>NC_136237.1:32357500-34757500 GCF_053564925.1 Oryzias latipes | reverse complement strand
AAGTTGTGCATTTCATGGGTGATTAAGTGTAGTTGTAGTTCATATCAGAAGTTGTCACTAATGTTCTCCACCTCATCAGGTGGTGTATTACATCTTTGCCATGCTGGGAATGGAGATTTTCAAGAATAAAGTGAAGTTTTACGACGACTCCAGCGACCCTGATAAGCAGTACTGCGGAAACCCGCTGCTCAAAGGCACGGCCTTCGCAAATCTCAACTACTGCAAGAACAACTTCAACAACGTGGTGTCGTCCTTCGTCCTGCTGGTGGAGCTCACTGTGGTCAACCAGTGGCATGATATCCTTCCTTTAATTCACTCTACGTAGTTTGTTCATCCTCAGGGGTTTTACAAACTCTCTAAAATGTCCTCTTTGACTCCAGTTCATGATGCATATGTTTTTTTTAACTGAGCCACTTCTCAGCAGCGGCTTCGTCACTGTCACAAACGTGTCCGCACGGATCTTCTTCGTCATCTTCCATATCACTGTAGTCATCATCATCATCAAGTAAGTTTATGAGCTCCTTAATGACTATGAAGGGAAGAGGGTTGGACTTTTTTTAAATCTCCTTTTAGGAATACAAATGAGCTGCTGTGTGTCAAAAAACAAAGGTTCAAAGCTGAGCTTGTACAGATGGTGTTGACCTCTCTGTGGTGAATCTCACTAATTTTCATCAAAATTTGGCCTTTTTGGTTCACCATCAATAAAATCAATTTCAAAATAAAACTTTACTTGATTTAAAGACCCACTCTTCTGAAAATGTTTTTTTTGTGTGTTTATAACAAGTTCTTTTGCATTTTTCTCGTGTTTAAAGATAATTTAGATTCAAAATGCATTTCTGAGCATTTCTTTATTGAAATCGTTGTGAATCAGGAACACAAGAAAATAATGCTGCAGGAAAAAGATCGTATTTGTGACTTTGAAAATACACTGGCCGGGCAACAAGCAAGAATGTCCAATATGTTCTCTCAAAGTGAAACGTTTTTTGTCTTTGTTTTAAGCTACAAAGAAGACTTAAAGGAGACTGATTTTCCACACCTAATATTTTCCCTGTAAATGGTTTTTATGAGAAAGTACTTTTACTCTGTACTTGTGTCAGCCAGACATCTCTTGCCGTCTTCTGGTTGTTATACACAGGATTTGCACAGGGCATTCAGATTTAGAGGACAACAAAATTTAAAGAAATATTACTTTTTTAAATTTCGAATTATTTTTAATTTGTTTTTTTCTAGATGTATGCTAATGTCCACACCTCTGCTGCAATCTTACATTTTTTCGGTATTAAGGCTTCTTTTTCCAGAATTTCTCCTGATGTTGTTTCACCGTTGACTAGACCAACTGTAGCTTTGACATTCCTGTGGTCATTCTCACAAAATCCAAGGTGTTAGCATCACGGAGGACACCCCCCCCCCCCCAGCCTTGTTCTGCTTTAATGGTTTTTCTGTTTCTTTCTTTCATCTTTTAGCATCTTTGTGGCGTTCGTGCTTGAGGCCTTCTTCTTGGAGTACTCTGACCTGCAGACATCGCTGGAGAAGAAAATCGAGGAGCTCAACCTTGCTATGGAGCAGTACGTTACCGTGACAACACATGATCTATACACATCCGGTGTTGTTGATTAAAAGCCTTCTTTCTTTCCTGTTCCTTGAGAAGATTTAAACTCACATTTACGATCAATTTTTTGTTTTGTTTTTAAACATTGTTGTTTCTTTTGTCTGATGTTTTTTTTTTCTCTTAAATGTTTTTTTTTTACAACTATTGTTGTGACTGAGGGAAATTAGTCTTACTGTGGTCAATTAAAGGCAGAAATGTGACACTTTGATGAAGAGATGATGGTCTATGGATAACAACACAAATCCTTGCAGCTATTCTGATAGCCTAAAGATGGATCACAAGTTCCTCTCCACATGTGTAGAGCTGGTTACTGTCAAACATCTGTTGGCATCCAAGGAGTAAGAACAGATGATACAATAACCTTTTTCTTACAGCTTAATAGAGTCACAAAGACCTTTCTTCACCTTCTGGACTTCAAAGATCCACACATGGAGCAAACCTGGAACAAAAAGAAGGAAATTTAGAAATACAAATATATTACAAAAGATAGCTCCATTTCATTTAACAAGTGTTAAATTGGTTAAAGAGAACTCTGCTAAATCCTAAGCAAACAAAGCTGTTCAATCCTGTCTAGTCCTAAAATATTGCTCTACTTGCTTCAGTCAAAGTCAGAATTCATGATTCAATAGTGATCCATAGGAGAGTTCAGAGAAGAAGACACTGCTGAGTAAAAAGAACACAAAGACTTGTCTCAAATCTGACAAAAACATCTGGATTATCTATAAAACATTTGGACAAAAAATGTGTGGATTAATGAGACAGAAGAGGAATTTTCTGAAAGAATCTGCACCTAAACTAACAACATTTCAGAACTTGAACATCAGATTAACGCATGGAGACCACCTGGTTTAGGGAGCAGAATCCAAACACAGGATCCGGGATCAAAAGGAAGGTTCTGGAGCGTTCTGCTTTGATTTTGGCTCTAAATCGCACGAAGGCTTTGTTTTGTGACTTAAAAGCAGTTTTTAAAGCCCTCCAATTTCAAAATACAAACAATTCTGCTAAGAATAAGGAAAATTAATGTTACTGCAGATGGGTTAAACAATTGCTGCCAATAATTCCAGGTCAAAGATGGTACAAGAAGATAGTAAAATTGGAGTTGATTCACTTTTCAATATCATCAAGAGGGGGAAATATGCAAAAAAAGGCCTACATTTGTATATTTAATTTTTATCAGAATCTATGAGAACCCCAGTTTTGGAACCATAAATGCATCGCAGATCTGATCATTTTAAAATCACAAAGTTTGCTTTCATCCTTCTGCAAAAATAGTGTAGTTATTATTGTTTTTCTTTTTCAGGGAAAGGTTAGACAACAGTCTGGTGAACGCCATGGAAACCATGGACAACAACCTGGGAACAGAGGAATCTCCAACCCCAAGTCGTTCATCCATGGTGTTTAAAATATCTTCAAAAAGTGAGTGAGAATCTTTTTCAGCTCGAATGGATCAGCCTGACGGGAAAACTCACGGCTGTGTTTCACGTCAGGATATCGGACGGTGGACGCGCTGTTGCAGCGGATTTTCGAGGCGGATCTGGCGCCTGAAGATTTGCCGGAGAACGACGAGGCTGAAGCTCAGAACACTGGGAGCTTTTCAAACCCAACGTTCGGCTCTGGCCCAGCATGAAAACAGCTTCCACTTTTATATAGTTTTACTCATACTGTACCAAACATACTGACGCTTATCCTGTGCAATGGGACAACTGTTGGATCAGGTCATTTCTAGTATTATTTTTTTTTTCATATTTTTGTGCCGCATTTCTGTGGGACACACAGATAAACACTGTTTTTCACATAAAGAGTACTTACACAGATGTTGATGGTGGACATTTTTAATGGCAGTAGAAGAAGGAAAAAAAGCAAATTTCAGGCTTTATCTGATTCTCAACTAAAAGTATCCCATTTTAATTTGAAGTAATCATTTTGTTGTTTTGTTTTTTTTAGCTTATTGATTGTAAAAGTTTCAGATTAAAAGACGTAATACCATTGAGTATACAAACGGATTGAAATGATTACATTTAAAATAAATATAAATAAAAATAAAGATATTTAAAGTCCAACTTTTTTTTAAACTAGTTTATCATGGATATAGTGGATTTAGTTTAAAAATGGGTAAATTATTGATAAAAAAAATGAGTCTTAAAGTTACTGATAAGGGAGCAGCCGTTAACTGAAAGCCTAAAATTTAAGTATTTAAGGAAAAGCCAAACTAGTAAAAAAAAGACACTGAAAATCAGCAGCTAGTGTTTGAATTTAGAATTGGTGAGGTATAAACAGGATTTTCAAAGTTTCAGATAAAATTATTAATGAAAAAACTTGGAAAGGTCTTAGAAATCCTAAATTTTCCACTAATATTTAGGTTTTTGCAGCACAGCATTAAATAACCTGTATAGGTAAAAAATAGCATATCAGTAGACGCACACTATAAAGGTAAATAGTTACAGCTCAACTCCAAATGAAGCAGTCCAAGCTTTGTGTTTTGGTAATTTTGTTAGCAAAATTATACAGTTTATAACCAATTCCTAGGTTTGAATAGTGAAGTAAAAAACTGACTCGTGGTGGAACGTCCTCCCAGCCAGCAGGTGGCGCCTAATACCTGCAGCTTCAGCGTCAGAGCCGACGAGAAGCGGCGTGTCTCTGTGCGCGCGCGTGTGTGGTGCTGATGCTGTGGAGATGGAGTCCACGGAGAAGAAGCTGCGCGATTCCATGACAGTGCGGATAGCTTCACTCAGGTAAGACGGTCCTATGGCAAGAAATGTTTGTGTCCTTGGAAAAAAAAAAAAAAGAAACTAGCAGAGACGGAAATAAAAGCCAGGACGAAGAGGACCCCGCGCGTGCGCGATTCTTTGCCCTTTAATTAAAAAAAATTATCATCCCAGTTTGGTTCGTTTGGACTTATCCGGCCGGAACTCGTTTGCATTAGGTACAAGTGATAAGGCGAAACAGAAGGCCTTGATGAAGTCAGGAATGATGCGTTCAGGAGCCTCTCACGGGCATGAGACCTGAACGCATCACTGTGAACGCCTCACCCAGCTGTTGGGTGAGCCTCTTTTCTAAAATGAAACATTGTTGTGTTTAAACGAGCCTAGCATTATGAATGAGCTTAATTGATCTACTTGGGAAGTATTTCGGGGGTGAAATGGCTTTAAAATGATGATCTACGGACACAAACGTGACGCTCAGTTTTGCCTTGCAGCTAAAAATAGATGATCCATTATCAAAGCATGCATTTGTTGCTGACATATGATGGACGAGAAATGCTCCAATCACACAAAAGAAGAAAAAATAACGCTTTTACGGTGGCTGGATATGTTTTGGAGATTCACATTTTACGGTATTATGATTTACTGAAAGATGATAGCTTACTGATGAACACGTCACAAATCAATATTTCTAGATCAATAAATGAAGAAAAAAAAATCAAAGTGAAGAAGATGATGTCGGACTTGGGTCGTGTTAGGTTGGGGTTTGTGGAATTTACATGAATGTGTGTGTATTCAATTCAATTTTATTTATATGTCCAAATTCACAACAACAACCGTCTCAATGGGCTTTCTTACAGGTAATTGGAAGGTAATCATGCTATCAAAAGGATTATAAATGCATTGAATTCAATAGGATAATACCAAAACTTTAACTAAACAGACTAAACTAAACTGGCATCCTTGCCCTTAGACCCTCCTTCGCGGTAAGGAAAAACTCTTAGAAAATCTGGAAAAAATGAAGAAGCCTCATGTGGGTGTCCACATGAAAGAGGGATCCTGTACCAGAACTCTTAGAGAGAATTAGCTTATCTAACTACTACTTATCTAACTGTTACAAGTACATATTTAAAGTCCAGCAAATGAGCTTCATCCAGATGAAGTTGGGGGACGGCTGGGGGCGCGAGACAAGCCGGAGACAGGATCCACAGCCAGGTGTAGGAGCAGTAGAAGAGGCAAGCCAGAGACGAGGTACACGGTCAGGTACAGGAGCACGATGAGCAAACTGGAATCTGGAAGCACTCCCACTCCCCTCCTGGGGAAAATAGGGACAGTACATGAATCGCACTGCACCTAACAGAGGCATGGAGAACCAAATGATGAATAAATGAGAGGAGGGAAGGAGAGTAGAAGTACAGTAAACCCTTGTTTTTCGCGGGGGTTACGTTCCAAGAAGAACCCGTGATAGGCAAAATCCGTGAAGTAGAAACCTTTTTTTTTTACTTTTTTTTTTACAATTATTATACAATTTAAAAATTCTATTATATTGAAAAGAAAGAACAAACCATTTTACCAGCTCAAGCATTTGTAAAGAACTTTTCCAAACAAATAACTTCTGTACTGTACTGTCAAATAATAGTTTTAATCATCGATGTGAACAGAAGGCTTCAAATTGTGGAGATTAGCCCCGCCCACCACGACCCGAGTAATTGGATTAAACGGGAGAAAATTTAAAATGATTCTGAAAAAATACAAAGTAGAGTCGGACAAATAGTCACTGCTCTTCAGACTGAGCCGCTGCATCCTGACTCCGCTCTGCAGTGTTTTCTTCTTTTGAAGCCCGCGGTGCAGCTGTGTTTGTTCCGGAGAAGAACACAGTGATAGGCAGTTGTTGTCGCTATTTTTTCCACGGGTTTTAAAGAAACTCGAAATTGCAAGAGAATTTGCACGTACATAATGTAAATTTGGCAAGTTGATTTTCATCCATGTACATATTAAACTGCAACGTTATTGACGCACAGGTAGAGAAGAAGCGGAGGGACTTTTTAGCCAATCAGAATGCAGAACACGATGCACGATGCAAATCCGTGAAGTAGCGAAACCGTGAAAAGTAAACCGCGTTATAGCGAGGGATCACTGTAGACGAGAATAGAGGACAGAACCCCAGTGCACCATAGTTTCCCCAGCTTCAAACTTCTAGCAGCCTAGTGACAACTTTATTGTTAAGTTTAATTTAAAAAAAACTAAACAGTAAGGTAAATATTCTCTGAAAACTAGCTAGTCTGATAATAAGCCTGTCCAAAGAGGAATGTTTTAAGTCTAACTTTGAATGTAGAAACTGTGTCGGCATCTCTTACACGAGCTGGGAGCTTATTCCATAAAACAGGGGCTTGATGACCAAAGGCTCTACCTCAAACTGTACTTTTACAAATTCTAGGAACCACAAGCAGTTCTGAGTGTAGTTGCCTCTCCGATTATCAAATATCAGGGTTTCTGGACATATAGATGTTTAAGCCAGAGTTTAAAATGAAATGTTAACTGGTTCTTTATTATTGTAAGACATTTCATTCCTCTTGTGGTTTATCTTCGCAGCAAAACCTGTTGTTTGTTGTTCTCTGTTTTTACTGCAGCCTCTTATGTTGTTTCTGGGTGAAAGCGGAGCAGACTTTTGTAGAAGGGACCCAAAAGAGACATTTAGTAGCCTGAAAGCATGTTCTCCTTATGTATGTGTGGATTTTCTCTGAGTACTCTGGCTTCCTTCCGCAGTCCAAAAATACGCTTCATCGGTTAATTGGTAACTCGAAAGTGTCCTCATGAGAGCATGTATGAGTAACTGTGTGCCCTGCTACAGACTGGCGACCTGTCCAGGGTGCACCCCGCCTTTGCCCGACAGTAGCCCATACAGGCTGTGGTGACCCCATGACCCCAAAATGAATCTAGGGGGTTAGGATGAATAGATGAATAGGTAATCGAAGCAACTTAAGCTCAAGATTACCCTCCTGACTCTGGTGCATCTGCTCCATAAATATAGTACTATTAAATGTTTATTTTATTATGATGAACTAAGTCCACATTATCTTTTTGTTTTGGGTTTTGTTTTGACCAGTAACATTTGGTTATTAAGAAAGAAATTATTTTTACCCAATAGGGTAATAATTGTTATGTTATTATGTACTTTTTTTATTAATGTGAAAGAAGGCATGAACATTTTTAGACCCAAGAGCCTATTTTTTTTGTTTTAACAATTTTTATGCTTTTACATTTTTTAAAATGTTTTTAGAACTACCTATAACATATTTTTTCATGTTATTATTCTTGCTCTTTTTTTTTTTTTTTTTTTTTTTTAGAAAAAATATCAATTGTAAATGTGAGCTTAAAACATTTTATGGATTGATCATTTAAATAACAAATGTTAAACTTTGATGAACGGACGGTAGAGGCTTTATTTTGAAAGAGCTGGCCGGATGTTGTGCCTGTGCGCAGTGACGGTAGTCTGACGCAGGTGGAGGCAGAGCTGCAGTGCGGACAAACGGGCTGGAGCCGGACATCCTCACGCCCACAGACCGCCCGTGACAGCCAACCCGGGTCAGCTTCCGCCGGGTCTGTGTTTCTACCTTCGGAGCGG
The DNA here is from genome assembly GCF_053564925.1 of Oryzias latipes. NCBI lineage: Eukaryota > Metazoa > Chordata > Actinopteri > Beloniformes > Adrianichthyidae > Oryzias > Oryzias latipes. Next base: position 34,749,564 of record NC_136237.1, on the reverse strand, counting down.
GTTCGGTTGTCTAATCCGGTCCGGTCGGAAAGGGCGAAGGGGGGCTCCTCATATCCTCCTGCCCTTCTGCAGAACTTGCCAACCGGGCCGCGGCAGCGGAGGATTATAATGAGCGCCGCTGGACTCTGAACGGAACCGTTTCCCTCCGGTCTTTCAGCGGGTCTGCTCAGCTTGGGGCGGCTGGTTCTGACCCGCCGTGGATCAATCAATGACAGCCTGAAATAAATGGTGGTGTGATCTCAGTGGGAGTCTGAGGCCCCCACCTCACAGAGAAACGGTGGGTTTTCTGGACCAGAACGTTTTGTGCCGAAGTAAAATCCCAGATGAAGATTCCCAAAAGGCGGAAAAGGAGCGGACGGTGCGCCAGGTAGGCCTGAATCCGGACCATTAGGGATTTGGACCGTGCAGTCCATTCAGTGGGTGTGTTCCGCAGCTCCGCGTGAACGGAGCCGGACTTAGTGAGGTTTGTCAGAACCGTTTAGTTAGAAAACGGCTGGGTTAAGTTTCAGACGGGGCTGTGGAACTGCGGTGGTCTTTAATTGATGGCGAGGGTCAGCGCAGGCCAGATTTATTGATCCTAGTCGGGAGGTGATGCCGCGCATGCGCACAGCAGACCCATGACTGTGCACTGCAGAGGAGGCAAGCGATAGGAGTGATGCAGGGGTGGAGGGGGGCTGAGGCTCCATTCATGTTAATACTAATATAAATGTTGTATGTATCTGTGTGCTCTGCTAAACTTTTATATTTCCTGTCTTACCTGGACCTACAAAATAAAATGTTATTAAACTTGGGCTTCAAAAAGATACATATTGAGCAGAAAAGTACATAGACAAAAAAATCTGTATTAAAAATCTCTTTATTTTACAAAAAATGTTGAAAGTAATTCTTTATCTATTAGTTAATTTAGTTTCTTTTTAAATAATTTGTTTTAGTGTTTTAAAGAAAACTATTCATTTTTGAAAACTTGCAACTTTCATTGCTTAATTTGAAGAAGAAAAAAACCTTCAATGTTCTTTTTTTAAATTATTTTTAATAATGGCAAAAAACTGATACATGACCACTTTTTGTGCACTACACGAATGCCAAGAGTAATGTTTTAACAGTACATGTTTGTATTTTAAGTATATTAAGGTGTTGCAGAAACTGGATCTAAAAGAAAGCGGTAAAGCTTTACGTTACTTTTCACCCCCAAATGAGGTCTTACTCTAGTTGTATTGATCTCTAGGTATTGGAGAAATGTCAACATGGAAAATTCACCAACAACATGGTTATACTGGAGGTCTGTGATTGTGTCTCAAATATGTTTTATCCCTGTTCTTTAGGATAAAGTAGAACAAAAATATAATAAAAAATCCAACAAGGGTTACAATATTTATGTATTCCTAAAGAAAACCAATAGATTACATGAATCAATTCCACCAAGTGCTTTGTTTTAATGTTTTCTATAATATATTCTATTGATATGGGGTGATACTTTGTGTCTCGGGTGGGTAATTCTTGGTACTACTGGATTTCTGATCTTTGTTTTCTCGAAGATGAGAAATCTTGTGATAAGTTTGACCTGAATGAGAATCTCCACAGACACACAACTACTGGTGTTGTGTGAAAACTGATTGTGATTGTAAAACTGTGCTTTTGTAGTTCTGTTTTCCATCTGATGTCAGATTCACTATAAAATGACGTTTAAACAAATACTGATGTTTGTCACACTCTTTATAGATTTCAAAGCTTAACAAAAGTCCAACAGAAATAGTATCAATATTTCCTTATAGTGTTCCTTTGTTTTTATGTATTTGGCCCTTTTTTAAAATTGCAATAGGCAGAAAACCTGTTTTTTTTTGTCTCAACAAAGTACAAAAACTTCTTATTTTCTATCAATTTTATCTCAGTCTTTTGGATTAAGCTCTCAGAATGCTCATCAAAAGTAGTTTTCAGCCTATTTTTAGTTAGTGGAGAATATTCTACATCACTCTCCCTGAACCTGAACACACTATAATAAAAACAATCTTAGGACCTGATAAAATATTTTTCAATAAATACTTTTAACCCATTGAAATATATCAGTTTATCCCACACGTTTTTTCTAATCAACAGGAACTCCTATTAGCTAAGTTAAAAGTCCATTCTAGGCTTAATGCCTTAATTATTTTAAGGATGTGAGTGAAGCTGGCATAATGGATTAGCAGCTATGTTTCTTTTATATATATAGAGACAAAAAAGGGTATTTATGCCCATAGGCGACACCTGAAAGTATTGCATGGTTGCTACGGACTTATCCGATGATGGATGCCATTTTAAAACTAATACAAATAAAAACACAATTGACGTTCATATTAGTGTAAAATCCTGATATTTTCATGGGTGTTGCTGATCATGCATACTTTGGTGAATCTGGCATCACATGGAAAGAATGAACACATCTTTGACTTTGTTGGATGGTTATATAACTTACATAGGTGAAAACACGATCCTGTTCCATCAAGCTCCTTCCACCAGGGGACATCAGGACTCCTCCTCCTTCTCCTCTTCCTCCTCTGCTTATTAACTGTGCCCTCTGTTTTGGCTTGTAGGCTAACACAGGAACAGGAAGGGTTTTGTCCCGCTCAGGATTTGTTGTAAGCCGTCAGGTTTTCCAGGAGCTCAGAACTATGGTGAGCTCAGACCGACTTCATCAGATCCAAACTGGAATGATGCTAAAACCCAAGCTACTGGCAGATCACCCCTCCCCCTCCCACTCAGGTTTGACAGGCTTTTAGATGATGAAGAAGAACAGAGGAAGACCATGCTAAGGTTTGACGGTAGAGAAAGTGTCTGCCAGGATGTCTCGCTTTGATCTGCTGTTCAGACCCGGTCACGGTCCAGAACTGTGTGCTGCTGGACCACAGAGCTGCTTCCCCATTTTACACTTCAGTATAAAAGGCTGATGACAGAGGCAGTAACACTATGCACTGTCACAAAATGCAGGATTGTACATATGGTTCCTGTGATCAAAAATGGCAACCCAAGCGAGACAGTGGTATTATATTGAAAAACAAACAAACAAATGCTTAAAAAAAACTGTGACAAAATATCTTTTCATTTCTTAAAAAAATGATAATAAACTAAACTTTACAGCAATTCCGTTTTTTTTTTTACTTTAAAACTAGTTCTCACTAAAGTACAAATGTACGCCTTTAATTTGTTATAAAATGGCCATTGATGACATATCAACGGCATCACGTCTGAAGCTACGTTCACACTGCCCTTGACTAGATGCGTTTAAGTGACTACTTCCAATTAAAAGTCTACATAAACACGCGTAAATGCATGTTTCGGGCTTCCGATGTCAGAACTTTCATGTTCCCACGTAGCTACGCAAGTTACTACGACCATTTTTGGACTCTGTACAAAACGTGTGGCCATTGAACCGCATTTAACCTTCAACGCGTGTTGAAGGTTAAAAATGTTGAACTTTGACCAATTAGGGAGTCGGATTTGTTGGCGATGAATGGATGGCGTCTCTTTTAATTCTTGGAAATTCCAACTGTTTGAAAATTGACCATGGAGGAAAAATGAATAATCGCAGTTTCTGTCCTTACGGAACTATACACCAAGTCTTTTATACATCGGAATAAAACTGTAAAGAAAAAACCTGGAGCCAGATTGGTGAGATTTACACCGCTTCGACATTTCACACCATCTGTTGGTGCCGAACATGTTAACGGGTAGAAAAAGAAGAAGAAGAAGCCTCCTCTCCCAAAGAACCCGCGTTTAGTGCCTTTTAGGAACCCCTGTCACATGTCCAGTGTGAACGTAGCACTGAATGTGTGGAAGATAAGATAAAGACCATTAAAATGTATTGATTTAATTATTGAAATCAATAATTATTTTAATATGCTGTTTGGGCTTTTGCTAACAAATAAATTAAATAAATACAAATGCCCTTTTTTTCCATTCCAGTTTTTATAAGCAACAAAACAGCTGATGTAATACTCAAGTGATCAAAAATATATTGCACTCAAGCTTTTTTTATGCCTTGTTTTCTAGTTTAAAAACAGAAGACAGATGATTAAAATTTAAAATACAAAACTGTAAAAAATAAAAAAGTTATATTTTTGAGTCAAAGCCAGAAACTAAAGCTGGAATCTCACAAGGGAAATAATTTCCGAGTTGATGGGACACAAAACCACAGACAAAAATGCAAATTTGTAATTATTTTAATTTAATTTAGATTAAAACTCAGGTTATTTAACATCAATGCAGGAAAAAAACTTAGTTACATTTTTTGCAAAACCTTTTCTTTGTATTTACTTGTTTAATATAAGCAACATTTGCAACTGTCTTATATCTTGTCTGAAATTTGGTCTTCTTATCACAACTTAGTTTCTTAAGCTTCACAGAGTTCTCATCTTCCAGAAAGAAAAACTAAAAAGAAATAAACCATAAAATAACAAAAAATCCCAACAATAACAAATAAACATACAATACATAAAAGAGTAACCAAAACAGGTGATAATAAACTGACCTTAAAACCACAACAAGTTTAAATGTTTTACTTAAGACAAATACTTTCAAAAAGAAACAAAAAAGGAACATTAAGTTGCAAATGGAAAGGTAAAAAAGATTTTGAAAAGCAACATAATCAGACTTTAGCTTTATTTATGTTTATGAATCAGAAAATAGGATAACTAATACTTTAGAGTAATTTAAGACAGATTAGTATTCTGCCTGCATAGAGTTGCATAATCTCTCATAACCTCATATATTACAGTTGAATGAACTTGTTTTCTGATTGGTGGTTGGCCTCTGTGTGTGCTGTTGTATAAGCCTGCTGTGGTGCATTCTGGGAAGTGTGTAGTCTGGCCTCTGCAGTGACCGGAGTCTCAGCAGCGCGTGGAGGTCTGCAGCAGGTTTCACTACATCTCCAGTGTTACAGTGCTGCTGGTCGCTCCTGGTAGCAAAGATGGTGCTGCTTTCTTTTCCCTGAGCTGTATCACTGACGATGCAGAGAAGCCCCTCCCTTCCCGCGCAGTCCGCCCGCTCCCCTGCGGGAGCCGGTCAGACCGGAACTTGAGCGGACACCCTGCATTGTTATCTGCAGTCCGCCTGAGCTCTGCATGCACGGATGACAGTCCATGGCACTGCATGCAGAACAGCATGGGTTCGGGGGACTGACATGCATCAGTTTGAATTTAAGATTCCCCCATAATTCCACTGGAGGTTATAATCCATTCATAATGTTCTGGAGGAGTAAAACTTGATCTGAAATACCTCTGAAGCAATGAACAAGGACAGATGAATGCTTAGATTGATGGTTAAAGATGATGGTTACACTTTTGAAAAGATTAATAATTATATCCATAATTACTTACCAGAAGTTCAAGAAACTCTCCTTACTTTCCAGCATATTTTTAGAAGCTGCTGTTGCTTCAGGAGTACCAAAATGTATCCGGTAATGTATCCGTCCAAGTTTACATCACTTTCCTACAGGTTTAGGAACTTTACACCAAGCCTGTCCTCCACAGAAAAAAACCCTGTTTCCTTTTAACTTTCTCTGAAGTCTCAGAAATCCCTTCATGCTATTTAACTCTTGAAACACCCACTCCAATGAAAATTGTGTATTTTTTATTTTTAATATGTTCTTGGGGAATTTTTCTTATGATAGTGGACATTAGGCCTTAATCAGCATTTCTGAATATTTCTGTGTTCAAATTGTTGTAAATCAGGAGCAGACGAAAAAAAAAATTTTTTTTGGAAAAAGCTTGCTGTTGTGACATAAAAATGACAATCGGCGGGCCACAAGCTCCTTGCTCCGCCCCATTCTGACGCATCCCCTTGTACAAAACGTCTTTGTTTTCCTCATCTAAGCTGGTGTTTGGCTCAAAACCGGATAGCTCTAATTTTGCACCTGAAATGTTAGGTTTGGGTAGTGAGGGGGCTATAAGCTAGCGGGAGAGCATGTTAACGGAGAACTCTCAGTTATAGGTGACAGGAAGGGGGGGTGGAGTTTACTCTGCACCATCGTTTCTGCCCACGACTCAGAGGCAAATTTCTGATGATCTCCTGCCGCTCAGCAGAATCTGTTTTAGAAAACGACACAGCTTTTTTAATTTGAGCTAAAAACGGCATAGTCATAATTAAAGGACTACTGGAACGCTTTAGAAAAGTTAAACAGATGATAGGAATGGGGTTTTAGGACAGAAAGACCTTCATACGTTTAACTATAAACTATTTAAAGGTTACAGCCGGATTTGACCTCAAATTGATCAAAACTGCACTTCTACACCTTTTAAGCTAAAGGAAAAAGTAATAATTTACATTTCTTTTACTAAACAGGAAATCATGTATTCATCATAAATTATTCCACATAACTGAGAGAAAAAGAGCACTCCGCTTGATTTAGGAAGCTGTACCTGAAAGCCTTGGTTCTGTGTCATGATGATCCGTCTGTCAGGTGACTGACAGTTTTTTCCCCACATACAGATCTGCCGCTGTGCTTGAGACGGTTCTCCTGTTGCTCGATGCATCGTCGGCCCAACAGATGACCTCAACTTTGACTGCAATACTTGGAAGCACTACCAAGGCCGATGGCCGCAACATTGAGCTTCATTCACAAATGTTTTCATTATATTAATTCCTTAAATCAGCCGCTAAGTGCTAAGAGATCCACCTGTGAATGTGAAGAACTAGCTTATGGTTAAGAGCACTATATATACATGAGAACCGACCGAGTGACCCCTCCGCCCCGCATTCCAAACAAAAAGTACCCGCTGGTTTCAAGAAACCAAAATCCCATAGATTTCTACAGAGGAATAAACAGCTATTACTCAGTCATTCTAGTTCTTTATCATCCTATTTATTTTCTTCTTAGAAAGTTATTTAATATAGAAACTGGGCAATCAATTGCCTCTATAAAAGTAGGTGGTCTCACTCCCAACGTTCGAAACACTTGATTGACAGATTCTCTCGAGCCCCATTTTAAGTGGTGGGGGTGTGGACTTCCAACAAGCTCACTCCTGATTAGCGAGAGTGGTTCCCATAGAAACGATCACGCAGACTAATTCTGACTATCGTTGCTTACTGAAGTTGTCTGGCTCCAACATTGCGGCAATTCGCTGGAGCCAGAAATAAGCCATTATTTATGGGTGATTTACACACTTATTAACAGAAACTTAAAAAAATGACTTATTTACCCAGCAAATAACCATTAACATTATACTCAATTGTTTATTTTTGGCAATTAAAATGTATTTTAAAATGTCTTCATAAATAATCAGGATCTAAATGTTGTCATCTTATAAAATATAGTATTAAAATAGTAAAAACTATAAGAATAAGTCATCTCTTTGGTTCTCAGAAAACACATTTAAGCAAAATAAATACTATGGAATTCCTATAATATTTGTGAAGTAATTAAAATATTGGTGAATGAGGTTCAATGACTTTGAAATGTCCTGTCCCTGCAAAATGAGCCCATATCATCACCTCTCCACCTCCGTGCTACAAAACATGTAATGTAGTAAAGGTTTCCTGAAATTCCGCCAAGAAGGAGTCCTGTGGTTGGACTTTGTGATTGCAAATTAGAAACGTTCTATTAAAGCTCAAACCTGCAGTCTGCGTAGTCGGACATGCGGCTTCATGATTCCTTTTGGGCAGTTTGAAGCATCAGACCTACGGCTGCAGTCAGGATGAGAGACGAGTGTTCAGCTGCTTCCACTGCAGATATGATATTTGCTTCACTTTGTGCAAATACCATCACATCCCCTCCCCCACCACAACGCCAACTGCAACCCCCCCCCCCTTCCAGCCTGTAGCCTTATCAAGCTGAAGAATGGCTTCTAATAGCTTTCTGTCATGTTTTTCTAATGCCTGTTGTTGAAGCGGATTGCTGCGACCGTCCCGGTTCAGACCTGCGTTTGGACTCTTCCGGCACCGAGACGACCCACTGCTCCGTTCTGACTTTCTGTTCTTCCCCTTTCCGCCTCCCTCCACCCGCCCCCGTTCTCCACAGATAAATGGCTCTTTTAAGCTGGGAGCTGCTCGTGTTCTGTCTGGCTGGCAGATGCAGTGCCTAGTCCCCGGCCTCCAGGACAACGGCAACATGAACGGGACGTCCGAGCAGGCCGACATCCTGCCGCCAAACTGCATGGTCAAAGACCGATGGAAAGTGGTGAGTCAAGGCACCCAAAAAAACAAACAACCCCCCCCCCTCCCCCAAAAAGATCCAGCATTTAACACAAATGTAAACATGTCTTCAAATAAAACGGAAAATCTTCACACGGTATGAGAGAAGATTTAATTCTCAGTATGAAAGAAGATTAACCCTCAAAGCTCTTAGGCTGAGTCATCTCTGAAGATGTGACGAGGGGTTGAAGCGCTGCAGGAGCCATCTCTGCAGCGCTTCGTTTGGTAGAGAGAAGTTACATAATAAAACTCCTGTCTCAGCAAATCAGGCTGCAGCGTTTGGTCTGCAGGCTGTTTACACGTCACCAATCATCTCTTCTCTCTCTGCCGAGCTCCATCCCGTCATAAATCGAGGAGAAAAGGCAGAGAGAAGGAAAAGAGATCTGTTTTTTTGGCTAATGGTGTGGAGTTTTAAAGCTTGAGTGACTAAAAAAAAAGAGTGAAGATGTTGATGAATAAATGGTCGCCTCATGGAAATCCGAAAAACCATTCTTGCTCTACTCCCTGTTTGTAACATTTTCTTAATAATCCTAATTTTTTTTTATGATATTTTTTATGTAGTGCAAAATATTCAAGCTCTAAACTGGCTAATCAGATACCTCAATAGAAGTGTGTGGTGTCCAACGTTCAAGAAGTTTGATTGACAGATTTTGTGTGGCTCGCTTTCAAGTGGTAGGGGTGTGGTCTTCTAACAGGCTCACTCCTGATAAGTGGGAGTTGTTGCCAAAGAAACCACAATTACTGACGTCATCTGCCTCCAACATGGCGACATCCGTATGGCTAAAAAATGGCGACTGAATTATCTTCCAGAAGTAAGCCATTTGCTAAGGGGGACATCAAACTCACTCAGTCCAATTCTTCTGTCCAGGACTTCATATTCGCAGTTCTGTTCCATCTTTTGTGTGACGATCTTCCCACCGTGATTCTGTCTGTGTCTCAGCTAAAGAAGATTGGCGGCGGGGGGTTCGGTGAGATCTATGAGGCCTTGGACCTTCTGACGCGGGAGAACGTGGCGCTGAAGGTGGAGTCGGCCCAGCAGCCCAAGCAGGTGCTGAAGATGGAAGTGGCGGTGTTGAAGAAGCTTCAGGGTGAGACGCTGTTGCATGAACATGAAGACCCTGTGGTTTCTTTTTTAGGAAACAAGCTGTTTTTCTTTGTTTGGTTGGCTCAAGTTGGTGCAAATATTTGTTTTTCCATCACAAAAAAGGTCATATTAGGATGTTTTAAGTAGGTTGAGGCTTAAAAAAAACAACTGATCCGAACATTAATGATTTCAAAATTGAATCACAAAATCATAGATCGACTTTTTAATGGAACCTAAACTCATTTCATAAAAATGGAAACATGATCAAACCTAAACCTGATATGTGAACGCAAAAAGATGAGGGGATGGATGAGCTGAAAATAAGTGGACTGAAGTGATAGATGTCATTATTTAACCGAAAGATAGCTCTGCTGGTTATAAAAAGTCACGATGCAGGGGAGCAGAAATGGACTGGAAGAAAATAGACTAAAAACTGAGAATTATAACCAAGAACAAAACCAGGAACATCAGAGAAAAGAAACACATTTCCAGAGACAAAAACCCAAAAACAAACCCACAGAACTGACGCATTTCTGTTTAGTTGAAAGTGAAGTGCATCAGTGGGAACTCTTTGAGCGTGCTGAGTCATTTTCAGCTGCATCAGCGGAGCGAGATGATCTGAAAAGGCAGAATCTACGCCTCCAAACAGCTTTTGTTCAAAAACGAACCGATGCAGATCTAATCTCTGTTTTACAGGCTTTCATGCAGAAAGGCCGTCACATGAAAAGTGAAGATGTTGTGTAACAGTTTTGTGTAACAGTTTTATGCCACAGCTGAGCGGATGTGTCGCACAGACGCGTTGGTGAGGGCGGCGCCTGATTGACCATCTAGCTTTCCAGCTGCTGATGCCGGATCACCGTCCGACACTCTTCCTCTTCCTCATACTCAAAGGCTTTCAGCAAATATCACGCCTCGGTGTCTGAATTATTCAAAATGGAAAGAGGGAATGTTTTTTTAAGGGAGTGCACTGTTTTTGCTACGCTTCATTATTGATGTTTTTCAGATTTAAAATGATTAATTGAATGAAAACCAGATGAAAGCAATCATAAAAAAGAAAAAAAGGAGTTGTTTTGAGGATTAATCATCACAGCGTTTTATGTTAAAAACCATCTTTTACTCTTCTTTCTGTTTTGCAGGTAAAAACCATGTCTGTAAGTTTATTGGCTGCGGGAGGAACGACAAATTCAACTACGTGGTCATGCAGCTTCAGGTGAGGTAGACTGCAGGTGGGAGAGGATTTCAGAATAATAAGTAGGATTATTACTTAAGGCCGTGTCACACAGCCCCTTCCTACATTTTGCGCATTTTCCATGTATGAAATTTGTGAAACACGTAATTCAGTGTTTCTTGCTTCTTGCGTTCGTCGATGTGCGCCGGGTTTTGCCCCACGGGTCTTTACGTGAATCTGGTTTTGAGCTGTTCAAAATTTTTGGTTGGTTGAGAATTAGGCCTATGCAGTTTACATGTTTTTTACGTATTTCATACACAATTATTATGTAAATCTTACACAGTTGTGCGTGATTTTTTCGAGATGCATACACACATTTGTTGTATAACTTCTATATCGAGTATACGGAGCACATATCACGTTCAAATTACATATAATTACATAGAAACATCTGGCGCAGCACCCCATGACTCTCCTTCTTGGTCAAATAGTCCTTACACAGCCTGGAGGTGTGTTTGGGGTCATTGTCCTGTTGAAAAATAAATGATGCTCCAACTAAACGTAAACCGGATGGAATAGCATGCCGCTGCAAAATGCTGTGGTAGCCATGCTGGTTCAGTATGCCTTTAAATCTTTAACAGTGTCACTAGCAAAGCCCCCCTACACCATCACACCTCCTCCTCCATGCTTCACGGTGGGAACCAGTCATGTAGAGTCCATCCGTTCACCTTTTCTGCGTCGCACAAAGACACAGTGGTTGGAACCAAAAATCTCAAATTTGTCCTCATCAGACCAAAGCACAGATTTGTCCATTCCTTGTGTTCTTTAGCCCAAACAAGTCTCTTCTGCTTGTTGCCTTTCTTTAGCAGTGGTTTCCTAGCAGATATTCTACCATGAAGGCCTGATTCACACAGCCTCCCTTTAACAGTTGTTGTAGAGATGTGTTTGCTGCTAGAACTCTGTGTCATGGAAATAAAGAAAACTCTTGGAAAGAGAAGGTGTGTCCAAACTTTTGGTCTGTACTGTAAATCAACACTTTACTTTGAAGAGTTATTTATTTCCTGTGACAGTAGTGCATTTGGTTAGTTTAATTTTCCTACTTAAAATCTAACTTTATTCTGCAATTATAGAGTGATAATTAGATCACCTGAAGTAAGATTCTTACCATACTTTATACTTATAAAGATAGCAAATCGTGAGATTCATACTCAAATTTTCAGGAACTGACTGGAAGTGTCCGTCTATGCGGACACTCGTAACAACCTCAGTAAAAAGCTCGACTTCAATTAAATCAGAAACTTCTTCGGTGGACAAACTTTTATCCAGCTGTTGATGTGTGAGTGGAAGCACATAGACGCTCCTCCCACACATTCAGTCCTGCTCAGCCATACAGTGGAGATGCAGAGTGGTGCAGTCGTGGGAAACCTGCCAGATTGTTACAAAACCGGCTCATCAGCCTCCTGTGTGGTTTACTGAGCTGCATTTCAATAGAGTTCTTGTCTGGGAAGCAGAAGCTTGTTAAGAGTTCATGTTTCAGATGCTTGGCAGAAGGATTCAGGCGTCCTACACATGGAGACGTTTTGTGATGTTGGTCTTTCACCCTTTTCTCTGCTCCATTGGGGGAGCAATAATCTGCTTTCCTCTGTCCTTTATGTGATGCTTAGTTTTTCTGGTCTGATGAAAATAGTGTTTTGGATGTTTTTAATATGTTCTTGTGGCATTTTCCTCATGATTGAGGACATGTACGAAGACAATTAAGCTCAAAATTGCATTTCTGTCCTCTCCTGTTTTCAAATAGTTGAATATCGGGAGGTGAATGAACTAGTTGAATATCGGGAGGTGAATGAACTACTGCTGTTCTGCAGAAACTATGTCCTAGAAAGCAACCCAGGTTTTTGGATTTTGGCTAAAAACTGCATAATCCTAATTAAAAGACCACTGGGAACTTTCTGAAAATAAATCATAAGCTGATGAGAGTGAGACTTTAAAGACTCATGAAAAACTTGAGTCCCTAAGGTTTTCATAATGGCTGTTCTGTTGGGGGAGCTGAAAAAAAACAAACCTCTGTCTCTCAAGGCTCTGCTTCTGGGACCTCAGAAAATGATTGCCCAACTTTTTATTTATTTCATTAAATCATGGAGGACATAAGGAACAGAGGAGCTTTGTAGGACAGGTGTGGTATGGTCAGACTAGACTTTATGGATCCTGAAAGAAATGATTTGGCTGCAGCAGCTGTACAATTAACCGAAAACACTAGAAAACATTGAAAAGAAAAATATCAAAGTAAATCGATGAAGGTTCTTCATCAAAGTGACATTTTGATCTGAAGCCGCTTGGATTAGAGGGGAAACATTTCAGAGAAAGTAGACTTCAAGTCCATAATTCAACTTCAAAAAAACAAAATAAATACATAATTAAACTAAGAAGAAAAGAAAAATAACGCTGGAGAACCGAGGGAATTAAATCTGGTCGCTTTTATTTATTGGCTGCTGTTGACTGCTCCAATCCAAAATGAACAAAATAAAATCTCAAATGAACTTTAAAAGCCCAGAAAAAATACTCTTGGGTTCTCCAGGGTTAACATCAACACCAAACACTTATAATCTCACAGAAAATATTCTGTTGATTTAACAAACTGAGTCTTTTGTCACATTTGTGTCTTCTCAGGGTCGGAACCTGGCCGATCTGCGGAGAAGTCAGCCCAGAGGAACCTTCACTATGAGCACCACCCTGCGACTCGGCAAGCAGATCCTGGAGTCCATTGAAGCCATCCACTCAGTGGGGTTCCTGCATCGAGACATAAAACCGGTACGGTCAACAAGAACTGGTACTAGTTTTTAGGACCAGGATCAAATTTTCAGAGCTGGATGTGTTTTCTTGTGATCAACCAAACAAAGCTAATTCCTGAGAAATTGAAATGATGTTGAGAGGATTTTAATAGGATTTGAATAGGTTTGCATTAAAAAAAAAGGAGCGACTAAGCAAATGTTGAAGGTTCAATGAGGATTATTGCAGAGGATCAGGAAGGTCAGAGTGGGAAATAAAAAGCCTGTAGACCAGGGGTCGGGAACCTTTTTGGCCAAGAGAGCCATAAACGCCACATATTTTTAATTGTAATTTTGAAAGAGCCATACAATAATGTAGCGTCCCTTTCCCACACTGAGGCACGGAGACTTAACCTCTTTTAAGGTTCTTTATTCTGGTTACTGTAGACCACAACAAACGCCGTAAAATTAATTCAGCAACTCCTAAATCTCTCCTGTCGACACGAGACGAGAGCGCTTCTCCCAACTTTATATTCCCCTGCTCCTGCTCCAGCCCTCCCATTTCCCTTATTCGGCCCATAGCTGAACCCCATTGGTCCAAACTACCTAACAACAGGCTGAGCGACAGAACTGAGGGCCAATCAGATCGCTGCTTGATGCGTTCAATGAACTCCAGAACTTTTAACGCGGCCCAACAGCCATCCAACTCAGTCCGCGACAATATGTTTAAAACTAAATATACAAATGAATGTGTGCATTTGATGTAATTTCAACATTTTTAAAGTACAATAAGTCTGTGGATCCTTTTTAATAACATTGTTATGCTGTTGCTAATAAATGATGAGTATTTCTCGTGGTAGTTTTGCTGATGCTTTAGTCTGGTTGATACGTGGTGAGTTTCTGCTTCATGCAGGGGTTGAGACTTTAACGTGATCTTAGGTCTGAATGTTCTGTAGATGTGACAAAGACGGCTCACATGCAGACGGGGAGACAAACACACACTCACACACTGCAGTGAGTGACGGCAGCGGGTTTTACGTTTTTACAATCCCTGCGCGATTCACCTGCTGCCTGTCCCCACAACACCTCAGCCCCACCCCCCTGCTTTCTCCCTCACACATCCCGTCCCCGCAACTGCGCGCTCTTTCTCAGAGACGGGAGCGCGCACTTTTAGGCACGGCAATTCACAGGTTTCCAGTTGGTACAAACTCTGTGAAATTATAGATAATAGTAAACTGATAGCGCTGGCGCAGATTTTTCTCTCCAAGCACCGCTACTATTGCGCGCCTCTGGCATCGCATCGCGCCCGAGAAGGACTGGACTAATGATAAAAAAAAAGTATAATTAAAGATTTGTCTGCGAGCCGCATGTGACCATCAAAAGAGCCATATATGGCTCGCGAGCCATAGGTTCCCGACCCCTGCTGTAGACTGTCTGCTGCTCCTCCTCCTCTGCTGACTGCAGATTCACCACCAAACTACTTTCTTTCAAGCAGCTGCTGTTTGCTTTTCATTCTATGCAGTGAACTGATGACAGCTGAGGGAATTTGATGTGTTTGATGGAAAGAAAGGAGGAAAATCTGCATTGTTGGACATTAAAAAACATCCATGAAATTTAGTTGTAAATTGTATTTTAGGCTTAAAATTAGAAGCTAGAATTGAAATTTGTGTTGATGAGTTTCCATCAGGATGTATGTGAAGCTGCTGTTGAAGATGCAGGAACATTTGAGTTTGTTCTAAAGAGGCTCAGAAAGTCCGTCTACGTTTGAAAAGTTTCTGTGTTTTGGTTCCTCCAGTCAAACTTTGCGATGGGCCGGCTTCCCTCCACCTACAGGAAGTGCTACATGCTGGACTTTGGTCTGGCGCGACAGTACACCAACACCAACGGAGAAGTCCGACCGGTAAGAAATGCAGACCCTGAACGTTTCCACGCCAACACTTTTTTTTGAAGCTCCAGTTCACTGCGGGAATGTAAAATATAAATAAAGGTTTTTGTAAATCTTACTATTTTCACTATACTATTTTTATATTTAGCAAATATATATATATATTTTATATATATATATATATATTTTCTCATTTGTTCACACAAATGTATGTAATTTATCATGTCTCTTCAAATAAACATACGTTGAGTGATTGGAAAATACATTTTAATACCCCCAACATAAAGGGTCAAGAATCTTCTTTTAAAATACAAGATTACGACTTTACAACTTTCTCCTTATAATTTCACAACTTTTGTCTTGTAAAACTATGACTTATTTCCTCATCATTTTACAACTTTATTCTTGTAAATGTATTTATTTTTTCATTTCTAATACTCCGTTGTATATTTTTGTTACTTTTGTGAAAATTATGTCTAAATTTAGATTTAGACTTAATTTAGACTAAAACTTACCCAATGATCAGTTTGTGAGACAGTTTAATTATGCAGCAAGTACTTTCAATGTTTTTTTTCTGCTCTGCTTTGGTTTATTTTATGCAGTGAAAAAAAATCCAAACTATCCGCCGGTGAGTCGGGTGTGTTTTGCTGCACTGCAGCACAGTCTGTCATTGCTCTTCTGCAATGGTCCCTTTGTTAGCTGCCTCTTGTCCTTTTAGTTGTTAGATATTTGATCATATAATATAATCCAAACGTTTGAGCAGCAAGTTTTGCTCCAATTAGTCCATTTCTTTTAAATTTAAATGGAGCTACTTTTAGATCCGGAAGGATGTGAGCTTCATTTTACTTTCTTTTTCTTTTTTTTTTTTTTTTTTTTTTACACCCCTGTCCATTTCCTCATCTTTCCCCCCATCCCCCCATCCCCCCGTCTTCCTGCAGCAATGCTTTTGCTGCAGCAGTGATATGAATATTTGATGCTCCAACATGTGCCACGGGGCGAGAGACCTAACTCTTTTAGTCTCCCTCTCTCCCCTCCTTTCGCTCAATCAACCATGTATTGTCTGCGCAGCTGAGTCAGCTTCACTCCAGTGATCTGAGAGGTCCGCTCCTTCCTCTCATCCTTCTGTCCTTCCTCCTCCATCTCTCCTCCTGACAGCCTCTTCCCTCTGCTGACTTTTGCAGAAATGAAGGAGCTCTGATCATCTTTATGATCCCAGCGATTCGCTGTAACACAATCCTGCTGCACATTTTTGTTTTAGTTATACTGATCGTTGGAGCACGCACCGTTACATGCACTTTGTGTACGGTGGCCCTGAAGTGCAGATCACATTAACAAATCACTCAATGCAAAATCATATTAAAGACCACAACGACAATTTAAAAAAAGAGCAAAAGAAAAGAATACAAATACAAAATTTCATTTTAGAAACCAAAATTTAACTCCCAAAAAAATGAAACGAAATTAAAATGTGAACATTTTTGAAAACAAAAGTTATTTCCAAAAATCAAAATGAAATGTTAAAAACAAAAAAGAAATTATAAAAGGTAGGTACTGTGGGACATCGCTGATCGGATGATGTTTTACCCGGAAGAGTTGATTAAGCAATCATCCGACTTCTGCGGTTGCTGTGGCCAGAAGCTTAAGGTTCCCCCTCAGATCATCTTTTGGCTTATTCTAAATGCGTCCCCATTAGTCTTATAATTAGGTTTATGCTGTTTTTAGCCTAAATCAAAAAAACCTGTGCTGTTTTCTAGGACATAGTTTCTGCAGAATGGCAGTAGTTCTTTAGAAATTCCCCCCCTGAGTTCTGGGTGGCCTGTTGGCGTGGGAGCAACCCTGCCCCCTCTTCCCATCACCCAGATCTAAGAGCCCTCTGTTTATATTCTCTCCCACTAGCTTACAGCTCCCACATCCCCAATCTTAATAAACATAGCTAGTGCAGCAAAAATGGTGAGCAATATTGGAGCTATTCAGGCGTCCAGTTTTGAGTCAGATACCAGCTCAGACGAGGAAAACCACAACATAAATGGATCTATTTGTCTGTAAGTGGATGCATCAGAATGGAGCAGAGCAGGGAGCTTGCCGTATTAATTACTCCACAGTTACAAGCCTTCTTTCAAACTGCAAGTTTTTCTTTGCACCTGATTCGCAACAAATTCAATAAAAAAATACTCAATGCTATTTTACGCAAATGCTATTCTTTAGCTCAATTGTCTTTAAATACGTCCTAAAATAGACGCCACAAGAATATATTAAAAACATAATTTTCAGGAGTGGAGTCATTTTTTAACATTTTATTTTGTTTAATGAAATGTTTGCTATCTATTTCGTTTCATTTTTTTTTTGGAATTGTGTCTTTTTATTCTTCTGGAATTAAGTTTTTAGGTTTTGATTACTGGAATTTTGTTTTTATTTCTAACATAAAATAGAATGTTTTTTTTATTTTTTTTTTTGCTTTTTCAATTGTTGTGATCTTTAATATTTTTTTATGTTTAGTGATTTTTTTTGAAGTGATTTGCTCTTCAGGACCACCACACTCATGTCATAAAGAGCCACCAATTCTGAAATAGCAGTAAGTTAAAGGTTCATATAGGAGTTTACTTACATTGATGTCCAAAATTAACAAAAATTAGTTTGTTGAAAAGTCTGAACCCAGTTTTTGTAATCACTATAGATGGTAATAAATATTAAAAGGCCAGGTTCACCAACCGTTTGCTCAAAGCTCAGCCGTTATTAATCACCTGTCATCATTTATTTTTTCATTTACCTTCATGATTTGACATTTCTGTTGTGCCTTTATGTTCAGTGTATTTTGGTCTGCCTTTGTTTTTGTTCTTTGGTTTTATTTTTGCTTTTCCCACAGTTCCTTTGGACTTTTGATTTTGACGTGCATGCCTCCCGCTTCTCCGTCACCTCCATGCAACCCCAGGAATGTGAGTCTTTAGGGAATCTGAAGACAAAACTTGTCAGACTGTTGTGCACTCAATTCCAATGAAAACTTGAAAAAAAGAAAAAGAAAAATCAAAAATTATCTTATTTACAATAGAAATATTTACTTAATCGTTAGGATGTTTATGGCAGCAAACACCATAATAAAAACTAAAAGACACACCTGGATACATGAAAAAGAAATTCTGTTTCTAACCAGGGACGGGTACCGTAACTCTGTGCCACGTTGGTATCGGTACTGACGGATACGGCATTACCGGTACCGTACAAAAATGCAGATTCAGGTTCTTCATTTTGGCGCTTAGTTTCAGACATGTCAATCATTTGTGGAGAGTTTTGCTGTACAATTCTGGCAAATCCTATTACCTTTCCAGCAATTGTGGGCTGGCTCATATTAGAATGGGTGTAGGTGGGCGGGGCTTCAGTCAAAACGCAGACAGTGAAGCAAGCAAAACTTTGGCTGTACTTTACTGCCAAAGATTTTAATTCGATGGATATTTGTGATGAAGAACAACCGTCGTCGTGGCGATGAATGGTGAAATGTTTACTTCAGTGATGTAGCGCTGCAGTGCAGACTGTCAGAAAGAATGACATAAAGCATCTTGGGCACATACAAATGCTCTCCTTCACACAGTTACGCTGCTTTGTCACTTAAATGTTTTTGGGGAAAAAGTTGTCGAGTTTTTTCATTTTTTTAAGAACTGGTTTGACCAATGTTTCTCCACCAAAATGGTTTCAAAAGTACCCGTTCTGCACTGGATAAAATCCAAATAGTATCCATCCCTATTCTTAACACAGACATGACCTGACTCCTGGTGTTTCACTGTCACTCAGGTGTGAATAGAGACTGTAGACATGATGTGATTGGCATCCACTGCTTTCCAGTTTTGGATATATGTAACATCTTTAATTGCTAATACATTTATTTCAACCGCTCAGTCATGAAGTACATTTGGTTAAATTTAGGTTTGTCTTATGGAAAATTGCATTTTATCTTTGCCTCTAATGTTACCATAGCAACAAACCACACAGTAGTGCCTTAATGCTTCGTGTAGTTAGCTGCTGCATGTCGACATCCAACCAGCACAATGTGTCTTTGGGGTTTTTGTTATGTTTATGATCTAACACAAATTTGAAAATAATAACAATAATTGCTAAATCATTATACCATCAATAGGATGAGAGGTGAAATGTCTCAAGTAAAAAGACTGTTGCCCGATGTCATGTCTCAACTTTGAGACACACTTTGTGTTGGACATGCTTTGATTTCAATATCACAAAGAGTCATTTGTGACTCATATTTTTTTGGTTTAGCTGCTTTATTTGAATCAGCTTTAAACTTTCGTTACTGTATTTTTGTTTTCTATTTAACCTTGAAACTGTGGGCTTTTGACAGACAGGTGACCTTGAAGTGCCCAGCTCTGCTGCGGTTTCTCACTGTCATGTTTAATTCGTTCGTCTACTTACCCTATTTTTAAAGAAAAATCCAAGACGCTAATCTATAAAAATATGAAAAGGTGGCAAAAATGACGAATGTAAAAGAAGGCGAGTGAATATTTGTGCGATCTCCTGAATTGAAATTCCCCACTGACACATGCTGGCTGGAGTTGAAATGGAAGAACATCTTTAAAGATTTGGGTTTGAAAATGAATGAATGTAAATCAAGCATAAGATAGTCATGAACTGATTGTAAAATACATATGCATAGATCCACACACACTTGTAAAAAATTCACTTTTTTAATCATGAATAGACACATTAACTCCTATGCATGCGGAACATGACACAATGAGAATATTACATATTAGGTAATTCATTGCTTAAAAGGGAGTGGGAGGAAGTGAATTCACATAATCCCACCCCTATCAGAGTAATATAAGTGATGCCGCTCTATCAAACTGCGTTTGAGTTCTTGATGTTTGTTCATGTGAGCTCTGACTCTGCCTCCTTCTGTTCAGCCAAGGACGGTGGCAGGTTTCAGAGGGACGGTCCGCTACGCTTCAGTAAACGCTCACAAAAACAAGGTCAGTGTTTGTTGATTTGAAAAACGATCTTATTTAAATGACGATGTAAAAATAAAGTGAATTCAGTGATGGGTGTGCACAAAACCACTTATCTCATTCAAAACCAACCTAACTGTTTTGCTTCCATGAATACTCTCATTAGTGCTGATGTTTTTAGGTCGCTGGTTACTCATGAAACATTATTTGCATTTGATTTGAATAAATGATATTTAGATTCATAATTGTTTCTACCTGTTATTCTATTTATGCCCCTGCAGGAAATGGGTCGCCATGACGACCTCTGGTCTCTGTTTTACATGTTGGTGGAGTTCGCTGTGGGACAGCTGCCATGGCGAAAGATCAAAGACAAGGTCAGACGGTTGCATCAGTCGCACTGCGACTTTTCCCGTGTGCATCGAAGGATTGAAGGGTGTAGAAATCAAATGATGGGTGTATGATGGATTGATGAATAGACTGGTGAATGGATTGTTTATATTTTTATAGCAGATTATGGGAGTAATGGATGCTTTTTGTAATCTGCCTCGGAAAATAGAACTCTTTTCAAATGTAAATAGGGAGTTGTCCCAGAACTGTCAAGGAACTCTATGGGGCTGTCCTCATGAGTAATGTACAGACGCAGAAGATTTTCTGAATCACAGAAACTGCATGCAGTGGGTTCATCCAGAGAAGGATTTGGTTCTTCCAAGGTTTCAAAGATGTTCATGTTTTAAAGAAACCATAGATTTGGGTATTTTTCACATTGAAAGTTTGGACACATTGGTGGATCACAAAAAACAGCAGTATGAGCTAAAAAGGAACAGCTAAGTGTTTAAATAAATGCCTCATGCTGTCATGCTCCAAAGATTATTGACGGTTCCCAAACAAAACTTGTTACAGAAGAGAAAAACTTCTTGTAACAAAAGGTTCGGTAACACTTTATATTAAGATTCCTTAACAAGCTTTGTTAACACATTAACAAGCATTATAAATGAATTTATAGGGTGTTAGTAAGACATTTATTAGTACAATAAGTCTAATAAGGTTTATTAAATTACTTAGTTAACACATTTACAAGCATTATTATTAGGATGTTTTCAAGATGCTAATGATGCATTTACTGATATTATAGGTGCTTAACAAATGTGTCAATGTTAATAAGCTTAATAAGATTTATTAACAACCTTTGTTAACAAATTAAGAAGTATTATTATTGTTTGGGGTTCTAGTAAGATATTTATTAGCATTATAGACGCTTGACACAAGCGGAAGTGTTCATAAGCTTAATAAGTTTGATTAACTAACTTAACGAATTAATAGGCTTTATTAATGTGTCAGATGCTAGTAAGATATTTATTAGCATTATGTCTTGCAAATACCTGAAAGTGTTAATAAGATTTATTAACATCTAAAGTCAGACCATTGTCTTCTAAATCCATATTACTAAACTGCTTATAAGCTTTACAAATGTATTAATTAACTTTGTTAATAGTTTATTAATTGTTTTGCAGCACCTCATCTAAAGTGTGGACAGTTCTTCTTTCTCAGGTACGACGGAGTATTAGGGCCACCAAAAAAAAAAAAATAAGTAAAATTACGACATTTTATCTCGTAAATTTACGAGAAAAAAACTCGTAAATTTACGAGAAAAAAGTCATAGATTAACAAGGAGAAAACACCGAAGTTGTCCGTTTATCGGAGCATCGCTTGAAGATGAAAGATGTGGAGCCTTTTGTGAAGCATTATTTCCAGGTTTATTATAGGTTTGAAACAAACACATTCTGAACCTTTGGCGACTCAAAATCAGATTATTGTCAGTGGAGCCGGTTTTCCGAGGTTCAGTGTCAGTAAAGCGGAGTTTCATATGTAAAATAAGGAGCTCAGAGACACGTTTGGGTGCAGAGGATCGCTGCAGCCTTTATTCTCCTTTTCATTCACAAACCCTGAAGTTCATCTGTCACCTTACGTCATGAACCTGTCATCAGATCCGAACACCAATGCGGAAGTAAACATCCCGTTATATCATCAAACAACAAAGATGAATGAAAATAGTCTATTATATTAGCATTAGAACGTTGAAAATGCCAAAAAAGTGATCCTCCTCCTCAGACGGAAGCGTCACACAAACGTAGAGATCTTGTTTTTGGTGGAGGAAGAAAGGATTGAAGTGGAAAGCTGCAGGGAAACCGATGGCTTCATCGGGCTGGAGGGACCCTGCAAACCAACCATCAATAAATAAAACTTTAATAAATTGTAAATCAAACAAATGAGCTTCCAGATATTTGGAACGTTCAAGCTCATTCAGCTCACCTGTTCAACAAAGTTTAGTCGGTCTGATCTGCTGTGGCGCGGCGTTCACCTGCTGCTCTGCATGTTCACTTCCACTTAATATCGTAAATTTACGAGTTTTTTTCTCATAAATTTACGACTTAAAATCTTGTAAAATTACGAATTTTTTCTCATAAATTTACGAGTTTTTATCTCCTAAATTTAGGAGATAAAAACTCGTAATTTTACTTTTTTTTTTTTTTTTGGTGGCTTTTTTTTTTTTTTTTTGGTGGCCCTAATACTCCGTCGTACTCAGGAGATTTCTGCTTTTACTTTTAATTTCTCTGACATTGTGATTTCTAAATAATTAAAAAGTTTTAGGCTCAATGAAAGTAACGTTTTGTCCTTTTTAAGAACAAAGAACTTTGGATAGGTCAGAAAAATAAATTAGACTGAGCCTTTTCACTTTACTTGAATTTCAAAAGTCCATATTTTCCTAACATTTTTCATTCATTTTCTAATCCTAGTTCAACCTTCCTAATTTCCTTAGTGTGTAATCATACAACAGGACCAGGTTCAGATGTCAGCATTTACACATGCATTTTTGCAATAAATACATATTATTAAATAAAAATAATATAAATATGTGTCTCCAAAAGCTTAAATCCCTTCACTGTTTATTGATGTTTCTTTTCTAGGAGCAAGTAGGTCAGATTAAGGAGCGTTTTGACCACAAGATGCTGCTCAAACACATGCCTTCAGAGTTCAGTATCTTCCTGGACCACGTCTTAGCCCTGGACTACTACACCAAACCAGATTATCAGGTATTCCCTGTGAAAGAAGCAGTCCTCTTCATAGAATGTCCACTTCTGGACACTGGATTGATGAGGCCGTTTCATTTTCTGTTCAGCTGCTGATGTCTGTGTTCGAGAACAGCATGAAAGAGCGAATCATCACTGAAAACGAGCCATTTGATTGGGAGAAAGGTGGAAGTGACGTCACGCTGTCAACCAGTGCCTCCACCCAGCCTCTGCAAAATACTCGACCCACTGCAGCCATGGTTGGGTAAGAACCGAGACAGAACCAAACAAAAGCTGAATTGGTTGTAATGTATCCACTGTTCTGAACGTATTCTGTTTCTGCAGTGCCATTGTGACCCCGGTTCCTGGAGACCCTCAGAGAGAAAACACAGATGACGTTCTTCAGGACGAACATCTCAGTGATCAGGAAAATGCTCCCCCGCCACCAACCAGCCGACCCCCTGGGGAAACATCTGCTCAGCATGCCGGAGAACCGGGGGAGGCCTGGGAGGATACAGACTTTAACCGCAACAGACTCAGGATTAGCCTGAACAAGGTGGAAACGGAAATAAAAAAAAAAGTTAAAGTGATGTCAAGGATTAGGTTTTCTGCAGTATTTATGCTTTTATCCTTGTTTTTATATAGGGGGCTCAGGAAGAGGAAGCAGGTAAAGGGGTGTGTCCACCGTCCCCGGTACGAGGAGGAGTCCCAGAGTCACCAACGGGCCAGGGACGATCTTTGCGATACCGCAGAGCAAACAGCCCAGAATCTGAGCGACTGTCTGCTGCTGAGGGCCGGGCCGATGGCTACGGACAGAGGTGGGATTTTTACTAAGAGACAGCAACCGTCCTGATTTTCAACACGAGGCAAGAGTGTCGACTTCTGTGTTGTGGTCAAAAATCAGGGACTAAATAAAAATTTCTGTTTAAGAGCATTTCAACATTTTTTATTAGAAACTTCTGTTCTTGTGTCCCTGAAAATCCCTCAGGTCTAGGATGGACATGCTGGGATCTCCATCTCGTCATGTATACTCTTCACAACCAGCTCAGATGTTGTCTGTTGACCCTGGTTGCCGTGGAGATCGTCAGGCCAGCGGGCGCCAGGAGGTGTCGGTGGCTTCTGTTGACCAGGAGGCACACAGTAACGCTTTTATCCGCTCTGTACCTCTGGCTGAGGAGGAAGACTTTGACAGCAAAGAGTGGGTGATCATCGACAAAGAGACAGAGCTGCGGGATTTTCACCCTACCACGTCAGGAACCACAGATGAAGAGCCTGAAGAGCTCCGCCCCCTGGAGGACCAGGAGGAGAGGAGGAGGCTCAGGGCTGGAGGTAGGACTTTTTTATTAGATATTTTTAAAAAAAAGCGTACTTGGTTCAAAATTGGAAATGATTGCTTTGTTTTACTAACCCCCACATTCCATTCTAATATAGGAAGAAAAAAAAAAAAAAAAAAAAAAAAAATATATATATATATATATATATATATATATATATATATATATACATACATACATACATACATACATACATACATACATACATACACACACACACACACACACACACACGCACGCACACACACACACACACACACACCCACACACACACACACACACCCACACACTCAAATGAGCATAATGTTGCAGTTCCTCAAGTGACTACAAAAGGATTGTTTAAAAAAAAAAAACGAAATTTCCAAGATGATCCCGGGTTAAACATCCACACAATTTTAACCCAGAATATATCCCCTTTTACTGAAAAACGTTTTTTGATCTATGCTCATTTTTTTATTGGAGCGGCTCAGGCAGTTGAGCAGTTCAGCCAGTGCTCCAAGGTTCGATCAAACGTCGGTGGTTCGACCCCGCTCCCCCTCAGTTAACTGTCATTGATTCATAATTGTTTCTACCTGAAGACACTTCACCCTCCCTGCCTCCAGTGTGGCTCCACCGGTGTGTGAATGTGCATTAATGTCCCGGTGATGGTCAGAGTAGGGGCGAACTGGCAGCCATGCCTCTGTCAGTCTGCCCCAGGGCAGCTGTGGCTACATCAGTAGTTACCATCACCAAGTATGAATGAGGAGTGAATGACTAATGGGCATATCGTAAGCGCTTTGAGCGTCTGGAAAAGCGCAGATAAATCTAATCCATTATTATTATTATTGAGGACCCACTTTGTGTTTTTAGATCCATGTACATGTTCATTTTCATTGTCCGACCTGGCATCTGGCTGTACAGCTCGCCATCTGTAATGTTTGGTTGCGGGTGTAAGGAGCTGCAAGCTAGCAGGAGAGCACACTTTCAGAACAAGTCACAGCAGCAAAAAATGCATAATAAAGAAGAAAAAAAACATATGTAGACATAAATTGCACTGGAAAATAAATTGCACTTTTAGGAGAAAACGCTTCTGAACAACTCTACCAAGCCTGGTATAATGTTGCGTTCACAAGGAACTCTATTGATGTGTCAAATTTAAACTCATTTCTACATGGAAGCATTGACTGTATGTTTCATGTCCAATACTGGAAGACACAGATAATGTCGATAAATCAGGTTTATTTTTTTTAAAGAGCTATACAAAAGCGTTGTCTCCATATCTAGATTTATGTAATTATTTAGTCTTTCTTTTAAGGCGATCTTTTGCCTTATAGTACAGGAGCTGCGTTTGAAGGAAGGAAGGAAAAATAAAAACAAGAATAATAATTTCTCAATGCAAATAAGAAAAATATAGATTTTAAGAAAAGAACGATCAGATTCGCCCCCATGATTTTCTTTGACGCCGCTTCTTGTTCTGTGTTGCTGTCAGTAGTAAATACTGATTCACACACCTTCAGGGCCCTTTAGCGGCTGTTAGCGAAACAACCGCTAAAGATCAACAAGTTATTAGTGGGAAAATGACTAATATATGAGCCTATTTATGTAAGAAAAATAAGTCAGATATGTCACTTTTGAGTTGAAGTTGCATCCCTGGCCAAAGTATGCAAAATAAATAAATAACTCTAAGGCGAATTTCTAATGAACTACTGCTGCACTACAGAAGCTATGCCCTACAAAACGACCTTTTTCTTTTGTGGCTAAAAACTGCATAATCATAACTAAAAGAGTATCGGGCGCTTTTAGAATAGATCACAAGATAACCCGAGTGGGTCTAAAATAGCACAAATTTCTTTTTGTCAGTGAGCCTTATTCTGAAGATCAGAAAACACCTAAAAACCTCTTAAACATTTTTTTTGGCTGACTTTCATTGCAAAACTTTCAACATTACTTTTGTCTTTATTATTAAAGTCCTGTTTGTGTTTAAATTTTCCCCCGCAGGCGCGGAGCTGGTGGTCCGTCCAAAGACGCACACCCGGGACAGTAGCCGAGGGTTGCTAACGCTAACAGAAGAGGAGGCGTCAAGAAGAAGCGGTGGGAGTCCTGCACAGTCGCCTTGTCACTCGCTGCCATCAGGACGTCCTCGTCGGAGAGAGTCAGAGCCGATCGGACCTCAGAGACCGGTAAGGGAGCAAGCCCGCCAATTTGAGCATGTGGGTGGTGAGATGAGCAGAGAGGAGGCTGTTGAACAGACTCGCTGCCTGTATCCAGCGGCAGCCACTTTGCTTCATCTCACCACCAGCAAACATGCAGCTTTAAGGACAAATCCAGCATGGTGGGAGATTTTTTTGTGTCTTTTTCAGAGATTTTTAGCTGGTTTGTAGTTGAAATATAGATGAGGAGAGTTCAAGCATTTTTTAGTAAAGTGTCACCATAAACTGAAATAAATGAACATGTCAGACTGATGAGCATTCATCACTTCACCACCGCCATGCCTGGCAGTTGGTTTTAGGTTTTTGTATAAACTGGATTATTTCATGTTTCTCTAAAGGACAATGATGAGATGTTGGTTTGTCTTTCATGTACATAAAAGTATTTTATGTATTTGACAGAGGCAATGCATGATAGTTCTGAATTGTAACCTGAGTATAATTTCTATCCTTTATCCTCAAAGATCTTATGAACAAGTGTTGATTAAGAACTTTGCTGCATCTGTGCTTCTGAACTTTTTTGATTCAAACTGAGTCGAGTCGGAGCTCTGAGGTTGTATTTAGTTTCTTTGAGCGTTTGATCTGCCTGACCTTGAGGAAATCTTGCAGAGTCTTCATTTATTGAGAGGATAGTTTGCAGTTTTTAATTTTTCCAATATATTATTCTATAGTTTCTGCATATACAACTGGTCTGAAGTGGTTCCAAAACTCTACTCACACCAAAGCAGCTACAGATACTGCTTTAGAAAAAGTGGATGTTTTTTTAATTTTTTTATTGGGGTGTTAGGGTTTCCAGTTTATGTATACAATGTTTCCCCATTTTTGATGTGATTAAAGTGCTAGCTATTGATGCCCATCCAAGCATGTATGGACATAATTTCTGATTCAGGTCTGTTTGTTTGTTTTGTTTTTGTTTGTTTGTGTTGTTGCATACAAACCTAGATAGAAAGACAAAGATGTTAGACATCCTCCATACAAACCTCAGTTTGTGTTAAGTAGGTGGCAGTATGCACTCCATGGTTTACCATCCATCAAAAACAGAAGAGCTAGTCTTATGGAGATAAAAGTGTATTTTATAATGTTCGTTTTGGTTTGGTCTGTTATTAGCAGTTTGGTTCACGGTTTAGATGTTTTTGCTGAGCTGTTTTGATCAATGTGACCAACTGTGTGACTGACGCAGAACACAGACAAGTGTCGGATTGGAGTGGTTCAGAGGGTGGCCAATAAACATATTTGAAAAAATATATATATATATACATATATATATATATATATATATATATATTTAGATACTTTTGGAGTGTTGGTATATGTAGGTTGGTTTGTGGATCTATATGCTTTCTGCTTTGGATTCCAGCATTTTAAGGGATTTTAAGTCTTGCTGTATGATAAAACGGTCTTTTATTCTCAGCTACATATAATAAACTTGCACAGTTTGGGTCCCCAAAATTGTGGTAGCTCTGTCTTGGAGTTTTTTCAGAACTTATTTGTGTTTAAATTTACCACCTTTCCATCTACTTGTTTACTGTTTGATTGACAGACCAGCCTTGCTGTATAGAAACATCAGAAGAACCCTGGTTCATGTAACCCTTGTTCTATTCTAGGCACTTTAACGTTGGGAGTTGGGTCATCTAGACCCACTAGACAGTGCTCTGAACCTTTTTTCTTCAAGGATTTGTGAACCTCACTGCTGTCCATGGATTACATGAAATCTTTCCACCTTTATCCACCTTTGTCATGGTAGGGAGAACACGTCAATGGAAGGGTGGGGTCATCTAAGATAGCACAAGGGTTAAAGTGGACCGAATGTGTGTCCAGTCTGAATGCACCCTAAATATTTTGTCGTTCTCTAGAAACTCTTTTTTTGTCTGACAGCATCTCTGATACTCTGAAACAGAATGGCAAGTTGTTGTAAAAAAAATGACCTAAACAAATAAACCAAAACTGGCTTCCACTATTGGGAACAACACTACGTCCTTTAATGTAAACAGTCAGCTATTGCTAACAACGATAGCAATGGCTCATGGTGTTTAGCAGGGTAAGGTTAAGCTGAAGCTCAAGAAAGGTTTTGGGGTTAAATTGTTTGCAACTCAGTAAACAAACAGACAGTTCCTCAAGATTTATTGACTCTTGTGCCTTTAACTTGACAAATGTTGGTGTAATTGTGCTCTCAGTGTCAATGGTCCTCTTCATTGAACAGTCTGCAGCCTCCTGCAGGTCAGAGCAGGAACTGCCTGAGTGTCCTAAATCAGTTTAGTCCTCAAAAATGGTCATAGCAGATATTTTATGTGTCCAGTAGATTTTTTTCCCATCACCTACATGACTGGCAGCTGTTTTTTTTAACAACTGAAGAGTCTGTGTGTTTGTTTTTTGCATGAATGTTGGCTTCCAAACCGAGGATACCAATGATCAGACAAGTCTTTCAGGAGGAACGTCCAATTTTCTGCTCAAAACTGCCATAATTTCACAAACAATCCTATTTGTGTGCATCTAAATAAAAGTTTTTTTTTCCTGTTTTGTTAAACTCAAACAAAAACCTTATTGAAAAAACACTTTTTGCTGCAATCTTATAAGCAAAAATTCAAAACAATATTAAGCATAAACATGACTAAAACTTAGTCTTTATTTTTATTCTTTAGTAGGTCTTAAATTTATTTTATTTATTGACCTTCTTTATATTTTATTCAAAATCTAAAATAAATTCTCAAGTTTCTAACAAACACTTTGAAAATATAGATAATTTGTCATGGAGGACCAGGCCTGACTACATAAGAATGACCAAGTTCAAATAAAACCAAACTAAGCATGAATTCATAGTTTTACAAGAAAATATAAACTGGTTTTAGGTTAGTGTTGTGTGTGACTGATTTATTTATTGTGAATTTTCATGTGAAAATGTCCTGACAGAGGTGCTCCAAAAGACGAGACTTAACCTCAACAGAAAGTGAATGTGAAACATTTCAATTTCACATTCACTTTTTTCTTTGTCTACTTTTTTTTTTCTTCAGCAGGATTTCTTCATGGGTGTGGTGATTCTTTTATCCATTTCTTTGATTTCTTTTTTTTACCTCAATTGTGAATATATGTGACCATTTGATTTCTTTTTTCATGCACTCACTGATTTATGAAGTTATGGGTCAGGTCTGGTCCTCTATTCTTGGTGGCTTCCGTTCAAAGAGATGGACTTTTTTTGGCTCTGCCTGCACTTTTTTTTCCCTCCAGTGTAAATGTCCTTTTGTTTTGTGACATTTGAGCGCGCTCCGCTTTGATTTGTGCGCCTGTTGTCCCAGTAGACCGAGCTGGTCTGCCACCAACCATCGAGGACTTCTTTTTTTTTTTTTTTTTGCTCCTCTCAAGTTCTTTTTTTCCTTCCCCCCTCCCCTTCCACTTAACTACTATTGCCTTTGCCCCCAACCTATCGCTTTAAAAGTACACAGTATGTCAAGTTTGACTCACCTGAGGAGAAAAGAGCGAGGGTGCCGTTGGGACAACACAAGAAGAAATAAAGTGATGTTTCGGGGTAAGCACAGTTTAGGAATAGTCCTTTACCTCTGTTTTCTCACTCAGTTTCTGTCCCTCCTCTTTCTTTTCTTTCTGTTCAGACGTTTCCTCCTCTTTTCCCCTCTGTTGTGTGTCTGTGTTTTGTGTGCTTGATGACTCCATCTCCTTTTTTTTTTTTACTTTTGTTTGTTTCCTTTAAGTTCCCTTATTCTTTTTGCATCTCCAGTGGTAGATTTTCCTTCTGAAATAAAAAAGTCTGCTCGTGGCTCAGTAGAATAGAGACGAAGTGTATGTGCAAGACTCGCGCTGGTGACTTCCTTAACGTGCTTCTTTGAGGAGATATTTTTCAGACGTAGGGGATACTAGTCTGAATAATTTGCCAATTTGCTAATCTGGTTCAGATGTCTTGTAGCTTCTAACTAGTGTTTGTTTTATGTAGTTGTAGATAGATTGACAGCTTTACCCAACACCCCTCGACTTCTCTCCCCGAGCTTCCCCCCTCGTGTTTGACCTATCAGATGAAGGCTTTAGATGTGTCAGAGCACCAATCAGCTCTCATGTCTAACGTCTGTCATGTAGAAAAGAGACGAGGGCAGGAAGTCAAATGTTTGTGTGGGGGCGTAGACGTAGATAAACATACATTTGATTTAGTTGTTTTCTGTCTTTAACCTGCCCCTCCCCTTTCTCTGATTGGTCTCTTTGCAGTTGGACGACAGCCGGCATCAACTACGACCCAATCAGCTGAAGAGGCTGGCCTCCTACTTCTCCTCCTCCACCCTGGAAACAGAGCAGTATCCCCACCCGGGCAGCAGCTTTATACAGAGGAGCCGCTCGGCCGAGAGCAGCCCAGCCCACATGATCGGTGCCACCGGCTCGACCCGGCGCCGGCACGCCGGCACTCTGCCGATGCCTGGCAGCCCCCGCAGCAGACACTCTGTCCTGAACACGCCGAGGGTGCATCTGCAGCAGATGCTTGCGAAACTGATGAACAAGAACAATAGCTGAGAGGACTGAGAGGCAGACTCAGTTTCATGACACACGCCTGTCTGCAGCCATGAAAACACACACACACACACACACACACACACACATACATACAGAAGCAGGGCTGGTCAGAACACCTTTGAAATCTGGAGCACAATTTGACCCCCTTTAGCTTGATTTGGTGCCTCGTCATAAACCGTAACCTGATTTTAGAGTAGGTCAGTTACCAAGAAAGAAAATAAAGGAAATTTAGTTGGTTGATCTTATTTGTGGATAAGTCCTCTACATTTACTAAGCTTGAGCTTCAACAAACACCCTAATAATAATAATAATAATAAAAAAATCTAAAAGGATTCAAAGCATCTTTGCTATCTGTGGCCAGCTCTGCATTCATAAACATAATTATGAATGTACACAAAAAACACAACAAACACAGCACACTGACAGCCAGATCACACAACAAGCCATATCAGTGGCTACACACGACACACAATCATATTCACGTAGCTCACAAACTCTTCTTCAAGCTGATGGCCAACCAGGCAGAAAAGAAGAAAATCCCTGAAGACGGAAATTTATTTCTCATGCAATAAACTCTGCAAAGCTGAAGTTGCACACGCCACAGACCTGGATCACTGGTGGAAATAATGTGAATCACAATACTTGCTTCTGTGAAGAGGAGCGTCTAACCTAGTGGGGCTGCTAACAGACTGTTAAGCTTTACAGTTTTTGTGCGAGTTTTTTTTTTCCTACCTTTTTGTTTTTGCTAAAATGAAGGAGTGATCGTCGAGGAATGCAGGTCGTCCCAGCGATCACCTTTTTTGCACCAAGACTTCTGTGTTCGAACACCTTGCCCACCGAGCAATACGCCGCTATCGCCAACTCCTCCTCCACACCACCGCACCCACGGAGATCCACATGTTTCCTGATTGTTGCTCCATTAAACATTGTCAACAAAGTGTCTGAAGGTGTAAGAGCTGATTTATCAAATGACAGCTGTAAAAAAAAACGTTGCGAGAAAAGTTGTCAGAAAGTAAAGTGCAAGTAAACTTAAGGGCCCTAATAATGAAAAAAAAAGTTATTAAAATACAATGTAGCAATATTATATTAAAAACATTAGCTAAAGAAAAGTTAAACTGGCTTTAAAAATTCATATCTACAAAAGGGATAACTATTAACATTTCATCATTTATTTGCCAATATTTATCAAATATATTCAAACATAAAAAGGTTATTTTGACAAAATGAAAGTAATAAACTAAATACCTTTAAAACACTTCTTTTTTTGAGCAAAGGTAGCGAATAGTTTTTATTTTGTTTTGTCTTTATTTCATTAAAAATTGGCAATGTTTTAAGTTATTATTAGTTGTGACAAAACTAAGTGTTGGGATATGAATGTGTTCTTTGAAAATACACAAAAACATACAGCTTATGATGCACAAAGTTGTGTGTTGGTGTTGTTGCATTTGTAGGATGAACAAATAATTAACATATGGGTTGGATATGTAGGGATCTTAAAAGATTATTTCTCTCATCTGAGGTCTTTCATACCAAAACAACAATTATTATTTTTGATTTTCTACTTCTTTTTATAGTTGCTTAACATCAAAGATCTATGCATCAGATCAACTTAAAATCTGTGTTAGGCATGCTAAATTTAGCACAACAACATGTCAGATTTTTAGGTTTTTGGATGCTTCTATTTTATAGCGATTGCCACCACAAAGTCGTAAAATGGGTTGACATTTAGTCCAATGCTGAGTGATGTTCCTCGGGAACAGAACACTAATATTTAGGAGTTGGTGGTAAAGTGCAAATCTCAGCATGCAAATTTGGGGATGCTAATGTTACAGTTTAACATTTTTTGTGTTTAACAATTCACCACACAATATGACAAACAAAGTCTGGTCACAAACATCAGTTGAGCCAGACTCAGATTGTATTGGTCTTACCTGCAACCTGCTACATCCAGTGCTGAGCAAAACAAACATTGAAGTACTTGTGCTGACATGTGAATGTTAGCATGCTAACTTTGTCATGCTAATGTTAACATTTTGGCATTTTAACAGCTTAGGAATCAAATCAGACAAAACAGAAAATTCATGTATCAAACCAATGAGAGCCTTTCAATTGAAACCATTTAAAAATAATAATAATTATGTTATTGGTCCTGTACTTTGCCTCCCCTCTATTATATTAAAAAGTTGTACATTTTGTAGGGAAGTTTACTAGAGATTGATTATTTTGAGGCAATATGAGCGTAGTAATTTTTCTACTTATAGTTGTTTCCAATTTACTTTGATTTCTCAGTATTGTACTACAGATTGAATTTACACAATATTTTTAATCAAATCGTCATACAAAGGGGTTCCCATTGTCTATCTGGGATGTTGGCATGCTGACAAAACTTGTTTCTGAATGCTCTCACTATTCAATACTTAGCGTAGTGTATAGGGCTTTCACAATTTGTTTGGTTGTCCGAATCAACATTTTTCAAAATCCAGTGCCCTAGAAATTTCCCAGAAGTCTCAGCAACAAATTAATATGCATTGATTTGGGGGAACATAGGCCACAATGCATTAAATCTTAATGATTTTTCATTGGAAAGTAAAGCATTTAAATTTCCTTTTTATAAATTGTCAAAGTTTTCATCATCAGAACACAGTGGATTAAAAAATAGTTTAGTAAAATGTTGATGTTTTCACGTCAAATGGGTGATGTCATATTTGACGATTACGAAACAAAGTTGTGAGTTGTAAAATCAAGATTTTGTGAAGAAAACGGGCTTATAGTTGATCAGGACAGGCGTCTTCTTTGTCAAGTTCTGCCATTAACACTGCTATAGAAGGCTGGTTGGAGATTTTTTATCTAACCGGTATCAACATGCAGTTAGGTGTTTTGTTTGAGTTACTGTTACATTCAGGTCTTCCAAATGGTGCAACCTTTCCATTATTCATCAGTTGGAATACAATGAAAAGGTTATTTTCATGTTGGTTTCAGTCGGAACAACTGTGAAGAGTTTTGAACTTTAGATTGCTTAGCTCTATCGTTTTAGCTCCAAACCAGCAAAGCAAAGGATGGTTGTTTTTTTGTTGTGGTTTTAAAGTGTTTTCTTGTCCAGCCAGTTAAATTTTTTTTTAATGGAATTTTTCTGAATGGTATTTTTGTACCATTGTTATTGAGCTTCCTTTTTCACAACGTTTTTTCCCTACACTTTACTGTTGCACTTTATCACTGAGTTGGCCAGACTTGGAAATCAGGCCGGGAAATGCGTTGGAACAGGTCAATTCAAATGCAAAATGTAAATGCAATAATGTTGGATATTAGTGAAGGGAAAAATAGACCTCTTAAGTATGTATCTTATGAAAATGCCTTTCTATCATTTTGAATTATTTTAGTTCCAGAACTATCAGGATCCACATTCAGAAACCTGAATTATTCTTAAATTCCATGACATTCTTTAACTCTGAGCAAAATGCAGAACAGGGTTTTGGCATTTACCTGAAAGACAATACTAAAAACAGTCTCTTCCTCTGTTGATAAATAATGACAGGCTAAACTTAAATGACAGTCAGAATATGTTCTAGAGGCATGTAATTCAAACATAGCTTGAGGGCTTTTCTAACCAGTTCAAAACAGGCTCAACCTTTTTATTGATTTTAGTTGTCAAATAAAAATGGTGGTAAATGTGAATCATGTGAAACTGACAATAAATTCCCCATAAAGAACAATAGATTCTTTGTACTTAGATGTAGTTCTTTCTCTTAGGAGATTCTTTTGCACATTGTATTCATCCTTAAAGCTTGGGTTATTGTAACACGCTTATGACTGTTTTAAAGAAGAGATTGCCCTGTTGCTTGTTTTTATCTGCAACTTAAAGGTTCTAAGCGGTGGTGAAGCTTGATAGATATTTGGTTTTATATGCTGTATTCTGGTAATGTGGGATGCTGAAGTTGTCCACACTCAGGTTTCCACTAATAATGCCTTCATCATAGAGGTACACAATCGATACCAGAAGTTTTATCATTCTAAAGAAAACTGTTGTACCACCAACATAATGTAGAGACATTGATGGCATGATTTGATTGGCTACCACAATGCTTTAAAGCTGTAGTCTGTGTACAGCCAATCCTGAAAGTTGTATAGTACACTTTGCTTTTACTATTATCCAATGGACTTCTATGAGTGGTGCAACAGTTCATAGCACAGCATCATAATCAAAGTTATATGAAAAACAATTCTTCCAGTGCTGTCAGTGATGTGGTTGCACCAAAGTCTAGGGGAACATTCTACGCACTGCTTAATCAGACAGGAAATGGCAAAGCTTTTCATGACTTAGTTTAAGATTGTTTTCACTTTGAGTAAAACAAACTGCAGACATTTTCAAGCAGTTGCAACAGCTGCTCACTAGAAAATATTTCAATTTTATTTATACAGCCCACTGTTACAACAACAGTTGTCTCAATGGACTTCATAGGGGTAGTTTCACCCAAATTGCTCAAAAAGCACAAAGAAGAAACCTGGCTAGTTCTTTGAGCACTATATATTCACAAAAGCCCTATTACTTACAAGACATTTACAACCTTCTTTACAACTTCTAATTTCTTCTTTTTTTTTTTTAACCTCAAACAGTATTTTTATTCCATCGCTCATCTTGGATGCACCAGGAGTGGACCATCACTAAAAGCACTAACTGCAAGTGAACGGCACCCTTGTTTCTAAGCAGACAGCTGTTTGCTTCTTCAGTATTTATCAGATTTTGGGGGGGATTTCTCACCTGCTGGTTGTGTCAGGAAACACACTCTGCAGACTGAATGAGCCAATGAGAATGCAACTCTTGACTTGAATCTCAAAGGCAGTTTAAATTGACATTGAACTAAAAAGTTTGCTATTGCATCGTTGGAAGTGTCACTAGTTTTGCACCTCATTGATGATGTTAAATTTTTGTTCAATTATTAGCAATTTTCTTGTTTCACAATGGAAACTGTGGCAGTACCATAGATGGGAAAAAGGATGTGGTCATGTGATTCTAATGGGTCAGATGACCACATCACATGGTTGGAACAGGTCAATTCAAAACCATTTTTGTGGCTCTGTGTTTGATATTTTGCCAGTCTGCGGTTTAAGGTTATAGCTACTTGTTAATTAAAAGGCCGCACCCCCATGGTCAATTTTAGAATCAGTGGTGAGGTGTATAAAAAGATACCCCCGGTACAGTTAGTACAGTCTAGTAGTCAAAGGGATGAAAAAGGTTTTGGTCATGGGTCAGTTAGTATTTATATTTCTTTCTGCTTTGTTTGCACGTTGCGGGGTGGTCATTTTTTGGTTCAATGTCATCTCATGTTTTAGTTTGCTATTTTTTAAATCCCTTTTCTTGATATTACTGAATCTGCAGGACCTCGAGTGTTTTTGGAAAAGAAGTATGATGTTGCCCTTGAAGATTAGATTTATGCACCCCCCTTAATGCACCCCTTAGTAGACCCTTGATTTAATGCTTCTTTGGGGAAAGACTTTGACTTCTATATTGAAAGCTAGTCTCAAAGCTAAGTCAAGTCACCAGGTAACCGCTTAGTGGACTATTACATATACAAGGGATTCTCCATCAACTTCAATGAAAACTATATAATTTCAAGTAGAAATAAACATACTTACAGCCTGGTTTTAAATCTTTTGTAACTGCTGTTGATGGGTGTAATATCCATATTGTACTGGCAGTGATTTTTCCATTTGGACCACAACACATCTTTAATTTAAATAAGGTGTTGCCATTTGACTGGACCAATTGAATAATCGGCTAAAGCATGGCCTCCCAGGGTGTGATGCAACAGCTGTAAGGCTTGTTATGTCTTTTTGCCCATTTGTGAAAATGTTGGTCTGATATAACCTACATGGTAATGGGTAGGGAAGCTTAAAAACAGGCTCAAATAATCCCAATAGAAACCAGTGGATCATGTCAATACCCAATATCCATTTGTATTTAGCTGTGGTTCCCTCTTTGCTAATGATTTAGTTAAAAAAACGAAACATTTTAGGTTTCAGTTTAAGCCTCTGATTAACCAGACTACGTATGGAGTGAGCAGTAGAACAAAAGATTGTTTTAAGTACCAAACAACTTCTCTCGTTTCTTGAAAGAATAAATTCAATTTTTCCCCTCAGTTGTGTAGAAGCAATCTCAAAGCGAAAACAGAGAAACTTCAGCTCACCCAGCATCAACCACTGCAGTTTTACCCATCTGCTTGGAGAAAAGGGTTAGCCAGAAGTTTTTGCAAATCTTAACCATCAGCTCAATCTATTTATATTAAGGACACTTTAGCTGCATTTAATGTACTGGTTTTTATGACAAATATCCATTAAAAATGAAAATCTTTTTTTTTTCTTTGTCAAAAAATTGCCAACCTTTACCTGTCATAATTTACTTGTTTGCACCGGAAGCTTGTTTTGAAAGCGTTTATTCACTGTGACACCGTAAGAAGCCACAAACTCGACTTTGGGAGCAGGTTGGAGTGGGCGGATGAGTCAACACAAACCCTAAACCAGTAGTGTTTCCTACCATGAAAGTTTGATGCTTCAACTGTGTTTCTATCAATCAAAATCCTCATCTCCAAACCTTTGTTTGTGCCTGGTCCAAATGTCACAGAAACAGAACATTGTGAGCTTTAAGAAGGTTTGGATAAGCTATCAGCATGGTCGTGGTAGTTCTGTTAAACAATCATCACTGGTGATTTTAAGGGGTTTAGTTGTTGAGATGCTGATAAAACCTGAGGCCATCCAGACATGCCTGAAAGATCTGCATGTACTATTTTTTTCTGTGCATTGAGACTGATGATTTTTTTGGCGATGGTGAGTGTAAAGAAGCTTTGTTTAGACATGGCTGCTGCTAATAAAGTAGCAGTCTTTGGTTTGCTGCTTTTTGCCTCATTTAGGCATCTGTACAAAAGTTCAAATCTGATTAAGATTCACATTTTGTGCAATGAAAGCGCATGTTGCTTTCCCAGTGTATTAAAGGGCTACATTACCTAAATATGCACTGCTTGCTGACTCATTTGGCTGGTATTTGATACATTCTCTTTCTGTTGAAGCTCATTGGGGCTCCATGCTAACAGAGAGGGTACCTGGGCTTGTTTTCATGCTGCCTCACGCTGAGTTAAGAGTGCCCTGTTTATTTTATATGCTGCGTAGAGGTAGAATACCACCACTTAGGGAATGTATGTAGTGGACTTGCTGCTAACTTTATTTTTACTGGTTAGCAAAGTGATACTGTGTAAGATTGTCACTGTTTTTGCTTTGCATTTCCTCAAAGGTAGTTAAGAGTTTGGGTTGTTCCCAGTGGGCTGTGACAGCTGGTGAATTGGCTAAAATAATCTATTGGTCTTATTTTAAATTACTCAAACGGAATGTTGCATGGTATCCTGGAGAAGTTTTGGCTGAAACTGTTGTAAGCAAACATCTCTCAGAGTTTATGCACCTGGACCATCTCATTTTTGTCAGTCACAGTTTAGTTGTCTCTCTTGGGATTATTTCTGCCAAAAACTTTGAGGGAAATAATTTCCATGCAAATTATTGTAGGTGATCAAAAGGTTCAATCTTGAGAAAACCCACCGTGTCGGGAGACTTTTTGGAATCTCCCTCAAGAATGCTGTTCTGATCGCTAACAGTCACAGCCCAGTAAGCTCCAAGCGACCCACAGCAGCGATCTCAGTGAAGAATGACAGCTGACTGTCACTTCTTTTTGCACGAGATCTACTCTTTCTATGTCCTACATTCTACTTCTGACTGTAAAGGATCACATTAGCACCGGACTGTCATTGCAAAGACACAGTGAACATAAACTTTGACAAAGTTAAATCTGAGAATGTTTGTTTTTTGTAAATAATTACACTTGAAGAGGCATTCACTGATCAGAACAGTAGACATTTGTTGACTTTAAGTCACAGGCAGTGGCTTTTACTGTTTCAATCAGTATTGTTTGAAACATGTGTACATTTTGTAGGAGAGATTCATGATGGATTACTTTATAAAATATAGAAATTTCAATTGATTGTGTAATAATTGCTATGGCAGTGTCCTTGCAATGCACTGTTACCTGTTAAGAAAATATGAAAATTGTGTATTTTTGTTCCAGAGCCGTTTTTCAGATCAGTGTGAACCTGAAGTGCAAAGATTTGCTGTTTTTTTTTGTAATCATTTTTTTTGTGTGCTAAGAAGCTTTGTCAGCCTAAAAAGTTATCACACTGAATACGTTTTGGACTAAACAAGAAATTTGATTAAAATAAAAATCATGTTTTGTCTTGTATTTATCAGATCATCAAGATGCTGTGAAAAAAATAAAATTGAATAAAGCTACAAATGATTGTGAAAGGGCCAACTTGCCCATTAGCTAAAATAAAAAAAATGAATCTAAATTTTTTTCATAGTAAGAAATGTTTTTTTTCTAACTTCTATCATAGATTTTGGGATAGAAACTCTTCCGAAAGGGATTAAACACAGTAGAATTTTAGGAATAACCTATATATAAAAGTGGCGTGTGCTTTCCCACACAGATATGTCATATTTGATATTTCAAAGGAATAACAGGGTGATATTGTACAGATACTACATCTGTAAAGAAAGCTAAAGTATCCTGTATTTAGAGATGAACATCACATCAATGCCCCATTCTTGGTAATCACACAAAATCACTCCTTGTTCCACCAATTCACAAAGGACCAGTCAGAAATTCAACCTCAAACCTCAAACTGGATCACAAAGAAAAAATAATTTCATAAAAAAAGAAAAAGATTGGTTGGTCATCACTTTTGCAATAAAGCTTCTGTTGTTGAGTGTAAAAGAACTGTTTGTTAGACACAAAGACGAGTCTTTCATTTGTACAAATAACAAAAGCATTTTTTCTACCACTAGACGGTTGTACAGTTCTGCTTGTATAATTTACAGGTATAGCATGTATTTTAAACTTTTTGTAAATCCAAACAACTGCTGTGTAAATATATACAGAATTGTAGAAAGTAATTAAGTTTGCAGTTAATCTCAAATAGCATGATGAACAGCTGGGTTTAGTAGGTATGTACAGGCTGTATGTGAAATCATTATGAAGGGAAACACTTGAAAATCACCTGATATTAGACTGCGTCCTGTCTAAAGATAAACTCTGCAATGCATTTTTTTGTGCCTTTTATATCAATGTATGTAATCTAGACAATCTTGAAAAGCTTGTGTACAACCAAAATGTCAATAAAATGATTCTAGGGGCAAATGTATCAGTCGCTAGCAGTTTTTTTGGATACGGAATTGTTGGCCCAAACAAGGCCCATGTCCACAATTCTTTAATTTTAATCAACATTTCTTAGCCCGGTACAAAACAAATCAGGTTTAGACTCTTCATAAAACTAAGGGTTGATCAAATTTCCTTAAGCTAACGTCTTACATTAGGCTACCCAGGACCCCCATGTAAAATAAATGCAATTATGTCTTGAACATTTTTAATCACTAGTGCAAAAATAATTATCTTAAAAACCCACACACATTTGTTGTCTTGGCTTTTGCATGAAATGGAGCAAGTAGCTTGGGAAACTAACTTTTAAAAACTATTAAAATCTAGGATTTGGAATGTGAACATGTTATTTAACATTTCTTCAAAATCTTTGATTAACTTTATAAAGACAACAAGTAAAAACACAAACAAGAAAAAACAAGGTGTATGCTCATAATCCTTTAATTGCCAACAAAGTCATCTAAAAGTAGCAGATAAAACCAAATAAAATATTTGGCAAGCAAGCTTTAAGTACAGAGATTTGGTCATTAGCTAAACCGCTGCCAATGCCAAACTGTTTATATGTTGCTATGTAAACAGAGGGTAGTAGGTGTCTGCTCCAAAGCTTAGCATGACATTTTGACTGATATGGATGGGGCCTATGTGATAAAACAGCATCAAACTGGTGTTCTTTTAAACCTAGTTGTGGCATTTCTGAAGTACCATATCCACAATGAAGGCCAAATTCCAAACAGAGGGGTACATCAGGGACAGACCTCAAACTGAAGAGACGGCTTATTTACCTTGCACTACGGTACAAAGGTTGTCTGTTACATACTGGCAGTTATGGTTTGAGGTTGAAATGACCCACTATTCTCTGCCCAGACAACCTAGAACACACTGCACAAAGACAGTCACTTTGTAGAGAGATCCTGAGATAAGATTCTGCAACCAGAAACAGTCCCATGTCTTTACAGTCTGGGATAGATCTAAATTATTCAGGATGACTATGCCTGCCCCCACAGAGCAGGTTTATTAGAGACTACCTCCAGACTGGAATGGAGAGGATGGAATGGCCTGCCAGCAGTCAGCTCAACCTCATTGAATCCTTGAGGAATAAGCTTGGTTCATCTGTTTTTATCAGATCGACCAACACCAACACGTTGCCTGGCTTTATAACAAAAAAATGATGGCTGAGGAATGGGATGCCATTCCACAGCAGTGGGACCTGCATGAGTAGAAGATACCAAGCTATTCTAGCTTTGGATGGTTCTTTTACACTGTTTAGGCCACTTTTTGTTAAACAAATAAACAGTTAAATCGCCAATATGTCTTCTTTTTTGAATACAATTATCCGATTCACAAAACACCAAACAGGAGTCATTGGTTATATTTCCTCAAAGAGTCAATAAATGTGCGTCATTGGTCAATTGGTGAGTCTAAATTGCCCCTTTGTGTGTATGAGAGAGTGTGAGGTTGTGTGTCTCTGTGGCCCTGTAATGGACTGGCGAACTGTCCTGGTGAATGTTGCCTTTACCTGACAGTTGCTAGGATAGGCTTTGGAACCGCGTCCTCATATTTGTTCTGCTGCTCACCCCAAAAACAAATATTCCTTATGTCTTTTTATACATTTTGTGGACAGTATGATAAGTCTAGTAGCTTAATCTATGTATTTTATTCAATGGTGTCTTTCTGCAAAGTTGCATAAAGGTTTCTCAAGGCTACTCTTTAGTAAACGGGTGTTATTGTATTGTTTTACAGATGTTGTCACCCATGGAGGAGAGCACACCTTCCCCGCCCTCTCCAGACTATCGAACAAAGGGCCAAGATGATGAAAAGGAGCATTTCCACATCCTTCCTCAGCTGCAAGCCAAGAGAGCTGATTTCCTTACCGTCATGTTGACTGGTACCTTGCCTCAGCGTCGGAGCTTTGCTACCCCAGACGAGGAGGTCCTAGAACCTCTTGGGCCAAAGGAAGACGATGTTACAAAAAGCGAGTCCAACAGTGAGGCCAGTCAGAAAAGCACTGAACGTAGTCAAGAAGCTGCACCATCAACCCTCATGGCTGAGGACCAGAGGGTCCAGAGAGAGCATGCCTCAGCTGCTGATGCAGATCCAGATCTGGAGGATGCATCCAAAACTCTTGTTCTTTTCTCACCTGGGGACACTCGCAAGTCTCCCTCAGGTGGAGATCATGGTTTGGATGCTGAGTTAGCTACACCCTCTGGTTTAATTTCCGGTAATGACCGCCTCCTCGTAGGAGAGATTGTTCAACCTGAAGCTTCTGAGACTGGTCGTTTGTCTCCAGCTCTCAGGTCAGATCTGCGACCCTCAACTCCCATTGCTCCTGCTTCACCTCCTTTCACCAAAGTTGAGCGCACTTTTATCCATATTGCAGAGACATCACACCACAATATCATGTCTTCCAATGGTCATTCTGCCAAGGACAGTGACCGGGAAGTACTTTCTATCACAAAAGATATGGTTGTTAAAGTTGATGTCTCTGAGCAGGAGGGAGAGCCAGAGATACAAGAGCCTTCAGATGAACCTGGGACAAACAAGCAACTTAAAACTAAAAATGATTCATCACCTGTCATGCCATCGTCCTCAGAGACCCTCCAGAAAGTCATATCACCAGTTCATGAACATAAAGGTCCATCGCCGGAACCAGGGAAACAGCCATCACCCTATGATGAAGCTTCAAAGCTTCCGACCGCTGGATCAGATTTACCGGCTACCTTAAAGCCAAGAATCCGAAGCCGAATCCCAATACTTATTTCAGAAGAGGAGTCAGGCTCTGAACAGTCTTCTTCTCTCTCAGCTCGAGCTCGGCTTCAGCAGCGAGCCAGACAGCTGGACTTGGCTCGTGTGCTGGTCCAGAAGCAACAGAATCGCTGGACGAGGAGAAGGATGCAGTCTGGAACATCATCGTCCTTGTCCTCTGGGGAGGATGAGCGCCGGAGGGCGTCGGAAACTTTATCCACCGCTGGGTCAGAGGAGGATATCCATACCTCGGATGAGTCCAGAAAGAGCATCCGTCTCCAACCGACTGAAGAGCAGGGCTCCAAGGAGTGCAGGAGCAGGATTCCCAGGCCTATGACTCCCATAAAAAGACCCTCAGGGGGGTTTGCTTCTGCTACTCCTTCACCTTTGTCCATGTCAGACAACAGCCGTACCAAAGGAGCATCACCCGTCATTAATGGGTGGGCTTTCTCTCTTTCATATTTATATATATAATTTAACTTTGAAGAGTTTAATTTTGTCTCAGATAATTTTTTTTTCTTGTCCACAGAAACCAGAAAATTGGATTGAGCACTCTCGCCACACAACCGAAATCTAAGCCCATCGCCACCAGATCCTCATCCTCGTGTCCCCGTCCATCAACAGACTCTGTCCCACCTGGCAGTCCTCGAATGCCCCTACGTGTTCTGGTTGGAACCCGACGCAGCCTTAGTTCAACCCATTGCAGGACTGACAGCCCCTCTCCTCAAAGAGCATGCCCAACCAGGCAGCCCCTTTCAGTTCGAGCCCCAACTGTCCCCATGCTACCACCCAGGACTACATCAACAATGCGGCGCAGCGCCTCCCAGGAAGCAACTACTCAATCCTCTACGTCCATGCCCACCAGGACCAGGCCAAAACCACCGGCTGTAACTAAAGGGAAACTGAACACCAGGGAAAAAGTGGTACCTGCTAGATAATACAAAGAGTCTCATATCTGAAACGTGTATAATCAGTTACTGGACAAGCTACGCCTCAAGACTTTTCACCTGATTCCATGATAAACTGTGATGCCACAACAATGTTTTTCAATTAATTTATTGTACACAAACATATTTTCTCTGTCGAAGGACTGCAAATATTACTGTCTTAATGGGCTTCCAGTCATCCTGATTAACTGTGCAGGAGTGTTGCTGCAATGGTGCTACAGATATGTCTGCTGCTCCCTGGTCAATCCCTGGTTTAACTGCTTCCGCCAGCTGAAAGTCTTGGCCTCCAACAAGTCCTTTTTCCAGATAAAGCACCTAGCACTGTACTCTTTACACAGCTCTTTTCCACTTCTATCAACGTTACTCTGCTTGGTTCACACTGCATGGTAATGTAATAAAAAAAAAAATTAAACAGACTACAAAATTAAATTATTTGATGTGTTTTTCCCTGCTGATTGGCCGTCAAAAGATTTGATTCGTCTGAATG
Organism: Oryzias latipes; assembly: GCF_053564925.1. NCBI lineage: Eukaryota > Metazoa > Chordata > Actinopteri > Beloniformes > Adrianichthyidae > Oryzias > Oryzias latipes. The sequence goes on along the minus strand of NC_136237.1, from coordinate 34,705,033 downwards.
CCCAACTATATTATTAAGACGTTACCAGCTGCATCCTTTACAGCCTTGGATTTAGAGAAGAGTATAATATGAAAAGTGAATATACTGCTCAGCCACTTGCCTCCTCCTCATGGTGTCAGTGGGCATGCTTTAATCCTTATTTTGTTAATGCTTTGAATTGTACATACCTGAATCCTTTCCCATAAAGACATCTTTATTTTTGAACTTCCCAAGCAAACTGTAAATCGAGTCTGTAGTTTCTTTTTTTCTTTTGATGTATTGGCCCGATGCCTTTCTCTTCTTCTTTTGTACGCATGATAAAAAACAGGGTTAACCATGAAAGGAAATGATACCTGCTTGGATCTGATGCAAAGTTATGCTTTATCCTAGTATGGCGTCCCTGAGCATTGAGCTGTGAAGTAAAGTCTTGGTCCTATATTGAAGTACCCTGTCATTATTTCATTTTATTTATTTTTTTATTAAAAAAAAAATCCCAGGATCTTTTGACTTAAAGCTTTGACTTCATTTGGGTTACTTGATGTCAAAATTAACTGGAGCCAGATTACTTCACCAATTAGCCAAAAATAAAGACAGAAATAAACTTCAGCTCAGTTTGTAAAAAAAAACAAAAAAAGGACTTTGAAGCTTTGTCATAGACTTGCTTTTTAAAATATCCAAAAGGCTTTAGTTGGTTAATAAATAAATATCTCTTTTTACTCTGAAGGGTTGCCTTCAACTACAGAGAGATCACACTCTACAACCTGAGCAGGAGCTTGGTTTTTGTTGCTAGTTGAACCTGTTCCACTGCATGTTGGACTCTAGCATGGATATAATTTGTCACAGGAGGGAGTCTGGTTTGAAGGCAGGATTTCATCTCTGCTGTTTGCAAATGATTTTATTCTGTTTGCTTCAATCAACCTGGACCTTCAATGTGCACTGGGACAGTTGAAGTGGCTTTGGCACCTTTTTATGTTACATATCTAGAAAGGTATTTGATGTCTCATCATTGGGAGTCCCTGGGGAAGAGGACACAATGGAAGTACAATGGCTCTTAGTTGGCCCAACAGAACTGGAGGTGGTTTCTGTGGAGAGGGAAGTTAGAAAGAAAGTTGATGGATAAATCTATGCTTGCCATGTTCGGCGCTATTTTACTTATTTTGATTTTCAAATCAAATGGATTAAATGCAAACAGAAGATCTTTGTGGAAATATTAACGTAATTTGCACTAAACCGTTTTTCCCCTCTCATTTGTTGAAAATTTGTTTTTATGATCTTGTGCAGGAAACCAAAAACAACTCTTTGGTGAAGGATATAAAGGATGGTGTTGAACCACAGCCAAAATTAAAAACATGCAAATGCCAACATTTTCTTATAACAACATTTAAATGTCATTTTTTTCTTTATATAAAATAGTTTTTGATTTTGTAGAAGCACCTTTTTAAATTAGATCTTAAAATCAATGTTGGTCATTTTCATTTCCTTAAATGTTAGAAAAACAAACTAAAAAGGCACTTGCTATGAATACAAAAAAATAAATAAATATATAAATAAAAAATCACAATACCAAAACTTTTTTCAAAACTTCAAACTTCAAATAATGTATATACAATTGCCAACAGTTGCCTGAATGCCGGCATGACAAGCAAAGAGCTCTGCGGCAGAGCTAGTAGTAGCCTAGCAGGAGCTATCGTATGAAAAAGCAGCCTAGGTATAAATCTTATGATATTTTTCTTATATTCATTGAGACAATATTAAAGTGATCATTTTTGTTTTTTATGTTCCTTTTTGAACAAATGTGGGTCACAGAGACACTGAAGTTACCGCTGAAAGCAGCTTTTGCGGCCGTACGGAGAGCATATCCGTGTGAATGACTTATGACGTGAATAATTATGGCGTTCGAATGGATAAATTATTGCGTTTGAACGAATTAATTATTGCGTTCGCATGAGTTAATCATTTTGAGGGAACGGAATAGTATTTCGAGGGAACGCAATAGTATCTTGTGGGAACGGCATATTTTGTGCGAACGAGATATTAATATGTGGGAACAAGATATTAATCTGTGGGAACAAGATATATTTTAATATCTCAATGTCAGGACACGGGCTCCGTATAAGACAATCTCCCTTTAATTTATTTCATGGTTACGTTTAAAAATAAGAACATAAAAATGTATATACTATTTCAATAAATGATTTTTGTTTAATTGAAGTATAATCATCAATAATAAAACAAATATTAGTGAGTCTGGTTTATTTACAAAAAGTTTGCAGTTCACTGGTTCTTCCGTTGGGTGGCAGTAACGTGGTGCGCAGACAGGGTGCGCATTAGGTGCAGAAGAAGAGCGAGTATGGCGCTGGAGGTGAAGTTGTGTTGTTTGGAGGAATTCCCCTCGCACCTGAGTCCTCTAGAGGCTCTGCTCCTTCCAACTCACTTGGAATCAGTTTTTCAAAATGCCACCGACCCTCCGACGGTCCTCTTCATGGCGCAGCAGCCTCAGCTCCGCGGGCGAACGGGCATTCTGCTGCGGGTTCATGCCACTACCGAGGAGGAGGTGTCGGGCTGTGGTGGCGCGAGCCTCCCCGCAGGCAGCGGAGAGCCGGTCCTCCGGCTATTCACCAGCCGTTTCTTTCTGCGGCACCACCGGCTCAAAGGAACCGGCTTCATTCGACCCATGGAGCCTGTCAGCCTGGACCGAGTGGTGCTGGGCGCCCGCAGCAAGCAGAGCCTCTGCTGGGCCGGAGCCAAGCAGTTCTCCGCCGGGCTGACGGAGCTCTGCCAACGGGGAGAGTGGCTGCTTTCCCGGCAGGGAGACCCGCTGCTGCTCCCCCAACACCCGCTGCTCGGAGAAGACCCGGTTCAGGTGAGCAGCTTTATCCAACAAATGCCAGTCTTCTCTAAGTTGACTCTCATATCCAGTTGGTCTTCAAGTTACAACTAGCAGCTAAAAATATAGCGAAATGATTTTTCAATTTAATCCATTCAGACTTTATGAAACATTTTCAGCTTCTTTGTGTAGTTTTTGTTCTTCCAGCAGCCATACTTGTTTTAAATTCGAAGTGTCTTCTCCTCTTCCTCCTCCGGATGAAGGGGCAGCAGCAGCAGCTGATGATGGAGCTGCTGGTGTTGGACTGCAGTCCTGTCACTCAGGGGAGGATCACAGCCAGCACCGCTTTGGTCCTGACAGATTTCTGGGACCCAGTGGACCCCCCGGTGGACCCCGGCCCCTGCGGACCCCTCGGACTGTGCGTGTCAGACTTTGCTCGTTACGCAGACAGCCTGGGAGGAGGCAGATCTCTCCTGGACAGCAGGGAGGTGTTGAGCTCGGGTTTGTCAGACGCCCTGCGGGCGATGGAGTGCAGGCTGGATGTCCGGGTGGTGGACACTCGGCGGCGGTGGTGGGGGGCAGATGTGGACGGCTGTGTTTTCCTGAGCAAGCATCTGCTGCTGCGACTCGGTCTGTTCAACCACCAGTGGGTGAAGCTGGGGAGGCCGGACGGTGAGGATGGGGGAACAGATGCCTGCAGAGACCGGGTGGTGTCTGTGGTGGTGGTGGATCTCTCGCTCTGCCCGGAGTTGCAGCCCCACGGGGATGCAGCCTTCATCTCTGCGACTCTGTGGTTCAACATGACGGATGGAGAGGAGGTTCCTGTGAATGGCTGCAGGCTAACGATGAAGGTGCAGATTCTTCTTCTGATGCTTTTCTGTTTGCTGGAAGTTCTGTTATAGACCCACTCTGATCATCTTTTAAACGATTGCAAAAGCGTTCCCAGTTGTCTTTTAATTATGATTATACCAAATAAAAATAAAAATCTGTGTTGCTATCTAGGATGTAGTTTCCGGAGAGCGGCAGAAATGGCATTCTGAGCTTAATTTTCCTCAAATATGTCCTCCATTATCAGAAAAATTCTACAAGAATAAGTTAAAATGCCAAAAGCATGATTGTCATGGAAGTGGGTCATCAGAGATGAGGTTGTTTTGTGAAAATCTGTCCTGTTCCTGTTTCAGAGGTGGAGTCCGTCGCCTGCAGAACCCGACCTTCGTCGCTCGGACAGCTCCTGCCGCTCAGCTTCTCTACCCATTGCTGGCGAGCTTCACATTCAGCCCGTCGTCTGTCCGTCGTACAAAAACCTGAGCTGCTGTGACGAGCTGCTGGCCGAACATTTCAGCACTCCCAGGTGAGCTCGGCTCGCCAAGCCCGTTTCTGTTTAGGGAAACCAACGGTGATGGCGATCTCCTGGTTCAGAGTTTTTGTTTTTTCCTCAGGGTGGTTGCAGAGGGAGACATCCTGAGCGTTCCCACTGAAAACCATCCGGACCTGCTGGAAAACAGCTTGGAGGGGATCCACAGGTAAAGCAGGCCTCTGCACGTGTGAGCTGAGGAGGAAAAATAAAACCTGCCTCACATTTGTTTACTCTTTGTCTTCTAAATAAACAGTAAATGATTTCTGTCAGGAGCCCAGCGCTTTTCTTCAGAGTGCAGAAAGTGAAGCCTCTTTTAAATGGAGGAGGAGGAGGAGGGGGAGGAGGAGGTGCATACCTGGCTGACAGAACACACACTTCCCTCTTTATGGTGTGTTCTTTTTCTTTTCTTGCATCTTTAATCATTTTTTACCATGAATGACGTTTTTGTGGTTCAAGTTAATCATTGTTAACAGTATCTACCTCGAATTTATGACAACTTGAGACACAAACGGAACTATTTCTATAAAAAAAATACACATTTAGCGTAGAGGACAATATTGGGTGTTTGCCATTTTGTTCAATTACAATTCCAAAAATTGGGTGCCCTGGAGATTTCCCAGAAGTCTCTGCAAGATACAGTGTTCATCAATGCTCACTAGATAGGAGAATATAGACCACAATGCATTGCATTTGAATGATTGGTACTTTATTGATCCCACAATGGGGAAATTCTTCTCCGCATTTGACCCATCCCCTGGGGGAGCGGTGAGCTGCAGCCTAACTGCGCTCGGGAGGCAGTAGCGCTAAGGGCCTTGCCTAAGGACCCTCACTGGGTGATGTTCATTGCTCAATTGATATGGTAATTGACTCAGTACCATTGTTTATTCCCCTCCGGGAATCGAACCCTGGATTCCTGCGTGGTAGCCTCTCACCTTACCAAGTAAAATAAAAACAATGCGGAATGATTGGACATTCAATGATTGGGCATTATAAAAAAATATGATTTTATTTTACAAATGTTCCAGGTTTTCATCATCAGAACACAGTGGATTCATAAATAGTCTTTGACAAATGTTCATATATTTTAGGTTTTTACTTCGGGAAATCTGTGACGTCATATTTGGAGTTTAAAAAAAAGAAAGAAAGGAGTGAGGATGTGTCTGAATAGCTTGAAAATTCAGGGTATTTGGTTGATCCACATTGTTTTTATTTTACTCCAAGGTGTTTGTCTCTTTAGGGGGCGTCCACCAACAGCCCGGTACCGTGCCTCTCTGCAGACTCTGCCTCTCTGTGGAGCAGCTTATCTCCACCGGGACTACACAGAACCGTGGACATGCTCAGCAGCATCATCCTGCCTCATCTGCAGCACAGGTAGAAACTCCTCCTTAAAGTTATCCTGCAGTATCACCTGTCTGTAATCTCCAGTGTTGCATTGTGGGAAATGGTTTGATGGCATATTTTGGTTTTAGGGAGTTTCTGCCTCGATGCACCGTCCTGCTCCACGGCCCTGCAGGGAGCGGGAAGATGACGGTGGTCAGAGCGGCGAGCTGCAGACTCCACCTGCACCTGCTGAAGGTGGGGTTTGCACTTGTTTTTATGAGTTTGTGTGCTCAGCAGCTTCAGTTGTCGTGTTGTGTGTTAGGTGGATTGTGTGACGCTATGCGCTGACACTCCTGCTGCCTCTGAGGCCAAGCTGACGTCGGCGTTTCACCGGGCGGAGGTCCTGCAGCCGTGCCTCCTGCTGCTCAGGAACCTGCAGCTGCTGGTTCGACCGCGAGGAGCCGAAGAGGACGGCAGGGTCCAGGCTGCGCTGTGCCAGCTGCTCGACAGCGCCCCCACCAGGTCGGTACCACGCCAACCTGCTGTTTTATTTGAACAATGCATCTAATACTCTCCTGTAAACTTTCAAAGGTTTTGCAGTTTTAGCTCTGTAACAACTTTGACCCACCGAAATCGGCTATCAGGCGGTTGGATGCAGCTGATTTTAGGTTTTGCAGAAACGTACATCTCTCTGCTGGTGTTGCAGGGTGGCTGTGGTGGCGACGGTGTCCAGAGCTAGAGATCTTTCTGGTGGTGTCATGGCTGCGTTTGTGCACCGGGTGGAGCTAGAGAGTCTCACGGAGGAGCAGCGGCACGCCATGCTGATCAGCCTGAGCAGACATCTTCACCTGGGGAGAGACGTGAGCCTGGAGAGGCTTTCCAAACTCACGGCTGTGCGTACCGAGGCTGAAAGCAATTTTTACCCAACTACAGAAACTAAAGACTTTCCTCCTAAAGACTTTCCTCCTAATCAGGAGGTTTTTTTTAAAAGTACTGTTTACTTTCATTGAAAGGAGAAGTTGAAAGTTTCTTCTTAAAGACCTACCGTAATTTCCGGACTAAAAGCCGCTATTTTTTTCCTGCGCTTACAGCCCTGCAGCTTATTCAGTGACGCGGCCAATTTGGCGGCCGCCATGTGCGTACTTTCAGGTTTGGTGAATGGTTTGAATTATCCATCTAACATCAAACACAAGTCATTTGTTTTGTAACACACCTCTAAGCAGCCAAACAGCATGGACCTCACTTCAGGTCTTAGACACTTCAGTCATGGTTCAACAAAAAGAAACACGCATGCCCGGCCGCATCCCAGAATCCTTTGGTGCCATTAGACCCAACGTGCACGTGATCGCCGCTACAATATGATGAAGCTTTCAAGTTAAAAGCAATCGTTAAAAGCAGCGTGAAAAAATCCCCCATCAGTAAATGGAAATGCCGGTCAGCTGCGTGACGGAGAGAACAGCGCATGCTCAGAAGTGTATTTACCTCTGAGTCATAGTGACTCGGCTGGCTGCACGTAAATATGTGTGAATAACATCAGCCTTTATTTTGTCGGGACACGACTGGAAACACAAATCCATGTGCGGAATTTTGCATTGAAAAGCTCACAGCCGCCGTGTGAGCTTTTCGGATAGGAAGGGGAGACGAGGAGCCTGCTTGGCGAGCGCGGAGCGCAGAGGCATTGTTGTGAAAGGAAACTTCTGACGAACGCGCCGCGCTGAGGCGTGCGTATCGCGCTGAGGCGCGCGCTTTTCAGTCGCCGCTGCTTTATTTTACTGTTTTTTTAACCAGCCTCGTTAGTACCATAACGCTGCCGCGACACAAGTGGAAGGAGAGCTGTTCCCGTTCACCGCTCCATGCACTGCTGCTCCTTGCTCAATCTTAAACACGTACAACAGTGTGGCGAGCCGGTCGTTGGCCCCGCTTTTAGCCCCTAAGACTCATGGGAAATGGGGGATTGGGGATGTAAATTTCCTCATCATAACTGAGGGATGTAATGTTGATTATATGGTTACTGTTAGTAATTTTATGTATGATACCTAGATTGTCAATAAGTAAAAAAAATAAAAAATAAATAAAAAAAAAACCATAACTGAGGAACTTGTGAACAGAATAGAGGTCCATGCTGTTTCCGATGTGGGTGCACTTGGATACATCAGCTTGAGTTAAGACAGTACTAGTCCACTCTGGTTAGTCATGACGTGCTTTGTCGAGACAGCGGCTTGTATTCTGATGCGGCTTGTGTATGTACAAAAATAATTAAGCACGTGAAAACAGGTGGGTGCGGCTTGTAATCGGGTGCGCTTTGTAACCCGGAATTTACGGTACTCTGATCATCTTATGATTTGTTTTCATGATGTTCCCAGTGGTCTGCTGTTTTTACCCAAAGTTTAAAAAAAGAAGTCCTTTTCTTGGACAAAATTTCTGCAGACCGGCAGAAGTTCATTAAAAATTCACCTCTGAGTCGTGGGTGTGAACGTTGGCGCAGAGCAACCCCGCCCCCTTCCCCTCCCTGTTGCTGACAGCACGTAGCAAGGAGCTTCTGGCTCACCCAGCGTTTCACAACAGTTTGAATGAAGAAATACTGAGAAATACAGTTTTTAGCTAAATTGTTATTTGTACATGTCCTCCATCATAGAATGATGCTACAAAAACATGTTAAAAACACCAAAAACAAGATTTTACTTTAGTTTTCCTTCAGCCACAACTTCATTTAAAACAGATTCTATAGTTTGTTTTTTTATAGTTCAGCTTTTATTGGATTTTACTAATTAATTTATCATCTTCTGTTTTGTATGGACAGCATTGGTGAATGATGTATACTTAAATAGGACTTTTTATACCTTGTATTAAGGCCCAAAGTTTTATTTATTTATTGTCACAGCGTCATACACACACACACACACACACCCACACATACACACACACACACACACACACTCTGTTGCTACCAAGAGGTCTAGTGTCTTGCCCAAAGACAAATCAGCCCATAGAAAAGAAAAGTAAGGCAATCCACCAATCACAGGTCAACCACTCTACCTCTGCACCACAGTCCTCCCATTAGAAAGACTAAACATTCTGTTTTCTCAAATGGTTTGACTCTGTTTTGGGTTTATTTAGTTTTTATGTAATACTGTTTGACATTTTAGTGAATAACTGTGAAATACGAACAAATTTATTTTTTCTACTAAAGTAAAAACGATTTATAGTGTAATAGCAGTTTGTTTCCAGTCTTTGTGGGAAGTGTGAATGTTTTTGGAAGTCAGTGCTTCATAATTTAATTGTTTGACCATCTTCCTTTTCTTTTGTCCTCAGGGTTTCGTTTTAGGGGATCTGAACGCGCTCGTCGTGGAGGCTGGAAGAGCGGCCTGCAGGAGGCTGAGACAGAGCTGGTGAGACAAAAAAAGTAGAAACTTTTTAACAAGAAAACAACTTTAACAGCTAAAAATGCGGAAAAGGCTCTGAATGAAATTTCTATTTTTTTTTAAATCACCTTTTTTATTCATCAAAAAAATCAATTCAAATGTTTTCATCTAACTTAAATCTTTTTTTTAAATACATGGATTTACGTCAGTAATTTTCTGTAAATATGGTTTATACTTGATAAACGAGTCTTTCATTTCAAATATTACCTGGATGGAGAATCAGGAAGGAGGAGTGACCGCAGAGTTTTTGTGTATCCAGTGCTTCTCGGCAGCAGGAGGATCTGTGTTCCAGTGGAGTGACCGTCCAGAACCAGGACTTCACGTTTGCTCTGGACGTGCTGCAAGACGCTCAGTCCAAATCCGTCGGAGCCCCAAAGGTGATGCAGCTGCTCAGAACCAGGTAGGAATTTCTCATAACCGGCTGACGGATCGTCTCTGTTCCCAAAGATCCCGAACGTGCACTGGGAGGATATCGGAGGCCTGCAGCTTGTGAAGAAGGAGATCTTGGACACGGTTCAGCTTCCACTACAGCATCCAGAGCTTTTGTCTCTGGGCCTGAACCGGACCGGGGTCCTGCTGTACGGACCACCTGGGACAGGAAAGACCCTGCTGGCCAAAGCCGTGGCCACAGAGTGTTCCTTGACCTTCCTCAGGTTCACCATAGTCTTCATAACGACCCGTCTGTGATTCTGCTGCAGAGGTTTCAGCATCCAAGATGTTTCTTCTGTTTCAGTGTCAAAGGCCCAGAGCTCATCAACATGTATGTGGGTCAGAGTGAGGAAAACATCCGAGAAGGTTTGGCTGCATCTCTGTGACCTTTAGGTTTGGGATCTCCAGAACACTCATTGTCTTTGCTGCTCAGTCTTCCACAGAGCGCGCTCTGCAGCTCCCTGCGTCGTCTTCTTCGATGAACTGGACTCTCTGGCTCCCAGGAGGGGCCGCAGTGGAGACTCTGGGGGGGTGATGGACAGGTGAGTGAAGGTGTGAGATGTCTACACTCAGTTCCACTTTCTGCTAAGTCTATCTGATCGCGTGATCCGATTAGGACTCAATCAGATCGTTTCAGACTCGATTGGTATTGGATGTCGTCTCTCAATTAAGATCAGATATTTATTATATTATCATCTTGATCAGCGTTGTATATTTGTAGCTTATTTCAAAGAAAGGCCCTGGTAGAAGTCTACGTTTCATGAGCGGATGACGACATTGTACTGTTACAAAGCACAGCACAATGTCTGACTGCTGCAGAATACAGCAGCAGTCGGAGCAGGACGCCAACAGCTCAGTAAAGTTAGCAACGTCTTCTCAGATTCGGACTTCGGGACTCATTTTAATAAATGTTTCAAACTGACAGCATTTGTGCCTTGCATTTTGTCTCAAGTCAAGGAAAAACTTACAAAAACATTTGAAAAAGAAAAAACAGATAAGATTTTTGTTTCCTTTTAAATTGCCTATAGTGCTATTCTTAAGCCTTTTATAGTAAACTAAATCCATGTATATGACAGTATATTATCTTTGGTACGGAAAAGAACAATTTTTTATTAAATATTAGTTAATTTCCTGAGTTCTTTTCCAACCCGACTCTATCTCTGAGTCACCAGCCTGCGCTATATGTGGATGCCGCCCATTTCATGACATCATCCTAGTCCGTGTCTTACCCACAAAAAATAAACATCCAAACTTTCTCAAAGATGGATGTGCATAGAAAGGAAAGCATTTTGCCAAACACTGCTATAGCTCCACGTAGAAAGTGGAAATGCTAACTAAACCTAAACCTCTCATATTCGCTTTAATGATGTCACAGAATAAGCAGTTTTTAGGTAGGAAATGAAAAAGCATTTTGGAAGATTGATTTTTAATTTTATTTTTGAGTCATTTGATGCAGTTCCATTGTGAATATGAAAAAGCATTTCTGTTAATCCATCTGTTAATTGTCAAATTTGACATTTCTAATTGAATTTTGCTACACATTCACTAGAGAACTTTTTAAAAATGAAATGTCAAATACGATTTTCTTTATCATTTTAATTAAGTGACAGAGTCAGCGGTGTTGAAAAAGAAAAAGCCGTTTGGCGGATTGCTTTTTCATTTTAACTTTGATTCAACAAATGGAGCTTTATTTTGAAAATGGAAAAAGCATTTTGGGTATTGACTTTTATTTTTTAATTATGCTACAGAAATTCTTCCATAGTTTTTAGAGAAATACTCAGAAATGCATGAATGGATCAAAAATACCACTTTGGGGTGACTTTTCGTGAAGAACATTATAATACACTTAAAGCTCAAAAGTTTAATTTTGCATGGTAAAGGCCCGTTAAGATAATTTCGATTTTGAAGCATTTTCTCCCTATGGTTGGTTCCATTTTTACCAAATCATGAATTATTTTTTAAATGATTTGTTATTTTTTGGCTGCTGGTTTTTCTCATCTGGCTCAGAACTTGTGTTCATGATGTGAGCTGCTCTCCACAGAGTGGTGTCTCAGCTGCTGGCTGAGCTCGACGCCCTGAACTCGTCTGTTGGAGTTTTTGTGATCGGGGCCACAAACCGACCGGACCTGCTGGACCAGTCTCTGCTCAGGCCTGGCAGGTTGGAGTCACCAAACTGCTCCTCTTATGGTTCCTATACATTAAAAAAGTGACTCCACTTTAATGTGAGTCTGCTGATCAACTGATGCATCTGTGCAGGTTTGATAAGCTGATCTATGTTGGAATCAATGAGGATCGGGCATCGCAGCTGCAGGTTCTTCAGGCCATCCTCAGAAAGTAAGAGCACCCAAATTAGATTTATTAAGCAATATATGTCCTTCTACCTCTGTGTTTGTTTTTAGTTTGGATTGAAAAACAAATTCCATGTATAGCAAAAATGTTTGGGAGAGTGGGATCTTCAGTAGAATAAAGAACCTAAACCAGTTTTTTGTTCTTCAGGTTCCGGTTGGATCCGGCTGTGAACCTGCAGGAAGTGGTGGATCGATGCCCGGCTCAAATGACCGGTGCCGATCTTTACGCTCTCTGTTCAGACGCCATGACTGCCGCCATCAAAAGGAAAATTTCTCTCATCGAGGCCGGTGAGAAGAGATCTGTTTTAAAGAGTTCTCAGCCTCGGCATCAGCGATCGATTCTGATCTCCGTCACTCCTGTCTCAGGTCTGGACTCCGAGGAGTCACCTGTGCTCCTCTCCCCTGACGATTTCTCCTCGGCGCTGGAAAACTTCAAGCCGTCGGTTTCTGAGCAGGAGCTGACCCGATACCAGAACATCCAGAAGAAACTGACTGCAAAGTAGAGACAAACTGAAGATCCAGAACTAGAAAGTCTCTGAGTGAAACAATTAGTTAATAGTAAAAAATCAGAAGAGAAACCACTGCCGTGAAACAGATCAATGTAAATGATGTAAAAAGGTTAATTTATGAATGCAATTGTTTTTAATTAATAAATAAAGCAGTTTAGGATTTATTCTGTTTTATGTTTATTTTTAAAGAAAAGTGTGACTAACACTAAAATAAAGACTACGTTTTGCTTAGGTTTCTTAAGAACAAATGACTTATTTTCAAATACAGATGCTAAAAACTTCAGATTTGCCTCCTTTATTTTCTTATTTTTCTAACTTGTCCTGTGGTAGATCTTGTGATTTTGCTGTTACAATAGGGGTTTGCATTTTCAGACAGTGTATATTTGTATAAACCCCTTTTGTATTTGAGGCTAAGCTTTAATTTATATCCATTCCTTGGACTGGACGGAAAGGAGAGAGTTGGGATGTTGAGATGGGGGATGGGGGTGATAATAGTCATAACGAGTAAAATGTCTGGCCATATTTGTGCAAAGTGAATAAGCAGGTAGGTTGAACGAATGTGTGCTTCGTAGAGTGAACATTGATCACATTGGATGCTCCAACAAAAGCATGAAGGCCCAGAGCGAGACAGCGTAGCAACCCGACAGATCCAGGCATCCAAGAGTCCTGTCAGACAAAGACCCGGGACAAACAAAACTTAATCGCACTGGACCCCACCAGGGACACAGAGGCAAAGACCCGGCAAACAAAATAAAAATGGTTAGTGATATGTATAATTAAAGGCTAGATTGTATTCTCATTAATACAAAGTATCAGATATTGGCAGTTTATGCTGTTCTATTTGTCCTATCATTTTTGGGATAAATCATGATCAACCAAAGGGAGGATGTGTTCTGTAGACGGGTTGGTGGCTCTTAAAAGAGCCGTTGTGGTAGTTTCTGCAGCGGTCGGTGTCTAAGCTCTCTCTCCGCGGATGCGGCGGGCCAGCTGGATGTCTTTGGGCATGATGGTGACCCTCTTGGCGTGGATGGCGCACAGGTTGGTGTCCTCGAAGAGCCCCACCAGGTAAGCCTCGCTGGCCTCCTGCAGAGCCATGACAGCAGAGCTCTGGAAGCGCAGGTCGGTCTTGAAGTCCTGAGCGATTTCTCTCACCAGCCGCTGGAAGGGCAGTTTGCGGATCAGCAGCTCGGTGGATTTCTGGTAGCGACGGATCTCACGAAGAGCCACGGTACCGGGACGGTAACGGTGAGGCTTCTTCACTCCCCCGGTGGCCGGGGCGCTCTTGCGGGCAGCCTTGGTGGCCAGCTGCTTCCTCGGAGCTTTGCCTCCGGTAGATTTACGGGCGGTCTGCTTGGTTCTTGCCATCTTCGATGCTTTCTTTCACTTTGCTGAAGAGAAAACTGTAACCGAGAGCGGAGCCTCGCTGCTCTTAAAGCCGCCGTGAAACTGACGCAGCTTCACAGCAGCGGATCCTGATTGGAGAGCGGCTCCTCCTGCAGATCAGCACCGCCTCGAGGACAACCCTCTCGCCTGAAAGAGAGCCGCTGATTGGGCTTCGATCCGTTCAAAAAGTCCGCTGATTTTCAGAGCGGCCGCCTTCTGCCGCCCTGCTGAAAGACTCTCCTCTGATTGGTCTGGCAGGAGTCGTCCTGCGCTCGCGACCATTTAAAAGGAGGCAGTGTGACTCTGCAGACTCATTTTCTCTCCTGTTCAGAGTTAGAAAAGAATACTACAACATGTCTGGTCGCGGCAAAACCGGCGGAAAAGCCCGTGCTAAGGCAAAGACTCGCTCCTCCCGCGCTGGGCTACAGTTCCCCGTGGGTCGTGTCCACAGACTGCTGCGCAAAGGTAACTACGCAGAGCGCGTGGGAGCCGGAGCTCCCGTGTACCTGGCCGCCGTGCTGGAGTATCTGACTGCTGAGATCCTGGAGCTGGCTGGAAACGCCGCCCGCGACAACAAGAAGACCAGGATCATCCCCCGTCACCTGCAGCTGGCTGTCCGCAACGACGAGGAGCTCAACAAGCTGCTGGGGGGAGTCACCATCGCTCAGGGCGGCGTGCTGCCCAACATCCAGGCGGTGCTGCTGCCCAAGAAGACCGAGAAGCCCGCTAAGACCAAGTAGATCCTACCATCCACCAGCAACACAACGGCTCTTTTAAGAGCCACACACTTCTCTCATTCAGACCACAATCCTCTCAGAAACTTATTGTCTACTGGCTGAATCGTCAATAGATCAAGATGCCAATCATAATGTGTCCTAACTAAAGTTACAAGCCACAAATATTAGCACAGAATCTTATAGTTCCTCGGTGTAGTTTCTAACAGACTTGAATTTAACCAGATTTTCAGTTTTCATTAGAGCCACATCCATTATTAAAACATCCAACAAATATTTACAATGACAATGACTGCAAGGATGAACTGCAATTAAAAATTAAAAGATGCAATATATGGAATTACAAATCTGTCTGTTTTCAACTTGATGTTGCCAGTATTTATTCATAAACATTACAGAGCAAAAGGTTGGGGACAAATTAGCTATATTGTCCAGTATGAACTGTTAAATTTTGCCTTGTGGTGATGCAAACATTACAGACCACACCTACCAATTGATGATTTTCAAAACGTGAAATATTTTATTCAAATTCCTTTTTAATACATGAAAAAATTAGAATGACTTATTGAATGCCATATGCTTCCATACATCTGATGGTGAACATGAAACTGAATGTTGCAAAGAAAAAGATTATAAAATTAAAACCAACTCTTATCCTCCTTGCAGACTGCTGTTCTAAATCTTCATGCAGCTTTGATAAATGGACCATCTCTCAAAATGTTTCCATCTGAATCGGTGCACTAACAAGTAAAATCACTTAGAGCCTCAATCACCCCAACACAAAAAAATGTAGATTTCACATTAAAGCAAACTTGTGAATTATTTATTGAAGTAAATTAGAGAAATGTAATCATTTATCACATAAACCTCCCTTGATCAAGCTATTTTCAGCAGTCTATCACTGTTTTTTTTTTCTTGTTTGTCCTGTCATCAAACTCAATTTATTGAAACCTGTGGAAGCAAAACAAATTGATGGTAAATGTCATGTTAAATTGTAAAACGTTTTAACAGCATTAAAGCATGAAGATGTGTTGTATGTCTATCTATCTATCTATCTATCTATCTTGAACGAAGATCATATTATTTAAATTAAGATTCTGCTGACTGCATGAATGTGTGAGTGGTGCTGTCAGCAGCAGGAAGCCTTTCATTATATTTATGTTGCCATCATTTCTTTTCATCCGACAGAAGCTCTGTGGAAACATGGAGGTACTTAATAAATGAAAAATGTTCACAATTTTACTTTTTTGTATTGATAGAAACACAGATTATGTTTTAATTGTTCTTCCTAAAGAGCCTCCTCTTCCAGCTGCCATCTTTGTGTTTGTTGCCTTCACTTTAACTTCATTTTATATCAAAATCACAAAAGACACCCACTTGTTTTTACTTCCAATCTTTAAAGAAACATGTAATTTAAATAATGAAATCCTTTTTACAAAGTTGGAACCGATTTTAAACCATTTTAGGAGGGAAAATAGTAGAAAAAGCCGCTCAGCAGGACCCGACTCCAAGAGGTTTCGATGACTCTCAGAGGCTCCGTAAGGAATCTGCAGGCAGTGACAGAGCTGGACATGAGTTGAAGATGGAGAAACATTTGTCTGCTGTCGGCTGCTTCTTCGTGAGCCAGTAACGCTGCTCCTAAACGGACTTTTTGCTGTTTTGTGGACCAGAAGAAAACACACAAGTGTCGCCGTTTCAGCCAAACGCGGCAGCACTCGCTCCGTTGAGTCTCCACGGTTCTCATGATGTGTTTAAATCCAGTGCGGCGCTCAGTCGTCTTCAAACTGAGTCAGGAACGTTGGTCTGTGACAAGCGAGACAGAAAAGCAAACATGGCAGAAGTAGCTCCAGCTCCCGCCGCCGCTCCGGCGAAAGCCGCTAAGAAGAAGACCTCCAAACCGAAGAAGGCCGGTCCCAGCGTCAGCGAGCTTATCGTCAAAACGGTGGCTGCTTCAAAGGAGCGCAGCGGCGTGTCTACCGCAGCCCTCAAGAAGGCTCTGGCTGCCGGAGGCTACGATGTGGAGAAGAATAAAGTGCGCGTCAGGACCGCCATCAAGAGCCTGCTGACCAAGGGCACCCTGGTCCACACCAAGGGCACTGGCGCTGCCGGCTCCTTTAAGATGAGCAAGAGTACCGAAACCAAGACTCCCAAGAAGGCTGCAGCTAAGAAAGTCGCTCCGAAAGCCAAGAAGCCCGCCGCGACTAAGAAACCCGCAGCTGCTAAAAAGCCCAAGGCAGCAGCCAAGAAACCCGCCGCGGCTAAGAAGTCTCCCAAGAAGGTCAAGAAGCCCGCAGCAGCAGCCAAGAAGACGGCCAAGAGCCCCAAGAAAGTCACCAAGAGCCCCAAGAAGGCAGTGAAGAAGGCGCCCGCAGCCAAGAAAGCTCCTGCTAAGAAGGTAGCCAAGCCTAAAGCCAAAAAGACCGCGGCCAAGAAGAAGTAAAACATCAGCAACAACTTTTGCTACACAAAGGCTCTTTTAAGAGCCACCACCTCTGACTTAAGAGCTTTTTCCTATTTTTTATTATCAAACGGCTCAGTGGTTGCTCATATAATTTCTAACATCACATCTTGTTACTCTTAAAATTAGTGTTAACAAAAATGTTTACATCTGTTTGTAAAACAAACGTAAAGGTTATGATGTTTTACTTGGATCACACTGATCTGACTTCTTTTAAAATCTTTTAATTTTTATGTAAAATCAGACAACTGTTAACAAATTTAACAAACTTTGTGCTGCAAAGGAATTATTTTAATAAACGGTATACATGTTTTGATAATCATTCAGAGCCGCTGTAATGGCTGCTTTCAGAATGTTGAACTGAAATTACATGTGTCTGTTCCTATATATTATCACTGTATGTTCATGATTGAAACAGTCATTTTAAATTTGAAATATTGTCAAGTGATCTGAGTGAACATGTTTTAAAACCATTGAAAATAATTAGTATATATCCCACTCTATGCCTTAAACACCATAATAGCATCTTTAGAAAATATTGTCCTCTTGCTTAATTTAGATTCTCCATTATAACGCTCGTTTTACCCAATTGGGCCCTTCAAGATGTTTTCACCTTCGCCACAATTCTTCCGGCATATATACAGTGGAACACTAGGGGGCGCAAAAGGGCGACTAATGAAAAACTATTATAAGACAAAGAAAAAGGCTGTGTCACACCTCTGACTTCGAACACGTCCTCAAATGAAAGATAAAGTCTGGGGGACGTTCATGTGACGGTACTTTGAGTACACCATCCTAATATCTAACGATGAGCGGAAGAGGCAAAGGCGGAAAGGGACTCGGTAAGGGAGGCGCCAAGCGTCACCGTAAAGTTCTCCGTGATAACATCCAGGGAATCACCAAACCAGCGATTCGTCGTCTGGCTCGCCGCGGTGGAGTGAAGCGAATCTCTGGTCTGATCTACGAGGAGACCCGTGGTGTGCTGAAGGTTTTCCTGGAGAACGTGATCCGTGACGCCGTCACCTACACAGAGCATGCTAAGAGGAAGACCGTTACCGCCATGGATGTCGTCTATGCCCTGAAGAGACAGGGACGCACCCTGTACGGATTTGGCGGTTAAATTTTCGGCTTGATCAGAAAACTACAACGGCCCTTTTAAGGGCCACCCAAATTTCCCTTCAAGGAGCACAGAACCTTAACACAATGAGCTGTCATTTGGGTTACAGATTGCGTTGAGAAACGATGAATAATGTTCAAGACAACACACTTCTAAATAGCGGTCTAAACAGTCCAGATAGCTTGCCCATGTACTCACGCCCATCAAATTTTATATTCTCTCGTGTTTACCGACAGCTTGACCTGTCCTATGATCTTGTCAATTAGACCAATGTTCACTTTTCCCCTCATGTTTTAAACTCATTTGGTTTAAACACTTGGCTGAAAAAAATTTGTGGGGAAAAAAACAATGTACAAAATCATGTAAAAACTAATATCACATCAAAGACATTAGCACGACCGTGAATGTCATAAGACCCTCTTAATCGTGAAATAATTTTAACTTTTTAGGTTACCCATTGTATTTAAGGGGTATTTGATCATTTATGTATTTGGATGTCTTTGGGACTGTGGTTGAAAATAATCTATAGTCAAAGCACTACAAAGCATTTATTTTATTTTGATATATGCTCCTTCACAATTAAACAAAGAATAAACTGCTTTCTTTTTCTTTCTTTTCCATAAACGATGCGCCAAATCGAGCAACAGTGGTGTCGCCGTGGCATCCAATAATAGCTGAGCGATGGAACAGCTCAGCCAATCATACACGGGTAACAACACAGTGTCATTTACACACCATGTGCATAAAAATCAGCCCCAAGTCTCTCCTCCCATCGTTCTCTGTTGTGGAACTAGAGAGGAATCATGCCTGAACCAGCCAAGTCCGCGCCCAAGAAGGGTTCCAAGAAGGCCGTCACCAAGACCGCAGGCAAAGGAGGCAAGAAGAAGAGAAAGACCAGGAAGGAGAGCTACGCCATCTATGTCTACAAGGTGCTCAAGCAGGTCCATCCCGACACCGGCATCTCCTCCAAGGCCATGAGCATCATGAACTCGTTCGTCAACGATATCTTCGAACGCATCGCCTCCGAGGCGTCTCGTCTGGCTCACTACAACAAACGCTCCACCATCACTTCCAGGGAGATCCAGACCGCCGTGCGCCTCCTACTGCCCGGGGAACTGGCCAAACACGCCGTGTCTGAGGGCACCAAGGCCGTCACCAAGTACACCAGCTCCAAGTAATTGGACGGATCTGATCCAAACAACCCAACGGCTCTTTTAAGAGCCACACACATGATCTCAAGAGTTCACGTTTCCTTGTTTTGCTGCAAAATCTTTCCCCATGTAGCCAAATTACTGAATAGTAAAGCTGAACATAAATTGTTTGTGCTGTGATGAAAACCTGGAAGAGTGCATTAATTTTTTTATTTTTATATAAACCTTCAATTTGCTGATCGCGTTCAACAGATGAGATTAATATAGCCACCATCCAACCAGGAAACAACACTGTCAAGTGACTAAAGCATGCCAAATTCTGGAAATAGTTTCAGTAGCTGCAAAAACAGACGTATATTAAAAAATGAACTGTGCTATAGTTGGAACAATGTAAACACCATTTTTAATAAATTTCTTAATATAATTGTATTTTCTATTCAGCTAAAATTGAATGTTTGTTTTGGAAACTCAAGTTAATGTCAAGTTCTTTGACTTAAGCATCATGTCATATGAAAATGAAAACAATCATAAGTCGCCAGGAAAAAGGTGAAGAATTGCATTTTAGCCATCAAAAACTTTGCTTTTTACACATTTATAAAGTGGCTGATAATAAAAATCTTGAGAGTACAACACGCTGTTCTAGTGCGTTCAAAATATCCAATAACTTGATAATCTTTGGATGTCCAAAGTGCCGTTTTTTTGCATATGGGTATTGAACACGCAAAAATGTTTGAATGTAAGCCTGGGGTGTCTAAATTCAGGCTTCAAGGGCCGGCAACCTGCTGGTTTTCCAGAAACCCTGCCTCCTCTGCTGTTGATTACCTGGATCAGGTGTCTTTAGCCAATGAGGAGCTTCAACAGCAGGTTAATTGGAAAACATATAGGACACCGGCCCTTGAGGCCTGGAAATGGACACTCCAGGGGGGTATTCCAGAAAGCAGGTTATGCTAGCTCCCACGATAAGTTTGAGGCTGAGGAAGTTGATAACCTCAGCTTTCGGTTCCAGAAATGGATGTATGTTTCAGGGTAGGTCAAGTTACCATGGCAACTCATGCTCTGAACATAACCTGGTCGGGAACAGGTTTACTTGAAGATTAGTTCGTTTACAGAGAGGTGAAGCAGCATGGCGTGTCCATTTGAAGATGATTTAGTGGATGAAAAAGCTCAGATAATACTTTTTCCACCATGAGAGGGTGATAAGACCACATATGGATGTTGGAAAGATAAACTTTTTTACTTTGATCTAACTTAATTATTTGCTTCAGTTAAGATAAATCATTTTTTTGTTAGGTCACCTTAAAAATAACATGTAGTTTTCAGACAATTATTTTCCTTTCGTTCAAATTAATTCAATTAAGTAGGTGTAACTTTGATGCTGCTGTTAGATCGGCAACGCAAGGGATTCTGGGATATCATTCCCTTTTCCTGTCTGGATGGATTTGGGTTTAAGTGTGGATTATTTTTAAAAATATGTTTAGTTGTATAGCTATTTTACTGTGTTTCACCGTGTTTTGCCGAGCTATATTGTCCTACTATGCTTACGTCTCTATACCATGAGTTAGAGTAAAGTAGAAAATGATGAGTTTATATAGCACCCCTACCACCTATAGATGTTATGACAGTGATGGAAAGTTCTTTAATGAATTTTTGCACTCCGTGCATTTCTTTCCGTTCTTTTTATTGTTATAAAAATGAGCATATCTGTTAGAGTTAAATAATTATCATTTGCTTGCACACTATATCTCTATAATATGATTGTCTCATTTCTATCTTTCAGTAAGAAAACAATGACCTGAAAAGTTGTGATTATACGAGAATATGATGTTCTTGTTGTTTCTGATTAAATGACCCACATTCATGTCTGCAACCATCAGTTTTCAATAAAAGAAGGCTCCATGCACTAGGATGGGAGAACTCCTCTGTGACAGTTCGTGCTGTCACAGACCGATTCTCCTTCTGCAGAAGTCTAGCAAAAATTCTCATCTCCTGTGTGGTTCTTCTCTTTATTAAGGAAAAAGTCAGAACCCTGACAACTTGGTGCCGTGACCCGGATCTCAACATACCCACCGGTGGTGGACTGAGGATGACGCGCTGAAGCCGTGCGCACGCCCGGACAATATAGGCTGTCCGGAAGAAAGTCCCGGGAGGTGAATTCTTCGCCGGGCCAGCGTCATAGGTCTAACCCTCATCTGCCAGCGGTGGCTTGACGAGATCCGACCGGAAATGATGAACCACAGGACTGAGTGAGTTTTGCATACGATCACAGTGTTGAGAATAAAATAGCAGAAAAGGTTTCTGGCTAAAACGGGTAACCAGTCCCAGCATGCAAAAGAAAAGTAGCAGAAAAGTTTCTTCTGGCTACGGGTAACCAGTCCCAAGCGCAAAGAAAAAATAGCAGAAAAGTTTTCTGGCTAAAACGGGTAACCAGTCCCAGAATGCAAAAGTAAAAAAGAAGGAGAGGTATTTTAGAGACCCTCTCTGGAGTACTCCTGTAAAAAGGCAGTACAGGTGGCAGGGAACATTAAAAAAAAAAAAAAATTTTTAAAGTGAAAAATATATAAAATTGTATTACTATATATACACTCATATTTATAGATGCATTTTATTTCCATTTTTTTTCTTCCTTACCGCATAAATATCAAAGTGACCTTGGTGTCGGAGTTTCGTGCTAGTTCGATCTCCCTGGACCAGGAACTCGGGACATAGAGTGCCATACCTCCTGGTTGGCCAAGGTCACCAAAGTAATCTCAGAGTTTTTGCATCTTTTCGACAACCTCAAAAGTGTGGACTGCAGACGGTTAAAATTGATTTGTGTTTAAATTCAACGGCCTACAGTTGTGACTATGGGTATTAACTTGAGTAAATCCCCTGACGGGGCTCCTTTACAGGGGGACGAAAAATATATATGGTGCAAAAAGACCCAAAACAGCCTACACTATATGTTGAAATAAAAGATAAAGTATGGTGTGAAAGGACAAATAAAAATCGAAGAATAGAAAAAAGTAGTTGTTAAACTAGAGACAGTATGAGTGAGATAATGCAGCTGCGTGTGCCTGAGTGAAATTCTGTTGTCACAGTAGGTGTGCATGTGTGTGTGTGTGTGTGTGTGTGTGTGTGACCATGAGAGAGAGAGAAAAGAGGAATACAAATAAAATAAGGAAAACATGACTAGTCTTACATTAAAGGATTCATTTCAGTGAAATGGTTTATTTTGCTAAGTGTTAATATACCATTAGTTTTGTGTTGTGTATTTTTTGCTTTTCTTTTAGTTTGGAGAGAACTGTTAAAAGTAATTGTTTGTGTCAGCCTGTGCTTTTAAACTGTGATTCAGACATTAAAATATTAATTGGAGATAACGTTTTGTAGCTCAGAAACAAAACAGAAGTCTTGGTTATCGGTTCTGAAGCAGAGAGAGAGATAAGGTTTTTTCCATCAACCAACTGTATGTGATCGTAAGGAACCTTGGTTTGATGCTGACCTTAGCTTTGACCGGTGCTGAAATCTTAATTCATGCTTTTATCACATCAAGAATAGATTACTGTAATGACCTCATGTCTAGCGTAAAGAAAACCACACTTATCACATACAGCTAGTCCAGAACACTGCACGCCTTTTTAACAAGAACCAGGAAGAGGGAGCACATTACACAAGCTTAGAATATCTGCACTGGCTCCCTGTCAGCTTTAAGATCAATTTTAAGATTTTTTAGATAGTTTATAAGAGTGTTCATGTTCTTGGTCCTTTTATTTCAGACATGCTTTTAG
This sequence comes from Oryzias latipes, assembly GCF_053564925.1. NCBI lineage: Eukaryota > Metazoa > Chordata > Actinopteri > Beloniformes > Adrianichthyidae > Oryzias > Oryzias latipes. The sequence continues at coordinate 34,682,235 of NC_136237.1, read as the reverse complement.
CTTTTGAACCCCCCACAGCCCTCAGGTCCTCAGGCGCGGGCCTGCTGAAGGTCAGAACTAAAATCCATGAATAGGCCTTGTTTAGATACTACAGGCCTCGTCTGTGGACCAGCCTGCCTGAAGATGTAAGGGCCTCTCCCACTGTTGAGGTTTTAAACAAAAAAATAAACAAATAAATGAAATGTTATATTATAATTTATCACATATTTACAGTATTTGTTTAATGCTAATGTTGTACTTTTTATGTCTTACCTTGTTCCAATTTATACTTTAGGTGTTTTAGACATTTTAATGCACTTTTTAGCATTAATTTATTTTAATTTATATTTTCATATATTAGCTGTTTTTTATATTTTAGCTCTTTTACTTATTGCTTCTCTTCTTTAAGCTTTTTATCTTAATTTCTCTTTTATTTTTGTTTGTTCTTGTGTATGTAATTAGGTTCTATAGAAATAAAATTAATTTTAATTTAAGATTAAATTAATGCAAAAACACAAAGCCATATGACAGCCCCTTACATTTTACTCCAAAAAGCTTGATCCTGTCTACCACCATGTGTGTGTTTTTTTTTGCCAAACAATGGTAACGCAGAGGAATGAAAACTTCCACAGGCAAACCCATCACCCACGCACAACTTTTACTTAACCTCTTACAAGCCATAAAGGCCCCATCAAGGTTAGCAGTTTGTAAATGTGCTGCACACACTGCAAACACAGACACAATCTCAATAGGGAACAGGTTTGCTGATAAAATTGCAAAACAAGCGGCGGGAGGACACCACAACAAAGGAACATACTCTGCAGAAACAGAAAACACACAACTCATAGACACTAGCATCTTGCATGACATGCAAAGCTCAGCTCCACTGCGGGAAAAGAAATTGTGGTTATCAAAAGGAGCAGAAATAACTCAAAAACAAATTTATGAACTGCATGGTAAACCTATAATCCTGAAATCATTGTTCAAAGCAGCAGCAGTTGCGACACATGGGCCATGCCATGTGTCGACAGGAGGAATGACAGTGCTCATACAAAATTATTTTACAGCATTTGGCCTACAATCGTACTTAAAAAGGTTTTGTACAACATGCCCTACCTGTATACGGAAAACCCACAGGGTAACATGCGACCAAAGCGGGGAGCTTTTCCTAAGCCATCCTACCCTTTCCAGATATTACACATGGATTTCATTGAACTTACTGCAAGTGGCCCCTATAAATACTGCCTTGTGCTAATAGACGCATTCTCAAAGTGGGTAGAAATAATCCCTACCAAAAAAGCTGACGCGATCTCAGTAGCAAAAGGTATCTGTAAAACCATCATTCCCAATTATGGAATACCAGAAATTATATATAGTGATAATGGAGCCCATTTTGTTAACACCATCATCCAAAACATGGCCGCCAGCCTAAAAATGACGTTTAAAAATCACTGTGCATACCACCCACAAAGTGCAGGACTTGTGGAACGCACAAATGGAACAGTAAAAAGCAGACTCAAAAAGATGCATGGAAACAACAGGAAGACCATGGCCAGAGTGTTTAGATCTAGTAAAACTATACACGAAAATCAGACCTACATCAGATGGCCTGACACCCTTTGAAATAGTCTATGGAAGGCCCTATAGGTTACCTATAGTAGCCACAGACTTACAAAAAGCTAATGAAGAAAAAACAATAGCAGATTTTATCATAAGAATGATAAACCAGAAGGAGGTGTCCAATGCAAATTTACTGCCATCTGACTCCTTATCTCCACGGAGCTCCCGGAGGTGATATCTTTGTTCGATCTAACTACTCAGCTTGTATGCAGAAAACCAACAGGATCAGAGGAAGCTGTGGATTATTCCTGATCAAACGGACATTTGACATAACAAACCAGACCAAAGGTAGGCAAAACCTAGCAGGTTGCAGTACCATAGTGCCCGGGGACCGAGGATCCAGGGTCCTAGCTGATTGGTACTTCCTGTGCGGACACACTGCCTATCCCATAGCAAAGCAAAACTGAAGATGAGATCTCGTTTCTGTCAAATTTACGTCTCCTAGACATAAATGAGAACTGTTTGAGACTAAACTGCTTTTCTCATTCTTCTCAAACATTTCTCCTGAGAAATAAGTCTCACAGTGAGCACTGTTTGAGATCTCAAAATTCTCTCACAACTGTCTCTTCTCCAGATCTCAATTGAGAGAAAAATGAGCCATATTATGTTGCGCTCAAGTATGTCTCAATTTGATATCCTTACTTCAAATCCCTATCTCAGTTACGTCTCAGTGAAAGACATAAATGGTTCTGTCTCTCGTTGCTCAATAATATAGATCTTGTTTTAGCCTATTTTTTTATTGTCTCAGCAAAAAGAAAAATGAGAGTAGTACAAGCCATAAAATGAGTCTTATGATGACACCATTACAGTTCATCTCGAGAAAATAATATTTTTTATTTTATTTATGTTCAACTTAAAAAAGTTGTTTATTGCTTACATATTTATATAACTTAATTACAATTTCAAGAAAAAAAAGTTAAATCATTAAGACGGTCATGTCCTCAAAAGACATATTTTTGAAACTTTTTAAAAAACATGAAATTTCAAGACAACATTGCAGTGTCGATTTAATAAACTTTTTTTTGACTGCTTAGATAAACATAAATGAACAAGAATGTATGTTGGGTTAATGGTGCTAGGTTTAGTTAAACACAAACACACGCATGCACTGGCACACATGCATACACGCATAAGTGCATATACGCACACTTATATGTTGGTGGGTATAAAACATTTAACACATTGATGTCTGAACTAAATAAAGGAAATTTGGGATCATATTTGGATCACCTTAAAGTGAACAAAAAATAGATCTTACATTTGAAACAAATAAAATACACAAATAAAAATAATCAAATAAATAAATCAACTTTAGGACGGTACAGATTTATGGGGTTCAGTTTGAGTTACTTTATCTTTGTCTTTAAAAATCCCCCTTCATGCAGCCTTACAAGCTGAAAATATTTTCTGTTTTCTTGATTTTAGTCTGCATCATATTGAACAAACAGAAGCCTGGAGTAACCCGATTTGAATTTTAAACTGTATCACAGCCTCACTTGACACAGATTTCTGATTGGTTGATCACGGTGGGAGGGAAAACTCTGTGGTTGACGTCACCAACGGGCCGGAATCTGCAAGCGGGAGAAGTGCAGAGGACGAGAGACTTTTGACGACCGTTTGTCGTATTTTTTCTGCGTTTTAACAATCCGTGGGATGAATCTCCAACATTTTTTTTGCTTGTCTGGAAAAGATTAATACAATCTTTGAAGTTTGCACGGTAAGTTTGCGATTTCTTTCCTCCAACTCTGAACTCAGTTGAATGCTAAAGGTGTTTAAGCTAGCTCTGCCAGTACTGCAGACGTCTGGGCTACTCGCGGTGGCTTTGGCTGTATAAGTAATTATTACATTTTACAAAGGTTAACTTGTGCTTTTTGAAATAAAAAATAGAGTCATTGAAGAGTTATTTGCAGTGCAGAGTTTACAGAATGAGCCTCGATATTTTTCCAAACGCGTGAGTGCTAAGTAACTGTTGGAAGACATTTTGCTCTTCATTAAGTTAAGGGTCTGCATGGTTCATCCCATTCACAGTGTGACGACACCACAGACCATTTCCATTATTGCAAACTTCAAAATGTGCAGTTTCACTGTATGTGCAATTTTTACGCTGTATAAGCTTTTATCTTGTTTAAAAGATCATCTTGCAGACGTTTGGCCTGGCATGCCATCTTTTGAAACTGGTTATGGACATGTGTTTAAAGTAAAGTCATCATTAACTGCTCACATGTCTAGAAAGCATAATCTGAAAATGTAAGTATGCATATTAGGGAAACATGTTCTCAGCCCTCTGTCAGTGGTGGAGATGTTTAGAGAGCACAGATGTAGCTAAGCCAACAAATGTCGACACTGATATGTACGAGGATTTTAGTGAATCATAAATCATATTTAAAAACCTTTCCAGATCTTACTTTGTGCTGTATATAATGTGTGTACATGATGTTTTTTTTCCCCTCTCTGATTCAAGGTGATCTAAATTCTACACGTGAAAATGAGTGAATCAGAACCCATGTTCCTCCACACTGCCATTATGGAAGTCCTACCAGAGCCACAAAAGACATCCTGGAAGAACACTTGCAGTCCATTGGAATAAATGGAGTTGTATGAGGATCTATGATTCATAGAAGAGGCTGACTTGCTGCCAGCTTTGAGACCTGTTCAAGCCCGGAAACGTCTTGCTCTCTGGAAATTGAAATGTGAGTGTCAAACATTACAAATGAGTTTTTGTAATGCACAGAAGTGGATATGAATGTGAATGGGTAACACACTGACAGTACAGTGTAAACTTAATACACTTATACTGTTTGTTTGTTTTTTGTTGCAGACCAAACGCCAGAGAACAGCACATCATCATCTGTTGAGACCTCACCAACACAATCATCATCACTTTTGTTATTGTCACCGAGGAGTTCGTCATCCACATCTTCCAGAAGCTGAGGACTGTACATACATTGACTGGGAGGACAGCTTTGAAATTCCATGGAGTAAGTTTTCTGAGGAATTTGTGCAGTCTTTGGAGAGTCTTTGGAAAGGGACCTGGCCCAAGACTAAGGAAGGAAATGGTTTGCACTCTTGTTGCAGAAATGATGAAAGCAAGACGTTTTTCCAAACTCTAAAAGGCTGCAGATGATGCAAGGAGAGCAGAGTAGCTGCTCAGAAGAGATGAGATGTTAAAGAGATGCTCTTTCTTCTGCTCTGCTACTTTAATGAGGAGGATGCCATGTTCTTGTAGAAGATGCAGACGAGGTCCAGCTGCAGCAGGTGCCGTTGACTCCAACTGTTATTGTATGTGGTAAGTAAAGTTTCAAGTGTTAAATTATTCTAAAGGTTTTGTCTTTGTACACTGTACATGAGTGACATGTTTACTTTATCCATTGTTCTGTCTTTAGGACAGTCTTGCTTTTCCCCAAGGAGGTTCATGCTCATTTGGAACCGCTCCATCGTACACAACAACATTGCAGCACTGTGCCTGATGTTCAGAATCTACTTCTGCTTTAACAGTCATTATCCAACTGAGCTGGCTTCAACCCTGGAGTTTCTGCAAAGGTACATATTTATGAGTGCTGTCATGCGATTCATTTTTGGGTGTGGTTAGTTAATCATGACCTGCAGTTAATTATTCTAATTAATCTTTTATTAATCTAACTCTGGGCTGCTCATCCCTGGTCCTTGAGATCTACCAGCCTGCTTGTTTTCCAACTCTCCATGAATTGCTTGGTGCTGATTAGCTGGACCAGGTGTGTTCATTCAGTCAGAATGTGGAGACATCTGATTGAGCTGATCAACAGCTAGCAGGGCTTGGAGATCTAGAAAACAGTCAGGGTGATAGATCCCAAGGACCAGGAATGAGCAGCCCTGGCTAACCTAAAATTTAGCTTTGAAAATCCTTATTTTGGGGTAATTTGATTTAAATAGCAAGATTGTGTCACATTAAAAGAAATAAAATACAATTTAAAGGGTGGCTTTATGAAGTTTTCTAAGTATAACAGACTTTTTTCCAATCTTTACTTTTGTACCATTAAGGGATAATTCTTCAGTCTCAAACAGAACAAAGACCTAAGCCAAAGTGCTCTAATTTAAAAAACTAATGGAAATATTCTGAACAATCCAAAAAATATTGACCACAAAATTCTTAATCATAGCATAATATATATTCGTTGAAATATCTTATTCCACAGTTTGCCGTCTGACACGATCAGCCCTCAGCGTCCCAATGAAGACATGGGTATTATTTTTCCCTTGTTAAGAGCCAACCATGCAAAATGGGACTTGATCATTTCTTAAATGTTTGATCTGGACTGTATCATGAAAAATGAAATGAAACAGATTTGAACCTTATTTGTTAAATAGTTAATGCCCATAGTATGCTGCATTTAAATTTTTTTAACTGAAACAGATGTCCTCTCTAGCGACGTGTGGCTGCTTTTAGGGATGACAGAAACGTAATCTTATGGTAGCATTATGCAGCTGCTTTTATAAAACTACAGTTTGCTTCGAGCTTGAAGTGTTATCTTTGTTTGTTATGTGCGGTCTATTATCAATTTACTCATGCCAGATTTTAATGTTCTTGTCTTACAGCTGATGTCCTAAGATGTGCCACTCTACCTGGTTGGGAACAAATTGAAGAGGCCAAGCTCAAGAAAGCCTTTGTCAGCAAATGTAGGGCAGAGCAGGTTCTAAGGCTACTGCTATGATCTACAGTATGCGGACTGGTTTCTCTTCCATCTTTTTTCTTATTTTTAATCTTAATTTGGTTCTCAAATTGGTTCATGGATTTGATAGTCTGCAAGTTTCAGAGAATGTTTTTATGTTTATGTTTTTATAATGTTGTTTTTTTTCAGTGTGTTGTTTAAAATCTGGAAGTATTCATGACCAGCGTGTCAACCAGATTGAGTATGCCACGGTTCATGTACTTAATGCATTTAATATTTTAAAAAGTGTCTAATACTGCTACCACAATTCACATGCTGTACTGATGATGGTGCTGCCCAAATAAAGTGTAAAGCATTTACATTTCTAGTATTGTTTTTACTGTTACTTTATATCAGTGGTCTCCCATCCTGGTCCTTGAAGGTCACTGTTATGGATGTTTTAGCTGTTTTCCTGCTCCAACAGATCTGCTGCAGTGGTTGAATTGCCTCCTCAAATTCTGCAGGAGGTGGTTAATCACCTGTTGATTCACATCTGGGGAGCAAAGAAACATCTAAACCCTACAGGATGGTGGCCCTTGAGGACCAGGATTGGCGACCACTGCTATAAAAATAACTTCTCTTTTCTTTCTCAAATATATCTCAAATATCATTCTCATTAACGGCTTTGGTTAGACATTCAAGAGAAATGATTAAGACATGAAAGAGACATCAGACAGACAACGATGAGATCTCTTTTAGGACTCATTCTTCTCAGATTTGTCTCATGAGCGTCTTAGGTTCGTCTCTCCCACTTCTTAATTATTGCTCAAACCGTTATCTCAACTCAACCTCATTTGTCTCAGTGATGTCTTTTCTCATTATAGCTTAACTCTTGCTCCTAAGGGACCCTTAGGAGCAAGAGTTAAGAAGCAAATGATCACAAGATCTCAAGAGACGAGATCAAGCAACATATGAGCAACAGATTTTTCCTATGGGATGCATCCCTTCCTCCAAACTGGGGAGGCCTTTGTGCTCTGGTCCCTCTGGTTCCACCTGTGTTCTTCATGAACAGAACCGTCCGAACACCCCACCCCGCACGACGGAAACGTGCTGCACTGGAGTTCCACATGAACGCCCTACAAATGACTACCAATACTGGAGTCCCATGGGAGTTCCGCATCTGGGTTGGAGGAGCAAAGTTCGGACAATCACTCCTTCCATGGATCAGAGTGGCAGAAGTAAGAGACCACATCGAGAGCAACAGGTACGCATTGCTGAGACTCCTTAACACCACCTACAAGTTTTCCAATGCATCAGCAGCAGAGATGTCGGTGGTTCTGCAAAATCGACTCGTGCTCGACCTCCTAACTGCGTGATCAGGAGGTGTGTGCAGAATGGTTGGAGACACCTGCTGCACTTTCATCCCGGATGGCACAAGTGATGGACAGGACATTTCTACCGCACTGCATGACTTAACAGAGCTGCAAGCCCACGTTAAGTCTGCGACTCCTGGCGCCAGTCCCACCAGTGACATCTGGTCCTGGCTTACATCAGGCCCATGGTGGCACCTCCTGCTGAAGTTATTGACCTATATACTCATCGTTTTGTGCCTGTTTTTTCTTTTTACAACATGCGCTCTGCCTTGTGTCATGTCCATGATCGCAAAGGCTACCACGCAGGCTTTCATTCGTTACCAGCTTGTCCAACAAGCTGAAGAGGAACCCTCCCCACGTGACTGCTCCTACTCCAGAGGCATCGTATGAATCTCTCACACTGAAAGTGCAAAAGCAAGTGGTGAAATGATGTTGTGATGCCTTGTTCTTATGATTAAAAACCATGTTTCACGTTTGTACCTTCCCCTTATGGTGTTTACTCATGACGTGTTTGAAATGATAAAAAGGGAGGGATGTTAGAGTTAAATAATTATCATTTGCTTGCACACTATATCTCTATAATATGATTGTCTCATTTCTATCTTTCAGTAAGAAAACAATGACCTGAAAAGTTGTGATTATACGAGAATATGATGTTCTTGTTGTTTCTGATTAAATGACCCACATTCATGTCTGCAACCATCAGTTTTCAATAAAAGAAGGCTCCATGCACTAGGATGGCAGAACTCCTCTGTGACAGTTCGTGCTGTCACAGACCGATTCTCCTTCTGCAGAAGTCTAGCAAAAATTCTCATCTCCTGTGTGGTTCTTCTCTTTATTAAGGAAAAAGTCAGAACCCTGACAATATCTGCCGGCTCAAACTTAGACATATGAAAGTTCAAGAAATATAAGTAATTAAGATGGAAAAAAGATTAATGGAGTAATGTGACATTTAGTTAGATAAATACGTAAATTTGAGTTGTATAAACAATTACTGAGTTTGAATAAATTTAACTAAATTATTTAAATTATTTTTCAGCAGTGTTACTTTTTTGATGGACTTATAATTTTTATCCGCCGTCATTAAAATCTCAGACTCGGTCTCACTTCCGTCTCAAGTGTCGCGCTTTCTTTTTTTTTTCTCCACGCGTTTCCATGGTGACTCCAGAAATCGGCGATCTATTGAGAATGTCTTTATGCACCGTGCGTTAACCCAGGGTTACCAAGTCGAGCGTAATTACGCCAACTCATATCCGGTCTTTTGGAACCGACATACCCAGAGTAAGCAAGTTCAGGCGGATTTCAGCCAGAGTTCAGGCTTAAAGTCAGGCTAGTTTAAACATGCTTCCTGGAATACCCCCCAGATGTAAGCCTTGTGCTATCCTATGGGGTCAAGATGAACATTGACATGTTATCCCCACCATCACAGAGGTGGATATGTATGTAGTTGTAGATTTAGATAAGTTAATTCTTCTCTAAGAGTTCTGGGGGTATTCCAGGAAGCATGTTTTTTATGCGTTTATAAAAAAAGAAAACAGCAGCCTTTTGAAAAGGTAAAGTATATAAAATCAAATTAACCCTTGTGCTATCCTGTTCGAAACAGAACATAAAACGCAAAACCCCTCACCCTCCCCACCAAGGGGCCCTAAATGTCTAAGGTGCGGTTAAAATTGGCGGGTAGGGTGCTAGGAGGACATCTGCTGCTTGCTGGCAGTGATGTCCAAGCACCCCCCCTACCAAGGGCCCTACATGTTTAAGGTGCAAATAAAACCGAAAGAGGGGGGGCCCACTCCATACGGCAACCATAGGGGGGGGCCACTGCCTAGTAAAACCCCCCCCCAAGGCTCGCTCATCGCAGGCTAAGCCCCCCACCCCCTCACCCTATTGTGAGGTTATATGAGGAAGGGGGTAAGTTGGGGACAGCTGATAGACTGTCCCCCGGTGGTCAAACAGCTGTCCCCCCCCCCCCCCCCAACAAGGGGGCCAGGCCCACCCAGCCCAGGGGCCCCACCCCCGGAGGCGCCGACACCCCAGGCCCAGCACCACCCCCCCCACACAGAGAGAGAGGAGCCAGAAAGCGTTGCCCCCCCCCCGGAGCAAGCCCAGGCCCCCACCCCCAAACGCCGGCCCTAGAAGAGCTCTGGTCAGGCCTCGACGGGACCGAGGCAGCCAACCGGCCGGGGAAACCGCCAATGGCCTCAGCGGAGACCCCGACCCGTCAAGCCCCCCCCACAGGACAGGGCCAACAAGACCCCCCCCCCAGACCCCGCAGCAGAAGCAGATGACACCCAGAGCGACCGGGGGCCCCAAGAGGGTTGTCCCGTCCCGCCCCAGAGCCAGGGAAGGGCCGATCCCAGCCCCAGGTGTAGATGGGAAGCCCATCTAGATTTTAAAGTTTTTAGACTAATTCTTGCAGGTTTATTGTTCCATAAAAAGCTTGATATGGATGAGTCTAATGTTTTGAACCATTTTAATGGCGGTTGTGTGGGAATCATTGAGAAGAGATAATTAACTTTGGGTAAGATTTTAATTTTTACCGTGGCTACCTTGCCCATAAGGGACAAAGGCAGGTTGGTCCAGCGTGTTAGATCGTCCTGTATGTTTTTCAGTAATGGGGTGTAGTTTAGCTGCACCAGTTCTGATATTTTGGGGGAAAAATAAATACCTAGATATTTTATATTGCCTGATTTAACTGGTATTGTGAGTCCTTGCTCCGCATTACTGTTCAGTGGTAATAAAACAGATTTATTCCAATTAATGGAATAGTCTGATATAGAAGAGAATTCATTAATGATTGTTGCCGTTTCATTTACAGAATGTATATTACTTAAAAACAGTAATATGTCATCTGCATAGAGACTAATTTTATGATGGCTGTGTTTGGTTTTAATTCCTTTAATACTCTCATTCTGTCTTATTGCTGCAGCTAGAGGCTCGATAAATATTGCAAAAAGAGAGGGGGAGAGTGGGCATTCATATGACAGTTTTGTTGATCCACCTTAGTTTATTCTTCCTGTTATGTTGTTTCTTTATGTTGCACCATGAGTGCGTAAAAACAACATTTCAAATATATCTGTGCACATATATCTATACAGGTTTATATAAATCTGCAGCAAGTGTGGGATGGGGAGAGGTTGATGACCACTGTGCAATGTTCAATGTGGTGTGTGTTCAAAATAAATGGGCTTGTTACAGCAATAACACACCAACATGAAGTTGTCGGCCTCACACACGAAACACGGAAGTTAACCAGAAGTTCTATCGTGCACGGAGGCTATTATGCACCAAAACAAGCAGTGGTCATGTCACCGCAGCATCCAATCATAGTTTTGCAAATAAACAGCTCAGCAAATCATACACGGGCAACAACACAGTTAATTTACAAAACGTGTGTATAAAAGTCCGCCCCTATGTTCTCCTTAAATCAGTTTTCTCTTCAGCAAAGTGATCGACAGCATCTGAGATGGCAGGAACCAGGCAGACCGCGCGCTGTAGGAGTGTCCCGGCCACCGAGAGAGTCAGGAGAGTCATAGTTTATTTATTTGCTCTTCTAATTTTTATTCTTCGTTTCGTAACCAAAATTTTGCAATGCTTCATACGGATTTTGTTGTTTATTTAGGAATACATCCATTTCATGTAGTACTAAAGCAAGTCTACAACTTAAAAAAATAGTATTTAAATACAAAATTGTTGACAAAGGGAAAAGGGTCTTGAACAAGATTCTTCAAATTCTTCATCAAGATATGACACACGACACACCTTCAGAGTTGTTGTTGTTTCTCTTTCGGCTTTTCCCATCAGGGGTCGCCACAGCGAACAAGTCGCATGGTAAACTTGGCAATGTTTTATGCCGGATGCCCTTCCTGACGCAACCTTCTCAAAGCAACCGGGCTTGGGACCGGCACAGAAGTAGAGAAGGGAAACGACACACCTTCAGAGTAGAACAGAAAAAAAAGAAACGGTCCAGCAGGTCTTGTTGCTTTGTGGCTTGGGCGGCTCACAAAATCTCCAACAGACAAGTTCAGGGCGTCAAGCTGGGCCAGCAGCTGGGACACAACACTGTGGAGAACTGAAGAACAACCCAGTGTTAGGAGAGGCTAACAACACGGGCTAACAACATTAGCCTTTTGATGGAGACAAAATCCAGGACAAACCATGTGGGAAACGCTGCAATCTGCATCCTGGCTGCACGTAAATGTCTGGGAATAACATCAGCCTTTATTTGTCGGGGCACAATTAGAAACACAATTCCATGTGTCGTGATTTGTTTGAACAGTTACAAAATTGTTCATCAATGAAAAACATATTTCAAATAAACCTGTCAACAAAAAATATGGGTGTCTGCTGAGTTTGTTTCAAAATGAATCAGTAATGAGCTGTTTGGGGAATTGTTGATGTTACTGAGAATTTCATGTTTGTCTGGTGTGTTTTTTATGTACTTCTGTAAGCTCTGGTATCGGGTGAGTTCCTGCTCAGTAACCGATGGCGTGAAGTTGTCTAGTGAAGAGGAGAAATCATGTCAAAGAATGGTGAAATACATTGGTCTTCATACTTAAATGTGTGTTAGACAAACCTGTCTGCAGAAAACATAATAAAGACCACAATGATGGCAGTGACTCATGTGACCATGTCAATTCAATTAAATTTTATTTGTAAACCCCAAATTCACAACAACAGTCGTCTCGATGGGCTTCATATCGGTAATTGAAAAAGTAAAACATAAAATCAAAAGGATCATGAATACATAGAATTCAATAGGAAAATACTAAATTGAACTAACTAAACTAAACTGGCATCCCTGCCCTTAGACCCTCTTTCGCAGTAAGGAAAAACTCCTAAAAAAGGAAAATTCCGGGGAAAAAAAAGGCAATTTACCAGAACTCATAGAGAAGAATTAATTTATCTAACGCTACAAATACATATTTAAAGTTCAGCAGACGAGCTTCATGCAGATGATGTTGGGGGGATCCAGGTCAAGACAAGCATGACCTGTACGAAATGTGCCAAATTAATTTGCAAAAAGCAGTGTGATGACTGGTCATTCTTGTCCTGTGTATATGTACACACACAACTTCATATTGCAATTGCTTGTTTGTTGAATTGTGATTTTGTTTTTTTCTGATTCACAGTGCATGTATGTAAAACAAAATGTCAAGATTATGTTTCAATGTTATGTAAAACTATTGTATTTTATATGTTAGTCTTTCAAAAGTAATGCAGTAGTGAAAATCTAAAAAAAAAGTTTGAACATGTAAATATTTTAAGAAAAACAAGTGAATTATTTTATAATTAAACCACTACCTGTTAAGAGGTAAGGAACACTATTTCACTAAGTTGTGATAGAATAATTAGTAATGGAGTTAGTAATGATATATTTACACTGCTTGTTAGGATTTTTGGGGTTTCAGACATTTTTTAATTAATAAAACATGCACCGGGTCAAATTGAACCGGGAACATCATCTCTGTTCCTCACAAATGAACATAAGAGGGGGGTTAAAGGTGGAGAGGATTTCATGTTATCCATGGAAACCAGTGAAGATCAGAGATCATTCATTCATTCATTCATCTTTCTCCGTTTGTCCCTTTTGGGGTCACGGGGCTGCAGGACCCTATCTCGGCCACTTATGGGCGAAGGCAGGGGACACCTTGGACAGGTCGACAGTCCTTTCAGGGTTCACACATATCACACACCTATTCATACTTACATTCACACCTATGGATAATTTGGAATGACCAATTAACCTATGAAAAGCATGTTTTTGGACGGTGCGAGGAAGCTGGAGTCCCCAGAGAAAACCCACGCACGAACGGGGAGAACATGCAAATAGTAGATAACAAATCATTGAAGAAAAAAGTTCAGCGCACTGTCTAGTGGGGTCTAGATGACCTCACTCCCACTGTCAAAGTGCCTAGGATAGCACAGGGGGTAAGACAGCAATGTAAGACATTTCAGGGGTAAAACAGGCTAATCTTAAACCACTCAGGCAAGTAAAACTGATTTATAAAAAATACTATACTAAAAGAGAAGAGAGTCCTGTTTAACTCAATATTTAGAAGATATTTAGTATTTATACAAATGTTTATTTCAAATAAACACTTAGAATAATGATCTTAGGAACGGGGCTGCTGAATACTAACAGAAATGTGTGTCGAGTAATTTTGCAAAAAAGGAAAAACAATAAATGACATTTCAAAAGTGCCCAACAGGATCAAGACTGTGTGAATAAAACCCAATGTGAGGTATTGAGCGGCCACAGGGGAAAATGTAAATGAAAGTTTATTTTCTAAAAAATGTAAAGAACAGACTTTATCTTCTGACTAATGGAAGTTACTGGTTGTTGGCCCCCTGGAGCAGCACAGCTCCATACCCTCTAAGATGCAACCAAATACAGGGTAAAGGGTTTGTCAAAGTCTGGGCTGTGTAGTACTGGGTTGGTAATGAATGAAAGTGGAATGTCCCAGAAAGCTGCCTCAGCCCTAATGATAAATCAAATCTGATTTGGAGATCTTCAACCAGTCAGGTCTGTCAGCAGAGCAGAGACTTGATAAGATCCAGCTCCCTACTTGGGGCCACAGGAACTAAGCTTCTTGTGAAATGTATTATTGATGGCCAAAATGCTATTTACATTTTTGCTTGCAATTTGAGATAGTTTGCCAAAAGGACACATTCTACTGTCCAATTCTACTGACCAAAATCACAAATCCGTTGTGAACAGAAATTACATATTTTTTATGTATCATAAAATGGTGCTTCCATCGTTTTTGCTGAGTAACTCAAACTGTCTTCCAGGTTTTTATCACAGCACAATAAATTTATGTTCAGCTTTACTATTCAGTAATTTGGCTACATGGGGAAAGATTTTGCAGCAAAACAAGGAAACGTGAACTCTTGAGATCATGTGTGTGGCTCTTAAAAGAGCCGTTGGGTTGTTTGGATCAGATCCGTCCAATTACTTGGAGCTGGTGTACTTGGTGACGGCCTTGGTGCCCTCAGACACGGCGTGTTTGGCCAGTTCCCCGGGCAGTAGGAGGCGCACGGCGGTCTGGATCTCCCTGGAAGTGATGGTAGAGCGTTTGTTGTAGTGAGCCAGGCGAGACGCCTCGGAGGCGATGCGTTCAAAGATGTCGTTGACGAAGGAGTTCATGATGCTCATGGCCTTGGAGGAGATACCGGTGTCAGGATGGACCTGCTTGAGCACCTTGTAGACATAGATGGCGTAGCTCTCCTTCCTGGTCTTTCTCTTCTTCTTGCCTCCTTTGCCGGCGGTCTTAGTGACGGCCTTCTTGGAGCCCTTCTTGGGCGCGGACTTGGCTGGTTCAGGCATAATTCCTCTCTAGTTCCACAACAGAGAACTATGGGAGGAGAGACTTGGGGCTGATTTTTATGCACATGGTGTGTAAATGACACTGTGTTGTTACCCGTGTATGATTGGCTGAGCTGTTCCATCGCTCAGCTATTATTGGATGCCACGGCGACACCACTGTTGCTCAATTTGGCGCATCGTTTATGGAAAAGAAAGAAAACGAAAGCAGTTTAATCCGTTTAATTGTGAGGGAGCATATATCAAAATGAAAAAATGCTTTCTAGTGCTTTGTGACTATAGATTATTTTCAACCACAGTTCCCAAGACATCCAAATACATAAATTATCAATTACCCCTAAAATACAATAACATAAAAAGTTACAATTATTTCACGATTAAGAGGGTCTTATGACATTCAGTAATGCTAATGTCTTTGATGTGATATTAGTTTTTACATGATGTTGTGCATAGTCCCCCCCCCCCCAAAAAAATTTTATTTTTCGGCTAAGTGTTTTAAACCAAATGAGATTAAACATGAGGGGAAGGTGAACATTGGTCTAATTGACAAGATCATAGGACAGGTCAAGCTGTCGGTAAACACTGGAGAGAAGATAAAAATTGATGGGCGTGAGTACATGGGCAAGCCATCTGGACTGTTTAAGGCCGTTATGTGAAAGTGTGTCATCTAGAACATTAGTCATCGTTTCACAACGTAAACTGTAACCCAAATGACAGCTCATTGTGGTAAGGTTCTATGCTCTCTGAAGGAAAATTTGGGTGGCCCTTAAAAGGGCCGTTGTAGAAGTCTTCTGATCAAGCCGTAAATTTAACCGCCGAATCCGTACAGGGTGCGTCCCTGTCTCTTCAGGGCATAGACGACATCCATGGCGGTCACAGTCTTCCTCTTAGCATGCTCGGTGTAGGTGACGGCGTCACGGATCACGTTCTCCAGGAAAACCTTCAGCACACCGCGGGTCTCCTCGTAGATCAGACCAGAGATTCGCTTCACTCCACCGCGACGAGCCAAACGGCGGATCGCTGGTTTGGTGATTCCCTGGATGTTATCACGGAGAACTTTACGGTGACGCTTGGCGCCTCCTTTACCGAGTCCCTTTCCGCCCTTGCCTCTGCCACTCATCGTTAAGTATTAGGGTGATTCACGCAAAGTATCAATGAACGAACGTCCTCCACAATTTATCTTTCATTTGAGGACGTGTTAGAAGTCAGAGGTGTGACTCAGTCTTATTCGTTTTAGAACAGTTTTCATTAGTCGTACTTGTGCGCCCCCTAATGTTATACTGTATAAACTTGTGACAAAGGTTAAAACATCTTAATGGCCTCAATTGGGCAAAACATGAGCATTAAAATGGAGAATCTAAATTAAGTATGACAAAAGTATTTTCCAGAGATGCTATTTTGGTATTTTAGGCATAGACTGGGAAATATTAGAGGAATTATTTTTAATGTTTTTAAAACATGTTCACTCAGATCACTTGACAATATTTCAAATTTAAAAATAACTATGTTTTAACCATGAACATACAAACAGTGATAATACATAGAAACAGATACATGCAATTACAATTCAACATTCAGAAAGCCTGCTTGCAGAATTCTATCAGTATATCAGTGATCTAACTACAGCCTTTACAGCAGCTCTGCGGGATGATGATTATCAAAACATGTATAACGTATATTAAAATAATTCCTTCGCCGGCTCATAGTTTTTAAACTTTGTAACTGCAGAACAAGCAATTGTAGCAGATTTTATAGGAATATAAAGGACCTACTACAGAGCAGAGGCAGGAGTCTTTTTGGAAGCACACAGAACTGACATGCTCGGTAAATTTCTAAAAAGAAGTGGATCCAGCTGAAACACTGTCGTCACAGACCAAATTTTGCATTCCATAAAAAGAAGGTTCTGTTAAAACAAAAGAAATGTGATGAAAAAATATTACATTAAAAAATTTAAGAATGTTTTCCAAAGTGCTAGAATAAAGTACTCAAATTTTTAAATCTATCTACTGTTGAAGTCCAAATTGACTCTGATTCAGAGTCAGAAGGATCCTATAGTTGAAGGTTATAATAATCAGACTTCACACCCTGGAACTTTGGTTCACCTTTGCAAAGGGAGAATTTCAGCACAGCAGCTCACATGTGCTCCTTACACAGACTGTGCTAAAACTCTCTCCTTCCCTTCTCGGCCAGCTCTTCTTTATTGATCCACACGTAATGTAACATCCTGTTCATTCAGACACATGATGTATGCATGACTAATCTCGCGTTCATTCAAAGCCTACAGATTCACAGTCTGCTTTTGACCTTTGTCTAAAAACTCTCTTAACCACATCCTTCACTTGAAGTCACAAGTTATCACACACATGTCTCATGTTTGCTTGACTCACATCTAAAAATTTATATACTTTTAATAATAATTCCATATGCTTTTAATTATAATTTCATATACGTTTAATTAAAACTCCCACACCACTGTCTTACCTAGACAAAGCTGAAACAGTATCATCAAAACTACCTAATCTAGAAGAACTGCCAGCAAAAACATCACAAGTGATTTCAAAATTGAAGAAACTTACAAAAGACAAGTTTATTTTTCCATTGAAAACTCATTTTAACCCTTGTGCTGTCCTAGACACTTTGACATTGGGAGTGAGGTCATCTCCACCCCACTAGACAGTGCGCTGAACCTTTTTCGTCAATGTTTTGTGATCTTCACTAGTGTCCATGGATTACATGAAATCCTCTCCATCTGTGTCTTGGTAGGAATAACACATCAATGGTCATCTTGACCCTATAGGATAGCACAAGGGTTAAAATGCATGAGTGGATTTGTCAATCCACAGAAAATGAACTGTGCGGGGACACTTCTGAAGTTACTAAAGATTCACCTATAAAAGTTACATTCTCATACAGCAGAACAGTTTTTTTTCTTTAGATGTTCAATTGACATCATTAAAATTTTTGACAGATACATAATTTTTAAGTTTACTTTGCGGGTTCTGTTCGTGTGTTGAGATAGTTTTGCATGTCGGACATATCAATGGAACCCTTCATGCGGTCCACACTTCACACACTCATGATTTTCACCTTGATCTATTAAGACCTCATCAAGTCATTAGTTTAAATATAAATGTAATGCCAGAAACAGGCTGCTGATTTGAATGAGAAGTGTGGCTCCAAGTTTAAAAATTTAGAATAGAAAAATAAACGATAGTTAAAGACAAGGGAAAACAAGTAAGGTTCGTAAATGCATTTAAGGCAGACCTAGATGTAATTGTAATTTTTGCATCGTAAAGGCTATGACCAAATTTTTAGAGACTTGAATTGTTTATGTAAAATAAAGGTTGGATGTGGGTCTTCTAAGGGACTTTAAACTTAAGTCTTTGTTGCATAGATAAAGGTTTCCAGGAGATGCAGAGCAAACTGAATTAAATTGATCATGGTCTGCACTTATATGACAAGTTTAATACTGATATTAGACAATTTTATTATACGTTTTATTATACGTCTTTATAGTACGACGGAGTTTTAGGGCCACGGTGAGGAAAAAAAATTCTGGCCAACATGACGAGATTAAAGTCGTCATGTCGACTTTAATCTCGTCATGACGAGAAAAAACTCGACACAAAGTTTCGAGAAAAAACTCGTCGTGTCGAGATAAAAGTCGAAATAAAGTTTCGAGATTAAAGTCGCAATGTTGCGCGAGAGCAGTGAAGCTGAGTCTTTTAGGAGTATTCAGTGTTATGGCTAATGTTAGTGAGCTAGTGGCTTTGTATTTAAGAGTTTACGAGAGAGTTTTATGGCCACCAAAAAAAAGTAATTTTATTTGGAGATAAAAACTCGTAAATTTACGGGGAAAAGTCATAGATTAACAAGGAGAAAACCCCGAAGTTGTCTGTTTATCGGAGCCTAGCTTGAAGATGAAAGATGTGGAGCCTTTTGTGAAGCTTTATTTTCGGATTATAGGTTTAAAACAAAGAGATTCTGAACCTTTTGGCGACTCAAAATCAGATTATTGTTAGTGGAGCCGTCTTTCCGGGTATTTGTAAAATAAGGAGCTCAGAGACACGTTTGGGTGTAGAGGATCGCTGCAGCCTTTATTCTCCTTTTCATTCACATAACCTGAAGTTCATCTGTCACATTACGTCATGAACCTGTCATCCGATCACCAATGCGGAAGTAAACAGTGTTACATTAGCCCCCTCCTGCAGATTAAGCGACCCGTTTGATCATTAAAAAACAAAGATGAATGAAAATAGTCTGTTATATTAGCATTACAACGTTGAAAAAGGCAAAAAGTGCTTCTCCTCCTCAGACGGAAGCATCACACAAACATAGAGATCTGGTCTTTGGTGGAGGAAGAAAGGATTCAAGCAAACAGCTGCAGGGACACCGATGGCTTCATCATCGGGCTGCAGAGTATGGAGGCAGAGATCCTGCAAACCAACCATCAATAAATAAAACTTTAATAACTTGTAAATCAAACAAATGAGCTTCCAGACATTTGGAACGTTATCAATAAACATTCAGCTCACCTGTTCAACAAAGTTTAGTCGGTCTGATCTGCTGCTGCACGGCGTTCACCTGCTTCTCTGCATTCTCACTTCCACAATAATCTCGTAAATTTACGAGTTTTTTTCTCTCTCGCGCGCAACATTGCGACTTTAATCTCGAAACTTTATTTCGACTTTTATCTCGACAAGACGAGTTTTTTTGTCGAAACTTTGTGTCGAGTTTTTTCTCGTCATGACGAGATTAAAGTCGACATGACGACTTTAATCTCGCCACGTTGGCCAGAATTTTTTTTCCTCACCGTGGCCCTAATACTCCGTCGTATTATAGTGATGTGAGTTTGCTTGTACTTTTTGGCATTGTTCATAAGCATGAAGGGTTTAGAGTAAGGATGCCCGTTTGACACGGACGCTTGGGACGCTTGTTTTACCTTCGCGATCAGAGTGGTTTGGGCGTGTGTCAACTACTGCAGAATACGTGGTTGACAACGTAAGCAGCGTCAAACGCATTGTTTGGTCGTACCAGGTTTCCGATGTCACTTGTGTTTGAACAGTTGCGCGCTATTCTCTATAAATACAATTGTATTAGAATCTGTCAGTTCAATGCACTTTACCATGGCTCCTGGTAAATAAACGTTCTGTGGCTTGGGATATTTTCAACTATGTTTCTCCTCATTAGGTGATGCACTATCAATGTTGTTTATAAAGGGACCTTTTTCTTGTAACTTAAGTTTTATCTTTCTTTTTTTTAAAACAAGATAACACAAATGGCTATATAACAAAAACAAGTGAGGGGGGACCCAAATGAGACATTAGGAGTTCCAAGCTGCAAATTAGCCATGGTCCAGAATTCACAGATTCATACATACCTTACAAGATAGAAACTAGCTGACCTAATATAAACTAAAATTGTGTGCCAATAATTCTGGCTTTTTGCATCCTTGGACACATAAGGATGAAGAGTTTTGATTGCAGCAACAGATCTCACAAGTGGATTGTAGGTCTGATTGACAATGGTCCGCATTTACACGTTCAGGATTTTCATCTTTATTGACAATTTGGCTAATAGACAATAAGTTTCTGAGAGGATTGTGGTCTGAATGAGAGAAGTGTGTGGCTCTTAAAAGAGCCGTTGTGTTGCTGGTGGATCGTAGGATCTACTTGGTCTTAGCGGGCTTCTCGGTCTTCTTGGGCAGCAGCACCGCCTGGATGTTGGGCAGCACGCCGCCCTGAGCGATGGTGACTCCCCCCAGCAGCTTGTTGAGCTCCTCGTCGTTGCGGACAGCCAGCTGTAGGTGACGGGGGATGATCCTGGTCTTCTTGTTGTCGCGGGCGGCGTTTCCAGCCAGCTCCAGGATCTCAGCCGTCAGATACTCCAGCACGGCAGCCAGGTACACGGGAGCTCCGGCTCCCACGCGCTCTGCGTAGTTACCTTTGCGCAGCAGCCTGTGGACACGACCCACGGGGAACTGCAGACCAGCGCGGGAGGAGCGGGTCTTTGCCTTGGCACGGGCTTTTCCGCCGGTTTTGCCGCGACCAGACATTTTGTAGTATTTTTACTGACTCTGAAGAGGAGAGGGAATGAGTCTCCAGAGCCACACTGCCTCCTTTTAAATGGTCGCGAGCGCAGGACGACTCCTGCCAGACCAATCAGAGGAGAGTCTTTCAGCAGGGCGGCAGAAGGCGGCCGCTCTGAAAATCAGCGGACTTTTTGAACGGATCGAAGCCCAATCAGCGGCTCTCTTTCAGGCGAGAGGGTTGTCTTCGAGGCGGTGCTGATCTGCAGGAGGAGCCGCTCTCCAATCAGGATCCGCTGCTGTGAAGCTGCGTCAGTTTCACGGCGCCTTTAAAAACAGCGAGGCTCCGCTCTCGGTTACAGTTTTCTCTTCAGCAAAGTGAAAGAAAGCATCGAAGATGGCAAGAACCAAGCAGACCGCCCGTAAATCTACCGGAGGCAAAGCTCCGAGGAAGCAGCTGGCCACCAAGGCTGCCCGCAAGAGCGCCCCGGCCACCGGGGGAGTGAAGAAGCCTCACCGTTACCGTCCCGGTACCGTGGCTCTCCGTGAGATCCGTCGTTACCAAAAATCCACCGAGCTGCTGATCCGCAAACTGCCCTTCCAGCGGCTGGTGAGAGAAATCGCTCAGGACTTCAAGACCGACCTGCGCTTCCAGAGCTCTGCTGTCATGGCTCTGCAGGAGGCCAGTGAGGCTTACCTGGTGGGGCTCTTCGAGGACACCAACCTGTGCGCCATCCACGCCAAGAGGGTCACCATCATGCCCAAAGACATCCAGCTGGCCCGCCGCATCCGTGGAGAGAGAGCTTAGACACCGACCGCTGCAGAAACGACCACAACGGCTCTTTTAAGAGCCACCAACCCGTCTACAGAACACATCCTCCCTTTGGTTGACTATGATGTACCCAACAAATAATAAAACAAACAAAACTGCCAATATCTGATACTTTTTATCATATCTCCCCATTTTGGATTGATATCTCTTGACAGTAGTTTCATAATTTGAGATTGACGCAAATCTATACTTATACTCAATGCTTAAAATGCATATCCATACAGGATTGGATAAAAATTTATGGGGAGACTCATGTGGATAAAGTAAACCAACAAACTTTTGAAAAGATTTCTCGCACAAGTGAGGTCCAGGTAAAAACAAATTGTTAAATTAAGTGAGTATGGGGATGGCGATCTGAAGATAATGGCCATAACATTCCTAAAATACGGCTTATAATATGGTGAAAGAGTTATGATGTAGGTGCAAGAAAAATGGGTGGTCTTGTTTCAGCTTTTGCCCACTCTCTTTCCAACATCCCTAAACACAGGGAGGGTGCTACACACACAATTCTGACAATTTTTGAGTCAATATTAGCATAATTGACGAAGATTAAGGAAACCCTAAATACACAATTCTTTGAGCATAGCAAAAATAAAAGGAACATATTTAAATCAAATGGTGAGGACCCAAATTATTTAAGGTGCTCATGATTTGATTTAAATCCAGCTGGTAGGAGGAACAGAGCAGGCAGAGCCAGAGCCTACCAGCTGGTGAGTAGTTTGCATCACCAACAAAAGTTCTGAGCCAGATGATAAACCAGCAACCAAAAAATGTCAAATCGCTTAAATAACTCATGATTTGGTAAAAATGAAACCAACCATAGGGAGAGTGTGCTTCAAATTCTAAATTATCTTAAAGGGCCTTCAGCATACAAAATCTACATTTTGAACTTTCAATGCAAATGTTTATTTTTAATGAAAAGAAACTGCAAAGTGATATTTTTGATCTATCATGCATTTCTGGGTATTCCTCTAAAAAACAGAACTCTGAGCACCAGCCCAACCCACGACAACGAGCGGGTTCTCACATTGTGACATAGACAGATAGATAGCTGGGCAAAATGCTTTCCTTTATATGCACATCCATCTTTCAAAAAGTTCAGATGTTGATGGTTTTTGTGGGCGAGACGGCTACACACTGCAGAGGCTGACTCTAGGATGTTGTCATGAAATGGGGAGCAAAAGCCGGTACCTCACAGATCGAGGCGTCTTACTTCTGGGTTGGAAAAGAAGTCAGGAAATTGATGTTTAAGAAAAAAAAATTGTTTTAAGACCACCCATTTTTCTTGCACCTACATCATAACCCTTTCACCATAATATAAGCCGTATTTCAGGAATGTTATGGCCATTACCTTCACATCGCCATCCCCATACTCTCACTTAAAAAATTTTTTGTTTTTTTTTCTTTGCCAAAAATAATGTATACATGGATATGGTTTACTATAAAAGGCTTAATTTCCAGCCAATTTCCACTACAGTTGCCATGACATCCAAATATTAGCTTAAAACAATGCTATCAAAAGTCACAATTGTCTCAAAAAGGGAAAAACTGTACTAAAGACATTCAAAAATGCTCCTGTGTGATGTTTAATTTCCATGCAACCTTTCACCTTTGGTTATACTCATCCGTTTTCAGTTTTTTTAACCTCGTTTCAAACCCAGCGAGTTTGAAACAGAGGGAAGGGGAAGTAAACATTAGTTGAGAAAATTAATTAGAACAGGGGTGTCAAATACAAATTGGTTGTTGGGCCACATTTGGTTTCATATATCTGATCTATGTCGCTTGCTCTGAGCAACAGCGTTTACATCATTCGTTATTTTTATTTGATATTTTCCAAAATACTTAATATTTTTCCATTTAAAAAAAAAAAAAAAAAAAAAAAGTTCAATTGACTTTTATGTCAGAAGGTGATCATCTCATAATGAAACTCGGGCTATGAGGTTCTATGCTCTCTGAAGGAAAGTTTGGGTGGCCCTTAAAAGGGCCGTTGTAGAAGTCTTCTGATCAAGCCGTAAATTTAACCGCCGAATCCGTACAGGGTGCGTCCCTGTCTCTTCAGGGCATAGACGACATCCATGGCGGTCACAGTCTTCCTCTTAGCATGCTCGGTGTAGGTAACGGCGTCACGGATCACGTTCTCCAGGAAAACCTTCAGCACACCACGGGTCTCCTCGTAGATCAGACCAGAGATACGCTTCACTCCACCGCGGCGAGCCAGACGGCGGATCGCTGGTTTGGTGATTCCCTGGATGTTATCACGGAGAACTTTCCGGTGACGCTTTGCGCCTCCTTTACCGAGTCCCTTTCCGCCTTTACCTCTTCCACTCATCGTTAGGTATTTGGGTGATTCACTCAAAGTGTCAACGAAGGCACGTCCTCCACAATTTATTTTTCATTTGAGGACGTGTTAGAAGTCAGAGGTGTGACTCAGTCTTCTTCGTCGTTTCAGTGCAGTTTTTCATTAGTCGCACTTGTGCGCCTCCTAGTGTTCTACTGTATTAATGCCGGGCGAACTACGACAAAGGTGAAAACGTCCTAATGCCCTTAATTGGGCAAAACATGAGCATTATAATGGAGAATCTAAATTAAGTAAAGTCCTCATGATGAGGACAATGTTTTCCAGAGATGCTGTTTTGATGTTTTAGGCATAGACTAGGAAATATTTGAGGAACAATTTTTATTCTTTTTAAAGCATATTCACTAAGATCACTTGACAATATTTCAATTTTAAAATAACTTTATCTTTAAATCATGAACATTCAAACCGTGATAATACATAGAAACAGATACGTGTAATTACAATTCAATATTCAGAAAGTCTGAATATGCCGAGGCACCCGCCCTCGACTGCCACCCAATCCACATTGCACCGGCCCCTTTTGAGGTCTCCTATGGGTGGTGGGCCCATGGGAGAGTGGTCCCACGTCGCTCCGTCGGGCTGTGCCCGACTGGGGCCCGTGGGAAGCAGTCACCAGGCGCTCGCCTGCGAGCCCCAACCCTGGTAGTATATACAGTGCTGGGCATAAATAATAATACCCCCCTTTAAAAAGTAATCAGTGGCTCAAAGAACAAAAGAAAAATGTCCAAACTTTCCGCAAGTTTGATTTAGACTTATTTAACTCCATAAAAAAAATCCATAAAATTATGGTTAATGATCTTATTTAGATCACAATCTTCAGTTTTACCTAAATTGGTTAAAGTAAAAATGGATACACCCTGCAACTAAAAATACTGTATCTAGTATTTGTATGACCACCATGATTTTTCATTATAGCATCAAGTCTTCTTGACACGGAATGAACAAGTTGGCAACAAATTGCAACATCTATCTTTTTCCATTCTTTAAGAACCTCTTTTGGAGCCTGGATGCTGGATGGAGAGTGATGCTCAACTTGTGGCTTCAGAATTCCCCACAGGTGCTCGATTGGGTTCAGATCAGGAGACATATTTAGCCATTCAATCACCTTCAGCCTGTTCTTCAGATATGCAACAGTAGCTTTAGAAGTGGGTTTTGGATCATTGTCGTGTTGGAAAGGTGCTCAACAACCAAGTGTATGAAGTGATGGCAGCATCTCCTTCAGTATAGAATAGTACATTGCTGATTTCGTGATACCATCAATGAAATGCAGCTCTCCCACTACAGCAGCATGCACCCCCACCTAAGTACACTGCCACCCCCATGTTTCACTGTTGGCACCATGCATTTTACCTTTGAAATTCTCACCATTGCGTAGGCATACCGTTTTGCAACAATTACTTCCAAACAACGGTGATCTTTGTCATCACGGCAGAGTATTGAGTCCCGGTAGTCTTTATTATTTTGAGAATGGGCCCCTAGCAAATTCTAGGTGTGCTTTTTGTGGATGGGCTTCCTTCGTGGACGATAACCATGAACGCCATTCCTTTGCAGTGTGCGCCATATGGTGTCATGGCAAACAGTCACTCCAGTTTGGCTTTCTACTGCTTTAGCTAACAGCAGTGAACTTGCATGGCAATCTTCTTCAACCTTCTCACCAGAAGACCCTCATGTTGAGATGTTAGCTTCTGTGGACAGCCTTGACGTATCTGTACAGTGGTTGCACTTCCATCTTAAATGTTTGGATCACTTTTGTTGTAGTACTTTAACCGATATTTAAAGCTTTGCTGATTTTCTTGTAGCCCTCACCTTTTTTTTTGCGAAGAAATGATTTCCTTTCTCAGATTTTGTGACATTTCTTCTCCATGGGGAGCCATTGCTAAGAGCCAGAAATGGGAAGGGCTCTTCTTTGTTAAGAAATGCTCTTTTACAGTCACTTGTGTGCTGGATACCTCTTAACCCTTGTGTGGTGTTCATATTGTTGTTACTCAGCCAGTGTTCGTGGGTCTGGTGGACCCGTTGCATGTTGTTTTTTTTAATGCCTCACAATCAAACACTTTGATGTTAAAATACTCGACAGATGTTTACCTCATCCAATTACAATCAGTATATTTGGTTAATATTTGCCCTTTACCTTTGTTAGATCACATTCATAACTCATTATTTAAAACGTGATAAAGAAAATCAATTAAAATCAAGATATGAGTGGAAACAAATTTTCAAGTGAAGCAAGGGTTTCCAAAACTAATGACTTTTATTTATTTGAACACAGAAACTGAACCCATTCAGGTGCATAACACAAGCTGAACACATAGAGTAAACCTATTAGTCAAGACAACACATCAGCCCCATTGAACACATGGCCTTCTAGCCACTAGCCTGTACAACACATGGTCCTGGCTGCTGACGGCCTGGTCCTGTGGCTGGGTGCTGATGGCTTCGTTTTGGAACTGGCTGATGCTAAATCTAAATGGTAAATTGCGTATACTTATATAGCGCCTTTCTTCCAACAAGGACAAAGGACTTTACAGTCACAGACCCATTCACCCAGTCACACACACATTCACTCACACATTCAGACACTGGTGGCGGCTCCGCTGCCAAGCGCAGGCGCCCGCCTACCACCAGAGGCAAGGTGGGGTTCAGTGTCTTGCCCAAGGACACTTCGACTCATGGGCGTGCAAGGCGGGAATTGAACCTGCAATCTTACGATCATGGGCCGACCGCCCTACCGCTGCTCCACGGCCGCCCCAATCTAATCATCTTCTTCAGAGTCACTGTCAGACTCTGAATTTTCAGAAATGTGATCCTATAATTCTGAAACCTCCTCTTCTGAATCGTCTCCCTCTACATCATCATCAAAAACGTCTCTCTCTCCTAAAATCAATTCCAGGGCCCTCTGCGCAGAAAGTCTTTTGGCCATTTTGATCAGTTGTGATAAGAAACCACACAGGCAAAGCTATATTTAACGTGTCCCGCCTCCAATTTGTAGCTGTTAAAGAGCGAGATATTAAAGATTCCCGCAAGAAAGTCAAATGGTCAAGGGAGAATGAGAGCAAACAGAGTTGATGCTTGAATTATTCTAACTATGTTGCAACCTTGTGCGGGAACCGCAGGTGCAGAAACAGAACTCACATTAAAGGCCTGTTCACACCGGGACGAATTTCGCCGGCGATTTTCGCCGACGTTTAACGCCTCGTGACTAAACAAAGGGCACCAACGAGAGTGTGCACACCGACGCGAAAAAACGCCAAGCGCCAAAAAAAAAAAAACGCCTCGGGTTCGTTTTTTTTTTTCGACGCGTCGCGTCGAAATCTATTCGACCAATGAGAATGGCGCTTTTGCACACGTGTCTGGAGCTTCTGAAGTTACAGTAAAACACAACTTGGGGGCGCTCAAACACAAAACTGCCTTGCTGAGCACACATACCAGCGAAGAAGATAGACGCCAAGTAGCGTTTACACTGCCGCGAAGAAATAATGACGGACATTCTTAAATATCCCCTTACCAAGTACCAGTTGGAGCTACTGATGCTTGAAATATTCATGTTTTCTTTGTATGATTCTGACAAGCGCGTAAATACTTGCTCTCTTCTTCTGAGTGAAAAGCGACTTTAAGAATCGTAAAGTTGCGCAGCGCCACCTTGTGTACAGGAGTATTTCTGTTTACATTAAGCGCCATCTAATGTCAGGGAAGGAAATTGCATGTTCGCTCGGCTCATCGTCAGCGAAAATCGCCTGGGTGTGAACACAAAAGACGTGGCGAAAAACGCTGGCGAATAACGCCTGGCGAATATTTGTCCCGGTGTGTACGGGCCTTTACAGTGAATCTTTCTCTCTCTGCCACTCTCTCTCTCTCTTTCTCAGTGGTCACACACACACACCTAAACACACACACACACACACACCCACACACACACAGCAGGCCCAGACAGGTGGAGGACAGAGTGTAGGTACCTAAAACATCAATTTTCACACTTCTATTAGCCCTGGGTCCAGTGGACCCGAACATCTTATACGTAATAGAAATGTGTTGGGGGGGTATACGGTGTGTGGTCATTAAAAATGTATTCTGATATATGTTCTTCACAGAAAATGAGCCAAGGCCAGTGAGTCTGACTTTAAAAAATTAATTAATTGTATCATTTTTCTTTTGATAAAAAATGAAAACGGGTCCCACAGACCCGAACACCACATAAGGGTTAAGTGAATAATTAGACTCACCTGTGGTTGAACGCCTAATAATTAGAATTTAGTGGTCTTAAGTTTGGCTTTCCTCCTAAGACTATGACTGGGGTGTTCTCATTTTTGCAATATGAGCTTGAATACATTTTTTAGGAAAATCTCTTTTTTGTCTGTGCATATTAGCAAATCTTATTTGCAATCAATGGCCCTCCTTTGCAGTTGTATTTTGTAGTGCAGTATTCCACATGAAATGTTGATTCTGAAAGGACACTAAAGGTATACTGACAAATATAGTGGGGTGTACTCATTTATGCTGAGCACTATGTGTATGTATGTATGTATGTATATATATATATATATATATATATATATATATATATATATATATATATATATATATATATATATATATTAAACTAAGCTTTATGGCATTGAAAGTTTACGATTTAATGTGTTTGTTTTTGTTTGTTTTATAAAGACATAAATTAATTCAGTCAAGACTTCCATTTTAGAAGCAACATCATTGATCATATTTCACCTTTGATGCACTGAAAAGAGCATTTTCCTCTTTGTTTCAGGTTCAAATACAAAGACTCCCAAATATGTTTTTACAAACCCAGTTCAAGTTAGATTAAAAGTCTTTGTATGTAAATGCAGGCCAAAATTCTAAGTCTTCAAACTTCTAGTTAAGTTAAATATTTATTTTTATAACTTTTATTGAATCTATTTTAAAATCTCATGTAGAAACACAATAACAGCAGGTTGGTGTTTCTGTATTTTCATTACATGAGAACAGTAAAAAGAGCTTTTATTTTTGAGCCAAACATTTCTGTTCTTGAACTTGAGCAAATGCACATGGTTCATAATTTCTAGACCTCCAGTCCTTGAGGTTGGGTCTCAAATCAAAACCTGGATGCAACTCAAGAAAAGTTTCAAGCCCATGTCCCAACATCTGCCTCCAGGTGGCGCCCTTTCCCTCTCAGCCTTTGAGCACCTTCTCTTTTAGCAATTCCAGGATGACTTGTCTTTCTTGGCTCTCAAGCTCGAATCTCCGTTCTCTGTCTTTCCTTTCAGCTTCCAAGCGTGCTCTCTCCAGAGCAATTTTACCTGTAAGTTCAAGCATATTATAGGACACAGATATCAAAATATGAATAAAATGTGCACATTTGTAAGCAGATGACAGAGTTCTTTTACAAATTCAAAGATTCTTTCCTGTTTTTCCTTTTTTTGGAAGATTTTTCTGAAATTTATTCCCCTTCTCTGCTATTTGGAAACATCTACCAGTAAATAATACACAGATGTTTTCAAATTCAGATTTTCTAAAAGGAAAAAGAAAAATCTAAATTTGATGAACCTGTTAATTTCAACATAAAAGTGGATTCTAAAATCTCATGAAATGGCTTGTTAGGCATACTCCTCTGGATCTCCAGCTCCTCTCTGCGCAGAGTCAGCTCTTCCTCTCGGAGCCGCTGTTCGGCCTCGGAGCGTTTCTCCAGAAAGCTGAGAATCTCAGAGTAGGTCTGGCAGCAGCACTGGCAGGCCCTCTTGGCTGTGGGCGCCGCTGAAAGCTCTGTGATTTGCTCGCGCTCATCTTCAGGATCTGCAACCATCAAAATGTATCAAATCGTGAAAAATTTCCTAAAGACTGAATCTTTGTTGAAGCGTGTCCAAATCACCAGTAATTATTTATTGTCTACTAAATATTCGGAGTCTCATATGATGAACACATAAGAAGAACTGGGCCTTTTCTCTTGACCAAGCTTCATCCTGTTTAGTCTTGTCAACAGTTTTTACCAGCAGCAGGTGTTTGTGTGATGATGGGTTTGTCCTGTTCTGGTAAATGTAGCTCTTCTAGGGCACGATTTCTTCGTTCTTCTTCCTGAGGAAAACAGACAGTCAATTCTAAGTGACTTCACGATTTTAGCTTGTTTATTTATTGAGTACGGTATTTCTTCACATGTTGAAGTGATGATTGGATTAAATTAAGTTTATTATGAAAATTTTTTATGAAAATTAGCTGAGCCTCAGTCTCCATTCCCTGATTATGACTGAAAACTCATCAACCTTTATAATACGATCCGGAAAGGATCTTTCTGTATCTGACTAATGTATTGTATAAAGTGAACATTGTTCTCATCACCCAGCCATCTCTAGATGCATCGCCAGTTCTCAGTCAAAGATTTTCACATCTGCATGTCTGGTCTGCAATCCACAGGTGTCTCTGTTCCACAACTCAGCACAGAAATAAAAAAGACCAGGAATCTCAGACTGCTTTGCCGCTGACCTCAGCACATCTTAACTGGTAATGCATGCATGTTTTATTGTTTATTTTGTAGCAAGTCAGCAAATTTCACAATACAATGTTCATGCATATATGTGGAATCAAGTAAATGCATAATCAAAGAGCATAAAAATATATTGGAATCTCTGCTTACCTCCAAAAATTACATTATAATTTAGGCTACATTGCACCAGCAAGCAACACTTGCTGTGGCTCAGAACTGATTTGATGCTAACACTTGCAGATTGTTGAATTACCTTCCAGAGCAAATCAAATTAAATGCCATAAAGAAAGTGAATATTCCCACGTAGTTTTCCAAATACGTGCGGCCAGTGCTGAACTCTTTTCTTGGCCGCACAGACACAGAGGAAGCATTAAGTTTAGGATTACGGGTTAGGGTTAAGCTGCGTTCACACCGAACGCGATTCGTGCGGCAGAGGCGGCCACTTTCACTGTAAAGACAGTGGTAAAGACGGGATCTGAGGTCCAGCGATTCGAGTTGAACGACGGGTGCTGCGCAAAGGTCTGGCATCAGCGCGATTTGTGCGATATATTATCCGTCTGAACCAAACCCGTCCTGGCTACTGTTGGGCGAAGGCGGGTACACCCCGGACAGAGCCGTTTCAACTCCTGGGAGGCGAGTTAGCGGCCAGACAGATACCCACAGTTGCATGGGGGGCCAGCCTGCTCGGCCTCCTGAACTTTAGGATATTTTACTTATTTTCATTAAGGCAAAAAAAATAAAAATAAAGGTCCCCTGATTTAGTCTTGTTTTTTTTTTTTTACCCTCTCTAGTTAATGGGGGACAGCAAGCCTTCAAACTCGATCAGAGAGAGAACACAAATGCTGAGAACACATTTGGGACTTTAACTTTAGTTAAACATTAGTTAAAAAGTTTAATATTAAATACGTGTGGCCAACACCAAATCCATCCTTGGGCACACTTAAAATCTGGCACCTGCACTTGTACACGTTGAACGAGGCGGATTAGGGAACTTGCCCAATGTGCATCCACTCCTGTGACATCACAACGGATCATTAAATCAAACTGAGCATCTTTGAAGCAGTTTGATTGACAGCCATTTAAAGGAGAAATTCTCAGAAATGTAATAAATGAAATTATTTTTTTATTACTGCATTTGTTCTCTTTTATAAGACAAATAACAGAAGTACAAGTCAAAAACTCCAACAATATGTTTTCATTGAAGGGGGACTTTACTATTTTATGATCTGTGTGGTCACTCTACTCCTAACCACATGGTTTCAGTCAAAATCACATTAAAGTATAAGAACCAATTAAAGTCTTTGTTTTTCCAGAAAACAGCAGATCTGTTTGCAAACCTTTTATTAAAAATTGAAAACAGATATTTTTTGTCATTTATTCATGAGTAGCTTTAGCTGAATTTCACTCTTTATTGCAAGAATTTCACATTTTATGGACACAGCATATTTATTACTAAGTCAGATTTCTTGTATGTAATAAAGTATGTTTTGTTTGAGGCATAACATGTACTGTGTAATGTCTGTGTATGCAAGTTAAAGACTTGAAAAAAAGGCTTTTGCTATCACAGAAACAAACATACAAATATTGGATTAATTTGCGTTTTGTTGTAAGTTTGAGGTTCTGCGATTTACTGAAATTAACAACTTTTTTTTTACCTTTAACTTTAACCCATATAAATCTTTATTTTTGTATTATAAAAAGCTTCTCACTACAGATTCCTGTGAACAGATCAGTGGGTCTATACCTGTTTTGGAACAATCGGGAACAAAAACTTTTAACATATTTTTTTCTATTATTATTGACCTTTAATATACATACAATTATCTGCTCATTTCTCATAAATGTCTCCTCAATTTTCATCTTAAAACCCATCAAAATTCTTCATAAACTATTTAAAAAATATTGAAATGTGATTCTTTTTTCTACTTGATATAATAAATTTGGATCTATAACAGAAAAGTTAAAAACACCATTCAGACGTTGAAGACATTTCTTCTCTTATCCAGGAGATTTAGTGGATTTTCCGATTTGATTAAGCTTTAGATTGGAGACAAAATATCTTCAACTCAAAAAACAAAGTCCAGATGTCCATTTTTTAAAACTTTCTCTGCTTTATTCTGACTTCTTTTTATTGTCTACATGACAGTTTCACTCACTTGGTACTTGACAACCTCGCCGCTGGCTAGGAGCCCCTTCTCAGCCTCCAGCTCCAGAACCTCATGGAGCAGGTCCTCCTTTTGAGCGTATAACCTTTCTGTTCCAAACCTGGATTCAAACAGAACAATTTCTGAATGAAGATGGAATGTCTATGTGAAGTTCACCTAAACAAAAAAAAACTCCTATGGATGCTGACCTTTATTTGAAGCTGCTTTTAACACGCAGAAATGGTGTCATATTTACTTTATTTTTTTAATTTTAAAGAGAAATGATCATTGTTTTTTGTATTGAAAATCTTGAAAGAGTTTCTTGAAAGTGTCTTCATGATCACCTGGCTAAATCAGAACTTTCACCGACAGACGTTTTATGTGTTAACTTAGAAAACACGTTTTCCAAAATAACGCTGTACATTTGTACCATACAGACCTGCGCAGACTAGGATAGTCTTGTTTCTTGTAGTAGTCCAGCAGCAGCATAGTCCTCTCTCGACACCTCCGTGCGTCCACCTCAAAGTTTTCCTCCTGAAGGGCCGCCGTGATGATCTCCCCCACGCGGGCCCAGATCCGCCCTGAACTCATCAATGACATGTCATGTTATGATTTGGTCTTTAAGTAATTTTCTTCATGACACATGATTCTATTTAAGACATTTATTGCTCAAATTCCTATTACGATCATCTTTTGATCTATTGTGAAGATGTTCTCTTTGAATTATGACTGTTTTTAGCCAAAATTTAAAATAACCTGTTTCGTTTTTTGGGACTAAGTTTCTGCAGAGCAGCTGTAGTTCATTGGAAACTCGCCTCTGAGTTGCGACTGTTGGTGCGAAGTAAGCCTGCACCCACATCCCATCATCCATCCTTTTCTGCTAGCTTACGGCCTCTCCCCTCCCCAACCTAGAATTAGCTGCAAAACAAAAATGGCGAGCAATATCGGGGCCTTGCAGCCGTACAGTTTTGAGCCATTTACCACCTCGGACGAGGAAAACAAAGACCTACACGGATCTAGTCGGCTGCAAGTTGATGCATCAGAATAGGGCAGAGCTTGTGGCCCACTGATCGTATCAACTACAAGCTTTATAACTGGTAGTTTTTCATCTGCTCCTGATTTACCACAATATAAATAAATAAAATGCTCAGAAATGCAATTTTTTTTTTACACATGTCCTCCATCATCAGAAAAATGAAAACAAGAACACATTAATAACACCAAAAACATGACTTTCATTGGACTGGGTCTTTAAAGCTTAAAATGGGTTTACAGGCTTCTTGTAAAAATGACAAACCGGGTTCTTTGGAGGCGAAGGGGTTCTGGGCGATGACCTCTTGCAGGAGGATGATATCATGGCGGGCTGAGAAACGGACCTGCCGTTTTCTGGGTGTTGTAGAAGGGCAGGACATGGAAAAACCTGGTGGAATTTAAATAGATTTATTGTTTGTTTTTCCACAAAACTATGTGTTACCCCTACTGATCAATTACAATAGATGTCAAACACATAGATCTGTAGTGTGAACAAACTGCTGGTTGAAATGCAGCAGAGGCCTGTGCTGGTGACAGGAGGCGGACACATGGCAACTCCTGAAGAAACGGGGGGAGCAGCTGCAGCTACAGCAAGCAGAGCGGAGAGCCTGCAGGGTCTGCAGCAACTCAAATGCGTCACAGGAGGAGGAGGAGGAAGAGGAGGCCTTCTACAGGAGCTGCGAGGAGTTAAACTGCGCGCTGTGCGTGCAGGCAGGAATAGAACTCACCGTTGTTGATCGGCACTTCCACCACAACACGATCCATGCTTCCGTCATCCGGGAACTGCCTGACGCGCACGGCACACGTCCACTCACCAGTACAGGTTTCCCGCTGACGTGTAACCTAACTTGGCCAAGAATCTGCGGGGCACTCGCTCCTCGGAGCTGCGCTAACTCGGTGTGGCCAGAAGTGGGCGCCAGAGCGCCGCTGGAGACGACTGCTTTGGCTCCTCAGGCCCTCTTTCTGCAACACTTGTGAACGCATGACCTGAGGAGGATTTGTTTATTTTTCAAAGCCAAATAATGTGTAATAGTAGGCTAAACTTATATCTCCAGAGGATTGTTTGAATGCGTGAACAGAAATAAACAAATTCAAGCTTCAAGGCTCAAAGTTAAACTGACTCGTAACACTTTGAACACTTTTTTAAAATCATTTTTTTCTGTAAACCCCAAAAGGAAGGTGAAAGCATGCAACTATACAAGTCAATTATTGACTTTTAGGGACTCTGATTTTATTTTTTTATGTATTTATTTACTTCCGTCATTAGTGTGTAATAAAGGTTATTATTCATCCAGATGATGTTGCCTTAAAGTTGACTTATAGCAACCAAACCTATAATTGTCTTCCTTTGGCAGAAAGTGGCATTTTAAGGAAGTCCAGTTGCTATGACTCAACTTCAAGACTCCACCTTAAAATGGAAGTCTTTGGCCAAAAGACACTTTTCAGTTCCTCCACCAACTAAGACATTTAAAATGAAATTCATTTTGCCTTAAGACAATTTTGTCTTAAAATTGCAGTAATTCTTTTTTATTTTTTTAGTTTATTTTTTACAAATCCTGCAGCCATATAAGCATTTTGTGGCATTTTTCTCATGATGGAGGACATATATTTGAAAATGAAGCTTAAATTTTAATTTATTTAACCAAATTGTTGTGAATCAGGAACAGACAAAAAATGCTGTTTGAAAAGGCTTGTAGTTGTGACATAGAAGCTAGAATCAGCGGGCCACAAGCTCCATGCTCTGCTCCATTCTGATGCATCCACTTGTAGATAAAAGAGATCCATAAACGTCTTGGTTTTCCTCATTCCAGGAACGGATGCATAGCTTCAATATTGTTCGCCATTTTTGTTGCACTGCTAATGTTAGGCTGGGGATGTGAGGGGCTGTAAGCTAGTGGGAGAGAGTGTAAACCGATGGATGACAGGAAGTGGGGTTGAGCCTACTCCACACCAACAGTCCCGCCAACAACTCAGAGGCAAATGTCTGATAAACTTCTGCTGCAACACAGTTTTATTTTTGTTTTGTCTTTTTGGCTGAAAACGGCAAAATCATAATTAAAAGACCATTGGGAACGCTTTTACAATACATAAAATGATGTTCGGAGTGGGACTTTAAGTGCTAATGCTTAAATGCAATTCTGATCTTAATTTTCTCAATATATGATCACAAGAACATGTCAAAAATACCAAAAACATGATTTTCATTGGAGTTGGTCTTTAAATACTGAAGAGAAGGTTTTTCCCAAGTCAACAGTTTTTACTTCTGAACCTGAAAGACATTGTAAAGAAACAGTTCACCCCTAGAAATGCTTGGTTTGGGTTGTGTCCATAGTCTTTCACTACTCACTATATAGTGCACTATAAAGTGCACCATATAGTGCGTTCGCCATTTTGTGTTGCCGTCCAAATTTGCAATTCCAAAATCGAGCCCCCGATGTTGTGTGGTGAAACCTTTTCCTGTCATTTTTTGCATGCTTTTGTGTTGAAGTTTGTTTTTGATGGAGGAAGTCTTCTCTGATTTTTGTTTGCATGCTTTTATGGTGGAGTTGGTTTTTGTGTTTTGTGTTGTTTCACCCCATGAAGACTGAGTCCCAGATTGGACACCCAGGTGTGTCCAATCAGTAAGCTGATGGCCCCACCCATAAAGCTGCACTGGCAGCAGGAGAAAGGAGGAAGAGCAGCTGGTAGCTGTTGAAGGACACAGCACTGGAGCAAACTTTGTGGCTGGAGCTGCAGTCAGTGTAGGAGTCTTCTCCAGGACAGGAGTGCCACAGCGCGACGTACACTCATAGGCAGGGTGAGGAGCCCTGCCGGTGTGTGAGTATCCTCTACCCTTCCAGTGGCACTGTCACTCGGCATATAACCAGGTCTGTTTGCCCCACACAACTGAGACACTCGCAGGATCTATCTTCACTTTGCAGGTAGATGTTGGGAGGAACACCCCACCGCGCCTGCAAAGGGTGGACAAAGACAAGACTGTGGCTGATTGCAGGACCTGTCTCCCTGGTGTTTCATGGACTATTTCTTTTAATTATTTTAACAATGTTTTTATGAGGTCCCTCTTTAAAGTTCTTACTACCTTTTTTAAACATTTGGTCTTAGTTATTTAGGTTTTAACCGTTTGGGCTTTGTCGGTGTGGCTGCATGTTTTTATTGGATTAAATTATTGCAGTTTAAAAAACAATTGTTCCATGGATTTTCTGTGTGGCGCTCTTTCCCTGGTCCTGAATCTTTTGGGTGTAGCAATTTAACCGGACCCCCCCCCCCCCCCCCCCCCCTATTTGGCAAAGGTGGGGCCCGACACCTAGAAATTGCCCAGAAGTCTTTGTGAGATCCAGAGTGCATCGACGCTTACTAGATCGGCGAATGTAGACCACAATGCATTGCGTCGTAACAATTTTTGCTAAAAAAAATTATATTTCTAATAAACCATCAACGTTATCTTCAGAAGACAGGGTATTCATAAATGTTGCAAAACACTCACATTAAATCAATGACGTCATATCTGCCGTTAAAAAAAAAAAGTTGTCAGCATGGTGTCCGAATTGATTTTAAAATCCAGGGCACTACATATTCCCGCACTAAAGTTTTCAAGTAGTTATGGATTTGGGGCGGGAATTCGCACACAGCCTTGGTTTCACTCGAGTTGAATCATTAACTCGATTCATACGTCTGCTTATTTATAAGTTCTCTTGCCTGAAAAGACCTCCAATCAAAAAACGAGCACAATTGAGGAAAACAACTAATTCTCTGGCTGTCAATGAGAAGTATGATCCACCCTGATTTTTTTTAAAAATACTCTGAGAATGTTTTAAACATACAACTACAGTAAAAGAACAATGGATGATACTTTGTTCTCCTCGACAGTCATGTTAAATAATTCTGTCATTTAGAAGCCTTTCTGCTAAAACAAGATGGCAGCTACCATAAAAGAACATCTGAAAAAAAAACTAAATGAAACTGACACAGGTGGACTAAAGATAGTCACAGATAAAACTCCATCCATGCAAGCCGCGATTATGCAGTAGAAGTCATCACCATGGTAATGCACGAAAAAAAAAAGGAAGCATGCAGGCTGAAGCTGCGTGTTTAGATGTCCGCGGACTGTTAATGAGCAAGGACACACAGTTCTGGACCTGCTGGGATCAAAAGACTTTTCCAGTCACGGCTTCAGGGAAGAGCGACGGTGCAAATACAAGGCGGACAAGACAGAGCTGACAGCCCAGAACACACACACCATGTCTGCTCTTCTACACTTCTGAAGCATCCATCGCCATCCATGTATGCACAATTTATGACCAATCATATCAACTATTAAACATAGTTATCAGGCAAAATAAATACAATTCAGAGTATTTTTGGTTCAAAAAAATAGATGCTTAAAAATGTTCATCACCTTGGTGCAATTTTTTTAAGAAAGGAAAGTTTTTAGTTTTAGGGTTAATTAAGACTATTTTAGATCATTTACAGGGATTCCTAACGACAGCTCTATTTTGTTTTTTGCAGACTTTGGAACTCTTTATTTTGAAAGCACAAAAAGCTCTACAAGAAGCTTTACTGGAAACATCCTCACAGTCATCATGAAGGATGATAGGAAGTTAGATGTATTGCACACATTGTTTTTCCAAGTCTTATTTCTCACTGTGCCTTCGAGAAAAAAATTTCACACCAGACACAAACTCAAATACTCACCAAAATTCGCGCGCCACCGAATTTGGGCATAGTGAACCCCCCACCTAAACAAACAACAAACAAAAAAAAAACTGTGATGTCCACTGTCCACTGTGGGAGAAACTATCATAAAAAAGGAAAGTGGCCAAAATCCCTTCTGGGGCGCAAAAAATTCTAAGTCCACAAACGAAACCAAAACACACGTGTCGGGGATATCCAAAGGAAGTTTTGAAGTTGTCATGGGATGAGCACATAGGCCTCCATCTGGGCAGCTTTTTCTGGGGGGGAAAAGTGATACATTTTGTGATTGTACACTTTTTTTTACTGGAGGTGAAAAGCAAACTTTCTTTTTTATTCTTTCAAAAGATCTTCACAAAATTTCACAAACATAGCACCAGCTAAGATCTACTATCACCACTAAAGTTTTGTTTACCTTTGACATCGGGAAGAAAGTGTCATGATGAATACAAAATGAAAAAAAAACATCACCTTTATTACAAGTTACAAAAATAAAATTGTGGGTGAGGTTTTGTATTTTAACGCAATCTATCACCTCCTGACTCGTTGAGCATCATTGGGAAGCTACTTGAGAAAAAAGGTTTACAAGCTGTAGATTTTCCTTAATGTGGCGAGCTCGCAAAAGTGATGTTCCCCTGCTACTTACACATTTTTAACCGGGATATTGAAAAATTCGAATACATGAATTGTGGGCTCAAGCTGAACAAAATGATGTAACACACAATATGAAAATATTAGGAATGTGGTTAACAAAAAAACCCGTTGCTAAAGAAATCCAAAAATGTACATAAACCTGTTTGTCTCCCCCAGGAGACCAAAAAATATAATAGTTGCTATAGAGATATAACCAATAGCAAAACCGCCATTTTGAAAACAGTATATATACATATTTTTAAATTGAATTTGTCACGTGCAGCTCTGACAAGGATGGCAGAGGAAGAATGAGGGGCGTGCAGCAGCGCTCAGCCAGTGAAGGGGGGGGGGGGGGGGGGGGTCAGAAGGGGGCGGCAAAGGTGAGGATTTAACCCTTGTGCTACCCTAGGGACTTTAACGTTGGGAGTTGGGTCATCTAGACCCAATAGGCAGTGCTCTGAACCTTTTTTCTTCAATGATTTGTGATCTTCACTGGTGTCCATGGATTACATGAAATCTTTCCACCTTTGTCATTGTGGGAATAACACGCCAATGTAAGGGTGGGGTCATTTAAGATAGCACAAGGGTTATTTAGCATAAAAGCTTATATATCAAAGACATTTCTTGAATTTTTTTCCCAACATAATTTCTTTAGTTTAAGTCCAAAACCTCTTTCAAAAGTTTACCTTTATGTATGTTTTATACTTACTTAAAAGGCTTAAATCATTAACAAGAATCCTGAAGTCTGACGTGCACATATGTCAGATGTCACCTCACAGAATCATCATTTTTAATCTCCCTTTTCTTGGCAGTTAGTGCCGATTAAAATAAAAGCTGCTTGCCAACAGTTGATCTCACCCACTTTGGACATGGTGACAGTGAGGATACTGAACACAAAGCCTGTCAGGTCTTATTTTGTCTCACTCAAAGTGTTTGGTGTTGATTTTTTCAGGTCAGTACTGTAAGCAGGTCCACCATCTCCTTTTTCTTCCACAGTCAGACCTTTGATGTGTGTGCAGAGCTGAATTTTCCCCCTCTGTTCCAATGAAAACTGTGATAGTAAATATTCCTGCAAACGCTTTGATGTAAAACAAAAAAAACACATTGGGACTGATGGGAATATTGCCATTTAATTAAAAACTGCTGTCTGTGCAGGTTCATTTGTGTTTTTCTCCTGCATTCCACTTCACAGGGGACTGCTGACTAATCGAAACGCACCCGGTAACCATGGTAACGCAGCGGTGACAGCTACTGTGCCTCTCATCACCATTGATTGTGTTCCTAGCACAAAGATGAGTGCAGGTGCCTGCAGGAATGCAGGAACTCACCATTGACCTGAGTTTCTCACATATTTACTCATATTCTTGTTTACAGAGCGAAAAGTGGGACTGATAGAAGATAAGTTCTTCACTTTTGCTTTCAGTAACTTGTCGTTTTTACCCTGACAATGGACACGTCTCCAAAACTTTGATGTATAGGTGATTTTTTCTTTATTGCCCCCATTTTTGAGCTTTTCAGTTGAGTTCTTTCAATGTTTTTCTCCCTCAATAAAATACAAACAAAGTGAAGAGCAGCTTTTTTATTCTCTATTCATTCAGAGAAACAACATTAAAAAATACATTTTCTATGGAAACAATCAGATGGCAGTTTGAAAGCAAAATAAAAGTGTCCAGTTAGGTAAAGTTAAACTCAGAGGATCTTTTGATCTGCTGTAAAAACATTTCCAGTGGTCTTTTAATTATGTATATGCCATTTTGAGGCATTTTTCATTTTCAAGAAAACAGTTTTAGTGGAGCAGCATTAGGGTTCATTTGAAATTCGCCTCTGAGTTGTGAGTGGGACTGTTGGCGCAGAGTAAGCCAACCCCCTTCCCATCATCCATCTGTTTACTCACAAGCATCTGCCAGATCACATAAGGAAAACAAAGACGTACACGGATCTAGTTGTCTATAAGTGGATTCATCAGAAGGAAGTAGAGCAGGGAGCTTGTGGCTTGCCGTAATAGCTTGTCACAGCTACAAGCTTTTTCCAATTGCCTATTTTCATCTGCTCCTGATTCACAATAAGTTGAATGAATAATAACTCCGAAATGCATTTTTAAGCTTAACTTTCTTTGTATATGTCCTCCATCATGAGAAAAATGCCATAAGAACATGTTAAAAACACCACAGTCATGATTGTGGGAGGCTCAGCTATCCGAAAATATTGCCTTTTTTTTAATCTCTCTGGAAAGGTGTTCCTACAGAACAAGCCCAAATCATTACCTCACACCACCGTGCCTGAGGGTCAGTATGCTTTCATTTAATTTATATTTTGTGTTGTTTTTTTTTAGTTGGAGCTGCATATTGGAGTCTCACCCCTCCATTTTTATTTTGTGAATATGGAAGTGGTTGAAAACCTAATATTTTCTGGAAACTTGATCTGCGAAAATGTTGTAAAATGAAAAAAAACTAACAAAAAACAATCAAATGCAGCTTCAGATGCAACATATTACATGCAGCTTCGATTTTTGCAGTCACAGACGGCACTTCAGTTTATTTCATGCTCAAGGATACATTAGCACATCAAGAGTGGTTGCTGAGTAAACCACAAACTAGTATAAAAAGAGCGAGGACAGAACTGAAAAGACTGCATTTATGTCAAGGACAACCAGAAGAAAGTATGAAGCATCAACAATCAGGAACAGAAACATTTACCATGTTGTGCTGAACATTAAAAAAACACTTCTATGTTTAAATTTGCTCAATTGCAGCTCTTAAAAAGAATCTAAAGTGAATTCAGAATGGAAACATGACAAAAATGACAGCAGCATATTATTTTCCAACCCATCTTCCTCTGGTTTGATAATCAAACCCATCCAAGTTACACAAGGTTGGTATGGCAACTATTCGTCTCTGCAACGCAAAGACCAGCAGCGTAGTTTAGGACGCCATTACATCAACGCATCCTCCAGCTTGTTCTGTTTCTGCACCGCCGTCTGATATAAGCTTAACCAACACCTGCTTCAAGTACGTATTAAGGCAATGAATATGGACAGTAAATAAACCAACACGTGTAGAAGTGTGAAACGATGAAGGGGAGATTTTTCTGGGTGGTCTCTTGATTTGGAGAGTCACCTTTGTGTTTTCATCCATTTCTTTTGTGCAAAGATCTGATTTAGAAACTTTTTAAACAAATTTTACTTGAGA
Organism: Oryzias latipes; assembly: GCF_053564925.1. NCBI lineage: Eukaryota > Metazoa > Chordata > Actinopteri > Beloniformes > Adrianichthyidae > Oryzias > Oryzias latipes. The sequence goes on along the minus strand of NC_136237.1, from coordinate 34,639,943 downwards.
AAACAAAAAATGTCGGATTAACCAAACCCTGAAAAACCCCGAATTTCTTCAAAACATCAAGAGTTGACAGTGAAGGAGAGTTTTGGATAATGAAGTCCTGCATCGTTCTTCACACACAGCCACTTTTCCAAAGGTCACATCCATTCAGATCTGAAGACAAACTGTGCATAACTTTGTGCAAACAGCTCTCCTCACTAATTAGTCTGATTAGTGTTATCTCCCTCCAGTTCATTATAAAGTTCCAGCCATGTTTAGACCGAGCCACTTTACTGCTGCCAAACAGCGACTTTCTAATGAGAAGCTGACAGAGAAACTGGTTAGAAATGTTATGAGATAATGATGGCGATTTATTGAAGTTACTGAGTTTGTGACTTTTGCTCCACTTTTTAAATCTTTCAAATCTGGTGAGGAAATACTATTTATAATATTTATAAACAGACATGTAAAGAAAATAAATCAATACATGAAAATGAAATACTGCAATGTTTTTCTTTTTAGTTTCCCCAAGACATTTTATCTGGTGTGTGACAGATCTGTCTGTTTCTCTGAAGAGTCCTTCATGGATGGAATCACCTAATCCCCTGTGAGATGCTGTGTGAGTGCTGGAGAGCCCTGCAGACACACTCTTAACTTTGTTACATGATGGAGCAGGTGAAGCCACAGCACTCCTTCAGGAGGGTGAGGCCCGTCTTGGTGTAAGGGTTTTGCTGAGTCCTGGCTGGAGCTCTTCTGGATGGACCAGCTGAAACACAGAACAGTTCCAGAGAGAGGAAAACTCAGCACAGAGGTTAGAATTACTGTTTTACTCCTCGGTGCTGTGGTGTTTTTACAAAGAAAGGCAATTTTATTCCCCCCAACTATTGTTTTTTTTTTTTTTTTAAAGTGATTTATTTACCACCAAATGTTTTCAGGGAAAATAACCATATTTTTTATGCATATTTATCCTCCCTCTATCTTTTTTTTAACCTATATTTTGTTTTCTTCATGAAGTGCACATTTTTGCTAAAATAAATAAATACCTGTTTTCTTCATGTTTCCTGGGAATTTAGACTTTAAAAAATCTGCCATTTCTTTATCTTCTTCTTTCTCCCTGTAAACATAGAGATTTGTCAGAAGTGGAGGTTTGTAAAGGATCCAGGCAAAAAAAAAAGAAAAAAGAAAAAATTAGAAAATTGAGAGTTGGTGGCAGAAGTCTGTCTTGATATTACAATTTAACAAAAGTAAACTCACTCTTCGGACCAGTCCTCAATTTGGAGGTACTGGTATGGACGTCTTTTCAAGTTTTTAAGTTTCTAATTTATGTTTTATTGGTATAAAACATTTACTGTGTGCTATTCTATTCTATTCTATTCTATTCTATTCTATTCTATTCTATTCTATTCTATTCTATTCTATTCTATTCTATTCTATTCTATTCTATTCTATTCTATTCTATTCTATTCTATTCGATTCTATTCTATTCTATTCATAAGGCAACAAATTGTTAGACTCGTATTTATTTAAGAGAAAAAAACCCAAAAATAGAAAGACTTGGTTAGTTGGAGTCTTTAACCTGATGCTGTGGCTTAGAAATACAACTGAACATAAATGAGGCAAAACATAAGAAAAACCAACAAAATTAAATCTAAGATGTTATTAAACCTCATAAGAATGATTTAAAAAAACAAACATGCGCCATCCTCATTTTATGCATAATCTTTAACATTTAATTAATTCAAGTTTTCTGCGGTTCTGTGTCTGCAATGTTATACGATTTGTCTAAATCTGCGATCTCATGCTGTGATTTTAAAGCCCACCTGAGTCGCTCAAACTCAACATCGTCCACCAGGAAATCTCTTGTTTCCACCAGCTTGTGGATCTGCTGCAGAAGTTCGTCTTCCCTCTGACGGTCTTCATTGGATTTGTCATTGTCTGGATCACAAACCACACGTGCTGTCATATTATGGGATACATTTGCTCTCCAGTCAGGAGTGTATGAAGGAAATCTACCTGGTATAGACACCAGTTTGTGAAGCTCCTTCTTCAGTCGAGTGATTTCTTTGCACAGCTGGATGTCATCCATCCTGCTCACACAAAACAAATATCAATATACAAACCTGGAGAGATGGATGACACCTTCAAACTTTCAATCAAAGAAGTATTCTTCTACTTGTATTAACTCTCCTGTAATTTTTTCTTCATTTTTGCAAAAGAAACTTTATTTTCCCATGAATGTCCTTAATACAGATTAAACTTTTTTTTCCACAAAAAATGAATTCAGCTTTTTTTCCGATGAACGTTCCAAAAACTTTTTTTCTACATTCCGTGTCTGACTTTGAAAGTTTGTCCTTCAAGCTGAAGCCCAGAGTGATGATGAAATTCTGATGGTTTTTCTGTTTTTTTTTCCGGACACTCCAATAATGTTTTAGTTATCAATCCTGAGAGCACCGGCAACTTTTTTATCTGCCTATCTCATCAAGAAATGCTTGAAAACAAACCTCCTCAACAAATTAAAGCAAAACTAGAATTTTTCAGCTGTGAACTGTATCAAATTTGCAGCTTTTTTTGGCAGCTTTTTTTCCTGAATGTAACCCTTGTGGTAACTTAGATGACCCCACCCTTACATAGACGTGTTATTCCTACCATGACAAAGGTGGATAAAGGTGGAAAGATTTCATGTAATCTATGGACACCAGTGAAGATCACAAATCATTGAAGAAAAAAGGTTCAGAGCACTGTTTAGTGGGTCTAGATGACCCAACTCTCAATGTTAAAGTGCTAAAGTGTAAGGATAGCACAAGGGTTAGAATAAGCAGACAGCAATTGCTCAAATCTCTAAGAAAAAACATTGTGTTGCTCCATAATCAACACTGCACATCATCAAACAGAAATCCAGCTGCTTGCAGCAACTTCTGTTGCTTCCTCACTCATCCTAAATGCTGGTTCTGCAGCAGTTGCAACTTGTTAAAAAAGCTGCAAATTAAATGTTTTACTACTTTTATTGGAATTTCCTGTGATTAAGAAAAACTTTGAATACCAGCAAAAAAATGTACAATTTTTCATAAAACCACATTTTCCAGAGCCCCATCTTTTCACATGGAAAAGCCACAAATTTCCTCTGTTGATACAAAAAGGAGTTAATTCAGTGTTGTGCAGTTGTTCGGAGATACCGAGGTTGAGAAATGTCCTCCACAGAGGACAAATTTGCTCTGCTGACATGTACCGGTAGTCAAGAGGATCTGGTGTGAGTCTTTCTCAAACTATTTAAAATACAGCTCAGTGACACTCTGGTTTAGCTAACAAGCTACAATCAAATGACTAATGGACTCACATGTATCTGAGCTCCGACTCCCTCCTGACCAGGATGTCCCGGATTCTCTCAATCTTGAAGAGCTCCCCCTCGATGTCATCCACAGTGATGGTGGAGTCTGCCATGGACACCACGTCCTCCTCTGACACAGAGTGTGAAGCACAGCGGACATGTGAGAGGCACGCCCTCTACACCATCTATACAATTATTAGCAATCACAAACATCACCAACCAACACACACAAATGTTAAATTTGATCGTAAAAAAAAAAACGCAGAAACAAATTAAGAGGGAAAAACTATAAACTTGTATCATTTAGGTTTATTTACAAGCGGGCAAAAATAATTTGTCAGGCGCAGATTTTGCAAGTTTACTTTTTTAAAGGTTTCATTTGAATAAGGGTGCAGAAAATAAATATTTGGTCAAATGCAAAAAATTACATCAATCCTATGTTATGTAACCCCAGCTGGTCCTCAGCAGGTTTGCACACACTACTATTTGGTCCATTCTTCCATGCAGATCTTCTCAAGAGCTGTGATGCAGTTGGGCTCTTGTTGGGAAACACAAACTTTCAACTTCCTGCACAGATTCTTGATTGAATTCATGTCCAGCGGCAAGGTCACTCTTGAACCTTGAAATGCTTTTACATGGCTGCTCCTTCGTTGGTGTTTTGGGGTGCAGCTCAGCTTTCTTACATCTCCAAAGACTACTGAAGGGTTCCATTTTAGTTTTATCTGACCACATACTCCCAATCCTTCTCTGGATCATCTAAATGGTCTCTGGAGAACTTTAGGCAGGTCTGGATTTGCTGGTTTAAGCGTTCTTTGGAGAACTGCAGGATTTAGTCAGTTACTAGTAGTAATTTCTGTTCCTGTGGTCCCAGCTCTCTTCAGCATTGACCTTCTATATTTCTCTTCTCTGTTCTGCTTTATTAAGTTGCTAATCGTTGTCCTGAGTTTCTCCCAACATTTAACCCTTGTGCTATCTTAGATGATCCCACCCTTACATTGATGTGTTCTCCCTACCATGACAAAGGTGGATAAAGGTGGAAAGATTTAATGTAATCCATGCACACCAGTGAAGATCACAAATCATTGAAGAAACAAGATTCAGCGCACTGTCTAGTGGGTCTAGATGACCCAACTCCCAACGTTAAAGTGCCTAGGATAGCACAAGGGAGCAGTTACACTTTTTAACATCAATATTTCAAGAGCCCTCCAATTGAAATCATTGAGTGATCAGCTGTGTGATCAACCACAAAGAACTGTTGAAAGCTGTCTACCAGAAGCAGTAAGCTTCTATGAAAGTGAGACACACTTTAAAATGTAAACATGAAGGACAATATCATCTGCAAATGAAGCAAATCTCACAGTAAAAACTAATAATGCAAAATGCTAAACTGACATTTTTTTCTTTTTTTTAATCAATGTAATTTAATTTAAAATTACTGCTAGGATCTTTGTTTTTGTACAACAAAGTTTGAAAAACTTGACATGCTTTGCTGAAAGGCAAAACATGAGTATAGAAAAAGACAAAAGGGAAATTAGTAATTACTGCTATTTCACAGCAGGGGAAGAAAAGAAACAATGAAAAAAAATTCAGTGAAAAGATTATGCAAATTTCATTTCCATCTACAATGAAAAGTTTAAAAACAAAGCTTTACTTTACTAATCACCATTAACACATTTTTTTATATACTTACTATTGTTTTTTTTTAACCCTTGTGCTATCTTATGGGGTCCATATGACCTCACTCCCAATCTTGCGCCTTAGAAAGCACAAGGGTTACCATGTTTTACTACACATTTTAGCTTTTTACTGTTCAATAGATAGTTATGATCAGGTTTTGGTCGTCATCAACAGCTTGTGTGGATGCTTTGGAATCTGTAATTTTTTATTATTATATATTTTTACCTTTTTTTCTATGAATTTAACAAACAAAACTTAATTGATTTAATCATATTTCAGAGTGCTGTGATGTTGGGTATCAATAAATATGGAAACATTGATGATAAATGCTTCCATAACATGTTTCCATCTCACAGATTTCCAACCTTTCATAAAAGGCTCTGGTTTGGAAGTGACCTTCAACACTATCAACTCCTGACACTCTTGGCACTTGCTGAAATTATTCCATTCCACGCTGAATGCAGTGATAACAGGCTGCAGACACAAAAACAGTCAGACCCCCAGCTCCACCGCTGACATTCATTTCAGGACTCGCCTGGTGCTTCTGTAGAGTTTTTTTTTTCCAGTCTAATGCAGGGGGAGCTTGAATTTGAGCAGGATCGAGAGAGCAGCTGCTCTAAAGTGACTCAGACGCGTGCTTTGTTGGGGCTTTACAGCTGCAGCATGACATACAGTGGAGAGATGATGGAATAAATAGACACATGTTCACAGAGACACTCTGTACTCAAAACAGGTTGACGTCAATATATCGTCAAGACAACCTTGATGCTTGAGAGGAGGAGCCACAACGCTACACGAAGCTCTGAAGTGTTTATGACAGAACTTTTTTTTTTTTTACTTAAAAGCAATGCAAACCTCATATGACTTACATTTCTACTTTTTAAGCATAATATATGCATGTCATGTGACTTTAGCATCATTTATGCAACTAATAAAACCAACTTTCAAAGATCTTTTAATGCTTGAGCTGCTTTTTGTTTTTTGTTTGGAATGCATGTCTCCATATGGGCACACAGGGTCCACGAATGAAAGGTTTACATTTCTGAGTTCAGTGTCTTTTTTTAATGCAAGCAAAAATATTCAAAACATTAAAAACATAAATCCTTGCCATAAAGATTATCCAAAGTAAGAGCTTTTCTATCAGCCAAATGAACTAAAAACAAAATGATTTGACACATCAGATCTTCCATCGCACCTGACCAGCATTCCAGATGTATAGATGCCTCACTGCAGAGACTCCAGAACAGGTCATTCTTCCAATGAGCGGTTATGACTCATCTCTCCGCCTTTCCAAAATAACCCCTCCTCAGCGCAGCTTTTCCTTACTTACACACTTGCAATTAGCACTTCTCTTCCTCTTCCATCCACACCCCTGAAGAGCTCCGTTCACACTTTATGTAGACTCAGACACGCTTTTTACTGTTCTGACACTTCGCTTTATAGCATGCAGTGGCAGGTCACCAAAACTCAAATGATTAGAGGATGAGTGAGGAAGAGTGTAGACATTCATTTGGTGTAATGTGACCACATAAAAACAACGCTGGGTTTCTTCATTTCTTTGCAATTGAAAAGTTCTTATTCAGAAATAAAAAAAAATAAAAAACAAGAAACTTCAGAAATTACAGATAATGGTGACTCATGCTCAGCAAATAAATAAAGCCATGAGGAAAAATCTTCTTTTAATTTAATTCTGACACACATGGATGGTATTAATCATGCAATGGAACACAAATATGTCAAACACACAGATGCTTGCAACAATGACACTTGAGGGACACCTGTGGATTCCTGACTCTGCTGCAGATTTTAAAATAATATTAAGTTCTCATTCCTTAAGTTAATTAATAAAAATCTCCAGTAAAATTATCAAAAAAACAAACAAAAAACAAGAATATCAAGGACTAGTAGTAGCAACCTACACTCGGGTGAATAAAAATTCTCATCACAAAGAGAATAAAAACTCTCCACCCGTGATCCACAGACCAGATGCTCCGCATTACCAGTGACACTAAGTGTGATATAAACATTGATCAGAGGGTTTGTTACATCCAGGTGAACAGTACACAGTATTTGCCAGATAACCTGCTCTGTTGGCGCGCCTGCTCCATTCGGTGTGCTCCAGTGAACCGTAGACGTGCAGGGAGCCTTCCTTCTCCATCGGCGCCACAGCGGCTCTCCGTTTGACGTTTCCTGCGGAAAAACGTTAAGCTCGGCGGGCAGAGGCGCTGCTGGAAGCTCGGCGCATCGGCGGTATGTCTCCAGCCTGCTGTGGAGCAAACGGCTCTGCTCGTGCGGTTCACGCATCCTCCCGCAGGTGTTGGAGCGCGTGCAGCCGCACACAGCAAGCAAAGCGCCTCGAGCCGCTCTGGCTTACTGGCACCATCTGGTGGCCACTGTATGTAATTACAAGCTTGAAGAAAGTTGATCTCTGAGGAGGTTTTATTTACATGTCAATAACAGCTTTTGCGATTGTTTATTCACACAGTTCCATTTAGGATGTTATTTATACACCAAAAACAAAGAAAAAATAATGTGCAACATATTCTGTAAAATTGAAACTCGTGATTTCAGTCCAGCAAACATCTGAAGACCAAACCCCAGCCCTGAAGGCTTTTACTGACAGCTATATAATCAGCAGGAGTGTTATTCAATAACATAATAAAAACAATTACATTGAAGCACTAAAAACATTCCAGTAACAACAGCTGAACATGTAGTCATGTCAGAAGTCCTACAGCTCTGTAACCTGAAGGGAGAGTGAGGAGAACATTAAGAGGATTCACAGTCTTTACAATCAGATCAAACAGGGCAGCTGCTTCACTCCACAAAACAACTCACCCACAATGAGTTGATACACCTTGGAGGACTTGTTTGTGGCGCAAAATAAGGAACAAATTAAGTAGTAAATACTTGTCTCTGATGTTTTCAAGCATAATTGTTCTTTCTTTGCCCTCTCTCCCATGCCAACTGTAAGCAGCCAAACAAGTCCAGCAGCTTCTTACTGTAACTGCATCTAAAAATGTTAGTTCTGTTTTTTGCTGGCAGTGTGGAGGGGGCCTTCCTGAAAATTATGTAATAGGCGGATGAGGGCTAAACTACCAGAACCGGTAGGAAATAATTAATCAATGTTACGATAACTACTGATTTGAGCTGGAGGTGAGCCAAGTCAGTCTCCAGCACTGTTTGTGTGAATGACCTACTTACTGTTGTATCAAGGAAATGGTTTTAAAGTAGTGTATTTATAGATTAGGATAACATAGGATGTTCATCGTAAGAAAGTCCCAGAGACACTTCTCAAAAGGAAGTTTTGACTTTGGATCAGCAATAAGGAAAAGCATTTAGATCGCAGTCATGTGGAGTGAAAAACACGGATCATCCCATTAAAAAGGGGATTTTACTTTGTTCTGTCTAAGTGCTAGTACACATGATGAGGAGCTTAAACCTTAGTCACAACTGCCCTTACGGGTGGATACGGGCCCTGAATTAAACTTGCAGGTGGCACACACAAAATATCAAGGTCATAGACTGCTCATTGAGTCCGTAGCATTAAAGTCTTCACGCTTGTTTTTTTTCTTACGGGCATGCTGCAGGCGACAGGTCGTAGCGAAAACTTGTACAAATCGTAAGGGTGAAGTAGGTGAGACCCATGCACGTCGTACAGATTATTTCATTCTTTCAACTCTCAAAACTCGGTGCACTGTACAAGCAGCTTATCTGCGTAGTCTGACTGTCAGAATTTAGGAAATTAGGCAATCAGAGTGTAGCTTGTGTGGGCGTTGTCAGCGTCACGTTCAGACCCTCTGCATACGGTCATGTGCACCTTACTAACCAGGGTGACATAAGGGCATGGTACAACAGCTTCATTTGTAGGTTATAAGTGCATGTAACCTTATTCAAACAAATAATTTACGACACGCACAATAATGGTAAGTTCCAGTTTCATTACGTCCCTTGAGATGACCTTAAGAGAAAATACCTACAGCACCCGTACGGGGGCATGTGACCAAGGCTTTAATACTCTTTACCACCAGAGCTTTAGCTCCAGTGTTCACATTCTTTGGACTGTTGAAACTCCTTGACTGGTTACGCAATCCACAAAATTTCAGCGGATTTTGCAGCTTTGCGCTGAATGCAACACAGTCGAGGAGTTATGCTAGTTCAAAGAGCGTGTTGTTTTGGTGACATCCCCTGCGTTATTGGGTTAAAGTGTCCCATGCATTGACCTCCAGAGCCTAATCTAATGGGGGCACCTGTGTCGAAGCCTCCATCGAGGCCCCGCCTCTCACAGAGATGCCACACCAGCAGAAACGTGCAACTCCAGCCGAGTCTCTACAGCTAACACATATTTACACAAGATGACAGTCCTCATTAATTAAAGTATGCGGACCAAAAGAACAACAACAACAACAACAACAACAACAAAAATCAGTTTATAGAAAGACGACTGTAGGAATAGCTCAAGTCCTTTTGTTTCCAGGAGCAGCTTAAGAAGACGTCAACCTCTCATGTGTCAGAAGAACGGGGGTTTTACACGGATCCGGGTCTCCACTGGGTCAGTTGATGATGCCTGCAAACGTATTGATTGGTAGAAGGAGAGCTTTCTTCATGTATTTGTTGAGTCCCGCTTCTTGGCCCTCGTCCAGGTCCACTCTGCATCTCCTGGATATGTGGGCGAAGTATCCCGGATCCAGACAAGGAGAGATCTCCACACTAAACACAGACGGAGAATGCTGGCATCAGTTACAGGGGGCATGCAAATCAAACCGTGGCTGTGAATACAAATCTAACATCAAACACCGGCTGTCGGGTCACAAGCTGCATGAATTATGAGAGCTGCTTTTCGAGCGGCTGAGCCTCCAGCCCGTTACCTCTGCACATCTGTGTAGGTCTTTCGACTGTCTTTGTCCAGGGTGACGGTGAACGAACGGCATTCCAACGTCCGAATCTTTATGTTGTTGGTGCGAATCTTAGACTCCTGATGGAAAGTGCAGAGTAAATTCAGAAGTTTGAATCTGCACACACTTGAACATTTGTACAGTTTCCAAATACATGTTTAAGGTTTCAGGATCATCAAATGTTATTTCTGTTCAGGATTTTTAATGCAAGCCTCCAATGAAGGTTCAGTGGGTCTATTCTAAGCAGACTCTGATGAAAACTGCATCTTTCAATTTTGTTTTTGGTGTTTTTAACATATTCTAGTGGCCTTTTTCTGATGATGGAGACTATATTTTAAAAGAATTAAGCGTAAAATTGAACTTCTAAGTATTTCTTTATTAAAATGATGGTGAATCATCTATTGTGATGTATCCACCTGGAGACAGATAGATCCATAAACGTCTTTGTTTTCCTCGTCTGAATGAAGATTTATGAAGTTCTGAAGATATGATTTCTGAAGATATGGTGAGTCAGCACACTGTAGGATGTTTTAAAAAATCAAATGTATATATTTATGTGTCGCCTAAATGATTCTGCAAATAAAATTATTTTATTGCTTACAAACATTGCATATCGTGCTGCACCAGATGCATCACAGCTGTGGAAACATTGGTATGACTGTCAACTGAAAGGATAATAATCCATCTGTTTTATAAGTGTGTGTGTCTCTTTTCTTTTTGCATTATGGACTATGAGTCTGCAGTAAAAGTTATCTGTCCTTCTATTCATCCATTAAGATGCAACGAATTGCTGAGGCCACTTTTCTCTCCAACAGAATCAGCTGATTCCCGCCGATGGCAAAAATACTTCACTACTGTAGCGTTTTGCATAGATGCATAGCAGTTTTTGTAGTCAAAATCATGTCAACAATGGAGCTAAAGCTTCGGTGTTGAAGGGTTAATGCGAGCAACCGATATGTACACACTGAAATGATGACCAATCTGATAAAAGTCTTCCGCGGCTATGAATAGAAGAGCCTGTGTTGCTCTGTTTTCACTGCTGTCATCTCCTGGATGGTAAAACATGCAGACGATGGGCATTGAAGCAAAACAAAACATTTTGGCTGGATTTTCACGATGGAGGCATTTTTTACTCACAGTGCTTTTGTTCTTCATGGAAACCTCATTTAGAGTCAGAGTCAAGCAGTTGAGGTCTAAAACACACAGAAAGTGTGTTAATCATTAGATAATCAGGCTGGGAGCAAACTGTGAGCACTAGACTACCTTCTGCTTCATTGGAGGGAATGGTGCTGATCTGAACTCGGGATGTCCGGACTGACAGTCCTTTCTCAACATCTCGGCCACTCAATGTTACCTGAGAAAAATTAAAAAGGAGAAAAATTACAGATGCTAGTTTCTGCCAAGGCATCTGGATTCACCAAAACAGCTATAGTATGAATCTGAAGAGGAAATAGAGCCACTAAAACAAAACAAGTCACCTTTTTGTAATTCATGGAGATAACCGCTCCACAAAACTCTGCAGAGCCCTTCTTGGTTTTATCTGATTGTCAGGAAGAGAATCGTGGTTATTTCATTGTTTCTTATCAGCAATTTCTATTCTTAGAATTCCCAAACAGACGATGCATTCCTGTTTGTCTCATCACCTTTCACGGATTCATAGAAGTGTCTGAACTCTGGGAACTCCACGTCCAGCTGGGTAACAAAAACTTCTTCCACAACTTCCTTTTCTGGTCTGGTGAAGGAAATCTAATAAAAAGAAAAACATTTCTAAACTCCTTCTAAACTGTCGAGGACTTTAACATTCATTGTTACACACAAATCTGCTTAAATCAGGGGCGGGGCTACCTTAACGAAGAAGATGTTGAAATAGACGGGCTGCTGACCACAGCGGACGTAGTAGGAAATGACATCAGAGATGAAGGGATCCTTTGGTCTTCCGCTGTTCAATGGTTGCTTTGAAAAAAATTAAAATAAAGTGTTACCAAATGTTGTAACTTTTGCCACAATTGGGTTTCAGACCTAAAATTGAACAACTCAGGTTGTGTCTGATTTCTCTCACTACTTAGTGTAAAGGACATTCACTATTTTTCACTATTTTGTTGGGCTGTCCGAATCTACAAAACCAAACCCCAGACGTTTCCCAGAAATCTCTGCAAAAAACCAGTGTGCATGGATGCTCACTAGATTGGTGAATGTAGACCACAATGTATTGCGTTTGAATGATTTTTCATGTAAGAAAAATGTAAATTCATTTTTTTTTTTATAAACCGTCCAAGGTTTCATCTTCAGAAGACAATGGATTTATAGAAAGTCTTTGTAAAATGTTCAAATTCTATTAATTTTTACTTTGGGAAATCCGTGACGCCACATTCGCTGTTCAAAAATAAAAGCTGTGAGCATGGTGTCTGAATAAATTTTAAAATCCAGGTCACTGGATAGTTCCGCACTATATAGTTTATTAGTAGATAGGGAATAGGGAGGGAATTCGGACACAGCCAAAAGTTATTCTTTTAAATCACAATTTCTACTCTTTTAAAATCAAATTCATTCTTTTTTTTTTCTTTAAATGTAAGTTGGACCTATTACCTGTCAAGATTTTCGTTAAGATCCGGAATTGTAATGTTTTTTAGAAAATAAGCAAAGCAGAAAACCAGTCAATAAACCAGAGCAGGGAGGTCAGAAACACTGGTGAAAATGACTAAACGGGAATGTAGTTTAAACTTTACTTGTGAGATAAAGCCGACGTGCTTCTCTTTTCCAGCAAAACATTGAGTAAAGTCTGTGTCGCATTTTCATTACTTTCTTCAACTCATACTTGAAAAATCTAAACCATCTCAGCAATTTTGACCACAATGTTACGTGAAACCACTTTTAGATTACGCTTGAATGTTACCACATTTGCAAAGGCACCGTTAAAACAACTGAAATCAATTTTTTTACAAAAGGTAAACTTTGAACAGTCTGAGTGTTAGGGTTCCATTGTTTATCAAAGAAGTTGTGTTCTATTTTTTTTTAAATAGTATTTACACATTACAAGAAGGTTTGATGGAAAAAAATGAAGATAGACCCTTTTAAACAAAATTTCTTTATCATTTAAAAAAAAAATCATCTTAAATAAAAAATAATTCACTTTTTACTTAACATTTTTGTGATTTTTCTCCATTTTCTTCCTAGAAAGTTTTTTGTAAACATTTTTTTGTTAATCCTGTGGTGTTTTCCTGAGTTACAGGCAAATGCTTTGTTAAAAGCACACAAACTGTTGGGACACTAATGACTGCCAGCAACGGGATTGGAAAGAGGAAACAGGCTGTGAGAGACCGGCATGAATGGAAGTTAGGTAGGGAAGTCCAGCAATAGAAAAACAGTAAATAAAGGCCACAAACAGAAGTGCGACTTGTAAAAACAGTGTCAGAACGGCAGAGTAATGGCGCAAACGCGCCTTCTGTGACTAACCAAAACAAGAACTTCCGCTTTCTTCTGCTTTCATTTCATCTGAATTGATCAAAGCCATTGGAGTCATTTTTAAAATTGTTATTTGCTTTAATTGAAAATGACAAGCAGTAGTTTGGATCAGATTCAGAAAATATAATTTAAGAACTGAGGTTAGCTGAGTGAAGATCTGACAACACTGAGATTTTTTTTTCTTGAAAAGCTGTTCCAAGGTAAACAAAAAGTTTGCTTCAGATGTACAAAAATGCGTTTTCCTTTTCCTTCATACCATGTTCGCCAGGTTATGGATCATGGAGTCCAAGCTGTTGATGTTACACTTGTACCACGGATCCACGTTGCTTAAGTAAGAACCGAGAGAGCAGGAATCTCCTCTGGACTCACTGAGGGGTTTCTGTAAAAGGAGGAACATGAAAGATGAAACTTTCTTAAACTAAAAGCAGTGAGGAAATGAGAAATTCTGCTGCAGGTCAACAAAAAACAAAAAAAACAAATCCACACACACAAAAATGCTAAAGTCTTTAAAGTTCCACTCCAATCATCTTTTGATCTAAGTATTCCCATCGGTCTCTTTATTATAATTATGTGGTTTTTAGACTAAATCTAAAATGTGTAATTTTTTAGGATTTTCTACAGAAGGGCAGGAGTTCAGCAGAAATTCGGCTGAGTTGTGGGCGGGACTTTTGACGGGGAGCAAGACTGCGGTCATTTCCCATCATGCCTTTGATTGCACTTTCTTCAGCTGCCTTACAGTCCCTCCCAACCCCTAGCTAATAAAAGTGGCGAGCAATATTGGAGCTATCCAGCCGTACAGTTCTGAGCCGAATACCATCTCAGATGATAAAAACGAAGACGTTTATGATTGCCCACTGATTGTAGTTTGTACGTAACAACTATAAGTTTTTCAAACTGCATTTTTGCGTCTGCTCCTGATTCACCTTAATTTGAATAAATAAATACTCAGAATTACCGGTACAGTTTTATTCTCAATTTTCTTTATGCATGTCCTCCATCATGAGAAAAATGCCACAAGAACTTGTTAAAAACATCATTTTAAGAAGAAATCTGTAAAAAAAAAACATTGCAAACAAAAAAATCACAGAAGTTTGCAGGTACAGCAGAACTTTGGAAACAAAGATGTTAGGTGAAACATCAAGACATTTTTTATCTTGTGTAAAAATAACTTGATGTCAGTTTGACAAAAATAGGATTTAAAAATCCTTCAGGGAACTTTCATTATCAAGAAAAGGATGTTCCTTGTAAGCAGCATAATCTTCTGACCTTAAATTTTAGTCACAGATTTTTTGTTTCTTTGACACCTGCTAATCTCAGCCACATGTAATTACAGCGCAGAAAGAATTACCTCAACAGAGCGAGATGGAGCCGTGCAAACAGGAATGTAGTAAAACTGGAGGTTGACTTTACTTGTGAGATAAAGCCGACGAGCTTCTCTTTTCCTGCAAAAGATTGAGTAAAGTGTGTTTGGCATTTTTAGCATCTTCATCACTTCTTTCTCATCATACCTGAAAAATCTTAACCATTTCAGTAATTTTGACCACAATGTGTTACACGTAAGACAACTTTTAGATCATGATTGAATGTTGCCACATTTGCAAAGACACCTTTAAAACACCTGCAACTGACTTTTTACAAAAGGCAAACTTTGAACAGTTCATGTGTTAGGGGTTTCATTGTTTATTGAAGAATGTACGTTCTAAAAATAACATGCGATAGACAAAATCTGCAAAGTCATAATCTTTATTATTTACAATTATCATAGATGTTTTTTTGGCAGTAAGACTTTATTGACTTTATTAACACTTATTACACTTCTCCCAGACAGACATTAATGTAAGGGCAAGTAAGGGGGAAGCAGGTGGGATGCAGGCACAGACTCCTCAAGAAGCCCGTTAGAGCTGTTCAAGTGATAGGTGCTCCCCTGACAGCTAAAAATGACTAAAATAAACAATCAGAGTGTATTTTGTGTGGGCATTCTACAGGTGTCCTACAGACACGCCCTATGTGTGCAGCATTTGTACACAGTCAGTAAGGAGTGAGTACTTGCACCTTACCGATGCCTAGAGCAGGGGTCGCGACCCATGGCTCTTTTGATGGTCACATCTGGCTCGCAGACAAATCTTTAAATATACAAAAAATCTTTTTTCATTAGACTAGTCCTTCTCGGGCGCGATGCGATGCCAGAAGGGCACGCAGTAGTAGCGGTGCTTGAAGAAAAATAATCTGTGCCGGCACTATCAGTTTACTTTTATCTATTATTTCACAGAGTTTTTATTGCCTGAAACCTGTGAATTGCCGTGCCTGCAGCTGCGCGCTCCCGTCTCTGAGAAAGAGCGTGCAGCTGCAGGGACGGGATGTTAGAGGAAGAAAGGGGGGGGGGGGGGGGGTAGTGGCCACAGGCAGCAAGGTAAATCGCGCACGGATTGTCATAACTTAAAACACGCTGCCCGTCACACACTGCAGCGTGTGTGTGAGTGTGTGTTTGGCTCCACGTCTGCATGTGAGCAGTCTTTCTCACATCTAAAGAACCTTCAGACCAACCTACGATCACGTTTAACGGATCAAAGTCTAAACGCCTGCATGAAGCTTAAACTCACCACGTATCAACCAGAAAAGACCATCAGCAAAACCATGCAGCACCAGAAGTCGTAATAATGGTAAGAAATACTCATAATTTATTAGCAACAGCATAACAATATTATTAAAAAGAATCCACAGACTTATTCTACTTTAAAATTGTTGAAATCACATCAAATGCACACATTCACTTATACTTTTACTTATAAACATATTGTAGCGGACTGAGTTGAATTGGGCGTTATTGGGTTGCATTCTAAGTTCCGGAGTTCATTGAAGGCATCACGCAGAGATGCTGATTGGCTCTCAGTTCTGTCGCTCAGCCTGTCGTTGGGGAGTTTGGACCAATGGGGTTCAGCTATGGGCCGAATAAGGGAAATAGGGGGGCTGTTGCGGCAGTGAGGGAATAAAAAGTTGGGAGAAGCCCTCTCAGCGGGAGAGATTGAGGAGTTGCTGAATTAGTTGTACGGCGTTTGTTATGGCCTGCAGTAACCAGAATAAAGACCCTTAAAAGAGGTCAAGTCTCTGTGCCTCAGTGTGGGAAAGGGACGCTACATTATTGTATGGCTCTTTTGAAATTACATTTTAAAAATATGTGGCGTTTATGGCTCTCTCTGCCAGAAAGTTCCCGACCCCTGGCCTAGATTGTGGTGTAAGGACACACTACCATAGCATAACTAGCACATCATAAGTGCATGTGACTTACATTAGCCTCACTAATACTTTACGATACATTTACTAACTGCATGACAATCATGTGTTTCATTTCCATGACGCCCCTTGAGGTGACCGTACGGGCCTCAAGAAAAATACAAGACACAACTGCCATCCCCTTAATGCCTTAGACACCTTATACACCTGTACTGGGGTTGACCCGTACAGGTACTGTGGGATTTTGGGTTGTCCGGGCGCGGGGAGGGGCTACATCTTCAAGGTAGAACAGGTGTGTTTGCAGTTCCCTTGAGGCTCGTGCAGCCACCTTAAGGACGTCATGAAAACATACCATTGTCATGTGTGTGGTAAAAGTATTGTGAAGTATTTTTAAAAAAAGAATGCAAGTTACATGCACATATGTCGTACAGGTGATGCTCTCATAGAGTGCGCTTCAGTGAGGAGCTCACAGTGGCTGTTCGTGTGCACGGGGTGTGCCTGTGATACACAAGAGGCCCGTAGAAAGCCCACACAAAGTAGGGGTTGAACATTTTTTTGAAAAATTGAACAACATGCCTGCTACCTTCCCCTGCTACAATCTACCTTCCCCTTACATGTTGTTAACGTGTCCACTACAACCTGATGACCACAGCATGACTGCAAAAGAAATATCCATGAACATTTTCGCCTTACTAGCAACCAAGTTTTCTATGTTCAAAAAAATGTGTGTGGGCCACTTGTGCGCCCCGTACAGATCCTGTATATACCTGTAAGAGCAAAATGCACGGGAGACATTCATAAATAAAAAACAAACAAACACCTCAGTCTTCTTTTTTTTGCCAGGCAGGCAGTTATAGATGCTTTTTCAAATGTGTGTGACACAAAAACTCAAAGACACAAAAAGGTATCTTACTTTAGGAGGTAGTAGGCCTTGGTCAAGCGACCCACGATCCTGTCATCCCCCATGATGACTATCCTGGCTGTATAGGGTTTTTGTTGCTTGAGGAAGTTGTTGTTGGTGGTGGCTCCTGCCCGCCTCTGCAGAGTAGTACCTCTTCTTTCGCCATGTCCTAAACCTCCTCCATGGCTTACATCGTCCTCCAGCGTCTCCTGAATCAGCCTCCCACTTTCAACAGGAGACGTTTTTATCTTCAAGCAGTTCCGCCGAGTCAGCTTCCCACAATCTTGCTCACTGACACAAGCAGGAAGTCTAATGTCATGAACGTTTTTTAAAGTTTTACTATGCTTTTGGGGAATTCGATATAAAAAACAAAGTTTCCTTGGATAAAGTAACTATATGAGTGTTTGTAAACACAAAACCAGACACTAAAAAGAACCAATACTTACGCGTTGTTTGATTCACTGGAATTACTCAAACTATTAGTGTCCAGAGAAGTCAGTGAGCAGGTATCATCACCAGGGGGGAGGTCTTTTTCAATCCCGCTGTCACTGGACAAAATGGAGAAGCGAGGCATGTCTGCTGCTATCAAGGTGCTGAGTGGATCACCGAAGTCAAAGTCATCGTCATCTTCGCAAAAGGAAGGGAACTGCTCCAAAGTGTTGCTGGATCGAAACCACTTGGCCAGCTCTCGCCCTGTCAGTGTGTTCAAGGTTGTAATTGTTAGACATGTAGAGGCTGAGCACAGCAGGAGCTTGAAGACTTTTAAAATGAAAAGAGAAATAATCCAAACCAAATAGGAAAAAGCAATTGACTGTATATGAGAGCTGGACCAAGCGAGTGTGACGTCACCAATAGAAAACAGCTTATTCCCCCTCCCATCGAATTAAATCAATTCAGTTGCAATTCTTTTTGCGATACGAATGCCGCTATGTTGGAGCCAGATGACGTCAATAAGCAGTGATTAGTCAGTCGGTCTGAATCATCGATTCTATGGGAACCACTCGCCAGTCACGAGTTAGCTTGTTGGAAGTCAACACCTGGACCACTTGAGAGCCAGCTCGGGAGAATCTGTCGAACACTTCAAACATTGGACGTGGGGTCTAGCAGGCACCACATACTTTTACTGTGGCATCTGACTAATCAGTTTATAACTAAGTCCAGTTCTCATATACAGTCAATGCGAACAGCACAGGATCATTGCTTTTGGTGTTTTTGTAAGGCTGATTGCTGATGTTTGTCTTCCGCTGAGGTTTATCTCCAGTCTTTTTCGTGTTTTATTGTGTAAATCATCACCCTCATTTCCGCTGATTAGCATAAACAACTTCCTTTAACTTCCCCGTGAGTCGCAGTTCACTCACAGATATCCAGATCCTCCGTCCACAGGTGGAAACTCATCTCCGGGTTAGGAAGAGGACAGTCACACAGCGGCCCCCCACACAATGGTTCTGCAGTGCAAAGAGGAAGAAACCAAAACTGTCACACTGACAACCAAAACAAAGGACACCCCTACCCAACTCCAAATGCATGACTTCCTCTCTGCAAACACTTGTCCATCCTTTTGTTATAGCCGGAATGAATGTGAAGCAGGTCTACTGGACTGAACAGTGAGGGGAAGTGCAGAAATAGACATCTGGAAATTTTAACAACAACCAAAACCAACTGGGCAGTTTTGGTAAAAAGAGGAAACAAAGAGACGGAGGGTTCCAACTTTGACATTAGCAGAGCATTTAGCTGTGTAAATATGCCTGTTTGAGCTCATAAATATGAAGGGACACAATACACATGTCAACAGAAGTTTGAATATATTTCATGTTCTCCTTAATACTTGTAGAGTATATTTCCATGTGCAGAACGAAGACACAAGCCCTTCAAATTGCTTTTAATCTGAATCCCATTGAAAAGTTTTCATCTTCCTGGGTTGTTGTCCTTTTTTTTGCGTGTCTAATCAGAGTAGCATTTATGACTAAACGTTGACAGAGAAAAAATAGTTTCCTGGTGCCTAGCCTTGTTTTCTTTGTCACAGAGCTTTGTACCTGAATCTGCATGTGACAAGATCTCCCTGTAGAGCTGCTGGACTTGACTCTTCAGCGCTCCACCTTCTCTTTTGCTGCCCTCCTCAGCCATCTGCTCCAGACCTGCCTGAACTTCCTGAAAATACGGCTCAATGTCCTGACCCTTTTGCTGCCATAAAAAAACAAAATAAAAGAGCTGTTTGCACAGACTCACAGGAAGCTGAACATATACAGAACATGTTTATGTAGAGAAGCCGAGTTCAGAGATGCTGTAGTGACTAAAGAAGGCAAATGTCACACAACCTGCACAAAAAATCCGAGGTCTGCAGGGCAGCTCATCATCCTAGTGGTCAGATTAATAATTAATAGTAATATTTTATTTTTTTAAGAATTTTATTTCTCTTTAGATTTCA
Source organism: Oryzias latipes (assembly GCF_053564925.1). Classification (NCBI taxonomy): domain Eukaryota; kingdom Metazoa; phylum Chordata; class Actinopteri; order Beloniformes; family Adrianichthyidae; genus Oryzias; species Oryzias latipes. The sequence goes on along the minus strand of NC_136237.1, from coordinate 34,620,051 downwards.
ATATCTTAATTCTTTTGCATTTTTTATTTTTTTTATTCTGGCTTATTGTATTTGTTTATTGAGCTGCATTTAGGAGACTGTCTAAATTTTTCTGACAATGAAGGACCTTTATAAAGAAAATTAATATTAAAAGTGTATTTCTAAGTATTTCTTTATACTTGGACAAAAAATGTCATTGGAAATAGAGTGTAGTTGTGATGTAGAAAATACAATGGGCCATATCCTCCTTGCTCAGCTCAATGGGCTTAATTAAAAGATCCCTGAGAATTCTTAAAATAGCACCAAAGATGATCGGACTGGGTCTTCCTTTTCTTTGCAGGGCAAGCTTCTGCTTTAAAAACCAGTCTTTGTGTGAAAGTCCCATTTAAGCTATAGGCAATGTCCTGCTTTGTAACAGAAAATTTAGCCATGACTGGCTGGTCAGATGCTAAATGAAAGACAGAATAAGGAGTTGGTTTAAGACCGAATCCATTAATGAACTTATATAAAACGGAAAAAGTACAACAACAAAAAAAGCAATCCTACTAACCTTGAGCACATGTGCTAGTTTTAAACCATTGCACTGCTCTTCACCCAAAGAAGCTTGTATTGTGTGTTGGACGACTCTGCACATTTGATCAAGACGATTCAATCCAGCTGATGCTTCATCAAAAAGGGCAGGAATCATGGAACCCGAAAAGACCTCTGGATCAGCCAGAACAAAAACCCTGCAGCGTTTGGAATGACAAGCACGAAAACCAGTTGGAGTACATAATAACAAAAATTACAATTGAAGCTGAAACGAGTTACGTAAAGCTGGCACAGAGTACATTGTTTACATTTTTACAGCTGACTCACCTTTCCTGAAAAGGATAGTGCTCACTTTTCAGTCTCTGCTCAGCTGTCAACAGTCTCTGGTACATCAAACCTGTTCATGAAAGCAATATTTATTTTCAAATAAATAACATATTTTTAGCAGCTGACCCTAATTTATATAATAGCTTTTTAATCAAAGTGGACAGTGTATTTTGCCATGAGTCTGAGCATAGAAAACAAAGTAGAAAATGCAACATAACAAAGAATTTGAACAGCTGGAATGAATTAAGAAACCATGGAAAACCATGAACCTGCCTTATAAAAATAGACATGAACACAATCTACCTATGACGTTATGTGAAAGGCATCACACAGTCAGTGTGTGCATGTGAAGTTATCCATTCTTTGCTACATGTTCTGTTTTTCTGATTACTGCCACAAATTTACAAAAACTTTTTTAAACTCTCACCAAACGTGGCATCACATGCTCACTGAATGCAGAGAGGCATCAGCAAATGATGTGCTCAAATACAGGTCATTCAACACCGGGATATGGTGCAGGTTTTGGTTTCTACAGCGCATCCTGAAGCTGAAAAGTGAAGGGAGCAAGAGGGGCTTGTTACCTGGAACCAGGCGTTCAGTTTTGATCTGCCTGGTGTAACTGAGGCCCACAGAGCAGTATGGATAAGGATACGTCATCAGTCTCTTACAGAAGTCATACACACGTTTGTAGAGATCATCTGGAATGTAGGCTGCCTGAAATTTCCCAAACAGGTTATGAGCGGTGACTCAGAGTGCCCAATATTACAACACAGCTGTCTCAACTGGCTTCCATAATTGTACAAAACATACAATCAGTCATAAAAATATAATAGCTGATTGCTAAACTTAACAAAACAGACTAAGCTAAACTGGGCCTCCCTTCACTTAGACCCTCCTTCTGGGTAAGGAAACACTCCTAAAAAAAACGGATTCTGGAGTCTAAAACTACACGTTTGAACAGTGTAGCAGATTGGCTTCATCCAAGTATGAGGTAAAACGTGAACTGCTTTTAAGGACATCCTCTAAATAGACTGTTTCCTTACTGGCACTTGTTTCAGGTTTTATAACTACTTCTGGTAATGCGTGTTCTCAAAATCCCAATAATGCCGCCCTTAAAAGATATGTAAACACTAATCTGAAGAAAACCCATTGCATTTTTAAATAAAGGGTTTTTACCATCTTTCCATACACTTTGGCCAAAAATGTCACTTAAAGTTACAGAAAAGTGACACAAAAAGATAAACAAGAACAAACAAAAGATAAAAAAGCAACTACTGTACCTGAATTATTGCATACATCAGTGTGTGGAGCAATGGAATGATGCATTTTCTTGAATCCGATCTTTCAGCCTAGAATACACAAGCACTACATTATAGCGCCGTAAACCATCAGACAACCTCTTTTGTGTTTAAGTTGAGGATCAACAATGTAGGCACTAAGCCTAATAGAAAGAGCATTTCATCAAAAAACAAACAATAAAAAAAAACAATTATAAAGTTCAATATTTACTTCAGTTCTAGTCAAGAAAACATGATTGTTTTTTTATGCTTTTAACATTACAGATAGTGTGCTAAACAGGAATCACTTACCTTCTCAAGCTCCTTTATCAGAACCTGCACTAAAGATAAAATGTTGACAGGGTTGTTTTGAACCTTTTTATGAAGGGTCCATCTCAGCATTCCTGCACACACACACAGCATGAGAGCTGTTACACTATTTACCTCTATAAATCAACAGTGTCACCCTTTGGTGGAAAATAAAGTACAGCACCTTTGTCGAAACAGGAGGCTGGAGACTGTGCCCCCTCTATGTCTCGGGGCAGCACGGCCTGGACACTACGGTATAGCTCAGCCTCTGGAACCACTGGGAAGGAGCCACCTGACAAAGTGCAGATGCTTAGATTGAGACGGTTTGGAATTTGTTTTATAGCAGTGAGTGCTGAGTAAATGTATCTAATCCCTTACCCGGGAGCTCCATGCTGCACGTGTGGGTTGGTCTTTACCTGTGGGCCTTGGTGGTCATGTCTCACATTTATTCTGGGTCCATCAACTGTAAGAAGAAATGTGTCATCTTCTGGCCTCCAGATTCTGCATTACTCATTATTGGTCACACAGGTGCACTGGTCTAGCAATTCAAAGCTCACAGGATGATTAACAAAGTTTTGTATAAAACATGGCTTGTTATTGTGTGTGAAATGAACTAAGTCTTTTTCAAAATTGATCACGTCTGACATGTTTTTTGTTCCGGCCTCTGAAGTGCTGTTGTGTCTGAGGATGTTTTTTAGACTGCAACACCCCCCCAGACTCCGTTCGACGAGGTGGGGAATGCCCAAGAATTTCACAGCTTCATTTGAAACGGTTTAGGCGCAGATTAAACTGCCTGGAAGTATCACAGAGTTACAACAGCTGCTTGTTTGGGGGCAAATTTCATGAAATAACCTCTGACCAGGAAGAAAAAAACCAAGATGAGCAAATACTTTGACTATTATACACTGATTGGGATTTGCTCTCCTTAATGCTGGCATTAGTTTTTTTAAATGTTTTTTTGTATAAAATCACTGTACTACTTGTTGCTGTATTTTTTTTTTGCTTTGTTTGTTTTATTAATCTAGACGCACAATCCTTAAGTCAACAGCCTAGTGTGAATTTGTCTGGTCCTAACTCTTATCACTGAGACCATAATACAGCACAAACAAGGACTGCTTCACGTACTTAATTTGACACTTAACGAGAAAAACCTTATATTAACCACTGATACCTAAAGACTATTTTTGCAACCATGTCAGCAGTCCAGTCTCAATTTTACAATCAGGTCATAAAGGACTAAAAAAAGCAAACACCGTCTCCCTGCTAGACCTTCAGTTTCCACAGGTGGATTGGGGGTTAAATCTTCATATGGTTCCTGAGCACAGTCAAGGCTTTTTAACCAACTTTGGTTCCACTTTAACTTTATTTCTCTCAACCTCCAAAGAAATGAAAAATAAACAAAACAGAACATCAGCTCATGAAACTCTACTGTTCTGATAATGAACGAACAAAACCCCAAACCTTCAACAAATTTAGTGAATAAATCAAACTTACCTCCCAGCATGTATAGAATTTAAAAGCATGAAGATGTATTTGTGGTCCCACTTTTATTTTCCCCAGTAGAGTTAAAAAGTGTTTCCATTAAGAAAAACAACCCACTGAAACCACCTCATTAATCTCAAAATCCCACACAGACTTATGTGTGGGATTCACGACATCCGTCTAAATTTAGCTCAACTTACCAGTCATTAAGCTCATAGTTTAACTTCCTTTTTAGATAGTAACACTTGTAACTAAGAAATAATGTAGTTTTCTGCTTAAGCTCCTGATGTACAAACTAGAAATAAAAATGAGAGACCACATTTATTTCCTTTTTCTAAAATTTCGAAGGAAATTTTAACAATGATGCACACTGACCACAAATCCCCATTCAACCACTTCTATATATATAAAAGGAGATCCTGGAGAGCCTGTGTAATTTAAATGGAACATTTAAATAGTGAATATGAAAATCATCAGAACCGAGACGCAAAAATATATGTGCTTTAAATCAAAATGATTACATATAAACTTTAAAGCTAAACCTGAAGCTGATAGCGGCAATTCTCAGTGGAGCAGGAGAGATGTCATATAAACTTACCCAGGTGAACCTCTGCATAGATCGCTCTCTGTCATTCACACCTCAAGCATGGTGGGTTGAACATAGTGTGCATGCCAGGCTGGAAGGGAAAGACAGTGACTGTGAGATCACTGGGGTTTTATCTTGTGAGAAGGTATGTGCTTAAACAGTGACATCAGAACTCTTTGCATAGCAGTGGCTTCACAGTGACTTCAGTTTCTCCCTCTCCAAGTGTTAGTCTGTAATAAAGCATTTGGTTGATACAGTGGCAGAGGACTGTTTATCAGCTCTGCTTATAACAGTTCTATGCTTCTGTGAACGTTCTGCTCACTGCATTTCTCAGTGACACAAACTACAGTGAGGTTGGCGTAGTGACAAAGGGCCAAATTTGATGGATTTATGCTTGATCCCTGCATGAAAAGCGGCTCTTCAGAAGAACAGTTGACAGCGCTGCCTCAGCAACCGAAAGCTGCACGTCTGACCACATGTTTCCGGGTGCCACTATTCTAATCATACTCTAGTCTCACTTCATTTGCTGTTGCCTGTTTCACTTTTTTCAGTTATTCCTCCGTGTACTCGACAGTACTCAGTCTTTTTTTACTGCTTATATCAGCTATAAATACTGCTGTTGCTCAGAGAGTTATACATGAACAAACACTCTTACAAACACTGCAGCTAGCATAAACTAATGTCCATCGAGAAAGGTGTTTACCAAACATTAAAAGTTGCTACTGCTGTTCAAAAAGTGACAATTTGTTTCCTTTGTGGCAAAATGAATCAGCAGTTGATGCAGCATATTACGCAGGGAGTTGCAAAACATAGGCTATAAAAAAAGACTTAAAAATAGATATTACACACTACTGATATCTTAAGCAGGAAAATGCAGTTTGAAAAAACAAACAAAAATAAAGGGCAAGGCTCCCTCAAAAATGCTAAAGTCAAAGCAATCATCTCAAGAAGGTTTTGTGACCAATTGTTGGTCACTCAGAAAGAGCTCATAATGAACTATTTGTTCTACACCCACGTGATCCTGAAAGTAACTTGAACACAGAGAACTAATCCAATCTTAAAATAAGCTCCTATTCAGTAGCACAAAATCAAGCTCAAATGCTCGTTTTAGCTGTGTTATTTTGAGTCGGTGCTCAAACATCATGATTCAGCTGTAAGCAGAATAAAGGAGATTCTAAAATACCACGGCTGAAATAGTCTTCAGTGACGGAAGATTAAGGACGGAAAAGTATCTGAATGTTAATATGGGTGCCAGCTTCATGAAAAAGTACCAAATTCCACCTTGACTGGGACTTATTTTACTGATTTATGTTTTAGCCAAAGTACAGATTGATCTGGGCTTGGGTGTGGGGGTGCGTGGTGGGGGGGTGGGGTGGTGGTCTGGCTTGGCTTGGGGGGGTGGTCCCTTTGCCTGTGCTGGGGGGGGTTGGCGGGGGGCCCTGCTCGGGGGGGGGGGGCCCAGCGGCGCCGGATGGGCTGCCCATCTGCACCTGGGGCTGGGATCGGCCCTTCCCTGGCTCTGGGACGGGACGGGACAACCCTCTCGGGGCCCCCGGTCGCTCTGGGTGTCACCCGCTTCGGCTGCGGGGTCTGGGGTGGGGTGGGGTGGGGGGCTTGTCGGCCCTGTCCTGTGGGGGGGCGCTCTGGGGGGGATGGGGGGGCCCATTATTGGTACGGGTCGGGGGGGCTAGCGGGTCGGGGTCTCCGCTGAGGCAATCAGTGGTTGCCTCGGCCGGTTGGCCTCCTCGGTCCCGTCAAGGCCTGACCAGAGCTCCTCTAGGGCCGGCGTCTGGGGGTGGGGGCCTGGGCTTGCTCCGGGGGGGGGGGGGGCGACGCTTTCTGGCTCCTCTCTCTCTGTGTGGGGTGGGTGGTGCCGGGCCTGGGGTGTCAGCGCCTCTGGGGGTGGGGCCTCTGGGCTGGGTGGCCCTGGCCCCTTTGCTAGGGGGGGGGGCTGGGGGACAGCTGTTTGACCACCTGGGGACAGTCTACCAGCTGTCCCCAACTTACCCCCTTCCTCATATAACCTCATATTAGGGCAGTGCTTCTCAATTATTTTTTGCCAGGCCCCCCCTAGGAAAAGAAAATGTTTCGCGCCCCCCCTGACCCCCCCCCCCCCCCATAACCCCCCCACACACACACACACACAGACACACTCGCGCGGTGACAATACATCAGGTCAGTATCTATAAAATTTGTATACCTAAAATTGTATCTTTTAACACTAACAAAAGAAAAAAGCAAAATAAATCCACTTTCAACAAATATTAACTTTATTTAGCCACAGAAACCCTGTTCTAGTCTAAAACAGAAAAGAAGCTGAAAGTACCTGAAATAAAAAAAATCTGTCATTCCTTATTTAAACTAGAAACATTTTGACCAACTGAACCATTTGATGCTGAAAAAAATAATTCAATCAATAAATAATATTAAATCTAAATTGATCTGAAACATTAACACAGCAGCACCAATATATTTAACGTTTTTAGTCTGAAGAAATAGGTAAAAACGTGCTGATTTTTTTTTTCTAAATGACGGATTGTTTATTTCTGATCTCATAAAAGTGCAGCTGTTTTCCTGCATTACCTGCTGTCTTTATGTCTGTCTGACACCAACTAAACCACAGGCAGACAAAGAAAACATGGATGGAAAATAAAGACACGTCATCAAAATGTCTACAATAGTTCATAAAGAATGACATTGTTAACATGAGCTTAGGAATCTAAGGGCAGCGGTGATCTTGGGCAACAGGCAGCGGTAGCAGTGGTCCGCGTGCCCCGATTCCCCTGGCAGACAGGGCCCACACCACCCCTCCCCTTTCGTTCTCACTCGCGCAGCCGCGGACAGACAGAACAGACAATAGGAACCGAATAGTGGACCAGATTATTTTCCAAGCACTGAGCCGCTGTCACCGCTGCCCCCACGTTAAATTTGCGCACCGGACAAACCTGTGCCTAAAACCGCCACCACCGCGCGCCCCCCCTGGCATCGCTTCGTGCCCCCCCCTGGGGGCGCGCCCCACTATTTGAGAAGCACTGTATTAGGGTGAGGGGGTGGGGGGTCTAGCCTGCGATGCGCCTTGGGGGGGGGGCTACTTGGCAGTGGCCCCCCTCCTATGGTTGCCGTATGGAGTGGGCCCCCCCTCTTTCGGTTTTATTTGCACCTTAGACATGTAGGGTCCTTGGTAGGGGGGGTGCTTGGACATCACTGCAAGCAAGCAGCAGATGTCCTCCTGGCACCCTACCCGCCAATTTTAACCGCACCTTAGACATTTAGGGCCCCTTGGTGGGGAGGGTGAGGGGACATCACTGTGAGTAATCAGGAGATGTCCCCTCAGTCCCCTACTCGCCAATTTTAACTGCACCCCCCTTAGTACACACACCCCTCCCCATTCAATATATACATTCCAACATAAACACACACACATGCACACACACACCCTCTCAAACACACATACACGCACACACATTTTGCAAGGAAGGTGGGACCGGGGTCCATCTGTCCCCTACCCCTTCCCTGGTGGGGGGTACGGGCCTCTTGGCGATGGCGGCCGTGTCCCTTGGGTGCCGGCTCCCTGGGCCTGGCGGTGCTCTCTCCGCACGGTGGGGGGGTTCATATTACACCTGAGCCGGGGGTGTTCGTGTCCCTGGGGTGTGGGTCCTGGTCCTTGCCCCTGAGCGCTGGGCCCCGCCAAACTTCCAACATGGCCGAGCCTGGTCGGGCCATATTTATAACACCCCTTGTGGGCCACCCTTTTTTTCCCCGGGGTTCCCCCTCTCCTGGGCGGGGGCGGCGGGCCCCTGCCTTGCTCCTCCCTGGACCAACCATGGGCCGGGTGGGTGGCTGCCTGGAGTGCGGAGCGGGTCTCCCTTGGGGGGTCCTGGCTCGTACCTGGGGTTGGGGCAGGGGGATGCCCGGAACTCCTGGGTGGTGGTGGGGTGCTCGTCTGGGGCTGTGGGCGTCCTTCTCCGGTGGGGCCCTGCGTTGGGCTCTTTCGGCGCGGCGGGGGGGCTGCTTTCCTGGCTGGGCTGGGGCGGCGCTCTCTTTCCCTCCGCGCCTCCCTGCTCTCTGGCTCTGGGGGCCTCGCGGCGGTCCTGCTGGCCCTGGCCTGGGTGGCGGTCTTGGTCGCCCGGGGGGCGGTTGTTCCCTGCCTGTTCCCGTGTGGCGTTGGGGGAATTCCGGCTGCCGCTGCTGGGTGGCTGGGTGTGGGGGTGGCTGGGCGCTCCTCTTCCTTCTTTTCACATTCCACCATCCATTTTAGAAGAACATAAACACTCACCTGAGCACAGGTGTTAGCTCACCTTTGCACTAATAGTTTGCATGATTGAATGAATGAAAGATTTCACACTAGTTGGTTTTAAGGCATAGGTATGCGTTCGTGAACACTATCTGTTTTGTGTACATGTTGACATGTGAACATTTTTTGCAGCTAGCAGGTGTGTTGATAATATTTGAGTGTGTGTGAACAGGCCCCGCCCTTTTTGTACTACATTTGAACTGTACCGTAATGATAAACAACCAGTAAACCTGTCTGCTCTATGCTGCTTCATGGTCTTACCCCCCCCCCCCCCCCCCCCCTGACATCCCTCCCTCTTCTTCCCTTCTTTCCTTTTCCGTCCGGTCCAACACCAAAGATTTTCAATCATGGTTGAAATGAATAAAGTTTGGCCTCAATTACAAAAGGGGTTTATTCAGTCATGCCTTTGGTTTGTCTGAAGATTAATAACCCCTCTTGTTAAAGTAAAATATGTCCAACACAAGAGGCCCTCAGCTCTCATCTGCCTGCCTAGCTGTTGGACAGGACAAGTTAAAAAAAAAAAAATAAATAAATAAAAGTACAGATTGATCTGTACTCAAATTTTCTACACCAATGATCACAGGGTTCATCTATAACAATAGGGCAGAATTAAAAAGGAAAGGCCATTTCATTTCCATTTAGTAACACTGTAGACTTGTTTAAAAACAGGAAGTACCTGACTCTGCTGGGTGGAAAGCTGATCATCCAGCAAAACAGAGAAGTTCAAGAAGGTGGGGTTGTACTGAGAAATGAAGTACTGTTTTTTCTTACTTTTTATTATTGGAAATATCTATTCTTGGAGAGTACAAAAACACAGACAAAATTCATTCTCAGGGGAAAGTACAAAAGTTAGAAAAACTACTTTGAGGCTCTCTTAACTTAATTATTAGTATCATTGCAAAGTAATACCTGTAAAACAAGACCGGAGTTAGATTTATAGAAAAAGTTTTTTTTTGTTTGTTTTGTTTTTTATTGACGGCAAAGACTGCAAGTTTGTTTATTTAAGAGCAACAAAATGAACAATGCAAACCAAATAATAAAATGTAACCATACTAGATTTCTAAAAGCAAGACAAACAAATATAGGAATGTGAAATACTACAAAGTGTTTTTCTATCGTAAAATGGGATTTCCTTCTGTAAACATCAATGTACCTGCAACCACCTACAGCAGGTGGTTCATGTTGTGAAAAAAACCTGGTTGTTAATGTGTCTTTCTGCATTTCTACTACAGGCATAAACACACTTGACCGATGATCTCTGACGTCACCTATTGGATTCTACATGGTGATCATGAAACCTGAAGTAAGAAGGGTATATTGACTGTAATTTACGCTGTCCAACAAGCTTTTAAAAAAGTCACTTCCCAGAACTAAGTAGCAGAGTCAGCTCACATATCTGCAGTAAAAACAAAACCCAAAATGGTTGTAAATCTCTCATTACGTAAGAAAAAAGAAAATATAAATTAGCCAAAGAAAACCTCTGAATCAGAATTCATTTATTGTCGTTTGCACAGCTTTTACACTGACATACGAAAATATTTCCAGTACAACCCGAACAAACAGGTCCGAGTTGACTGAGGCTGCAGCAATAAATGCGCTGCCTCTGGAGGTCAACCTTACCACTTCCATTTAAAAATGTACTTTATCTGCTATTGCTTTGCACAACAACCTTTCAGAGGAGTGACCAAGCCCAAAAGCCTGCCACTGAGCAGGTTTATGAACCCCCCAAATCTTCACAAGTTTAGTTAAACTGAAGTGAATTTTGAGACTTAAGTGAAATTACATGTAGGATATTTGGTTCTGAACTGGTTTCTTTTTTTTTTTAGTGCAGGTTTGATACTTTAAATTACAGAAGGAGTTGGTTTGTGCGTTGCTGAAAACAGAAGTTTAAATATCCACTATTGGATTTTAGATATTAGAAATTGGATATCAGAGAACACTTGTCAGAATGGACCAAATCAACAAAAATCACATATTATCCATCCCAAATTGAATTTTTTCCCCTTTTCTTTTTGTGGAAGAAGCACAGAGACTGTACATAAAAAAAACACGTGCCGATGCACACTCTGCATGAAGCAGTTGCAAAGAAATACCTAAAAAAGGCAACATTTATTTAGTGTGAGCAGCAGGGGATATCAATCACAGTCCTTTCCTGTATCAACATTGTGGACAATATGAGGAAGTCGTCTGTCAGCCCAAGTGTTTGGAAATGTACCTGTCCTGACTGCCCACAAATAATCTCCTCTAAAGACCCGCAAACTGCCTTCAAAGTAATGTCACAAATCGGCAGTGAAAAAGGGAACACAACGTAAAAACAAGGTGAAAAGAAAAAGTTGCAGCTGAATAATGTTGATTTGCTGTAAATTAAGCTGTCCACTTACAGGCTTGTAGGAACAAAGGAAATATTTATGCCACAAGCAGCAGTATGCTAAATCCATTAGACAAGAGGAAGACAGTTCTAAGGGGTTTCCCGAAAATGTATGTGTGCGCTTGTGTGTGCTGTGCTCTGTTTTGTGAGGCCTACATCTGGGAGGACTGGGCCAGTTGGTCCATTTGGATTCAGCTAAGGATGTCCCATAAATGTTTGCAGATACTGAGGAGGTACTAACTTGGTTTCCTGCTCAATTTGTCAGAAGTATACAGTGCTGTGTTTCTATACAAATGTCCTCAGGACGCAGTCACACTTTTGAGAGTTGCACATGAATAATAGGTAGATGTTTTCATTGAATTAACTACACTTTTATTTTTATAAACAAAAGTCTTACATTAAAATTTAGAAATGTTTTGAAAAGAATTGCTTATTTTTCATTTTTTTTTAAATAGTGGTGCATACTGAACTGCAAAGAGTTACACAGTCATAGATGCTCACACTACATTCAAATGTTTTGCTCAGAAATGTGCAGGACCTTGTTTATGGCATCATTATCTTATAGCCTTTCATGCAGCACTAACCAAAGAAAGGACTGTTGCTGCAGATACATTTGTGGCATCAGGAGTGGGTCTGTGGTTAACCAGAACAGACTCAGACTCATTACAATTAAAAGCCATTTCTCTAAATTTAGACAAAAAAGGCCAGCAGACATTGACACTGACTGAACAGTGACAGAATATGTGCAGTTTTCAACAATTTGCTCTATTTTCAACAATTTCATTGAAAGATGCAATTTACATTAAGTTAAAAAAAAGTTAATTTCTTGTATTCATGCTTGTGTAAGTTGTTTGGGTTCTGAAACCAATGACATGAGTCATTTCATGGTTTTTCTTTTTGAATGAAGCACAGCGGACAGAAGCAGCAGCATCATTTAGAAAGTACTTCTGGTTTGTTGAGGTTGCAGAGTTTTCTCTGCCAGATGTGTTAACTGTTATCATGAAAGTAGAACCATTTTCTGTAAAAAGAAATGTCAAAAGGATTGTAAAGTCAACTGAGAAGGCAGAAACGATGTTTTTTTTTGTTCTTTCTTTTTTGTCGGTACAATCCTGAATTGTTCCGGTGTGTGCGCATAAAAAAAAAAAGAGGAAATGCAGTAACACGTGTGTCAAAGAGCAAAAGAGAAACCACCGAGGTGACCGAGTTAAACTCGATAGCATGCATTTCATGTCTATACGCATGTGAGTGAACTGGCAAGGCAACTGTTCTGTCCTTGCCAGATTCAACATTGCGTGGAAAAGCCTGCAGCTCCTAAATCCTTTCTTAACAAAACTTTTTGGCAGCAGTGGCTGCTCATAATCACATGATATATGAAAATGCGTGGGGTTCTCTAGATGGCAGGAATATGAAAGAACAAAACTGCTATTTTCAGAAGTTGCCACAGCAAAATAACTGTGGCATAAACTTTTGTTATGATTAGTTTTCCCTGATGCAGCAGGACTGTGAGCATAGCTACGATCAAAGCCACTGAGGAAAAGACAAAAAAAAAGACGAATGTCAGCATTCCAGCAAATCACGGGTCTCATCACTCAGCAGATTATTTTTAGGCATTGTTGAGGTTTGGATCCATCGTAGCAACAGTATTTGCACCAACTGGTGGAAATACAGGATGTATCAAGTGAATCCTGATGTGCAACACAAATAAATGTGCATACTTGCTCATAATAGTGCCACTGGGTTCAAAATCCCAAAGGCTCATGACAATTTTAGGTCAAATAAAAGTGTGTGTTTTTTTTTTTTTTTTAGATGAGTGACCTTCGCCTCCAGGAAATGATCTGCACTACACTAAAATAACTGTGTTATGAAACTATTCTGATAACAAAAAATACAGTTTCTGGACAGACTTTCTTTTAAAGGCAAACATGAGCCATCTCTCTACAACAAAACATAAACGCAAACAATGTCTAGACTTTTAAGAACAAAGCAATGACGATTTTTAGGGACAAATAACCATAAACCATAGTTTAAAATCCAATTCCTAAAACATCTGATAGTACTCTATTTTTTAGACAGAAAGGCACACTTAAAATTATTTAATTTTCTCCAAATTTAATAGTATGCCTTACAACTTAGTCACAGATTTATTTTACTTAGTTACAGATTTATCAAGGTACACCAATCGTTAACATGTAAGAGAATGAAAGGACACTGCTGTCTCCTTAAAGATGGTAAACAAGTTAGATGTCATCAGCAGATGAAAATGGAGACTGACAGCGCTCTAAAACCAGTGAGAGTGAAGAGCAAGATAACTCTCTGATGAAAAAACCAAACAATTTCAGGCAGGACCTGAGGATTTTATGATGCAGGGCTACCTTTTGACTGTGAGGCTAATAAAATCAGAAGCCCAGGACCATGGAGATTTTGTACATAATCTAAAAGTAAAAAAATGAAATATATATGCTGATTCCTTTGTGTCAAATTCATTAAGTTTGAAATTGAAATCACTAAAAGGCGCACATGTCTATAATACATTCATAACTTATACCTGAAACAATTAATCAACTTCATTGATGATACAATTTATTTTTATGATCTGAGGCAAGTTGTTAATTGAATTGACCCATATTATTGTAAAATAAATAAATAAATCAATCATAATCAATATTGAAAAATGCCATTTGAAATTAGGTATGATACGTTTACTTTACTATAACAGGAAAACAAACAAGTGCATCATTGGGACAACACACATGTGATGACAGCAAAAAAAATGATCAGCGGTTTCCCCGGCCGGTTGGCTGCCTCGGTCCCGTCGAGGCCTGACCAGAGCTCTTCTAGGGCCGGCGTTTGGGGGTGGGGGCCTGGGCTTGCTCCGGGGGGGGCCGGCGCTTTCTGGCTCCCCTCTCTCTGTGTGGGGGTGGTGGTGCTGGGCCTGGGGTGTCTGCGCCTCCGGGGGTGGGGCCCCGGGGCTGGGTGGGCCTGGCCCCCTTGCTGGGGGGGGGGCGGGGGACGGCTGTTTGACCACCGGGGGACAGTCTATCATCTGTCCCCAACTTACCCCCTTCCTCATATAACCTCATAATAGGGTGAGGGGGTGGGGGGCTTAGCCTGCGATGAGCCTTGGGGGGGGGGTTTACTAGGCAGTGACCCCCCTCCTATGGTTGCCGTATGGAGTGGGCCCCCCCTCTTTCGGTTTTATTTGCACCTTAGACATGTAGGGCCCTTGGTAGGGGGGGTGCTTGGACATCACTGCCAGCAAGCAGCGGATGTCCTCCTAGCACCCTACCCGCCAATTTTAACCGCACCTTAGACATTTAGGGCCCCTTGGTGGGGAGGGTGAGGGGACGTCACTGTGAGTAATCAGGAGACGTCCCCTTAGTGCCCTACCCGCCAATTTTAACCGCACCCCCCTTAGTACACACACCCCTCCCCCCTCAATATATACATCCCAACATAAACACACACACATGCACACACACACTCTCTCAAACACACATACACGCACACACATTTTGCAAGGAAGGTGGGACCTGGGACCATCTGTCCCCTGCCTCTTCCCTGGTGGGGGGTACGGGCCCCTTTGCAACGGCGGCTGTGTCCCCGGGGTGCTGGCTTCCTGGGCCCGGCGGTGCTCTCTCCGCGCGGTGGGGGGGTTCACATTACATCTGAGCCGGGGGTGTTCGTGTCCCTGGGGGGTGGGTTCTGGTCCTTGCTCCTGAGTGCTGGGCCCCGCCAAATTTCCAACTGTGGCCGAGCCTGGTCGGGCCATATTTACAACACCCCTTGTGGGCCCTCTTTTTTCCCCGGGGTTCCCCCCTCCTGGGCGGGGGCGGCGGGCCCCTGCCTCGCTCCTCCCTGGACCAACCGTTGGCCGGGCGGATGGCTGCCTGGAGTGCGGAGTGGGTCTCCCTTGGGGGGTCCTGGCCCGTACCTGGGGTTGGGGCGGGGGGATGCCCGGAACTCCTGGGTGGTGGTGGGGTGCTCGTCTGGGGCTGTGGGCATCCTTCTCCGGTGGGGCCCTGCGTTGGGTTCTCCCGGCGCGGCGGGGGGGCTGCTCTCCTGGTTGGGCTGGGGCGGCGCCCTCTTTCCCTCCGTGCCTCCCTGCTCTCTGGCTCTGGGGGCCTTGCGGCGGCCCTGCTGGCCCTGGCCTGGGTGGCGGGCTTGGTCGCCCGGGCGGCGGTTGTTCCCTGCCGGTTCCCGTGTGGTGTTGGGGGGAATCCGGCTGCCGCTGCTGGTGCGGTGGGGGTCTTGGGGTGGGGATGGCTGGGCACTCTCCCTCCTTCTTTTCACGTTCCACCATCCATTTTAGAAGAACATAAACACTCACCTGAGCACAGGTGTCAGCTCAACAGACTGAATGACTGAAATATTTCACACTAGTTGGTTTTAAGGCATAAGTATGCGTGTGAACACTATCTGTTTTGTGTACATGTCGACGGGTGGACATTTTTGCAACTAACAAGTGTGTTTATAACATTTGAGTGTGTGTGTGGACAGGCTCCGCCCTTTTTTTTTTTTTTTTTTTGTTTTTTTTTTACATTTTTTTTTTACCATAATGATTAACAACCAGTAAACTTGTTGCTTTATGCTGCTTCATGGTCTTATCCCCTTTCCCCTCCTATTATCACCCCCTACCCCCCCTCTCTCTAACGTCCCTCTTTCTTCTTCCCCTCTTTCCTTTTCCGTCCGGTCCAACACCAAAGATTTTCAGACATGTTTGAAATTAATAAAGTTTGGCCTCAATTACAAAAGGGGTTTATTCAGACATACCTTTGGTTTGTCTGAAGATTAATAACCCCTCTTGTTAAAGTAAAATATGTCCAACCCAAGAGGCCCTCAGCTCTCATCTGTCTGCCTAGCTGTTGGACAGGACAAGTTAAAAAAAAAAAAAAAAAAAAAAAAATGATCATGCCCTCATTCCAGTCCAATGTGTGGAAACACTTTGAATTTTGCAGAGACATGTGACTAAACAGTGTGGTTGAATGTTCTCATAATTTTCCCTTTGGATTATTTTGATGTGGGCTGAACTTTATGAAACCAAAATGTGAATTGATTTGCCATTAATTCTTGTTTACTTGTTTGTACAGATAATTAAAGTACACATGATTACCTTGCAAGAAATACAAAGAATCTGGAAAACTTCACCTGAATTGTTCAGTACCCAGGTATTTATCTCTGAGTCCCACTGGCTGAACTTTTGGCTTAAAATGTTCTGGATTGATTTTAGGTCAGATAAAATAGGATTGTTCAAAATAAACCAATATTTAATATGAATTGTGTTGTCATCCAAAAATGATATCTAACACCCCTATGTAAAACTTTTATAAGCAAGTATGTTCTACTTTTTACAGTCAACATAAAGTAAAATGACGATCAGTAAGACCTGTTTGTATTTAAATACCTCCCAACCAAAAGTGTGGACAGCTGTAATAACAGCAAAACTTCACTTCATTATATAATCAGAAATATTCAATCAAGATTATACAGCAGTTTTGTAATTTCACATTATGATCCAATATATAAATTCTTAGGTAACATCTTTTAGCATTAAGATCTCAAATTAAAACCAGACAAACATAGTTATGGCAGAAGGGTCTAAACAGAACTAGAATAAAAAAACAAAAAGTGAAGACAATGAAGAAGGAGAAGAGCAGTTCATTTCTCTTCAGTCCAGCTGAAGTGAAAGAGAGATAAGGTTGGACGGTGTACCAGATTTTGAAAGAAGCCTTGAAGTCACACACGATAAGCCTGACTGACAGAAATTGGTGATTTTTCTATAAAAATATAACATCTGGCTTTCTCTAATGTCTCAAAGCCATTGGTTGCACACAATAATCTGTAACAAGTAAGTTAAAAAGATTCATTCCAAAATAAAAGGTACCGGTAAGCAAGAAGTAACTTTCTTTAGAAATTGGCTATAACTTTGAGTCTCCATGTTTGGAAACCCAACATCATCAAGAAGTGCATTAGCCTGATCATCACGTTCACATTGAAGAAGTGTCACAAATATACTACTTTGCTGCAGGTGAAATCACAAAAACTTTAACAAAAGGACAAATTAAGTCTGCAATAATGATTTTAAACACAAACAAATAAAAGCACTTTTAAATTTGCACTCTAAATTCTGTAATAAAGCAGCAAACTCTGTGACATGCACGCCATCCTTTGACCTATATACTCTGCATAGATTAGGAAGACATTTATAGCTCATAATTCACTTTGACCCCCTTCCTGAAGCAGACTTGTGGTGTGTAGATACAAGCTTGAAGCAACGACAACCAGCTGAATAACCTGCTATTCTGGCAGTTTGCCAATCACTGGCTAAAACATAACATTTTTATGAATCTCCAAGGGTAAACCAAATTTTCTTGACCACATTAAAAAAGATTTACCTTTAATGTTTTGAATTAACCCATTTTTTATGCACAAATACTTGTTTTAATAAGGTGAATAAAATAATTTAAAAACACTATTAAAGGCTTTTACTTTTAAGGAGATTGCAATGATATTCACATGATCCCTGTTGTCATTACTAATTAAAAATTATTATATGGAGAGGTTACAATCAACTTCTAATATGACAAGGGGCCATTAAAAAAAAACTCAAAGTGGTTACTGCACAACAAGTGTTTTTTTCTCTCTCTCTCTTTTTACTGTTTCCCTAGTAAGACTTGATCACAGGCAGTGGGTTAACCACATCTTTTAAGATTTTTTTGTAACACTGGAGTGCATTTCCCTGCCCCCCTAGAACACGAAAAAATAGATGTTAAATTACTGGACAACTGTGCAAAAGGAAAGAACTAACCTTAAAAATGCCTGAAATGTAAAATTAAGAAGACAAAACGTGCACATGACACTGACAGCCCACACATGAACACTAGTGCCTTTCATAGTCAAGTCAATAACTTACAAAGGAATTATCCTGCTATCTCTCAAGCCTAAAGTGGACCAGGAAGCTAAGATCTTAAACAAGGAAGCAGGAGGAAATGCAGCGGCGCTTGCAGACTCCAAAAGACACAACACAAGAGCAAAGCTTCATCAGATCAGTCTTATCACCGCCTTTATATTATGTCAGGAGGGGGAAATAAACCACCGCCCATCGCCTTTACTTGACTCCGACCACCCGTTTCTTCCCGGGTCAAAAATCACAATGTTGGAAGGCTTTATTACATTTTAGAACTTTAAACTGCTAGCAACAACACCGACAACAATAACAAACAAAAAGGGTTACCTAAACTGTCAGTCAACATCTGACAGTGGCTCTTACACAACATAAAAGTCTTCCGATTCAACAAAAAATTACTACTTTAAATAAATTTTGACGTCAACCCTCAAAGAACTATTGTTAAAAGTATAAATTACGTATTTTTAAAAGAGAAAAAAAGCTAGCATGGTGATGATGTACACCTGCACGAGACCAAAATCAATTTCTGATATCAACAGACAGTAGCCGTTGAGATTCCTCGACGTTTGAAGACTACAAAAACAACTATACTATTTTTTTAAAGATATAAAACTAGTTGTTTTATTCTTACCTTTAAATGTGTAGTCCAGATATTCCATTCGCTCGCAGCGACTGATTTGTGTGTTGAAGGACTTTCTGACACCTCACTCCTCTCAACTGTTCCCGAGTCCCCATCTTCAGACCACGCCCACCTCTCCCACAGGGAACCAATCAGAACCTGACTTTTACAACCGCACTGAAACTGTGCCCAACATTTCCCCATACGACTAATGATCAGACTTTACTATTTTTAATCGTGTCGCTCTTCTTTTAGTGAAGACGAGTTTAAAACCTAAAGTGTAACTCAACTCCCTAAATAATTCAAATAATACACTCTTACATGTTTTATGTATTTAGGAAAAAAGTGTTGCGTTCACGCGCGCCATACGGAAATAACGTTTTACTTTGAAAACATTTAAAATGTACTAAAACAAACATATCAAGCATTTCATTTAAGCTACAGATATTAAAGTAGAAAACCTTAAGACTTAAAGTCATTCTTAGTCAAGCAACTGGATATCATTTCTTCAAAACAAAACGAAAGACAGTTTTATTTTAAGTGCATTTATTATGACAAGAAAATGGACAAACAAAAACAGTACTATAAATCAACGTGCCGTTTATATGAACTTATTTTTATTACTCTTTTTAAATCTATGTTAGAATAAAGTATTGGTCAAGTCAAATTGTACAATTCTTGCTTCGTGCTGGCTTCAAGTTAAGGTCACAGATCAACAGAGCCCCCTGCTGGTCATCCTTATAACTGCAGTTGCACTTTTAAAATCAGTGGAGCTCTTTGCATAGACAAAATAACAAAATACAAACAGGCTGACTTAACAGTGTTGTTAAAAATAAAGTATTCAATAAAATTTACATTTTGTACATCTATAGTGTGCAATCTCAGATATTCTAATATATCTTCATAATCTATTAACTGCTCCAAAGAGATGTTACACATTTCAGTGCCCATTAGCATGTAAGATAATTTAAGAAAAAATATTTTACATAAAAAAAGATCTTTCTTCTCTATTGGTTACAGACGTCAACAAAAGATAACTAACATATTACAAGTTTCCTCATCATTTTACCTGAGATTCTGAACATTTACCCTCATTAACAATTTTAATTGCAATGTGCCTAAAGTCAGTTTCATTGACTCAAAAATATATATATATATACTTGAAACCTCAACAATAAAACTCGAAAGGTTCCCTTGATAACAGTGAATGATGCATTTTGACTTAGAACATTTCTAACAGCGTCCCCAGAGTTAACCCTCTGTCCCTCTTTGATGTCATCGGTCTCTTTTTGTGTGTGTTAATGTTACTGTCAGGACAGAAAGATCTGGAAGTCATCTGCAACTCTCAAGCGTGTTTAAAAAAAAAAATCCACCAGAATCCTTTTCAATTTCTTCTTTTTGACAGTTTCGAGATATAAAATTTAACCAAAGATGCTCTTCGTCTTTAGACCTTTGTTTTTTTTCAAGTCTATGGACTTAAGCAGTCAGCCATTTCAGGGAAGGGCCCCACTGAAGGTCACTATGGGCAGACACAGAAGGGAGCAAAAGGCAGAGTTGATCGGCTGAATTTGAGCTGTGGTTTGGGACTTTCTCAGCCTCCAGTCGGTTGAGCTGTCAGGCTTGTAGCACACAGATATTTCACACCTTATCCAAACAGAGAGAGACACAGGAAGAGGCAAAAGCCTACACTTAGTCACAGAGTTTAAAATAGCTTTATAAAAAACTGAAAATGTGCCACCGTTTTAGAACCACCAGTGACCTGGAGCCGTACCTGGTGACACTCTGTAATATCTTCTTCTCGTCCTGGTCCAGACACACAGCAAATGTTGTGTTTCTCGCCCCACTAACCTGCACTTTGTCAACCTTCACTTCAGTTGTGTTCAGGCACTGCAGAAAAGAAAGAAAATAAAAATACATTGAATTAACACACATCTAAAAACAGTAAAAGGTCTTCCTACCTATATGAATAACTTTTTTTTTAGTACAGAAACTGATCAAACACTCAGAAATTAATAATATTCAGATTAGTGAGTTTTTACAACTTAAGTTGTGTTAAGAGTTTGAGATACATGGCTGATCAGTCAACAATTTTACAAGACACATTTAAAAACAACACTTTCAAATCTTATATGTGCAGGGCTGTGGCTTTTTGCTCTAGAAAAGCAGTTCCCATACATTTGCACTTGTGATTTGAGTCGGTTGTTTGAAATGCAATCAAAGCTGTATCAAAGCCTTGGAGCAGGCGTGTTGCAGGGCCGTGTGCAAAAGCAGACTGCTGCTGCATTGTTTAAACCACAAACCACTTGGATTGATATCATGTCGACTGGTGTCTTACCTGGTTGTAGCCTTTCTTGCTTTTGCCACTTTGTCTCTTTAGCACCTCAGTCATGGTGAGCTGCAGGCACTCCATCTTTGAGTCTGACAGATTTAATTCAAAGAGCATTTCAATAAACCTTTGATAGCACGTTTCCTAAAATTGCAAAATCTTTTAAAATTCAGCTGCTTAAAAGTATCATTATCATCAATTCTGAGCAATTATAAGCAGTAAATAACACAATGAGTACAATGAGAAGAAACAGCAGCAGCATACCTAGTTCCTCAGGATTCTTACATGCTTTGATTAAGTTCATTGAGGTGCAAACTTTAGTTTCTCTTTTGCACTGGCTTCTTCCACTGATTACCACCTAAGGAAGGATAAAATCAAAAATATTAAAAATATAGAAAGAAAAACTAAAAATTCAAAATGTGAGAATCGAAGCTGCAAGCAGCAACATCCTGTGACATCTGAGGCCTAGAGCCCTTTTTGAAGTCAGGCACAGGAACTAGATCTCACCTCTAGAAAACAACATATGCAGTAGACTCACCTAACACATAACTTTTACCCTATAGAAGTCAAAACTTAATAGTTTTTAGTTCAAAACAAGCACCAACGCAACTACTTAAATACAGAGTGGTTACAGAAGACACAAGACATGCATGGACATCCTCAAGGCCCTTCTAAACTATTTGAAACCCATTCATTTTAAAGAACCGTTCTGACGAAAATCACGTTATTGGTATTTTTAACAGGTTCTTGTGGCTTTTTTCTGAGAATGGAGGATATTTAATTAATAAAAATTAAGTTCAAACCTGCATTTTTGAGTATATCTTCATTCAAATCGTTGTGAGTCAGGGGCAAACAAAAATTATTTTTGATAGAGAACATGTGTGGTGCAGAAATTACAGTGGGCGAGGAACAAGCTCTGTGCCCCGAGCTCTTAGAAATGGGGATGGGGAGGGGGGTGAGGTTTCTCTGTGCCAATGGCACCAACAATTCAAATTTCTAACAAACTACTGCTGCGATTTTGAAACTATGTCCTAGAAAACGTCAGGTTTTTCTCTCTCTAGGATTTTGGCAAAAAAAAATCATAATCATAATTAAAAGTCCCCTGGGAACGCTTTTATAATAGATCAAAAGATGATTGGAGTGCAAATGGCCCCTCCTTCACATGAGATTAAAACATTTCCACACACATCAGCTGGCCCTGTAAACAACAACTTCTAGTGTTGTAATGAGACATCATGATCTCGATGGAAGCAAACACTCCATATTTTTAGAGTTTTGTCGATGAAAACAGAGTCATGCCAACTGCTCTGGCACAATCGCTAGCACAATGACCCCCACTTCAAACATGCTGGCTGCTTGGTTCTTTAAAAAAAAAATAAGATCAGATACAAATTCAAAGTTTACGTGACATAAAAAGGTTGTCGTGTTTACTCGTCTATGTTTTTCAGACCACACAAACCAGGGTGGTAGAAGCTTTTTTGTGTCAGCCACATACAACTTTAGCAGATATTTTGTTTTAGCGGTTTTACCGGTAGATACTCTGTCTTCTCGGACTTCAGACGTCCCTTTTCAGTTTCAACTTAAAATGAAAATTCATCAAGTTTTTAAGTTTCGCTTTTTTTTTTAGGAGATGTCTAATTTATAAATCGACTTTTAATGCAAGACAAACATGTTCAAACCGGATGCAGAGCGGATATATTCTTACCCTGTTGTAAACCACTTCCAGTGTTAGTGGCACTGCCTCTCTGTCACCATCAATGCCAAACCGTTTACTGGCAGCACCTAAAAAAGGAAACAAAGGACAATTACTAAAACTTATCCATGCATGCAAGTATGTTGGGGATTTAAAACAAATCCAAAATGAATGAAAGGAAACATTTTTTTTAAATAAAGGGTTTAAATACTGTATCATATGTTTAAAGACTCTGAATTCTGGAAAGAAAGAAACGAATTTCATAAATATTTTAAAAGCATTAAAACGACTTTTCAGTTCTGCTAGTAAATTTAAAGAAGTGCAAGTGTTTTCTGACGAGTGAAACCAGGAAAACAGGAACTATGTGAGAAAAACAGTGGCAGTTCCTCTTTAACTTAGTTCCATCTCAACCTCAAGTTAACTGGTGATGCACAAAAAACGGTGGTGCGGTTGCTGGGATACGTGGGTTTGGTCGGTGCTTACCCATGGCCTTGATGGCCCGTGTTCCTGCGGTGTGACCCAACTCCAGCGAGTGAACGAACACCTCGGTCCTCTTCTCTCCACCAGCTAATGTCAGCTGCAAAACCAGACGTCACATCACTCATTTAAACCTAAACCTAATTTAAGACCTGAATCTTTTAAATATCAACATTTAAAACAAGGATCAACACAAAGATACATAAAGCGCATCATGATAATGCCTTTGGAGTGTTTAAGAGTGTTGCTGACCTCTGCTTGGTACAGCTGGATTAAAGTCTTCCGGGCTGCATAGCGACAATAGTATAGCACCAAATCAGCCAGGATGGGGAGACGCTGCTCATAGGAACTGTCGTAGGACTTTGATTCTGTTTTTGAGGTTTGCTGCAACAACATTTCTACATTAAAACACAATTCCACACAAGAGCCATGTAGATAAAACATTCAATTTTGACGGAATAATAATAATAAACTTCTCTGATTAAGTCAACTTAAAATATCTTTATTAATAAAAAAGCATAAACAACAATGGAAGGGTTCCTTGTATACCTTGCAGACCACGCTGATGGGCAGCTTAAGCAGGCTGAGGGTGTTTCTCTCGTACCACGGATCCAGCATCCCAAGGAGATGTGCAATGTCATTAGTGCTGTCCCCGACATCAGACGGGTTTATGTCCTGCTTGAACAGCAGAACAGAGGAAGATGGTTTAGCTTCACCATGAAACTAGATGTAGCCTGTAAATCAATTCACACTTTATTTATAAAGCCCTTTTCATTCTGAAGTAACGCAAAGGGCTTTACAGAGTTAAAACTCCTCTAAACCAAGGCTGCTTTGGAATTAGAAGAGTAAAAATAAATAAATAAACAAATTCCTATCACTTACTGAAGAATCAGAGGACACAGAGGCTAACATTTGGCCACACATGGGGTTTTTCTGACTTTCATGTGCAGGGGCCTTGGTCAACAGACACAAATACCCCAACAACTACCAGAAATCACAACTCTTGTAGGATTCTGTAACTAACACCATAAACAAATAAATAAAAATAACTGCGTAAAAAAGTCGTACATACGCTCATGACCTGGTAACAAATAAAATAATCACAGAAGTTTTTAAACATGGGTCAGATCCATTAACTGTAATGAGAACTAGAGTGTGTGACCCCTCCTTCCTCAAATTCCAAGCAGGAAGTACCTGCTGGCTCCTAGAAGCCAAAATCCCATAAATCTCATATAAACAGCTATTGCTAAGCCATTGTATATGTCAGAATAACGTTTCCTTCTCTGCTACCTTTTTTTAAACACGTTATTGCTGTTCTACATTTTTTTTTAATATTTTTTTCTTTATTGTAAGTTATTCAACCTGGGTATCAGATGCCTTAATAAACGTATGTGGTGCCCGCTGACACCCTTGTTGAATGTTCAAAACGTATGATTGACATTTTCTCCCGAGCCCGCTTTCAGTGGAAGAGTAGTGGACTTCCAACAAGCTCACTCCTGATTGGCAAGAGTGGGTCCCATAGAAATATTGACTCACACCGGCTTAGATCAATCACTGCATGTTGATGTCATCGTGAAAAATGGCGACTGAATTGACTTTGGTTGGTTGGAGCTAGAAATAAGCCATTTTCCAAGGGTAACGTCACACTCGCTCGATCTGGTTCTTATATACAGACAGCGGTAAGATCTACCTTAGCCAGAAAGGTGGCCAGGGTACTCATTTACCCCGTCTGGTGGCAGGCAAGTACCTACAAATGTACATCTGTTTTAAACTTAAAAAAATGAGTTTAAAGAAGGGCTTGATATTAGCACAACGTTAGCTTAACAAAACAATTTTTTTCTACAAAATCTATGACTGCAGGGCCTCTTATCAGCTAAAAGTGTCAAATGATGTACTGTAAATGGTTAAGTACAGTCGCCATGTCTCTACACCCTTTCAGCAGACATCTGTGTCAGACCACGAAATCAGGGATAACCACTCACAACTGACAGGTCTTTTAAAGAGGTGGAGCTTCTTTGGGCGAGTGTCAGCGTACTTACATAAGACAGATTTAGTCCTTTCTGAAATCCTGTTTGAATGGAAGGACCTGAAGCTCTCCGGTGTCCTGCTCCTACCACAGAGTCCCTCTTCACAGGTACAAAGTAGAACTGAAGTTTAAAGACTCTGCTGAGATGTGGACAGGTACTCTCTTTCCTCCTCAGGTTGCTGTAGGCTCGTGCCACCTTTCCAGCTACGTGATCAGCACCAAACACCACCACCCTCAGTGTTACATCCTTATCATCCTCATCACTGCTCAGAATGGGCCTCCTTCGGAAGCAGACATGTCTAAGAGCCTGATTGGAGGGTTTATTTGAAGGCTCTGAAATGCACAGCTTGACTTGCTGTGGCAGAGAGTTGGACCGAGTCTCTCGTACAGCCGAAAGGTCACTCGATACAGTGTTTCCCAAACTGTTTGCTCGGGAAAGCTGACGAGGGCACTTGGGTTTGTTGAAGAGTCTGTAAAAGTGCTGGCTGAGACGACCTGGGCTTTTCCCCGACTTTGGAGAACATTTCTCATGAGTGGGAGAGGAGCTATTGTAGTCGTCCGAATCTTCACAGTAGTCGCTGTCTACTGAAGTAACGGAGAACAGGGAGGCAGGGTAGGACTCAGAGGCCACTGACAAAGTGGAGAACATGGAGTCTTTAGAGGTGGTAGACAGGGAGGAAAGAGTGGAAGCACGATGGCTGCCATAGCAGTCATAAGACATAATGGACATCGAAGACAATTCATCTTTCTCCAATTTGTCCTCCTTATCATCATCAGTTCCTGTTGCATCCTGCTCATCATCAAACTCATCGTCTTTCTCTTCTGTGGCCCTCCCACTGAAGGCCAAATCATCAAAGTCAGGCTCCAGAAGGGTGTTCAGAACATCTTAAAGAAAGTAAAAAACATCACTCAGGTTTTGTTTCACAATTCTCATTTAAAATCATTACAGACTTTATTTCTTTGCATTACCAAAGTTATCTTTTTCCCAGTGGAACATGTAGCATTTGGCTGTTGGCAACGGTAAAGTCTTCAGAACTCCTAAGAGAAAACAGAGGCTTCAGGCTCAAACTGTAAATTTATAAAACTTTCTGATTTGTAGATGGCACTAAGCTTACCATCCGAACTTCGACCGTTGGACGCAGAAATTTCCAGACTCCTGCTCAGTTCCTCCAGTTCTTTGATGATGTGATTGCGTGCCTTTTGTGGGTCACTCATGACAGCAGCCATCTCCAGGATGCCACTCATCAAAGAATAAGTATTCGCCAGTTCACTTTCAGTTTTTGCCTGCAAGAATATAACTGTGCTGATTATGGAATGTGATTAAACTTTTAAGAGGTTTTTATCATAATGATGATTGCAAGATGAGCCATCCTGGAATGGTCTGCTTTGTTCCAGCTAAACTTTAACTAAAAATGTATTGTTATGAATGTATTAGCATAGATGTTCATATTAAAATAACTTTTTTGTAAATTCAAGCAAATAAAAATAGAAAGTTTTTCTAGATACATGCTTTCTGGGTTTATAAATTTCTTCTTGCTAAAGTCTGTTTTTTTGAGTTTTAAGCAAATGCAGAAGAAGCAAGATCTCCACATTTAAAAATAAAAATGTATGTGTTTGTTCTAAAATTCACATTAAAACATCTAACTTTTTGTCAGGTCTGCAGTAAATGTGGCCTCCTGAATATAGTACTGAATCGTTTCTTTGTATTTGTTCAAAATAAAGATATTCTTTTGTTTTGAAAATTAAAAGTAAACTGGCTGATTTAAAACTGTGTTTGAACATCTAAAGAGGAGAGTTGGTCTTTCAGCACAAACCTGCAGGGCTCTGTGGATGCTGTGCAGGGAATACTTGGTGCCCAGCGCCGACTGGAAGGCGTGTTTTATCAAAGTGGTGTAGGTTTCTCTTTGGGAGTGCTGAACGTGGCTGAGCTGCTCAGCCACGGAAAGAAATTCATGAGGAACCTCATCCGGGTTCATCAGCAGTACAGTTCTGCAGGAAGCAAACAACAGGATGTCGTGATGCTGGGTGCAAAGACAAGGGGGGTTACACTTGTTTTTCTTTCACAAACACAAACCTTTTATCATGATCGTATCAATAGAGAGCACAAATATTTAGACCATACTGGATCTTTTTTTGATTTTTGATTTGAAATGGTTTATTTCAAGCAATCAAATAGAAATAATACACAAAAACAATATAATCATCAGTTATACATTCATACAGTAACTAATCAAACTTAGGATAATTAGACATAATTAATAAATATTGCTTGAAAGGGAGTGGAAGGAAGCGAACTTATATAATCCCACCCCGTTATCTTAAAGAGGTATTTAATAATTCAGAACAATGGTACTCTAGTCATCTTGTATAAAATTGATTTAGTTTTAGCCAGACTGCAAGTATACAGAATTCAGGTGTGTTGCCATCAGAATTTATCTCAAAGAAGCAATTTCTTTTCCAAACCAGGAAATATTCTTAGTTGCACTGCAAACTATTTACTGCTTACAAAGACTAAAACCTTGTTTTTTTTTTAAATTCAATATACATTACCAGGTTTTAAATCATTTTAACTTATCTTTGCTCTACACCTTTACAAGCTTTTCTTTAAATTGACACAGTCAACATTATTTTCCTCATTAAGAGCTATAATATAAAAACAAGGAAATTATTTTAAAACAAGTCAAAAACCCTTTTGCGCCGTAATCTTGACAGAAGAAAAACTAAATTCAAGACTCAAAAACAACTTTAATTGCACTGTAATTTTTGGTTAAATTTTAAGGATGTTATTTTAAAGTTAAATTAAATGTTGC
The DNA here is from genome assembly GCF_053564925.1 of Oryzias latipes. Taxonomy (NCBI): domain Eukaryota; kingdom Metazoa; phylum Chordata; class Actinopteri; order Beloniformes; family Adrianichthyidae; genus Oryzias; species Oryzias latipes. The sequence goes on along the minus strand of NC_136237.1, from coordinate 34,592,043 downwards.
CAAGTTAGACAGAAATTAATTGTTGCTACTTTGGAAATAAAAATTTAGATTTTGTTTTTAAGAATAAGTGTTTGAGATTTTAAGAGGATTTATTAAGATGGGCCAAATTGTAGTAAGCTAGCATTCTAATTTTGTTCAGATTTTGTGCTTAAATGCGTTATTTTAACTTATACCAGTTTTTTTTATCTCTGATCAAAATAAACCATAATTAGGTACATAAAAACTCAAAAAAAAAAATACAAACCATACCAAACCAAAACACGTATTATTGAGCTGTATAACGTTCAATGTAATTCATTCTAACAGATAGCTTTTTACTTTTTTTTTCATTTTTGAATGCTTGTGTGGAACCCCTCATCTCTACATTTTGATATTTTATTAGACTTCTAGTTAAAGTTAAATTTACTTGCTGTGCAGACAAATCATTTTACTTATTTCTAATGATTTTCTATTTAAGATGTGTTGGGGGGGTTTCTTTTTATTTTCTGCTACTTCTTTTGCAGTGAGGAACAGAATAGGAATCACATGCAAAACATCAACACTATAACTTAATAAAAATAAAACACCAAAACCCATTTGAACTAATCCAAAATTGTTAAGAGCTGGTAGAGACAATTCCTTTGACAATGCAGGACAGTGAGAAAAATCACAAACACTTGTTTTAAGCCATCTCTGTTAGAGGGATGAAACTTTGCTTTGTAATTCACCATATTGTGTCTTTGTAAAAAAAAATCAATACACCAGAAAACTATTATGAGTAGGCCATCCATCTTTTTATTAGGATTTAGTAAAATCTAATTATTGATATTGTTTTTTTCCCCTAGAAAACTTCAGACTTTAATATTTCTTCCTCCTCACAGAACAGTGTATTAAGTTTATAACAGCATCATTATGTATGAAATGTGCTCTATACAAAGAAAGGTTGATGAAATGCTTTGCAAAGTGTTTCATTTTAGAAGTCTGTTGTCATGTCTGAATACAAAAAAATATTGTGAAGTACAGTGTGATAAATATGGAAATATTTACAAGAAAGGAGAAGGTCTAAGCTTAACATTTATTCGTAGAAGGTGGAAGTTACAAAGAAAGCAACAAGGAACAGTGTTGAGTGTGCTTACATAGTTTTTGAACTATGGCTAGAAGTCCTGAGGCCTTGTTCTTCCCTCACCAGTCTCTGAAATGAAATTCCTGAAACAAATGCAAATAAATTATGAACAGAACATGAAATAAAAACAAAAAAAGCTAAAGGGAAACTACTTTTTTTTTCGTATTGCTTCCTTTGGGGATTACCAGAGTGAATCATCTGTCTATATTTAAGCCTATCCTCTGCTTCCTCCTCACTCACACCAACCACCCTCATGTCCTCCTTTACTGCATTCATGAACATTCTCCTTCTTCTTCCTTCAGCTCCAACCTCAGCAACCTTTTACCAATATCATAAAGTCTCCAAACCATCTTCATCTCCTTCCATAGATTTATTTCAAAAACAACTAACATGAGTTTATTCTTTATCCTATCCAGAAAGAACCTCAACATCTTTAACTCTGCCACCGTCTCAAAACCAACAACATGGCTGCTCGTACCACAGTCTTCTACACTGTTTTTTTCCTTACTGATCACACTCGTCACACATCAGACCTTACATCTTCCTCCACCTGTTCCAACCTGCCTGCACACACCTCTCTGCCGCATCCTTAGTTTCCCTAGACTCCAAGTGTTTAAAGTCCACCACCTTCTTCACCTCAGCTCCTAGTTACCTCACTGTTTAGTGTGAAGCCATCTCATTTCCACACAGACTCTGTTCCTCCACCTGTTCTCACGATAGGTCGGGAAACAGGGAAACTACATGCAAAACATATACATAACCTAAAAATATAGATCCTGTAAAAATTACCTGTTAATGAAACAGCAAGCATTCATTCAGACTATTCAAATTCTTTCGTTCAGTTCCTCTGATCATGCCAGTTTCTTGACAGTGTTTTGGGGCTAGTTCCTGTATTTTTTGTTCTGCTTATGTTTCAGTGTGTTATAAGTAGTTTATATCTATTAAACAGAAACAGAGAAGTTTTCCTGAAACAACAATCATCTACATCTACCTGTTTCTGCTGGGGACACCTGTAAGTATTTCCATTTGTACATAATGGGAAATGTAATAATTTGACTCGCCGCTAGAGGGAGGGCTATGACAATAGCAACAAGCCATTGAGCCATTGAGCTAATGTTCACAAATGCCCTTGATCTTTTAGACTTACCTGGAGATTTCATCTCTAGCTGTAATGTGGAGAGGAGGTCTCTGCACACACTGCAGTAAGGTTCAGGCCAGGTGAGAAAGATGTAAAACACCTTAATGGCTTCTTCCAGGAGATCTGTGTCTGGAGGAAGGTACGGAGTCTGAAAGCAAAGCACAAAACAGTCATTTTAATGCATGCAATTAAAAGGAAGGGTTTCATGGAATTTAAGTCCGCTTTGGACGCTTTTAAATAAATGTGCCACCACGTATATAACAGTTATTTTTTAAAGAGTTTTTTTAAAATACCAATGAACTTTTGAATAGATATTCTAAAATAAAAACCGGGCCAGATAGCAGGAACCAGAGTTACTTACTTAAGTATGACTTTGAACAAAATTTCATGGGGCAGAAGCTGAATTCAACAGTAGTGCACATTTGTTTTAAGAAAACTAAACAGAAATTTCACATTTTCTGAATCCCTCATGGAACCTGTCCTAGCTACTGTTGGGAGGGTGGAGTACACCCTGGACAGGTCGTTAGTCTGTCAGAGGGACACACAACCACACAAAGACTTACATTTACACCTAAGGATAACTTGGTAACCAAATTAACTAATTTGGTATGTTTTTGGACAGTGGGAGGAAGCAACCCCACAACGATTCAATCTATACTATTTGTCACATCAGGCTGGTAACAATCTTATTTCTGCTACTGTTTTTAAAACATCCTGAACTAGCAGGCCTCATTTCACCATCATAATGAATGAGCACATATTACTGCAATACTGTAGTACTATATCACTGTAGTACATTTGAAAAATATTTCCCATTATTAGCCGCTAGATATTTTTTTTGTCATTAATACAAAAATAAGCACTTTTGACCCAACAATGCAAATTTTGTCCGTCTGAAAATTTAAAAATAACAAAACCAGGACATGAAACACCAACATGGGTTAACATCTTGGCAACATTGCAACATCAATACTATCACAGCAAAGATTCAGTTTGAACAACCTCAAAACAAAACAGAAAAGCAGAAGTGTCTGCAGGGGAAAAGCTTCTTGTCAGACCAGCAGAATTTGTGCTTTTTGAATATTTTTTTGCAACCCCGTAGTCTTAGTTACACCTCAAGCAAACGTCACAGCGGTTTGAATTGACGGACTTTGACTTTTTGAGAACAGAAAGATCTTGTTTGTGGATGAAATGGTGACAAAGGGCAATTGTGTTGACAACATCTTCGGTGACATTCTGTACCTGCAGCAGGGTAGATAAGAACATGATGGCAAGCGGAGCAACCAGCTCATATTGGCACTGCTCCTGAACCTAAAACACACACAAAAGCACAGTGAGAAACAACCAGATAAATAAGGAAACCTCTGAATATTTCATAATGTAAAGCTCTTTGTCCTCTCACCTCTTTTGCCTTCCTGAGGATTTGTTGTAAAAGGATGAGAAAGTTTTCAGGATCTCTTTTCACCAACTCTTCTAAGCTCCAGCGGTTCATTGACTGGCCGGCTGAGCACATCAGCACTGAAATATAACGATGTAAACAAGATAATATGTTTTAAAAAAATATTCCCCGTGAGATAAGTGAGATAAACGTTTGACTTCCATTTTTTCCACAAAAACAGATCACATAAACAAAGAAATAATGGATAAAAACAAACAATTATCAAAAGATTCCCAATCCAAAAACTCCAAAGTTGTCGCTTTGTTGGCTGACACCTATAATATTTAAAAAGATATGTAATTCAAATAGAGCCAAAAGTAAGCTTTCTTCAGTAATGTTATGCAAAACAATTCTAAATAATGTTACCGAGTGGTTATTTTTAGATCAGTACAGTAAAAAATACAAACTTTAATAATTTTTGACAGAGTATCTAAAAAATATTTGTGGATCTTTTGCTGCCAGCAGTAGCCCTAACTAGTAACATAATTACCACTTAGTAACATATTTGCACACATTTTGATAACATTAATGAAGAAATCTCACTTTTGGCTCCATTTGTACCAATCTGGGCTTAAATGCCAGGTCAATACCAGACCTAATCGTTTATTTTCTAAAAGACTTTATGCTTTTTGAACTTCAACTTAACACGACTTTTAATAAAGAGGCATCTTACACATTTTTTATTTTCTTAAATCGTTTTTTATCTGCAAAATACATTTTTACAAAATCATTGGATGGACATAGCAAACATATTTATATTTTGCACCTGTCATATCTGCACGTTTTTATTTTGTACATTTAATCTTTTTTGCATCGATATGTGACTGGTTTTAATATCATTGTACATGCAGACAGCAACCATCAAGAAATCTCATCTTATATTTGCTGATAAGGTTGCTACACACAAAGCTGTAATATAAAGATACAAGAAAACTATTCTTAGTAGAATCTCATTGAATTAAGAGTCTACAAAAACCGAAAATGCACATTCATGTAACCAAAAAATAGCTTTCATCAGTTTTACTGATTAACTAATATAAACTGAGAATTGTGAAAGACAATTTTTCAAACAAGTTAACTATTTAGATGGGCAGTTTGGAATGAAACTGATTTTTTTTAAAGTTTAAAGTAAAAACAAGACTAGCACCCCCTTTAAGAGAGTCCCAAAAACTGCATTATTTTAGGAAAACTCTGAAAATCAACCAGAAAGATTGAACCCAAAACCTCATAAGGCAACCATTTGACAGCAAATAATGGTGAAAAAAGGTGACAATTAGTAATTATTTTTACTTGGAATCATGTAATCATGTACTTGCTAAAGATCATCAGTGAAGTTTTGGGATAAAAATTCTGACTTTCAAAATAGTAAAATTGGGGAAAAGTTCTGTTTGTGCCCTCACTGCCCAAACTCGCTCAAAATGAGTCGATTTAGGATTAAAAAATTTGATTTCTTTTCTCATAAAGAAAAAAAAATCTAATATATTTTTGACTAGTTGTTAAGTTGACCATTAGAGAATCTCAAAAATGTAACTGTTTATCATTTACAGTCGATAATCACTTCTGAGACAACTTGGCTCTAGATATTTTTCAAACGATCTTCTTAAATAATATTTGTGTTGCTTTTTTGTGTAAACTAGGCCTGCAGAATGAACCGGGAGTGTATCCTCATGGCGATATCAGCCTGTGGGGTGTATTATTGTAACAGATGGGTTAAACAGCAATAAATGGCCTTAAATGGTTACAGACATTCTAAAATATACTTATGGCAGCTTGAAAAATTGATTTTAAAAAAATGAAAAAGGCCATTACACATTTCACCATTTGGATAGAGCCCTTAGATGCCCACCTCCATATAAATATGGATCATTTGGTTGACTTTTTTTTTTTTTTAATAGAACCGTTGCAGTGAAATGCAAATAATGTTTTTTTTTTTTTTCATTTTGCCATCTGTTCATGTATTGCAATTCACATCGCACATTGCAAGTTCGTATCATGAAACCCTAGTGTGAATTAACTTGCAGCCGTCAACTAAAAAAGCTTGTTTGCCACATAGATGCGTTTTGCCATCAAATATGTATAGTTAAAGATGGTATTTTTTCCTTTAAACAAATACACAAATATTTATTGATGCATAATACAAAAAAATAAGATTTGCAAATTAAAATGAGTATTTAGAATTTTGCTTTACAAAAAAAAGTTTATTTTACATGTTGAATAATTATTACTATTTATGTGAGGGTTTTATATGCATTTGCATTTCTCCTCAGTAAACAGAAATGTTTTTCAGGAAGCATGTCAGTTTCTCCTGTACTCGATTATAATGTCTCACTTTTTAAAGGAGGATTTGCATCATAAGAAAATTGACTGCAGGTATAATTTAAACAAGCATGTAAAGCTGTCGCTTTGATCCACATGAGAAGCAGCAGAATGACAGGTAGAAAATATCACAGCAGTTTTTCAAAAATACCCCACTAAATACCAGCCCAAAACCAAACTGGGCTTCAAGTTTCAGCTCGCATGTAAATCACAACATTTGACTTATGGGGTAAAAACCCCAAAGCTCATTTCCACACTCGTGCGTCATCCTGCGTGTGACTGGTTGATGCTGACACGCAGGAGGCAGCGCAGATCTGATACGTCCGCACGCCCAGCACCACTGTAACTCCTGCTTCACGATGCTTCACTCATGCTGCGGTTTGTGCCACCACTTCCTCCCAGCTGTCTACTCTCACAACTTCCTCCAACACCCAATAATAATACGCTTCTTTAGTGATATGAAAGCAACAGCATCACCAGCAAAAAGATCAGCCGCCCCTGCACTCATGAGCACCAGGCTCCGGCTGAGCGTTCTTGTTGGGAAAGTGTGAACAAACAACAGCCTTCTGTTTGACATTGAAGTAAACAGAACAAACTAATGTGGGTCTCAGGGTTGAAGCTTCTGAGAAAGTGCAAAGCCTTAAATGTTCCAAGAAACACAATCACAAGAAGGTTAGATGTTTTTTAAAGGGGGCAAACCCTGTAGGGTTTGAAAGCTACTTCGCTTGATGGCATATTTGTGGGAGAAATTGTGTTGCATGAACAATTCGAATCTCTAACTGAGCAAGCGGCGAAGATCTGCAGACCCACTCAGGTTTACATGATGCTGCACCGCAAAACCATAGATTTTCTTTAAATAAGCAGAAAAAAAAGGATGCGGTAAGACAAGTTATCTTACCAAGAATTCTTGATTTAGGAAAACGATTCTAGCCATTAAGACATGTTTTGGAATTGAAAAACATTCTTAATAAGCTTAATTTTTCTTGCAGGACAGAAAATAAGATTAAAAAAAATGGTCTTCAAAACTTTCTTAAGATTCAGTTTTAGCTGTGTGGATTTTTTTGTACCTTAAATGGGATTTGCTAAGATCTAGAAAAAGAGGTCTGGAGTGGTGTGGAGGGACTGACGTCCTCTACAACTGCCTGCCTGAGAAATATGTCAAAGTAGAAAATTTCTTAACTGCAATCCTAACCAGCCTTCGTTCAATGTGCTTTTTTTTTTTTACTTCAGCAGATTTGCAAGCCACAGACAAAGCCTTCACACACAAAAACAATTGAATTTGAGGCTTGTCAACAACCTACAGCTACTAAGAGATAAGCCTGCTCAGATGCTATGATTAAATGTTGTCAATCACATGTTGTGATTTTGTATTTTATCTCTTTGAATAAAAGCATTTGTACATATATTTTGTATCTTATTCTATATATACTTGTGCTTTTTTCACATCATGGGCAGGGGACTACAGGTGAAAACTGACCTTTGGGCAATAATGGCTTTTTTAACGATGTATAACCATAAGGGTGGTTTTTTATTGCACTGTGCCGTTTCAAATAAATAAATAAATTATTATAATTGTTATTATTATTATTATTATTAGACTCCAGAATGCCCGTGACTCTGAAAGGGACAAAACGGGTCTAGATAATGAATGGACTATTACAAATATTGTTATTATTAATAAAAAATAAATCTCTTCATCTCTCAATAGGTGAACTTTTCAAGGTCTCGGTGATGTTATATAACCTGCAGTCGAGGCAAAATTTTCATATCCTGGTTATCTCATCGACAGCTCGTGCATTTAGCAGAAACATCTTTCCAACTTCCACATTTTGCTGAAAAGATTATCATCCCTAGAGCCGCACATGATATACATGATGCAGTTTTTCCAGTCCAACATCTGTAACATCTAGTCTGCTTGTTGTTGTTTTTTTCTCCTTTTTTTAAATTTAGTGAGATTTTAGCCACTTTTGAAAACCTCACATGATCAGAATTCATCAAACAGGTACTCCAATGTAGCTTGATATTGGTATAGCTTGGCGACTTTTTAAATAATGAATATAAAGCTTATGCTTTTCAAGGTAAACAGTAGGTGGGCCTTCAATGAGGTATCAAAGCATAAAAAAAAAAGAGTTGACATTGTAAATTATAGGAGTTTTTAATTAAATAAATGATTTTAGGGGATACATTTTTACAGGAACCTACATGGTTGGGTGTAGATTTATGCAACCACCTGGACCTTTCAAATAAAAGCCTGAACATTTGGGCCATCTGACATTTTCTGTGTGCAGCGTGAGGATGCACAATTGTTCCACATTCCCTCTGAGGCAGACAGTGTCAGTCTGTTGCCAAAATAATGGCAGAGACGGAAGCAAAAACACAAAACGCTGGTTTTCTTTCGCATGCAGCAGGTCACGCAAACATTCAACAGGTGGAAGGTTTCATTCTCTCATCATTTTAAGTTCAATTTTACTTTTTTTTTTTTTTTAGAATGAGTTTTTATGAGTAAATGTTATTAAAATCTGCCGTTGGGGCGTTTGCGAAGGCTTGAGTTGCACAAAAAGTGCCATATGAATAAAGTTGATTAATTTATTGAAAACATTTCAGATAAATACTTGCTCATACTGACAGTAAGGTAAAAAGAATACAAAAATTAAAGCTTGTTTCCACTTTGATACAATGATTTTCCTTTAAATCCACATTAAACTGTGAGTTAGTTGGGGACAAAACACTGTGTCGCATTGAAACAAAGGCTTTTATGGACTTATTTCCGATAAACATCATTCCCTGTTGCAGCTCTTTACAATAATCTGCTCTACAATGTCTAAAGAGAGTCCTTCAACAACACTGCATGCCCGGTGTCTTACCATTCCAGTGGTGCGCTGCTGTGGGACTTTGTCTCAGCCCATCCAGACACCTGTCCAGAGCATGCTGGATCCGATCCTCTGTGCACGAGGTGTGCTGCATCTTCCTCACTCAGGCTCTGAGGAGGGGCAGGAAGGAGAGTTGACATTAATCCCAGGAGTTTCATAATGCCATGCCCACTCACATATTCTGTGGAATGTTATCTCCAAATGCTGCTCAATTCCCCAGTAATGTTCAGAGGCTCACATGCACACACAGGTGTCCTGTCTGTTGTGCATGTTATGACAGGTTGGTTATTACACCAGTTTTTGCATGAAGGCTTATCAACCGGTAAGTATGGAAATCAGGGCAAGAGGACACGCAAGCCATAAAGGGAAATTTCTATGTAATAAGGGAAGAAGAAACTGTTTTTATGGTTACTGTTTGTTGCAACGAATGGATAACCCATCAGTTTAGCACAATTACCTGTTGAGCGGCACAGAGGAACCTCAGTAACCCATGATTAGTTATACTTCTGGTGAAAAATGTAGAGAAATTAAAGGATTTGATTAGAAAATGCTACAAAATCTTTTACAGATGGTACATCCCACTTGTGGAATTAGAAATTGTAATTCATTTGTAGCAAAAACGTTTTTCACCAATGACTCATTGATGTGCTGAGCTTCATTTTTTTTTTTTTTTAAGTCGTCTTACGGGGTTGTTTTTCATGCAGAAACAGAGAAGAAAGCAGGTGTGGCAACTCGTTTCAGTTCTGTTATGAGCACATTTCTTGATGACTTATATCCTTTAAAAAAATCATTTTCTGATCATTTTTCATCTAAAATTTTGTAAACAATCTTGTTTTGAAACTTAAGGTGCTCCAAAGTAGAATTTGAAAAAAAAAGCATTTGACCACCAAACAGAGCTGCTATTGAGAGTAAGGACAGCAAAAACAGAAGTTCATCTGTTCAGAATGGTCCACTTTTTTCACAGATCAATACTGCATTTAATGATCTATAAATTCCCCCAGTTTTGATGTAGATCCATAAACTAAACAGACACCTGAGCACACTTTCAGAACTCCTATGACTATGACTAAAATTAATCATCAGGTCATTATTTACTGTAACCCCACAGATGATCGAACATCAAGAGGCCTGCCTCCACTCTTTATCAATCAGAGCTTTTAACGGTTTTTATTTTCATATAGTCAAACCAGTAGTGTGTGTGAACAGACAACTAACAAAAAGCAATCAAACCAAAACGTAAAACCCTTTTTTATACTCAAGTCTTTAATCTTCATGTGTCCTGGCACACCGATTTTTTTGTAAGTAAAAAATATTCCTGCCAGTCTTCATTAAAAGAAGCAAAGAGAGTTCAGTGTTAGGGCATCTGTGGAGCTGATTCTGAGGATACCCTTTAAAAGGTAGTCAACAGCTCCATAGGTTATTAAAGTCTTTTGGTTTAATAAAAAATAGATTTAAAAAAATCCAAAGGGAGTATACTTATATAGCACTACCTTCTTAGAAGACCCAAAGCACTTTACAGTCACAGTCCCCATTCATCCATGCACACACACATTCACACACTAATGGCAGCTCCACTACCGAACACTGGCACCAATCAATCGGGAGCAATGTGGGGTTCAGTGTCTTGCCCAAGGAAACTTTGACACATGTGTTAGTAGGGCAGGAACTGATCCTGCGGTCTTCTGATCAGAGGTCAACCACTCTACTACTGCACCATTGCCGTTTCACTTTTCAAAATACATTTTGAAAAGCAAGAGCCTGATAATAAACGTGCTGTAACCCAGTTTATATTTACCATCACAAAATACACGTCAGTTCTTTTTAAAATAACGTGTTAATACATTTGGAATTCCCCTTCAAACTTCTTTAAGCCTTTTTTATAGTCAGACAGCAACATGAGCAAATATTAGAAAAGATCATCTTGTGAAAATGAAGAACCAAAACTTCCACCAAAGATGGGGGAATCTTATTTGGAAATGTTCCATTTTAAGAAATAGTCGACATTTTCTGTAAGAAAAATAAATAAATAAAAGGTACATCAATTCAAAAGGTTTTTGCCACATTAAAAACTGGTTTGTTGCTATGATGATACCCTTAGCTCAAGGTAGTCCATTTAAGTGTACTACAAGTATTCCTATTCTATACTTTTTTGTTTTTGTTTTTGGTCATTGGTTCTAAATGAATTAAATTCTGGCTTTAAACAGGATGATAGCAAATACTTCAGTGTATTTAAATCAATTCATATAAACAGAAAAACTGAACATAAAGGGTGACCTTCAATGTCTTCCAGCACTTTTAGCTTTTACTTTTTAGCAAAACAAAGTTAGTAAAAATACAATAAGAGAAGACAAGTATACGCAAAAAGAGGTCTACTACAAGTGGTCCGCACTAAACGGAGGCAGTAAAAGTTTATTTTTATATACTATCTGTATCTTGTAAATGTTCCAATTTAGTCTGAAGAAGTATTCAGTTTGTATACTTCTTACACTACATGTACATGGTCCACAGTATACTTGCTATACTTATGTTTAAGAATATTTCATAAAATATACTTTTTGCTAAGGTTAACGTCAAACTCCAGACAGAAAAAGGGAAGTCTTTAAATAGAATTTACTATTTACAAGATGCAGTAAACAATCAACAAGTTTAATCTCTTAAGAAGTAACACGGAGGGCTGAGTTGATCTAATATACCAGAATACTGACATTAAAAAAAAATACTACCTATTTGCTCATATTGCTGTCTTACAATAAAAAGGCTCAAAGAAGTAGAATTTTTTGTAGCCACAGTGACAAAGCACATACAAACTTGCCACATATACAGTAGGTGTGGTAGCTAAACTGAACCTGCTGATTTAACATAACAAAACAACAATTCTGACAAACAGATTCCAAAGAAAAATGGTGTTGAAATGCTCCAGACAAGAAATAAACCAGACAAAAACGTTGTGGTTGGACCGTCAAAAAACAGTGAACAAAAGAATGCCTTCAAATGTAAATAGGGTGAAGCAGCATTGTGAGTTAGAGTCAGAACATCAATGTGAGACTGATAGATATTTAAATACTGGCTGTGGCTTCTTTAAAAAAAATAAAAATAAAAAGGGAACCCAAAAACATCAGAGAATCTTTCAAACCAATCTTCTGCATTTTGGCCTTAGTTTGTGTTTTGTGACCATCCACCCAGAGGTGTGTTGTTCTTTTGACAAATAGATTAAGTGATAAAATCAGAAAGACCAACAATTTTTATAACTATTACTTACTAAAGAAATTAGATACAATTTTAATGGTGACCTATAGAGTCAAAAGTACAGAAAAAAATATTTTTCACTATAATTTAAGCACTCCATCATTCCTAAATGTTATATTCTTTTATCAACATAAAAAATAAACTCAACATTACTCCAAGTTTACTCTAGCTAATGTACAGAGATCTTCATGCAGTCATGATTAAGAACAAAACGTCTCAAAATTTCCCCTGAAAGTGTGACTAATTCCACAGCGTTCACAGGAAATGTGGACAAAAACAAACGAGCACTGGAAGATTTATAGAAATAGTAATTGACTTTTTTTATCTTTACACCTACTTATTTATTAATCAAAGGGGACAAAACAGCAGAGGATGCTAGAAAACGGTTAGGGTGTGGAGTAAAGAATTTATAGCACGCGTAGACACATGGTCACCGATGCTTTCTGATCTCCTGTTTGTTCTTAAAGTGTAACCCCTTCATATTCCAGGTCACCAATTTGCAATGTGTCATTTAATCCAGGACTCAACTGAATTTAGCATCACGGGGAATGGGAAAAATACCGTAGAATATTTTGTTTTTATGTCATACGAAATCAATTCAGACAGAAAAGGGTTAAATCTTACAAGCAGTCCAAAGATGCTGTTCCACTGCATTTAAAAACCAGTATTTAAAAAGACCACAAGTTCCAAACAGGAAGTACCTGCTGGCTCCAAGAAGCCAAAATCCCATAGACTTCTATTGACAAAAAAAGAATCGCTATTACATTCAGTTTGTCAGAATAACCATTCTTGCATGTATCCCCTTTTTTTAAACATCTTTCTTTATTTTAAGTTATTCAAGCCCTACGCTGACCAATCAGATGCCTCAATAAAACTTGACTGTGGACCCCAGCTTGAACATTCGAAACGTTGGATTGACAAATCTTCCAAAGCCCGCTTTCAAGTGGCAGCGGTGTGGACATTCAACAAGCCCAGTCCTTCTATAGAAAGGTCGACTCAGACCTTTAGACCAATCCCGGCTTAATGATGTTATCTGGTTCCAACATGGCGTCATCCTTACCGCAAAAATATGGCAACTGAATTAACTTTATTTTGTTGAAGCTGGAAGTACAGCATTTTCTATGGGTGACATCCCACTCACTTTGTCCAGTTCTCTTATACAGTCAATGGGTTTGTGTTTTTCTGCTTTGTGTTTCTACTTGCATATTTTCTGAACTTATTATATCTAACCTCTAGATTTCAAGTGACATTTACACATTTAACACATGGATCAAAACATTGAAAATTACCTTTTAAATGTAGGCATTCCAATTATATCTACACTTTACATGCAACGTATTTAGTAATATATTGATACTTTGATTTGATTTTAGATATAACAGTTATCAATGACAATGTTTATGGTTAGGATTCAAATTAATATGAGGATTTACATTTAAACCAAACATTTACTTTACAATTCAGATTTGAATCAAATTTAACATTTAAATGCACAATGTAGGTATATAACGTAATATTGTTTTTTTTTATTCATGTTTTGTTTTTTCCATCGCATTTCCCTTAATGCATTTCCTTTTTCTCTCTGTGCAGACATTTTGTTGAACTTGTACTTCTACTTATTGCAATAACAAAAGGCAATTCATTCAGAATTTAGATTTGTCAAGTTTAGGATTGGCATTTTGACATAATAAATAACTTTTAAATTAGCTGTTAGACTTCTTTTTTTACACATACTTTTAGAATATAAAGTGATTTATATTTAACATCTTTTTTCCTTTTAACGTTAATATTTACATATATATTTACTAAATGGCATTTCTATAACCCCTTATAGCATCTTTTGCAATATTTTCTGACTATAATGCGATTAAATGTGGCAAATCTTGGCTAGATCTGATAGAACTGTGAGATCACTTTGTCATTGGGTGACCTTTATTCCTGTAGTTACAGTTCATTAACAATAACATTAAACACAGATGTAAACATCACAGCCATGCAGCCTCTTCTCCCAAGGCTGTATTGTGTCTAGGAGGAGGCCCGGATGGCACTGAGCAGAACTGAGCACAGTGGATACTTCTGCTGAGGGCTCCGGTCATTGTCATGGCTTGACGGGGCTGGATGAGAGCCCGGTGAGAGTGGAAGGAAGTAATAAGTTAGACTTGAGGTGACTCCCACATCCAACTTAGAGTTCACTGGAGACACGGTGAAACAAAGAGGTGAAGCCCTTGCATGATGCAGTCATATTCACCTCAAATAACACTATCAAAAGCCACTTTTCAGCTTGAAAAAGGTATTTTCAAAAAAATGTAATCCACAGATTCACCACACAGTAGTATTAATGTGTGCAAAAACAGGGATTTTGACCCTAAATTCTGACTGATTGTTGTTTTGATGACTTAACCATAAGCTGATAGTCAAGTTGCAAATGTGCCATTTCAGAAGAGGATGTATGCAGCACATCCCTAAGAGTCAACAAGGTCACTTCCACTTTTTCTGGGCTTGCATCTTGCAGCATTCAAACAGCGTTGTAGCCGGTTCACAGCGAGCCAAATGGTGTTGCAGCATATTGAAACTGACTGTCGTCACTGGCATTTGAAAGCAATTGGGGGGTTTATAAGATAAAGTGAAGGATTTTCTTTACACTGTATTTATCTGCAAGGCAAAAACAATCACATCCAAAACTCTTCACATACTGATGTTGACTTTCCTTCACTTTCTCTTCTCTTTTTTCTGCTCACAGAATTGTTTAAAAACCCGACTGAAAAACAAATACTTACTCAAAGTTTCAATTCTAATGTAGGTTCTGATTGTGTCAAATGGATGCATTTCCTCAAATTCCTTTCAATAAAAAAATCATTAGAGCTACAGATGTGAGTGTTGTACCTTTCAGAAGCATGTGCTGCACTTTCCCCTGTGGATGACTTCCAAACGTTGAGTGCTGTCAGCAAACACCAAGTGTGGTGTCAACACCCTAATGTTTTTTTTAGTGAAATAAGGGTGGTAATATCACAGAATTCCAGCTATAAAGAGGTCAACTAAACCCTAGGGCTAAAAAAGCAGCACCTGCAGGTCAGCATAAAAAAAGAGGGTCTGGATTCAGTGAGGTGAAAGTTTAGCCAGGGGACAACAACACAGAAGTACACAAAAACAAAAAAAGGGTTTGGGTAAGAAAAGCAAATGAAAAAGCCCACGGCATAAATCCAGATAATGTTAATTCATAAAAAAATGTAACAAATGCATTTTGATAAATTGTGGAATAGAGAAGAAGTGATAATCAGACTGTAGCAGAACTAACCAGATTTCCTTTTGGTGCTTTTGTTTCTTCCTGATCAGTGATGGCGTTGGATAAGAACACCCACAAAAAAGCACACACTTGTAACAAACATTTCTGATGGTTTAATCAGAAATGGTAATACCATTGACTGTTAAAGAGAACTAGACTGAGTGACTCTTTCCCAGTCGTGTTCCAAACAGGCAGTACCCGCTGCCTCCAAGAAGCCAAAACCCAGTAGAATTCTATTGAGAAATAAACAACTATTACTCAGATTTGTCAGAATAGCCATTCTTGATCTGATAGCTGTTTTTCCTGTGTTCTTGCTAATCCTAATCTTTTATTAATGTTTTTTTTTCTGTAGTGCAGTTATTAAAGTTATAAACTGACCAATCACATGCTTCAATAAAAATACGTGATCTCACAAATGTTTGATTGACAGATGTATGTAGCCTGCTTTCAAGTGATAGGGCTGTGGCCTCCCAACAAGCTCACTCTTGTTTGACGAAGGAGGTTTCCATAGAAAGGTCGACTCAGACCGACTCGGATCAATCACTATACTCACATCGTCTGGCTCCAATACTACGGCGTCCGTACCGTGAAAAAACGTCAACTGAATTGACTTCATGTGGTTGGAGCTAAAGTAAGCCCTTTTCTATGGGTGATGTCACGCTCACTCTGTCCAGCTACTCATATACAGTCAATGTTTGGTAGAAACAAGAAAAAAAAGGAGAAAAGTTTTGCTATTCTCTGCCTTTTCAAACCGAGTCTGCTGGACTTTTTTCAAACTAGGACATTTTTTCTTACTACCTCTTTTTCGACACTTTAGAAGTCTTCATCTCTTGCTCATGTTTTAGCTCCAACACCGAGACAAACTGAACTATTCCAGTTCTACACCAACTGTAAAAACTAAATCGGAAGGATATAAAAAGTTCTTTGTTACAGGATATTAATCTTATTATGAAAGCTTTTCAACAGCAAAATAACCTTAGCATAAGAAAATATGAATTCATTAGAAAGATTTTTTGCTTACTTGAATTTATTTTATTTGAAGAATTTCTTTACTTATTTCTATATAGGGGGCCTGTTTTTACAGTGCATGATTTCCTCTCTGTACCATATTTTTCACCATCTCCCCACAAACTGCTTCCCATCTCTCCCAGTGATCCCATTACAACTGCTTCCTAACAGGAAGACAGCTTCCCTGCTTCTCTGGGGAAGCAGGTGCTTCTATTGTTGCAATGTGATCTTGCTCTTAGATATGCTCCCACAGACCGTGGAGATCTCTGTACAGTAAGCGTGTCTGTCTTTTCCACCGATTCTTCCACTAAAGATCCTTCTCATGGCCAGCAGAGCTTTTCTCCGCTGGATGTGAACCGGCTTCTCACAGCTTAAGGAAATAACAGCAGTCCAACTCCAAAGCTTCGGCACACACAATTGCTACCAAGTAGAAATGTAATTCATCCGAGGTGGAGTCAAACCAACACCTGTAATGATTTGGAAATGCCATCAGGCAAAATTGTCAGCCGCCTTTGACATCTGTCAGTTGTGTCAGCAGCTGATGTAGATGAGGCAACAGAAGTGTTATCTTTTTTTTTTTTTAATCTAAAGGAATTTGTTGTAAAGGCTTTGATTTATGGTTGTCAACTGCTGTTCTTGAGACCAAACAAGCTCTCAATTTATAACTTCATGAAATTCTGGTTTTGTTACAATATCTATGGATTTCCAGCCCATCTGTTGCAGAACATCTTCTGATGAGGACCCAATGCTTGTTGAAGATTCTCTGAATTGACCTCCTAAGTTTTAAACCATCTTAACTTCTGTTTTCTATATTTCTGGTCTTAAGGTGCCATCCTTTCAGTTGAATTAGTCCAAATTGAGTTTCATATCTCATTAAACTGCCTGGTTCACTGTTTCAAGATTATTCACATGTGAAAGAAACTTAACTGACAAACATGCTTTATGTTGAGAAGTGAATCACACAGGATTGTTGACATTGTTAATTCAGGTCAAAGCCTGCTTAACGTGGCAAGATCTAAGTTAACTAAAAGACTGAAGTCAATACAGGATCAAGCTGGCTTCGCTTGAGAAACCTGAGTTAGTGATGAGATTCCAAGCAGGTCTGTAATCTTGGAAACCAGGTGTAAAGAAATGATTTCGAAATGATGATCAAACCCGAAATCATTTCGGGTTAAGGATGTTTGCATTGATTTAAAGTTGTGAAATGCTAAACTCCACATTAAAGAAATACAATAATTTCTTATTTTCAAAAATGAGAACCTTAGATTGGATAAGTGGAGTTTGTCTCAAAGACCCACTCCAATAAAAATGATGCTCTTGGTGTTTCTGACATGTTCTTGTGGCACTTTTTTGATGATGTAGGAAATAAAGAATTTAAGCTCAAAATTGCATTTCTGAGTTTTTCTTTATCAAAACCATTGGGAATCAAGAGAAGACAAAATATACAGTTTGAAATAAAGCTTACGAGAGGTAAAAAAATATTCTGAGCAGGCTACAAGCCCAGGAAGGGGACAGTGGGTGGGGTTGTCTAGCATCAACGGTCACTGACAACTCAGAGGTAAATTTCTAAAAAAGTACTACTACTCTGCAGAAATTATGTCCTGGAAAACAACACAGTTTTTCTTCAAACTTTGGCTAAAAAATGGCGTAATCATTATTAATGGTCCGCTTTTAAAATTGATCAAAAAATGATCGGAGTGGCACTTTCAGGTGTATTACAAGAAATAGAATTTGCTGGAAGATGCCGATGAGACACTAGACATCTGTGTCCACTTTGCCCTCCTTATTAATTTACTATTTCAACAACCTTAACTTCATATTTTTGCTTTTATGTTTTTTGCTTCTCCAAAGCTCCGCATATTGGACAATGGCTGCACTGAAACAGTTCCTCCCGAATTATTTCCTGATCCATAATCATCACTTGTAAATGGATGAAATCTAAATTGAGATTTGAACAAAATTCCCTGTGATGTGCCAAATAAATAAATCAAAAATAAAAATGGCAAGAATCACTGAATGTAAGTTAGCACCCAGACACAGCAAGAGTTCCTCCTAGAAAACAGAGATGCTCGGTACATCCTTTTTTTCCCCCCCATTTCCTTGATAAACACTGATAAGCATATGAAAATCTGAATGCAAATATGAAGTTCCGTCACATTAAGTTATAGTACTTCCTTCCAAACAGGAGGGTACCAGCATTTGATCTCCTGACTTACTTTACCACCTTGTTTGCTCCTCATTTACACACTGAACACCTGAAGGTTTTCACACTTCATCAGAAGCTGTTTTGATAGAACAAAACCCAGGATTTGATCTCAGAGGGTAAAGCATACACTGGCTGCTGAATTTCATGAGAGAAGAGAGATTGTTGCTCTTCTATCATGGCATGTTTGTGTGTGCCAACAGGCGTGTTTTTGTACAATATGTGCACAACAAACTTTGACACAGGCGCCAACCTCAAAAGTATGAGGTGTAAAAGGTGAACCTAAAGATTTCACTGATACCGCAGCAACGAAGAGACAAACAGGAAGCATTTCTGTGAATAACAGCAGCGCACTAGGATACCGTCATCCTCTCTCCTACACACATGCAACCGCTTCCACTACATTATCTGATCGAAGCGTCACATCAGGATTCAGGCTCCACTTTTTGAGCTGATGCCTCAGTTAAACTTCAACAGTTTTTATTACTCAGATGAGATGACTTTAATCAAACGGATTTTGGAATACAGTTGTTTTCCTGGGCTTGTGCAGGAACGATGAGCCAGGAGGAGGCAGGCAAAAATGTTTTGATTCGAGTTGCTTTTGAGAAAAACAAGGAAACACATTTGGTGACATAACGGACAATGATCATCTTCCCTGTTCCAAAAAAGAGGGGGAATTCTGTTTATCTCGTGAAAGCATCAGCAATAACTCACATTTTAAGCTTCTTCTTCTTTTTCTTTTATTGAATACAACCTCACGTAACCTCTGACATGACAGCAGAGTCATAGTCAGCACTTTTGTTAATAGATATTACCCTTAAGGAGTCCTTGCGTTAAGATACTTTGTTATATCTAAACAACTCAAGTATAGGATTCTGTTATGGGATTTAAGACACTATTTTTGTTATTGGTTTCCTTGTTACCATGGAGACATGACTATTCATAAAAACCATGCTGGAATCCTTGAAATTAAAAAAATATTCTACATAGTGAGGCGATTCTGAATAACAAGGTCTTTCAACATGGAAAACAGAAGACTGAATGAATTTGCCCAAGTCTGTAAATTCTGTGGAAGTTGACAAATAGCTCTAAAAATGGCATGACGACATCTGGGGGATCATGGGAGTTTTGACATAACCTGTCAAGGCAAACTGATTTCAAAAAGCTTTTTTTAAAGCTGGTTTGTAGGAAAGGCAAGAAAACTTTTGTGCAGTTAAAATCACCACAAAAAAAAAAATCAAAAAAAATCCCCACTGTCAACAGAATGTCAACTCATTGATTTATCATGGCGTTCTTAGTTGCCTCCACAGTCCCAGTAAAAACATACCCAAATCCGTCCATCAAGTGTATCAGGAAGACAAATTACTTTAAATCTGCTACATGAGATCACAATGGCTACAAAAGTCGTGGTGCAGGCACATGTGTGTTTCTTATTTCTGTACTTCCTCGCTGAGTATAAAAAGCATGAATCATAAAAAGCTCAGGAAAGCACAAGTTCCTCAAACATGATAAGACAGTAAATGATGATGATGATGGGGGGTGGGGGGGTGGGGGTGTCAGCATTGCCCTGCCTGAATAATGCCCTCACTGACAGGAAAGTGATTCAAACATGAATTAAAACTGTAATACGATACAACAAAACTGGCTAAAGTTCAACATCATGTTATTATAAACTTCTACCGGTAAATTTAGGTGCAACATAATAAAAGTACAGTTTGCTTTGCCAAAATTCTGGTCAGTGTGTGGACAAACTTGTCACTTGTGGACTATTTAATTTAAAAATCTATTAAAGAGTTAGAGGACGTTACCTGCAGCTCAATGCTCCGTCTCCATCTCCTCCGCTCCGCAGGTGAGTGACGAATAGTTCAGGTCCGTCGTTCATTCAATCATTCATTTCTGTCGGCGGTTGAAGCCTCATCATCCTGGGAAGCAGGAGTCAGATCTGTGGTTGCTGGAGCTGCGCTCCTTTACGCTTCACCAAAAATAAGAAAGAAAGAAAACACAGAGAGACTCATGGGAGAGCAAACAGGAAGTGTTGAGTCTGCTGCATGTGAGCACAATGAGGGAAGCTGCTGCTGTGGCTCTGAGCCTCTCTGCTTGCGTGTGCGCGCCTGTGGGCGTGCGCGCGTGGGAAGTGCATGCGTGTGTTTGTAGTTGCGTGTCTGAAAGGCTGCATGAGGATTTTAAAGGGATGTTGGCCCCTGAAAGGAAGTCATCTGCGCCATGTGTTTGTTTTCACGCTATTTTTCACACAGTAACCTGTCTTTGTTGGAAAGCTTTTTGTTTGTCCAGACTGAACTCTTCAGTCCAACATTAAACCTTTTCTCGAAAATTCTAATGAGATTTGGGGCACATTTATATTTGAAAAAACACCTGCAAACAGCTTTACTGGTCTTGAATAAAAAAAAAAGAAGAGCAAGAATGAAGGCTAAAACAATAATACAAGAATCAAACAAAGTATGAAAATTGTGTTTTTGGTGTTTAACATGTTTTTGTGGCATTTCTTTTAACGATAGTGAAAAACATTTCAAAATTTAAACTCAAAATGGTATTTCTGAGTACTTATTCAAATCGTGATTCAAGAGCAGAAATTTTGAAAAAGAGCTGGGAACGCTTTTACAACAGTGTCAAAAGATGATTGATTTATGGGTGACCTGGTATCTGTGATGGATCTTGTAAGAGGGAATGAGACTGAGTGTGTGTGGTTCTGTTGCACTGCAATATACTGGCAACTTAAGTGTGTACCCTGCCTTCCCCAAACAGCGCCTGGGAGCTCCAGCAACCCCATCGCCCCCAGAAGGGATTCAGTGAATTCAGTAAACAGATGGATGGATAGAAATACAGTTGTGGAACATCTGAGTCTTTCCAAAAGCTTCATCTATGTCCCCCCCATCTGTCCCTTCAGCTATCAGGCTGTTTAACTAATGTGCCCGATATGACTGTCATTTTATTTTACGAACTGTCATCTTATTGTTATTTATTGTTTGTGGTTGTGTGTGTTTTGCTGCCGGACACCTGGATTTCTCCCTTGGGAGATTAATAATGTTTATATCTATGTACAGCAAAGTGGAGCCAGTTTAGCTCGTGCTGGTTTGCGGCGCCTTCCGTCCATGAAACCAGGGTTTGAATCCGGGCTGCTCCCTATTCCCTTCTCTGCTTCTGTGCCAGTCCCAAGCCCGGATAAATTGAGAGGGTTGCGTCAGGAAGGGCATCCGGCGTAAAACATTGCCAAGTTAACCATGCGACTCATCCTCGAAAGAGGGGTTGTTTCGCTGTGGCGACCACTGATGGTAAAAGCAGACAGAGAAAGAATATATCTATGTACAGCAAAGCAGTGGTTAGAGCTGATCTGACTCAGGCTTTAACCGCTGATTGCCTCCTGCAGACCTTATTGGACAAGTGCTTGGGCTCCACATCATTATGTTGTTTATAAAATAGCAAAAGACCTTTAAAAGTGGTCAGTTCTCTTGGTTCTGCGTAATGTTTTTCCTGAGTCAGTGGTGTTCATTAACACTTCAGGAAGTGCAGTTTCAGTGTTATATTGTTTAAAATCTGACTGAAATGTGTTTAAAATGCCGTTTGAGTATAAAAAGCTGTTGAGTTGGATTAAAACAGCCTTTTTCAAAGATTTTCTAAAAAAATTAAGATACAAAAAAGAGAAATTAGCCACTACAATATGAAATGATCCAAACTACTCATTTCTATCATTTCTAACTGTGGAGACAAAACATTAGGCAGCAGAAAACTGGAATAAAAACATGTTGAGGCCTGTGAAAAATATAATACTGACTCTCTTTCATCATATACACACACAAATACAGCTGTTTTCTATCAAAATTGCATGATGGAGGTGAAGGGTCTAATAATTAAAGCTTTTTTGGAGTTAGCGGTCTCTGTGCAACCCCCACTTCAGGGAAATGCTCCCCCCTGAACACACATTTATACACAAAAGTGCACACACGCACACTCATTTAAATATCTAATTGAGTAGCTGTGAATTCCCCTTCTCTCTACTGTGGTGACAAACTTAAGTATTTCAAAGTTCTTACAATTCATCAACTTTAAAGCATTCATGTTCATCTTTTTCATGAAAATCTATAGTTTTATTAAATGAGAAATTCAAATGCCATTTTTTTTAATTCAACATTCGTTTTCTTTTATGTAAAAAGTATTCTGCGCAGCTCAAACATTTTGTGCTTTAACTTCAGAAGCGCAGCTCTAACGCAAACATAAAACCTTTATTTTAAAGCTGTGTGAAAGTTAAAATATTTGAATAATTTTCCAACATTGTGAGAAAGCTCAAAGTAGCAGGAAACCAAAAGCAAAATAGATGCTACCTAAAGGGAAAAAAAAATAAAAGCACACTTTGACACAACTCTGGAGAACTTCAAAAATACATGATTAAAGATAAAAAAAATTGACCAAAAACCTAAAGACATCCAACAACAACCATCGTCAAGTTTTTCTTCCAGACTTGAAGGGGAAAGTATCTACTGGAGAACCACTGTCAGGAATCCACTCAGACTTTTCAGCTTCCAGTTTTTTAGCAGGTCCTTTTAAAAGGACAGAGTTCTGAAGGGCAAACACTGCTAAATGATGGTGATGTGAACCCGTATGCTGAGGTGCCATGTGGTAAAAACCCTAAACAAGAAACAATGTCTAAGAAACTTTCCAATATTGCAACAGTTTAGACAAATAGACGACATGACTTTAAAAAAAGTCCATGATTATAAATATTCAGCAGATAAATAGGTTATTTTCTTGAATCGCAATTTTCAATCATGGCCAATCACAACAAAGCGAGAAATAAATATAGCTACACAGATCACACAAACATTCGTGACACTTTTACATCTGACTGGTCCAGAGCTACACCTAAACACAAAGCGAATTGCATCACAAACCCTGTTCTGTGTTGTGTCCTAAAAGCTGCCTCTCCAGTTGTTTATAGATACCTTCACTTGGGTTTTTAGTTACAAGATCACAGTGTTTGTGTCCTTTTCCAGTACCCTGCCAGATTTGTGCTCACCTGGCATGCCACACCCAAATCACCTCAGGTGCATACAGCAGTCAGAACCTTAATTGGTTCCAGCCATGTCATGTGCATACTTGTGCTTTTTTACTTTAGTATTAATTTACTGGCTTATATAAGTGGATTAATTTATTTTCAAAATGTTAATACATTTTTGTCATCTGCTTTTATTTTACATTCAGTTTTATTTTTTAAAAACTGCATTTGCTAAAAAAGAAAAACTTGACCTGACAGCAATGACAACATCCTTATTTTTTAATTCAAACAAGGCTGAGCCTATTGAAAACAAACAAAAAAAACACAGCTAAGGAAAAAGGGTGACTTTTAAAAAACACCGATTTCTTTTCTAATCTGTTTATGTTAAATATCCTCAACCACATGATGCCATGATTTAACATGACAATACATTCATGAATATCCACACATCTATACAACTATACCCATTTTTGTGTTTAAGCATATTATAGTATAAAAATGAATATGAAATATGAGATTTATTATCAACCAAAAAAGATTTTAAAAAAACATGTAAAATCTCAGCTGTTGAAAGCCATCTTTGCTTTTTTGTTGCTGCCTTTTCTTTTGTCATGTTGACATGTTTATAATAAAGTTATGTGCATGTGTGGGTTTTCCCAGGACTCTCCAGTTTCCTCCCACCATTTCCTCCATACTAATACTTCATAGGTTCAGTGGTGTTTCCAAATAGAGAGGGTCTCCAAATTATTCCCTATAGGTGTGAATGTGAGAGCTTGTATGGCCCCGCGACAGACTGGCAACCTTTCTAAAGTGTACCCGGCCTTTGCTCAACAGTGACTGGATAGGCTTCAGTAACCCTGTTACCCCTAAAGGGGTTTAACGGATGGATCGATTTTTGTTTCTTCTTTCAAATTAGCATTTTCTCAATTCTTCAGTAAGTTGTTGTATTTTTCTTTTGCGGGTTTCTAGTTTATTTTCTCATTTTGCTTTTACACTATGTTTGCACTGACACCTTCAGCGTGTTTTTCTTACACACTCTAATCTGTATTACCTGCATAAACGTTTTTATTCTTTCTCCATTTTTTTTAAGAAAAACCTTTGTGCGTGTTTTCTCCTAATTCGCCTTTTTGAAGTTTAGTAAGGTCTGCAAAAATTGTCGACAGCTGGAGACTAATTATCATACTTCGATCTGGTGTGTTCATTTTGGGTATTGAAATTAGCGATATTAAGAATATTGTTTGCATGGTTAACTAATTGACACTTCTTCTGAAAAAGATTCACATTTGTGTCAATTCATTGTTTTTGAGGGCATTTTTAAACAGTAATTGCAAGATATTGAACATAAAATGAAATAGTATTTCTTATATGTGCTTGTAATGTTATATAGATAAAATACGTTTTTTTTTACACTTTAAAACTAGATTTTGTCTGTTTATATGCTTTTCAGAGGCTGTGGGCTCAAAATGTAAAGGGGATTTTTTTCCTGTGCTCGCTTGATTAATCCCCCACTAACTTGGTAAAAAACAAAGATGCTAATCTGTAAATGAGTTGCAGGAATATCTGAAAGGTCATGAAAATCCTCAATGGTCTTCTAAATCTGCACATAAGGTTGGACCACAACTTTACAAGTTTCACTTTTAGCCAGGTCTCTCTCAAAAATAGATTTAATCTCAAGGGACTTCCTGGTAAAATGAAGGTTAAATAAATAAAATAAAGTAGAATTTAACTCATGGTCAGATTGGAAAAAAGGACAGAAAATTTTAAAGAAGAGTGGGAGTTCTGTGGAGGAGTAAAAAATATATAAATCTGCCTTTATCAAGATGAAGGGAAAAACTCAGAAGAATGGAACATCCTGTCCAAACAACTTATCTTTTTATATTAGATCATGGTTTTCAAATAACATTAAATAATATGTTATTTATGAGAAACTGCACCTCAACTTCAAAACAAACATTATCATCATCTTAAAGGTGTATTTTGATAAAAATGCACTAGAGAAGGCAACAATCAAAATATTGTAAATGCTGCCCAGGCAAAAATAATACAGTAGCAAATAAATCAATGGCTATGTTTGAGTTTTTGTGTCACTAAACCGGTTTAAGCACCTAAGTGGTGCTTAAAGCACTGGCGAAAAACCTGCATCAAGTGTCAGTGGGCACAAAAGTCCAGTCAAGGCAGAACTTGTTCTTTTTGTGCTTGTAATTTGACAGTTAAATACTTTAAAATTGTCAAAATGATTTAGAATTTAACTTCAATTTTTTCCCCCAGCTATAAAACCCACACAACATTCACTTAGATTTTTTCTTTCATGTAGATGCTACAATAAGGTAAGCTTGGAGTCAAAGTGGTTTAATACATATTTGCATCAATAAGTGACAATTCCAAAGAAGCCTTCATGAAATCTATAAAAATAAAAAAACTCTTGGAGATGTTGACACAGTAGCATTCAGAGGAAAAACATACAAAAGCAGGTTGATAGACAGCTGCACCAGTTTGTCTGACTAAAAAAAAGCTTTATTGACAAAAGCTGGAAACTAAAAAACAGCAAACATGATGATAATGCTATTTTAATTCACGTTTTTGTCCTAATTTATTGAAGAGTCTTTTACAAAAATATGGTTTGAAATAAAATGTGTTCAATTCAAACTGATCTCTTCACTTAGTGTGTCCTCAAAAAAGTAAATTTATAATTAAAAACATATTCTTGCTATTTTTAAGAGACACATATTTATAAACAAAAACAAAATGTATCCTCAGGCTAATCATATATGCTTCACTTTGAGGGAATTCATTTTGAAGTGATTCTAATGGAAATAAAGTGGGTGATGGCTCCCCCTTGTGGTTTACGTCTGAACGACATGTAGCCTCCTGCTAAACTATGAGCGCCAGATGGCGCTGTAAATGTGGAGCTGACATGCAACAGGTCTTCCACAACAGCTGCAGGACTTCAAGGGAAAGCCACAATTCAGGAGGGATGCAAAGTGCTTAAAGATACAGTTAAATCTGCATTAGTGTCATTATCTGCGGACTCCCGCGAGCTGCTGCTCTGCAGCCGCCACGCGCAAGTTCCTCCTGGACACCACATGGCTGTTCACGATCTGATTCCTCCAGTCACTCAGTTTCATCATTTTGCGTTGCACTTATCATAAGAAAGTAATCAGGTGTAGCTGAGACAGGAGAAGAGCATTTAAACTGGTCCCTCCGGAGATGCTCGATTGCGTCTCTGCGCACGTCCGTCTCCCGATGCGCCACCAGTGGACGTCCTTGTTCCGCCTGGTGTCACCCCTCGGAATGAGTTTCCCTCAAGTGATGCCAAGCAAGATCCGAAAGTGAGAGGGCGGAGGAGAAGGAGAAAGGGGGTTGAAAAGACCTGCATGAGGAGTGGGGCTTGCATTAAGGACATGAACGACTCTGAAATCCAGCCGATCCTCTTTTTACGCACGAGCTTTGCGCGCCAATCAAAGTGTTTTGTTTTGATTTGAATTATTTATTGTTTCCAGGTGAGTTTAAATATTTCTAATCGTTACATTTAAAAAGGTTTCTGCCTAATTAAACTTGCCTGTGATGTTTTTACTTTTGAAAACCTTTTGCGCTAAGTTCTGTCCTCCTGTCTTTTTCTCTTGTCCTCTCTCCTCCGGTCTTCTCCTCCAGCGGGACCTGCGATGATGAGGGCCGTGCACGCCGTGCTGCTCGCCGCCTCCCTGTGGTGCCGGAGCGCGTTTGGCGGATACGGCATCGGTCTGTTCGCGGCCCAGACCTCTCCTCCAGACCCCTGCTACGACGAGCACGGCAACCCGCGGCGCTGCATCCCGGACTTCGTCAACGCCGCCTTCGGGAAAGAGGTTAAGGTGTCCAGCACCTGCGGGAAGACGCCCAGCCGCTACTGCGTGGTGACATCCGCGGAGAAGGGCGAAGAGAGGACCAGGAACTGCCACAGCTGCGACGCGTCCGACCCCAAGAAGTATCACCCACCCGCATACCTGACGGATCTCAACAACCCGCACAACCTCACCTGCTGGCAGTCCGAGAACTTCATCCAGTACCCGCAAAACGTCACCCTGACTCTGTCGCTTGGCAAGAAGTTCGAGGTCACCTACGTGAGCCTGCAGTTCTGCTCCCCGCGTCCCGAGTCCATGGTGATTTACAAATCCATGGATAATGGCAAAACCTGGGTGCCCTTCCAGTTTTACTCCACGCAGTGCAGAAAAATGTACAACAAGCCCAACCGGGCCGTGATCACCAAGCAGAACGAGCAGGAAGCCGTGTGCACGGACTCCCACACGGACATGTACCCTCTGACCGGAGGCCTGATCGCCTTTAGCACGCTGGATGGCAGACCGTCCGCGCACGACTTCGACAACTCCCCGGTGCTGCAGGACTGGGTGACCGCCACGGACATCAAGGTGGTCTTCAGCCGCCTGCACACGTTCGGCGACGAGAACGAGGACGACTCGGAGCTGGCCCGGGACTCCTACTTCTATGCCGTGTCGGACCTGCAGGTCGGGGGCAGATGCAAGTGCAACGGACACGCGTCACGGTGCGTGAAGGACCGCGATGGGAGCCTGGTGTGCGACTGTAAGCACAACACGGCCGGGCCGGAGTGCGACAGGTGCAAGCCGTTCCACTACGACAGACCGTGGCAGAGAGCCACGGCCAGGGAGGCCAACGAGTGCGTGGGTGAGTGCACGCGCTTTTCCGTGCGGACACTGAACGCAACTTCTGTGTTTTGTCAATAGGGGAAAATGAATAATTCTATTAATGCGCCCCATTTTCTTTAACTAATAATAAAACCTGCACAAAGAAATAAAAAAATGTTCTTAATATTTAAAAACATATTTTAGCTTTCAAAACACTATAACATTTGAAGGTTACGTTTTTATTTATCAATTATTTTAGAAATACTTCAAATACTTAAGCATCATCGGTGAGTATTTTTTTGGAAGTCACTGCTGAATCTAAACAGTCTTAATAAAAATGCACAGCGAAAAGGTTGGCCTGCAATCAAAAAGTAAATCAATATCTTAAAAAAACACGTTGCATTGTTTTCATGAAAGAAATGTAGCAAAGATGAGCTGATAGACTCAAATTATAAAAACATTGCAACTTTGACTTTTATGAAACAAGCTCTAAAAAATACAGACAAAATTGGGCAACTTTGAGTAAATTGGCTTAAAGATTTTTGTATTTACTAATTTGTTAGCAATTTACTAATTTTGTACTAATTGCTTAAATCATCAGGAAAAAGATAGAAAATATTTTACATCATATTATATAGTATTTGTGTTTGATGGAGGAGAAGTAGGTTTAAAAAAATTTGAAAAGTTCTTCCTTTTAGCTTGTTTGGTCTTTTCGGAACTCTGTGAAGTTATTAATATCAATTGTTTTCATTTTTTTCGTAACTTATTAGGAAGAGAAGCTTTTACACTTAGCAGTAACACAACAGACTTACAGTAATCAGGGAGTTGGATGAGGTGCACCGCATAAGTGGTGATGACAGACAGCTACAGAGAGGGGAAAGCAGAGAGGTGCTTGATGAGAGACGGGAACACTTGAGAGTCAGAGCGACGTTCCAGCCCATTCAGGCTCTTGAAATCTTCTCTCAGCCACAGGTCTGATAGGTGAAGGCGGCTCAGTGGCGTTTGACAGCTGCAGATCAGGTCACGTGGCAGCTGTTTAAGAAGGTTTCTGTTTGCTGGTTTCATCCAAAGCCGTGTGAAGACAGGCTTTGGGGCAGATGAAAACACGCTGCTGAAAAGTCGACACTCAGAATTACACACAATTAAGCAGAGCCTAAAGGGAGAGTTTAGCTCTCCGACCACTTCAAGCCTGCATGTTCTTTCAGATGAGGCCTTTTTTTGTACATTTTAATGCACAAATTAACATTTCCCCAAAATATTAACATTTGTTAAGGTGGAAATACTTGTAATCCCTCTTGATGCACAAATTGGTGAAAACATTTTAAGCTTTTTCCATTAAATTAAATTTAGTTTAAAGCTACTTTTTTCTTCCTTTAAAAAAAAAATCAAACAAAACTTTGTTTGCTTGGCCTTTCCCTTTTGCGCTTTCCCCTCTTCTTTGCAAAAATATTGGAAAAGAGAAGGAAAAATAAATCCCACTTCTTTAAATTGGTGCTGTTGGATCAAGGGGGACAAGTTTAAAGGTCCCCCTGAGAGTGTGAGAGTTGAGAATGTCACCAGGCTTTCATTAAGAAAGTGTGCATTGAAAAAGTGTTTCCGTGTGCAAGGAGATGTATGCTGGTGTGGGAATTGTGGGCCCAGCACTCCCCGTCCCGCCTAACAACAGCAGAAAAGGTGGGAAAATGACAAATCTGTTTTCAGCTCGCTCCAGAGGAGCTGAGTGAGGCTGAGGAAAAGCGTGGACAAAAAAATAAAAACAAAATCACCTTCAAAAATCCTCCCATAACCTTTTTTTAACGTCATATGAACAGCATTAGATTTTTAAAACCCTTTTCCCAATATTGTGCTGCTAATAAAGTATTTGAAATAAAACAAAAGTGGAAAATAAAAAAGGACGAATTTCAGGCAAAAGGAGGATTTTAATAGTCCCTAACTGCAACATTACATTTGTTCTTGAAGGAAAAAGACAATTTTATCCTAATCTAATGCTTGTAATTGTGACTTTCTTTCACGTTATATATCTTTTACCCAATCTTTGCTGTTTCTCTCAATAATGTCTCAAAAAGTCACATAAAATGCTTCATTATCCGTTGCAAAACTTAAAATCCTTTCTTTTACTTCCAGTACTTTAAAATGTATGTCCTTGAGCAAAAAACCAACAAAAACAAAGACAATTTAAACCATTTTTACTTTAACCCTTGTGATATCTTAGATGACCCCACCCTTACATTGAGGTGTTCTCCCTACCATGAAAAAGGTGGATAAAGGTGGAAAGATTTCATATAATCCATGGACACCAGTGAAGATCACAAATCATTGAAGAAAAATGGTTCAGCGCACTGTCTAGTGGGTCTAGATGACCCAACTCCCAACGTTAAAGTGCCTAGGATAGCACAAGGGGCAATGGAAAACATGCAACATAAGCCCTTTAGCCTGGGAGTCTACACCCAGGGTTTAGGATTTTGGTGAGAAAGTTTCTGCATTTAGTCATTGCAGTGATTTTATAATCCTAAAACAAGAGCCAAAGTCAGCTGCACCAAAAGAGATGTGAAAAGAGGGAGAGCATGCCTCCTCATGTGTCCAAAGGATAATTTTAGACCTGTATATACTCCGAGATCATCTGCGTGATGGCTATGATGGATCTCCTGCTTGTTTTTTTCTGTCTTTATCAAAATATATTTAACAGAAAGTGCCCTGATGACTTCCAGGTGTTGTCTGAGAACACCTGACTGACAGAAACAAACATTATGCAGACAAGCCGGCACACTTCAATTAAAATGTTTCAGTGCAAGACAAAAAGAGGAGAAAATCCAATCTTTTGATTTGTTTTTACATCTTACGTTGATGTTTGTTTATAATAAAGTTTTTTTTAAATGGTTCGAAGAAAAAATGTGAGAATGTTTTAGTGCTTTAAATAACTTAATTCATGATGAACTGTAGGTTTTTTTATTTCTACAAATCTCACAATTAAGGTCTTCGGGAGCAAATGTTTCAGAATTTTTGCTAAAATAAAAAAACCTAAAATATGCCCAAGCTGATTTTTTTTTCCACATTACAACTTTCCATAACGGTGCAAAACAAACTCCAGCTCTGATTTCATCATTTTTCAGAAATGTAAATCGTGACCCAAATAGAGTAGAATGCTGTACAGCTGTGAAATATTTTCTGCTCTCTGGTTGAGGTTTGGTTCCATCAGATGAGTTTAGACGATCCTTGACTTAGAAGCAACGTTTTTTCCACTGAGAGACACTGAAGTACAAGGTTTTCATCTTTAAAACTGCAAGCAGGATGTGTTGTTCAGGCAAGAAACAAAGCTGGAAATAAAAGGTCAGAGAGCCCTGCATTTTCTTGTTAAACCTCACCTCCTTTTAAAATACAAAGTTGTTTTTTTCAGATCTCCATCCCTCAGTGTAAAAGGGGAAATTCTTGAAAAACCTCTTCTCATGATTTTGTATCAGTGTCTACAACTGGTTTTATAAACCAGGACCATAAATAAGCGGCGTACCAGTCCAGACAACTTAGCTGCTTTCTGTTTCCCAGTCATAGAGCTGCTGTATGTCTCTGATGAACACTGGGGAGGCACATTCTGTAAGCGAGGCTGAGTGTGCAGCATGCAGGGCTGCAGCTGATCTCTAAAAAAGGCAGTAAGAACAGACGCTCACATGCAGCAAGAGCAAAGGAACAAGGAAAACATTTCTGGAGCACCAGAACTCTGGTTAGACCGCTTGCTAATTCATTAATTGGCCTCCTTTGCTGTGAGGCAGGTAGCAGGTTTGAGATGATCAGGGTCTGGAAGGGCATCCAGGGTGAAAGCCAAATTGCAGATGATCCGTGCAAAGCAATGCTGCTTTATTGACATTTTCTCTCACATGCAGGACTGTGAAAACCAGAGGAAGCAATTTTCTCTCTTGCAGCACCAATTTTAAAGCTCTCACTGTTTTTTACAAAGCCTTTGAGTCACACTTTTTCCTCACTCACCAGCTGCTGTGGGATTGGTCAAACGGATGCTGAAGCTGCAAGAGAGGGGCAGAATGATGTGATCAGACCTTAATCCAACAGATGACTTAAACTTGTCCTGTATTTCTTTAAGAAGTTCTAGAAAGAGCAGATTTTTGACTTGTTCAACTTTAAAAAAGTGGTTTCTGTCACTACAGTCACTGCTTTTACTGTGTTTTCACTGTACTCTCCCTGCAATGCTTGACTGCTGTGTGAGTGAGGAGGAGGAGGTTAAAAAGACTCTTTGGAAGTTCTGCACTAAAACAATTTGTGAAAAATCAAATACAAAATGTCCTGTCTAGATAAGCAGCTGCTTTGGTCCTCAGAAGTTAGGGTACGGGAAGATGTTTTCCTTTTCAGCCTTTACTTTATTGTAGCAACAATTTGGAAAAACCAAAGACAAATTATTTTAAAGTTCCTAAGCTTTAAGACCAACTCTGATAAACAAATAAAAAGTTTTTTTGTGTGTGTTTTTAACATGTTCTTGTGGCAATTTTTTCACAATGGATGACATATTAAGAAAATTAAGCTTAAAATCTGAGTATTTCTTCAAGTCGTTGTGAATCAGGAGCAGACGGAAAGAATCACCAGGCCACAAGCGCCCTGCACTTCTACATTCTGATGCATCCAGATGAAAAAGATACCAAAACAGAAGTAAGGCACACTTAAATGAAGTATCTCTGCTGAAATTGCTTTTTGTAACACACACATTAAGAGCAAAAATCCCCTCCTAACCTTCAATCAGATAAATGCTTTTTCTGTCAACTTTTCTTTGGTGTACATCGGTAATATAAACATCCGATGGGAATTTCACTTTGTAAAAGGACATAAAACAGATTCAACTGTTTTGCTTCTGATAGTAATTAATTTGTGATAGCAAGAATTAGATAAACTGATTATTTTTTATATAAAAGTCAAATTTTCTCTTTTAATTTTTGGATGACACCCTTTATGTTTTGGCAGAGCCACAAAAAAATGAAAGCAATAGCTGTGACAAATAAAGCAGATGCTGTAGAATGTGTGGAAGCTTCTCAGATCTTCAAGTTGTTACTGTCAGCACTTGGCTGCAGCATTTTTAAGCAGGAATTTTGGAGCTTGTTGTTGCTTGTCATGCAGACTGTTTAAAAAGTCCTTCAAGTTTGACAGAATTCCAGTTTTTTTACAGATAAATTCTCACAGATAAATTCTTTTGAAGTCTTTATATTCCTTTTTATAAAAAATAAAGAAAAGATTGAGAAAGTTTGAGTGTGGGTTTATGCTGGAGGAGAAATGCAAGTTTGCTTTTCATAATCTGAACTTCAACAAACATCTGAAACAGTTTTCCA
Organism: Oryzias latipes; assembly: GCF_053564925.1. Taxonomy (NCBI): domain Eukaryota; kingdom Metazoa; phylum Chordata; class Actinopteri; order Beloniformes; family Adrianichthyidae; genus Oryzias; species Oryzias latipes. The sequence continues at coordinate 34,558,473 of NC_136237.1, read as the reverse complement.
GAATGATCTGCTAGTTCTCTGAGGTTATTCTCAAGTGCAGATATATAATTGATTATGGATTATTGGGGTTATGAAAGCTAGGGCTCCGAATGTCATGCATCAAAAGCCGTCAGTTTTGCAGCCTGTGGATCTCGGCTCAGCGGCCCTTGGGCAGACTGAGCAGGTTTTCGACTGCGGTTTTGTTTCATTGCTTTGGCTTCACCGCATAATTGAAGCCAGACTCTGCTTGCAGTGTGAACACACTTTCTCAAACCAGTGTCTCTGTCCACATGTGTGCGTGTGCTGGTCTTTCTGCTCAGACCAGAAGTGTGACCTCAGTCTTCCTTTCTCAGAGAGAAACGGTTTGCTCTGAAGCCGGATCTCTTTACTCTCCTGGCTTCTGGCCTGCACTCATTTCCTCTCGTCACCCTCGGTGGAGCCAGCACTCTGCATGGACTGTGCTTGCTTTTTGTTTAACATCTGACCAGGCCAAAAACTTCGAAGTTTTACTGCTGCTTACCTGCAGTGTGTGTGTGGGGGGGGTCATTTTATTTAATGTGAGCTGCTCCTCAAAACAGAGGCAGAGAGTTAATTTAGTCATGGAAATCAATAAAAATCATTTGTTCTTTTCCTACAAAAAACTTGTAGGAAACGGGTTGTGTTTTAGCTGAATGAGGCAAATTTAGGTAAAAAGTTAAACATATAAACTGATAAACATTAATTAAGATGTACATATTCCTCTCAGCCTCTGCTCCTACTTGCCTTTTATTGTTTTACATTTACCTGTTAATCTCTTTCTGCTCTATTTTGATTCTGCAGTTTCTTTCTGTTGCTAAGCGTGTCTTTCAGTTGACTTTGTGTGCCAGTGGGTGTTTATGCAAACAGTAATTCTGTCCAGGCCTGGAGGCTTTTCAGCGCCCACAGAGACGTCCGTTAATGAATTAATTGGTGACTTGATGCCACAGTGAAAGCTGAGGGAGCATCTCCGTTTGTTGTGGCTTTGGCACTGAACTGCAGAATGAATGAATGAATGTGTGTGAGTGTGTGTGTGTGTGTTTGAGATGGGGAGATAAAACTGAAAGGGAGAAGTTCCTGAGTAATGGAAAGTGTTCAATTTTCAAAAAAATATAAACCACAGCAGACATGATCACTCTGTGTTCACGAGCCAGGCCCCAGTTTTTCATATATAATGTGTGAACGCGACGTACACCGCGCCTCTCTGTCACTTCCTTCATGATTTATGCTGTTAATTAAATTCTTTTACACAGTGCTGACTGTTTGCTGCAAAATTGTATGAATTTTTTTCCCTCCACCAATGTAAGATTGAAAAACGATGATGTTCACCAGTCGCTAAAGGTAGATTACATAGGGGTCTCAATCTATTTCTCCATCATAAATATTTAATAACAGTATGCAATACTATATTTTCTTACCAAATTAATGATTCTATGAAGAATTAAAATTAACTGGCATTGTTGTTCCAATGTCAACGATTATTTGATTTTGATTTGAAATGGTTTATTCCAAGCAATCAAATAGGAATAATACACAACAATACAATCATCAGTTATACATTCATGCATTAACTAATCAAACTTAGTATAATTAGACATATTAATAAACATTGCTTGAAAGGGAGTGGATGGAAGCGAACTTATATAATCCCACCCCTGTTCTACCGTAACCATTTTATTACATGATTTATCATTATCCGGTTCCTAGCTTTTATCAGACAGAATTAAGATTCTTGAAATATCAATATCAATATCAATTATCAAGCACCCCTATCACTTGAGAACAATGGACTATTCCATGTGTGACCCTCACTACTTAACCCCTAAAAGACTCTAGCGCCCTGAGTTTTAATGTAATTCGGACACATGCTTACTACCGAAATTTGACGTCACCCATTAGAAGAAAAACCTATTTAATATGAACATTTTACAAAGAACGTTTATGAGTACACTGATGAGAACTTGGATGAATTATAAAAAAATACATTTTAATACAATTTTTCTAACGGCAAATCGTGCAATTGTGGTTTTTCTTCATGCCAATATGATTAGCATTGGTGTACAATAGTTTTTCACAGAGACTCCTGGGAAATTGCCAGGGGACTAGATTTTGGAATTGTAGATTCAGACACCCAGACAAAATGGCGAATGCCTATATATTGCACTAAATAGTGAGCTGTGAATGAATTTCTGACACAATCCAGGTTAGCCACTCAATTTGAATATAAAAAAGGAAAAAAATGTTACGCTAACATTTTAGGCTATTGAAGTTATTCTGGGAAAATGCGATAACCAAACTTGTCAAAGGTTCTCATTATGCTTGGAGGTAACTGCCAGAAACAACAACAGTAAAACTATGCTGCTTGTGTGACAAGAAGAATGACAAAAAGCTAATTGTTGCTTATTTCTCAAACTACTAACAATCGACAAACTAAACTGCATTTAGTCATACATAAACATCCTTAAAACCAAATAAAAAACAAAAAAGATATAGTGTTACTCGAAGACTAGCCAAAACAAAGAGTTGTTCTTGCGGCTTTTAGATGTTGTACTTTTCCTTTTTAAAGAGATTTGAACTGAGATGATGAGAATCAAAGCATGAAATTATCACAACCTGGATGGAGGAAACAGTAGATGAAGCTGATTGAGAAGACCTGACGCTTGAGTTGAAAGTTCTAGGTAAGTCCCTCTACTCATAATCACTTAAACTGCTTGTTCACATATTTAGGGTGAAAACAAGAATACAATTTAAAGTGAGATATATTTAAAAAAAAAGCAAAGATGAGAAGGAGAAAATAGGAGAATTGAAACAATTAACAGAATTTAGGAAACTGTACTTTTTTATTTCTTCTGACATGATTGACCTAATTGTTTCGTCTTATTGCTTTGACCAACCCCTGCCAGATTATGAGTGGGCAAAAAGTTCATACTGTATACAGTTCAGACCAAAAGTTTGGACACACCTTCCCATTCATTTGAATGAGAAGGTGTGTCCAAACTTTTGGTCTGTACTCTATGTCAAACTCTTGATCATGAAGAAATACCAGATTGCTTAGAGAATGCATTACTAAACTGTTTTTCGTTTTCATTTTCATTCGGTCCTCTGGATTCTGGACATCATTGTGGTCTAATGTCTGGACCAGTCAAGAGGTTGCATGAAAGACTGAAAAAGGCTCGAAACAACATCTGCAGGGGCATTTTGCCCTTTTCCACTTTGGGCCCCAAAATGGCTAAACCCACCAGTGTACTCTGCAGCTCTCAACCCACAAGAACTACTGGGAAACATCAAATTTTTTCTGTGATTCATCATGGACACTGTCTGTCAGCTGTTTATTTAGCTGCAGCTCCTAGTCAAACTCAATGGAGCAGAACCAGAGATACAATCTTTTCTACTAAGCTTATTTTTGTTCCTTGTTAGAACCTTGTGTCTCTGTTACTCCCGCCAGTGTCGCCACATGATGACAGTTTTAATCAGTTTCCATTTGAGCTTTGAGCTTTTAATTTTCAGGCATTTTTTTGTTTGTGTTTTTCATTGAAAGTTTTCTGGATGTTTTCACTCAATGAGAAATGGACTATACCATCATTTGGCTTGCAGAAAAATAAATAATTTTTTTAAGAAGTATTTGTTCTGGGTAAAAATGTTTTTGGACAACCCTACCAGACATAGATGAGAAAATGTAACAGAACAGAACCGTCCGCTTGATGCCAGTCTGAATACAGACCAAACCCAAGGTTCGGGACTCGATCTGAAAAAAAGGATTTTTCCAGTCTGAATACACCCAAAGTCAGTCCACGCAGAAGAGCAACAGTAATTTAAAATAAAATTACACTTTTAATATTTTGCCCAAATTATTTTAGAATATGTTTTATGGAAACGTGACAGCTTCTAAAAAATGCATTTTGCTTTTGCTGTGGACCAGTCCAGGGGACCTTAGTGAGCCATCAGGCTACCGGGATCAGTGTTTGCACCCAGCAAAAAGCTAAATGAACAAAAACAATCAGAAATAAGGAAAATGATTGGTTGAGCAGTAAAAGTAAAGCCTTTGCCCAAAATAAATATATTACCAAAAGGAACCAAACCTTTTCCAGTCACATTTTTCTTTCACATCTTTTTAGGCAAAGTGTCTACAGCACCTTCTACAATAACATTCAATTAAATGTGTGTGAGAGAGAAAAAAACAAAAGGAGGCCTTTTGCACATGAAGCAGCTGAGCCTTTGATTCAAGGTGAAAGTCCTGGCAAAACCTCTCTGGCAGCGGTCGCTTTGCTCGCCGACAGGACCACCTAGCACGAGTGTGAGCGCAGTGAGCTCAGCGCGCAGGTCCTTAAGACTCACCATACAGATGATTAATGGCTGGATGAAGTTACATCTCCATACAGGAGCCTGCTGGGCAGATCAGAGCGCCCCCCGCTGTTACTGTGGCACAGGGCTGTCGTCATGAACTGCCAACAGCTGGAGCTTGCCTCAAAGGCAGAAAGTTTTTTTAGGTTGGAACTGGACAGTACAAGCTGGACTGACCAATTTCAATCACTAAATCAAAAGGAAATGATGAATAAACACAAATTTTTTCCATTATTCTTATGCAAGTTAATACTCACTGTCTGTGACTCACATTAAAACATTTTTTAAAGCACTTGCGACAGATCAACGTAGTTAAACAACTTTGTTGTGCGTCAAACACTCTCAGCTGCCGTCAGACAAAAAATACTTTCCCAGTAGCTGCTCCTGTGTGTCCGTTTCTGCATTCTTGGTGAATAGCTGGCAGTGATTTATCAACAAACTTTGTGTCTTTCCCATATAAGTCATGGTGCAGGCTGTGTGTCTGCCTTTGTGTGCGTCTGTGCATGGCTGTTTACCAGGGGTTTGCAGCACTCTGAGGTAATGGAGGCCTCTTAAAATCATGCTTGTTTTTGTGTGTTTGACCGTTTGTCCATGCAGCCTAGAGTCACAGGCAGCTTTGATATGAATTTCCAGGAGTATTCAGAAGGAAGCAGACGTACACGGCTGCTCAAAAATGTCGCAGTCAGCCAACCAACACCAGCATCACAGAAAAGAATTGTAATAAAATTTAGTGCTGTCATGCAATAATTTTTGACTTATTAATGAATTATGACTTAATTATGATCAGGTCCAGAGTGCTCAAATTTAAAACATCAAAAACAGTAGGAGCACTTACTTTAGTATTGAACACATAACAATGAACAGTTTTCTAAAGTCTGACATGAGCTGAAAACCTCCCTTTTTTCATGGGTTCGATATGATATTCAAATTTTTTGCGACTGTCTTTTTATTTTATATTCTTTAAGCAACAATTATCAAAACCAGAGGAAAAAAGAAGCAATACATTTAAATCTATGTGTAAAGAGAGTAGACAATATGAGTTTAACTGCTTTCATTGACAAAAATGATAAAAACGTTCACAAAATTAATTCTTTTAGATGTACCAGTTAATAGAAATATCTTTTGTATTATTAGAGTTTAATCTTGAAAGGATTTAATGGGCTTCACCATTCACCATTAACGTGTTATTAAAACCTTTATGTCAAATAAAACAGACACGTAAAGTTTCATTTAGCAAATAGTTTGGCTATAGCTTAGCGTCTTAACGTGAGCAGTGGTTCACCTTGTTCTCACCGGAAGCCAGTCATCAGCCAAGGTGCGGTTCAAAGCCTAACAAGTGAAAGTCTAAAAATGAATTTTATTTTAAAGCAACTTGAATGCAGAAACAATAATGTTATAGTTTAAAAATTAGATTAACACGAATAAAAAAAATGTTTTCTTCTGTAATTTATTATCTACGATTAACACCCATATATTTTGACAAGTCTAATAATTTAATTATTAAAAAGAACAGGAATCTGCGTCTGTATGTTTTTTGCAGTAATATCCAAATCTAAAAAGAGAAAAATAATCCTATTTTCTTTGATTTTATTTTGTATCGTACTCTTACAGACGCAGAAAAAAGAAGCCATGATGAATCATGCATGTGTCCATGTGTCTGGTTGTGTGAAGTGGAATGCAGCCCTCTGTGAGGGTAAAGTTTGTGTGGGGGGAGGGGGGTCATCTCAATTTGCCAGGGGTGATCCCAGGTTAATCCATCACTCATTTGTTATAGCAGATAAGACACAGAGTGGGGTGAGGGGCTGTGGGCTTTCACTTTCTCGCCGTTTCTTTCCTTCTCTCAACGTCACCTTACAAAAGCTCTCCCAATACCTGCCCCCCCCCTTAAAGTAGAATGCAATATTATATATATATATATATATATATATATATATATATATATATATATATATATTCAGTTCTACTGGGACAAAGTCTGTTTGCTTTGTTTTTAGCGTGAAATTCTTCGAACAATTGCATGAAAACATTAAAGTGGTCCCAGCTCCTTTGCTGTTTCCTTCTCCAACAGCTTGGTAGCCCCGCTGCCTTTAGGACAAAGCAGCCAATTAATTAAGGTTGGTATCCCGCTCAGAGCAGCCACAAAAGCACTGGCTTCAGCTGATTGAGCACCCTGGTGAGGCCTATTTTAAAGACAGAAGAGGGAAAGAGGTGAGCTAAAAAAGAAAACAAATGAGGAAGGATGACAGGCATAAAGAAAGTGGCTTGTCATTACCTGATCAGCAATGGCTACCCAAACTCTCACCACATGTACAAACTTACGTCACTTCCTCTTTGTGGCCAACAGTGCGACATTAACTTGACATTAACAACATTAACTAGCTCCCGTAATTTGTCTTTTTTTTTGTAAGGTTGTTCGTCCAAGATTCTTAAACTTGTAATTCACTGTTGAATTATTAAAATGAAAAAGATATGTAAAAAAAAGACCAGCTCCCAGTAAATTTCCAGACATTTCTGCCTCCGTTATGACAGTAATTTAAACAGTCGATAACTCTGCGGTCAGAAGATGAAATATTTTTAGTCCTTTAGTAGTGCTTCGCAGGATCATGAGGTTCTGATCCTAAACATTTATTCTTTCTTTTGTTTTTTTCAACATCAAAATAAACATTTTCATCATCATAAATATTTTAAGAGGTAATTGTTGTTATTTACATCCAAAGACATACTCTAATCGTAAAAGGCTTAAGCGGAAGTAGAGGCAAAGTGGGATCCAATCGTTTCGCTGTTACAGACAAGGCTCCTAATGCTATGTTTGCAACCAATGCGATTCACGCATCAGATTTGCTTTTGCACCACTCTTTGGTGGTCTGTCAAATTCTCTGTTCGACGCTTGTCCAAAGACGTGTTCAAAACCTTGGCTCTCCCTCTGAATGTGGGAGGAGTTACTAATTTTATTCTCATCAGTATTGACTGTATACCTGTATATCACGGAAGACATAGATGATGTTGAGAGATCAAATCTATGTATTTTAAAGAGCTCTACAGGCCCGTACACACCGGGACGAATATTCGCCAGGCGTTATTCGCCAGCGTTTTTCGCCACGGTTTTTGTGTTCACACCCAGGCGATTTTCGCTGACGATGAGCCGAGCGAACATGCAATTTCATTCCCTGACATTAGATGGCGCTTAATGTATACAGAAATACTCCTGTACACAAGGTGGCGCTGCGCAACTTTACGCTTCTTAAAGTCGCTTTTCACTCAGAAGAAGAGGGCAAGTATTTACGCGCTTGTCAGAATAATACAAAGAAAACATGAATATTTCAAGCACCGGTTGCTCCAACTGGTGCTTGGTCCGGGGATATTTTAGAATGTCCGTCATTATTTCTTCGCGGCAGTGTAGACGCTACTTGGCGTCTATCTTCTTCGCTGGTATGTGTTGTTAGCAAGGCAGTTTTGTGTTTGAGCGCCCCCAAGTTGTGTTTTACTGTAACTTCAGAAGCTCCAGTTACGTGTGCAAAAGCGCCATTCTCATTGGTCGAATAGATTTCGACGCGAGGCGTCAAAAAAAAAAAAGGAACCCGAGGCGTTTTTTTTTTTGACGCTTTGACGCATGGCGTTTTTTCGCGTCCGTGTGCACACTTTCATTGGTGCCCTTTGTTTAGTCACGAGGCGTTAAACGTCGGCGAAAATCGCCGGCGAAATTCGTCCCAGTGTGAACAGGTCTTAACACAGCGTCGGTAAACACGTCAAAATGTCAGAGTTCATGGAAAACTCCCAGTAAGATTCACCATCTACTGCAGGAGCTCCATCTGAATGACGGCCGCTTTCAGCTGAACTTCTCTGAGCTTCAGCTGAGACCCTTTTTGAGGATTTCCTGGCCCGAAATAGTCCAAGTCGGGAAAAAATAAATATAATTATACAGTGTTCCCCCGCGTACTAGTGTTTCAGTATTCAGAGATTTTCTTTTAGTCATGTGACTCCCCCAGGTTTATCACAAAAACTCAGTTCAAGAGGCTTGTATGAGACTTTTGCGTCCAAAGGAGGTCCTGCGGGAGAGGAGGAGAAGGAGAACGGAGATGAAGAGCACACTGGCTCGTCGGCTTCCTGGAAGGACATTCTTTGACCATTGGTTCTCCGTTTTCGCGGATTTGTGGGTGTCTCTGGTCCACAACTCCTATACTACTGTAAAATCAGAGGACCTTTTTATCATTGACTGAATGCAAATAGGAAAAATATCTTAAAGTTCAGGAGGAGTACGATCGGATTCTCCTCCATGTTGGTTTTGGACTCCACCTGCTGATTACTTTATCAGTGCGTCACAAATTCTTCGGCAAAGCTCAGAAATTTGGACTTGCGCCCGAAACATGTTGCCACGACACCGCAGCTCCACGTCCAAAGCACGCCACAGGACTTCTGATCACATCTGTCTATTGACTTAACATTGAAACTGAGGCACAAATCTCGTTCCGTGTGAACGCAGGTTCAGTGAGCATGCTCCTGAGAAATCCCGTTTGAATAGCTATCTGCTACTTGGTCTTGTGATTGCAGAACGAGTCTTGGTTTCTGGGAGATGTGTGTCGGTGACAGCACCCTCACCCCCTCTCTGGCTGACCAAGTCTTCAGATTCTCGTGTGAGTCTTCAAATAACACAGCCTTTGTAGCTCTGGAGAATGACAAAGCAAACAAATGGACCAAATTACAGGCTTGATAAGGAAATTATTAGGAAATGTAGTCATTACAGTTAATATTTGTGTTATGAGATGAGCAGTCAAACTTTCAAACGGTGACCCTTTAAGGGTTTCCTTTCCCTTCATTCACGCTCAGAGCTGGAACTGTTTGACACGGGGAAAAGCTCACTTGGCCTCAGTTTCCCTCGCAGGATCTCTGGATCTTGGTCTCCTGGGACAAATTCAGATATTATGTACCAGGTTTCTATAGATATCCAGATGTTCGGCTAAAGATGAAAGACAGTTGACCGCTTCTTTCCTTCGTTTAAACTTTTACTTTTTTTTTAAGTTTTATTGACCCTACTTTGTTTTAGAATATTTAAAAAAAACAAAAGGCTTTATCTTTAGAATCTTTTTATTAATAAAATAATTACAATTCATACATTTGCAACTTTTTTTATTGCAGGTTAGTCGTTACACTTTAAGCGGCTTTAGGCAGATAGTTTGGGTGCTAAAATAGACAATAGTAACCGATGAAAAGATTTTTGAAAACGTCTGACTTTTTTTTTTTTTTTTGAATTGGAAAAGATTAAACACTGTTATTACAAATGTTTACATGCATTTTTACATAAAAATATAACTGACCTTAAAACCTCAACACTGGTTTTGGAACACTTACAGTTTCTGTCATGGGTGTTAGGTTGTTCAAGGACTTTAGCTCAGGAGACAAGTAGCTGTCCAACTGTTTAACTGAATAAACCCAAGACATTGGCTAAAAATTCAAACTAAACTTAAAATACTAAGAAGACAGAGCTGAGGGGACAAAGATCTGGCAGGACTAAACTAAAACAGCGCGTGATGCATGCGTGCTGATGATGATCCATAAACACGCAACAGCTGTGGCGATCACAAACTCAAAGCAGGTGTGCACACGACAGAGAGGCACGAGATAAAATAACTAACAAGGCAATCTAAATGCAGAACTAAACACTTAAGATGAGAAATGAAGAATACAAAAGTCAGACTTTCACCGCATTGAAACACTAACAGCAGGATCTCCATTTTTAAACAAAAAGAGTGTTGAGTTTCTATGGGTGGTTTCCATAGCAGTGGGCGGGAAATTAAATTGACCCGGAGACCTTAAAATAAACAAAGTTCATTGAAAATAATAATAAAGAGTGAGGCAATCATATTAAAAGATTTACAAAAAACTGGACTAGTTAAAGTCCCACTCCAATCATCAATTGATCTATTGCAAAAGCATTCCCAGTGGTCTTTTAATTATGATTATGCCACTTTAGCCGAAAAAGAAAAAAAAGCTGTCATATTCTAATCTGCAGAACGGCAGTAGTTCATTCAAAGTAGTTCATACTGTTTGGAGTTTCTACGTCACGGTTACAAGCTTTTCCAAATGCCTTTTTTTTGTCTGCTCGTGATTCACAAGGGTTTTAATAAAGAAATACTCAAAAATGCTATTTTATGCTTAATTTTCTTTATGTACAGTACAGTATATCCTCCAACATCAGAAAAATGACAGAAGAATATGTAAAAAAAAACACCAAAGGCACAACTCTCGTTGGAGTGGGTCTTAACGATAAAAGCACAGAAGTAATAGTTGACCTCACCAACATGACGCACTTAGGGTATGTTTACACCAGAATAATCTTTGGTATGATTTTGGAGGACTTGTTTAAAAAAGATGTCATACTGCCACTTAATTTGTTTTGCATTCACAGAGCTCTTTTGAGAGCAGACAAAGCTTGTTCAAGATGAAACAGTTCCAACAGTTTCACGGTATTAACTGCTTCTTCGTTTTGCAATGTTGGCTGTTTTCTTTTTTTGGTTACTTGTAAAACACATTTACGTAATTTAGTTTATTTCAGCTCCTGCTTCACCATCAAGTCATTCAAGTTTCTTCCTCTCAAGCTAACAATGGTTCACTAGTTTGATCTGGACCAAAGTCTATCACCAGAGATTTTATTCTCACTTAACAAGTTAGACTATCCAAGGAAATGCAGTGTGAACGCAACATTATGGCTGTTAACGTGTAAGAGTTTGGACAATCAGATGGTGATTAAAACTATCAAACCTTTAAGTATAATCATCCCTTTTCCCTCATTAAGAAAACAAACCTTTGACCGATCATCCTATTATCGAACATCAAAAATCATCGCCGTCGTTCTATTTTCAGAACCTAGTTACCTCCTTTATTTTCTTCTTAGCTACCAACTCTAGCTTTTTCTGTTTGTAATGGCAGACTGTGTCAGGTTAGTTGAGATTTTCAGACAGGGATTTTTTTTCTGACTTTAATTGTTCCACTTCTCTTTAACGCTTTCCTGTAAGATTGTGTAAATAATCTTTCACACTGGATTGAAGACGGCCAAGAATTTAGAGCGTTGCAGATGTTCATCAACTACCAGCACCAGTCAAAAACAACTGTTGGGTTATTTGGGAGCCTGAACTGTTTCTCTTCACATTGGCACAAAGTTTAAGAAGGCAATCATCCTTTTTTATTTATTGTTCTGGGGGAACACTTGCCCAACTCACAGATATGATTTAGGAGAACACGTAGTCACATGTGAGGGCTTGGGGGAAGAAGTTGTTACCACAGCTGTCAAAGCCTAACAAGCTTTTGATAAAAAACACATTTAGACATTCATTTTATTAACACTTTTTTTGTGTTAATAAAGTTGTTCCTTGTAGAACAACTGCAATTTTCACACAAAACCAGGCACCTCTAATTGGACACACTGTGTGATGGTGATTATAAGGTTTCAGCAGAACTGTTTTAGACAGCAGACTCTGTCAGCAGAAAAAGACTGTTTCTGATATGTCGATCTACTCTGCAGACATCTAGATAAGTCCAGTTTAATCTAAAAAAAAAAAAAGTGCTGTCTATCATGAAAACACGGGAAACTTTAGGATATATTCATTTGATAGGCAATGTTAGCTTTTGGTTTTATTTGCACTTTTGCAAATTTTTGTGGCTACTTTAAGGTTGTCTCAGAAAGATCCACCCAGTAAAATTAACTCTTAAATAGCTCTTTCACCATTTGTTATAGTTATTGAAGAGTGTTCACTGATCAAGTTCTTCCATTAACAGTTGTCTTTTTATTTTATTTTAGATGACATTGGGCTAAATCTTTGGAAAAATATTTTCAAACTCGCAGTAATTAAAAGATAATCAATACTTTAAACATGTTTGAGGGATTAGAGATTCATTGGAAAACACATATAAGTATCATCAGAAGGATAAAAAATCTTGGAGAAAATCCAGCGATACTTCACCTTCACGTAATATAGTGATGCTACAGGAAAGGGAAAGCTAAAGGTTTTGTAATGCAATATTAGTGTATAGAGCACATGCAAAGGAGTTCATCTGTGGCTGCAATGGCAGCAAGAGTGACAAGCATTTGGCCTTTTTTATGATATCAATGTAAGATGCTATTGGACCATCTTTCAGGACCTAAAGCTTGGTCACATGCATCTGTAAAGGCGCTGTAGATTTTTGGGTTGTCCGGGCCCATGGAGGTCCGTAAACAGGAGCGGCCTCATCCTTTGGAGAACACAGGTGTGTCTTGCAGTTTAAACAGACACTGCAAGGGAGGTCATGAAAATGAAAATTGTGATTGTTGATCATGTGGTAAGAGTATCATGAAGTATTTGTAAGGATATTGGAAGTCACGCACACTTATGACACACGAGTGATGCTGCTGAGCTCCATCATTAAGGTGCGTGCACTGGCTCTTTACTGACTGTTCACAAATTGAGCATGCATGGGTGTGCAGGTGATACCTTAGCGTCCGTAGGATGCTCACACAAAATACACTAATTGTCTCTGTGCAAGAAGTGTACTTCACACTAACTTACTCTTGCTTGCTGAATAATATCAATCCCCTGCAGTATTCCTGCATAAAAAAAAGGGCACAAATATTTTTGCTGCATGGACTCACTGAGGGGTCTACAACTTAGCCATTTCATGCGGGCCACCTATATACCCCATCTAGCAGCAAGGCCAGTTGTGACTAAGGGTTTACATGGTTGAAGGCAATGCCATCAGCTCCACATTTAGAATGTTTGGAGTTAGGAGTCTAAATAGATTGGAGAAGAAGCAGCATCAATACATTCTTTGGTCATTTCCCTTACTATTGTGCTTGCCTCAAATAAATAAAAAAATCCTAAAAAACAATTAACCTGATATTTGAATTGTTTTCACAGCTTGTGCTTACTACTGCAATCATTTTCTAATGTCACATTATTAGCCCAGGAAAATAGAGATTTAGTTGCGAAATGCTCCATTTACTCCTTGTGTGTCATTTGTTTGCTTGCTCTGGCAAAGACCGTTCCTCTCACTAATTGCCTTCTGCTGATGACTAAATTAGAATGAGGTTTTGGTTTCTGGATCTTTTCCTCCATCCCAGTTTCCCAAAGTTGTCCTTGAAACCAAGTCACACTCTGATATGGAAAAATTCCAGCGCTGCATGTTTTTGTTAGAAAACTGTTTTAGCCCAATGAAATCCTCAGCTAGCTATTGTTGCAACAATGCAGCTGGACCAACGCTGCATTTAGTTGTTCATGTGTGCACCAGCGTACATGGTTTCCTGTGTGCGCAAGGCCGCATTTCACACTCAATTGAAGGCACATTGCCACGGCGGTGTTGGGCAGCGGTTGTGGTTCTGGAACTGGTACAGTACAAACATTTTTGCTCCATCGGTGTCAGAAACAATTGGCATGGACTGAACCAGCTGCTGCTGCACTTGAGAATGCACAACCACTATGTAATGGTACTCTTTTGTAAAAAACAGAAGTGGATTGAGGAAAACATCTGAGATATTGTAAAAGGATAAAAATGCTTTTTTTGCATTATGGTCCTTAATCCTGATCCTTAATTGGTCATATGGCCTTTTAAGGATTGTATCACAAAGTACTTTAATATTAAACTTGAAATTTCAGCAAAAAGATTGTAAACTTGAAAAATTAAACTCAGGTGGAAATTGAACCTGCAATACTCCAATCAGAGGTCGACCGCTCTACCATTGCACCACGGCCCCACTACACTTCTGTTAGGACATAATATTTCCAATTGAGTAATGGACCTAAATACAAATGTTTATATCATTTCATGGTTACATTTTGAACTGCAAGACAAAAAATATTTTGGACAAGAAAGCAGAAAATCTAGTTTTTCAAAGATTTGATATTCACTCTTAAAATTGTACAACATTTTTCTAGGTTTAACGAATGAATTAAAACTTTTTTGAATAAATATTTTTTTGTAAAGTAGCTTTATTGCAATGTTATGACCTCATTAAATATTTATTTTATTAATAAATGTTAATGAATTTGCCCAGATTTTTCCTGCACCTACACAATTTGTTCAAATGATATTGCTTGGAAAAGTAGAGCTCCTTATTTTTCAAACAGGTTTATTTGGATTTAATTGTTAAAAAAAAATAGTTTTTTAAGGTTCAATAATTATTAGCAGTGTCAAAGGTTTTGAAAGCCACAGCAGGCTTGACGAATATCCAGATGTCTTTGTAGTCAAAATAATTGGCACAATGTCAGCCTGATATTTGCTACTCTGTAAATTAAATGATTGAAGTCAGTAAATATTGATTTACTGAAAAAGCTTGATTTCTTGTGCATTTTAATTTTTGCTAATACCTAAATGGCTCTCTTCCCCAAAGCCTACAAGCAAATGGATCTTCATACAACATTTATGCTACTTTGACTGTGAAGTCCTGAGGAAAAAGGCTTCAACTTTAGCTGCTTGTTTCTGGTTTGCACTGAAGATCCAAACGTTCATTAAAACAATCTGGTCTGACTTGAGTTTCTGTGAAAAAGAAATCCGACACGGGATTGTCTTGAATTATTAAGACCTACAAAAGCCGAGATTCAAACACAGATTGGCTTTTGTCTTTTAAACCTAAGGAAAATATATTCCAAAAAAGTCATGCATATGGATGCACACGCTGGGATCATTTTGATCCCTTCTTTCTCTGGGAAACTTCCAGCTCCATTTGGCCTCCTCACTCCTCTGAATTTATTGTAATGTGAGGAAACATCAGATTTCATTTTTAACAAAAGCACCATGTTTATTTTCATGTTGAAGATTAAAGGCTTTACTCCTCTGTGAAGTCAAAAAGGGATTAAAAAAATTGCTATCATAAATGATCAATCACTGGTTCTAAAAACCATTTCTGTATTTCAGTTTTAGCCACCTACATAACATCAGAACGCTGCATGTTTTAGGTTATGACCGTGTCTTTTTCGTAATCAACACCCTGACAGACTTTGAAAAGGATTTCCAAGAAAAGTTCATTATTCGACTGAAGTAACGATCTCAGTCGATACAGAATTGTCCTCTATCATGAGAAAAATGCCACAAGACATTGTTAAAAACACCCAAAACATGATTTTCATCAGAGTGGGTCGTTAATGAAGAATGAAATGTCTTAATTTATAATTCAAGGTAACGAGGTAAGGGCTGAACCCGTTTTTATAATGACCTTATTGTTCATTTAAGCCAAAGGTGACCAACAGGCGGACCTCAGTCTGGATTCAGACGTTGTCCAATATGGACCCTAACAAACAATCATGAACAGAATTTATTGAATGAAAACTTGATAAGGCTTTGCGGACTTACAGCCGTGCTTTAGCTGAGATCCGCAGACCAATCAGACGTAATAGTAGTCAATGTGTTGTTTACAGGAATTTAAAACTGAGCAGACTGGGAAATTAGAGTCAACCCCCCCCCTCCCCCCAAACATCAAGAAAATAGTAAGAAATCACGAGACATGAAGATAATGATTCCGAAAACAGCAGCAGGTTCTGGAGAAAGTTTAGGGAACAGATGGAGAAAGGAGATTACGACAGCTACACCGAGCTCATAACCCTTGTGCTATCTTAGATGACCCCACCCTTACATTGACGTGTTCTCCCTACCATGACAAAGGTGGAAAAAGGTGGAAAGATTTCATGTAATCCATGGACACCAGTGAAGATCACAAATCATTGAAGAAAAAAGGTTCAGAGCACTGTCTAGTGGGTCTAGATCAGTGTTTTTCAACCTTTTTTGAGCCACGGCACACTTTAACCTTGACAAAAATCCCGCGGCACACCAGCAACCCCCCCCCCCCCCCCCCCCCCCCCAAAAAAGCAGAAACTCATAGTCTGTTTTGATCTACAGCCCCCCCCCCCCCCCCCGGCAATCTGACGTGCATTTTTGTGATAAAGTTGCAGATGTTTTTTCTAAAAGATGTAATAAAAGTTAAGTTACATACAAACTGTATGTTCGTTGTGGTTTCAATCCGTGTAACAAGGACGACTCATTGTACGCTAAGGCGCTGTCCCTTTAAGCCAATGCATCATGGGAGATGTAGTGTGAATACGGCGAGAAAACGGCAGAAAGACTAGCGTCTCTGAGCTTCATGGTTTTGTTCACTTGTTCCACGGTCTGATACCGGATTCTGTGGAAAGCTACACCGCTAAAGACGAGCTTTAGCTGGTGATTTTGTTGGAAATGAGTGAGTTATGAGCTAAATTGGAACAAGGAAGTTTAGACTTTAAACACTTCTGATTGGTCAGACTGATGACATGTGATTAAGCCTTCAAGAATGATTGGTGGAGTCGTGGAGACAGTAAAAGCTGCGGGACTTTTCAGAAAACAGTTATAGCTGCAGGTAAATCGCGGTGCCGTCATTCTTATCAAAATGTCTTTAATAGAATCAGTTAAACACAAAGAAATAAGTATTTTATGATCTTTCATATTCCTAACTACTCAGTGTTTTATCAGGACCTGTTTGGATGAACAAAGAGCTGATTTCCTGGAGATGGTTAATGTTTTTAGATCAGTTAATGAGGGCAATTTTCCACGGCACACTTGACCATCTCCCACGGCACACTAGTGTGCCGCGGCACACTGGTTGAAAAACACTGGTCTAGATGACCCAACTCCCAATGTTAAAGTGCTTGGGATAGCACAAGGGATAAAGGGAGTTTGACCATCAACACAGCAAGACATGGTCAAGAAGAAGAAAAATAGGAAATTAGTGTTTTATAAGACAGCCAATAGGCGTATTTAATCTGGAATGGACAGACTCGGTTCAGATCAAACTTCACTTAAACCAACTGTATGATCAGGAAACGGTAACACTGGTTTTTATTTTAATGGTTCCTCACAGCAAACCTGAACTTGCTGTCTTGGCCCTCAGAATAGTACGATTTGGTTCTATATTTTAGATGGAAAACAGTTGCGATGGATTTAGTTTTCTCTGGTAACACACACAATCTTACAGATCTGTTAATGTGGATAGGAACATTTGACAGGGTTCCCGCTGGGTCTTAAAAAGTCTTAAAAACTTTGAAAATTTGTAAATAAGGCCTTAAAAAGCATTAAAAACAGTCTCAAATGTTGACATTTTTGGTCTTAAACTGTGCTGTTGAAAACTTTTTCTGAACAACTTTTCTGGTCTAAAATTGTATTTCTTAACTATGATTATGTCAGTAAAGCACGTTATGCACCATCACCCTGGATGCCAACCGATGACAAATAAATAAAAAAGAAGAAAAGTAGACTTAAAATCAACCAAAATCCATCATCTTATCACTTGCACCTGGTTTTAAGGCTAAATAAAAAAAAAAATCAATCAATAAATCCCAAGATAAATAGCTCCTGATTCATCTTAGCATAGACAGTTTGGGACCGTTGACAATGGTGGCTTTACTGTTTATATTCCAGCTTATGGAATAAATAATATCTCGAAATTCCTGCTGCAGTCATTCCGACAGGTTCAAAGTTTTATAATTAAATAATATGTCACTTTTATTTCAGACAGAATGGGGAAACTTAGCAACTGAGCTACTTCATTCAAATGAAGAACTGGGAGCAATCCTGTAAAGTGATCAAAGTGTCTAAACCCACATGTGTATTCCAGCTAACTGAGCTCTTATTGTGACGAAAGAATGGGTTCATTTTTTGGGTAGAGTAAAAAGATTTACTTTTTTGCACTCCATCTCTTCTCCACTCCCCTTAAATCAGTACAACAACTTTCATTCCTTCTCTCTTTGATTGTTCAACCCAAGAACCTTTTCATGGCTTGTACGTGTTGTCCTGTCTTCAATGTCATCTGCAGATGGGAAAGTCTGGTTCCCCTGGAGTACATGAGGAATCCTAACAATGGTAGTGTAACTTATAGGAGAGAAAAATTATGTAAGACCAATGTGTGCTCTTCAAAAACTCATGTTTCATTTTATTCTCAAAATAATACAATTGCCTAACCAATATAGAGACAAAATTATCAAATCCAGTTGATCCATTTCCATGAAGATTTTTTCATTTTCCAAAACATTGTTTTGACACACCAAACTTTTTCTCACTTCACTTTTCTCTCACAGGACTCTTGGAAAAAGGTGGCAGCTGCTGATGTCTTTGTTAGGAATGATTTCAGTGCAGCTCAGACTGAATAAGGCATGGTTGTTGACCGAGCTACAGATAAAGCTGTGTAAAAGCCAGCGGACATGTCATTATTTTCCTACTGGAAAAAAATATATAAAAGAAACCTGTACGTCTTCTTGTGTTTACCAAAGTTGGAAATTTGAGGTTTTAGGCCAGTGAGAAGAAATCTAAACTTCAAAGATTAAACGTTTTTATTGTCTCTGAAATTCACCGGTGACTGAGCTGTTTAAGACACGGTTTTTATTCAAAATTTAACATGGTTAAATTAAGGTTTCACAAAGTTGTAACTTTGACATTATTTGCAGTAAAAAAAAGACATTTATTTCTTGTAACTGTGGTTTTTTTTTTTTTTTTTTTTTTAACAATTTCATGTTCATTCTGGAATTGTTGCGTAATATGATGCAAACATTTCTAAAAAAAAAAAAAAAAGAAGAAGCTGGAGTTGTAATAAAAAGATGGATATCAAGTTTAGCCACAAAAACATTTTTAAAGTTAAATTAATTGTAAAGTAGAGAGAAAAAAGTTCAAAAAGTGCCTAAACGTTTAAGGGTTACTAAGAACACTTTCTGCGTCCGCAAAAAGATAAAATATAAAACAGAAAGTTTCACTTTTCAATGGATATTATTCTAAGAGTAATTTGTTTCATCCCTAATCTTCAAAAAAGCTGTTTCCAAATGAAAGAAGAAACTAGCAGCGCTGACAAAGATGTCCTCTCCTATCTACCTCAGAATCAGAAAGGATACAAGGTTGAGTCTTTTCCTGCCCGAGGGGGCTGATCTCACCCATCTTCTAAACATCTTGGGTCTCTGTTTATTTTCTCAGCTCAAAGCTGTCAGTCAGGGTTGGCAAACTGCATTCTGTTCTAACACCCTGGATAGAAAACGCAGTTGTAAACACAGTAGGAGCCGGGTGATGTCCTCAATAGCCAAGGAGGTGGGATTCATGAGAATCCCGTTTCTGCAGGAGTGAGCGTTGGCTTCGTGTGCGCTCTGCCTCCATGTCGTGCCCTGACAGCTCATCGCTGTCAGCCTCGGGGCCAGCAACGCTCAACACGGCCTGCCAGGTTGTCTGCAAACCCAAAACATCACGGGGCTGTGAGTCTCATAGAAACCAAACTCAGAGGTAAACAGACTGGAGGTGATGTTTGACACGAGCAGGCAGAGATTTGTCTCCCCAGCTTCCGATGCTCTCCATGAAAAACTAGGCAGACACTGTGGATGGGTGATGCTTATATCAGAGGAGACATGGTATGTTAAACAGCAGAAACCAAAAGTGTGGAGAGAAAAAAAGAGGTTTTGTCTTTGACAGAAAGGTGGCAGGGAAACTGTGGAGTGAAATCTAAGAGAGATCTTCAGATCAGCAGATAAAGACCGTTCACACTCACAGCCCTTCACTAGAAACAGCTCTCTTAAGGGAAAGCAGAGGTGTTTCCCAATGTAAATCCATTATCTGCCATCATCTTCACGCTCAGGAAAACTTTCTTTTGCCATCGTGGCACAGCATCCGTTCACACAGGAGGCTGCTGAATGTGGAGGTGATAAGGCTCTGCCAACACTGTCAGCTCAGGTTCCTCTGAAGAAACATGCAAAATTCATTCCATTTTATTGGCAAAACCTTTGGGTGTCATCACACAGGGGATCCTTGTTTGGACTCAGATGCTGCTGTGCTCCTAAAGCTATCAGGCACCTCCTCCTATTAAGACAGCTGCTCTTAGTGGCTATTGTTCAGTGGGGAGCTATGGAGACCTGACAGGCCAAAGAATCTTTATTCACCCCAAAGCGCCTTTCACTGCTATAGTGCTGAAAGGGCCCTGTCAATGTCATCCTCCACCCATGGCATTTTTATGGCATAGCAGACATACGCACAACGCACTGGCGTCAGCCGCTCAGGCCGGGCTCCCTTCATTCTCACACCGTATGTCAGCCGGCGTTTTCCCAGAAGTGAAGCAGATCTTTTGCAGGCACGTCATCACAGCGATGCTCACTGTAACCGCAACCCCGGAGCAAATAAAGAGGGGTCTGAGTGGAGGATCTCTCCCACACCTTTCTGCTCTGCCACTTAGACAAAAGACCCCTGATTAGTCAGCAAATGGATGCACCGCTGATCACAGCCTGTTTTTTTTTTGTTTTTTTACAAACTGCTCTATTATGCAGTCTCAGCGTGGGGTGGAAGTGTTGCAGCGGCTTGGGGCAGAGCGCCTTTAGAGGCCTGTGAATGTGTGCGTGGAAAAAAAGTGTGTGCATGAAGGCTGAGAAGTGCTCCCATGTTGTGCTGCCTAACGAGAGGGCAGGTCAGCCATTAAACGGGCACTAATGCGGGAAATTGGAGGCCATTAGGCCTTTCTTTGTTGCCGTGGCTCCATGTGGTTAGACTCTTGAAAAAGGAAAGGCCTTATTAGCTCCCACATGCAGACAGTGATCAGAAAGTGGATGTGTAGGCCATTTAGCCTGGCATTGAGCGGGCTGGCCTGCTGCTGCAGAGGGAAACGTCTGCCGCCAAACACAGGTTTTCCAGTTTGCTTTTAGTTTCCACCGAAGCAAAAAAAGCTTTCATGCTGTCATTCAGCTGAGATTTTAAATAGATGTGACGCAGCTATGTCAGTTCTGAGTAAGACGTTTACAATTTTTCATTGTTTACAAATAAAGGCATCTTTCAAAACTACTAAAAAACACCCTGTGAATGTAAAACTTCCTCAGTGGTTGATGAATTTGATTCAAGTTCTACACTTTTCTGGAGACAGCTGTATTTGAGATCTATCTGGAATACTTTAAACAGCCCGGAAAACATGTTCATGTTGACAACTTAGCTGAGATATTAAACCAAATTACTTAAAAAAAAAAAAAAAAATTAAAAAAAACGCTCTTTACAAGTAATTTGATTCCCATATTTTTTTTCCTTCAGGTGATGATATAGTTTAGATAATGTCCTTTTAAGGGGGAAGGAGTCATTTAAATAAACCGCGCTGCAGTCAGGTGGTTGTGTCAAATCCTGGATTCCTCTGCAGGACCAACAATTTCCTAACTAACTTCTTCTTCTTTTAGCTTTAAGAGCTCAAATATGAAATGGTGCTGCTGATGTTGACTGATTTTCTTTTGGCTGTGGTTGCATAATTCATTTGATGTTGAATTTAACAGAAAGACATAAAAATAGTAGACCTTAAAGTAAAAGTTGAATTTCTTGGCGGACTATACAAAGCAGAGGACTGACTTGTCCGTTTTCTTAAATCTTTGTGAGCAAACTTTCTAAACAGCTGAGCATAAGGAAAGGTTGATTTTAACTGCTGCAGTTTAGGGCGAAGGGGAAGAGAGCTATGCAGATTCATTTACTTTGATTGAGTCTTGTTAGCTTTATAATCTAAACAGGGAACTACAAAGCATACAATATATGAACATTATGGTTTGATGATGTGGTGGCACTTCAGTCGAAGAGTAATAATTATAGTCAGAAATAATTATAGTCACAAAGATCGCACACAAAAAATTGTCATTTTCTGACTGTCTGACTGTCAAATAGATAACTATCCATTTTTTTTTATTTTGTAGTCTGAAAAGGTTTTTCATTAGTAGCAAACGTAATATTCTTTAACTAATATGATTTTTTTTTAAATCTAAAAGAAAACGTGTGAATTTTTCTTTAAACAGAAAATTGCTGTTTTACTGTTTTAAAAGAAAAATGAATATCCAAATGAGATTGAAAAAGTTATACTTATTTCAGAGGTTGGGGAAAACATTGTAAAAAATTACTTTAAAAAGTTTAAATTTTAATATTTATAATAGTATTAATATGTTTTTTTTAAAATCCCTATACACATAATGGTTTGTTTTTGAGTTTCTGTAACATTGGCTGTTTTTCTTTGTTGATTTTATTTGTTGAAAACGAAATATTTTCCAATATTTTGATTTAAAAACAAGTATTGAAATGTTTTATTTCTACAGTTACTATGTCAAAAGCACAATTTCCTTACATTAAATGAAAACTTTATGAATAACATACATTGAAAACTAAATGTATCGGACACAAACACTATGTGTTGCATATAAAAAAGGAAACTATTTCAATATTTAAAAATATAGAAAAACATTCACGCATCCCATGTGTACACTACTAATCAAGAAGATTTAAACCAGAGTCTGTGTTCTCCTCTGATACTTCTATGGCCATGCAGGCTTCCTCTCTGAGTTGTTTTTTTTTACTTTGGTTGAATAATCAAACATTTTATCACTCGCTGACAGAACGTGAGCTGCAGGCAACGGAGAGTGCATAATTTAGCCAGATCTTAGAAAACATCCCAACGTTGAATAATGAAATACAGAGAGGAGAAATAACTGAACAGCTCGACGGATTAAAAGAAGAAGAAGATGAGTGCAGACTGTTTGACAGCAGCCATGTCTTTCCATTGGAAATCAGTCCTGGTTACATTTTTAATCCCCCCTTGATAATCCTGAGGATTGATAAATATTCTGTGTCTTGATCTCAATTAGTGAAATTACCACAAGTCAGTTCTCTAAGCAGCAGCTGTTGCACATTAATCTTTGTCCTATGCTTTCCCAACCATTTATTTATCTGTGCAGCCTGCTTTCCCCTCACCTTTGATAAAGAGAAAACCGCTGCATTAAAACTGCCAGAGCATGACCTTCAGCGATGGCTGGAGAGATCCAGATTTTCATTTGGGTCTTTAGAAACGCTGAAGAAGGCCAGAGGGCCCTCGGGGGACTGAAGAACTCCACTTAGTTGGCTGCAATAAAAAAATTACATGAGCCTGTTTTAATCTTTACTGATTGCTTTACTCTTTTCATTCGCCTGGACCTCACCACTATCTCCACAGAGTTGGCTTCCCAGCATTCTTCTCACTCCACCAAGAGGTTAGCACGCCCAAAGCCCTTGCAGAATTGAAAATTAAATGGAGCTAACGTTGAAATAAAAAAAAAGGAAGTATATTAATTTAAGGTTAAAACTTTGGAAGTTAATCTGTTGAGTGATTATCTGAAATCTACTTTTACTAACAGATCAGATGCTCAGAAATATTAATTGTTTAGCTGGATAATAATTTACAATCACATTTAGCAGCATTTTAAATTACATGAAGATAGAAAACAGTATTTTCCTGTTGCAGGATTATTACTGTATTTTTTAATTGCTATTTATAACAGAATGCTGTAACATTCCAAATCATTTTCTGCACTAAAATAAAACAATGATTATAAAAAAATAAAAACGTCAGACACTATAAATAAAGAGGAGCCATCTGTTCCTTTGTTTCTATACTCAATTTTCTGATTTCTAAAACTCCTCTTGCAGCTCCTTTACATGACAATGCCCAAATGAAATAATGGGAAAGACGTATTTAAATGACAAAATATTGTAATTTCTTTTTTAGTCCAGCAAGTTCTCTGAATAAAAACATTCAAATTGTGTAATGTTGTAGTGCTACACAATGGTTTGCAGAGTTTGTAGCCATTTTTTAAACGGTACAACTCAATTGTGCTACTAGAACTGTCTGTTTTCAATTTCCTTTATTCAGAAAAAAAAAGTCTACAAGTGCAAATGTATTATTTATAATGTCTGAACTGAAGAGTGAAACCATGAATTCTACATTTGTCTTTTTGTAAATGTATTCTGGAACTTTTTGTCTAAATCATCAACTGTCTTTTTAAATTGTTAATCCTTTCATTTAACTCAGTTTAAAATAAGAACATATTCTCTGTATTGACTCTTCCTACTTGGTTACTACAGTAACATCCACTCTAGTCTCTAAATGACATTTGAAACTGTATCTTTTCAATCAACTCTCATGCTGAAGTTAAGATGTAAAATAAAATGACCATCTTTTTCTTTTAAAAAATGGGCACTTTGAGTTGAAGTTGCTACAGCATTAACAAGCTTTCCATGCTGCCACAGACGGCAGGCATTGTGAACTTGAGTAAAGATAGAAGACATCCGATATTTCTCCCCACACTCAGAGGGAGGTTATAGGTTAATCTGATTATTTATCACGCCAACTGTTGGATTAAACTGTTAATGTTTGGACTCCCCTCTGTGTTTGTTTGAAAGTGGGGCAGAATAGTAAAGCTCCAGCTGTTTCTCTGGTCACCGGTGTGAATGTCAGGCTTAGAATTGCTGTTTGGTTGACGGCAGCACGGAGGCTCATATCCTCCAAGAAATGTGGAAATATAACTCTTTAATGTGAAAATGGGAGGTCCAAACAATTGCAGTAAACAAGAAAATGTGTGGAAAGCGTGCACACAGATGCTAAAAGTTTTTGTATTTGTGATGAGCAGCCAGCAGCTGCAGTTATTACAGTGTGTGGATTTGGATTTAGCAGCACAGATCAATTGCTCAACTTTCTCTGTAAAAAAAACAAAAAAAACAATTGCAGCTCTGGGCAACATCGCTCAATTACTGGGCTTATCGTAAATACGATGAGCTTAACCTCAACCTCTGGCTCCGCAGCTCCAGCTTTCCCTCTCATTAGCAGAGGAAGAGCTGCTCCTGCTTTTAAACAGAACTGGGGGTCAGTCCATGAGGGCTGGGAACCACTCAGAGAAACTAATTAGCCAACTTTCCAAAACACATTCAGACACTGAGGAGGCACGCGTGTTTCCGTGCACGAGCTGGAAAAAGCATCTTTCTATAAACAAATCCGTAACCTGAAAAATTCGGAGGCTGGAACACTTATAGCTGCAAGGTTCTTCTGTGTTGAAGCCCTTATGCTTCACTTATCACTTAAAGATCTCTCTAAAATCACCCAATAACCATTTACTTGTAAAAACTGTATTTTTTCACACCATTTCTTTTGGGGGGGGGGTTAATGTTTTTTGAGCACTTACAACCCATCCACCTTATATTGTGTTTGTATAATACAATCCATACAAAAGGATCAATTTAGGTAATTACTACAGTTGCTAAGAATGTCCCCTCCATATTAAAGAAACAAGAATAAAATTTGCTTAAAAGGACAATATGGCTTTGTTTTCCATGTTTGTTTCCATTTTTTCATCCTTTAACCCGAGTTTTTCCTCTCAATGTTAACTTAGAGTAAAATAATCTGGTTTACAAAAAATTACCCACAGCATGCTTGATATGTATAGTAAAACAATCAAAGAACACAAATAAATATATATATATATATATATATATATATATATATATACACATACATTTCATATTTACTAAAAACACAGATTTTTGAGGTGATACTCTTCAAAAACTGAATTTTAAGAAAGTAAAAAGACCCTTGTTTCAAGAAAAATTGTCTTATTTTCTGTCTTACAAGAAAACCAATCAAGAAGGTTTTTCAATAAAAAAATCATTTCATGTTAAGAAAACATAGGCTAGTGACTAGAATACTTGTCTCAAAATACAATTTCTTGGTAAGACAATTTTCTTACCTCATTGGCAGATTTTTTTCCTTTTCCCTTATTTTCCCAGCATTAGAGTTTTTACACTTTCCTATTTTTAAAGAAAAAAAATACAGTTTAAAAGGCATAAAATAAATTTACCCAAAATACAACATTCAAAAAAAACAAAAACAAAAAAAAACCACTTGTTACCTGCAGTCAAAACATCCTTTATTTTTGTACATATTTATCTATTTTAAAACTGCAGGTCTTTTAGCTGCAGTGCCATAACTAATGCTTAAAGAAGCTTTTTTGTTGTTTTTATTTTAATTTTTGTCAACAATGATACTAATATTGATGTGATGTAATACTCATGACTTTTAGGGGCCTAGGCCTTTTTTTGACCTCATGTCAAGTGTCCGTTTAGCTTAACAGGTCCCCATCATTAGACATGTTTAAAGACAGTTCAAACTTCATCCCACATTTTAAAACTAGCTGATAACCAGCACAGCCTCCAGTCCAGTAGCATTATTATCACTGGGGCCTCATGTAGAGCAGGTGTGACACAGACACCGACGTGTCCTCAGACACAAGATTTACACCTCTCCACAATCCTCCCTGTTACCTGCAGGCATGCTCACATATAGCTTTCACCATCCCTGGCCTCCAACTGGTGCCTCTGCAAAGAATGGGTTCGCCCGGTGGCGTTGTCAGGCTGACGACTTGGCTGCTGTCTATACGGCAAAGAACTGAACCTGTTGTGACGTCATGGAAGGTTAAATAGGAAGCAGCTAACCCAGAAAATGTCTATGAGTAAACGGATGTTTCATGCAATTTATTTCTACCTTCTGTGAGGTTGTATGTAAATAGATGATGCTATAGAAAGCTTAATGAGAGTTTCCACAGGAGCTGGAACGCACTATGGTCTGAAGTTACCAAATACCTTAAAGTCCCACTCCAATCATCTGATGATTGTGCAGTTTTTAGCCTAAATCAAAAAACCTGTGTTGTTTCTGCAGAGTCACAGTTGTTAAAGAAATTCCCCTCTAAGTTGTGGGCAGGACTGTTGGCACAGCGTTTGCCTGACTCCACTTCCTGTCATCCATCAGTTTTACACGATCTCCTGCTAGCTTACAGCCCTTCACAACCCCAACCTATCATTTCTGTCAACAAGGAAATGTTCAGGAACTTTAAACTTTTTCTACCAGCTACCGTATAAGCATATTTGCTCAAATATCATAGAGGCATTGTCTCTCCTCATTCTTCATACATTTGTTTGTGATATCAATAGCTCTTTCTTCCATTTAACCTTTAGTACCAGAGATGTCACTGGCAATATGAAATAACACACGCTCTTTGAACTACCGTAACTCTTTGACTGTTTACGCAATTAACAATTCTGCAGCGGAGAGAAGCAGCTTTTCTATCAGTCAGAATCAATTGGCTTACTTTAATTGTATTAACACTTCACTACTGTAAAGTGGTGCCAACCTGTGTTTCAGAGTCAGCTGGAAAAATGTTGACTGCACAAATAGTTGAAGAGTTATCGACAAATTCAAAAAAACGTCACTGTTGAAGGGTGGTAAAGGGTTAATGACTGGCTTTGGTGGTGTGATAGTCCCAAAATAGGCGTATGTCTTAGAAGCTATAGTTGTATGCGACCAGTTCCCATTCACGCTACAAGCAATGATAAAGAAACTGTACTTGGACTGTTTAGAAGTGGAACATGTTTGGTCCAGATCACGGGACTGACACGGGAAACAAACCCTGGTCTGTTTTAACCCAACCGCATAAAGTAAGTGCGAATACACCTCAACTATGGAGAATTTAACAAAAAAAGAAAAAAAAGTAGTACAGAGAAAAGTTTCTACTTCCACGTGTGTTAACGCGCATTTCGCCTGGCTTTTAGCCTGTAAATATCTTCTCAAGGCACTTAAAAACATGTTATGAGTTTGTGTTGCTGTTGTTCCAAGTTATTGCAGTAAAAATTAGGACTAACAGTTAGATGTAAGGAGAGACAACAAACAGGATCCCTCATTAAATTTCTGCTATCCTACAAGAAAGACTTGCAGCCAGGAAAGCTCAGTTCCTATTGACGAGGCGCAGATCTGGTGTGTGTGTTTACTGTACATTCACTTCAGATATTGTAATTGGGTCCTCGGAGGGAAAAATAAACAATCTCATGGGATCCAAACAGACACACATTTGTAAAAGGAGGAGAAAATCAGAAATGTAAACAAAGTACATACATTTATTGCTGTCACGCACAGCCGTGAGCCATCAGATTAAAGGTTTTAGCTGTAGCCCGCAGCATTCCGTCATTGTGATAAAGCCTTGTGAGAAATGGGAAAGAATGAACCCTCTAAAGCACACACACAGAGCCACACATGGAGTGTGTAAGCACACACAGCGGAGCCATATACCGTATCGGAAGTGCTGTTTTTAATAATGCATGAAGGCACGAATGTGTCTGTGGTGCCGGTGTCTTGGATGGCAAGCCCTAATGAAGTTGGCCACGTCTGCCGTACGCCGCTGCCAAAAAAGTCATAAATAAACATCAGTCTGCTAATTAAACCGCGCTCTGGCGACTGTACTCACCAGTAAACACACAGCAGAGGTAGTGGCTGCTAACATGGCATTGCAGAGAGAGAAGAGAGAGAGAAGGAATGGTACGGACCTTCTTTGCTCTCAGAAGACCAAGAAGTGGAAGAAATCTGAGTGAGGGAAAAGTTTATCAGAGGAGAAAACTCCTGGCATTAACATGAAATTTAAAGTCCTTCTCACTTCTTCTGCAACTGCTGAGTGGAATTAAGTCTGATTTAAGGAACATATATACGTGTGTTTTACCAGTAAAACAAAAAAACTTGTTTTTCTTTTTAATTCATGCTGTCTAATAATTTTAAAGCCACAGGAACCGATAATTGGGATATATTGTGCATATACTCGTGGCAAAGAAGCACAAGAAATAATACAGATCTGATACAGAAATGTTTAAAAAGATGTTAAAAAAACAAAATAAAAAAAAATCATGTTATTGGGGCTTATTAAATACTATTAGGCAAGAGTTAAAAAAAAAAGACTGCCTGTTAATGAATCTGGAAAGATGAAACTTTGATTTAATTCAGGAAAAATTAAAATAAATTAGAAATTTAAAAAATGTATGTTCGGGGTGATAATGTGAAATGAAATTAAATACTACAGTAGTCTGCTTCCTCACTAGTTACACTTTCAGCGCTTTGATGTTTACTAATCTGCTAACATCATAAAATAGCTGCTGTTAGCAGAGTAAGCATTCTAAATAATCACATTTTCTTTACTTCAGTTTTTTGGTTTAGAATTTTAAAGACCCACTCCTTTAAATGATGAAGTCATGTAAGATTAAAACTGCATTACTGTATTTTTCTTTATTCAAATCAGGATGAAACGGGAGCAGACAAAGAAAAATGCCCGAAAATGGCAAGTGTGAGGAGCTATAAGTTTGCGAGAGAGAGTGTAAACAAAGGGATGATGGGATATCACCGGAGGCTTACTTCCACATCAACAGTCGCCTCTGCAACTCAGAGGCGAATTTCTGAGGAACTACTGCTCTGCTGCCAAAACTATGTTCAAGAAAACGACAGTTGTTTTTTTGTTTTTTTTTGGCTAAAAGCGGCATTATCATACAGAAGATCAAAACATATGATTGAAGTGGGACTTTAAGGCCTCCTCACCGTTTCACTCAAATAGAAATCTTCAGCTGGGTCATGCATAAAAGGTCTTGTGACAGAAAAGAAAACGTTTAAGAAATAATACAAATAATGAGGACAAATATATTCGGTACAGAGTTCACTCAATGTAGTTAATGGTGTCTATATTTTTTGTATTTGGTACAACTTCACAGCTTAGAAGAAACATCTATTATTTTTTAACAAACATATAACTGTCATGCCAGATAATATAGATTGGTATTTGTTGCCTAAAGGAAATAATGGGAAATACTTGATAACAGGGGCTTGACCAATTAAATAGATACAGAAACTAATAGAATCAGAAAACAGTTGTAGCTTCTGCGCCCTCAGATTTCAATATCTTTTATTTACTGTTTAAAGTTAACTCTTTATTGCCATAGTAACTGATTGTGGGAAATGCCAACTTTTGCAAGTGCAAATCTGAGAGAATTACTGGCTCAATTTGATTTTAATTTAAGGATTTAACACTTAATTTTTTCTGGATATGTTTCAACAGCAGCAAGATTCTTTTGGAGTTACTCCCCTGTACTGATTTTAGTTTCAACATGAATAACGTAATCAGGCGTTAATATACTTTGTTGTCTCCTTCACAGCCTGCAACTGTAACCTTCACGCCAGACGGTGTCGTTTCAACATGGAGCTGTACAAACTGTCGGGGAGAAAGAGCGGAGGAGTCTGCCTCAACTGTCGGCACAACACAGCTGGCCGTCACTGTCACTACTGCAAGGAAGGCTTCTACAGAGATCTGTCAAAACCAATCTCACACAGGAAAGCATGCAAAGGTACAGAGCTCCATTTTTTGCTTTGTTGGCTCTGGCAGAAATTTAGGAAAATCTGCAGTTAATTTTTTTTCCTGATATTTCAAGTTTTCCAAAAGTATAACAGGATGTTGCTTAACGTTTGCGTCTGATCTGAGACAGTTTTTGAAAAACTGAAGGAAGCGGTGGCGGTGGGGAAAGGTGGGAGTGGAGCTCTCCACATTCCTGAGTCGGCCTCATCGTGGTCCCCCTCTGTCAGCGGTGATGAGTTGAGGGTCTTCAGGGATTGTGGAGGTCGGCCTAGCATAGGCTGGGTCAGGCCTGATGTTCCCTCATTGACACAGAGTTATTTGGCTAAGTTTGAGGTGGGGTGAGGGTTGACAGGACAAGCAAAACAAACAGCCAATGTGTGAAGTGATCCGAGGTGTGAGTCAAAGATGGATGAGAATTCAGGGAGATCCGCAGAAGGGATGCAGTTCTTACAGAAAGGAAAAAGGAGGGGAAGAAAAAGCAAAAGGTCGGGTTTGGAAGGGCGGCACGAGAATGAGGGATGGGAGTGGAGGGATGATGGGTGAGCAGGAGGAGGAAGGAAACACACCTCTTTGCAGGTGTGCTTGCTCCTCACGGCTGGATGGATCGCCTGCCATCAGCCCTCACCGTCGCTAATAAGGGTCAAAGAAAGAGAGGCGGAGGAGGAGGAAGAGGTGAGGGTAGTTGAAAAGAGAGACACCATGTTTTCTCACCTCTTCAATAGCTGCAGGGAAAGATAACAGGAGCAGGATCCCTGTGCAAACAAGCCAGGGAACAACTCTGTACAAACAGAGCAAATACCCCAGAAACTCTAACATACCTGTTTGAGCCTCTCGGAGCTCAAAAGGGCCGTCTGCGAGGAAATTTTAGCCGTCGCCTGACAGTTTAAGCCAGAGTTATTCTTTATCACTCAACAGGAAGTAAATAAATAAATGACCCACCAGTCAGCTTGACGTGCATCACACCTCATGCTAACACATCTTTAAAACACTCCAGACTCTGATGTTAGCTGAGATGACACCAGATATATATTTCATTCAGCTCAACTCATTTGCACCTTCGCATTTATTTGTGCTCTGTGTCTATACCACAAGGAGATTTATCGTTGAGAAACGTCAAACATGCCAATTCTCATTAAACCTCTAGCGTTCAGCAGCAAAATCCTGCGACTCCCCTTCTGCACATAGACACCAACTAAAAAAAAAACTCTCCAAAGTCACCAGTTTTTCATGAGGAATATCCCTGAAGTGACTTTAGCACCTTTCATGGCTTTGGACCCATTCTCCTTTCAGCCAGGAATGCAAACACACATTCATCACTACAGGACAGCGTGTCTGGTTAACCCCCATCCTCTGACCCGCACAGCAGCCAAAGACTGTTGTGGAGATTTAACCTTTCATATTTTTTGTCGTTTTTCTTACATCAAGTCTTGTGTTTTTAAGACATGGTTCATTCAGCATCTCATGCATCACTGAAGGGTCTTAATTCCTTAGACTGAAAAACTTGGATAACTTATGATCCTGCATTTTTTTCTCAGCTGAATGGAGACTCCGTTTTGTTTTGGTTCCCAATCTGGAGCAGACAAATCAAATTACCTCCATCAACGTAGATTGAAAACCTCCGTTCTGTTTCAGCAAAAACAGAAATATGCTCCCACTGCCGTGGAAACCTGCTCTCACACAGCTCTGATGACTAACTTGATGTTAGGAAAATGTGGATAAATGAGTCATGACATGAAGTCATAACACCAATTCAAAAGCTGTGAAAAATGCGCCTGGTATGGACCTCTGACATCTGGAGTAAAGTGATGTATACCGTAATACATGTCTGGATCTGTGGAGCTGGCTTGGTATTCTGAAACTTCATGAGAAGTTGTGCTACTGATCTGGAGCAACCAAGGCGCCTGCAATCCCATCATCTCACTTGTGCAACTGCAGCCCGGAACTATCAGTTTTTCTGAATGTAAATGATAATGGTAATTTTGACGATCATCATTTGAAAAATTCCATTAAAGATTAATACAGTACTCGTGCTTCAAATATGTTATTGAATGCATTTGCCAACCTGATGTTAATTATTTCAATAAATAAGAAACTCAGAATTGAAGAAGTATTTAAATACTTGTCCTTGCTTGAATGAGGTTCCATGGCCATTTCCAATGTAAAGTCTATGTAAACATTTAGGGTGTCCTTGTTCAAAACTCTTGTGTTCATGTGTAGCTATGCAAGTTTTTAATGATGATTTTCAGGCTCTATACAAAACTTGTGGCCACTGAGCGTGTGTTGAAAGGTAAACCAGATTGAACTTTGACCAATCAGGAACTAGGATTTGGTATTGGAGTCTGGATGATGTCCCTTTTAATTCATGGGGGAAAAAAAACGTTTGAAAATTGATCATGAAGGAGGAATTAATAATTGTGGTTTGTGCCCGGCTGGAATTATAAGACACCAAGTTATCAGAATAGAACTGTGAAAGAACAAGCCTGGAGCGAGATTGACGAGATTTCCACCGCTTTGACATTTCGCATTTACTGTGGGTGGCGGACATGCGCTAGTAAATAGTAGAAAAAGAAGGCATGTGATGCTCGTTGAAGAACTTGTGTTTAGCGTGTTCTTGAACGCAAGTCACGTGCACACTGTGTACGTAGTTTCAGAGACTAAAACACAGACCAGCCTGTTGTACTTTGTTTTTGGCCTTCTCTGAAAAAAATGCAACACATTAAAGAGTTTAAATATAAGAATGGAAGAAATCTGTACCACACTGAATCCCACAATGACCCTACCCAGTCATTGTTTCGTAAACTTTGCCATGTTGATTTTTTAAACTTGGATTATAATTAGACTAGGAAATACATTTCATTGTAGTTGTTCCCCTTTAAAGTACCCCATAATGACTTAATATAAGCCACAGGATTAAAACTCTTGTCTGGGTAAAAATATAAAAATATGGTCCTATATAAAATATGGCCCTAGCTCTATGAGGGACTATTTTTACTCATCATCTGTGGATGGTGGTGTAGTGGTCAGTACCCTCCCCTCACAGTGAGAAGTCTCTGGTTCAAATCTAAGCTGGGACATTTCTGTGTGGATTTTGCACATAATCCCCATGCATGCGTGGGTTTTCGCCGGGTACTATGGTTTCTCCAGTTCCCCCCACAAGCCAAAACACATGCTTTATAGGTCAACTGATCATTCTAAACTGTCCCTAGGTGGAAATGAGCGTGTGAGGCCCTGCAACGGACTACCGACCTGTCTTGGGTGTTGTGCGCCTTCCCCCAAGAATAGCCGAGACAGCCTAAGCAACACTGTGATCCCAAAAGGGGTTTAGCAAGCTCCAAAAATGGATAAATGAATATCAAAACTATCCCATTGGCAAGTTATTGACAAATGGGTAAATATACAAAAAAAAAAAAACTGCAGCATCTATTGTACTGTGATGTAAATACTCCTGTGATCTGCAGTTGGGCTTGCTCAATACAATTCCATTGGGAGTGGTACACCATCATCCCCCGGCATTATTAGACACACAGTTTTTACTGTGACAATGTTTTCAGATCATTCTGCTTTGGAAACCTGAATATCAAAGAGACACACCTTGGAAAAAATGAGAACCTTCACCGTCACACCTTGGAAAATAAAACCATAAAGCATGTTAAAGGGATTGACTTTATCCTCTAATTTGGAGCATGAACAGTGGAGTGAATATCTGTCTAAAACAGAACCCGTGGTGTTTTAATGGTTACCTATAAAAAGGCACAAAGTTTAGGGTGTCTCCTTGCATACTGATCCAGTAATTTGGTTGTTTTCAGATAATAGGCTTATAGCCACAAAGCAGTCATGTTATATGCTAGTTATTACATCAGGGTACCCAAGCTAGCAAATACTACATCATCCCATCCGCACAGAGGATTTATTTTTCCTCACCTCCTTAACCTTCTCTGCCACTTCTCACCAAAGTGAAATGTAAACACATTTCATCAGTGTTTAGAAAAAAAAAGACATCTTACCAAAGCGGTTTTGTTCAGTTTAATCCATGAAATTTGCCAGAATGTGTGCACCTCCCACCTCTCATCAGCTCAATGTAATTATAAGCAAACACTGTTCACGTTCTACCGAGGTTTTCAGTTACGTTTAGATAGACGGATCTGTGGTAATTGTCTCCAGCTGACAAATGAAATAAAACATGGATGGATTTCTTTCTATGTCAATAATAACATTCTTTTCCAGAAAAAAAGTTACAGATAAGGGAAGTAATGATACGTGTTACTGTATTACATGGCGCTCTGTGCTTTATGCTCTATCATAGACACCACCACGAGGAGACAGAGCCTTCCCCTCCCAAAACTTAACCACATCATAACTCAACTTAATTCAATGAAACCAAAACCCCTAAACTAATTTCTGCAGCGGGGGTGCTGCACCTTGGTGACAGCGTTTAAGAAGTTTGCTTATTGGATTGGAGTGGATTTATTGGCTTGTGCAGCTTATTTTAAGAAGAGACCATTTAGGGCAAGAAAGGCTTCTCCATTACTGAGCGATTTAAAGTTGCAACATCACTTCTGATTGGGTATGGGAGAGAGCTCAAACCCTCTCCAATCACCTTCAGCTTTTGTCCTTTTTTGGACTTTGGACTGAATACGAACACGCCGCCGTTTGACAGGAAATGAGGTTGATTTGAACAGAACATTTTGTGAGCATTTTAACACTGAACTGTTTCATCTGTACGTTTTCTTCATTGAAAAGTGTGCCTCCTTTCTGCAGTTGCATAAACTCAGGTTTGCATGACTGCACCATGTCGACCAATGAGACATTTTCCATGTTTTATTTTTCCATCTCCGTGTCTTAAATTCACAGCTCTTATGTTACGTACTCTTCAGTTTACTTTAATTCTTTTGTCCACAGCATTAGCTGCCTGTGCTTTAATACTGAACACATGCTTCCTATGCAAGTAAACTTAGTGGACCAGATTTCACTTGTTTGATCCACACAAGGAGTCAGATGAGTTTTCTGGGTATAAAACAACGCAAACAAAAACATTTTTTTTAAACTGGTGAATGTGCCTTAAAAGCAGCATGTGTGTTAGGGGGGCAGTCAACAGCACAATAAAGTTTTAAAAACAAAAATATTAGAAAATATTAGGGATGGGAATCGAAGCCCCATGAAGCTCTCATGGGGCTTCGTGTAAATGTGCCAGAAAAATGAATGAAGCATTTGGGGCTTCGAAACCACACAGAACAGCGGCATCTGGTGGCAGACAGGACATATATCATCTACTCCACTAAGTTCCTTGCCCTTGTAACACTTCAGTGTGGAAATAAAACAAAGACAATGTTTGAAGATTTGTGAGAAGTGCTTGTGTTACATTGTGAATGCCATGTGTAAAGTGAGAATGAGTGATTGTGAACCAGGGTCTAACATGACTGGGTGGGATACATGTTATAGATTTTTATTTAAAAACAGAATTTTCTCCACTGTGCTGGGCTTCAGCCTGTTTCGTCTTTGGCTGACGATTTCGCCAGCCTTGGAGAAGATCCTCTCACAAGGCACAGATGAAGCTGGTGTGCATAAAAACTTCATTGCCAGCTTGTAGAGATGTGGGTATAAAACCTTGTGGGTAACCCAGTATCTCAGTGGGTCCTGAGTCCTTGGGATGTGAGGTTCCTTTAAGTACCTAGAAGGACATTAATAGCCTATTGTCATGCACCAGTCTAAAATGAGCAGAAGTTATAATGAGGATTCTAATCTTTACTGTACCTCTGAACCTCCACTGTTGCACTGGCAGTTGTGCTGGTCACCTGCTGTTGAACCCCCACATGCCTGTCCAGCAGGGCCCAGAGACCACCATCTTCCTGCTGACTTGAAGGACCTTCTCTAGGTGGCGACTGTGGCTGTGCCTCTGGAAGTAGCGCCTGCATTGTTGCAGCACACTCTTTAGTGAGTCGCTCTATGGCCGTGTGGGCAGAGCCTTGGCTGCAGAACCCCAGCTCTTTAAACCTTGGGTCCGACAAGGTTGCCATTGACAGAGCAGTGACCTTCTCCAGAGCTGAAAACCTCTCATGGAGATTGTTCTTCAAGTTAGTGGCCAGTTTTTCACCAAGTGGGTGTGTGATCTGACCACACCTGCTTGAGATGTAATGTTTCAGCATTTTGACCATGGGAATGACTTTGGATGCTGACACTCGTTTTTCTGTCGAAAACTCAACTCTGGCCTCTTGAAACGGTGAAAGAATGCTCAAGCAGTGGTGTATGGCCTGGTAGTCCTCTGAGGTGAGTGGAGGAAGGTCTGTATGGAGGGTGGCCAGAGCTGCCCCCAGTGGCTCTCTCTCCTTAAACAACCTTTCCAACATATTAAATGTGCTGTTCCATCTTGTTTCCACCTAAGATAAGACAGCAAGCACATTTTAAAGGAGAGAAGAAAGTAACACAATAAACAACTGCAAAAACATGTAAAATCTTAGATTTAAAAAAAAGAAAATGTTTCACCTCTTGTATTAATTTGTGCTCTGGCCTGGCCAGCTGTCGCTGCATCTCTGACAGCTTCTCCTTCGCTGTGGTGCTGGATTTAAAAAGACCGACAATCCTACGCCCCTTACTTCGGATATCCTCTAGTTCAGGGGTTTGGGCAAGGGACTTTTTCACCACCAAATTAAGCATATGTGCAAAACACATTATGTGCCGAAGCAGTAATATATTAGCACATGCAACCATGTTGGGAGCACAGTCTGTAACCAGGCCTGTCACCTGGAAGAAAGATTACATGTTCACAAATCATGTATATTAGGTATTGGGAGGCCATATTGATGAATGATTTTGTACTTTATTGATCTGGCTCGCACCTTCCCTTTAATTCCCCATTCTTCCATGAGAAGATTTTTGGCCTCAGCCAAGTGAGCTGCAGTGTGGGTTTGGGGAAACTTCAGAACCCCCAAGACCACAGAGGCCAGCTCCACCTAGAATGAACAAAGTCAAACTGAGATACATAAACCAAAGCATTGCACAAAGCAGGGGATACCTACCTCCTCGGTGATAAAATGGCATGTTACAGCCAAGTAAGCATCCATGTTAATGGATGTCCACATGTCTGCTGTAAGGCTGACAGCAGAGGCCCTGCTAACCACATCTAAAGCCTTCTCCTTTTTGGCTTTGTACTTCTCCTCCACCATTGTCCTCAAGGCCTTCCTATTAGGAATTATGTAGGATGGGTCCAAAAGGTTGACAAAAGCCTAATAGTGACAAATAAAATACAGCTTATTATGTACACAAAAACATAAATAATGTAAATGCTATATAATATTAGCCACCTTACCTTGAAGCCTTTGTCTTCAACAATTGAAAATGGTTGTGCATCCATTACAATCATATCCACCAATGCAGAATCAAGTTCTTGCTTTCTTGACACTGCAAAATATACATATGAAGAAAAAAAAAAAATATTAATTGTAGAAGCTGAGCCTCGAACCCGGAACCTCCGCATTCACATGTCACTGATTTTTCCACTGAGCTATCTGTTTCAGTTCTTAGTGTGTCATTAGTTGGATATATTCTTATTACCAATACACGGTGGATTGAAGGCTTGATTTGCCGACTGCGGAGTTTCAACATGATGAACGGTGCGGAGATGTCGCATCATGGAGGATGTACTATCATTAAATGCAAATTCATGTTTGCCAATCAAACATTGCACCTAAAAAAAAAAATGGAAAGAATAAAAATGATTCCTTTCAACTGACAGACATACCTATAAAACTGACATAATCAGCAATGGCTACTAATAAAATAACGTTAATAGTGTATTACCTTATTTGGAGAAATCAAGTTGAAATGATCCCAAGCCACAGAACGTTTTTTACCGGGTGCCATGACGTTGATTCTTACGATACACGGGAAACAACAGAACTGGTCGGGAAACGTTGTTTGGGATTCATCTGTATTTATAGACAACAGCGCGCCCTTCTGATCAAACACACCTGAGATCTGAAACCTGGTTCAGGTGAGTGATGCATTTGGCGCGTCATACGTCATCAATCACGTGATCTGCGCTGGTTGACACACGCTTTGAAACATTGTGCCGAAACACTCTGTTTCATGAAGGTGAACCGCGCGCCGAAGCCCCGTGTCAAACGGGCCATCCCTAGAAAATATCAAGTAAATCAATTTGATTTGGTAACAGATAAATCTGTATAGAATATTCCCTCATTTAATGCAGGAGTTATTTCCTAAAAATAACTTGGTGCAGGTGAAATCTACTCCTCACAACACACTTTATAGACCTTTCTCAGACAGACTTGAACATTTTAACACTTTTCTCTCTTGTTTAGACTCCCAAAGTTCAAACCTTTGACAAAAAATAAGTACAGTATTATAGAATGAAAACAAAGATCCGATTGCGATCAAAGATTTATGGAAGTTTGGCAAACTGAAGAAATTCTGTACAGGATGCAGATTGATGAGATTGATTGAAAAGATCAACAGCCAATCAGTATGCAGAACATGATGTACTGTTTAAAATAAAAGTATGCAAAATTGCACTGGAAAAAAAAATCTGCACAACAGCTACAAAAGATGAACCACAATATAGTGAAGGAATACTTTAGAATATTTAGATGGTTAGCTTTTTCTTTTGTCTTTTTTCGACTTTCCCTTCTGGTTAGTGCTCGTTCAGAGCAAAACTACCTACAGATCCGGGCTGGTCAACCATGGTTTTCAGCTTGCTGCTGGTGAGTCGACTCAAGTGATTTCACATCCTGATTGACTGAACACACCCGATTTAGGTAGTCCGCATTAAGCGGTCAACCGAGAGCTGAAATACAGGCCGGTCCTGCTCTAGATTATAAGATGCAAGACATTATTAGATGGTTTGGTCAGCTCTTGACAGTCCAGTATGAAACCAAGTTTAACCAAAATCAAATCTATTCCATCAGGCTGTCCTAGTGTTGCACACTAGGAGTGCCTCTTATAACTTAACTGATACTTCTGTCTTCAATGATAAGCTTATAAATCCCAACATAAACACACACACATGCACACACACACTCTCTCAAACACACATACACGCACACACATTTTGCAAGGAAGGTGGGACCTAGGACCATCTGTCCCCTGCCTCTTCCCTGGTGGGGGGTACGGGCCCCTTTGCAACGGCGGCTGTGTCCCCGGGGTGCTGGCTTCCTGGGCCCGGCGGTGCTCTCTCCGCGCGGTGGGGGGGTTCACATTACATCTGAGCCGGGGGTGTTCGTGTCCCTGGGGGGTGGGTTCTGGTCCTTGCTCCTGAGTGCTGGGCCCCGCCAAATTTCCAACTGTGGCCGAGCCTGGTCGGGCCATATTTACAACACCCCTTGTGGGCCCTCTTTTTTCCCCGGGGTTCCCCCCTCCTGGGCGGGGGCGGCGGGCCCCTGCCTCGCTCCTCCCTGGACCAACCGTTGGCCGGGCGGATGGCTGCCTGGAGTGCGGAGTGGGTCTCCCTTGGGGGGTCCTGGCCCGTACCTGGGGTTGGGGCGGGGGGATGCCCGGAACTCCTGGGTGGTGGTGGGGTGCTCGTCTGGGGCTGTGGGCGTCCTTCTCCGGTGGGGCCCTGCGTTGGGTTCTCCCGGCGCGGCGGGGGGGCTGCTCTCCTGGTTGGGCTGGGGCGGCGCCCTCTTTCCCTCCGTGCCTCCCTGCTCTCTGGCTCTGGGGGCCTTGCGGCGGCCCTGCTGGCCCTGGCCTGGGTGGCGGGCTTGGTCGCCCGGGCGGCGGTTGTTCCCTGCCGGTTCCCGTGTGGTGTTGGGGGGAGTCCGGCTGCCGCTGCTGGTGCGGTGGGGGTCTTGGGGTGGGGATGGCTGGGCACTCTCCCTCCTTCTTTTCACGTTCCACCATCCATTTTAGAAGAACATAAACACTCACCTGAGCACAGGTGTCAGCTCAACAGACTGAATGACTGAAATATTTCACACTAGTTGGTTTTAAGGCATAAGTATGCGTGTGAACACTATCTGTTTTGTGTACATGTCGACAGGTGGACATTTTTGCAACTAACAAGTGTGTTTATAACATTTGAGTGTGTGTGTGGACAGGCTCCGCCCTTTTTTTTTGTTTTTTTTTTACATTTGAACCTTACCATAATGATTAACAACCAGTAAACTTGTTGCTTTATGCTGCTTCATGGTCTTATCCCCCTTCCCCTCCTATTATCACCCCCTACCCCCCCTCTCTCTAACGTCCCTCTTTCTTCTTCCCCTCTTTCCTTTTCCGTCCGGTCCAACACCAAAGATTTTCAGACATGTTTGAAATTAATAAAGTTTGGCCTCAATTACAAAAGGGGTTTATTCAGACATACCTTTGGTTTGTCTGAAGATTAATAACCCCTCTTGTTAAAGTAAAATATGTCCAACCCAAGAGGCCCTCAGCTCTCATCTGTCTGCCTAGCTGTTGGACAGGACAAGTTAAAAAAAAAAAAAAAAAAAAAAAAAAAAAAAAATGATAAGCTTAGCTGTTTGTCACACTGAAAGTGATTTTAGGAATTCTGGTTATCTTGATTTCACAAGTCAGAGATACAGTTTTTTGTTTTTTTTTACCCTCTTGAGACTTTCTGGGTTTGCGAAGCAGAATTTTGGCAAACAAGCCTGTCTGTTAATTAATCGTCCTTGGAGGACAATATAAAGCCAACAACATCTACTTGTAGCAGATTGGCGTCGATTCTGTGACTGATGGACTGGATTCAACAGCTTTCAAACGCAAACAGAAACGGCAGTATAATTAGATCAATTAGTCGGTTGATGAGGATCATATTTTTCTGGGTTGATTGAGGAATGGTCTGTTTCAATCAGAATAACATAGTAAAAGCCTCCATCCCCTCTCCTCGGCATATGTCTTTAATTGACAGCAACTTTTTTTTTTTTCTTATAGTCATGCAAAACATGTTTTTCAAACTTTGGGTTTGGAAAACTCTCTTTTTGCGACTATACTTTTTTTGTTTTCATTTTTAATGTTCTGATAGGAGCATGCTTTTATTTAGAAGGAAATGTTTTGCGAAGTGTTATGCACTCTAAACATCACCAACAGAAAAAGGTTCTTGTCTTTGCCTCAGGGGCCAAACAAGCTTTGCGCAAGCATTTATTTTATAAATAAAACCTAGAAAAGCACGCGAACCAAAGACTCGTTCTCTAAGCAGTGAACATGTCATTTAGAGTGCTCTAAAGATACTGTAGGAGGAGCAGAAATCTAATTAACACAACACAGGCAGGGTCTAGGGTAGACTGGCTGTTCTCCAAGTACAACAAATTATTCCTCCTGGCACAAACCACATGGGGGATTAGAGTTCAGACTTCAAACAACTTTAGGGTAAACTATAGGCAGAATTTGAAATTCTCTCATTGTGCAATTTCAGACCCAACTCTGGAAAAGTCCTC
This sequence comes from Oryzias latipes, assembly GCF_053564925.1. Lineage (NCBI taxonomy): Eukaryota > Metazoa > Chordata > Actinopteri > Beloniformes > Adrianichthyidae > Oryzias > Oryzias latipes. The sequence continues at coordinate 34,516,778 of NC_136237.1, read as the reverse complement.
CTCTCCATCTCCTCCCCATTACCCTTCCATTTGAAACATTCTTCTGCCAGCAAGAATGTTTATAATTACAGTTACACAAGCCTAATCCTTCAGATGCTGATTTATGGCATGAAAACGTCCAGCTGCTGACGAACAGCAGCTTTTTATCGTAAGTGTTCTTCAGTTTTTCTTTGCTAGAGGGGCTGTGACAGGACGGGCCTCTTTCTCTCACGTGGTCGTATCTCTCAAAGCCATCTGGAGTAGCCATGTAGCCAAGCACTTAACGCTTTAAGTGGTCACACACTTGAGACTCACACCTCTGGAGTGGGTCAGACTTTTTCTTCAACAGGTGCGGCGACTTGTGGAGGATGAAAAACGACATCAGGAAAAAAATAATGAAAGGTGCAATAAATAAATGTCACATCCTTTTTTTTATTTTTTTATGAAATATCTAAATAAATGTATAAAGGCCAGAGCTGCAAACTTCCCATTAAACAGCATCCACCTAAAATTTCCTACAATTTGTGAGATGATTCAAGTTTTTACTTTGCTTGGCAAGCAGTAGATACTAGAGCTCTTTCGCACTGAAGCACTTTGCATTCGATTATTGTCTCTGCCAACTGCAGGACAAAGCCATAGAAAAAAGGCTGTACAGACAGATTGCTTTCACAAAACTTAGCTTGTAGCTCTTTATCATGAGGTCAAATTTGTTCATATCCATAGTCTGAATCTCAAATCTGTGGATTTAGAGCAGGGGTGTCAAACTCATTTCCACCGAGGGCCACATCAGTATAGCAGCTGTCCTCAAAGGGCCGGATATAACTTATACATGTAACTAAATGTAATGAAACATACATGTAACTACTCCTTAATGTTAAACAACTAATTTATTTATTTATTATAACTTTTGAAAGTGACAATTACAGTTGCATAGAAAACATATGTTTGCTTGTTACTCTATCATAAATCCTTTTAAATTTGATTCTGTCAGGTTAGGTTATATGGACAGTGTTTAAGTCCTAATGTTTAGTTGCCCAATCTGATATTTCAAGGCAGATTCCCCCTATATATATATATATATATATATATATATATATATATATATATATATATATATATATATATATATATATATATATATATATATATATATATATATATATATATATATATATATATATATATATATATATATATATATATATATATATATATATATATATATATATAAATACACACCAATTTTTATTTTTTATTTTAAGAAATCAAAAACTTTTATGCTCTCGGGGGCCACATAAAATTACATGGAGGGCCACATTTGGCCCCCGGGCCTTGAGTTTGACATATGTGATTTAGAGTATGTTTATGTGAATTTTTCTGGTTTAATATACATTTTAGATAAAACAACATGCATTGTTGATTGTAAAATCAATATAAGTCACTGAAGGCAAGCAGAGTTCATACACACTGGCAATGTGTGGAAGAGGCCCTCAGCACCACAGCACCAGCCACCTAATTTACATACAGGACAGGGTACTGTTCAAATAAATGCATAAAATTGTGGAAATGAACAGAATGATATAGTAAAGCAAAGCAAATGTGGAAATATGGAAATAAAATATGGTACTGTTTCAGTAAATAAATGCATAAATTGTATGAATAAATAAATGTATAATAACTAAACAATAACACAATACTTAGAAGAAAATACAATGTGGACATGTATTCATTTATTTATCAGCAAAAATTGCTTAACTGTAATTTTATCTCTCTCCCTGCAATATGTTTTTGTTTATTTTTATTTACATCTTTTTTCGTCCTACATATCGTTCAGCCAGCGAGTCGAGCAATTCGTCATCCAAGAGGACGTGGAGTTTCTTTCAAGTCAGAGAGTAGAAGGAGACTGGCTGTTTCCCACCTGCGAACCATGTGCTCTGCAGCTTGATTTACTGGCAGACCTCTTAAAAACACACCCTCACCTCTAAAAATCTTGAACTCCTCCGACATCCTCCTTGATTCACAGACCCGAAGACGTGTCCGACCGGCCTCCACACGGTTTAGTCGGCCTAATCACAGCATCTGTTTATTTGAACCTGATGGAGGCAGTGACGGATGTCTCTGATGTCGGTACTCAAAGGCTCTTAAGGGGGCTTTGACTCTGATAAGAGGGCCGAACAAGCACCCGCACACGTGTAGCGAAGGACTGATAAGATTAGCAACAGAAGCCAAGACACAGGAAACAGGCAACAGGCAATATAGATAAAAGAAGCCGTTTGATAAAGAGGCAGCAGCTTGGTTCAACAAAACTTTAACGGGAAAATATACAGTGTTAAAGACCCACTCTGATGAAAATCAGGTTTTTTTTTGTGTTTTTAACATGTTCTGATGAGGGAGGACATGCATTTAAAAAATTAAGCTAAAAATTGCATTTCTGAGTATTTCTCTTTTCAAATATTTGTGAAACAGGAGCAAATGAAACAAAAAAAATGTAAAAGAGGTTATTTGTGACATACGCCCACAAGCTCCCTGCTCCGCTCTGCAACAGTGAAGGGAAGGGGGGGGTCTAAGGGCAGGGATGCCAGTTTACCTTAGTCAGTTTATTAGTTCAATTTAGTATTTTCCTATTGAACTCTATGTATTCATGATCCTTTTGAAGTTTATGTTTCACTTTTTCAATTACCAATACGAAGCCCATCGAGACGACTGTTGTTGTGAATTTGGGCTATGCAAATAAAATTGAATTGAATTGAAGGGGGGGTGGGGATGCCAGATTCCAACGATCCTGCCCACAACTCAGAGGCAAATTTCTGTTGAACTACATCTGCTGTGCCGTAACTATGTTCTAAAAAACGACACGGGTTACATTAACAGCAATTTTCGCACTCTGTACTTCAGTCTGTTCAAAGAAATGTTTAGTTTCCTTAAGCTATGGACACACCGGGCATGTGATGCACATTCAAGAGCCTGCTAAATACAGGTTTTATGCGCATTTAGCCCATGGTGTTCATACTGGACAAGCAGGGAGGGACTTCTTCCTTTCTTTTATTACTGTATACTAGCGCACATCTAGCACCTACAGTTGGAAAAAGGCTTGGTGCAAAATGTCGAAGTGGTGCAAATCTTTCTCCAGGCTTTTTCTTTCACATATCTATTTGTAAAATACAGTTAAAGACTTTGTGTCATAAAGTTCAGACCGGGCTCAAACCCCATTTACAAATTTCTCCTCTATGATAAATTTTCAAAGAGTTGGCACTTTTGTAAATTAAAAAGGACGCTTGATTGGTAAAAGTTTGACCTGCTTTAATTTTCGACGTGCATTCAATGGCTGTGCGTTTTCTATGTAGAGCCCAAAAAAAGTTGTGGAAACTTGTGTGCCATGCATAAACTGAGTTTTGAACCCGGAAGTCCGAAATGTGCATTTACGCACGTTTACATAGACTTTTCATTAAACGTGGCCACTTGAACACACGCTGCAGAGGGCGGTGTGAACGTAGCTTCTGGATAAACGTCTGAGTAAAGGTCAAGAACGATACATTTACATGATATGTCACATTCGTTCAGCTCTCATAACATGGATCGACAACTTTTTTTAATGGCTTTAAAAAATATATAGGCTAAAAATGTGTGTAAAGGTTTCTTTTTATGTCTATTAAAAGTTGGTTTTGTTACCATGGGAACAAATTGTAATAAATGGTTCTTTGGTTTGCAGTCTGAGCAGTCTAGTTCAAGAATAAATCCAAACCACTGAAACTCCCCACAAACCTCAAAGTACATGAGCTGAACGTTTAACGTTTTTGGGAGTGACAGGTGACACGATGCAGAGGAAAATCCCAGAGTTCACATTACCATTAAAAGTTAAGTCAGATTTTCCCCCCCAAAAGAAAAAACTTCAACAAAAAGGTGAAACTCTGGGTGTTGGAGTGGTAAGAGTATGGAGACTCACATGTTTGGCTTTGTAGGTGCAAATTGTGATTGATTCAAAGATCTGTTCTGGTCTGGATCACATTGAGGCTGAAAGTTATTTATGTTCCAAAATATTTGGGAAGAAGGGACTCTCAGACAGCCAGTCTTTTTTTTTTTTTTAACAGTGATTTCTAACCCGACAGGTTTGGCTGTGAAATAAATTAAACGTTTGGATTTGGGGTGAGCAATTGAAAAATGATTACATTCCTCCAGCATGTGTGTTTGATAGACCTCCCAGTTTGGGAGGAAGTGTGAAAGACATTTTGGGCACACGTTCAAAGCCCCGACATTAATCAGAAACAGGCTATTAGGATTATCCTCCATTATTTCATCGTTTGGTAAACATGCAAAAGCCGTTCTCCTGACTTTACCCATGCCAGCTGCAGGCAGCTCAAATATTAGCATACATGACAATTTCATTTGTGCTTCAACGTTGGCACTGAAGCAGCAAGGGGAACAAAAAAGGCCTGTCGACCTGCAGGAAGTGTGGCCTTTTGAGGGAAGCATTGTGTTTTTGTACCCGAGTGAGTCTTGTCCCTCTGTGCACGCCTCCACCTGCCTCTCACCACCCTGTTATTGTTACCACACCGCTACCACCTGCACTCTCTTTAGATAGTATTTTTATCTCCCTCCTATGTGTGTGTGTGTGTGTGTGTGTGTGTGTGTGGGAGACCACTCACTGTGCCTCTCTTTCTTCCTCTGTTTCCTCACAGCATGTGATTGCCATCCCGTGGGTGCTGCTGGCAAAACCTGTAACCAAACCACAGGACAATGTCCCTGTAAAGATGGCGTCACTGGTATCACGTGCAACCGCTGTGCTAAAGGGTACCAGCAGAGCCGCTCGCCCATTGCCCCCTGCATAAGTACGTGGAACCAGCCCTGTGTACCAATCTGCAATCATGCATACATGCACAAAAGAACACCCTCTTTTTTTTAACATGAAGCACTTACTGTGAATATTCCTAAATGTAAAATTTCCAAGGCCTTTTAAAGCAGGGCTGTCCAAGTTTGGCTCCTTTAGATTTTCCTTCCTGCTTGCTCTGTACTTCCTGCTGGACCAGGTGGGTCCAGTCAATCATAATTTTGAATCACCTGATGTAGCCAATCAGCACTGAAGATTTGGATTGAAAAAGAGAAAACAAGTTTGGGCAGCTGTTCTGCAGATTCCGGCACCGTTCCTCCCAATCTGCTGTTCTTTTATAATATAGCAGTAAAAATAAAAATCAGTTATTTCAATTTTCTACTACTTAAAGCAGAAAACCAAGCTTTAAAGCAACATATTTTAGGCAAAGCTCTCCTCATGTAAAGTTACTCTAAGAATGTTTTTTTCTGATTAGAAATAAATCTGCGCATTATTAAATTTTGTGGTCAACACAAAAACGATTTAGTGATTTTTGGGACTCGACGCTGAGGTGTAGAAAATGCACCACCACATTAAAACGATTGCCTCTAATCATTCACACCCTTCTTTCAGGGTCTCACAGATTGTCGAGTTTCTTTATGAGAGTTATATAACATTTGAGTTTGTGCGCCCTTTCCAGTGATGTCAGCCATAAATCTACACGAGGCAATAATGAGGTCCAGGCTCTTTATTTCTATGAAGTCCTGGCGGTGGATCAACAACAGCATCAGCACCTTTGGTCTTCCGCCGTTGTTATTTTCCAGCAATTGTTTTCTGTCAGTAAATGGTCAATAAAAATGAAGCATCGGGGTATAAAAATCCTTCGTCAGATTTTCATACAGCAGCGCTCAGTAGTGAAACATGGAGGCTTGTTTCCTTCCTCCCAGCTGTGAACATCTGATACCCAATCAAAAGACTTGATTCATAATTTTTTTTCCTCCCCTACCACACAAATACATCACTGTTACACACCTTTTCCCTCACTGTGTTCGCTGTCTGTGCATGCATTCATGTGGTGCAGGATCTCGCTGTCATGTTTTACTGTCCAATGAGCTCCACAAAACACAACAAGCAGGAATAGAGTGTGTTGTATCTTCTGTCACCAACTTGCTCCTTTGATGATATACGACCCCCCCCCCCCCCCACACACACACACCCCACCCACCCATCTCCATGCATGGTCTCTGTTCGTATCAGCTACTTCTTGTTCAGTTAAAGTCCAGCAGAGATGGAGGGAGGGGAGGGATGTTACACTGCTGTCACCACAGCAGCGGGACACAAAGGCAGACCAAACGGATAAACTGTGAAAAAAAAACGTACTTTTTCCAGCTGTCGTTCTGGCACTCAGAAAGGTCACAAAATAATGACCCTTAGGGATGCCATAAATATCATTTAGGCCAAGAACATATAGAACATAAGGGACAACATGCAGTCTAGCAGCATTCAACAGGAAGAAAGTTAGAAAAATTGAAATTCTGTTTATGCGACACAATGTAGTTCATGCTGCTTGGCAGAGAGATAAAATAAAGGAAAACAGCTGAGCTTAGCTAAGAAAATGAATCAACATAGGAGGAGGTGTTCAAGACACAGAAGTTGGCCTCATAGCATAAACTTGAGAAAAACAAGCATGATGTGAATTCATGTTATCAGAATTTATTTTACAATTTTAAATTTGTCGTTTTAACAATTTAAAGTTGAGTCATGTGACTCAAGCGGAGCTTTTTTGTCCTTGTGGACAAGGACGATTTCTATGGTGAACAGATCTAAATAGTAAAATAAAAAAATAATGTTTATGTTAAATATTTGCTAGGGCTTTATATTGAACAAAACATAGAATGGTTACAAAAAACAATTGGTAAAAATATTCAAATGAATGAAAACATATTCATGAGAACTTCTGTAAATGTAAGGTAGCTGAGCAGTCCACACAGATGGATCCCAATGATCAAATTAGGCCAGGGATTTAGTTAGTAGACCATCAGCTGAATTCTGGGAGGTCTGTCAAGTTAAAATATATGTAAATATATGTAAGACAGGATTATCAACTCAAATCCTGACATATATGTTAGGAGGTAGTATTTATAGTGATAAAAATGTTTTTTTTTCAGTCAGTCTTGCAGGAGACAGACAACCACTTAATTAAAAATAACAGCACTTTAGGGGCTCCGTACATAAGTGAGCTCATAGATTTCAGTATTTTTTTTCTTCAAAACACTAAAACCTTGGCCTGTGAAAAGTGATTCACATAGTAATAAAAAAGCAGTTTTATTTTATAACTGATTGGATTCTTGGTTATTAACTGTGGAATTCTTACTGTAGAAAACAAAAGGGTTGAATAATTTGTCATTGTTTTTCATGTTTCTCTTGGAGTAGAGATTCCAGTTTCCCCTCCAACGACTCCAGCGAGCAGCACAGAGGAAGCTTCTGGTGAGTACAGCTTCAGATCTCGAATCTTAAACCTCTTCAGACCCAAATACAGTAAGTTCATCTGTGGTTTGGAGGGGGAAAAAAGTGACGGATGCTGTGGAAATATTCAATAAATGGAAATGGGATTTTTTTCACCACTTTACTTCAGCTTCAGTATTTTTCCACCCGAGTTGAAAACAGACTACAGGATAAATTGGATCCCACATGCCTCTGCGCTCCTTATTAGGGTTTCATGAATATTAAATCCATTAGCAGCAGCTCTGGGATGGGCCTCTTTTAATCCCTCACACTTTCACAATTAATTAGCCTAACTGCGGCACAGCGGGGTGTTGGTATCCTGCTGGAACTGCAGGCAGGAGGTTTACTTCATGCAGTCATGATTCATCTCTTCAGAGTGTATTTTCCAGTCATCCTTCTCTATCGCAGCAAAGGACTAATGCGGTTGATCTTATTATTCAGCTCGTGATTCTGCATTTGTTAAGATAGACAGACAGAGAGAGAGAAAGAGAGAGAGAGAGAGAGATAGATAGATAGATAGATAGAGAGAGAGAGAGAGAGAGAGAGAGAGAGAGAGAGAGAGAGAGAGAGATAGATAGATAGATAGATAGATAGATAGATAGATAGATAGATAGATAGATAGATAGATAGATAGATAGATAGATAGATAGATAGATAGATAGATAGATAGATAGATAGATAGATAGATAGATAGATAGATAGATAGATAGATAGATAGATAGATAGATAGATAGATAGATAGATAGATAAAAGAAGATAAAAAAAACTTGACAGAAATAACAGTGTGCAAAATGAATAAATAATGATTAAAAGAGTGTTTTAATTTTTTTTTAAGTTTATTATAAGATAGGTGCTTTCCTTTGTCAAGTGCAGCCACTCTGATAAAAAAGTTTATTAGATCAGATTTTGAACATTGTTTGTTTTAAACCTTTTAAAAGCCCACTCCATTGAAAATTGCTTTTTTGGTGTTCCTCATATGTTCTTGTAGCATTTTTCTCATGATGAAGGACATATATAAATATATATATAAAGAAAATTAAGGTTAAAATTGCATTTTTTAAGTATTTTTCTTTACAAATCGCCGTGCATCAGAACCAGCCACAACAAAAAAAGCAGTTGAAAAAAAAAAAGAGTATTTTTGACGTAGAAAATTCGCTCCCTGCTCCGCTCCATTCTGATGCATCCACTTGCAGATAAAAATAGATCAATGTACGTTTTCATTTTCTGAGCTGACAACTGTATGGCTAAATAGATTTAATATTTTCTCTCCATTTTTAATCACCTGTGATGTTAGGCTGGGGTTGTGAGGAGCTGTTAGGTAGCGGGAGAGCATGTAAACAGACGGATGACGGGAAGTATCCGTCTGTATAAATGTACTCCTGCTGCACTGCAAAAACTATGTCCTAAAAAAAACAACACAGCTTTATTGATGTTGCCTAAAAACGGTATCATCATAACTAAAAGACCACTGGGAACACATAAAATAGAAAAAATGGTGATGGGATTGAGACGAAAAAAAAGCAGCTAGTAGGTGACGTCAAGAATATTACCAAGAAGAAATCGGGTTCTTTCAATTTTAGAGTAAGTCTGTTTTGCATTGAAAATAATTAACAACCCTCTTCTTGGTGCATATTCCAAGAAAAGAAAAAAAAAACTATTTATGAGCAAAGATTAGTTTTAATCTGTAGAAATTCCCTGCACAAGTCTGGTCATTTTTTTTCTTCTCATGGTGGAAAAAGTTGAGTCATCTGGCTCCAACTGTGTTTCTCCTGTCTCCCCCATGAAGTCGCAGGAGGCCCAAACGTGCGTGTGTGCGTGAAGGCTGCTGCAGCTGTTGTTGGCCCCGCGTGGTCCCTGCACAGCCTCAGCACAGGCGGGATATAGCGCCGGCACCCCCGACCCTCCTCCACCTCTTTCATTTCTTCTCTTTTCAAGTCTCTTTTCACTCTTTTCCACCTCCTTCGTCTCCCTCTGTTTCACGCTTTGTTTTCGAATAACACTGTGGGTGGTGAGGCGCTGGAATATTTGGGGTTTTCTTTCGCAGCCCCCCACCCCTTAGTCAGGGCTCCGTCTACTTCTGGAGCGTAGAGACATTTTTTTCACGGCTTGTATCTCATGGATGGAGGTAATCGGAAAACTACACATTTTTTAAAAGGTGATGTCATCTTAATGTCTGAAATTCTCTTCCAATCACCTCCTTGCAGCTCTTTTGGTGGCAGCTGGTTCAGCAGAAGAGCCTAAACTCCTCCTAAACTTTTTACATCCTTTACAAGATCCATGTATTCTCTTAGCACAATCAGGTATTTTTTAATATCTATAAGGGCAGACACTCTCAGCCTCAGTGCCCTGATGATCCAAATGAAGCCCACAGATCTTTTTTTAGATACACAAACACTTGCACTCGACGTGCAACTCCAGCAGCTATGATATCACCTAGTCTGTGATTGCGACCAGATGTGTGTAAGCGTGGGTTTGAACCTTTTTTTTTGGTCAAAAATTAAATGTTAAATACTGTTATTAACCTTTGTTCACATTCATTTTAGCTCCATGAGCAAAGAAAATAATCCATCATGGTAATGAATCGTCAAAAGGATTGCCAAAAGCTTCAGGTGAAAAGAGGTCATTTGGTATTCTGATGTGAAAGAAGAGAAAAGGAGGAGGTGGAAGGATGGATGAAGCAGTTTAGCAGATCACGCACGGGTTTTAAGAGGACATAAATGTGGAAAAATGATGGACTCAGAGAGCGGCAGGTGCTGCGTTACTATAAGAAGGGAGCAGAGAAGGGGGTAAAAGGAGTGGATATTAATTTGTCTCCTGCAGGAGGGGTCCCCCCCCCCCCCCCTCTCCCTCGTCGACCACACGGAGGGCTGGAATGCGTGGAGAATAGCGCCGATGGTGTGGCCCAGACAAAACACACATTGTACTGGCAGGTCATGGATGGTGTGAGTTGCCACTCCCACAGGTCACGACAGAGACGTCCACATGGCAACGAAATGTTTAGGAGATTAAGCGCTGCAACCTGCAGCGGCCGCTCGGGTGAGAGCAGCTCAGGATGATGAGGAGTGGGAGAGCCGGGAGTGACGACGACGCACTCCATGTATGTGTGCGTGACACATCTGAGGCTGGAAGTGATCAGAATCTGCGGCGGACCCCTCCTTGGATTTTTTGAACATGAGTCTTGCCTCGCACACTCTCTGCTGTTTTTTTCTGCACTGCACTTTGGCACGGGATCTTAGAAGGATATTAAGTTGTGCAAAAGTTTGAGAAAAGGAAAAAAAAAATACTGAAAGAAATGCAGACACAGAACCACAAACACATTTTTAGGGGGGGCGTGTGGGCTGGGTTGCTTTAACTGATTCCTCTTTATTCCTCCTAGTAATGACAGATAGGCCGGACTCCAAAATAAAAATGTAAAATCAGGTCAAAAAGAAGCAGCCTGAGACAGATTTTACTCAACAGCACAGTAAGAAAGGAGGCGGGAGGGGGGGCTTTAGTCCTTTCTTTCTGCCCCTGCTGGATGGGGTCCAAACTCACAGCTCTAATGTGAGCAGTCCAGTGAGGAGCAGAGGAAAACCGTGCAGGGCAGCACACAGGGTGCTCTGATCTAATTACATGCTTTATTTGCTACAATTTGTTTCTCAATCAGTCTAGTTGAAAGCAAGAGCCCTCCTCCTGGGGGCCATCTTTCACACCTCCTTGTTTCACTGCAGCGCCTCTGGCTGTGTTCAAACATTTTACCTTGTAACCACAGTCAGTGTTTGTGTTTTTGGGTCTTTTCAAGAATCGGCTGCTAGAATCAAATATGTTCGCTTTTGCAGGCTGCGCGGAATGTTTTACCCGGTCTTTTCTGAGACAGATTTTTCTTTTGGGTCTGGCTCGAGCATCAGCATTTATTCTAGAGCAGGGGTCTGCAACCTGAGGCTGCAGAGCCACATGCCACTCTTTTATATCTCTGTTGCAGCTCTTTGGCGTTAAAGAAAAATGCTAACAATTTGAATAAACGTTAAGTTAGTTGAGCACATATTCTAACTTATGCTGCACAAAAAAGTATAGTTGGTCAGAGGCAAAGTTCTTAAATGTTTACATGGATAGATAAAAAAGAAAAGGATTTTACACCAATGCTGACATGTTTATTTTTAATAGAAAAAGGAAAAAAAAGGATGAAGATGCCCCAAAGTCATGATGATATAGTGTACTTTATTTTGAAAGGAAATTCTATGTGCTGTTGTCAAAATGAAAATAAGTTGTTATTTATAGACAAATACAATGTTTTATTTATTGTTAATGCTTAAAAGCTACATTTTATAAATAAATTGCAAAAGTATTCCTTCTAATATGCTGCACTGCATCACTGAGCTGGTTTACTTTTCTTTGATAAAAAGTAGTGCTGCTCATCAGCAGGTAAGCGGGCAAATGCTAATTGGGGGCCCCTGGGGGCTGTCCAGCTTTAAATTCTGTCTATAAAGACGTAAATAATACTTTTTAATAGCCATGTATATTTCGTGTTTTTTTTTTCTTTTTAAAAGCATCTTTAATCTTTAAATGACAAGAATTTGTGCAAATTAGGTGTTGGGATATTTATTATGCGAGGGTTGAGAACAGTGTGGTGGCGGCCACCTGTGGATTTTTGACCAGCTCCGTCAACAGTGAATAAACTTGAAAAAATTATTTTTATTTATTCGAAAAGAAATAAATTAATATCTACATTTAGCGTGAAGTCCTTTAATTTTTTTTTTAGATTATTCAGTTTTAAACAGTATAAAGCAAAGCGACATCGCTATTATCGATTGGGATGAATTTTTGATTAATGTTTTTTGCTGCAGCCTATCTGATGTTTACACAGCTTAGAATCTTTTTATATGCAGCTCAAAGTTTGTTTTTTATTCTTTTAAAGGAGGACAAATAAGTCTCCAGTTGTGAAAACAGCTACAATTGTGAGTGCAATAGTGTGAGTGACATCTATTATACCAGTTTTAAAAAGTTGCCATGTGGGTTTTTTTTTTTTGTGTGTCTTTCATGCAGTTTAGGGATGTTTTAAAAATCAAAAATGGCCAACATTTTTCAGCAAGAAAAAATTCTGTAGATGCAGTCCGTGTCTCATGACCCGACTGATAAAGCCAAAAGTGCGATTTCTAAGAGGGCCTTGGTTCCCGCCTGTGCTGAAGGACCTGCTGTCGCCTCTCAGCACACTGTAAAGCTCCGGCTAAAACTCTGCCTTTCTATTTTTTGCCTCAAAGCAGTGAAGACGATTAGTTTAATGGGCCGTGTGGTACTTTGATACCAGGGGGCAAAGGTCCACCTCTCGGTTACAAACTTCAGAGCCCTGAAAGGCTGCAAACAAAGCGCTGTGGTAACTACATCTACTCGGAACATGCAAAGCACATTTCAGCTCAGTATTACAAGAGCGCTTCCAGCACTGCCGCTTGCAGCGTCGGCACAAAGGGGACGTTTGTCCTCACTGTAGGGGACGGCCTGGCCCTAAAGAGGGATCTCGGGGTGCTCTCAGCGGGGCCCGAGCTCAGTCTCGGGGGTACACTAATGGGGAATGAAAGGCTATTAAAGGGAAGTATCGTGATGGCACTGGGGGGAGTCTAGGAGAAAACAAAGCTTCCTTTCCGCAGCCCCCAACTTCCATTATTTACATGGTAATCAGGTCCAGCTCATAGACTTCTCTGTTTATTTGCTTTTATTGGTTCATTTCTTCAACCCCCCCTTTCCCCACTCACTTCCTCAACCACGATGAAGTGTTTCAGGGTTTACTTCTTCATATATTTTTTTAATTGTTCGGTCACCTCTGTTCTCTATCTTCCTTCTCTTCTTCTGGTGCATTGTTTTCTGACATATCGTTCCCCGGGCAACCGCTCTGTAATGGAGCGTAAAGGGCGAGTGAAGATCAGCTCACATTTGTGATGCTCAGTCAAATTCAGATCCCAAAGAACCCCATGATACTCACTCTCCATGCAGCTCTTTGGTCATGTTTCTTTTTATATCCCTGCTGGATCATTTTATAGTCACTATAGTCACAACATCTGCAGATCTTTTTGTGTTGAAGTTGGTAAAGAAATGCAGGAGCACCACATTTTTTTTTCTTTTGCAGTGAACTCTTAACCTAGATGAAAACAATCAGTAAGATGCAACTGTGCCCCCAAATTTCTGTGACAAAACAGAACTGTGAGGTGAATTTAGACCCCACAGCCAGAAATTTGTTCATGGCTCCAGAGTGGACCCCCCCCCTTCCCAAAAAGGGTGCTCTGCCTAATGCTTCATGGATGGCCAGTTTTCCCTTCCTGACCTCCCTTTGTGTGGCACTGACCCCCCCCCAACTTCCAATCCCTCAAATAGCCGCCATCCCGGAGCGCTCTCCACCCCCGTCCACGTAAATGTGAAAGCTCGACATGCTCCTCTGCAGGGGCCTTGAGGTGATCCCTTTTTTTTTTCCCTAAGGTCAGGGTGCTGAGGTGACAAGTGAGGTGATGTTTAAACCGAGGTGGGGGTGGGTTTAAAGATAGGGTGGTCTGCATGGGCCTAACTCATTCCCACAGTCTGACAACCAGTGAATGGGAGGACGGACGGCTGCGATAATTTGTGGCCTTTAGAAGCACGCGGGGCGTCGCTTGCGGCGAGGATGCAAACGTTCCAGCAGCTCAGCGACTTTTTTTATTCTAATATTTGGACCACATTTGGCAACAAGAAAGTCTGACCACAAAAAAAATAAATTTTAAAGAGAATTGTTGCCCTGCAAAAACAAGGATTTATTTAAATTAAACTTAAACTTGAGTTTAAACTTAAAACACCTTTATATTTAGGTTCACTTAGTTATTTTATGCTAAGCTAACTTTATATATGAAACTTCACAGAGTAAATACAAAAAAAAAAAAAAATAAGTAAAATACTTTTTAAAAAAAGTGAAAAAAGAAAATATATTTTTATGATATTTATGCAAATAAAATTGTTTTGTTTTTTTCTTGTTTTTTGTTGTGATCCAATTTAAATTTTCATAAATTGTTAAGCATATTAAGTTAAAAAAATTAAGTTAGCAGAGAAACAGTAAAGATAAATATTTTAGTTTAGTTGTAAGCACTATAGAAAGAACAAACATTAAATCAATAAAAGATTTTCCTTCTTTTTCATTTCATAACACCATTGTTTTAAAAATGAACCCGAAAGAGTGTCCTGCTTTAGCATAGCACTTTAAAAATATGAACAAAAAGAATTGCTGCTTTAATCTAGATTTTTATGCAGGCATTTTATTAGAATTTTTATGCTTTTTTATCCAGATATTAGTTTTATTGATAGAAGGGTTTAAATAATTTTACTACTTTCTTTGATCTGTTTTCTAAATATATATTTAGATTTTGTTTTTACTCGAGTCCTAATTTTAAACGTTTTTTGTGGTGTTCAATACAAATGTCCAAGCAACGTATTATATACATAAAAACGTTGAAAAAAAATCGCATTTCTAAAGAAAATTAATATCCATTGATTATTTTCTTGCAACACGTCCACCTAACTTTATATTTCTTTGTTTTTTTCTTGCAGATTGTGAATCTTACTGCAAGGCATCAAAAGGCAAACTGAAAATCAACATGAAGAAGTACTGCAAGAAAGATTATGGTGAGTCTACAATCAACACATTTGACATTTTAATACCAGAAACCCCTTTAGGTAACTCTTCATTTGTGAGGAGCTGCTGCTGTTTACTGATGTCTGTGTCTCTGAGAAAACAAAGGATCAAACAAAGGAACAGAAGGAAAGCCTGAGGGAAACACTACCTCCAATGTGTGTGTAGAGGTGTGAAGGGTTATCCCTGAGCTTTTAGGACCTCAGCAGAAACGGTAACACCTACAGATCCTCATTAAGCCAACCCACTTCCCCCCACAACCACAGAGTTTGTTGCTGCATTCCTGCGACCATCCGTCTGCCGTGCCATTATAGGTGTGGATAAGGCGTGTGACCTCTCCCCTTTACCCGTCCTTCTGTCCCTCTCCCTGATCAGCGGCGTCCTGTGGCATACTACAGCGGTTTGACGGACAGGCCTTTACTTTGTTCTCTGGGGGATTTGGAGTCAGGGTCAGCTTATGGACACCTCCTCTTCCACCCATGGCGAGTTTACTGTTGGTGGTGTGAGAAAAGCTTGAGCTGCTTTAAAGCTGCTGAAGAGCTGTGCTCCTGTGGTCTGGCGTGCTGTGACAGTATGCAGCTAAAAGATTTCAAAAGTCAATTTGATTCCAAATTTGGCAGCTGTTTAACCTGCAGTGATGAAAAGCTGACTCTGCAGTAGACTGAATACTCTCTTTAATGAACAACTATTATCCTCCATACTGATTCGCCATGTGTTGCATGAGTGTCAGAATTTACTGGTAGTAGGAGACAACGGAGGCACTTCATTAAACCAAATCAATTTGTGTTTAGATTTAGGACATTTTTGTTATTGTTGGATGGCAGAACAAGATTTAACATGTAATAAATACATAACTATGAAAAACATAATAAAGGTCATAAATGCTTGTGGTGGTTCTGCTGAAGGACTGCAGACAAGCACAGTACATAGAAAATCTAAATCCAAACACTTCAAAAACATAAACATACCCATTTAATACCATTAAAAGATTATTTGAGAAATAACTTTTTTTTTATCCTCTGACATATTAAAGGGTGGAATTAATCCAAAGGAGACACTTAAAAAAAGAGTTTCAAAACATTTTGCAAGTAGATTTAAACTAAAACCAGAAAAGTTGGTCAGAAGCCTTTGAGATGACATTACACAATTGGCTTTACAGCCCCATCTGCCATATCAGGGCTGCCTGACCCTCATAGTCTACCTGTCCAGGTGTCCGTTCCCTACTCCCAGTTGGATTCTGATCGTATGCTTTGATTGGCTGAGTAATTCAAATAGTAGGACGTAGGGTTTGAGCATTATATGCAGCGCTGGACACGCAACCATCCATCTGTGTTTCCATTTAAAGATTGGTACAAAACAACCAAAAGTTCATTGAATTTAAGTGGATCTGATCTTCAAAGTGCTTTTTTATCTCTTAATATGATATTTAAAAAAAAAAAAAAAAATAGAAACCTAAAAAGTGCTTTTTTGGAAAGCAGCCTTGCATTGCTGTTCACAAAAAATATGAAATTCCAAAGCGATGAGTTAAGGTTTTCCTCCTAATGCTAGAAAGATGTTTGGCTCCATCAGCTCCGAGCTGAAGGTTAAACCTGTGTCCCTGAAACAGAGAAGGCCGTCTCTTAAGTGCATATACATTTAATGGAGCCTAAAACTATCTGGTCAATGTAATTCATATTGATGCATGCTGGGATATGATCCCTGAGAGATGGCTGTCCGACCTCAGAGAACTACATCAGTTCATTGCTCATGTGATTTCACAGAGTGTCTATCTAGCTGACGTGTCTAACAGCCCTCTCCCGTCTTCTAATCACATTACAAATCACACTGCTGTGTCAGTAGTGGGGAGAGTGCACTGGGAGCAGTATGTGCTGGACTGCAGGCCAGCGTTCAGAAAAAACACAATTTCAACCACAAGAGTCCATTTAGGAAAATACTGTAGCATTTCATTCACTGTATATCCTTATTATTTATAGTTACAAAGCTTGCCATGATTTTTAACAGCACTTGCTGTTAAAAAATGTATCAGCCTAATTGATTTGTAAGAAACTGTCCTGCTTTTAGTCTCACCAGCTGATGCAGGATCAGAGGAGACTGTATATGGAGAGTCTTTTGCTGAAGTCTAAGGCCTTAGTCACAACTGCCCTTACGGGTGGAAATGGCCTGTCAGCGGGCGAAAAACAGGCAACTGGAAACCTGTACCTGTACCTGTACCTGTACGGGGGCACGCAGGCGGCCCTAACCAAATGTCAAGGTCGGAGACCACTCAGTGAACCCATAGAGTGAAAATGTTCATGTGATCACACCTCGCCACACTTTGTGCATCCAGCATTTGAAATGTGTTTGACCGGCAGAAGACAGGACAAACAAATACAGGAGGGCTCAAGAAAAGAAACCAGATACAAAGAGTACAGATAGAACCCAAACAAATGTGAACACAGATGTTGCTGATTAGTCCAAACTCAGGGATAAGAATTTGGACTCGACACTGACTTGAGCCCCACTTAAGTCTCATATGTAGAGACTTGAGATTTGGGACTTGAGGGCATCACTGTCAGGTCTAAAAACAAAAACTTTCTTCACAATGTCTTTGCGTTGGGACTGCAGAATAAACTTCATTTATTTGATAAAGGTTGGATTTTCAAAACAAAAGACAATAACACATTTCAGTTGAAAATTGCAAATGTCGCTCGCAGATTTTTTAGTATCTTGATGTTCAATCTGAATCATCATACATGTTTGGCTTTTTCTTAAAATGTAAACTTTGATTGTCTTTCTGCTTTAATGTGCATTGTTTGATTTATTTTTCATTGTTTTCATAATCTCGAAGGATGTGTTTTTGTCACATTGTCTACATTTTATCTCACCCACTTTGTCAGAAAACATGGCTTATTTACATCAGTTTAACAGAAATTTCAAACTATTTTAACCCTTGTGCTATCCTAGGCACTTTAACATTGGGAGTTGGGTCATCTAGACCCACTAGACAGTGCGCTGAACCTTTTTTCTTCATTGATTTATGATCTTCACTGGTGTCCATGGATTACATGAAATCTTTCCACCTTTATCCACCTTTGTCATGGTAGGGAGAACACGTCAATGCAAGGGTGGGGTCATCTACAATAGCACAAGGGTTAAATAGAAACTCTACAATTATTACTTCAGTATCTTAGAAAAGGATTGACTCTGTGTATCTGTAGTCCTATGAAGGCTTCTGTCAAAAATGTTTCTTGTTTTATGACCTAATTAATTATTGTTTTGGACCATCTGACTTAAGTCTGAATCAAGGCGACAAATAAAGTAAAAGAAGAATCAAATGAAGTGATTCAACATCTTGGATCTCTTGTTGCAGCTGTCCAGGTGCACATCTTGAAGGCAGACAAAATGGGCGAATGGTGGAAATTCACGGTCAACATCATCTCCGTCTACAAGCAGGGCGAGAGCCGCATCCGCCGCGGGGACCAGTTTTTGTGGGTCCGCGCCAAAGACGTGGCCTGCAAATGTCCCAAGATCAAACCTGGGAAAAAGTACCTGCTGCTCGGGAACGACGAGGTCTCCCCAAGCCAGAGCGGCGTGGTGGCGGACAAAGGCAGCCTGGTCATCCAGTGGAGAGACACATGGGCGCGCAGACTCAGAAAGTTTCAGCAGCGCGAGAAGAAAGGCAAATGCAAGAAGCCCTAAGCGATACAGCTGGAGGAATAAGAGTAAAAAGTGATTGAGGGTGAGAGAAAGAGACAGACCCACGGACACCGCTGCTTTTTTGTGTAGAAGCATGAAGAGAATTATTTAGGATGTTTTATGTTTTTCCTATAGTGAACTTTTGTTGAAGGAGCTCACCTCACAGATTTAGTTTTTATGGTTTCTTCTACTCTGACATTCGTCTCTCTTGTGGATTTGCCGAATTTGCACCTATTACCACTATATAACGTTATTTTATGTGTTTTTGTTATTCCTGTATAAAACAATTAATGTTCTAATTTCATGGACATCTGCTATTTCTGAGCAAAAATGATG
Organism: Oryzias latipes; assembly: GCF_053564925.1. NCBI lineage: Eukaryota > Metazoa > Chordata > Actinopteri > Beloniformes > Adrianichthyidae > Oryzias > Oryzias latipes. Next base: position 34,497,858 of record NC_136237.1, on the reverse strand, counting down.
GAAACCACTTAAATAATGCTGCAATAATGCTTCTGCATTTTTTTCTAAGAAGCAGTTGTGGTTCCAGGACCAGCATTTGTGCTGGTAAATTTACTAAAATTGTACCTTTAGCTGTACAGTAAGTGTCTAAACGTTATTTCTTTCATATTCAGATGGATCTGCAGCTAATTTTGGATTCTTTTCTGATTTGGAATTTGAAAGTAGGAAAAGAATGGTGTAAAAAACTAAAAGGTGGCAAAATTGTTCTTTTTTTGGGGGTGTATTTTTCCCTAATTTAAGCGCACATTTTAGACCCATTTGACAAGCTTCTCTATACCTGAGCAGTAAAAATAAAAACAAATTTGCCTGAGTATAATTTTTAGCTGCAATGTTTAGTTCACAAAAGTGCTGCTTACGGTACTGTGTTCCTTTTTCAGTGTTTTACTTTTGGGTGCATTGGACAGCACTGATTTAGCTCACAGTACTTACTGTGACTTTTTTTCTCCTCTGTTTTAAGAAAATCTGTAGTTTGAACAAAAACTTCAAGGAAAAGAAGCCAGTCATACTCTAAAGACAATAATATGAAACTGACTAGTTATTTGCCATTGAGTAAATGCGGCCAATAAGTGGATAAAAATGAGTTTTTAGTGACTATTTTAGAAGCAATAGCATTCCTGTTTTATGATAAGTTGATTATGGTTGTGCAGGTTTATCACTTTGAAATATGGATGCAAGCTACAAGAACTGCAAACATTGTGCCACGAGTGCTGATGGAATTACAAAAAACAAGACTTAACTGACCTTCATCATGTACAGCAGCTACACATTTATCCTCTTGAAATGTGTGTTTACTTCAAAAGGATGAATGAGAACAGAAAAAAGGTATTGAATTGTAAAAAAAAAAAGATATGATTTTTGACTTCCACCACCACATGAGGTTTGCTGTTAAGATATCTTTCGTTTTTCCGTGCACGAATGTACATAGACTTTAAGGAGACGGTGTGTCCAATCAGGTGCTGCAATCTGCTGTTGACACGCCATGGGAGTTTTCTTCACTTCAACAGTAGCACAATAAAAACTAGGTTCAACTGCAGCAACTCAACCCCGTTTTACCTTAAAGACGCACTCCGATCATCTTTTGAGCAATTGTTCCCAATGATCTTTTAATTATGATTATGCCGTTTTTAGGCAAAAATAAATTTGTACAAAAAAAACGGATGTTTTCTAGAATATAGTTTCTGCAGAGTGACAGTAGGTCATTAGAAATTCACCTATGAGTTGTAGGCGGAACGATTGGCGAGGAGCAACCCTGCCCCCTCCGTTGCTGAGCAGAGCAGGGAGCTTGTGGCCGACCCAGCGCATTTTCTACGCAACGAACAGGCACTTTTTCAAACTCCATTTTATTGTCTGCTTCTGAGTCACAGCAATTTGAATAAAGAAATACTCAGAAATGCAATTTTAAGCATAAATCTCTTTACATTTGTCTTCTTTCATTAGAAAAATGCTACAAAGACATGTTAAAAACACCAAAAACATGATTTTCACTGGAGTGGGTCTTTAAAGTCTTTCCTGGTAACTTTTTTTTTTTTTTTGCTTAAATCTGTATGTATTTAACAAAATTAAAAATTGTGGTGACATCACAGCTCAAGATTGGAAAAACCCAAAGTTGTGCAGGGTTTAAAAGAAAAAAAAAACGTTTTCCCTGTATATTCAAATCAAGACAGGAAAAACAGTGACAAAAAAATAATAGATTTTCTTTAATGTAATATTACGTTTTTAATGAAAAGGTGCTAAAATTAGCTTCCACAACCAGCTCTTTTTTGAACAGATCTTGAAACAAAAATCTTCAAATCTCATCATAATTACTGTACAGTGGTCATGCTAATAAAACATGTACACAAGTACACATAAACTGATCTGTTTTAACCCCATGATGTTTACATTGTTTGACCAGCAGTGTCACTGTAAAGTTCTAAGGATTGAGGTTTTGACGTGACAGACTTGGCTGCTGGCGTCTTTGACCGTGACGACAACAGATTACCTTTTGTTGTTAAATGTATCAACAGTTTATCTGCAATAAAACCTGTGGGCTGCCCCCCCCCCCCCCCCCCCGCCCCCCGCCCCCTCTTGGGAAGCAGTAATTCGACAAGCTTCCACACGAAACGCCATAGAAAAATGTCTGAACATTTGTTTTGTGTTCATTTCATAAATTGTAAATGTCGTTACGATTGCAAATACCTTTTAGCAACGTTGTTTTACAATGCCTACTAATATATTATGGTTATTATATATGAATATATTTAATGACACAAAACATTGTGGATTTTATCGTCAACTTTTTTTTTTTAACTTTTTTTTGTGACTGTTTAGATGGTTGATGTTAAAGAAGGAAATAACTACTGAACACACCAGCTTGGTAGAACTAAATTCATATTTTCAGCTAAAAGAAAATAAAAAATAAACCCTTTACAGTGAAAACGGACGTGTCTGTGAGAAGTTCTTTAATGTTTTCTTTCTGGTTTTCAGATTGAAGTGCAGCACAAGAAATCTGGTGAGGATCTCATAATGGAAAATATAATATTAGTACTCTTGGACTGTAACTTTAAAAATGTCCAAAAAACTCCTGAGAGAGGCATGAGCAGCCCGCGCTACGCAGACAAACGCAGACAGACAGCAATCCGGGGACCATTAAGTGGAAATGTCTTTTTTTTATTTTTTTAATTACCAGCCAACTTGATTTATGGGAAGGAAACGAGCAGTAATGCACGGATATGTGAACGCTGCTAACTTTGCAGAGTTACTCCGCAGGTGGATCACAAAGTTGAAGAAAAGCTGCTGCTGCCTCTGGGAGCTCCAACAGAAATCTTTTTCAAGCTGCTTACACACAAATAAACCATTCAACGGTGTTATTATTGATCAGTTTTATCTTAAAAAAAAAGCATTACAATTATTTTTTAAGACATTTTATATACTTACAATCAGTAAAAAGTCAGAGCCAACCAACACCTGCCTGTATAATCATCCAGAAAACCGCTTTCATCGACATTTATTTTGTTGAACCATAAATAGCAGGAATCCAGAGCTTATATCTGTGCTTTGCAGAGCTGAAGCCATCAAGCCCGTGGCCGCCGCAGCCGGGAGGTGCTACATAGGCCACACCCCAATCACGATGATGGCTATGAGAAGCAGGACGATCACCACCAGCATCCCTGAGAGCACAAAAAGGCAAAAAGAAGCATAGCTCAGCAAAAAGTCCCGAAAGGCTGAAAAACACAACTCATTGCATCAACATTACCAGATGTCTGAGATTTTTTTTTTTTTTTTTTTAACTGAGTGAATTATTAGACAAGAAAAACAATTTGAACATTTATGGAGGTAAAAAGATGCAAAAAGGAAAATCTTTTCTGTTTTTCACACTTCCTTGTTCCTTTACACAAATGTTTAAATAGGTGCTACATTTTTTTGTCATAAATTATTAATTTAGCACTATGTGTCAGCCATGAACATACAGAAATAATCAGTCATAAACTTTTACACATATGCATGAGCTTGAAGTACTTTTAATCTTGGAATCCATAGAGTTTAAGCCTTTAACACCAGAGATGTCGCCGGCGGCAGCTAAATAAAACTCTTTCTATGAGGTACCGTGACTCCTCGACCTCAACGTGAATCAACATGATTCTGCCGCAAAGAAAAGCGTTTTTTTTATATCAACTTTAGATCGACATGCAGCTCTTTACATCAGTTAAGTGTTTTCTCTGCGACAGAATCAGCTGACTTGCATTGGTTGGGCAAACACCCCACTACTGTAAACTGATGCAGATCAGTGCAAAGCTGCTTTTTTTCTGCTTCAGAATCTGCTGGAAATATGTTCATTATGTAAACAGTTGAAGAGATGCGGCAGTCGAAAGAATGTCAACACTGGAGCTAAAGCTCCTGTGTAAAGGGGTAAATATGATCCTGGCCCACCCTTATTAGCTTCACCCAATAGAAAGGGTTTTTTGGGAATGTTTGACCGATCTTTTAGAAGCTCATTATTGACCCTTCTATTGGACGAGAAGGTCTGGCTCACAGTTTTTGCTGTAATTCATCCCAAATGTGTTTTGTCTGGATTAAGTCAGAACCGTGCACAAAGTTCTTCCACACCAAACACCCCTCCATGTCTTTATGGACTGTCTGGTGCTTTGGAACAAGGGTGAAACATGAAAGGGTCATCTTCTATTGGTTCTCTGTGTTAGAATGGTCCAAAATCTTTCGTTTGAGGTTTAATGGTGGACCGAGAAGAACCAGCTCCTTAAAAAAAAAAAAGGAATTACAAAAAACACAGTTCTCGCTATCCACCAAACTTCACAATGGATACAACACAGTCAGATAGATCTGTATGCTCTGTTGCTCAGATAATTTGAAGGACGTTTGGAGGTGTGTGTAGCTCCTGACTCAGCGCTCTACGAGCTTCAGCATCCACTGACCCTTTTTTGTTCATTTACACAGCCGACCACTCTGTGGTTGAGTTGCTGTTGTCTTCCCATTTCGTCCACCTCGCTATAACACTACCAGCAATTGACTGTGGGGACAGAAATTTCCCTGCTAGACTTGCTAAACGGCGCTGTGACAGAGACTGTGACAGGAATTCCCAGAACTCCTGAGGGCAGCCAAGTCTTCCATCACCGTTAGTAAAGCAGTCTGTAGGATTTTATGCACTAAAACAGTAAACCTCATTGATACTAGTATGGATGGTTTTCTTTTGTATTCAAGATAACTTATTTACTTATTGATAAGGAAAAAGCATGTTAAATCCTCTCAGACAGTGATATATCTAAATAATGATCATTTCTAACCGTAGTCCGTGGACAGGATGAAACAAGAACAGAAGGAGAGTTTGATGGAGTTTGTATTAAAGGACACCACTCACAGACTCAAAATAAAATAAAAATCTTCACCCTGAAAATCTTGTGCAGACTTTGAGTAGCTTTGAGAGTCTTTACTTAAAAGTGGGGTTTTTTGGGGTTATATTGTTAGGACTTCAAGACTGTGGAAACAACATGTTATCTGTTTGAAGTGGCATTTTAATGAAGACAAAGTGCACCAAAACCCTCTAAAATGCTCAATCAATGGGAACCTTGCACTTGACCAGAAGGAATCCCAGCCAAACAAAGAAGCAGAGTAAAAAAGGCCAAAATAAACAATCTGTTTTGAGTCGTTATTATGATCTTATCACTAAATCATATCAGATATTCATCCGAAGAGGAAAACAAATGATTATTAGCACACCTTTTGTGATGTTTTCTGCTGTGATGCTATGCTGCAACAGTTTCTGATTAAAAAAAAAGCTTACAGATATTATTTTAAAAGCATAGGTCAAGCAGCTTAAAGCTCTTACACATTTAAAGGCAGATGTGTTTTGAGGAGGTACCAAACACTCGGGTCTACTTTAAGCCCTACATGCCGATGAGTTTTCAATACGTCCCTCTTTTTCTCTGATGACTTCATGTAATCTGCATGCTTTCAATGCTCCCAAAAAGTTTCGTGGCCGTCCACTCCCATCGCGACAGGCATGTGTTTCTGATTTTGCGTGTTTCAGATACTCATTGTTTTGTCAGTGATCCTTTGGCAGCACAGACGAATTGTGCAAAAGCTCACTCACACTTCATCAGAATCTGTTTCCCTCGAGACTCAAAAATCTTTAACATTTTTATTACAGACGCCACCCCGAACAAAAAAAAAAAAACTTCTCCTTTATGAAAGGTAGACTTTTTATAAACTAGATACATTTATCATTTTTTAACTCAGTATAATATAAAAAATCCTACTGAAAACATTTTTCAGTAGGTTTTTGTCAGAATCACTATGAAAAAACAAAAATGTTGTTTATTTATTCTTTTATTGAGTTTAAAGCCCCGATGACAGTGGAAAAGCACTACAGACATTCACAAAATTTACTATGTAAAATTTTTAAAACATGGGCTGTGCGGTGCTGTAGTGGGTGGTACTTTCGCCTCACAGCGAGAAGGCACAGGTTCGAACCCCTGCAGGGATCTTTCTGTATGGAATCTGCATGTTCCCCCTAGAACCTTCAGACCAATAATATGATTCATAAGTAAACTGATGACTCTAAATTGTCCATCGATGTGTGTTGCAATGTATGTGTGCCCCTCTGACGAACTGGCAACCTGTCCGGAGTCCACTCCACCAACAGTGGTCAGGATAGGCCAGCAACCCCATGACCCTAAAAGTGATTAAGCAGATTTGGAAAAAGGATGGAAAGATGGGAAAAACTTTACCTAATGCTAGAAACTTCCAGTATCTCCATTCATCTTTGGTTGTTTGGAAGGCTGTCAGTCGTGTTATAGACTCAAGTTATCCAGTCTTAAGTTAGCTTTAGCTTAAGTTATTTTTCAATCCTTTTAAGTTTGGGTTTACATTTCCTTCATTCTTTGGCTTGTTTGCCTAATTAGTTATCCTTCCCTGGAACAAAGAGATCCAAACAATGAGGAATCACTTACTTTCTTTTCTAAGATGCCTCATGGGGCACAGATCTGAGGAACCGACACATGGCCACGCAGAACAGGCACTATGGTGTTATCCATTGACTGTATACAAGAACTGGACTGAGTAAGTTTTCCCTTATGTGTTCAAAACAGTAAGTACCCACTGGCCACCAAGAAGCCAAAACCCTGTCGACTTCCATTGAGAAATAAACAGCTATTACTCAGTCATTAAATTTGTCAGAATAACCATTCCTACTCTGTAATCTGTTTATAACATGTTCTTGATAATCCTATTTTTTCTGTAGTGCAAGTCGTTCAAATTATAAACTGGCCAATCAGATGCTTTAAAAAAAAAAAAGGATGCGGTGACTGCTGACCCACATGTCCATTGCTTGAAATGTTTGATTGACAGATTCTCCCGATCCTTTAAGTGATAGAGGTGTGGACTTCCAACAATCTCACTCCTACTTTGTTACAGTGGTTGCCATAGAAACGATGACCCAGACTGACTCAGACCAATCACTGCTTACTGACAATGTCTGGCTCCAACATGACGGCATCTGTATCGCAGAAAAATTGCGACTGAATTGACTTAATTGACGTCACACTCACTCGGTCCAGTTCTCAGATACAGTCAATGGTGTCAACATTGGTCAACACAAGACACCACCACCACTACTAAACCTATTACTACTTACATTTGCAGGCATTAATGCAGAGAGAGATGTAATCTATGATGGTCGATTTGAACTTGGAACAAAGTCACTTTTAAATGTCTGTTTGCTTGGTCAAAATGATACTCAAGATTCATACTAGATTCAGACTAACAAATTCAACTGAATCTTGTCCATCACCTCTGAAGAACTGTCTAACTGTGATCCTAACATACCCACCTCCCCCAACCACACGCACTCACACTCAGGTTCTGCTCAAACTGTCCCTGTTTGGCCCGTCTCCAAATAAGCTTCTCCTGACCCTGCAGGGCCTCCATAGTCTAATGACAACAGCTATGCTTGTTTCCCAAATAGATGAGGGCTCTACTCTGACAGCGATGCTCAAGAAGGTAGCACACTGACAGGATGACCACCCAGGAGTTTCTGAGGCTCCAGTGCGGGTTCATCCCATTTTAGCAATTTTCAGACCCATCAGTAAGAAAAATGGCAGAGAGAAGGGATCACTGGTGAGAGCCCTGATCAGACAAAGAGCCCCCACTACTCCATCATGACCCCTGCTTGAAGCCCTAAGTGGTGGACCGCAAAAGGCAAAGACGGCTTTTTGAAAGAAGAAGGCCAAATCGGATTTTAACAAGATCTTTGTGACAATCATCCCCCTTGGTTCCCCAAGTGAATTACTTCACATACAAAGCTGGATATTACAATATCTATCAGGTTTTTTAAGAACACATTTATTAAAATATTCTATAAAAAACACCATTGATCTTTTTTTTAAAATCAAGTTTAGATTTTTAAGTTAACTGTTGGTGTCGTGTTTATTGCATATACCACATGCCTGTTTTATTTATTTTTATTTTTTCATGCTGTTGTTTCTGATCTGGCTCCTAAATTTATACCATACTATAAACATCCAAATGTGAGCTGGTGTGACAGTCAGAGTTCCTATACAAAGACATCTGTTAGTGTTCAGTTTTGCCTTTAGCATGACACCCTTTGGCTTTGAAAAACAAACGTGCATTTTCTTAACATCCTCTTTACATAAATTCTTCATTTTATGACGTCTAACAATCTCGGATGAATAACATTAGTGTAACGTAGATGTTTAGAACGCCCCAGTACAACAACAAGCAGCATTAGACAGAACCTACAGAAAAAAGAAAAAAAAACATGAACAAACTTCCACACCTGCAAAAACTTTGTTTGATTCTCTTTATTTTGTTTGGTGAACCATCAAACAGGCGTTTAGGGGAAATGAGCAGACTCATTATTTGGGCTTGCAGAGCTAAGCTACACAGTTGATTGGATTGCTCTCAGTCCTGTCGCTTTTACAAACCATCATAACGACTGCAGCATCCTTTTGTTAACCTTCATCACATGTTTCACAACTGGGGGGTCTGCCAAACACCAACATACCCGGCTATTCTATAACAAATCAATGAAAAAGAGCAATTCTGATCTCTCTGTTTTTCATCTACGCAGCACGAAGCTCCACTAAAATGTGTTTTCACTTTCACCTGCAGAAAAGAAAGGTCATTTGAGGTGAATTTGTTTCCTGTTGGTCACAAATAATACACTTGATATTATTTTCTGTTTCAGCATTCAAACGTTTTTGTGAATGAAAAGAAGAAAGCAAAAGAACGCAAGCCGTTGTCCCCCAAAAGTCCAAAGGAGGCGCACAAGTTACAAGCCCTGTTGAGAATGTTCCTTTAAAAAAGTAATTAGAAGTAGTTACTTGATGCAAAAAGTAACTGTGTAACTAAATTAATGAATTAATTAAATTACTAAATTAAAGTGACCCTCATTACTCAATGCTAAAATAACTAAATACAAAGAGAAGTAACTATTTGCCTTACTGTAAAAAGAAAAAAGTTGGTCAAAATTGAGATTTTGTCATATTATAATAGTCAATTCTAATAGTCAATTAGAATGAGTCCAACAGAGGTGAACTTCAATATAACCTCCAATGTTTGTTACATAGTAAGTATTTTGGTCACTACAAAAGCATACCTTTGAATAACATAAAGTGTGTTAAACTTTGTATTCCACTTTGAATAAATCCGGCTTATTATGTCAGATAACTGGTCTGGTTTACATCTGTGCTTTTTCTCTCCAGACATAATGTTCACTCTACATTCTTGTCTTGAAGTTGAGTCATGGTATTTGGACTTAAAGTCTTCCTTCTTGGAACGTTTCACCGCTCATCTTACTGGTTGATTAGTCTGAGAAGATGTTCAGAAGATGTTCGAAGCTTTAATAAATGTCATCAAATCGAGGAACAGCCTGTGATCAGGAAATCAGAGTTCAATCCTGACTGTTTACTACATTATGACAAATCTTCAGCCTCTGCCTGTTTGCTCCAAACAAATGTCCTGGTGTGGTTTACCAACAAAACTCTCAAAGAGCTAAGCCGTTCACCTCGATGCTTTGAAAAGAAGTTAAAATCAAGTTGAGGAAATCCAACCAAATAGAAAAGCTTCCATATTGATTCATTAGTATGCAGACTGAATGAGTTATGGTTTAATTCTGCAGTCTCAACACATTAGTGAGGAGTAAACAGGTCTCCCTGAGAACCAGGCAAAAATGAGATATGCAAACACTTTAAATATTTATAGATATCTTGAGGCTAATTTACTTTAACCGTCTGCCTACTGGGATGTGGAAACATCATTAGCAAGATGTATAACTGTGAGCTGGCCTTTCATCACCTGCACCAAACATTAAATAGCCATTTTTGGTTTTGTGGCATGAAAGAGAAAGAAACCAGAACTCTACAGAATCATATTACAGGTTCAAACAGGCTAAGGTTGGCGATTACACATAAACTTCTAACTCCATTAAAGATTATACAAAACAATTGTTCAAGAATCCAGCTCTAACGGGTGTCAGGTCGGCTTTAGGAATTGTAAAGCTTCTGAAGTGGTCGTCTACGATCATGGATGAGCCATTCTCAGCAAACAATCCGTGACCCCATACTGTCACACTGAGATAATGTTTTGAACTCAGGTTACAGTCCATTGGTCCATTAATGTTTCCAATCTCAAAGCAACTCCTCACTTTCCACCAGAAACAGCTAACCAAGTGGCCATGACTCAGTGTTTTAGAAACGGGTTTGTAAATTCTGATTGTTGTTTGCAGGAAAAGTAGTCATGATGGTCAGACAGGAAAATGTATTTGTAAAAGATTACCTTTTTCTACACATTTGATGACAATGTGTCATAATCATATGAAATGATTATTATATGTTCACTTAATGTATTAGTGTTACTTAAAAAAAACTGAACAAAATTTAGCAAGAAATCTTTAAAATACAAAAGAAAAAATAAAATAAAAATTAAATTCGATTTATAGCCAGAGTTAGCCAGCAGTCTTTATATCAGTGGGGCAATCCAAAACACAAAAAGAAACCTATCGTTTTTCTGCAGCTATCAGCTAGCGTAGGGGTAGGGCGGTCGACCCCTGATCGGAAGATCGTGGGGTCGATTTCCACCATGCCCGTCCATGCATTGAAGTGTCCTTGGGCAATACACTGAACCACACATTGCCTCTGGTGGTTATATGTTGGCGCCAGTGTTCGGCAGCGGAGCCGCCACATGGGTATATATGTGTTAGTGGGACTGTAAAGCGCTTTGGCCCTTCGAGGAAGGTAGAAAAGCGCTATACAAGCAACACCATTTCACATCTATCTATTCACTTGTGGGTGATATTTCATAAGATCTTAATATATATCCAAAGTAAAAAAAAAAAATCAATAACAAATAGATTTTTTTTTCATAGAAAAGCGATAAATGATGTCAATATTCCTCTACAATTATGTAATAGACACACTCCTTAAACTCATACTTCTTGGAAAAAAAAAAAGTCAAAATGTGGACCACTTTTTGACATACTACATGCCTTTAATGTGTTTTTGACTCAACTCTTTGAGTTGAGGCCACAACATGGCAACACTCATCTCTTCTCTAGGCCGACACTTGATTTGTACCCATCAGGAATCCCTGAGTGAATGGAGGTAACTGGGTTAACTAGGTAGGGTCCACCATTAACAGGTGAGGGAATAGCTTTATTAAGTGTGCATTCTGCTGTCAAAGTCTAATTGTCCCGATTTGCCAGGATAAGCCAGAGACATAAAACCAAACAGCAGGTCTGGATAAGCGGCGCTTTTAAAAAATAAATACAGCAAAGGAATGCTAAACAGACTGCCACGCAGAACCAGGAAGAGCTCTCAGAACTATCTGTGGCACGCACCGTTTCACTTCTTTCTCTGAGTGCCGAAGAAAAACGGAGGAGGTGAAAAAAGAAAATGACAGAGAGGAATGGGGGGAAAAAAAACAAAGACAGGGGAACAGTGGAAGGAAGACAACCATGGTGGAATTTTTCATTAACCAGGATGGTTAAAGAGTCACAAACGCACACACCAGTACACCCTGACATGTGCAAGTACACGCTTTAAGAAGAAAGTTCATCATTTACAAATAAAAAAGGCGATGTAACAGCAAAACATATGATGCCCGCAGAAATCCAGGGGATTAGCATACACATGCAGATGATTGTTGCAAAGATCAAAAAGCATCTTTTAGTCTGAGACTGAGAGGGAAGGACGAAAACGTTGAACAAAAGAACCGAACGAGTGCTGCTGATTCCAAGACCATTTGAGCTCTGGGATCTTTAAACAAACCCATCCTTGGGTGCCATGGGGACAAAACCAACAGAATGAAGCATTCTGGGGGCTGACCTGCCTGCCGCATGCTCTATTTCAGTGGGTGACTGCTTGTTAGGAGGCATATAACAATGCAGCCATTGCCATGGCGACAACTGAGGTTAAAATGATCCAGACTGATGCTGCACCATTCCATGGACTGGCTTCTGCAAGCCAAAACACCTTTCATGGCAGACGTTTCCTTTGAAAAGTTTGCCAAAATAATAAAAGGAACCGTTTTTTGTGTAAATGAGACAACAGATGTTGAACTAGCCAAAGAGGTCAGAGGTCATGCCTTCACAACGGTTTAGAATAAGCTCTTGAATATGTGGAGTTAGAACAAAAATGACTCAGTTTCAGTGAAAGTCATTCTAGTTTATCTACAGATTTAAAACAGAAAATGCTTTCTTTTTTTTTTTGAGAATCTGGGACATGTATGGAAGTGTAATCCAACCACCAAGAAAAATTAAATTTCAGCTTTATCACGAGTCTGAATGACAAACTAATGACGAGTCTGAATGACAAACTAAACTTTTTTTATGTAAAAGATTCCTGGAGCATAGTACGTGTGGCAAAATAAACTCTGAAAAAGTAGAAACCCATTAAAATCAGTTTGGATTTTCTGACAGTATGATGGATTTGCTATAAAACTTGATTAGGGGGCAGGTGTGGCCATTCATGATACTTTACCAAAATGCACTGGTGCTTCTTTTTCAGACCGAATGTGTAAAAAAACAAACAAATGGTAGCAAAAAGGATTGGTGCCAAACTCTGTCATGACACACATTTGCTGTATTTTTTTTATGAATTCTTACAAGTTGGACAGCACTGAAGAAAGGTTTATAGTTTTAAAAGCATTAGAGGAAAAAGATAAAAGTGGAAAAGCTGCAACAAAAATGACCTTTTTTTCTTACACAATTACTCTACAGAACATGTGACTTTAAGAGTTCCAAAAGAGAGCTGAACATGGTTCATGCACAAACTGATACACCATTAGAAAAATGAACTGTCAGATCCAGTACAGAACAAAGTGATATGTTGCAGAAATGAAATACCCCGAGTGAGAGCTGGAGAAACCATAAATATGTAGTCGTCTACTGAAGGAACCTTTGTGCTTTGGTTACGCTCACACTGTGACATAATCATAACACCGTATTCCACTTTGTAGGACAAGGAGGATGAACTCACAGCATGAGGCAGACTTTGTCTCCACCAGCTTCACACGTCGCGTCTCGTTCCGAATCCTGTTATCTGTCTTGTCAACGAGATGTGCGAGATCATCGATGATTTCTAAAGAAAAAAAAAGACAGAGTTAAGTTATGTGACACCATATAACATTTTTAAACAAATATTTACACTATGAAAAAATAGAATCTCAAAGACAAAGTGAGACACCTGTTTTTTTGTTTTTACCATTCTTTTAACCCTTGTGATATCTTAGATGACCCCACCCTTACATTGACCTGTTCTCCCTACCATGACAAAGGTGGATAAAGGTGGAAAGAGTGCAAGTAATCCATGGACACCAGTGAGGATCACAAATCATTGAAGAAAATAGGTTCAGAGCACTGTCTAGTGGGTCTAGATGACCCAACTCCCAACGTTAAAGTGTCTAGGATAGCACAAGGGTTAAAAACCCACTCGCAGAAGAAGAAGATCTGTTGGATTTAGTGCTAGTAGCTGTTCTGATGCTTTGCTTTGCTACTACCGATAAAAAACAAACAGGATAAAAGCCAGTGTCTGGATTTGTTGTTGTTTGATTAAATATTCAATTTGTCAAACGTACCACATGATCTAACACATTATCTCCCCATTGTACTTAATACTGCAGTACAAACGGACATAGAAATAAAGTAAAAACAGCACAGACACATCTGCTTTCAAACGTTAAGGTGGACAATAATATGACTTAACCAGAATCCTGTAAAGGCCACCTTTGTGCTTTTCTGTGACTCTTATTGTTGCACAAATGGAAAAGTACCGGTATTATAAAACAAGACGCCTCATTTCTCGTGTTATAAATCAGGAAAAGTGTTATGAAGCAGAACTCAATTTGGCCATTTTCATTTACAGGTCTTTTATTTGGAGCTGAATTCTGCTGCCTGTTTCCCGTCTTCGCTCCAGCAGTGCTGACGGACGGCGTCCAGTAGCTTTCTGTGAAGAAGCCCTTTTTCTTTCAAGGTCATAAATAATAAAGAAGGACGTAAAATATAAAAGTACTGTGATTAGAAAAAAAATAGAAACTCCACTGAGTCATATCTGGTTCTGATTAATGAATGTTTTACAGCACCTGGAAATTCGACTGATCCAGAAATCATCGCTGACGGCCAAATCAAACAAAACTGTCTAACTGCTACTATACAGTAAAAAGGGTTTAAAGGGTTTAAATCGACCCAGGTTTAAAATCATAACAACCTGGTTAATTTATTATATTTACACTCAGGACATCAAGAGCATTTGGTTTCCAAATGAAATGGCAAAAAGTCCAACTATGAGTCTTCGGTTTCAGACACAACTAAAATCAGGTAATTAAGATGTACAAGCTCAGGGAAGGAAGGAAAGAAAAGTCTGTCAGTCTGAATGTAAAGGGGCAAGAGCAAGGAGATGGGAGACCGCTGCATGCACTCTATACCCCGGAGAACTCCACATCATGGACTGAGCATCAGGCAACAATTTAGAGGGAAGAAACTCATCTTTCACTGGCAGCGAAGGTGTCTACAGAAGGAGCCGTTTCTGCAGCATGCTTCTTCGTTTAGTCATAAAGGATGTTTTCAGTCAGCCGGTGCCAGGTTTTTGATTCAGTTATGGCCAGGATGTGACCCTTTAGTTCATTAAAGACTTCCCGACAAAGTTATATAAAAGAAAAAAAAATGGACTTTTAACTACAGCAACAAAAAAACTATCATTGATACATTTATAGGTACTCAGGATTTCTTCTTTCAGTTGAGCCTTTAATCAGGTTATGTGACTCTATGTAGAAAAAGACTAAATGAAACTTAAAAACTTGATCAGTTCACATTTGACACTATTATGTATTATACAGGAAGTAACCAAACTTGACAGGAACTGGAAAAAGGTTAACTACAGAGCTTTATAAAGAACTATAAAAGAATTGTATGGCTTAACTAACACGTTGATGTAACAAAACAAATAGAATAATGAATAAAATCTTCACTCATAATCTTTTCTGATGTAAGAATAAAAGTTTTTGGAGGATACAGAAATACTATAATACTTGACAAAAATAAAAATTGAACTAATGACAATTGAACAGAAATGTGTGTAGAAATAACAATTGTTGCCATGGTGCAGAGGTAGAGGGGTCGATCCCATGTTTGGCTCCCATCTTGCCTGCCCAAGTGTTAAAAAGAGTCCTTGAGGAAGACACTGAACCCCACATTGGTCCTGGTGGTTGAGGTTGGCGCCATGTGAGAAAGCGAAGCCGTCACCAGTATGTAAATGTGTGTGTGTGTGTGTGTGTGGGTGAATTAGACTGTGACTGTAAAGTGCTTTAGGCCTTAAAGCAAGGTAGTAAAGTGCTATAAAGCATACATACGTTCATCGCAGGTGTTACGTTCTCAAAATGACCTGTGATAGGTGAAAGTAGAATTATAGATGGCTGTAAAACTTCTCAATACACACTTTATACTATTCTTTAGGCAAATGTGAAGATTTTCACACTTATTTCTCTTGTTAAACTCTCAAAGTTCAAACCTTCATAGTAAAGTAAGTTCAGTGTAATAGAATGAAAACAAAGATCTGTTGGCGGTCAAAGATATATGTAGATATGGCAAACTAAACGCTATGCAGGAGACACGGCACAAAGAAGATTGATTGACAAGGTCAACGGCCAATCAGGACACAGAACAGTGCCCTGTAAAAAAGAAAAACAAGCATGCAAAATTGCACTAAGAAAATCAGCAAAACAGCAAGCCTGCGAAAGATGAACTACAATGTAGCAAAAGACCACTGTACGCCATTTACTATTATCCTGGAATAAGGAAGTGTAACTTTTAGAGATTTTTTTCCTCATGATGTAGTTATAAATAAATGCAAACCAATAAACTCATAATCCAACAAGGCAGTTTTTTATGTGTGAATGACACTAATAATCTGTTTTATTGATGTAAAACAACGCCATCTACTGCATGTGAAACACAAAGTCAATGATGAGCTCTTTTTGAGGAAAAGGCTCCACTGTTATTTGCTGCATTTGCAAAAACAACTGAATATTTGTAAGTTGTTCGGCAGAAAGGGAACAATGCTCTCAGTCTAATTAAATATAGACTGATCACTAAATTTACAGGTTTTTATAGACGATCCAAGTTTGTTTCATTTCAGTTTGAGACATTTTTATTTAAAGAAAAATCATTTATTACTGCAAATGTTTTATTTATGTGTGTGCATGTAAATGTGCATGTGTGTGTGGAGGTCTGAGCATAAACAGCATCAGCCCACAGTGGAAATGTTACCACTGATAGAAAAGGTCTGATTAGAAACACAAACCACAATTGTGTCCCAGTGTGTGTGTGAGTCTTCCTAAACAAATGTTTGCAGATGCTGCTTGTCTGTTAGGAGTGAGACCATCACTAACATGTGGTCTTCTAAAAAGGAAAAGCCTGCACGTGCAAAAATTTGTCTCACAACAGGATGCTGGCAACTTTTCAGGGCCTCAGTAAATCTGTCTGCATCTAAAAAAAATGCAGTGGCAGGTTTGTTCATTCAACAAAAATCAGACACTGCTTTAAGTACCTTCACAGGTTTCCTTCATCAAGGTAACTTTTGAAATAAAGGACACCTTGTTCATTCCAACTTCTCCAACAGTTTGTACCACTGTTTTTTTTTAAGATCACCATAAACTCCAGATAAAGCTATAACCACAAAAAGATACACAATTCTTCCATCTATACGAATACAAATAGAACTTCTTACATATAGATTTTCCTATTAAATGTTGAAGACAAAACATAACAATCAAGACAAGTCCCTGAAACATAAATAGATTATTTTAAAACTAGAATAAGTAAACGTAAATATCAATAATTCAAAAACTTTAATCACAAACACAAATGTATTCATCTATCTATCTATGTAACGTTCTGGAAAAGCAATGACCCGTCCCTTCAACAGCTACATCATGCACGGTTGTCCGGTGTCCAGCCTTAATCCTAACCACTTGTGAGCCAGTTTGAAACCGAAACCTGCTATGTGTCTGCGGGGAGTTTCAGCTCCTTAACATTCCCACCTTCAGAAGATCCATCTTTCACAATGATGGACACCAAAAGAAATGACTAGCTGACAAATGGCTCTTTCAAAACCGAAAAACTTTAGAGTGAGAACAATAAATTTAGGAAGACCCCTACAAGTTCAGTCTCTGAAAATACTGACCCACATTCTTATGAACCATGGAAATAGCATCTCCTTGAACCATATTTTCTCTCCCAATCATACAAATATCTGTATTCAAAGCACATTGCATGAGACATTGTAATGTCTGCATAAGTGCAACATGTGCAACAGATTATTTCAATCTGTAACAGGGGAGATCAGTGCGGTACCTCATTGGTTCAGAGGGGGAAAAAAATATCAATTTTTAGCAAGTTAACTGTAAATCATCAGTCATGCAGACGAGAAGAATAAAACATAAACACATGTCATCCTCCAAAGAAATAAAAACAAAACTTGAAAGAAGTTGGAATCATGATCATTTTCTTTTTTTGCAAACTGTTAGCCAGATTATCCAGGAGCTCATTCCATTTGGCTTAGCAACAATGAACAATCAAATGGGGGTCCATAACCTGAAGTTAGTACTTTATTATATTCAATTATCTCCAAGTCATTCGCTGTTGATTAAGACTTAATGAAAGGAAGGCTTAGATTTGAAAAACACTAAACAACAACCATGAAGTCTGATCACTACCAGTCTTGTTACCCTCAGCCCCTCTTATGGCCAGGTGCCACTGAACAATGTGTGCATGATAAGCATCAGGGTGCCAGCAGCAGCGGCAGCAGCGGCGGCAGCAACAGCAGGCGTGAGGCAGGGACCACCCTGTCACTGGCACAGTGACTGCAAACCAGTCGCAGTCACACTTCATCACTACCATCACACATCATTACCAAGGACACCAAGACGAGGGTGAAGGAGACTGGAAACTAATGGAAGAAAAATTAAAAACAACAGCTAAAATTGGAAAAGACTGAAGCAACATAAAGTATGAATAACACCGAATTGTGGGACAGCATTCGGTTTCACATCAAGACTATCGACATGGTGTTAGATCTTGTAACAATTTGATACACTATTAACAGAATCCATCTCCGGACGCAAATGAAATGGATTTATAGACATCAGTGCTCCACAGCAGCTGTTTGGTGACATTGTGATTTGAGTGAAATAACAAAAAAGGAAGGACGGTCATGCTACTGCAACAATCCTTCTGTTTCAACAAGGTAGGGTGTTGGCTTTCATAGCTGTTGTTGTGTTGAAAACCATTTTTTGAAAAAGTCATGAAAAGAGACGGTTTAGGGGTTTCTCTGAACAACTGTGTTCTAATTGAAATGATATGAGTCCACAACCCAGCAGCCCTTGTGGTGAGCAGAGCTTCCCAGCATTGCTCTGGCTGGCCGAGGAGCTAAAATGAGACTTTGATGTTGATTCCAGACGCCGTCTCTCCTATGACGCATAGAGACACGCATGCTTCCATGCACAGACGCTGACATGAACACACGTGTACACACATTCTGCTCAGTGAGCAATACACAGAAAGGCACAGCCCAACTGAGCACTCAGAGAGGCGACGGCACACAGGCGGTCCTGCATGGGACATGCTGCCAATGCTTGTGTCACACAACTTGGTCCCAAAGTCATCTCTACAGACAAAAACAGGAGCATGAAGAAAGCCAGAAACTGTCCTGGAGATCCAGCATCCCTACCTTACAATTGGAAAAAAGAGTTCTATGGTACATAAAAAAAAAAAAAAACTCCTTTAGCCAAAAAAATGTCTTTTGCTAGCCTGTTTGGCTACTCAAAGCCTAAAAACTCTTGGATGAATCTGTATTTATTTGCTTTTGTGCAAGTAAAGGAAACATTTTAAATTCTGAAAAAAAACAGTGAAATAAAGTCCTTCAGAAATCCTGGATGGCTAGAGTAACAGAACAGTTCACGAAAATAAAAACATTTCGTTTTAAAGACGAAATACAGGAAAATAGCGGACTTTCTTGTTCCAGACTAAAGCCTGTAAACAAAACCACGACTAAAGATCTCTTCACTTATTGGTCAGGAATTACGAGGGCGGGATAAAGCATCTAGAGGCAGAAATTATGGAAGTCCTGCGCTTTGCAATCGTTGTCGAGATAGTTCGTTCCAACTTTATATTTGGCCGACAAATTTTGAACATCTTTATCTATGTCAGGCTCAACACTTTGCCAAGAAGGTACGCTGATAAGTCTTTATGACATAGATTGTCGGAGAAACAGTGAGAAGCAATGTGTGTCACGTTAAAAGTTGTTTTAATGAGCCTGCATTGATCTAACCACATTTCAATGAGTTGCTGTGTCTCATCATTGTGATGTTCTGGCCTTTTCTTCAGAGAATTCTATTAAGGCACTACAAGGTAGCTTTTAGGATGACTTAGCTGGAAAAATCCAAGTTTCTTGGAACCATTTCCCCTTCCAATAGCCTTTTACACCACTGACTGGCAAAGTTATTTTATTGCTTTATTTTTTTGACTGGCAAAGTTAGAGGCAAGTCTTACTGATAAAGACAAGACCACTGTGTGCTAAAGTAAAGAATATACATTTATAACAAGAAGTCACTACCTGAAGTTCATCAATTGGATCAAAGCAAGCAAAAACTAAAAGTTATCTTCCTGTCCATCATGGGGCTGCTGGAGTCTATCCCACCTATCGGTCGGTTTCAACCCAGACAGGTCGCCAGTCGGTCACAGGGCCACACACTCACATTCATACCTTAGGACAATTTAAAATCATCAATCAACCTATACAACATGTTTTTGGACCCTGTATAAGCTGTGGTTCAGTTTAAGACCTAACCATTTTTTTTATCAAAGTTGTCAAATCAAGAAGCGTCGTCTTTGCTGCCCATCGGTGGACACAAACTAGTTTACACGAAAGCAAGAAAACTAGCTTTTATCCCCACCTTTTCTATAAATGCACATTTTATTCATATAATTAATTTGACTAAAACTTGATAGATAAAAATAATATGTCACTTTTGTGCATGTATAAGGTGCTTGGACAAAAGCGATATGAGCTTTAACAATAACCGGGCCTGTCTTTGAACACTTAACGTTTACTAAGGCTCACATCAAGCGGAGACTGGAACAGATAAAAATGATGGACAACAGTTGGAGCCCTTTAATCCAAGCAGCCAGTGTGGTGCTCATGACACACATGGCTTTTCAAAAACAAAAAACACACTAAAGGCTGAACTCACTTTAAATCGTTTTGTTTGGTCTGTAGTTTGATGGTTTTTTTGTCTGTCTCTGCACATATGGCGGGATCAGATAACAGGTAAAACACAGCATCTGCCACATGAAAGCGGATTTTGTAAAGGTGAGATAGCAGCCACACTTTTGTGCAACTCAGTGAAGGATTTGTAACAATTTCAATCAGGACAGAGCGATGAAACAGTGTCAAACATCGGCAGATTGTTATCACTTGCTTGTTGGTTGTTCTCTTCAGGATTCAACCCCATGTTATGTCTACAACCATGTATGAATAAGACACCACTAAATGCCAAAAAAATAAACATAAAAATAAAAACCCAGTCATAAGATCAATCCTAAATAGAAATAAGATTAAAAAAGATTTAAAACTTTTTTTTAAGAGAGAGAAATATTTATCATTTTACGGATCTTCTTGCTAAAAGAATGCCCTTCACTCCATAAGGAAATCATAAACTAATACACTTTAAAAAGCATGCCGCATGTCAAAGGTATTTCTGAGCATTTTTGAGGTTAACGAGATCAAAGACGATGACGTCATTAAAAGACCGGAAGTTTTAAAACAACAACTTTCATCCTGATATGGAAAATGTCCAACATCCTGCTTTCTCACATTTTATTGCTTTTTTTTTTTTATTATTTCATCCTGGTGTTTTAAGTGAAAACAAACAAACAAATAAAAATACTAATACTGATAGCACCGATGGAGGACTACACCACAATTTAAGGAGAAATATTATGTAGGTATGCGCCTCCTTTTGCTTTTCTCAATACTGAAAATAATAATAGAATGAATAATCACCGTTCTAAACATTGTCAATCCATTTCTGCTCTTAAGCGATTTCTTTCACTGCAACATCTAAAAGAAAACAAAAAGAAAAGAAATCCGTACATTATGGGAACTACCTTGCTATCTTTATTTTAGCTCTTTCCATGTCAGCATGTGTTAACTCCCACGCCATCACCTCCACACTAGATTTCCTCTCTGATTGGCTCCATGAGTCTTCACACAGATACTTACTGGGCCACTGTATCAATGGACATGTGGCTCAGTGGACTGTCAAACACACCCACACATAGGCTTACACATGCATTTGCACAACTGGGCCCATGAAAAAGTCCACCAGATGAAGGTGTAGTCTTCTCTGTGCTTATAATGGAACCACATGCTGGAGATTGGTTGAAGGTGATAAGTCCTTTTTTTACTCATCGACTGTTTGAATGTGATCCTCCAAACTAGGCAGGTTAGCAGCTAAGTAAAGAGAGTCAGAGATGGGATTTTTGCACAGCCTAAAAGAGGCTGAAAGGGCAGCAAAGTCTCAGATGGAGTTAAATGGCAGCAACTCCTCTACCATGAGTGGAGCTGACACCAGCATCAATGACTCATGGGATTCCCCCTAAATAGCTATTTCCTGATTGATAAAACAATGTACCATGAGAAGATATCCGTTATAACTATAATCTGACATGTTTACAGGGAGCCTCAATGCTTGCATGTCCAGAGGAATTCAGGGTATGATAAGACAGAACCCAATAACAGAGAAAAAAAACGAAATCATGCTTCCAATGACATTTCAGAAGTGTGATCAATGGTTATAGTTTGGTTTAAACCAATCACTTCCCATCACGGTGGCAGTTTCATTGATGGGGGAGAGAGGGGAGACAGCCTCATCAAGCCTCCAAACTGGCCTTTTAGTGGACATCTGGAAGAGATCTGCTGTGTAGATGAGCTGAACAGGACTGTCCACGCCCAACTCCTACATTACAATGAAAAATGGTTTTTCTGTTGCTTTTCCCTTTTCCTCTTGACATCATTTGTTTGCTCTTATAAAACAAAAGCTCGACATTTCTTTTCAGGCTTTCAGTTAGCCCTAAAGGTGTTGGTTCTTTATCTAATAAAATAAAAAATAATAAAAATAAAACCTTCTATGGTGGGCGTCTACCTCTCAACAAGCACAAGTGTTCGCGGTGTTCATTTCAAGCTCGACACTCTCTTGATGACTACACCCTTTGGAGTATTTTTTCATGACTCTGTTCTGAAATGCTGTCTGCAAAAACATTGCTCACTACCGCCAAGCACAGTCAATCCAACGCACAAACGGTGAATCAATCTATAACCTCAGCCAGACGGACTTTCTGCCTTTTGTCAACATTAATGTGGTTAATTACATAGAAGTGTTCCTGTGAACAAAACTGCTTCTTGTACAACAGAGAGCACATAACGTTCCACGTTTGACTGCGTTCTGATCCGCACAGAGGGAAGTCACGGAGGGCTTCAGGTTCATGTCTAAATCTCTAAAAAGGCTCATCTTCCCTGCAGACCTGATCCGGAATCCTTTCCCAAAAAGGAAACGACTGCAACCTCCACTCCACTTTGGACATGAGCGAGACCAGCAGCTCGGCTACAAAGAGCTTAATCTATTTATAGGAAAACACAGCAACAGTACAGCGATCAGAGGGAATCCCACAAGACAGAAAATCGGTGGAGGTTAGGAGCCGACTGTCAAAATCAGCAAGAATCTGTCCTCTTTTATTAAGTAAATGAGTTTCTGCTGTGGTTAGGATTACCATAAAGAACTAGGAAACATTGTCTTTATTCGAGCATTTTCTGTGATGGCACTATTAGCAGCACATACAGCTTCTCAGCAAAGCAATGAGAAGTCATGTGAGTAACGGTTAAGCATCTGTCGTTCAGGAAAACATCAGGGCAACATTCATTTTAGGGACGTAGCAATTCATTTTCACAACGATTCAATTCACTGACCCAAAAACCAATCCAGGACACTTCGCTCCATCCTCACATAAGGTTTGCTTTAAGCCTGAAACTAAAAGGAAAAGCTTTGCTAAAAGGTAAACAAATATCATGAAGTTGCCGGGTTGTTCCAACAAAGACTGACAGTACAGGTTGACACAGTGGATCATGATCCACAACAATTCCACTTCTCCATTATCCTAAAAGCCTTTAGGTTTCCTGATTCCAGAAACCTTTGTGTGAAAAACAAGACAAAACCAAGATAAAGGTAGGTAAATATCATTTTTTAGATCCGATTTAAAATCATTGAGATTTCAGCTTCAGTGCTCAGAAGGCAATCATTTCTCTGTTTTTTGTTAGTTTTGGGACTAATAAACAGGAAAAACACTAAGCATAGCAGTCCAGACTATAATCTATTACTGACTGAAGATAGAAAAAGGGCCCGAGGCCAAGCACCAGTACTTTATGCCTAACACAGGAAGTGGTCACACACTTCCATCAGGGGTCCCCAAAACCAGGCCTGGAGTGCCGGTGTCCTGCTGGTTTTCCAGAAACCCTGCTTTATTGGCTCCTGATTACCTTGATCAGGTGTGTTTAGCCAATAAGGAGCTTCAATGGCAGGTTGGTTGGAAAACATGTAGGACACCGGCCCTCGAGGCTTGGATTTGGGGGCCTCCCGCTCTACATGAATACTTTGAGAATATTTGCCTGAATATTCCAGGAAACGTTTTACTAAAAGAAGCAACAGACATTTAAAGGACAATTCCATTATAGGATTTCATTTTAGTGTGCGACATACTTTCTTTATTAGGACTCTTTTTAGGATGTGGGATAGTTCACTGCTTCCACAGGAAAATCTTCTAAATAGTTTAAATTTACTTTAAAATACAAAAAAAGAGCCACTTTTTCTGCAGGTGACAAAGTCCAAACTTGATTGTAAAGCTTCTCTGTCCCACAAAATGCAACGGGCGAGCCGTGCCACCGTGCAACAAACCCAACATAAGAAGGAATTAAACGTTACCGTTCTGTTCATCCAGCTCATTGCCAATATCCTGACCCATGATCTTCTGTCGGCTGATGACCGCTGCCAGCGCGTCCAGACCCGCATCCTGGACTAAAAGAAGGAAAAGAAAATAATATGAAACATGGAATAAGACAACGATGAAGAGCACAACACATAAAACCTGACAAGTATAGGAAAAGAAAGCACTTTAGGAGACAATTCAAAATAAGGATTTGAATGAAAAAATTGAATTTGATGGAGAGGAAAACCTTTTTTTTTTTTTTTAAACACTGTAGCTGCACGTGTGAGAGTTTAACATGCACACTGCCACAGGAATTTTTTTCACCAGTCAGCGTTGGCCAACTTTTCCCACAATCCCACTGTGGTTTATCGGGCGCTGTGCGCTTTAGTTTCTCCCTCTTAAGTGGATTCTCTGATCCTGAACAGAGTGTTTGAGCTGATGTGGTAACAAAAAAATACCACATGGTGTGGCTGAGTCCTGTCAGGGCCAGAAAATAAAAAAGACAAATATATGAATAAGAAATATAATAAGACTTGGTATATGCTAGAATCTCTGACCAATGATGGGACAGTAAAGCTGTGTGTACCATTATTCTGATCCTCCTGTGGAGAAAAAAAAAAAGCTTTTTCTTTTTGAAAATGTTTCTTTTTTGTGTTTGTTTACTACAGTAGTTAAACGTACTTGTAAAAAAAAATAACAATTTTGAGGAGAAAATGAGTTATTAAAGTGTTGTTTAACTTCTATATAGTTATCACTTGTAACTGTGTGCCCTGTTTAGGGTAGGATCCCTAAGGTAGGATTGTTGTTGTTGTTTTTTTCTTTATTATGCATTTTTTGGCTCCTGCGACTTACACTCTGGAGTGACTTATACTGTACTCCAGAAAATACGGTAGCACAACTTGCAAAGCATGTTTAGAAATGGCCAGACAATGCCTTCACTTAATCAAAGTAAAAAACAAATTCTTAGATGGCCTTCCCTACAGCTAATTACCCAAAATTTCAGTAATCATAATCCATCCTAGTTTTTGAATCGGCTTGATTTTATGATTTTCTAGATTCATTCATTCATTTTTCATTTTCTTAACCGTTTTTTCCCTTTCGGGGTCACGGGGCTGCCGGAGCCTATCCCGGCCACTTGTGGGCGAAGGCAGGGGACAACCTGGACAGGTCGCAGGATAGAATGTCCACAAACACACACCCATTCACTCTCACACTCACACCTAGGGACAATTTAGAGTGACCAATTAACCTATGGAGCATGTTTTTTGACGGTGGGAGGAAGCCGGAGACCCCGGAGAGAACCCACGCATGCAAACTCCACACAGAAAAGGTCCCCCGTTGCTGTAGTTTTTCATGTCCCCCAGCCGGGACTTGAACCGGAGGCCTTCTTGCTGTGAGGCAAGAGCGCTAACCACTGCTCCACCGTGCAGCCTATTTTCTAGATTCTTAGAATTTTACAGCACCTTGTTGGAGATTAACCAGGCCAACTTCAATGCTATTAATCTCAAATAAAAAAGTTACTTTTATCTTTATATTTTTTAAACAGTCTGTATGTATTAGGTCTGACAAATGTTAAAATATTGTAAGGTTGGTTTTAGCTGAAAATAAAGCTTTTCTGCTCGAATCAGTGCAGTATAAAAAAAAAAAAAACAAGACGAAAAAAAAAAAGACTTTATTGTTTACTTTACTGCAATGTTTTACTTGGTTTAACTGCATTATTGTGTGATGTCTTGTGCTTTACCTTGAATCTAAATAAAATTGAGTTTTACCAGCCAATTACAGAGCAATGATAGATTTCTTAGCTGATTTATTAACAAAGAATGATAAAAAAATTTTTATCATTCTCATGCAAGTGAATTCCCCAAATGGTTTTGAAAATCTGATAACGCATGCTCTGAGTAATTACCTTCAATAATTTTTTGTTGTTGCTGCTTGATCTCTCCAAAGGTCAGCCCCCTGGTCTCCTCTGATTCATTGATCAGCCACGGGTTGCCCCCACTGCCCCCACTGGCCGCTGCCCCTCCAGCCATCAATGTGGACCTACGGTTCATAAACAAGACAGTGACTTGAAAAGTCAGGCAGCTGCAAAAATCAAAGCCGCAACTTGGAAATGTGTTTGCTTTGCTAGACAACTTGTGAAGAACATCTATCATTTTCAGTATTTCCATGAGTTATGGAAATCACGTAGACATCCTTAACCTCCGTTGCAAACACCAGTGGACATTTATTTTTCCACAAAAGACCATCCAGACGACCAAGGTTTACATGTACCGTCTGCACCACATTATTTTTATTTTTTGTTGCAAAACACAATTTTTTCACTTTTCCAAAAAAGACCAGATTTCTGTTGAGAACTTGTTCTTTCACCATAAACTTCATTAAGAAAAGGCTCAGCTGTGGAAGATCTGGTGATTACCATTTCAAAGTGGAGCAAAATTGGGAGCCAATGGGTTGAAATCTAAACTATTTTTATTATTTTGAAAGATAAAGGCAGCATGAAAAAAATGAAAGAACCAGGAACCCTTACGTGCATTTGTAACAAGTATGAAAATGCTGCATTTTACCGATGACTCATGTTTTGTTTCCAACAATGACACAATATCAGATTGGCTGGGCAGACCTCTGCTGTGTGGTTTTACCTCTTAAGAGCTGGCGTCCACATGCCTAGCATCACATTTTGAGTTAATTCTGCTTAATGGAGGCCCTATGAGTACATGTGTACAGGGTTAGCTCAAATATTAGCTCAGGTCTTAAGAAGTTATAAAGATATTTTTTTCTCCCTGCAGTCAATAACTTCAGATTTGTTTCCGATTGTAGTTCCTGTCATACATTTGACTCAGAGGACTAGATGAGTGAAAACTCTTTCTACTCTCTTAAGACGTGTTAGGAGTTATAGTATTTATATAATTATTCCATAAATATTTCAAGAAAGTATGCTGAAATTTATTTCTGTTTAAGATTCCATATAATGTTGTTCTGAGTGTGCACTTTATTACATTTTGTTCTTATATAAAAAAAAGTAATTTCTTCTCACTTTTGATATTATTTATTTTGAAGTTATTAAATATTTCTTACATGGTTGAATATGTGGAAAAATGTGACAGAGAAACTTCTTTAAGAGCATCTGAAGTTCGTACCTAACATCTGCTGAGGCACAACTAACCTGAACCATATGCCGGTTAATCACAGACTAGTGTTTGTGGTGTCACACTGACTACCATGATATTGATTTCCTATAAAAATGAAGTTATTTGCTTATAAAATTAACAGAAGCTTTCATACTCATTTCATGGGTAACTATAAATAAAAATACCCTAATAAAGGTTCCAGAAAAGCCATGAATCACAGCACAGGTGGGCTCAGGCTGATGACATCAGAGCGAATCAAAGGCATTCAGACTCATTTTTTTTTTAACATGTCTGATTACGACAGGGTCATAAGCCAGACGTGCACTTCCTCCGTGCTAGCACTTTTTGTGTGAAAATCCAATTAGCCAGTGAGTGGAGAGCACCAAAAGCAGTCAGGCACATCTTTTGGCATCCACAAACCCCTCGACTGTCACCGGTGGGGCCTCAGTGCTCGAGTCGTGACTGAGTGACTCGGACAGGCCAGATTTTAATTAATCACAGCAATTTCCTTCCCAATCAAATACAAAGGAGAGGTTTGAAAATAATGGAAGAAAGGTGAGTGCAGATGGCAGCATAATGAAGCCGGCCTTGAAAAACGGGCGCAACATCCTTCCTTGGCTCGGTCTGGAATGGAGATGCTTGGAATTTATTGTTTTAGGGGTAAATCAAAGTCCCTTCAGCAACTTTCATGCCATTCCTCCTATCCAAAGTTCTCACCAAAAAAGGGGCTTAGATCATCCAACCATGGCCAATCCATCCACTCCCACATTCTGTCCTCAGACCACACAGTGGGAAAGGGTCCGCCGTCTACCCTCAAATCCAAATTACCCACCACATATTACCATTAAACTTCACTGTGCAAACCGAAAACCATATGACCACATGATTACAGTTTTCCAAGCTAATGTATTAACAATGTCATTTGAGGTTTTCGTTTTTTCTCACAGGAGGCTTTTTTATGTAATTGGATGTGTGGTCTGTAAAAAAAAAAAAAAAGAACAAAAAAAAGATGAAAGCTCGTGCAAAGAGCCACTAAGTAGATCAATCTCCAAAGCAAAGCTTGTGAAAAGATATCAGAGGAAAGCCCTTTTGAATGAAGGCAACAGTAAGTGTGTGTTTTCAGACTGATCTGCTGTCATTTCAGCTACTGCCAGAAGAAAATCTCCATCCAGCACAAAAATATGATTTACTGTTCAAGACTTATTTGATTGAATGCTCGGTGGCCTTAAAAACCATCCAAAGACACAGCCTAAGAAAACCAGACAGACTAACAACATATTCCAGCTTCAATCTAAGACTTTATTTCTGATCTCAATTCCTTCCCTTGTTCTTAAATTCCTCCCCTCGGTTTCAGTCATTCCTGACTGAAACGTTAAAGTTTCACATGATCACCTGTCACTCTGTATTTTCTCATCTCTGTCTAATGAGCAATACTAGTTTTTGGTGGGTAAAGAAGTGTGCAACATGTGCTTGTATTTAGTCTACTCTAATCTTATTGTGCCACACCTCTTTTTACTTCCTGTAATTTTTTAGAACAGATGGGATTTTTAATCCAATAAAACACAAACCATTATATTCATTTAAAGTTCATAGAAGCAGAAGTGACGATGTTTTCTAATAACCGAGAGAAAAGGGAAATCCTTTCCACAAAGAAGTGTCCATCTGCAGATTGTTGGCCTAAAAATTATTGGAAGTTTGATAATGATGTATAAATTAGCCAAAGATAACCTCAAAAAGTTCAAGAATAAACTTATCGCTGATTTTACAAATCTGTAATTTGATTACTTATGAGAAATGATATAATCTTTTAGTTTGAGGTATAAATACCCACACAAATATCCATCACTGGATATGAATCACTAGAGCACCAAAATAGACATTTTTAACCTAAAAATCTAAAAAAGGTTCTGGTAGAAAAAAGTGGAACGAGCTTCTTTAACCTCTTACCACCCGAGCTAACATTTGAGCTAACCCTCTAAGCATGAGATCACAGAGTTACGCAGAATTAACTACTGTGGTAAAATAACCCAAAATGTGATGCCCACGCATGTGGACGCCACGTCCTAAGAGGTTACAGTTGCTCAGAGGAGGTGTCAGGAGTTTCTTCGCAGATCAATCGATTACATTTTTGGAGCAGATTTGAATAGAGGACAGTGATAATTTGGTTAACTGTACTGTTGATTCATTCAGAACCTTTACTAAATCACTACACAGCTTGATGTGTTAGCAAATGCCGTAGTCTGAACTTCCCTTACAGGTGGATACGGGTGTCTGCAGGCCAAAAATAGGCAAACCTGTATGGGGCCCGCAGTGGCCCCTAGGAAAATTTCAGATGGCAGCAGCCGGGTTTACCCGTTGAGAAAAAATGTTCATGCACATTTTTTTTCTAAAACTAAACAAACGTAATATTTACAACCATAAAGAAATTAAAAATATAAAAAATGTATATAATGGTATCCTAACTTTTACAAGGTTGACATTTTGAAACGTCTTTAAGTGACATTTCTAAGCGCAAAGCAATCAGAGCAGATGCAAAACAAAGCTGTCAAAATGGCAGGAAGGAAGTCTTTCTTCTAAGTGACACGTGGAGATATCAAAGCACATGGGTCGAAAAGACTGAAAGGAAGATGGTGACCAGCAACATTTCATTAAAGAATAGGGCTTGTGACCCCTTTGGTTAAAAACAAATACAAGCAGAAGAGAATTCCTTCATTTTAATTAGGCAGCCGTAGACCTCGATATAGTAATTAAATAAGTGATCCTCTAAGAAAGAAGAAGGCAGGAAGAAGAATCAAGGGGGCTGATGCTCAACTTGGCCTTTAAGACACTTACTGAGGAAGATTTTAAAAAACATTCTGCACCTAATGATGCAAAGATTTGAGAAAACTTCCAGTTTCTATCTTAGTTATTATAAACAATAGAGATTAGATTTTTGAAAGACTGTAGATAAATTCTCTGTATGGTAATACCTGGTAGTCTCAGGCTCTGTGACGTCTCCTCTGAAACTTGCATTCAGCTGCTTTTCTCTGGTTAGCAGGTCATCAACAAGGTTCTGTCTTCTGTCAGCTTCTGCCTGCATTCTGATTTGAGCTTGTTAAGAAACAATTTATTATAATATTCATTTATTAGAGCATTGTCTATGTCCTCCTGTCTATCAGAGAGAAGGAAAAAAAAAGTCCAGTTAAACAATCTTTTAAATCCACTAAAACTACAGTTCCCAGAGCCCCATCCCTTCACATTTGGTATTATTGAAAGGTCCTAAATGACCTCTGTAGATACCACAAGAAGTCAGTAATTTGCTTTGGTTGGGAGATGTTCCATTTTAGAATGTCCCCTACAGAGGACGAATTTACATTGCTAGTCAAGAGGATACTATATTGCAAATAAAGGATGTTTCCTTCTTTTGCATAACTCTACCGCCCTCTGTAGGAATTCCACTGTTACTGCAAGCTGAGAAAACACTCCAGGAATGATTCTAATGCAAGTCCCATGACTCTCTGTGCTTGGGTATTGTAATTGGAAAGGATACATTCGCCGAGATGAAGATGTTCGCAACAAGCTGTCTTTAAGCTGGGCGTTATTCTGCTTCAGTTTCTGGAGTGAAGCCCGTAATGTCATGTTTATCTGGAGAAACAAACAAATGCAAAAAAAACAAAACACTTTTGTATACAATTAGGCAAATCACAGGTTTAATTTTCATTGAATATGAATATCCAGGACCATACCTTAGAAGGGTTTCCCCCTGTTCTCTGCTGTCTGTTCCTCTCATGAATGTTTTCTGCTATTTCCTGTGCTAGACGGCACGTGGCATCATAATTCTGTAACCTACAAATGAAAAGACTTCATTAAATGCAAGTCTCTACACTTTAGAAGTGCATACGATGCCAGACAAATCCGAAGGACTAAAATTAGAGCATTTTGACAATTTTCAGAGTGGATTTTAGGAAACAGCAGCGGTATAAAAACCTTTTGAACAAACATTTATTTACTCAGCTGGAATTAAGAGGTTTACAGGGAGGAGAGGTGAAGAAGGTGGAGGACTTTAGGTAGTTAGAATCTGGAAAAGAGGTGGGAAAGCCTGTGCAAGCAGGTTGAAGCGGATGGAGGAAGGATTCAGGCCAAATGTCAAGAATAGTAACAGAAAAAATGAAAATAAATGTGTAGAAGAAGGTGAGAGCAGCCATGTTGTTGATTTAGAGAATCTGAGAAAGAGACAGGATGCAAAACTGAAGGAAACCGAGCTGAATATGTTTACGTTCTCTTTAGAAGATCGATGGAATCAGGAATGAAAACATCAGAGAATCCGTTTATATTAGGTGTTTTTGGAGATAAACAGGGAAGCAGGTTAAGAAGAGGAACATAAATTAAGTATACTGTCCTAAGTTTTCACATCCATGTGTAGCAGACGTTTTTTCTTTTCACAAACACATTCAAACGTAACATTAAAGTATACGACTTTCGCCGGTTTGTTTTCCCCGTTTCTGAAGCTAAATCTTTGGACTTTCTTAGCATTACGTTGTTTAACAACTAATAACTTAAAGAAATCTCAGAAAAATCAAGTCAAACAGACATTACTATATAAAATGCTTCTCCTAAAACACAAAAATAACTTTTCTACTAAATATTTATGTGGCTGTTTTTGGCTAATCTCTTCAAGGAACTAGCTACTAAGGCTAACTGCTAGCAAAGCAGTTTTTAAAGATTAAAAACCGGCATTTTCCTGGAACTGATCCACTCTTTTGTTAAGAACAGATATCATTTCCTACCAAAGGTCTTGAGACATTGTGACAACAATTAGATATAAAGAATAAATTCCACGGAATAAGGTCGTAATCCCAAAAAGTCACTTGTTTTGATTGTGACGTCACGACTACGGCAAGCGGTGTGCTACATCCGTTCGCGCTGCTCATAATGCCGCAAAGGGAATTCATGAATGTTCTCCCCCACTTAGGTATGACTTTTTAACAAATTATTAGTTTGTATCAAATGTAATTTATATTTAAAAAACGGTGTTTATTTTCAGATGTCTGAAACAGATTTCGTTTAAATCAATCAGATTATGTGTTCTCCTATTCTGAACAAAAGTATTAACATCCCACTCTGACCATTTTTTGTTCTATTGTAAAAGCGTTTCCTGATGTTTGTTGATTATTATTATTCCGTTTTTAGTCAAAATTAAGCAAACAAACAAACACAAAATAAGTGTCTGTTTTTACAACATAGTTTCTGCAGAGCGGTAGGAGTTTGTTAGAATTTGTCTCTGAGATACAGGAGGGACTGTTGGTGTGGAGTAAGCCCATCCCACTTCCCAACATCCATCTGTTGACTCGTTTTCCACTAGCTTACACCTGTAGATTTTTCTTGAGGCTCACAAAAAACCCTGAAGGAAAACAAAAAGAAACATTTTAATCAGGTTGTTGTACAGAAAAAATTATTTATTATTACTATTACTTTTTGTTCATTTTTTCACAACTGTATGTCCTTACGTGAGCCATGACGTTGGTAAAACAGAGAAAAAGAGATTAGTTTTTGAGCCATTTTGTCTTTATTCTACAACAAGAGAATGAAAGTAGAAAAATCCAGTTATGTGTTTGCTTTGTGACTTTTTTTTGTTTTAAATATGCCTTTCAAAAATCAATTGCATAATTTGGTGTAATTAATGGTAAAATAAACATAATAAGGGCAGCTAAAAGATACATAACTTTATTTTCAATTTTGTCTATTTAAAAAAAAGCGTAATTGAAAATGCTCATTTATTTAACTGAAGAGGACAAATACTGAAAAAAAGACCACAAGCACAAATTACATATCCGTTTTTGTGGTTTACGCTTCTTTATCACACATGTATAAAGCAAAAGGAAATCTATACATCTTAAGAAGACCAGATGAAAAAAAAAAAGTTTTAATTCTAAGCAGCAAAAAAATATTCTAAGAATTGTCTTCAAACATGTCAGTCTAATTCTGAGTGACCTATTTTCACCCTCCTCTTGTTATGCTCACCTCTGTTTTCCTTAGAGTAAACTGAAACGACAGATCAACAGCATGTCTTGTTCATGAGTGTTTTTAAAGTTCACATCAGTAGGACCCACAAGAGAGGTAAGTGGTTGTAAAGGTTTTATGTTTCATAGCCAAACAGTGGTCGTGTTTGAGTAAAAACACACGAGATGTGTAAAGACAACAGAGGTTGGAAGACTTCTTGGAATACAGCAGTTTGACATTTTGAATTCATACACCACAGTTTCGTGGAATTAAGAAATCGGAAAATACAGTAGGTCTCACCTGTTTTTATTTATGTATTTATTTATTTTTTAAACTTATCAGAATAAAAGTTTGCATCTTATACTATGTGAAAATGACCAAATGAAAGGGAACCACAAATGTTTTTGAGCAGCTCGATCCAAAAATGTACTAAATATTGCCTACGTTTTAACACAGATTGAATAGTTTTAATGGCTTTTTTGTTTTGTTGTTGTTTTTGTGATAGACGTGACACTGTTAATATGTTCATTGTGTTCTTGGAAACAGAAGTTAGGGTTGGCAAAGGTAAACCAGAACAAAGACGTCACTCGGCCACGTGACGGCAGTCCGGAGATTCATATAAAGCCCTGATCCTCCAAATGAGCATCTGGTAACTTGAGCCGTTTCGTCTTGGAATTCTTGGTGGGTTTATTTTCTGTCCTAACATGAGACTTGAGATGATTCAAGTTTCAAGGACACCAGGGTTCTCCAACTTAGGAAACATGAATTCATTTTCACATATTTCCACTGATCAGGACTTTAGCTCAATGGCAACGGACAGAAGACAAAGATCGCGTTCACAATATGACTCAGAGGAGAGTAAAAGCATTGAATCGCAGAAACAGACAGAGGAAATCAGTGTCAGACCTCGCTCCAGGTAGGTTTTCCTTTTCAACTTTAATTTTCTGGCATTTTAATGAACTGCATGCTCTGTATTTACTTATTGTCAACCGTTCATGTTAAGTGCATTTTCATTACTCCAATGACTAATGTCATAAATGACAACTTTTTTTTAGGTCATTTTACAGTTTTGAGATGTCAGAACAGTCTTCTAACCACAGCATGGAGAGCTTTTTAAGGTCCAGTCCTCTGAGGCAGAAAGCAAGCACAGTGTTTAAGAGTCTGGCACCCAAAAAGGAGGATGTGTCTGGAGTTCATGTCACTTCAAGGGGAATAAAGCCTAAACTGAACAAGCATTCACACTCAAGTGAGCTCGATGGTACTGACAGAATGCACATCATTGAAACCTCTGAAGAAATAAACAGAATTTCTTTAATTAATAGTTTGTGTGCATGTTTTCCCAGGCGGTAAAAGCAGTGCCAAACCGATGATAACTATCTCTGAGTTGGACAGTTGGGACATCTGCTCCAGTTCTGGGATGAAGTATGGACAGTTTGTGGACTGGGAGAAAATCGATCCTGAATCTGCTAGTAAATACCAGCAGATCCTCAACAGTGAACATAAACAGCTAAAAGCTATGGGCCGACAGGGGTTCTGGGCCATGCCGCACACCCTAAGAGCCAAAGCTTACTATCATATCATCCACTGCTTCACTTGCAGGTGAGACTGTTACATCAGTCACCACAGCTTTGCATTTATTTACTATGAACATTCTGAGTGTGCAGATCACTTTGCACTGTTTACTTTAAATCTGCTACTTTTACTATTCTGCAGCAAAGCTAATGCTCCAGACAGAGAAGTCTACTACGAACTGGCCAAGAAGCTTTTTGGCGAGCAGAAACTCAGCAACCATCCGGTCCCAGAGTACATGGAAGACGGAGACATACCAAGGTACCCACAACCATCAAAATATGTCCTATTTTGTTTTTATAGCAAGACATAAAGCTGGCGTTGACATCCAAACTTTCAACCGTTAGACAACCCATGACCAGTTTATAGTTTCTAAGTATATTTGTTGAATTTGTGACCAGCTGGAGCCAGAATATTCAAAGCATTTATCAAGTTGCTCTAAACATCAAAAGGAAGGATAATTTAACTTCTATTCACTAAAGCTATAGACACACCGGATATGTGATGGACGTGGGTTCTTGAACGCATGTTTAGCCCATGGTGTTCACAAGCAGGGAGGTGCTTCTTCTTGTTTTTGTATACTGTTTACTAGTGCATGTCCACCACATTAAGTTGGAAGTGGCTTGATGTGAAATGTCTAAGTGGTGCAAATCTTGCAAATCTAGTTTCAGACATTTCCTTTACAGCTCTGTTCTGATAAATTAAAGACTTGGTGTCTTATAATTCCAGTCGGGCACCAAGCGCAATGATTAATTCAATGATCCATTTTCAAACTGTTGGTACTTTTGTGAATTAAAAGGAACGCCATCCATATTTCACTACCAAATCCGAGTCCCCTGTTGGTCAAAGTTCAACTTTCTAACATGTGTTCAATGTCCACGCATTTTGTACCAAGAACCAAAAAACGGTTGTTGAAATTTGGGTAGCTTTGAATGCAGAAGCCCGAATCGTGCGTTTACATCCGTGTTTACATGGACTTTTCCCTGGTGGTCATTTGAACGTGCATTGCCGAGCGAGATGGGAATGTATCTTTGCAGGAAATTCTCCTAGAAATTAGTTAGTTAACACAAAGCTGGAGCTTGTAGGGTTGTCAAACACAAGGCAATCACAATGTTGCATTTGGGCAAAAGGGGCAATTGAGGGTTACTTAAAACACTGGAAAGTAAATAGCAAATAGAAAATTATGACATAACAGCATAAACCCTAAAGACCATGACCTAGATTTATCCTGGTTCATGATCTTGGTTAGATTGCATAAAATCCTATACAATTTTTCAACAAGATACTGGGCTTGACCTGAAGACTCATGAAAAAATGCTTCTTGGTGGATTGGTGTTCAGGATTATTCAGGGTGATAGAAATGTCTTTAATTGATTGCTTTCTTTGTAGATACTGTCTAAACAAAGCAGGTCTGAACTCTGTTAAAAAGATCCTCCTGTGCATCGGCAACTACTTTCCAGAGATGAACTACTGCCCCATCCTCCCAGCCTTGGTGTCTGTCATGCTCCACTTTAGCGAGGACGAAGCAGAGTGTTTCTTCAGCGTGTCGCGGCTCATCTGCTACAAAGACACCAACAAGCGTTACATTGACCAGACCTTCCTCACCTACCGCGCCTCCTGCATGACATTCGGGGACATTGCCAATAGATGTTGCAAAGGCATTCGTAAGCTGATTGCCAGCTCTCACCAGAACCTTTTTGAGTTCTACTCTGACTGGATCATGTGGATATTTGCTGACCTTCCATTCACATATGCCATCAGAGTTCTGGATGTGTACTTACTTGAGGGCTACAAGGTTCTCTACAGGTTTGTAGCTGAAGTTAGTTTAAATGAATTAACTTTTGGCAAAACCATTATTTTCACAAAAAAACGCAATAAATGACATTTGAAACTGTTCTTTGTAGAGTGGCTTTGGCTTTGCTGGATCTCTACAAAGTTTCCGTCTCCTCTCGAGTTGCTGACGTGCAGGACTTCAGAACTGATATGAAACGTTTTGTTCAGAGTGTGGACCGCTATTGCACAGTTGAGAACCTTCTGGAAAGAGCCTTCATGATTCCAATGGCCACCAGGGCCGAGCTTAACCTTCTTTTTAATGCCAACAAGGATTCACTCATCCAGAAAGGTGTCAGTAAAGACCAAAAGAGGTATTTTCACATTTTTAACCAGGACTTAGAAATTCAAAGAATTAGCTAAAAGGAGCACACATTTTTGTAGTTTTGTGCATCTTTGATTCATTAGAGTCCTGTTTTTAAATAACACTGCATCTTTTTTTCCCCAAAGGCAAACAGTGGAGACAGAGGATTTCACCAACTTCTTCTCCAGTATTGTTACAAAAGTAGAGATGAGAGTCATCTGGGCCTGGATTCCAGAGCGATTTGCTCTTTTCAGTCCCGTTCAGCTGTTCAGTACAGCTGAGCATGAAAGAAGTCTTGCTTCGTAAGTAACTGTTATATTTAATAGTATAAAAGAACTGCCTAAAATTGCGTTAGAACATATGCAGTACAGACAGAAGCTGCATTGAACCCTCAGCTTTATTGCTGTCATGTTATTGCCATCATAGATTAAGTTATTCTGGAACGTTGTCTACTAAACATAATTCTTGTGCTTGTAGCAGTCGATGGGGAAGAGAAGTGTATTTGCACCATCAATATTTAGGTTGGGTGGAAAAATCAGCTCATTAACAGTTGACAGAAAACTTCTGGTTTATTTTTCCTATTTAATAGATGCCTCTCAGTAAAGAAGCTAAGGGTAATTTCAATATATTAGTTAAAATAAAATACTTTAGTTCAGAGTTATTGTTTGCATCCTTAAAATAATTGATTTTTACTCTTCCTTCATTTTATAGGAGTGTTCATAGTTTTAGAGCTTAAAACTAAGGGGACATTCAAAGACACTGCTTAAATTTATGAGTTGATTATTTGTTTTTTTCACTCATTTAGGTTGTACTCGCATGTGGAAGGACATGAACCAGTGGTCCTGATAATCAAAACAATGGATGAAGAGGTGGCACTCTAGTTTTAAAATAAATAATTATGTGTGCTTTTTGTTTATATCTGAAAAAAATCCTGTTATAAGTGAAAGCCAGTGTTTCTAAAGTTGGTTTTATTTCAACACAATATCAATTCTCATTTCTCAGGTGTTTGGCGCCTTCTTGTCCACAGATGTGAGAGAAAGAAACCAACACAACTCTCAGACGCCAATGTATTTTGGAACTGGAGAGTGTTTTGTGTTTACGGTGAGCTTGGTGTTGGTAGATGCCTTCTGTAACCTAAATGTAAACATGTTAAACAACTAAATACCAGGCATTTTGGTGAACGGACACCAAGAAAAATTCCCAAGTACCTTTGTGTATTGTGTGGTTTAGCTTTTAAAATATCTCTGCTCTGCCCCTCCGTTCTGGCACCGGGACCCTTCCTTGCTGGCTGTCTCTCGGCGCCACGAGGCTCTGGCCTCCAACTACGGCTGGCTTGCCGTTTCTGGCTGCCCGGCCGCTCTGGGAGGGGGGGCGCCTACCGCGGCCGGCTGGGGGGCCGGTCGCTCGGGGGAGCCTTCTCCCCCGGTTGTGCCCATCCGCCCGCTCCTCCCCGCTCTCACCCAAACAAATATTGCACACAGGCACATAGGGCCCCGGGATCTGGATGGGAGGGGTATGCTGGTGGGGCTCACTGGGGATGCCCCTCTCTGGGTTCTCGTTGGCACCCGCCCTCCTCCCCGCTTTTTACTTGCATATTAGACACTCTGATTCCTCTAGGGCCTTGTGGAGAGGGTCTGGTGGAGGGGGGCACGGTGAAACATCCGTGCTCACCTTTCGCTGGCCCCCCCCACAATTTTAACTTCCTCTGTAGACACACACACTGCATGCTAGCAGCACACACACAGCAAATACACACCACTCACAGAGGGACTCCGGAGTGGGGGGCTTTGCGGCTTGGCAGCGGTGGAGCCCCCCACACTGGTGACCTCCTATTTTACCTGCAGCACACACACAGCACTCCCACACCTCCATACATGGGTGGGGTCGGGGGGGGGCGGCCGGTCTTCACCCGCCTGGTCCTCTCAGGGCGGCCGGGCTTATGGGTATCCTGTCGGCTGCGGGAAGGGTCGGGCATACGGCGCTGGGGGTCGGCCGGCTGGGGGGGGGGGTCACTGCGTGGCGGCGGGGGTGGGGAGGGTAACCAGATGATTGTGAGTATGTGTGTGTGAGCGCATGGGTAGGACGGACCTGGGGGCTGGCTCGCTGGGACCCTCTGGGGCTTTCTGGGGAGGGGGGCTCAGATATTATGGCAGGGGGGGGGGGGGGGTTGTAGTGCGTAGGGTTTTAGGGTTATGGGGGGTGGCTGTGGGTGGCTGTGGGTGCGTGGCGATCCCTGGGTTGCTAAGGTTGCGTGCCTGGGCTGGCTTGCGGAGACGGGGCGCCGGTCGGGTGGTGGCCGACTCATGGGTTCCGGGGGCCCTGGCTTCGTCCCTGGCCTTTGTCTCGGTGTCCGGCGCCCGGTGGCCCCCATGGCTGCCGCCTGGTACGGCTAAGCGCTCCTGTCTTGTGGCCTGGGGGCCGGACACTGGGTTCGCTTGTGCCTCTGGGCATTGGGGGGGCCCCTGTAGGGGGGCCCTCTCTGTGCCTGGCTGGTGGGGTGGGTGGTCCCCTCCTCCTCCCCTCCCGGGCTGCCTGGGTCCGGATGCT
This sequence comes from Oryzias latipes, assembly GCF_053564925.1. Classification (NCBI taxonomy): domain Eukaryota; kingdom Metazoa; phylum Chordata; class Actinopteri; order Beloniformes; family Adrianichthyidae; genus Oryzias; species Oryzias latipes. The sequence continues at coordinate 34,458,422 of NC_136237.1, read as the reverse complement.
GGGGGGGCTTCTGGCCTGGGGGGCTCTCCTCCCCTCTCCTGGTCTGGCTGGTCTGGCTGGGTAGGATCTGGCTCCCTTTATGAACACACGGTTCACGTCGGCAGCATGCATGTATCTCCACCCCCACGTGCACGTGCACACTGCCACACTGCTCCCTGTCTGCTTCATCCCTCCTCCTTACCTACAGTGTATTGATGGACAGATTTTTTTCGCTCATCTTAGTGTCAGATTTTCACCTTTTATGTAACATTCGTCTTTCCAGCAGATCTGGTATAATTGTTACAACTTAAAATAATAACTTATTCAAATCAGTGCTTGTATCCCCCACCTTTTCACCTTTCTTCCTTTTACTCTCTTCCACCCTCCCCTCACATTCTTCCCCTCTCCCTCCCCACACACCCTAAATGTAACAAATAAATAAAAAATAATACGACAAAAAGGGGTTTATACAAATCTACACTCTAGTTTCCTGAAGCTATATAACCTCTTTTTGTGATAGTAAAACCTGTCCAACACAAAAAGCTTTCAGCTCTAATCTGTTTGCTCAGCTGTTGGACAGAACAAGTTAAAAAAAAGAACAAAAAAAAAAATCTCTGCTCTGTTTATTAAAAATGCACTTTCATTTATTGTAATACATCCAAACCAGGGTGTTGGAAGATTAGCTGATTTAATGAACAGACTAATCAAAGCCACAACATCTGATAGCCAAAACTAGAGGGGTACATGAACGGATCAACATTTATGATAAGGGTGGACAGCCTGCATGGTGTTCCACAAGGGTCAGCTTTAGAACCACAGCTGCTTGGCTTATACTGATACTGCATTAAAATCGATTTAAGCCTAGTTGGTAACATTTTTTTTTTACATTAAAAATAATTTAATAAACCTTGCTATTCTTTCAGCACTGAATTAATCAAACAACTGTGCTGACCCTTTCAGCTTCGTCCCAGCATGGAGCGCTACCAAAGAGCCATGGTCTACATTTTGACAAGAATAGCTTCTCCTCAGCAAGTGTCAGGGTTTGGTAACTCACCAATGAGCAGCCCAACTGGGATCTACCAGAATCCCGGCAACCTGAACATCTCGTGCTCTGCTTCACTGGAGAACTCCCTGACCGCCAAAGAACCCAAGAGATCAAAAGACCAATATGCGTCCATGTTCATCGCAGGGGATGACAGGCGGCTCATTATTGGTACGTCGTGATTTGATTGAAGAGTTTGGTATCTTTGAAGAAAACTGACTGGTTGTCTCTGGGATGAAACCTACAGATGCATTCCTATAGATTGTGGTTTACTAATATCAAGATGTGAAGTTACGGAAAAACAATGCAATGTCTTTGTGTCCTTCCTTGAAAACAAATTTGGACTCACGTGTTTTGTGTAGCTGATGCTTTAATAGTGTACGTGTTGTCTTTTCAGGTGGGGATGGAGGCCATGCCCTGTGCTTGCAAGGAGATTTGGAGGGTGGCTGCACAGAGCCATGTGACACATTCATGAGCAACCCGCTCTGCAAGGGAAATTTCCAGATCCAATCCTTGGAGGTTTGGGGCATCCAGAACTCTGTTTGTTTGTCTCCCAGTTCTTCGCCTCAGTAGAGAAACATGCAGTTTCACATCTGTTTTTTTCTCAATACTGAATTTGTTTTTTTATGTAAATTTATGTCATTTTATTTTGATGCTGTTTGGAAATATACAACGCTGAAATGTAGATTAATTCTTAAACTTTTAAGAAGCACATGTAAGTTGCAAAGCAATTCCCTTTTGCTGGATTTAATGCTATTTAACCTCAACATTGTATTTTCTCACCCTTCTTTTTGCTTTATTTTATCTTTAACATTGACGCGTGCTTCATAGCAAAGACAAAAAAGTGAGTTTTGGACAATGAACAATGCTTTTGGTTAAAATACTCAATGTTTTAGGTAAAATGATAACTGTTTTGCTGGTAAGTTGGTGTTACAATAAATACTTATACTAGCTAGAATGTGTGTAACTTGTATCAAATTTATTTTTAATAATGGTTACTTGGTGATAGAAGGACAAAAGTCTCCAAAAAAGATAAAGCCGAAACCTACAAAAAATTCAGTTGAGCACTTTAAAAAAAAGGGGCCTATTTACGTTTGTAGAATTTTTATTGTACGCATTTAATTTTTTTAAGTGACAGTTATAGTTTTCTTTGTGTTCTGTGAGCAAATCTCTTAACAAAACATGATGAAATACAACAGATAAAAAAATGCACACAAAAACAAACTTTTTTAACATAAGCAGTATGTTACATTTACAGTTTGTTCTTGTAAAAACCAAAAATGTTCTTTTGTACAAAAGTGTTGTTAAAAAATAAAAGGATATAAAAGAAATCTCAAACATTTCTCATTGTCCTTTATTATGTAAAATAAATGTAGCAAATTTACAGGTTTGATTTCCCCTTAGAAAAATATTTTAGAGTAAATTTACACGGAGTTAATTTCACAAGGTTTTATCTTCAAAACCTGTTGTTTTTGTCTTTGCAGTTTTAATTAACCTGAATTGCAGGAAAATGCACACAGAAATTACTATCATAGCATGCGGAGTAGTTTTTTCACCATTATTATTTCTATTAAATTTTAAATTGATGAGATTTTCATTTCTAACACTGCTCCAAAACCTAGTTCAGAACTTTTATTCTAACATCAAGGTATTGAGTTTGCCATGTGCTCAGCAGAAAGTCAGTTTCCTAAGATAAATTACGTTATGTTTATTAATCACTTTCATAGAATAGAATAGAATAGAATTGAATAGAATAGAATAGAATAGAATAGAAGTTTTATCATGGATTTGTTGTCCAAATGTCAACATCATAATACAAACAAAAGAAATCCAGACAAATACATATAAAACACAAATTGTGAAACAAGTCATAAACTTCAAAACATAACTTTTAATTCTCTGGGGCTTTTAACTGAATATACAAAGTTGAATATCTTTTTAAAGTAATTTTATGTCAATTTACTAGCAGGTCTTCCAAGATATCCGATTTTCTTTAGAGCTCTTGAAGGCAGCGGAGATCTTCCGCTTGATCGGTTGCTAAGTAACCGTCTGTTTTGGTGCATACGTTGAGAAATAGACTCGGGCGATAATTTTTCATCAAAAGAGGTTTACGGATAATATTTTTGTCGTAATATTTTTACGGATTATATTTTTTTGCTCTTGTCGTTGTTTTATCGTTGGTTTGTTTTGTTTGTTGCTCAAATCGTGCGGTGAGTGTTTTTCACCTGATGGCGGGCGATATTCCCAGCATTCCTCAGCTGGAGTTGGAAGCTGTCATCGGATTTAACGGTCAGTTTCGAAATGAAAACGACAAAAAAAACTTGATTTTTGGAGAAAAACTAAACTAAGAAAAAACTTGTAATGGCTGCATAAAATTTAGTTTAAAAGTCTATTTTTTTTATTTATTTTTTTGCAAACTCTATGTCAGAGGGGGCTTCTTGTTTGTTTATTAACTTAATAAAACCATTAAAAAGAGAGTCCATCAACTCTGATATGTGCGTCTTCTGTGTGCTGCGTGTGTTGTCAGGCCGTGTTCCTTCAGGCCTGAGACTCCATCCAGACAAACAACACCTCATCTATCCTCTGGGATGCACTGTGATTCTGAGGAGCATCAGTGATGACAAACAGGAGTTCCTGCACGGACACACCAACAATGTGTGCTGCCTCTCTGTGTCCAGAAGTGGAACCTACATTGCCTCTGGACAAATCAACTTTTTGGGATTTAAGGTACATTGTTATGAGTTGTTTACCACTCATCCAAAGACTTTAAAATACTAACAAAAACAGTTTTTTATTGATCATTATTTGAGCAAATGCACCAAGTGAAGATGTTAATAGAGTAAGAAATCTGAGCCATCCCTTGTCTTTTTTATTGTTTGGTCACAGGATATTTTTGTTGCTGAATGAGAAAATAAAAGTAGTATGGCGAGGTTGGTTAATAGTTCTAAGAATAATCAATCTCCCTTTTCTCTCTTTTTTCAACTTATTTATACTGTTTTTTTTGTGTTTATTTTTTGGGACGACTTTTTTCCGAAAGAAATTAACATGTAAGATGGACACAGGATGAATGTGCTTTACTGGTTTTTACATTGGACGTTTTTGTACTTATCTGAAATTTTCTGGACCTTTATTTTAATGATTTGTAAAGTTCACGGTTAAAATATTTTTCCTATTTTTTTTTTCAGAAAAAATACTTGAAACAAGTTATAAAACAGTGTATTTCCTGTGTTCAGATAAGACCCAGATGTAGACAAAGAAGAAAGTGTGAAGTGAAGAAAAACCCTTAAAGAACCACTCCGATCATCTTTTGATCTCATGTAAAAGCCTTCCCCGTGGCCTTTTCTATATGATTTTGCTGGTTTCAGCCAAAATTTATAGAACAGTTGTTTTCTACAACATAGTTTTTGCAGAGTGGTAGTAGTTCATCAGAAATTCCCCTCTAAAAAGTAGGCAGAACTGCTGGAGCTGAGCAACCCCGCCCCTTTCCCCTTTCCATTGTGGAGTGGAGCAGGAAGCTTGTGGCCTGCCCAGTGAATTTTCTATGTCAAAGTTAAGCTCTTTTTTAATCAGAGTGGGTCTCTGACAAACACTTGTCAGTGCAATGTAAAAGACAGCCTGACATTAACAGAATATATCAGAACGCACTGACACTGAGGACAGTAAAGCTGAAATACTTGTCTGATATTTCATCAAAGTGCAGGCAGCTGTGTGTGAACCTCTTCATGGAGAACTGTAGGTGAGTGGTCAGAGCCCTCCAGGAGGAGCCAGAGATAGCCTGCTCAGAAAACAAAATGATGAGAAAACAAAAAGTAACATTGACAGATAAACTGTTGGGTGGCAGTTTAGCTGAGGCGGTAGAGCAGCCAAAGGGTTGGCAGATCAATCCCCGCTCTCCCCAGCCAGCTGTCGCCCCCGGAGCACAGCCAGTCTGTAGCTCACTGCTCCCTCCAGGGGATGTGTCAAAATGTTGAGAAGAATCTCCCCATTGTGGGATAAATAAAGTATCAATTACTATTATTATTATGTCAACTGATAAAAAGGTTTCTGGAAAACGGTGCTATTCCTGGTGATTTTCCTTTTCTTTTTTCCAGACAACAGTATTTATCTGGGACTATGCACAAAGATCTGTCTACGCTGAGCTGGTTCTTCACAAGGCCAAGGTTGAGTCACTGGCGTTCTCACCTAATGACAAGTACTTGGTGTCTTTAGGAGGTCAAGACGACGACAGGTAGACATCTGCATGTTATGTAACTGGATCTCATGACAGTGCAGTGCATGACATCTATGTTCTCAGCATAGTGGTTTGGAACATTGAGACCAAACAGGCCATCTGCGGGAGCACGGCAACATCTCATGTCGCCAGGCACTGCCTTGTAGTGCAATACTCCAACACAGATGATAACGTCTTTGTTTCTGCTGGGAGGTGAGTGAATCATCTCAGCAGAAGGAAATATTATTTATTAACCCGATACTGTGATGTATTTTTGAAAATCAGTTCTCATCTCAAAATCACTTTTCACTTCTAACTTCTGTGGTTGTCTTTGTCTTTTGGGGGCAGTGGAACTTTGCGAGTTTGGGAACTGGATGTCGCCAACAGAAAGATTAGACCCACTGAGTGTAAATTAGGTAAACTTCAGAGGAATATTAAATGTGTGGAGGTATGAAACACAAGATTTTGTCTCCTTATTCAGCTGTTATGATGTTTGATTGGATCTTATTTTTACATGATGTTTTAAAACATTAACTGACTTTCAACTAGATGTGGATGTATTTTAGTGGCTGTCAGGTGTGGTAGAAAATCTGCACAATCTGTACAATAGGCCAAATTTGCTGAATTCGTCACACCTTCGCAGATCTCAAACGATGATCAATTCCTCTTCTGTGGAACCACCAGTGGGGACATACTAAAAGTCAACCTCAGAACTGGACTTTTGAGTGACTTTGGTCCAGTTAAAGCAAAACACAGCCTTGTAAGTACACACAGAGCACACTGTGATTCCAAATGTGAAGTTAAACTTAGTAAAAAGGGGAAAAAAATCTGTTTGTGGCTGTTTGGTACAGGGTGTAAGTGTTCTCAGAGTAATGGAATCTGGGGACCTCCTCGTGGGTTCTGGATCCGGCGTCTTAACTTTGTGCTCTAAAACGAACTTTAAAATGCTCCAGTGAGTCTAGTGTTTTTATTTTATTGTATTTTTTGCATCTTTCCAAAATGTACAGCCCCTACTAGGAGCACCAGTTTTAAACTTTGAATAATTCCTCTACCTTTAGGAGCATCCAGCTGGAGAAAGGAGTGACTTCCATCACTATCAAAGACACAGGACAGCAGTTCTTTGTTGGGACAGAAGCTGGCTTAATCTATCGCATGAGCTCTGATGACTTCAAAGCTGAAGTGGTTTTCACCAGCCACACCAGTGCCGTGAAAGACGTGGTCATGCCTTTGTGAGGAACTCACAGTGATAAAGTCAGAGACGAAACTCTGACCACAAAACTTTTACCTTCTCTTCATTCTTGGATGCTGCAAACGGAACAGCAGTTTGGTTGATTAAAGGTTTTAGAAATGGTTTAAGGGAATCAGAACATCTGAAAATGACTTGCATGAAGCGATTAGTCAGACATGAAAAACGAGTCTCTCAAAGCTGAATTTGGGCTTTAGAATTTATTTTTGTCCTTCTTTTTTTTCTTGTTTCCATAATGTAAAAGAAGTGCAAAATATCAGAGAACGAATGAAATTGCTTTTCTTCTTTTTTATGCTCACCTGTTAACTGATAAGCATGGTTCTGGAACATGCAATGTCTTATTGTGCTCACTAGAGGGAGACATACACATTTTCCATTCATCTGCCTTGAATATGTGTAATGTCTTAAAATGCTGTTTAAGTCACTTAAAAAAAAGGTTTATTCCATTACCTGTTTGAAAACACTCCAGTTGTTTTCTGTTCTTACATTATTGCAGCTTCCTAAATCTTTTTATATTGTGTGTGTTAGTGGGACATCTGAACTGTTTGCAACCTGCTCTGATGATGACATCAGACTGTGGCACATAGACAAACCCAAAGAGCTCCTGCGCATCCCTGTCCCAAACATGACCTGCAATGCCCTGGACTTCATGATTGACGGACACAGCCTCATCAGCGGTAAGGGAATAAACGAAAGAGTAATGAGGAATTTTTAGTTTTAATTTCATCGTAGTGAAACTTTTTCTGTGCAGAATTGTGCCCATGGGGCTGCACAGTGGTGTGGAGGACTGTTACCTTACAGCAAGAGGCCCTTTGTTTAAAGCAGCTGGGTCCTTGAGTTTAAATGTTCTCTCCATGCATGCCTGTTTTATCTCCAGGCACTCCAGCGAATTAAATTAAGCGAACTAAATCTAAATTAAACCTTTGGAGAAAATGTGAGTGTGGCCTTGTGATGGACCGGCTGGGTGTACTCTGTAGCTGGGATAGGCTCCAGCCACCTCCATGATCCTGCACAAGACTAAGCTGAAATAAAATATGATTGAAATTCTACTATTTTATTTCTCTACTACTGCCATGCCGAGTTTTATTTTCTTTCTTTTTAGCCTGGAACGATTGTAAGATTCGCGCATTTGGACCTGAAACTGGACGATTGATGTTCACAATCAATGACGCTCACAAAATGGGGGTAACAGCCATCGCTGGCACCAGAGACTGCAAGAGGATTGTCAGTGGAGGGGGGGACGGACAGGTAGGGAAAACCACCTTAAATTAAATTACATTCTCTAATCAAGGCAAAATCTTTTCCTTTTTCTTTTCATGGGTTATAGGATCCCTAACACACACAGATGTACAGAAGACTGCATTAGATATATCTGTGTTTTTGTCACTTTTACTAAAAATTACATTCAAATATATTTATGCCTTTTCAGGTGGGATTATTTTAACAAACAGATTATTTTTATGTATGTTTTACTGTGGGCACAACATGTTTGACGAAACTTTTGGAGACATTGTACAAAAGGACATTCTTTGTCTCTCTTCACTGAAGTGTTGAATTTTCATGCAAATAGAAAGTTTTGGTTTTTGAAGTTTGACTCTTATATTGTAACCTTTTATATGTTTTTTGTGCAGATGATCAATATATTCTCTTTCAAAAGGTCTGAATTCTTTAAATATGAATTTGTAAAACGAAATATGGATGGTAAAGGCAGGGAAAAAAAGGATTTCTATTCTGGCCTTTTGTGTTTATTCTCTTGTAAGCACATGTCTAAATAACACCATAGCTGAACCCATTTGTTCTAAAATTAGCCTCTGGCTTGTCTTCATAGAATGACTCATTTTCTCATATTTTTCCAAGTGTAAAACCAGATATTTGTGAATTACAGACTCCAAACTGACCTTATAATTATTATTTTGTTGGGGAAAATGTGCACTAAATAAGTGAGGAGTTATTATTTATAAATACTTTTTTCCCGACAAAATACTTTAATTTTACCCTAAATATTAGGATTCCCCAATGGAAACTGCAAATAAGGTTTCTTTCCATTTTTACTAATAATTTACACTTAAATGCTTCACCACTATCCTCAGAATTTATTATTTGTCATTACAGTCATTACAAACACACTGTTTGACATGGTGGTCCTAAAATGAACTGCAAGATGTTTATTGTTATTAGAAATGTAAAGAATTATGCCATGGATTACTTAACATTCTGTGATTATAGGAAGAATGTTTCTTAAAGAAATAGTAAGTTGAAAGCATCTTAATAGAAAGACTATGGATATATACTTAAAAAGGATATATACAGGATAGTCGAACAAAAATCTGTGTGTCAAGAGGTTGTTTTGTCTTTTTTTTCTGTTAGAATCTCAAATCTTACCAACAAAAAGGTGATTCCATATGTTTGCAGACAATAGCCTGAGTTGACCACCCGGACATGTTATATTTTTTGTCCCCACAAAATGAGCACAAAGGCTGCAAATTGTCTTCTTTTGGGCTATGATGATGAAGATGATGTTTGATGCAGCACACCCATCATTACAGTGAAGTGTTCTGAAATGAACTGGTGAGAGGTTAGAACATGGTGGATAACACATACATAGAAACAGGGAGATAAGGAAAACAACATTTTCTTTTTCATTCTTATTTTTACATAAGGATCAAACAAGATCTTTTACGTTTTATGCCTCTCAGTAACTTCTGTCAGCCTGTCAATGCAAATCTTTAGCAATTCATAATGTGTGTGAGACGTAAAAACATCTAAATCCATTAATCAGTCCATAAAACACAGACTCACTAAGACGTGGGACCAGCTCTCTGCTGACTTTGATTTGTTTTCTGAGCAGGGCTGAAGTTGGATGCAAATGTTTTGCAGTGGAGATAAAAAGTATTGGATGTTTGCAGGTACGTGTTTGGGAGCTGCTGCCACATTGCCATCGGTTGGTGGAGATCATGAAAGAGCACAAAGCCACCGTCTCCAGTTTGAAAATCAAGTCTAACGACAAAGAGTGCGTCACTGCCAGCGTTGATGGAACCTGCATTGTCTGGGACCTTGAGTAAGTAGTTCATCAGTCATGCGGTAAAATAGCGGAGGCAAGGTTGATATGGAATTATACTCCTTTCATAAATGTTTTCCAGAAGTAAATTTATGTTCACACATGTAAAAATGTTTTGCAACTTCAAATAAAAAAAAAAGCATTTGAAAAGAATAAAACAACTGCAAGTCCAGAATAATTTTGTGCTTTTGCAATACCAATTTGTCCTTGTGCTGAACAGCCTCTCAGAAAAGATGAGTAAAAAAAGATTTCCAGCAGTAAAATATTTGGCACATGTCTTCCTTTCTCTACAAGTGCTCACTCAAACAGATCTACAGACAAAAACTCTAGTCACATCCGCCATACTTTTGACAGACCTCATCACGTTCACACCACCCTCGGCAACGCATGTTCAAATGACCACTTCCAATGAAAAGTCTGTGTAAACGCGTTTAAATCGGTTTTTCGGCCTCTCACGTCCAAAATTGTTTTTGGGCTCTACCAACACAACACGCGGCCTTTGAACACACATTAAAGTGTTAGCCAGGTCAAACTTTAACCAGTCAGGGACTCAGCTTTGGTAATGACGTTCCTTTTATCAAAGTTTTTCCACATTTGTGAAACACGTTTCCCCATTTTTTTCCCCTTGTCCCAACCTTTAGACGGTTTGTAGGCCTTCAAAGGATGATTGCAAACACCGTGTTTCGGGCGATGTGCTATCACCCAGAGGAGCACCAGATCATCACCAGTGGAACTGACAGAAAGGTAGATTTCACTGTGTGTTTGTTACAGCACAATAGAAAAGAAAAATATGGTGTTAAAAGTGTGTGTTTAGCACGCCAATACAACAATGTAATGTTCAGAATCAATCAGGATTTAAAGAGAACGCTTCTTGGCATTCACAGCTGCTTTATCATGCTGGTCCTGTCACCGTAATCTCCACTTATAGTAAGCATGACAGAAAAACCCTGTTGTTCGTCTGGTGAGGAGAGAGTCCAGTCAAAGCCCAACAAAATGAAACACAGCAGCATATCCAATCTGAATTGCTTGCAGTTTGTTTCTAATTAAGCCATTGTGCTAGCTGCTAGTGACTGTGACAGGAGCACGCCCTCTGTTTCGTGGGAGATTTTGCCTAACTGCTGATTTGCACCGGGTCGGGAGTTCAGCGTGGTAAAAACGAGACACTCCCTGCCTTGATTGTGCACTTTACCCACAACCCTTGAACTTGGCCACACGCTAGCCCCATATTGTTGCCGGCCCTGCATGCTGGGACGCGAGGACAAGTTGTGCTGATGAACACAGCAGAGAGCAAGTAAAAAGAAGGTATTTAAAATGAGGTGTGTGTGTGTGGGGGGGTTTAGAGCTGTGGCGCTTGTGCCTTCCTGCGGATGTGCCTGTACCACCCAAGTGCCAGCCAGATCCACCATCTGCTCATCCTAGAACACAGTCTCTCTGTTTAAGACAGCGACGGTGTCTCTCTTTCTTTTCTTTGTGCTCAAACCCCTCTACACCGTGCAGACTGCCTCTGAAGAAATTAAAAGACAGTTCCTGAATAACATTGATTGAGGAGAAGGAAGGCAGCCAAGAAGATGAAATGTGGGGTCATACAGGGTCAGGTAGAGTTTACCTTAATGAGAGGATGCTAAAAATAGTGCCGGTTAAAAAAATTGCAGAAAAAGGGTGTTGCTTTCAAGGATTTTTTTATGGGAGGACAGAAATGGCTCCTAAATGATGACCTACCCTTTTTTTTGAGTGTTTGTAGCAAAATATTTAGCCATAAAATATAAATCGTCCTTCTATAGAGACTGAAAATTTCTAGATGAAAAGACAAACAACTTTGCTCCTTGGGGAACCGGCCGTGCCTCTCACATACTTTTTTTTTTTTAATCTTAAACCTTAGAAAAACGTTTTACTCTCAGTTAGATATAATTGTGGGTAGAAAGGGCCTTTTCTTATAGACAAACTTCCATATCTTACAAAAAAGATTTCTACATTTGCTTTGTCCTGGTCTTAAGTGTAGATTTAAATACTTTTAGCAGCCATTATCTTGGTGACATGTGACATGTGTCTTTGAGAGCAAAGCAGAAGGCTGCAGTGCTGGAATATGGATGGATTGGAAGATAGCAGAGAGGTTCCGTGCTCTTCACTTCACAGAAGAAAGGATTGTGTTTTGTACCTGCTAGGATGGCCTTTGTTCTTTAGAGGGGCTGAGTGTCTAGACTTAAAGGTTCATAACTTTTTACAGTAACTAAAGACGCTCAAGATAAAGTGACATGGGCTCTTTTGAAAATATATATTACAATTTTTTTTCCTGACAGTTTTGCCCCATCTCGAGTTTGCTTTAATGATTTTAAGAAACTAACTTTTAGTGTCAATTAAATGCACTTTAGCTTAATAGTACTCTGAGCTATACTTATTTATGCTTTACACAAATGTAGGAGCTATCACACACAAATGAATTGGCATTAAAATATTGACATGATAGTAAACAAACATATTAAAGTGAGAAATCTGCCTGACAACAACAGAAAATGAACCTACTGAGTAATTGAGAATTCATTGTAGTTTTAATTAAGGTTTCCCCATATTAACGCTAGAGCAATCTGATATATTTTTAGAACTTTCTGCCAGAAATTAATTTCCTGGTGGCTTTTGCCGTGGCTGTGGACCTGCATCCCAGCACTCAGATCGACCAAGGTGGGGGTCTCTGAAATAAGATGAAAAAGAATAAGAGAGAGGTCAGGACAGCAGCAAAGGAAGCGAAAATGATCATCAGGAGAGGAAGCAGAAGATTATTACAGTGGCTTTCACCATGTTGCTAGAAACCGATAAGCGTGCATAAACATATCGATGGCACAACCCACTTCACATCCTTCAGAGTATTGAGATGGACCTGTCGCATTGATGGCTTACATGACACATTGTTGGCCAACACATAAATGTGGCAGAGCGAGAATCTCTACGTTTGAAAGCTTGCACTCCATTTGACCTCAAGACAGCCCAAAAGAATTTCATAATTTATATTTTGAGTTTATTTTTGTATTTATTTATAAAGGTTTGCGAGTTACACTAAAAAGAAAACATATCTGTACTTAGTGCTCCAAATAACGAACAAGAATGATCACAGAGACAGACTAGAAACAGGTTATTCAACAAATATCTATTAATAAAGAGGGAGTTTGAGGACACCTGCATGTGCTCATTAATTCTCCCCCAGGCTTTAAATTAAGTGATCCTGCTTTCTATTTGATATATTTACATATTCTTCAATATTGATAATACCAAAAGACTATCATGAATGCCATCATCACCTGGAATAAGACCAAAAAGCTTAAACTAAGCTTAAACTCAGCTTAAACTACAAGAAAATGTTGTCAAATTAATGATAAAAGACTTCATTTCATTTCATTTAAGTTATTCTTTTTGTGAGATTTAATTACGTCTCACAAAAGAACGTTATGGACCTATTTTTGACTTTAGCTCTTTATCTCTGTAATGTTGGTTCTTTTCATTTTACTTCAAACTGTTTATGTCTGGACAATATTTGAAATAGTCTTATCACACTAAATATGGCACAAACTCACTTTCTGTTGATTTAGAATCTATTTATTTCCCATTTTATCTAGTTAATAGCTCCCGCCTTAGGCCCAAAATAGCTTCTCTGTGTTTCTAGTTATAAGTCTTTCCTTCAGCAGATTGATCCCAGATGTGGGCTGTTTGGAAAATAATAATTAATCAGTAATAAGCTGCACGGTGGAGCAGTGGTTAGTGCTTTTGCCTCACAGCAAGAAGGCCCCTGGTTCAAGTCCCGGCAGGGGACCTGAAACAGAACATCAATGGGGGACCTTTCTGTGTGGAGCTTGCATGTTCTCCCCGTGCATGCGTCCGACGTCCTCCCACCATCCGAGAACATTCTTCATAGGTTAATTGGTTATTCCCATGATCGAAAGATTGCAGGTTCGATTCCCGCCTTGCACGCCCATGTGTCGAAGTGTCCTTGGGCAAGACACTGAACCCCACCTTGCCTCTGGTGGGAGGTTGGCGCCAGTGTTCGGCAGCAGAGCTGCCATCAGTGTGTGAATGTGTGTGTGCATGTGTGAATGGGACTGTGACTGTAAAGCGCTTTGGGCCTTCGTAAGAAGGTAGAAAGCGCTATATAAGTATACGCCATTTACCATTTACTCCAAATTGTCCATAGGTGTGAAAGTGAGAGTGCATGAGTGGTTGTGACCCTGAGACAGACTGGTGAGCTGTCCCCAGCCTTTGGCCGGGATAGGCTCCAGCAGCCCCGTGACCCCGAAAAGAACAAACGGATCCGAAGATGCAAAAAAGGAAATGGATAAATGACACTATAAATTATTCTGTGCTTTTTAAAAGAGTGTTGATCAAACTTGTCAACCCAAATTTACCAAATCCCTGCGCAGAAATCAAATTGTAGTAAAACAGTGGTAGAATGAATAGAACACCGTAATGATTTGTTTTCCAAAATAAGTTCTAGTTTGATGTCAACTAAAATTCTTCAGGATTTTCCTCTTATCTGACATATTTGCTTGACTTTGCACAAATGCAATCATTTCTGTAAAATTGCAACAAGCGTATTGCCTCACATTTTTATTTTTGGTTTGACAACAGTTGATAGGATTTTAAGTGCACTGAAATTAGCATATCTGTTTTACGTGCAGCCAAATAGTGCCAAGGGACTGAGATGAGGGTTGAAGCATCACTTCACCTTCAGTAGAGTTTCATCAAATCATGGTGACTTGAAAGGTTGTTTTTAAAGATCAAAACCCTTCCTTCCATGCACGTTTTTTTTCACTGTTTCTCCTTGAAACATACAAAAATGGATCTCTTTTTTGAATGGGGCAATATGTTTCTGTTGCAATGAATAACTTCACCTGGAAACTGCCTTATTTGTGTTACTTGCTACTTTGACAGCTGTTAAGCTCCACGGATGATTACATTTCATTTAGATCAGCAAACAAGGTTTCAATAAGTGGGTGTGACAAGCTGAAATGAATGCAACAATATTCTCAACTCATTTCCATACAGAGTGGGATAAATGAAGCACCAAATGCTAATTAGGCCCACTGACTTTAATATGTCTTCTAATTACACTCCTCTATTAAAATGCATAGTCAAAACATGCAAAATATTTTAATGATATTACATTTATAAATGTTGATTGTGTGTTGTGGACCACAGGAACTTCACTACTTAATGTGCACATCGCATTTTTAAATCCCCACGCTGTATTTGACTTTAAGTTGTGTTGCAACTTTTACAAAACCAAAGCTTTGTACACTTGCAAAAAGTGAGTCATGCCTGCCCCAGTTCAGCTGCAATTTCTTGTCAGAAAGTAACTCTGGAGGTACAGAAGTTTGAAGTTTCTTCCTAGAAAACAGAAGGAGCAAAGACAGCTTCCAGCTGTGCTTTCTAACACGCCTTTCCGCAAACCATTTGATGCCTGTCAGCAGAAGCTAAAGGGAAAGCGCACACGAGCGTGGCATGTGGCGAGAGGGAGCCGTAAACAAATATTTTATCATGTATCACTCAGTATCAATATACTGCCTGCAGATAAGCACGAAAGCTTAACACCTGCTTGAGTAAACTTAAAGCAGCATCATAATAATGCTATGATTTATCTGTCTTCATTATGCAGCAGGGATGACCCCCCCCCCTTTACAGGAACAATGACGATAAACCACTTCAATCACAGTTTTTAGGACTAATTTTGAAACAAAGATGCGAAGTTACAAATTGAAAATCATCTTAACAGGACATGAGTTTGTGTGGACAATCATCAAACAACACAACACAATAAACATGATATGTTTATTTTTTATTGGTTTGTTTTTATTGGTTTACAAATGTTTTTATGGTCTCGGGCCTTCATATTTATCTGACATGATTTTAAAGTATGAGCCCTCGCGGACCCTGAGGTCCTCTGATACAGGCCTTTTGGTTATCCCAAAAGTTAGAACAAAAACGTACGGCGAGGCCTCATTCAGTTTTTACGGACCTCGCCTGTGGAACAGCCTCCCAGAGAGCCTCAGGGCTGCAGAGACTGTTCATGTTTTTAAAGGAAGGCTTAAGACCTACCTTTTTAATTTAGCCTTTAGTTGAATTTTAGGATTTTTAATTTTTTTTTTATTGTATTTATTTATTTATTTTTTAGTATTAGTATTATTTTTTTTAAATTTATTATTATTATTTTTAAATATTTTAATTAATTTATTTTTCTTTTAACTAGTTTTATATGTGTATGTAAATACATTTATTTAGTTATTCTATTAATTTTTAAGACGCTCTTACTATTTCATATGCCTATTAAGGTTTATGTAATTATTTGTTCTTTGTCCATGTTTTATATATATTTTAATTTTATTCCTTTTACATTTTATTACACTCCGGTGTTTTCCTCTGAAGGATCCTCCACATCGGTGACTGACCCTTCTCAGTGAGCGGGGTCGCTGCAGTGGGATCTCCTGGGTCTGACTCTTTTGATCGGATCTGGGGGGTTCTGTGGTAGTGTACTCCGTGAACTTGGGTTGGGGGGTCGCTGGTGTGGACATGTCCCCAAACTATCGTTTTCCCACCTCAGGAAAAAGCCAGGTCTCTACATTCTATCATTCTATCACTTTTTTATTTATTTATTTATTTATTTATTGATGTGTGTGTGTGTGGGTGTGTGTGTGTGTGTGTGTGTGTTTTTGCAGGGGGGGGGGGTTGTCGCACGGTTTGTCTTGTCATCTTGTTTTTAAATTTTATTGTATTTTATGCACAGCACTTTGAGTGACATCTGTTGTCGAAAAAGTGCTATATAAATAAAGGTTGATTTGATTTGATTTGATGTTTTCCATAGATTGTGTTAGTGAAACTGGTGTAAACACTGTGACTCCTGCGATGTTCACTGTGATTCTTATTAATTCTTAGATTGCGTACTGGGACGTGTATGACGGCTCTATCATTAGAGAACTGGAGGGCTCCCAGTCCGGCGCCATCAATGCCATGCACATCACAAAGGACGGCGGTTATTTTGTGACAGGTACCATCACACACTTTCAGCTTGTTTGGATTATACCACATGTCTGCCATCACACTTGAAGGTGTTCTCATCCTTTACCTCTTTGTACAATATTACCTTACATCAGGAGTCTCCTAACTATTGGCAAATAAGTCCAGATCTTGTGAGGTGAAAATATAAGGGGCCAACCATGTGGTCAACATTTTTTGAACCTCTATAGTAACATTAAATCCAAATGACCTATTCTGTCACAAGGTGGTGTGACTAGAGTGGCATTGTTAACACAGCAGGCAGACGTCCTTAAAGTCCAGGAACAAATGATTTTAGTCACAACACGCCCGCACACGCCCGCACACGCCCGCACACGCCCGCACACGCCCCTTCCCTTTTCTGGTCTCTCTTCACACTGAGCTCCTTCCCTTTTATTGGCTTCTCTTCATTGGCTGGCCACACCCAGGAAGGAAGCCACTTTTTTTTTGTCGTGAACACAACTTTATTTTTCATAGGAATCTAGCCAATTTTTGGAAGTGTAACACATCAAACTTGCTTTTTCTTTTACTTTATTGTACAAAACGGAAGTACAGTACAAAACACAATTTTACAAAGTAAACTTCGAATGTGCCAGGGGAGCATACAACTTTCATACAGACATACAGCTTTCTGATTAAGGCTTTTAGAGGGAAGCCACTTTAATCAAACAATAAAAAACAAATGACAATAGATAGAAATATCATGGAAGCTATACATTTAAAATCCCGTAAACAAAGACAGACATACATAAACAACTCAAATCATCACTAACCAAAAGGTAAGCAAACAAATCCAAACACGTTCCACTTCCTATGCCCAACCCTTAAACAGGAAGTAAAGGCCTTGGCCACCATTTTGTCCTTTGGGCTCCAGGAAGAAGAGGGGAAAAACATGACAAAATCAATAAATACATTTAAACATGTGATGTTTGTTTTGTTCTTACATTACATGTCTAAAGGTGATGAGCTGTACCAGACAGGTTACAAGTAGATACAATTACTTTGTCTCATATTTAATGAAAATGTTAATGCATTTGGATACTTTTCATTTCTTGACATAAACCAGATTTACATCCAAATATGTTTTTACCAATAATATTCTAAGTTTGTGAAACCAAATAAAGTAAAAGTCTGGAAAGAAATCTTTTTCCATCATTAAATCTGAGTTTACATTAAATGCTGGGGCTAAATGCAGGCTGGGCAGGACTTTTGACATGCCTGCCTTATATATATATATTTTTTTTTTTGATTTCTAGAAATTTTTCGCTGACCATTGTAGAGATGTTTCTGCAGTGGAGGTTTCTGCTTTCTTCCATGTTATGAAATTCTAATCAAATTTCTTTTGGATGTTTTTTTGCAGCCACAGTTTTATGGAGCCTTTTGGTTTAAAAGTAGTCATCGCATGCATTTCCATGAGGGCATTTTAATCTAATAAGTCATAAAGCGTGTCGATTTCATCAAGGCTGCCCTTTTTTTTAAGCTCCCTTACCGCCAGCCCAAAATGTTCTCTTTTATTTGTTACCTTCTCTGTCAGGTGGAGATGACAGGGTGGTGAGAGTGTGGAGCTACATGGAGGGCGTGGTCACCCATGTGGGCATTGCCCAGGGTGGTAGCATCACCAGTATGAAGATCTGCAGTAACAATCGCATTTTAGTCACCACCAGCGCAGATGGAGCCATCATGCAATGGAAGTTCCCTCATCCTCCCAGCTCTTAAAGTGTTGTTCAAACGTGCACAGAAAAACAGAATCCTTCGATCAACTGCACATTCATACCTAAATGTTTTAGATAGTTTCTTTGACCTAAATGTTCAGTGATTTCAGACTTGCACAGTGTGCTGTTTGGTATTGTCCTTCAATATAAGGAATTTATTCAACTCATTAATCTCTATTAAAACCTTTTAATTGAATGTACTCTTTGTACTAATCATCTGATTTTGTTCAGATGGAGTTTTGCTTTAATAATAAAATTTACAATGGGTTTTTTATGCTGAATGTTTAGCATAATTCATACAGACACATATCTGTAAAAAAACAAAAAGTGCTCATTTGTGTGCATCTTTAAAATATCCTTTAGCCTCTTATAGCCTCATTCTGCTCATAGTAAATCATAGTAGTGTCAAATTAAATATGAATGAATTTTTCTGCAGATGTCAGTAATAAAACTATAAAGAAAGAAAAAGTTGGAAAATAACTCAAATCTGCTATATTAGTATTTGAACAGCATTGCATCTATCAAATGTCTATGGGAAAAAATGACATTTTATTCTGAAATGCAAAAGACATTAAGCTTCTCAATGTCTTCTGACACAAAAAATCAAATCAAACTATTTTTGTAAAGCCTTTTGGTGGATATGTAACACAAAGTACTTTACATTATAAAAAAACTGGAAACCTAAAAAAGACATTAACACACACACACACACACACACAAACTAAGACCGGAAAATACAAGAATGCTAACCTCACTATAAACAAAGAGCACGGTAGAAGAAGAATCATGCTGAGGAAATCCAGGGATAGGTGGGTTGGTCTGTACTCAGGGAAGGATCAAAAAGTGTTCATAGACTTGGTCATTGATTTCAACACATTGGTGGTTTTATTGCAAAAGTAGCCTTTCTGGATTTGAGTATAGAAACCATGTTTGAATGCAGTTTTGTGCTGTTGGACACAATTTGCAGTAACAAGAACATATAGTGTTTCAGACCGTGTGACCTGAAAAGTTTAACTTTATCCAAATCATAAAACTTCAAAATGCTATATTTCTTAATTTAAAAAAAGTTATTTGATGTTTTTGAGTTATTAAGATATGTCATAAACTATAAATATGCTTAAGTAATGTTTGACTCCATTTACATTAATCATATAAAATAATCTTTTTAAAAGTATTGTCCCACTGCAGAATAATTGAAACATTAAAATATAAACAACTTTTTAGAGCAGAGATCATTATTAAACCTAACAAAACCTAATACACAAACTAATTTTTAGAGCTCTGCTGTAAAACTGTAGCATCTTTCACTAAACCAAGTCCCGATTTGCCTGAAAATGTATGTATTTGACATGCTGATGGAGCATATTTTTATATTACAATAAAAAAAAGACTAAAAAAATATGCACAGCTTACTATCAATTTCAATAAATGCACACACCTGCTCTTTTGAAATGAAATCTTTAGCACTGGTGAGCTGTGAAATTACAATCATTTAAGCTCTTGGATATAAAAAAGTGCACAAAAAGATTGTCTATTCGTCCATTTAAAAAAGACACCAAAACTGCAAATATTGGCTTATACATAACCAGCCTTTATTTTTACTGGTGTGAGAGAGTAGCAGAGGCAGCAATGTGTCAAATATGTCTGCCATAAGCACACTACTATCTTTCAAAGTTTCAGAACGTTTTAATTTTTGAGGTTTTTGAAACCCTCAACTGATAAAGTTCTGTTCCAAATCCAAAATAAACGAATGTGGTGTGTTAGTCAAAAAGGTTTTTATTTATTTATTTTAAAACCGTTTTTCATTGTCGTAGTGACTTTAATCTGTTTTTTCCTTTATTGGTTCTTTGATGTGATTTGCACTTCCTGGGCCACCGTTGCCGACTCTTGCTGATACACAGCTGGTAGTCCAGTTTTCTAAAATAAATAAATAAATAAATAAAACTGCGGCTGGGGAAATCAGGGTTTGTTTTTGAAACTAACTGGTGCGCACCTGATACTAACTGATGCGCACCTGATACTAACTGGTGCGCACCTGATACTAACTGGTGCGCACCTGATACTAACTGATGCGCACCTGAAACTAATTGATGCGCACCTGAAACTAACTGATGCGCACCTGATACTAACTGATGCGCACCTGATACTAACTGATGCGCACCTGAAACTAACTGATACGCACCTGAAACTAACTGGTGCGCACCTGATACTAACTGGTGCGCACATGAAGCTAACTGGTGCGCACCTGAAACTAACTGATGCGCACCTGATACTAACTGATGCGCACCTGAAACTAACTGATGCGCACCTGAAACTAACTGGTGCGCACCTGATACTAACTGGTGCGCACCTGAAGCTAACTGGTGCGCACCTGAAACTAACTGATGCGCACCTGATACTAACTGGTGCGCACCTGATACTAACTGATGCGCACCTGAAACTAACTGATGCGCACCTAATACTAAGTGGTGCGCACCTGATACTAACTGATGCGCACCTGAAACTAACTGATGCGCACCTGATACTAACTGATGCGCACCTGATACTAACTGGTGCACACCTGATACTAACTGATGCGCACCTGAAACTAACTTATGCGCACCTGATACTAACTGGTGCGCACCTGATACTAACTGATGCGCACCTGAAACTAACTGATGCGCACCTGATACTAACTGGTGCGCACCTGATACTAACTGATGCGCACCTGAAACTAACTGATGCGCACCTGATACTAACTGATGCGCACCTGATACTAACTGGTGCGCACCTGATACTAACTGGTGCGCACCTGAAGCTAACTGGTGCGCACCTGAAACTAACTGATGCGCACCTAATACTAACTGATGTGCACCTGACACTAACTTGTGCGCACCAGCACCAGAAATTAACTGGTGCGCACCAGTTATTTTATTTTTTTTTACTTCAAAAACATTTTTTTTACTTCAATTTTTTCCCCCATCAGTGGCCCTTTAGGGGCTCCGTAGTTTCTGAACATTTTAATGACAATAATCTATTCTAAAATAGAATGAAATACTCCCCCCCCCCAAGTGCCTGTAATACATTTTACTGGTGGTGTTTTATTTTTGAGAACTGCAGCTTGTTAAAGAATTTAAACTTTTTACATGTCACATACATCTCCAGATTGTCGAGTTTTCACAGCTTCCTTGAAAATCATTAAGGTTTTCTTTGGAAGTTGGAAAACCAAACATGAGGTGATGCAACACTCCTACAGGGGGCAGTTTAAAGCTGCGGAGATTGACACCTGCGCAAACTTCCTTGTTCCTGCTGAGTAAACTGGATAGGAAAGTTTAGATGGAATGAGCCAGTGGTTCCATGTGAGCGCACTCATGTCGCAGTGAAGCCGCAGAGTGTCTGTCACAACAGTAAGCTGTGGTTCCACAGAGGAGGGAGGGAGGAAGAGCGGGGTTTGGAGCAGTCCAAGCCCGCCTGGCGCGCGCTCTGGCACGGCGAACCTCTGATGAGGAAGTGCGCTGTGAACTGAGGAGGAGTGAGAGAAGCCACATCGCTTTCAGGAAAAATGACATGGAAGACAGCATTTGGGATTAAAAAGGGACAAATCTAGTAGTGACCATGTGTCCCCATGGCACCAGGTCTGAGGTTTGGTGAATCTGACCGAGGCGGAGGGTTAGAGACGGCAGGCAGGCAGACAGACAGGTGCACTCCGAAGTCCCTTTCATTTTTTTCCTCCTCCTTGGTCTTGGGAAGTGATTGAGCCATGGAGAGCCGCAAAGACAGCAAGCACAGAAAACAGCCGATGAAAGCCAAAACCTCCAAGCGGAAGGAGAAGAAATCCAAAAGTGGCCCCTTCACCAGGAGGAAATCGCTGCGCTCGTTCGGGAATTTCATGGGCAGGATCCTGAAAACTTTGGGCAGTTTGGCGCACGCCGACAACGCGGAACCGCGGGACGCGGACGACGACGACGGGGGGTTCGGACGCAGCACTTCGGCCCATTTGAAAAGCGACTTTTCCCACAGCTCCAGGGACGGAACCGCGAAAAAGAACTCCGTGGTCTCCTCCGCTCACGGCTCGGTGAAAGAGAGGCTGTCATGGTGCTACGGCGACAAGACTCCAGGAGTGCTGGGGCTGAAGAACCACGGCAACACCTGCTTCATGAACGCTGTGGTGCAGTGTCTCAGCAACACGGACCTGCTGGCCGAGTACCTCGGCTTGGAGCAATACAAATCGGACATTTGCCAGGGTAGGGTGAACGGGGAGGAGAGGGGAGAGGAGCCGCAGGCCGTCAGGGGAGAAGTGACCGAGCAGCTGGCGGCGCTGATCCGCGCGCTCTGGACGCTGGAGTACACGCCGCAGCTCTCCGTGGACTTCAAGGTGAGGACCGGTCAGATCATGTGTTTGTGATGGACCACAACTGAATTAAACACAAAAACAAATCAACTCCACATGATCCAGCTGTGTTTGAATGAACCCCACCGTGGAAGTGGGCTGGGCAAAAACAGTGATTTCAGTGGAGACACACCTCTAGGAAGTGCTGTGTCACAAACACCAGGTAGAAACCAAAGGTCACCTGAGGTCACTGACTGCCATTAAAAAAAACTGCAGATCGAATCATGTCAGGATCCCAACCATTAGAACTGTGCATAGGTGTGTGTTTAAGTGCGTGGGGAGGAGTCAAAGTTTAAAAAGTTTGGGTGGAAGCATTCTGGTCGAGAGGTCAGCAACAACCAGTGTGTCCTGTTTCTACACAAACTCAGATGCATACAGATAAAATCTTCTAAGCTCCTGAAAGACAAATAGCTCAGTAGTTGTATTTTTTACGTTTGAGTTCCGGTTACTTATTACTCAATGTGCCAGATGAGTTTGACTCATCTTCTGTGGCATTTGCAGCGGTTCGTCTGCATTCCCGGCCTTCCTTGACTGATGTGAAGAGAGACAAGAGCCTCGATCTGGTATAAACTGCTGTATGCGTGGAGTTGCAGGAATTTTCCTGAAGCTATACAGGCAGGTAAATCTGCTACTGCTAGCAGCGTAACCAATAATAGACTAAATTGATGAATCAATTTATATTCCTACAATTCAATCTGATCAATCTGTCTAAAACAATCAACCTATATTATTATAAAATCACTCCAAAATGAAATAAATCAATTCTATGGATCATGGAAAATACCATTTTGAGGCATCGTGGGTTTATTTTACTATGATATAACAATGATCAAGTGGCATCACAGCAAAAAATGATCAAGCCATCATTACAGTCAAATGTGTGGAAACACCAAATGTTACAGACATGTGATCATACAGTTTGGTGGAATGTTCAGTTTGTATTATTCTGATGTGGAAAAATAACAGTGGGCGGTACTTTAGGAAACTAAATCAATTTGCCATCAACTTCTTGTTTGCTTGTTTTTTTTGTACACAAATTTAATTTACACTTTATTATCTTTCAAGAAATACAGGAACTCTGTTTTGTACCAGGTATTTATCTCTGAGTCACACTGGTTGGAATCTTGACATTATTTGATCTGCAGTTTTTGCAAAGGGATTCAGTGACCTTAGTTGACCTTTGGATCGTTCACAATGAACCAATATTGACTATGGATCGTATTACCACAATTTTTGATATGAATCGTATAATTCTTAAAATGAATGGTTACACCACTAGCAACCTACAAACCTTTGTCTTTGTGCAGTTTAAGACGCTGAGAATGATGTTAAAATATTATCATGAAGCATGTACACCAATAGAAGAAGGGAATGGGAAGAATGGAACAGTGCTATGGGTAAAAACCCCTCATTTTATTCTAATTGTGAAGCATGGTAGAGGGAGTATTATGGTTTATTCCTAGTTAATTTGGGTCTACATTTTTCTTTTACTCCGGATGACATAATTGTAGCAAACACAGCAGCATGTATGGAAACAAGAACCTGACTTGAACCTTGGAGAGTCACAACAAATTCAAGAAACATCTTGTTGAGTTTGCTGCAGATAAATGTTTCTTTTCAATAACTGCTGGACTGTTCGTACCTTTTTGTTCCTTTTTAACCTTGACTTCGGAATAGGTTTCACATCTAGTCTTCTCAACTAGTCTTCTCAACTAGGGTAACAGAGATATATAGCTTTTGGAAAGAGTTCGGCTCCTTTTTCTAATGTTCAAATTTATGTGATTTCTATTTGCAAGACTCAATTTCCACATAAATAAATCAGATATTTGCCTGTTACATAGCTGTTTTATATGACATCTTTCATGTCAGAGTGAAGTTAATGCACTTAAATCAAGGTGTTAGATGTTGCTTTGATTTTGTTCCAATTTTCTCTTCCTTTGGAGCAGAAGCTTTTTCTCTTATTTGCCCCGCTGCACTGACGGCCTGAAAGCGGGAGAAAGCATGTTTACTGTGGAAAGTGCATTCAGCCTGGAAAAGAGGGAACCCCCTGCTGAGAAACCAATAATGGTGTGCACTCACAGGGTGGGGGGAAAAAAAAAAAACACAGACCGAAGGAGGGGGGGGTGACATTGCTCACAACCTAAATGTTGTAGTCATCCTCTGAAGTTTTATTCACCCCTGTAAGAAGCAGAGATCATGTCGTTTAACTGCACCAGTCGTCTCTGTAAAACATATTTATTAGTTTCTTTTGCAATTTAAGTTTGAGATTATTTCTTGAAAGGGATTTATGATTCCACCCTGGGTTTAGTTTTGTTTAAAATCAAAAATCAACCAATCAAATCCAAGAATTGATTTATTTCCTCTTAAGTAATCAGAAAAAAGCTGTAATAAGTAAAAATTTTATTCATTAAAATTCAAGTTTTGTTCATTTAATCACATAAAAATAGATTTTTATAACCAAAGATGGGTTACAGAATCAAATGTGAGAAGTATTTATTTTATTTTGAAAGCTTTATGTGGAATTGTAAATTTGTTGAGTAGTGACTCTCTTAGTTTAGTGTTTTTGTTCTACTTGAATCTTTGAACCTGAAAAATAGAAAAAAACATTACTGAGGATGCTTGTCTAATTATCTTTTTTGATAAAAAAAAAAAAAAAATACTGAGTGTATAAGTTGTACTTTATGTTCTTGCCGACCAGAACAAGGATGTTTTTGGGTATCAATGCTAAGCAAGTTTATAACACAGTTGCATATTTTGTTAATTTTGTCAAGTGTTCATTCTTAAATGCATTTTGTTAGAGTTTAAACATATAAGAGGAACCTTCCCTGATAATGATTTAAATTTTGATAAAAGACTTACTAAAAAGCTGTTTTATTGCATAAAAAAGCCCTCAAATGGCTTAAAAGAAAAAAAAATCCTGATTAATAATATTTTTCAAGTGAAATATATTTAAATTGTATACATTTCTTTTTAAATCAAAACTATTAGATTGCTAGCAACAGTTTGTGACCTATTCAGGGTCTACGTTTGTGTGAATTTGTCTTAAACTGAGAACAAAAGCTCTTCAACAGTTGAACAAATGTGATGTATCATAAGTTATGAAATGTTACAGAAAGATTCAGGATCTTAAAGTGTAATGAGGGTTGTAACGGTGTGCACCTGAACAGATTTATAAAGAAAAAAATGTCCAGGGTTTTAAGCTCTTCAGCCCATTTTATATTCCGCCAACAGGTTTCAAATCCTCTGCCCTTATTTGATTACGCTGTGTCAAAATGCATCTGTGCTTACACACAACACTGATCAGCTTAGTGGAACTGGCTGCTGTGAATTCCAGAAATGTCGCAGTTTCTGTTGGTGGTGTGTTGGTTGAAGCTTTCGGGCCTCACGGTGAGAAATTTCAAATCCTGACTTTTTTTTTTTCTTTCATGTTTACATGTTTTCCTCATGGGGATGTCAGAGTGAATCACTCTTGTGTCTCTGTTCGTTCGCCTGTGATGGACCTGGCCAGACTCTGACACGAGCTCTAATCCCTCGGTGTGACCCTCAGTGGGATGAAGTGGGTTCAAAAAAGGGGCTTCTTACTTTGATGCGACTCAATCTATTTCTTTTTCTTGGTCAAATAAATAAAGACGGCCAAAAAAGTTAGGGAGTGGAGATTTTTCTTTGAAAGGTCTTTGTGGCGATGCATTAGGAAGGTGTGTGACGGCACCAAGACTAATTGTTTGTTTGACTTGTGGCG
Organism: Oryzias latipes; assembly: GCF_053564925.1. Taxonomy (NCBI): domain Eukaryota; kingdom Metazoa; phylum Chordata; class Actinopteri; order Beloniformes; family Adrianichthyidae; genus Oryzias; species Oryzias latipes. The sequence goes on along the minus strand of NC_136237.1, from coordinate 34,432,035 downwards.
TCTTTGCTGTCCTCGGATGACCTTCCTCCTCCAGCACCCTGTGCCATCAGCATGTATACGGTGTTGAGATGAGGCCCACCTGGACTGTCTGTGCAGAGCGGCTCATACCAGATTGATTGCTGCAGCTTCTCAGCACAGCAGATGGCACACATTTTTCTAGGAGATGTTAGAATTGTTTTATAGCAATTTTCTGACTTTATCATCCTTTTTCCACATAAAAAAAAGCCCATTTGTTGTTAAAAAGCATCGATTTCTTTTTTGACGTAACTAGACCACAAAGTCTCATTTCACCTTTAAAAAAAAAAAAGACACTACTGTGAATTGATGTTATTGTCATTAATATGATAAATATAAATTTCATTTTATTGCATAACAAAAACATAAAGAAAAAATTGCCCCCCCCCCCCCCCCCCCCCCAAAAAATAAATAGTTTATAACGTTTGACAGAGGTCACATGAATACATTTCAAAATAAAATACACCATGTACCATATAGAATCCTCTCAATGCAGCAAATTTAGCAGAAGGTATTGTAATGTCAGCAGTTTTAAAAATAGTTTTTTTTCAGGCACGAGGGGATTATAATCCTTGACTTTTTCAACGATAGGAAATCCACTTTATAATACGGAGTGCTTTATGTACAAAATCTGGTTGTGCTTACTGATCTCCAACTGAAATTCTGTGCCACATGGCGTGCCAAAATCTGTCAAAATGTTTTCTTATGGCTGGTAAATAAGCTATGAAGCCACAATGCTTGATGGATTGTTGGAGCATTATGGCTCCCATTGTCTGGATCCTGGCACAGTCATACATACTGTTTGTGAATGAAGTATGACTTATCCGACTGTTTTGTTTCGCTTGATGCGCCTTGTAGTGTGGAAAAACAGAGGGGGACCTGGCTACAGACAAGATGGTGCCTGACTACATCGGCCATAAACGGAAATTATACAATTTACCCTAATCCTAATCCCAACCCTAGCCTTAACCGTAATTCTAATCCAAAAGGGTTGTAAATTGTAGATTATTTCATTAAATCTTAAACCAGGAAAAACTGTAGCTGTTGGGTTCGGCGATTAAAGTATTTTATTATTTTTTTTAATGATGTGTGGGGGGGGGGGCTTTAGTTTCGGTAGAGGACTTTTGGTTACTGATGTCTGCATCCAGGTCCTCTTTGGAAAATAGTTTGCTTTTTAAAATAAAACAAAATATTCAACCAGAGAGTCAGAGAGGGGTAAAAGTGTCACATGTGGCTTCAGAGCCTCAGGTTGTAGACCCCCATGGTGACTACTTCTAGAAAAGGGTTTCCACAACAATCTGCAGTTTCCCATTTGATTTATGTGCAGGATTGAACCCGTCTTTATTTTCCTGCTTTCTTTTCATCCTAGTTCTCTTCCGTTTGCTCGCTTGGCCGTGCGGTGTGTTCCTCCAGCTTTTGATAGTTTGACAGTATCTGCTTCCTGCTCTGTCAGTTTTGCACCCGGCAGCAAATTTTCAGCCTTAGCTGTGCATCCACAGAGAATCAATGTCTCAGTTTCAGCGCAGCCCGGGGGGGCGGTCGTTCTCTAGCCTGCAAACCACTCTGAGGTCATGATATTCATCACATCCTTTTCATTCTGATGGGGGGGTAAATCACCACACCTGCTATCAGACTTAAAGACTGATGCTCTCAGATCTACAGGGGACCAGTGGATGAGATGGGAAAGAGTGACTGTAGGGCAAAGGAAGAGAGCGGGAGAGGGACAGGTGCCACACAACTTGGAGAGGCTAATTTGTGTGTGTTTTGTGTCTGTGTGTGAAGCAAGTGTAGCTTGATAGAAGCTCAGCTGCTACTGATTAATGAATAGAATGACTTTTCCACGACAGAGGAATACAAAGATGGAGTGAACAAGGCGCAGAAGGGCTGTGGATTTGAGCGGAATAGATGGTTGAATGATGAGCAACAAACGTGCAGCATGGTGGTCCAGCAGCACATAAAAAAACAAAACAACTATTGTCATTCCAGCCACACCTGTACTTGAGAAAACGAGAGGTCGCTCAGTTCCTCTTAAGGTAACGCCTCATTTTATGTTGTCATTGTGGTTCTGCATCCAACTCGCAGGAATCCATTCAGACCTGTTCGGCCGGCTGAACCACTTTGCAGTTCCGTGAGATGCTGTGCATCTGTGTGTGTGTGAAGTCGCTGGTGGGGGCAGGTGTTTGTTTGTTTGTTTGTTTGTGTGTGTGTGTGTGTGTTTGTAGTGAGCTCCAGCCCTGCCAGCACTTCCATTCAACATTATTCATGGGGCAGGAGGATGGATGTGCAGAGGGCATGAGGGGGTAATGGTGTGAGGTGAAGTAAAGGTTGAAAGATAACGCAGTGAAGCAGATGGCTGGGTGTGGGAGATGGGGAAGAGGATGTTCTGCCTCTCCTAAAAGGTCTTGCTCCCCCTTGCCTGCCCTTTGTCATTCTCAAACTGTTTTTGCATCTTTTGTTTGAGTACTCATTGAAAAGTTGTTGACATTTATTCCAGATTATTTTTATTTTTTTTTGGAGTTCACCAATTGATTTGCCACCTTTGGGGGATCAAGCAATACTTGCATGTAACGGCCGTGTCACACAGTCACTACGTATATTTTGTGCAATTCCCACATGTGAAATTTTGGTCTTTCGTGATACATGCGTGATATATGTAATTCATAAGTCTTTCATCCGTCTGTTTGTTGATGTGCATAGATGTCCGTCGAGGGTTTCGGTCTTTTACGTGAATTTGGTTTTGAGCTGTTCAAAATTTTAGGTCGGTTGAGAATTATGCAGTGTGCATGTTTTACGAAGTTTATGCCCAATTATTACGTCAATCTCACGCAATAGTGGGGGATTTCTGCGACATGCATATTAGGGTTGGGCGATGTCCTTTATATTGGCAGTTGACGATGTTTGCAGTAAACCATCGGGATGGACGATGATATCGTCGGGGGGGGGGGTATTTTAAATTTTCCGTTATTATTTAATATTATCCGTTATTTAACTTTATTACTTTATTTATTTTATTTCCAAACTCATGACTGATCCGTGATGAAAAAATGTCCAGTATAAACTGAGGGAAGTGACTTTAACAAAAAATATAACAAACAAAAGAGAACAGAAGTTGTCCGCTCCTGCACTTTATTAGTCAGTGTGTAAGCTTTTCAAAGCAGAAATGTCGCTCAGTCCTTATAAAACGTTCAAACAATTACGTGGATTTGTGTTTCCAGTTGTGTCCTGCCAAAATAAAGGCTGATGTTATTCCCACATATTTACCTGCAGCCAAGATGGAGATTGCAGAATTTCCCACATGGATTTTATGTTCATCAAAGGCTAAATTTTGTTAGCGCGTGTTAGCCTTCTCCTAGCCCTGGCTTCTTCCAGCTCCGTTCTTCCACAAAAAAAGCACTGACCACACGGATTAAATTTAAAATGATGAGCGAACAGGCGCTTCATAATGCCCGTGACATTAAGAAAAGCACGTTTAGAAGATCATCTAGGATATTACCGAGCTGCCAGATATCCATGTATGTTGCAGCTTGGCTTATACAGCGGAAGTTATTTCCTCTTCTGGTATTTCAAACACTACTGTGCATGTGCAAATTATTTATTCCCACCGAAAGTGTGACCCATATGAACGTTTGTTATAATCGGCAAATGGTTTTCTGGGCCCATGAACACGGTTGGATTCTAATCCGACCATTGATCCGATCAAGATATTTTGCACATGTAACCGCAGCTCATGGTGTCGACTCGCAGTGTGGCATCACGATGGTGTCTTTCCATCGTGATGTCAGTCTGCCATCACGTCCATCGACACAACCCTAATGCATAAGCATATTTGTGGCTTTCCATGACTAATTCACCTATGCTTACGTATGTAGAGTCTCATTTGATACCAACATGTGTCCCTTGTTCCTTATACCCAGAACATTAGAGATGTTAGGTGTTTTGCTTGAATTCGAAACCAAGACAAGTCACTTCTCCAATGTGGTTGGGCCATCTGCAGTGCAGGCTGACCAGTTGACCTCTGTTTTTCCCCCCAAACCAACTCCCATTCCATTACTGCACTAAATGAAGCAAATCTTTTTTCTGGAGCGGACGGCTGGCTTTCGTGGGCTAAGAATTTGATTCTTAGTTGATCAATACTGCTTGGAGTAATCTCTGTGCTTCCTAAAGCTTTCTTTTCTACTCCCTTTTATCCTCTCCTTGGCTACTTCTAAAGTGTTTACTCAACAGACACTTGAAAAGCCGGGCTGAGCTGTTTGCACGTCAGATTTAGAGGACTGTGGTTGTTTGCAAAGAAACTTGACATTTCAACTCACCTGCCAATCTTTTCAATGTATCTCCATCCTGATATTTTTATTCTGGGAGACTAAATGATACTATAACAAGTCTAGAAATGTATTAAAGTCGTCATGAAAAACAATTACCACCAATATTATTTATATAGTTGTGAAAACAGTTTTTGGATGATCTAATAATTTTTTGATATTATTAGATTGATTGTTTGGAGAATGTCCACTGGCTCATTCTTTTGGGACAGGAAATGGATAAAATAACAAATCACAGTGAAAAGCTGGTTAAAACTTTTTTTGATTTGATAGCAAGTTGTTTATTTTTTTAACAATTTGTTAAAAAATGTGAATCGTAGCTTAGTAATATCCTTATTTCTCATCTACATAAAGACATTTTGTTGCAGATGCATAGGAAATGACATTAAATAAAAGGAAAGGTTTTATGATGTGATTTCAGAGTCCTGCAAGCAAGTCATGTATCTGAACTCAAGACTTTTACACAATAGCACATGTTCCTCACCTATCCAGCCTTGTATTTTTTTGCATTCAGAACTTACATTTCCTCTAATGTACACAAACTACTTGTTTTATAAAATTATGCAATACTAGACATGCTCCTCTTCTTTATTAGACATAAAAACTGGCACCATTCTTTACTCGGCCTTTCTCAGCTGCATCAAAAACTGTAATAAAGTATGAAACGGGCCCGTCGCTCTCCCTCATAACCCCCTCTTACTAGTAATCAATTATACAAAAGGAGTCATGTCTGGGAATACACCTTCCCTGATTTGCAAGAGTGTCTTTGAGGCTGTGTGGCATATTTCACCGGAGACGCTCTTGTAAACAGAAATCAAAATGATGAGTAAAATTAGCATTTCCAGCTGCGCCACATGGAACTGATGGGAGGGGTGGGGTAGCAAACTGCCACTGTGAGTCCGGCAGGAATGGTGGTCTCTTCTTGACTGGGACAGACCAGCGTCCTTTTTGTTTTTTTCTTTTCTGGACGACAAACAAGATTCCTGCATTCTCTTAAGTTTCATTTTCGGAGTCAGACGAGAGACGCAGGGACTCAGAATCTTCTCTGCTCCCTCCTTCCATCTGCCCCTCCATCCCCCGTCAGTGCACCCTCGCCGTGATGAAGCTCATTAGTGGGCTGCCTTTGTCAGCCGAAATTTGTGTGAGGGAGGGGAGGGGAGGGGGGGTCCATCCAGTACTGTTTATATTTAGGTACAGGTACGATGTGGTGGTTTTTAATGAGCTGTGGAGCCGAGCCTACATCCTGTCAGTCACAAACTCACAGAGGCAGAGTGGTGGCCGCCTGACTGTAGTGTTAATGTGCTCCTAAGTTGTGTGTGTTGTCATCCGTCAGGTTTTTACACTCTCTGCCACTTTGTGGTGATTGAATTAGATGGAGGGCCGCTTGACTGTAGTAACACCTGTCAGGGTTGGATAGCTTCCTGTGAGTCATCCTTTGGAAGGCGATGCACGAATGTGCAGGAAGAGTTATCTCCCTAAAATACTGCTGCCTCCAGAGAACATTTCTTCATTTGGAGTTTTGTCAGCTGCCGGGCCCAGCAGTCCTTCAGCATTAACAAACTACTTAAAATTTAAGTGGATAAATGGTTATAGCTCTTCTTCTTTTCTTTTTTTATATATATTTTTGCTCCTAAATCAGATTTAGGAGTGAGTGTGACTCATGTTTGTGCTCTGAGTGTTAACCATGAAAAAATCCTTCCATTAAGATGGGGGAGGAAGTTTTTTTTTAATTACTGGCACCTTGCTGAAATGTGTTCTTAAAGACCTACTCCAATCATCTTTGATGCTGTAATCAAAGATTTCCTAGTGGTGTTATACTTATAAAATTGCCATTTTTAACTAAAATCTAAAAACTCGTTGACATAGTTTCTGCAGAATCATTAGAAATTCACCTCTGAGTTGTTGTGGAGCAAACTCTTTCCTGTCCGTTACAGAGAGCTCTTTGTTTACACTCTCTCCTGCTAGCTTACAGCCTCTCACACCCCTGACATAACATTAGCGGTGCAATAAAAGTGGCCAGCAATATTGGAGCTGTCAAGCCGTACAATTTTAAGCCAGATAACAGCTCAGACGAGGAAAACAAAGTCGTAAATACAACTAGTCATATACAAGAATGGAGCAGAGCAGGGAAAAATACTTAGAAACGTAATTTCAAGCTTAAGTTTCTAAATATATGTCCTTCATCATCAGAAAAATGGCACAAGGACATGTTAAAGACACGACTGTCATCAGAGTGGTTTTTTTAAAGCTTGTGTAGCTATAAGAACAGAAAACTATACGTAACGCTGTTGATGAAACAAAATGTCTCTTGGATGGCCGCATGGATTTGGAGTCGACAGTCACATATCTGTCGGGTCACACTGGACCCTTTAATGCGGAGTTTAAGTATACTTTTAAGACTTATGTGTGGTGAAACTGCTTTGGGTAAATGTTCTGTTCTGAATCCGTTTGCGGGTCTGCTCCCCACCGTCCAATAATAATAATGACAATAATAATAATAATAAATTTTATTTCAAGCGCCTTTCAAGTCACCCAAGGTCGCTGTACAAGGTTAAAATAAGAAAAACAGAATAAAACATCAATAAGAAATTAACAGAGTAAAACATGAGTAAACATAAAGACATAATAAAAAAACATTTAAAATAAATACATAAAAAATTATAGGATAGAAAAACAGACAGACAAACAGACAAATGAGGTTGCATTAACCAACATCACAAAAGTTCTGCTGTGTTGGAGATTTTTGATGCTACTTCAACACCAGGATATTTTCAGTTACCTTGTAACGACACAAAACCGTTAGAAAAGGGTGAAGATTGAGGATTTATTCCCACAAATTGTGTGGCATTTTAGTTTTTAAAGTGTGTTGTTATGCTCCAATATACTGTAGATGATCAGAAGAACTGATGCTCTGAAGGACTTCTATCATTTTCCATATTCAAGATCCCTTGAAGAAAAGAAGTAATGTAAGTTATGAGTAAAGCATTAGTGAAGTCAGACACAAACTCAGTTTTTACTAAATAAGCTCAATGAATCCAAGGACAAACTTTTTTAAAACATCATTCTTCTCTTTGTGTGTCATCATGAGACTCCTCAATCATTCTTTATATTTTAGTTCATTAAATGTGAGTTTTCTCACTAGTACTAAGTTTGTTTTCAATTACGTAGCATTTTTTTGTAGAAATCCCAAAGACAACTTTGAGAAAGGGGTCTTCAAATACAGAAATGTGGCTCAGGGTTATTAAAATAAAAAACTTGTAACAACAAGAATCGGACCATACCAGTTGGAGACCTAAAGAACCATGTGATAAAAGGCTATTGCAAGATCTACTGAACCTGGAGCCAAGACCTTTACATTGTGGCGGTTATAGCTGTGTATTAGAAATCCTACAGGATGGCGCGGTGACTTTCCTGCTGTTTGGGCACCGTCTGAGCTGTGCCGTTCTGATGCTGCTGTGAGGAGAGCAGCTGTGGATGCATGTCGGTACCCGAGTGTTCCTCAGTGAAAAGGCCTCCCACAGAGAGCGTAATGAGACAGGAGTCAGTATGACATGGTTCCCTGAAACAACAAGCTCTGCGAGCTTCGCCACGGCTCCGCAACTCCTCTGCCTGGTGTTTCGCTGAAGCACAGATGCGTGACTGAGCTCCTGGTAACTTTTTGGGTGAAGAAGAAAGTTTCTTTGGATGAAAATCTGCCTGTCAGAGAGCCTGTTGTTGAATATTTTCAGGACTTTCAAGCAACAAGCATTTAGATTTGTGTCAAGAGGGACATATTCCTTCACTCATCTTAATTATTTGTGATTTGAGGAAATATTGTAGACTGACTTGAATGTGTCCTGTCTTTTTAGAGCATTGTGGCCAAATACAGCTCTCAGTTCCGGGGAAACTCTCAGCACGATGCTCTTGAGTTTCTTCTCTGGCTTTTGGACAGAGTTCACGAAGACGCCAACACCAACCCTGACAACGGCAACAACAGCAACAAGACCAAAGCCAACACCAGGGTGAGTCTGTGTTTTTGTTTTAAGTCCGCAATTAAGACTGTTGGTTTCCTTAAAGTCCTTCTCTGATCATCTTTTGATCTTCTTTAAAAGCGTTTCCAGTGATGTCCTAATCATGATTACCGTGTGCAGTTTTTATCCAAAAAAGGAAAAAATAAACCAGTTCTTGATTGAAACATTTTTTAATACATAGTTTCTGTGGAGCAGCAATAGTTCATTAGAAATTCGCCTCTGAGTTGTGGGCGGGACTGTTGGCATGAAGCAAGCCCGCCCCCCTCTTCCCCTCCCTGTTACTCAGAGCTGAGAGTGGGGAGTTTGTGGGCATCCCAGTGTATTATTTACATAAAATATAAGCTCTTATTCAAACTGAATTTTTTTTGTCTGCCTCTGATTCCCAATAATTTGAAAAACGAAATTCTCAGAAATGCAATTTTGTGCTTAATTTTCTTAACATATGTCCTCAATCATTAGAGAATACCTCAAGGACATGTTAAAAACACCAAAGACACAACTTTTATCAGATTGGGTCTTTAAACTAAACTGATTTTTATCCCTTTTCTTTATCTGATTTAAGTCATTTTTGAGTTAATCATAGAATTAGAAACAAATCTAATCTTTTTTATATGATTTGATTACCCGTATTTTCCGGACTTCCGGACTCCGGAGTATAAGTCGCTGCGGAGTATAAGTTGCACCAGCCCAAAAATGCATTATAAAGTAGAAAAAAACACAGATAAGTCGCACTGGACTATAAGTCGCATTTTGACGGGAAATTTATTTGACAAAATCTGAGACCAAGAACTAATAACTTGCACAACCTCATATGACACAATCATAGCAGACTGTTTATCTCATAATTTCACAGTAATTCTTTCTCATATTTATTTATTTATTCCTTTCATGAAGCATCATTGTCCAACTAATACTCTGTTTTCATCCTGTATTTGTAGAAACAGTTGTCATTTTTATTACATTTCTGAATCTATGAAATCATTGGAAAATAGAATATTATGTTGTTAGCCTTCAAGATCTTACTGTAAAAAAAGTTTGCTGATTCTCTGAGTCACTTAACATACTCTTAACACTTAACATACATCAAATTTAGCCAGGAACATCATCTCTGTTCCTCACAAATGAACATAACAGGAGGGTAAACAATGTATTTATTTCAATTTATTTCTAATATAAGTCGCTGCGAAGTATAAGTCGCATCCCTTGCCAAACTATGAAAAAAAGGGCGACTTATAGTCCGAAAAATACGGTATTTGGTTTTATTTCAAGCAAAAACAAACAAAAAGGACAAAAAAATACACAGAAATATCAAATCACTTCAAGATCTAAATTCATTGATTGGAAATTAAAGAAAATGGAAGAGAATGATGCTATCTTCTTGGCAATATAATCATACATAGACATAAGCATCCATTAATCCATCAAATGTTATGATTGTTTAATTAACAAACAAACAAAAAAACAAACTCCCCCCCCTTTTTACCTAGTTGTCATAATCAGATTCTTAACGTCCTCTTAAAGTTTTAATTCTTTATTTATTCCAAATGCCAATTACTCATAAAGTAACAAAGATGAAGGGCTTATTGATTATCATCAGCAGCCTGAATACAAATCATGTTGTGATTTATCTTCGTGAGCCAACATCTGAATGGCATTCCTCATCTGCTCGGTCATTTCATGCAGTATCTGTCTCCCTAGATTGAGCTGAAATGGGATCGAGTCAATGCTGTGTTGCTTTCAGGGTCCGTGTTGTCATGAATCTGTGTGAGCAGCTCTTCTTTTCCCTGTCGGATGGAAGCGGAGAAGCTCTGAAAGTGGTTTGACATCCGCCTGGTCTTTGTTTCTGTCTCTGTGGTTCACCTTCCAGCCTCTCTCCTGGAGTGGAGCCAGGTCTGTACATGAGGCTTTGGGAGGGAAAGAAGGGCAGACGTGTCAGAATGAAGATGAGGATGATGAGTTGTGCTTGTCGTCAAAGTCGCGACTACAAAATGTGTCTTTGTTGCTTAGATTTGCCAGTGATCTATAGGTTTTTTTCTTCTAATATGTGTCAAAAAGAAACAAAAGCCACTTTGATCAGAGTGATGGTGATGCTTTGTCATTTCATTGTTTTGGTGCTTTTCTGTCCCACTATGTGGCAAGTTTAGAGATGTTAAGAGATTTATTTCGGGATTTTTTTGTAGCAAAAATATTCTTTAGATGTTTAAAAATAGATTCCTAATGAAATCCTCTGAGATGGTGATTTTCAAAACACTGAAAATGATCCTCGATTACGTTAAACAGTCGGTGATTAAACCTGTAGGGTATATAATCACACTAAAGGGAACCCCACCAGTGATCTATCAAAATAACATTATGTGAACAGCTCATGTGCCTCCAAATCTATATTTGATTGAATAAACTTACATATATTTAGATGCATAAATAGGTTATTCAGTGATTTTGTGATGCAAGAACCAGCTCAGAGTGAATGTTCCTTCCTTGTACTCCTTTTTGTACTTGAGATAAAAATATCCCAAAGAACAGAGTCTCTTTTTCCCAAGTATATCCATTTAAACATTTACTTTGAAACATTTGTTAAAGTTAAAATGAGAAGTACCTTGGTGTAAAAGATGTTTAGCTTCTCCTGTTGCTTTTGGTGTTTCCTTTTTGATTCTGAACCATATTTTGAGATGGCCGTACCGGAGAGTGCTGATTAAAGCAGTGAGAGGAAGAGGAGGAGAAGAAGGCGGGTGTGTGGCTGCTTTGTTCGGTCGCTCCGCCTGGGATCCTTGACGGTGCCGCTCACAGAATTACGATCAGAGCTGAGAATCTATCTTTTCTTGCTTGGAAACCTTTTTGAAACTTCTGGCAGATCAGCAGTTTATTAAAATAAAAAGTAAAGTTTCTCTCTCAATTCTGAGGTAAAGGCTTACTATTTTTTATTTTTTTATTAGCTGCAAAAAAATAAATAAATAAAGAAAATCCACTGACCTGGAACAGACCTTCTGTCAAATGCACAAAACTGACTGTTCATTTGTGTTGGCTGACGTCAAGGTTAATCATCACATATTATTTGAGTTTTTTATGCAAAGTAATTGATTATATATCAGTTGAATAACAACCAAATTTTCATCTAACATTGTCATTTGAGAAAGAAAAAAAAATATTTTCAGTATCATGTAAGTCTCAAAAAACAGTTAAACCTGTTCATATAGGAACTCACATTACTGGTTTTTAATGGCATATAAATACAAATGATCAAAAAATGTGTAAAACCTTATATTATTGAATGCGGTTTCTGAGTTCAATGCTCTTGTTTTGGAGGCTATCAAAGTTCATTTTACTCTTCTTTAATTTTTCCAATATGTTGTCCCTCTGCTTGTGCTCACATAATCTTCCAAAAAAAGGACTCTTGTCTTTAAGTCTATCCCTTTAAAATTCTAAACAAATCAATAAATCCAAAAACCAGTAAAGAGTTGTAAAAAGTAAATGTTTTAAACAAAACCTTATGGGCAAAACCGCTTCATTGCTAATATCTCTTCTTTAGCTTTTCCTGCTAAAATATGGCGGAAGAGGGTCGGAACTTTGTAAGAGTGAAGGCTATTGGCATTTTGCCATCCCGTGTGCCTGAAGGTGTTCAGAGGAAATCTCTGATGGGTTTATATGGCTAAAGAGGGGGCAACAGACTCTTCTTTGGAACTTGCTCCCTCTTAGTGGACTCGAGGATGCTTCTGCTGAATTTCTCATAGCCAGTGCAAAATTAAACCCTGCAGAAAGCTTGGAATACGTGACCAGCATCAGAGGACTGTCGGCAGGATCACTCAGGGTTTGACCTGGTCTGCTGTCTGCTCAGAGGGGATGTAAACATATTATGAAGTCGACTGGACTGCTTTTAGAGAAACTACTTGATTACTATATTTCTGTTTGGAGTATTTGATTTAGAAAAAAAATAGATGTTTCCACTCATAGTGGACAAACTAGATGCCCATAATGGTTTTGATCACATTTTAGAGTTTAAATCTGTTTTAGTTCTTTAAAAATATTCTGTTACAAGCAAATAAATCAGGAAAATAACATGTTTTTTTTGTTGAAATCACAGGTTTGGTTTATGTGTTCAAGTGTTCTTGGGCAAGACACTGAACCCCACATTGCTCCTGATGGTTATAGGTTGACAGACACCAATGTATGACAGTGGAGATGTCATCAGTGGGTACATGTATGGGTGAATGTGTGAGTGGGCCCTAAAGCAAAGTAGAATAGGGCCATATAAGTATATGCCATTTGCCATTTGTGGCTTCATCTAATCTGCTTAAAATTCAGTAGACCATCAGGTCTCCTCTTTATGTTTGGTAAATTACATTTGTTTGCCTGTGTGATAACGTCAATCAGTTATCCTGATTCTCTTCTTAAAGCTAAGTAACTTCTCACCTGAACAAAGCAATGGTTTTGTTTGTTCTAGTCTAGAACAGAAGCAGCCGTTTGAGACCCAGGAATCTGCGCTTTGGCTCTGGAAAGCTGGAAAATGGAGTCAGGCTCCATCTCCTGAATAGAATAGAACTTAAACTATTGATCCCACAAAGGGGAAATGACCCAACAGACTCGCTTGGTGAAAAGGGGGTTCTTGAGAACTTCTGGGTTGTAAACCTCATCTCTTGAATGACATCTGACTTCAACACACAAGAAGTCGGAACGTTATCTGAGAATTGACCTTTGCTGTAACGAGAAGAAAATTCCATCCTTGTCTTGTAGTTAGAAGGCACTTTGTCTCTGCATTAATTACTGGATCATAAACTAAAGAAAAGACAACATGCTATTGAATTGTGAATTTGTGAGGCAAACAATTGAGCTAGAGCACAGATTCAGGATCATGTATGACTGTAATCTTACTCGGTCAGTGCTAATGACCACATTATAACTCATCAGTCCCATATTTGATGGCACGGAAAATCTCTGCGATGGTCTCTGTGTGAACTCAACACACAGTTACACGAACAGACTAAACAAAATGTTCAGAAACAAGATAGCACCCAGCAGAGCTTAACCTAACATTTCTGCTCTTACGCGAAAATGAATCCTTATCCAGAGCAAAATCAGGAGTTTTTTCTGTCAAGACAAACTGTTCACTTGTTGCACTTAATCATCATATATGTCTGTCATCAATGTTTCGTAGCCAAAGCTGTTGCCTGCATAGCTGTATTGCCAGAGACGTGTTTAGTCTTCAACAGATATGATTAGAAGGATGAGCAAAAAATGTTGAAGTTGTGATTTTCAGACGCTTCGATTTATTTAACCTAATCTGTTCTTTTGTTTGTTTGTTCGTGTAATAACAGGAGTGAACACATGGAAGTTGAGAAATGCTCCACACTTGCTTGTTTTCCCTCTTTCACCCCAATGCCTCATCGGCAGGATTCCTTACCAGCCAGCAGAGAAACCAGATTGAGGTCAAGGCTTCATGCACGTCCTGGATTATCACTCTTTTCTCACTTCTAGTAAGACCTATTGGAAAAACAAGTGGGGGGCAGATCAGATTAGTGTGTTCTTTCTAGTTTACATGTTGGTACTGCATCAGGTTTTGATTTTCAGATGGAGTGTTTTAGCTAATTTTTTTTGTTTTTCAATGTTTTAAGTGCAGATACATCTCCGACTGGTTACCTTTTTATTAAAGTTCTCATCTCTGGTGACATCTGCTCAACTGTTGTCAAAAAATGAATGCAAGTTTCCAATCGTATCCACTTTATCCGTTGAGTAATGAGAGGGTTGAGAAGCTAGAAGTGTAATTGAGTTTCACTTGGCTTTTGCAAAAGTTGCATTAAAATGTCATGTTTTACCCTGTGGAGAGTTATCGGATAAGTGGTTTGCCAGTGCAGCTCCAGTACCAAAGAACTGTCAAAGGGCTGTTTAATTGTTTTTATTTTATTTTTTTATGTCAGTGGTGGTTGGCCTTCTTGCCCCAGGTGGTTTGAATGTGCAGGAACCCCAGAGACGGCAGGAAACACTGTGAAATATTTGAGATGGTTCTGGTGAAGTGAGCAAGCCCTTTTTAGCCAGGGACAGGAATGGTGAGTCTGATAGTTTTCCATGAACCGATGACTGGATGGGAAAGCAGATGTCAACAAATGAGAGGTATCTGGTGATGGATGAGAGTGTCGAGAAGAAACTGATGGGAGGTTTTATTTAATGTTTTAATCAAGAATGTCCATCATCTGGACACTAGTGCTCAGATGCAACATGGGCCTTTCTACTCTCAAAGTACAATATGTCAGCATGTGGGAGTATGTTTTAGTGCGGAAAAACATACAAAAGATCAAATATATTCAGATGATTAAAATAAAGAATGTTCTTTGGGTAAGACAGAAAATTAGGTGAGTTGTGGGGATTGACTATAGAGAGACCTGGACCGAGTACCGGTAAGTGTGATGTCACTCGTAAAAAAACAACTTGCTTCCAGTTAGAAAGAAAAGAAGTCAATTCATTCTCCATTGTTCTGGGATATGGACAATGTCAGTCAACAATGATTGGCTCAAATCGGTTTGAGTCATTGTTTCTATGGGAACCACTCTCCCAATCAGGATTGACCTTGTTGGAAGTCCACAACCCTTACGCTATAAAGCAGGCTCGGGGGAATCTGTCAGTCAAACATTTTGGACGTTCAACATGAGACCACGTCATTTTTTTGAGGCATCCAATTGGCCACTTTCTAACCTGAATAAATTGAACTACAAAAAACATCGTGGAGAAAAAATTAGGATCGGCAAGAATACGTTAAAAAGGATGGAGAACAAGAATGGTTATTCTGACAAATATAATCATTGAGTAATAGCTGTTTATTTCTCAATAGAAATTGGAATTTTTACTTCTTTGAGCTAGCGGGTCCTTCCTGTTTGGAACATCACTTAGTCCAGTTCTCATATACAATCAATGATTCTGGGACATGGTTTTTAAGTTTATGTGAGGTTGATTGTGATCACTTTGGCTGTTGAAATCACATGATGAAGCTTGTGTGGGGTTGGAGCTTAATCTGTGCCAAAGAAACCCAGGCTTTACTCTTCTACTTGAATGCACCACAAAATTAAGTAAGAATTAAAGATTTTAACTTGAACTTGCTACTCTTACAGGTTCGCCAGATTGTCTTCCATTGACCATTTTATTCTCCGTGCTGGCATCTCTGCTCAAAGCAGAGCAACAGGCCTGCAGTTTTCGGATTTTAAGTGGAAATGTCATATTTGAGATGCTACAAAACACTCCTGACAAAGGAGGTCATCGAGTTTGGAGACAGATTTTAGTTTGAGGACCAGCCCCCTTTTCCTGTTTAGCTGTTTAACTTCCATTATTTTTAGAGCGCGTCTCTATCCGACCCCCACCTGCCCGTTACAATCAGCCTCATTCTACTGTTCTGCAGAGGCGTGCTGTGAGTTTATTGGTATCCACGGTGTGTTTACGTGATAAAACCACCTGTGACAGTTCTTTTGTAGCCTTTGCATCACCTCCTAATCTGTGAAGTGTGTACTCTCGCTGCATTGTAGTGCACGTAACAAAAAGGAATTGTTGCTTGAAATGAAGACATATTTTCACTGTGTAACCTTGACGTATGTCTTTACTATTTTCTGAGCCTTAATTGAGTCATCCTTCAAAAATTCTTTGAAGTAAAAGAGAAATCGAAGTCAAAGATGTTGGGTCGCGAGCTTTAAAACACCAGGTGGATCAGGTGTCTTTAAAAATATTAAAACACATCTACAAAGGGAATCCTTGGACTAAATACCACAGAAAGCCACGAGGGGAGAGAATAAAGGCAGACCCCCGCGGGAGGGGAGAAATTTATGGTTCTTGTACTGCAGGAGTCTAGCATTGAAAGTCGTAAACTTGTGAAGCCTTTCTTTCTATAATCACTATTATTAGATCATCTTTGTTTAGCTACAGAAACATTTTAGTATCTGTTGGATATTTATTAACTTCTGTAAGTAAAAAAAATAAAGTTTCTCAAATTTTTATCAAGCCAACAGTTTTTTTCTTCTCGATTCTTGAAGGTTTTAGATTCCGTCTTGTTTGAGGCATCTTTGTTCAGGTGAGGTTAATCACTCTGTGTTTTTGGTGTTGCGCAGGGTTTAGATCATGGACCCTTTCTCTTTCCTTGTTGAATGTTTCTTTAAGGCAGCCACGGCGTGAAATAAATGTTCGTTATGTTGTAATCTGCAAATTAACCTGACACCTGCAGGTTTTTAACAATAAAAGTGAACCGTGGGTAATCTTGTTTTTGTTTTGTTCATGTCTGTCTCATACGAAACCTGACATTGTAGCCCTCAAAACGGTCAATAATTAACAACTGAGGTATATAGTTACTCTAGATAGCATTACTTTGGGTTATCTTGTATTTCAGAGAAACCCTGAAAAACTGGTTTGGGCGTTTATCACGTCATTACACACAAAGTTGTATTGTTCAAACTCTTTTACCTTGGTGGTTTTGTTTGTCTTCACACAGAGACATTTTATTTGTCTAAATTCATAGTGGTGATTCCCAGTTAACTGCTGCTGGGAAACAAACTTGCATTTTCAAGGTTCGATGTGCAAACCCTTCAAATAAAATTGGAAACTGATGCCTGACAATTTGAACTCCTCTATGTCTCTCTTTTTTTTATCAACATTATGAACTGGATGCCAGAAGTCATGAATGTTGGCTTGCATAAATCAGAATATGCAGAGGTTTGGAGGTGAGTGATGTGATGCGGTTGCCTGCCTTTTAACAGAGGAACACACTGGCAGAAATGTCAGTCTGTCCTCTGAAGTGGTAAGCACACTGAGAGACCTTCAGGAGATCCACAAATGGCAACAACATTGGCCCAGTAATTGATTTATGTTCATGAAACCGCAGCATGTTTGCCCTCCTGGCCATTCCACGCCCTCCGCACTTTTCCACGTCTCACAGATGGTCAATTGCGTGTTTTTAGGAGACAGTTTTTTAAGTGAAAATTGTGTAAATCCTTAAACGCCATCAAGCCGTACAGTGATGACCTTGCCTGCTCTCTATTGTGTTGGACTCAGGCCACAGGATTTAGATTTTGGTTCATTCTCCATCTACCCTAAGACAGCCACTGGTTGGTGTTTAGCCCTCAGTGTCTAGCATTGAGAGGTATTTACAGGAGCAAATTATAATCCTTCCGAAGTGTGAAGGGCTTTTCTGGTAACACCAAATACTTTGGGGAGTTTAGAAATGGCTAATCTGGGTGCTTATGACGCTAGAACCGCCCAGTGAAGACGCTTCTCAGTCAATGGTAAGCCTTCCAATTCTTCCGGTCAACATTAGCTGCTGCTGGCAGATACTAAGTGAATGTTGAAATGTCACCACTGCTTCTTGTTGAACTTATGTTAAAATTATATTTCCAATGTCAGATTTCAAGTGCAGGTTTCAACATTCATTTTCATTAACTTTTTGAGATGATTTGAAAACGTTTCAGTCGTGTTTATTGCTCTCATTAAGAATATTGTGGCGTGGTTTTACTGCAGGAGTCTCACTTTGTTTGTTTTTTTTGGTCAAGGACATTTTAGCATTATGACTGTCATTTATTAGGGGGGAATTTTCTTGATTTTCTCACCATGAGAATCTTTTTCCTGTCAGCGTTTTGTCAATTCCTTTTTCTTATATTCTGCTGCAGAGAGAGGAGCTGAGGTTTGTATGAGGAAGTCAAGAGCAGCAGAGAATTATGCTGGAGTGTTTCAGGAAATGTGAGCGCTGGAAGACAGTGGTGAGATGTGGTGTGGGTGTGACAAGAGTTTAAGTGGAGGTGGGACTGGACTTATCGGATCAGCGGTGATGGACAGATTGACAGATGAGGTTAGACAGGAGTCTCTGTGGACCAAGAGGTTTGGACCAATGAAGGTCAGCAAGACAGAGTATCTGTGTGTAAATGAGAGGGACTCCAGAGGAACAATGAGGGTGCAGAGGTGAAGAAAGTGGAGGACTTTAAGTGGGATCAACAGTCCAGAGCAACAGAGTTTGGAGAAAAGGTGAAGAGACGTGTGTAAGCAAGTTAAAACCGGTGGAAGAAGGTTTCAGGTGTTAAGTATGACAACATGAAAGAATGAAGAATAAAAGAAAAAGTGTAGAAGACTTGTGATGTGAGCAGCAGTGTTGTTGGTTTAGACTTGCAGGTCTTGCAGGTTTTCCAGAGACCATGCCTTATCTTGTTGATTACCTGGATCAGGTGTGTTTAGCCAATGAGCTACAATGGCAGGTTGGTTGAAAAACATGTAAGACACCGGCCCTTGAGGCCTGGCATTGGACACCCCTGGTCTGAAGAAGATACAGGAAGCAAAACTGAAGATGTTGAGGTTGTCTTTGGGAGTGATGATGGTGGATAGAATCAGGAGGGAAAACATCAGACTGATATCTCATGTTTGCTGTTTTGGAAATATATGCAGGGAAGCAGATTGAGATGGTTTGGACATATTTGAAGGGACAGGGATTTTGTTTGATCAGGAAAGAGACCTAAAGAGGACGTTTATGGATAAGTATGATGGTATCTATGAGTGAGGAGAAAGCAAAGGAGGGTCGGATGGAGGCGGATCATTTGCCTGTGGGGGTGAACCTGACGGGCAAAGAGGAAGCAGGACAAACATTTTTTGAATACAATTCATATTTGTGGAATGATGTTTTGTTTTTGTTTGTTTTATTTCTTCATTCAACAGTTTCAAACGTTTAGTGTTCTGTCTAGTTGCTAAAACAGCTGCAAATTCCATCGGGTTGGTTTAATGGGAAATGTGAAAAGAGTGCAGTGCAGCTCACGTGCCACTCATCTTGTAATTAAACAAGGACAGGTTATTTTGTAATTGGTTGCCCCATAGTTTTACTGAGCTGATTGAAATGTTAGTGGAATTATCAAATCAAGATCCTCTGCAAATATTTTGTGGTGTCAGTTATAAGGACTGCACTATCATTGTAGACTTTCAGAGAATTCATGATTTTAATTTATTTAAATTTTAAAAAATATCTCTTAAATTATTTTATTGTAATTTTATGACAAATTGCATTTTGTTTGGTCACTAAATCAGTTTTCACATAGCTGGAGATAAAAATTAAACTAGGCCTTTTTTTAAATCTATAAAATGACAAAGTATTTTATAAACAAACTTATTTTATTTTTTTCCCTAAACAATAGATGAAATAGTTTAATGGAAAAAAACAATCAAGTCTGCATCTTTTAAGTGAGAACAGCTGTTACCACATTTGCTGCAGGGTGATCAGTGTTTGCTGGTCTTCTAATTGAAGCAAAATAGGCACATGGATGAGCTTTAAATTGGTACAATCCAAATAAAATAAGCCTTGCATGCAGGTTTATTCAGTTTTCCCTCAACATATATTCCAGTGTATCCTTGGTGCCCAAGGGCTTTTTCAACAGGACTTGTCACTGCGATGGAGTCTGACCTGTTTCTGTCACCCGACTATCATTATATCATCGTTCTGAACTTGGTAGGAAAAAAAAAAAGATTTAATTTCCCTCAAAATCCAGCCTATAAATTGCGTACGCACTTTACAAAATCAATTGAAAAAGAAAATAAAAATAAATCTAACTTGGAATTGAAATAAAATTTCAAATAATTTGCTAGCTGATGATTGTGTGGTCAGTTTGGTGATGTCTATTATCAGCTATGATGCCTGACAGAGGGGAAATGACCAAATCTTACCAATAAGCCATCCCGGGTACATTATATATGAACATTGATTTATATATAAATATATAACATAAGCTTTATCTAATCTGCAAAACTTGGTTTTTCTGGGGTTTATTTTGCAAAATCTACAGCAGTCTATGTCCAATTCATATTAAAGTAAAGTCCAAACCACATTAAAAACATTTGTAATTCCCCCTTCTTAATTTATGGACTCAGCATTTTTTAGGAATCATGGGTAAACAATTCAGTGACGTGTGGTAAAAGTGGAGCAACAAAAGCTGATTCATTACTTATTCATCACAGCTTCAACAACACAATCTGTCTTTGGGAGTTGAACTGTCAGAACATTTTAAATGAGATATGAATGCTTATAATGGAGGATAAGATTTACTGTTATTTAGCTGAAATATTTGAAAGAAATCGAAAAGCAAACAAACATTTCTGTTTTTTTTCGTTGCTTGTTGGAGGAGAGTGTAGTTGGAGTAATTAGTTAAGGTTTTTCAGTTGAAGTCCCACTCCCATCATCTTTCGATCTGTTATAAAAGTTTGTGGCCCGCTAACTGTAGCACCTATGTCGCTGCTGCAGGCTTTTTCAAACTGCAGTTTTTCATCTGCTCCTGATTCACAACGATTTGAATAAAGATATACTCGGAAAAACAATTTTAAGCTTAATTTTCTTTATATATCTTCCTCCGTGACAAAAATGGTATAAGAGCATCTTAAAAACACATTTTCCAATGAAGAGGGTCTTTTAAATGTTTTTTTTTCTTAAGTTTGAGTTCATGTTTCTGTTATTCGTGAGATAATCAGCTCAGCTTCATGTTGGCATGTGACATCGAAGCCTCCATTTCTCTGAATCAGTGCTGACTGAGAAATAGCCATTTCCAGTGCTCAGATTAGACACACACACAGACACACAAGCCAGATTTGTCTGTCAGAGCTCTGTCG
Organism: Oryzias latipes; assembly: GCF_053564925.1. Classification (NCBI taxonomy): domain Eukaryota; kingdom Metazoa; phylum Chordata; class Actinopteri; order Beloniformes; family Adrianichthyidae; genus Oryzias; species Oryzias latipes. The sequence continues at coordinate 34,411,100 of NC_136237.1, read as the reverse complement.
CCAGCTCTTGTCTCAGGCTGAATTTTTTTTTTTCTGCGCAGCCGTTGTTTTGGCTCTCCTGGCATCACCATAGTAACAGCCAGAGAGAAGCGAGTCTCTTACACTGCTGTTGTGCCTCTGCCTGAGGTGAGTGAGTACCTCCAGAACCCTCAGGGGACAGGTCTGAGATCAGAGAAAGATGGCTTGAAACCCCTCTCGGCGTGGACAGCCGCAGCAATAAAGAAAGGGCAGCCGACGTTGAAAGAAACCTCAGCCACGTCTGTTCATTTTTTTCTGGAGGGGAGTCAAGGGAGTCATGATAGCCGAAGGAAAATAGAGGAGGAAGGGTTAAAATGCCTGCGGTTTGCACCGTTATCTCTCTGTTTGCCTTGTTAGCATAAGCCAGCCCTGAATGGGTTGAATTAGCAGCTGCCCAGACCTGAAAGAATAGAGGTGACTCAGCTGGTTGACCATGCAGACGGACGGCATTTCTTTCATTCCTGCTCTTTCAGGCCGGCCGTCTCCCCTCTCTCTGTCTGGGGTTTGGTTTGCCCTCCCCCCAAAATCTTTTGGTTATTTTTGCTTTTTTTATGCATCTATAAGTACAAAAGAAAAGTCTGATGCTTAATAACCGATATGTCACCAGCGTGAATTCAAATGAGAAATAAATATAATAAAAACATTTACAAAAACATGAAATAAGCAAAAGAGAAGATGGTAGCTGATTTATTAATTAATTTAAAATTCTTTATCAATACATTGTGTGGACATGGCATCAAATGTTGCATTTTTTGTATTAATTTTTTTTAAATAATTTTATTATTGCTTTATATTTTTAATAAGACATATTTAACTCTTACATAAATAGATACATAACCCCTTGTTTGTAGGTCATTGTGATTTTTTTTCCCTCTTTTTTTTCTCCACCAACCAAAGGATTTTTTTTTCTTTGGTTTAAGTTTAATGATACAAACAAAACCAAGAATCTAACACAAAGACTAATTTGTCCAAATGCCTGCTAAACACTAAAATCTTCATATGTGCCACATGCATGCATGAATTCTTTGATGTTGTTGTTTTCAAATACTTAAAAACTTACTGTAATAATTCTTTATGTACCTCTTATACTCAATACTCGTGTCTGAAAGGTTAAAGAGTTATTTTTCGTTTTTTAAAAAGTAAAATTTGACTTGGTTTTTGCTTTTTTGTTGGTGCTCAAATCGGATAAAATTAAAAAAGGAATTCATTTGTTAAGAAGTTATTTTTTTCCATTTTTACATGTTCATTGCACCCATTCATGAGTTTAAAGCCACAGCTACTTGGAGGTTCTAATTCTGAAGTCATCTCCATCACACTTGACTGCAAGACGCAGATCCATCAATTTCTCTTCAAGATGAGTTTACATGTTGTGTTGCTACAGGTCTTTCATAAATCAAATATATATTTTTAAACCATTTCCTGTAATAAACCTGTTCAGGCTGTAACCTGCCTTTGCTCAACAGTAGCTGGGTTGACTTTACAAGCCCCTTGACCCCGAAAGGTAATCAGAGGGTTCTGAAGCTGGATGGATGGATGGATGAATGGATGGATTTATGTCATTTATTGTAAATTTTAGGTCAAAAGGCTTTGCTTTTTGAATTTATACAAAGCAAGATGTTAACATTTCTAAATGTAAGTTACATCGTTGTTCAGTTTCAATCACTGGTCATATAAAGGCCAAGATTCATACATTTAGATGTAGAAAGATAATTTGACAAATAATTGATAAACACTAAAAGCAAAAGTTTATCAAATTTAAATCTTAAACCAAATTGATATGGAAAGTTGTTGGGCAGTGAGTCAAACTAGCGTTTATATCTTCAGCAGCATTTTGTTTCTTCAGAAAGTATTTACATACTTTACAATTATGTTTTTTTTTCAATTTGTAACTTCAGGGTCATGCTTTATATGTGACACTAAAAGATAAGAATAGCTGGAGTGACTTTCACTCTTAATTTGTGTTGCATTTGTCTTTTTTTTGGACCTGCACCTTGGAAAAACAGTAAAAGATTTCACTCTTGCCTTTTGATGACAAACTGAAGGCTATTTCATTTCAGTCTGTCCTGGTTTTCAGTGAACGCAATAACAAAAACAACTTGTATCGAAGCAGAGAGGGGAAACTAAAACAAATGAAAAAGAATCAGTCTAGGGTTATTGGATTTTGTGTGAATATGTGCATGAAAACGTGAATGTTTGACTGTTTGAAAACATTGGAGTTGTTTCTGACGGTAAAGGTGAGCATGTTAAGTGTGTAAAATCTTTTTGCAGTCTGAGCTAATTAATTGAATCAACCTTATACATCTAAACTTTTATACTAAAGGTTTTTTTTGCTTTTGGAGATTATATGAAGCTATAAAATCTAAGTTCATGTTTATGTTAGTTTCTTCAGTCTTCTAATTTCTGTCCAGATGAAAATGTCCATTAATGCTGCTAGCCTGTTTCTGACTTAAATTAGGTTTGTGGTAAACTACTCCCCACAAGGGGACACCAGACCAACTCAGTGGGCTTGTGGTAGAGTGTTCGCCCTGAAACTGGAAGATTGTAAGTTCTAATCATTAATCAAATTTTGAGTCATACCAAAGACTCTTAAAAAAAAAGGCACTTAGCCATGGGGTTGGATTAGGGGGTTAAACCACCAAATGATTCCCGAGTGTGGCGGCTGTTACTGCAGCTCACTGTTCCCCCAGGGGAGATGTGTTAAATGTGAAGAAAACATTTTACACACCAATGTGTGAGCACTAATGAGACTTTAAATAAACTTTAACACCATGAAGGTGTTGTGATGCTCCTCTGCTGAGTTATGGACCCTCTGCCTGCAAAACATTGGAACATGCAATAAACTGATACATATCTCAAATATCTCAAATTCTTCTCTGCTGTTGCAGAGAAAGTCACCCACAAGTGGTTGGACTGGTTGTGTTCTGACTGTCAGTCGTAGCATATACTGTATACGCAGACAATACATCACAATACCTCTTTGAGAAAACTAATATTTAAAAATCAAATGGCGCTTAAATGCTGGTTACTCGCCTTTTTTTCTTTGCAATAAAACTGCAATAAAACTTTATTTAGAAAACACAAAATGTTCTTTACCTGTCATTTTTTTGACATTCTTTTTTTGTATATATTTGTTTGTGTTAAAAATGTTTTATCTGCTGATTGAGGAACACAAAAAAATCTTTTTTTTCCTGTTGTTTTGATGAATGCTGGCAATACTTCTCTTTCAGTCGTCAACCTGGGACATTTCAAACACACTGATATTGTTTTTTTTTGTTTTTTTCTGCTGGTGATCTCATTGTTTCCTCCTCCTGATGAAATCCTCTCCAGCTCCTGTTGAAGCTCACTTTCTTTGCCTCCAGGCCAAAGCATTTCATGGTTTGAAGCAAAACCAACGTGTCCTTTAACACAAACCCCAAACTCTTTTAAGTTGCTGTCAGAATGCTTTCAGATTTTTGCTCTGTTGAAGCACACATACACGCTTTTTTAGAAAAGACCACTCACATTAATCCAGACTCCCACTCACTCCCTGCTGCTCTGCAAAGATCTTCAGAAACGTTGCACATGACTGCGCGCTATGAGGAATCAGCTGGCTTTGTTGGCAACATATGTTTTCATGTCAAGGTTTGGAGTCTGTGGATCGCTAGGGAGAAATTTCACTTCTTCCAGCAAGTAAAAAGATGGCACGGGGGGGGGGGGGGGGGGGGGGGGGTGATGAGGTGGTACGCCTTAAAAAGGTGATGATCGTGCAGAATTTAGCTGCAAATGTTAGTGGACTCAAAAGGACAAAACCTGAAAAAAGCTTACATAAGACAAAATCCAATATTGTGACAAGAAAACTTTGCATGGTTCCTTAAGAACGACAGATGGCAGTTGTAGTATTGGAATGTATTAAGCAGCAGTGAACTTATTCAAGAAAAGCTTTTCTTTTAGTTGTCATTTTTGTTTATAACACACCATTTACAACACCTTATACATTTTACAACACATTATTATTATTATATGTATTTGGAGATTGCAATTAGCTAATGAATTATTGTAATAAAAGAAATTATAAAAAGATAATATTGAGTCCATTTACACACCCTTTCCAAAAAATTAGAAATAAGTCTATTCATTTCCACAATTCCAGGATGAGGTCCAGTGTGAAAGCCACATTTTCAACAGTTTTTCACTTGTGTGCAACATTAATTTAAATTAATGGTCTGAACTTGCTTTTTACTGTCTTTTTATAACAGTTTATTTAAAATAAGATTTAAGTCTACCACCTTTATTAAAAATAAAACAAATCCACCTTAATACTGTAGCCTGCATTATAATGTGTTCTGAGGTCGGTGCTGATGTGTGAATCCTAAAAAAAAAAAAATTATTTTGTCAGGAGCTGGGAGCAGCACTTTAATGTGTCTTAAATCTTTTGGCAGTCAAGGCTTTTTCAACAAACTACCCAACCTAACAGTTGAACCGTTTTATTCCTCTGAAAGCTTCTGCTGCTGCTGTGGCAGGCCCCCCCACATCTATTTTTGGAAGACAATTTGAGGAGCTTTAACAATGTTAAGGTGGTATTCTTTGTTCTTTGGATACTGGCGTCACTAAGCACACAAGGCTTTTTATCTCAGACCTCTTGTATTGTTTAGATCTGCAGTGCAAGGAGGGAGTAACCTTACTGTGCAGTTAAATCGTGTAGTTATGTTGGGTTTTGGGAACTGATCACCGATTACGGAAAAAAAAAAAACTCTAAATGGTGTGATTGTCAGAAGTCAGAGCTCTGTCTCCCCCTCAGGTCACCAGTGGGAACAGTAAGTCAAGTAAGTCAAGTCAAGTAACTTTATTTGTCAAGATCTACAATGTTGACACATACATAGAAATTGAAATTGCGTTTTCTCTTCATCTTCAGTACTAATGCATGCTTTTATTTTCAGTCGTTTAGATCAGTGTTTTTCAACCAGTGTACACTAGTGTGCCGTGAGAGATGGTCAAGTGTGCCGTGGGAAATTGCCCTCATTAACTGATCTAAAAACATTTTCCATCTCCATGATTTCAGCTCTCTGTTCATCCAAACAGGCCCTGATAAAACACTGAGGAGTTAGGAATATAAAAGATCATAAAATACTTTTTCTTTGCGTTTATTTTATTTTATTAAAGACATTTTGATAAGGTACCGCGATTCAGCTGCACCTTCGGCTGTATTTTGGAAACGTCCCGTTCCTTTAACTGTCTCCACCAATCATTCTTGAAGACTTAATCACATGTCATCAGTCTGACCAATCAGAAGTGGTTAAAGTCTTCACTTCCTTGTTCCGATTTAGCTCGTAAAGTCGCTCAATTCTAAAAAAAAATAGCAGCTAAAGCTCGTCTTTAGCGGTGTAGCTTTCCACAGAATCCGGTATCAGACCGTGGAACAAGAGAACAAAACAATGAAGCTCCGAAAAGCAATCTCCGGCCGTTTTATGCACTACATCTCCCATGATGCATTGGGTTGTGAGAGTGACAGCGCATACGGAGATCTGTTGTTAAACGTCTTGAAACCAACGAACACACATCAAACTGTTTTTAAATCTTCTAACTTATCTTTTATTGCATCTTTTAGAAAAAACAGCTGCAGTTTCCAGCTTTTTCTGCAACAATTATCTCAAAAATGCATGTGAGATTGCGGAGGGGCTGTAGATCAATACAGACTATGAGTTTCTCCTTTTTTTAAATTTTTGGATGCTGGTGTGCCGCGGGATTTTTTTTAAGGTTAAAGTGTGCCGTGGCTCAGAAAAGGTTGAAAAACACTGGTTTAGATTATTGTAATGCCCTGCTCTCTGGTTTACCCAAAAAGTCTCTTTCAAACTTACAACTTCTACAGAACTCAGCGGCACGAGTTCTGACGAGGACCAGAGGGCGAGAACACATTACACCGGTTTTAAAATCGCTGCATTGGCTCCCTGTGCGTTTCAGGATTGATTTTAAGATTCTTTTAATGGTTTATAAATGTTTTTATGGTCTTGGGCCTTCTTATTTAAATGATATTCTTTTAAAATATGAGCCCTCGCGGACCTTGAGGTCTTCCAGTGCTGGCCTCTTAGTTGTTCCCAAGGTGAGGACCAAAACTTATGGTGAGGCTTCGTTCTGCCATTATGGTCCTCGCCTGTGGAACGGCCTTCCGGAGAGCCTCAGAGACAGTAGAGGTTTTTAAGAAGAGGCTCAAGACCCACCTTTTTAATTTAGCTTTTAGTTGATTTTAACTGCTAATTTATTCTATTAGTTTTAGTATAGGCTATTTTATGTATTTATTTTAATTTTACGCATCTTATTTTCAATTTTATGTTTTTTTTTTTTTTTTTTTTTCTTTCTTTTTTATGTTTTTAATTTTAGCATCTTATGATTTTAGCCCCAGTGTTTCTTGAGGGGATCTTTTCCTCCAGGGATTGCCGGCTTGGTCAGCGGTTGTTGCTGCAGTTGTTGCCCTTGCTGGGGCGGCTGGGGTCTAATTTTACAGCTTTTGGCTGTGAGGGGGACCCCGGTGTTGTCCCGGTCTGGGTGGGCACTGTGGCGATGTTCCGGTGGCCAGGCTGGCTCCTGGTATGAAAGGATTCCCAGATACTGTTTCCTCACAGCAGAGCCAAGCCATACTTGTTTGTTTGTTTGTTTGTTTGTTTGTTTGTTTGTTTGTTTGTTTGTTTATTTATTTATTTATTTATTTATTTATTTATTTATTTATTTATTTATTTATTTATTTATTTATTTATTTATTTATTTATTTATTTATTTATTTATTCTTTTACAGTTACATAGTCATATTTCATTGTACGTGGGAGCCATGGTTCATGTGGTTTAATGGAGGGGAGTGGGAAGGGTGAAGGGTGGGTTGGGGTTTTTATTGTAATGTTGTGTGTTTACTGTTTTTAGTGTTAAAGCGCTTCGAGCTGCACAAAGTGCATGAGAAGCGCTATTTTATAAATAAAGTTTGATTTGATTTGATTCAGTTAAACGGGGAGACACCTTCAAATTGCACAATAAACAAACTATAAATAGAACAGGCCTAAATATAAATAGTATAAAAAATAAAGTAAAAAAATGAGGAGAGAATAAAGTGACTAGAGAATAAAATAACAGTCTCCAGAGTTCTGAGTGCACTTCATCTCCCAGCAACCACGGCGCACAGTTTCTGGATGCCGCACTCACTCATTTGCAATCACTCACAGTGCACTTAAGCACTGCATTGAGCCTTACTAAGTGTGAAGTATTGTTTGTTTCATTTTGCCTGCATTAGCGAGCGTTATATCCAGACCTGATCTTCTGATTTTTTGACCCTGTGTTGTCTCTAATTCTGTTTGACTACCGCCTGCCCCGAATGTCCCCTGGATCCTGACTATGGGACTCTTGTTTCTTGTCTGCTCCCATGCTCATTATTGTCCCCTGCCTGCCTGACCCTGATTTAGCTTTGTGGACTTTTAGCTGTGCTAATAAAAACAGCTGCAGTTAGTACCAGCCATCTGCCTGTTTTGTGACAGTGATGGCTTGAAATACTATTACTGTACTGACTAACTTACAGAACTGTATTGCTTCTGATTTGAAAATGAAGTTAGTTTGAAAAAAGCATTTTGGTTTATATATTCATACTTGACACATTTGGTTTGCTTAAAGTCAACCAGAGTTCATTTTGCCGGATAATTCATAACACATTTTCAGTCTGAATACACCAAAGCTGTATGTGGTCCGCTCTCGGGCTCCTTTTTCTAGGGGGTCTTGGTTCATTTTTTTCACAGAGGAAAAAATTCGGATTAATCGATTACATTTATTAGTCGCCCAGATCTATCTCCCAACTTTCACACTTTTGTAAGAAAATTTATTCTTCATTGGTGTGTACTTGCCTGCGTATGCCGTGAAATAAATCTTTAACCCATTTGCTGAATAGCTGTAGTGATTGGTCCAAATTTCAAATGAATATCTTTCAGATAGGTCTGATTTGCATTAATAGTTGGGAACAAGCAGTCACCAATACCTGATGGGAAAAAAGTTTTTAGCAGCACTAAATGGCTTCCCTTGCTGGTATGAATTAACGTGTAACTGAGAACAAAAACTCCATTATTTGTTGTGGAGTTTATACAGCTTAATGAATGTCTCTTTTGTTTGCAAGCTCCACCTATGCTTTACAACTAAGACTTGAATGTACTGGATAAGAAATGTTCATCCAAACAGACGCTTTCCAGATGAGTAAAAGCCTTGAACATCTCAGGTGGCTTCATTTGGTTGTCTTTATTTTTTAGGCCATGCCGTTGATAAATATTTTTTATTCCCTCATGTTCACTATGAGAATAGGGCCAGGTTTCCATGGTGATGTTTGTTACCTCTTTGTGAACGTCCGCAGGTTTTCTCCATTGTTTTTTTGTATGGAGATGAAAATTTGAGCCCATTAAGCTGGAGAAAGACCACTTGCATTGAGATGTGAATATTAAAAATGGACTGGAAATAACAATTACCGGTAACATTGCTCAGCTTAAGAGTTTGATGATTTTTCAAAAGAATTGACCAATACATTTACAAGGTAAAGTCATTTGTAAGAAAAAGTCATTCCCTTAGCTTTGTGATTTTCGCCTCATTATATGTTCAGGACGTTTTCGAAGATGCCAGCCGTGGTTCATTGTTCAGAGAAAATGAAGAAGCTCTTGGATTTTGTTTTAACAAAAGAAAAGCCTTCTTCAAAGTTGATGTGTCATTAAATCTGCTATCACGGTTCAAAACATGCCCAAAAAAAAATCAAATTTTTGCCAAGAGACTGATTGAGACGAAACCCTTTGCGTGATGATTTTGTTCACCAGGTTTGAACTTGGTTAATAGTCGTCTAACTGGAATATGTAATGGGAGGTTTTATTGTTTACGTTTAATAGTTGGGTCCTCAACAAGAATGTGTGAAAAACCATGAAACGTCTCAGGTTACAAAAAAAAAAAAAAAAACAAGAGGTGAGCTCATAGAGGAGATGGAGGAAAGTACAGTTTCATATTCGACTGGAGCATCCAAGCCCTGTTATTGAGGGATGGTGTCTGGTTGATTACCCGAGTCAGGTGGGTTCCACCTGAAAGGAAGGGACTTCTGAAAGAACGCAGGACAGCTGTCTTTGAGGATTGGGGTTTGGGCACCAGATTTCCAAGTTAGGATTTCTTTTTTCTCACTTGTTTTGTCTTCTTATTTAAGTTGTGTTTATATCCATAATCCTTAATTAATTGTGTGGAATTGTCGAGAAGGTTGGGTCTTCTTTTAAAAGTGCAATGTGAACGTAGACTTTTTGATTTTCTGTTTTTAGTTGGTGACATTTTTTTAGTTTTTATTTTCTACTCATTTATATATAAACCTTATTTTATTTGAAATGGTTTTAGTATCTAACTAACTATATTACGTCAACAGGATTTTTCCTTCTGTGGTCCAAGAACAAAATATGCTCATAATAATGATCAAGTTGAATCCAATCATCATCTAGCATCCAATAATGATGTTTGTTTTTGTTTTTTGTTGTCATTTATTTCATATTTAGGCTCCTGAAGTGTTAAATCATGTTCACAAGTGGGTTTACTTACTTTCTGTGTTTTGTCTGCAGGGGACCAGTTCTTCCGAAGACCGTTTGAATCCCAGCACACAACAACCTCGGAGTCGACACAGTTTTGTTCAGGAGCATTTCCAGGCCCAATACAGGTGAGACAAACAGACAGAAACAGCACAGTTTCAGATTAAAAGAAGTTTGTTCTGCAGAAAGTTGGTTAACGTTTAAGTTAAAAACTATCTGTAATCTGTCTTTCAAACTTTATCAAAACCACACAGTCCAAACTTGTTTACATTTAGAATTAGAATCTGATTGATCTTTGCAACTTTACGGTCTCATGATGATCCAGTTAAATTCAATGCATTAATTTCAAGTTTTGCATTGATTGTTTTTTTATTTTTATTTAATGCAACAAATTAACTAAAGGATATATCTGTTCAACCCTTGTGAGTTTTAATTTTTTATTCGTTTTCCATAAAGATGAGCTCAAACTGACCAGTTTTGGATTTAGAGGATTTATCTTCTGCTCTGGGTTCTGGCAGTTGTTCATTACATGCAGCATGTTGGAGTCCTGAGCACCTGAGTTGTAGACCAGTGCCAGTCTGCAGGTCACTTGGTACTGGGCCACACAAAAAGAATACATAGGCTACATTTCATTCTTTTTATGTAGTATCTGATTCTGAATGACATTTTATTCTGAAATCAACCAGATTCTCTCCACTGCATCTTGACATGCATCATTCTTTATGTCAAGATGCTTGCCTTACTCACACGCTTTGCTTCTGCTATATTCTTAAAAGGGCTATCCTGGGCAAGTAACATAACTGCTAAAGAAAAAACCTGCAAGTTAACAAAGTCTATAAAAAGAAAACCGCTTAAACAAGTTTTTTTGCATTAAAAAAGAGCCAATGGGAAGACTGCAAAGAAAAAAGCTGCATTTGTCAGCCAATACCAGGAGTCCTGCTTTAAATTTAGGTTTATTGAAACAGGTTGTTCCCATGAACCTTCTCTGCATTGTATGTGGGGACCAACTCTGTAGGGCTGCTAAAGAAGTTAGATTCCCGTTTATTATTCTATTAAGAAAACATTATTTTTTTTGTGACAGTTGTAACATTGAATTTTGTCATTTGTAATATGAAGAAAGCATCACAAAAAAGACGAGAACGTGTTTTCCTTTTGGTAAAAGCTGCCTATTGAAATAAAGCCAGAATTGTGACCATCAGAATAATTTTGTTACTCTATCTGACTCCAGCTTCTGTGTCTTTTGAAGAGAAGAAACTGTCTGTGTTTATATCTAGGATAACAGTCATTTTTGCTTTACAGATAGCTTTTGTCTTAAAATTACTATCTTGGTACTCTGACATGCCTTCCCAGGAGAAACATGCTGAACACTCTTGGGGTGTAACAGAATAAAGCGGCGCCTTACACATCAGTTTTTCCTTTCCTTTATAAGATAAATAAATCAGTTAGTTACAAGAGTTTTCCACTGCAGACACCTACGACATTCATTGCATGAGTTCATGCTTTTCATATTGATCTGAGCCAAGTATACAGACTAGCGGGCAACAAAGGTCACTAATGGATGTAAGGACTGCTAGAATCTACTTCATGTTGTTGTCATAGAAGACTTTTGGATGAAGAAGCTTAAAATTTTTTAGCTTAGTGAAAGGATCAAATCTGTGTTGAATTTCTGTTCTTTAGGGGCATTTATACCAGGGCTGTTTGTTCCAGACCTTCTTTTTTACTTGAACAGTTTTGCTTATCTGGGAAAAACCTCACTTGAACTCTCTGAAGGACCAAACGGTTAACGCTGGTAAGCCTTAAAATTATACTTTTTTTTATTTTTTGGTTGCATGTTAGCCACAGTGTTTTTCTTTATGCTAGTTTTCCCACTACAGCAATTCAAATTTTTGATTTGAATAAGCAGAGAATATACTGTTACATTTTGAATTTTTAACAACTTTACTGCTTTGTAACAAAAGCTGCCTACTTGGGGGCAGTGTTGCCAAAACACGAGTTCTGACCAGAAAAGAAAAAGAAGCACAAACAAGAAAACTTGCTGGTTCTGCTCATTTATTGACCATCTGATACTTAAAACACACCTAGAAACACTTAGACCTCATCACAGCATTCTTACCTTGTAGACAAATGGTAAATGTAAATAAACATATTCATGATTTACACTTGTTGGGCTGTAAGCACTATTTTTCTCATCTACCTTTAATGCCCTGTGCGTCACTCTTTGGTCTCTGTTGTTGGTATTCATTCACATTTAGTTTTTTTTATTGTTTGGTCAACATCAAAGTTAAGGTGAACTTTTAAACATGCCAAATGAACCAGACAATCTAACTGAATGAACCCTGGTTTGACTCAAACCCGTCAGTGTAAATGTACCCTTATGTGCTAAAAAAGTACAGACTTGCAGCCAACCAAAATGAGAAGGACAGGAAGTGATGTAAGAGCATACATTCGAAGAAAAAAAAAAAGCACGCAGAGACGTCTTACGAGGAGGTGCAGACACTTAGGAGAATATGTTTATGGACTTTATAATCATTTTTGCTTTGTGGATAAATTGGGTACCCGAACTGGAATTCTATTGGTTATAAATGGTATTTTAAGAGACAGAATTTTTTTTTGCTCTAATTTTTTCTTCCTGGCTAGGTCTTTCATTTTGGTTTACTCCACTCATGAGTGCAGTGTGAAGGCATACTGAAGATTTTCTACAGTTCTCTCATTCTTTGGTTAATGAAGGTTGGTTTTCACTAGACTGTGATCAAGATGAGAATGGTTGTGGAAGCAAACTATGCAACATTGACATACTTTCTGTTTGAGACAGAAATGTGTACACATCATCGATACTTGAATCATCCTAAGAATCTCTGCTTAACCAGTAGCCATACCTGGGAGTCTTCTGTCTAGTAATCAATCAAGAATGCTGAAGAAACTGAAAATCATAGCAGGGCAGCAGGGGAACATCTGGGATTAAACTGGACGTGGTAAAACTGTGGAACAGGTCAATGAGGGTGACTCTCCCACAACCATTAAGATAAATCTATAATGGATTAGTTATAGTTATATAGTTATACAGTTGGTTATAAGAATTGTTGCGGATTTCTGTTTTTTTCTCATTCTACCTGCTAGCCCTCTTTGCAGGTCTCACCAGCTGCACTTCAAAGCTGAGAGATCGGCAGATAGCCCTGACATTCTTATCCAATAATCTTCACACCAGTACCCCATATTCTCTTATATAGACCCTCATCTCTGTACCTGTAACCTTTTGTGTGGCTTTCTTAAAGATTTTTCCAGAACATTTGGGAAGCTGTCCACACTCAAAAGGCTTTGGGGAATGTTTGCATAAGAAGCAGAAGTTATGAGGATGTCTGCACAACAATGCTGACAATGTACTTAAGGTGTGAGGAAGTTCTTTTCTGCAGAAATGTTGCCTTCTGCCAAAAGTTCAAAAATGCCAGGAACCGTTGAGGACTGAGTAATACGGACTGTGAAATAAATTGTTCAGAAATATGCAGAAAAATTGTTAAATAGATGCAAATTCAGTTGATTTGCATTCTGTGTCTTGTTCACACCCTGGTGGACTCTAGATCTAAAAGTGAAGAGTTTGGCTGAAATGGTTGCAGTGAAAGCTCCAGTGTAATATGTGTGAAATTCATACATCACCTGAAAAACAATGTAATCACATAGCTTCAGTCTTTCAAGCAGCAGAGTTTTTTTCTGCTCTGCTCTTATCTGGCCTCCCTCGACTCAACTTTTTTGGGTGCTTGGCACCTTCTTTCTAGCCATACAAGCATAATCATAAATAATTTCGGTAGACCTTTTAAAATGGTCAATATTTAAAAAAAAATGAGAGGGCTTTGTCAATAAACACAAAATAATCTGAGTAAACGCTCAGTATCTTGCTGTGCTCATCCTTGTAATGAGGAATTGCCAAAAGAAAACAAATGTAATATTTTTAAGTCTATGATTAAACATTGAATCCCAGTTTTTGAAATAAACAATACATTTCAAGAGGCATTACGGTACTAACTTTAAATGATTTATGCACAAAGTTTCCTATAAATAAAGGTTTGACTGATTTGAGTGTGTCCCTGTTGTCCCGCTGTAAAAACTGACCATCTGCACAGGCATTAATAAATGAAGCACATAAACCAGGTTAGTGGTTTATGGTATTGGAGTCAGTCTATAAAAATCGGCTCTGTAAATGAATGCTGAGAGTAAACAGCCATTCTTCTATGTGATTATCCCCTCCTTTGCCCAGAGGATGATGGTCTAACACTTAGTGATGAAGAACCTTGACTCAGACATTTCTCCAGGACTAACTGAATCAAAGAACATGACGGAATTTTTTTCTCAATTCATTTCTATTTCTAACATGGAACGGACCAAAGCCGACCAATTGAAACAGATTATTTTCCTCACGTACACTGGATGCCTGACATTACTCAACTATATTGGCTGCAAATCATTAATTGGTTTTGTTCTTGACACATATTCACTGCATGCCAGACTCTTACACTGCATTACCCAATAAGTGAACCAAAGCTCTCTTACGTCCCTGCTCCAAATTCTCCTACTTGTCTATTTTTCTAGAAAAGTTCCAAATCAACAGGGAGAGCCCTTCGTTCTGTCATTCCCACAAGTTCAGCATGGCTGCTTTTTTCCAACAAACCTGCAACACTTTCTTTCTTTCCTCTTTCTTTTTTTTTCTCAAGACAAACCCATTTAGTCAGGAAGCATCACTTTAAGACGTTTTAAGATTTTAGATTCAAAGTTTCTTCTTTATGTTTAGTCACTTTTGATCTCCAGATTGTTGTTAGGTTTCCGTGGCTGATTTGTGTGTTTCCAGCTACTGCTGGTCAAAGCTAGGGTACTAAGATTTCCCCAAATGCGAGAAAATATAAGCTCAACTACTACCCTACTACCAGTTACTGCTAACATACAAATTATAGGAATATGTCTGTTTGCATTGCATTTATTACAACATTACATATTAAAACTCATGAGCAGGAGGCGGAAGGAAAATATAAAAGAACATGTGTGAAACCACACACAAAAAAGAGTTTAACTGAGGATAACTGAGGCTCCAGGTTCTAAACAAAACAAAGCAGCGAGTTTGGCCAACACTAAATCAGATGTGGGCGTTTTAAAAATAACAGTTGTGTTGCAAACAGCAGCTGAAGTGGCTCTAGAATGCATGTATGTGGAAAGCAATGTCAAGAAATAAAACGCCTGAAGTAGAGCAGCTCACACATGCAACTTAAAGGAAGAGAACAAACTTTAAGAGGAAAATATTTTCTACAAGCAGCGCATAGACAGGAAGGCAGCTGATTACATTATTGAGGTTTTTTTTTAAATGCAAAACCATCCCAGGCTTTGGGCTGTGGTTGGTCACCTGCAGCTTTTGCTCGTCCTTACCTTCCTTTCAAAATAAATTGGAGCGATTGCCGGCATTAAAATTGTTCAATCATCACAAAGAAGAAACTGTATCTGCAGTATGAGGTAAACATAAACCATAAAACCACCTGTAGTCTCCTGCATCAGAGTCCCTTAATACAAAACGATTGGGCTTTTCCCCCATAATATGCATCCTGGTTCATTGCTTTTGTGGAATCAGTCATCAAGATTTTTGAATAAAGTTTTCTGTTTGAGTTCTTCGATCAGTATTGGGTCAATATTGACAATGTTAGTTTGTGCAGGTTTCTGTATGCTGCACCAGACTCCTTCTGAAAGTCTCAGTTTTCACTCTCCTATTTATGTCATTTGTTTTCACTAAACTCGGCCCACCTTGACTCCAAATGCAAGGTAGCATCACATCCATCATGTTTGGCTCATTTTTATTTGTATTTTTTGTCTCTGACACCATGGAACTCCTTTTGTTTTCCTTTCCACCTCATTTTTTTGCTGCTTTTTTCCTTTTGGCTTTATTTATGTTTTTGTTATTTTTTTTTTTCCCTGTGGAACTTGCCGGAATTTTCTGATTTGGAATAAATGTTTGTGATTGGAGCTGTGCTGTCGTGTGGTTTGGGCTGCCTGTGTCAGTTTGTTGTGGTTCAGGGTTTTAAATGAGCCTTTGTCAAAGTCTGTGTCCCCGTGTCTGTCTTCCTGTTTGTGACATCCATTTTTAATGGCCTGGGAGACATGCAGAAGGCCTCAGCCTCACTTTCTATTCAGGCGAACACCACAGTTCAGGAAGTGAGTTTTAAGATTCAATTTGATTGGGGCTTTTGTTGTGATGGTAACCTGATTAAAACTTTTTTATTTTTTGCTACTACTAACAACTTTAAACAATTCACATTTGTGAACTTAAAAACTCCCTAAAAAATGCAAATGTTTGGATTTACACCCTAATAGAACAAATGTTCGAGAACAATCATTATTTGACTATGTTTATCTTCAAATCCACTTACAGATTTGAAAATATGCAACATTATATGAATTATCTTAATTTGTACATGGTTCAAAAGTTATGGTTGTTGAAAGAATGTAAACATTGAAGCTAAATCTTTGGTAAAAGGTTAAATGAACATTTTTAATAGAAACACAGGCAGGCATGGGGAGATTGGTACATATACATACACGGGCGCATATAAAAGGTTCTATAGGAGAAACAAATTGAATTTTGTGAACACCGTAATGGATTTAAAGTATAAGTGGATCCACAATTGCATAAAAAAATATATACCAATATATATTTCGCTATCCTTCTCCATCTTTAAGGTTAAAGTGAGATTTCTTCCTAAATATTTCTGTTTTTCAGGATAGAAATTTTTTTTTTATCTAATTTAAAATTTGTGCCAGGTATTAAAAACGATGACAGTTTCGTGCCAGTGGTGTTTAATGGCATTTAGTTAATAAATCTTGGGGGGCAAAAAAAATCTAGATCATTATTTAACCAAAGTAGGCGACTCTGACTTTAATGAACACTGAAGAAAAGCACACAGGGGCTCTATTTGATTCATTTTATCAGTAAAGAGAAATGACTGCTGTTGTCCTTCGCTGCCCAATGACGTCTGTTTGATGATCACTCTAGATTCTAAAGAGGGTTGCAACATCATTTTTAGAAGGTTGTAAAGCAAAAAAGATAAAAGCAGAGCATGATGTGCTTTTGAGAAGGATCTTTTGAAAAGCTGGTGATTCTGAAATGTGAAAAACCTGCCAGTGTTTACTACAAAACCTTTGCTGTTTGGGTATAATTCACCTGACTCCGGGGCAAGAAAAAGCAGGTTAAGGGATGATATTTTTTATCTCTATTCATAGCAATGTCTGCAGTGAAAACACAAAGTGCTCACACCGTTTGTGTAAATGTTGTTTAGTCAGATCAGGTTTTTTGCAGCCTAATTGACTGTGCATGCACTTTAATGCACATTACCCAGAGTATTAAAACTGTCTTTCACTCTGTAGAGATCAGATCTTTATTGCAGTTGTAGGATTCAGTCTGTTTGCTTTTGATCTGAGATTCCTCTGCTGGTCTATAAGCTGCCTGTAAACGTCTCCTGGACCAAAAGCAAAAGTCCTGTTTTCTTCTAATCTTTGTACTTTCTTGAAAGCTTTGAAAGGAAGTGTTGATACTGTCAGAGGGCTGTTTTTTTCCCCCTTCTAGTCTTTTACTCACTTGACTGTTAAAAAAAAAAGAGATTCTTTGTCATTAATCTCTCAGCTTTGTAGCTTTTCTTAAGTTTTTTCTTTCTGTTCTGCTGCTTTATTTCTCTTTGTTTCAGAACTGTCCCAACATTTCTGCTTTGTCCATCTCTTTCATTTCCACTTTTCTTTCTTTTTTTTCAATTTCTTTTACTTATTTACCACTTTTTCCTCCACTTTTATTCTATTTTCTAGCTCATATGAACTGTTACTTAACTGTGCCATAAATTCTCATTACTATTCTGGGAAACCTAATAAAAAAGCATCTCACCTCTGTTGCCTTGCTGTTGCCTTTTCTCAGCGGCTGAAAGGAACTCGCATGGTCTATTCACAACGACTCTGCACATTTAAAATGCTGTCTGCATTAAGACTGTGAAAGAGTGCACACTTCCTCCTTAATTGGGATTTTAAGAAGTTCATAAATCTGTCTGAACCTCAATTTATAGCTTTATATTCATGATAACGACAGTGTCTGAGTTTAACCCTTTTAGCAGAATACCTTACAGCCACCGATTTGGGCAAATTACACTGTCAAATTCTATTGTTATTAATTTTTTGTCTTTCTTCAATTTTTATTTTTTACAAATGCTCTGTTTTTTGAATAATTGAGAGACTGTAACCTCTCCTCTGTTTGTGTGTTTGTCTCCAGGTCTTCTCTGACGTGCCCCCATTGCCTTAAGCAGAGCAACACTTTTGACCCGTTTTTATGCATCTCTCTTCCTATTCCCCTGCGGCAAACCAGGTAACAAACCCACACACAGTGTGCACTGAGTAACCTGGTATGTGAGTTTTTAATAGAAGCATCTTTTACAGAAGCATCATATCATCTATTTGAAGAGCTATTTTTAGAGTCTATAAAAATAGGCACAAACAAATGCCAGCTTCTTCAGATTTTAGGCGATAAAAGACGATTACTTGCCTAATTTTGATCTTACAACTGCTGGTTATAATTATAGTTCTTTATTATTTGCGTCCAGAATTTTTTAAAATTATTTTCTGCTACTATTTGACAGTAGTTCACTGCCAAAACTAACCCAACAGTGAGTTTAAAAATGTTACCTGTATCTTCAGGAATGTTCTTGCTTTTTGTTCGCCACTTCCAACATTACAGAAATTTGTTTGTATCAAAATAAGGTTTATTTAGGCTATTTTCAATAAATTGACACATTTTGAGGTCTGTATTTTAAGTAATAAGATCCTCTGGAGGTTGAGACTTTCTTAATCCGTTTTCCATCCTTTATGCTTCAAGTATTTGCTGTTACACCAAGTGGTTTCTATTCTTTCACTTCTCATTTATGTTTTCAGTTGTTTACTAAAGAAATGTTGCAATCTTGTAATTCGGAGACGCCTAGCACCATCAGGGTAGCAGATTTGGTGACATGCCTCACACTTCTGTCCTGCTAACAACACCTTTCTGTGGGAGGCGACAAACAAAAAAACAAAACATTTAAAGAAAGGCATTAGTTTTATGCAGAGTTTTAATAAAATTATCATTGTTAATTAACGTTTCCTCTAGGTATAATGAAGAAAAACGTATTTTGACAACTTCTGTCTGACAAACTTTGTTTTACAGTCTTAGATAGAATCTGAAGTAAAAACTTTGGCTGGAATATGTCAATATTTAAAACTGATGAAAAGTTTTTTTTGTGTGTGTTTTTGTTGACATGTTGTTGTGGCATTTTTCTTAGGATGGCAGACATGTCTAAAGAAAACTGAGCTTGAAAGGGCTTTTTTAATCAGTTTCTTTGTTAAAATAATGTGAATAAAGAGCAGACGAGGCCAAAACGGGCCACAAGCTCCCTGCTCCGCTCTATTCTGATGCATCCCCATGTAGACAAATAGATGCACGTCTTTGTTTCGTTCCTGAAAGCTCTCAGGAACGAAGACTGGAGAGGGGGTGGGGTTGCTCCAAGCCATCGGTCCCAACCACAACTCGGACGCAACTTTCTAATGCATGCCACAGAATCTATGTCCTAGAAAACAACAGAAATGTTTTGATTTAGGCTAAAAACGGCATAGTCATGATTAAAACACCACTGGCAACGCTTTTATAATAGATTAAAAGATGATTTTAGGGTATCTGTAAAACTGATGTGAAAAGGTAGGATACAGATGTTATCAGTCCATGTAGTTTTAGTTCAGAGAAAAGAAAAAAACAAGTACAACAACCACTTTCCTAATTAAACTGCAATAGTTCTTTACTATTGCACCTCTCTGCCCCAAATCCAGAGATTTTTTCCTTCTACATCCACTTTAGTTTTCCCGCATGGTGAATGCAATGCATCTCCCTATCTCCAAGCATGCAGATGCCACAGCTCTGCATCTTCCCTGCACGTCTGCATCCGGACAGTTTGACATCTCTGGCAGTGTGTGGCGGTTTCCCGCAGTGGCAGATGGAAATGAATTCCAGGCTTCTGCACTGACCAGACAGGCGCGCACATGCTGTGGCCTCGGCGCACTGTCCTGCTGCAGCGCTATCCCAGCTGAATGCCTGATAAGTCTGAGCCCCCCTGAGAAACAGCAGCAGCATCCAGCTGCCAGCATGCCATCAAAGCGTGGGCACTGCAGATAATGTCCGCATGACAGAGAGAAAAATTAAAAATGGCCGTAACTGTGTGTGTTTTTTTCCAAGTGTTTGACCTTTCACCACAGGGGTAACCTTCTTAATGAAGTTTGTGTTTTAGTTCGCTTCAGCGAATGCTTTTTTTGTGCCTTTTAGGCTACTATAGCAATGTAGATGATAGAATATAAAAAGCTAGGATTCAGTTAATAAAAAGTAAAGTGAGACACTGAGGATAGTAACTGTTTGTGAAACAGTAGAATTCCCTTCTGGATTTGCCCAAGACAAGGAGCTAAAACAGGTAGCTCCATACCAAAATGTCAGTTGGAAAATCCACTAAATTGCTTAAAAGAGTGAGGGCACCTAAACACTAAGGGCATATTCAGATTGGAAAAGTCTGTTGGCCAAGACGGAGTCCGCTAAATTTTTCCAGATTGAGTCAAGCAGACATCCCTCTTTCGAACCGAAACTTGTAAACAAAAACATGTGACTAAAGATCTCTTCAGTCATTGATTGTTGGGAAGATGGTGAGAAGCAATGTATAACACTTTAAAAGTTGTTTTATTTAGCCTGGATTTATGCAACCAAATTTTAATGGATTGCTGTGTCACATCATTGCTCAGCTACATCCCATAATGCCTGGCTACAGTGGTCATTCGGTCCATTTTTTCCGCTCCAAGCCATGCCTATGAGGCTGCTGTTCATGGGCTGCGAGAAATTATTTGTCAGTGCTAAAAAATACGACTACCCATTCCAAACCTATGCAGCACTTAGAATCTATGATCTAAAAGGTGTGGAAACATTTACGTGCCTTTAACATCTATAGCATAGCTTCTAAGGATCCCCCCCCCTTTTTCAGCTTGGAAGTTGTGTGTATTTCAGCAAGCTGATGTGAGAACATATGAGAGCTTGTTGTTTATTAAAGATGAGCAGACTCTGTAACAGCAGGAGGGCTGAGGAGCTGAAAAAATGGGCTAGCAACTCTTCCCGTTCCTGTCGAGAGCCTTCCCACGCTCTTTATCCTGTTTCATTTCACATTTGCGTCTCACCGCTGAGTAATATTGGGGAAAGAAAAGAAAAAAGAAAACCATCTGCTCGGATCTTTAGCTGTATGCTGTCAATCTCCCGCCTGGTAACACATAACTCACCTGAAGTAGTGGATAAAAAAAGAAGATAAATCAATGAAATAAAAAAAGATAAACAAAATCCAGTTGGCAGATTTTTTGATGGAATCATCTGGGTAAGTGAGAGGCTGCACTACATTACTCACCTGAATAATGCATGATGGGAAATGGAAAGTGCAAATATCACCGCTTACTGTTTTCATCCTTTTTGTTTTTATTTTTCAAGGCTTCATTTTTATCTTTACATTTTTGTTCAAAATGTTTTGTTTCCTTTATGTTCTGATTTAATAATCTTCTCAATGGATTTATTGGTTTCAATTATGGGATATTACAATAAATCATTACAAATTGCAGATCTAGCCCATTTCAAAATTTGTTAAATACATTGATTAGAAAATAATGAAAAATAATGAAGATGTAAGAAAAAGCCATCTTCTTGATGGTATAATTACTCATAATAAATGTTTTTGCAATAATGAAAACATTACACACACGTCAAAGTACATTCAATAAATATGATGATGATCAAATAAAGTCAAATAGAGTTTAATTTGCTTGAAAGGTAGTGGGAAGAATGCATACAATCCCAATCCTTGCTGTATTTCTTTATTATATATGTATTCATTTAAAGCGGTTATCCATCCGTCTGTCTGTCCGTTTGTCCGTCTTCCCGTCTGCCCTGTAATGCACCTACATCCTTCATAGTCGGCCCTCAGATTGGTTGCAAAAAGAAAAAAACTTTCAGTAGTACTTCTGTTTGGAAGAAATTTTTTTGTTTTTTTTGCCAGACAAATGAATAATAAAGATGTAGTTTACACTCACGTTTCAACTGTCTTCTGTTGAGGTTGTGTGTACGTCATAGCATCTCATTACTACAGTTTTAAGTAGATAGCATATTCTCTTTTTTAAGATTTATTGCAAAATTCTCTTTCCTGCTTCACTAAACTGTCTACAGAAAAGAAGAAGGGGACATTTTAAGCTATGATAACCAGCTTCTTTATGGGTAATGTGAAAAAAATAAAAAAAAGGCAATGCACTCAAGCTAATTTCACACCGCCCTCAGCAACAGGCTTTCAAACAACCACTTCCAGTGAAAAGTTGATGTAAATCAATCAATGTAAATGGGCTTCTGCATTCACAAATCCTGCATTCACGCAAGTTTTTACAGCTTTTTTCTGGCTCTGTGCACAAAACTCGTGGCCATTGAACATTGGTTAAAGGCCGAACCAGGTTCTCTTCTGACCAATCAGGGACTGGAATTTGGTAGCGACGGATGGATGGCATCCCCTTTAATTCAAGGAAGTTCCAACCGTTTTAAATTTGATCATGGAAGGGAAATTAATAACTGCGGTTTGTGCCTGGACAGAATGTTATGACACCAAGTCTTTACATATGGGAAGAAAGCTGTGAAAGAAAACACCTGGACAAACCACATTTCGCACAAAACATAAAATAAAGAAGAGGCCCTTCCCTGCTTTTCCAGTGTGAACACGATCGGCTAAATGAGCGTTCAAGAACTCTGTTTGAGCACGTTCAACATCGTTTGTCAGATGCCTGGTGTGAACGTAGAATCACACTTTGTGAAGACACACAAATTGCTAGATTTTCTAATTTTCTAATTTTACAGAAGGTATTTTTGTTTAAAACCTGAACTTTTTATTTTCAGGGTATTTAATTGTTTGGCTGCTGCTTCTTCTTTTCTCTGCTGATTTTCTTGAATTCTGCACAGATGCATTAATCTCCCTTTGGCTCCATGTCGCAGCACTATATATTTGTTACTAGCGTGTGTACCTGCATACAAATATGTAATTAACTCCGTACCCCAGGCTGGGTTTGGAATGTGCATGAACGTAAACAGGGAAAATCAAAATTACTTCCTAATTTAGCTGTTGATTGTAATTTATATCCCTTCCGTCTTTTGTGTCGTACACAAAATTACTCGCAAATAAACAACAACCTGATTGTGCTTCACTCCACAGAGCCTTATGTGTGACGCTGGTGTTCAGTGCCAAGGGTCAGAGGTATGTGAGGGTGGGGCTCGCTGTGCCTCTGTTTGGCTCCATCTCCACCCTGAGAACTATGACGGCGGCTGAGGGCAACATCGCCCCCGATCAGGTGTGTACTCAAAAAAACACAACAAGCTCACAGCATTAATGTCAGAATCAAATGAAAGTAACGTGAGTTTGGTTTGGATCCAAGTAACTTGACTTAAAAACATGAGGCGTTTTCAAGAAGTTTTGAGTGTCCCCAAAAAGCTGTCAAAATAAAAATCATTTGAATTAATAACATAGTTTTGAGCAACACATTAGTTCAGCTTTGTAAATTGTATCTTAAGTCATTATA
Organism: Oryzias latipes; assembly: GCF_053564925.1. Taxonomy (NCBI): domain Eukaryota; kingdom Metazoa; phylum Chordata; class Actinopteri; order Beloniformes; family Adrianichthyidae; genus Oryzias; species Oryzias latipes. The sequence continues at coordinate 34,387,884 of NC_136237.1, read as the reverse complement.
ATACAATGCTTGTTGTTCAGTATTATAGAAGACAGCCTTTAAATATTCTTTTTTTTAATTTTTGACCTACCGGTAAGTAGCTGGTAGATTCCTAAAGCCCTTTCACCAGCCACATTTATTCTGGGAAAAATAAAGATCAAATAGTTAAATTATTTGAAAAATGTAAAGTAAAGTGGAGGTCTTTGGACACGTGATACTTGTTTTATTTAATTAATTACGTTTATATATTTTAATAATAATAAGGGCTGCATGGTGGCGCAGTGGTTAGCGCTCTTGCCTCACAGCAAGAAGGACCCCGGTTCAAGTCCCGGCTGGGGGACATGAAAAACAGAACATCAATGGGGGACCTTTCTGTGTAGAGTTTGCATGTTCTCCCCGTGCATGCGTGGGTTCTCTCCAGGGTCTCCGGCTTCCTCCCACCATCCAAAAACATGCTTCATAGGTTAATTGGCAACTCTAAATTGACCATAGGTGTGAGTGCGGGAGTGAATGAGTGTGTGAGTGAGGACATTCTACCCTGCAACAAACTGGCGACTTGTTCAGGGTGTCCCCCCTGCCTTCGCCCACAAGTGGCCGGGATAGGCTCCGGCAGCCCCGTGACCCCGAAAGGGATAAAACGGTTAAGAAAATGAATGAATGAATGAATGAATATATTTTAATAAAAATAGACAGCAAAAATATGAAAGAACAGAATTATTTTGACTGTTCCCAAATAGGAAATTGTCAGGAACTGGTGGTATTTGACCCAATGTGCAGGAGACCAGGCTTGGTGGCAGAAACCTTAACAAGGAGAAACAAAAAAGGCCACAAAGCAAATGACCTGACAAGAGTGAACTAAAAACAAGACACATAAACAGACACTCCAAGGGAAATTGTGTTTTTAGTAGTTTTAACATGTTCTTATAGCATTTTTTACATGATGGAGGACAGATATAAAGAGATTGAAATGTTATAACTGTGTTTGAGTATTTCTTCATTCAAATCGTGTTAAGCAGATAAAAATCCATGAATAGAAAAAGCTCTGTTTTTGATGCAGCAGCTGAAATGGGCGGACTAAAGTCCAGATACATAAATACATTAAGGCCTTTTTTTCTCATCGGAGCTGGTGTCCGGCTCAAAACTGTACGGCTGGATAGCTCCAGTATTGTTGCCCCTCTTATCTTATAATGGGTTATGAGGGGCTGTAAGCTAGAGAGAGAGAGTGCAAACAAAGGGATCATGGGATATCAGCAGAGGGTTACTTCCGTGCCAACAGTCAAATTTCTGATTAACTCTGACCACTCTGTGGAAAATATGTCTCAGAAAAACAACACAGGTTTTTTGATTTTTGGCTAAAAACTGCAAAATAATAATTAGGATTAAAATACCACTTGGAACTTTTTTACAATAAATAAAAATATAGTTGTTTTGGGACTTCAAAATTCACAGAAATGAAAACAGCTGAGATAATTATGAACAGGAACCTGTTGTAACTGACAGGGGACAGGATTCAAACATAACATGACCAAACACAAGCACTAAAACATCAAGCTAAAGGGAAAATTCCCCCTAAAAAGAACTTATTTTAAACTTGTAATTTGTTTTTCAACATTTTGGTAAAAAAAATAATTTGCCACATTTTAGGATATATAAACAGAACTCAAATGTGCCAAAGTAAAATGACAATCAATATCAATAAGTATTTATTCAATCAATCAATCAATCAATCAATCAGTCAAACTTTATAAAAAGTTGCACAACTCGAAGGACTTTACAATTAAAATTAGAATCGGACAATAGATGAATAAATCAATAAAAAGAGAGAAACCCAGTCCAGCATTTGTGGTGGGCGGGTTTTGGCACAAAACCCTGAAGTAATTTACATAATTTTAAATATCTAGAAATTACACCTGTACTTTTATTGTCTATATTTTGATACCTTGTTATCCATACATCCCGTCACAACCACGTTTCTTTGCTTGTCCAGGTTATTCTTGCGGAACTCTACTCCACCGGTTTCCAGCGCTCTTTCTCAGACGAGGATGAACTGACCATGATTGCTGACAGCGACGTCGTCTACGCTTTCCAAGCTCCTCCCGTTTCCAATCGTGGCGGCTTAACTCCGCACTCAGGTAACTTTGGTAACGGTCTGTCAATAAAACCAGCGGTCCCCAACCCCCGGGCCGCAGACTGGTACCGGTCCTTGGGTCATTTGGTACCGGGCCGCACAGATAGAATAAATAACTTTTATTACTTCCGTTTTATTAATTCCGAAATCTGAAAGATGTTTTATTTTGAAAAATCGCCCAATTCTCTGTTACATCTGTCTTTGTCACTCTTGACGGAGGCCAAGGCGCTCTTTTCGGTCACGTGATAGGTTACCGCTAAAATAGAACCCAGGAGCTAGCAAAATGAGTAAAAACAAACATCTGGAGAGTTTCTTTGCCACGAGGAGAAGGCCCAGCCAGGAGACAGAAGAGGAACATTCAACTTCCAAAAAAAAGAAAGCTACATTTAATAGACAGTACTTCTTTTTTGCAGCATGAGTTTAGGAACGGAAGAGGATGAAGAGACCTATGCGATGTACATTGACATGCTTGTCAAAATAAAAGCATAGAGTTTGTATTGTCAAGTCTCTGTTCCTCCTTCATCGTAGCTTTGTTACAATAGTTGTCCGCCACACAGTGGCGCCACCAGGGGGTGGCCGACACCTGACCACCCCAGGGGCCACCCCACTAGCCACTATAAACTGTGGTAGCATCAGTTGTGCATTTTATCCCAAATGTACAGGCGGCAAGTCTCTGATCACCTAAACCGGCCCACACCCCCTCCCCTCCCTGCTGCCTTTGCGTGCGCGGACATCTAAAGCTAAAGACGCTGGATGCAGAACATGGATAAGACAGTGAGGCTTATCTTCCTTTGGGGTTCACTTCCTCGTTCGAACCCTCAGAGCCTCCGGGGCAGGTTAAACAAAAGAACCAGTCTCAGTTCTTCAAGAGAAACTTTCTTTATTACTTTTTCCTAAAGTCCAAAACGGCGACTGACTTCGCATGTATGCGCTCCACACACGCGCTGCCCCCCTCCCTTCCTGCATCGCGGGAGCACCGGTTTCAGCGTGCACGCACGGACACACATGCACACGCACACACACAATCACACATCCCAAAGCACTACATTTCTTTTCATGCCTGTTAAATATTTCCTGTGGTGTCTTTTAACAATCTCTTTACTGTACTTTAGATCACCTGATCTGTATTGTGCGCAAATACTTGGTGCAAATACGCCACATCATCAGCGGTGGTGGAGGTGCCATTACTTTTTATTAATACGTAAAAAAGGATGTCCCTGTCACACGCGCCTCTCATTTTTATGGCACTATTTAAGCACTGGTTGTTGTGTTACCGCAACATTTTGATATGTTTTTGACCCGTTTCCACAGAGTTACCTATAGTCATTAGTTGACGCTTGTGTATGTCAATTTTCAGAGAATGCAGAGAAATTCAACATATATTCTTATTTTAAAGAAAAGAAAAGTACAGCAGAAGCATTAATTTGGTAAGAAATGGTAGGAGAGCAACAGAGGAGTTGTGAGGAGGAGGAAGATGAGACAGAGCATCATGATCCACAGCCAGCATGAATGACAGAAGATAATAAGGAAGACAAAGATGAGACAGCATCAGACTAGGTACAGTCAGCATCATTGGTCAGAGAAACAAAGCAGAACTCAGCAAAAGGGGTTCGACCTGTTCCTGGACCAACAGGTGACGTTAGAATTATGTTGCACTAATAATGAAACAGTTTCATGTTTATTAGCCTGAATAGAAATGTCTACAGATATAATTAATAATTACCATGGAAGGGTATTTTTATTTTTATTTCAGAACAACTGATTTCAGTCAAGTCCCAGTCAAGAGCCGAACACCCCAAGCAGACACACCTAGGCATTAAATGTATATAAAATAAATAAAAATATATCAGTAGTAGTATCTACTAATGATAGCTACTAGTATCTATAGTAGTATCTACTAATGATAGCTACTAGTATCTATAGTAGTATCTACTATAAGTTAATGTTCTACAAAATATCAGTAGGCATTTAACTTTCTGTTAGTTTTCTAAAGGTTGTTTTACTACCTTTAGTAGAATAAATTTTAAAATGATAGCTCATGGTTTTTGTGTGCCACCCCAAGATTTAATGTGGCCCCCTACTGGCCACCTCCATGAAAAATTTCTGGAGGCGCCACTGCCGCCACATCTTAAAGACCGGTCCGGGAAAACTTTAAATGACGCCATACTGCTCCGCGGCGTTAAAAAGCTTGGGGACCACTGAATAAAATCTATTTAAGCTTTACTCATCCCTCACAAACAATTTCTTTATCAGTCCACTTGAGCTGTTTCAACATTTTTACTGTGAAAATCAATGTCTAATGAATCCTGTTTTATTAGCAGATATTTTACTCTGCATTGCAGCACAGAGTGAGGAAACCTTCATTCTGCTTTTGTATGGATGGCAGCACCCTAATGAATTAGATTAGATTGAAAATCTGAGTGGTGGCATTGGGAAAGAAAAAAAAGTTTCTGGAGCGTCTCACGTGAATGAGCTTCTGCAAATTAAATTACTGTGATTGAATCTCCAAATTCAGCCAACTGAATTAATGTGTCTCAAACTACACATATTTGTCCAATAAATTCAATTTCACTTTGGTAAAAGCAGCTTTTTTGTGTTTTTATCACTATTTATGCATTTTCATCCAGGTATCCAAGGTCTAGCATGACAACAAGGAAACAGATTTTTTGTGTACTGCTAAGTTACTGAAATGTTGCTTTAGAGGCACATTTCTCCATTGCAGATCAAACAGGAGAAAATACTGCAAGTATTTAAAAACAGTTTCCTAGCGCAGAGCATCTCGTGGAGGTTCTGCAAAAGGAGAGCTTTAATTAACTGGCATGCTTTGGCTTCTTTGCAATTTGTGAAACATGTTGCATTACAGGTGTGTCCAATCGCATTCCTCTGGGCCTGGTCTCACTATCTGTCTTATCTACTTCTGTCTCAAAGTCTAATAAATATTTAATTGTTTGTGTTTTAATTCTCATTTTTAAATCTTTTTCCACACTTTATGCATTTCTCAGGCTGTTCTAGGAAAGCAATTTCCACATTGCTGCAATAATCAGGTTTTCTTATTCCTGTTCTAATTACCTCAAGCAGGTGTGTTCCAGCAGTTAGAAGCAGCGAGGGCACAGGTAGAAAAAAAAAGGATTTTAAAATACCAAGAGATGCCCTACTGGAGTAAATTTCATTTACTGTCAGTAACAATATTTAATTAAAAACATTGTTTTATTTCTCCCTGTTTTTAAGCTTATTGTCTATCCTCACTTTGCCAACATTACACACCCAAACTCAAGAACTTAAGTGTCTATGTAATTAAAATACGAAGGCAAAAGCCCAGTTCTAAAAAACATGGAGGAGAAAAATACAATTTCTTGTATTCCTCCCACAGGTGAGCAAACACCAAGTAGATCATTGTGCTTGTTGTGTTAAAGCAGGAAAACTGGGGAGAAATGTCTGACACTGGAGCCTAAGGACCAGGGCTGAGGATTGCTTCTCCACAGTTTTTCTACATCAGTGGTCTCCAACATTTTTCAGGCCCCGGATCGTTTTACGTCAGACAATATTTTTCGGACCGGGCTGTACAAGCCTGAAGTCTTATTTTTATTTTTGTTTTTTAGCCTCCAGTTTCCTTGAACATTTGAGGCTGAAATTTATCTTCTGTAAAATATTTGCCGCTCATTTAAACTTTATTTGCTAGATTTCGTGTAGGAACCTCAAAAGTGGGACAAATTTTCTCCTAAAGGGCCTAACTGTCAAAATAGAAGTTAAAAATCAGATGCCAAATACAACCTTGTCCAACTTTTAAGGTGCCACAGATTAATGCATTGAAAAAAAAGTTGCTGCAACTGCTATTTTTAAAATATAATAATAAAAGGTTTGAGCAACTTTATGTTCTGCATCTTCGTAGCGATAGGAAGCTGGTTGCTAAACATTATCTATTACAAATCTGGAGTAAAGACTCCTGGTTTTGTCTTTTAAATGCTGCTTCCTTTTATTTTGAAGTCAAATGCTCTTTTTCTGTGTCCTCACTGGTTCTTTTCTGCGAAAAGAAACTTTCCAAATATGTTAGTATTTTGTGCTTTGCTAGTTGGTTCAGTTGGTGCAGCCGCTTTTAGAAATTATTGATATGAGCAAGAAACTTGACATGTCTCAAGAATAAGCTGGGTGTGGTGGAGAGAATCCAGTAGTTTTCCAAAATTAAACTTCCTTCAGAATCAGATTATAAATTAAATAGTTGAATAGACATAGTCTTTTTCCGTGCAGCCCGGTACCAACTCCTCGGACCGATACCAGTCCGTGGCCCAGAGGTTGGGAACCACTGTTTTACATGACTATTTCAACTATTGTGCTTTTGAGTTTGTCAAAAGATACAGCATTTTTAGCTGTGCTTTAAAGAAAGAAAGAAACATTTTTAAGACTTTAAAAACTAGATGCAACATTTTTGCTTTCATCTCTGCTAGAATTTCAAAGTTGGATTTCTATCAGATGGCACAGTTAAAGAAAAGGAAAATCAAAAACATGTCTTTGGTATTGCCAGTAGTCATTAACAAAAATTGTATTGATTCTTGCTCTTTTCGTGAGCTAGTTGCCTTTTTCAAAGCTTAGATTTTAGACTATGTTAAGTGATATTATCTATAGACAAACATAAAAGATCTTCAAAATTTCTCCACCTAAACCTAAGTCAAACTTTAAAAGATGTAGCAAGAGCAAAGAAAAGTTTTCCTGCTGTGTATCATGACTTTTTCCTGGATCTTGTGTATCACCTGTGATAAATGATAAATTAGCTGACTTGCATGACTCCCTTAGGCAGTGTGAATAAACATTTGTTTGATAGCTTCATATATGAACCTATGAAGACCCAAATAACCTGTAACTGTGTTGCTCAGCTTTTTCTGTTAGCAGTGCGTTGGAGGGACGTATTTGAAGTTTGCATGTCATTATCTGATCAAAAAAGAACAATCTGGTCAGCATGTTTTCCTGGTGAGCAGTGCGTCTCTGTAAAGGAACTGTTGCAGGTTAGATAAAATGGATTTGATGGTAACTAAAGCTGCCAGCGTAAGTCAGTTCATTCTAAATCATAAAAGTTTTACAGATTTAACTACATTAAAGTTATTAGGCGTGAAGCCGAGCGAGCACAGGCACAAAAAGCAATTACATTTCCCTTACTTTCACTAAATTTTTATTGACAGGTGAAATTTGGGTGTTAAATTGAAGAGTCTGGGGGAAAAAAATCAAATACGCATTTAAAGGTTTTTACCTCTTAGTTTAATTTCAGTTGTAGCTTATATTCTACACCAGTATCCTCCAGAGTTCTGCCTGTTTTTGTGACTCATGAGGTTTCTGCAGAGGTGATGAGCCAAATCAAGGGTCCTGTAGGGTCAAGATAAGGCACCTAATAAAAAAATCCTTTGAAAAGCAAAATAATCAGTTTAATTCAGTTCAATTATCGTCTAATAATGTAATTTTTCACCCCCCAAAACTAGAGAGCCGGAGTTGTGGGTGGGACCGCTGCCACAGAGCAACCCGGCCCCCCTCCTCCTCCCCGTTGCAGAGCAGGGACCCTAATGGCCTGCACAGCTAATTTTCTACATCACAAATAAGCTCTGTTTTTCGGATGTATTAGTACTCAAAATGCTATCTTGAGCTCACTTTTCTTCATTTTCAAGAGATAAATGCCACAAGAACACGTTAAAAACACCAAAGTCGTGATTTTCATTGTAGTGGGTCTTTAAATGAGTTCATACTGTAGCTGTCGTCACACAAAAGCTGATTCCAAACCCTTCACATATAACATAGTTTTAAGCAAAATGAGTGGTAGGTCAGTTGAAATAAAATTACTATTATAGTTTTGGAAAAAAAAGCTTAATGGTGTGTTCAGAAAAGCTCTGAATTCAGGGCCTTTTAAGAGAAAAATAAGCAAATATAATTGCGGCTTTGACAGCAGTGGGTAGTGGATAGAAATGAAAGGCGGATTAGGCCACTGCTCCCTCCAGATCTGCTCCAGTTCATAAAGATAATCAGGGCACTTTTAATGGAAAACACATCTTATTGTGTCCATTTTCTGTCACACTGTCGATGCATTAATGCTGAGGAAGCATTTCCCAGTGGATTATCTCTGTAATGCCACATTCAGAAAGGCAGTTTGACTGGTAATAACAACAGAGGAATGCTTGGTTTCTATTCATCCCACTGAGGCTGATATGCATGCTTCTCTGAGAAATCAAAATGGCTGCAGGTCTCATGATTGGGACTTCACTCTGTTCATTATGGCCTCAAAATTTGCTCCCTTTAAAATTCCTCCTGCCATCATGAACCCTCTCATACCGGGCTCTGCAATAAATCCATCGTTAGTCAAGACCATTTGTCATAGAATTAATTCAAATTTGGCCTCATTTTCTTGATAAAAAGAAAAATGGCTGTAAACTCTCTTTTTTTTTATATAAATTTTATTTTTCATGTTTAAAATTATTATGAATCATGTTGCTAACACTGTGTAGTGGATTAAACGCACAACAACTGAAGTGTGTGCTAATGTCACATGACTAACCAACAAAATAAATGTCATTTCATTATATTATACAAATCTATACACACAAACATTATACGTTTTCATAAAAGCATTGTAAATTTACTATGTGATGTTTTCTGTGTTTCGTGATATCTAAGTGTGCTCCTTTGATTTTAAAGTTTATGTTCAATAACCTATGGACGTTTTTTTCTACCCATAATTCAACGTTATATTCCATTCTCAATTGACAATGCTCTATGCAGGTCAGGCTTGCAATTTTAAAATGCATTTTGCAATTGAAAGTTCAATATGAAAAAATGCAATTCAATTTTACATTTTGAAAATAACAGTTAGTTTTTAATAGAAAAAAGCTAAATCAATGCAATGCATTTTCATTTGAATGACAATGGAAAATTCAATAGATTTTGCTTCCGTTTTAGATTTTATTAAAACAATGTAAGGTGAATTATTGTATTTCTCTCAAATTGCATGATCACAATACAAATTGAATTGTCAATTGAGTCACTTTGAATTATGGGTGAAAAAGAACTTCAATAATAACTAAATGTAATGCACAAAATTATTGAATAAGAATAAATCTTACATTTTTACTCTTTCAACTTTAAATTTGACACTTGACTGTTTTTTATGTCTGTATCATGAACAAATATAACAAACACAAAGTGAAACAGGTAAATGAAATGAATTTTAGGAATGCTTAAAGGAAACCCGTTGATCTCAAAAACACTTGTCCTCTTCATGTTGGTGAAAAGAAAACCTTGTTCCCACGTGAGTTAATGAGATTTAGCATTAACAGGAAGTGATGGCAGAAGTTTAAGTAATGGAGAACATCAAACATCGAACAATCGATTTATTTCCAAAGTGCCTCAATCACATTCTGTTTCTCATTCAGCAAATGAGTCCATTTGCATATGAATGAAGCAGTTAAAGCTGTGTGGGCCTGAAGGGGAAACTTTCCTCCTGTTGTGACCAAGTACATCTCTAGTTTTTTTTTCCAAAAACATAAATGAAAGAAAATGTCACAATTTAGGTTTCTCTTTCTAACATGGAACACCTGAAAGAATTTTGACTCAAAGATATAGGGTTGAAGGTTATTTAAGCAGAGAAAACTGTTGCTGTTGTTTTAAATAACCCACTTTCATATAACTTTTCTTTTTAATTAACTGAACCATGTGATTCAGGCGACTCGACCTGCTTAAAACATCAGTGATGCAGTCAGTTGTTGATGTTCCTATCTCTTTCCTCTGCCTTTATACGGATTATAACTCTGTTTATGCATAAATAAATACATATAGTTGGACTTAATGCTGACATGTGAGTTTATTGTATTGCACAAATGGTTATGAGGATGTTTTAGCTCCTTTTAAATGGTTTTTCAGACACTTTTTTTTACATTTTGTACAAAACGAGTGACGGTGACAGCATAGTTTGAGGCAACAGTTGATGTCCTGTTGGATATACACAGATCAACTTATTTTAGGTAACATTTTTTAAACAAACTAAAAAGGTGTGCCTGTTCTATAATTAGTCTTACCGCTTTGCTTTTACTGAGTTATTTTTTTTTAAACTAGATTGACAAAAATGACATTGTGTGATTAAACTCATGAACACGTGAAGTCAACATGAACAGCAGCTGCATTACTTTCGGAACTTCTGAGGGAAGTACATTTCTCATCTGCTGGTCTTGCTGCAGGAGCTAACAGGTTTGCGATGAAGATGACCTTTTGAAGGTTAAACTTAGCATCAAGTGTGAATGAAAAATGGTTAAAGTGAAAATAGAGATGTTTTAAATGCTAAACAAGCTGCTGTGAATGAGACAGAAGATATACCAGAGCTCTAAGACAGAATAGTCAGGACAAACTGCAAGTATCCAGTGAGCTGTAGTTTCTGGATAAAGGTGTTTATGTGGATGTCCCTTTCATCCTTTGTTGACTCTTCATCTTGTTTAGAACAAACTGGGTTTTGAAAGAACGTACTCACGATTCCTGTTGAACAAGCTTTAGATTCCTGAAACAAAAACACTTCATAAATGCACAATTTTCCGGCACTTTTACCGTTTTGTTGAACTTGTGATTCGTAACCTGTGTGCTTTTAGCACGGCTGACCAATATTTCAGACATGATGCAACGTAATGCAAAATCCCCAGGGCAGTTTGAACTAATCTTGAGTGGTGTTGTTTTTTAACAGGAAAAAGAGGCTCGGATGATGTGACTTCTTTGTGTAGATAAAGAGGAGGGCGGATTATGAACTGGAAGCAGCTGAGAATAAATAAAAAGAAAGATTAAACTGGGGTCCCTGTATCTCATCTGCCAAATTTCTGCAGACCGAAATCTCAGATGTTCAAATGTCTTAAGTGCTTTGAGCAGTTAGCAATGTAAGGACCCCTGTTTTGGGGTTTTTTTGGCCTGTATTATTGTGTCCAAAAATGTTTCCTAGAAATAATCCCATTGTGGTTTGGTTCCTCGGATGGTTCTCTCGTCTGAAGGTTATATTCATATGCCGTGTTACTTGTCGCATCATGTTCAGCACTCTTGATAGAACCTGAAGTGCATTTTATTCAACCGGGGATCTCTAGCTGAAGCAACATCTGATGTTGCAGATTCTGTACAACAAGAAAAAAAAGAAAATGTGTCTGACGCTGAAGCCCGAGAACCAGTGTTGAGCTCATCAGCAGTTTCCTCTTTATTCTAAACCCGTGGTGTCCCTTTCAGGGTCACGGAACCTAACCCAGCCACTCGCCAGTCTAATGTAGGGCCACAATCACGTACACACTCGCATTCACACCTCTGGACAGATTTAGAGTAACCAATTAACCTATGAAGCATGTTTTTGGATGGTGGGAGGAAGCCGGAGAAAACCCACGCATGCACGGGGAGAACATCCAAACTCAGAAACACAGAAAGGTCCCCTGTTGGTGTTCTGTTTCAGGTCCCCCAACGAGGACCTGAACCATTTTAACTGGAATTAAACAATGTAAAGAGTCTCTGGTAGAGGAAAAGCAAGATACTAAACAGAAAGAAACTAAAGAAACTAAGAATGCTGATGAAAGACGGGGATGTATTTGTTAGAACAAGTGCAGTCTTCTGTTGGACAAATCTGTGTTCAATTAATTTCATAATTCACGTCATAACTAATCAGAAGGATGCGTCTTTTTTTCCCCTCTTATTACTGCTTTTCTCTATTATTTCAGCTGTCTTCCCTTCACTTTTAATTACACTGAATTAAGGGGGATTGTTAAAATTGTTGCATCACAATGGTTTTGTGAAACGACCAAGAAATCATCAACTTATCGCAAATTCCATCTGTTTTTGCCGGCACTCTTCTACTGTTGTTTCCGGGGACTTATCTCACACCTCGCTGTGATAATTATGTGTTAAAATTAGAGCGCCCTGCTCCTTCCCTTTGCTTACCCCCTCCCAGCTCTGTATTCTATTCTATTTTACACTTCCCTCTGACAGTGATTCTCATCTGTCCGTCTCTGGAATTGGGAGGAAGTGGTGTGAGATTGAGCGTCTGGCAGGAGGTTTTTCCCAGCACTCCCGGGGGACCGAGGGGGCTGGAATGACTGTGCTTGTCATGCACGAAGCATCACTTTCAGAATTAGCCGTTTAAATACACTATGTGTTAGGAAAGTGGGGACTGACTGCATAAACAGCCCCCCCTATGGACACTTCCCCGTTTCACAGAGCAGTGAGCAGATTTTCTTTTCTCCAATAAAGTGGAGTCTCGCTAACAGGGGCATTTGTAATAAGTATGCCTTTGAGATGTGAGTTTTATTGGAATGAATGTTTGGCAGCAGCTCTTGTTCGGGACTTGAAGAGGTAAAAGCGTTCCCATGTTCCCTGCTGGCTCTAGATTTTTAGATTAACATTAAACAGAGACTTTATTGGTTTACAGTTTATATTTTAAATCTGCAATTATTTAAACGGAGCGGTCAGAGGGTGAAAATTAAAATAGCAAAAATGATCAAAGTGCCAAAGATTTTCTACTAATCACTTTTGGAGTTTGCATTTGCTGGATTCCTTCCTCATGTATTACTTATGTGTTTGCATATTTGCAAAAAATTAAAAGAGAATTTTAGTTAACAGGCTGGTTTTTCCGACAAACTCCAAGGATTTTTGTTGGTTGTGTGGCTGTACCTTAAGTCGTCCCTCACATCAAAAGAAGAAATAAAAGCAACACACTCACTTTCATTTTGCTTTTGCCGCAGGCAGTTGTGCACGCACAGGCTTCAGTTTGGCTTAATCAAGTTTGTTTTTCCTCCTGTTGCAGTGCATTTCTTCCTGTAAGTGTGAAGTGCACTGGAGTATGAGCCAAAAGATCAAGACTGACTCTCGAAAAGCGAAAATTTGGATCCAAAACGAATCACAAAAAAAAATAATAAATAAAAATACAGCCTTACATGATGAATCTTCTCAAAAATTTTCTCAATCAGATTTATTTAGAAACCAAAGCAAAAAGGAAAACTTATAGGAAAACGTATAGGAAAACATCCTAACTCAACATTTGTTTGTGAAGTATTGATTTGCGAAGGGGGGTCTAAGGGCAGGGATGCCAGTATAGCTTAGTCAGTTTGTTAGTATTTTTCTATTGAACTCTTTGTATTCGTGATCCTTTTGATTTCATGTTTTACTTCGAAGCCCATCGAGACGACTGTTGTTGTGATTTTGGGCTATACAAATAAAATTGAATTGAATTGAATTGAATTGATTTTGTGATCCATAACTCAAAACATAAAAAATGTTTTCCCCGAAAATCTTTGGATTAAAAAAATTGAGAATAAATACATGAACAAGTAAATAAATGGGCACAAGGCAGTTGGAGGGGATTCACAAGAAATAAATGAAAATGAAACCATGTACATGCAATATAGAACATAAAAGGAAAAACACAATAAAATATTACAAACATGACACTACTTATATGAAACATTGAGCTTATAGAATATGTTTGGGATTTCTTTGTCTGAAAGAAAACCATTTTGTTCTGTGTTTTGTACAGAAGATGTCTTTTAACTTGAAAAGAACAAGTTAATTTGTCCATGGAATAAATTTCCTCCACTACTCACATCGTGACTTGTGTTTGTCTTTTCACAAGCTGCAATATTTCCAAAAGATCCCTGTGTTTCTGTCCAGCTATGTCTCCAAGTAACATTCCCAACAGAATAAAAAATGGTGCGATTTTAGGAAAATTATAACCCATAATGGATTCAATAGTTGTCATAACATTGTCCTGAAATAATGAGTGATCGGTACCTGCGTGCCCACAATGCCTCCAGCAGAATTACATTTCTCCAGCAGTTTATTTACAGTCCGTGGTTTTGTAAGGAGTATCAAGCTAATTTTTTATCCAGAATAAATCTGATGCCTCCTAGTTTTTACTTTTTGAAATGTTTAATCTAGAGCAGTGTTTTTACAACCGGTGTGCCGCGGGACACTAGTGCGCCGTTAGAGATGGTCAGGTGTGCCGTGGGAAGTTGCCCTCATTAACTGATCCTAAAACATTTTGCATCTCCAGGATATCAGCTCTTTGTTCATCCAAACAGGCCCCGATAAAGCACAGAGTAGTTAGGAACATGAAAGATCATAAAAGATGTTTATTTGATTCTATTAAAGACACTTGGATAAAAATGACGGTACCGGGATTTAGCTACAGCTAAAGCTGTTTTCGGACAAGACCCGCCTCTTTAACTGTCTCCGCCAATCATTGTTGGTGGCTTAATCACGTGTTATCAGTTTGACCAATCAGAAGTGGTTATAGTCTTCACCTCCTTGTTCCGATTTAGCTCATAAAGTCTCTCAGTTCCAACAAAGATAGATAGATAGATAGATAGATAGATAGATAGATAGATAGATAGATAGATAGATAGATAGATGACTTTATTAATCCCACAATGGGGAAATTTCATTTATCTGTGGCAGCAACTATACCAGCTAAAAAATACCAGCTAAAGCTCATCTTTAGCGGTGTAGCTTTCCACAGAATCCACAGAATGAGTCTTACTTGTTAAATGTCTTGAAACCACAAAGAACACACATCGGTTTTTAAATCTTCTATCTTAACTTTTATTACATCTTTTAGAAAAAAAACAGCTGCAACTTCCAGCTTTTTCTGCCACAATTATCACAAAATGCATGTGAGATTGCAGAGGGGCTGTAGATCGATACAGACTACGAGTTTCTCCTTTTTTTCTTGGATGCTGGTGTGCCGCGGGATTTTTGTCAAGGTTGAAGTGTGCCGTGGCTCAAAAAAGGTTGAAAAACTCTGATCTAGAGGAAGTCCTGGCAGATCGGTGTGATGAAATTCTCCATAAAACCACCTCTTAAAGGTGTCTGACTCTGTTTGCCAGAGGACACTGCTGGACTGCTCTTAGCTCTACCAAAGGAGGTAATCTTCTTGGTCCAGTTCCGCTGCAGTTTACTGTGATGCTACAATTTCTCTTCTCCAGAAAGCGTCTGTTCTAATTTCTGAAGAAATCTTGCTTGCAGCACTTTGTCTGGGTCTTAATCCTCTGAACACTTGCGTCAGAGCTTTACATCTTTTCGCGCTCGCTGTCCTCCTTGTGTTTGTGTAAGCCGAGGATTAGTGCTGATTCATTCCATGTTAATGATCAAACAAGTGGCGGCTAATTAAATCCTCTGATAAAGTTCACATTTCCACAGAGTGCCCCCTCCAGCTGCTGCTGCTGCTGCTGCTGCAAGTGTTGTGCATAAATCTGCACATGCAACAAGTGTTGCTCTTTCTGCAGGTTTTATTTTGACCTGTGATTGAAAAGAAAAGATGTAGAAATGTCACGTTAGGGGGGGGGGGAGCGTTTGCATCACAGATTCTTGTTTTGTATCACAAAGCTCTTATATGAGCTCAGTCCATTTGAGTAGAGCCTCCCAGCTCTCTGCAAAAGGCTTCATTAATGGTCTTTATTAGTCTTTGGTGGACATCAAAAGACAGCAGTTTTTTTCAGTTGATAATGATTTTACTGTATTTTTTATTCCTACTGTCTTAACAAACCTGCGCCAGAGAGCTGTAGGTTAAAAGAGCACTTCAAGCATCATGTGAATGATTGTTATTTTTTTTTAACTACCCATCTCTCTCTATCCTCCTCCTGTTCTCCTCAGTGTATCATCACAGCCTCCCCTCCTCTCCTCACTCCTCCACGACTGGGGCTGCAGGTCAGAAGTTACCTCAGTCTGGACGCCTCTCCTCGGAGTACCTGAACCACAGCAGCTCCTCCAAGGTCATCCTGCTCATGTGCAACACAGTAGGGTCTGGCCAGCACGCTGCCAGGTGAGCTGCTCACCCTCACATGCACTGGCAAAAAATGTCCTTCTCAATACAAGTAAAAAAAATGAGGTTTACACATTGTCATAAATGTAAAAAATCTAACACTTGGACTAGTAGAATTTCTCTTGGCAAGATATCTTAAAATATTTTGAATGTCTTCCTTTTGAAGACAAGAATGTTATCTTGAAATTAGCAATACTCATATTTAGACTTTTTCTCTTGTAATTGAAAATATTATGTGTTAAAATAGGCATGTATTGGTAAAAAAAAAGTGTTGTCTCTTTAAAGTGTGGATAACATACATATAAATACTTTTTTCTATAAAATATCCAATTTAAAGCACTACACCATGAACCTTAATCATCCTAAAATAAGATTACACATTTAAAAATCAAATTTTCCTTAAGATTATATGTAAATTATGACTCAATTACAACTTTCCAGGTTTTCTAAATCAAGACCTTTTACTGTTCACAAATAAAACTGAAGATCAAATGACTAAACAAGATATTCAAGGTTTATTGTCCTAAAACAAGTTGTTATATCTCGCTGAAAGGTTACTAAATAGGTAGTTTTCTCTTATATCAAGATATTCAAACTTGAAACTAGACAAAAATAGTGAGATTTTGTGTTTTTGCAGTGCATTGAGTTGACTTTTGCAGCATTTAGGATTGGCATATGACAAAAAAAAATCAACAGATAAAGTTGGCTCGCATTTGCCACATTTTATTGCATTTTTGCAAGACAGAAAAGCATCATAGATGTGTCAATTTTTTTAGTTTTTTGCATAACGGAGCACCAGCAAAATAGTAATGAAAATCTTAAATAGCAACACATCTAAACACAGTTCTACTCTCACACACATGTAGCGTCAATAGTCCCACTCTTTGTTAAGTCGAGGTCAGGAAGTGTCCGTGAGGGTTACTGGTTAACTTTTGGCCGTCAGTGGACTCTCTGTGCACTCAGAGGCATTCCCATCACATTCCTTCATTTCATTTCTAACCCTCTCTGCATGGATCGATGATTTCTTCTGTCTGAGAGGAAGACAGATTTCTAAAGTGTCATGATTGAAGTCCTCTCGTCTGTTGTTTGTAACATGGATATCTCTCATGCCTGCACACGTCCACGTGTGGACGCTGGCTGAGCGTGAACAGATTGCTGATGTTGGGAAATGTCAAGATCTGACATTTGAAGCCTCATCTGCTCACAAACTCTTTAAGACTCATTTTTCCTTACACATGCTGCTTATTTTTCCAGAAAACTTTTGTAAAACTTTTTTTTTTATTGAGAAGTTCCCATAATGGTGACTACAACAGAGCTTAAAAAGGTCAAAACTGTGGGTCAAGTAACGTCACAGTTTGTGTGATAGATCTAGACCTGTGGTATGTTATGTTTTGTTTGTAGCAGCTTATGTTCATATGCTCTGTTCTACTGCATCAACTATGTAGAACATCTGCCCTGTAGAAGCTCCTCCACAACAGTGCACAGCAGCAGTTGTCCTTTATCGATAAACTGTTTGCATCTATCATTTAAAAAGTTTCAGATGTTTGAGTTGATTTCCCAGAATGCTTAAAACCAGTAGACCACTGACTTTAGTATTATACTCCGATCAATAAACAATGCTAAAAAAAAGAAGATTGATTTCAAAGACAAAACACGTGTACCTTTTTCTATCAAGTCATTGTCATTGTCACGTTCAAGAAACCAGTTTGAGATGATTCCATTTTTTTGACATGGCGCGTTATCCTCCTGGGAGTAGCCATCAGAAAATGGTTCAAGGTGGTCGTAAAGGGATGGACATGGCGAGCAATTATTCTCAGGTAGGCTGGGGTGTTGTAACCATGCTTAATTAGCCCAGTTTAGCTTAGTCCGTTTAGTTTAGTTTAGAAATTAACTATTGTATTTTATAACAGATTTTAGTTTTTTTCCAATTAGTGAAGCCCGTTGAGACAACTGTGTTGTAATATCGGGCTATTTTCTCTTTTTCGGACCATTCTCTTTAAACCCTAGAGATGGTTGTGGGTTAAAATCCCAGTAGATCATCAGTTTCTGATATAGTCAGACCAGCCCGTCTGGCACCAACAACTATGCTATATTCAAAGTCACTTCAATCACCTTTCTTCCCTGTTCTAATGCTCGGTTTGGACGGCAGCAGATCGTCTTGACCATGTCTACATGCTATGCTGCCATGTGCTTGGCTGATTAGAAATGTGTGTTAACAAGCAGTTGGACAGGTGTGCCTAATAAAGTGGCCGGGTGTGTGTGTGTGTACTAGTGCAAATATGTCTATTGTCTATTTATATTTATGAGCAATAATGTCAAAGGTGGTAAACTTATTACTTCAAATCTCGTAAATTTACGACTTTATCCTTGTAAAAAATCCTGTTTTTTTATTTTTTTTATTTTTGCCATGGCCCTAATTCTCCATCATAAGTGCCATAAAATAATTGGCAAAGAAAAACATTAAATGTTTTGCTCTCCTTCAGATTTGGACCTCCATTTCTCATGGTTGAAGACAGGACCGTGTCCTGGGATCAGCTGACGCAGAGCATCCTTAGCAATCTGTACTACCTGATGGCCAACGCATCTCAGTCTCAGGTGATGTTTCTCACTCCACTCGCTGTGTTCTGGGTCTTCAGGCCTTTAGATCAGAGGCTCTCATCCTTTGTGAACTTTGACATTTCACTGTTGAAAATTAAAATATCAGCACCAATGAGAGGCTGACCTTGAGGAAGTTCTTTTTCAGTTTTATTTACCTGTTTTTTCCTATCATCTGATATTTTCCTAGTATTTGATACTTATTTCTTTAATAGTTAACCAACATTTAGTGCTCTAAAATGAGGTAGAATCTGATATAGGAGACTTTTGACCTGTGGGTCAAGAAATGAACATCAGTACGAGTTTTAGAGCACAAATGTCTGTGATTTTAAATATAGAAAGCTGCTTTTATCTTAAAATGTATTATTCCTTTGTGTCCTGATGGTTAAATTACAGAAAGGCACTAAACACTGCAAGTATGTCTGTTTGCCACATTTTTACATGCTTAACCACCTGAAAAATACAGGAAGAAACTACTTTAAATATTAAAGCAAAAGAAAAATCAATTTCGTATGTATAAATTTTAAAACGGTAGCTACATTTCAAACACTGTGTACACAGAGCCTCCTGAGATCCAAATATGTTTGCTTGACGATCATCCAGTGTTGTGCTTTAAAATTCCTCCTCCGTCTTCATTTCCTAGGTTGCACAGAAGGTTTTAACTGCTGACGAGCTCCACTTTTTGTTACCCAAAATAAATTCATGTGATCCTCCCGTGTAAATTTTGATCACTTCCTTTTAAACATGCATCTGCGTACAAGCATCTGGCTCTCGCTCTCAGAGTGTCAGGAACCGTCGAGAAGTTGCTGGGACCAATGAAATGGTGATGGTCAGTGTTGGATGTGCGCTCATCCTGCAGCCTTCTCTGGAGGGTGGAAGATGGGAAGAAAGAGCAGCTCTGACCCGTGACTATTGTCACATCAGTTCAGTAATTATTACCTCTGAGCTAGCTGTGGCCTCTTTTGACCTCATCGCCTCCTCTTTCATGAATAAAATAGTCATTAGAAACACCCTAATTACGCCCATGATTGATTATTGATTGATAATTCCAATGTGTTAAGTGAAAAGGATGGCTTATATTGTAGGGCTCCTTTGTTGCGGGTTGTTTTTGATGCAAAACAAAGGAAAATCTGGTAGATAAGATTTAGTTCCTTCCTTTGTTTGTTTACTTTTTCATGTTTCACAGCCGATTAATGTTTTATTTAACATAAGTTTCAGGTCTTTTGACCACTGTCAATTGGAAATACTGTGCTCAAATTTTTCATTTGGGTTTCAGATGATCAGTTCACATTGTTTTGGCGCCACCCAGTGGCAGTTTAAGCATATTGCAACCTAAATTTTCTTTTTTTTTAAAAGACTTAAAACTGAGTTCAAATTTACTGAAACACATAAAAGTGTTCATAGAAGTGCTGATCAGTTCTAGTTCTAACTCATGTGTCTGGAGCTTCTCTGTCCATTCTCTCTAATAAATCAAAAAGATTAAACAATACTTTAGCTGTGATCACACATTAAAAAATGCTTATTATCCCACAATGTTTCAAAAACTTTGTTTTAAAAGATATGACTATTTCAAAATGAAGAAAATTCATTATTTAGTTGTGATTTTTTACTTCTTTCACATTTTTTTTCTTCAGATGTATTTTATTAAAGGCTAAATGCATCTGAGTATTCTTTGGGATTTGTACATTTTTTCTTAATTTCACAAAATTCTAAATTTTCTTTGTGTTTTTTCTTCCTTGTTTGTCTTTAATTTAATTGTTTCACACAAACAAATAGAAAGTCATTTGGGCTCAGGGCCAGTAAATGCCCATTTTGGATTTTATTTTAGCCATTAAATAGATTCAACTTAGCATTAAAATCCAAAAGAATAAAACAGCAAATGTTTTTTTTTTCCTTTTAAATGTAGATTAATATAAATACATAGAAAAAAAAAAGAAAAGAAACCCCATTTTTTATAAAGAGAAAAGCCAATAGAAATGCTTTGCTGAAGGAGCCTCACTTGATTTGAATGCATTTGTTTCTGTTACAAATGTTTGGGTTGAAGTTTGTGTGAATGTTGCAGTCATATGAGTGAGATGCATACTTGCAGTGACTCTCTCTGTGCGCTGGGTGGTGCAGGCTCTGCTGTTTGGTAAGGACGCTCAGAAGCAGAAGTGTTTGGGACCTGCAGGCGAAAGCTGCTGTTTTTCACCCATGTAAATGCTCCTGGCTTTGTATGTTGAGGATTTAACTTCTGCACTACCGTTGGAAAACATTTTAATCGTTTTCAGATAGAAAAATGTGATATTTTTAAAGATGACTGATTAGTAAAGTAATAAATTGATCAAGAAAATGGATTTTCTTCTCACCATGAGTTTGAGGGGACCTCAGTTTCCCCCCCTGTGGCTTTGTTATAATATTGTTTGCTACTATAAGTGTGCTACACTGCAGGACTGTGCTGGACTGCATTCACCGTTTTTATACAATTCCTAAAATGTCTCTTGGTTTCGAAGAAAGTGCTTAAAACATAAAATGTAAACAAAATATTACATAAATTCATTTCCGCAGGAAGAAATATCAATTAAATTGCCTTTTTTCTAAATATTTGTTTTAGTTGACTTCATTAAAAGACAAAAAAGATATATATCAAAAGTAGACAGTAAACATTAAAAACCAGTAAATAACTAAAACAATTAGAATTTCCTGAATTACATCTGTTAGAAAATAATTAGGATGAAAATACATTTTCTTCAAATCTGTAAAAAGAGCGAAATTTAAACTTTAAAAGTGTTTCTATTAAATTAACCTCAAAGTGTGTTATAACAGAATTATACCTGTGAAAAAGTGCTTGAATTGAACTTTGAAAGTGCTTGAAACTAACCTTAAAAGTCCCTAAAGTATAATTAGAAAATACTTAAAGACTCACTTTGACAAAAATTGTGTTTTTGGTGTTTTGAACATGTTTTTTGTAGCATTTTTCTCACAATGGGGTGCAGATATTATGTAATTTAAACTCAAAATGTGTATTTCTGAGTATGTCTTCATCCAAATTGTTGTTAGTCAGGAGCAGAAGAAAAATGCTGTTGGAACAAAAAGTCTTATTTGTGACGGGGGGAAAAAAAGATGGCACAAAGATGTCCACCAGCTCACTGCTCCACTCTACTCGGCAACGGGGAGCGGAAGAGGGGGCGGGGTCTTCAAATTAAAACTGCTTGAATCAAACCTTTAAAAAGTCATTGAATTAGTCCTTCAAAGTGTGATTAAAATCTGCAAGTGCATGAATTAAACCTGTAAAAAGGGCGAGACCTTACTTAACAGTACAACATGATGAGAATAAGAGATTATTCAATATTCATTTAGTTTATGATTCCTGCCCCCTTTTACATTTAAGTTGCTGAAATACATCTTTGTTTTTCATAAACCCATTTTTAAAAATTAAATCTTGCTTTTCAAATTGTAATAAACCATTAGGCAGCTTTTAGTAAAGCTCTTTTTTTCTGCATGTTTCTCAAGCTTTGGGAGAATTTTAAATTGTCTTGAAAAACACATCCTGTTGCACATCCTCTGCTTATCTTTATGTGAATAATTTTCCTCTTTTTTTATGTCTCTATGTGGAAAAACTTGAAGCTTTACTTCCTAATGCTTTAAATCAGTGTTTTTTTATTTTATTATAGAAAAACTTCTCTTCGTCAGTCAATCAACTCCTGATTTTCTATTATTTCAGTGTCTTGCCATCAGGGTCCTGAAAGGACAGCCCTTTCATATCTGCATGAGATGACAGTAGTAGTGTTTATGCAAAGCACAGCTGTAAATAAAGGAGCGGTGATGAAAGAAGTTCTCAGCACTCCTGTGTTTATCACATAAATAATGCCTAACAAAATACATCACAATAAAAAGACATTTAGTCTTTCATAACCTTGGTCCTGTTTATGTTGGACCGCAGCCCCCTCACACCGGCACATTAGCAACCTGCACTCTTTATCCCATGATCATCACTCACCTCCTGTTGTCTTTGCTCCTCACCTTTTCTAATCCAGATCTAAAAGCACTTTCTCTGCTTCAGGGAGGAGGAGGTGTGGCTGATACGCATTTGTCACTTAAATAATTCAACAATAAAACTATATTATTTTATCTGCAATCATTAAACGAGGCATTCCTGGTGGTCGATAGCAGGAAGAGCAGGGGGCAGAAGATGGACTTGAGATGCTGTAAAACATGGTTTTTAAAAGCTATTTTACCAAATGGGAAAATATAGTTTTGACTAGATCTGTTGCTTCTGAAGTTTAGACAGCTTTAGGGTTTTCTCTACATCTACCTGTTCTTAGAGATGCTCCAGCGTTGTCAATGAAAAATTCATTATGTTTTGTTTGTGTTTTTTTTAAGGCTGGAAAAAAACCCATTTAGGTTAGATCTCTTTCACTCCATAGACCATATTCACACTCTTTTGTTGGAGAGAAACTCGCTGATTTAGTCAATTTCTGTCACTGTACCTAAAACTGTTCCGGTCATGGTGACTGAATTTCTTTTTGAAACACCTGCTCTCTTTGTTCTTCTTTTGTCTGCATTTTATTTAAAAAATTAGGTTCTTTTCATAGGATTTTCTTTAGAAGAACATTCCTGTGAGTTCTGACTTAATGAAACCACTTCAAAGCTACAGAATGAATTTTAAAATAAAATAAAATAAAATAAAAAAGACTGCCACTTCACATCTATTCAAATAAAACCCTTGTTATGGCTTTGCTGCCAGCTCCTAATACAAGCAGTTGATGCCTCAATCCTAGTGGATAAAAGCAAAACTGATGCTCACTCTCCAGAAATCAAGGTTAAAGGAAGGTGCAATGAGAGGCTGTCGCTGTATTTCTGCTATTTTGGGAGATGGTCTGAGATTAGACCCCTTTATCACAAAGTCGTTTTCTATTTTCAGAGTTGCCATGAAGGGGAGTTTAAAAATCATTAATAAAACCATCATTTCTGGCATAAAAAAACCCACCTTCTATAGTGGAACTACCCAAAAAAATGCATTTTTATCACAACTATAACATGTCAGTATTATGCTTGACATGTCACTTCCTAAAAATAAATTTTCTAAGATTTGTTTTAACGAAAAGTGAATTAAACTGGACGATATCGCTTCAGTTTTATTCTCCTTATATTCTGCAATTAAAAACATCTACAGGGAATAAAAAATTTTTATTAGTTCAATTTAGATCAGAGACAAATAGAATATTAAAATTGCAATGCTAATTTCCTTTTACTGTCATTGCATCACAACAAAATAATGAGGCTTCTCAAGTGTTTATGTAAGGTTTAATGGCCTTCGAAGTACCGAATGCATTATCACTTTGTTTTCAAAACCCTCTAGTAAAATCCACAAACCATGTTTACATTCATGTTTCTAGAAGTAGATTACATTATGATATTTTGGGTGATTTCGCCTCAGCATTGTTTAAGATACAAAAAAACAACTTTGTGGATAATTTCTGGCAGATTTTCTCTTTGATATTTTTTGTTTGTTTTGTTTTTTTAACATTTTTTACTGCCCGTTATTTTTTCACCCAGTGCTAGACATAAAATAATTGAGTTTTCCTTGATGATAAGATGCACTTTCCACTTCTTCTCACAGTAAACATGAGAAGAGCGAATGAGAGCGCAGTCCTTCCATCTTTGTTGGGGTTTCCATCCTGGAAAAATGATCAGTGCCGTCCCTTCTCACACCCTGCAGCCTGGCCTTTCACGCAGTGACACGAGGGTTTGTCACTGCCTCTGGTGGAATGAGAATCCGCTAGAGGGAAGAAAACGTATACCGAGTTTTGAGGAAAATTTTGATCATGCTGATGAGATAAAGGGTCTAAGAAATGTATGTTTCAAATATAATGTGAATGGTTAAATAGAGTCAAATATGTAATATAAAAAAATAAAAAATAAAAGTCTAAAATATGTACATCCATTGTTGCTGACGGATAATAATAATAGACTATGCTGGTGACCATAGAGTGATTGCAAGTTTGAATAATAAATAACCAATAATTACACTTAAACAGTGGATTGCTGAACTTCCTGAACATACTATTGCACATTGGTAATGGCACACAGTGGTTTCAGAGTGTTCTTATATTTTGTTTAGTAGGAACATATTAAAGAAATGATCACTTTATCTGTTCAAGGACATGATGAGGCTTTGATATTTTGCAGCTTAAGAAAAACTTTTTACAGATTTTTATAGTTTTTTTATACAGATTTGGTGTTTATTTTTTTTCAAGCTGAAGTACCTCAAACAATGAGCCTCCTGCTTTAAATTTGAATGTAATTAACATTTTTTCTGAGCATTAAAATGCAAACCTAATTAATCCCTATTGAAACTCGAGCTTAAGTGATTCTGATTTCCATGACAAATTAAATAAGAAACAGGAAACAGTCAATTACTCAAATTGGAATCAGAGATTTCAGTTTCCTCACATGGCGTAAGGTGAACTGTTCTTTAAATGAAGACTAAATAAGATATCAAACTTTCATCAAACAAACATAATCAAGTATTTTTTTTTTGTGGATACACACCTCTACTTTCCAATCTGCCATCTTAAATTCTATCTACTCCTGCTCACCTGTTTTTATTTGCGTTCAGCTTTTCCTGAATAAAACGAGCTCGCACAATGAATAATTAAAGCTACACTTAATCATAAATATGCATTTTCTTCTCCAGAACTGGTAATCAAGAGGGAAGGATGTTGATAATGGATGTTGATGAGATGTTGCTCTGATGGAAGGCGCACCTTATTTTATTGCAGCTGCAAAAAGATCTAGCAGAGAGAGCCTCGGACCTTGAAAACCACAGCGCTGGTTTAGAAACTGAGTGTTGCTGGATTTGTTCCCTCATGCTATCAGGGGGCCTAGAATCAACAGAAAATAGTGTCTTTTTAGCACATTCTCCTAAAGAATTGGGTATTTGGAATAAGTTCTGATCTCCTGCTTTCACTAAAGTCTTTTTCTTTTTCTGTCACCACATTAGCAAAAAGAAAAAAGGGATTTTTTTTTAAATTCTCTGTTAAAAGATTCGTCTACCAGTAACAAATCTCTCTCAGTTCAGGTCTGATCTTTTGGCTTTGTGATTTCAAACTCTCTGCTTTCTATTGCAGAAAAGCCTCCATGACTGTTTTCTGTTGTTTTGACAGAAGATTCTAAAAATGTTCCTTTGTGACCCTCTCTCTGCAGACGGCTGGTGTGCTGTTCAAGATCAGGGTCGTGGGGTCCTCTGCAGCCTACAGCTACCTGTCCCCACAGGACAGCAGGCCGTTGTGTCACCCTGCAGTGGACAGGTAGGTCCCACCCTCAGGTTTCAAGACTGGGAAACGTATTAGAAAAAAAAACTCATTCTGCCTTGTTTGCTGTGAATGTGGTTTTTGTTTTTGCAAGAAACGGCCGTGTATCCCCAACATCCAATCTAAAATACTATTAAAATACATCCATGACTTGTCTTTATCTAATTGTAACAAGATAGTATATATTTTTGCAAACTGAACAGCTCATGACAAGGACATTTTATCAGTCAACAGTTGAAGTTGTCCAAGAAAAAGTTTTTTTTTTCTATTTAAAAAGAACTGTTTCTGAAAGAAATGAATCTATGTACAAATCTCTGATAAATCTAAATGCTGAAGTTTCTGCAGAGAAAGAATGCTTCAAGGATGGTGAGCTATTTCCTCAAGTGCATTCCTGAGAACTTTGACTTACACTTTGTTTATCAATGATTAATTGCCCTTAATACAGCAACCTCGAAGAAAACGCTCAGCAAATAGGATTTAAAAGCAGCCAAGGTCACGATACCCTTCTATCATTTTAACTTTAGTTTAAACAAAGTTTCAACTTCAATGTTTTTTTGAAAGACCCACTCCAATGAAAATAGTGTTTTTGGTGTTTTTACCATGTTATTTCTGCTTTTTCTGATGACGGAGGACATATATTAACAAAATTAAGCTTAAATTGCATTGAGTTTTTTGTTATTGAAATTGTTGCGAAATCAGGAGGAGAAAATGCCATTTAAGAAAGGAGCGTATTTGTGATGTAGGAAATACACCGGGCAGGCCACAAGCTCCTTGCTCCGCTCCATTATGATGCATCCGCTTGTAGATGACTAGATTCGAGATTTGTTTACTGTCATTTTACACTTAGTATTTGCTGAGAAATACACAGGTGAGACGAGACGTTGTTCCTCACTAGTATGACAGTGCAAAGAAAGAAAGCAATAAAATAGAATAAAAGCAGAATAAAATAGCAGTCAACTAGAATAAAATTTCAATGAAATAGGGACAAGCATTTCAGTAATAAATTAACAGTCTTCAGTCATTGAAGTGACTGTGCATTTAGCTGCAGTCTTTTGTGAGGGTGTTGGTTGTGAGAGTCTGTATGCATATATTGGTTCTTATTGTGAGCATGTAAGAATGAGGACGTCAGTCCATTTAGCAGTCTTACACCTTGTGGAAAGAAGCTTTTTATCATCTTGCTCGATCTGCAGCTGATTACCTGAACCTCTTCCCAGATGGCATGAGAGAGAACAGTTCATGGGAGGGGTGCTGGGGGTCCCTAATGATGGAGGTTGCTCTGTGTAGGCAGCGCTGCTCATATAACTCCCCCAGGAATGGGAGAGGTGCACCCACCATCCTGCTTGGAGACTTAACAATCTTGCTGAGCCGTTGTTTGTCCTGAACCTTACAGCTGCCAAACCTGGATTTAAAGCTCAATGGTGCCCTAGTAGAAGGTGATGAGGGGAAGTGTTGGAATTCCTGCTTTCCTGAATCTCCGGAGGGGATGGAGGCGCTTTTGTGCTTTCCTGATGACCATTGTGGAGTTGGTGGAGAAGGATATGTCATTAGTGAGATGCACCCCCAGGAACTTCTCCACAGCAGCAGCATTTATGGTCAGATGTGTGTTGTGGTGATTGCCAGATGCCCTGAAGTCCATCGCCATTTAGATCCATGTACGTCTTTGTTTTCCTCGTCTGAGCTGGAATCTGGCACAAAACTGTACGGCTGGATACCTCTGATGTTGCTCGCCATTTTAGTTCCACTGCTAATGTTAGGTTGGGGATATGAGGGGCTGTAAGCTAACAGGTGAGAGTGTAAACAGAGAGCTTTCAGCAATGTGGAAGGAAGGAGGGGGGGGGTTGCTCTGCGCTAATGGTTCCACCCATGATTCAGAGGCAAATTTCTAATGAACTCCTGCTGCTCTGTAGAAACTGTCCAAAACGACACAGATTTTTGTATTTTGGCTAAAAAAACAGCATCATTTTAATTTAAAAACCTCTGGGAACGCTTTTGCATTAGATCAAAAGATGATTAGAGGGTCTTTAAGTATTTGTTTAATTTTTTATAGTACTTGAATTTGTAATAGTTGTGCAGAAAAGGTTCCTAAACAGCGGCATACCCATGTTGGCAGTGATAAAAAGCCATATTGCCTCGGGGCTCCAACAGTCTTAGAAACCCAGAGTGAGCCGTCTGTGTTTCTGCTCAGCTGTGATGGCGTGCTGAGCCACTCGATGCACAGGAGAGGCTCGCATCTGCAGCTCTTTGGGTCTTTTTAAAAGCTTGTAGGAGTCGCTAAGCTTCTTCTTGCAACACAATCTTATTAACTAGGTTTTTGTTTTGGTTTTTTTTTTTATGTCACAGCAACAGATGCAGAACACTTTTTAGTTCAATAGTTGAGTAGAAATGTGAGTACATTGTGTCTAACAAACACTACAAAATAATTTCAAATATAATCTTTCATTTATTAAACCTATTTTTTAAGTGCCATTTGTTTGATTTGGAAACACATTAAATTAGTCATCTGCAGTCCTACTCGACATGTTGTATAACTGTCACTTGAGTGAATAATGCGGTGCTCTATGTTCACATGGGGCTAGTGATGCTCCACTTATATTCATTACACAATTGAGCAGATTTTCAACAGCCTCCGTTTGGTCAATTCAGCTGCTTTGGGACTTGCGTTTATTACTGATTGGAACAGAGCTGCTGATGCAGAGATCTGCCTCTAATTAAAGCGAGAAGGCATCTGATTATTGAACTAATATGATCCAACAGGCTTTATTTAATTTTAAGTCTCCCTTTTTTCTTTGGTTGGCCAGATTTCTTCTGTCACTCTGTGGCACACAGAGGCTGCAGAGGCCTGGCATCTAGTGGAGATGCTCCCTACTGTCTCTTGCATTCAACGTGTTGATGGTGATCAATAACAGGAGGCCGTGGGTTCAGCTTTGGAAATGTTTTCTGTGAAGTGGACTGTGGAAGAACGCTTTGGTAAATCAGCCTCAAGTGTGAGGAAAACAGAAACTCTCATCTCAAACACTGCAGACAAAACCTGAAACCACTCGTTTTTCACTCCAAATCCCAGTCACAGCATTTCAGTGCAGTGTCAGAGCTGAGAAAAGGCTAAGGCTTTCAAAAGAAAAAGAAAAAAAAAAGCTTAATTGGGTTGCATAACTCAGTTTGTCATTACTGTTGTGGCAAAATCTTCACTTGACTGCCAAATCATCCTCGAGGTTAGCTTGGATTCTGAGTGATGCGCAGTAAACGGCTTTTATGCATCTTTATTTTTCTGCATTGGCTAAAATGAATAGCTAAGATGCATTTAGGAAGATTTTTCTTCTAATTTAAGAGAACAGGTTGCAGGTTGTGTGTGCTAATGTCTCAGTGGTACTAATAGCATTTGAAAAAAACAAACCTTTTTGCAAACGAGAACGTCTCTCTGAAGACGCCTCATGCTTATCGAGTTGCAGCTGCTTAGCGATCAATACATCTAAGTGAGTCGGTAAATTGGAAACTATACCCACAGTGAGGGACATTTTGGGCCCGTTTCCATACGTGAGTCACAGACAGGAGTGGATTATAGTTGTCAATAGAACCTGTGGACGCTTTGACGTTTGTGTGTGCAGCTTCCTTTGCTTTGTTTAAAGGCCAAGCTATTCTGACACCATGTGTCTCATCCCTTTTGTTTTTGGGGGGGGATATTTTAAATGGCACAGGTATATTTAATAATCCTGTACATTAATAATACCTCTCAAAAGAATTCCATGTTGAGAAAATGTCTTTAGCGCATGCACAAACTCTCAGTTGGAAGCTCTGTGGAAGAAGATGAAACAATAGAAGCAGAATCCAAATAATGAAAGGATGCTACTTCTCTGTGATTGTACAACAGTTTGATATCTGAGGCACAGTCGGTTGTTTAGAACCATTATAACACAAATGTAAAGTTTAGCTTTCCTAAAGAAAGATTGGTGCAGTGGCTTCAATTGGTCTAGATTTCAATTGTATCACTGAGGTACATCTTTTTTGGTTATTTTCTGTCAATAAATTCTGCTATACTACTGTTTCCTCATCCTCTAAATTATCACAGGTTTCTCATCTCCAGGGAAACTGGACTTTAAAGTCAACTTAGAGGATGTTTCTCTGTTTCTACAAGTAACTTTTCGATCAGGGGTGAAAAACACCTGGCCTTGAAGACCCAGTCTAATGAAAATTAGGTTTTTAACATGTTATTGTGGCATTTTATTTTCATAATGGAGGACATATATTAAGCTTATAATTCATTTTTTGTGTTTCTTTATTCAAAACCTTGTGATAGCAAGCTGTGCATTAGCAACAGATAAAAAAAGGCTGTTTGAAAAAGCTTGTAGTTGTAACATAAAATCTACAATCAGCCCAACTGCTCCATTCTGATGCATTCACCTGCAGACAAATAGATTCCTCGTCTACGCTGGCATCTGGTTTCAAACTGTATGACTGCATAGCTCCGATATTGTTTGGTTGGGGCTGTAAGCTAGCAGGAAAGCATGCCAATGGAAAGATTTTGGGAAGCAGGGGCAGGCTTACTATATGCCAACAGCCCCACCTACAACTAAGAGGGGCGATTTTCCAATGAAATTTTGCCCCCTGCAGAAACTATGTCCCAGAAAATGACAGTTTTTTTTCTTTTGCCTAAAAACGGCATAACCATAATTAAAAAAAACACTGGGAACATTTTTAAAATAGATTAAAAGATGATTGGAGTGGGACTTTTTAAATAGTTTTTGAAATGTTGCTGTTCCCTGTCTGTCACCTCAAATCCTAAAATAAAATAAAAAAAATGACTACATATCCACAGGAGGGCGAGTCATCTCCCAGCGATCAGCAAAAATTTTTATTTAAGGTGTTCTAGTTTAGCTCTGTGGGGAGTGAATTTACTTCAGATGTTAATAACTTCAAAAATCAAGCTGTGCGTTAGCAAGTTATTAAGCAAGGTAAGACAAGCTAATGCTTCTTTGTATAGAATGAGTTTCAACTCGCTACCCACTAAGCTAACCTGGAAAAAAAACAGGAGTTGCAGCTCCTTAATCAGCTCCTTCCTGAAGCATCAGTACATGACTAGCATGTCTGATTTCCTCTCCAAATAGGGGCTTGATTTCTCTTGAAGACTGATCCGCTGGACCAGTTTTAATCTTTTTTTTTCAGTGTATTATGGTCTATTAGGAAGCAAATAATCATTGAAGGGGTTTTTTCTGCTTCCCCCACCTCACTTTAAAAATGGAAAACAACTTTGTTAGCTCTTGTTACCATCTTGTGTGATGGGAACTGCATCAATGACAGCCTTGTTTGGAACCTACAAACCATTCAATCATGTTTGATGAATAAAACCTGTCTTCTTTGTCTGTCCTCATTAAAAAAAAAAAAAGCCCATCTCTGCTCTTATCTCGCTTATGAATCCATCGACAGATCTGATGATTAAGTTTTTGAATTTTAATTACTTTACTCTGAGTTAAACAGTTTCCTTGGCTACAGTTAATTAGCATAAGCACCCTAATCATGTAAGTTTCTGCTCTGAATTAAGATATATCTTATCAATTTTGTTTATGAGGATTTTAGACTTTTGAAATAAGATTTAAAGAAAAAACACTCTTGAGATATTTAACTATTGTTTTTAGTACTTCCTCTGTGTTTGTTTTGTTCTTTGTTGCCATAAATGCAACATTGTGCTGCGTGTCAATCATCCAACCAATTAATTGGGCGACCTTTACCCCCCGCGCTTTCGAGTAAGGTCTAAAGGGAAGGCGGCAGTCACTGAAAAATCTGTTTTTTCAAGCATGGAGCTGTCAGCGGGAAAACCTAATGACAGATTTGTCTCACTTCTCAATTACAGTCCTTGCCTTCTGAACACTGAGATTAAAGCGCTTTAAGTCCTGCAGCCCAGAAATAACCACATCTCTCCAGTCACTTGGATGCTGATTTCTAAAGTAAAACCAGGGCTAGCTTTGGTTTAAAATCCCACTCCGATCATCTTTTGATCCTATGTAAAAGCATTCCCAGTGGTCTTTTAACTATAATTATACTGTTTTAGCCTAAATTAAAAAAAAAAAACTGTCGTTTTCTAGGACAAAGTTTCTGCAGTGCACCAAGAGTTTTATAGAAATTCCCCTCTGGGTTGTGGGCGGTGTTTGCGTGGGGTAAGCCTGCCCCCTTCCCATCATCCATCCATTTATGGGCTCTCCCGCTAGCTTGAAACGACAATGCTCAAATGACAATGGCGAGCAAAATTGGAGCTACCCAGCCGTACTGCTTAGAGCCAGATGCCAGAAAACAAAGATGTACATGGATCTGGCCGTCTAAAAGCAGATGCATCAGATTTGAGCGTAGTAGGGAGCTTGTGGCTTGCCGTATTAACATGTTACACAGACCTACATGCTTTTAAAACAGCATTTTTTTTCCGTCTGCTCCTGATTCACAATGATTTTAATAAGGACATACTCAGAAAAGCTATTTTAATCTTAATTTTCTTTATATATGTCCTCTATCATTAGAAAAACGCTACAAGAACATGTTAAAAAAATCAAAGACATCATTTTCAACAGAGTGGCTCTCTGAGTTGGAATTAAAATAAAATCTGAAAACAATTAACCTTGTTTAAAAGGCAGTTTTTGTTTTTTTGTTGATGCTTAACTGCAAAAAAAGAAGCTTTTCTGTATTTTTTTTTAGGGGGATAAGTAAAGCGAACTAATGCTACTAAATAGGATTATGTTTTTTTGTAGAGCTTTGAAGTTGTGTGGCCCCGGAGGACCTCTCCACGTGAAGCTTGTGATCGAGTGGGAGCGCAGCACTAAAGAACAGTAAGCATTGTGCATACCTCCATAGAAGCTGCTATGAAAACAGACAGTCTTGGATCACCAGCTGCAGCTCAGCAAGGTGTCCATCAAAATGAGGGTACACATTGATCTGTGACAGATGGCTGTAAACACTGAGTAAGAACAGGACATATTGTGTTTTGTTCAGCCTTTTTGGCAGCATCCAGGAGGAGGTGGTGCAGGACGCCGAGAGTGTGAGGAACCAGCAGCAGCAACACCTTCAGCAGCATAGCTGCACTTTAGACGAATGCTTCCAGCTCTACACCAAAGAGGAACAGGTGAGACCGACTACACAGCTGTCAAGTAAACAGTAAAAGCCATTACTCTCTTGTCTGACGCTCCCAGCCATCTGTATTTGTCAAAGGCTTGTGGAAAAAATAAATGTGAATGCTAAGTGACAGATTTACTAAACTGTCTTTTAATATTTAATTATCTTCTATTGAACAGTTTGTGTTGGTTTGTGGTTTACAAACACAAATTATACAAAAAGGTACAAAAGAAACTTCTGTTTAAAAAAAAAACTATTTGAAGAAGTTTTTTTCTTTGTTTTTCATAATGAAGAGAAAGAAAGCCATTTTCATTTCTAACATTTTACATTTCAAGCACTAAAGTGGGGGGGTGCTGAGGTCATGAGCAAAAATTAACTGGCAAATCAAGAAGTCAGTGGGCACCAGCAGCTTGTGCTAAAGGAAATCGCACAAAAATCAGCATCTACAGCAGAAAAATGAGAACGCTGCAGTTTAATGAAAACCTGCGACTCTCAGGGAGTTTTATTAGATGTGAGGGACATAAACTCATTCAAAACATTCTTTAACTGACTATTTCAATTCATATAGTCCCTCGTGGACATTGTGAAGGCAAAAACAAAAATTTACCTGTGTATTTAAGTATATATTCAGATTTGTCTTCTTTTAATCTTGATTTTTTTTTCCAACTAATGTAAATCTATGTATAGATATAGTATACATATTTTGTATCTTATGTAGTTTTTGTTAAATTAATTCCAACAAAACATGGCAACAAAAAAAGAATGAATAAATCAAGAATAAATTAATATCAACTCCAGTGTTGATTGGTGTGTGTGTCTGTATGATTGTGTGGCCCTGTTGCAGGCTGGCCACCTGTCTAGGGTGTACACTTCCTTTGCCCAACAGTAACCAGGACAGTCTCAGGCAACCCCATGACCCTGGAAGGGATACAGCAGGTTAAGAAAACGGATGGATGGAATTCAGGAATTGATTACTAAGTAGGGCTGCAACGGATCACTAGTCACTTCGGCACAAACCGTGGATTCAAAAATACGTTTTGAATCTTTTCAAAAAATAAATTGTAGGCTTTTATCTTTTTTTCCTTTTTACCAATCCAAAAACGGATCCGAACTGTGGCTCTAAAACTGTGACACCATCTGAACCATTCGTTTTGTGATCTGTTGCAGCTCTATAAGAAAGTAAAGAAAATCAAGGACATTGTGTTCTCTTTTTGACATAATAATTGCTCTTTATGAAAAAATAGTCTATTATGTCTATTATGTCTATTTAATAGACATAATTGCACTTATACACAACAAGGAATCCAGTAAATGTTTCTTACCAGAATTTAATCAGCTTTTCACATTTAAGAGTGATGTAGGGAGTAAAACGTCTGACCATAAAGGAAAAGGACAACTGTGATGTTCAATAGAAATGTGTCAAGCCAGTGTTTTAGCTCCAGAGGGGGCTCAAAGTGGAACTGGAAGCCTTTAGAATTAGAGTGAATAAAAAGAAATTAACTTTCAGAAGTAATTTATATATTTTAGCCTTGCTGTCTGCTAGACCCATAGATATTTTTTGTAATGTTAAAAAATGACATCGTTTCTAGTGCAGACATGCTCCAAATGTCTTTGTTATCATATTTGGCTCTTATTATTTTCCAGTGTGAAGATCAAAACAATTCAGCCAGATTTTGTGGATCTTAGAGACTGATATCCATAAAATGTCCTCAACTAATATCTTTTTCATATCCCGAGAATCAAAAGGATTAAAAATCTTTATGCAGGCTCCTTCTTGTCTTAGCATCCCGACAAACTCATGAAATGTGGTTGAAAGGTAGACGCATCGAGCTGCTGAAATGAGTCATAGAAACGCTGCTGTTCACCTCAGAGAACATGGATCAAGGAGCTGCTTCTCAGATGCATGTGTCAGTTTCAAACGTAGCACCCCCCCCCCACCCCCATTCTGGACGGCTCTTAAGCAAAATCAGAGTCAGAGTTCCTCCCTGAATGTAGTGGCTGAGAGTGCTTTGACTGCTCTAATACTGGGGTGGGGGCCACGACAAGAGCTACAAGTCCTACACAATCTCAATGGGAAACATGGTCAAGCACCTTATGAAGTCAAACAACTGTGCCAAAGAGGTTTATGCTTATTAAAATAAACATTTCGAGAAAAAAAAACATTTTCAAATAGCCCATTTTATTAAATATCAATAATTCAACAGAAAATTAGATTCTATCAGTTTTGTTTTATTATTTATAGGGACGTAGATTTAGTTTGACGCTTTTATAAATCAATTCTTTTCTACAGTTTTAAACAAACAAAATTACAATATTTATTTCCAAAGTTTACCAAAGAGGGCCTAACAAAGTGTGAAACAATTTCTGATGTTGGTGAGTAAAAGATGTTTCAACATATA
This sequence comes from Oryzias latipes, assembly GCF_053564925.1. Taxonomy (NCBI): domain Eukaryota; kingdom Metazoa; phylum Chordata; class Actinopteri; order Beloniformes; family Adrianichthyidae; genus Oryzias; species Oryzias latipes. Next base: position 34,352,604 of record NC_136237.1, on the reverse strand, counting down.
AATATTAATGAAGCGTTTTACATTTATTTAGTTTCTCAAAACTATGTGTTTTATTTGAACTTTGTCTTTTCGTGCACAATAATTTCTGTGTTTAAAAGAGCTGTCAGTCATAATTTTCAGTTGGTTCCTACTATTTATCTTCAGAAATTCAAATAATACTTAGGAAGCTGTGACTAAATGACCCCTTTCTTATCTAGCCAGGCTCTTTGCATGATGTGTTATTTCAAAGTAGTGTGGGATGTGATTATGCAAATTACCAGAACACATGGAAGCATTGTGTCTGTCTTACAGCTGGTGAATTTTCTTAATTTAAAAAAATTAAAATGTGGATTTCTTTTTTTGTTTTTTGTTTTGGACCAGTATTCCTGTAGTTGTCAGTGCTTTGATTTATGTTATTAATAAATCTGGAGCCTTTTTACTGAACTCGTGCATCAGCACACTGAAGTAGGATAAGATGGGTTTCATTCCAGCTCCCATACTTGAATTTTCCTAAAATTCATGAAAATATAAACCATTTTATTTTTCTTTCCGGAGTTTCGATTTTATTTTTTAATTTTTATTTTTTTTGTGCCACCAAAACACATTATTCTTCCAGAATTCAGCCAGACTTCACCTTTTTGCTTTTTGTACCTCAAATAAGGGTTTGAAATATTGAATTCATTTTCTTTTTATTAACTCTCCAGGCAAGCTAACTTGACATTTTACAACTTCTTGTGTTTACACAAGACTGTATGAATTCTGAACTGTTCCTCTATTCCTGATTTATCTTTTTTCTATGTGCGACTTCAAGGCACCGCAGTGTTCAAGCTGCTCCTGTCATTAATCTACTCAGTTTGAAGCTTTTGGAAATATAAGGTTTATTGATTCTCATCAATCCGATACCTTTTGATAGAAGTTTCCTCCACTGTGGTTTCAGCCATTACTTTTGTTTGCTTCTAGATATTGCTGTGCTGACCTTAAACATTGCTTGTTGTAATGTATTAATTAATTCCATGATGCACACTGGAGGGGGGTGACACTAGATGAATAAACCTTTAGATTTTCGCTTTCTTTTTAATTACTTATCCAGTTTCCCTGACGACCATAGCATAAAAGACATTTTAGATACGATTTGACGAATTTTTACGTTTGTTTTATACTTCTTTGGACTTCCTTTGAAGTCAAAATTAAAGGTCTTTAAGGTTATGCTTGATGAAGGGAAAAAATTAAAAAAAAAAATTTTACTAATTAATTAATGTTCTTTAGCAGTTAGTTTATAAATTCAAGTATTAAGAACATTTGCACTGACAGCAATGCTTGTATTATTTTGAATTTTAATAATAGATCATCATTTGCTGATTAAAATGTGTATTGTAAAAAGCGGAATTTGTTGTTAAAATGGATCACCTTTTTTGAGTTTTATATTTTATAATTTATCATGTAGGATTTTGTAAAGTAGGATGTCAATGCTTGGTTAATAATTAAACTACTTAAAACCAGGCACAGTTATAACCACTGAGGGAATGGGACACTATCAAGTTATGGCTAACTCATTTCTATGGTTGCTTAACACGCGTTTCAGAGACTTTGTGTTCATTCAACCAAGCCATCTTCCCTCTTTTCATGCAGATTGTAAACTGCCTGGTTGTCCTTTAACAGATCCAGTATTTTTTCTGTCCTCTTTGCTCATGGCAGATGTTTATTCTCACTCAGTTGGGTTCTTCTGACAGTTTTTATCCTGACCTACCTTTAAACCTGTTCTTGAAAAGAGTCTAAAAAAGCCAAACACAATCTTAACTGAGCAAATCCTCACAACTAGCAGGGCAAGATGAGCAATATTCTTGAATTTGTAGGAAAAAATATATTTATGCTTGTCTAAACCATTAACCAAATCATTATTTCAATTTAAAAAACAAATTTATTAATAAGGAATACAACCAAATGTTATCACTATTATAGAGATGCAATGAATCATTTCCCCAACAATTTGGTTCAAACCTCAATTTTGTTGGCTCACTGTCTTGTTTCAGTTAGATTTTTTCTTTTTTGCTAATAAGCAAGCACATATAAGGACAAACCTTTCAGTTGGCTTATACCGGTGCTTTTCAATTATTTTTGCAAGGCCCCCCCTAATGTTTCACCCACCCCCCTACACACACACACACACACATACACACACTCGCCACGGTGACTATAAATAAAATCAGTATCAATGAAAATTTTGTAAGTATACCTAAAATTGTATCTTTTAACATTAACAAAAGAAGAAATCAATATCAATCAACTTTCAACAGACATAAAATTTTGTTACAAAGAAACCCTGTTATAGTCTAAAACAGAAAAAAAGTAGCTTAAAGTGCCTGAAATAAAAAAAAAAACAGTTTATCCTTATTTAAATTAGAAACATTTTAAACAACTAAACCATTTGATGCTGACAAAAATAATTAAATCAATAAATATTAATTGTAAATTGATCTGAAACATTAAGATAAGATAAGATAGGACTTTATTGATCCCCAGGGGGAAATTGGGTTGTCACAGCAGCCAAAAACAAGAAAAAATAGCAGTTGGAAAGTACGAAAAACACAGTAGCAATGAGTAAGAATAAAAATAATACAAGGTGGAAGTAAAAGTACAGTATAAATAACGGATTAAATAAGGCAATAAATAGCAGCAGCGGTTTCATCAGTCCTAGACCATGTTATTGTATAGTCTGATTGCTGTTGGGATGAAGGACCTCCGGTGACGCTCTTTTTTGCACTGTGGGTGCAGCAGTCTCTGGCTAAATGAGCTCCTCATTGTCTTCACCGTCGCATACAGGGGGTGGGAGGGGTTGTTCCGGATGCTGGACAGCTTGGTCAGCATCCTCCTCTCACCTACAGAGTCTACTGAGTCCAGGGGACAGCCCAGGACAGAGCTAGCTCTCTTGACCAGCTTGTCCAGTTTCTTTTTATCCCTTTCACTAATGCCTCCACACCAGCAGACCACAGCATAGAAAGTTGCTGATGCAACGACAGTCTCATAGAAGGTCCTGAGTAGTGGCCTACACACATCAAAGGACCTCAGTCTCCTCAGGAGGTGGAGGCGACTTTGGCCCTTCTTGTGCAGGACCTTTGTGTTGTCTGACCAGTCCAGTTTATTGTTGATGTGAACACCAAGATATTTGTACACATCCACCCTCTCGATGTTCAGTCCCTGAATGACTACGGGGGGAGGCTGAGAAGCCTTTTTCCGGAAGTCGACCACCATCTCTTTCGTTTTGGTGGCATTGATGTGAAGGTGATTGAGTTCACACCAGTCCACAAAGTCCTTGATCACCTTCTTGTATTCCAGATCGTTTCCCTCTGAAACGCGTCCAACGATGGCTGTGTCATCGGAGAACTTCTGGATATGGCCGCTGTTTGAGTCATATTGGAAGTCAGATGTGTAGAGGGTGAAGAGAAAAGGAGAGAGCACTGTCCCTTGTGGTGCCCCCATGCTGCAGACCACCTGGGCAGACACACAGTCCTGGAGCCTCACGTACTGTGGTCTGTTGGTGAGGTAGTCAACAATCCACGAGGTCAGCTGGTTGTCAACCCCCGCATCATCCCCTCAGCAGTGATGGTTGAATGGTATTGAAGGCGCTGGAGAAGTCGAAGAACATGATTCTGACAGTACTTCCAGGTTCCTCGAGGTGTAGCAGAGTTCTGTGCATCAAGTAGATGACGGCGTCATCCGCTCCGATGCCAGGTTGATATGCAAACTGCAGGGGGTCAAGCACTGGGCTCACTAGGGGCTGGAGGTGATTCAGGATCAGTCTCTCTAGGGTCTTCATTAGGTGAGACGTTAAAGCCACAGGTCTGTAATGGTTGGGCTCCCTTGCCTGTGCGGTCTTTGGTACTGGGACCACGCAGGAGGTTTTCCACACCACAGGGACCCTCCTTATGTCGAGGCTCAGGTTGAACATGTATGCTACAACCAGGCAGAGTTGGACAGCGCAGTCCCTGAGCAGTCTGGAGCAGATGCCATCTGGACCTGTGGCTTTCCTGGTCTTGATCCTCCGAAGCTCTCTTCTCACCTGCTCCTTTGTTATGTTGAGGCTGGATGGGGGGGTTGGGGTGCTGGCAGTTATGTAATGCGAAGTAGGGGATTGTGGAGGGGGTTGGGGGGGAGTGTTAATCTTGTCCTGAGGACGTTTGGTGGCACAGATGTTGAGAGGCAGATGGGGGGTGGGAGCTGTGACCGGCATATTGGGGGTTTCGAGTGGTCCGATGATGGCTGGGTATTTGTGGGGGGAGTGGGCCCTGGATCAAATCTATTGAAAAATGAATTGAGCTCGTTAGCCCACATTAACACAGCAGCACCAATATATTTAACGTTTTTAGTCTGAAGAAATTGGTAAAAAAAAAAAAAAAAAACGTGCAAATTTTTTTTCTAAATGATCGATTGTTTATTTATCATCTCATAAAGTGCAGCTGTTTTCCTGCATTATCTGCTGTCTATATGTCAAAAACTGATACCAACTAAATGACTGGCAGACAAAGAATACACACGAAAGGGATAAAACGGAATAGAAAAAAATGAATGATTGCTCCTCACTTATATTTAGAGGCCATTAGTGCAGAATTGAGATCATTCGGCCTTGTGGAACTGACCCCGACTGAATAATCAATGCTCAAACCAATTTTAGCCTTTTGTGTTAAATTGCTTTGTATTTGCCCTTAAAAGTGCTCAGAAGAAGGCAGGATGCATCTCAAATGACAAGTGACCACCAAATCCATAGGTTTTCACAACCCTGCTGTGCGTGCTGCAAAAATCGTCTGGCTTGTTTTTCCCGCCGATCCGCTCATAATTGCAGAAGCCAAAAATTAGTGACATCATTATTAACTTAAAACGTAAAATCAGCCTGCCAGAAACAAACGGTTCTTGTGGCTATAATATCCTTGATAATCATTGTGTAATTATCTACACTTCCCTTTGGAGCATTGTGGCAACATCTTGTTTCTAAAGAAGCTCGAATGTGCTCAAAAGAGTTGTAAGACTAAACTTAAGACTACACTGGCTGCACCTCCGATGCAAAGACCTGGTTGAAAAAAATGTGCTTTCATGTTTATTTCATGTGGTGCTCATTGGTCAAGCTTTGTCGAGGAGTGCACTCTCATTTCTAGACAACGGATCCTTCTAGCGATTTTTCTTGGAACCTCTACACATAGAATTAAGCATTCAGCTGTTGAGTCTATAATGCCTTTGCATTTTGCAATTTCCTTCCACTATAGTCCACATTCTGTGCAGCACACTCAAAGCTTCAATCAAAGGAGGAGGCATTTGTAGTTGGAGCCCGCACTCACACATGAGTTGAATCCATTCCAGCCTGTTTTCTGTGCGATAAATGCAGAAGTTTCCAAAACAGTTCCTCTGGCAATTGAATGATGTTAAAGAAGCAACAAGGGCTTAGCTGTTGACCTTGTACCATGCTGAATAGTTTCCTTTCAACTTTCATGGGCTCTAGTGACATCTTCATATGTTGCTTAAGACCTTCATGTGCATTCTGGAATTAGTAAAAAAAAAACACTTTAACAAAATTTGCATTTATTAGTCGTAATACATCATTAGTAAGGTATTAATAAACTGAAAAAATAAATATAGTAGTATGATCTGAAAATGAAGCTGCAAAAATAATGCTGTACTTCCACAGTTCTCCAGACACGCTTTGTGGCTTTTTAGTGACTTGTAATGAGATAGAAGAGAAACTTTAGAGAAAGTGTTTTTAGACGAATCATTTTACTATACATCAGTTTCCCAGCATCCCCTCCTTCCACTGCATCACAGCAGAACGATCCTCCACTTGATGGTACTTACTTTGCAAGAAATGATTGCAGGGCTTACTGAAAAGTCGCAGTGCTGTGCAGTCACATACAGGATTAAAATGCCATTACTGTCTCCTGACTAATTAGATTTTATTTCAAAACAGACATGTCTCCAGCTATACAATGCTGTATAGATGAAGTATGCTCAACATCCTCTGCTGCATTTCCAGAAAAGAGGATATTTTGAAAGGGGACTAATGACTCCCTGTGTGTTGTAGCCATAGCGACAGATACATTTGTAAGGTTGAGCTTTGAAACTGGTGTTGACTGGAATGGACTGGCATAAAATGCAAGCAGGAATTGTTCTGAGGTATTGGTAAACATGTTTGTATAGAAATATGAAAAAAAAAGTATAATTTTTTCTTATGTCAGAGGCATTTGCTATTAATGTGAATTTGCTGTGGAGCGTTTGTTTTTGCATGCAGGATCGTGATCTTAATTAAATATCTAAAAGAATTAAGTAATTAACGAAAACATTCTCACTTTGATAACATCACAACAAGGCCACTGACTGCAATAAGGAATGCTGTAAGCCCAGAATTGAACTTTTAATAGAACTTTTTAGAGTAAAAAACAGAAATCAGCAGCTCGACTCTCCATGGAAACTCTCCTGGTTTTACAAAAATTGGAGCTAATCATATTTCATGCAGCTTTAAAAACAAAAAATAAAAAAACGGTTATGCCATTTTAATTATTTCATGATTTCTAGCATTTTTTTCTACAAAAACAACAACATTGATTAAAAACAACAATACAATTACATTGTGAAATGTTCTAGTTAGCTGAGCAGTGGGCTTTAGACAAGGCAAAACTCAAAGTGTACTGGACAGATGAAAAACAAATATTCGAATTCAAAATGGAACATTACATAGTTCTGACTGCTTCTGCCAAATCAGATGTTTTTATGGTCTAAAGAAAGGGCTAATGTCACTCCAGCAGATGTTACCGCCAAAGTTGTCACTGTTCACCTTTCGACATATCTCTTCATGGGTCGCCACAACTAATCAGCTTTCACTCATTCGCACAGGTAGTTTAGCAGAGATTTTTACTCTGGATTCCCTTCCTGTCACAACCCTGTGTTTTATCCGGGCTGGGGACCGGCACATGGCGACCCACACTTGGGTCCCATTGTAGCTACATACTTAGGCAGTAGCTTGAAGGGTCTTGCCAATGAGGCTCATTGTGCCCCTTGTGAAGCAAACCCTAGTTTCCTATGTGCCAGTCCTGCACCAGTCCAAATGTTACTAGCAAAGGGAAAACTAATATACCAGCTGTTTCATTACAGTGAACCGCTTTTCATTTCCCATTTTGATCTTATTTTTCCAACGTCTCACTTTTCTCATTCATTTTTATTTGTGTGATTTAGCTTCATGTTGTTGGATGTCAGCCTCCATGAACGGAAAATGGAAATGTATGCACATGCACACAAAAAGCCGCCTTAACCGATTATTAATTCATTTGCTGATGATGAGCTCGAGGAGAAAAAGACATCTCACTTAAAGTGGAGGGATGAACTAATTTGCAACATTTGACAGATCATTTAAAAAAAGAAAAAGCTGGCACTTGGAAAGAAGCACTTATGTGTGTAAATATTTTGCTTGGTCTCTTGATTGCAGCTTGCTCCGGATGATGCGTGGAAGTGCCCTCACTGTAAGCAGCTTCAGCAGGGCATGGTGAAGATGAACCTGTGGACACTGCCGGATATACTGATCCTCCACCTCAAGCGCTTCCGACAGGTTGGTGACACTCAGTGTAGCCGTTGATGAAAATGAGTGATCCAGTTCATCTTTAACTGAATTCATCATTATTTACCACACAGTCGTGATGCTTCAGTAATTGCAGGAACACTGATTGCAGCCCAGAGGTTAACGTTAATGTGAAATGCTTTAGTGCATTTTTCCTCCCAACCATAAAGTCTATGCAGCTCTTTTAAAAGGTGATTTTTATTTTTTCATTGTATTTATTATGTAATTTATTCTTCTGGCCTCTTATTAGTTCTCCTTGTAGGGTTTAATTGATTTTTGAGGGTATAAAATTATTACTAGATATATAGGTACAATTAGTTTGAATGAATGTTTTTGAGAGTCCAAGGCAGCAATGCTAACTAATTACCTTCTGTAAATATAGTATTATAGAGCAGAGAAAAGGTGGTTTGTCCTCTCCTGATATGTGGAGAACTTCTGCTCCAGGTAAAGGAGATTTAGTATCTTAGGATCTTGTTCACGAGTGACGAAAATTTGGAGAGAGATTGACAGGCAGATTGGAGCAGCTGAGTCGGGCTGTTATGCAGTTGCTGTACTGGTCCGTTGTGAAGATGTTCATTCCAAAACGTACTTATTGTCATGACCGAGAGAACGAGGTCCCGAATACAAGCGGCCAAAATGAGCTTTTGTCGCAGGATGGCTTGGCGCTCCCTTAAAGCTACGTTCACACCAGAGATGAAAAGCGTTTTCAAGAATAATTATTTAGCCCACAGTGTTCACACTAGACTCGATACTACTTGATGCTAGCCTATGTCCACCACCTGCAGTTGGAAAAGACTTGGTGCCAAATGTTGAAGCGGTGCAAATCTTTCAAATCTTGTTCCAGGCTTTTTCTTTTACAGCGCTATTCCAAAATATGTAAGACTTAGTGTCCTATCATTAACCACAATTATTCATTTCTGCCCCATGCATGATCAATTTTCAGACAGTTAGCCCATCTATGAGTTAAAAAAGACCCTACCCATACATCACCACCAAATCCCATTCCCCGATGGGTCATAGTTCAACCGGCATAACTTTCAATACGTGTTCTATTGCCCCACATTTTGTACGTAATCTTTAAATTGTGCGCATTGACATGTCAATTCAAGCGTTTTGAATGCAGAAGCCTGAAATTTGCGTTTACGCAGGTTTACATGGACCTTTGTTTGAAGGTGGTCACTTGAACAGGCATTGCTGAGGGAGGTGTGAGCGTAGCTTTACAGATAAGGTGAGAAGCTTGGTCACCTGGAGAGAGTTCAGGGTAGAGCTGCTACTGCTCCACATCAAGAGCCAGTTGAGATGGTCATCTCATCTCATCTTTGATGAGGCAACATTGATTACAACTGAAGTTAAGTTTGGGCGCCAACTGACTTTTTTCCAGCCAGAACAAGCCCTGCTGTCCACAGCCTGTGAGCTCTTTGGCTTTTACAATGATCTCATACAAAATCAAAATGATTACTGATTAGATAAAGACCAGAGATGTGTCCAAAGGTTAAAAAAATTCGACTCGTTTGAGGAACAAAAAGTATATTTAGAGAATTGTTTACAGTCTTACTTTTATTATTAATTGAAAAAACAAAACATAAAATAGTAATAAAGCAAAAGCCGCTAATAAAACATGTGAGAAATACCAGGTAAGAGCTGCAAAAATGATCCTGAGAGAAAAATTGCATCTCATAGAAATGGACAGGCCTGAGCGGTATTTTAGGTTTAAACCTACTCCATTCCCTCCAGCAGGCTCAAACTAGGAAGAAACACGGATCCCACAAAACATTATTATGTAAAAATGAAACACATACGACGGTTACATTTTTTTAATTAGTTCATTTAACTCTAACTGGCTATGCCAAATCTACAAAAAAATAGTTTTTATCTAGTCTTCTTATGGTGTTAAACATTCTGTATATACAATTTATATAATATATATATATATATATATATATTTATACAATTTATACAATATATATAATATAATAACAAGTTCAGCACATGACTCGAAACATGGAAAAACTAGAGGTTTAAAAATGATAAGGTGGTGTTTATTTCAACACAGGAAGTGCTGCTAACCTCAAGTTAGTTGGTTATTTCAAATACAGTTTGAATCCTGAATTCATGTCAGTCTAGGGGCAACTCTGGTTTTATAATTGGGTTGCAATCCTACAGACATTTGAAATACAATTATTGCTGATACCCCACTTCTAATTAAGAGCAGATCAGATACGGGTCATTACTATTTTGAAAAAAACGACATGTTTAACATAGAATTGGAAAGTTTTAATCATCATTTTGTTTTACAGCAGAACAAAAGACAAATGTCCCAAACTTTTTAATTAAATATGAAGATCTGGGTTAAATTTTTAAATTGAAAATAAACTCCTTGACCTCAATTTCACAGCTAATTTCTTTTATAAAGCTTAATTTGACGGATATTTCCAAACACAGCTCTGAACATTATTGGTGTCATAGAAGCAGTGCTTATTTCCTTTGGCAACTAGAAGTACTTATCAGCACTTATCAGTTCTTAGCATAACAACAACAATGTAATCATTATACTCTGTCCTTTTGACTGATGTTGGTTGGTTTTGCAGTCTATTTTTCAACCATCTCTTTTGTGTTTCTGTTATGTCCTACTATAGAAGTCCATCATTACTGTGTTTTTCCATTTGCAAAGCTTTTTTCATCTGATTACGAAAACAGAGATGTTCTCTTCTCACATGAACTCTTCATGACTTCCTCCACCCGTAAACGGACACACTGAATAGAAATTTAATTTTTATATATATATATATATATATATATATATATATATATATATATATATATATATATTCTACATAAATCCCAATGAGGTAATCAATGGGACAGTGATGTATTTGTCAGTCACATATTTTTCAAGTTGTCCCACTCACAAAGATGAATTTGGTCTGTAATATTCATCATAGATTCACAGATAACTGTGAGAGACTGAATATAAAAAAAATGCAAGAAATCACACTTTGATTTTTAAAGAATTCATTTCTTCATTTGTGTAATGGTGCAGAAAATAAGGTCAAATTTGCAGAAATCAAAGGTCTTCACTAGCTGCTATTTTGGTGCATTCTTTCATGAAGATCTTCCCAAGAGCTTTGATATTTTGGGGCTGTTGCTGGGCAACCTGGACTTTCTATTCCCTCCATAGATTCTATATTGGACTCAAGCCAACAGACTGGATGGGTCACTCCAGAACATTGAAATGATTTTTACGTAGCCACGGCTTTGTTTCCCAGGAGATGTGTTTGGGATCATTGTCATGCTGGAAGATCGAACCATGTTTCATCCCTAATGTTCTTGCTGATGGACAGAGATGTTTGCCCAAAATCCCACCATACATGACCCCATTCTTCCTTTCTTTGATGAGGATCAGTTGTCCTGTCCCAATTGCAAATGAGCTGCCCCAAAGGATGATGTTTCCACCCCCGGGCTTCACAGTGGGTATGATGTTCTTGGGGTGCAGCTCAGTATTTTTCTGCATACAAACATGGCAAGTGGCGTTTATATAAAAGAGTTCCATTTTGGTCTCATCTGCCCTCATGACCTCCCAATCTTCTTCTGGATCATCCAGATGGTCTCTGATGAAATTCAAACATGTGCTGGTTTAAGCAGGCGGACTTTTGGAGAACTATAAGGTAATAATCCCGAATGACGCCACGTGTTAATAGTAACTTTTGTTACTTTGGTCCAAGCTCTCTTCAGATCATTGATTAGTTCCCCCGTTTAAGTTATGGGCTGTTTTCTTGTCGCTCTTAAGATCATTTGTACTTCAGGAGTAGGGAGCTTGCATGGAGCCCCAGGTGAAGGGAGATTATCTGTGGTCTTGTATTTATGACATTTTCTAAGAATTGCTCGAACAGTTGATCCCCTCTTAGTAAGTTGCTAGCTCATATTATTACAGGTAACAAGTGGAGTATAGAAGTGCGTCTTAATGTTCACACAATCGGGTGTTTTTAAAAAAAATCACATTCTGTCTGTATTAGGCCTGCACAATTAATCGCAAATTTATCGTTATCGCGATTTTAAGCTGTGCAATATCCATATTGCAAAAGTCGGCGAAAATTGCAATAAATGGTAAACCTTAAATGTGCTAAAACAATCTCCATGGCAACTTTAACTATTTAATGAATTGATTAAATCCCTTTATGCATTTGACCTATCAGATGGAGCCCTTCACGTTGTTGACCAATCGGATGGAGCTTTTATGTTAGATGTTGCCCTCCTAATTAGATGAGGGTAATTTGGAGAATGATTTAAGGTATTTTGACTCTTATTTAATTTAAACTTTTGCAGTGAAATTGAAATGTTTTTGTTGTTTTTGCTATTTGTTCATTTATGACAAGCTATATCGTCATCCCAATATTGATCACTAATCTCGCACCTCATATCGTGCAGCTCGTCACTGTAGTTTTTTGAAATAGAGTGAAGCAAATGAAGCAAAGTACCTTTGGATTTATGTCAGAGCTATTGTGACTTTTTTCTACCAACAATCTGCTTCTCCCCTAAGTTTAATTAAGCTTGTTAGAGCAGTTGTCTGCATTTTTGGTAGATCAACAATGTTGCTGCATAGAAATCATTTAAATCATTTTGGCAGCAGTGTGTCAGCCACTGCGGTTTTGCACCCAATGCTGCCTGTTTTAATGCCATAGAAACACTTAGGATACCATTTACAGTAATTATAGAGCTGCACCGTTAAGCTGTTTCCCTGCAATTGTAATCGATGCGTCTCTTGTAACGCGTTCATATACAACACCCTCCCTGATGCATCCCCAAGCCCCCACCAACAGACAAAAGTTTTTCTGTCAGAAGATACATGTAGAAAGGAAACAAGCATGTTTTGTGTCATATATATTCAAGCTTTTAGCTATATTTGTACAGCTTTTCTGCTTTGTTGGCATGAAAAGATGATGCTGTTCCATCTTGGTAATTCGCCTGTTCAGAAACGGCTAATAAAAAGCTGCACTTAAATCTATAAGTGGATGTGGTGTTGATAAGAGGTTTGTTGTGATGTTTTTGTTCATTCTTTGCTGTTCTGCTACACGTCGCACGCAGCAGCTCAACAACAGCTTTTCTCAAAAGGGTCTACGTCCAAACTACTTCAATAACAACCCAGACATTGAATAGAACTGATGCAACAATTTATGATCTCATCACTCTCATCAACAAAAAAACTAGATCAACTTACTTTTTTTGGACAGAACGAGGGGAAAGCCTTCTGAGGTACCGGCGTGTGTGGCTCGTTCAAGAACGCGCTGAATGCAGGTTTTTGAGCACGCTTTGATCATATGGTGTTCATAGCAGACTCTCAGTCCCTGATAGTGCGTGTTCTCACAGTTGAAAGAGGCGCGGTGCAAATCTCACACATCTCGATCCAGGCTTTTTCTTTCACAGCTATATTCTGATATGAAAGACTTGGTGTCATAAAAATCCATTCGGGCACAAACCGCAACTATTAATTTCTCCTTCATGATTGATTTTCAAATGGTAGGCACTTCTGTGCACTGTAAAGGATCTATACGTCACTGTCAAATCAGAGTCCCTGATTGGTCAAACTTTAACTGGTTTAACTTTCAGCATACATTCAATCGCTACACGTTTTGTACGTAGAACAGGCAAACAGGCTTTAAACTTGCGTAATGATGCGTGAACGCAAGAGTTTTGTATGTGTAAGCTTTGCTAACTGCACCGTTACTTCACAGTTTTTTTTAACCAATTGACAGTTTCTTTGAAGATGGGTTAGGCACTTTTAACATTTGAGAAAAATGGGAGTGATTTGATTTTGTTTAAAACAAAAAGCCTAATTGGTGTCAGTGAAAGCCTCATTAAAAAGACTTCAAAAGACGTAGCTGATTTGCAGGAGTTTGACATTTTCTCCCTCCGATTTTAACTCTGCTGAACCCACTCTGTCTACTCATAAGGAATATCTGTCATTGATGTACTACTTCTCTGGCAAATAATTGAAACAGATTTTTTTCTTCTAATGTAAGTGAATCCTAATATTTTGAGTGCCCTAAATTTTAGGATTTCCATTCAACAACTGAAACTCAGTTTTTTTGTGCAAATACTTATTGTATGTTAAGATTTTCCCTTCTTTCTTATTATTAAGTTTTGATCTCAAATTATTAAGATAAACCTTGAAAATTTCCTATTTTGAAAATCTATATTAAAAAAAACAATTGGAAGAAATGTCCATATTGTTGCCATTTGTGAACATGACGTGTTCTGCCTGAAATAACATGACCAAAGAGATGATCATTACAGAGGCTGTCGTAACCAGTTTTGTCTTAAGTGCTGAAGGAAATTAAGATAGCGAATTAAAAACCTGTATTTAATTTGTATACATGCAATTAGGCCTGCACCATATGAGGTAAACTAACGATTTTTTTAAATTAAATGATCAATATAGCAATGACAATATAACTTGTGATGCATGAACAAAAAGGGAAAACAACTAAAAATAAATGTCGCCATGTCGATTTTGCTAAAAAAAACAAAACATTTAGGCTACCGCATGGTGGCATTTTTGTGTATGTCACCTGGGTTTCAGCCTCAAAATTTATTAGCATTTGCTGGTGACAAAGAAAACTGCTGTATCTCAAAGTGTGACCCCACACAGTCTAACATGTTGTTGTTTCTCTTTCGGCTCCTCCCATCAGGGGTCGCCACAGCGAACAAGTCGCATGGTAAATTTGGCAATGTTTTACGCCGGATGCCCTTCCTGACGCAACCTTCTCAAAGCAACCGGGCTTGGGACCGGCACAGAAGTAGAGAAGGGAACAGGGAGCAGCCCGGATTCGAACCTGGGTTTCACGGACGGAAGGCGCCGCAAACCAGCACGAGCTAAACCGGCTCCCGTTAACATCATTTCAATATTAACACTGATTTAAAGTGTGTTTTTACTGTAAACTGCAATCTTAGACCGTCTACATCTCATCTATTGTTCGTTGGACACACAAACACATCGAAAGTTAGAAGCTTTCCTGCAGCTCCATGAGCATTATTGGCTTTTGCAGGAGTAGCTCAGCTGGACATACAAAACGGCTGCATGACTCACCGTCAGGCAGTCATGCACAACAATGAAGTCAACGGTTTGCCCCTCTGATGGCTGTAAAGCCAGCAATTAAAGCGAAAACATTTTTCTGAAAGAATAATGCATCCTCAAATTTTGTAAACATTGTATGAAACTGGTGGAATGGGAGAAAAAAAGCCTCGATTTTCCTCACAAAGATTGCTCTACTTCGGTCAGAACACTCAAGTCTGTTCAGAGATCTTCATGAAATCAGGAGCTTCAAAGGCACCGTAAAGGTTTGAGCGTCTTTGAGATAAAATTATCCATTTTTTTTTTCTCAAGTGGGACTAATTGGACCATTTGCAATAGACAGGCAACATTTAATGGAAGACACTTAATCATTTCATTATTTGGCATACTTTTTTTTTTTGAAAACGCTTCAAGCTTTAGTTCTTTGCTTTTTTTAAGATTAATTTTAAGTTCACTATACAGGAACTGCTGCTTAATTTTTTTTTTCATTTGTACAAACGTTTTGAAATGAATTTATATGAACTGTCTAAAGCTGGTATGTCATGCATTTAATGACAAAATTAATTTTATGTTGCTCTTTATATCGTCTTGAGAAGTGTTGCTCCTCAAAGAGAAAAATTAGGAATTTAATTAAACAGATGTTCCTTTTCTTTGAGTCAAATCCATAGAGTGACGTCAACCCATAGACGATGTCTTACATCCGGCTCTCGCGAAATGATTGCAACTCACCTAACTAACTAACTCACCATTGCAACTACTACGATGACTCAGAGCGACTTGGACCAATCACTGTCGACTGGTTTCAACATGGCGGCGCCTGCATCAGGAAGCAATGACTTCGTATTTGGGAACACAAGAAGGGAGGGGTTGAGCTGTCCATTGCTTATGGAGTCAATGGTCAAATCAAATTAAAGGGAGGAGCACAAATTAGCTTTAGCAAGAACCAAACGAGAGACAAAAGGTCCCGGATTAGGACAAAACAGATGCCTAACGGCACTTACAAACCCAAAGGTACAACTTTCAGTGACTACTTAAGCTAATAAAAATCACATGGCAAATCTTTTGAAGAAGAAACTTTACTAAACTTTACAGAAAAAAAAACTCTATTTTAGCTGGCAACCCTAAATGTTAAATTTATCTATTCCATTTTAAGCTTTAAAAAAAAAGGTTTTCCTTTTTTTCTTTATTTATTCTGAACACTTTTGGGTTAGGTAAATTGTATAATTTCCGCTTCTGGCTCATGATGTCGGCAGCTATCTTGTCTGCAGCCAGGTCCCTTTCTGTACTGTTGCTCAGGGCAGAATTTCTAAGACCGTATCTGAATTCACTCTCCTAAAAAACTATATTTGAATTTTAATGTAGTTTGGACTAATGCTCAAGTATGCTTTTTATTTCATTCTGTATTTTACAAACATCTAATAAGACATCACCCATTTGCTGAAGTAAATTCTAATAAATGTGAAATTTGACAATTTATAAAACCCCTTAGCCAGAAGTAATACTTTTGAAGTTTATTTTATTCGTTATTCTTAAGTATACCAAATATATGTTGGAAGTATACTAACTGAATGAGTCTTCAGACTAAATTTTAATATTTTAAGTTCACAATATATGGATAACATATAATATTAAACTTCAAGTATACTGCTTTGGTCTGCTTTAGTATAATTATACTTGTAGTACACTTAATTAGACTACTTTTCACTGTGTTCTGATGATGAAAACTTTGATGTTTTTATAAAAAGGAAATGTAAATATGTTTTTCTAATGACGTATTGTTCAAATTCAATGGACTGTGGTCTATATTTGTCAATTTAGTGAGCATCGATGCACACTGGTTTTTTACAGAGACTTCTGGGGAATATCCAGAGAACTGGATTATGGACGTATAGTTTTAGCCACTTTGACAAAATGGCAAACCCCCTATAGAATCAAATCAAATCAAACTTTATTTATAAAAGTATAACACAAAGTGCTTTACATAAAACGAAACAAAATAAATAATATAAAAACAAGCGTGAAAATTAAAATAAACAAGCACAAAAATAAAAAACCGTACCCACACAGCCCCCCACTTTTTTCACACACACCCCCCCCCCCCTAACTGCTGTGGAAAGACAATGAGAAATGTACTAAGTAGCAAATTGTGAAGGACGTAAGATCCAGCCTAAGTGGACACATGTTTTAGAAGTTTCCCATAAGGCAACTGTCACAAGAATGTACAAGAGAATTCAAGATAACATGGTATTCAATTAAATCGAGGTGATTCAAATAAGATCACATTATTATGATTTATTGTTGGCTCATGTTGGTAGCAAACACGTCACATTAAAAACAAATTTGGTAAAAATTCCCATATTTGGTGTGGATTAGTATAAATGTAGAAATAAAGGAAAAAGAAACTTGTAACACAAGCAGACCAAAGATAACGTGAGCCTTAAACAAATCCAGCTTATTGTCATTTTTGTAGGTTTTTGTATTCTTACAGAATTTAAAACATAAATGCAGACAACATTACTTTAAAGAAAAAGCAGAATATTGACACAATGCATATGCAGCATTTCAGTTAAACTCCTCTCCAGCCAAGTGCAGCCTACAAAATTAGATTTTCACAGTTTTGACTGAATAATAGTCCTTTTCCAGACACATTGGAGATGTTTGGATATAACACCAAGCATCATGCTGGTTAAAATCATTACATGAATAATTATTCCAGCTTTTTTCACAGCCTCATTATGACAGCCACAAGCTATCCTCAGTGTTTTAGAGTCAAATTTAAGGTAATTTGGTTGACAGCTCAAGCATTTTTTGCATTTACATTCAAATGGGTGAGGGAAGTGGCGTCAAAATGTAGAACTGTGACAATAAAATGAAAAAAATCTCTTTTGTTGGAATTTGTAAGATTTAAAAATAAATTACTATAAAGTTGTGGTTTCTAATAAGCGGCCTTGAAAGGTAAAACAATACAGTTTTTTACTAACCTTTTTAGTGTTTTGCTTAGCCCAAAAAAAAATGTCATCACATCTTTTTTTTTGGCTAGACCCCTTTTCCACACATTGTTTGATCCCTTAATATAAAAGCACTAGTGCCTTTACCACAATGAATACTATTAACTTTTAGTTTCCTCCTTGACAGGCAGGCTCCCCGTGAGAGGCAGAACGAAAGTCTTTTATTTGGTTGCAGGTTGTCTGAATCTTTGAAATCTAAATGAGATTGGCTCTAATCTGTCCTCACAATAAAATAGATCCTTCCACTTCACTGAAGGACAGGCTGTTTCTGCACTAAAGGTTGTGTCCTCTTTTCTATAAAAGCCATTGACTGCTACTAGGGTTGTGCCGATGGACGATATCATCGTCCATCGTGATGGGTGACTGACATCCCGATGGAGAGACCACCATCGTGATGCCACGCCCCCGCCACGTTGCGCGTCGACACCATAAGCCGCGGTTACATGTACAAAATATCTTGATGGGATCAATGGTCGGATTAGAATCCAACCGTGTACATGGTTCCAGAAAAATGTTTTTAGAATATAAAAACGTTCACTAAGGTCACACTTTCCGTCGGAATAAATCATTCGCACATGCGCAGTAGGGTTTGAAAAACGGAAGGATATAAACTCCGCCGAGCGGCTTTTTTTTTTTCAAACTTTATTGTATGTAACAATTCAATACAAAACAATGTTAAACAGCTCCGAGCGGCTATATACATTGACAGGTCAGCTTGGTAAAATACGAGATGATCTTCTAAACGTGCTTTTAATAATGTTACGGTTATTATGAAACACCTGTTCGCTCATCATTTGAATTTTAATCCGTGTGGTCAGTGCTTTTTCTGAACGAAGCCAGGATTAGCAGTATGCTAACACGGGCTAACAACATTAGCTTTGGGTGGTGCTGCATCCTGTCTGCACGTAAACATGTAAGAATAACATCAGCCTTTATTTAGTCGGGACACGACTGGAAACACAAATCCGCGTGATTGTTTGAATGTTTTCTAAGGACTGAGCGACATTTCTGCTTTGAAGCTCAAACCGCTGTGTGTGCTGACGATCCGAGCTGTGCTCAGACACACACTTTTAGACCCGGTTCTGAGTTCGGTTGCTTGTTGTACCCCTAGAGCTGCGGGACGGATCGCAGTCTTAAATCTCCCACACATACCGCTCATGTACCCCCCCCCCCCCCCCCTTCCCATCAAACACAAAGCTGTAAGTCCGCACTCCCCCGGAAGTGCGGGAGCGGACTACTTCTCTTCTATTTTGTTTGTTACTTTTTTTGTTAAAGTCACTTCCCTCAGTTTATACTGGATCATCGCGGATTGGGAAATAAAATGAAAAAAGCAAAAAAACGAATAGCAGTTATATAAGAATGAAAAATGTAAAAATACCCCCCCCCCCCCCCCCCCCCCCCGACGATGTCATCGTCCATCCCGATGGTTGACAGCAAACATCGTCAACGGCCAATTTAAGGGACATCGCCCAACCCTAACTGCTAACTAAAGACAAAAATACTTGAACTAACGGAAACGGAAATATGGAGCTAACACCCTTTTTGTCTTCCGGCTGCTCCCTTTAGAGATTGCCACTGTGAATCATCCCCCTCCATCTAATCCTCTCCTCTGCATCCTCCTCACTCACACCACCCTCATGTCCTCTTTCACTACATCCATGAACCTCCTCTTTGGTCTTCCTCCAGGCTTTCTCCTTGGCAGCTCCAACCTCAGCATCAATTTTGCAACATAATCACTGTCCCTCTTCTCAATCTGTCTTCCCTGCATTTATCTCCATTGCGTCTAAAACCAGCCGTCCCTCTGACGTATTCCTTCCTGAGCCTATCCGTCCTCGTCCCTCCCAAAAAAAACCTCAACATATTTAGGCTCTGCATCCTGTCTTTTTCTCAGAGCTCACAGTCTTGTCACAGCTCCTCTCTTGGTACTCCATCACAGGCTTTCTCTAAATTGAGCTAACATTTAATAAAAAAAATCTCATGATGCTTTTAGATCTTACTGATACATTTGCAATCATATAAATCCATTATTTTTTGACGGAAAAACAAATTAGAAATCAATTTGTTCTTTTTTGTACTTAATTTATAAATTTAATTATAGATAGATATATTTACTTTAATTTCTAATATTTAATTTCATAATAATTTATTTGTGGTTCTTTTTTTGCATTTACTTCCTCATAAAATTGCTTTGCACTTCACTTCGGTGACTCTTTATTGTGCTGCTTACATATGAATATTAGACCTGTGTCTGCATGCACTGACCCGTGGAGGTTTGTTTATTACCATCACACCAGTTTTGGTAGTGATAATTCATTTGCTGAACTCAACACCAGTGTGCCATTTTGCCGATGCGGTACTGTAAGTAATACGCTAAAAACAAGTCAAAACCCTTTTAAATGAGAGGGAAGCAAAATTACCGCAACAAATATAGAATATTCTTAGGTCAACAGTAGAAGTTAACCATACCCTGGTGTTGCCATGGATACTGCATTCATTCACTCCCTTATAATGGCTAGTAGTAGACTACCCCCCATCTAATGTCGTTATGAGAGCTGGCTCTAAGAGCTGTGACATAACTGTATTCATTCACTTGCTCTGTAGTTAACAGTTTGAATTGTTACTTCTGTTAAATATAGGCTTTATTTGATACAGCCATTATAATGAATACTAAAGCCTGACTGGCTGTAGGTTGTCCATTAAAAAGTGATAATGAACACCTACAGAAGGTCACTTTGTCTAAATTTTCTATGTTATTGCGCTGGCCTAAACATCCATAAATGACCAGAACATACGTTATTCCACTATTTATCACAACATCAAGACAGTAGAAATGATTTCTGTGATGGAGATACCAGTGTCTCTTTTTACCTTCAGTGACGATGTTCAATCTAATTTTAAATCATTTGTCGTCTGTCTTTCTGTTTTACTTTCCTCGTTGCTTGACTAAAAAATAGACGCGCATTTATATAGACTTTTTGTTGGACTTGGTCGCTAGAATGCGCATTTCCAAGCCCGCAGTGAACGTAGAATGCGTCCTCCAAACGTGGGTCAAGAAGCTGTTGGCGCCATGGTAACCCATCAAAGTTGGAAATTATTGGCATTGGGTTGAAAATGCATCTGAATCAGAGAAAAAAAAACACCTTGACTTAAAAAAAAATTTATTGGTGAACTGAAACAAAGGTTCTCCAGTTCAGGAACTTAAGGTATCAGACAAGACTAGACCATCGGCTTTTGAATGCAACTTCACTTCATCTGAAATGATTAAAATGTTAACCGACATTTTATTGTTCTGAATGTAGATAATGTAATAAAACAAATTAAACTCCTACATTTCTGTTAGCAAATAAATCTGTCAGATCCGGCCCTGATTAGTGAAGCGTTAAAAAGAAACCCACTCCACTAAGTGGTGTCTGATGAGTTCATATACTTCAACTGCAGCAGCCAGTTTAAAATTTAAATACTGATTTTACATGTTTGTGGTTACACTAGTCTGAACTTCCCTCTAAATGGGATTTTAACACGCAACACCAACAGTGTCAGTCTAGAGCAACAGCTTTCATTCCCTTTTAAATAATATTTTTATACATGAAACCTCAGTCACCAACTAATTATACCACAATGTCAGTTTTTTCTTTTTTCCTTTATCCATCCTTCTTCATTTCTGCCTTAAAATTAAACCAGTCACTCACTCTGGGCACCATGGACCAGATTTACATAAGTGACTGTTCAGGGAGCTAATTTCTAAAGTCAGGGGGTGTATGAGTTACTAACTCATGGAGCAGAACCATGTATTTAAATAAAAATTCTATTCAGGTTCACTGTGCTAGAGCTTTGTCTTAATCTGGTCATTTTCAGATGACATGCATGAGAATGGCAGAATGGCATCAGCATGTTTGCCAGATCCCCCTTTTCTTGACTTTTGCAGTGACAGCAGCATAACAAACAATCAAAGGGCAACCGCATTCAAACACCGACCCTCCCATTTTGAAAAATCTGCCATGCAACTGTACATATATGCTAACTACAATGCTGCTTTAGCGTGTTTTCTCACTTTAAAGAAATAAACTAATTTGAGTTAACATTCTTCAAAGGGTAAACAAAAACTTATTAAACATTTTCCACTTCAAAAATAATTTAAAGATAGTCTGTTTCTCAGATGATCATAGTTTTTTTAATCTTTTTTTCTTGAAATCAACCCTATTTTTTCACCTTAAGGAAATACAATTTACCTTTTATACACAGAGGTGATTATAGAACTTTAAAGAAGTTTGTACAGGAATTAAACCACACACAAAAAATCAAATGAAAGTTGTCTTGCACTCTTGAAGAAGAGAAGACAATAAGCCCGGATGCCATGACAACATTTCCCAGATGAATGAGGATCTTCATCCACATTCAAATGAAGGCAAATTTGTCAAAGCAATGGCAGCTATGCAACAATAACACTCCAAAAATATATATAATGGTAGACAAATAATAATTAAAAGCATGTTATTGTTACGTTTCTGTCCCTTTTTTTGTTTTTAGATGGTTTTTTTGTTTTTCAGATGTTTAATTTTTATGTAATTGATGAGTAAAATCTGGTTTTAAAAGCATTACATCTGGATTTTTTAACAAATTATTGTTATTGTTCTGTTTTCCGCTGCTTCATGTCTACAAATTGGCATCTAACTTGAATTTGTTTTTCTATTTAAAGTTATAAAGGATTTAATTTAAAATTTTGAATCCAGCTTTATTGGTAGAAACGTACATTTACAGGCTCGCTCAGATATCTGTAATTTAAACCTATGTTTTTTCTAAATGTATTTAGAGTCCTCAAAAGGATGAACTAACACATTTGATATTGAAAGAAACAATGTTAAATATGTCTTTATTAGTTTGTTTTAATAGAAGATTGCTGTTTTAGTTCTATATGCAGACATTAAGCTTTTACCTTCCTCTTTTACTAGTTTTTGTTACCATCTGGTATTTTAGTAGGTCAGTTTTAAACTGTTATTATTTATTACAGTCTGTTCTTCCTTGCTTTTTTCCCTTTGTTTGGCTTACTTATATTTGAAAATACTGTTTTTTATGTTTTTGTGCAAACATTAAAGCTTCTTTTTGCCACCATACCCATACATTTTAATAAACAAAAAGATATAAAAAGGAACCACAAGACAGTATTTTAAATAAATTAAAGGTTGTTGTGTTGCCCTTTGATGAATTGGTTACCGGTAAATGTGCCTTTTTTTGTATCACCATTAACAATAGGAACATCTGTGGTGTGAAGGGTCAGTTTCAACCAGCATACATTCGCTTTCAGCTGTAAACCCAACTGTACAAACATAAGAAAAGTTGCAATACTCAAACACAACCATCTCCTGCTCAAAGGTGTTTTTCTCTTCTTGCTGGTACATGTGTCTATATATTTTCAGTATTAACAGGAATCCATCCACCCATTTATACCAACATCCTCCTAAATGGATCAGCATCGTTTGTTGCAATCTAACCCAATAATCACAGGGTGAAGGCAGGGTTCACCCCTGACGGGCCCCCTTGTCCCTTTCAAGGCCACGTCTGGATGTCAGATTCTTGTTGCGATTCCAGGGATCAGTTTTACCTCCCCATCCAAAGCAGTGACCTCTTCGTCAGCCTCATCAGATGTGTCTGTTTTCTGAAAGACACCCTCCATTGTCTTCCTCCTCTAGGGACTGGGCTCACCCACATTGCCTTGCTGCTCTGTTTTCTTCAGTCTCACTGAAACCTGGCTCAACCAAGCATATTTTTCTCAGTTTTGAACGCTGTAGATTGGAAATGAGCACAATTGCTAGTTCTATTCAGAATTCCCAAATGGCTGAATTTGGCCCGCTTTGTTGGTTGTGTTTTTGTGCAGATATACAAGAAAACACAGAAAAACTAGAGTCCCCTTAAGCTCACATCATTGAGAGGAGAGCTGGTTTTTAAAAAAGCTACATACTCACTGGGCATAGCAGGCTTCAAATTCCCAGTGTGTATGTAGCGTTAAGGTGTGTGAAGGCGTGTGTTGCCCATGGTGTTAACCCTGGTCAAGCAGGGAGGGACTTCTTCTTTTTCTCCTGTTCACTAGCACATTTCCACTACCTACAGTTGGAAAAAGCTTGGCGGGAAATGTTGTAGTGGTGCAAATCTCGTAATTTGGGCTTGAAACAGAAACAGTTCGATTTATTACTAGTGTCAAAGTTTAACCTGGTTTAACTGCAACATGCATTTGATGGCCAAACGTTTTGTACATAGACCGGAAATATGGTCATAAAAACCTGCATTGCAACGTTTGAATGTGAAAGCCCGAAATCCACGTTTAGACTTGTCATTGACAGTTGCTGCTTGAACACGTGTTGCCAAGGGCAGTGAATGTAGTTTAACTGTGCACTTGTGATGTCATGTCTCTCACTTTGTTATAATCTTTTATTTAGAACTAAGTCAAAATTGAACCAACAACACAAAAGTTCTAATTTCAGTATTTTACAAATTTATGCAAAAAAATGTGTTGTTTTTTTGTTTTTTGTTTTTGCTATGAATCAGCAAAGCCGAGAAGCTATGATGGAGTTAACAATCGGGATCTTGGATGCCACAATTCTCGCTTTAAAACCAAACGTTAGACATTATGTAGACCACTGAACTATATTGTTGCACGCTTACTGCGTACGTTGCAAACTGAAAATTCTTTTCAGCAAATAAAAAAACAACATTCTTCAGAATTTTTTAGTTATTTATTATTGTTTTCTATCACACTAATCATATTTCAAACAAAACTGTGAAAGGTTTGAACTGAGTTCTGGTGAAAGTGAATTGTTGCATACCTACTCAAAATGGATCAATGGTGAATTAAAAATGAATGGAGAGCAGAAGGTTTTTCTTTTAATGGAAATGGATTACAAAATTATTAATTAATATTTATGTATTTTGTAAGTTTGAGGCTCCTGCTGTTTTAAGCAGCATTTTATTACACCTTCCTAGTTCTACAAGCTCAGTATTCCTATTTACTCTGATGCTCCCTCTGTGAGTCACTCCTGGTCTTTTAATCTCGTCTCATCATCAGGGATACACGGCGCTCTCAAAAAACAATGAAATTTTGGAAACCACCATGTGTGCATAACCTTTTAATGTCTCAAAAGTTCACATGCAAATTTCCTCATGGAAAATTTGGGGTTTCTTTTATTGTTTCCTCTGCAAAGCCGGAAAGCCCACCAGCCCAGCCTGATTTTGAATTTCTTGCGTGCAAATAGCAAGAATTTCCTTCCACAAATATTACCTCGACTGACTGCAGAGCAGAAAAATAATTTATGATTTAGTCATTCTTTTGCAAAAACCAATTTGCTTTCTTGTACAGCGAAGGCTATGCTTGTTTTTGACATTTAGTGAATCTCAAAAAATACAGAATAGATCTTTCATTTAGGACCCTTTTATTTTTGAAACTGAAGTCAATTTTGAAATGATTAGTGCTTTTATGTGAGAAAGACAAAAAAAGTAGATGCAATTTTTTCTTTCAGTTTTCAGAAGACTGCAGAAAGCTGCAGTCACGTCAAAATTGCATCATTTTTTCCCTCAAACCTCAGAACTCTACTGAGGTTTGAGAGGTTAAAATGTGTTTAATGATCATACATAAATCTTTCAAAATGTTTGTCAGGTATTCTCTGTTGCAAAGATATCTCATGCATGTGAGTAGGTGTACATTTTTCAAAGAATTTAATGTTGGAAACTTTGACAAACTATTGAGAAGAAAGAAACACTGTTAGACAAGAAAAATATTACTAAATAAAGGAAAGTGCTTGATGTGCTCATTTAAGTTGACAAGGACAAATTATTGGAGAATTAAACTTCACTAATTGCTGCAAATGTTCACAAACTGCAGCTGAAAGAGTTTTCCATTTGATGTAAATGAATAAACAATTTCATGTTTTTTTGATGGTGCTCTCTTTAAAGTTATATGTGCAGCTCAAACACATTTAAAAAAAGAACAAAAACAGAAAATGAATACATTAATTTGTTTAAAATGTATTTTTTACTTGTATATTTTTCTCCTAAGGAGATACGTTACAAAAGATTTAAATGTTTTCACAGCTCTGCTGATTTTTTTTTTTTTTTTTTTTTTTTTTTTTTTTTGTATTTTAGAAAAGCGTAAATAATGTTTGAGAGATTTACACACAAACCCAGTCAAGGCTGTTGATATCCCGTTGATTTGATATCCCTGTTTTAGAGACATCTTAAAATTGAAAGGATCTGGGTCTTTTTTTTTAATTGAGGAATTGTTCAATGTATTATTTAAAAAAAATTGGTTTTCAAAAAGCAAATCATATTCTTTTGATGTGCTCTCGAATGTTAACTTAACTGTATTGCAGTTAAAAATCGTAACCACATTCGTGTTACCTTGAAAGCTAAGATGTCTTAAAAATGTGTAAATATTTGACAATATTTTAAGGTAAACTTCCTCTTTGCGTGACTGGAGAATGTAAATATTTCAGGTCGGCGAGCGAAGGAACAAGCTCTCTACCTTGGTGGGGTTCCCCTTGACGGGTCTCGACATGGCTCCACACGTGGTGAAGAGAAGTCAGAGCATGAAGAACCTTCATCAGGGATCATCTCAGACTAACCGGAGGCCGTCTTCAGGCCAACACCAGCGATCTGACATAATGCTTGCGCGTGACTACCTCTATGATCTGTACGCCGTCTGCAACCATCACGGAGGAATGCATGGAGGGCACTACACTGGTAAGAAGCCGCAGATCAAAGGATAAAAAACGAAAGATGTCAAGGTGAAAAGAAAGGAATCTTTTCTCAGCTGTTTATTAGAGTCAATTATTACACATTAAACTGAATTGAAAAAACTTTGGTGAAATGTTAAAGTTAAAGTGTATCGTGTTCATTTTAAGGTTGTTTAACAATCTGAGACATTTCAGATTTTTATTTTGAACTTTTTAACCCCTTGAACGCCAGTTGATGCAAATATGCATCAAACAACTTCTGCTCCAAAATTACCATAAATTAGCATCCATTTGAAAGCAAATGCATTTAAGTAAAAAGTTTTTTTTCATAGCTAGAAATAAATTCAGGGGACAAATAGTCGAGGTAGAATTAAAAACCAGGAATATCAACAGTCTTGGATTGCTAGCAATTATTTATTTAAATGATCAGATATAACAGTCCTCCCGCTAAATGATCTCATTTCATTAACAATCATTCAAAGCTGCTTTTAGTAATAAAGTAAGAAAAAAGCTAGCTGTTACCTTAACTTCTTCATTAAAAACCTCTCGACGGCAAAAGAAGATTTCTCCAAAACGGTTTTTCTTTTTTCAGAGGTGAATTTACAGCAGTTCCGAAATATACTTTTCTGTTTTGGACAGTGAAACAGTTGAAGAACCAACAGCTTTTTCTCCCAGAAGATACGAAGTCGGTAATTGCCTTCAGTCGCCAGGCAGAAAGAGGCACTTCCGTCTGTTGAGATGTTTCACAAAGCACTCTGAAACTCATTTGATTAATTAGAGCAGTGTTTTTGTGCTACAGAACAGTAGCACCGGGAGACAGAAGCTCATCTGCATCTTTGTTGATGTTTATTTAATATTCAAGGAACATCACAGTAATGGCTATAAGATATGCACAGAATTGTGGAAGTTTGGGAGCCCCCACTTCCAAGAGAAACTCCTCGTGTGTTCATAAAGCAACATGTTCTAGTCAGACACTTTCAAAACAACAGAAAACACAGGAGAGAACATCTAACATGAAGCGGGAGGGCTGTTATATCTGAATTTGCTGCAATTTTGTCCTGTTATGGTGATGACACCATATAACAGACACGGCGCTGAAACGCTTTTGATGCTGCCATGTACACTGCTTTTATTTTGGGAGGGAGCAATGACTTCCTGCCACAGGGAAAAACCTCCAGCAGAAGCAGACTCTGCACGGTTGGCCATCTGCCAAGCCGATGCTGTCGGAGTGGACAGGAATGAAAAAACAACGCAAAAAAAAAAAACACTGTAATGCTCATTAGGAGACGAGGAGGAAAAACTGAACTTGGAATCTAAATTACATAAACTTTACGGCACTTGGGGGGGGGGGGGGGGGGGGGGGGAGTTTGTAATCAAAAAGGAACTGTTATTTTTTTAAGATTTAGATGGATCAAACTGAAGTCTCATCAGTTGTCGCACACCTTGGTGTACAAGGTGTTTTCTCTGCACTCGGCTGTGAGCTGTAAAGCAGAAATGCCTTAGGTCCCAGAGTCTTTGGTATGACTCGATTGAAGATTTGAACCCATGACCCTCCAAGGCTCAGGGCAGATTCTCCTCCACAAGACCGCCTAGTTGGGCACAAATTCTTTAGAAAAGGATGATCAAAATTCTGTTGTTAGAGAAGTATCAACCTTTTGTTTCCTTTTTTGTCCTTTTGAGGCATTTTATAAATTAGTTTTGATAAAATAACCAATAAATTGCATTTTTCTTTCTCTTTAACAATTTAAGATTTTCAGATAGTGGACATTAGAATTGTGGAATGAGTAAAATGTTGGAAAAGTCCAGTGTTTTTGGTTTGGTTTTTATTTCATTTAATTTGTACTATTTCAGTTAAAAATTAAAAATAAAAAACTAGATAAGTTAAATTGACCTAACGAATCTGTAGGATAAATTAGCTTCTTTTTTCCTTTTAATGGTTGCATGGGTATGTGAACGCGTACATCTACATATGCAGGGGATTAAACTGCAGGGGATTTTAAACATCTATATTTTAAGGCAGAAGCTAATAAGATTATACTAAAAAAAAAAAAGCTAAAATATCTATAACATGAAAACCTAATTTACTGAAAAGTAGTCATCAGCGCTTCCTTTGTAGAAGATTAATGAGTTTAAGATCACAACCTCTGTTTTGCCCTCAAGATGGGAGCTGGATGATAACTAAAAAGGTTAACGAGGTAATTACATATTTACAGCCAGTAAAATATCAGTGCATTGTTTGAAATAACTTCACTCTTTGTATTACCAAGCGAATATTGCATCCACCTACCAATTTCTTTTTTCTTTTAAAACTGCAGAATAGAAATACTGTATATCTGCATATACTTGGAAGCTGAACATATTGAAACCTTTTCTTTGCTTTTAGAGCAGCTGCGACAATCTGACAGGTACAAGATATGCTGCTTTTGTGTATCTGTTGAATAGGAAATTTACATTACCGCATGTACTTACTGAGCTTGAATTGTGTTTGTTCAATCTGTCCGTCATCTGCCCGTCGTCTTTTGTTGCAGCATACTGCAGGAATTCAGTGGATGCCTTGTGGTACAGTTATGATGACAGCAGTGTAGACCTTGTACCTGAGGAGGAAGTTTGCACCAAAGGAGCCTATATACTTTTCTACCAGAGGCGCAACGTCATTCCACCATGGTCAGCAAACAGCTCTGTCAGAGGTATGTTCACATGACGGACTTATTGGTATGTGATGGAGTAATGGCATCTCTTACCATTTCTGCATTTTATTCGAATTAAACTAACACGTCCTCCCTGCCACATAGTTTTTAGCCCTTTAACACCAGTGATGTTGCCGGCAGAACCTAAACAACACACTCTTTGACATACAATAACTCCTCAACCAGTCAGGCGATTAACGTGAATCAGCGGGTTTTATAGGTCAAAGTTCCACTCCAACTATATTCTACCCAGTGGCCCTTTTATTGCGATTATGCAGATTTTAGCCAAAAGCCTGTGTCATTATTTGAGACATGTTTTCTGCAGCGTGGCAGTAGTTCCTTAGAAATTCGCTTCTGGGACCATTGGGACAGAAGTTAGCCATTGAGTTATCCTCGGCTAATTTCCCATCAACTCTTTGTTTATAGTCTCTGTGAGCCAGACGTTAACGGATCTATTAGTCTGCAAATGAATGCATTTGAATTGGAGCAGAGAAGGGAACGTTGCTGCGTCAGAAATCTAAACTTTTACAAACTATGGGGTTTTTTGCACCTGATCCATCACGATGTGAATGATGAAATACTCAGAAACGCAGCTTTAATCTTAACTTTTTTTTATATATATATGTCCTCCATCATGAGAAAAATGCTACAAGCACATGTTAAAAACACCAGTCAATTTTTATTTTTGAGTGGGTTTTAAACACTTTAAATATTCCTTCACTTTTTTTATCAGTCAAACTATCCAAACTTTTTAAAGCTTAGCACACTTTGACCTTTTAACACTGGAGATGATAAATGATTGCCTCTCTTGGACACACCATAACTCTCTATCCGTTTACACGATTGACTTGCTGATCGGAAAAGCCGATCGGTGCATAATGGCGCAGTTCAGCTTTTCAAAAGCTAATTAATGTTGATTGAGTGAGCACTTCACTAAAGTGTTACTGTAAATCTCAGTAGGAGGCTGCTGTTCCCTGCTTTAGAATCCACTGGAAACGGTTGAAGAGTCGAAAGAATGTAAACACTGAAGCTAAAGCTCAGTTGGTAAAGGGTTAGCAAGAAGACTTTGGTGTGAGATGCATGTCCTGTATCTTTATTGTCTAATTAAATCCTTTTATGACATGCATTTCTTGGAAACAGCTGTTTTGGTCAAATGTGCTGCAAAAAACAAAGTGAACAACATGTATGAAAAACGGGCTTAGATCTCTCTGTTGTTTGATGAAATGAATCCACTCCAGGTTAATGCTATTCAAAACTATATGATAGTGTTCAGTATTAAATGTCACTTGACATTTCCTACACTAGCAATACAGCTTTTTCCTTTAGTACCAGATCTTTTCTAATGATGACTCACTGGAAAGTTCAGATGCTCTCAAACCAGAGTGGTTTTTATGCTTCATCTCTGGGGATGAAGTCAAAACTATGGAAGCCCTTTTTTAAATACTAAAAATATAATAACTTTTTTTCAAAGAAATGTTAAAAGTAATCTCAGACTTATAAATTTTCATTGCCTGCAGAAATACATTTGATTACAATTGATTGCTTCATGCTTCATTTGATTACAATTAATTGCTTCGTGGTTGCTTTTAATTGCTTAATTGCCTAACTTTTAGCTGTAGGAAGAGATGCATTAAAAACAGTGAAGTTGAAGCACTGTCTCCATTGACCTCCATTATATTTGAAATTTAAACAACTTCAAAAATTTCAAAAACCATAAATATTTGCAAAATTGTTTGGAGACAGCAGAAAAGTGGACAAAGAGCTGATCAAATGCATGCTTGAGTTTTATGAATAGCATAAAGTATGCATAAGCTAGGATTGAAGAAAGTTTGAAGTTGCAGAAGAGCCTGTATTTCAATGGCAAAAGTTGCAGCAATTTTGTTGAATTGCAGAAAAAACATAAGTTGCAGAAGAAATTACAGCAAGCAATAATGTCCTTAATTTGCTGAACATTTTGATACTTGAATGGCAGAAATCAGATGAAGTATGCAGAAGATACGCGTGACAAAAGACGTACATACGAAAACAAACGAGTATTTGTTTGATTGCATTATGCAATCAAACTTATTAAACAACTCCAAGACGCATATAAACAAAACTTGTGGAGCTGACCATTTTTAAAGGTCTTACTTCTCTTCTTTCACACTTGAAGAAATTATTATATTTGAAGAATAAATGTGGGGGGGGAAATTGAAGTAAAAAAAAAAATTGGAGTAAAAAAAAAATTGGAGTAAAAAAAACATATTTAAAATAACGGTTCCACCAGTATTCTTCCATTTTTTTACATTTTTTTTTTCACCAGTTATTAACAGCCATTAATACTAATAACAAATGGCTTTAGTTTGTCATAAGAATCCAAATGTCAAATATTATTTGGACCCCTTTGTGAAACAAACCGCATGACTTTAAAACTCGTTTAAGATGACGTTCAGAAATGATGTAATTGTGACAGTAAGCAAGCAAGATGCAATCTCTTTTTAGACAAGTCAAAAAGCAAAGCAAAACTCAATTAGCTCACGTAATGCCATTTCCAGGTAACTTTGGAACAGCTCTCTGTGCGCAAATCACCGAGTAACCCGATACTAACTGGTTCGCACCCGTCATTTTTTTTTTTACTTCAATTTTTTTTTACTTAATTTTTTTTTCTTTTTTTTTACTTCCAAATTTTTTTTCTTCAAAGGCCTTTTAGGGGCTCCGTATCTTTAAAAGCACTTCTGTTAAAAGTTTAGTACCGGCAAATTTCTATTTTAACTGTCCTTGCACGGCTTAGTAGAAACGTGCTATGCTTGTTCAGCACATCCCTATAATTTAAACATTTTTTGACAGAGAATCTCTTTTTGGTGATGACTGGATGCAGCTTCCCAAAAAAAAAAGTATTTTTTCTCCCTGCATGGCTTGATATTAAAGTAGGTTTTCCTCCCAAACACATAAATCTCTCTTATCGTTTCGGTAAATCCGGTGACTTTCCTACACCAGGCTATTACAAGGATTAATATCTGCAATACACCCAACAGCACCTAAGCTTTGACATTTGTGCACATTGATAGTATTAGTGTGGACGGTAAATAAAGTGCCAGAGACGTGTCAGGCTCAGCGGGAGGAAAAAAATCATGAATAAACTTGGTTTGTTAAAATGAATTTACAACCAAACACAAAAACTTGAGTCAGTAACCATAGTAACTAGCAAACAAGGTAACACTGCCTCACTGATTGAAGACAATAGCTGTATTGCCGGCTTAGCAGCCACCCACAGACTTCTCTTCATAAAGCAGTTCTAAGCGCGCTGCCACATCTGACATTTACCTTTGCCGGAAATGACCCGACGTTTATGCCAAAGTCCTGAACTCTCTCCCTCATTTCTTTGAGTTTTGTGACTAAGAAGCCAGCTGCTCCAGTAGACCTTGATAAAGTTCCTCATGAGAATTTGAAAGGATTTCTTCTGGTGTCAGTCGCAGTTTCTTTGTCCTCATGAATATTAGCTAAATCCCCAAAGGGATGAACCGTTGGTAGTTACGCATAAAACTGCAACAAAACTGTAAAAGAATTGTTTGGTGATGCTTTATAATGAGATTCCTTAATATCAATGCTGCAGGAAGACATAAACATTGGTAAAGCCTGTATGAGACATTTATAGGACATTTATTAGCATTTGTAAAGCATTCAAGAGAAATTCATAGGACATGTCAAGCATGTCTTAAATATTTATCAAACATTTATTAGCATTTCTTAAAACCTTTAATAAAACAGTAATAAGAAATTTAACATGTGTAAATGAAATTACATTTACAAGTGTCTCACATGTGTTAAGATAATTGTAAAGAAATTTATTTGCCTTTTTAGATGTTTTATACATGTTAATAAATTACTCATTAGTGAATATTTACAATAATTTTCTTTCCTAATTATTTTAGCATTATTTAGATCCTGCTAAAAAGTTGAGAACATTTTGGGTTTACCACTCTGTGCCTAATGAGGTTTCAAGTTTTTTTTTTTTCAATGTAGTGGCCTTTTATATAGTTAAATTCAAAACTACCAATGTATACAATATGTAATAATTTATGAAATATTAACAATTCTCCTTTAGTAGCAGAGCCTGTCTCCCATCCAGAAATGTAGATGCATTAAATTGGGCAAGCCTGTACAATTTTGGGTTAAACAGGGTCAAAAAAAAGTAATATAAACCATGCAATAACACAAACAGTTCCTGAAGGAAAGCATGTTCCTAAAACAAGAAAACAATTATTTTTTTTGTCTTTTATCTTTAACGTTTTCTTTAACCCATGGGGCTCTCATAAGAAAAGGCTTCTCTAAGGGGAAATTAGATTTTACAAATTTTAACAAAGTAGCTTTAGAAAGAGTTATGTTTATGGGACACAAGAAAGTAAAACTTAATGGGGAAAAAATGAAATCTGTTGGTATTGTCATAGAGCTATTCAGGGAGGCTGCCACCATCCACAGGGCTAGTCTGATGTAGAATAAAAAATCAAGGTCAGCCATGAATTAGCATTCAAGCAGATACATTTTTCTGCCGTTGTTCAAAAAGAATAAGAATAAGAAATATTTGGAAAATATATTTTAAACTGTTCTTAGTGTTTATGATCAAAGGTTCTGACCTTTTCCCAAAATGAGAATTATTGATGTGTTCAAACTGTCCTTGTTTGCTATAAATGGTCTTTCTAAACTGTAAATGGGATATTACCTTATAATAAAAGCCAAGAGCTTCAATAACGTGTTGCCATTTGCAAAAGAAAGATATTTGTAAAGTTATTTCAGTTAGGATTCCGTTTTCAAGGACCCTGACAAACTTTAGTCTGTCTTTGAAGTAACTGTGTGAATAACTGTTGTGGCATTCACAAAACAGGAAGGTCCTTCTTTTTTCACATCAATCCTTCATAAAACATCAAGTGAAGCTGTTCTAGGGATAAAAGATTCTGCATGGATACGAAGTGTCTTGTTGAACTTTCAGCATTTTCTGCAATGCTGAAAGGTTTTTGTCCCGACTGACTGTGCTTGGATATGATGTTTAGTTGTCTCAGACAAAATACAACCAGCATGAAAATGCTGCTGTGGTTCCTTTGATCAGGGGTGCCCACACTTTTTTGCAGCAGGGACTGGCACTGTAAACAGCTCCGACCTACTTCCGGTGACTCGAGTCTCGTGTGTCGCGGCTCAAGTCTAGCGGGTAACGACACTCACCAAAGCTGTTTTTCCTCCGTTTTTGTTTCAGCTTTCGTGAGTCGCGTCAGTCACAAAAAAGAAATAAAGCCCTTCCCTCTTCTCTGATCTCTTTCTCCTCTGCTGGATTGCAGTCTTCAAAATTACCAAATTCCCCAAAAAGATTAAGGGAAACTATAAAATCGTTACAGGTCATGATTGAATAATTGGGTAAGGAGCACCCACAAATAGACAGCACGTCAGATGTGACACACGAGTGGCTCTGAGCGCTGACTTCTGCCGTTAGCTGCTTATTATTATCATGTTGACATTTCTTATTCCATAGTTTATCACAACAGCATGACCGTAGAAAAGACATTACTATAACCTCCTCTTCTGCAGGGCGTGCTCTCTTATTATGACAACATGCCCACTGCGTATCAAATAGGAAGATTAGATAGATAGGTAGGTAGATAGAGGAAAAACAGCCCAATTTCCTCCAACATAAAACCCGGTAATTAGACGTGAAGCATAAATAACACAATTGTCAAAAAAGTTACCAAGTGAGAAATGGAAGAACAGAACTCTGGATCAGAATCACTAAAAACTTTGTATTTTTTTCTTTGATTAAACTACAACCCTTTTTTTATCATAAGCATAAATAAAACCTTTTCACTGAGTTTAACCTTCCTGGAGTTGCATCACTTGTGGATTCTACTCCGGGGAAGGAATACCTGCAGATTGACAACCCATCAGCTACGATCCACAGTCAGAAGGCGGCACTCGGAGCCACTCATGCCACATGTTTTACCTGCCTCATTTTAGCAACAAAACTCACTCTACTGAGAGCTACAGGATAGTATTGTGGGACAAAATGAATCCACCATGTCAAAAAGCGCTCAGACGCTCAATTTATGGCATAAAATGACATTGAAGCTTTGGTGAGCCAGCTCGCGGGTTTTTTCCATATGGGTCATGACTCAAGTCGCGTGAGTTGCAACCCACGCGGGCCAGCCCAGGCTTCAATAAATGCTCCTGCGGAACGGAGTAGTCGTCTTCCGGGGATTTGGCGTGGAGAAGAAACAAAGAAAAGAAAAAAACGGAGTTAAACAGTGTTGTATGATGTTTAAGTGGCTGTTCTGCATGTCAATCAAGTGTCGTGAGGTGAGGATTTTTATTTTTTCCATCTTTGATGGCCTGCGATCGACGTAATGAACACATCCGCCTTTGATCATTTCTAAAACAGTGCACTGACATTAGAGAAGGTTGAGGGAACCAACATTTATCTTCTTTTTCTGCTCCTAAATGGAACTTTTACCCAGACCCAGTGTTTTTTAATAGCTTAGATTATTGCTGCTGCATTTTGTAGTTGGTTACAGCACCCCAAAAATGTCAGCTACTGGTTTTTGTTTTACAAAAAGCAGTGATCAATTACATTCTATTAAAGTAAGCTTGTAAATCTTCTTGTGCATCTCTCATGACAGCATGTCTGAACAAATGAGACAAGTCATTAATAAAGGTGTTTTTACACTTAATGAATCTTGAGAGTAAGCCTTAATAATTTAAACTATATTTTATGAATGTCCTGCTTGTATGAGTTCTCTAAACTACAAGAAGAGAGAGGATCGTTGGTCTTTCATTGTGTTTAAAAGGAGGCAGAAAAAAATCTTTGATTCAAAGATGACTAACCATCATAAGAAAAAAAATGACTATAAGAAAAGAGGTCAGAGCAGGAAAATTAAATATGAAAAAAAGCTTAGGAAGTATAGAGACCACAGACGTATTCTGCTTAGTGATAAAACGATGATGCCCAGCCTGCATTGGGCTGCTCTTATCAGCTTTTTCATAAACACTGGGCTTTTTTCCCCCAAATCTTTGGGATGCATTATAAAGAAGCTGAATGTTTGGCACCTTTTGATCATAGGATTGATGAGAATCCTCAGACTTTCAACGTCAAAGCATATTCGTGTTGTTCCTGCAGCATCATGAAATGCCTCACTGACTCCTGCAATAGACCACTGAGATATTCAGAGCTGAATAGGGACCATTGTCCTCCATGTGGTACTCTGGTGTAGCATAAATTAGGAAATTGGATACTGATCTTCTTTATCAACTGAGAAGGAGCTTGTGGTTGCTTTTTAGCCCTGATTCAAAAAAGCAAACACCAATTCAACAAATGAATTTTTGAGACTTATTAAAATCCCTTTCTGTAGTGTGCATCGTTTCTACTTTTCTCAAAAAGCAACAGATGGTGCACTCTGGTCCTCCCACATCCCACAGAATTCCCAGCACAACGAGCTCCACATTGATTTTTCGAGCTGAACTTTCAGCTGCAGGTATAGAAAAGAAGTTCATAAAACTCGATTTACATTTGTTCTTAGTTCTTGTGTCTATATGACATGGAAATGCAATTAAAATCATTCAGCTCAATAATTTCCTTTATTGGGCCTCAAACATTTGATCCATGTGTTACAGCTGTCTCACCATCAGTGTGAAATGGCTCCAAGTGCCATGACAAATTAGTGAATCTAGTTATGTTCTTCCTTTAAAATCAGCAGAACAAAATCAGCAGAACAGGTAACTGCTCTCTTTTGTGGCTTTTTCTAAGGCTGCCTTGTAACTCCGATTTAAAAGATAACCATAATGAATAGATTGATTCATTGTGGTTGTTCTGAAGTACAAAGTCAGTTTTTGACTTCTTCACATCAAAAGAAGCCAGCAGACGTTGTTTGGCCGTTTGGTCAGCGTGACATCTTTAAACATATTTCAGGGACATGTTTAAAAAATGTTGGATTGTATGTCAAAGTTTTACCTTGATTCTATACTTACAAGGAATTACTTAGAAAATTCAGTTTCTCTAAAAAAGCTGTAGGATATCACTCAGAAAATAAATACACTGTTTGTATAAGATCAGTAAGAAGATGGATGCAAAGGCTGTAAATTCCTTATCATTGGCTCTTTTTATGATCTCCCGACTCTCTCTGACCTTGTCTTTTCATTAAACTGAAATGGGAGGTTGAATACAGGAAGGTCGGGCGTGTTTTGCTTTGATTGATGGCCCCTTTGTCCAAACTCTGATGTGTTTAGAAGATAAGTTAAGAAACGCCTGGAAATTGTGAGTAAATATTTTTAGGTTGAGCTGCAAAAGTTTTTTTTGAAATGAAAACTCAAAACGTAACTGACTGTGCAGTGCTGTCTCAACAGAAACCAAAATGCTGGCCAAATGTCTTTTCCCTGAAATATCAGCCAACCTATAGTCCCTGTTGAGAGAAAGGATGCATAAGCCTTTCAGTTCTTTCACTATGAACTCAGTGAACTTTTTAGAAGAACTTCTAGTTGACAAACCTATAGATATTTACCTGTTTATGCTTATCTGTAATACGAAAGATCCTCCAATTGGAGGACAAAAAACATTTACGTCTATCAGTCAATCACTTTGGCCTCTTATGCTGCAACTTCCACTTGTGTTCCAAAGGGTCCACAAGTTCATCTTTGTCCGACCACTGGCTCATCAGGCTGACGGAAGACAGCAAAAGAGGCAGCACCGTGTCTCGTTCATCAACGGCCTGCGCTTCTCTCGTGCCCGACTCTCCAGAATCCACAGTCTTCCATGACAACGTTTTCAAAGATGCACATGGTAAGAAACAATGAACATTGAATAATCTCAAGATAGTTTTTTTTTTTTTACTGAATAACTAAGACCTTTTTATCTGTGCATGATTTTTAGGAGGCTTTGAGAGCAGGCCATTTGTTAGGGGTCTCCAGGGACGAAGTGTGAGCATGAGGGTCCCCAACAAGAGCAAAGACACCATGAGCAAAGTGCTTCCCTTGCGCTGGTCTTTTGGTTCCAAGGACAGACGAAAGAATGACCAAGTGCCTCCTGTAGACCCTGATCCTGCAGAGCTTGTCCAGTACTTGGAATCTGGTCGGAGACCTCGCTGCACAAAGGATTCCATAGTAGCACTTATGAATGAGCCACGTAGCACAAAGGAGGCCGCCAAAGGCCGAGCTGCAGACAACACAAGGTCTTCCAGCGGTGGGAGCATAAGTTGTGTGGGTAAGGTCAGGGACGAGCCTTTTTATACAAAGGTCCCGGAGGGCCAGAAGCCCCCAATAGAAAAGAATTCTAGTCGAACTGAAGGTAGTCACTCAAAAGAAGAAAGCAAAGTAAACATCAGTTCTAGCTCCAGCAGCAATACCCTCACTAGGAAGAAGGATTCAAGGAGATACAGCTCTTCCAAATCTTCAAAAGATGCACTGACAAAAGAAAGCTCTGAAGCTGGGGTCCATCCCAGCTACAGCTCACCTAACCTACATGGGACGCTGACAAGACGAAAAGGGGATAAAGCTAAAAAGGATCGAGATGGCACCCATGAAGAAAACCCTAAAGCCAAGAAAGGAGAGTTGCCCAAGAGTCAAGAGGGTCTGCTTTCTTTTTTCAAAGGTAACTTCCTAAAAAAAGACAAGGACGCTAACAAATCCAATGAGAGTGACTCAGGGAGAGTGGAAGGTAAAGATGGAAGCAGAAAGACCTCACTAACAGTGCCGATGTCCAACGGAGTGGCAGGTAGCAGAACTAGACTGGAAGAGAGCAAGTCCAATGGCTCACGCCATCAGAGTGAGGGGCTGGCAAACGGGAAGGTTGGAAGGACTCCAACTGACATCAGGCGCTCCCAAAGCTCCTCAAATATTACCACCAAACCGGAGCAGAACATGCGCAGAACGGCATCCTTGCACCGGAACGCAGTGTCCACAACGCCACGGACTGCAGACAAACAGTCTCACAGCACCCTGCAGAGAGACCGTTACAGCACAACCTCACTGGGACGCAAAAAAAACGTCCCAGAGTCTAGTTTTTGATGCAGAGAAATCCAACACTCTCATCTGAAGCTTTTCACTGGCTGGAGAGGAGAAGACTGTATAGTTTATCAAAGCAATAGAGTTCCATTCACAACGATACGCCTTTTTGTTACCGAAGATTGCACCAAAAGTCTGGAGATAATGCAGTCAATTAGTGCTTTACATATTTTTTTTTTTCAAAAAAGAAAAAAAAAACATATGTCATAAAAATATCAATAAAGTGCCTGAGCAACATAAATAATGCAGTTTATACCAATGCAAAGAGGTTTTATCTGTTTAGCACAGCAAACATACAACAGCCCACATCAGCGCTGGGAGTCATCACTGCATTCTTCCCTACAGAGGTTGTGGCTTCCAATCCAAGACTCTGATTTTCTTCTTTAAGAATGTACATAATCCAGGGTACGAATGTTGGTGCTCTGTTGCTGCAGTTTTTAATGATTGTGTCTTGAGTTCTTGTAGGAGGCAGGTTGGCCTTAAGGTGAGGTTGTATTTTTATGAGGCATTAATTTATCCTCTTATGATCCAAACCAGATGTGTTTATTTTAGATATTTAAAAAGTGTGTTTATCTACTGTGACGAGGGTTATTACTGCAGCACAAAGAGAAAGACGTTTACCTTAAAGATGATGGGTGCAGAATGAAGGTTGTTTTCATGATTAGATTTGTTTTTCTACAGTAAGAGTTGTCTGTTCTGCTCAGTGTAAATCATTGCAGATGGAGACACAATTTTTGTTTCCAGCAGACACACATTTTTGATGATTTTTGCCAAAACATGACAAAATATAGAAGTGGATGTTCTTTTGTTCTTTTTGGTTTTGGCAAGCACTGTTTGTCTTTTAACACATTTACTCATCAAGCTGTGGATAGCTCAACTGTATTGCTGGCCTCGTCTCAGTGTACAAGAAAATGGACTTTGTCCAACCTTCCAAGGATTCTTGACAACATTCTAGTTTGATCAGCTCAGAAACATGGTACAGCGTGCAACAGTGCAACTTTCAGTCCCACTGGGTCTGTATTACAAGGTCAAGTTTCTGTCCACTTTAACTTGTGACATCACAAGTTTGCCCAAAGGGAATTTAGTTTTTTCTTAATTTGCAAGTATTGAGTGCCTTCTAATGATAGACTTTCTATGTGCATGGAAATCGACTTGTTGAAGCTGCAGCTTGAGGGACTTCTCCTTTAGTGACGGTACGACCACACCAGACACCACGAACAGGGGTGTTTGCGCCTTTAGCAAAGAAACATTACCAGCTAAAGCAGACTGAAACCATGCTATGGGGAAGTTTGGGAAACTGTATTTCTTTGTTGTTTATTTTTTATTTGTCTTTGTCTTTTACTGCTCCCTGGGGAGGCAGTTTAGCTCGTGCTGGTTTGCGGCGCCTCCGTCCGTGAAACCAGGGTTCAAATCCAGGCTGCTCCCTGTTCCCTTCTCTGCTTCTGTGCCGGTCCCAAGCCCGGATAAATTGAGAGGGTTGCGTTAGGAAAGGCATCCGGCGTAAAACATTGCTAAGTTAACCATGCGACTCATCCTCGAAAGAGAGGTTGTTTTGCTGTGGCGACTCCTGATGGGAATGAGAAAGAAAGAAGAAGTCTTTTACTGCTCCCTCTTTCTGGGTCAAAGGTTGTGGCATGTTTGGTTTGATTAAACATTTAACGTGTTTACATCTATTTTTAAAGATTGTTTTAAATCGGACTAACTTTTTTTAGAGACTTTTTAAATAATTTTTTAAAAATCATTTTGGAAGAGAAACCAGCACTGATCACATATTGCCATTTTTCTTTATATTAGAACAAATAATGAACGTATGGAATCACAAGTGTTTGTTTTGTAGCCTTTTTGTATTTGATCATTTGCTACCTGCACACATCTAACTTGTCCTTAATTGTACACACTTTAACTTGAACTAAATTTAAATTTATTTGTTTCAGACTTGAAAAATATAACTCTGCTATGAGATTATTTGAGGGACATGGGACAGTTAGATGGTTTTCTGGGATGGCAGACCCGGTATTGAGAATCAGATGAAGGGGCTTTGAACTTTTCTGTGAATGCTAATAGCAGCACTTTCAGTAAGCAGCTGTCAGCTGGACAGTTTTGACATTATACAGCTCTCAGTATTTGATTTCACTTTCCCTTCGAAATGTTTTTTATTTGAAAGATAAATGAATAACCTAAATGTTATAAAATGCAGTATATCATTAAAGCCCCACTCCAATCATCTTTTGATATATTTTCAAAGCATTCTCAGTGGTCTTTTATTTTGATTATGATGTTTTTATGCCAAAATTTTAAAAAATATGTTTTTTTTTCTAGGAAAAAGTTTCTGCAGAGCGGCAGGAGTTAATTTGAAATTTGACTAAAATTTCTAATGATAATTCTAATGAAAGTCCTGCTGTTGGCAGCAGGACTGTCTGCACGGTGTAAGCCTTCCCGCATTTCCCATCATCCATCTGTAATTCTAAGCTTGATTTTCTTTATATATGTCCTTCATATATGTCCTCCATCAGAAAAATGCCACAAGAGAACACCAAAAATGGCATTTACATTGGAGTGGGTCTTTAAAGAAACAAAGTGCTGTGCAACATCTTCTCAACTCACTTTTTTGCCAGACTTACGGTATTCTCCTGTTATCTTAATATTTCTGATTGCGGTCATTTGGAAATTTAAAACATAAGCTGTGCTTGCCTTTTTTTTAACCAATTTTCAGAAACCTTCAGATAACATTTGATTTTTTTCTTTAATTTGGCCTTTATCCTGACATTTTCTTGAACTGGGCTGCATTTCTAAACACCAGTTTCTTCCTTTGTGGTGTTCCCGTCACGTTTAAGGGCACAGTGGAGGAAATATTGAGTGCAGTTATTCTAAGAAAAGCACAGGTGACATGACAATGGGGTAAAAATGTTCTATATGCTGTCAAACATGGCTGCATTTCAACACTTTAAAAGACCATCTTGATGCATTCTGCTGCTTTGTGAATCATTCTCAAGGAGTGTGTGCACAGCTGGTTTCCTTTAAATTTCCTTTAAAAACAATTCTGTTAGTGGTTCAGCTTCGACAAAATTACCATGGGGATGTTTACTTAAGAGGAAGTTATAGCACATTGTGTTTCTGGAAGAGGGAAACACAAAAGTTTTTTTCGTTTAAATCAAATGCTGCAGTAACCTCAATTATCCCGCTGACAGCTCTGAATTGTTGATAATGAAAATCTACAATTTGATTCTAATTGTTAAGACATTTAGACTACCAAATGTAGAAAAACAAATGAGCTAGTATGAAAATGTAAAAAATACTCTCCATAACTTCCCCCTTCATAGTTTTTAATCAGATTTTATACTACTACTGCAGCTACAAAACGCCATCAAAAGAAGCCCGGATCCACCTTCAAAGATATTTTCTTTTTCCTTTTAATTTATCCGACAGTGAAACCAGAAAAAACTAGTGATGTACTTTCATATTGAAATAAAGAACACAGCCGTACACTAAGGAAAGCCAAACGAGACCTTTGCTTAAGGCATTCAAAAAATAATTGGTGTGTGGTTGAGTGTTTTAAATGCAATTAAAAAAAAAGTCTTAAACGAGCAATGGAATATATATTTAAGTGGGCCATTGTTTCCTCAAAAATGCTGCACTGCTCATCTGCAGACCATTGTTTCCTTTCTGTTCAATTTTCCTAATGTGTTGGTAATCACTGTCCTGAAGTCAGCGGCCAGTTCTGTGACTTTTAAGTCCAAATCAATATTCTTTCTGCACCATGCTTACAGCTTTCTTTTGTTCTGTTTTTTTTTGCATGTCATGACTTTTAACCTTACCTACGCTCAATGAAGTCCTGAGAGTCTAAGACAAAACTCCTCCATTTCTGTAGCCTCGCAGAGAGCTCCTGAAGTCCACTTTAAGGTTAAATGTTAAGCTTCAGAATAAAATACTTACTAGAAATGATTCACTTTGTTGAGGTTATGAGCACTTTCTGGGATCGATGAGCAGCAATAGTGTCCATATACCCTAGTTTATATTTGAGAAAACATGCTTTTTTTGGGAATAACACGTGAGGTTCTGTTAAATGTTTTAAAGAGGTTTTACTCCAACATTTAGATTTAGGAATGCGTTCATAAAAACCTCTTTTCTTTGCACCATTCAGTCCAATAAAATGTGGTTTGGGGACAGACAAAATAGCCATTAGTCTTGAATTTGGCATTTTAGATGCCATTGACTGTTTCTCGAATTTTGAGAGAATGACATTCTGAAGCAGATACAAAAAATGACTAATACTAAAATACATGTTTTTTTAAAAACCACTCCATATCTATAATCCCACACTCCTTTCACAAATTGTGACACATCTGATTACCTTTTCAACAGAAATGATTAAGAAAAGGAAGCTCAGTCTTGAACTGAAAAAAAATCTGTTCAGATAATTGTTCTGTCAGACGGATTAAATTTTGTAGGTTTTTATTAATTCAAAAACTTCTTTTAAGCTTTAAAAAAAAACAAATTATTCTTAACTTCTGCAATTCTAAGTTCTGTTTTTTTCCCTTTTTGTTAAATTTCCTCCAAGTTATTTCTCCAAAAGACACAAAGCAGTGTCTGTCAAGCTTCTTAAAAGGTGATAAATGATTTTGTTAACTAAATAAAAGCCTTGTATACATCCATATACATGTAAAAATCCTAAATAAATATGTATTTCTATCTATGAAGACAACATGGCTGTTGAGGTGGTTGATGTGGGAACAAAAAGTATTTGATTTCCTGTTTTCTTCTCATGGTTGGGTGCACATCTGGGCACGTTTGCAGTGTTTACTCCTCTGAACCGAGCACTTTTGTGTGATGCACACGCTCTACAGCATAAGGCAGTTTCACAGGCAAAGCTCCAACTTTGTCTGATACATGGCTACAGATAGAGACCTCTGTCAGAGATAGCAGATATATGTATTCTGCAATGAAATGGAAAAATAACCTTTGCATCAAAATGAAGTTGTTTGAATGTCTAACACTGTTTTGTATGGGGGGGGTGTAACATGAATGCTTTTACTGTACAACCAGATTGTTTTTCAAGGTTCCTTATGTACATGAATATATATTTGATATATCATTTATTTTTCCAATATGACCAATAAAAATATGTTTTATGATTACAAACCACTTTTATTTATTTTTTATTGTGTATCCAAAAGCAAAAGTTTTAGTGATTTTTTTTTTTTTTTTTTTTTTTTTTTTTTTTTTTTTTGGTGTAGCTTTGCTCTGAGTATAAAAATCACTAAATGCAGGTTTGGGGTGGGGAGGTCTGATTGTTTTGGCTGCCACTTACCATTCTGTACTTATTTGTATGGCACTCTTACACATAAACTGCTTAATCCGGCGCTCTGCAGAGTAATTAAAAACAATACAGCAAGAATAAAATAAAGCCTATAATCCCAGCCAATGATACAAATCTGATTCACAAATATAGAAAATCTGAGCAATAAAACAAATATAAAAAGATTAAGTCTTAACAGAACTATGCGCAGGATGAAATGTATATAATCATAAACATTCGGAGAACACAGCAGAGATTAAAAACAGGTGACATTAAAATTGATCAAATATACCAAGCATATGAAGTAAAGTTAC
Source organism: Oryzias latipes (assembly GCF_053564925.1). NCBI lineage: Eukaryota > Metazoa > Chordata > Actinopteri > Beloniformes > Adrianichthyidae > Oryzias > Oryzias latipes. The sequence continues at coordinate 34,307,929 of NC_136237.1, read as the reverse complement.
AAAATGTCCCAAATAAATTAGGAAAGGAACTGAAAAAGGTACTGGTAATTCTGTTCAAATGCAATCCTTTAAAAATATATATATATATATTCTACAAATATTTATTATAGTTTAATCATACAGAAAATTTGCTAGAAAAGACAATTTATTTATTTATTCATTCATTTATTTTGTAAACCTGTTTTGTCCCTTTCTGGGTCACGAGGCTGTCCCCAGCCTTCGCCCATGAGTGGGCAGATGTTGACAGATGAGAGCAACAGAGATAAGCAAGCCACGGATGTCTGCTTAAACATGAGGCCAAGCTGAAGATGTTGATGTTCTCTTTGGGAGTGAGGAGGATGGACAGAATCCCAAATGACTGCATCAGACGAACAGCTCATGTTAGATGTTTGAAAGATGGAAATTAAGATGGTTTGGACGTGTTGAGAGGAAGTTCAGTGATTATGTTTGCGGTCCAGGTTTCTCCTGAACTTTAATAGATTACAGCTTTTGTTATTCAAAAATGACACACAATCTTACCATCTCAGAGTTGAAATGTACAGAGCCCCTAAAGGGACTTACAAGTTAAAAAAACAATTAGAAAACAGTACTAAAAATATTTTTACTTGTACGTTTCTTTAGAGGTTCGTTTGAAGTGAGACTCCTTTAATATTTTGCATGTATTACTTGCAGAAGTAGAAATTCATGTAAAGTGATGAATGAAGCTCAAAGAGTTTTTATGAGGGGATAAGTTGTGTAAAAATAAAAAGAATTTGTACTTTAATTTATTATTTAAATTAAAGGACCAAACTACAGCTTTTGTGAGTTAAGTCTATATTGTTAAAAATACTGATTATGTACTTTAATTAAACAAAAAAACAGAGACCAAATAGAGACGCGCATGTGCCTTAAGCTTCATTCACAGCGGTCATGTGAAGCGCTCTTCAACCCTGTTCCTCATGAGCTACTGCCCTGCTTGTTTGGCAGCTGACCCCCATAATTACTTACATGGGTTACAGCAGCAAAACAAGCAGGGCAGTAGCTCACGGGGTTAGAGACCATAAGCTGGGGTGTTCTCACTGGACAAACAGGGAGGTGATTCTATTTTTTTTGTCTTTTCTACTGTTCACTAGTGCATGTCCACCACCTACAGTTGGAAGAGGCTTGGTGTGAAATGTCAAATTTCGGCAGTCTTGCTCCAGGCTTTTTCTTTCACAGCTCTATTCTGATAAATAAAAGACTTGGTGACGCCATCCACACGTCACGACCAAATCTGAGTTTAACGTTCAAATACCTGTTCGTTGGCCGTGGGTTTTTTGCGTAGATCCCTTAAAATGTGCGTTGCTGCATGTGAACGCGAGAGTTTTGAACACCTGAAATGTGTGTTTACGTACGTCTACATAGACTTTTCATTTTTCATTTTGACCAATGGAACATGCGTTGCTGAGGGCGGTGTAAACGTAGCTTTAGAAACACTAAAACAAAAAATGTAACCTATAAAGGCGGGTTAAAATTACTCCAGGAACAGAACAGACTGCTTTTGACTGTGTGAAAAGTGTAGGACTACTCTCACTTATCTGTACAACATTTTTTAATCTGTAAATGCCTCATGTTCTTGCTGCTTTAAACATTTACATTTGGGCTGTTTTGACATGAGTTACTAAACGTGTACTTCCTAAAATTTTGCTAGAAGTTCCTTAAAGATGCTTTTCGCTGCTTCAGTACAGCACAGAGTAATATATCACTGTAATACACCAATGTAGTCATAGGTTAATAACCAATAAGAGGATGCTGATGTTGGAGATTCCACTAGAGAAGGCTGAAGGTAGCCCAAAGAGGAGGGGCATGGATGTAGTGAAGGAGGACATGAGGGTGGTTGGTGTGGGTGAGGGGGACACAGAGGAAAGGTTTGGATGGAGGTGGATGATTCACAGTAGGGGCCTCTGAAGGAAGCAGCCGAAAGGCAACAGAATAACATGGTTTTCTGTTTTCTTTACGCCTGCAGAGGCAGAAACTCAGATCATTTTTGTTTTGGGCTGAAGCTGTTTTAAAGAACAGCTCAAAGAAACTAAATGATTTGTAAGGGTCTGCATGATTTTACAGCAGTAACACTATTATTAATATTATTGTTTCTGCAAAATTTTTCCAGTTTTAGACAAACTGAAGCATTTCAGAAACTCTACCAATAATTAATTTGATTAAATGTAATCATAAAAAAGATTTTCAATTTGTCGTTAGATTTCTATAAAAGAGTTTCAAAAACACAAGAAGTTCAATCAATTAGGTTCAGTTTAGTAAAATAAGACATTTTAGTTATGATTTTTTTAAAAAGGACCTATAAGTGTCTAACAACGATGCTTATCGTTTTTTATTCAAATGCAACAATTGACAAAACCAAAAATATTAGAAAATGAGAATTAAATTGGAATTTAATCTACAACATTTTTGATCAACTGAAAGCTTTTCAGAGACGACATGGGGCGTCAGCGTCCCGCTTTTACGCATGTCTGCTAGTTTTTGTTTGAGGATGGAGAATCCGAAAACAAGTTGCCCAGAGCTCATTTTTTTAAGGTCAAAATATGTTCATCTGGTCTTTGAGATGCAAAAAAAAAAAAACTGCTGTTACTTTTTCAGGTGGTGAACATAAATCTTTTGGAATCTTTCCTCCAATTCCTCATAAGGACTTAAAACAGTCGATTTAGAAGTAAAACGGCTTGCCACTAGGGTTTTTTTTTTTTCATCTCTAAGAGCAGATGTACATATTTTGACAATATAAAAAAATGAGCTCTGGGAAACTTGTTTTCGGATTATTCAGCCTCATCGCCCACATCAGATGTTTTCATCTAATTTGTAACTAAAAAAAAAGCCAGTGGAGGTTAAAAACAATCTTAAAGTGACCTTAAAAGCTTGGAGTAACCCAACCCGATAAATATAAAACATTTCGGTTCTAGAAGTCTGATCTTGACATGTGTGCACGTTAAAGGACTCGTCCTTTTGCCAAAGTGGCTAAATTGCAGATTTATTGAGCCGGGTTTCTTTCATATGTCTCCTCAGGAGTTGTATACAGGCACACGCAGTTCCTTCCCATTGTCATTTAAAATCATTGTCTAGTTTGTCTGAATTTCTCTAATGACTTTGTCAAACTTCAGGCCTGCGATGTTTTATAATATATGGATCAGCAGGAGCTAGAAAACACAGAAATTCATGCACACTGCAGCTGTCCATTAACAAACCAGCAGGATTTTTGAAATGTAAAAGTTCCTCACAGTGTTCCCTTTTTTTCTTGCTTGACAGAAACATCTGTAAAATTATTACAACTGGCATGGATTTGTTTTTTCTACTTATCCACTCCTTTTTTCTCTAATCATTTACATGCAGAATTATTCAAGTTTCTTGACTGCACCATAGAACAAAATGCCCTTATTAATATGATTTAAAGCAAACCACATACTAAGGTTTTTACATAGCTTTTAGAGGAATAGCTTTGGTTTTAGCCTTTATCCAATTAGCTTTTGAGTTCCAACCTTCTGCAACCTAAAACCTCAACCCCTGCTGTCAGACATCCAGACTGCAGTTCTTTGTGGTCATGTGGGGGTTCAGACCTCCTGCTTTCATCAGAAATTTGACAACTGTGATGTTTTCTATCTCTTGGACTTTATCCACCGTTCCTTAACATTCTCAAAGTTCTCTTTCTCTATTTAGAATTGTTGCAAAATATTGTCTGTCCGCAAAAAAATGTCATGCTTGTAATGAGAGATTTGAGATTTGAGATTTCTATAGGAAAAAAGATTTTGTACTAAATGAAAAAAGATTGCCAATCTGTAAAAAATGTTGTATCTGTAATAAGACAGAACTGTGCGTCTGTAAAACTATTTTGTAGCTGTGAAATGTCATGGGCACATACAAGCATGCAATGAGAAAACCTAAGTCACAAATACAATTCTTCTGCTACTCAATAAATCAGCCAATCAGCAGCCTTTCACTGTCATCCAATCGGTGCGCTGCTTGGACCAGACGATCAAATGCATGGTATCCATGCCAGGTCAAAAAAAATGTCTTTAGTCTGAACTAAGGAGAAGGAGTGGAGACGAAATAACAGAAGGTACCCAAAATGTAGTAACTGATGCATTTCATTATGATATTGCAAATTTTAAAAAAAGTTTTGGTCATTATTACAGTAGTTTTAGGAAATTCTGTTGGTATCGTTCAGCATTTCATATTGTCTCCTTCACGTCTCCGTTTTCCAAGCATTAATATCATGGATCGAATCGGCTGGTCCAAGTGAACCGATTGGCAGCAGTGAAAGGCTGCTGATTGGTTGATTTATTCAATTATTCGTTCATCTTCTAAACCCGTTTTGTCCCTTTCAGGGTTACAGGCTGCTGGAGCCTATCCCAGCCACTCGTGGCTGAAAGCAGGGGACATCCTGGACAGGTCACCAGTCTGTCACAGGCCAAAAATCACACACTCACATTTTTAAAAAATGGACTTATAACTTGGGTTTAGTCGTTCGCATGCTCGTGTGTGCCGTTTCACACAGAGATAAAGCATTTTTCCACAGTTATCAAACAGTTTTACAGACTCACAAATGTCTTATTACAAGTACAAAAATTTTAACGGACAGATAACATTTTAGCCACAAATACTTCACACTTTTTTAACATGTGCTGCTATTTTTCTTGTGCATAACAGTCAAGTTAATTCTCAATTCTTTATTTTTGGTCATATTTCTAACATGCAGTGAAGATGTGCACTAAAGTCAAGCTCAGCAGAGGATTTGAAAATGTAATCCAGCGAGTCTGATAGAAAAGAGCTCCGATTTTCCTCCATGGTGAGGCACGGATGTCTCTTCAGATCCCTCAGCATGTCATTTGTCACTTTGTTGTAGGCTGTTTTTCTACCCGAGTCCAGTATTGGTAATACTTCTGAAGTACTATCTGAAGTACATTTATGGAGCTGCATTTTAGGATGGTCCTGAGGTGCAACACACCTTCTGTCCGTGTCTTGCTCCTTTGTTTGGAGAAAAGCATCTTTAGATGCCCAGAGCGGGAGGGGTATGTTTTCTTTTTTATGCATATGTTGTAATTCTTTCTTAATTTTCACAGACTCTGATTTCATAATAGCGTTTGTGAAGCTGGAGCACATTATTTCACATGTTTCTATGTGTTACAAACTGCGGATTTTTGTTTTAATGAAAGTCAAAAGTCAAGATATGAAGCTAAAATTAAAATTAAGCTAATAAGTAAATAAATTAAACTTGTTTTCTACTTCTGACGTGAAAATAGCTAACTGATTTTTTTTTTTTCAATTCTCAATAAGAAAGTTTCACCCGTGAATCAAAAACAGGGCGGTGACTTAAGTTTATTCAAAGCACACAAATATTTAATTTCTTGTAAAATCTCAAAGAGGTTTGGGGGTTTAGTTGGTTTTGCTTTGACGTCTTTTGGTTTACTGCAGCAACAGCTCATTTTCACCAAAGCAATTTCAAGTTCCTTTAAAAAAAAAAAAAAATAGTTGGTTGATAAAAGGGGTAGATTGGTCTTGCGTCACCTTAGAGAGGATGTCGAGGATGTCTGGAACAACACAGGAACTCAGCAAAATGTCTCGATGGACTTTTGTTCCTCTCTTTTGATCCAAACAGAGAGAATGCGTTAGCAGCGTGTGGCTGCCGAGCACAGAGAAGTCCTCTAATGGGATCTTTTATGAGAGCTGCACAAGGCAAGGGCATCACTTTGTGTGAAAAAAGAAAAAAGCGTGTTTTGTTCAGTTTAGCTTGATGACTGAAAAAAAAAATAGACTAGGTTGATGACTAAGAAAATAACACTGAAGGTTAGGCAATAAAAAAAAATTAAACAGCTTCATGACAACCTGAACTAGTATAAACCCATGTGGACTTGCTTTTTGGGTCCTTGTATTAGAAGTTCACAGATTCCATTCCTGCTCTGGATTACCCTATTGAAGAGTCTTTGGGTGAAAGCCGTGTGTCACAGCCTCTACGAACATTTTGAGCATTTTCCACATATAAATTTCCCATACATGATACACGTAATTCATAAGTGTTTCTTGCGTTCGTCGGTTGAGAATTACAGAGTTGACGCATATTTTATCATAGTTTATGCCCAATAATGTCGTAAATCTTTCGCAAGTGTGCGTGATTTTTGCTAAATGCATACGTATTGCTTTCCACGACTGTACCAAGCATGTCCACGTCTGTTTAGCAGACGTACCACCTATGTATAACTTTTATATTAATAATAATAATGACCTATTTCATTTAAAAGTGCCTTTCAAGGAAACCAAGGACACTGTACTAAACAAAGGACAAAACTAATAATTAAAAGCACAATAAATAGAAATTGATAGAAAATCAAAAGTCAATGAAAATGAGAAGGCAGAAATAAACACGAGTTTTGAGTTTTGATTTGATTTCGCCACACATGTCATGCTAAAATTACGTAATTGACGCCTGAATCACTAATGAATTGCATTTAAACATCACACACAGTTCACATTCTACATTGATTTACATGTTTTTTTTTACATACTTCTTCTGTAGTTTTAATGTGTTTCATTTATGATACATCTGTGAAAATTTCACAAAAAGACCACAACTTTTCTCCCTTTTTCCACGTTTATTTACACTGACCAAAAATATAAACGCAACACTTTTGTTATTGGTCCCATTTTTTTATGGTATGAACTCAAAGATGTGAAACATTTTCCACATACACAAAATAACCAGTTCTCTGAAATATTTGTTCACAAATCTGTCTAAATCTGTGAGAGTGAACATACAGTATGCCTGCCCATACCATGACCCCACCACCACCATGGGCTACTAGATCCACAACATTGACATCAGAAAACCGCTCACCTACACGACGCCACACTTGCTGTCTGCCATCTGCCCTGAACAGTGTAAACCGGGATTCATCCGGGAAGAGAACACCTCTCCAACGTGCCAGACGCCATCACATGTGAGCATTTGCCCACTCAAGTCGATTACGACGACGAACTGGAGTGAGGTCGAGACGACGAGCATGCAGATGAGCTTCCCTGAGACGGTTTCTGGCAGTTTGGGCAGAAATTCTGTGGTTATGCAAACCGATTGTTTCAGCAGCTGTCCAAGTGGCTGATCTCAGACGATCTTGGAGGTGGACATGCTGGATGTGGAGGTCTTGGGCTGGTGTGGTTACACGTGGTCTGCGGTTGTGAGGCCAGTTGGATGTGCTGCCAAATTCTCGGAAACGAATTTGGAGATGGCTTATAGTGGAGAAATGGACAGTCAATTCCCTAGCAACAGCTCTGGTGGACATTCCTGCTATCAGCATGCCAATTGCACGCTCCCTCAAAACTTGCGACATCTGTGGCATTGTGCTGTGTGATACAACTGAAGATTTCAGAGTTGCCTTTTCTTGTGGCCAGTCTAAGGCACACCTGTGCAATAATCATGCTGTCTAATCAGCATCTTGATATGGCACACCTGTGAGGTGGGATGGATTGTATTGGCAAAGGAGAAGTGCTCACTATCACAGATTTAGACAGATTTGTGAACAATATTTCAGAGAACTGGTTATTTTGTGTATGTGGAAAATGTGTACATTTGAGCAATTTTCGTCCGTGCAATATGCATAAAATGTACATAGTGGCTGTAAGACATGGTCTTTAGACAGTGAAGTTAGTGCCTTGATGGCAGTCCTGCCTCCATTGGTGGTGTATGGATGTGTGTTTGCAGAAGACTAATGCACTATATAAAAAAAAATCCTATTTTGGCTCCATAAAAACCCAAATTTTCTTTATCTTTCATTACATTTTGGCTGTTATTCTATTCATACTTCATAATTCACACAGAAACTACATTTTCTCTTATGACAGACTGAAATATTGTAAAATTTCTTGTAAAGATGAAGACTTTCAGCTGCTGCTCACTGATCAGCACCTGGACATTAAATGTGTTCTTCTGTCACTTTATTTAGTTTGAAAACCCAGAGTTATTTAATGGAAAGCTCTTAAAGGTGCCCCTTTGTGCACCTGACAAGAAAGACTTGTGATATTCATCAGCAGATTGAGAGATGATGAAAAGTCATTCACCAAGGACAAATCCTTTTGAGCATAAACACGTCCATCACATAATAGATAAAACATTCATATGGTGAACCATTTGTGTTCTGGGTAGTTTAACTAATCTGGTGAAAAAACCTCAAATGTAAACATATCACCTTGTTTGCTGCATGTCGAGATGGGAGTTAGTCTCACTTTCCTTCTCACATCCACACACGGGTGTTCGTGTTTACAGCATCTCTCTTCTCTGTCCATACAACACGTGCGCTAAGCACTCTAAATGCTTCTGGTATTTTCAAAATAAAATTAACTGCAAAATAAGCTTCTTAAAACATAACCAACATCTTATAAGCAAAGCAGAAGAGTCTAACAAATGACCGTTACACTCCCACCAAATCACCCAAATCTTAATGTGGGATGTTTCTCAGCTTTTTAAATGTTGTATTTACGACATTTCATGAGTATTATTAATCTGCCTTAATCAAATTTCCAACCTTGTGTACTGGAAACTCAAGAAATACTGATTGTGGATTTTCCAACTTTGTCAAGTGTGGTATCGCTAACTTGCAACTTTAGTATTCTCACTTTGCCATCTTACCCTGAATAAACCTCTGACTCTGGAAAACCTCCATTCATTGTCTGGTGCTGCTGTGCTTGGCCCTTTTGATTGTTTCCTTTGATCTCAGAATTTTGAGATCTTCAATGAATGCTTGCTTTTGGACAAGTCTTAAGATCGTGTTTTCTGCATTTCTTCTTTCTTCCAAATTTGTGCGTGTTGTTGTTTTTTGCTTCCTTTCTTTGAATTCTTGGATGGATCGCTTCAATCTAGCAGTTGCTTTTATCATGTGTCCAATCAGACAATTTTTGCAAAGGATCTACTAATGATGACATTTTCTCTGTCCTTGTGTTACACACCATTCTTTGGAGTTCAGGGTCATTTTCCTTAATTTCTCCCACCCTGGACTCTCTATAGCGGTAAATTACTTTGCCAGAGAAACGTTGGACCCATGAACAAATTAGAGTTCTTAAGTGGTTCCACCCTCAAACCCCAAAGGACATGATCTGTTGGGTTGATTGTTTCTTCTTTAGAGACCTTTTTTGCCTCTCCGAGTTAACTTATGTCAGTCATAAAGTTCATTTAGTCTTCATACTGTTCTTTATTTTTCCTTAATCTTCCTTAGTTTCTTAGTTTTCTGTGGTTCTGGGAAAACGCCAGTGTTAATTAATCTTCGGGGATTTATAAAGTTGATCTTTGTCAGATAAATGCATCTAGACATTAAAGAAAAACACAATTGGAAACAACAGACCACAACAAGAATCAAGTTTCTTATGCACAAGGGAGAGAAGCAAGTGTGACAGAAGATGTCCACTACGCTCCTCAAAATGTCTGCTTCTCCCAGTGCTCTTTTTATTAAGAATTCAGGTAGGAGGTTACAATTTCCAAACAAAGAGTAAAGTTCATCAGGGGGGGTCATATAATGAACCATTTGGGAGGATTCTAAGTTCAAACATTATTCCTTATCAGCTAAGGACAGTGTGTCGTAAAACCCCCTCATCCATTTATACAAACATACATTTAACCAAATACATTTAAACAATGATAATAAAAACAATTTCCTTCACAATCTTGAATCTTTAAGGACAAGTTCACAATCTGGAGCAGGACCAACTCCAGGATCTTTGAAAGGTTTTGTAAACAACCTGTGGGCAGAATGTCCAGACAGTAAAAGGAGCAGTTCAGTGGATGTAGTATGGCTTTGCTGTTCATGGGCTGAAACCGCATCCTGGAATTTTACTCATTTCCAGTGTCCATATCCTGGACTTGTAGCCAATGAAACATCTGCTTAATGCTTTTGATTTTGTGTGTAAAATAGTAAAATATTTATTTGTGGTGTTTCAAATACTAACATCTACTGGAGAGGCGGGAAATGGTGCATAAATCGATGCAAAAAAGTGCAAATGTTTGATATCTTTACTAGAACAAAAGTGTCTTTTCAACGTTCATACCAATATATGCAATTTAATGACGTTTACCTTGAAGGAAAATTTAATTTCCTTCAGTGTCAGGGGCTCATTTCATTAGTTTATTATATATTTTCTAGTTTACATCTTGTTACAAGAAGCTTTTTCAGGAAGGATGGATGTTCATTTCAAATCTCACTCAAGCAGAATGACACTAAAAAAAGAGAGTCCAAGGTTTACAGCCTTTTGAAAAATCTCTTGAATTCCTTCACATCCATTTATTTGTGTTGCTTAGATTGGCCCTAGAGAGGCTGAGTAATAACTGTTATTTAGGATGTTTGTCAAACCTACAGAGTCATACATATAGAACTATATTTTAAGTGTCTGTGAACTGGCTGAGGTGTAATATATACATATGACTGAGTAAAGCAGCAGGAAATTGAGTGGCTCTGTTCCTGAGTATCATGACCTCAAAAAATGTGCTGACGGATGTCAGTTTTGTGCAGATGTGCCTCACCTCCTGTGCTGTGAGATGGAAGGCAGTCTCCAGGACTGGACACCACGAAGCCAGTGTGGAATTTTGATAGGTGGGAATTATCTGAACACAGGTGCTCCAGATTTTATTTCCAACAGCTATGAGCCAGCATGTGATGTACTTGAAAATCCAAAAAACCCAGCAGTTACCAGACTGACTCGTGTCCCTTAGCTTCCAAATAATAAAAGCATTAACTTAAAATCACAAGAAAATATTCTGTCATTTTCTTTTTTTAAATTCAGTCCATGGGGTGATATGTTCATACCTACTACATCAGTTAAACTGCACCTTGGCACACAAGCTGAACTCACCTCTGACCTCATTCTACACTTAATTTGTGGGTCTTTAAACTTATGCCTCTCCATCGCCGAATTTCTGTAGAAATTTGAAATAGTTGCAGCTGAAAAAATGTCACGTCAGAACTGTTTCTGAAATCAGCTTTACAGCTGTGAAAAAAAAACCTTCTGGCCGGCTTAGTAAAGCTTTGCAACTTCATTTCACCCCCGCTGCCCTCACATCTTCAGACTGGCATTTTCCCGCCTAATCAAGCAGGTAAAACCCTCTCAGAATCTGCTGTGGTTTACTGTCCCGGAGTTTAAGCCAAAGATGCAGTTGTCAGTCTGAATGAAGGTGGCAGAACTGGGATGTTCATTTTCTTTTCATTTCTCAGTGCATTTAACACGATTCAATCCTTTTAGGAGGCTCCAGAAGAGTTGAGTTTTTGCATGCAGCTGCCTTCACACCAGCGCAGTTCAATGACTCTGCAGTTCTCGCACGTAACCGCGACGGTTGGGGGCTTAAAAAACAAGAAATCAAAGGAGTACAAATAATTGCCTCATTTTTCATATCAAAAATAAAAAGATAAATGTGGATTCCAGGCTCCTTTCCTTTTTTTTCTTTTCTTTTTTTACCCCTCAGTTAAAGAAAGAAAGTCCACAATGCTCACTGAAATGACTTGAAACGTTCAAAAGTAACAATAAACTAAAATTTATTGAAAATTAAATAATCAAAATCAGCCATTACTTTTGAGTTGTTGATTAACAGAATTATTATTTTTTTTAAACTAATGAAACAGGGCTAAATTAAATTGTTGCACAACCTTTTGAGGCAATCACTGCAATTAAAGGGTTTCAGCATTTGTCAATGAGCCTTCTGCACCTGTCCACAGGTATTTTGGCCCACTCCTCATTAACAAACGGCTCCAGTTGTTTCAGGTTTGACGGGTGTCTTCTCCAAATGGCAGGTTTCAGCTGCTTCCACAGATGTTCAATGGGATTCAGATCTGGGCTCATAGAAGGCCACTTCAGAATAGTCCAACGCTTTTCTCTTAGCCATTCTTGGGGGTTTTTGGCTGTGAGTTTTGGATCGTTGTCCTGTTGGAAGACCCATGACCTGCGACTGAGACCAAGCTTTCTGACACTAGGCAGCACATTTCTATACAGCCTTGATAATCTTGAGATTTCATTTTTCCTTGCACAACTTCAAGACACCCTGTTCCAGATGCAGCAAAGCAGCCCCAAAACAGAACTGAGCCTCCTACATGTTTCACAGTAGGGACAGTGTTATTTTTCGTTGTATGCTTCATTTTTGAGACTACGAACATAGAGCTGATGTGCCTTACCAAAATTTTTCCCATTTTCCCAGAAGCTTTGTGGCTTGTCAACATGCATTTTGGCAAATTCCAGTCCCGCTTTTTTATGATTTCTTTTCAACAGTGATGTCCTCCTTGGTCGTCTCACATGAAGTCCACTCTGGCTGAAACAACGATGAATGGTGTGATCTGACACTGATGTACCTTGATCTAGGAGTTCACCTTTAATGTCTTTGGAGGTTGTTCTGGGCTCTTTGGATACAGTTCCAACTATCCGTCTCCTCAATTTGTCATTAATGTTCCTTTTCCGGCCACGTCCAGGGAGGTTGGCTACTGTCCTGTGGGTCTCAAACTTATGAATAATATGTGCCACTGTCGTCACAGGAACTTCAAGTGCTTAGAAATGGTTTTATAGCCTTTACCTTTACGAAGTTTGTCAATAATTTTGTTTCTAATGTCCTGGGACAATTCTCTCCTTTGCTTTCTGTTGTCCATGTTCAGTGTGATACACACCTTTTCACCAAACAGCAACGTGACTATTTGTCACCCTCTAAATAGGCAGTCTTTTATGGAGGTACCATCACTGTTGTCCAGCACTATTTCATTAGTTTGTTTTTTTAAATAATTCTGTTAATCAACAGCTCAAAAGTAATGGCTGATTTTGATTTTTAATTTTCAATAAATTTTAATTTGTTACTTTTGAACGTTTCAAGTCATTTCAGTGAGCATTGTGGACTTTCTTTCTTTAAATGAGGGGTACCAACAATTTTTTTTCACCACTGTAAATTTTACTTTGGAAAACAACAGAATAGATGTGAAATCCAACACAGAGGCTGTTTGCAAAAAGAACTGCCTGTCATCTTTGGATGACATTTCTTCAGCACAAAGAAAATCCTCCCACTTATTTGACCCTTTTTGTGTATTGAAGCACAGGCAAAGAAAGCAAAGGTTGAATTTAAAAGCATTTGTCCAGCTCCTCTTTACTTTCCCTCTCTCTGAAAAAAAAATAGGATTTAGATGCACAAAATGTCAACACGTTAGAACATTTTTCCACAACATTCCCTCATTAATCCAGTTCCCCTATTTACACGAATGCCTTTTTTCCAGAGCTCTGAGTTTCCTCCCATAAATGTATATATATTTGTGTGCTTGTGTGTCTCTATTTGTTCTTGTTTTGGATTGGCATCTGTCCAGAATGCATCCTGGTATCTCCAGAAACAACTGGGATGGTTTTCTTCACCTCCTACAGGTATTCCGAAAAGAGAGACCACAGGGAGAACTTGTCGCAGCACAAACTGAATGGGTAGTCATTGCTAAATAATGCGCTCTGATACAGATGCAGCATAGCTCAGGCCTGAAATTGTTGCAGGTAAAACCAGACATCTGAACGGGAAACATTCTGGAGCTCTGTGTTTCTTAGAAACCCACTTGTTTTCAGGTAAGTCCTGATACTTTGAAAGTTGTCAGAATATGTCTTCTTAGAATCGCATGATTTTTTTTTCCCCTTTGGCAATGTTTCCCTCAAACAGACAGATGATGGAACTCAGCAAATCGAAGGTAAATGAAGGCTGATACCAAGTTTTAGCTGATTTTCTTTCTATTTCAGCACTTATAACGAGCAGCAAATTAAAGTTACATCGCAAGTTTTTAGTACATAGATATTTCTCTACTTAGGAAACCAATTCACCTTCAAAACATTATTGAAATAATACCAAAAAAGGTTGACCTTCTTCAGAAAAAGCTGCTGTCATTCTTTTAAACATTTGTTGGTAAATGAATGGTTTAATTTCCATATGCAGGTAGATCATGTCCTCTTGTCTCTTTGCTTCTGACTTCACCATCTTCTCTTTTCAGCCTGGAGGAGCTTGTGGATGATGAAGCCACCCACTCATGAAGGAGATTATCCTGCACAGAGAGCATGAGTCTCAGTGTAGTGATGCCGAGCACAGATAAAGGACCTTTTGCCAAAAGCACACAAGTAATTAACCTTTTGTTATATTCGTAAAGCCACCGCCGTGCTTTAGCTCCCACATACAGGCTTGCTGCCCCTGTGGGGAGTTTTTTTTTTTCCTCATCTGCTGCCTTTTGTATTTTCACATGTTTTATAAAACTGTTTTTAGTCATTTTTTTCCTTTTATAATCAACAAATGTACATTTAAATTTATTCACTTTAAAGTAAAATAATATTTAGATTTAGGTATGACATGCATTAAAAATAATTCCTTATGAAATTTACATTTTGAAATAGAAAAATAAGATAAAAAATAAGCACAAGAATACAACTCATCAATTCGTCATCAGTCCTTGCAGGAGCCAGTTGGTGACTCATTTTCTTGGATCAGGTGTGTTTGGAGCCAGGGAATGTGTAAAATATGCAAAACGTCTGGGCCTGATGGCCAGGATTATGAACCTGATTAAGAACAAAAATACAATCAAAGAAAGCAGGGGGAGCCATGAAAAGTCAAGCACATTAACGTGTTTGATGGAGGACATTTGCACATTTTGAGTTTTTAAAATTGCTTTTTTTTTTTCATTTGCTGGTCCAAAGAAAAACTGTAAGGATGCAAAGTGTGATCTATGACCTTTAGACGTCAACATCGAACAGCCCCGCAGGTAAGGGAGGCTTCACTAAGATTTAACACAAAAAAAATTAATGTTAACAGCCCTGCTTTTTAATTTTTTTTATTTTGAAAGTGGACATGTCTATATTTTCCTGTCTACTAATCTAATAAACCGGTCCTGTTTTGTTTTTTGTTTTTTTGTCTGCTTCCATGGTCACTGACTATTATAAAATCCTCTTTCAGAATCTTGCTACCACTAAGGCATCACTTACCTGCCTCGTCCTCGCTTGTTGCCATGGATTACAGAAAAAAGATTATTATAAAAATGCTTTTCATTTGTTTTTGTATTTTGATGTTACTCAACATCAAGGCTCCTTTTGTGAAAGCAACATTGAGCTAAAACATAAAGAGGCATCAATGTAGAAAAGTAAATAAATATACGCTAAAGGTTTGGCTTTTTTTTTTTTTTTTTTTTTTATGAAAGCTTCCAAATTTATCCCAAATAGGAGTTCTAAGCCTCTGAGGAAGAAAGACCCCAAAAAAAACTTATGAAAGATTTCATGGTTCTATTTGGGGTATGAAAAGCTATTAACTTTTTTGTTGTTGTTGTGAAGACCTGAGACTTATTCTCAGGTTTTTCAGGGATTTTCCGTTGGATGCAGTTTCCGTTATATTGAATTTTAGAATTTTTAGTTATGGCCTTATGACCAAACCTGATTTGTCAGTCATTTCCCTTTGATGTGTTTCAGAATTGTTTTCTCATATTTTCTTGTTGTAAATGTCTTTCCATTTATATATATATATATATATATATATATATATATATCTTGAGTAGTAGATAGATCAAGATACTACTCAAGATATATATATAGCCAAACAGGAGCCAAACACCAACTCCTGGTTGACAGAACAGTCGCTCAAGACTGCAAGTCACGACACACCAACCTGTGCACAGCCTGGATTGATTACAAGAAAGCCTATGACTCAATGCCACACACATGGATCACTGAATGCTTGGAGCTGTACAACATCAACAGGACTCTAAGAGCCTTCATAGGAAACTCAATGAAGCTGTGGAAAACCACCCTTGAAGCCAATGGGAAGCCACTTGCACAAGTGTCCATCAAATGTGGGATATACCAAGGTGATGCTCTGTCCCCACTGCTGTTCTGCATAGGTCTGAACCCCCTCAGCCAAATAATCAACAAGACTGGCTATGGATACCGACTCAGAAATGGGGCAAACATCAGTCACCTCCTCTACATGGATGACATCAAGCTATATGCTAAGAGCGAACGTGACATTGACTCCCTGATCCACACCACCAGGATCTACAGTACTGACATTGGGATGTCATTCGGGCTCGAGAAATGCAGTCGGATGGTGACAAAGAGAGGCAAGGTAGTCCACACAGAAGGGGTCTCACTCCCAGAAGGAACAATAGCAGACATTGAGGACAGTTACAAGTACCTCGGAATTCCACAGGCAAATGGCAACCTGGAGCAGGCAACAAGGAAAGCTGCAACAGCTAAATACCTCCAACGGGTAAGGCAAGTCCTGAGAAGCCAGCTCAATGGCAAAAATAAGACCCGGGCAATAAACAGCTACGCACTGCCAGTTATCAGATACCCTGCAGGAATAATAAGATGGCCAAAAGAAGAGGTACAGACCACGGATGTTAAGACACGAAAGCTCCTCACCATGCATGGAGGGTTCCATCCCAAATCCAGCACCCTGAGACTGTATGCTAGCCGCAAGGAAGGAGGCCGAGGACTAGTGAGCGTAGAAGCCACTATCCAGGATGAAATATCCAAGATGCATAAGTACATCAAGCTCAAGGCCCCAAATGACAGTGTGCTCAGTGAATGTCTCAGGCAATGGAGAGCAGAGGATACAGTGCTGGAGGACAGATCCTCATGGGAGGACAAACCCCTGCATGGGATGTACCACCGGACCATAACGGAAGTGGCTGATATCAAGAAATCCTACCAATGGCTAGAAAGGGCTGGCCTACAGGACAGCACTGAGGCACTCATCCTTGCAGCTCAGGAACAAGCCCTGAGCACCAGAGCGATAGAGGCTCAGATCTACCACACCAGACAAGACCCAAGGTGTAGGCTGTGCAAAGAGGCGCCTGAAACAATCCAGCACATAACTGCAGGGTGTAAGATGCTGGCAGGTAAAGCATACATGGAGCGCCACAATCAAGTGGCTGGAATAATATACAGGAACATGTGTGCAGAGTATGGACTGGAAACCCCAAGGTCAAAATGGGAAACACCCCCGAAGGTGGTAGAGAATGAAAGGGCCAAAATCCTGTGGGACTTCCAGATTCAGACTGATAGGATGGTAATGGCGAACCAACCAGACATTGTAGTGGTGGATAAAGAACAGAGGAAAGCCGTTGTGGTGGATGTGGCAGTGCCAAGCGATGGGAACATCAGGAAGAAAGAACATGAGAAACTGGAGAAATACCAGGGACTCAGAGAAGAACTGGAGAAAGCCTGGAAAGTGAAGGTGACAGTGGTGCCTGTGGTAATTGGAGCACTCGGGGCAGTAACCCCCAAGCTGGAGGAGTGGCTGCAACAGATACCTGGAAAGATCTCAGACATCTCAATCCAGAAAAGCGCAGTGCTAGGAACAGCTAAGATACTGCGCAGAACCCTCAAGCTCCCAGGCCTCTGGTAGAGGACCCGAGCTTGAGTGAGAAACCACCCACGAAAGGGTGATAGGGGCAAGTTTTATTTATATATATATATATATATATATATATATATATATATATATATATATATGTATATTAATATATGTATTTTTTGACATCCACTCACTGGTCACTTTATCAGTTTACAACACAAATTTCTAATTACGTGGCAGCAACTCTATGCATTTAAGTATGTATACACGGTCAAGATGACCTGCTGCAATTCCAACCGAACATCAGAATAAAGAAAAAAGTGATTGAAGTGATTTTGAACATGGTATGGTTGTTGGTGCCAGACCGATTGGTCCGAGGATTTCAGAAACTGCTGATCTACTTGGATTTTCACCCATAAACATCTCTAGGGTTGGTCAGAAAAAAAGTACCAGTGAGCGGCAATTCTGTGGGCGGAAATGCCTTGTTGATGCCAGAGGTCAGAGTAGAATAGAAAGGTAAGAAAAGTAAGATAGAAAGGTAACAGAAACAGGAAATAACTACTGGTTACAACCAAGGTCTGTAGAAGGGCATGGTAAATAGTAAATGGCGTATACTTATATAGCGCCTTTTTCCTACAAGGACAAAGCGCTTTACAGTCACAGACCCATTCACCCAGTCACACACACATTCATACACTGGTCTCTGAACACATCTAACCTTTACGTAGATGGGCTACAGCAGCAGAAGATCAAGATGTCAGCTAAGAACAGGAAACGGAGGCTACAATTCACCAAAAGTGGACAATACAAGATTGGAAAAACGTTGCCTGGTCTGATGAGTCTCTACTTCTGCTGCAGCATTTTGATGGCAGAGGGAGAATTTAGCGTCAAAAACATGAAAGCATGGATCCATTCTCCTTTCTTGTACATGACAATGAGTTTACTGAACTCAAATGACTTCCACAGACAACAGATATTAACCTAATAGAGACCTTTGGCATGTGGTGGAACGGGAGATTGGCATCATGGATGTGCAGCCAACACACAAGACACTTCACCCTCCTTGCCTCCAGTGTGGCTCCACTGGTGTGTGAATGTGCATGAATGCTCCCGGTGATGGTCAGAGGGGCCGTAGGCGCGAAATGGCAGCCACGCCTCTGTCAGTCTGCCCCAGGGCAGCTGTGGCTACAACCGTAGCTTACCATCCCCATGTATGAATGAGGAGTGAATGAATAATGGACACACTGTAAGCGCTTTGAGCGTCTGGAAAAGCGCAGAAAAATCGAATCCATTATTATTATAACAAATCTGCTGCTGTCATGTTAATGTGGACCAAACTCTGAGGAGTGTTACCAGTACCTTAGTGAATCTGTGCCACCAATCAACTTACATTAAACATGTTCCCTTTCTTGCTCTGTCTTGGGTCCTCAACAAACCTCCATCCATAACATGGTTGTTCCTTTTTTAGAAAGTCTAAATTTTGTCAAAGAAATTACAAAAAACATCATTTTAATTACATACATTAGTGTTTATGTGATCTTCTTCTTTTGCTTTCTTTACATTATGTAAACAAGTACAAAGCTTTCTGAGTGAACTCTTAATTCTT
Source organism: Oryzias latipes (assembly GCF_053564925.1). Lineage (NCBI taxonomy): Eukaryota > Metazoa > Chordata > Actinopteri > Beloniformes > Adrianichthyidae > Oryzias > Oryzias latipes. Next base: position 34,288,997 of record NC_136237.1, on the reverse strand, counting down.
TTTTGTTCTTCAAGGAGACAGAAAGGCCCAACTTTAAGCTGCATTGATCATTGTGCTGAATACTAAGTAAATAGTTACCTTATGTAAAGCAATTTCCACCATTACCAACACTATTCTGAATGGATCAGGTGTAGTTTAAAGACATTAGTGCATGCTGGCTCCTTTTTTCCTGCTGCTGCTAATTAATGCATGTACATGAATACGACTTGTTCTATAAAAAAGGAAAAAGTAGAGAAGTTCTGCAGTGGAAAGAAAAAAAGGGGGAAAATTTATGAGCATGGGTTTTTGGGGGATTCATCTTATTTTTTGCTTCTTGTCCAGTCTTCCATTCTCCTCATCTAAAACTTGTTGTCACCTAAAACCATTTTTTATTCACCCATTTCAAGACTTTTAGTTTCTGCTTTACACCCACAGTGTTTCTGGACATGATGGTTGAACTCTACAGTCAGCTCTCAGTCTTGTTTCCTATTATTATTGTTCTTGTTTGTAGATAATGAACATGGTTAAATCACAGAGTAGCAATTTGGGAGACACTGGTGTTCAGAACTGAAGCATTTGCTTGTTCATTGAGGTGAAATCTGAGGTGCTGGTTCTCACGGAGCCTTTCGACACAAAACAGCCCGCAGCATAAAAGCACATCAAACTCCCTATCATTTCAATTTTATTGAGATCACAGTGAAAGATAGTTAAGCAGCTAGAGAGTGGATTTATCCAGAAGACCATTGATAACAAGAAATGACAAACTGCAGTCTACTGCTCTGACCAGTTTTTGGATTTGACTGACTAATATTTTTTCCCTCATAACAGATGTTCCTGGGATTTGGAGCTCATCTGTCCTCTTCCTGTTCTCTCATTATTATAGGTACACACATGTGTATTTTGTCTGATAGCAGATTTTCTGTGTTTCTATGCCTGTTTGATCCCTGGTCTCCCCCGGTTTTAGTTTCTAACTTGTCAGATAACAGTTTTTCCAGTGTTGCATTCCCATTTGCTTACCCTCGTTTATAGGCTTCTTCGCCCAAGCTGGCATCAGGCTCAAAACTGTACAGCTGGATAACTCCAATATTGCTCGTCATTTTTGGGGGGCCACTAATGCGGAAGAGCGTTTAAACAGATGGGTGACGGGAAGTGAGGGTAGGCTTACTCTGCGCCAACAGTCTCACACTCAACTCAGAGGTCATTTCTGATAAAATACTACTGCCGCTCTGCAGAAACTGTCCAAGAAAACGACGTTTTTTTTATTTAAGCTAAAAACAGCGTAAGTACGGGTTAATGGCCCGCGTCGGATGGTTCAGGCTTCCGCGGCGTGCATTAAAAAGTAATAACCGCACACTTCGAAGGCCATTAACCTGGTTATACCATGGTCAGTTACAAAAGCAATACATATTAACCAGGTTTAATCCTTAATTCTTGTTTTTTTTTTTCCGATTTGGATCGCTTTTCTCACAAAAAGCGGACTATATGTTAAGTGATGCGCCACATCTCGTAACATATAGTCCGCGTCGCGCAGCACCACCGCTGAAGTCAAGATTCGGCTATACATATCTGCTGATTGTCCCGATGGGTTGAATAAAGCATCAGTTCAGAGAAAAATGTTCATCTCTTACCGCTTGTTTTGTCCAGATGATGAAGCAAAAGGTTGTTTTAAAGAAGCCGGCGCAGTGATACAAAACATTTAAGCTAGCTGACCGGAACTTCTTTTTTCACCGTGCGGTTATCAGGTTTTAATGCATACCCAGCAGCCAATCAGAATCGGGTATTCAACCGGACCATGGTATAATCATAATTAAAAGACTACTGTGAACACTTTTACAACAGATCAAAAGATGATCGGACTTTGTAAGATGTAAAATCCTATTGTCCCATGTCATTCATAGTCTTTGTAATCTTTGGTCTATTTTGGTTTTTGTTCACATCCCATCTGGGGCTGAAAGCCTTCAATAATGCTGCTTGTTTAGAAAGCTGTTCCATTTAAAAAGTAGCTTTAAGGTTAAACAGACCGAAACAATGAAATTCCAATGAATTTCCAGCTTATAAAAAGTTTATTCCTGAACAGAAAATGGTTTCTTTTAAAACAGCAGGAAAATACACAGATAAGTGCAGACGTTTATTGTTTTGATCGCTTGAAGCAATTATCTTTTAATATTATAGCTGTCACTGCTTAAGTACTAAAGGGTTTCTCGAGCATCAATATTCTATCAATTAACTGCTAACAGTCACTTCAGAGTTTCCTCTGCATGTGACCGTCTGTCATTTTATATCAGTTAAGGCCAGTTTGAATGAAAAACAACAATTACCCTTTCAAGCTCTTAAAGAAAAAAGGCAAAAAAAAAAATGCTTCAGATTACATCTTTTGGTTCGTCGGCTTAAAAAATCCAAGCTGTCTAAAAACCTAAAAGTGTCTGATGCTTCACTTTCATTGATTTTATACACAGAGAACAAACCAGATAACTTGTAATTCATAAATATAAACACTTCAATATAGACAATTGCACAAACAACAAAAACATAAAATCCAACAATCCATGAAAATATCATTGTATAAATCGTGGCTGTGACTTTCACAGCCAAAACTGCTGTGTTTTCCTTGGAACTAGCTCACAAATTCCTTTCTGAAAAGGAGATACAATCCTTTTACAATTGATCGTCAGGTTAAAGTGTTGTTCCTGCAAGAGCAGCAACAGGTTTTATTTAGTGGAGCTTCATTTTTAAGGGACATGACACTATTGTGTCCATCAAACCCTATGTTTCACCTCCTTTCTAAAAAAATTTTTACACTTTCTTGGATATACAGTGTTAACTGACAGACATTCAAACAGAAAATAGAGAACAGTTCAAATCAAGGTTTGAAAACAGAACATGTATGTAACTGGGTTGTGCTACAAAACATCTATTTTTTGTTTGTTTGTTTTATTGTAAAACACTGCACACCACACAGATATTACACCGTTCCCATAAAAAAAGATAACAGCGATATTTATCCTTAATACACAAATAAAGAAAATAGCAGCTGACTAACACAACAGAGGGACGGGGCAAATAAATGTACTTTCATTGAAAATATTGCAATTTTTTACAGTCTTTACTTCATCAGGCAAGACATTATTTAAGCCCAACTGATGCAGTCAGTCACTCCTTTTTTCTCTTTCTAACTTTTCTGTTAAAAAAAACATCTGAGCACATTCAAGGTATTAATGTTTCTTTGATTGAAATTTTTTTTTCAAGTTTTGGTTGGTGTGAGGAAAAAAATCCAAGTCTCCACATAATAAAAACCTTTTTTTTAAAGTTTATGTTTTTCAGTCGCAAACTGAGATGTACGGAGCCCTTAACGTGAGATTAAAAAAAATTGTTTTTCACTTGAATTAACATGTTTATTATTTTCTTTCGCCCATATTAGTAGCAAATTGTTATTTTGCGGCCACAAATTAGCATTTTATTAGCATTTTGTGCACACAAAATAAAAATAACGTGTTCAAAAGTTAGTATTTTTTACTCAAAAATGTTTAATTTGGGGAAAGGTTAGTATTTTCTGCTCAAAAACATAAATTTTTGCACACAAAATCCTACTTTATTCACTCAAATGCTAACTGGTGCACACAAAATGCTGATAAAACACTGATTTGTGGCAACAAAATAGCAATTTCTGCACAAAAAGTATTCATTTGTAACCACAAAATGCTAACTTGTCCACACAAAATGCTAATTTGTTGCCACTAAACAGCAATTTGTGCACAGAATAATACATTTTGCAAGCAAAATGCATATTTTTTTAATCATTTTTAATGTCATGTCCAAGGCTACCATTATGTCTTAGTTGAAGGGGAAAAAAAGAAAATTAGAACATAGGGACATTTAATTTTCCACACATCTATACAAAAGCCGTAAAAAGAAAAAAACCCACTTGACTCTGAATTTGGAAAGAGAGAATGCTTTAGCTGTCAGAGAAAAACTGACTTCTGAAGAAACTGGGGAGAAAATGCGGTTTGATGAGTCCTGCTCTGGAGAGATGGGTGCATTACGGGGAAGAGAGTGACAGATGAAGTGATGCAGCCATCATGCTTGTTATCGACAGAACAGACCAGTGGAGGCCGTGCTGTTTGTGTTTGGGAGCCATCCAGGAGCATGACAATCCCACAAGATAAACATTTAAATGAAACACAACTTGGGAAGATTGCAAATGTTCACAGACCTTATCCAAATCGTCACATGGGAATGCATGAGACCGACTTTAGCATTTGGGAGTTTGATTATTTAGAGCCAGGCAGAATGTTCACATTTCTGTGCACTGATCTTAATTTCTCCATTCAGTCAGTGTATGTTACTTCATCTTTTTAACTGAAGAACTGACATCACATCATGGTTTTGATGTAATTTGACTATTTTCTGTTTGTTGAAACCTACAAAGAACATTTGAATTGATGGTAAATAAATCTAAAATTGGATGTTTTATGCATTAATTACAAAGCAAAAATTAACTCTTTTTTTCTTTTTTTTAATCAGGGAAACTTCTATAAAAGAGAAGTTTTGATCAACTGTACCTTCAGGAGATATTCCGAAACATTTTTCTGCAGGCTGTGTCTCCTTCATAACAATTGTAACCCTTAGATCTCACTGACCGCAGATGCAGATTTAAAGGCTGTGTCTCACTTTTTGCTCCACGCTCAGCTCGACCTCAGACTCTACTGGGACGTTTCTGGAAGTGGAGCACCTCCAACCTCTGCCCAATCATCTGTGCTCTTGAGAGTGAGTTCAGCAAGATGAGATTACATAGTGATTTGCACTTCTAAATATAAGAACAAGCTTGTCCTGACCTTTTTTTTAACTTTGGATGTGTAATCTCTCATTGGGCATCATTTAAAATTTATTTGAGATTTTCTGACCGATTAATGCGACCTGTTATGGGTAATAGAATCAAGAGGTCACAGTTTAGGAGACTATCCTCTGAGATCCAAATAAATGCGGTAACATTTGTGGGTAATAGAAAGAAAACCTTGGTTCTAGGTCAAAGACTTTGATATAAACAGCTCACAGAAAAAAAGTTTCCACATAAAATGTCCAAAAAGAAAGGATTTTTAAAAAATTCTTTTGAATATCAAAATATATTTTGGTGTTTGATAAACACTGAAAAAATGTAAAAGTTGGGCTTGTGACACATCAGAATTTAGAGTGAATGTGTTAGTTAAACTGAGTTTGCATTCAATCAATCTTCACAGTGTTGAATTCACAGTGAACATAATAACAGGGCTCAGTATTCCAGATGTGCTCCACGCACGTCCTGTGACCAGAAACAACAAAGAGTAACCAGAAACAGCAAACATATACAAAATACAAAGAAGACAGCATGAATCCTGCTTTAAGTCCCACTCCAATCATGTTTTGATCCATCATTAGAGCATTCACAGTGATTTTTGATTATGATTATGCCGTTTTTAGGCAAAATAAAAAAAACAAGTGTCGTTTTTTAGGACAAAGTTTCTACAGAATGGCAGGAGTTATTGTGGGACTGTTGACATGGACTGAGCCCGTCCCCATTTCCCGTCATCCATCTGTTCACACGCTTTCCCACCAGCTTAGCCCAACAAAAAAAGGCAACAAATATTGGAGCTATCCAGCCGTGCAGTTTTTGGCCAGATTCCAGCTCAGACAAGAAAAAACCAAGACTTGAATCTATTTATCTACAAGTGGATGCATCAGAAATGAAGCGGAGCGAGGAGCTTGTAGCCCACTACAAACCTTTTCCAATGGCATTTTTTCATCTGCTCCTGATTCACAACAATTTCAGTAAATACATACTTAGAAATGCAATTTTCATCTTAATTTTCTTTATATAAGGTCTTCTATCATGGGAAATATGGTACAAGAACATGGTAGAAAAAACTCAATTTTCATTGGAGTGGGTCTATAAAGAAATATATATTTATATATATATATACGTTTAAATTAAACATTTGTAAATATATTCTACCTCACTTGCTTTAAAAAGCAATATAACAAGTGATAAAACTATTAAGCAGATGAAACATGTTGAAGGCTCACAAGCTTTTTGTGACTAATCCTACAGGTGACAAATTAGCTTCTAAAGAATGGTCAAGGACAGCTGAATTCACTGTAACTGCGTTCTGTGATGCTGAGGCATGCCAACATAATAACAACAACAGATTTCACGAATTCTGAGAATGAACGTTAATGGAGGAAAAAAACAAAAAGAAAAAAAAACCTTGATTTAATTTTATTTTTTATCGTATTTCCGAGAAGTCTCTATGTAAACAATAATCTCAAGGGTCCCTGGCCCCTCTTGCCATTTGAGTTTTTCTCCCTGCAGTGACAGTGAGTGGCTCTGGATGAATCATTAGAGAGACACTTTCAGATTAGCTCCACCTGGCTGTACACCTGCTGATCATGAAGTCATTATTGCCTCCTTCTTCCACACAGACTTCACTTCTGCTGAAGGGTGAGCGTGGAAAAGCCGTTTTCCGCTTCCGCTGGCTTTTCTAGCAAATTTGTTAACTACTTTCCTTGTGAGCTTGTGTCTTCTTGCCAGCCAGTCCTGTCACTAAACAACATTTTGTGGTGTTGGCTGACGGTTTTGCTGTTTATTGGATTACTACGAAAAGTGTGACTATTTGGATCAGCTCAGGCTTACAGCAGAACAGGATGTAATAACCAGTCCTTGTTTTTACAGCTCATTCACTTGCAGTAATGTAATTTTAATTCCCCTGTTTATGAGTCCAGACAACCATAGCATAATCATAAAGGGGGGGAAAGCATATGAAATTAGTAAAGAGGTGCAAATTTGTGAGCGCATGAAGTCGACAGCTCACATCCTGAATCCCCCATCAGAGCATTTTATGAAGAAGGAGCCTCAAAACCAATAAGCTCAGTAGGCACAGACTCTGATTTACTACAGGGATTATATGAATCAGAGGGGTCACTGGGGTCACGAGGTTCGCTTTCGTTGCGTTCCTTCCCCAGCTTTGATATCTGAATGTAAATGCAGCAAAAAGCTCCAACATGCTGGTTTGTGTTAAGTAGACAAAGTCGGCCATGGTGGTTGGTTAGAGCCCCAGCTGTTTTAAAAACCATTGTGACATTTCCTTGGGTAAAATTATAAATCCTTGTTTATGTTTTCAGAAACAATTTACTAAGGACATAAACATGGACAGTGTGGATTTGTGCAGAAATGAGTTGGGAGGAAATAATTCTTAAAAGAAAAGGAGAAAAAAAGGGTCTGGATCAAACAACAGAACTGCTTTTTATGACAAAAGTTAACATTTTTTAAAACCTTTTCAAAAGATATGGATTTACAAATATTCCACTCAGACGAATGGGACTGATGAATGTTTTGGTCCTATTTACAATGTCCTGAGATGCTGTGATTTCTTTACCAGCACTAGAATTGTGTCTTTTCCATCCCTTTCTTGCACTTGTGCTTATTTTTTGCTGTTCGTTTCTCATCAATGTGAGGCCACATTGGAGGGCAGCACCTCCCTGGACCCCGGCTCTTGTTGAGCCCCTTCTGGCACCATTCTTACGCTCACGCTGCCCCCGTCGGTGGTGCTGGGGTGCACTCGAAACTTTCGGTTAATTGGCCGTACCGCTCTGGCGAACTGTCTCTTGAAGGTCTCACTGAGGATTATGTAGAGAAATGGATTGATGCAGCTGTTGGCATAGCCCATGCTTATAGCGATGTTGTAGGCGTACGAGAAAGCCAGGCTTGGGTATTGCACCCCAAGGTGGACGAGCTGGAGGATGTAGTAAGGAGCCCAGCAGATGAAGAAAGCCAGACAGATGGCCACGGCCATGCGGGTCACCTTCTTGGTGCGGACCCTCAAACTCCTGGGAGGCAGCGGGGCCACACTGGTGGACATGTGCTGGAGAATCTTAAAGAAAACCAGGCAGATGATGGCCAGGGGGATGGCGAAGGCTAAGAAGAATTGGTAGAGTGTAAACCAATATGTGTCAGTGACTGGATCAGGTAGAAGGAGGGCACAGGCGACCAGCCCATCCGGGAGGGGCATCAGGCCGGCATACATCCACACAGGGATGATGGTGAGCAGCGACAAACCCCAGACAAGAGCGATGACCAGAGTAGCCACCCGCGGCGTGCGGACGTAGTTGAAGCGGATGGGGTGGACTGTTGCCAGGTAACGATCAAGAGTCATTGCAGTCAGGATATAGGTACTAACAATTTGGCTGTTTGAGTCAAGCGCAGTGATGACCGTGCACATGGCGGCCCCAAAGTGCCAGGTCCCATTGCCCAGCAGCTGGTGGATTAGGAAGGGCATCCCAAGAAGAAACAGGAGGTCAACAATCGACAAATTTAAGATAAAAATGTCCGGTACAGTTTGCTTGGCTCGGCACTTTGTTTTCTTCATGATGGTGTACATGACCATGCAGTTCCCTACGATACCCAAGAAACAGATGACACCAAAGATGACAGGGAGGCTGGCCCCACAGTGTAGGGCCACATCTTTATCTGCAACAGAGAGAAGGACGGTGCGGCAGTTCAGAATCGGATAAATTACAATCACTTTGTGAAATAGATGGGGACATTTATGCTGCACACAAAACAACCCTGGGTGAAAAAGAGAGAAAAATTCAATTTACTTTAATCACATTTCCCAATTACCAAATCCCAGTTCAAGATTGGAATGATAAATGATGATCACTTTTTGTGTCTGGTTTAAACAGATGATTTCAAAAAAGGGGATTAACATTATCCCTCTTGTTAGACTCCAGATCTGACAATGAACTGATTAGTCCCTCAGCAGAGAAGGCTGATTTTATGATTGCAGAAGAAATTCTTGTTGCAGTTCATGCTGTGAGGGTTTTCCTTAAAATGTGCTGCCAACCAGTATTTTTAAAATATCCCCTTAATCCATAGTGACACTTTTTACATGCTTATCTCTTCCTTAACGGATTACCACAGTGTTTTTAAACATAAAAATGAAAGAAAATGTTCCTGTGATGGTGTAAAAAACTTATTTGGACAAAAAAGAAAAGTTGGGAGGATGAAAATGACCTTGCACGGTGTGCTATTTCATGATTTTGATTTTTTTTATGTTGCTATGTTTTGCTCTTTAAGAAATAGCTGAACGATCGGCCAACTGGTGACTCAACTCACCTGTTGTTAAATTTGCGCTTCCAGCTGAGACATTGGAGCGATTTAAGAAATCCATGGGTTCAGATCCAGTCTAGATCCCAAATTCTGTCCGCTCCAAATCTCATAGAAATCCTGTCTTTTATTCCCCCCCTTTCCGGATAGTATTATTTGTCTCAGCGTCCTCTGAGCAGACCGCTGCGCTCGGTGCCATCTGCTGTAATAACGCACCTAGTCCGCGCGCGGCTGAAGATGTGACAGCATCTTCGGCGCGAGCCCCCACAATACGAGAAGTCATTTATGATCAGTCATGTCAATCAGACCAGATGGGAATCCAATCCAGAGAATATTGAAAAGTCTGTGTTGGATCCAGACGCGCGTCCTGTCAGATTTGATCTGCTGTTTGTCTTGACGTAAACCTTTGCAGCATGTTTGGAATGTTAATGTGAAGCGCTGCATCCAAGATCGGAAACAAAGGAGAAGAAGAAAGATCACCAGGCTGAAATGAAAAGAGTGTGTCAGAATAAAATAACTAATTTTCTTTAAAGTTACGCATCCATTTGAGCGTTTTTGCGTTTGCATTCGCTCTGCACCCTTATGGACCTGTTAGTCCTCCTCGGGGAGATCATCAGCGGCACGTCAGTCTGTCTGAGAAGGTCAGAGTCCGCCACAAACGCTTGACTCTTGAAAGCCGGTCCTCCTGGATCTGTATGTCAGTGGGAGTGGGGTAGATCGTGGGTTTTCGCTCCTTAAAAAAGTGGCACGACCCATTTGTGGGTTGCATGCGTGTGACAGGGCGCGTCATTGTGTGTCACCTTCCCCGATGAAATGTGGGGGACTTTGCATCTGCGAACAAAAAGCTCGTTAAATGTAACACCTTTAGCAGAGAGAAACGGCATATGAATATTCTGTTCATTATCACCGCGTCAGCGGGATCTGACAGCACACCGGTGCGCGGCAGATGCGCATTTTCCATTCGTTAAGGAGGGCAATCATATGGTGTGTGGGACTGAGGCAGTTTTAATACATCTGCACTACTGACTCTAAATTTACGTCAGACACACCTTTAGGTCTTTTTTTATGCTGCTTAATATAAGACTGTTTTTATCGTTTCTGTGCTCAATAAATGAAACGATTTAATTTTGGTCTGAATTCAACTTGTTAGCAGTATCAAAGTTAAAAAATGGCAGCAAGGTGTAATACTTTTAGGTCCCACTCCGATTACAGGTTATTATTATTTAATCTATGTTAAAAGCCTTTTAATAACTATGCCGTTTTTTTCCAAATCCAAAAACCTGTGTTGCTTTCTGTGTTATTTTTCTCCAGAACAGCAGTAGTTCATTGGAAAGTTGTGGGCAGGACATTGGCACGAAGCAAGCCCACCTCCACTTCCTGCAATCCATAACTGAGAGCTCTCTGTTAACACACTCTCACAGCCACTCTGAACCCCAAACCTAACATCACTGTTGCAACAAAAATGGCAAACAAATATTAGAGCTTTCCAGCCGTACAGTTTTGAGCCAGAAGTCAGCTCAGATGAGAAAAACAAAGACGTAGATCCACATCCATCCATCTTCCTCCGCTTCTGGGACCGGGTCACGGGGACAGCAGTCTAAGCAGAGATGCCCAGGCTTCCCTCGCCCCAGCCACTTCCTCCAGCTCCTCTGGGGGACCCCGAGGCGTTCCCAGGCCAGCGGAGAGACGTAGTCTACCCCGGGGCCTCCGCCCAGTGGGACATGCCCGTAACACCTCCCCAGGGAGACGTCCAGGAGGCTTCCTGACTAGATGCTCGAGCCACCTCAACTGGCTCCTTTCGTAGTGGAGGAGAAGCGGTTCTACTCCGAGCTCTCCAACAGTGACCGAGCTTCTCCCCCTATGTTAAGGCAGATGCATGTAAAGTCAAATTAAAGGAAAGTGTTGAATGAAAAGAAGAAAAAAGGGTTCACAGTGACTGGACAGCTGCTGATAGTCAAAGCTGCAAGAGCTACAACCACACATCTAGGACTACAACTTCCCTTGAGTGAAGGCAGGTTTGAACCAGAGGCAACATCAAAGAAGTTCTACCTGATGGGGAGAAAAAAGACAGAAATCAAAGTCAGTTTAAAACAATCAGGCCATTAAAAGCAAAGGTGTGGATTTTTGGTCGGTGTGCTTCTTAGAAGTACATTATAGTCATAAAATGTAGGGAAAAAAATGGCCCTTAAAACATAAAATGGTTATAATCATAAATGAAAGAAAATTAGGATGCTAAATTAATAATCAACTTATAAAAAAATCTTGTATTTGATATATTCCATGATTTTCTCTTAACGTACTTTTACATTTAAAAAATTAAACTTTTGTTTAAATGTATTCAAGTAACAATAAACACCCTAAACACCCACTCTAATGAAAATTGTGTTTTGGTATTTTTAACATGTTTTTGTTGCATTTTTCTGAGGATGGAAGAAGAAAATTGAGATTAAAATTGCATTTCTAAGTGTTTCTGAAATAAAATTTTAGTGAATCATCAGATGAAAACAATGCTGTTTGAAAAATGCAGGAAGTACGCTGGGCAGGCCACAAGCTCCCTGCTTTGCTCCATTCTGATGCATCTACTTGCAGACATGTACGTCTTGTTTTTCCTCATCTGGCTTAAAACTGTAGTGAATCTTCAATGAGTTTTTATAGATGCAGCACTGTGATTCTTTTGTTTTTTGAAGTGCAAACATAGCGGACAGGTTGTTTCTATTCTCAGGTACCAAAGTAAAGGATCCTGTGGATCCTGACATTTCTGAGTCAGGTCCCCAAATAGAACAAAACAAATTCAAACTTTAAGCAAGGTCAGATCTTGAAACCGTTATTCCTTAAGCTTCCTAATGAAATCAGGGTTACTGAAAAAGTTACACAAGCTTTTCTTTGATTTTAAGTGCTCCTGAGTATCAGCACCACTGATTCCCAACAACAACACCAACCACTATGTGTTGTGATAGAATCCCAACAGCACTGTGAGGATTGAATGTCGTTTGGCCTTGTCATTACTCTGGTGAAATAGGGGCTGCCCTGACTTAATCATGCCTCAGAGGAAGTGTTGGAATGCATGATGACATAAATTCCATGATTCCAATTTGGCCAACCTTTTAATAACTGAAAAGATTTAATTTGGTCCGAATTGGTGTTGCTTTGCTGTTCATGTAGCATTGCATTCTCAAAGGTTGTTAAAGTTTTTCCTTTTTTTTTGCATCAGCTAACTTCTCTCCTTATTTCTTCATTTTAACTCTTTATATAAAACACTTGATTTTTTTTTTACATTTTCTGTCTTGTATTAATTAGGGCTTTCTAGGCCTTTTTTATTTTTAAATGAACTCTGCTTGGATTTGTTCAATATTCCTGTCTTTGCTGCCAATCATCACCAACCTTTTCCAGACAGCCCTCATACACTAGTAGTTTTTATAAATTTTAATTTGAGGTTTCTTTTTTTACATTAATTTTCCAAATAAATGTTTACCCAGCTTTTCTGTTAATGGGCAAACTTTAACATTTTAGCCAATGCTTAAGGTCTTAGGGGAAAATTTACATCTGCAAGTTTAGATCTGCAGATGGCAGAAATAAATCTAACAAGGTTGCATTGTTTAAACAGGATAAATCTAGTTCCAATGAATATTTAAATATTGGTTTATTTTCTGATTTCCCCACAGGGAATGTTTTTTTTTTAGTTTAGTTAAATTAAACATTATCTTATTACTATATGTATTTAATAGCATTTTTTTCACCTCCACTGTAGGGGGGAGGGAACAAACTGAGTTAATTTCAGTGGTGCAAAGGCAGAGCTCCTGCATACAAAAGACAGTTGACAGCAGGGAATTACTAGGAGGCGTGAATACAAACAGACAGCTGACTTCAGCTTCACTTAATCCATTGTAAACCCATATTGTTTTTTTAATGGGCAACAGACAAGAGGAATGCAAAGTGCAGCCAAGAGTGGAACTGAATCAGAACCACAAGAAAACACAATTTCATGTCTGATTTCAAAATGTTATTGAGCTTTTCTGGACACTCCAATGAACAGTTTTTTTGTGTGTCAAAAACTGAAATCTTTGTGGGAAAAATCAAAATGGGGAAAATAAATATAGCTTTTGGACTTATTTCCATTTTTTTTTTAGCTCAGCAGAAAACATAAATCACAGTGGATGTTGTGCAGAGTTAGGTAATTATAGAGCAACTTTACTAACTTTAACAAAACAAGGGTTCGTTTTGGGTGTTGTATTCAGAAGATGCAAAAACCTGGGAGAACATATGGTTTAGATATTTCAACAAAAACTCTATTTTTTTTGTTTTTGCTTGGCACATTCAGAAAAGCAAGAACAGATAAGAAGGAAAAATTATACTGATGTGATTAGTAGAAATACAGAGCATAACATCAAAGAAATGACCTGTGTTTACCTCAGCCTTGTTTTTTTTTTTCTCATTGTTATTTATGATGTCAATATGCAGTGTAAAAGAAAGACTGTTCATCCATTTAACCGAGAACACCATCTCGTTTTGAACTGTTTGGAGTGGATTACTGTGATCAGAAAGGGGCTTTTAATGGAATTTTGTCCCCAGGCTCATTATCAGCACTGGCCTTTTTGCCATTTATATCAATTTTAACACAGAAGAAGCAGATTCAAGTTGATAATTGGACCACAGCCCGAAAATAAAAATGACAGACTCAGTGGGGGGGAAATAAGAAGCTTTTATCAAGGAATTGTAGAGCCAGTTTTCAGCAAATCTAAAAGTTGGGCTTTAATGGATACCAGAAGAGAAGAAAAAATGTTTTCTCATTGCCCAAAAAGAGTAACTGATAAAATGGGGGGGGGGGGGAATCAAAGCTCAGCTTGGAAGTGTACAGTCTTTGAACAAAGTAGGCCATTTAAAAGAAAAATGTCATTTTGAAAGACTGCAGAAGAGCAGAAGGGACATATTTGGTTGTGTGTGAGTATGAACATATGTGCAGAGGGGGTTCTCTTTCTAGGAATCATCAATCAATAATAGACTGCAGTCTTCTTCTCTGGCTTCTATGAGGACCTCAGAGGAATTTCCAGGAAAGCAGAGCATTGGCTTTATAGTGAGTCACTGATCTGCCCCAAGGCCTTTTTCTTGCTGTATGGTCATAACTGAAAGACGTTTCCTAGCCAAAATCCCCATGGGACCTCAGTTGATTTTTTTTTTAATTATTATTTTTTGTTGTTGTTCTGTAGCACCAAGGTTCATAATAAAAAGTCTGTCTTCAGATCCTTCTATACATTTCTCTACCATATACACCTCTTTTGATACGTATTTTCCAAATACTTTATTTTTAATAATCTTATCTAAAATAACTAGTAAATGGTGTTGACTATTCAAAAACCGATGGCATGTTTTCGTGCTTTCACTGACTGGTCTGACGGTGGTAAAACACGACTAATGACTGGTGGGTCATTGGTCACTACCTCACAGAGAACCGTTTTTTCCGGAGGTCCCTGAAAGCAGCAGCAGTCACGCGATGTTTTCATTAGCGAGAACAAACATGGCGGATGATGGAGAGTCTTTAGAGTCCTGGCTCAGTAAGTTCTGACTTAAAACTTGTCTCGGGTCATCTTTTCATGTTATAGTGGTGTGTAGCGGCGCGGTGGCGACTCAACTGTCCGAAGTATCGGTTGGTTTGGCGTGTCATCGCCGCATTTGAATGGTACGGTTCTGGGTTTGTTGGAGGCTAGCCTAGCTTAGCTATGATGAACACAACGAGCACCTGGCTGGAACCAAGCTTGTCTGTGTTTTAGTACGTTTAATCGACGTGTTTGTAAAACTACCGCCTTAATAACAGGAACATAGTGTCTGTACTCCGTTTAAATACATAAGCTCATCTTAAATTAAATAGTATCGATAAACTAAAGTTGATTTACCAAGTGTTTGTCCGCTTTTTTAAAATTTAACGGAGGTATATCATATCAGTTTTTCTTAGTATAAGTGGGAACATTTGCGGTTGGTGGGCTAAATTTGAGCAAATATGTTGTTGTTCCTTTTACATGATGCTGTATGTTTATGGAACATGAGTATGTCGTGGAATGAGGTCAGACTGAGGTGCAGAGCAAAGTGAATCTCTGTGGTTTGCGGCCATGAAATATTAGCGTTTTCGTTACTGCAATAATCAGTTTAGTCAACTTTTAATGCATTTTTTGAAGGGGAAAAAAAGGGAATTGGGTGGAATAAAAAAATATTTATTTTGAAAACAGAAGCATCTTTATCATGTGGAGGAACCGTTGATTGTATGAAAACTGGACTGAGTGACTCCTCCCCCTTCGTGTTTCAATCAGGAAGTATCTGCTGATTCATGAAGCCAAAATCCCATAGACTTCTATTGAGAAATAAACAGCTATTACTAAGTCATTCTATTAGTCAGAATAACAATTCTTGCTCTGCTACCTTTTTAACACTTTTGCACTAAACTTAAATATTTTAATATTTATTCTTTAGTTGCAAGTTATTCAAGGTATAAACTGACCAATCAGATGCCTTAATAAAAATGTGTGTTCCTTCATTGAACATTCAAAATGTTTGATTCAAACTTTATTAATTTGTATAGCCCCTTTCATTCAGAATGAAAACACAAAGTGCTCCACGTAAAAGCCAATAAAATAGTCATAAAAAGTGAAAATGATTTAAAATGTAAAACACAGGACAACCACACACAGATTCCTCCCTCCAACCACCCAGTTCTCCCAATATATTAACCCTTATATCAAAACTGGACAAAAACATAAGAACTGCATCTCTAAAGAAACAGAGATGCAGAGATTGACAGATTCTCCTGAGCCCTCTTTTAAGTGTTAGGGGTGTGGCCTTCCAACAAACCCACTCCTTGGTAAGAGTTGTTTCCATAGAAACAATGACTCTCATTGACTTGGACCAATCACTACTTAATGATGTGACTTGGCTCCAACACTGCGACGTCACTATTGCAAAAAGTGGCGACTGGATTGGCTTAATTTGGTTGGAGCTGGAAGTAAGTTATTTTCTATGTGGGAAGTCACACTCACTTGGTCCAGTTCT
The DNA here is from genome assembly GCF_053564925.1 of Oryzias latipes. NCBI lineage: Eukaryota > Metazoa > Chordata > Actinopteri > Beloniformes > Adrianichthyidae > Oryzias > Oryzias latipes. The sequence continues at coordinate 34,272,847 of NC_136237.1, read as the reverse complement.
CCCTTTTACAGTCAGTGGGAGGAACCATCCACACTTGGGTCACTCATCTACACCTGATTCCACCCGTGTTCAGTGGGGTGGAAGTCAGGACTGCTAGCAGGCTTTTCCCAGGTTCTGAAAGTGGTTTCTGATGAACCCCTCATTTTCATGAACGCTTGACAAATGGGGTTGCCGCTGGTAGCAGAATCTCATCTCCATATTTCTCTCTGTTAAGATTACCATAGTTTTTGCAATAAAGTCTTTGTTGGTGCAGCTTTCAGCATTTTTTTCCCTCCACCCTTATTATCCAAAACAGTGCAAAGGGCCTGACCGTCAAAGGCAGGTTCCTGATTAAACTAGAGGCAGTTTGAGTGGATCCCATTTAACTAATGCAGCTGCCTAAAACAAGTCAACAACAACAACAAGAGAAAAGTACAATAAAAGAAAATGCTATAAGCACAATCCAGTGCAGCTCATCCTATAAGTGCATGTTTGTAACAAATGTGACCTATGCCCTTTTTTGTACAGTTAACATGAATATTCATAATGTGCACGAGTGCACTCTGACTAACATATTTTAGTGAACGTGGTTTCAGTTCAATCATGAACCTTATTTTTCCTTTTTTTTTTGGAAAATGAACTGTCAAACGTCTCATTTCCATTTTCTCTTCTCCCTCTTCACTTTTTGTTTTTGTGTTTCAGATAAAGCCACCAGCCCTTCCAACAGGCATGAAGACTGGGAGTATATTATGGGATTCTGTGATCAAATCAATAAGGAGCTAGAAGGGTATGCCACTTATTTTTCATTAAACACAGCATTATCCTCAGGGCTCTCCCAGTAGCAATCACCAGGGTAATCCACAAATATTTATGTAGAAAGAATCCGATGAAAATATGTAAGTGGTTTAATTTAAGTGTTTACATTTTCCATGCTTGCTTTTGATTCTATGTTTACAGTGGAAAGTGTTTAGTCATGTATGGAGCCCAACTGGTACTTCTGTGTCCACAGATTATAAAGTTGTTCAATCAGTTTTGTAATGTGTGAACACAAATGTTTAAACTCCTAGTTTAGCAAACTATAAAAACAGAATAATGAACAGTTTTCTTGTAATACAATCTATTATTAAAAAATTATCCAGCTCATACAGCTGAATGTCAGTTAAGTTTGGTACGGATCTAATGTAGAATATTCATGCAGTCACTCTGTATGTTGGTAAGTCTGCAATAGAATTATAGCAGAGCTACTGGGCTCATGTGGGCAGTTAAGGTCCAAAATCTTAACTGTACACACCCACATTACAAAACAAAGAACATGGTTAAGTAATCTGTGCACATGGATTGCTAAAATGAGAAAAAAAAAGGTTTAAATATATGTGCATGAAATTCCTCTGAATTTTTTTAATTTTAAACTCCTGGTACCTGCCAGCCTCCGAAGTGTAAACGTAAAAGAGGTTTAAACCGTTTGTTCAGCTTTAGCATTAACTATAAGCTTCTAAAAGGAATATACAAAGAGCAAGATTGATCTACCATACATCGCTGAGCATTTCATAGTAAACTTTCTAATATTAGCATGTTTGATCTTTCTTTCTGTCAGGAATATAATAAAAAGGATCATTGACTTTATTTGCAAAGCATTACCAACGATTTAGGGATATCTATTTATTTCAAGTGCAGATCAATAACCTTGTTAATTTTGGTGATGTTGAACTTACTTTCTAAGTCTTTATTGACAAGTAATAAACATCTCATTAGTTATTGACGCGTCTATGCTGCAAGATGATATTTTCAAGAAACCTGACCTAAAGTCTTATGTTATTACAAACGAAAAAAGAAAAATTGACCTGTTTTTGTTTTGTTTTTTACATCTAAAAAAACGGCTTAAGTTTAGGTTAAAACAGTTGCCCTCTGGTTTGTTTGTTGTTAGTTTGCAGTAGGTGTCAATAATCATGTCGCTTCATGAGAGCTTTGGATTACAATCGTTTATTTTAACAAATTCTCTTTTCTTTCACGTTTTAAAATTCCCCTCAAAGCATGAATACCGGCAGCTAATTTGCTTGTTAAGGAGTCATTAATGAATTGAGGCTGTCATTAAGGATAACTTTTGGCGTCTTTTAAATTCCTCTCAAATGAAAATCTTCATTTAATTGACTTATTCTGATAGAAATGCAGCCATCTTCAGGTACTCGTGCAAAATTACTGCTTCAGTAATTTTCTTGCATAGAAGGATATAAATAAATATATCAGCTGATCAGATTTCTGGTCAGGTGGCGGTGTTTGGGGTCGTTATCATCTGTTTCACTGTTGCCTCTTGTAAATGGTGCAGTGACATACCGGTATTTGCTTTCTCTTTGTATTTGCGTATTAATCACGTTTCTCCATCCAGCTCCGACACAATCTGGAACATCGTCCTTCTCATTGTTTTTCTTCATCTGTGCTCTTCAGCTATGGAGTCAACAGAAAAAAGAAAGCTAACAAAAAGCTGCTGACGCATGTAATAAGAGCATTTTCAGGATCTTTTTTTCGTATGTTTTTCAGTCCACAAATCTCTGTCAGGCTTCTGGCACACAAGATTCAGTCCCCTCAAGAGTGGGAGGCGATGCAAGCTTTAACGGTCCAGTATTTTGTCTTTTCACATGTATTATTCTCATGTCTTTCAGCAGAAGAACGATCCAGTTTGTTTTATTCTTGTAGGTTCTTGAGGCTTGTTTAAAGAACTGCGGGCAAAGGTTTCACAATGAAGTTGGGAAGTTTAAATTTTTGAATGAGCTGATAAAATTAGTTTCACCTAAGGTAAGCCGCATGAACATCAGGAAGTCTTTACATGGTGTTCCTGATTATTCCAGCTGTTTTTATGATACTGTTCAGTACCTTGGAGATAGAACGTCAGAAAAAGTGAAGACCAGAGTGATAGAGATGCTGTTTTCCTGGACGATATCTCTGCCTGAAGAGACGAAGATCCGGGAGGCATATCAGATGCTGAAGTTACAGGGTGAGTCATCATCTGCAGTGAGACACACACTCACAAAACCCCAACCTGCACCTCACAGACTGCAGTATCTTACTGCTTTTATTTCTGCAAATTTTCTGAAATTCAAACAGTCTTGTTGGCTCCATATGTTTTTTTTGCTGTAGGTATTGTTTTAATCGATCCAGAAATCTCAGCTGATCCCACACTGAAACCACCATCTTCTCCCCGGTGCAAGAATCCCGTGTTTGATGACGAGAAAAAAAGCCTGGTGAGAGGAACTATTTTGGGATCTTCTTTGTCTCTTGGCAGCTCCGTTTTCACAATTTTTTTTCTTTGGTTATAAATGTTTAGATAGAGATATTTGTTGACAAACAACATTCAAGGGCGTAAACGCCTCATAAATATGCTATAATAGGGTGTAAAACGTCATGCGTATATATTTAGTACAACTTTATGAAGTCAACATTGATTTAAAGGAGTATTCACACTCTCTCAGTAAAGGTCACTGATGAGAAGAACATTGGAGGATGTAAAACATCTTATTAAAAGTAAATCTTGTTTTGTAAATGAACATGTCTGACGTTAAAGCCAAAACGCAATGACTTTGTGATTCACGAGCAAACACATAAAACAACATTAAAAAACTATCAGCGCTTCCTCTGTTCTTGTATTGGTGTAATGTTAAAATTATCACTTTGATGCCTAAAAACCTGACATTTGCAGTCATTTGATTGTTTTTGTTCTTTGGCAACATGCTTTTTTTTATTACTACTTGACATTTCTAACATCTAATCAAACTTTATTTGAATAGCACTCTTCCTATAAAAACACAACACAAAGTGCCAGACCTACACCCCCCCCATCGCTTTCCGACCTCCCACCCCCTAACTGATGGGGATAGACAATGGGAAATAGGCTGAGCACGGACACAAATTCTTGGTTTTTGAAAACGCTAACATATGCTCTCTGTGAATACCTACATGACCAGCCAAATACAGCAATCTTGTCTGAATTTAATTCCAACTATATGAAAACATATTCCTTAGTGTTTTTTTCTGTCCACAGTGAGGCTTAAGTCCAAAATTAAAGTCCTACTCCAATAACACAAACGTTTTTGTGTTTTCAGCATGTTCCTGTGGCATTTTACTGAAAAAAATTAAGCTTAAAATTGTTTTTCTACGTATATCTGTAGAATGTTTTGTCAGTCTGGAGCAGACGAAAACATGCTGCTGGAAAAAGCTTGTAGCAGTGATGTAGGTGCTACAGTCGGCGTACCACAAGCTCCCTGCTCCACTCCATTCTGATGCATCAATATAGATTTATGTATGTTTTCTTCGTCTGAGCTGGCTTCTGGATCCAAATTGTTTGGCTGGATAGCTCAGATATTACTCGCCATTTTTGTTGCACTGGTAATGTTGGGCTGAGGATGTGTGCCAGCAGGAGAACTTATATAGAGATCAAATTAAACTTTATTGATTATTTTTTTTAACATTAAAAACAAAAAACACACAATATTATAGTAAAAACCCAACCCAGCCTTTACCGTTCCCACTCCCCTCCGTTAAAACGGAGATGGATGATGGGAAGTGGGAGTGGGCTCACTCCATGTCAATATTCCCGCCCACAACTCTGAGTTGTGGGCGGGACTTTGTCCTGGAAAACAACACAGGTTTTTTGATTTTGGTTAAAAACAGCACAATCATGATTAAAAGAGCTCTGGGAACGCTTTTAGAAAAGATAATAGATGATCGGAGTGGAACTTTATTTAGTATGTTGCAAATTAGTGACAAATACCGTATTTTCCGGACTATAAGTCGCCCTTTTTTTCATAGTTTGGCAAGTGGGGCGACTTATACTCCGCAGCAACTTATATTAGAACTAAATTGAAATAAATACATTGTTAACCCTCCTGTTATGTTCATTTGTGAGGAACAGAGATGATGTTCCTGGCTAAATTTGATGTATGTTAAGTGTTAAGAGTATGTTGACTCAGAGAATCAGCAAACTTTTTTTTACAGTAAGATCTTGAAGGCTAACAACATAATATTCTATTTTCCAATGATTTCATAGATTCAGAAATGCAATAAAAATGACAACTGTTTCTACAAATACAGGATGAAAACAGAGTATTAGTTGGACAATGATGCTTCATGAAAGGAATAAATAAATAAATATGAGAAAGAATTACTGTGAAATTATGAGATAAACAGTCTGCTATGATTGTGTCATATGAGGTTGTGCAAGTTATTAGTTCTTGGTCTCAGATTTTGTCAAATAAATTTCCCGTCAAAATGCGACTTATAGTCCAGTGCGACTTATAGTCCGGAAAATACGGTAACATTGTAGGGATAAATCTATTTTCTCCTCAAAGTTAGTGAACTTTTCAGCTAAAAACACACTTTTTCACTGCTGACTTTAAAATTAAACATGTGCATTATAAGAAAAGGTACTTTGTGATAATTTAATAAGACAGAGATGAAAAGAAATGCTGTAAATTCCAGTTATTTTGAGCTCAGGTGGTGAACAACTAAAAGTTCTCAGACTTGTCTGAATCAAATCCAGACCTGAAAATGGCTCATCATATATTTTTTGGACTTGCAGAGTATTTTTTCCACATACCTTTGTTTCCTATGTTTGGGCATTTTTTTGCAGAAGCATCTTTGTCACCATTAGCTTGAAAGTAAAATATTTTAAGACTTTGAATTACTACAGTATTGCTGGCTGAGTTTCTAAAGTCATGCTTGGCTATTTAAACCATTGAAAGTTCTTATTTTTGTTGTTATAATCTATTACCCCTGATTGCTTTTGATATATAATTCAGTCTGTGCCCTTTGGTTCATTAATCCCCAACCTAATAGTTTTGATTTCCTCCTAATGATCAATGTGTTCTTGTTTTTCCACACAGTCAGCAGTGCAGTTTTTCACATCTCTTACAACTTCTCTTAAAAACTTCATTTCTAACATGAAGCCGGTATCCTCAGTCTTTTTTATGGCTCATTGAACTACAAAGCCAGTTTGTGCCTGTGATCATTGTAATGGTTATAGCAAATTGGGACTTGATGTGACATATTATTGTGGCTCAATAATGTTCATATCACAGAAGCAACAGTCAGACTTCAAAATAAGAGTTTTTAAAATTCTAGGACAGTGTTTTTCAACCTTTTTTGAGCCACGGCACACTTTAACCTTGACAAAATTCCCGCGACACATGAGCATCCAAAAATTTTTAAAAAAGGAGAAACTCATAGTCTGTATTTATCTACAGTCCCTCGACAATCTCACATGGGTTTTTTAGTCATAATTGTGGCAGAAAAAGCTGGAATTGCAGCTGTTTTTTTCTAAGAGTTGTAATAAAAGTTAAGTTGGAAGATTTAAAAATGGTTAGTGTGTTCGTTGTGGTTTCAAGGCGTTTAACAGGGAAGACTCATTGCCCGCTGAGACGCTGTCACTTTTACCCAATGTATCATGGGAGATGTAGTGCAAACAGCTGCCGAACGCAGAAAGACTGAGCTACATTGTTTTGTTCACTTTTTCTACGGTTTGATACCGGACTCCACAGAAAGTTACACCGCTAAAGACGAGCTTTAGCTGGTATTTTTGTTAGAACTGAGCGACTTTATGAGCAGAATCAGAATAAGGAAGTAAAGACTTTAACAACTTCTGATTGGTCAGACTTATGACGTGTGATTAAGCCTCCAAGAATGATTGGAGACAGTTAAAGGGGCGGGACTTTTCAGAAAACAGTTATAGTTGCAGCTGAATCGCGGTACCGTCATTCTTATCAGGGTGTCTTTAATAGAATAAAATAAACACAAAGAAAAGGCATTTTATGATCTTTCACATTCCTAACTACTCAGCGTTTTATCAGGGCCTGTTTGGATGAACAGCTGATATCCTGGAGATGGAAAATGTTTTTAGATCAGTGAATGGGTCATCTCCCACGGCACACCAGTTGAAAACCACTGCTTTAGGAGCATATCGACTGTAGGCAACTCTCCAAAATGATGTTCAGTTCAAAAAGCCTTCCATGAAACCCAAAAGTTCTAGTTTATTGAATATGTGAGACATGGTTTTAAGCATATTTTTAGATATTTGTTGAAGGCAGAATGAATTCCTGTTCGTTGCAACAGGTTTGAAGATGTCAGATTGATGACATGATTGTTTCTTTTGTACATTGTGGAAAGAACATGCAACCTTTTCCTATCACAGTGTGCAACCTTGTGCAGAATTCCTCTTTGGAGTTACACAGTTGCTCCAAGCACAAAAGCATCATGTTGAGCTTTTGTGTGTGTCAGAATCTCTGACACTGTTGCCTCAGCAAATGACAGCATGTGGAACTACATTCTCCACCACTGACTTGCAGTACAGTACAGTTTTCCCTGAAACTTTGTTAAACATTCTCATTTCCAGTCCAGTAAGTTTCACAGCTGAAGAGTTGCACAGGATTTCAGAGTTGTGCTCAGTGGAACAAAAGAAAGCAAACTCTGTCCTAATAAGCTCCTGAGCTGCTGACTTCTCGACTATTAGTCTCCAAACTTTGCTCTGCCTGTGAGGCAGTCAGACATCCAGACAGCAAGTGCTTTTCTTTTTTTGGGAGACTCTTGTGCTGCAATGCCAGCCAGGTTGTGTCGAATAAACTGAAGATTTATGCTTCACAAAATGTAAAAATGTTGACATTTTTAAAAATTCAATATGAATGAAGATTTATTTTTTTCATAGTGAGTTTTTGTCTTACAGATAACATAAATATTGGAGTTTTTATCTTCTAAAACAGGGTTATTAGTATATCTTTAGAGAAAAATAGTTCCTAAAGACCCACTCCAATAAAATTCTTTTTTTTTTTAACTTGTTCTGTCCAACAGCTGAGCAAACAGATTAGAGCTGAATGCCTTTTACTTTCACAAAAAGAGGTTCTAGAACTTCGAGAAACCAGAGTGTAGATTTGTATAACCCCCTTTTTGTTGTATTATTTTTTATTTTTTATTTACATTTAGTGTGTGTGGGGAGGGGGGGTGGAAGAGAGTAAAGGGAAAAGAGGTGAGAAAGTGGGGGATACAAGTACTGATTTGAATAAATTAATATTTTAAGCTGTAATAATTATACCAGATCTGTTGGAAAGACAAATATTACATCAGAGGTGAAATTCTGACACGAAGAGGGAAAAAAAAAATCTGTTTTTAGTGTTTTTAACATGCTCTTGTGTCATTTTCTGATGGAGGACATTTAAAGAAAATTAAGATCAAAATAGAATTTTTGATCATTTCTTTATTGAAATAATTGTAAATCAGGACTGGATGAGAAAAATGCAGTTTGACAAAGATCGTATTTGTTACATAGAAAATACAGGGCGCAGAAGGGGGGCGTGGTCGCTCTGCACCAATGGTCCCACCCACGACTCAGAGGTAGAAACTAAGTCCTACAATATGACATTATTTTTCAATTGTGGCTAAAAGGGGCATTAGATCTTTTTTTTTTCCAGCTATAAAACATTTCACAAATTTTTTTCCTTTCCAGTAAATGCTTAATTTAGGTAATTTTGGAGCCAAAGTGGCTTGATGCATATTTGCATTAATCAAAGTCAAAGTCAGCTTTATTTGTCAAATACGCTGCATACACAAGACATACAGCACAGTTCAAATTACTTTCCTCTCGCCCCACAGTGCAAGCAGCTTATAAAATAATAAAATAAAATAGATAAAAACAGTTATAATAAGAAGAATAACAGCAATCTAAACAGTGCAAAAGAGCAATGAGATGGTTAAAGTGGCAGTTTAAAGTGACAACAGTGCTAAGATCAGTAAGTAGATGAGTCGGTGATGGGAGTCTTTGGTGAAGATGATGTTCTGAAGAGGTGTGAAAGTTTTTCAGTGTGAGTTTGTAGCAGGAAGTGGGGGGGGCAGTAAGGGAGTTGAGTTTCCTTATCGCCTTATCAATAGGTGTTAAGGAGTTAAAGGATCCTTCGAAATGCTTTTGAAATGGCTCAAAAGATGATTCTTAAATGTGTTTTTTTTTCTGTGGATCTGATACCTGAGCTTCCTGCTGGCTTTTTTTTATTTGTGTGTATCATTCTAGACTTCAAGCTTATGCCTCTCTTCTGTTCACAGCAATTAGCAGAACTCCTAAAGAGCAAGAAGCCAGAAGATCTCCAGGAGGCGAACCGTCTCATTAAGAACATGGTCATGGAGGTGCGTAGGATTCTGACATGAGAAGGAAATTACTGTACAAATGTCCTGGCTATTTAGCTGAATGCGTTCTAAACCTCTGCTGACATGTTGAACCACCCCTTCATGTCATGCGTTCAGATGTATGAATAACAACTTGAAAGAAGGCTCAGTCAAAAGAGAGTCTGACTCACTAAATGCATCATTTTCGACCACTGAAAAACAGTTGTACTGTTTGACTGTGAGGTTGATGTAAAGCAGCAAACCTTGTCTCATAGGATGAAGTGAGAACACGGAAAGCAGCGCAGCTGAGGAACACATTGGAAGCTGCGAACAACAGCGTCAAACTCCTTAATGAGATGCTGGCTCACTTCAACCTGGAAGAGTCCACTGATGAAGATAAGGAGCTCATTAAGGTTTGTTTTCTTCAGAAGGTGTCGAATCAGCCCAAAGTCAGGCTGTTCCTTCATTGCTGTTTAATTTACTGCTGTGTGAAGCAACAACAACAAGAACTCCCCCCTGACAAATTAACTCTTCATCTGAAGATCCATAATGCTCCTGAACACCCGCAGAGTGATGCAGCAGGGTTTTTTGTTTTTTTATCTGAGCCTGCTCTTTAGTGTTGCCATTAAGCGGGAAGGTACATGATAGAATAGGAGAATGAGGCCATTATTCAAGTGTGAACCCCCCTCCCCTTGTGAGACTGTTGAAGCCCTTTCCGAGGGCTGCAGCTGCTTTCAGGGATCCTTAGAACAGACCTGCTGTGAAGCAATCAGAGGTGAACATCTTGTCATGCAACACCAGCGTATTCTTGCTCCCAAACCTGACTCTTGTACGCACTTCTTCACCAAGACGCCTCATCTTTTCCAACGACCCCAGTGGCTGCCCTGATCCGACTTTGATTGTTTTGTTGTTGAGCAATAAATCAATCTGTCCATTTGAGTCTATTTTTCTCTGTTGCTTTATACATCCTCCTGGAAGTCTGCCAAGCCTCTCACCAAGGCTTCAAAGTAAGAAGGAAGAGTTTCTGTGATTTAAAGTCCCACTCCAACCATCTTTTGATCTATTGTAAAATTGTTCCCTGTAGTGGCTGGAAAGCTCAGTTGGTTAAGTGCAAAACATGGCGCACGGCAAATCAAAGGTCAATTCCCAGGCGCACTATGAGCTTCATCCAGTGTGGCTCCTCCGCGCGACTAACTATGTAGCCCCAAAGTCTGGGTCTCCCTGTGCCGGTCCCCGTTAAACATCCCAGTTTTAACTATGATTATGCCATTTTTAGCCCCAAAAAAATCAACTGTTCTCGAGAACATCATTTCTGTAGAGCGGCAGTAGTTCAATCACTTCAGAGTTGGGGGCAGGGCCAATGGCGCGGAGAAGCCCAGCCCCCCTTTCTCCTCCCCACATCTGAGAGCTGGGAGCTTGTGGCCCACCCAGTGTATTTTCTATGTCACCAATACATTTTTTTAAACTGCCCCCCCCCCCATCTGCTCCTGAGTCACAACGATTTGAATAAAGAAATACTCAGCAAATTCTTTTTTTAGCTTATTTTTTCAATTTATTCTCCCTCGTCCTCAGAAAAATGCCACAAGAAGATGCTAAAAACACCAAAAACACCTTTGGACAATGTGAGAGCTTGGATCCTAACCATTACGCAACAGCCGTCAACACTGGGATTGGACTGAAACCATCAAGCAATTAATTGGTCTACTAAAACCCCAAAGTAATTAAGTGTTTTCCAACTACTGACCTGCTATTTCAACTTCAAATAACAGAAGATGATTTATGAATGATTTCAAACTGCATTTGTCACTGGTTTCATTGATTTGATTAAAGACTTTGACACCTTTCATCGGGGATCTGGTTAGGTACAGTGTAGTCTCAAATCAGGCTAATGTGCATTTTTTTCTAAAAAAATAAAATAAAAGGACTTTTTCAAGTAAAGTGTGCAAAAATCCGCCATAAAAAGTCTACAAAAAGAAATATGTATCAAACCGACAAACACCCCCCGCCTCCCCCAACCAAATAAGACTGAAGAGCACTTGATGAACAATTGAATAAAATACCGTAACGTTTTTTAATGTCAATAATTAAAATCGTTTTACACTCACACTTGTCACAAAGTTCTTTTTTTCTTCTTTTTTTTAATAGTTCTCTGAATTACTTTTAGTTGTGTTTTTTATTATTTTATTTTTTTTAGTAGTAAGCCCTTAACACACCCTGGGAGCGTTCACTTTGAACTTTTGCCTTCAGGCACGCGCTGCAGATCAGACCTAAAACCTCTTTTAATGTGAGAATTTTGGGTGAATGAAAGCTGAACGTATGTAATACAGTAATACAGTGAAGAGGTTGCAGTAACATACAGCTCACTGCTCTGCAGGCCAACTGTGCAGCCGAGCATCACCTCTTGATTTCCTTCCTGGAACCTTATATCCTCCTTTATGGCTGCACAACTCCTTTTGTGGAACAGTTCCTGTGCAAATATCCGGCGTCTATTCATATTGCCATTCTTTATTCATCTTGATAAAATTAACAAACCTAATGAGAATTGCTGCTTTTAACCTTGTTTTTCTGGTCTTGGTGACATCAAAGATTCATTCAGTCAAATGTTTTGCTTCTAGGAGTTGTACAACGATTGTGACAAACTTCAGAAGAAGGTGTTCCAGCTCGCTACCGAGAGTGAAGATAATGACAGCCACTTAGGTAAGAAAACATGCCTCTTGCTGTTCGACGCACTGGCTGTTGTTGCAGTTAGACTCACCCTTTAATTCACCAGGTTCAGTGTGTCTGATGACAGAAGCTCTAACGATTTTCCCCCCCCCGCCCTTATCAGGAGAAATTCTGCAGGCCAGTGATGACCTCTCCCATGTCATGAATTCATATAAGACGATCGTGGAAGGACACAAGATTAATGGGGAGTCCGAAGGGGTACAGGGCAAGCAAACATCTGTCAAACAAGGTAAGGCTCAGGGTAACAATTAGTTTGCTTCCAGATGAGAGGGATTAATGTGTGCTGCTCTTCAGGATTCCTTCCTGATTTCACCCAAATGCATTTGCAGAGCTGCTTTGCTTTGCTTTGGATGCACCAACTGAAGATAATTGCATATTAACAACAAAGGAAATGATGAGTGGATGCATGTTTCTTGGGAAAGAGTGGATTTGATCATTCACACTTTTATATTTGAAGATAAGACCGACTCTACTGTGATATTATATTGTGCAGGATCTGTGAACGTTCTGTATCCTATTGGCAGAGGTTGCTGCCAATCGGCAATGCTCAAAATTCAGATTTTGCTTGGAAGTCGAATTGTTTTTCCATCTGATCACCCAGATGAATCTTATCTGGTCCAAAGCTGAGAAAAGCTCACATCAAAGCTGGGCTTAGAGCTTGAAAAGATGAAGAAGGCAAACTTTTAGTTTGTGACAACTTTGTTCTGGAGCTCAGAGCAAGTGTTGCAGCGAGCCTTCTTTGTTTAGGAGAAATCAATTACTTGGAGGAAAAAAAGAAAAATAAAAAACGGAAAGTGTGACGTTGCAGCAGCAGTGGGACAAAATGGGCCCATTGTTTGTTCTTTGATCATTGCTTTGATATGAACAACAACTGTGAAAAAATTTCACAGACATCTTTCAATACATTTCTGCACACAGGTAACAGGCCTCCAGAATTCATTAAACAAAGTGAATTCATATTTCTGATTCTTATGCTGTCATGAAACCAACTATTTTCTAAGAAAAATTTAATTGTAGCTGCTAAGAAAGCCCTGCATGGCAGAACGGAGTGAAAGCTGCAAGCACAGCATGCAAACTACCGTAGTAGTCCTCTCTGTCCTGTAGTATTTGTTCAGAATTCATTTTAGAGCTGTTGCTGTTGCAGCCCCAAGGTCAGAGAATGTAAAAATGTGTGTCCATCTGGGTGATATTTATAGCCCAGTGCTTGTGCAGTTAGTACATGTAAATACTGCACAGATAAATAGAAATGTTTATGCTTATCTGAGAAACCCACTCCGGACGGTCTAGAGCTTTTTACAACAGCATGGACACAGTAACTAACATGCATAGAGTTTTAGAAGTGTAATTTAAGGTGATGACAGGAAGGTAAGTTACATTTAAAAGTCCCACTCCTGTCATCTTTAGATCAATTTCGAAGCATTATCAGTGGTCTTTTTAAATATAATTATGATGTTTTTACCCCAAATCTTAAAGACTTTGTCGTTTTCTAGAATATAGTTTCTGCAGATGGGAAGTTTATTAGAAATTTGGCTCTGAGTTGTGGGCGGGAGTGTTGCCGTGGAGCAATCTTGCCCCCCCTCCCTATTGCCGAGAACTCCCTGTTTTCCCACTAACTTACAACCCTTTACACCCCCAATCTAACATTACTGGTTTAACAACAATCGTGAGCAATGTTGGAGGCGGAGCTAAACAGCCGTACAGTTTGGATCCAGATGCCAGCTCAGAAAATGAAGATGTAAATGGATCTAGTCGTTTACAAGTGGATGCATCAGAATGGAGCAGAGCAGGGAGCTTGTGGCTGTATTACAAATACACCTTTTTCCAACTGCATTTTTTTCGTCTGCTCCTGAGTCACAATGATTTGATTAAAGAAATACCAAAAATACAATTTTAAGCTTAAATTTCTTAAAGGGCATGTATCATGTAAAATCGATTTTTTTGAGCTTTAAAGTGTATTATAATGGTGATTTCTCACGAAAAGAAACCCCAAAGCAGTATTTCGATCCATCCATGCATTTCTGAGTATTCCTCTAAAAACCAGCGGTCTGAGCACCAGCCCCTCCCAACCCACGAAAACAAGCGGGTTCTCGCATTGTGACGTAGACCAGTGAGAACAGCCCCTTCTGGGAAGAATCTGCGCTTCCAGCACCACCCCCATGCTAACAGACACACCCACTTTCTGCCGGGAGCTAGCAAAAACACTTACCTCTTATATGCACATCCATCTTTGCAAAAGTTCAGATGTTGTTTGCTTTTGTGGGCGAGTCGCAGACACACTGATGAGGCCGACTTTAGGATGACGTCATGAAATAGATGGCAGCCACACGGAGTGAGAGGCGGAGTCCTCTCACTTCCGGGTTTGAAAAGGGCTCAGGAAAATAACTCATGTGGGAAAAAAATTGCTCTTTGCCTGCAAAAGATAATATAGTATCATATACGTACATGGATATTGTTTACTATAAAAGGCTTAAGAATAGCACGGTATAGGCTCTTTAAAATGTCATCCATCATCAGAAAAATGCCACACGAACATGTTAAAAAAAAGAATTTCCATCAGAGTTGGTCTTTAAATAATTCTGTCTGGTTTTCTCCATCTGATCATCTTTCAGAGAGTGCAAGCACCAATCAGTCCGAGGTTCTGATCGATCTGGAGGACTTTGACACGGAGAGAGCCTCTCCTTCTAAGCAGGAACCTTCATCTTCCACTTCTCTGACCGACATCCTCAGTGGATCAATAACGGCTCATTCCTGTAGCCTCAGTGCACCTTCTGCTGCTCCATCCTGGCTGGATGAAGAGCTGCTTTCTTTAGGTATCATGGTTGTTGTGTGCTGGAATCTTTATTTATTTACTTTTTTGTGATGACACGTTCATGTTTGTTTGCAGAAGTCAGTGAACCGAGCCCTGTACTGAGAGACTCAGCCCACAGAAACCAGGGCAGACATTTGCCGTCTTCACAGGTGGTGACATCAAAACTGCTCCCGGATGCACAGCTTGAGTTCTGTCAAACAGAAATATAACAAAGTCTTTCTTTTGACTGTGTGTTACAGGGTTTTGGTCCAGATTTGGGTCTTTTTGACACCAGTTTGGCTTCAGCTGCAACACTATCTGACTTTCCAGCTGAGCTCTCTTCATCTACTTCTGCTTGTCGTGTGACCAAAACCACAGCTGCCTCCTCTGCAAGCATTCCTGGCCTCCTCTTTCCCACCCTTCCGGCTTTCTCATCATCTGAATTAAGAGCATCCACACTCCAAGAACCTCCGTGTTCGGCTCCGACCGCCTCAGAAGCAGCAGCTGCCCCTCTGTCTCTCAACGTGACCTTCCCTGCTCCTCCGGCTGCCCCATCGCAGCTCTCTGCTTTATCTGGAGGTGTCCACCTGCCATCTCCTCCCCTCAGTCCCACCTTACAAGACCTCCCCATGTTGGATCTGTCTGCCTCTGAAAAGTGAGCAAAGCATCTGCAAAGAGATGAAACTCTCTGCCTTGCATTCAGTGTTCTGTCTGGATTCTGTTGTGAAATCTGGTTAAGATTGGATGTTTTACATTTTTACATTTTTACATTTACAGTTGTTGCTCCTTGAGATGATGATTAAATTTAGGCAGCGTCTAGAGGCAGATTTCCTTTGTTCTATTAACTTCTTATTTACTGAACCTGAACTTTGCGCCTAATCATTTTAAAAGACATGATCTTCCTTTTTACCACTACTTCAAATCGTATTTTTCGGCGCTCAACAGCTGCTCTTAGATATTCTCATTATGTCCGTTGGTTCATACTGTGTTTGAATGAATGCATATGATGAAGGGGTAGAGAAGAAAGCTTCAGTTCCCATGTCAGTTGGAGGAATTAGGCTTGGAAGGTGTTTGTGTGGTTGATGATCTCATTTCTCCCCCAGTCGAGGTGGCACCATTGTTTCATCAGCCTCGTCCATCACAGCAGCGATACAAAGATGCTCGGCTCCTTTGAGCACAAAGACGGCGGCAGATGACAGCCCTCCGTTACGCTCCCTGTCGCCGGTTCTCCCCATGACTGCGATTCCTGCAGCTACGGGAGAAGAGGCGTCCCTGACCAGTTTGTTTATTCCTCTGGAGGCCATCAAGCCAAGTGAGTCTCATAATTAACCTCTCATGCTTTCTGTTTGCTTTGAAGGGCAATTAGTTCCTCCTTTCTGTTTAGAAAGCCCCTAAAAGGAAACATTTAGAACAACCGGATATTTGCATGAAAGCATAAATACACATCGTTAAAATGTAAAAGAAAAAAAGCCAGGAAAGCTTGCAATATTTTTAGAGGCTGGCAATTTTCCTTTATGGCTCCTGTATTTTTAGAGACAAGTGCTAAAAAATGCATTGACTCATAAATCTAAAATTTTTAATCTCCCAAAATCCTTAAATGATTTTTTTTTGCACAAATTATCTACAAATCAGACTAAATGATTTCCATTAGTGATTACTTCCTTTCTCTAAACATGTTTCCAAAAACATCACTGATACTGATGCAACAAAACCAACACAGTTCCAGATAGGCTAATCTAGCACAACACTTGATTAGCGGGCTCCGTGTTAATTGATTTTGGCTGAGTGCAGTTTGATGAGGCTCAATGGACACATTGTAAAATAATCAAAGAAAAGATGTTGATTAATCCTTCCCATTCCAGAAAGAGTTAACCGTTTTTGTACCGGGTGTGATCAAAAATGTGATAAAAGATCCTACAATTGAAAAGAAATCCCAGTAATGGTTTCTATACAGGAAAGGTCAGTAATCAGCAACAGTTTCTCCCCCTTTACTTTTCTCGAATGTCAAGCATGACACTTTACTGCCACTTAGTGGTAACTGTGCTGTTTTTTCATGTTTATATTTAGTCAGAAAAGAAAAGAAAAGATAAGATATGAAAGGGGAAGAGAATAATTTTACAACAGCAGCGTCAGAAGAGATAGAACAAAAGGAAGAAAAAGACCTGCAGCTCACAAGAAATCAGTTAATATAGACTCAAGAAAAAAGATTATATGCAAGTCTAAATTCTAAAAAAATGTATCAAATAAAATACAATGAAACTGTACGTATACCAAATGTGTAGGTAAAAGGGAAAGGATTTTTTATTGTGTGTGTATGTCGTCATTGTACAGTCTGACACACACCTCAGATGGTGGATTCAGACACTGGGGCTGCTCTGCAGTAATGTCAGGGAGCTGCAGGGGGTGAGACTCCGTTTCAAATGGATGTCAGCTTCACCTGCAATCCTCCCGCCTCCCACCTTCCCCACCGAGCCCAGCCGACAGGACTGAGCTGGAGCTGACATGGAATTCAGAGAAAGCTTTTATTACGAGCAGCTCACAAAGTGGGTTCAATTTCCACACTGTGGGGGTGGGGGTCAGAGAGGACACGCTGACTAGCGTGAGTCATGACCACAGATAAGTCAGCGAACTGATGGAAGGACGGTGGGTAATTCTTCACGGCTGGCTTTGAAAAAATCGATTTGTTGAAACGCAATGTATTCTTATGTAAAAATGGAATACAGATTTAACAAATCTGGGTGTTGATGTTTCTTTAAAGCTTTTTCTTGCATTTTTTTATTACTGTGAGCTCCACCTTTTAAAAAGTTTTTAATAAAAACTATTTTTTTACAAAACAAAATTTGGTTTTGGATGTAAATCTGAGGAGAATCCATGTTTAATTGTGTCATGACTGAATCATGAATCATGACTTTGTGACTGTAAATAAATAGATTATACCCTTAACTGACTGTAAAGAAAGCTTTATATAATGTTTACTGTACAAGTGTTTGTGGAAGATGCATGACCAGCAAACCTCTCGTTAAAGTTCTCTTCTTTGCAGCACTTCCTGCCTCAAACGTTTGAATCTTTTTAATGTTTTGTATCAACTCTATCCAAGTTTATTTGGACTTTTTGTTGTGTTGTAGGTCAAGTGTCCCCCGTGACCGTGTTTGACAAAAATGGCCTCCGCGTTCTGCTGCATTTTGCCACCAACTATCCCCCCGGCCGGCCGGATGTGCTGGTCATGGTCGCCTCCATGCTGAACACGTCTCCACAGCCCGTCAGAAACATTCTTCTACAAGCAGCAGTGCCCAAGGTGAAAACAAAAAATTAATAATAATAATAAATAGAGGATTTTTTAAAGTCCTTAGAAAGTATGGCAAATATTTTATTCTTGCAGTCGAGGCTTTTTTTAGAAATGACATTTGAAGCTCTGTTTTTATCTTCATGTTTGTTTGCTGTCCACATCTTTTTAGATGATGAAAGTAAAGCTGCAGTCGCCTTCTGGAACGGAGCTGGCTCCTTTCAGTCCAATTCTCCCTCCCCCTTCCATCACTCAGGTCATTCTGCTCGCCAATCCTCTGAAGGTAGAGCTCAACCCTGAGCTTTTTTTTTCTTTTTCCATTTTTCGTTCGCTTTTTTTCTGTTGCCATGAAGCACATTTTCTGAATGAAAGCTGCCACAGTGGATGAGTTTGAACTTTTCTGTCTCAGGAAAAGACCCGGATGAGGTACAAACTCACTTTCACGCTGGAAGAACAGCCGCTCACTGAAGTGGGGGAGGTGAAGGAGTTTCCCCCCGCTGACAGATGGGGTGCTCTATAGTCCAGCCCGCCGCTTCTTTCAGACTCTTTTTGCAGTGTCGTTTGTCGCTGTTCAGGAAAGGTCAGAACTTATAGAACTTTGGTGAACTTTAGAGTTTGACATGAAGGAATAAAATGTACATTCAGGATGGATGAAGGTAATTTATAAGATCTAGCACTGCTGAACTAATAACAGTTTTCCCCCATTATGTTTTTAACTCCTCTTCCTCAGTTCTTCCTGTCAGTTCTGGCACTACTATCATAAATAAAGCAGAAATTCAAATGTAGGAGCTTTTGTATCAATACCTAATTCCTAACGGATGGTAGCATAATTTTTTGTCACTAAAGAGAAGCAAACTAATGCAGACAAAAGTTGCCTGAGGAAGATGCTCATGCATTCACTCAGAAGTCTGTTTCGCTTAGCTGACTATCTAGGTTTATAATACAATATACATCAGTATCTGTTACGAGATAGTAATGTTTTTATTGTCTCCATGATGGCGTGAATGTATCATTTTTTACTTTTTTTTTTTAGTCTTACATGCTGTTTTAACTTATATACTTGTCTTACAGCAGATTCTTCCTTGTATTGTCTAACAGAGAATATAAAATTAAAATTAAAGTAATTAAATTTTCCGTTTTAAAGATAAAATTAGAAATAGTTTTTAGGATAAAAATTACTTTTTCAAACCGAAAGGCTATCATCAGCAATGTATTTTGGGCCAGGAGAAAATGGAGAAGCTGCCAAAAAAATGTTAATACCAAACCATTTTGACTTTTATTTCAGTTAAGGTTTAGTTTTATTTTTGACAGGTTGCGAAAAGTTATTGTTTACTGCTTTTTAAAAAACATTTTTTTACCAACCACCAAAGCAGGAGAAAGGGGCTGAAAACACTGAGAGTCTACAGTTGATCTAAATGCTACGTAATCATTTCCGTTTTCATATCCTTCATCTTTTAAGTGATTCGTCTACATGTCCAGTGTTTTATTATTGATTATGTGGGATTTCATGAAGACGTTCCTGACATGAATCAAAGTTACATGTGTTACTAAACAACACGTTGCTGGCAAAACTTGACCGTTTTTTGAGTTATTAGAATTCTATCTGTATTTGGGGAGTGTTTTAATATTTTATGTAAAATTATTTATTTGTATGAAATGATTGGTTTGTGAGAATATTTTTGAAAAGCATTTTTCTGCATTTAAAAATAAAGATGAATTTATTTCTAAATCAGATGTCATGTTATTTTAGTTTTTTTATTAAATAAAACATTCTTTGGGTTATTAAATTATGTACTTGATTGGTTATGTAAAGGTGAATGCATCAAGAAAACTAGTTTGATAAATGTTTTATAGTTATATTGAATATGTACATTTCCCAATGGGATTGTTCAATCCTTAATAGATAGATAGAAATCTCTATCTGAGAAATATTTACCTGAGTTGATGTAAGGGGAATCCATGATGCGAGGGAAGTGCAATACGTCCTAAATGAGAGCGCTAGATGCGGCGGCCTGGTTTTATAAACGGCAGCCGTCGCAAAGAGGTTGTCCTCATTGCGCAAGCGCACTTGATCAGGCGCAAACAGTCCACACTAGCCACAGCAGCAGCGATGGCAGACGAGACGCCCATGGTGAGGAACCCGGTTTTTTAGCCATTCTTTTGTTTTTTTGTTTGATTTAAAACATGTATGCGGCCAAATTGTTAAAATAAGCTTTTCAAAACTTGCGATGTTATTGACAAGTTTTCTTTAACTGAGCAAGCTAGCAAACCAGCTAGCGTAATTAGCATAATAAGCTAACCCGGCTAACGTGTCCGAGTCTGCGGCGACACCAACAAACAATGTTTTTTTATTGTTTCAGAAGCTTGTAATCTACACTTTTAACCATTGCGGTTATTGTTAACTTCTCGAGAGAGATACGAACTAGTTCATATTTGTATTACCTGGCCTTGTATGTTCGCAATATCCAAAGATGTGAGTCAGCTGTTAGGACTGGTGCGTGCTAACGAAGAAACGGGCCGGCAGTTTGTTATAACAAATGTCTAAAAATAAAACTATTTACAAGTGCACTGTGTGTATTTTGTACTTAATAGCTAGCGTTGTTATAATTGGATGGTGTAAGTAGTGTGACGTATAATGTCTAAACTAATAAAATCTTTGAATCCCGTTTTTTATTTTATTATTTGTGGTAGGCCCAAATCCTAAAGCTAACGTGTAGGTTCATTTCCCTCCATTCTGTTAGCGGGAATAAAAGCAGCCTCGCGCTACAAGAATCTACCAAAACGAATATATTTTGTCCTATATGTGACCGTTTGTGACCTGTTGTGTAATCCTTTCTTATTCTTGCCTAGTTAATTAACAACTGGTTTATTTGGTTTTGTTTTTATTTTTTTTATATTTTTAGGACGTAGTGAAGACTGAGAAAAACGAGCACATCAACCTGAAGGTGGCGGGGCAGGATGGCTCAGTGGTGCAGTTCAAGATTAAAAGGCACACTCCTCTCAGCAAACTGATGAAAGCCTATTGTGAGCGTCAGGTGAGGTTTACAGGAGTAAACAGTCCAAATAGGCTGATATTATGAGGTTTATGTTTCATAGTTCTGTCACAAATTAACTTTGAAGCTGGAAAGAATGCTCTGAATTGAGGTTTATAATCAAAGATTTGGAAAATTGTCACTATTCTATAGAAGAGTATGGTTTTATTGTATTAAGTTGCATTAGTAGGGGTAACTTTGGTGACGGAAAAGTGAACAAGGCACTAGGGTTGTGCCGATGGACGATATCATCGTCCATCGTGATGGGTGACTGACATCCCGATGGAGAGACCACCATCGTGATGCCCACACCCCCCCCCCCCCCCCCCCCCCCCACGTTGCGCGTCGACACCATAAGCCGCGGTTACATGTGCAAAATATCTTGATGGGATCAATGGTCGGATTAGAATCCAACCGTGTACATGGTTCCAGAAAAATGTTTTCAGAATATAAAAACGTCTTTCCGTCGGAATAAATCATTCGCACATGCGCAGTAGGGTTTGAAAACCGGAAGGATATAGATTCCGCCGAGCGGCTTTTTTTCAAACTTTATTGAATGTAACAATTCAATACAAAACAATGTTAAACAGCGCCGAGCGGCTATATACATTGACATGTCAGCTCGGTAAAATACGAGATGATCTTCTAAACGTGCTTTTAATAATGTTACGGTTATTATGAAACAACTGTTCGCTCATCATTTGAATTTTAATCCGTGTGGTCAGTGCTTTTTCTGAACGAAGCCAGGATTAGCAGTATGCTAACACGGGCTAACAACATTAGCTTTGGGTGGTGCTGCATCCTGGCTGCACATAAACGTAGGAATAACATCAGCCTTTATTAGTCGGGACACGACTGGAAACACAAATCCGCGTGATTGTTTGAATGTTTTCTAAGGACTGAGCGACATTTCTGCTTTGAAGCTCAAACCGTTGTGTGTGCTGACGATCCGAGCTGTGCACAGACACACTTTTAGACCCGGTTCTGAGTTCGGTTGCTTGTACCCCTAGAGCTGCGGGACGGATCGCAGTCTTAAATCTCCCACACATAGCGCTCATGTAACAAAGCACCCCTCCCTTCCCCTCAAACACAAAGCTGTAAGTCCGCGCTCCGCCGGTCCACTTCACTAGTGAAGTGCGGGAGCGGACTACTTCTTTTCTATTTAGTTTGAAAAGCAAAAAAAAAACGAATAGCAGTTATATAAGAACGAAAAATGTAAAAATACCCCCCCCCCCCCCCCCCCCCCCCCCGACGATGTCATCGTCCATCCCGGTGGTTGACAGCAAACATCGTCAACGGCCAATTTAAGGGACATCGCCCAACCCTACAAGGCACCTAATATTATGGTACTGGGTTTGAGCAGTATGCACTGTTCATTGTTTTAATGTCTTGAACTATAGATACCTTCATTGGTGTGTTGTCAAGGTGTGCTCTTGCTAAAGTATTTGTGCATTCAATGCGGCTGCTTTGTCTTTCAGGGACTGTCGATGAGACAAATAAGATTTCGATTTGATGGACAGCCCATCAATGAAACAGACACACCTTCGCAGGTAAAGCTGCACACACTTAATTTGAGTACATAAGGGGGGTAATTGATTAAACCAATTTTCGGAAGACATCTTAAAATATCTACCAGTCAACTTTTGTTTAGTGTTAGTATCCCTAAAAATCTCATTTAGATATTGACCAACAAAGATAAAAATTATTGTGATTTAAACATAAAGGTATAACATAGATTTCTTTTTTTTTTCTTTTCTTTTTTTAAGCATCTACAATACAATTTTGCTGTTTATATATCACCAGTTGGTGCAAAAAAAAGTTAAATTTGAACTTGTTGGAGCGTGAATTTGTGCTTGGAGTAAACAGCATTCACCTCCTGTTTAGAGAGAGAAGACTTTTTGGAGAAAAAAAATTAAATCAAGAGTTCAGTTGTTTTTGTGGAGTAGAATTTCAGACGGGCCTGAAGGGCATTCTTCATAAGAATTAGTCCCAGAAGTGAAGAAGACACCAAAATGTGAACAAACAGGATCCAATCGTTAAATCCAGATTGTATTCATGCTCCCAGGGAGATGATTTGCTATCCTTTAAATGTGAAGTTCTCAATTGTTTTCATTAATAAAAAAAATTCCTTTCTTTCTTTGAAAGTTCCATCTCTAAAAATAAAAGGCTGTGGTTTTTATTTAGAACTCAAAACTAAAATTTAATTATCATTCGGGTTTAGAATGATATCAGATGAATTCTAGAAAAATTCATTCAAATGAGACAAAAACAAATTTAACACTGAGCTTTTTGTATTACATAGTTTAAGCTCAGGGTTTTATGCCTAAATAAAACGTCATGTTCATCCATCAACCTTTTGTTTCTCCTTTTTTCTTACAGCTAGAAATGGAGGATGAAGATACAATTGATGTGTTCCAACAGCAGACTGGAGGTTCTCCTCTTTAGACTGTTTTCTTTCCACATCCCTACCTCCCCCTTTTTGTCCCTGACCATCTTAGTTATACTAAGTCTTCAGATGCTCATCACCAGTGTTGATACCATCCAGTGGAGTGTTTGTACAAAATGCTGACAGGCAGCAAGAAAAATCCATGACTAGACTTTTATCACAATGACTGACGTCTGAATTGTGCATTGTATACAACTGGTAGGCTGCACTAAGTCTAATGTGCAGATGATATTAAAAGCTTGACAGAATTTTTTTTTTTTTTAACCAACTCTCAGGAGCTGGGAAGAATTCCACGGTTTTTGTTTTTATACTTATGTCCCTGGAGATTTGACTCATTTTGTCATTAAGTACACCCTTGTTTTAAATTCACTGTCTTGTTATGAGAATGTATTGTTGGAAATAAATAAGTTTTGTTTTCTTTTTTTTTTTAAACATGCTTTTGAGTTTTCTAATATTTACTCACATTAAATTAGTTGTTTTAGATTTAGATTCATTATTGTAATAAAGCTGTTCAAACTTTAGCAGCAGCTCTCAGTCCAGTAATGAGTAATCTGACAAAAATTTTAATTATTTTCCTTTTATAATGCTTCACTTATTTTTAAAAGGGGCTTTCTGATGGCAGTGACTGTCTTTATTTATTCTAGTCTGAAGTCAAATGTTTATTAAATCTATTTCATGCCATCTGCTTTTCCACTGTTTATTCACAGATTAAAAATCAATTATGAAGTGAAATTGTGGGAAAACATGATTGCCTACATGGGAAATGCAAACAGTAGGGTTTGTAATGTATTGATTTTAATAAGAGAATAAATAGTTTTAATTTTAACAGACGAGTAAAGAGGTGGATGAGACAAAAGGTGCATAAATCTCCCCCCCCCCCCCCTTGTGTTTTCATGATACTCCATTGGAAACAAAGGGGGGGGATTTACAGAGATTTGTAAGACAATGGAACGGATTTGCAGCAGGTCAGTGATCATAGGAGATCTTTGAAGAACTGATGAATTGAGGAGGTAGTCGTAGAGCAGGAAATAGTACTGATGAGTCCTTTTGTTTGTCCTTAAAAAAACCTGTGGACGTGTGACAGAGTTTGAGACTTGACTGTTCCATCTTTATGGAAGCGATTCTGTAGCATCATTAAAAATAAGTCAATACCAGAAATGCTTTTTCATTTTCAAAATGAAGCTGCATTTTTTTGACTCAAAATAAAAATGAAAAAGCAATCCACCAAACTGCTTTTTCATTTCCTTCCTCAACACAGCTTCTTCTGTCACTTAATTAAAATAATGAAAATGGAATTTGACATTTCATTTTCAAAAAGTTCTCTGGTAAATGTGTAGCATAATTCATTTAGAAATGTCTAATTTGACAATTAAAATGGATTAGCAGAAATGCTTTTTAATTTTCAAAAAGTAGCTGCATCAAATGACTCAGAATTCAAATGAAAAAGCAATATTTCAAAATGCTTTTTCATTTTATGCTTAAAACCGCTTATTGTGTCATAATTAAAACGAAAATGCAAAGAGGGGATTGCATTTTCACATCCACCCTGAGAACATTGTCTCAATATTCATTTCGAAAAAGCATTTCCAGCGAGGAAAAAATGTACTGATGGTAATTTTCAAGAACAAGGAAAATGTTCAGTTCTGGAACCTGAGGAGGAATAAAGGTGGTGAGTCACAATGAAGTTATGAGAGAGAAGTAAAGGAAACCAGGCTGCATTTGTGAGCAACAGCACAGTTTTGTGCCAAGGAAGAGAACCACTGATGCAATATTTGTTTTGAGGATGCTTCTGGGGAAGAAGAGACGGCCAAAAGGAGCTTCATTGTTTCCTTCTAAATCTAGAAAAAGTAAGAATACAAAGGATAAAGATACATATTGAAAAAATGATCTAGTAGTAACTGTAGTATCGACTGAAAACCACAAATACAATCAAGATCAAGTTGGTTAAAAAATGTACAAAATCAATCCAGAAGTAAATAATCAGTTTCTGCCAAACTTTCAGTTTCTCTTCCTGTTGTGTATCTACTGTCTGCCTTTTTATGCACATGTGATGCAAACAAAAATACTTTTTTTTAATGATTTAAACTTTATTCATTTCTAAATACAAAATTACAATAGTCCACACAAAGACAGAATACAGAATAGAGATGCAGTTTACTGTGGAAAAAAACAACAACCCCATAACTTTCAAAAAACCAAACAAAAACAAAAGAAAATTTGAAAAGACATACCTAAACCAGCAAAAAAACAAATAGATGCCAAATCTGACAGTGAGCCCTTACACATGCGTAAATAGATATAACATTACATAACTTAGAGTCGAGATCATTTCTGGTTTTTAGAGCTGGAGATGTCGTTAACCTGTGTGTTCAAAATAGTGAGACCGTTTACTGTTGAAGTCATTCATTCTGTTCAGTAATCTATATGATAACCTCTCTAGCACTGCAAGTTGACCCAGAGAGGTCTGCCAGTGGGTAAGTGATGGAGTCGATAGGCCCTTCCATTCTTTCACTAACCCAGCATTACCGTTGTTTGGATCAACTGTGAGAGAGGAGATGGTAGACGACTGAGAACTGAGGGGTCCCCTAGAACATAAAGTCTGCTATTTAAGGGGACGTCTTGACCAACCACCTTCTCCACCTCATTGTGTATGGATGACCAGTAGCTCTGGACTATGGGGCATTCCCAAAGCATGCGTGGAAGAGTGCCTGTAGTATTCTGACACTTCCAACAGGTAGATGTTTTTGATAATCCCACCTTGTGCAGCCTGCTGGGTGTCCAGTAAATTATATGTAGGACCTTAAATTGAACCAGTCTTGTTTGTAATTCCCTTGAAATTGTTTTAATATTTTTGGTTATCCCTTTCCATTCTGCCTCTGTAAAATGAATATTTGAATCAGTTTCCCAGGTTGTCTTGAGGAATAATGTGTTGGTGTCAGAAGTTGTCAAAAGCATCCTATAATCAGCTGCAGCTTTATGTCCACGTCTAAATGCTGCTTTGATGTCCTCTAAAATGCTGCAACTTGATGGGACTGTAGTGATGGAACCGAAAGTTGTTACTAGCATGTGTCGCAACAGCAGATATCTCCAGAAATCTTGCAGAGGTAAGTTGAAATCCTGCCTTAGCTTTTCAAATGATTTGAGTGTATTATTATCATTTAAGTCGCTTAATGTAAGTACTCCTTCCTGGAACCAAGAGTTCCAGAAAAAGGTTGTTTTGCCTAAGCAGAGTTTGTGATTATGCCAGATACCTGCAGCCAGGTGAAGGTGTGGGTCGAATCTAAAGATTTTGGCAACTTTTTCCCATATACCCTTAAGATGTGACAGGACAGGATGTGACTTGGAATGGGGAGCTAGATTAGTTGACAGTGTCAGTGGGGAATTAGCCATATTTTCTAGAGGAAACCAAGGGGGAGCTCTCTCAGGTGGTAGGAACACAATGTGCTAGATGCCTAAGAGAAAAGGCATAGTGATAGTACAGTAAGTTAGGCATTCCAAGTCCGCCCCTTTCAGCACTATTCTGCAGTTTCCTCAGGTGTAGCCTTGGTTTCTTATTGTTCCATATAAATAAATTGCAAAGCTTGTCAAACGGTTTAAAATATGTAACAGGGATATGAACTGGTAACGCTTGCAATAAATAGTTAAACTTGGGAGTGCAGGCCATTTTGATTATATTTACTTTACCCCACATAGAAAGATAAAGCTGAGACCAACGTTCTGTCAATCTTCATTCTGAAATCCTGCCTCATCTGCTGCTGATCACCTGGATCAGGTGTCATAGCCAACAAGGAGCTTCAAAAGCAGAAAAGTTGGAAAACATGAAGGACACTGGGTCACGGAGCCTGGAGTTCAAGACCTGTGACTTAAAAGTCAACAATCCAGAGCAAACAGTGTGAAAGAGGTGTAAAGAATGAATCTGGGGGTTTTAGATGTGATGTGTGACGTAAGAGTGTTAAAGACTGTGATGAGAGCAGCCATGTTAGAAACAATGATTCAGAGAAAGAAACAGGAGTGCTGAGGATGAGTAGGATCAGAGAGGAATACATTAGAGGAAGAGCTCAGCTTTTGGAGATAAATACAGGAAAGCTGGCTGAGTTTGGATCACACCTCCAGGAAGGACACCTAGAGTGACACCAAAGAGCAGGTCCATGGATGCAGGGATGGAGGATATGAGATTTTTTATAATAAGAAGAATAATAAGAAAAAAAATAATTATTATCACACATTCTTCTTATTGTTGTTGTTGTTGTTGTTGACATGAGAGTGGTTTGAGTAAGAAAGATGCAGAAGATAAGGTTAGAAGGAGGCGGATGACTCGCTTTGGCGACCCCTAAAGGGAGCAGCCGACAGGATTTAGCATGAGAGACGTGGAAGAACCGGAAGTTAAAAACAAATATAATGCATTTTACTTGGTTTTATAATTCACTTAAAATGATACCAGTTCTATTTATATTTAAGTAGCTTTTATTTAGTTGTATGCGTTAATTTTCCTGTTAAAAAAAAATCATTTTGACACGTCGGTGCATCTTATTGTGAAAATAAACCGGAAGTCGCCATCTAAACTGTTTCTCCTTGTCCCTTTTTGAGGCAGGTGGATGCAAAGAACTGAAAATTGTTAGCTAGCACATACAACAATGGCATCTTAAATTTCCCCCACCACAAGTGTAGGTTACGTCTGTTGTTATAGTATATAAATAATCCTTAGTATTTAAAAACAAAAAGAGAAATGACGACCACTACGACATATCAAGGGATGGAGCCCGGCGCTAAAAGCAGTTCCAGGTAAAAGATGTCCTTTAGACCGAACCCGTTAGCTGTCATGTAACCAACAAGTTTAGCATCTTATTTAAGCCTTCATTTGTTAATCGAACATATACTTGTAGAGTTATCTTTTTTAAATTGCTAGCTTTATCCCTAAAAGCTTGGAGTGAAGGGCTGTGGTTGAGGATAAACCATACCAAAATATTTCTA
This sequence comes from Oryzias latipes, assembly GCF_053564925.1. Classification (NCBI taxonomy): domain Eukaryota; kingdom Metazoa; phylum Chordata; class Actinopteri; order Beloniformes; family Adrianichthyidae; genus Oryzias; species Oryzias latipes. The sequence continues at coordinate 34,244,492 of NC_136237.1, read as the reverse complement.
TTGATGCAGCAATGCATGATGATGATGTTAGCAATCTGCACCATGCGGCTCCCTCCCTGTGTCTCCTTTGTTAATCGGCGGTTTCCCGTTTAATGGGCAGAATGAGGCTGTAAATGGTGTTGTAGGCCTCGCAGAAATGTCTTCTTTTGTCTGTTACCGCCTCAGTTTTCCTTCGATTCCACGTGTAGAACATAAGGTCGGTCTGTTGAACTGGGTGGGGTCTGCGCAGAATCACAAGATGATTGAGTCTCATCCATGCGAGGGCTCTTCTTCAGCTGGCAACACCTCCAAATGTCAGCAGGTTGCATACATACATACATACATATAGATGTAGATCTATAGATAGAGAGATATACATATACTTTCTTTTGATATGGTTGTTATAGTCGATGATTGGTTCATTTTGAACGATCCTTTTCGATTCGATTGACTGATCTATGACCGATCCAGGACGTCTTTGGCCAAAATTAAACCAATGTCACTCAGAGGTATTTATTTTAGTTTCCTAAAATTCAGTCCATTGTTGTTTTCCACATCAAAATTAGGAAAAACAGAACATTATTAGAACATTAAACTACACTGTACGGTCACGCTTCTTTGCAAAATTCAAAGTGTTTCCACAGATTGGACTGAAATGATGGCTTGATCATTTTTTACTGCCGTCTAGCGTGTGTTGTCCGCTGTGATGCTCGTTTTTACGTTATAGTAAAAATCCAAATGGTATTTTCCAATATCGGGAGCCGGTTTAGCTCGTGCTGGTTTGCGGCGCCTTCCGTCCGTGAAACCAGGGTTCGAATCCGGGCTGCTACCTGTTCCCTTCTCTACTTCTGTGCCGGTCCCAAGCCCAGTTGCTTTGAGAAGGTTGCGTCAGGAAGGGCATCCGGCGTAAAACATTGCCAAGTTTACCATGCGACTTTTTCGCTGTGGCGACCCCTGATGGGAAAAAGCCGAAAGAGAAAGAAGATTTTCCAATATCGATATAATTTACTTATTTCATGTTGAAACTATTTTATAGTATATAGTATAGTTCGTTTTGATTCGATTAAAAACTTGCTTCACCAATTCGATCTTGCTGGATCTTAGGATGAATCAACTCATTGATTAATAGATTTATTGTTAGCCAACTTTTGTTTAACTACACTATGTATTGAAAAATCAATCTAGATATGACAGTAGTGGTTCAAAACCACAGATATGAACGAGATTATGTTGGTAAAAATGTATGAAATTGGTCGGGAAGTAAGCAAACAAACTTTGTCAGTTTGTTTTCTTGTCATGGTGTCTACTGTCTTTGACTTTCCATGTACATGTGATGCAAACAAAAAGTCGTCCAATCTGAATAAATTAATGACAATTTTTTTAACCACAACGAACAAGAAAATCTAAAAATGACAGGTTGTTATTTCTGAAACTGTTGGTTCAAAGACATTTTGTTCTTGTTCCTGGGAAGTTTCGCTGTGGCAAAAGTTAAACTTTTCTTGAAGATGGGTCTTCTCCTTTTTTTTTTATACATCTGGTATAAAGTAAAACAGTATTTCAGATATGGAGTATCAAACAAACAGTCAGATAAGGTGGTGGTAGTGTGATGGTCTGGGACTGTTTGCTGTTTCAGGTCTTAGACGATGTCCTGCAGTAAAAGGAACTCAAAATTCTGCTGAAGAAAAATCTGAAGCACTAAAATAAAACGTTCCCTCTTCAAGCTCAAGCCAAAACAAACGTTGTTGAGTTTTGCAACAGAACCAAAACACATCAGCCAGTTCATCCGGCTTGGGCCTGTGACCCTAAAAGGGAGTTCATGCTTGAAAACAGTCTAATGTGGCTGAATTCCAACAGCTCTGCAAAGCTGAGGGGCTCAAGATTCCTCCACAATGCTGAAAGACTAATCACTTATTGGAAACACACCAGCATAAGCACATTGCAGTCCAAACCACTGTAACACTGTTTTACTTTACTGTTTTTTACTTTTGTACTACTAGATCTTGCGTCAGAATGCAAGATTGCCAATTTTTTTTTCTCTGCATGTAGTCCAGCAACTTTAAACGGCTGCATTTTCTTGAGTGCCAACAGAATAGAATGCATTTAAAGATTTTTAACTTTCAAGTTTAAACTTGACTTTCCTGTAATGGATTTTATTTACAGGGACATTGCCTTCATAAATCTGTCACTAAGTAGTTTCATTGGTGACGTAAAAGTCATACCTGCAAAGCCCTTTGCAAAAGTCTCTCACAGCCTAACCCAGACTTGATCAGACGTCTGTCTAGTAAATAAAGGTATATCCATCATTTGCTATTTAATCCCATGGCTTTGTTAGTAAAGTTTCTGTAGAAACTCCTTAGTTTTTCATTTATCGCATGAATGGCCATGTGACCTATTTAGAGCACGACGAGAAAGAAAAGCAGGGAAGAGAAGTTAGTGAGTATCAAAGTTCGATGAGGAAAAACTGCCCATTTCTTGTGTTTACCTGCTGTTTTGTCTGGACCTCGTGAAAGCGCTGGCAGCCAAACTAAGCAGGAAGTATTTAAAAAAATATGTAGTTATCAATATTTGCAAGCCAATCCAACAAAAAAAGGGGAAAAACCAGTCTCGTAAAGAATTAATATAATTTAAAATGTCCTATTTCAAAGCAGGACTGACAATTCTGAAGAACGTATTGCATTTTGTGAAGCGGTTTATGTTGCAACATGTTTATTGTGACTGTAGAGCATTATTTGTCTTTCCAACTATTTGAAACCACCTCTCTTAGGTGTGTTTGATTCTATTCACTGTACCAGAGTGATTCACCTTATTTCCTAATATGCTTGAATGTACTGCTTAAATAAATTGGTTTGGGCGTTTTACCTGCAGCACTGATATATTTTATTTTATTTTGTTTCTGATTATTGGTGGAAAAACACAAAGCTAATACCCAGATTTTATTTTCCCTTTTGTCTTTTTTCAGGGTTCTGCGCCCGCCCGGTGGGGGCTCCAACATTTCATTCGGCGCAGATGAAGAGAAGCCCCCCGTCCGGAAAAACAAGATGGCATCCAGTGTTTTTGCTGAGCCAGAAGACCCTTATGCCAATCGAAGGAACAACCCACCAGGTACAGATCTACCCTTCCTCCTCATGACGTGAAAGCTGCATTCTAGCGGTTTATAGGTCTCCAAACAATATTAACCTAGAGCTTTTTACGCTAGAATTAAAACATATTTTTAGTGCCAATTTCCTCTGTAAGCTGGAAAATGGAATTTAAGTCAAAGTTGTGTTGCAATAAAATACATTTTTCATTACAGATTCTTCCTGTCAGTTAATCTACAACAGTGTCTCTAATTTTTGATGCTGGAAATTGAGCAATTGAATTGGAGTCAAATGAATCTAGATCATAACTTGCTGAAGCTTAAATGGCCTAAAGGTGTCCATCATTGCTGAATAATGCACATACATTGCTATAAATGTCTATGGAAGTGGGTGTTGAAACTTAGCGTGAAAAAAAGTGTTGGGGTGGTGGAAATAGAAACCTTTTTTAAAATAGAATTTGCATTTATATTAGAGAAATGTTTCATAAAGTTGACAAAATTCTAAAGAACCAATCTTTGTAACACATATTTATTAATTATATTGCATCCCATTTTTATGGGATGGTGGTGAAATTTGTGTGGCGATGTTGCAAAATGTTGCTTCAGGGATGGATGTGGGACCTAATTAGTGGATAAATTCATGCAGAATGAAGCTCTAATGAATGAAGCACAATTGAATCCAGAAAAAAACAACAAAAGCTACTTTTACTGGAAATGAAAAGAACAGGAACTATATTTGGACTGGAAAAACAGGCCATGACTGAAGGATAAAGATAAAGGAGTAAAGTAAACAAAGGTTACTGAATGCTGAGAAAGCAGAAACACAGCTGACATTCTGAGTAAAAACTTAAAAAGGACAGAACTCAACAAAATTAAAGAAGTTCAAAAAAACCTGAACTGACAAAAGTCAAGCGCCTTAAAAAAAAAAGTCCAAAAAACAAGAAAAAAATTGAAACACCCAGAAATATGAGGAACAAATATTTTTAAGCCGTGACGAAACTGTTATACAACTGATACTATGTTTGCCTTGGGGTTTTTTGGGGGGAATTTAGAAAACTTCACTGCTATCTCCAAACTTGCTGACATCTGTAGGCTGTGACTTTTATCTTGCAGACTTTAAAAAGTATTTTTTTAAAATCAAGTCTTGAGCATTCATCAAAAATACACATTTATAAAGGAATACTTTACCATTTCTACAACTATTAATATTAATACTACTAGTTATCCCTCTACTGCCGCAACTAGAATAGAATAAAACTTTATTGATTCTACAAAGAGGACATTACCTTGTTAGCATAGTTCTATTAAAAACAGCATATGGATAATAAAAACACAAAAAATGCACTTAATAACAACAATGATTGTTCAGTCAGTGTCTGTGAGGCATTGTAGAGGCTAATAGCTGACAGGAAGAAGGATGTGCGAAAGCGCCCCTTCCTGCGGCGAGATGGTAGGGTCGCTGCATGGTCTCTGCATAGTCTCATGCAGTGGATAATTTTGAGTTATTATTCAATGAATGCCCTCTAAGTTGTATAGTTACACAACCATTTGCATTTAATGACATGTGCATAGTCACCTCTGACTTTACATGAAGGATTTTGTAGCTCAGAACTTGACATCCTTTGTTTGACTTATTGCACATTTGGAAATTTGTCTTTGCGTCACCGCTTGACCAAGATGTGCTTCTTCTCATTTCCTTTTTCTTTACTTCTCTTATTTTATTTTAAGGGGACTAACTCGGCAAACGCAGAAAATCTTTTCATTAATACGAACTTCATGAAAACTTCTCAAAAATTCTTTACATGAGAATTTCTCCAGAAATAATTACTTGGTGTTTTTCTTATTTTATGTTACCTGAATGCCTCTGCCACCACTAAAAGCTTACAGAGATGATCAACAGCTTGTTTTAGTGAAACCACTCCAGAAAAAGTTTTTCTTCAAACACACAAGTAATCTGTTTATATATTTTGTCATTGAAAATCACAAATTTTTTTTTTTTTTAATTTGTACCAGTAAATTTAGGCTGCGTGGAAACCATTAATGAGCTTTCCTGAAAACTAACAAATGTCAACATAAAATAATTAAAGATCAGGACTGCTTCAGTAAGTTGATTTGTAAGCATGACATGGATGTGTGTGGACATTCCTGTTAACCAGTAAGTAGCTTAACTTGGGTTTGTTTTATTCTTACTTCTTCATTGGTCATGATAGTTTGTTGGCAGGCATGACACAGTCATGTTCTTTAGCAAGGTGACATGACATTTCCATTTTGGAATCTAGACCTAGTCTAACTTTGACATTTTTGGTATATCGCCAGATATATCGCCAGAATATCAGCTCTGTGTTCATCCAAACAGGGTAACACTGAGTAGTTAGGAATATGAAAGATCATAAAATACTTTTTTCTTTGTGTTTATTTGATTCTAATAAAGACACTTTGATGATAATGACAGTACCGCTATATCTGCAGTTTTAGCAGATACCGGTAGATCTGTTTTTTTGAAAAGTCCCGCACCTTTCAATTGTCTCCACCAATCATTCTTGGAGCCTTAATCATACGTCATCAGTCTGACCAGTCAGAAGAGGTTAAATTCATCACTTCCTTGTTCTGATTTGGCTCAAGAAATTCTCTCAGTCCCAACAAAAATACCAGCTAAAGCTCGTCCTTAGCAGTGTAGCTCCCCGCAGAATCCAGTGTCAGACCGTGGAAAAATTGAACAAAATAATAAAGCTCAGAGAAGCGAGTCTGTCTGGCATTGGGGTCAGTTCTTGCACTACATCTCCCATGATGCATTGGGTTAAAGTAACAGCAGTAAAGTAACAGTCTCTGCAATGACGCTACTCTATTAACTGTCGTAAAGCACAACAAATACACACATTAGTCTGTTTTAACAGTTTTCTCATCTTGTTGATGAAATCAGCGATAAACAGTTTGGTTTTCCTTCATGATTTGTGTTTATCATTAACAGCCAGACATCCTATTGTTTGGTCCAAGTCATGTTTCTAACTAGTTTTCTAACAATATGTGTAATCAAGTAGAAATTCAACCTCACTTTTGAAAAATTTGAAGAGTTAAGCTTAAATATAAGCAATAACAAAAGAAAAGAATCAGGATTAAGGCTAAGTGGCCAACAGACATATTTAAACTAAATTGAAACCATTTATTCGACCAAAAAGAAATAAAACATTTTTGGTAAAGTTACATTTGTGATTAAGACAAAAGAAAAACTTATTAAACCTCATCGTTTTCACTTTTTATGTGGTTACAATTGAACCCAAACATGCATAAAATGTTGGTCTTTTTTGTGTAAAATTTTTACGCATGTTGTGATCATATAAACTAAAAAATAAATAGACCACTGTTTAGAAAAAAGTGAGGTTAGATAAAATTGCTTGTTAATAAACTGAAAGGAAAAACAACTACCTGGACAAGTTTTCAGTTAATTTAGTTGAAAATTATAATTGAAAACTATCACAACTTTTATTACAACATATAGGAAGAACAGGTGCAACATCCTGTTTTTTTCTGCCTCAATTATTATAAAAAATGCACGTGAGATCTTGGAGGGAATGTACAGACTATGGAGTCTCCATTTTTACATTTTTGGATGCTGGTGTGCTGCAGGATGTTTGTCAAGGAAAAAGTGTACCTTGGCTTAAAAAAGGTTGAAAAACACTGGTTTAGCGCAACGATACAATTTACTGTATTAATGCTCAGCTTTTTGTATCATCACTAATTACTTGTGTGCAAAGAATATCAGTAATAATCACCCAGCGCATGAAACTTGACACACGTTTGTACACATGCAAATAAGAAAAATATAATCAAGTTCAGGAGGAAAACAAGCAGCTACTATTTGTTTTGGACATCACTTCTTCTCCTGCATTGCTGCCGGTAGCAAATACTGATGCACACACCTACAGTGTCGTCTACCGGTTGTAATAGGGAACAACCACCAAATGGCAACCGTTAAGTAGTAGGAAAATAACGACTGTGCCTATTTATGTTTAAAAAAAAATCACAAACAAGTCATTGCTGAGTATAGGCTGCACCCCTGTCCAAACTATGAAAAAAAAACACGACTTTTATGAAAAACATGGTAATATAAACAGTCAAAGGTTTCATTAATTTCCTTTCACATAATTACACATGTTAATCAACACAGCCTTGGTTTATTATATTTATTTTTGTATGGAACGAAATGTCCGATGGAGTGCGCATGTTATTTTATAGGCTTATAGTTAGTAGGAATTTTCGTTGTTAGGTGCCTGCATGTGCTTTTCTTCAGGACAGAAAGGATGTGGCCAGTTAACCCTTTAACACCCGGAGAGACAGAAACAAAAACAATGATGGGGTGTCTAAAAAATACATAAACATCATAAACAACTGCCATACATACAAAATAAAACCACAGTAGTATAAGTTTGTTAAATCAACCTTTAAACATGAATGTTTTGTTAGTTTCACTTGTTAACATTGGATTAAAAGGGGACATGTGATTTCTTGATGAACTGACTCAGTGTTAGGTAATCGCCATTTGAGTTACAGTTTCACAAACTCTAAAATGATTACTGATGCTGAGACTCACATCCCATTTGAAGCCAGTCCTCAGGGTCAAAGTACAACATGTTTGGTTTTGATGTAAACAACAAATCCAAATCCATTAATTCTGCATCTGGCTCAAGTCACAAGAAAGTCACTGGATCCTTGCTTGGAATTTTTGATCTCATACCACCTTAAAGACACACCACAGAGTGCCAGTACACCACGTCTTTAACAGTCTACTGAAAAACCTAATGAAGCAGTACTGGCCATTTTTCTATTTACATGAAACGTGCCGGCTCTGACGTCCCCCGGCAAAACTAGGCTTGTGATGGCACATGGGCTATTGGAACAAGAAATGGACTAGACGTGAGAACAAGGTTCTGTTGGAATGCAACTAGACAAGTAATTCTACTCAGAGAGGTTACATGCAGAGAATGCAACTGATAATAGATGGTTCAAAATCACAATCAATGCTAACTGCCAAGCAACTAGTAGCTCAATGTTCCAACATTCACTAATGGCAACTCCTATCACAACTTGAGATGCAGCGGTACAACACAATTACAACATTAGAAAGCCAAAACACCAGATCAGAGAGGAGGCTGTACCACACTCCCACCCTGTGCAAACTACAGATACGCTGATCGAGGCAGCAACTGACATGAAAGACAAGATCATGTCTAGAATGAACACCAGGAAACCCAGACTGGGTTACCTGGGTTGCCAAATACATGAGCATTGGTAGAGATTCCAGAGGAGCCAAATACCAACTCCTGGTTGACAGAACAGTCGCTCAAGACTGCAGGTCACCCCACACCAACCTGTGCACTGCCTGGATTGATTACAATAAAGCCTATGACTCAAGGCAACACACGTGGATCACTGAATCCTTGGAGCTGTACAACATCAATAGAACTCTACGAGCCTTCATAGGAAACTCAATGAAGCTCCGGAAAACCATCCTTAAGGCCAATGGCAAGCCACTTGCACAAGTGTCCAACAAATGAGGCATATACCAAGGCAACGCTCTGTCCCCACTGCTGTTCTGCATAGGTCTGAATCCTCTCAGCCAAATAACTAACGAGATTGACTATGGATACTGACTCAGATATGTGGCCACCATCAGTCAACTCCTCTACATGGATGAGATTAAGCTATATGGTAAGTGCGAGCGTGACATTGACTTCCTGATCCACACCACCGGATCTACAGTACTGACATTGGGATGTTTTCTGGCTTGAGAAATGCAGTTGAATGGTGACGAAGAGATGCAAGGTAGTCCACACAGGAAAGGTCGCACTCCCAGAAGGAACAATAGCAGATATTGAGGACAGTTACAAGTACCTTGGAATCCCATAAGCAAATGGCAACCTGGAACAGGCAACAAGGAAAGCTGCAACAGCCAAATACCTCCAACGAGTAAGGCAAGTCCCGAGAAGCCAGCTGAATGGCAAGAACAAGACACGGGCAATAACAACTACACACTGCCAGTTATCAGATACCTTTTCAGGAATAATAAGATAGCCAAAAGATCAATACATGAGCAACACACAGAAGGGCATTGGTATATATTTAAGTATTAAATGTATTTTTTATTAGATAAAAGTTTTGAAGCTTTTCAAAAGATAAATTGTAGGCCTTTATGCTTTTATCTAGTAACTTTTTTCCCCCTTTTTACTGAACCGAAGAATATACATATATATATATAAAATATATATACACACACACACACAACATATTGCTAGACACCGCTGGAAAATTATAAAGTTAAAATGTTGTTTCAGTGCTATACAAGATAATAAAGAATCAGAAAAAAACATGACAAATTCAGACAACTAAACTATTTTCAAACTGAGAATTCATAAAATCACAGATATCATCTGTGTATCTCAAAAAGTCTTCGGCTAGAACAGCTTTTGTTTTTGCCTGATGCCCATTTAGATTGGGGGGGTATTACAAAGCTCTGGTCTGTCCTGCTCAGTAAAGAAACCTACTGTAGTGTGACATTTTCTAATCTCAAAACAACCAAATTTTGTTCATTTAAAGAACTGCAAAATGTGACAAAGAGACTTTGTACCAGTAAGGCGTCAGGGGCAACATGTTCTCAGAGTTGTTCTCTTTTGGACCCTTTTTCTCCACATGATGGCTTTTTTTCCAGTGGTAGGAATGAAACACAGGACGCTCAGTCATGGCTAAAGAGACCTTTGGCAGTACTTGAACTATTTGATTTATTACCTTGTTACAATGCTGGGAGTCTGGATACAGTAGTAAATAAAAAATCCACTCTATGTGGGTTACACAGAGTTATAAAGTGAAAGCCAAACAGAAATGCTGTTTCCGATATTAGCAACATCAGTAAAACAGTCTGTGAAGACAAACGGTCAGAGAATCAAACAAAGTCCCACAGATTTCCTGGCGTTAGAACTAACTTCAAGCTTTTTTCCACCCTACTTTATTCAAGGTTCTGAAACCTTTCTTGTCAACAATGTCAGCTATTCTGTTAGTGGAAATTGGTACTATTTAATGGTACACATTTCTCCCTTAGACACATCTCTTACATTTAACTTTCTTTCTTTTTACTGGATGTGAACGTCTCCTTGCTCCGTAACATCTGTTTCTTTTCTTTTACAGGAGGGAAGCCCACAGGCGTGCTATGCGGTGAACCATCAGCTCCCCTGAGAAGAGGTGGCAACCATGGCATCAATCATACTGGAGAGGCTTTTGGCAATGTGAGATCATACCTCCCGTCAGGTTTTATGGGAATTCCTGAAATGAAACCTGAAGTGAGATGGATATTGGAGGAAGCTGAAGTTGTTTTGGAATGAGGATGTTATTTTTTTTTACATTGTCATGTGGGATTGTTGCTTTTTCATAACAACTTTGCAAAAAAGTTGAATGCCAATAAAGTAAAACGTTATTAATTGATCGTTTAGATGTGAGTACTAATAAAGATGGAATATCTATGTTTTATGGTACTTATTTGGTTAAAGGATGTTAGTATTTATTCCAGTTTAGGAACTTGTAGACACATCAGTAGCATGTTAGTTTAAAGCAAAATAAACATTACATCTAAATTTTTTTTCTTGGACAGATATCAGTTTTTTTAAAAGTGTTATTTAGGGACAAAAACTGAGCAAACTGTTTTGTAGCACAAAGTAAAACATAACACAGATGTCATTAGGGTGAAGACCTTAAAGAATTTGTCAAAACCACAGATCTACAATCCTTTAATAATAATATTTATTATAATGGATTGGATTTATCTGCGCTTTTCCAGACGCTCAAAGCGCTAACATGTGTCCATTCACTCCTCATTCCTACTTGCTGTTGGTAAGCGATGGTGAGGCGTGCCCTCTGACCATCACCGGGACATTTATACACACCAATGGAGCCGCACGGCCGTGGTGCAGCGGTAGGGCGGTCGACCCATGATCGTAAGATTGCAGGTTCGATTCCCGCAATGAGGTGATGCGTCCTTGGGCAAGACATTGCCTCTGGTGGTAGGCGGGCGCCTGTGTTTGGCAGCGGAGCCGCCACCAGTGTGTGAATGTGGTGGCGGCTCCGCTGCCAAACACAGGTGCCCGCCTACCACCAGAATAAAGAAATGTGACTGGGTGAATGGGTCTGTGACTGTAAAGCGCTTTGGGCCTTGTAGCTAGAAAAGCTCTATATAAGTTTACGCTATTTACCATTTTACTGTAGGCAGGGAGGGTGAATAGACAACAACTGGGGGTAGCGGGGATTGAACTGCCAACCCTTAGATCACCGGACGACCTGCTCAACCGCCTAAGCCACTGCCTCCTACTCAACTCCAAGGAAAATTGTGTTTTGGTGTTTTTAACATGTTCTTGTAGCATTTTTCTCATGATGGAAAGACAAAAAGTCAGGAAAGGTATGAATTAATTAATTTGAATTAAGTTTAAAACTGCGTTTCTGAGTACCGGTATTTCTTTATTCAAATCGCGTTGATCAGGAGCAGATTAAAAGCGGATGTTTCAAAAACTTTGGAACTATGACTCAGCTACTGCAGTGGGCTTTAAAAGCATTTCCTCGTATCTTTTTTTGTCAGTTTGTAAATTTGTGAAAGAGGTTAACTGCTGATTACTTGATTTTGTTTGTTTATTTTTTTCAGGATGAAGATAACGCTGCTCGTGATGCTGGTAAGCAGTTTTTGTCTTCTAGTATTTGTAAAAGCTTGAACAAACTATCCTTTATTTGTGTGCATTTTAAAAACTCTATGGTTTTTGATGGACTTAGCAGTGAGAATGCAGAAAAGTGTGGCTGCCGGGGACGAATCAAGCTGCACAGAAATGTGTTTTTTTTCTTTTGGAACTGTTGAAAACGTGGCAGAAGAACCTGAAAGCAGAAGGAGTCCCTGACGGTGTTGTGTACTTTGTGGTTTCGATTCCCTTAGGAAGAGCTGTGTGTGAGGATTTTAATTATAAGTTCCTTAGCCCTGGAGAATCTGGGAAGAATTTTCTTCTGGGCTTTTAAAGTTAATTTGAAATTTTTTGTTTATTTATGTTGGATTGTAGCAATTATCAGCAGCCAAAGAAATGCAATTAGAAAAAAAAAGGATTTAAAAAAGAAAACTGCCAAATTTGTCTCTATGGATTCTCCCGGGTTAAAAAAATCTGAATTATAGCAAATATTCCTTTATGTTTGTTCATAAATGTGAAATGTCCATCCAGATCTGTGTTCAGAAAGCAGGAGTGCTGACAGAGACGCTGGACCAGAGCAGCTGGAGGAGCCTCCATCAACTGAAGAACCGGCTGCAGGTGCAGCATCCGGCCGCAGAAATCCCCCCGGAGGCAAGTCGAGCCTCATCCTGGGCTGAAACTCCCCCAAACTCCCTTCCCTTAACCCCTCCCATCTCTGAAATTTTCTTTTTTTTCCCCAAACAAGCATTCCTCTCTGTCTTACCGCAGTAACCCTCTGATGTCTGGCAGAAACCAGTTTCCTCCATAACCCCAAGTGCATTGTTTTGATACCTCTCTTTTGGAAACCGTTTTGTACTGTTTTTAATTCTTTTATTTGACCAAAGCACTTTATGTATTCCTAATAAAATGGTTCAAAGTTTGCCTTTTCTCCTGACGTAAAGCCCAGGCCTCGCCAAACTCAGAAGCAGATGAGAAGCAGGGCTGTTTGAAAATGGATTGAAGTTTGAGCGGTTCTCTGCTTTGATTCTGTTGGAGAACTGCAGCTAATGTACCCCGTTTGAAAACACAAAGGCTAGCTTCATTTTTGCCCCTAAAAACTTATCTTAAACCTTAAAACTCTGATTATTTCTCCTAAATCTATCGTTTTAGTTTAGCTAAGCAGTTCAGATGAACTCGCTCATGGTAGAATTTTCAAAAGCTTGGGTCGTAGAGGACTTTTCTGTTCTGCTTTTTAACCCAAACATGTTCTGATCAGGCTGACTCAAAAGCAGGCGGGGATTTGCTTCACGCATGTTCTGCGTCGTACACGCTCCGCACACGCGTTTGGTGGCAGCCCGACTGTAAACCTGCCAGGAAGGTTGGAAAGGCTCGGATTTCTGTAACAGATTTTCAGAAAAGCCCCCGAAGAGTTCAAACAAGCAAAAGTTCAAGGGTTTTCTCTGAGCAAGTTTTTGTTTCTTTTTGTCTTGACATCGCATGCATGTCTGCTCGGTATGAATGTGCAAAAAAAACTAAAGAAAAAAACCAAATCGGAACTGTGACTTTGCTTTCTTTTGTGGAATAGTTGTACTGTTGCATGAAGCAGAAACCTTTTTTTTCTGATTCTGTATACTTAATCTGAATGAAGGCTCCATTTGTTTCCTTAAATCGTCTCAGAAAGACGTGAACAGTGTTCAGAGCAGTACTGCAAGTGGACGGTTGAGTGTTGGAGGTTTCGGTCACAAATTTGACATTGTAGTGCCATCGCCATCGTTTTTCAATGGCTCCTGTGTTTTCTAGGTAGAGTTCTCTAAAGCACACCTGCTCGGAAAAAGACGAGGAACATTTCAGCGGAATGTTGTTGGTCCCTTGTGTTTCTGGTAAACTCTTATTGGATTTAACAAGTGACCTTAATGGCAGCCCAGCCCACTTTCCTCTTGTCCCCAATCACATTTGATAAACCTGTATCGGAAAATCTCAAAAACATCTTTTTTTGTAATTTCTTTTTTTATATGTGTGTGACTCTTTAAACCAAAACTCTTGCCTCTGCCTCTGTACTGTTAACTCCTACTTCATACAGAAGACGTCACTACAAGATAATCCAGAAAAGATTTCAGGTGCATCATGTTTTTTCCTGTGGTGTTTTATCACATTTTTTTTTTTTTTTTTTTTTTTTTTGCTTATTCGTGTGAGATGTGTCTATCTGCCTCTTATTACAAGTCCTGTTGCTGGATGTACGTCACACACAAACAAACAAACAAAAAAAAACATCTTAAATGAAAAGATGGCACAATTGTGGAAATAAAATCTGTTTTCATCAAGACTTTTTTTGTCTTTTTGTGCAGTTCTGAATGTTTTTGTGAAATCTGTTAGAAGTGCCAAAAAAATCTTAGTGGAGCAGTAAAATGTCTTCTGATTAAAACTTTAAATTTTAGAAGTTGACACTTTTCCTTTAAAATGAAAAGGGTTTCGTGACACTAAAACTGAGATTAAATCCAGGTTTTAGTGAAGCTCATTTTATATTGATAGACTGATCCAATTAAAGTTTTTTAAAAGAACAAGAAAAAAAGACTGAAAATACATAATTTTTTAAATCTATTTAAGATATTAATTCATAAATTGATTAGAAAATACATAAAAGAAAATCTTCCTATTTTCCGAACATTACAACTGCAGCCAATTATAGCATAAGTGCACTTATCCTAACAGTACACACATATCACTTATAATACAATAGATACTGTCAAAAGTGTGATTAATTGCTTTAAAGGCAGTGGGAAGAAGCAAACATATGTAATCCCTTCCCTATATTGTCATGGTTCTCATGTGTGGACAATGCGCTTTTCTTGTAAAAATCCAGACAATCTTGAACTGGGAACTGAACGTGTTGCAGGGTTTTATGCAAACTGACTGAAAAATTCAGCTTTGACAGACAAACATCTGCTGAAAGCAGTGTTAGATTTGCAGGTTGACCTTCTTTACCTCTTGTTTGAGATGTATTTTTTTTTCATAGTCACAGGCAGAATTTACTACTGTGGTAATATAACCCAGAATGTGATGTCCATGTATGTGGAACACATGTCCTTAGAGGTTAAAGACTCACACCAATCATCATTAACCCTTGTGCTATCTTAGATGACCCCACCCTTACATTGATGTGTTCTCCCTACCATGACAAAGGTGGATAAAGGTGGAGAGATTTAATGTAATCCATGCACACCAGTGAAGATCACAAATCATTGAAGAGAAAAGGTTCAGAGTACTATCTAGTGGGTCTAGATGACCCAACTCCCAATGATAAAGTGCCTAGGATAGCACAAGGGTTAAAAGCATTCCCAGTGGTCTTTTCATTCTGGCTATGCCGAAATCTAATATCCTGTATTGTTTTTTTTTATGACAGTTTCTGCAGAGCAGCAGGAGTTCATGAGAAATTCACCTCTGATTGAGCCTTTAACACTCAGTCTACTGGAATTCCACAGCTCCTAGTATAACAATCCCAGTCAAATAGACTGCTCGAACAGTATTTGTATGTGATTTGGATCATATTTAAAAGATTTAAAGAGTATTTGGGAGAACAGGTAAAAACACAGCAGGGCTCAAAATTAAAACATCATAGTCTGATTAGTTTAATTTCGTGGAATATTCATCCTTTCAAGCTTTTTCCAATTTATGGCACCTCTTGAACTAATTACAATTTTGTCTCTCTGATGTTTAGAATGAAGCTGCAATTGGGTTTTGCTACAAGGGCATGCTCTGCTCCTTTTAAATGCGTGCTCTAGTAGACCACTAGGTCCATGAATGTTTTTGTCCTCCTCATCTGAGCTGGCCTCTGGCTCCAACCTGTTTGGCTGGACAGCTCCAATATTGCTTGTCATTTTTGTTGTACCAGTAATGTTATGTTGGCTGGAGAGAGTGTAAAGAGATGGATGTTGGGAAGTGGGGCCGGGCTTACTCTGAACTAGCAGTCCCGCCCATAACTAAGAGGCGAATACTGCCGCTCTGCAGAAAATAGGACACAGGTGAGTTGATTTTGGATAAAAATCGCATAATCATAATATTAAAAAAAGACCACTGGGAACACTTTCAAATTAGATGAAAAGATGGTTGGAGCGGGACTTTAAGAGTAATACGATTTATTTTTAACCATTAATTTTTTTTAAACAGTAATATTTCACATGAGTGCTGAGGGCATTCTGACAAGAGCTCCACGTTTTTTCCGCCATCTTTTTTAAAAACGGTGTGGGAGTGAAGGAACAGGCGGTGCCATGTTAAAATGAAAGTGAAAGTTAAATTAACACAAAGGGTCACTTTGGAGACAGTCAGTCGTCTCTCCAGTTTATAGCGCGGGAGCTGTGCTGTTGAGGAGCTTGTGCGGTGAGTTGAACCTCTCGGTTTCGTTTGCGGGGAGCAGTCGCGTTCGGCTCAACCTCTGATGAGTCACCCTCGGTGTCTGGCGCGAGCGCTGGCAGCAGTTTGTGGCGGTCTTTCGCTCAATCGCTGAGCTGCGCTGCGCGCGCGCGCTCGCTGAGTCGCTCGCTCCAGTTCACCTTCAGGAAAAACAAACCAGCTTTATGTGTGACTAAAACCTCTGTGTTCTTCTGACCTTCACTTTCACTTGGAGCTTAACCATTTGGATCCCACTGGGTGAAAGGTTCTAGCCTGTTTGCGAACAAAATGCGACGACCGTCTCCTTTCAACCGCAGAAAAGGAGACATCTGTTGTGACTTTAATTGAACATGCCAATGACGGAACCAACAGCAACCCACACCGGGTGGTTTCAGTCTTAATTAAACTATCATTGTTTATGGCGGTCATGCAAAACAGATTATCTATTTTAAAAAATACCTTTTATTTTGCATTTTTTTTGTACATTGAGAACACATATTTTTTTTCTTAAATCTTTATGACAGTCTTGCATATATAAGATAAAATCTTCTTGTAAAATATTGAAATGGTAAATTATAAATATTTAATTTTGCTGTTAAAACTTGCATGAGAACATGCAGATTTGCAGAACGGTGTAAAAACGAGTGGAGAGCAAACTTCTACTTTGTGTTATTGTATCCTGTTATTGCTGGACCTCTGCTCTCCAGAGAGCAGGAAATATCTGCTCCACACTGAACACACATTTTGGCATTTAGTCAAAGTATACAGCTAAAGTAACTGGATGTATTTTTTTTCTGGTATTTTTTTTTTTTTTTGTCTTTTTACAGGTTTCCTACTGAGATTAATCATTGCATCTAAATTTGCGACCACCCACATGTATATCTTTATCCTGATGGTGAGAAACAGAAACAGTAGCAAAGCTGAG
Organism: Oryzias latipes; assembly: GCF_053564925.1. Lineage (NCBI taxonomy): Eukaryota > Metazoa > Chordata > Actinopteri > Beloniformes > Adrianichthyidae > Oryzias > Oryzias latipes. The sequence goes on along the minus strand of NC_136237.1, from coordinate 34,227,442 downwards.
CTTGATCTAAACTGCTGCAGAAATGCATGCTTTCACTTCTTCAGTGTGGGCTCAGACTCAGACCTCAATCACCTCTTCAGGAGCTGCATTTTAGAAAAATGATCTATAATTTTTTTTTTAATTGCCGCAGAGCAACATGTCTGCCCCCCCCCCCCCCCCCCCCCCCGCCTAAAGAAGAAATGTATAGTAAGAAAAAGTAAAATAAGAGTTTTACACATAATTATTTTAATATGTATTGAAAAATATTTATTTCATGAAGTTCTACTTCTGAAGTCTTGTAATGCATGTTAAAAAACACAATTTTATTTGATAAATGTTAAGAGGTTAGACAAATCCATTGTTTTGTTATTTTAATCAAATGGGTTCAATTTTTTTTTTAGGAGACAATTGTAAGCAATTTCATCAATTTAATAAAAAAGCTGGCAATCATCATAAAGAAGCAAATTTTAGAAAAGGGGAAAACATAGGTTTTTAACTAAAAAGATGAAATAGTAATAAAAAAAAACAAAATTGTTTAACAACATTGAAAGAGGATTGCATCTCAGTAATAACTTATGGAACAATTGAAAAATTAAAGGAGCAACATTTTTTGGGACAAAGTATTTAAAGTATTTTGTTAACATATTCACAAAAAAGAACTAAAAGAAAAATGTTTCAATCTATGCATAATCAAATATTTCTATGAGGCCTTTAAGTAGCAGTAAGTAAAATATTGACCCTGGTGCAGTGTGGTGTGGCGTAGACCAGGCCTTAGACCAGTCTCACACACACCCACACACACCCACACACACACACACACACACACACACACCCACACACACACACACACACACACACACACACACACACACCCACACACGCACACACACACACACACACACTTAAGGAGGAGGGTTTGGGGAAGAGAAGGAGGGAGTTAAAATTGTGTGCCCTGTCTAGGCTACCCCACCTTGGTGGGACATAGCCTTGGTATATAGATAGATAGATAGATAGATAGATAGATAGATAGATAGATAGATAGATAGATAGAAGTAAAATATTATAAAGAATTTTGTGTGGAAAAGGTCCAAATAAGGTCTCTTCTTTGTGCATTTTGCTTTAAATCAATGTATCTTTTTTTATTTTTCCACATTTTTATCTTCAACAAAATGCCCTCATGATTAAAAAAAAACCCCTTCCATTTAAAGCAAAAGAAAACAAGGATTGTTCATGCATGCGGAGAGTGCCCGAACCCCCCCAGATTTTGCACACAGTTAAGTTCGACACTTGTGCATTGCTGTTTTGATAAGTACAACTAACCAGGAAACTGAAGTTTACTGCTAAACAGACAAAACTGTTTTGGATTCAGGTTTGCTTCCTCTTCAGGTCCTGTAAGTGAATAGCATGTGGTTGTTTTAGTTGGCTTCTCAAATCCTTCTTTAAACAAGTCTAAGTGGACTTTCTTCTTCATGCATAAGCTTACAAATGTGCAGCGAAATGTTTTTTTAAAAATTGTTTATTTTCTGGTCATGTGATGCTGTCATTCACATCATGTGAGACAAATGAGGGATATTCCTGAAGAATGCCCGCTGTTTGTGTTCTGTAGTATAATGAGAGCAGAAATGAACACTGGGAAACTTCTCTTTTCACATCCTACATAATGTCAGTTTGGGTGGGAAATGAAAGTCACTATAGGCCAAAAAATCATTTAAACCTGTCAGACAGATGGAAGGTTGCATGGATTTGAGGCTGTGTTATTCTTATAAAGTATGTTTGTGTTTAAAAGTTGCAACCATGAATTAAGAGAAAACTGACGGGGTGTGAGTTTTTGGAAAACTTACTGTTTCGTCTATTGTTTTTCTCCATCAGATCAAACCTTGACCTAAAATATTTGGCCCCAGCAAAACATACAAAGAAAAAAGAGCAAACATAAGATTTAAGGAAGCAAGTTTACAAAATGTCTGAACGACTTGTGTGCGAACACACTAAAGGTTTATTGCACCATAAAGAAGTCAAGCAAGATGTTTTTGTCTTTTTAAATGTTCTGTCTCGTCAGCTTAACTTTTATTCTTCTCTCTGACTCTTTCCATTCATGCTCAGATGTTCTTCTGCCAAAAAAGATTTTAAGAAAGCTAAGAATATTTTTTTTTCAATTAATGAAATGATGGATGAATGATGGGGGGCAAATAAGACAATTCTGACAACATGAACACGGCTACTTATCCTCACAGCTGCACGCTATAACATGTTGGAACATGAGTCGCATGTCTTTCTGTTTGGTGGTTAAGAAGGAAGAAAAGCTTCTTACTGGAAGAGAAATATTTAGGTTGTTTTTCCATTCTAACTCTAGTAAAGTATTTATTTTTAGATTGTTGGTAAAGAAATGCTAAGAAATGTGTTTGTTTTTATTTTTTAATGTTTAGATTTTTAAATTGAAGAGACAGGATGTCATTTCTGATCCAGGATTAGTGTCTGTTGTTTTTATTCGTGTTACCATTGAAGAGAAAATGTTTTTTACCTAAGCTAGTAAAAGGAAAATTAAAGATGTTAGATCAGCTTTGTGTTTGATGTCTTTAAGAAAATCAACAAAAGGGGAATTTGTTTCATTTAAGCCAAAAAATTATATAAAATGTACATTATTTTTAAAAATTCTAGTGCTTGGTATCTGCCACCATGAAACACCAGTATTTAAGGAGAAAACTGGAATTACACAGAACCCATAAGTGTTGCCCCACGCAGAGCACACGGATGCTCTTTGGACTTTGTCTGTTATTGTGTTTGGCTGTAATCTTTCATCACAATGTTGTTTCAGGTCAAGAAACATGGCCTCCAGTGGTACTATCGTCTGCATAATCTATGCTTTTGGGATTACTGTAGGAGTTGCCAACTGTAAGTTCAGTTAGACTCTTAGATTAGGGTAAATTGATCACTGCTAACCTCATTTGAACTGTGTTCCACAGCGTCATTGAAGCTGGAATGTGACGAAACAAATACGGGGCAGTTTGGCCAACAGTCACTGTTGAAGTGTGTCATAAAGCAACCTGCTGTAAAAGTCCGCGTGGTCATTTGGCGCAAGGTGGGCGAGAATGAAGAAGCCCTCCTGGTTTTCGAAGACACGGTGAAGAAGCAGGTGCAGGGCTTCAGGTTTGTTGAACCTTTCTGGATCACGAACAACCCGGACCTGTCCATGCTGATCAACAACACAAAGATGGAGGATGAGGGAGAATACCTCTGCACGGTGGTCACGGATGCGGGTGAAGGCGAGAAGATCACTCAACTCAAAGTGAAAGGTGAAGCTAAAAGATAATGACAAAAACTTCAGGTTAGGGCTGCTGGAGGAACCCGAGGCTCAGATGAGTTTACATTTGCTTTGCTCTGTAAGTGACTGGGGAACATCGCTTAAAGCAAGACAGTACTGGCTCTAGACATTCATCCCCTGTGAGAAAACACATCTGTGTTAGTCTGGCTTCCTCCCTCAATCCGGTACCACTCAAATGAGGTCATCTGGAAATTCCGAACTGAACACTAGCAGGAATGCATGCTTGTGTGTGTTAGATAGCCTGGGTTTTTATCTTGGTGGGACTCTAAACAGGATGGAATGAGTATATTAGAAAAAAAATCTTAATGATTGAAAGGGGCTTTCCTAAACCTCTTAGATAATGTCTGTGGGCTTCTTTTTAAAGGCTTCTTTTTATTTTTCCTTTCAGTTTGATAAAATTACATTAAAGGGCTACAGTTTTATTCCTTGAAGTTGCTGAGTTCTCATCAGATGCTGTGAGACACGTAATGAAAATCAGATGGAATGATTTCATTTAGGTGTTAACTAATTCTGTTTTCCACCTCATTTCTTGCAGCCAGATACAATCAGCCGACCATTAAACAAACCAAAAAAACAAAGACTTCAAATGTAGCAAGCTACCTGATCTGTGAGTCTTTTGGAGGATACCCAGAAGGCGAACTGCGCTGGTTTGACGAACACGACAAGGACTGGACAAAGAGCTCAAACATGACAGTAAAAAAGACGGATAACGGTTTGTTTAAACTCTCAAGCTGGCTGCCATTGATGTCAGGATCCACATATGAAAGCTACACCTGCAAAGTGTATGATGGCAAAGGAGTTGAGGAGGGAAAGGTCTTCTTTGAACCCAACAAACAAACAGACCCTGAAGGTATGTCAAACTGAGTGGCTTTTTTTTTTTTACTTCTGGGCCATCTGTTCACAAACGGGTGCAGAAAATAAGTTTTACCTAATAGGTAGCATGAACCCAGCAGAAGTTTGGGATCGCTGAACTCAAAACCTAAAGGGATCATACCTTTCATTGTCTGTGTGTGGGGGAGCAGCGAACCTCTTCATAGTAAAAAAAATAAAAAAACATGTTTTGACCTTACCAGGCCTGTTTTTAAGAATACAAAACAATTTCCTTAAAAAAAGAGAAAGATGTGTTACAACGTGCAACATGTCACAGATAAAAACACGACAACAATTGCAAATACTTTCAAACGAAAAGCATGCAGGATGGGGTCAAGAATGTTTTGGTTCTGATGTTAGATTTGATCTAAATCTGGAAAACACAATATCTGGAGTAAAATCATCCAATTCAACAAGTCTTTGCTGACCGACTTGAGCTCTTTGAAATCTTTCTGGGTCATTTCAGGTTAACACAAACTGGTTTACAGGACATTCCTATGCTCTGGCTGTTGTTCTAACCTTTTTTTAACTTATTTTTTTAGCGTCAGTAAACAATGAGGAGCTGAAGAAAGAGACCTCCCCCGCAGCATTTGTTGCTCCTGTGGTGGTCATTGGATCTGTGATTGTGGGATTACTTTTACTGCTGCTTTACAGAAGGCAAAGTCAAAGTAAGTAGACATGCAGAATTTGAAACAAAATTGTTACATTTACCCTCTTTGACTGATTTTGGTATTTATGAAGACAATAAGGCGTCTGAGGAAAGTCAGAAGAAGCTAAATTGTGTTCGTTTTTGTTTCTTTTTTAAGAACTGGAGGAATTTGTTTCTCAACATATTGCGTGCTTGAGAGTCATTTTTGGATTGCAGAAATGTTGAAGGTGCAAAGATGGCAATGAATGATCTTTGCTCATAATAGGCAGATATATGAAGTGTGCCAGGATTTTTTTTTTGTGGGCTGTGCCATTTGCAACAATGTAGTGAGAGTAGCGAGCGGGTAGAAGAAACAAGATCAAAGAAAGTCTGACAGACGTTGGTTGGCTCAATCGTTGGGTATCGTTCTGGGCGGATTGGGTGGTGAAAAAGGAACCAAAAAGGTAGGAGACCAGCGAAGCTGAATGATTCAGAAGTATTAAGCTCTGAAGAAAAGACGTGTACAGCTGAGGATCCTGAGGTTTACTGTGAGAGCAGAAAGTTGTTTTTTTTTTGTCACAGTGCCAATTTATACTACTATATCAGTGGGTGAAAAAGCAGGACAGACAAGTTTGACAGGTGCTGGAACAGGGTTGATGTAGAACTGAGGACATGTTGTTTATCTGTAATTCAAATGATTGCGCACTTGTTTGTGCACAATTCAAACCTTAAACAAAACACGTTCTCCAGTGTGCAGTTGAGAAGACGTAGACAACATTTTTCATTTTGTTTAAACAAACTTTGAGCGCGTCTCTTTTTGTGGTAAGGTAAGACTATTGAGCATAGGTGAAAAAAAGACAGATTTATTTATGCTGTGACCTTTAGAGGTTTTGGGTGACCTGTGTCTGGTTCTGTTTTCAAAGACGTTGGCCTGGAGGCTAAATCAATGCTGCTTCAGCTGAACACAAAGCCAGAACAAAAACTGAAACTGTACTGTCAGTTTGGTTTTTAGTGCAAGTAAAGACTGGATCATACATGAAAACACAGGCAACTCTCAATCCTCACATGTAAATAAAAGCTGAAAGGTTCTTTTTCACAATGAAACCTCTCGTGCATCGTCATTATACATAATGTGTCATTTCCAACCAGGAAGAAACGTGCTGGTAGAAAATTGGGTCGATTTAAATTTTCTAGAAGTAGGAACAGTTTAGTGGTTGACTGAACACACAAACTGATACAGCAATACAAAAACGAACTTTTTGTAAGCGGAAGCACATTTAAAAAAAAGGCTTAGATGTTGACCAGTATGTTTTACAAAACACCCAGGAAGCATTAAAACACATTAGAAACAGAGAAATGGCTGGTAACAATGTGTAGGGCACTAATCAAGGATCAAGGAATGATTCGTTTCAGGGTCTTTAAATTAAAATCCTGTTTCAGTTTTATGCTTTTGCAGAACTGAAAAACCATAATGCTTAAGTATTTTTGTCAATCATCTGCAGCAGGTCGACAGATTTCATCATTTTCTCATAGTGAGCAGGAAGTAATGAGGAAAGAACTTTACAGGAAGAAAAGAAAAAACCTGTTGCACACCTGGTTATTTAAGACCGAAAAGTACCTGGCTGGGCACATTGACAGGTGGATGCCTTCAGCGAAAATGCTGTGGAACTATTTGTTGTTATGCAATGCTTTGGAAAATGTCCCACAGCAGTGTCTCAATAAAAGGGAATGTGATAAACAAATGGTGAGTTTGCAGCCACCATAACTCTGCATCTTTTACAGAAATGCGGAGACCCTCCACTGCACCCCTTATGGGTATGTTCATCTCTGGGCCGACGGGTGCTGCCACTGGTTTCTGATCTTTGGGAGCAGATAACTTTCCCTCCAGCCAGCTAACAATCTTATCACAAAACCAAACATATTCTTCCAATCGGGTGAGAATGTTAAGCTGAGCTTTTAGTTAAGTCATAAACACTCATCGCTTCTATCTTTGGGCTAACTGGGAATAAAACGGCTGAGTTGACTCAGAATCCAAATCTTTCCGCCGTACTTGTATGGAGGAGTTGCTCTGGGTGTGTTTTTCTACTTTCTACTTACGAATTGACCACATAACTTTACTCACTAACAGAAATCTGTCTGCTTGCATGTCATGAACTTTCATAATCTCGTGATGGTTCAAACTGATACCAGAACAGAAAATTGTTAAGGCAGAAAAATGTCAAAGTGGTGCAAATCTCGCTCAAAGATTTAGAAAAAAACAACAACTTTATTCCGATTTATGAAAGACTTGGTGTCGTTTAATTCCACAAACCGCAATTATTAGTTTCCCCTTTATGATTAATTTTCAAATGGTTAGCACTTCTGTGAATTAAAAAGAATGGCACCCATACGTCACTATCAAATCCAAGTCCCTGATCGGCCAAAGTTTGAACTGGTTTAACTTTCTAGCGTTTAATGGCCGCGTGTTCTGTACGCAGAGCTCAAAAACAGACTTACAACCTTGCATAGCGAAGTGTGAACGCAAGAGTTTAAACTTGGAAGACTGAAGCAGATTTATGTCCGTTTACATAGACTTTTCATTGAAAGTGGTCACTTGAACTTGTGTTGCTGAGGTCTGTGTGAACGTAGCATAATGGTCCACTTCTGAGTTCTCCACGGCTTTCAATGTACATTTTCCACAAGGAAATCTGAAAGGAAAAGTACCTGATCCTTGTCTTGGGGATCCATTCTGCTTGTTTTTCAGCTCTCCCTCCTTTCTGCCGTTAACTGAGATTAAGTATGTTCAGTCAGGCAGAATCTGAAATCCAGGTAATCAGTAACGAGAAGAACAGGGAGAGCTTTAAAATGAGCCAAGAAAGAACCAGCAGCTCTGGTGTAAAACAAAAGAAAAACTTGAAACCAAACTGCTCTAAATTTCTTGATTTGTGCTGTCCAACTCACTTGTAATTAATGGGTTATGTCTAGGCTTTTGACTTTGGTGGATCTTTCTGAAACCTCTGCCTGTACTTGCAGAGAAGCTTCCCACCTGTCTGTCCAAGTTCAGACAGGCGTTTGCTCTTTTCCAGAATTGACATTTTATACGTTGCTCTCATTTATTGCAGGTCCTCACGAAAGCGTTGAGATACAGGATCCAGACGTTGAAACTGGTAAGTAAGTCAACATTGCAGTGATTTAAGGGATTTGGGATTAACTGTCTTTATTCTCCTTAATGGCTTCAGAAATTAACTCACATTACCTGTTTCTCCAGGTGATCCCGAATATGAGGTCGAATATAAAAATCAGCCCTGAGGTATTTTAAAATGAATCATTTCCATTGTGAAAACCGAGACTAGACCTCATCAAATGTCTTACAGTTCCTCATTTTCTCTGCAGGAGGGATCACATGTGATCACAACCAATGTAAAGTCAGCACTTCCATGTTTGGTATTCTCCAAAATGTTGTACTTTTCTACCCTTGTACAACTTTGTATAAATGCTTGGAACTTGTACCACTTAAGATTGTGTTAATCAAGTGTGAGTTTGTGATTCCTTCAAGTTTGCCAAGTTGGAGTGGTTTTTAGATGAGGATGACGTTTTGAGCAGCTAGAAAGCGATTTCTGAGCAGCTGGAAAGCGAGGTGCAAGCATCAGAATGATGAAAACCAACCACAGCTCGAAATGACTTGTACTGATAGGCTGTAAGCTACCGTATATGTGGCATTTCTAAAAAAAAAACAAAAGCTTGGTGAACAGGTAGCATCTGTTAAGTTACTATACTTGCCAAAGCTTGACAAGACTGTTGTTTTGTCCCCCTCTTTTTGTTGTTGTTGCACAATTGATTTTTTTTGAGGCTTTGGAAAAAAATGATAGATTTTTGGATGAGTGTATTTGAGGGGGAAATGTTTGAAATCACAGATTTTTATATTTTTTTCACTAGGGTCACTAAACTGTGAAGTTGATTAATTTTTCTTGATATCTGTATACCATAATTTTCTTTTTAAGTCCTATGATCAGTTCCTGCTGAGAATACCAAATGTTTATATAAATATATATATATATATATATATATATAATTTTTTTTACTTTTATTTGAGAGAACGACTCGTTTAAACACTTTATTTTTATACTGCCAGGATTTTCTGTTCAACGAAGTCTCACTTTGTTGAAAGAGGACCAAAAATCCTTTAAGAAAAATCCTGTAATAACAGTCTGCTTTTTAATAAAGTGACATTTTGAAGTGTCCCATTTAACCCTTGGTGGATTTTGTTTGATGAATCTTTTTCTCCTAAAGTCAGATTGCAGCTACTTTGATCCCATATTTGATTCTCTCTGGAGTTCCCATTTTTTTGTGAAGTAATCCAGACTGCCCTTATGTAACTTTGACACAGTTGTCCTGTGGGCTCTGATTCTCGGCGAAACAAAGCCTATTTTCCCCCCTCATTCATTCTTGTCATTTGAAGCCAGCTTTCATTTCTAAAGAAAAGTGCCCTCGAGCTCTGAGGATTAATGAAAAACTGTGAGAGCAAAGTTCAGTAAAGCCTTTTCACCAGCATAAGGGTAAATGATTCATAGTCTGTAATAGCAAACTTGCAAAAGAAAAGTTTAGCAAAAGATTTAAACTTCAGTTTTCTACTTTCAGTTTAAAAAAACATTTTTGTAAAAACAAAATGAATCAGTGAGGAACTTTGTAATTTATGTGACTGATATGTAAGCTATCCCCACTGTACAAATATCGGGGCAAAAGCAGGCACTGAACTTTAAAACACCCTGATTTGTTTGAATTATTGTTGTAAAAAGTGTAATATGTTTTTGTGTGTGTTCATTAAAATCCTTACTTTTTGTGGCATTTATTTTAGTTGTCAGCAGTCTTTATTGGTTTTTATTGAGCACATGCTCAGATTCTCTTTGATTCTTTTTCTCTTTTAGTTTTAAGATAATTTGTGGAAACAGACTTAGTGAGGCGTGATGTCCAGGAAGGAAATTATGTTTACGCTTTGGGAGGTTAGCACTAACTCCTTCATTGTTTAGTAAAAGTTCTTGGCTGGACTGTAGTAATTTGTATGAACCGATGAAGTCAGTTTGCCTTACTTTTACTTTCATTTTAGCTTGGTCATCTGTAAAATTCCCAGGTTCTCATGCACAGACATGCTATGCACCAGGGAGCAGAGTCTTTTAGGATCTAAAGTGAAAGAAAAACTAGTCAAATCCTATTCATTCCGCAGTAATAACATTTTCCATATGTTTTTAATCCAGCATATTAGTGACAGGACATCTTGAAGCATTGGGCATCTGCTCTGCCCTCTGTTGGTAGTAGGAAGGCACAACATTCACGCCCTTATTTGGGGATTTTCCTGTATCTGATTTCTCAATGGTTACAGGATGGCTCTTCCATGAAATCCTTTTGACCCTTGTGGTATTTTTGGCACTTTATCATTGGGAGTTGGGTCATCCAGACCCACTAGACAGTGCGCTGAACCTTTTTTCTTCAATGATTTGTGATCTTCACTGGTGTCCATGGATTACATGAAATCTTTCCACCTTTATCCACCTTTGTCATGGTAGGGAGAACACGTCAATGTCAGGGTGGGGTCATAGGATAGCACAAGGGTTAATATGCTCAAGATGGATCTAAACACTTGGTTTCAGTCTCTTAGGTATTTTTGTTTTTGTCTAAGACCTTTTCCTGACAGAATTCCAAACAGGGCATGAACTCTATTAGGCCAGAACAGTCTCATAATTCAGAAATGCACACAGTCTTTGTCACAAATGCCCACACTCTGGTTCACAACTGTAATTTTATGCAAACGTATGTGCTTTCTGAATTATGAGACTGTTCTAGCCTCCAACTTCTCCAACACATTCCAGACTGGCCATATGTTATGTGTTGGTGCACATATTTCTGCTTTAGTGTGTGAACCTTCATTATTTTTTACTGCTGCTGCTGTTTCTCGAGTTTTATTTCTTTGAGTGGATACAAACATGCTCATTTTTATTTTGTGTTTGTTCTTTTGAGCGAATCAGTGTTAAGTGGGAGGCAAAGCCATGGCTGAGATAAACTCAACACAGTTTACCTCTAATAGAAATTGTACAATTTTTACTTTTAGATGACATCTCAGGTTTTAACTAAAATGAACTTTAACCTTTACAGCTGATCATAAATTGACTTTATCGGAAATGCACATGTCCAACCGTGGCAATGTTTCAGGATTTATTGCACAAACAAACTTCAAACTGATAACAAAAATCACAACGTGTCTGAACCATGACCTGATGTAAATAGAAGAAAAAAAAAAGGTTCTGGTGGAATGCCACATTGCAGCAGGGGAAACCAGAAAGATGCTGCAGTTGATGCTCAAACTAACATGTGACAAGTTGCAGCGATGGCAGCAATCTGAGATGCAGAACCAAAAACCGCAAAACTAAATCTTAAAGTAATTTAATTTTATTATTTTTATTTTCTGTCTTACAAGAAAAGTAATTTTATCAAGAAAGTTTGATAATAGCAAAATAATCTCAGTTTGAAAAAACATATCTTAATGGCTAGAATTTATTTGTTATAGTAAGAATTTAGGACAATGTTTCTTATACCATTTGCAGATTTTGTTTATTTGTTGCTTATTTAAAGAAAAATCTGCCAATGGGTTTCAGAGTTTTTTACAATGTACCCTGTTTTTGCAGTGCTTGGTTTCTTGCTGTGGTACTGAGGTTGAGCGGTCCACCACTGATCGGAAGTTGCGGGTTGGGTTCCTGCCCCGCCCACCCACGTTTGAGTGTGTCCTTTGGTATTGCTCCTGCTGGTTATAGGTTGTGTTTGACATCAGTGTGTGCATGGGGAATGGGACTGTGACCGCACTTTAGACCTTCAAAGAAGGTAGTGAAAACGCTATATAAGTAAATACCAATTGTAATTTAAATGCAATGGCTGGATTTCCTGATATATTTCAATGGATAAAGTTTTTAAAATGATTTACTTGAAGGCCAAATCTCAATTTACTGACAGAAAAGTACATTGGTGAACAGAAATCGAATCTAAGTGGATGTTATGTTACATTAAATACAGTTATATTAGCCTTTGTTACCTTGAGTCACTCTTAGTTTTTTTTCCACTGCTGTTGGCTTAAATGAATCATTACTGGGAAGGTTCCCATCTTTACTGTACATTGCTATAAACATTTTGTTTCAATTAAGATTTGTTGACAGGTGCACACATCACATCACAGATCAAGATAAAAATGTTCCAAAACAAGGAAAAAATATGTTTATATGCCACCATCTACATCACACATCCTGGTTCTGAAAAGTCATGGGTGAATGAATATTTCTGTCTCTTCTCTTTGTTGGAGCCTAAGCACAAGGGGACTTTGAAAATCTGATAAGCATTGATCTTTCTTTTACAGATTAACCTGAAGGAATGATGTTTTGACTGACTTTTAAGATAAACAAACCAAAGAAAACCTCCACACTCTGATCTTATCATTAGATCCCTGAAGATGCAATCAGATTATCAGATTAACTTTTTCTTGATTTTCGAAATAGCATGCCAAAACTTTTCGTACTTCCACACACTCACTATTTCCCAGTGAAGCCACACTTAATCAGAGCAACTGCAAAAAAGAACGTTTTTCTGCAAAATTTAAAAAAATCAGCCAACGACATGGGAGCCAAGATAGATTGATTGTTAATACTTTATTCATTCCCATCAGGACAAACCCGATTGTCCATTACCCATCACACAAAAATAAACACAACAAATAAATAATTAAAAAGGAAAAAAAATAGAATAAGTTCTTCCCAAGAACTATTAAGAAAACTCAAAAATCATATCATATCATAGCACCTGGGATTAAAGATCTATGGAACCTCTCAGTCCTGCAGCACAGCAGCTGCTTCTCTGAGAAGCCAAAGTCTTGTGACTTGTATTGTTGAGAATAGCCTGCATCCCTACAGAGTCAACCCTTCACCCGTAACCGAAACACACTTCCTGATTAATTTGTCCAGCGGTTACTGTCCCTTATCGTAATGTTGATGACCCAACCCAACCCCAACAGACCACACCATAAAAAAACAGCACTGGCTACAACTGACTGATAAAAATGTGTAGCATTTCATTGCAGATGTTGAAGTACCATAGCCCTCTCAAAAACAGAAGTATGCTCTGACCCATCTTAGGAAAGGCCTTCTGCACAGACCAGTCCAGTGCTCTATGCCTTTGACGGTGTGCCCTCTTCCAGCTCCACCAATGTCATACAGTTCGCAGATGACAGTGTGGTGGTGGGCCTGATCTCCAACAATGACAAGATCAATCTCCTCCTCAACATCAGCAAAACTAAGGAGTTGTTGGTGGACTTCAGCTCAGAACAGATGAGGAACTACCAGCCCCGGACGGTCAACGGGACCCCAGTGGAGAGGGTGGACAGTTTCAAGTACCTAGGTCTTCATATGAAACAGGAACTGACACGTTCTTGTCATGCTAACACCCTGTTGAAGAAGGCCCAGCAGCATCTTCATCACCTCAGACACCTGAAGGACCTTAAATTGTTCGTAGAGGTGCTAAAGACACTCTACTACTCTACACCTGCACCCCAAAATCATCCTGCCGGGAAGTACCACAGCCTGGTTTGGGAACGGCACCAAACAGGACAAGAAAGCTCCCCAAAGGGTGGTGCAATCGGCCGAGTGCATCATCCGTGTCAAGCTCCCTGACGTGAAAACTATTTACAACAAGTGGGGCTGCACCAGAGCTATTACTGAAATACCTCAGTTATCCTAACAATGGACTCCTCTCTCTGCTATGGTTAGTGAATTATTACCATTCCCTGCCCTTAACAGGAACGTCTAATGCCTGTCTTCCTGGACACCCCCCTACACAACACATCGTTCCACCCCAGCTGTTTCAAAACAGAAAACTGCACATTCTACGTAATCTCAGCACAGCAACGTCACTTTATATGATTTAACACTTTGCAGCACATGACCAGTTTATACTTTTGTCTCCCTAACACTGTCCCTGCTGTTTATATCGTATAGTAGGCTATAGAGTCATATTCTTTTTTATAGTTACTGCTTTCAGGCCGGTACTCTGTTGGACAGTCATGCAGTACATTTCACTACATACTGTACTATGTATGAATAAGTATGCATCAAATAGAATTTAAGTTTGTGGTCAAGGTGGACTCTGAGATACATGAAGTATAGGACAATTTCAGTGCTGTTTCCATCAGTGGTACAGATGGCCGCTTTTTTTCTTCCTGCAAAAATCCGCGGAGCCATTCATCATTTTCAACATTATTTGGTTAGGTCTGGTTGCCATGATTACAAATGGCATTAAAGTCATGTGAGGATAATCACAGATGCTCGTTTCTAGGGTTTCAAAAAGCCATCTGCCCACCGGCAGAGAAGAGCTTCTATCTGTATTTTTGACCAACCATTTTTTTTTACTGCTTGATTCTACTAAAAGCTGTTACCTGCTGTTAAACACTATTGCTTTGTTACGCTAGTTACACTTGCTAAAGCACATTGAGTGCACATGTTCTTCCGTCTGAGTTGCAAGATAAGAAAAACCTCCCTGGAATACACCTGTATCAGTTGAACCAGAAGTGACATGTGACAAGAGACATGAGAAGTGTGCAGATTAGTTTTCCTTCCCCCGTCTTAAGCAGAAAGGGGGCAGCAGCAGGAGCACAGACACAAGTTACAACTAAAGGATCTTGGAAATAAATCCTAGACACTGGTTGAGCATTTGGACAACTTAGCCCAGAACATCGGACTTGGGGGGGGTTACAACAAATACAACAACAACAGCAACAAAGATTGGCACTGTCAATATAAATGATCTATGCAGGTTAGAAGAAAGCCAACTCTGTTTGGATCTGACAACAACAAACCGGGAAAACTCCGTTTACCATTAAAGGTCAAACAGCTGATTTAACTAGATGACTTTTTTTTTGCATGTTTTTGCTGTAAATATATTTCTGTGAGAAATGCAAAAGGACAGCAAATCAGATGCATGAAATCAGTGGGGTTGTCATCATTTGTACATGCAGTGCAGGAGCTTCTGCAGCAGTATAGCTATGGCAGCTGCTGTGCAGTTTTATCTGCTGACGTTTGCTTTGAGACAGCTGCAGCTGTGCTTCACGCTGAGACGCAGAGGCCAAAGACCTGTCAGCGGCTCAGAGGCATTCAAGATCGTTCAGTGTTCAGGCCAGGACACCTGTCTGTCTTTCAGCTTCAAAATGTGGTGGAGGAGAATCTGAAAACCGATTCTGAGTGTTTGTTTTGCAGAACACATTTCATGGCAGTTGTTTCTGTAATCAACACAGTAAATAAAAACCTCTCAGAACCCAGTAAGGTGATACTAAAAGGCAGTCTGGTGTTGGGGATAAATGTATTTAGAAGGTTGTTGAACTAGATTTGTGGAGGAACTGGCATTGGATTGCAATGAAAATGCAATTCTTAAGTCTATGAGGAAGTGAAAACCTAATAATAAATACTTTTCCTATTAAATGTATTTACTTATTTTATGCTTATCAATGTTTAAAATTTAAAGACAAAAAAGTTTTGTCTTTTACTTTTGTTGTTACAAAAGCACCTAAACATTGGATGTTTGGAGGTCATGTGGACTTACAAAAAAAAAAAAGCGCTGTTGTTATTGTCATTATTGTAAAAAATTACTATTTCCCAAAAAAAGGAAAAAACACAAAAAGGAAACAAAACTTTGTGATCACAAGCATGAGATTAAGTTAGGATTTGGAAACAACCAGTGGAGGGCAGCAAAACAGCATTTTCTGCTGTAACCATATAGACAAAAACGAAACATGACATATCTTTTTGTTGCCATAATTACTTGCATTTACTTCTGTTTCTTAACTTCACTTTTCAAAACACAGTTCATTAAACTCAGACTTTTTGTACAATTTAACTGCTTCCTTAAAGAAAAAGCAACTTTGCGCCTCTATCAATAAATCAACAACATTTAAAAAGGCTTGAAATGTAATTTGAATGATAATTAACGGGTTAAAGTTAGTTTGTTGCATGTGTCCCTTTAGATTCTAAAGTTTAGAAGAACTGACTTATGTTAGGGGTCAGAAACACAACTACAAGCTTCTGCTTTCAGTTTTATTTATTTACACTAAATTCTTCATTCATCTTTTAATTCTTTGATAAACGATTGATTGATTGATTGATTGATTGATTGACTGATTGATTGATCGATTGATGTGCGATGTAGATTGATGAAATAAACTAATACTTTCTTAATTCAAGTAATAAATGTAAAATTTGATTCAACTAAAGCTAAATTGAAGAAATATGTGAAAGTGACAATGAGAAGAAGTGGAGCTGCCGTTGCTTTCTTTATTCTGGTCAGAAATGTGTGTGGATGAAAGATTAAGGATATTAATGAAAAATTAAAAGGCTTGCTCTGGCTTCTTCAGAACTGCAGCTGTTAGCCCTGATACAGTTTTCTAGTTAAGTTTTGGTTTGTGCCCTCCTCCTCTGTTTTCGGTGCAGGCTGGTGTGGGTTCTCCTGGATGGCTCCACCCACTCACCTGTGGTTTTCGGTGAAGTAGCACACAGCTGCCTGCTTTGATCTATGCAAGCTGTGGTTTGATGTTTCTGTTTAAGTCTTCAGCTGTTCAGAGAGTACCCTGCCGTGGCTAGGATAGGCTCCAGCAACCATGTGACCCAGAAAGGATCAATTTGGTTTAGAGCAGGGGTCGGGAACCTATGGCTCGCGAGCCATATATGGCTCTTTTGATGGTCACATGTGGCTCGCAGACAAATCTTTAATTATACTTTTTTTTCTTTCTTTAGACCAGTCCTTCTCGGGCGCGATGCGATGCCAGAGGCGCGCAGTAGTAGCGGTGCTTAGACAGAAAAATCTGCGCCAGCATGATCAGTTTACTATTATCTATAATTTCACAGAGTTTGTACCACCTGGAAACCTGTGAATTGACGTGCCTAAAACTGCGCGCTCCCGTCTCTGAGAAAGAGCGCGCAGATGCGGGGACGGGATGTGTGAGGAAGAAAGCAGAGGGTGGGAGTGAGGGGTTGTGGAGACAGTCAGCAGGTGAATCGCGCAGGGATTGTAAAAACGTAAAACCCGCTGCCCGTCACTCACTGCAGCGTGTGAGTGTGTGTTTGTCTCCGTATCTGCATGTGAGCAGTCTTTGTCACATCTACAGAACATTCAGACCTACGATCACGTTTAAAGTCTCAACACCTGCATGAAGCAGAAACTCACCACGTATAATCAACCAGACTAGACCATCAGCAAAACCACCATGAGAAATACTCATCATTTATTAGCAACAGCATAACGATGTTATTAAAAAGAATCCACAGACTTATTGTACTTTAAAAATGTTGAAATTATATCAAATGCACACATTCATTTGAATATTTAGTTTTAAACATATTGTCGCGGACTGAGTTGGACTGGCTGGCTGTTGGGTCGCGTTAAAAGTTCTGGAGTTCATTAAACGCATCAAGCAGAGATCTGATTGGCTCTCAGTTCTGTTGCTCAGCCTGTTGTTAGGGGGTTTGGACCAATGGGGTTCAGCAAAGGCCGAATAAGGGAAATGGGAGGGCTGGAGCGCGAGCAGGTGAATATAAAGTTGGGAGAAGCGCTCTCGTCTCGGCGGGAGAGATTTAGGAGTTGCTGAATTAATTGTTCGGCGTTTGTTGTGGTCTACAGTAACCAGAATAAAGAACCTTAAAAGAGGTTAAGTCTCCGTGCCTCAGTGTGGGAAAGGGACACTACATTATTGTACGGCTCTTTCGAAATTACAATTAGAAATATGTGGCGTTTATGGCTCTCTCGGCCAAAAAGGATTCCGACCCCTGGTTTAGAGCAGTGTTTTTCAACCAGTGCGCCGCGGCACACTAGTGTGCCGTAGGAGATGGTCAAGTGTGCCGTGGAAAATTGCCCTCATTAATTGATCTAAAAACATTTCCCATCTCCAGGAAATCAGCTCTTTGTTCATCCAAACAGGTCCTGATAAAACACTGAGTAGTTAGGAATATGAAAGATCATGAAATACTTTTTTTCTTTGTGTTTATTTGATTCTATTAAAGACATTTTTATAAAAATGACGGTAACGCGATTTAGCTGCAGCTATAACTGTTATCTGAAAAGTCCCGCAGCTTCTTGAAGGCTTAATCACATATCATCTGTCTGACCAATCAGAAGTGTTTAAAGTATTCACTTCCTTGTTCCAATTTAGCTCATAACTCACTCAGTTCCAACAAAAATACCAGCTAAAGCTCGTCTTTAGCGGTGTAGCTTTCCACAGAATTCGGTATCAGACCGTGGAACAAGTGAACAAAACCATGAAGCTCAGAGACGCGAGTCTTTCTGCCGTTTTCTGGCAGTTTTAACACTACATCTCCCATGATGCGTTGGCTTAAAGGGACGGGACAGCGCCTCAGCGTACAATGAGTCGTCCTTGTAACACGTCTTGAAACCACAACAAACATACAGTTTGTATGTAACTTAAGTTTTATTACATCTTTTAGAAAAAACGTCTGCAACTTTCTGCTTTTTCTGCCACAATTATCACAAAAATGCACGTCAGATTGCCGGGGGGGGGGGGGGGGGGGGGGGGGGGGGGGGGGGCTGTAGATCAAAACAGACTATGAGTTTCTGCTTTTTTTTTTTGGGGGGGGGATGCTGGTGTGCCGCGGGATTTTTGTCAAGGTTAAAGTGTGCCGTGGCTCAAAAAAGGTTGAAAAACACTGGTTTAGAGGATGGATGGATGGATGTTGAATTCTCAGTGTCAGAGAGATCTGGTCTATTCAAGCAACAATTTTTTTCCCTTGTTGAGTGGTGCATTTCTTTATCAATGTATTGATTGTTTGTTTGTTAATTATTTAAACTCAATCATCCTGCTATACTGTAGCAAGTTCAAGATGCATTTTGTAAAGGACACTCTCTGGAAACATATGTAACAGTTATGATGCGTTTATTGCAAGTACTGGTAAAAATGAATATCATGTAAAAGACCAAAACAAACTTGACAAGATTCCATTCAATAAAATGAGATTTTGTTGACTATGGAGAGCAAAACATTTCACCGAAGCCCCCCGCTTGAACAAGACTAAAAGTGTTTAGCACCATCACTGTTTATAAAATATGGTAACATTTGGTATTCACTTATTAGAATGTAGCTACAGTGGTCTAGTCTGGTTTGCTTTGCTTGATAACCTGTTGCAAACGGTAATTAGAAAAAAATATTAAATAGTGAGCCAAGTTCATCAGAGATCCAATTCATTCCCCCACTTTTCCAACATTTCTTCTGCAACCTTACTGAGTTCTTCACTGGATGCAATTTAAAAAAAAAAGTTTGTAGAATCTGATTGTTACCTTCTTCTGATTCTTTCAGTGTTTGGTGCATGAAGGATTTAAGTATTGCACAATGAGGAGGTCCGGTCTTGTTCCCTTTTTAATATTAAGAAGGATCACGACAGGAGATTTCTTGACCTGTATTGTTGATTTTTTTTTATCACCTTTTGAGCTTATCTGCTACAATGTTTTTCTTTATTTCTTTTTTTTAATTGTGTGTTTTTTTAACATTTCTTGCAGATGCTGTTTATACAGAATTTGTTGAAATTAACTAATTTTTATTATACCAGCAGTCTTTATTTTTGCTGTTAAGGGGACTTCTGAGTATCATCAGGCTCACTCAACAAAAGAAAAGAAAAAAGCAAGTTTACAATTTTTTTCAAGCTTTTTGAGATTTTTCTTTGCGATATATTATGAACAAATGTCTTCATGCTAATTTTCACTCTCTCCTGTAGAAGACACATCGTCTGTTCATAAACAGGAAGTGTGCAGTGTCTTGATTCAGCTTATTTGTATTTGCTACAGGAAACAACTGCAGCATTCACATCTGATTGTTCAAGATGGCAGCGCTGTTCTTTTCGTTGTTGCTGTTCGTTGTTATTGCCTGGTCAGGTAAGACCTCTTCTTTATATGTTTATTACCTCAAAGGATAGCTAAAAAATGCAAATGACTTATTTTTTTTATTTTGATTTGAGTTTTTTTTCCTTAAATTTTATTTCTGTAGCTGTTTTGTCTTTCAGGAATCTAAAATAATGATTCTTATTCTGACACTTAACATCTTTGTTCTTCCAATTATGTGTAAAAAATTTGAGGAGCTGAATAGAACAGTTATTTTTTCTTTCTTTCTTCATATTTTCACATTTCTGATGACAATTTTCCTCTTTTTATTGCAGAGGGCAAAAACATTTATTCTCGATACGAAGGTGAAAATGTCACTCTGACATGTTCATCAAGTACAAATACTGGCTACATTGGATTATATCTGTATCATTCTTTAAATGAGACAAAAGAGGTTTTGTTCTTTAACAGTCAGTCTCCAGAACCTTCTGTTCGAGCTAACTACAAAGGCAAAATTGTCTGGAATGGATCTTTCACAACCCTCAACATCACATTGACAAACCTGACTGCCAACAGTGAGGGTATCTACACCTGCGAGTACAAATCACATTCACACGAACCTCGGACGTCCCAAATCTACGGACTTCATATCAAAGGTTTGTTTCCCTTTCTTTTTCAACAGTTCAAGAATAGTTGCATCCAAACCCTTGTTAGGATAAGTGCCTATTAATTACATGTGTATGAATGTGTTTATTTAAGCACAGTTGCAGCTAACGCAATCTAGCTCTGCAATTGCCAGTTGTAGGAGAACATTTATTTTGGAAAACTGGGAACTTTGTTCTGCTTTTTAATATTGTCTTATGGTTGAATGAACCCAAAGCACAATTTTTTTAAACGTTTTAGTCAAACTGTTCAAACACACCTGATCCAGCTCATTGAAAAGGTCCGTAGATACTGATGCTCTATCAGAAATGTTGAAGCAAAGAAAAAGCACAACATACATGCAGGATCATTGTGATCCTTGAGAAATTCTGTCTTTTGCACCACGGAAGACGGAAGATGCACCACGGCCGCCCTACCGCCGTGGTGCAGCGGTAGGGCGGCCGACCCATGATCGTAAGATTGCAGGTTCGATTCCCGCCTTGCAAGCCCATGTGTCGAAGTGTCCTTGGGCAAGACACTGAACCCCACCTTGCCTCTGGTGGGAGGTTGGCGCCAGTGTTCAGCAGCGGAGCCGCCATCAGTGTGTGAATGTGTGTGTGTGACTGGGTGAATGGGACTGTGACTGTAAGCGCTTTGGGCCTTCGTAAGAAAGTAGAAAGCGCTATATAAGTATACGCCATTTACCATTTACCATTTTACTCTTTAGTTTTATTCTAGGATGTTGAGATGTGAGCACTGAATACATGGCATCTTCAGGTCTGAGCACCCAAAAGTGCAAGCAAAATGACATTCCTGTCTCGTGCTACCAATTTTAATTTGTTTGCTTTCGAAAATAATATTGTTACAATGCTAACGTGACAAGTAAAAGGAGAAAACGCCGAGAGAACAATTTTTTAAAATTGCAGATAAAAGAAAATCACAAAGCAGCTTTTTACGGAGCCCCGAAAGCAACATAAAGGTTAATTGAAAAAAATCATTTGTAGTGGTTTCTTATGCGCACGAGAAAAAAATCTATGTAAAAAAAAGGCTTATGTCCATCATTTACCCTTTCAAATTAACATAAAACAAAATAATGTCATGTGTAAAAGTTTGGGCACCCTGCAGAATTTAAAACAAGCATCGCCCCTTTTGGAAAAACCTCAGCATGGCAGTGTTTGATTGTTCACAATTAACAATTGCAAAGACGAGGTGATTTCAATCTGTAAGATTTAACCCTTTTGCTATCCTTGGCACTTCAACATTGGGAGTTGGGTCATCTAGACCCACTAGAAATCTTTCCACCTTTATCCACCTTTGTCATGGTAGGGAGAACAGGTCAATGTGAGGCTGGGGTCGTTTTAAATAGCACAAGGATTGTAATAATCTGATCTCATGTAATCCATGGAAACCAGTGAAGATCACAAATCTTTGAAGAAAAAAGGTTCAGCGCACTGTCTAGTGGGTCTAGATGACCCAACTCCCAATGTTAAAGTGCCTAGGATAACACAAGGGATAAACAAGCCTGGTGCATTTTGGAAACAAGTTCTGTTAACTGACAAGTTTTCTTCAACTTTTTGGGCGGAATGAGCGAAGGCACGTTTGGAAAATAAAAGGCAGAGAGTTTAATGATAAGAATCACTGTCTGACTTTTAGGCAATCGATCATGCTTTGGGGTTGGGTTTCAGCCAGCAGAGGATGACTTCTACAAATGGATGGTGATCCTAAACACACCTCAAAATCCACACTGGTGCACACTAAGAGGCAGAAAATGAAGGTTTTGCTGTGGCCTTCCCAGTCATTTGACCTCAACATCATTGACCATAGACCTGAAGAAAGCAGTGTGTGACAGACATCCCAGAAGAGTGGTAAGACTTTTGTAAAGAAGACGATGAAGATCCCTCAAACATTAATTCAGAGACTTTTGGGTTGCTTCAAAAAGTGTTTACAAGCTGTGATACTTGCCAAGGGGGCAATACAAAGTAACTCTGCAGGGTGTCCAAACTTTAAGACACGGAAATATAATGTTTTGGGTTTTTTGAAAGGGTAAATTATGGAAATAAAGCCTTTTTTTTAACATGTTACAAGAATGTCTCATATGTAATCAGATGTTGTTTGAAGATTTTCCATCTTCCATTGGCTTCTTTAAACACAATAACTTTTTACCTGAGGTGCCCAAACTTTCAATCCCTGCTCTAGCTCTTCGTGCACTTGATAAACCAGTACTAATTTTCTTTTTAAATTTTGTTTTGTGTTGTTTTGAAAATGTAAATGAAGGAAATGAAGCCTAATGTTTTTTGACAAATAAAAATAATTTTTCGTCTATAATCTGATGCCGTTGAGAGATTTTTCAATGTTTTTTTGTGTATTTAGACTCAGGCAACCCTGAGTTTTTTTTTGCCAATGTGATGATAAAATACTACGGAGCCCGTGACCTGACATGTATAAAATAATAAATAGCAAGCAAAAGAGCTCCCTTGGCGGCCCGGAGCTCGTAGGAGCTATGTCCGGTATAGCGAAGCAGCAAACTTGGGCATTTTCATCTAGACAAAAGTAAATCGATCCTTCTTGTTTTTATTTTTCCCCTCTTGAACGAATGTGGGTCACAGAGACACGGAGTTAGTGGCAGAAAGCGGCTTTTGCAGCTGGCATGGAGTGCGTATGTGAATGAATCCAGACAAGGAGACCTAAATACCGATGCTTTTGTGCTTTTTAAAATAAATACATTTGATCTCTAAACATCATCCGTGTCTTCCATGCACACGCAGACAGAAATGTGAAGGTATCTGCTATAAATCCAAATATTGCTCACATCCGTGTTTGTGAATGACTTATGACGTGAATAATTATTTCGTTCGCACAAATTAATTAACGTGTCGGAACGATATTTTAATTTGTGGGAACGAGATAATAATTATTTTACCCATGTCAGGTCACGGGCTCAGTAAAATACAGACTAAAGACCAAAACGGAAGTAGAAGCCTCTCTACAATAAATGATTTGCTTTAAGTATTTTGATAAAGTCAGAAGATTTTATTTGCTGGACTAATGCTTGTCTTAATTCTACAGGCCTTACAGAGCAGAAATGCAACACGATAGAGTCGTCTAAAGATTGCCCCCCAGATTCACCCATCCTGATGACAGCTATTGTTCTCATTTGTATCTTCTTCATGGTGGTGATAGCGTTTATCCTGGCATTACCAAAGGTAAGTTTACATCTATTTCCACCATTTCAAACTGTTTGTATTGATGAAATTACTACTTTACTACATGCAGTCTTGTTTATGCAGTCATGCATAAGGCACTTGCTGCTAAATGTAACATTGGAGGATCTAAGTCCTTATTTAATAATATTAAATGTTAGTAACCAATCAAGTATACAATCATAAAAATTAAAAAAAAAAAGTGAGATTACTTGTTTTTCCCCAAATTGTTTATATTTTTATAGAGTTATTCATCGTTATCATTTGTAGATCTGATCACATGATAACCACAATAAAAGACAGAGAATATGTCTTCCATATGATGAGGAACTTGGCGCACCATCAGTATACCACTACTGTGCAGGCTAAACAACCACATAAAAATATAACATCCAATAAAAACAAAAAATCTAGTTCAAAAAATAAAAGTAAGAAAAAATGGATTCCCCTGTTTAATGGGTCATAAAACATTGTTTACCTGTCATGAATATCAGCAGCTAGAGTATCACAAAACAGATGCTAAAATGCAAACACAGCATCTCTAAAATAATAACAATAACAGAAAAACTGTCTTGATTGACAACATAACGGTAAAATGGCAACAGCAACAATCATTTAGTTGTTGGATTTTATTTATGATTTCCTGCAGGACAAATTTGTGCTTCAGGACCAAAAGGCAACTCAATATTATTGATGCAACGTGGGATGTTTTAGGCTTTTCCCTTAGTTATTATACAATATTAGTAGTTTAAAAGCCAGAATTTAGGGAATTGTGTTTATCTTATCGGCGTGAAAGCACTGTGTTTTTTTTCTTAAGGTAGCAAAAACTGACATTGTGACAACAAATAACGTTGTTAATGGAGTTTCTTTTTTTTAATAACTACAGTAGAGACACAAAATTATGAGACAACACACAACTGTGCGTTGGATGACAAACTCATTTTTGAGAACTTATTTGTAAAACATTTTCTATTCTTCTTGACTCAGGAGTGCTCACTTGAGACCAGAGCAAACATTTCAAGACATTTGTTGGGAGAAGTTTTAAACACTTTAAAATTCATACGATTTGCAGTTTGTTTCAAGCTTCTGCAATTTATTGCGATACAACCCCAAACTGAGAAAGGATGTAGGGAGCTTTAGATGATTAAAAGTTTTCCATTAGTTCAAATATTTCCATCTGAAGTCTTTCAGTTTTTCACAAATCAAGAGAAAATAATTGATCAATTTTGAAAAACATAAAAACTAATTAGCAGGTGGATAGATGAGACTGGGGATCTGCTTTTTTTGACGTTGGTAAGGAACAACAAGACTAAGGTTTTTCCAAACTCTGTTAAGATACACAACCTTTAAAACAGTTATTTACAGTACTTGTATCTACATATGTAGGATGGTTCCATCGCATAACGTTTTGTTAAAATGTTCATCCATACTTAATTCTTTGAATTGCAGACGACTTCCCAAGAGGTTTTTTCAATTCTGAAAAGCTTCAATTCTTTAACTTCAGTTAAAATGTTTGAGCATGCAAATGATTTCAGGTGTATTCCTACAGATACGCCACTAAAAATAGTATATTTGTGAAATTTGAGAGCAAGAACAAAGTTTTTTTGCATGGAAAACAAGTTAAACAACAGGAAGCTTTACCGACTCATAGAAGCTAGAGAACTTTGGTTGGCAGAGGAAGGAAACATGAGACCGCAAAGCAGACAGAACCAAACAAGAGTATGAAAACAGCGCAAGCTTGCATGGCAAAGTGAGAAATCGTTGTGAAGAATGTAACCACAAATTCCTGTACATATAGTGCATTGACAGGCAGTGTTGTGCTTTTTTCATTTAAACCAAACCTTCTTCAATATCAGAGATGTGTCAGTCTACAAATTTCCTCTGAACAAACATAACTTTCTAAAACTAAAGCTAAAATTACCAACATTCTGAGAATTTTTGTGTCCTGTAAACTCAATTAAAGTTTGTCACAATCTTAGCATTTATCAGAAACTTTTTTAGACGTTGGAATGTGTTGAGCACCCAAATTGTTTAAAAAAAAATCATCTCTCATAAATGTATAAAAAGATCATACAATTTTGAAAAACTTGCACACAGATTTTAAATGAGCCATTATGTTATTAAATATTTTTCTTTTTGCTTTAAGAAAAGCTGTTCATTACCTGCTAAAAACAGCTTTTTAAAATAATCATGTTACTCACGTTTAATATTATTATAATTCTATGGCTTTTTGCAGAAACTCTGATTTCAAAATCGATATTCTCCTGAGTAGCTTTGTTTTTATTTCATGTTGCTGTTTTTCAGAATGACTTATTTATTTCGTAATGAGCTTTTTCAGCAGAATGGGTCTTTCTAACAAACAAATTGGCTGATCCATGGAAATCGACTCTTATACTTTGATACCCGCTCTGTGGTATGAAAGCAATATTTACATCTTTTTTTCTTATCAACAGATAAAACAAAGAATGTACAGGGGAAAGACCACAGAACAGAATGCCACAAAAAGTCCTGGAACCTCCACTGAATATGTGTATGAAGACATGAGAAAGAACCCTATGTACTCCCGTGTTGGTCATCAGCCGTGCCCACAAGCCTGACAAACTAGAGCAGCATTACTGTAAAAACTTTTTCCAAACAGAATTTGACATAAGGTTCATGTTTTTTTATTGTCTATTCTTGTCAATTCACTCTCTTGGCATTCTCTTGATGAGCTTCAAGAGGTAGTCACCTAAAATGGTCTTCCAACAGTCTTGAAGTAGTTCCCAGAGATGCTTACCACTTGTTGGCCCTTTTGCCTTCAATCTGCGGTCCAGCTCACCCCAAACCAGCTTGATTGGGTTCAGGTCCAGTGACTGCTGAGGCCAGGTCCTCTGGCTCAGTGCCCCATCACTCTCCTTGGTAAAATAGCCCTTACACAGCCTGGAGGTGTGTTTGGGGTCATTGTCCTGTTGAAAAATAAATGATGGTCCAACTAAACGCAAACCGAATGGAATAGCATGCCGCTGCAAGATGCTGTGGTAGCCGTGCTGGCTCTGTATGCCTTCAATTTTGAATAAATCCTCAAAAGTGTCACCAGCAAAGCACCCCCACACCATCACAACTTCTCCTCCATGCTTCACGGTGGGAACCAGGCATGTAGAGTCCATCCGTTCACCTTTTCTGCATCGCACAAACACACGGTGGTTGGAACCAAAAATCTCAAATGTGGCCTCATCAGACCAAAGTACAGATTTCCACTGATCTAATGTCCATTCCTTGTGTTCTTTAGCCCAAACAAGTCTCCTCTGCTTGTTGCCTTTCTTTAGCAGTGGTTTCCCATTAGATATTCTACCATGAAGGCCTGACTCCCAGTCTCCTTTGAACAGTTGTTGTAGAGATGAGTCTGATGCTAGAACTCTGTGTGCCATTGACCTGCTCTCTAATCTGAGCTGCTGTTAACCTGTGATTTCTGAGGCTGGTGACTCGGATGAACTTATCCTCTGCAGCAGAGGTGACTCTTGGTCTTACTTTCCTGGGGCGGTCCGCATGTGATGCAGTTTCTTTGTAGCGGTTGATGGTTTTTGTGACTGCACTTGGGGACACTTTCAAAATTTTCCCAATTTTTAGGACTGACTGACCTTCATTTCTTAAAGTAATGATGGCTACTCGTTTTTCTGTACTTAGCTGCTTTTTTCTTGCCATAATACAAATTCTAACAGTCTATTCAGTAGGACTATCAGCTGTGTATCCACCTGACTTCTGCACAACACAACTGATGGTCCCAACCCCATTTATAAGGCAAGAAATCACACTTATTAAACCTGACAGGGCACACCTGTGAAGTGAAAAACATTTCATGTGATTGCCTCTTGAAGCTCATCAAGAGAATGCCAACAGTGTGCAAAGCAGGAATCAAATCAAAAGGTGGCTACAATGAAGAACCTACAATATGACATATTTTCAGTTGTTTCACACTTTTTTGTTATGTACATAATTCCACATGTGTTAATCCATAGTTTTGACACCTTCAGTGTGAACCTACAATCTTCATAGTCATAAAAATAAAGAAAACTCTTTAAATGAGAAGGTGTGTCCAAACATTTGGTCTGTACTGTATATTGTTAAATGTTACATGGATTAAAGGTCTGTGTTATCATTTTTGAAATGTCAAGTCCATTAGTACTATTTTTTTCATATTATGGTTGAAAACAAGAGGTGCTGTGAAAAAGAAAGAGCTTTATTTGGTGTTTGCAATTTTGTCTCTGCATGCAATGAGAAGCTGACCACCTCAACACCAAAGAGTAGACTGCTTTATTCTATTTTCAAATAAAAACCCAACATGGAGTCAGAGCAACTTCTCAACCAACTAAAGGAAAAAAAAGAGGAGATGATGGATGCATATGGTGAACCAGTACCACCGAGGAGTCATTTCAAGCAACAAGTGGAACTCGTGTTCTCAGGACCAGAAAAGAAAAACTGTTTTCTCTTAGATTTGAAGGCAGGACTTAGACAACGGTTAGGATTTAACATGATGATGCCAAGCTGTTGCAAATGAATTTTTAAGAGATTTCCTGCATGTTTGACACCAAAATCTAATCTCAGATTTGCATATCGAAGTTCAAGACTCAGGGAAGCTGTGTGAACATTTTATCACAGAACTCAGTCTGCATAAAAGGACTGTGGTTATGCAAACAGGAATAAAATGGTTAGAGTTCTTGCGATAAACTAACCTAAACTAAGCGATAAGATACAAAAAGCCCAAAGCAAACCTTAAATAAAGCCACTGATAAAACCTAAAAGATGTAGAAGGTTCACCATCTTCCATAAGTGTAAATTGTCATGGCCAGCGATACATAGAATAGCTTCTCAATTGAAGGCCCACAACATGCTACAAAAAGCCTTCAGAGTACACGGAGAGAACTGTTGTAAGAACATGGATAGTGCAGCACAAACAAGCTAGATTTAAAATTAGAGGTGTTAAATTATTAATCGCGATTAATTAATTACAGATTATTATGCACATTGTTTTTTTATTATGATGTCTCATTTTTAATCTATAGTCATTATTTATTATGTAGTTTAAGTGATAATGCCTGACGAGGTGTCCATTTTGTAAGGGTTAATGGCCTACGAAGTGTGCATTATGAACTTTTAACGTACGCCGTGGAAGCCTCAACCGTCTGACGCGACAAGTGATAATGCACACTTCGAAGGCCATTCACCCGCTTATAACATGGCCATTTACAAAAGAAATAAATATTTCTGTCATGATTTCAAGGCAGGGCGAACCCAGATGCTGGAACCCAGAAAGAGGTCCGGAACGTGGCAGGTAAGAAGGATTTATTATTTTCTTTGAGGCTGGCAAAGAGGGTTGGCGAGAGGTGATCCAGATGGATAGTCTGTGGCACGGCTGGAGGTGCGGACGCGGCGGTTCACTGATCCTTCCCGACAGCAGGCTGGAGAATGTGCTGACGTCACTCTTGGACAGGATTCCTGGGACAAGGAAACACGATTTAGCGCTAGAACTAGAAATTCAACAAGATGGGCTAGAGCTAGACGAGACCAGGCTAGTCACCAAAGAAGGGCAACGATCTGGCGCTGATTATTGGCGTTGGGTCTCCTTTTAAGCAGCAGAGGTTGATGAGTTGAGTGACGGCAGCTGGAGAATAATCAGGAGCAGAGTGGAGCCAAGCTGGAGGGGGAGGAGTCTGACAGAGGCACCATGACAGTACCCCCCCCTCAACGACCGCCTCCAGGCGGTCCCGGACGCAGATCCGGGTGGGCACGATAGAAGTCAGCGATCAGGGAAGGGTCCAGGATGAGGGAACGGGAGACCCAGGAGCGTTCCTCTGGACCGTAACCCTCCCAATCCACCAGGAACTGGTGGCCACGACCCCGGCGCCGGACGTCCAGAATGCGGCTGACCGTATAGGCAGGCGCACCATCAATGAGCCGGGCGGGTGGTGGGGATGCGGAAGGCGGGCAAAGCATGCTGTCCTGAACAGGCTTGAGCTGAGACACATGGAACGAAGGGTGAATCTTGAGAGCCGCAGGTAATCGTAGCCGGACACAGGAGGGACTGATAACCCTTTCGATGGTGTAGGGACCAATATAACGAGGAGCAAGCTTCCGAGAGGTGGCATGAATGGGTATGTTCCGCGAGGACAACCAAACCCTCTGACCTGGCTGGTAGGTAGGGCCCACCACCCTGCGACGATTGGCTGTACGGCAGTTGCTCTCCTTGGTGCGGAGGAGAGCAGCCCTGGTCAGATGCCAGATGTCTTGGCATCTCTTGAGGTGGTCCTGAACCGAGGGCACTGCCAAGTCCAGTTCATGAGAGGGAAACAGCGGTGGTGGGTACCCGAGGGCCGCCTCAAACGGAGACAAACCTGTGGCGGTGGAAGGGTGAGTATTATGCGCATATTCAGCCCAAACCAAGTACCTTGACCAGTCCGTAGAATTGCGGTCAACGAGGCAGCGAAGGGAGGCCTCGAGCTCCTGATTGACACGCTCAGCCTGCCCGTTAGATTGGGGATGGTATCCGGAAGTAAGGCTGATGGTGGCGCCCAAGGCTGTGCAGAAGGCCTTCCAGACTTGAGACACGAACTGGGGTCCGCGGTCTGAGACGATGTCCGATGGCAGCCCGTGATGGCGAAACACGTTGTGAACCAGAGCGTCAGCAGTTTCAGTGGCTGTAGGCAACTGAGGGAGGGGAATGAAATGCACGAACTTGGAGAAACGATCAATGACAGTCAAGATTACAGTGTTACCCTGAGAGACGGGAAGGCCAGTGACAAAGTCGACAGCTATGTGAGACCAAGGACGGCTGGGAGTGGACAGTGGATGGAGCAAACCGGATGGAGGACGGTTGGAAGTTTTGGAGCGGGCGCAGGTCGAACAGGCAGCCACGTACTCTTTGACGTCTTTGGCCATCGAAGGCCAGTAGAAGCGTCGACGGAGAAGATGTAGAGTTCTGGCTACACCACCATGACAGGCGATGCGAGACGCATGAGCCCAGGTAATAGCGTCGGACCTTAAAGATCGAGGCACATACAAGGTACCAGGAGGAGGATCAGGATGGTCAGTGTCCTCACCTTGAGCCTGAATGACTTTAGTCTCGATGTCCCAGGTGAGTGCCCCAATTATGCATGTGGAGGGGATGATGTTGGTAGCGGAGTCAGGATCGTCGGAGGAGCTGTATTGGCGGGAAAGGGCGTCTGGTTTTATGTTGCGACTGCCTGGTCTGTAGGTAATGGAAAAATTAAAACGGTCAAAAAACAAACACCAGCGGGCTTGACGAGAGTTCAATCTTTTAGCAGTACGGAGGTATGCAAGGTTCTTGTGATCCGTCCAGACTATAAATGGTTGTGCCGCTCCCTCCAGCCAGTGCCGCCACTCCTCCAGAGCAAGTTTGATGGCGAGTAATTCACGGTTTCCCACGTCGTAATTTCTTTCTGAGGGGGTGAGTTTCTTAGAATAAAAAGCACAGGGTTTGAGCTTCCCGGTTTTCTCCTCCCGCTGGGAAAGGACCGCCCCAACCCCAGTGTCCGAAGCGTCGACCTCTACAACAAACTGCCTGGTAGGATCAGGTTGTATTAGGATGGGAGCAGACACAAAAAGTTTCTTGAGGGTGTCAAAAGCATGCTGGGCCATGGTGTTCCATTGAAAAGATCTGGTGGTAGATGTGAGCTAGGTGAGTGGAGCGGCGATACTACTATAATTCCTAATGAAACGACGGTAAAAGTTTGCAAATCCGAGAAATTGCTGTAGTTTTCTGCGTGTGGTGGGGGGTTCCCACTGGGAAACTGCTTTGATCTTAGCTGGATCTGGACGGATACCGCCTGCCTCGAAAATATACCCTAAAAAAGGGATGACAGATGAGTGGAACTGGCATTTCTCGGCCTTGACGAATAGCTGATTCTCTAAGAGCCTTTGCAAAACCTGACGAACATGAGCTGGGTGTTGACTGGGGTCTTTGGAGTAGATGAGAATGTCATCGAGATAGACAAACACGAAACGGTTGATAAAGTCGCGGAGAACGTCATTGACAAGACGCTGAAAAACTGCGGGGGCGTTAGTAAGGCCGAAGGGCATGACAAGATATTCAAAATGACCCAGGGGAGTACTAAACGCGGTTTTCCATTCGTCCCCCTCCTTAATCCGGACCAGATGATAAGCGTTACGTAAATCGAGTTTGGAAAAGATGCGGGCCTCCTGGATGGAGTCGAAAACGGAACTAATGAGAGGGAGAGAGTACTTGTCTTTGATGGTTATTTGATTAAGTTCGCGATAGTCGATACAGGGCCTGAGAGATTTGTCTTTTTTCTGTACGAAAAAAAACCCGGCACCGACGGGGGAAGATGAGGGGCGAATGTGACCGGAGGTGAGGGCCTCCTGTATGTAACTCTCCATGGCGGCCTTTTCGGGCCCGGAAAGATTAAATAGTCGACCCTTAGGAAGGGGGGCGCCTTCCAGTAAGTTGATGGTACAGTCATACGGCCTGTGGGGGGGGAGCGAACTGGCTTTGGATTTGCTAAAGACAGTGCGTAAATCGTGGTAACATTCAGGGACGTTAGAAAGATCAATCTGCTCAGGAGTAATCACCGGGGTGACATCCACTGAAGGAATGGCAGAGAGCATACAGTTAGCGAGGCAGAATTTGCTCCAATCAGTAAGCCGGTGATTA
Source organism: Oryzias latipes (assembly GCF_053564925.1). Classification (NCBI taxonomy): domain Eukaryota; kingdom Metazoa; phylum Chordata; class Actinopteri; order Beloniformes; family Adrianichthyidae; genus Oryzias; species Oryzias latipes. Next base: position 34,195,262 of record NC_136237.1, on the reverse strand, counting down.
CTCCAATCAAACTGAGGATTATGATGTTGTAACCACGAAAACCCCAATACGACTGGGTTCTGAGGGGAGTGGGTAACAAAAAACCGGGTGGACTCACGATGGTTGCCGGAGGTGACGAGAAGAACGGGTTTGGTGCGGTGAGTGATGATAGACAGATGCTGACCACCCAAACCAGCGGTTTTGACCGGGACTTGAAGTTCTTCTGTGGGCAGAGACAGCCGAGAAACAAGGCTTTGGTCTATGAGACTCTGTTCAGCTCCAGAGTCAATGAGGGCCTGGGACTCAACAATCTTGGATGCATGACATAACTTGACAGGAACATAGAGGAAGTGCTTGGAAACAGGGGATCTATCACCCGCCCGCGGCCTGTCGTCTAGCGGGGGGCTGCAAAGTTTAAACGTACTGCACACTGATTGACAAGATGTCCAGTTTTACCGCAATAGAAGCACGCACCTTCAGCTCGACGTCTCTGCCGCTCCTCGGAAGAGAGCTTGGAGTGCCCGATCTGCATGGGTTCCTCAGGAGAACTGCTGGAATGTTCAGACGTGTGAGCAGGTGAAGAGTGCGGCGCATTACCTTGGGCTGAACGCACGGGACTTTTGCGGGGATGTGTAGTCCGTTCATGACGTCTCTCTTTTAGGCGGGTGTCTGAGCGCAGGGCAGCGGTGACGAGATCCTCAAACGAGTGGGTCTCCGGTTGCGTACATAGATGGTCCTTAATGTCATCATTCAGGGATTGATAGAACACTCCTCGTAACGCGGGATCGGTCCATCCTGCCTCCACTGCCAGGATTCTGAAATCTATGACATGGTCGCTGACTGACCGGTTACGTTGTTTCATGGTTAGCAGCTTACGTGTGGCCTCTTCCTGCTTTTTAGGATGATCAAACACCAGCTGAAACTCCCGTATGAAATGTTCAAAAGAGAGATGAGAAGTTGGGTTGACTGCTAAGAACGCCTGAGCCCACTGTAAGGCCTTGTTGCGAAGAGAATTAACAACCAAGGTTATTTTGCTAAGGTCGGACTGATAATAACTAGGAGCTTGTTGGAATAACAAACGACACTGGAGTAGGAAGCCACCATATGCCTCAACGTCGCCGAAGAATGGCTCAGGTTGCAACCGGAAGTTTTCCGGGCTTGGAGAGGAAACGGAAGTGACGGCGTTACTAGGAGCCGGAAGCGTAGCCGTAGCAGCGGGGCTAGCTACCCGACCAGATAAATCCATTAAAGTCTGTGTTAAACTATCCAGGCGCTGAAATAGTTCCTGCTGGGCGGACGCAACTTGTGAGAGTGCGTCGGCTTGACGCCCTAACGCGATACCTTGTTGACTGACCGCGTAGCGGAGTCCCTCCGGGTCAGCTGGGTCCGGGGTATGGCCAGATCGTTCTGTCATGATTTCAAGGCAGGGCGAACCCAGATGCTGGAACCCAGAAAGAGGTCCGGAACGTGGCAGGTAAGAAGGATTTATTATTTTCTTTGAGGCTGGCAAAGAGGGTTGGCGAGAGGTGATCCAGATGGATAGTCTGTGGCACGGCTGGAGGTGCGGACGCGGCGGTTCACTGATCCTTCCCGACAGCAGGCTGGAGAATGTGCTGACGTCACTCTTGGACAGGATTCCTGGGACAAGGAAACACGATTTAGCGCTAGAACTAGAAATTCAACAAGATGGGCTAGAGCTAGACGAGACCAGGCTAGTCACCAAAGAAGGGCAACGATCTGGCGCTGATTATTGGCGTTGGGTCTCCTTTTAAGCAGCAGAGGTTGATGAGTTGAGTGACGGCAGCTGGAGAATAATCAGGAGCAGAGTGGAGCCAAGCTGGAGGGGGAGGAGTCTGACAGAGGCACCATGACAATTAATCAGTTTTTAGTCCTTAATTCTTGTTTTTTTTTTCAATTTGGATCGCTTTTCTCACAAAAAGCAGACTATGTGTTACGTGGCGCGGCGCCTTGTAAGGTTACCGTGACAAGGCACCGCACAACCGCTGCAGTAAAGATTCGGCGATATAAAGCGATATATATGGTGATGGTCTCGATTGGTTAAACAAAGCATCAGTTCAGAGAGAAAGTGCACCTCTTACTGGTTGTTTTTGTCCAGATGATGAAGCTAATGTTTGTTTTAGAGAAGCCAGCACAGTGATATAGAACATTTATGCTATCTGACCGGAACTACTTTTATATCACTGTGGTATATCACTTTTAATCCACACCCAGCAACCAATCATAATAGAGTATGCACTCGGACCATGGTATAATAAAGGATAATAAGCTATGGTATGCATTATCAAAAAATGACGCACGCCGTGGAAGGCTGAACCATCCGACACGAAGCAGAGAATTGTTGCTTCCGCGAAGTGCGTTTGACGCGTTATCATAACAGCTACTCTACCTGCACCAACTTTGCCCTGACGCTCTTTTAAACATCCCAAGCTAAACAAAGCATCAGTTCACCTCTTAACACTTGTTTTTGTCCAGATGATGAAGCAAATGTTTTTCAAAGAAATAAAGTCTAGATAATTCAGTTCCTCCGGTGTCACCTCCTCATGACTCATCTTCTCCTTCTCCTCTTCTCTTCTTCTCCTCTGCTGTATCCCAGTCTTCAAAGTGATTAAAATTCACCAAACTATAAAATCACTCGTCTTTTAGAGTGTCTTGTTGTTGTAAGAAACTAAGTAAATCATGTCAACATATGTTTTATGAATTAATGTAGAAGTTTCTGGTTAATATTGTAACGCCCAGCTGGTACGTCACTTGCAGCAGAAAATACAGGAGCCAAGCTGTCAATCAGTTGAACTGTCAATCAACTGGCTGTGCTGGAGAACTGTCTGTGTCCCATATACTGCACGGCCCCGAACAGTCTCAGAGAAGAGGAGGTAGAAAGAGAACCTGAGAGCCAAGTCTCCATTCCGGCATAGCAAGCCCACTTATTTTGAACACACACCATACTGAACATTTCACAGGGGTCATCAACCTCTCCCCCTCCCACACTCATGCTGCAACAACAAGAAACAAACATAACAGGAAGAATAAACTAAGGTGGAACAAAAAGACTACAATATAAAAAGAAATGTTGGCAAAAAGAAACGCTCATGCTGAGCCCTATTTGGATCAGGGGTCCGCATCCCACAATCCCCTGCTGGTAGCAGACCCAAAATGCACGTGACCGCCACTACAATATTTTTTGGATTGCTCAGAAACTGTTCCGACTGCTTTTTGATGTGTTCAATTAGAGAACTCTGGATCTGATGTTTTCTTTTCTTTTTTTCTTGATTGTTCGAGACTGACAATAATGCCCCTGGTGGTGTAAAAGTAAGAGCTGGAAGTCTTACAATAAAAAAATTAATAAACCATTTTTTAACTGTATTTTAATCATTTTTTGATCCACAATGCCAACAATTTAACCCTTTTGCTATCCTAGGCACTTTAACATTAGGAGTTGGGTCATCTAGACCCACTAGACAGTGCGCTGAACCTTTTTTCTTCAATGGTTCAATGGAACCTCACTGTTGTCCATCGATTACATGAAATCTTTCCACCTTTATCCACCTTTGTCATGGTAGGGAGAACACGTCAAAGTAAGGGTGGGGTCATTTAAGATAGCACAAAGGTAAAATAAGAAAGAAAATCCTCAAAATGCAACTTTTCACAGCAATTAGGTGACATTAAAAATAGGTCTTTGTGGTTTAAGTAATTACAGGTCATAAATAATGAAATGCACAAAAAATGTTTCACATGACAGCACTGCTTAATATTCAAAAAACCTTAACTCTTTTGCTTTTTTAAAGCTTCATATTCCAACCAGAGTAGGGTAAAAAGAAACAAACACTGGACATTCACCTGATGAAACATTTAAATCGGAGCTTTTTGTGAGCTAAGCATAGTTTCCAACGATCCAAGAATTTGATTTAGACACGACACCATGCAGCACACAAGCAATGTATGTGCAACATAACACTGGAAACATTACACATACAGACAGTTTAGCAATGGAGACCACCAGCTTTGAACATCTTCCTCCTCCTCTTGACATCAGGTGAAAATCCTTATTTAGACTAAGATGTGCCTCTTGCCACTTCACTTGTCTGAACACACCCCTGCGATATAGTAGTATGCCACTCATTGTAGCCCAATAGGGTTTGAGTCGTTTTAACAACAATTCATGTCATAATTTGTGTTTTACAATACGATCATAGTCGGTATTGATTCATTATAAATTATACGATTCATTGACCTAAAATCAATCCAAGACATATTTGGCAAAAATTCAACTTCAGCTTCAGACAAATTGATCTGGTAGAATCGTGAGAAGACAAATCGATTTATAGAGTACCGGTTAGTTGATTAATCGCTATGCCCCTATCATGTGGAGCCACAAATCAACTTGCAGACTTTCGCTTGTCTTGTGACCATGAGCTGCTTCGATCAGGTTGCTGATTATGTTTTGGGTTATACACCAACAGATGCAAGTTACCAACTTATCCGTTTACCCACCAGATGATTGTTTTTGGATTTCTTTGTTCAGTCAGGAGGTTTTTCCATTCCTCTCATCACTCCCACCTTCCTTTCTGCTTTAGAAATTTCTCCAACAAAGACCTTCAACTCACCAGTGCCTCGCACTGGACAACTAGAGCTAGACCAGGGATGGGCTAACGTTTTTACCCATGGGTCACAAAGGGTTCAACAATTTGACAAAAGGCTGGACCAGGGGAGTGTGGAGTGTTTTTTTACAGTCCACTTTATAAGAGAAAGAAATAACACGGAATCTGGATGAAAACATTGAATGCATTGATTGCTCTTCGTGCACAAACGTGTTGTTGTGCTGTTCACACTGCAACTTTGTATCTTCTCGTGCAAAGATCTGCAGCCAAAACGTGTACACTCACAATGACTGTGTTTGTCTCAAAGCCAAAAGTGAAAGTAAAGTAAAGCTTCCTCCAATGGATAGAACATTTACAGTTGGATCTAAAAATAAATTGGCTCATTATTTTGAGAGAATTTTGAAATATTAGAAAGGATCACGAAAGGAGATTTTTTGACCTGTATTGTTGATTTCTTTTTATCACTTGTTAAGCTTATTTACCGCAATGTTTTTCTTTATTTCGTTTTTTTGGGGGGGGGTTTCTTAACATTTCTTGCTGTTGCTGTTGATTCAGAATTTGTTGAACTAAAGTAATTTTTAGTATACCAGCAGTTTTTATATTTGCTGTTATGGTGACTTCTGAGTATCATCAGGCTTACCTACCCAAACAAAATAATGGTGAGTTTATTATTTTCTTTCAAGCTTTTAGAGATTTTTCTTTGCACTATATTATGAACAAATGTCTTCATGCTAATTTTCTATCTCATGTAGAAGACAGATCATCCTTTCACATCAAAACAGGAAGTGTGCAGTGTCTTGATTTAGCCTATTTGAATGTTCTAGAGGAAACAACTGCAGCATTCACATCTGACTGTTCAAGATGGCAGCGCTGTTCTTTTCATTATTGCTGTTCTGTCTTGTTGCTTGGTCAGGTAAGACCTTTTTTTATATACTTTTTTCCTCAAGGGACAGCTTAATAACGCAAGTTACTCTTTTTTCCATTTTGATTTGAGTTTTTTTCTTTAGTTTTACTTCTGCAGCTGTTGTAGCTTTCTAGAACAGCGGCAAAATTGAATGGAAGAGTTGTTTTTTTCTTTCTTCATGTTTTCACATTTCTGATGACAATTTTCCTCTCTTTATTGCAGAGGGCAAAAACATTTATTCTCGAAACGAAGGTGAAAATGTCACTCTGACGTGTTCATCAAGTACAAATACTGGCTACATTGGATTATATCTGTATCATTCTTTAAATGAGACAAAAGAGGTTTTGTTCCTTAACAGTCAGTCTCCAGAACCTTCTGTTCGAGCTAACTACAAAGGCAAAGTTGTCTGGAATGGATCTTTCACAACCCTCAACATCACATTGACAAACCTGACTGCCAACAGTGAGGGTATCTACACCTGCGAGTACAAATCACATTCACACGAACCTCGGATGTCCCAAATCTACGGACTTCATATCAAAGGTTTGTTTCCCTTTCTTTTTCAACAGTTCAAGAATAGTTGCATCCAAACCCTTGTTAGGATAAGTGCCTATTAATTACATGTGTATGAATGTGTTTATTTAAGCACAGTTGCAGCTAACGCAATCTAGCTCTGCAATTGCCAGTTGTAGGAGAACATTTATTTTGGAAAACTGGGAACTTTGTTCTGCTTTTTAATATTGTCTTATGGTTGAATGAACCCAAACCACAGTTTTTTTAATTTTTTCTTTCCATGGCTTTTGCACGTCAAACTGTTCAAACACACCTGATCCAGCTCATCATGAAGGTCCGTAGAGACTGATGCAGTAAATCAGGAATCTTGAAGCAAGAAAAAAACACAGAAAATGCAGCATTGTGATCCATGAGATATTCTGTCTTTTTTAACTCCTTAGTTTTATTCTAGGATGTTGCATTTCTAACAAAGATCTTACAAGACCCTCTGACTCAAGATGTGAGCACTGAATACATGGCAGCTTCAGGCCTAAGCATCCAAGAAGTACAAGCAAAATAAAAATCCTGTCTCATGCTAACATTTTAGATTTGATTGTTTGATTTTTGAAACTACACTCGTTAAAGTAAAAGGAGAAAATGCTGAGAGAAACATTTTTACAATTGTAGAAAAAGGAAAATCACGAAGCAGCTTTTTACAGAGCCCTGAAAGCGACATAAAGGTTTAAAAAAAATTAGTACTGGTTCGTAGAGACGGATTTTTTATTTGATTGTTTGCTTTATGAAAATTAAATCATTAGGACCCTAACGCGACAAGTAAAAGCAGAAAATGCTGAGGGAAAAATTTTGACAATTGTAGAAAAAGGAAAATCACAAAACAGATTTTTAAGGAGCCTGAAAGCAAAAAAAGGTTAAAAAAAACAACAAAAAAACACACACATTAATACTGGTTTCTCATGCGCATGAGAAACAATCTGTTGTGCACGTGAAACTACAGTGAGAATCGAAAGTTTGGGCTCCCCAGGTGAAATGTTATATTATTGTGCATAAAGAAACCAAGGAAAAATGTAAAAAATCTTCAAAAGGCCACAGATTACAGAGGAGACATTCTTGTAATATGTAAAAAGAAAAAGGCTTTCTTTCCATCATTTGCCCTTTCAAAATAACAGAAAACAAAATAGTGTTGTGTGCAAAGGTTTGGGCACCCTGCAGTATTTAAAACAGACATCGCCCCATTTGGAAAAGCTGAAACATAACAAATCATCAAAATAATCTGAGTCATCTGAGCTTTAAATCAGCCAACAATCTGCATCAAGGGTTTTTCCAAGCAATTGTTTAGAACACTGAAACAGAGCAGTGTGTGACAAAATGGTAATATGGTGTATACTTCTTTAGTGCTTTTTTACCTTGTTTCGAAGGCTCAAAGCGCTTTACAGTCACCGTCCCATTCACACACACACACACGCACACACACACACGCACACACACACGCTGGTAGCAGCTCTGCTGTCGGACACTGGCGCCAACTTTCTACCAGTGGCAAGGTGGGATTCAGTGTCTTGCCCAAGGACACTTCGACACATGGGCGAGCAAGGTGGGAATCGAACCTGTAGTCTTACGATCATGGGTCGACCGCCCTACCCTGCACCACAGCCGCCCCTGGCCGCTGCACCAAGTCTTCCAGAGGAACTGGAAGACTTTTGTAAAGAAGACTGGATGAAGATCCCTCAAACATGAATTTAGAAACTCTTGGGTTGCTTCAAAAAGCGTTTACAAACTGTGATACTTGCCAAGGGGGCAATACAAGGTACTATCTCCGCAGAGGTTCCCCAAACTTTAACACACGAAAATATTTTGCTTCTGTTTATTATGAAAGGGTAAATGATGGAAATAAAGCCAAATGTTGTTGTTTTTTTTACATTTTACAAGAATGAATCTCATCTCATTTGTAATCTGATGCCGTCTGCAGATTTTCCATCTTTCCTTGGCTTCTTTATACACAACAACATTTTACCTGGGGGGCCCAAACTTACAATGAACAACACATTTTTTTTCTTCAAGGTCCCATGTTGCATTCCGAAGATTTCTCTCTGCCAAGTTCCAATGTTTGTTTAGATGACTTCCTGTTAGCCTCTTTGTAACGGGAATCCAAAAAACTTTCTTAGAGCCAATAGAAGAATGGTTTTGATTTGAAAACAGACGAACAAGGGGGACATTTTACTAAGTGTAATTTTACATTAAAATAATATTTGTTTGTCTATTCAGACTCAGGTAACCCCAAGCTTTTGTTGTTTGCCAATTGGATTATAAAATACAGGAAAAAGACAAAATCCGAAGAAGTTTAATGCACAAAATGAACTACATTAGCATTCTAGCATGAAGTACTGGAACTGCAGAAGCATCCCTACATTTGATGATGTTCTTGAAGACATTTGATAAAGTCAGAAGATTGTATTTGCTGGTCTAACGCTTGTCTTAATTCTACAGGCCTAACAGAACAGAGATGCAACATGATAGAGTCGACTAAAGCTTGCCCCTCAGATTCACGCATCCTGATGAAAGCTATCATTCTCATTTGCATTTTCTTCATGGTGATAGTGTTCATCCTCGTGTTTCCAAAGGTAAGTTTACATTTTTTTCCCATCAACAAATCTCAGTTTGGAGTAGAGTTTACAGTTAAAATCTGTAGAAATGATCTGCTGCGTATTTTCTCAGGCTTATCTGCACCCACACACATCCTAGAATCGTCACTGCAACCGTTCTGTTGTCAAACTGCTGCTATCTATTTAAACCATCTGTTTACTTGTTACCTGAAACTCTAATGTTACATTTTGAAACTTTTTTCTACTTTAGTTTTTGCATGTCTTCTTGCAGTCATGCACAAGGGAGTTGCTGCTAAATGTTGTGGTACCAGTACAATGACAATAAAGCCTTGGTTAAAAATATGCAAGAAAATTATGATTGTGGAAACATGAAAAAAATGTTAATCTTCCACAAAAATTTTGAAATTGGCAGATATAATACCTTTAAAAAAAATAATTTCTTTCTCATTTTTTTTAATATTAGTTTTTAATTCTTTTAAATATTGGCATCCCTTCGTATATATAAACTATAAAATATACACATTTAAATAAAATTGAATGATTACTTATTTTTTCCCGAAATTGTTTATATTTTTTATAGAGTTGTTCATCCATTCATTTTTTATAAATCTGTCTACTTTTTTCTCCTGCAAATTTTTAAAGACAACAAACAAAACTTTCTAAACTAAAGCAAAAACGACCAACCTTCTGAACATTTTTGTCTCCTGTAAACTCAGTTGAAGTATGTCACAATCTTAGCATGTATCAAAAATTTGTTTAGACCTCAGATTGCAATATTAACATTTTTTTCCTTTCTTATCAACAGATAAAACAAAGAATGAACAGGGAAAACACCACAGAACAGAATGCAACAAAAGGTCCCAGACCCTTCACTGAATTTGTGTATGAAGACATGAGAAAGAACTCTGTTTACTCCCGTGTAGGTCATCCGCAGTACCCACAAGCCTGACAAACTAGAGCAGCATTACTGTAAAAACTTTAAAAAATATCCAAAAGGAATTTGACATAAGGTTCATGTTTTTTTATTATCTATTCTTGTCAGTTATTTTACATTTTATTACTCTTTATGATCCACTTTGTGAGTTAGTTGGAAGCCTAACTTGTTAGGAAATTTGATTGAGGAAATGAAAAAAAACAAAGGGGAGGATGTAAATGAATAAACTTTCATGCAGCAACATTTTCTTACAATACTGACCACTAATTAATGAAATGTTTGCTATTGGTTTCTTGAAGCACTTGGAAAAAAACAGATTACGGGATCCTATTTTTAAAAAATCAATCTTCAAAAAGTGAGCAGTATGACTGATTAAAAGTTCTTTATGTGCAAAAGTTAACATTTTCTGTTAATAATAAATGTGTTTTGTAAAAAATATTTTAAAATGTTTCATGGATTAAAGGTGTGTTATAATTTTAAAACAGTAATTCCATTATAACTATTTTATTTTCATACTATGGTTGAAAACAAGAGATGCTATGAAAAGAAATAGCTTCATTTTGTGTCCGTGGTCTTGTGTCTGCACGCAATGACAGTTTGTCCATCTGAGGAGCAACATCAAAGTGTGGACTACTTTATTCTGCTTTAAAATAAAGACCCTACATGATGTCAAAGCGACTGCTTGGCCAACTAAAGGAAAAATGAGGAGATGATGGATGAAGATGGTGAACCAGCCCCAGAAATGGACCAGGAGTCATCCAGTTCACCTCACTGAGGAGTCATTTCAAGCAACAAGTGGAGCTCGTGTCCTCAGGACCAGAAAAGAAAGAAAAACTGTTTTCTCTTGGATTTGAAGGCAGGACTTAGACTACGCTTAGAACTTAACATATGATGATGCCAAGCTGTTATCCCAATTATATCATGGACACTTACAAAAGAAATAAATATTCAATAATTTTCAAGTACTTTATTCTTCTTATTTGTTTGGTTAAGATTCCTTTTTTTTTGTTTTTGCAAAAAGCGCACCATTTGTTGTGCAATGTGGCGCTCAGCCACAGACCTTGACTGCAGTGGCTAAGGAAACGGATACATATGCAGGTTGTCATGATTGGTTGAATAAAGTCTCTGTTCAGAGATAAATTTCTCCTCTGATCGCTTGTTTTTATCCAGATGATGAAGCAAAAGTTTGTTTCAAAGAAACAGTTCAGTTCTTCCAGTGTCACCTCCTCATCTTCTTCCCCTTCTTCTCCTCTTCTCCTCTGCTGCATCCCAGTCTTCAAAGTGATTAAAATTCAGCAAACTATAAAATCAAGTGTCTTTTTGACTGTCTTCTTGTTGTAATAAACTAAATAAAGTATTTCAACATATGTATTATGGTTTAATAAAGAAACTTCTGTGTATTATTTTTTGGATTGCTCAGAAATTGTTCCTACTGTTTTCTGATGAGTTTAATTAGAGAACTCTGGATCTGATGTTTTCTTTTTGTTTTTCTTGATCGTTCGAGATTGAAAATGATACCCTTTGGTGGTGTAAAAGTAAGGGTTGGAAGTCCTTTAATAAAAAATTCATAAACCACTTTTTAAGTTGTATTTCTGATAGTATACTGTGCCATAATGCCACCAATTTAAATAAGTAAAAAATTTTTTCAAAATGTGGCTTTTCACAGTAATTAGGTGACATTAAAATAGATCATTGTGGTTTAATTAATTACATAAGTAAATGTAAAATATATCCTACAAAAAAAATTATCACATGACAGCAATACTTAAAATACAAGAAACCTTAACCTTTTTTAAAGCTTCACACTCCAACCAGAGTAAGGTATAAGGAAAAACCCACACACTGCACATTCACCCGATAAAACATTTAAATCGCAGCTTTTTGTGAGCCAATTTTAGTTTCCAGTGGTCCAAGAATTTGATTTAGACACGACACCATGCAGCACACAATCAATGTATGTGCAGCACAACACTGGAAACATTACACATACAGACAGTTTAGCAATGGAGACCACCAGCTTTGAACGTCTTTCTCCTCCTCTTGACATCAGGTGAAAATCCTTTTTTAGACTAAGATGTGCCTCTTGCCACTCATCATCTTCACTTGTCTGAACACACCCCTGCCATATAGTAGTATGAAGGGATGGGTATCGATAAAGTTTTAACGGTGCTACTACTCTTATTGATACTGCTTCTCGATCCGGTATTTTAACAATACTCTTATCGATACTTTTTGAGGATAAAAATAAATAAATAAGTAACAAATTAAAAACACAAAGGGTTTTATTTCCTCATTATGCAACAACAGTGTTTTTTTAACAAAACATTTTACTTTATACAATTTTAATGCTACATTACAAACCTGGACTGCACGTGGATGTGCTAAACCAGGACTCAGCAACCTGTAGCTCTTGAAGAGCCATTTGGATCAGTTTCCCACTGAGATGAAAGCACAGGGAGCCGCAACACAAAAAATGTTTTTGCCCAATATATTGTGCTGTCAGGATATTTATTTAATTATTTATTTTAATTATTTGTATCCTTTATGAGCGTAATGTTTCCTCTGATCTTTTGTCCATTTTCCATCTCCATCTTTGAACAGACTCAAACAGCCAGAGTTAAGATGAATGACAGGATGGAAACAAATTCACTTTGATGCAGACTCCTGACTAATTTCTTTTATTTAAATCCAGTAAACCCAATAAATTATATTAATTTAATGGATGGTGACTATTCTTTATTAGGAAGCAGCTGTTAGTTTGTCTGGAATCATAAGCGGCGAGTCTAAGCCCCGCCCCCGCCCCTCTTCCTGTTAGTTGCTTTCCCCCGTATGCACCCCCCCCCTTCAGCGTGTTCTACACGGACAGCGCATCATACGGTAATCGTAGCAGCAAGGTGGACCGTTTGCATCGCTCCGCCATCGTATAACTTTGTTATATACACAAATAGCCAGACAGACCTCTCATCTTCAGTGAGACTAGCGAAATTAATATCATCATTAATTAATGGAAAATTGACTGACTTTGTGAGTTAAGTATGGCAGATAACGTTTATATCTTGTGGGACACAAAAAAAAATGCGACTTCCACAGTACTGACAGCAGAACCGTTGAGGTTAGATCTTACCGATACTGCGGTCTTGAAGAATGTTGCCCCGGGGCAGGTTCAATACCGGTGGTCGGTACCCATCCCTAGTAGTATGCCACTCATTCTAGCCCAATAATTTATGCTGTGGGGGTCTGAGTCATTTAAAGATTCATGTCATAATTTGTGTTTTACGATACGATCATAGTCGATATTTTTTCATTTTGAACAATCCTATTTGATCCGATTCACTGACCTAAAATCCATCCAGGGCATTTTTTTTGCCAAAAAATGTATCCCGGTTTATTTAATCAATTTCACTCAGACATAAATACGTGGGTATTGAACAGTGCAGATGAAGGTTTCCAGATTCCTTGTGTTTCTTGCAAGTGTTTGTTTCATTTGGAAGGGATTTTATAATGGTGTTGGTCTATTCAACTAACAACTTCAGCCTCAGACAAATGAATCTGGTAGAATCTTGAGAATACAAATCGATTCATCGAGTAAGTTGATTAATCGCTTTGTCCCTATTATGCGGAGCCACAAATCAACTTGCGTACCTTCGCTTGTCTTGTGACCATGAGCTGCTTCGATTAAGTGGCTGATTCTGTTTTGGGGGTTATGCACTGCTACATGCAAGTTACCAACTTATCTATTTGCCCACCAGATGATTGTTTTTTGGATTTCTTTGTTCAGTCAGGAGGTTTTTCTATTCCTCTAATCATCCCCACATTCTTTTCTGCTTTAAAACTTTCTCCAACAAAGTCCTTCAACTCACCAATGCCTGTACCTGGACAACAAGAGCTAGTTTGGTCATTTTAATTGTCAGCAGGTAGTTTGTGACTGCTTGCACAGATTGCTGATGGTGGATGAAGGACACCTGTGTGGGAGGGCGTGGTCACATACAGAGCAGGGAGGCTGTCATTCTCTTATAGAGCACCAGTGCGCGGTCGGCGGGAGAAGAGGAGGACTGTTGGAGCCGGCGCGTGGGGTTCCTGACACTTGGGCACGGCCTGCAGCAGGAGGACTGTTTGAGCCTGTATCGTTTGAGTTTGGCCTGCTGCTGGAGCCAGAGACGCGAGGTCCGTGACATTTGGGTGCAACCTGCAAGGTGCAGGCAGGACGAAGGCTTGGAGCCGGAGGTGCGCAATTCAGGACGCGGAGGCGGCAGAACACTGGCCACAGGACTTCATCGGGGCGCGGACCAGTAAATCGCTCGCGTGGAGGAGGAGGGAGGCAGCAACCCTCGGGAAGATCTCACACTGCCATTTGGAGACACAGAGGGGTGAACGGGCTTCACCCCTCCTAAAGTTAAGTGTGCCAGCTACACACTGAGCTTCTATGAGCAGCCTGTAGCTCAGTCACCAGTGGATTTTAATTGGGTTTTATATGGATTGACTTTTAACTCCCTTGCATGACTGTTTTATGTTTTTAAAACTATTTGTGGATTTGCCTTGTTTTTATTTCATGTGAACTGGTGGCTTGGAGTGCAGGCCTGCTCGTGTGAAGGACTTGGGTGTGGGACGAACATCAAGGTGGACACTTGGACAATGGTGTGATATGGACAATTACCACCACTGTTCTCCTGATGTGTTGGCTTTACATGTGTTTTATGTCATTTTTGTTTTTACTTTTTTACCACTTCTGGTTTTAGAGTGTTTTATTAAAACCTTTTAACTATCAAAGCTTTGGCTGTCTCTGGAGCAACTAGCAAACTCTCCAGCAGATCCCTAAAATTTTTGATTGCTTTGGGGCTTCACCCCCACCCCTCTGACAGATTTTTGGCGTTGTCGGCAGGATTCTGCTGGGTTGAGTCACTGGTCGCTCCAGCATGCAGCAGGCCCAGGTAGGTGCAGCTGGCCCTTCAGCAATGATGATGCCATTTTTCATGGGTTGCCCATGGGTGCAAAAGTTTGGTGGGGAAAATGCTCAATCCAAGTTTGGGGAGTGGAAACACCAAGCTGAATCTATGCTAAGTTTTCAGCCTCTTACAGACTCTCAGAAAGCTGACAGTCTTTTAAATTTACTTGAAGGTGAAGCAAAGAGAGAAATATTAACTCTGGAGAGATCACTTAGAGACACTCCTAAGAAAATTCTTGATGTTTTGCATGTTCTGTATGGTGATGACACTCACGTTTCTGTGCTCAGGATTCGTTTTTTTAATTGTAGACAACAGCCACCAGAGTCACTCAAGTCTTTTTCCCTGCGGTTGAGAGAACTCTTTGTTATGTTGAAACAGAGAAACGAAGCAGGACTTGAGGATGGTGATGCCATCCTACGAGACCAGTTTGTCATGGGATTAAGAGAAGGTTCCCTTCGCCAGGAGCTACGACGCCTTGTGAGGAAGACTCCTACATTGTCCTTTGACAAAGTAAAGATGGAAGCACTCTCACTGGAAGAGGAACAAGCAGAACAATGGTCGCCGTCTTCCTGTATGTCAATAGGAAAACAGGTGCCCCACGCACAAACCACAACAGACTGGAAAACAGAACTGAAAAATGAACCGCTAAAAGAGGTGAAAGACCAAGTGGCTGAAATGTTTAAAAATATTTTGTCTGAGTTACAGGAAAACCGAACGGTTCCAAACACACGTATGAAGCCAGAGTCTAATTGGAGAACAGATAATAGAGCCAGACCAGCTAGTAGGGGTATTAGAGGGACACCAAGATATGAGTGGGACCAACAGGGCCACCCAATCTGTGCTACTTGCAAAGAAGCGGGGCATTTTAGCCGCAGCTGCCACTCTAGAGCCCCCCATCAGGATTTTTAGTCCCACCGGCCACCGTGGGTCAGGTGACCGGACCCCTTAGCGCTGACCCACCTAGCTCCCCACCCCCAACCAGGTTTACAGAGAGCTGCCCATATGTCACGGTTAAACTAGACGACGTAGAAGTTAAGTGTTTGCTAGACACTGGGTCGCAAGTAACACTTTTTTGTGAGAGTCTGTGTAAAGACCTCTTCAAGGAGAAGCATTTGGGTGGGGTCCTCTCTTGGCTTAAACTTCGAGCTGCAAATGGACTAAGCATCCCTTATACAGGCTACATAGTAGTTGACTTCCAGGTGGGGGGGGTTCGGGTCTGAATTGTGGGGTTGTGGTGGTAGAAGACAGCTATTTGGGTGAAAAGAAGGCCATCTTGGGCATGAATGTAATTTCTGAGTGTTGGGAAGAACTGTTCCAAAAGCACCGACCACCTCTTATAAAACGTCAGCCCCTTAGAAGGGCATGGGAGGATATTTTTGCTGACTGCCAACGTATCCAAGCTGTTTCAGCTATGGAGCCCTTGACCAGGGTAGCTCGTCCCGCCTGCCGAGCACCAGTGACTGTACCGGCAAACAGCGAGGTGATGCTGTGGGCAAAGACAGCACCTTGGCCCTGTGGGCCAAAAGTTTGCGCAATGGTGGAGCCGTTCACCGAAGGCAGCAATATAGAGGTTGCACGGACTCTAGTGACTGTAGACCAGGGTAGATTACCTGTGAGAGTAAGGAACTTGAATCCCTTCCCTGTGATCATTAGTAGATTTCAGAAGCTAGCCAAGGTCTGTTCGGTCAACCCAGAAAATGTAAAAGGCTGCAAAGACGTTTCCCTTTGCGAGGTGAGCACAGGTGTTGTAGAGGTGGCAGTCATTGATGTTGGCGAGTGTCTGTCTGGGGTAGGTGGGGAAAACCATCCCCCTTGTGTTAAAGGGGAGGACCTCACAGATGAGCAGCAGCAACAACTGGGGCAATTACTTCAAAAATGGAGTCATGTCTTTGCCAGGCATGAGGATGATTATGGACACACTAGTGTTGTGAAACATAGAATCCCAACAGGTGGCGCAGAACCTATCAAAGAGAGGTACAGGCCTGTTCCCCCCACTCTCTATAAAGAGATCCGCAGTCTTTTGCAGGGCATGCTTGAGCAGGGCGTCATTAGAGAGAGCAGTAGTCCGTGGGCTGCACCCATAGTGCTGGTACAGAAGAAGTGCGGTGCCTGGCGTTTTTGTGTGGACTACAGAAAATTGAACCGAGTCACTCATAAAGACGCTTTCCCCTTGCCTCGAATTGAAGATTCCCTGACCAGTCTCAACCAAGCAGATTGGTACTCCACTCTGGACTTGGCCAGTGGATACTGGCAAGTGGAGGTAGAGGAGAAAGACAGAGAAAAGACTGCATTTACAACACCTTTTGGCTTATTTGAGTTTGACAGGATGCCCCAGCAACCTTTCAAAGACTGATGCAGCGCTGTTTGGGGGACCAGCTTGTTGACTCTGCTCTTGTATACCTGGATGATGTTATTGTGTATTCCAAAGACTTTGCAACCCACCTGGACCATCTGGAGCGTGTGTTTGAGTCCCTGGGGCATTATGGTCTTCTTCTTCGCCCAGAGAAATGCAAGGTGTTTCATAAGAAAGTCAAGTTCCTGGGCCACGAAGTCAGTGGTGATGGAGTGTCGCCTGACCCAGAGAAAACCGCAGCTGTCCAGAGTTGGGACCGTCCTACCACAGTTAGGCAGGTAAGATCTTTTCTGGGTTTTGTGGGCTACTACAGGCGGTTTGTTAAAGACTTTTCCAAGATTGCTAAACCTCTGAATGAACTTTTGAGGGGCTCATCAAGGAACAGGTGCAGAGAATCACCCTCTGTCCAATGGACTGATGAGTGCGAAGTTGCATTTCAGGAGCTCAAGCAATGCTTGCTACAAGCGCCAATTTTGGGATATGCAGATTTCACAAAGCCTTTCACTGTCTATACAGATGCCAGTAACTGCGGTTTAGGTGCTGTTTTAGCCCAGGAACAGGATGGAGCAGAACGAGTCATTGCATATGCTAGTCGAAGCCTGCACCCCTCAGAACGCAACGATGCCAACTACAGCTCTTTTAAACTTGAGCTGTTGGCAATGAAATGGGCTCTGGTGGAGAAATTCAAAGATTTTTTGTGGGGTGCGAAGATAACTGTTGTGACAGACAATAACCCCCTTGTACACCTGCAGACAGCAAAACTAGGGGCCGTGGAACAGAGGTGGGTTGCTCAGCTGGCCAATTTTGATTACACCATTCGGTACCGACCGGGGAAGGACCACACTAATGCTGATGCATTGTCTAGACTCCACATTGCCTCAACAGGCCTAGGGCCTGTTGGCACCCAGACGGTACATGTGATGGAGGTTTTGGATGAGACAGAAGAGCCCTTTAATGGTTGGGGGTGGAACCCTGGCCTGTGGAGACTGGAACAGCAGAGAGACCCCACAGTTTGTCAGGTTCGGGACTATCTGACTCAAGGTGGGTTACCAGGTGCAGCAGAAAGGCGGGCGCTTTCTCAGCCAATAAAGAGACTCTTGCAGCAATGGAGAAGACTCGAAATTATTGAGGGAGTGTTATGCAGGAGAGTAAGAGACTCCTCAACCTACGAAACTCTCCAACAAGTTGTGGTCCCGAACAATAAAACTGCAGCCTTGGTAGAGTTTTGCCATCAAAACAGTGGACACCCAGGTGCAGATCGCATGCTTACTACGCTGCGAAGAAATATTTATTGGCCCCAAATGGAAAAGACTGTTCAGGGTTATATAAAGGCCTGCCCCCGCTGTGTGTTGTACAAAACCAAGGCTGATCACAGGGCTCCTCTTGCCCCATTCACTGCCAGAGCCCCGATGCACATAGTGGCAATGGACTTTCTAACATTGAGCCGCCCTACAGACAGATACCAGAACATCCTGGTTGTGACTGACTTGTTCACAAAGTATGCATGGGCTATTCCGACCCCTGATCAGACAGCAGTGGCAACGGCTCGTGCCTTGTGGACTCATGTTATACAGCCATTCGGCTGCCCAGAGGTCATGCATTCAGATCAAGGCCCTGGCTTTGAGTCAAGACTCATAAAAGAACTGTGCATGATTTATGGCTGTCGTAAGTCCCGCACCACACCATACCACCCACAGGGCAATGGGGCATGCGAGCGGTTCAACCAAACTTTGCTAAGCTTGTTGGGGACACTGGAGGCTGAACAACAAAGGCATTGGGCGGGGTACCTTCCAGGCCTTGTCCAGGCTTACAACAACACAGTGCATGCCTCCACTAAATATGCACCTTCCTTCCTAATGTTTGGCCGCCACCTTAGAACCCCTGTGGACATGCTGACAGGAGCAGTGGCCTCGTTGAGTACCACTACCACGACAGAGTGGGTGAGTAGCCACCATCAACAGTTGACTTATGCTTACAACAAAGCGTCAACCTCTTTACTGCAAGCAGCCAGCACAAACAAGAAGATCTACGACAAGGCTGCCAAAGATTCCCCCCTGCTTCCAGGAGAGCGGGTTCTGGTCTTAGACCAGAGGAGAAGGGAAAAGGGTAAACTTAGTGATAGGTGGGAAAGTGAACCTCAGGTTGTAGTAGCCCAGCCTTATCCAGATCGCCCTGTCTACAGAGTCAGGCCAGAAGGTAAAGACGGTCCTGAAAGGGTTCTGCACTGTAACAATTTGAGACCTTGCCTCCCCTGTCTCGTCCCTCAAGAGTTACCAAGCGAGCCAACAGCTGAAGAGCAAACACCCGCAGATGGCCTAGCATTATGGGGATTTGCCTTTCCCCTCCCAGTGGCAGAGGGGTACGAAGCTGCTCAAGCACCTGAACCAAGGCGCTCCCAGAGGCTTAATAGGCAAAGGCCCCAAAGGTACCGTGAGTAGTTCTAGGGACTAGAACGCTTTCAGTCGGGGGGAGTGTCAGCAGGTAGTTTGTGACTGCTTGCACAGATTGCTGATGGTGGATGAAGGACACCTGTGTGGGAGGGCGTGGTCACATACAGAGCAGGGAGGCTGTCATTCTCTTATAGAGCACCAGTGCGCGGCCGGCGGGAGAAGAGGAGGACTGTTGGAGCCGGCGCGTGGGGTTCCTGACACTTGGGCACGGCCTGCAGCAGGAGGACTGTTTGAGCCTGTATCGTTTGAGTTTGGCCTGCTGCTGGAGCCAGAGACGCGAGGTCCGTGACATTTGGGTGCAACCTGCAAGGTGCAGGCAGGACGAAGGCTTGGAGCCGGAGGTGCGCAATTCAGGACGCGGAGGCGGCAGAACACTGGCCACAGGACTTCATCGGGGCGCGGACCAGTAAATCGCTCGCGTGGAGGAGGAGGGAGGCAGCAACCCTCGGGAAGATCTCACACTGCCATTTGGAGACACAGAGGGGTGAACGGGCTTCACCCCTCCTAAAGTTAAGTGTGCCAGCTACACACTGAGCTTCTATGAGCAGCCTGTAGCTCAGTCACCAGTGGATTTTAATTGGGTTTTATATGGATTGACTTTTAACTCCTTTGCATGACTGTTTTATGTTTTTAAAACTATTTGTGGATTTGCCTTGTTTTTATTTCATGTGAACTGGTGGCTTGGAGTGCAGGCCTGCTCGTGTGAAGGACTTGGGTGTGGGACGAACATCAAGGTGGACACTTGGACAATGGTGTGATATGGACAATTACCACCACTGTTCTCCTGATGTGTTGGCTTTACATGTGTTTTATGTCATTTTTGTTTTTACTTTTTTACCACTTCTGGTTTAGAGTGTTTTATTAAAACCTTTTAACTATCAAGGCTTTGGCTGTCTCTGGAGCAACTAGCAAACTCCCCAGCAGATCCCTAAAATTTTTGATTGCTTTGGGGCTTCACCCCCACCCCTCTGACAGATTTTTGGCGTTGTCGGCAGGATTCTGCTGGGTTGAGTCACTGGTCGCTCCAGCATGCAGCAGGCCCAGGTAGGTGCAGCTGGCCCTTCAGCAATGATGATGCCATTTTTCATGGGTTGCCCATGGGTGCAAAAGTTTAGTGGGGAAAATGCTCAATCCAAGTTTGGGGAGTGGAAACACCAAGCTGAATCTATGCTAAGTTTTCAGCCTCTTACAGACTCTCAGAAAGCTGACATTCTTTTAAATTTACTTGAAGGTGAAGCAAAGAGAGAAATATTAACTCTGGAGAGATCACTTAGAGACACTCCTAAGAAAATTCTTGATGTTTTGCATGTTCTGTATGGTGATGACACTCACGTTTCTGTGCTCAGGATTCGTTTTTTTAATTGTAGACAACAGCCACCAGAGTCACTCAAGTCTTTTTCCCTGCGGTTGAGAGAACTCTTTGTTATGTTGAAACAGAGAAACGAGGCAGGACTTGAGGATGGTGATGCCATCCTACGAGACCAGTTTGTCATGGGATTAAGAGAAGGTTCCCTTCGCCAGGAGCTACGACGCCTTGTGAGGAAGACTCCTACATTGTCCTTTGACGAAGTAAAGATGGAAGCACTCTCACTGGAAGAGGAACAAGCAGAACAATGGTCGCCGTCTTCCTGTATGTCAATAGGAAAACAGGTGCCCCACGCACAAACCACAACAGACTGGAAAACAGAACTGAAAAATGAACTGCTAAAAGAGGTGAAAGACCAAGTGGCTGAAATGTCTAAAAATATTTTGTCTGAGTTACAGGAAAACCGAACGGTTCCAAACACACGTATGAAGCCAGAGTCTAATTGGAGAACAGATAATAGAGCCAGACCAGCTAGTAGGGGTATTAGAGGGACACCAAAATATGAGTGGGACCAACAGGGCCACCCAATCTGTGCTACTTGCAAAGAAGCGGGGCATTTTAGCCGCAGCTGCCACTCTAGAGCCCCCCATCAGGATTTTTAGTCCCACCGGCCACCGTGGGTCAGGTGACCGGACCCCTTAGCGCTGACCCACCTAGCTCTCCACCCCCAACCAGGTTTACAGAGAGCTGCCCATATGTCACGGTTAAACTTGACGACGTAGAAGTTAAGTGTTTGCTAGACACTGGGTCGCAAGTAACACTTTTTTGTGAGAGTCTGTGTAAAGACCTCTTCAAGGAGAAGCATTTGGGTGGGGTCCTCTCTTGGCTTAAACTTCGAGCTGCAAATGGACTAAGCATCCCTTATACAGGCTACATAGTAGTTGACTTCCAGGTGGGGGGGGGTTCGGGTCCCGAATTGTGGGGTTGTGGTGGTAGAAGACAGCTATTTGGGTGAAAAGAAGGCCATCTTGGGCATGAATGTAATTTCTGAGTGTTGGGAAGAACTGTTCCAAAAGCACCGACCACCTCTTATAAAACGTCAGCCCCTTAGAAGGGCATGGGAGGATGTTTTTGCTGACTGCCAACGTATCCAAGCTGTTTCAGCTATGGAGCCCTTGACCAGGGTAGCTCGTCCCGCCTGCCGAGCACCAGTGACTGTACCGGCAAACAGCGAGGTGATGCTGTGGGCAAAGACAGCACCTTGGCCCTGTGGGCCAAAAGTTTGCGCAATGGTGGAGCCGTTCACCGAAGGCGGCAATATAGAGGTTGCACGGACTCTAGTGACTGTAGACCAGGGTAGATTACCTGTGAGAGTAAGGAACTTGAATCCCTTCCCTGTGATCATTAGTAGATTTCAGAAGCTAGCCAAGGTCTGTTCGGTCAACCCAGAAAATGTAAAAGGCTGCAAAGACGTTTCCCTTTGCGAGGTGAGCACAGGTGTTGTAGAGGTGGCAGTCATTGATGTTGGCGAGTGTCTGTCTGCGGTAGGTGGGGAAAACCATCCCCCTTGTATTAAAGGGGAGGACCTCACAGATGAGCAGCAGCAACAACTGGGGCAATTACTTCAAAAATGGAGTCATGTCTTTGCCAGGCATGAGGATGATTATGGACACACTAGTGTTGTGAAACATAGAATCCCAACAGGTGGCGCAGAACCTATCAAAGAGAGGTACAGGCCTGTTCCCCCCACTCTCTATAAAGAGATCCGCAGTCTTTTGCAGGGCATGCTTGAGCAGGGCGTCATTAGAGAGAGCAGTAGTCCGTGGGCTGCACCCATAGTGCTGGTACAGAAGAAGTGCGGTGCCTGGCGTTTTTGTGTGGACTACAGAAAATTGAACCGAGTCACTCATAAAGACGCTTTCCCCTTGCCTCGAATTGAAGATTCCCTGACCAGTCTCAACCAAGCAGATTGGTACTCCACTCTGGACTTGGCCAGTGGATATTGGCAAGTGGAGGTAGAGGAGAAAGACAGAGAAAAGACTGCATTTACAACACCTTTTGGCTTATTTGAGTTTGACAGGATGCCCTTTGGACTCTGTAATGCCCCAGCAACCTTTCAAAGACTGATGCAGCGCTGTTTGGGGGACCAGCTTGTTGACTCTGCTCTTGTATACCTGGATGATGTTATTGTGTATTCCAAAGACTTTGCAACCCACCTGGACCATCTGGAGCGTGTGTTTGAGTCCCTGGGGCGTTATGGTCTTCTTCTTCGCCCAGAGAAATGCAAGGTGTTTCATAAGAAAGTCAAGTTCCTGGGCCACGAAGTCAGTGGTGATGGAGTGTCGCCTGACCCAGAGAAAACCGCAGCTGTCCAGAGTTGGGACCGTCCTACCACAGTTAGGCAGGTAAGATCTTTTCTGGGTTTTGTGGGCTACTACAGGCGGTTTGTTAAAGACTTTTCCAAGATTGCTAAACCTCTGAATGAACTTTTGAGGGGCTCATCAAGGAACAGGTGCAGAGAATCACCCTCTGTCCAATGGACTGATGAGTGCGAAGTTGCATTTCAGGAGCTCAAGCAATGCTTGCTACAAGCGCCAATTTTGGGATATGCAGATTTCACAAAGCCTTTCACTGTCTATACAGATGCCAGTAACTGCGGTTTAGGTGCTGTTTTAGCCCAGGAACAGGATGGAGCAGAACGAGTCATTGCATATGCTAGTCGAAGCCTGCACCCCTCAGAACGCAACGATGCCAACTACAGCTCTTTTAAACTTGAGCTGTTGGCAATGAAATGGGCTCTGGTGGAGAAATTCAAAGATTTTTTGTGGGGTGCGAAGATAACTGTTGTGACAGACAATAACCCCCTTGTACACCTGCAGACAGCAAAACTAGGGGCCGTGGAACAGAGGTGGGTTGCTCAGCTGGCCAATTTTGATTACACCATTCGGTACCGACCGGGGAAGGACCACACTAATGCTGATGCATTGTCTAGACTCCACATTGCCTCAACAGGCCTAGGGCCTGTTGGCACCCAGACGGTACATGTGATGGAGGTTTTGGATGAGACAGAAGAGCCCTTTAATGGTTGGGGGTGGAACCCTGGCCTGTGGAGACTGGAACAGCAGAGAGACCCCACAGTTTGTCAGGTTCGGGACTATCTGACTCAAGGTGGGTTACCAGGTGCAGCAGAAAGGCGGGCGCTTTCTCAGCCAATAAAGAGACTCTTGCAGCAATGGAGAAGACTCGAAATTATTGAGGGAGTGTTATGCAGGAGAGTAAGAGACTCCTCAACCTACGAAACTCTCCAACAAGTTGTGGTCCCGAACAATAAAACTGCAGCCTTGGTAGAGTTTTGCCATCAAAACAGTGGACACCCAGGTGCAGATCGCATGCTTACTACGCTGCGAAGAAATATTTATTGGCCCCAAATGGAAAAGACTGTTCAGGGTTATATAAAGGCCTGCCCCCGCTGTGTGTTGTACAAAACCAAGGCTGATCACAGGGCTCCTCTTGCCCCATTCACTGCCAGAGCCCCGATGCACATAGTGGCAATGGACTTTCTAACATTGAGCCGCCCTACAGACAGATACCAGAACATCCTGGTTGTGACTGACTTGTTCACAAAGTATGCATGGGCTATTCCGACCCCTGATCAGACAGCAGTGGCAACGGCTCGTGCCTTGTGGACTCATGTTATACAGCCATTCGGCTGCCCAGAGGTCATGCATTCAGATCAAGGCCCTGGCTTTGAGTCAAGACTCATAAAAGAACTGTGCATGATTTATGGCTGTCGTAAGTCCCGCACCACACCATACCACCCACAGGGCAATGGGGCATGCGAGCGGTTCAACCAAACTTTGCTAAGCTTGTTGGGGACACTGGAGGCTGAACAACAAAGGCATTGGGCGGGGTACCTTCCAGGCCTTGTCCAGGCTTACAACAACACAGTGCATGCCTCCACTAAATATGCACCTTCCTTCCTAATGTTTGGCCGCCACCTTAGAACCCCTGTGGACATGCTGACAGGAGCAGTGGCCTCGTTGAGTACCACTACCACGACAGAGTGGGTGAGTAGCCACCATCAACAGTTGACTTATGCTTACAACAAAGCGTCAACCTCTTTACTGCAAGCAGCCAGCACAAACAAGAAGATCTACGACAAGGCTGCCAAAGATTCCCCCCTGCTTCCAGGAGAGCGGGTTCTGGTCTTAGACCAGAGGAGAAGGGAAAAGGGTAAACTTAGTGATAGGTGGGAAAGTGAACCTCAGGTTGTAGTAGCCCAGCCTTATCCAGATCGCCCTGTCTACAGAGTCAGGCCAGAAGGTAAAGACGGTCCTGAAAGGGTTCTGCACTGTAACAATTTGAGACCTTGCCTCCCCTGTCTCGTCCCTCAAGAGTTACCAAGCGAGCCAACAGCTGAAGAGCAAACACCCGCAGATGGCCTAGCATTATGGGGATTTGCCTTTCCCCTCCCAGTGGCAGAGGGGTACGAAGCTGCTCAAGCACCTGAACCAGAGGCTTAATAGGCAAAGGCCCCAAAGGTACCGTGAGTAGTTCTAGGGACTAGAACGCTTTCAGTCGGGGGGAGTGTCAGCAGGTAGTTTGTGACTGCTTGCACAGATTGCTGATGGTGGATGAAGGACACCTGTGTGGGAGGGCGTGGTCACATACAGAGCAGGGAGGCTGTCATTCTCTTATAGAGCACCAGTGCGCGGCCGGCGGGAGAAGAGGAGGACTGTTGGAGCCGGCGCGTGGGGTTCCTGACACTTGGGCACGGCCTGCAGCAGGAGGACTGTTTGAGCCTGTATCGTTTGAGTTTGGCCTGCTGCTGGAGCCAGAGACGCGAGGTCCGTGACATTTGGGTGCAACCTGCAAGGTGCAGGCAGGACGAAGGCTTGGAGCCGGAGGTGCGCAATTCAGGACGCGGAGGCGGCAGAACACTGGCCACAGGACTTCATCGGGGCGCGGACCAGTAAATCGCTCGCGTGGAGGAGGAGGGAGGCAGCAACCCTCGGGAAGATCTCACACTGCCATTTGGAGACACAGAGGGGTGAACGGGCTTCACCCCTCCTAAAGTTAAGTGTGCCAGCTACACACTGAGCTTCTATGAGCAGCCTGTAGCTCAGTCACCAGTGGATTTTAATTGGGTTTTATATGGATTGACTTTTAACTCCTTTGCATGACTGTTTTATGTTTTTAAAACTATTTGTGGATTTGCCTTGTTTTTATTTCATGTGAACTGGTGGCTTGGAGTGCAGGCCTGCTCGTGTGAAGGACTTGGGTGTGGGACGAACATCAAGGTGGACACTTGGACAATGGTGTGATATGGACAATTACCACCACTGTTCTCCTGATGTGTTGGCTTTACATGTGTTTTATGTCATTTTTGTTTTTACTTTTTTACCACTTCTGGTTTAGAGTGTTTTATTAAAACCTTTTAACTATCAAGGCTTTGGCTGTCTCTGGAGCAACTAGCAAACTCCCCAGCAGATCCCTAAAATTTTTGATTGCTTTGGGGCTTCACCCCCACCCCTCTGACAGATTTTTGGCGTTGTCGGCAGGATTCTGCTGGGTTGAGTCACTGGTCGCTCCAGCATGCAGCAGGCCCAGGTAGGTGCAGCTGGCCCTTCAGCAATGATGATGCCATTTTTCATGGGTTGCCCATGGGTGCAAAAGTTTAGTGGGGAAAATGCTCAATCCAAGTTTGGGGAGTGGAAACACCAAGCTGAATCTATGCTAAGTTTTCAGCCTCTTACAGACTCTCAGAAAGCTGACATTCTTTTAAATTTACTTGAAGGTGAAGCAAATAGAGAAATATTAACTCTGGAGAGATCACTTAGAGACACTCTTAAGAAAATTCTTGATGTTTTGCATGTTCTGTATGGTGATGACACTCACGTTTCTGTGCTCAGGATTAGTTTTTTTAATTGTAGACAACAGCCACCAGAGTCACTCAAGTCTTTTTCCCTGCTGTTGAGAGAACTCTTTGTTATGTTGAAACAGAGAAACGAGGCAGGACTTGAGGATGGTGATGCCATCCTACGAGACCAGTTTGTCATGGGATTAAGAGAAGGTTCCCTTCGCCAGGAGCTACGACGCCTTGTGAGGAAGACTCCTACATTGTCCTTTGACGAAG
This sequence comes from Oryzias latipes, assembly GCF_053564925.1. NCBI lineage: Eukaryota > Metazoa > Chordata > Actinopteri > Beloniformes > Adrianichthyidae > Oryzias > Oryzias latipes. The sequence goes on along the minus strand of NC_136237.1, from coordinate 34,168,528 downwards.
TAAAGATGGAAGCACTCTCACTGGAAGAGGAACAAGCAGAACAATGGTCGCCGTCTTCCTGTATGTCAATAGGAAAACAGGTGCCCCACGCACAAACCACAACAGACTGGAAAACAGAACTGAAAAATGAACTGCTAAAAGAGGTGAAAGACCAAGTGGCTGAAATGTCTAAAAATATTTTGTCTGAGTTACAGGAAAACCGAACGGTTCCAAACACACGTATGAAGCCAGAGTCTAATTGGAGAACAGATAATAGAGCCAGACCAGCTAGTAGGGGTATTAGAGGGACACCAAAATATGAGTGGGACCAACAGGGCCACCCAATCTGTGCTACTTGCAAAGAAGCGGGGCATTTTAGCCGCAGCTGCCACTCTAGAGCCCCCCATCAGGATTTTTAGTCCCACCGGCCACCGTGGGTCAGGTGACCGGACCCCTTAGCGCTGACCCACCTAGCTCTCCACCCCCAACCAGGTTTACAGAGAGCTGCCCATATGTCACGGTTAAACTTGACGACGTAGAAGTTAAGTGTTTGCTAGACACTGGGTCGCAAGTAACACTTTTTTGTGAGAGTCTGTGTAAAGACCTCTTCAAGGAGAAGCATTTGGGTGGGGTCCTCTCTTGGCTTAAACTTCGAGCTGCAAATGGACTAAGCATCCCTTATACAGGCTACATAGTAGTTGACTTCCAGGTGGGGGGGGGTTCGGGTCCCGAATTGTGGGGTTGTGGTGGTAGAAGACAGCTATTTGGGTGAAAAGAAGGCCATCTTGGGCATGAATGTAATTTCTGAGTGTTGGGAAGAACTGTTCCAAAAGCACCGACCACCTCTTATAAAACGTCAGCCCCTTAGAAGGGCATGGGAGGATGTTTTTGCTGACTGCCAACGTATCCAAGCTGTTTCAGCTATGGAGCCCTTGACCAGGGTAGCTCGTCCCGCCTGCCGAGCACCAGTGACTGTACCGGCAAACAGCGAGGTGATGCTGTGGGCAAAGACAGCACCTTGGCCCTGTGGGCCAAAAGTTTGCGCAATGGTGGAGCCGTTCACCGAAGGCGGCAATATAGAGGTTGCACGGACTCTAGTGACTGTAGACCAGGGTAGATTACCTGTGAGAGTAAGGAACTTGAATCCCTTCCCTGTGATCATTAGTAGATTTCAGAAGCTAGCCAAGGTCTGTTCGGTCAACCCAGAAAATGTAAAAGGCTGCAAAGACGTTTCCCTTTGCGAGGTGAGCACAGGTGTTGTAGAGGTGGCAGTCATTGATGTTGGCGAGTGTCTGTCTGCGGTAGGTGGGGAAAACCATCCCCCTTGTATTAAAGGGGAGGACCTCACAGATGAGCAGCAGCAACAACTGGGGCAATTACTTCAAAAATGGAGTCATGTCTTTGCCAGGCATGAGGATGATTATGGACACACTAGTGTTGTGAAACATAGAATCCCAACAGGTGGCGCAGAACCTATCAAAGAGAGGTACAGGCCTGTTCCCCCCACTCTCTATAAAGAGATCCGCAGTCTTTTGCAGGGCATGCTTGAGCAGGGCGTCATTAGAGAGAGCAGTAGTCCGTGGGCTGCACCCATAGTGCTGGTACAGAAGAAGTGCGGTGCCTGGCGTTTTTGTGTGGACTACAGAAAATTGAACCGAGTCACTCATAAAGACGCTTTCCCCTTGCCTCGAATTGAAGATTCCCTGACCAGTCTCAACCAAGCAGATTGGTACTCCACTCTGGACTTGGCCAGTGGATATTGGCAAGTGGAGGTAGAGGAGAAAGACAGAGAAAAGACTGCATTTACAACACCTTTTGGCTTATTTGAGTTTGACAGGATGCCCTTTGGACTCTGTAATGCCCCAGCAACCTTTCAAAGACTGATGCAGCGCTGTTTGGGGGACCAGCTTGTTGACTCTGCTCTTGTATACCTGGATGATGTTATTGTGTATTCCAAAGACTTTGCAACCCACCTGGACCATCTGGAGCGTGTGTTTGAGTCCCTGGGGCGTTATGGTCTTCTTCTTCGCCCAGAGAAATGCAAGGTGTTTCATAAGAAAGTCAAGTTCCTGGGCCACGAAGTCAGTGGTGATGGAGTGTCGCCTGACCCAGAGAAAACCGCAGCTGTCCAGAGTTGGGACCGTCCTACCACAGTTAGGCAGGTAAGATCTTTTCTGGGTTTTGTGGGCTACTACAGGCGGTTTGTTAAAGACTTTTCCAAGATTGCTAAACCTCTGAATGAACTTTTGAGGGGCTCATCAAGGAACAGGTGCAGAGAATCACCCTCTGTCCAATGGACTGATGAGTGCGAAGTTGCATTTCAGGAGCTCAAGCAATGCTTGCTACAAGCGCCAATTTTGGGATATGCAGATTTCACAAAGCCTTTCACTGTCTATACAGATGCCAGTAACTGCGGTTTAGGTGCTGTTTTAGCCCAGGAACAGGATGGAGCAGAACGAGTCATTGCATATGCTAGTCGAAGCCTGCACCCCTCAGAACGCAACGATGCCAACTACAGCTCTTTTAAACTTGAGCTGTTGGCAATGAAATGGGCTCTGGTGGAGAAATTCAAAGATTTTTTGTGGGGTGCGAAGATAACTGTTGTGACAGACAATAACCCCCTTGTACACCTGCAGACAGCAAAACTAGGGGCCGTGGAACAGAGGTGGGTTGCTCAGCTGGCCAATTTTGATTACACCATTCGGTACCGACCGGGGAAGGACCACACTAATGCTGATGCATTGTCTAGACTCCACATTGCCTCAACAGGCCTAGGGCCTGTTGGCACCCAGACGGTACATGTGATGGAGGTTTTGGATGAGACAGAAGAGCCCTTTAATGGTTGGGGGTGGAACCCTGGCCTGTGGAGACTGGAACAGCAGAGAGACCCCACAGTTTGTCAGGTTCGGGACTATCTGACTCAAGGTGGGTTACCAGGTGCAGCAGAAAGGCGGGCGCTTTCTCAGCCAATAAAGAGACTCTTGCAGCAATGGAGAAGACTCGAAATTATTGAGGGAGTGTTATGCAGGAGAGTAAGAGACTCCTCAACCTACGAAACTCTCCAACAAGTTGTGGTCCCGAACAATAAAACTGCAGCCTTGGTAGAGTTTTGCCATCAAAACAGTGGACACCCAGGTGCAGATCGCATGCTTACTACGCTGCGAAGAAATATTTATTGGCCCCAAATGGAAAAGACTGTTCAGGGTTATATAAAGGCCTGCCCCCGCTGTGTGTTGTACAAAACCAAGGCTGATCACAGGGCTCCTCTTGCCCCATTCACTGCCAGAGCCCCGATGCACATAGTGGCAATGGACTTTCTAACATTGAGCCGCCCTACAGACAGATACCAGAACATCCTGGTTGTGACTGACTTGTTCACAAAGTATGCATGGGCTATTCCGACCCCTGATCAGACAGCAGTGGCAACGGCTCGTGCCTTGTGGACTCATGTTATACAGCCATTCGGCTGCCCAGAGGTCATGCATTCAGATCAAGGCCCTGGCTTTGAGTCAAGACTCATAAAAGAACTGTGCATGATTTATGGCTGTCGTAAGTCCCGCACCACACCATACCACCCACAGGGCAATGGGGCATGCGAGCGGTTCAACCAAACTTTGCTAAGCTTGTTGGGGACACTGGAGGCTGAACAACAAAGGCATTGGGCGGGGTACCTTCCAGGCCTTGTCCAGGCTTACAACAACACAGTGCATGCCTCCACTAAATATGCACCTTCCTTCCTAATGTTTGGCCGCCACCTTAGAACCCCTGTGGACATGCTGACAGGAGCAGTGGCCTCGTTGAGTACCACTACCACGACAGAGTGGGTGAGTAGCCACCATCAACAGTTGACTTATGCTTACAACAAAGCGTCAACCTCTTTACTGCAAGCAGCCAGCACAAACAAGAAGATCTACGACAAGGCTGCCAAAGATTCCCCCCTGCTTCCAGGAGAGCGGGTTCTGGTCTTAGACCAGAGGAGAAGGGAAAAGGGTAAACTTAGTGATAGGTGGGAAAGTGAACCTCAGGTTGTAGTAGCCCAGCCTTATCCAGATCGCCCTGTCTACAGAGTCAGGCCAGAAGGTAAAGACGGTCCTGAAAGGGTTCTGCACTGTAACAATTTGAGACCTTGCCTCCCCTGTCTCGTCCCTCAAGAGTTACCAAGCGAGCCAACAGCTGAAGAGCAAACACCCGCAGATGGCCTAGCATTATGGGGATTTGCCTTTCCCCTCCCAGTGGCAGAGGGGTACGAAGCTGCTCAAGCACCTGAACCAAGGCGCTCCCAGAGGCTTAATAGGCAAAGGCCCCAAAGGTACCGTGAGTAGTTCTAGGGACTAGAACGCTTTCAGTCGGGGGGAGTGTCAGCAGGTAGTTTGTGACTGCTTGCACAGATTGCTGATGGTGGATGAAGGACACCTGTGTGGGAGGGCGTGGTCACATACAGAGCAGGGAGGCTGTCATTCTCTTATAGAGCACCAGTGCGCGGCCGGCGGGAGAAGAGGAGGACTGTTGGAGCCGGCGCGTGGGGTTCCTGACACTTGGGCACGGCCTGCAGCAGGAGGACTGTTTGAGCCTGTATCGTTTGAGTTTGGCCTGCTGCTGGAGCCAGAGACGCGAGGTCCGTGACATTTGGGTGCAACCTGCAAGGTGCAGGCAGGACGAAGGCTTGGAGCCGGAGGTGCGCAATTCAGGACGCGGAGGCGGCAGAACACTGGCCACAGGACTTCATCGGGGCGCGGACCAGTAAATCGCTCGCGTGGAGGAGGAGGGAGGCAGCAACCCTCGGGAAGATCTCACACTGCCATTTGGAGACACAGAGGGGTGAACGGGCTTCACCCCTCCTAAAGTTAAGTGTGCCAGCTACACACTGAGCTTCTATGAGCAGCCTGTAGCTCAGTCACCAGTGGATTTTAATTGGGTTTTATATGGATTGACTTTTAACTCCTTTGCATGACTGTTTTATGTTTTTAAAACTATTTGTGGATTTGCCTTGTTTTTATTTCATGTGAACTGGTGGCTTGGAGTGCAGGCCTGCTCGTGTGAAGGACTTGGGTGTGGGACGAACATCAAGGTGGACACTTGGACAATGGTGTGATATGGACAATTACCACCACTGTTCTCCTGATGTGTTGGCTTTACATGTGTTTTATGTCATTTTTGTTTTTACTTTTTTACCACTTCTGGTTTAGAGTGTTTTATTAAAACCTTTTAACTATCAAGGCTTTGGCTGTCTCTGGAGCAACTAGCAAACTCCCCAGCAGATCCCTAAAATTTTTGATTGCTTTGGGGCTTCACCCCCACCCCTCTGACAGATTTTTGGCGTTGTCGGCAGGATTCTGCTGGGTTGAGTCACTGGTCGCTCCAGCATGCAGCAGGCCCAGGTAGGTGCAGCTGGCCCTTCAGCAATGATGATGCCATTTTTCATGGGTTGCCCATGGGTGCAAAAGTTTAGTGGGGAAAATGCTCAATCCAAGTTTGGGGAGTGGAAACACCAAGCTGAATCTATGCTAAGTTTTCAGCCTCTTACAGACTCTCAGAAAGCTGACATTCTTTTAAATTTACTTGAAGGTGAAGCAAATAGAGAAATATTAACTCTGGAGAGATCACTTAGAGACACTCCTAAGAAAATTCTTGATGTTTTGCATGTTCTGTATGGTGATGACACTCACGTTTCTGTGCTCAGGATTCGTTTTTTTAATTGTAGACAACAGCCACCAGAGTCACTCAAGTCTTTTTCCCTGCGGTTGAGAGAACTCTTTGTTATGTTGAAACAGAGAAACGAGGCAGGACTTGAGGATGGTGATGCCATCCTACGAGACCAGTTTGTCATGGGATTAAGAGAAGGTTCCCTACGCCAGGAGCTACGACGCCTTGTGAGGAAGACTCCTACATTGTCCTTTGACGAAGTAAAGATGGAAGCACTCTCACTGGAAGAGGAACAAGCAGAACAATGGTCGCCGTCTTCCTGTATGTCAATAGGAAAACAGGTGCCCCACGCACAAACCACAACAGACTGGAAAACAGAACTGAAAAATGAACTGCTAAAAGAGGTGAAAGACCAAGTGGCTGAAATGTCTAAAAATATTTTGTCTGAGTTACAGGAAAACCGAACGGTTCCAAACACACGTATGAAGCCAGAGTCTAATTGGAGAACAGATAATAGAGCCAGACCAGCTAGTAGGGGTATTAGAGGGACACCAAAATATGAGTGGGACCAACAGGGCCACCCAATCTGTGCTACTTGCAAAGAAGCGGGGCATTTTAGCCGCAGCTGCCACTCTAGAGCCCCCCATCAGGATTTTTAGTCCCACCGGCCACCGTGGGTCAGGTGACCGGACCCCTTAGCGCTGACCCACCTAGCTCTCCACCCCCAACCAGGTTTACAGAGAGCTGCCCATATGTCACGGTTAAACTTGACGACGTAGAAGTTAAGTGTTTGCTAGACACTGGGTCGCAAGTAACACTTTTTTGTGAGAGTCTGTGTAAAGACCTCTTCAAGGAGAAGCATTTGGGTGGGGTCCTCTCTTGGCTTAAACTTCGAGCTGCAAATGGACTAAGCATCCCTTATACAGGCTACATAGTAGTTGACTTCCAGGTGGGGGGGGGGGTTCGGGTCCCGAATTGTGGGGTTGTGGTGGTAGAAGACAGCTATTTGGGTGAAAAGAAGGCCATCTTGGGCATGAATGTAATTTCTGAGTGTTGGGAAGAACTGTTCCAAAAGCACCGACCACCTCTTATAAAACGTCAGCCCCTTAGAAGGGCATGGGAGGATGTTTTTGCTGACTGCCAACGTATCCAAGCTGTTTCAGCTATGGAGCCCTTGACCAGGGTAGCTCGTCCCGCCTGCCGAGCACCAGTGACTGTACCGGCAAACAGCGAGGTGATGCTGTGGGCAAAGACAGCACCTTGGCCCTGTGGGCCAAAAGTTTGCGCAATGGTGGAGCCGTTCACCGAAGGCGGCAATATAGAGGTTGCACGGACTCTAGTGACTGTAGACCAGGGTAGATTACCTGTGAGAGTAAGGAACTTGAATCCCTTCCCTGTGATCATTAGTAGATTTCAGAAGCTAGCCAAGGTCTGTTCGGTCAACCCAGAAAATGTAAAAGGCTGCAAAGACGTTTCCCTTTGCGAGGTGAGCACAGGTGTTGTAGAGGTGGCAGTCATTGATGTTGGCGAGTGTCTGTCTGCGGTAGGTGGGGAAAACCATCCCCCTTGTATTAAAGGGGAGGACCTCACAGATGAGCAGCAGCAACAACTGGGGCAATTACTTCAAAAATGGAGTCATGTCTTTGCCAGGCATGAGGATGATTATGGACACACTAGTGTTGTGAAACATAGAATCCCAACAGGTGGCGCAGAACCTATCAAAGAGAGGTACAGGCCTGTTCCCCCCACTCTCTATAAAGAGATCCGCAGTCTTTTGCAGGGCATGCTTGAGCAGGGCGTCATTAGAGAGAGCAGTAGTCCGTGGGCTGCACCCATAGTGCTGGTACAGAAGAAGTGCGGTGCCTGGCGTTTTTGTGTGGACTACAGAAAATTGAACCGAGTCACTCATAAAGACGCTTTCCCCTTGCCTCGAATTGAAGATTCCCTGACCAGTCTCAACCAAGCAGATTGGTACTCCACTCTGGACTTGGCCAGTGGATACTGGCAAGTGGAGGTAGAGGAGAAAGACAGAGAAAAGACTGCATTTACAACACCTTTTGGCTTATTTGAGTTTGACAGGATGCCCTTTGGACTCTGTAATGCCCCAGCAACCTTTCAAAGACTGATGCAGCGCTGTTTGGGGGACCAGCTTGTTGACTCTGCTCTTGTATACCTGGATGATGTTATTGTGTATTCCAAAGACTTTGCAACCCACCTGGACCATCTGGAGCGTGTGTTTGAGTCCCTGGGGCGTTATGGTCTTCTTCTTCGCCCAGAGAAATGCAAGGTGTTTCATAAGAAAGTCAAGTTCCTGGGCCACGAAGTCAGTGGTGATGGAGTGTCGCCTGACCCAGAGAAAACCGCAGCTGTCCAGAGTTGGGACCGTCCTACCACAGTTAGGCAGGTAAGATCTTTTCTGGGTTTTGTGGGCTACTACAGGCGGTTTGTTAAAGACTTTTCCAAGATTGCTAAACCTCTGAATGAACTTTTGAGGGGCTCATCAAGGAACAGGTGCAGAGAATCACCCTCTGTCCAATGGACTGATGAGTGCGAAGTTGCATTTCAGGAGCTCAAGCAATGCTTGCTACAAGCGCCAATTTTGGGATATGCAGATTTCACAAAGCCTTTCACTGTCTATACAGATGCCAGTAACTGCGGTTTAGGTGCTGTTTTAGCCCAGGAACAGGATGGAGCAGAACGAGTCATTGCATATGCTAGTCGAAGCCTGCACCCCTCAGAACGCAACGATGCCAACTACAGCTCTTTTAAACTTGAGCTGTTGGCAATGAAATGGGCTCTGGTGGAGAAATTCAAAGATTTTTTGTGGGGTGCGAAGATAACTGTTGTGACAGACAATAACCCCCTTGTACACCTGCAGACAGCAAAACTAGGGGCCGTGGAACAGAGGTGGGTTGCTCAGCTGGCCAATTTTGATTACACCATTCGGTACCGACCGGGGAAGGACCACACTAATGCTGATGCATTGTCTAGACTCCACATTGCCTCAACAGGCCTAGGGCCTGTTGGCACCCAGACGGTACATGTGATGGAGGTTTTGGATGAGACAGAAGAGCCCTTTAATGGTTGGGGGTGGAACCCTGGCCTGTGGAGACTGGAACAGCAGAGAGACCCCACAGTTTGTCAGGTTCGGGACTATCTGACTCAAGGTGGGTTACCAGGTGCAGCAGAAAGGCGGGCGCTTTCTCAGCCAATAAAGAGACTCTTGCAGCAATGGAGAAGACTCGAAATTATTGAGGGAGTGTTATGCAGGAGAGTAAGAGACTCCTCAACCTACGAAACTCTCCAACAAGTTGTGGTCCCGAACAATAAAACTGCAGCCTTGGTAGAGTTTTGCCATCAAAACAGTGGACACCCAGGTGCAGATCGCATGCTTACTACGCTGCGAAGAAATATTTATTGGCCCCAAATGGAAAAGACTGTTCAGGGTTATATAAAGGCCTGCCCCCGCTGTGTGTTGTACAAAACCAAGGCTGATCACAGGGCTCCTCTTGCCCCATTCACTGCCAGAGCCCCGATGCACATAGTGGCAATGGACTTTCTAACATTGAGCCGCCCTACAGACAGATACCAGAACATCCTGGTTGTGACTGACTTGTTCACAAAGTATGCATGGGCTATTCCGACCCCTGATCAGACAGCAGTGGCAACGGCTCGTGCCTTGTGGACTCATGTTATACAGCCATTCGGCTGCCCAGAGGTCATGCATTCAGATCAAGGCCCTGGCTTTGAGTCAAGACTCATAAAAGAACTGTGCATGATTTATGGCTGTCGTAAGTCCCGCACCACACCATACCACCCACAGGGCCATGGGGCATGCGAGCGGTTCAACCAAACTTTGCTAAGCTTGTTGGGGACACTGGAGGCTGAACAACAAAGGCATTGGGCGGGGTACCTTCCAGGCCTTGTCCAGGCTTACAACAACACAGTGCATGCCTCCACTAAATATGCACCTTCCTTCCTAATGTTTGGCCGCCACCTTAGAACCCCTGTGGACATGCTGACAGGAGCAGTGGCCTCGTTGAGTACCACTACCACGACAGAGTGGGTGAGTAGCCACCATCAACAGTTGACTTATGCTTACAACAAAGCGTCAACCTCTTTACTGCAAGCAGCCAGCACAAACAAGAAGATCTACGACAAGGCTGCCAAAGATTCCCCCCTGCTTCCAGGAGAGCGGGTTCTGGTCTTAGACCAGAGGAGAAGGGAAAAGGGTAAACTTAGTGATAGGTGGGAAAGTGAACCTCAGGTTGTAGTAGCCCAGCCTTATCCAGATCGCCCTGTCTACAGAGTCAGGCCAGAAGGTAAAGACGGTCCTGAAAGGGTTCTGCACTGTAACAATTTGAGACCTTGCCTCCCCTGTCTCGTCCCTCAAGAGTTACCAAGCGAGCCAACAGCTGAAGAGCAAACACCCGCAGATGGCCTAGCATTATGGGGATTTGCCTTTCCCCTCCCAGTGGCAGAGGGGTACGAAGCTGCTCAAGCACCTGAACCAAGGCGCTCCCAGAGGCTTAATAGGCAAAGGCCCCAAAGGTACCGTGAGTAGTTCTAGGGACTAGAACGCTTTCAGTCGGGGGGAGTGTCAGCAGGTAGTTTGTGACTGCTTGCACAGATTGCTGATGGTGGATGAAGGACACCTGTGTGGGAGGGCGTGGTCACATACAGAGCAGGGAGGCTGTCATTCTCTTATAGAGCACCAGTGCGCGGCCGGCGGGAGAAGAGGAGGACTGTTGGAGCCGGCGCGTGGGGTTCCTGACACTTGGGCACGGCCTGCAGCAGGAGGACTGTTTGAGCCTGTATCGTTTGAGTTTGGCCTGCTGCTGGAGCCAGAGACGCGAGGTCCGTGACATTTGGGTGCAACCTGCAAGGTGCAGGCAGGACGAAGGCTTGGAGCCGGAGGTGCGCAATTCAGGACGCGGAGGCGGCAGAACACTGGCCACAGGACTTCATCGGGGCGCGGACCAGTAAATCGCTCGCGTGGAGGAGGAGGGAGGCAGCAACCCTCGGGAAGATCTCACACTGCCATTTGGAGACACAGAGGGGTGAACGGGCTTCACCCCTCCTAAAGTTAAGTGTGCCAGCTACACACTGAGCTTCTATGAGCAGCCTGTAGCTCAGTCACCAGTGGATTTTAATTGGGTTTTATATGGATTGACTTTTAACTCCTTTGCATGACTGTTTTATGTTTTTAAAACTATTTGTGGATTTGCCTTGTTTTTATTTCATGTGAACTGGTGGCTTGGAGTGCAGGCCTGCTCGTGTGAAGGACTTGGGTGTGGGACGAACATCAAGGTGGACACTTGGACAATGGTGTGATATGGACAATTACCACCACTGTTCTCCTGATGTGTTGGCTTTACATGTGTTTTATGTCATTTTTGTTTTTACTTTTTTACCACTTCTGGTTTAGAGTGTTTTATTAAAACCTTTTAACTATCAAGGCTTTGGCTGTCTCTGGAGCAACTAGCAAACTCCCCAGCAGATCCCTAAAATTTTTGATTGCTTTGGGGCTTCACCCCCACTCCTCTGACATAATGTGTCTGTCTAGAATTTCTGTCGAGAGTAAAGAAATGATGTGGTCTAGAAATCATGTATAAAGGTATATGCAAGATCAATTAAAGCATAGATTTTAGATTGTGTCTTGTCACAGCCCATCTATATTAGGGTTCAAAGCATGCAAGGCAATTGGACTTAAGAAAGTTTTGTATGCTGTCACAGCTGCTGTTGATCAAAAACAATTTTTCTCCCAAATAAACAACATTCTGGAGGAGTGCTCAGATGTTTTTGAAAGTATTGGCAATTTCCATGGAGAGTGCAACTTCAGTATATGTGCAAATGGCAAACCCCTGTGGTCTGCCCACCCTGAAGAGCACAATTATCTGCTCAGGGACTAGTTAAAAGCAGAATGAGTCAACGCAGAAAGAATCAGAATTGCAACAAAGGAAACGGACCTTGCTAGGTCGGTTAAAGTGTTCGTGAATTATGCGAAACCAAGAAAACACAAAAGCTGCACACAGGTCTGGATCCAAAGTCTATAAATAAAACTATTTCAAAAGGAAATATCTTAGGAATGTGAATAAAAGATTTATTTGTGATACAAAAGATGTCTAGAATGTAAAGAGCGATAAAACATCCTGAATTTAAAAGCAAAAATATGATTGTGATTGGTTGAGAAGAAAAGGTGGGCAGTTTAGCTATTGGTTTAAAGTGAAGGCTTAATTGATCAATTGACTGCACAAGAACCAAATTTACCTATTAATGAGGTAGATCTTATTTATTGAAATTGCACCAAAGCTTCACTATGACACTGTCCTTTACCCTTATTTAACAACATCATGAGCATTCTGGATGCAGTTGTCAAGCCCAGCAAAAAGTTATCAGTGTGTACCACCATTAATACCATATTAGGGAGGTCCTCAAGCTCCCAGTTTCATTGTGTTTGCTTCGGTCGAATTTCAAAGGCGTATTGGTGAGACTTATGAGGACCTGGAGGGGGTGGCTGGTACTGTGGATGACATTCTTGTGTTCAATGGAACAAAGGCTTTGAGTCTGTGAAGTCCTGCATGGTTCATGCAAATGTACACAGTTCACATAGGATGAGGCACATGAAAGCAGGCCAAAAGGCTTTTGCTTTGATGCAACAGTTATACTGTACAGGAAAGAATGCCTGTTGCATACGTTTCAAAACATCTTATCAGCAATGAGCAAAAACGATGCACGAATGCACGAAAAACTGGGTGCTGTTCTCTTTGACTGTAGGCGACTCTCACGCAGTAGAATCTGATAACAAAAATTTGGAAAAAGTAATGCGTAATGCGCAAACCACACTGCCCACAGGGTTTGCAGCTTGCTTTGCAGAATTACAGCTTAAAACTGACCCAAAGATCTGAAAGGGGAACTCTGTGGCCGACACACAGATGTGTCTCACCAGTAGGAGAGAGAAGCACACAGTCATCAGCAATGCACCAGCATGTGTGAAGGCACTGGATGACATCAAGATGGCAACACAAGATGAATAACTGAAAGCATTATTTGGCCAGGATGGCTGGAGACAAAGTTAAAATGTTTTTTCTCCGTTTTATCAGTGAAACACATTCTCATGCAAACTCACACATCATGGTCCAATGTACCTGCAGGAAATGTTGAACTTGAATTCCAAACAGATTAAGTTGTGAGGAATTCAGAGAGCTATAAAGCCTTCTGTGACTATCTCAACAGGTATTTGTAGATGAACCACCTTTATATTACTGACACTGCTGTAATTGGCAAAATAAAAGCTGCATTAAAGACACTTATAGGTGACAACATTTACTACAAATCAAATAAATGACCTGGATTGGAAATTTCAGCAGATTACTTCAAGCCCACATGATTTTCAAAGCAAAGTATTGGCTGAAAAGACTGCTCAGACTCTAGAGATGACCAAATTCCTTCAAATCCCAGTCCCTTGGAGTATAGGAACACTCTTGTTAATAGTTTATGGCCATCACGAGCAATAAGCTTAGTTCCATTTAATATGCAGCAACATCCTAGCTGTTACCCCAAGTAAAAGTGTACAGGACTGGCAAGTGAGAAGACAAAAAGGTTAGAGCTGTCAGAACTCATCAAAACTTTCTATGAAGAGTTTTTCAACTGCTACCCACACCCCAAACAGGATTATCTGTCAGGTTCACGCTGAACGATGGTTCAGTGGCCACCTGAGAGCAGCCTCACACTGCCCCATTTAGACAATGCCATGCCAAATCCAATATTCATAAAAAGATGGTTATATCATCAAAACCCCACAAGTTCTAAATCTTTAAAGATACCCTCCAATGAGGATGTGATTTGGGTGTTTTTATCATGTTCTTGTGGCATTTTTCTGATGATGGAGATCATATTTAAAAATAGAGAATAAGATTAAAAATGCATTTCTGAGTATGTATTTGTTCAAATCATGGTAAATCAGAAGCAGACATAAACAGGTCATTTGAAAAGCATGTAGCTCCCTGCCTTACTCCATTCTGATGCAGACATTTTGATCCATGTTCATCTTTGTCTTCCTCGTTTGAGCTGGAATCTGGCTCAGATATGTACGGCTGAAATATTGATCGGCATTTTTGTTGAACAGCTAATGTTTTGTTGGGATGTGATGAGAGGCCAGCGGGGGGGGGGGGGGGGGTATACACAAAGGGGTCATAGGAAGTCAATAGACATGCCCACAACTCGGAGGAAAATTTTTACTGAACTCCCGCCGCTCTGCAGAAACTATGTCCTAGAAAGCAACTTAGGTTCTTCGATTTGGGCTAAAAATGGCATAATCATAAACTAAAAGAAAATAGGTCAAAAGATTATTGGAATGGGACTTAGCATAAATTTATGGCAAAATAGAAGTCACCTAAACAAGCAGTCATCTGGACTTAGTTTGTCTTATGTTATGGGAGACCTTTGACCTCTTCTTAAACGGTTTTAAAAAGACTTTTAGAGAAGGGGTTAAAGGTTAAAAGATAAACCAGGTCCAGTTAATTGCTTTTTTAACCCACTGCTTTAATAAAATCAAACATGCTAGCAAGAAGATTTGAAGTTATTTGTTTGTTCATTTTAATTTTTTTAAGTTATCGGAAGCCGATTTGAAGTTTTTTTAAGACAATGATTGCAAACTGTTCTAATTTTTCTCCAGTGATTTTTATTTTCCTCTTGTTTTATGAAAGGAAGATGTGGAACATTAACTTTTTTAAGGACTTTTTTTAAGTTATGTGTCAGAGGTCAGAACTACGGCTGTGTCCGAATTACCGCCCTAACCCCTATATAGTGCACTATATAGTGCGGTCGCCATTTTGTAGTGCTGTCCGAATCTACAGTTCAAAAATCATGTGCACTAGAAATTTCCCAGAATTCTCTACGAAAAACCAGTGTGGATCGATGCTCACTCGATCGGCGAATATTGCCCAGAATGCACTGCGTTCATACCAGAATGCATTGCGTGTGACCCACAATACGCTGCGTTTGAATTATTCAAAGATGGCGGACGGTTGCGCTAGAAAGAGGACTTAAAAATGTAAGTATATTTAAAAGTATCTTGTATATGTTGTAAAATATATATGTGAATACGTAAGATGATGTGTTTAATATGTTTTATTCCTCAATCGACTATCTACATTGTTTTGAAGCTCATCAATTTTGGTAATGCTAAAGCTAACGCTAGCGCGAATTAGCATTGAAGGCTAAAAACAAACGCTGTTGATAGTACATCAAAAAACAGTGAGTTCTAACCGTAGTCATAAGTTATTAACACATTTTTAAAATGTGTTTATATATGTAGGGACTGACGAGGATGAGGAAAATCTGATCCATCTGTGGATGGAGAAAGAGCCTGTTTGTTATCAGGCAAGCTCGTGCCGGATGGGAGTGAGAGACACTTGATCAGATTTGTATTTATTTATCATTAAACTGTAATCGTTGTCATTTTGGGGTAAAGGTTGTTGTTGAAAGAGGAGAGGAGGAGAGAGCAAGAAGGGACAAAGAGTGACAGGAGAGTCTAATAAGCTTACCTGAGTTTAAAATATTGTTCACAAAATGTAACGTCGTCGTTGTTTTTGCCATTTGTTTAATAAATGCAGGAACAAAAATGAATTATTTACATGTATTATTTAAATCTGAGCCATTTTAACAATCTCAAAAGGATTTTCATATAAATATCAAATGTACATATTTACATTTACGTTTTATATGTTAACATTTATTTTTATACATCATAACAATAATCCTGGTCTTCTAGAGTCATGTGTGTCACAGTTGGAGCTAAAAGGAAAGCAGAGATCTGTCCTCGCAGACGGACGCCTCTTTACCCGTCCTACTGGTTCCTGCTGTGGCTCAACATCTGTGGCTCCAAGCAGTCCCCTTCCCTGATGCACAGATTGTGCAGAACTGAACTGCAGGCAATGATTTTCATTGCAAAGGTTGGTTTTACTTCCAGTGCCCCCAGAAATATTGCTCTCCTCCTCATTTTCCAAATGCTCTCTCTCCACCACAGAGCGTGCCTTGGCGTGGTGCTGGTTGTAACGGGCCTGAACCGCATTCCTCATGGGTTCCCTGTAGGGTGTCAGCAGCATGATGGGATGTGCAATGCAGGGATACCCACCATCACCCAAAATGATCATTCAGGTGGGTAATGTTTTATTTACATAAATTGGGCTTTTACGTAGAACCTGTGAACTGTGGACTGATCCCCAACAAAAATATCTCTAAATTTGGCTTAGAGTCACATACAGCCTGCAGTTGAATGGAATAAAAAAGCTTCCTGTTAAAATAACAAGCTGCATTTTCTTTTAGGGCCTTTATTCTTCAGTGGCAGCCATCGATGTTCCCCACGACCTTTTGGAAGGTGGAAGACCAAGCAAGCTGCTATAAAACCAGAGGTGACTAATGACAGTTCATTCCCACTGGATGCTGGGTGACCCTGCTCATCAGCTGGAGGATGCGGTCTGCCGTCCTGTGGACAACGTCACTTACAGTGGACCGTGGCATGTCAAAGGCCCTGGCTACCACACTGTATGATGTGCCGCATGCCAGCCAGAAAAGAAACACCAGGACCTCAGTCTCCTGTGCCCCCCCCCCCCCCCCCCCCAGAGTGTGAGGAACCCGGAGCTGCTCCACCAGATGCTCAATGGTCCTGCGGGTCAACCGATCTGCGGGTCTGCCGGTCTGGTTTTGTGTCGGACTGACCGTCAGCGTGAAGGGCCACGACAGACACCTTTATGTTGGCAAAGCAGTAGAGATGTGGAAAACCCTGTAAAATAGAAAAATAATTATTTCATTGAGAAAATTAAATCTGATTTTTTTAAATGTTTCATTTTATTCTGTCTTAAATTTTAGTTTATGACGTATTTATAAATGCTGGAAAATCTCATGGTTTTTTTTGGCTGGGTTTTTGGATTTTTATATAAATATTTAAAAATTAAAGTATTTTTGTTTAAAACAAGTGATATGGTTTGACTCTGAATAAAAAATACTAAACTTTGATCTCACAAGTGTTTCATGTAGTTAGACTATACAGTTCTGAGTCCAGTGTTGAAAAAGAATTTTAAACTCTTACGCAGACTGTGTAACCTTGAGCACAATTAGTGACAAATGCTTAAATTGAACTAATAAAAAAAACTTTAAGTTTAACTCACAAGTTGTTCATGTCTGGCCAGGGCATCCAGAGGAAATTTTCGGAGACGCCTGCTTCTCCTTGCCGCCCTGTGATGCTGCATATCTGCTCGTTTTTGGTTTGATCCCATGAAAAACGGTTGAATTATTGCCAGGAACACGGACAGATTCATATATAAAGCTATTTTCAGTAAGGTAGAAGAGAAAACTACAGAAAAAAATGCCTCCTCGCAAGAGCCCGTAAATCGTTCAGCGGCACAAAAATAAATATTGCCATGAAGTAATAACATGGGGGTTTATTTATCAACAAATACATAAAATCTACACCAATGTGTTTGTAATTTTATTATTTATAAATCAGCCACATTTTCCATGATCAGAACACAGCAGATTCATAAATACTCTTCATAAAATGTTCATATTTATTATATTTTTAATTTGACAAATGGGTGTCATTCTCCGCGTTAAAGAGAAGTAGTTCCCCTCCAGACCAGGTGGTGGCGGTAATGCGCCACTTTGTTTCCGTGCCAAGCGCCATTTGAAAACACCCGAAAGAGAAAACTAGTGAGCACGGGTGTCCGAATTGCTTTGAAAATTCAGAGAACTATATAGAGAACTATATAGTGCCGCACTATATAGGGTTTTAGTAGTTAGGGGTTAGGGCGGTAATTCGGACACAGCCTATGTCTCCCCCTCTGGTCACCGGCAGGAGCCGACCCCAGAGTTCCTACCACACTACATTTCCCAGCAACCCCAGTGCATACTTCCTGGATGCCACGCACCTGACTCTCATTCACTTAATCAATCACAGCCTACTAAAGCACCTTTACTGAGTGAAGCTCAGTGCGGTTTACCTGCTTTGAATTGGATTTAGCACTACATAAATCTAAAATTACATCACCCGGTAGGGATGGTATAAGTTATGTTATGTTAAAACATTTAGGTAGGAAAATGAAATTGAAATTATTGGACATGTATAATAGGGTCTGGAGTGAAGGTAAATTGCCGACCAATTGGAAAGAGGCGGTGGTTATTCCCATATTAAAACCTGGGAAAGATCCGAGCAGCCCAGAAAATTACAGGCCTATAGCACTCACATCACATGTTGGTAAAGTGATGGAAAGAATGATAAATGAGAGATTGCAGGATTACCTGGAAAGTAAAAATTTGCTGTCCCCATATCAGAATGGTTTTAGGAAAGGTCGAGGGACAATGGATCCTGTAATCTGTCTAGAAGCAGACGTTAGGAAAGCCCAAGTAAATAAAGAATATTTGGTGGCGGTATTCTTTGATATTGAAAAGGCTTATGATATGGTCTGGAAAGAGGGTTTATTGATAAAATTAGGTACGTTAGGACTTAATGGAAGAATCTATAATTGGATTAAGGGGTTTTTGTTTGATAGATATGTTCAAGTTAGGATAGGAAAGTCCTTTTCTAATAGGTACGTAGTGGATAATGGAACCCCACAAGGTAGTGTGATTAGCCCTGTGTTGTTTTCAATTATGATTAATGATATATTTAATTCAATTGGATGTGAATTTGGGAAAGCACTATTTGCAGATGATGGAGCCTTGTGGAAGAGGGGAAGAAATATTCATTATGTGGAGAGAAAAATACAAGACGCGATTACGGAGGTGGAAAACTGGTCTTATGACTGGGGATTCAAATTTTCAGTAACTAAAACAAAATGCATGGTTTTTACTAGGAAACGTGGAACTTTTTTGAACTTAAGGTTATATGGAGAAGCAATTGAGCAAGTACATAGTTTTAGGTACCTGGGTGTTATATTGGATACAAAATTGAAATGGAGAGAGAACATTGATAGTATAGTAGGGAGATGTAAGAAAGTCATAAATATAATGAGATGCTTGAAAGGTACTGGGTGGGGAGCTAGTGCACAGGCTTTAAAACAAATATATATTACAATGATTAGGTCAGTCACAGAGTATGGAATTATTGTTTACAATACAGCGTGCAAAACATTATTACATAAAATAGAAGTCATCCAAAATCAGGCTTTGAAAATATGCACTGGGGCTATGAGGTCAACTCCTGCTGTGTCATTACAAGTTGAAATGGGGGAGCTACCATTGAAACTAAGAATTAAACAGCTGATGCTTAACTATTGGGTGAAAATACAGGGTTGTGTAGATGTAGAGAACATGGTTAGGAGGGCTATTGATCCTTGTTGGGAAAGTGATAATGGGACAAATGAAAGTGCTGCTTGGAAATTAGCTAGGTTAGCGAGAAAAGCAAATATTCATGGCAAAACCCTAGTTAAGACGTTTTTGTACCCGACCACTCCTTTCTGGATTTTTCCAACTGCGCAAGTGGATTTGTATCTCCATAGAACAATGGAGGATAGAAAAGGGAAGGGAAACTGGGATGAGTTAACAGCAGACAGATTAGACACAGCCCACGCTTCATTTATACCCATATATACAGATGGATCTAAAGACCCAGAAACAATGAGAACTGGTTTTTCTTTCTGTATCCCTACATTGGACAAATCTGTTGGAGTTAAGACGTCAAAGGATCTTTCAGTTTTTACGGTTGAAATGTTGGCAATATCATATAGTTTACACTGGCTAGAACAGAACAGAATTGGGGATGGTATAATTTGTTCAGATTCATTGTCAGCTTTGATGTCTCTGAAGTCATACTATTCTGAGAGCAGATCAGATATATTATATGAAATTTATGAGAGTTTGATCAGGTTGGCAAACTTGAAAATAAACATCAGATTCATGTGGGTACCAGCACATAGGGGGGTGGAGGGAAATGAAATGGCTGACTTCCTGGCAAAAAGGGCATTGAAACGAGGAATAGAGATGGAAATTCCATTAGGTAGGACAGAATTTAGGGCAATTGTTAGGAGGCGTATTATGGAAGAATGGCAGACACAATGGGAAAGGGAGAGGAAAGGAAGACATCTATTTAGTATTCAGGACAGAGTAGGGAGAGGTATGAATGTCAGAGTAAACACCAGAGATAGCTGCATAATATCACGGTTGAGGATGGGACACACTGGTTTAAATAATACATTGCATTTGATAGGGAAACATCCAACTGGTTTGTGTGAGTGCGGGAGAGGGGAAGAGTCGGTGGAGCATGTGCTATGTCAGTGTGAACTGTATAGGGAGGAAAGACGACAACTGGAAAGTAGGGTACGGATGATAGAGGGTGAGCAAATGACTTTAAAGAAGCTTTTGGGAGGGGAGGAGAATTTCAATGGTGCGATTATAGGTTTTTTGAAAAGAACTAGGTTATTGAGGAGAATTTAGTTTATTATTATTATTATTTTTTTTTTTTTTTTTTTAAGTTACATTTGGTTAGGTAATCCCCACTCTGACCCACACTCCAACACAGTAGGTGGCGGTAATGCACCTTCACGTTAGTGCCTCCCGCCAATAAAATCACAAGAAGAAGAAGAAGAAGCTCAGTGCGAAGTAGTGTTTGTCCCATTCTGCATTCATTACCGAGTGTTGTATTTGGACCTGATCTTCTGTTTTCTGACTCTGTTTCTTACTCTGTTTGCCTCCGTCCTGCCCCAACTCTCGCCTGGATCCTGACTACCCCGTCTCTCCTCTGATGCTCTTGTAACCGGCAGGTCGGCCTGTGACAGGTGCATGCCTGCTTGATTGGGGATGTAGTTCAGCTGTGTCTGGCCCTTTATAAGGAGCAGGGAGTGAGTTGACAGACAGTGGCTGCCTGAATGGTGGTATGTATGGCTGAAGCGCCTCTTGTTGGAGAATGTAGATCACCTTTTACTCATTTTTATTCTGCTCTTTTAACTAGATGCTGTAAGCGGCTGGACGTGTTGCAGATGTCATGAGCCACTGCGTGTTCTTTACCCACCCTTTTATACATTTTAATGTGTTTTAGAGTGGTGCTGTATTTATTGTGTGGTTGACTTTCTTTTTATCGTTGCATAGGTCTGAGTCGGGCGCCTGTGCGTGTGATGTTGGTGAGGGGGCCCCTTGTGGCAGCGTCTTCCTCACTCCAGTTCCCTCACTGTATTTGTTTATTTCTCTTTTTAGTGTGTAGTGGAAGTTTCTTTTGCACGTTTTTAATAGTGTGTGTGGATTTATTTTCAGCACGGAGTGGAGTGAGGCGCGCTGCCGCGTACTGGCTTAGTCCATGGCCTCTCTCTTCCCTCCCCTCCTGCACGGGCGGTCAGCTCGGCCTTCCTGTTTTTATTCCTGCCTCTCTTTATTTTATCTGTGTACTGCTAATCGGAGTAAAACTGCACTTTTAGATTTTTAATTGTTCATTAAATTACATTTTTATAAGCTTTTATTGTCTCAGCCATTTTTGTTTTGGTGGCTCCGCTCTGACCTGACGGTACCTTGGTCACACTCTCATGCCTGTTATTGACCCCCTACCTGCCTGACCCTGGTTTAGCTGTGTGGACGTTTAGCTGAGCTAATAAACCAGCTGCATTTGGAACCGGCTGTCTGCCTGTTGTGACACTATGAATGTTCATGGTTAAAAACAGGAAGTGCGTTGAGAAAGGAAAGAACTTTGGTATCAGCCTGTGGTAAACAGTGATGTGCATGCAATCAAGAGTCAGCATGTGCACTTTATTCTTCTAAGAAGCCAGTGTTGGTTGACGTGAAACGCAAGGGTCATGACATTTCTTTGAAAGTTATGAACTCCCACGATGGGACTGACTAAAAATCTGCAAAGGCCTAAAAGTTTTATTCACCTATTCATTTATGAAGGATTACCCCATTTGTGCTGCAAAAATGAAGTATCCTAAAAATAGGAAACCATTAATTTTAAAACATTTTACTTAACAAGAAATCTATCAATCTGGAAACGGGGAGTTCCACAGTAAGTTGGTCCAACTTAATAAATCCTCAAATCTAAAACTTGCACCTATTACAACAAATCTAAACTTTTGTTTCAATGATTGCAAGGAATGCCATCTAACTTGACAACATTAAACTTTAGAATAACATCCTTGAAACGGAACCACAATTACAGTGCAATTTGAGTTTTTTTTTTTTTTTTTTTTTTTTTTTTTTTTTTTTTTTTTTTTTTTTTATTCAGTTCAGTCTTGAATTCAGTTTTTCTATTGCCAAGAGTATGGAGCATTTTAACAATTTCCTTATTTCTATATTCTAGCTCCTAATGAGAAAAAACTTAACTGTTTTTGAGAAGCTTGGAAAGGTGTGGAGCAAAGAATCTAAAACGGCTTAACATCTAGTAAAATATCTTGAATTTCTAAAAACAAGGTTTTAAATCTTTGCAAGCATTAAATAGTTTGCCATGTGGACTGTGCTGAATGAACCCAGACACTTTATGGGGAATTATTCATCTTAACCGTTTTATTCCCTTTCGGGGTCACGGGGTTGCAGGAGCCTATCCCTGGACTGGTCGCCAGTCTGTCGCAGGGTAGATATCCTCAATCACACATCCATTCACTCTCACACTCACACCTATGGACAATTTAGAGTTGCCAATCAACCTATGGGGAATTAAAAAACTGTAAATGTTCAGTGACAGTAAAATTTTAGAGGCAACACAAGATTTAGTGTTCAACAAAAAAGCAGCTGCATTCAAACACACACACACACACACACAAACATTAATACACAGAGGCAACTTAAATTTAATTCAAATATGCATAAAGTGTTTGCAGCATTTGAGAGAGTTACCATAGAAGGGAAAGTAAAATGACATAAAAGTAGATTAAATTAAACTGTTAAAGTGTAGAAATGTAATGTCCTCTTTCCTTTTTTACTTCTACCCTTCCTCTCCTCTATTCTTGATCATAATTTATCATTTAGTTCTCCATGCCTCTGTTTGGTGCAGTGCGATTCATGTATTGTCCCTCTTTTCCTCTCCCCTCCTGGGGAGTGGGAGTGCTTCCAGACTCCAGTTGTTTCATCCGTGCTCCTGTTCCTGACCGTGTACCTCGTCTCTGGCTCGTCTCTACTACTGCTCCTACACCTGGCTGTGGATCTTGCCTCTGGCTCATCTCTGGCTCGTCTCTGCTCTGTACCTGACCGAGTACCTCGTCTCTGCTCCTACACCTGGCTGTGGTTCCTGTCTCCGGCTCGACTAGCGCCTTTGACTGTCCCCACAACCACGGCTGGATGAAGCTCGTCTGCTGGACTTTTATATATGTAGTTGTAGATTTAGATAAGTTAATTCTTCTCTAAGAGTTCTGGTAAATCGCCTGTCCGTCCTGGGGGAGGATCCCTCCTTCATGTGGGCACCCCTGAGGTTTCTTCGTTTTTTCCGGAATCCGTTTTTTTGGGGAGTTTTTCCTTACCGCGAAGGGGGGTCTAAGGGCAGGGATGCCAGTATAGCTTAGTCAGTTTGTTAGTTCATTTTAGTATTTTTCTATTGAACTCTTTGTATTCGTGATCCTTTTGATTTCATGTTTTACTTCGAAGCCCATCGAGACGACTGTTGTTGTGATTTTGGGCTATACAAATAAAATTGAATTGAATTGAATTGAATTAAACACAGCTGGCTGAGAAAGAAATGTAAGTTGGACTTAATAGTAGAGACACGTGGGGAACATGTAACTTCCCCATACAAGCACCCAGCTTGATTTAGACTCATTTCTACCAGCTGATCATTCACTGCAAATCTCAGCACTTTGACAGGTTTGTGGGAGTGATTCTAATGTTTTGATTCCATGCTGTTAACCGATTTATAAATTGACATCTGTCCTGTTTCTGTTATAAAATCTGTGTAAAGACTTGAGAACTGGTTCATGCAGGTCGTTGACACAACTCTAGCAGCAGCTTCACAAACAGTTGCTTTGTTTTGTTCAGAGTAAATGGAAGGATATCTAAAAAAAAAAAAAAAACTCTAAAAAAACAAGCTATGCAAAACCACACCGTCTGACACCCATGCAACTACAGAGAGAAATAGTTTGTGGTTGCAGCAGGTGGTCGACATTTAGTGTTGGGTTATTTCCCCGAACCTTGCACAGCGTAACCAGGCTTTGCCCCCTCGTGCCAAAATGTATTTCCAATTGTTTAAAAAAAGTTCTTCAATGCTTTTTTCGTTTTTGTGATGCTGAATTGTATTCTATGTAGAAAGAAGCCGTGCCGTTTTCTCAGAGAGTTTCTGCAGAGCGGCTGGAGTTCATTAGAACAGTTGTGAGCAAAGAGTAAGCCCGCCCTGCCTGCCTGAGAGGGTCCACTATAAGTACAGGACCTTGGAAGTTTGGCAGGTTGGGGTAACCATTGAGGCAATCGGTGGTTACCCTGGCTGGTCGGCTGCCTCGGTCCTGTCGAGGCCTGACCAGAGTTCTCCCAGGGGCTCCTCTCTTTTTGCGTTGGTTGGGGGGGTGTGGGGCCTGGGGGATCGGCGCTTCGGGGGAGGGGGGCCCTGGGCTGAGGAGACCTGAGCTCGATGCTGGGGGTGGCTGGCTGTTTCACCTCCGGGGTACAGTCTACCAGCTGCCCCCGACTTACCCTCTTTTTAATATAATCACTCATTAGGGTGATGCACCTTGGGGGGAGGAGCTACTTAGCAGTGGTCTCTTTCCCATGGTTGCCGTATGGAAACGGCCCCCCCTTCCTGGGTTTTAATTGCTCCTTAGACATGTAGGACCCTTGGTATGGGGGGTGCTTGGGCATCACTGCCAGTAAGCAGCAGATGTCCTCTCAGTGCCCTGTTGTTCATAAATGCTAACTTCTGACCACAGCTCAGCTTCCACTGCTCTTTCTCATAGCTTGAATTTTTGCTTGACTCATTAGCTTTATTCCTTGTAGTTTTAGAGATTCTTCTAAAATAAATGGACATGGATACTCTTCTCTATTCCTCAGGCATCCTCTCATGTTCCAAGATCATTTTTAACAGTCCAGTCAGAAACTCTACTGCCACCTCTCCTAAAAACTTCTATATGCTTCTTCCCTTCATCCTTATTGATCTTTTTAAACTTTGTCTTCTGTCTTCCTATACTAATGGACCCAACCTTTGATTTATCACAACAGCTGCTACTCAAAAGATATTTTTTCTTTTTTTCAGTTAATTCCCTATAATGCCTTAAACGTTTTGAGGATCAGCAGTTTTTTTCAATTTGCAGTTATATACCTGAACTCCTCCTAAAATCCTTTAGTTTAAAAGAAAGAATTGTGTTGCTTTATTTTCAAACAGAGATAAGGGTAATGTCCTGTTCTTTGTAGTATGCTGTATGTTCAGCGAGATGTTGGACACATCCTTGGACATTTTTATCTACAATTATATCCTACAAATGGTGAAGATTAATGATACTTTCTTTTTCTCCCTTGCCATGTGAAAGATACTCTTCTAGATTGGAGATATTGTGTGTCTGTGAAAGCCACAGTGTGCATCCATCAGCATGAATCCATTGGTATGCTGTCATCATGAAGGTTAAATGCAACCCTGATTTGTGGTGTTTAGAAAAGAGCTCAAAGTGTACTAAGGAAACATCCCCCACACTACTACACTACCACCTGCAGCCTACAGTTAAAAAAACAACAACAGGATGATCTGTGTGTTTTCATGTTGTTTATACTGATTCTCAGCCATTTTTTAGAACATTTGAAACAAAAGATGCTTTTTTTAAGCAACTTCTTGTCTAATTTTGATGAGTCTATATAGTCTGTGGCTCCAGTTTCCTGTTTTTAGCTCATATGTGTAGAACACAGTGTGATTTTCTGTTACTGTAACCCACCTGGTTTAAGCTTTAAGTCGTCATTTGGAAACTGTTTTTACTGTGGTTAGCCTGGTCTTCATTTACCCAAATTCCCCCAATGCTGTTTACTGAACCTGAAAATAATTACCTGTTGGATTCTTCATGCCTCCGTTGTTACTTCTGCTTTTCCTTTGGGCTGCTCACCTTAGGGGTCACCACAGTGAATGGTGTACCTTCATCCAACCCATCTTCTTTAACCACTCTCATGTCCTTCATGGTGAACCAGGAAAGTCCCATGAACCTCCCAGGCAGTGGTGAAGCTAGAACATTTTAAAGGGGGTTGGGGGTGGGGGGACAGATGCCTTTGGAAGGGTGGCAAATGAAAACAGCAGAGGGGACAAAAGCATGTTTTTCAAACTTTTTTGTTTTAAATCCATATTTAAGCATTTGCAATGCTTAATGAAGCTTGTACGATTTTTGCTGAAGAGGCTGCCCCAGGAGTGTTCAGGAGTGACAATTCTCATGTTTCTGTTTCAACTCTGTGACTGGTCAAGAGTTTCTTAGAGTGACGGCTTGGGTAAGAAGCTGACTTTGTGGCGAGTGGTTTTAGCGCACAGTGTTGTGAAAAAATGTGCAATATTGGCTCTTTCTCAGAGCCACTGTCTCCAAGACAACAACATGGCTGCTTTCACCACATTCTTCTACACCTTTTTTTTCTCCATTCTTTTCACTCTTTTGTACGGAGCCCGTGTCCTGACATTAAAAAGCTAAAATTTATCTCGTTCTCACAGATTAATATCTTGTTCCCACAAGATTATGAGCAATATCCCGTCATGCATCACGCATACCCAAGATGCATTTCGACCAGCCAATCATTGGTCTTGTTGTTACACTTCAGTCACAGGGACACGGTAATTGGTCGAAATGCATCTTGGGTATGCGTGATGCATGACGGGATATTGCTCACATCCATGTTTGTAATGCTAGGAGCTAAGAGCTAAATCCGGTAGGCGAAGCAGCCAGCCTAATATTATGATATTTTCTGATTTTTATTGAGACAATAATAGATCGATCATTCTTGCTTTTATTTTTACCCCTATTGCATCCTCACAGAGACACGGAAGTAGCGGCATAAAGCGGCTTTTGCAGCAAGATGGACTGAGAGTGGACCAGGATGTGAATGAACGTGATTACCAATGCTTTTGTGCTTTTTAAAAAAAAAAAAACTGATCTCTAAACATCCTCCGTGTCTTCAATGCAATGTAATGAGACACACACAGCTAGAAATGTGAAGGTATCTGCTGTGAATCTATGACGTGAATAACAGGATAAATGATCAGCCAGTTAGCATGTAGACTAATAGCCTTCGAATGTAAAGCGACTGCTAAAGAGTATGTTAATGAAAGACAAGTCCTGAATATTATTATTCCCATTCGACCCTAAACTACAATATCAGCTGGCTGTCTGTCTACCGGCCAGCCAGCTGCCCGAATGCCGGCATGACCTTTCCAGAGCAAACTTCCACCTCTCTAGATTTCAAAGTGAATGGAGAAGTTCTTGATTTCATTTAGGGTGGATTTAGTGCCTATTAAGAGATGTTCTATTTTGTCACTATTTAACTACATGAAATTTGAGGTAAACCAATATTTTATAGTGAGACGGCAGTCAGTGAGGGAAGAAGTTGGAAGAGAAGAATCAGATTTGGTGGAGATGTGGAGCTGAGTGTCATCCATGTAAAAGTGGAAGTGAATATTGTGCTTACAGAAGATATGACAGATGAGAAAAAAGTTAAGAATAAAAAGCAGGGGGGCCAAGACAGAGCCCTGGGGTATCCCTGTAGGGGGAATTTAATGATAATAGCTAACTTTTCAGGGAAATCACTTTGGTCCAGCAATTGCTGTTAGCAAGTGTTACAGAAATAAAGTTTGAAAAATTGATTTAAATAATTTACGCAGATTTTTTATTTTTAGTTTGTCTGTTTTACCTTTTAACCCTTGTGCTATCTTAGATGACCCCCCCCCCCCCCCCCCCCCCACATTGACATGTTCTCCCTACCATGTGGACAAAGGTGGATAAAGGTGGAAAGATTTCATGTAATCCATGGACACCAGTGCAGATCACAAATCGTAGAAGAGAAAAGGTTCAGAGCACTGTCTAATGCAGAGGTGGGCACTGAGGGCTGCATTCCTGCATGTTTTCCAGCATACCCTGCTCTGGCATGTTCTAATTGGCTGGACACACCTGAACCAGGTAATCAGTCATGAGTAGGGCAAGATTATTGGCTGGACACACCTGAACCAGGTAATCAGCCATGAGTAGGGCAAGACTATCTGGAAATCATGCAGACACACCGGCCCTCGATGCCTGGAATTGCCCACCCCTGGTCTAATGGGTCTAGATGACCCAACTCCCAATGTCAAAGTGCCTAGGATAGCACAAGGGTTACGGATAAATATTTAATTGAGGAAGAAGAAGAAAAAAAAGAAAAAAGGCTGAGATATATAGATAGAAATTTCTAGATTTTTCTGACGTTTTTTTCGCAAAAGAGTAAACTTTCTTTCAACACCTCCATATCTACTGTTAATCTTTACTGAACAACGGTTGACCTGACATTTCCTCTGCGAATTTACAAATCATTGCACCTTCAGAATGTGTGTGAGGGGAATTGGGTCACTTCATGCACCATTTTTAGGTGATAGGGCCATTTTTGTTTTTGAGTTAAATTTGACATAATTCAATGTAAATCTTTGTGTTTGTCTTATATTCTGCAGTCTAAAAGCTGGAAACCACTGTTCGTGACTTTAAGTAGCCACAAAAAAAAAATGAAAACCCATTTGTTTTTGTCTGTGGGTTGGTTGAAAGTAGGTCAGCTTTTTTCATTCTGTCTTTGAGCATCCTCTTAAATGACATCTAACAGTTTGAACTTATTTCCCAAAACATCTGTCTATTTCATAACCATCAAATTTAACCCTTGTGCATCCTATGGGGTCAGGATCACCATTGACGTGTTCTTCCCACCATGACAAAGGTGGATAAAAGTGGAAAAATTTCATGTAATCCATGGACACCAGTGAAGATCACAAATCATTGAAGAAAAAAGTTCAGCGCACTGTCTAGTGGGTCTAGATGACCCAACTCCCAATGTCAAAGTGCCTGGGATGGTTACAAAAAAAAATCCCTAATGTGAGCATAACCATCAGCCTTTCTCTTATTCAAATCCTCTTTTCTAACCTTTTATATTTTCCTTTGAGTCATAACAAAATGCTTTGGCAAACTTTTTTTCAAGCAACCACAAAATTCAGTTGCCTTTTCTATCAAAATTCCTTGGGAGTGTCAATCGAATCTCAACTAAACCAGCATCTAAGGTTAATGTCTCTGTCTCTTGTGATGAAACGATGCAACATTAGTGGAAGGAAAGCAGAAAAACTTTACAAATGTATATTTATATGGAAACCTCTGTAACGTTATACTGCCTCACTGCTGTGGATAAACACATAACATCAGTTATTACGTCCTCCAAAACCTCAACTTGTCTCATTAGACCCAATGCCGACAAAGCTCTTGAAAGAAACCTTCCCCCTAATTAATGAATCCATATTAACGATAATAAATAAATCTTTAGAAATTCTCTAGAATTGTTGTATCCAAAGCTCATTTGTAAAACCACCAACCAAAATTTCCCTTCACAACATCCCCAGCCGTTCCCATATGTAAGGAGCTGTCCACTCCGTGGCCTGAATAAGATGCAGACGTCTCCTTTGATAGATGATAATGAGCGCTGGTGCTGTGGCAGAAAAGGAAAATGACTAAATCATTGTTCACATCTGTCGCCATGTATCTGAATTACTTATCGCGTGAGTTGGTTTGTATTTGTTTGTATCATTATTATTTAATAGAAACTGTTTAATAGAAAAGTTTTTTATTTTTACATTTCTATAATTTGGATAAAGTTTTGCGCATATGTATAATGGAAATACAGCTAATGACATTTGAAAAATTATTTCTTTAACCTAAATTTCACAGAAAGAACAAATTAACAACTTCTTATTTGCTTTTTTAGGAGAGTAAGTCCAAGAGAACACATAATGGATGATGTGTATTAAGAAGAAAAAGAGATCCAATTCCACACTATCAGAATCGTGATAATTATAATCTTCATTCCCGTCAATTTGCATCTTTTTTTATTCTCCTCCTATTCCCCTCTTCTTACGTCTAAGAAATCAATTTTTATTTTTTTTATGTACACTATGAGCGGGCACATACTCCCACGCATACATGCATCACAGCTTCACTCTCTTTGTAACTCATAGTCTAACATAGGGAACATGCAGCTTAATATTATTAAATGTTAGCTCAGCCAGCTAATATTTAATTTAGGGAGGCAATGTGCTCCTGCATACACGGGGCTCACACAGTCTGTTGTGGGGTTTGGCTCTGTTGGTGCCATTCTGAGTATGGGGTGCTTGGTGGCATGGGGTGATTAGCCCCCTGGACTTCCCACTTAGACCCACATGGGTCTACTCCTTCAGGCACCTCAGAATGGTTGAGGCTCAACCTTAACTCTCTTTGGAGGCTCTTGGTTGAGGGGTGGGGCTCCGTCTGCTGATGAGGTGATGGTACTACCCCATTTTAGCTGCTTCCATTCACAGATAATTGTTACTTTTACTCTTGTTACTAAATGATTCGCTTCAAAGACATTTTTTTTCTGACCTGTGCAATAATAGAACCCAAGGTCCAATTATCAATTAACATTTTTTGAATGAAATATATGATATATTTTGTAATTTTATTTTTTTAATTGTAAATATTGTATTCCTTTGTTCCCCTATTTAAGTGTAATGCTTCAACATGGAACATTCCTAATATGGGAGCAAACAAAGGGTTATCCTGTCTTCACTTATCTTCAGAAAGTGAACAAGAGTACATTGCAGCAGCTTTGAGAAAGTCCTAGTATTAACCTTTATGTGTTTCCATCAGCTTGACGATCACCTTCTTGTTTGTGTAGGTCACTTTACGTGTCTTGCAGATATCAAACAAACATTAAGAAGAAATATCGAACTGCGAGAATGAGATTTATTCAAACATGATATGTGGTTTTTCTTGTGGTTGCATCAACTGAAGTTTTTTGACACTTTTCTTCTTTATATGTATTCTTTTCTTCTGGGTTGCAGACCTGTTTTTTATTCATTTTCTGAACTTTTATTATAAGTCTACTTGTGCAATTAAAAAAGTAAAAAAAAAAAAGTAATTACATGTAGCATGAGTTTAGAGTGAATATTTATCAATTTACTGAATATATTTTAAGTTTTGGCATTCATTATTTAACAAGGTGAAAACCCGATGAATGTTGTTTCCTGTCCACCACCAGGGGGCGGCATTTGACAACAACCAGTCAGTTGTTTGGAACTGTCAGTTCCCTTTTACAGAAAACAAAATCACAGAATCGCTGGAAAAAACGTTAAACTAAAACATTAATGTTTAATAATAATAATAATAATAATAATAATAATAATAATAATAATAATAATAATAATAATAATAATAATAATAATAATAATAATAATAATAATTTAAAAAATGTAACACCTTAATCATATTATCACTTGTGATTTTTTTAAACGGAATCGGATAAAAAAGTAAAAATAAAAAACAGGCCTGAATTTGAAAAGTTTTGAAAAAATGTGATCACATAATGCGTCCTCTAATTAGTATCAGGTGTTTTTAAACTTGTAATCAGTGCCTCTTTAACTCTGAAAATAACGTGTTTGGTGACTTAGTGACTGGTGAATATAGACTGCCAAAAGAGGACATTGATCTCTTAGAAATTAGAAAAATGAATCAATGGATGAGCATATTAAAGGTAAATTTTAGTCGCTTTGATTTTCTTTTTTTTGGGGGGGGGGGGCATTACTCATGTTTTTTCACTGACTGTTGTGGGTTTTCTTATATCAGACATATATCAGAAGTTGTTTTTTTATTTTATTTTTTTACCAGAAATAAAGCAAATTCTGTAGTAAGAAGTGACTGGAAATGTATTTTACTAATAAAACTTTTAAAAAGGATAAATTAATACTTTAAAATTTTTATTTTAGATTCCTGTTTATTTTGTAAACCGCAGTTTAAACACACAGTATTTTCAAATTTTTCTTCTTGTTTGATATTGAATGCGTCATTTGGATTCACAGCTGAGAGTTTGTCTTTGGATGATTTGGCCGCTGTAAGACAATTAAGGACATTCCAACACCAGAAACATTAATTTATTTTGCAATCATAAATGCTGAATATTTTAAATGAATTCTTGCATTCAAATTCCAGCAGTTTGCATATGAATTCTGGCTTCTTTTTTTTTCAATAGCTGCCAAACCAGGTGACCCAACGATATGAAATGTGTGCTGAAAAGTGTCACTGGCATCCCAACACCAAACACTAGATGACACACGTTTTATTTTAATTTTTATATTTAGATTTCAGAGGTCTGCACATGAATTCTGGCATTTCTTTTAAATAACTTCCAAACCAGGTGACCCAATGAATCCAACTGTGTCCCGAATTGTGGCACTGACACCCCAACATCAGACACACCACTTTATTTTGCAATCTAAATGATACAAATTTCATCTGAATTTTTGTTTTAAATTTCCAGAGGTTCCCACCTGAATTCTGGCCATTTTTTTCTTCAATAGCTCCCAACCATCTGACCCAACAAGTCCAAATGCATCTCATTGATCAAGAGTGAGATTTGACTGAAGAAAACCATAAAATCTGAATGACACTATTTTGTGTTTCTTTCCTCCAGCTATTTGCCAGAAATTGCAGCTCTTATGTTTCTGACCTTTTTGGGAGCACCCCATCTTTGTCAATATTGGGACAACCCACTTTGATACATAACCTAAGGATGAGACAAATGAGCTAAGTTATCTACAAGCTGTTCGTCGTGTATGATTGCAAAATAAAGCAATGTGTCTGATGTTGGGATGTCAGTGCACAATTTGTTGGGTCACATGGTAAATGGTAAATGGCGTATACTTGGATACATTTTCCACCTTTTTCAAAGGCCCAAAGCGCTTTACAGTCATAGTCCCATTCACCCATGCACATTCACACACTTGGTGGCGGCTCCGCTGCCAAACACTGGCGCCAACCTCCCACCAGAGGCAAGGTGGGGTTCAGTGTCTTGCCCAAGGACACTTTGACACAAGGGCGTGCAAGGCAGGAATCGAACCTGCAATCTTACGTTCGACCGCCCCACTGGTTTGAGAGTTATTAAAAAATAATTGCCAGAATTTGTCTGCGATACAATCCTAAAATGTTCAGCATATATGATTGCAAAATATTGTGCATGGTGTTGGTATGCCGGGGCCATAATTCTGCATATATTTGGAATCCTAAGGTCACATGGTCACATGAAAAAAATTACAAAATAAATAAGATCATTCAAACACAACCTCAGGAAATGTTTCATTATAATTATTTCTTTTTGCAAATCATTTAGCCAAGGCTTTGATCTAGAATCTTCGCCATCCTCTGCACTTCTTCATTTGTTGATGGTCCCTTAGTGTAACCACTGGGCATCCGCGCTGAATGTAGGATATCCAACCTAACTCCAACTTCACCGCAGTCTTTACGTTATGCATTTCGCATCGGAAAATTGTGTATGTGCTGTTGTGTTTGTAGGTAAGACCTTATTTTATTTTGTTTTAAACCAGTATTGCATGTTTTGTTTGGTTTTCAGAAGTTTATAGTGGTTAAAAAAACTCACATTGAACGCGGCATTTTATTTTTATTGGAAAGGTAGGCAATAAAACAGGCATCCAACCTCTGGATAGCCCATCTGGCCACCTCCTCCGTGCGTAAAAGCGCGTCATCGGCGCGCTGCACACGCCCCCTTCACGAGCTCACATTTTTCTCCTTGCAGTCTCACATCCTCGAAATCTTTAGCATCCCTGCAAAGTGCACATCACTGAGCCCGACTGACTTCTGGGCTCCTCTCTGCTCTCACAGGAAACAACTGCGCAAGAAGAAAGGAGGGAAGGGCAGAAAACCTGATCCAAGTTTCACCTGAGGACCAAAGGCTGACAGCTGAGAGAAGCGGATCGGCGGCAAAGCCAGAGCATGATGAAGAAGACGATGAATTCGGGTATAGCTCCTTTTTAAAAAAGTTTTGAGAGAAACGTTTTTTTTTTTTTTTAATTATTATTTTGTTGGATGAGAAACGTTCAGAAAAATCATTAAGTTAAATTTAAAAAGGAAAAATAGGATCTAAAAATATTGCTTTTCAGCATAATGTTCTATAGCTTGTTAATCAGTACCAATAATTAGTATTCTATCGCACAGCCTGAGCAGGCACGTCTTTTATCTATTAGAACAAACCAAGTCCAGTCTTTTTTACTTTGAAGAAATTAACCTGGATGAATGAGAATCCACACAGACATCTGTTATAACACGTTTCCATATGCAAATGAAACTCTGTCCATCCTTGAGCTGACTTTTTGTGGTTCGCTACCTTGTCAGACTCACTCAGACTTCATCACCTCTATAGTTTAGCCTCGTGTTTCTTGGGGGAGCTCTCAGCCCCTGAGGGGAGCATCTCAGGCTCTGCTGGGCTGATGTGCATCGTCTTGCCCTTCCCCACCTGACCTTCAGTTGGGCTCCGCCGGCCCCTTTGGGCTGTGTTGCGTGTGTTGACTCACTATTTCGCATGTTTGTGCAAAGATATGGTCCATATGCAGTTTGTGAACATTTGGCAATATTATTTGCTTGTATCAGATCACGAGATCTCTTATATTCTAACTAACTGGTGTCTAAAATGTTTTGCTGCGAAAACACAGCCTTTTGCATTTCTGACCCTCAAAATGAATGTAAAAAATATTACTTTACATATCATTTGAAAAATGCAGTAAACATCCACTACTGTATTTAATGAACGCTTATAAATTTATCTTACTTTAATTCTCTAAATTTCATCTAAATATACGTGGGCTGGTGTTATAAGAACAGTGACAGAGGTTTTGATGAAGAGAACAGACACAGAAGTCTTTGGAAATGTTTTAATACACCAGAACAATTAAGCTTTTTTAGATTATGACCACTTTGCAAATACAAGAATATATGTAAATAACTTTTATTGTTGAAGCTTAAAGTTAACAAACAAGTCAAACACCTTTTAGATGCAATAAGATGTTAGGGATAATCGATGATGCACTCGTTAATAAGAAGTAACTGCAGGTGAGATCAATTTGTTTACGGTCAGTGCTACTTGTAGATTAGCCTTGTTTTCATATTTTTCATTGATAAATCTAAACCGATATTACATTTTTCCCCAAAATTAATAAAGACGTGTTTTGGTCAAACAAAAAGTAAACTAAACACATTAACTGTTTAAATAAAAAGGGGAAAAAATATTTATCATAAGATTTTTTTTGTTTCCTCTTTTGAAGAAAATGTTTTACCTGAAGGATAATGTATAGATGTTGACATCAAAGTCAAGGTTTGAGATTTAGATATTTAGCCAAAAAGGGTCTAAAAACCTTTTAAAATTTGTTCAGGCTGTTGTAATAAAAATGAATTGATAAAGACATGTAAGAAAAGTCAAATTTTGACATCCACAGAGTTTCTGCTTTTGGGGGAAAAAAAGACTGTTGATGTTAGACTTGAAAATGTTACAGAAGCATTTCCAAAGTCTGAACTCCACCCGTCCTTGTTTGAGTTCAGATTAACCAATGCACAGCTTTAGGACTCTGACATTCTATGTCCTTTGTGGCGACATCTTTCAAGATGCTAAGTCTTTTTATGGTTCAACATTTAAAACAAGCAAACAAAAAAAAGGTGTACCAGGACTGAAAAAGCATTTTTCTTGGATAAATAAATGAACAGATTACAGCTTATACACTTTACACTTGTAAGTAAAATTGCATTGGTTCAAAGAGCTTGATTGCATGCAAACCAGTTCTGTTTGCTTCTCTTTGTTTTTCTTTTTCCAACACATTAGTTTCCCGACATGCCCCACCCTCATTGAGGCTAAGTGTCTTCTGATTGGATGCAACCACTACTGAACTGGTTGGGATGAAACCATTCCAAAAACAAACTTGCATCCAAAGAAACAATAAAACTGCAGTTTTGAATTGGGCTGTATGAAATTTAGTATGACATTTTATGGGTTTGTCTTCAATGTAGAACAGTATGTAACCCTTGTGCTATCCTGGGCACTTTAACATTGCTAGTTGGGTCATCTAGACCCACTAGACAGTGCTCTGAACCTTTTTTCTTCAATAATTTGTGATCTTCACTGTTTTCTATGGATTACATGAAATCTTTCCACCTTTATCCACCTTTGTCGTGGTAGGGAGAACACGTCAATGTAAGGGTGGGGTCATCTAAGATAGCACAAGGGTTAAAACACACTAGCTTCAAAGCCCTGCTTTAAATTTTACTTAGAAATGCCACAAGCCGGCAAAATACACACGATTCTTCCCACAGATAGCAAACAGAAATTGAACGTTCACAGCGGCTGGTATAAATAATCATAGGTAACAAAAAAATTACTGTCATCATTCACAGCCAAAAATGTATTTAGCACCTTGGTAAACCCATACATTTGTAGTTTCTTTGCATAACGGCAAATACTCTTGTCAATTTCACTGGCTGATTGTAGGTGATTGACACTTAACCCCGCTCCTGTCTGTCTTTTCATGGACAACTCTGTTTCTTATAGGCTAAGATTTATTGACATCAAGAGTTTAAAACGTCTTCCTTGAAGAACATTTTTAAATAAAACAAGAATTTCTGGGGTTTGTTGTAAAAGCTGTTATACAGTCAATCTCATAAATTTGGCAATTCAGATGTTTGTTTGTTTTTTAGCAAGTCTGTTCTGAAAATGTAACCTAAGTGATAGTCCAACAGAAATTTGATTATGACAGATCTGTAAACAGAATTTAAATGACTTTTTTTAGATTCAAGGCCAAATTCCTGACATTAGATCAACAAATGTTTGGCATTAACTTGTTTACAGTATCTTTTCTTCCTTAAACACTGTCATCTTTGGCTGCAGCCACACAGTTACTTATCGCAATCATTGTGTACTTTGTGTACCAATTGTCCAAGATTTGTTGACGGTCACCGCTGGTTGGCATGGTGTGGGCGGAAAGCTGCTTTCAATGAGGTTTTCCAGACAGAAAGTCCAGTTACAAATTAGCTTTCAAGGAATTTTGGTATCACTTCTGAGAGAACAAAGCAAATATTTGAACTTAAATCTCTTTTCTACTCTTTGATCATTACTGTGTCTGATCTTTCTACTGTAGAAAGATAAGCAAAACAACCTATAGTAACCACATGTCTCAATCCTGCTTTTTCTCTGCACTTTTGAGACCTGAAGGTGTCTGATTATGTAAGGAATGAAAATGTTATGGTTGAGCTGAAACTGAAAATGTTGTTCCTTAATTTGGTAACCTTTCAGGGGTTGGTTTTACGTTTAGTTGTCTCCCGGTGTGATAATGTAGGAGTTTGTAGATGTCTAAAGTTAAAAAACCAGTGGTGTGAAATTCCCTTTTGAACGGCAAATCCGTTTTGACTTCAAGAACCATCATCATGTGGGCTCTCATTTAGTGGCGTTCCAGTGGGACCTGAAGCTTGTTGGGCTCAATGAACTGGATGTGCTCATGTTGTTCCGCAGATTTGTGTAATGTGACCCTGAATGAGCAGAGAGACCCAGAGGAGTAAATGTGTCCTGTTATTCTTCTCTCCCCCCACATTTTTATTTCTCTGTTCTCTTTCTATGCATGAGAGATCCCAGTCAGATGGGATCGGCAGCGCAACAAGAATTTGATAAAAGCTTGTAGTATAAATATACCAAAATAGGTTTTAAGGCTACTACTGATTAAATTTTGTGTAAACGCAGTCTCACAGCAGAAAAAAAAAAAAAGATCTTACAAAAATATTTATATGGGTAGAAGGAAAAATGGATAAAATTTAAGTATAATGTTTGCAATTATTTCTAAAAGTTTTCTTTTCAGTTCATGAATTCATCTTCTGCTGTAATTTTCAGTTGTATCTTTTTTTTAATATTTGGATTAATCTGGGTTGAGTCAGGCTGTATCTAAGGCCAAAACGTGTGTCATGTGGTAATCATAGTGGGAGCAGCAAAACATTCTGCCCTTAAAAAAAGATGAAGCTGTCAATCATCTGATCCCCAAGAATCTTTGTAAATATGCCCCTATTTAAAAAAAAAAAAAATAATACACTCATTTACTCTTGCAAATACAATTTAACTGCTCCAATGAAAAAATCTCCTCACAATTTGTTGTATTTGTTCCAGTTTATTTATGGCGTATTCATATGAATGGTCTCTTTTTTTTTCTCTCTCTCTCTCTTTCATCGTTGCTCTTGTATGGTTTAAAAATGCTAATAAATGACAACATTGTTGTTCACCTTTTGGCTTATCCCTTCAGCGTTCGCCTCAGTGAATCAGCTTTCACTGATGCACATAGGTGGTTTGGCAGAGATTTTTACGCCT
This sequence comes from Oryzias latipes, assembly GCF_053564925.1. Lineage (NCBI taxonomy): Eukaryota > Metazoa > Chordata > Actinopteri > Beloniformes > Adrianichthyidae > Oryzias > Oryzias latipes. Next base: position 34,130,620 of record NC_136237.1, on the reverse strand, counting down.
GATGCCCTACTTGGCACAACCCTGTATTATAGGCCGGTTTGCCGGCACCCATACTTGGGCTATATAGTTGGGCAGTAACATGAAGGGTCTTGCCCAAAGACCCACACTGGATGAAGCTTATCACGCCCCTTGGGAAACGAACCCTGGTTTCCCATGTGTCAGTCCTGCATGCAGCCAACAGAACCATCCAGTTGCTTAGTAAATAATTAAGTATTTATGGTTGTTTACTACATGTTGAACAGACTTGACCACATGAGTGTAGCCTCTGGTGTGGCAAATTACAGATTGGCATCTTGGAGTTTGTAACTTTGTAGGTTTTAATATAACGTAGACATAAAATAACCTAAAATGTAATGCGTTCATTTTAATATAGTAATCTTCCTAAATTTTAACCTGAAATTTTGGGTTCAAACTGCATTTCTGACATAATTGGGCTCTACTTTAAACAAATATTTAACATTATAGAAATTACCCTGTCAGAACACTAGTAGATTGTACAACTCTCTTGTCTAATCAAAGCCAGGTGTTTTTTTTTCTTTGAGTAGTTCGTGCCCCTTACTGTACTAAAGGATCTGCATAGTTTCTTAGAAAAAAAACAGCTGCATCAATCAGTCCATCCATCCTCCCACTAAACCCCATCAGTAGGTCCCACAGAGAGAAAAGTCGAGAGAAGTCAATACTGCTCTTTATTCCTCCTTAACAATGGACCTTCAATGACAGCTAAGCTGGATTCCCCTCAGTCTGAGTCATACTTTGGCCTGGATTGCCAACGCTTATGCTACAACTCCCTGTGATAATGAAAGTCCTCAGAGGTGGTTCTATTCTGATACTGTTTAATCCACTGTCTTAAAGTTGAGCCGCCAAACTGGAATTCTTTGTCAAACTAAAACCCTACTTAAAAATTGGACCACCTTTATCAGCGTTGATAGCCAAGTAGGAAAACTCTTATCTCTCAAAGCTGCATTAAATAAAAGTTCAACCAAACTTTCTGTGTTTGAACTTTTTCCTCCTCAGATAAATCTTCCTAGAGCTGAACGGCTAACTCTTTACCTCCCATTATGAGAGAAAACGATGTATAGTCTTTGTTCTGTCTCCAGGTTTTCTATCAGTTTTTTTCCTTCTGTAATTTCAGTCTTGATTAAATAAGTGAGATGCTGAGCCATGCCTGAGATGCTCTACTCACACAAAAGGGACTTTTCTCTCACTGAACAGTTCCATAGTTGTTCTGATTTTAGGCGTGCAGTCAAAGCACACGAGTATGACATCATCTGCTACCCTGTGAGGATAAAAATAGTGAGGGTTGACGGTGACGTCTCGGCTTAACAAAGCCCCCCAGTGAATAACAGAAGGGCAAAAATGGGCCACTGACGCTTTTCATGGTGATCAGTCAGCCATTTTGAAATGATTCGTCTGTTTGTAAAAAAAAACACCTGATGTTATGACCAGATGCTCACAAAATCAGGGCTTGATGCTAATGACTTTGTTAGACAGTTGTCAAGGTCAATGTGTGTTCCCTGTACCATCCATCTGTGAGTTTTAAACAATTCATTGCCAAAGACTTTACTCCAAATAAAATACTTAAATTTATTCATCTATTATTGCTACTGGGCCTCAACAAATTGATGTGGCACTTGTCCTTGGCTACTGTTTGCCTAAAGATCCACGTTTTTAATGTTTTTTTCTTTCTTTCTTTTATCATATTCTTGAAGACTTTTTTTTTCTCATAAGGACATAAAAGAAAAAAAAAAGATTAAAACTGCATTTCTAAGTATTTATTGAAATTGTTGTGAGCAGAGGAAAAAATGCAGTTTAAAAAAGCTTTTTGTTGTTGTAAAAATCTACAATTGGCAGGCCAGAAGTTCCCTGTTCTGCTCCATTCTGATGCATCCACTTGCAGGTATTTGTAGCTATATTTCAGATTTTATTTTTATTTTTTATTCTATGTATGAAATTGTAATTGTAGAAAAATAACATTTAACCCTAAGTTTTTGGAACTTTGAGATGTGAACTGCATAAAGTACTATGCAGGGCTTGGCACTAAACACAAGACTATGTTTTGTTTTTATGATAAAAAGCCCTCTATTCTAAACCAAAATATAAATGAAGAGAGATTACTGAGGTGTCAAATGACATTGACTTTGTGTGCAGTTGTTGCTCTCCTCTGAGCATGTGTGTGCTCTCAGTTTTGGGTTTCGGCATCAGCAGCTTGGCATGCTGATTATAGAGGTCCGAAGCAATAACGAACCACTGGAACTTTCTCCTGTTTCTTTTTCTAGCATCATCCCTCCATCAGCTCAGGACTACTTTGCAGATATTTTTTTGGAAAGCAAACTTTTGAGACAGGAAAAAAAGAACAATTTTAGGATTTTAATTTTCCCCATCCTTACTTTTCTACTTGCCGTGCAGTTCAGGTTGTGGAATCAAATGAAATGAGACGGCGAGAAATGTTAGAAGGGTTTTTTCTTTTTTTGGGTTATCCAATGTCCTCGCATTTATCAACTACTGAAACCGGCCTCTTATAAAAAACTTCAAGGATATTCCATTTTATATCAAATGCTGCCAATCCCCACTCATGTTTAATGATTACCTTATGCTGAGGAGGAAATAACCAGTTGTGTTACCGCGGTCGTGTAGGAAAAGGCAGAAACAAAGACTGCACTACTTGCACTTTTACAGCCTCTGACAGCCCAAATGACCTGAGAATGGGATTTAAATTGCTAGAGGACTGGAAGAAGAGAGCCTGTGTGAGTTATTCCTCAGACGAATTGGGATTTCTGCAAACTGGCTTTGAACGATGTGTTCCTCATATGTGTTTGAGTTTGCTCAGTGTGTGTTATTGTAAAGGGGTCATGTGTTATTTATTGCAGTCATTTTGCTGTTGGAGTGTTGGTCCAATGGGTGTCAGCACTTTGTATCAGTTTCTCGCTCAGGATCACCTCTGACTTTGGCAATGAGTTCAGCTCTGTGTTTGGACTAGTGATTTTATGAGCTGTGAAACATCTCCTGTGGTTGAGGATTTGTGATCAACTGTGAGTAATTATAAAGGTCAGTGCTTCTGTGTGTGGATTTTCCATTTACGTTTTGGTCTGTTTGTTTTCCTCCGCTTTAGTTTCTACTTTTGATGCTCTACTACAGAAAGTACTCGCTGTCCTTGGTAACTTCTGCAAGCTTTTACCTTCAACTTGGATTAATCAAATGATTCACTACTATCCCGTAAATTCAGGTTACTGGTTTGAATCCCAGCTAGGACTTTAAGATGTTAATTTTTTTATGCAGTTTGTGTTCCCTCCTTTTCCCTAAACCCAAATGACAAGTTTCTGTAACTTTTACAATACATAAAAGGAGCAAATGGACGAAACTACAGGTTTGAAAGCATCAATTTTTTATTTATTTTTTATTCCTTTTACAGGATAAAAATAATTGTAATGTGTTTTTCATGTTTGATACATGCAGAAGTTAATTTCCTTAAGCCTTACTCCCATGAACCTGTAGGGTGTTTTTGGGTTGTCCGGGCACGTAGAGGGTTGTAGACGGGAGGGGCTACATCGTAAGGGAAGCACAGGTTGGTAAGGAGAAGGAAGGACATGGTCAGAGGGACCGTAGGCACGAACTGGCAGCCATGCCCCTACCATTACCAAGTATGAATGAAGAATGAACTTTGAGTGCCTGGAAAAGCGCAGATAAATCCAATCCATTATTATTAAAGGGTCCATACCATGCAAAATACTACATTTTTATTTTTTATTTTTTTGCTTTTAAGTACATTTCATTCTTCAGAAAAAGGAACCCCAAAAGCGGTATTTTGATCCATCCATTTATGCATATCAGAGAATTCCTCTAAAAACCTGCTCTCTAAGCACCAGCCCCTCCCAACCCATGAAAACAAGCGGGTTCTCACATGCTGACTTAGACCAGTGAGAACAGCCCCTTCCAGGAAGAGCCTGCACTGCCAGCGCCACCTAATGCACATCTATTTTTGCAAAAATATTGATGTCATGATGATGTCATGAAATAGGTGGCACCCACACGGAGGGAAAGGTGGTGCCTCAGATCAAGTTGTTTTACTTCCAGTGTAAGAAGAGTTTGGTATAGGCCCTTTTAAGGGAGGTCATGAAAACGGAACGTACGTGTGTTGTGAAGTATTTGTAAAAATAATGCTCTAAAATCTAACATTTCGGGAGGGCCACCTGCATACACCATATAGATTTGCCTTTTTTTTTTTGCCCTCAAACAGGCTGTATCCACCCTTAAGGGTAGTTGTGACTTGGGCAATGTCCGAGTTTCCTCCCTACTCCCTAACAACTTAAAAAAAACATATAGTGCGGGACTATAGGGCCCTGAATTTTTAAAAGTAATTCGGACACCATGCTCACTTATTCATTTTGTTTATTTATTTTTTATTGGTAAATATGACCTCACAGATTTCACAAATTAAAAACCTAATAAATACGAGCATTTGAAGTCTGCTTATGAATCCACTATGTTCTGATTATGAAAATGTTGTTTTATTAAAATACATTAGAAACCCCATTTATTTATTTTTCACAAAAATTGTTCAGGCGCATTGCATTGTAGACTTTATTCCCCAGTCTAGCGAGCATCAATGCACACTAGTTTTTTTTTTAGAGACTTCTGGGAAATTTCTTGTGCACTCTAATTTGGAAATTGTAGATCTGGACAGCCCTATAAAATGGTGAATAGACTATATAGAGCACTGCAGAGTAAAGAAATCCGGACACAACCTACGGGATTAGACAGTTCACTTTATTTGGGCACCGTCTACAACGGATTACCTGATCTCTGATGTAGATCAGAGTGTCTTAGTAGAGTTGCAAGTCAACCATCTGAGGTTTGGGAACATAATGAATGCAGATTGACATTCTAGGGAAGGAATGCTTGTAAAATTATAAACAAATGTTTTAAAATGTAAATGGGGGCACATTGGGTCAATCTGAAAAAGCAATAATCCAAAATAAAATCTTCTGTAAAAAGGGAGTAGTTAGGAGATGAGTATGCTTCTCAATATTAACAGACTATTAAATGAGTTTTTCTGGGCCTTTTTTTCTTTTCTTGCCCTTTGAAGTTCATTTCACCCTAAACGAGCAGCTGAAGAGCCCTATGGGTCATTTTTGAACCTTCCATTAAAAGTTAAACATTATTTTTTAGAAGTTACTTTCACTCATTTCATATTTGTTAGCATTTTAAACCTTTCAAAGCAGGATTGTCTGACTTCACGTCTGTGTTTGCTTCAACAAATCACATACATTATAGTAAAATCTCCCAGAAGAAAGTATTTTCAGATCTTTTATTTAAAAATATTTTCATCCAAAGATTACATAATCGCCCAACATCCAGTTTGGCTTTGCTTCTGCAGATGATGTGATGTGATGAGTTGTGTCTTCTCTGTACACGCCCCAGGTTTGATCCTGTTAGCTGGAGAAGGGATGGAGTCAGACTTGCATGACAACAAGCTGATCCCTTTCTACCCCTCATGTGGGATTGGGTCGTTAAGCCCATGTATCTCTGAGGCAATTTGCCTCACGGCACCAGATCATAAGCTAAGCGTTACTTTTATGTCACTGTCAAGTCCAGTTTATTTTTTATTTTTTTAGCAGCTTGTTTCTATACTTGTGCAGTGAAAGTAGAAGTGGCAATCTCCTTTATTTATTGTTTTTACTCTTATTTTGTATTCCTTTCTCCAACAGGCTTCCGAAATGATGCTGTCTTTTCCTCTCCATCTAGATCTTCAAAAAACAAACAAAAGCAGGATTTTTAGTGCTGAAGTACTGAATTCTGTATTAAAAATGTGCTTAGATTTTCTTATATCTCTATTGTTAGATTCAAAAGTTTGTGCTCATATTGCTTAACAAGTCCTTATCCTCTCTGTAGAGAAGCTCTGACAAAGTCATACAAAAAGACAAGGAAAGCAATGAATATTGAAAAAGTAGAAGGGCCAGGATGAGAGAACCTTTGCATAACTGCTTCAAAGTGAAAACATTTGATTTGATTCTATTTATGGGTTTATTTCAAGCATTAACTGCAGATAATGTAACAGTAAAATCATAAAGATATACAAAATTCATTAAAATTTATAAGGAAATGCATTGATTAAAAAAATAAACAAAAATAAACTAATGTAAGATGCCCTTTTCTTAACTTTAGTTACTTTAACTATGGATATTTTTGAAGTGACGCATACAATACACACTTGGGTCATATTAGTTTCCTTACATACAATAATTATGAACTAAAGTCAAGTAGAGAGTTTTATTTTTTAAAAAGGAGGGGAAATAAGCGAACTTGCATAACCTTATATACATTCTCACATAATACAAAAACAATTGCCACAAATTGCAGATCAAATAAAGTAAATTGATGGCTTATTGATTGTCATTAAAAAACACACACATTGTTTCAGTAAACATTACATCACAAGCTAATTAAAAAAAATGTAGTGCTCATAGGTTGTAAAAAATTTTTTTTTTACAGTATTCACACATCCACTTATATAGAATTTGTTTTAAATTCCCGTTTTTAATATCTCTCATCTTCATATTGTGACACTAGTCACAAAACAATAGTTTTAAAAAAAATATATTTTTATTTATAGATATTTGAAAATGTTAAAATGAAGAGCAAAATGCAAGTATGTGCCTTTTTTTTTTAGAACTAAATACATTTTCAGTTTTGTTTCATTTCCAACATTTTAAACACTTTTATAGCTCCACTGTAGTCCTTTTCAGTTTTTGTATGAAGAATTGCTTTAAGAAAATACAGTAATATAAGTTAACAGACATATACTTTCATAAAAATCTTAAGTTAGCCCAATATCTGCAAAAATCAAACTAAGTTTAAGCTTTAATTTCTCAAAGGGCAGGATTCCGTTTCAGCTCTGGGTTGGAGAGTAAATCCACAGAAGAGGCAAAGATGTGAGATCATGTCTTCAGATTAGCATTCTCTTTTCTCTCCTGCAGCAAAAGAAGCTTTCAATCCATTTACCTCTTTCTCCTCCTCTTCTTTTCATCTTCCTCGTACTTGTTCTTTCCCCATCATTGTGCATCGCTGACCCTCCGGCATCCCTTTAGTGCTGGCTGGCATGAACTGGTGAGTTCTCTGCCTGACCGTAATTTAACTAAATTTAGCTCGTTTGAGTCACGTGTTTGGTCCTAGGTCGTGCTCTGAAATGACAGTTTACATTAATGGACACCCTGAGGCTCAACATCCTCTCTTAGTCACCGTAAGAAAAGATATTTAATTTTTTTGCTTTGCTCTGTATGGGGGCTGTGTTTTTCTTGCATGAGTGATCCAGCGCACGTGCCTGTGTTCGCCTCCGACCATCTGCATCATCGAATATAAATATAGACTACATGTGTAAAGAGTGTGTGTACGAGAGACTTTCAGCTTCTGTTTCAGTGTGTGCATGTATGTTAAAATAGGGGTAAAGGTTGTGCCTGCCTTAAAACTTTGCATGAAGAATAGTAGAATAAGCAAAAGGTGTTAGCGGGGGAACACCCTCATTTCTTCTTTTGGAGGCATCTCTGCCCAGAATTATGTGGCAGGCTCTAAATACACAGCTTTTGTCATTTCTGCACAAGAACACGTTTATATTAATCAATACTGTATAAAGCAGGGATGTGCACTTGAGTAGTGGCTAGCACTCTCGCCTCATGGTAAGAAGGCCCTGCCTCAACTCCCTGCTGGGACACCCCCCCCATGTGGAGCCTGCACACTGCAAAAAATGAATTTTAAGAAGGTAAAAAGATCCTCGTTTCAAGAAAGATTGTCATATTTTCTTACTTACAAATAATGTTGCCCCATTAGCAGAATTCTTTTATCTTTTATTTTTTGGTGTTAACATTTTCATGTGGTATCTTTCTCCATGATGGGGGACATATATTCAGAACATTTAAGATTAAATTTGCATTTCTGAGAATTTCAACTAATTGTTAAATGCTGCTGGAAAAGCTTGTAGGAGTGACATAGAACCTACAAGCGAAAGACACAAGGTCCCTGCTCCGTTCCACTGTGATGAATCCTCTTGTAGATGACTAGATCCAGCTGTGTCGTCATTTTCCTCGTCTGAGCTGGCGTTTGGATCAAAACTTTACAGCTGGATAGCTCCAAATATTGCTAGCTGTTTTTGTTGCACTGCTACGTTAGGTTGAGGTTGTGAGGAGGTTAAGGCTAATGAGAGATTGCAAACAGAGGGGGGGCGGGGAAAGGGGGCGGACTTACCCTGCCCAAACAGTTCTGCCCACTAGCGAATTTCTAATGAGCTCCTGCTGGTCTGTAGAAACTGTTCTAGAAAACACTGGTTTTCTGATAGGGTAAAAAATTAAAAAAGCATAATCATAATAAACAAAACAAAAGTTAAAATGGATCAAATGTTTATCGGCGTGAAGCTTTTTTAAAGATTTAATTTATTTTTAACTTTTTTGGAGTGCATGTTCTCCTTGTGCATGCGTAGGTTTTCTCCGGAAACTCCAGGTTCCTCCCACCGTCCAAAAACATGATTCATAGGTTAAATGATAATTCTCGATTGTCCCTATAGGGTGATTAGATGACTGTGCATGTGTTTTCCTGCAACAGCCTGGGGACCTGTCCAGGGCAGCACAGGCCCCAACAGCCCATGATTCCAAAAGGGATTCTGTGGGTTCTGAATATCCCTTGTGCTATCTTAGATGACCCCACCCTGACATTAACGTGTTCTCCCTACCATGACAAAGGTGGATAAAGGTGGAAAGATTTCATGTAATCCATGGACACCAGTGAAGATCACAAATCATTGAAGAAAAAAGGTTCAGCGCACTGTTTTGTGGGTCTAGTTGACCCAACTCCCAATGTCAAAGTGCCTAGGATAGCACAAGGGTTACGGATGAATATTTAATAAAAGGGGTTTCACATTTCTGCCAGCTTAGCTGCATCATTACCATGAGACGCCAATTTTTATGAAAGTGTAAGTTACTAACCACAGTTGGAAGGAAATCCCCCTATGAAATGTGTGCAGAGGGTTTGTGTTCTTGGTTTAAATGACGGGATCCAGTGGAAAAAACATTCTAATTTAATCAATCTCATCAATGATATTTTAGAGCACTTTAATATATGCTCCTGAGGTTTGTACATTCTCTAGACGCTCCACTTTTTTTTAACCACATAAAACTTTTCACAAATCTTCATGTCTCCTCTGTTAATATTACTCAGACATGAATCTTATTCTTTAAGTGTTTAAGGAAGGAACTAATTTTTCATGAAGCCCACTTGATGAGGTAAGCAGCTTTAAGAGGCTAAAACCGCTTCTGCTCTGCATCAGTTTGAAGCTCTCGATTTCACCCGAAGCCTCTGCAGACACTTTTACCTTTCTTAGTTTTATGTCTGGGATGAGTGCAGATTTGTCTGGGTGCCCTCAGAGCAGTTATTTTTGTGGATTGCTTTACGTGCTGTGTGACGGCTTTCCCGATGCTTCTGTAAGCTCTCTTGTCGTCACTCTCGCATCAGCGGGCGCCCAAACGGTTTTCTCCCTGCAGCTGCTTCTTCACCAAACACACACAAAAACAGATGCACTGACCCACTTTGCCCACATGCATACACCAACGTGGACTATTTTTCACAGTTGACTATATCTTTTGAAATACCTTGACCAGCACGTCATTTGGTGTGTTTATGTGTATTATTTTGTGATCACTCATAGAAGCTTATGAGCGGCAATTTTTCTGGAGAAATTCTGCTGCTTTAGCTGGCGTCCATGGAATTGTTCCTTTTATATTTAATTAAAATAAAAAAACCAAAAGCTCCAGATATCAAAAAGGTTTCTGCTTTCTTTCGCAATATGAAAGCATTAAAATCAAAACCAGTGCTGGACTTAAATGTGATGCAATTTCATAATCAGACAGATGTTTCTCTGAAAAAGTGGAAGTCTGTTGTCATTCCACTTTTTTTTCTTTCTGAAAAGTGAGTAAAATGCAAATGTTTCCTTGTTTCTGCATCTGACCTTAACGCCACTGACTGACGAGTGGAAAACTATGTACACGCCAGGCATGTGACACATGGACAAAACACATGTACATTTAGGAGGGGTGGGCGGATCGACCTGAGGATCGAAGGCGAAGCGTTGATATTAGCGTGATGAGATGTTTTTCTTTAATAGAAATTACAAGCTATTTACTTATGGAGTTCATGCAAGCATAGTGGTGTTGCCAGATTGGTAAAAAAAACAAGCCCAATCTGACAACACTGTCTTTCTACGTAAACAACCCCCTCCACGCTGCTGCTCAGACCTTGCCCCTCCCATTGCTGTATCGGGAAGCGGAGAGATTCATTAAAGAGCCACATATTTGCACTTTTCGCTATGTTCTTTGCAATCTGTACTTAAACCACCAAATGGTTTCTGACCTGCTATGTCTGCAGCTCATTGCTCCATCAGGGGAGGGGTCAAACATTTCACACACCTGATGTGACAATTAATGGGACTTTAAGTAAACAGTGTTGCTTTTGACTTTTTTTTTAGTAGTGACTTTATGATTTTATTTCTGATTTTATTTTTAAAATATTTGTGGTGCTGTTTTTTATTTTCATTTTTGTAATAGCTTTTTAAAAACTTTGCTCTCGTTACCGTTGCTTTAATATTGTGTTACGCCATTATTAGTGTACTTGTTCTATATTTGATGCATGTTCAGTACAGATTGTTATAATTGGTTAACATTTTTATTTACCGAAAATTCTCATTCCTGTGTTTTGTTATACACTTAATTGGAAAAAAAATCACATATTTTCAAAAATGTTTGTAATGTCTTATCTAAGTAATCAAACACTTTAAGAAAAAGTATCTGTATCGACATTGATGCCCTATAATTTCTTGGTATTGGATTGATACCCAAACTCCAAGTATTGCCCACCCCTAACATTTAGCCCATGGAGTTCACACTGGACAAGCAGGTAGGGGCTTCTTCTTCTTTTTCTTTTCCTACTGTTAACTAGCGCATGTCCGCCACCTACAGTTGGAAAAAGTTTGGTGCGAAATGTCAAAGTGGTGCAAATCTCACAAATCTTGTTCCAGGCCTTTTCTTTTTCACGGCTCTATTCCAATTTATGACTTGATGTCATATAATTCCAGCTGGGCACAAACTGCAACTATTAATTTCTCCTTCATGATCAAGTTTCAAACGGTTGGCACTTGTGTGAATTAAAAGGGACGCCATCCATATGTCACTACAAAATCAGAGTCCCTGATTGGTCAAAGTTCAACCTGGTTTAACTTTAACACATGTTCAATGACCATGCTTAAAAGCGGTCTTCAAAATGTGCGTAGGCCCGAAAGGTGCATTTGTGCGCACTTACATTGACTTTTCGTTGGGAGGGGCTGCTTGACCGTGGGTTGCTGGTCTACAAGAGGTCGACAAGCTTTTGAAGCAGGATCTTATTGTGGTCTTCTGAAGAGGCCTTTTAATTGATGCACCAGCACTGACGACTGAGGTGGTTTTGGGCAGAAAGTTCAAACATCTCCTGTAAAACCTGGTTCTGTTGGTCCAGGGATGATGGCATGAGTGAGGAAGTTTGCGGTGAACCAGTTACTCCCTGTTGGCAAAAGGACTTATAAAAACACGGCAGCACTTCAGTTTCACCAGAGCTGGCATGAAGAAAGCTTTAACATCAAGGGGACAGAAAATGCTAGTAGGAAGAAAAAAAAGACGGAAGATCTGGTGGACTTTGGATAAGAGTCCCCTTAAGAGACCGAGAGCGGAGCAGCGCTCCAGATGACCTGCACATGGCTGTGGGTGTCTGCTCCGCTCTCCTCTTTATTCTGACAGACTGAAGACATTAAAAGTTGGAGGAAGTACGAGCTGGAGAGACAGAGGGAGGAAAAGGAGGGAGGGTTAGAAGAGAGGAACAGGGTGACTAAGTCTGCAGAAAAGGGGAAGTCTCCGCACAGGAAAAAAAGGGGAGGGAAGGAAAGGAGAGAAAATCAAGAGGTTACATGTGGTTCCTTGAGGTAGCTGTTGAGGTATGGAGCGAGACAGAATAGCTGGTAAGTTGCAGCACTTTCAAACCTTTTTCACTCCTTTCTTTGTGAGGCTGCAGAGGAGGCACCCTGCTTGCATTTGGTTTTATTTGGGAGCACCCATTTGGAAACGTAAGCTCAGGTCAACCTAACCTTTGTGATTTGTTGTTATGCGTCATCAGAACTACAAAGCATTTGAAATTTTCCTGTTGGTTGAACTGAAAGTTGTGGCAAACTCCTAAAAAGAGTTTTGAATGTGTCTGACTCAGTGAACCTCATGTGATGAGCTGCAGTAGAGGACTTTGCTGAGCGACAAAGCCAAATCTCCGAGGGCGAAGTGCCTCTGTAATTGGCGAGCTTGGATACTGATTTACTGCTGACCCATTTACAAAACAGTAATCCATTGATAGACGGACACAGATTAATCTTAATTCTGCCATCAAGCTTTGCTGCCTGAAGATACGACCTGTCAGATTAAGTTTGACAGACACTGTTGGTTTATTTTAGGCTGCGCTCGATCCAGCGAGGAGCTCACGTCTTCTGATGCGATTTCATTTAAGTTAAGGAAGCATCACACTAGACGAGCTCTTCTGGCGTTCCTCTGGACTGCAGTTGCTCTTCATGAAATATTTCAAAAGAATGTCTTTAACGAACTCTCTGGTCTCTTTTTGGACAGAAACTGACAACATAGAATTTACCTCATGTTCTTTCCACTTGATGGCACTGTTGCAGCTAATTTGACCATTTTCAAAGCGGCCACCATTTCCCTTCATTCTGTAAAATGTTTCAGGTGCAGCACTTGAGCACAGAGTAATAACTGGTTTGAGGTATGCGGGGGAATGCTGTGGACTGATAACGGATGGGGGGGGGGGGTTGGGGCAGAAAGCTTACTTTGCAAAAGATCACTTTTTTGCCATCCCGACTAAGCAGTTTGTCCGAGAGAGAAAATACTTCCTCAAATGAGAGGAGCAAAGTCAGCCTGGTCAGTTGCTGCTTCCTGGTTTTCAACTTGCTCTTTCAAATTTGTGTTTGAACCCGTTGCCTTGACAGCAACAGGCCCATTCTCAACCCCACCCCTTGATCTTCTCTGCTATGACAGATGAAACACTGAACGAGGTTCTTTGACCCCTTTTATCGTTCAAACATGTGTCACTCTTACCAACACGATTCATCAGCATCCACATTCTCATCTGCTTAGGATCCGAATAATAATTTCAACATGGCACTCCATCTGTCATGTGGACACCACATTGTCTTGCTCCATTCAAGTGTTGATGCGTTTCTTTTCAAGAGAGAGATCAGGCATTTTTCCAGCTTTGAGTTTGCTGAACTAGTAATGAATAAGGGATTTGTGTGGTCTGCTTAACACTGGTTTGGCCAAAAATAAGAAGAAAGAAATTTAGTTGTTGGCTTTAAATGTTATTTTTGAGCATGTACTTAAAAGCAGGAACCACAGAGGACATGGTTTCATGATTTTAAGCCACACTTTCACATGATGACAAGTTTTTTTTTGTTTGTTTTTTTGGTTCTGTTTTTATAATTAATTTTTAATTTTTGTTTGTTAAAACAAAAAAACAACAATGCTACTAGTCAACATACTTGGACTGATGATTCATTGTTCCCACATCTCTCTCTGTACTTGCACAAGGACCACAGACCAACCAGATGGTCTGCTCCAAAACAAAAAAGTCAACATGATGGGCCACATATGGAAGATTATATAAGGGATGTCTAAATAAAAATCTGCCTCCAATACAAATTCATTTCCGTGCAAAATCATCAAACGTTTGAATAAAACAAACATGGTTTCATCTCATTTAAAACCTTACTCTTTTCACTTGATGATATTTCTTTTAAATTGAGCTATTTTAATTGGCTTTCTTCTTCTTAATTTAAATAAACTTTTTTTAAAGCAATAATTCATTTTTGTACAATAAAATGCAGTAGAAGACTTTCTTAAATTCATTTCATTTTCTGGAATTCAGCCTGTTAACCCCTTTCGATAAATTTAAACTAGAGGGAAAAAAACGTTGATCTGTGTGACATTTGTTCTATATTCTGTTGAAAGTGAAACCATGACATGCGGATATTTAGGTTCCAGTTTATTCATTTTTATTCATCCATTTTTTAATGGAATTTTGACCTGCATTGAGTGTCTATTGTTTTTTATTTCCCCTCAAATCCTGACTTTGGTTCATTAACTGTACAAGAGACATGGACTGAGTGACCCCCCCCCCCCCCCCCCCCCCCCCCCCCCCTGCATTCCAAACAGGAAGTACCTGCTGGCTCCAAGAAGGCAAAATCCCAAAGACTTCCATAGAGAAATAAACAGCTATTACTCAGTCATTAGATTTGTTAGAATAGCCATTCTTGCTCTATTACCTTTTTTTTTCTTCATGTTCTTGATAATAACAGTTATTTTGTGATACTTTATTGCAAGTTCTTCAAGTTATAAACTGGCCAATCAGAAGGTTAAATTAAAGGATGCGGTCTCATGTCAAACATTCAAAACATTTAATTGATGGATTCTCCCAAACCCCCTTTCAAGTAATAGGTATGTGGACTTTCAACAAGCTCACTTCTATTTGGAGACGGTGGTTGCCACAGAAACAATAACTTGGATCAATCACTGCTTACTGACGATTTCTGGTTCCAACATGGCATCATGAACTAACAACTGAGTTGACTTCATTTTGTTGGAACCCAACAAAACTGGATCCCCTCTGTTCAGTTGGTTTTGTTACTGTACCAAACCTGGTGGTTCTGTGACTGATCTAGGCATTGTACAGGTTTCCCAGCCACATATTTACCTTTTCCGTGTTTGGATGTGTGTTTTTTTTGTCTTTTCTTCTTTTTTTGTTTAAACATTTAATTGGTCAACTTGTGTTTCCTTCTATGGCTAATTTGCTTTTGTTTTTATCGTCCCATTTCTTAGTATGTCGCATCCCAATTTAAATGTTTTTCTTACGTATTTGTTCTCTTTTGTCCAAGCGTTGTTGCACTTTGGTTACATTTCATTTGAAATTTGCCATTTCCCACCTTGCAGAAATTAGGAATTTGTGTCACATTTTTTTCCTTCTTAGTTCTGTTTCTCTCCTCCTTCACTATAATTTGACAGTTTTATTTAAAAACAAAATACAGAACAAACAGAAGGACATGATAGGAAAAGTATATGGCGTGGAACTAAGTTTAAGTTCCTGCTTTCTCCTTAACTTCACTCCTGTGTGTCATAGGTGCTGGTATGATGCAACCACCCTGAGCCCTTTACACTCCCATCATAAAGTATGCAACCCAGCCAACTTCCACAAATACACAAATCCTGATCCAGAGGAAATTAAGGAAATCGCTCAGCTCCCCATGTTCCATAAAAGAAGTGTACAGGATATCCTCAATGAGTGAACGCCTTCTTAGTTCCCCTCCCTGAATCTCACCTCATATTGTTACTCAGATTATTATGTTGTAATGACAGATGAGGCAGCAATGAAAGCAGCCACCAAAGGGAGTAAAGGAAACTGACCAAAGCCCCTCCTGCCATCCCCAGAGGGAGGATTTCTGACGGGTAATGTTACTGAAGATGATTGAAAGCCAGGTCAGTCAGGGGTAACATTGCAAGGATAGACGGGCTCCTCTGTGACGATATCGCCCACAAATGCCTTTGCTCTGTAAGTAAAGTGCAAAAAGCAAATTGACTTGTGTCAAAAACATAAAAATTCCCTCGACTGCAAAGCTTTCCATAACTAAGAAAAAAACACCAAAGTCCATACTTTGGAGTCAAACAACAAAACTGCAGGAATTGTTTTATCGGTTTCATGATGTATTTTCCAAACAAATCAACATTTAAAGGTGTTTTCACTGAGACACCACACATTAGGTGTGAACACTTCTAAACAAAAATGACCACAAAAAAAAAAAAAAAAACAAAGGGGGAAAGAAAAAAACCTCCAAACTACCAAGAAATTATTGTGATTTGTTTTTAATTTGTTTTCACAGCACATTGATGGAGCACCAAGTGTCACATCTGATAACTCAGAAATCGATGAAGAAGTCAGATTTAGTTCCTTTAAAAAATAAATTTAAAAAAGGCTTGAAAGGTAGCATTTTTCTTTCATCAAGTCCTCAAATAATTTCCCTGAGAATCAATATGCTAAAATGAATTTCTTTTATATTCAGCCTATTACCTCTATATTGATACCAACCAGTAAAAAACGGTGTTTGCCCCACAACCCTTCATGCTCCCTCATGGTGTATTCTAATGTCATTTGACTTTATTTAGTCATGCATGTACAGCTGATTTTTTGTCTTCTGTTTTTTTTTTTGCATGCATTTTTTTCTACAAATCTTAGTGTGCAGTCAATTTTTTGCATCTACTTTCAAGGAACTTTTTTGGCGCAGTTTAGCATAAGCAGAAAGAGTGAATGCTGACTTTTCTTTTTTCAGGCATTGATGTGATCTGACGGTTTCCCTTTTTTGCATAGGAAAAAGTGTGCTTTTAGAAACTGTTTGGTTACATTAGGAGGTAGGGCTGACACTTCGCCTAATTCAAAAACTATTACAGAAAATACTAAATGAATTTGAAATGTTCAATTTTTTTGAGAGGCAAACTGTACAAACAGTGGCCTCTTTTTGCAAAAGGACATGTAGAACACCAGACCTTTACATTAAGACCCACTCCAATGAAAATTGTGTTTTTGGTGTTTTTAACATGTTCATGTAGCATTTTTCTGATGGAGGACACATAAAAAGAAAATTAAGCTCAAACTTTTTAATTCTGTGTTTCTAAATCAAATAGTTGTAAATCGGGAGCAGACAAAAGAATGCAGTTGGAAAAAGAGCATATCTGTGATGAAGAAAATATGCTGGGCCTGCCAATTTCCCTGCTCCACTCCACTCTGATGTATCCACTTGCAGACAAATGGATCCATGTACGTCCTTGTTTTCCTTGTCTGTACTGGCATCTGGTTCAGAACTGTACAGCTGGATAGCTCCGATCTGGTTGCCATTTTTGTTGCACCCCTAATGTTAGGTTGGTGGTGTGAGTGGCTATAACCGGCAGAGGATGTAAACGAAGGACTCTCTGTTATAGGCACCATGCCAAAAGTCCTACTAAAACCTCAGATGTAGAATTCTGATAAACTATTGCCGCTCTGTAGATAGCATGTCCCTAAAAAAATGACAAAAGGATTTTGATTTTGGCCTAAAACATCAAAATCGTAGTTAAAAGACAACTGGGAACACTTTTGCAATAGATCAAAAGGTGATGGGAGTGGGACTTTTAGGGAAATTAGCAAAGATTGAAAAATCTGTCAAGTCGAGAAAAGCTAAAGTGGCTTTTTTTGTCTAAACGTGGTTTAAAAAAAAAGGTGACAAAATGGTGCAAAAGCAAAGCAAACAGATTTGCCTGAATCACAGCTTTAACAGCAACTTTCCTTTCTGTGACATTTTTAAACAGATTGTCTTTCTATGAGTGATTTTTACTTTTTTTTTTTTTGGTCATTGCACCATTTATTCCAATAAATCCAGGTTAATATTAGTATGGTATTTTTCCAAATAATTTAGCATGTTTAGTGTAGCTTATATAGCACAAATTCTAGAATTGATAGACATTATATAGCAAATGCAGCTGTAATTTTGCATTTATTTAAATATTGTCACCTTCAGCGGGTTTACCTGAAAATTTGGCATTTAAACGATAAATAACTAACTTATTTTGCTAATTGAGAAATAAAAACCAAGAAATACTAGACTAGTCTGGTTTTTAGTGCTCATTTTTTACAGTTGCTGACTGTTTCTTGATTTATTTTACAGGCGAGCCACACATTTACTGGTACCTGTGAGACATAGACAGTAGCTCAGACAGACAAATTGCCTTTTTGGATCATGCATAAAGCTCCACTGAGTTTGAAGGCACTTTAAATTGAGAAATTCTTTTCGAGCCCAATAAGTTTTGTTGGTATCAAAGCTTTAAGACTTAAGTTGTCTCAATTTACCCCCAGAAGAACATTTTAAATGCGTAACAGTTTCAGCTACCAGCCTCTAGTGGTTCTAGAGGGTCAGATTGCTGTAAAATTCATTATTGCTATTAAAAGCATTCGGCTCTGGTCTTCGTCAAGACTCACTTTTACTGCAGTTGTATTGAGTCTGCATTTGTAGGCACACAGTGTTTATTCTGTTTCCAAAGCCCCTTCAGGTGTTAGGGTTAGGGGCCACTGGGCGTGCCTGGAATCCTGTTAGCTCCCCCTCATGTACACTTTTTACTCAAAGCTGCGCAGAGTGGCCTGAAAGCCTCTGTTTTCGCCAGATGTTGTTTGGTGCCTTTTTTTAAAACTTTATTTCAGCTAAAAAAACGAAAAAGTGCGATTTGATATATGACATCTGACATGCTACACTTCAGCCGTGCAGAAATGGAAATATAAACTCCCTGTAGTGCATATTTAAGAGCTACATTTCCTTTGAGTGTTTTGTGGGGATCAGCTTTTACCTTCACTTGCACGACCTTCACTATTAGTACGGAAATGGTGACAGAAACCTGGAATCAGGGTTTATTAGTCATAAATGTCACTGGCAGTCATGAGTGGCTGCAAACGGGAGGCTGCAAACTGCTGCTCACTGGAGACCAATCAGCGTTTACAGTGATGGTATCATGGTGTCACTGTTTCTGAGGTTGTGTTGCACATCCCAGTGGTGGAGAAACTTTAACGTTTCATCACATTAATTGACTTTATCAACATCTATCATCAATGTTCCTTTGTGAATGCTTACATCCCTCACTACAGTGGCCAAACGGGCTTTAAAAACGACATTTGAGGCTAGCTTTTAACAGGATTCCAGCTAATATTCCATGCTTCTTCCTAACATTGGACTAAAACGTGTGGGTTGATGAGATGACCGGTTGATTGCACAGAAATGGTGCATCACTGTTTAAACCTTCATCCAGCTTATTTCCTGTTATAGCCTTGTTATGATGGCCTTATTCTTCATCATGCACACTTGTGGCGTCAAATACGGTGTGATGACATGAAGGTATTAAAACTGGCAGCATGGCCTGCTGTGGAATTTCCTCCTTCAGAGAAGGAAATCAGACCTGAAAGCCACTCCAGTTGAAGTGTGGAGAACAGTGACAGTGTCTGCTTTTTACACAAATGCACATACAGGAGTGGGGAGGGCAGGGACACGTGCACAAATGTATACACACACAGGCCATTAGAGGAAGGGTGTGTGTGTGTTAACTATAGGGAGGAGTAGAGGGGAGGAGGCTCAGCTTTTGCCTAACTCTACAGTCTGAATGCAGCAAAACAGGGAGGTTAGTGGCAAACCAGTGAAAATAAGTTGCTCTTCTCAGAAAGTTGTGGCTCACACTTTTTGCCTCGGGTCTATTTTGGAGTTTGTTTAGAATTAACAGGAAACTGCTTCGAATAAAGACATTTTGTGAAATTCAAGGCCAGGAAAAAATGTCAGAGTCTGGAGTCAATCCACATTTGGAGGGGATTATTTCTGATTTTGAAGGTTGGTCTTTCACTTTCTACCTGATATCTAGCTTTTGTTCAAAATATCATCTGCTGTTATTGAACTGTTCCACTTCTAATTGTTTCTGTATGCTGTGAGGATATTGTATGCTATCCTACGTGCTTTCACTTATACTGGTGTGCCTGTCATCTGTTCCTGATTATGAAGCAGCTCTGTCTGTAACAGAAACAAACACCGCTCAATTCCAGCACCTGACAGCGGAACCGTCATAAAGCTGGGATGGAAACTTCACATCTGAGATGCAACATCTGTGTGATTTCACATAAAATCATTGCTAGATCTGTTTTGTTTTTCAAGGCTGAGAGGAACTTGCATCAACTTCTTTTGTCCTCCTCTTCCTCCATGACTGTATCTGTCTTCCTTCCTCACTCTGTCCCTTCCCGATCCTCCTCCCTGCACTGGTTTCTCCAGCTGTTATCCAGCCTGCTGCTTTCTGTTAGTCATCACAAGCACCTACTAGGAACTGAGGTCACTACAACTGACTAAAAGTAATCAGATTTACGTTGAATTCTTTATTTTCTTTTTGTAATTTTTTTCTCACATTCACAGCAAATCTTCAGTGCTTACGTCAAACCAGCAATGTAAATATCTTCAGGAAAAAATAAAACCTATCTGAAACCAGGGTTAGATTTAGGTCAAACATATGTGTCTTTGTTGGCCAAAGTTTGGCAATGAACAGAAAATCAACAAAGCTTGTTTTATCCCAAAAACGCTGTTCTTGGTGCTGAATTTTGGAACAAACTATTTCTATCTGGCAGCTGAACAAAAAAATCCAGTTTTTTATACATTTATTAAACACATTTGTTTTAATATAAAACTAAAAGTTGTTTTTCTGCCGCTTGCCTCTTTCCATCAGCTTCTTGTTTTATTATTTTTTTATTATTATTATTTTTTTCAGAATTCAATTTAAGCTGTTATTATTGTTTGAATCATTATGACATGACACCACCCTAAATTTCTGAGTTACTACATGTCCACACCCCCACAAGAGCACTGAGGTCAGCCACACAGATGCTGGCGTCCAGTTGTGGCGCTGAAGCTGTGGAATAAGCTGCATGATTGAGCAGCACTTGATCATTTCGAATCCCAGTTGAAGACAATTCTTTATTCACTGGTTTTCGGCTAACTTCTGATGTTAACCAATTGATTTTCTGTATATTTATTTTAAATTTGATCTATTTTAATTGTTTTTATGCTTGGGTGTGGCTCTTTTTTGGGTGGGTGGGTGGATTGTTCAGGTCCAAATTAACTAATTATTTTTTTTTCATCCCTTCCTTAAAGATTTGGGTTCTGATTGACTCAGTGATCAAGAACAAACCCAGGCCATAATTTCTGCATTACCGTGCTTTAGAATAGGTGTTTGTGCTGATTTGATTTCTCATGTTAACTTTGGTCTTGGGCTGTTGTTACCTCAGAATATAAATAAAGAACTTTGTCTAAACAGATTTCATATTGGAGATCTTGGAGATGAGGTCAGAGGCCAGACTGAGATTGTTTGGACACGTCCAGATGAGAGATGGTGAATATATTGATGTAAGGATGATGAGTGTAGAGCTGCCAGGCAAGAGATCTGGAGGAAAACCAAAGAGGAGGTTTAGAGAAGGAGGGTCTAAGGGCAGGGATGTCCAGGGTCTGTCTTGTTTAGCAATTAGCTTTTGTTCATATTTTATGACTGTTTTTATAAAATGATTGAAGTGAAGCCTGTTAAGACAACTGCATTGTAATATTAATAATGTATTTAATCGATTTATGGATGAAGAGAACAAAGACATGAAGGTAGCTGGTGTTAGAGTAGATTCACTGTGGCAACCCCTGAAGGGAAAAGCCAAAAGGAAAAGAAGAATTATTATATCAAGCATGACTTATGGGAAATGACGGAATATATTGCGACATTTTTATGTAATCGTAACAAAGGTGCTGCTTCAATAATGGGAAGAAATTTCTTATCTAAACACACGCATTTGAGGTTTTACAGTTCCTATTTGTTCCTAGACCTTTGTCTATTTTGTCTATATATCCAATTGAAGAAAAAACATATCTTTGGTTTTAAGGACATCTCAAAACTTAACTGATCACAGGTCTTTTAAATGGGCCAGAACAGTCTTAAAAGTGTAGGCAGGGAATAGTCCCACCTGTTGGGTGCAGTGTAATATGACATCAATAGTGTCAAAGCAGAAAACAGTCACAGCTCCATCAAAAAAGTCTGAAAGCAATGATTAACTGTAAATGCTCCTGTAACTTCAATTAGATCAGAAGAAGGTTATTTATCCAAAAAACAGTTAAGAAATGCACTAAATGTTATTTAGTCATAAATAACATTTATAGTAAACACGTCATAGAAGACGTGTTTACTTCAAAAACAAGTATTTGGTCAGAGATCAGACTTGGTCAACTTAGGCTTTTAAATAAGAACTTATGATATTTGGTTACATAATTTAAAATATGTATAGCTGTTGTGGAATTTAAATGTAATTTGAAGTTTTAGGTTAATGCTTGTCTGAACATCAAGAAGCTTGTAGGGGGTTAGTATTTTTGTTGTTCCTCTGATTCTGGCTGTGTTTTGGGATGTGAAAGTTCTTGAAGTCACAGTAAGGTGCTGGTGGTTTGTTTCCACATTACTCCACAAAGCTGTGATATAGAGTTGTGAGAAAAGCTCACTCGACTGGACTTAAAGGCTTGTTTGTTTTTTGTCTTGACAGTGCTCTGCTGCTCCACACACAGTGGCGAGTCTAACAAGAAACTCTTTCGTTTTTTGGGTTGAGTCCATTATAGAAAACAAAGATCATCAGACAAAATCACATATCATTTTTCAACTTTTATTTTTTGTTGTTGTTCTGTCTGCTTAAGATCTCTGGACCCATAAAGCTACCTCACTCCTTCCCAGGATAAATGGTTGGAATGTACAGTTGAGCCAAATATGACATGCATCAACCATTGAATGAATTGGCCCTAAAGGTGGTGAATAATGGACTTCCTTTCACAATTTCCTGAAGTTCTAATGACATGTCTGGACCACTCACAGCAAAGCCCTTTCCTGGTTGAACTGTCTTAGTTCTTCATCTGTCTTTGCAAAGCAGTGAGTGCCTCTTAAGATCAGTTTAGGGCATGAGTTGCTTGTTCAAGAACGTGGTGAAGGAGGGTTCTTGGAAACGCTTTTTTTTTCATATGGTGTTCACACTGGACTGCCACTACCTGATACAACCGTATGTATTTACAACTGGAAGGGGTTTGGTGTGAAATGTCACAGCGGTGCAAATCCCACTGTCCTTGCTCCTGGCTTTTTCTTTCAAAGCTCTATTCCGATAACTTATCATATAATTCCATTCGAGCACAAACCGCATTTATTAATTTCTCTTGTCATAGGTGGGTATAACTTACACTAGTGTAGTGTAAGTTATCCGCATTTATTAATTTCTCTTGTCATAGGTGGGTATAACTTACACTATCGTTATAAATACTTCATGATAAACTTACTATACGTACTACAATCGTACGTTCCAATTTAACGGCTTCCCCTACGGCAGCAATAGCAGCTAGGCCGCCAAGCAAAGTGGTACACAGGCAGTTAGGACCCATGTTTGGTTTTGTCCAAAAACACTAAGACACACAGGCAGGCAGAGCAGGGACCAAACTTGCAACCTGTCGATAATGCCTTAGTCATGTGCAACTTTTTTTTTTTTTTAATGCGTTCCCTTGACAAAACTATGTCACATTTGATAATTGACTGAAATTATCACAAAGAAGCAGCTGCCTACATCACCACATGCTGGTGTGTAGTAATTATCTGCAGACAGAGGTGATCGTCTTGCTCCTCATCCAGTGCTGTGTGATTCATCCTGTAAAATGGGCTGGGTTTAAATATTGTCGTTTCTGCTAAGAGGTCAGCGAGCTCCAGTTAATCACTCTGGATATTTTCTGCATCCCTCGTTGTTGCTAGGTACTCTCTGCCAACACGCATTCACTTCCTGCCAGAAGTGGGTTTCTTCATCAGTCCCAAAGTTTCCCCTTCATTGTGATGAAGGTTCCTGTCGTCTGTACATGCAAAGTTTTACGAGAACATTGCAGCTTAAAAAAAGGAGAACTTGTTTCACTCAACCTCTGATTTTACTTCTCATTTGTGTCGACTTCAGCAAACAGCCACAGCCCTCCCTCCCTCCCTCCTTCCAGTTCATTTTGCACAGATTATCAGCCAAACCATTCGGGAAGCCTGCAGTAAATCTAAGACGGTGAACTGCACTGCTGCTGGGCAGCACGAGTAAACTTGACACCATCAGTGGGCAGCAGAAGGAAATGTGTGTTTGACAGCATAGCATTAGGGTTTTTCTTACCAAGCAAAATACCAGAGTTTGAAATTTCACTCTTTGTTTTTTGGCCTTGTGCTGTCAGTTGAGAGGTTTGGTCATGTTTTTCCCTGAATGACCGTGTCCACTTATGTTCTGTGGTCACAGAAAGCAGTTGGATTTCTCTGATATATATATATTTTTTCACATTTGCTTAATGTTAGACTTAATTAATTGTTCATAGAGTGAAATATGAGTTTATATTGTGCACCCTTTTCTACATAGCTTGATTTACATGAAAATGATAACTTTAACATGCTGTCACACTCTTTTAGTTTTGGCTTTTTGATGTTACAATGCAAATTTTTCATCTGCTTTCCTACAAAACCTTTAAGGAAATCCATAAAATCGATCAAACGTTTGTTGAAGGTTGATTTACTTTAATATACAGAAAAGTACCTGGAGTTTTTGGGTCTCTGTGTTTGATATGCTGCACCACCTACACTTTTCCTGTTATAATTCTGATTTTTTTTCTTCACATAATTATTTCTTTGTTTTAATAAAGCTAAAGCCCCTTGCCTTGCCTTTACATCGAGCCCTAACTTCCGTTATTTTCCTTGTGCAATTCATTTCACAATACATTCTTTTTCATTGTTTGCATTTGCAGATTATTTGCTGCGACTGCAAATTTAACACATCAGTCATATGTTCCTCATTTGAAGTTGTATGATGCAAGGAATCTTTTATTTCTTCATCATCCCTTGTCAGAGCTGCTAACTGGTAATTTTACAGCCTAAAAGATCAATGCTAATCAAAGCTAATAAAACAGCAGCAAAACAAGGCTGTAATATGTCACATATGTATTTCTAACTTGGCTGATCTATCTTAGGAACTGCAGTTGCGCATTATATGTGCTCTCTGTGATTGCACCACCAAATGCTACATGGTGGAACAATGTAAACGTTTTTTTACTTCTTTAGGTTTAAAATTGGAAATTCACACCACACCAGCGGAAGACATCATTTTTTTAATTTTAGAATTCACTTTAAAATCTCCGTTTTTCTTTTTGGGGCTCCACATCAGGCTTCATATTATATTTTTGAGCTTGCTAGATTCCACAAACCTTCTTGTACTCTTAGATCATCAGGTCAGTTTTTTATTGGTTGTCCCTCACACACATTTTAAAACCAGAGGGAATTGAACCTTCCATGCAATGGGGCCCAAATTCTGGAAAGCTCTGCTTCTGTCCCTTCAGGCTTCACTGATTCAGCCAAGATTTTAAAAACGCACCTGAAGATCATTTTATTTTAACATGGTTTTTGCTAATCTGTGTTTTCTTTTCTTTCTTTCTTTCTTTTTTCTTTTTTTTGGAGCAGTCTAAGTTTTAAGAAACCAATATTTCCACTAGATAGATGTGTTTGCACTGTTTTGAGGACAAAGAGCACCAAAGTTGTGATGTATATAAAAAGTCTGGTTTATAAGGGTTTTGTTACACCCAAAATCAAAGTTATTACAACTATACAATAATTTGACTTGAAAGTAATGTAAAGCTATAAAGCTCATACACCCATTTAAAGAATTATTAAATTCTCAAATACATTTATGGGGGTAAATAATTCAGTGTACAGCAGTCAAAAAACAAAGTTTTTTCTCCATATTTCTATCCTTTTTCTTCATCTCCCAGCCCCCCCCCCCCCCCCCCCCCCCTTCCAAACTCATGGCAACTCCCTCATTAGTGCATCTGGTTTAAAAATGATACTGGGTGTTTGTGTCCTTGAGGGTAAACGGTGACACCAATGATAAAGAGGCAGCTTGACCCGGCACCTGGTCTGCATTTGGGCAAACTGTGAACAAACAAAAACTGTGTTTTCTGTGGTCAGTAATCATGAGTTGCATTGTGTGAGCTGTCTTATCATCCGCACTGGAGGCACGGCAAGATATTGCCCGCTGAGCAGTGATATGCAGTGAAGGAATGTGGGGAGATGAGGCTTCAGTTTGCTGTTCTTTTTTGTGATTTTCCACTTTCAAGTCTATAAAAATAAAGGTGGAAGGAGTTATTCTCCATGTTTTTATTAGTCTAGCACACATGTATACCTATGATATTGTACTGTATAAAAGGACAATGTTCCTATTTATCTGGCACAACTGAACATTATCGAATGAACACTGTCCAGATGTTTATAAAAGACAAAAAAAATGATGACTACCTGATTTGGAATTTTTCCAAATGCTTTTTTTAATCAAATCAAATCAAAACAAATAAAAGTTCAAATTTCCTTGTAGAGTTTCAACAAATAGCCTTGACTGCATAACCAAACTGGAAAGAAATCTAAAGGCCTTTAACAGCAGATCTACAATTAGATTGTTCATTTTTTTCAAAACATGTCCCATGTAGGAGTTGTAGCATAATCCTAAAAGAAATGTGATGAGAAATGTGAATGTACAAAGATGGCTAAAGGCTAAGCAGGTGCATGAGCTGTATTTCAAATGTAGCACCTGTCTTCATAGATGTGATGTTTTTATTAAATCATTGGTTTTCTCGTGACTCTCCAAGATTAAAAAAGCTCAGATTTTTTATTCTGTTACGCTATGTGCTGTATTTCCGCTTTCTTCAAAGGCCCAAAAAGATTTGATCTCATTTACACTCATTGGCACAGTTGGTACCAGTGTCAGTGGGTTCAGTGTCTTGCCAAAGGACACTTCAACACATGGGGGTGCAGAGTAGGAAGCACACCTCTTACTTAATTTCTAAGTTACTCATATTCATATTGTCATTTTGGCACTTGGAAATCAACCACTTGTCTGGCTTTAAGTGTAAACAACTCTCACAGGAAAATCTTAGTAAAAACTCCAGGAGACTCATTTGCTCAGAACACCGAGCCATGCAGCTCCTGTCAGGTTATTAGAAAGCAGTGTAAATGAGACTTGATTCTACTGGCTACTCAGCCAAAATTAATTGGTGTCTCTGAGCCAAATCCACCAAGAACAATTCTGACCCCCCGTGAAATATAGAACCGTTCTGAGGCAGACAGGTTTGTTGTACTAACAGATTGGGTTTTAAAATTTTTGTCCAAGCAGAGTTATAGTATAAAGGAGGGGATGCTGGATTACAGTCCCCTCCTATTGGACAAAGATTCTTAAAAATAAGCCCATAGTTGTGCGACACATGCTTAGAGCTTTTTAATAGCATTATGAACTCAACCACTAAGAGTTGCATGGAAACAGACTGTAACCCACCTCAACCCACAAGCGGCTCACATAATCAACACTGTGTCCTGAACTGAAGGAAGCATTCTTTTGGGTGTGCGTTGGTGGACTTATCCGCTTTGTGTGGTGTTGGGATGCCCGTTCTTGGCCACTGGCTTTGGTGCTTGGCTCAGTGGAAATCAAATTCAAGTTGACTTTCAGCCAAGTGTGTTCAGTCCCAGGAGGCGATTCTGTCCCTCAGTATTTTCATCTTTACTCGTTCTATTTCCAAACATTCAAACTGCTTAAGGGCGATGTGCCCCAATCTAATTACTCATTTTGTCAAATTAACAGCAACAAAAAAAAAAAAAAAAGCAGAGGTCATGAAACATCTCTGCCCAAAACCATGATCAAATTAGCTTGACTGATTTCTTGGTACACACAAATCAACTGCAGGTGTGAAATCCTACTTTTTATTTTTTTTAAAGAAATAATGCATGTGCTGAAGTTTGTTTCGTACTCTGTGCATTTCTGTGCAACCACAGTCGCTGCTGCTCCACCGCGTCCACCCACAGTTTACCATTTTATTTTGTTTTCCCAAAAACTTGAAAGTGGTTGCACTACTCATAAAGTCAGCATAATCTTTTGATTATTGTTTTATGAAGCTGTTCTTTCTTTATAGAATGAACTGTCTCGACACATAAACTTGTCTGTGAAGAGAGAAAATTTAACAGTACACAACAAATTAAGTTGTTTTTTTTTTAATTGTGGTTTTAAACCTTTTTTTTGGGGGGGGGTGACTTAGAGTTGTTTATCATCTTCTGTTAGAGCCAAAGTAAATCTGCAATACTAAAATAACTGTAGATTATTTAAATGCTGAAATTGGACAAAACAAAAATACAAACAAGAATCTCTGAAGTGATATTAATATTTTCAATTGTTCATGTTGTTTCTTTGTTTTCCATGCAGCCCTGAAGAGGTCTTTTGAGGTGGAAGATGTTGAGACTTCTTCTCACTCTTCACCCGGCTCCCGTCGGACTACCAACTCGCCTCACCGAAACGCCATGTCTCCAACCAGCATCTATTACCGTGACCTGGGCACTGCCAGCACTGCCACCAACAACAACAACCTTAACTACACCCAGCC
The DNA here is from genome assembly GCF_053564925.1 of Oryzias latipes. Lineage (NCBI taxonomy): Eukaryota > Metazoa > Chordata > Actinopteri > Beloniformes > Adrianichthyidae > Oryzias > Oryzias latipes. Next base: position 34,102,488 of record NC_136237.1, on the reverse strand, counting down.
ACGCTCCATCATGGGAGGAGGCGGCTCCAAAACTCCTGAGCCTGTGTCGCGCCGATCTGAGCTCTCCATTGACATCTCATCCCCCAGCAAGCAGGTGGACAACGTCACCAGCCCCGCCTCCACACGCTTTGGGAGCAGCGGCGCCCTGAAACGCCCTGAAGTCCTTGGGCACTCCAAAACTGCAGAGACGAGCCACAAAAGGGAGGTAACGTTTGCCAAAACCCCATCTGACTCCCCAGTGATCCGTCGCAGTGAGGCCAACAACAACAACAACGGGATCAACAGGACCCACGAGCAGAACCACTCTCGCAAACTGGAACCTCCCAGTCCAGCAGATCTCCGCAAACCTGACATTAGCATCACCAGGGCTCCTCTAGAGAACAACGGTCACCACACAGCTGTCCACCATCCACATCACCCCAACCCTCACCACAACACCATTGTCACCACCATTCGCTGCTCCTCGCCCAACCATGCTGGACGCAAGTCTCCCAACCCTGACAGTAAGCCTACCTTAATAGGTGTTTGTTCCAAATTATTTTTTTACATAAAAGCTTATTAGTCGAGTTACAAAAAATAGGGCTTGGATGAAATTGTCTAAGAATTAGAAGTAGGAAAATAACTAAACCCATTCTTAACCCAGTCAGACAACGACACACATTGTGAATCAGCTGATTCTGATGTGGAGAAAATCGACTCTGCATATTGCATATTCACAACACAGTAAAGTAGCTTTTTTCTGCGTCAGAATACGCTGGAATAATGTTTTTTGCGTAAATGGTTAAAGAGTTATGGTAAGAATGTGAACACTGAAGCTAAACTTCTGGTGTTAAAGGGAAAAGGTGAGTTGGTCTGCACTGAAAAGTGATGTTTTAAAGCTAACCAGGTCAAACAGATGTGGGGTTTTAGCATTTTTTGTTCTTATTCTTATAAAGCTGATTACAGTTTCCATCAAGTAAATCTTCTATTAAAACTTTGAAATGACATAAGGGTGAAGTTGAGATGCTCAAGGTGCCTTTTGTGTTTCCACAGCAGCAATAAGGTGCATCTCAAATATGCTCCTTTTAAATTTGTTCATCTTAGTAAACTCACAAGATATCCAGCTCTGATATATGAAGACAAACAATGCTTCCATAAAACACGTGGACAGCCACCACAGGCTCATTTTTGTCAGGCTCTCTGGCTGATTTAGTCTCGGTGTTTGGGAGCTGTGGTCCTTAGTTAAATACATATGGTTGAATATTTGTTGTAATTTGTCATTGAAGGTGTTCTTAATATATTCTTCACTTCTTCAGGTGGCTTAATTCGTTGTCTGCATCATATCAAGATTCATAATCCACTGAGAAAGTGTTTTCTCTTACGCTCTAAGCTTCAGAAGCCGTTTTAGCTTTTGCTCCTGATTATTATGATGTGGCAACGTCAGAGCTGGACAGGAAGTTCATTTGAGTCCAAGTACCTTCTGGCAAAATAAAATGACATTTTCCTTTGTGAGAAAAGGCCACATTATTTCGAACGCACATTTTTTCCATAATTCGTTTGGATTTTCTCTGTCTGCTCTGTCTGATCAAACCACCGAAACAGACCGAAGCGAGTCTTGGGTCTCTCACCAAGAGACAAGCCAGCAACAAGAACAGCTTGTTTGATTAATATGATGTATGTATGCCTGCCAGTAATAGAAGTAGCTGTGTCCTTGGAGGCCTGGCTGGCGGTAGAAAAAGCTGACCGCCTGTGTTTGTGGTTGTCTTGTTAGTGCCGTATTGGTGCCCGAGAGGTTTGTGTGATGTGATGGAAGTCGAACCTTAGTGCACCAATTTTAAATGGCACATCAACAGTAATTAGTGTTACATTAGATGGGAAACTATGCGCAAGAGGGGAGGATGGTTTTGTTTCTAACAAGGTTACATTAGTATTCTATGATTCCCAAGAGGACCTGGTCAAGTTACATATGGAATATGTCCAGGTTCAGAGTTCAGTTAAAGGTGTAATGGAAGCCTATCAACAGAAACATCTTTAAAAGATTTGTTGTTTTCCACTTTTCACAAATTTGTGCCTAGATTGATTTGTTTCCATTACTTTGTGGTTAAATTTTTGTTTCTACCCAACCTAATTTACACACACATTCATATTGTTTAAATAAGCCATACTGTGTGGTGTTTTAAGGTAATCAGATCTTTAGAATATAAACTTTTACAACTTATCCCATTTGCTTTTCATGCCCTCATGCATCAGTCACCTGCATTGTAGAACAGATCTCTGGATTGAAGATGATCCCTGTATTTTGGTTCTCTGGCTTTGAAGGAAAGTGCCAACAATTTAATTAAATTGTCTTAGTGATAAAAAAAATGCAACGTTTGACTTTCTTGCATTTTTAATTCAGTAAATCTGCTGCAGCAAAATTTGACACAGGGTGTATTTTATTTTGAAAGAACTTGGATGTGCTTATGTCAAAAGTAAGTTAAAACTGTTAAATAAAGTCAAATCTAGCACATTTTACTAATACTGTAAATAATTAATAGTTAGAATTTATAAAGGAATGGCTTAATGACCACAAAAACTTGAATAAGGGGAATATTTCTGAACAGTGAAGTGGTTCTTGGCAGCAAGAACGTGGAGCAAATTGGTCCAGTTTCACATTAAATGTTGCAGACCTCTGATTTAAAGGATTTGTTTACTGTTTTCACAATTCTTAAGAATGCAAATAGATCAAGGGAGGCATGTACAAAGACCAGAAGACTGTTGTGTTGCTCTGATGACTCCACTCCGTTAAATCTGTACGCAGTCTGCCCAATGCAAAGCCTCAGGACTTGCAATAAAAATGTAACCTAGCTGCTTCCCTGTGGAGGTGGTTCTATGTTTAGGCGGGTCACAGTGAGAAAATTCTACAAAAAATGTCTTTCTGACTAAATTGAATTAATTTACCTGCTTTTATTTTTAGTGTTTTTAATGTGCAACCTTTTTGAGTCTTCTATGAGAGACACATTAAATAACATTTGCAGGCTTAAGCCATATGGATATGCATCTTTTAAGCACAATGTTTGTACATCATTGGAAATTTACTTTATTTATTTATGTTTTTTCTAAATAACCTCATCCACTTAATTTATCTCACATTTTTTAATGGCAACTGTAGTTTTGGTCAGCAGTGGAACTACTATTAAAATGTTTTGTTTAAAACAAATAAAAATGTCAAGCTATGTTGATAAAGTTAAATAGGATGTTCAAAATTAACAGCCTAATTAGGCTATTTGTTTCCTCACTACAATGATCAAACAGGAAGTCAAAAGATTAAGTTTTCATTAGAGCTTGACAACTTTTTTACAAAGAACTGTAGAGTTCCTTTTTTTCATCTTAACTTGTCTTCTATTTGTGAAAAGTCTATTTACACAAGTTTAATACCCATATTATTGACAAAAGAAAAAACTGCCAAAAGAATGAAAGTACAAGACAGTTGTTTGGTTGAAAGGGTTGTTGGAAAATTCAATTATAGTTCTTGGAAATTGAAAGAAAAGGCATTGGATGCGTAAACTGAGGCAAAGCCTTCAGCTCTTTAATGTGTTCTTCTGGAACCAGTTTCCTTTTGGAGCTCAAGAACCAGCTATTTTCTTTACAGTGACTCTGTGGATTTGACCACAGTTTCTTCTTTCATCATGACCAGCGGTTCCACAATCTAAGCTTTCTAATAAGCTTTTGTTTTTCCAAAATCTGTTCAGTTTAATCTCAATTTGCCCTCAAATGAACGTAAATAGCTGCCAATAAAATGTTTAGTAATTTTCATATTACAGTAACATGCTTCTATGATTTTTGCTATATTCAGTGTTTTTACTCAAACATTGTTGCATTGATCTGTTTCCAACTCCATCAACACAATTCTATCTGAAGTTTTTGAGTGACCATTCTTGTAATCAAATAAACTTTTTTTATATTGGATACAAAAATATCTGTCATGGCTGACTCAGATGGGACAAAGACTTGCCATATACATTGGCAAAATAAAATCCAAGTATGGCTTACCAGCTTTATGCGGCTCAATGATATGTTCCAGTATCTACAGTAAGTACAGACACAACCCCACTGTCTGCAACCATGAGTAGAACCTTGGTTACCTTCACCGGCGCTGTGTAAGTGATGTGATGTGCCCTAAATCTAGGCTAAAATTCCTCAAAGAGATCTTTTATATGCAAACCTTTACAATTTTGGGTCAATTGGCACTCCAAAATGTCCAATAAGCACCCCTAAAATTAAAATGATGGATTACAAAGACTTTTGACGGCATAATTTTTTAAATGATCATGCTGTGAATTTCAAATAAATGCAGCTATATTTTAGAGAAGGCCAACTAAATGAATAATGCAGAATGAGTGAATCAAATGTGTCTGTTTGGCAGAAGAGCTGAATGTGAATTCAAACCTCAATCTACTGAACGTATAAACAGTATGTCTGGCCTGCAGAAACCTTTTAATCAGAAACTGAAGCAGTAAGCAGTAATTTGTTTTCATGTCTGTCTTGTTTTGATAATGTGAAAGCATGCTTAAAAACTTCAGTTTAATTCAGGATAAGGGTGCTCATTTGTTGCTTGAATTTATCGCAAATCTGTTTTCCTAATGGCGTTTATAAAAGGACCTAAAAGGCCTGATGCAATAATTTATTTCCCTTTTTGTTTTGTTTTTGTTTTATACTGAAATCTCTCTGCTTGTTTCAAATTATGTGAAGATGGTGTCTGCAATTTTCTCCTGAGAAAATGATTGTTTTATTTTAATATCAAAATGAATAAACTTATTTCCTACAACAAATAATCAAAGCCAAAACAGATGTTGTTGAAACAATCAGCTTACCGAAAAAGAGAAAAGTACGACAACAAAAATGACAAAGGCACGGAAGTACCAGTGAAATTGGCAGTTATTTAGACACAGCTCCCACAGTAGATGGTGAACCTCACCGTACTGGGAGAATTTCTGAAGGATCTCATGAACCCAGACATGGATGTGGTAACCGATGCTTTTGTAGAGCTCTTCAAAATACACCTATCCACATAATCATGCACTGTAAACGAGATGTACCCAAACACCACTCCAAAAAGCGATCAGGCTAATAACATCCGGTAGCTCCTCCCCCATGCACAAGTCAAGTTTAGGAACACATTTTTGGACAATCGTCGAGCTGCAAATTCACTGCGGGTCCAAATAGAGGCGTGTTATTGTTTGGTGTGAACGCAGCAAAACACTGATGCTAACCTATAACCACAATGAGCAATGTGGGGTTCAGTGTCTTGCCTAAGGACACTTTGACACGTGGACTGGCAAGGCGGGAACCAAACCTTCAATCTTCCAATGAGAGATCAACTGCCTTACCTCTGCACCATGGCCGCTATAAGCTAATGGATATTGAAATTAGGACTGTGACCAATACCCATTAGCTTATCGTATAATGGGTACTGATTGCAGTCCTAATTAAAATACCCATTCACTTAGTGTTATGGCTCCATGCTCAACAAGAAAAACTGTATTGGTAAAGTCAGTATTCCAGGTATTCTGTCATTTTATTTTGATAAGATATAATCTCCAGTTGACTTTAGGCCATGTGATGTGATATTGTTCTGGCAGGTTTTCATGGTTGTTCAAGCCTTAAGATGAAAATACTGCAGTTCATCATTTAGGAGATGTTTTCCTGTCAGAAATAGAACAATGTCCCAGTGTCTGTGTGTGTGTCCCTGTGTGCCTTTAGTGCACTTTGTCACATTTTTCCTAAAGTGTTTTTGCAGCATGTAACTATTTATCTCTCATCTACATCTGTCCTGCGGATTTTGCACGGTTCTTCTCTGCGAGTGGGGGTTGCAGCCCATCATTTGTTCACAAGGAGAGGCCCTAATAGGGGTCTAAATGAGGGGGTGACCTGCCTGGAAGTCTCTGAGGCTGAAGCTGCACGTACTTCACTTTGCTTCAACCTATCATCAAAAAAAAGTGAGACGAAAAAAATTCTAATCAGACAGAAAATGTTGGTGCTCGAGGTTAAATTGTGTCCAAGAGTGAACAGGCTTACTAATCAGTCTAAAAATTAGTCTGAAATGTTTGGTTATTTCCCAGCATTACCCTTGTCTGTGGAAGTTTGGTCAGTGAGCTGCTTTCCTGCCCATTTAGTTTTTCCAGAAGGAAACGACTGTTCACATCAGTTGTGTTCACACACACAAATGCTCATGGAGTCCACAGTGCTTCCTTCCACGTTCTGTCAACTGTGATCATTTCCCCCCGCAGTGCGACCTCACTGCAGGGCACTTCCTCCTCCTGAGGTCATGTGATACAAGTCAGTCAGCCTCCCAGCACATGTTCCTCTGTACTTTGATCTGAGCATAACAAAGAATATAGATAGACCAGGATGTTTACAAGAGAGGACTTTATGGAAAAAAAGCAGGGAATCCGCATCCACTTTGTGTGCGGTGTGGTTCCTGCTGCTGAACAAATGCGTCATTTTGGGGGGACTGGAGTCCACTGACATCACACTCTTTAAATCACTTTGATTCTCAAAGCAGCAAGGAACATTGTATCTAATTAAAGTAACTTTTGGATCCAGTCCACCATAAATTGAGTAAAACGTTCCGTATTATAACCAAAATCATAGCCAAAATGATTCTCCTATCATATTTGATATGATGGGAGAAGAAGATCAAAAACTAGATTCTATCAAGGAAAACACTCTGACAATTTTTTTTATATTATTTGTAAGGATGACATAAGTTCTGCAGTCAGGGATGTGAAGTTGTTCAGAATTTCCATGTGAACTGAAAAACTGTTGTGTGGTACAATACGGGCCAAAATAAATGCAAAAAAAAGAACAAATGGTTGATGTATTTAAATGAAGTGCAATTCAGACACTTAATCTGCTGAATGCCAAAGGATTTTATTCAACCATAAAACAATCCAGTTTAAAGACCCCATGTTTTTATGGCAAAAGCAACGCAACATTTGGACGAGAGTGTTCACAAAAAAGAACACACACTAAAAACAATAGTTTTCAATTAAAAGAGCCCATAATTTTGTTTGTACTATATCTAATTGACAATCCAAAAAATACAAAAAAATTGGAAATGAGTAAAACAAAATACAAAAATGCACATAAAACCCAAAGAAAAGTTGATTAAATGACAAAAAATCATCCCCTCAATCTGCATTTTAAAGCTAAGGATTAAAATGTGGGACTCAAAGTAGCATCAACACGAAGTTTTTGTACCTAAAAAAGATGCAAAAGAGGCTGATCATGTAAGTAAATTTCAATGTCTGTCCACATAGATTTAGAGAACAAAAAGGACTGTAAATTACCTGAAGCCTAAAATTTCACTGCATATTTGGAGACAGCATTTAGAGCTGAGAGCAAAACACCCGTCAGATTCAGATATGAAGGAAAAAAACTAGAAGTTCTTACATATGGATGAGTCCCTAAAAGAAGCTGTCCAACCTGGTAATTTAGATCTTACTGATAAGTCCAAGGTTTAATCTCCAGTAAAAAAAAAAAAAAAAGACTCCAGAAGAACTTTTTTAGGTTACGTTTTCTGCTATCGCTTTCCTGAATTAAAACTGAGTAGCAGCAAAACACAAAACACTCAATGTGAAGCTGTTAATTTCATCGATAAGTGACTGGATATGAAGCCTGTACAAATATTTGAGAAACTAAATATTTTCAAAAGTTAACAACTTTAATGTTCTCCAGTTGTAAAACTCTGCAGCTATTGATTTGTAGAGAGCGATACAACCTATGATTTAGCTTTTATTTTCAAGTATTTCATTACTTGACGGCTTCAAATATAAAGAAAAAAACAAAACAAAGCTTGTTAAAATAAAATTGAAGTTTACAGTGCTGAAACAAATTTGACTTTTGTCCCAAGTCAAAAATGCTGATTTTTATTTTTTAATATTTATTCAATTGTTGTGGTTTTTTAAAACTTTTTAATATTTTCGCATTGTTTCTTCCGACCACTGTTCTTTTTTTCCTGTCAATGATTTTTGCACTTTACACTATTTGTGACCTGATTAAAGGGGGAATTTAGCCAAATTGGGTTGAATATGGTTTCTGTAATGGTTTAAAAAACAGGCTAAACTCTGCCCCGTATAGACTGACAGACCAGTTTAACCCACAATTGCTTAGAAGAAGCTCAAAGAACACCAAAGGGAGTCAAAGGCCTTGACCTGCCCTTTAAATGACTCAATTCTCGTTCCAATAGAGATTCTTAAGGATGTGCAGGAACAAGCCTGATCCATAAAAACCCAATAAATCCTAAGTTTCCACCACTTAAGATCTGTATTCAGACTCGTAGTGACAGCCGAGAATCATTTTTCAGTGCTGTGACAGGAACTGACGGCATGAGTTAATTACAAGCACACAGTGACACAGAAAATCTGGCACATCTTTAAACCAGGAGTGGCTTTTGATGGTTAACTGTCTAAATCTTCCTCTTACTGGTTTCTGAGTTATGCACAGAAGAAGCAGAAGACGTGCAGAACAACTGTCCCACATATCATCTTGGAGATGGCAGGATTAAATAAACATCAATCCAGATGCCTTTTGTGACCATTTGTCCTTGCAGAAAAACTGTTCCAGCTTCTTTTTATATTGCAAACTAGTGGCAGAAAGATTTGTAAATGAAAAGAGTGAGAAAACAAGTGTTCTCATTAGTATGAATGCTTGACAGACAGATTAGAGCTTGGAGACAGAGAGTTGCTTTCATGTTTGGACTAAAGACGGACTTCCTCCCTTTTCACAAGAGCTTGACAGTGGAGGGTTGAGTCAACAGAGCAGATAGGACACATAAATTGTGTCCTTATCACTAGGGTGATGGGACCACTGGGTTATCACTGAAATCAGTTTCAGTGAGTCCGTTTGGTGGATGCCCCGCTGTTATAACGATGAGGGAGAAAAATGTGTAAAACATCAGAGATGGATTTGGGTTATCAGCTTCATTGGTTTTGCAGCAGTGACTAATGTGGAGAGGAAATCACAGTTATGGCTAGAGCTGTTTGTGAAGAACAAATGTGTACGTAAAGGGACCCCTTTCATGTAACGCCGCCATTGTCAAGTCTTCCTGTCATTATGATGTAGAACAAAGCAGAGATTCCCATTTGAACCAAGGAGAAGCTTCATGAAGATTTGTCATATTTTTCATTTTGGCTTGAAGAGCAAGTAAAATCATTAGTCTTTAATTGCCACTGACCATCCAAGAATGGGAATGGAGGGTTATTAGTTTCTTCATCTACGGGAAAAAGAGGAACGCACACTTTCCTTATCTTAGATGTTTTCTTTTTTGTCTTTTTCTTTGTTGCTCATTAACACGCACATACACACAGACATACACGCATACGCGAACCCTCAGGCAGAGGCCTATACGGGGTCAATCCTCTCCCAGCGTAATTACTCTGGTCTGATCCCAGACCATTACTCAGTGTGACCTCTCGGCTAATTACCCCGAAAAAAATATTCAGAGGCTAAGAGATTTTTGTCTACATGCATGTGAGGAGAAGCATCACACTTCAATGTTAAAAGTAACCTTTATATTCATCTCTGATTACAGGTTAAAAAGTAATTTTAGTCAGAGAACACAGGTTTCAATTCATTTAAACATTAAAACCAATCGGGTAATGCTTCTTAGGGCCCCTTCCCATTACACTGCTTTGATTTGGACCTCTGAGGGTGTCCTGTGGCGTTTGGCACCCGGGTGCTGCCTTGTGGGATTACATGGTGGCTTGTTCTGGCGCATCTTGTAGATGTTGTACTGAATTAGGATCTGGAGAGCAGGTCAGTGCCTTGGCGGTCCTGCTGTGAGGGGTAACTGCGGCAGTCAGGGCCATGCCGTCACCATGTGGAAACGTTTAGGTTAGACTTACGATTTCCCAGCAGAACACTGCATTGTTGGGAGATGACCGACATGATTCACTTTACCTGTCAGCGGTTTCTGGAACAGGAGCTCAACAAAATAAAACTTGGAAGTTGTTGATATTTAATATACTCTGACCATTTTTTTTTTTTCACGTTCATGAGCTCAGCCTTTCATGAGGTCAAAGGGGATGAGACTGTTGTGCCTCAAGAAGCTGCTGCTCCTTCTGCAGTGGAGCAAAAACTAAAGCAATGAGCTGCCATGTTTCTTTCAAATCAGTGAGCTTTTCATCTGTTACATCTATCTTCTGGTCTAAAATGTCCTGCAGTGATAAAACAGACTTCTCATAACAGCTTTCACTGTTATTGCGTCTTTCTTACACGCCACTAGGAGGCAGTATGTGACAGATGAAAGCTACTTCCAAGGACTGTCAGCTTAGTTAGACAGAGTTTTTGCCAAATATTGTTTACAAAGATTTAATATGGTTAAGGGAAAAAACATATAATGACTCCAGGGGGCAGAAAAAAGAAATAAATCAGTGTGGAAATGTCATCTTTTCTGTGATTAAAGGTTTCAGCACTCCTTAAATCAATGTGATAGTTATTTACAAAACTCTTTAAAGTGTGCAGACACAGACAAGACTTCAGATGAAACACTAAAGAACATCATTCTGACGTGAAGGAGTGGATCTCACTAATGGGAAAAGGGGGCAGCCCTTGGTTTTTGTCATAAAAGCACACACAAAGACTTCCCCTGCCTGCCAGATATGGACTTTCGGAAGTTGAAGTTTACTTTGAGCATCTGGGGGAAGTCAATGGTTAAAGAAGTTTCCCACCACTGCAGAAAGACCTTTGTCCTTTTCAGTCATTATCCGAAATCCCCAAACTGCAGGAGTCAAACCCCTCCCCCCTCTTCATTCAGCTTCTTGGGCTTACTACCAAACCCAACATTAGTCCCCGAAATGTCTTTTGCAATGTCATCAAAACATAACACATTATAGGACATGAACCACCAGTGTGTACAAGATAAGCTAAGATAATGTTTATTCAGTTGACTTTTATCATCGTATATCTAATTATTTTTGCACAAATCAGTTTTTTGTCCCTGCTTCCCTCAAACGTTTTGCTAGACATTATACTGTTTACATCCAAGATGTCTTTAACTTAACTATTAGTTGTTTTTAATTTTTTAAAGTGTATTTTTAGTGGTATTTAATGAAGCTATACAAGGTATACCAATAAAGTTTTATTACCTCCCATTATTAAATGTTTTTTTTTGAAAACAAAAAGACCTTTAAAAATAATTGATTCATAAAAATTTGGACTTCTCCTAATGCAGAGAATCTGAAGTTTAAAGTGAGTTAAAGGTTTAACAAATGATGCAAACTATGTCTAGCCAGGTGTTTCCCAACATTATCTGCCAATTAAGTTGTGACTGTTTGTTGATTGAGACTAAACACACTGAAAAAGTGATTGTGGAGTGTGTGTAAATTTTATCTGTATGTGTAGAAAGACAGATGGTCTACTGAGTCACATTCCTGCCATCTGCTGAAACAGTAGTTGTTAGACAGAAGGGGTTCATGTGTGAGGCGTTTACTTTCTTAAAGTGGAAAAAAGATCGGTTCAAAGCCTCAGGTTCTTTAATTCTACCTGAACTTAACGATGCAACAGCAAAAGGAGATTTGGTATTGAAGAAACTCTCAATTCAGTGATTGCCATTGTTGACATGGTTTGTGCTCTTTCTAATGATGAACCTAACTTTTCCCAACTCGTGGATTAGTGTAACAGCAAGTAATATCAAATTACTGAAATTAAACCTGAGCACTTAAAGAAAAAAACTTTAAAAATGAAACAAAAATCGCCTTTTGAATTGTAAAAGCGTTCCAGATGATCTTTTGATTATGCTTATGCCATTTTTAGCCAAAATCCAAAAACCTGTGTTGCTTTCTAGGAACATTGTTTCTGCAGAGCAGCAATTGTCCATCAGATATTTTCCTCTGAGTTGAGGATGCTTGCACGTAGTTAACTGCAAGAGAGACAAAAATATTATGTTCTCGTGGCATTTTCAGATAATGGAGGACATAAATAAATTAGGCTTTAATTTGCATTTCTGAAAATGTCGGTATTATATGTAAATCAAAAGCAGAGGAAAAAATGCCATTTGAACAAGATTGTAGCTTTGACATAGAAGCTACGATGGGCGGGCCACAAGCTCCTTGCTCTGTTCCATTCTGATGCATCCACTTGCAGATGGATAGATTCATGTACGTCTTTTTTTGCTTCGTCCGAGCTGACATCTGGCTCAGAATTGTACAGTTGGACAGCTCCAATAATGTTCACTATTTTTGTTCTAAGCTCTATTGTGTTGCATGAAAGACTGTCATAATTCCAGGTACAAACTGCAATTATTAATTTCTCCCTTATGAGCAACTTTTGAATGGTTGGTACTTCCGTGTTTTGAAATGCACGCTACCATATGTCACAAAAAAATCAGTCTCTGATTGATCAAAGTTCAACTGGTTCAACTTCGAAAGCAGGTCAATGGCGGAAATAGTGGAAACCCGTAACGTGCATGTACGCGCGTTTACATAGACTTTTCATTAAAAGTGCCCGCCATTTCCAAGCCCAGAGTGAACGTAGCATGAGGCAAATTTCTCATGAACTGTTGCTAAGCAATGTGTCTGTCACTCTGCGGACCCTATGTCTGAGAAATCAACAATTGTTTTGATTTTGGCTAAAAAATGCAAAATCACAATTAAAAGAAAACTGAACTCTTTTACAATAGATTAAAAGATGATTGGGGAGAGACTTTAAATAAAAAAAGACACCACCAGAAGAACTAGATTCTTTATCAATAACTTTAATTAATTATTTTACATTATATCTAAATACATTTTGAGCTCTAACTTTTGTCTGATCAAAGGTGGTTCAGTAGAGCTTAGGAGGAACTCGGGGTGAACTTTCACCTTCAGTCTGTATGGTGTGAAGGAGTCGGTGAGTTTACACAGAAGACCACACATCAAGATCACTCCAAAGAAATGCGACAGATGGATAAAGAATTCATGACTAAAGGGAAAAAGGCCAATTAAACCTAACAGGAGTTCAGTGAAAGGATGGCTCATGGTTCTAAAAACAGTTTCTTAATTGAGACTTTCCTGGTCTCTGTAATTTAGTGACTTTGGGGTATAATTAACATCAAAACTTGGTTGGATGTTTCGGGAAGACGTGAAGAAACTGCATAAATACTTTAGATCTTCTTCAGTTTTCCCTCTTTTTTACCTCAAGTTCATTCATCTACACTCCCAACGCCGTAGTGAGAGGGCCAGGGATTCCCATGGAATCACTCTGTTTATTGTTCATGGGGGAAAGCTTTGGCTCCGAAACGTCCTGAGATAGCCGTTGGTGTGCGTGCAAACTGGACAGTTATTTCGATTTGCTCTCCCTCGACTGCAGACCTGTGAAACTTACCAGAGCAGCTGGAATTCTTGTAAAAAAGCAGGAATTTTACTGGAAGCAGGAGACCGACGAAACAGTGAGAGGTCCACAGCAGATATGGCTTCTATTTGCAGCAACTGCAACCCTGAGGTTGACACCTTTTGTGAGTATCTATTTGGCCTTTGTGTACGCTTGGGATATAATTTATTTGTTTTACTTTTTAACTACATTGAAGTAAAGTGAATTTGGGTCTTCATCAACCAATCGTTAGGTCATATCATTGAGGCCATGCTGTGACAAATGTCCTCCTAGAGAGATTTATGGTGCGGGATTTAAACATTGTTTTCTTTGTTTTATACTTGTTTGGGACTGAATTGCACAAAAAAGACATTTACATACATTTTCTGGAACTGACTCAAACTTTTAACATGAACCATTTTAGATGTTCTGTCACTTTAGCTGAACTGTAGCATCACATGTAGACACCCTTCATAGGCAAACACTAGAAACTTTAGATGTGGTACCAGAAATGTTTACACCCTGTCAAATAAAACAACTAATTTGGTAAAATAAATTTTAAAAAAGCTGTTGGAGAAGCTCAGACACATCCATGAACTGATTCATTCAGCACAAATTGAGGGAGTTCTGCCAAACAGGAAGAAGCTGAGGCCTGGGGGGGCACTGTGGAGTGTCCTCACTCATCGCACATGCTGTCTCCATTTGTACCTTGGGAGACCAGAGCAAGCACAGCAGAAAACACAACAGGAAGTCTCTAACAGCCCATGCTATCTACCCTGTAGATATCCAAGTCAAGCCAGATGTTCTTCCTCTTTCCTTTGCTCTCTCAACCACCCCCATGCTTGTCTCCTCTTCCCTTTGCTTTATCTCTTTCTTCCTGTGCCCTCTTTCCCTTACATCCTTCCTTCTGCTGGCGTTCCTTGCCATCCCATCTCCTCTGCAGTAAAGGTTATGTCATTTGGGCTGTTAAGTCGCAGAGGTGACTCGCCTAATCAGTTCCTTATGTGCTCGGCACTGATTGTGTCGCCCTTCGCAATTAGCCCTGACCTTTGGGCCAATCACAGGTTCCCATCACGCATTATTAAGTTTTGTCTTAGACCTTTGGGATTTGATGAACTGATATTTTGAGCTGAATTAATCTTGAGTTTATTTTTAGAGAAAACGACTAAGGAATATTTAAGCAAATCTCAAAGTAAACATCTGATGTGTGAAAATGTATAAAACCGTCTGTAACGCTTTGCTATGAAATAAAGGGATGTCCTTATGCTCTTGCAACTATATTTCAATTTCAATTTCAATTTTATTTGTATAGCCCAAAATCACAACAACAGTCGTCTCGATGGGCTTCAGCTAATCTGGACCACTTTATAGAAAACTACTGGATCAAAAGTGCTATTTCATTCTGTTTTGATTGTAAGTAAACTTCTGAAAATTTAATTTTTTGTCTTTTTTACTACATATTTAAAGGCTCACTTGTTGTGGCATATTTCTCATGATGGATGACATGTATAAGCTTACACAAATTAACCTTAAAATAGCATTTCTGAGTATTTCTTTATTCCAATTGAATTGGGAGCAGATAAAATAGTGCAGTTTAGACTAAGCTTGTAGCAGTGACGTAGGTGCAACAGTCTGTGGGCCACAAGCTCCCTATTCCTCTCCATTCCGATGCATCCACTTGTAGACGAATAGATCCATGTACGTCTTCATTTTCCTCGTCCGAGCTGGAATCTGGCTCAAAACTGGAGTACTGATAGCTCCATTTTTGTTCCATATATTGTTGTTGTAATATCAGGTTGGGGTTGTGAGAGGCTGTAAGATAGCGGGATTGCGTGTTTGATTGTGCGATTGATTATGAGAAATGGAAGATGGCTTACTCTGCACCAACAGTTCTGCCCACAACTCAGAGGCAAACTGCCACTCTGTGTGTCCTTTTTTTTTTTTTCCGCTAAAAACAGAATAATCATAACTAAAAGAACACTGGGAACACTTTTACAATAGATTAAAAGGCGATTGGAGTGGGACTTAAAGAAAATAACATGAACGTACATGCAAATCTCCAAAGTATTTGAATGTGTATGTGTTTAGGGGATTTTCTTAAACTTATATGGATCACTAGTTTTTAAGAGTGTTAGTTCACTTACTTTGTCGATTTCTGAGAATTTGTTGGTTTTTTCTCTCTCTCTTTTTTTTTTAAATACAAGTATGATTTATAAGTCAGGCTCAAATACCTGTAAACAAAAAAAAAATAAAAATCACAAATCTTATGTTGAAAGACATGTTCAAAAAGCCTCCAGGAGGAACCATTGCTGATATTGTTTACACAGACACACATGTGGCACTTCTCCTATCTGGACTCAAAGCTGCTTTTTAGCCTTTTTCTGGTTTATCTGGCCAAACAGCTGACTTTTCGTTTGATCTTTGGTTCCCACCAGAGGAAATGGCAGTTTCAGCTGCTGGTCTGGTCTGTCGTGAGGTTAGCGGTGAAAACATTGTTCATTGCCTGGTGACAGCTTCATGGAAAATATTTTTCTTTGATTAAAAGACGCATACTGCAAAGGAGCCTTAGGCTTGTTTATCCCTCTGAAGAAGTTTGCCTTCATACAGGGGGGACAGTGAAAACATCAGGTCTTGTCTTGCTTGCTGTGAGATGTTTGGTATCCTGATTTCAAGAAAAACAAATGGAGGGAGGAAGGCTGTTCTATCTGATGAAACAACAAGTTACTGAAGATAAGTTGTAGATGAAGAACTGCTGCTCAAACGCAGGTCACAAGAAAAGGTTATGGTAAGCTGTTTTTGCATTGTAGGCTGGTGCTGTGGTGTTCTGGATCAGTTAAACCCACACTTACACTGCTCTAAGCAAAGCATGTTAGGATTTCATTAGTGGCTACTTCTCGCCTTAGCAGTTAAAATCAACCTGCATGTACGGTAGTTTTAAAAGTGTTACAATTAATATCAAACAGTGGCATAGCAATACCACAGCTCAGATCTAGGTTAAATACTGAGGAGCCAGTTCTAATTAGTTAAAATTGCTGGTATAGTAACTAAAAAATCAGCAGCAACTTAAAAGCAATTGGGAAAATATCACTTCTAGTTCAAGTTTTTATTTTTTGTTTACTTAAAAAATGTGTTGCTAAAAATGTTTTCTAAAACAAGCACCACTAAAGTAGAGTTCCAGGGATCTTCAATGATTTTAAAACCGGTTTCATTTGTTTTGTTGCCAGAATTGAATGTATGTTATGTCACTGAGTCAGACGTTATGTTAAATTTTTATGAAGTCCTTCTTTTGAGGAAATTAGTTAACGAGATTTAGGAATGACGATTTATGTCTTACAAATTTACTTTGGTTACCAAATAAGTTATAGTTATGTTAAAAAATCATTGGCATGGATCGGAAGACACAGAGGCCTTTGCAGGTATTTTCTGAAGTATAAATTGCCCCAGAGTATATGTCGCAGGAGCCAAAAATTGCATTATGAATAAGAAAAAAACAAATATAAGTCGCACTTTTAAGAGGAAAGTCCAACACAAATGAACAAATTCACCAAGCCCAGCGTAATTTCGCGATTCAAACTTCAAATTTGATTTGAGAACAATCCGATTCTTTGTGTTGGACGGCGCTTCTTCTTCTGCGTTGCTGTCAGCAGCAAATACTGACACATGCATCTACAACGCCCTCTAGTGGTTGCTAGTGGGAAACAACTGCTAAAGGGTAACTGCTTGTTAGTGGGAAAATAATGACTATACAAGCCTATTTATGTTGTAAAAAAAATAAAAACAAATCCCAAATAAGTCCCTACAGACTGTAAGTCGCCCCCCTGGCCAATCTATAAAAAAAAAACGCAGTTTATACTCTTGTTAATACTAAAATGGAGCCACACATTCACAATCTGAATCTTGTCTGCAATATTTTTCTTTTTACTTAGGCTAAATTTCTCCATTGAAGAGGAAGAATGTTTTTATTTGGGTAACAGAAATGGCATTGTTGCTATAGTTTACCTTTTTTTCATTGAAATACATCTTTCTGTTTGCTTTCAACTGTTTCAAATTTCTCATAGTGCAGATTAAGCAGTTGGAAATTGTTGTTTTGAGGGCAGCATTGCTTAAAAATATTGAATGCTACTTGACACTAGTGTTTGTTGTTTTTGATTAGTTTAGGAGAACAGTCTTCTTGTGTTTCCAGTTTTTTTGCTGTGCTAATCTAACAGCTGAGCATTTTGAGCATCACACTTATAGGAAAATAATCATCTCTCAATTCCTTAACTAGTGTGGAATATAACTCAGAACCTATAGACATCAATAATTTTTTAAAGAGTTTGATAAAGCTATATTCAAGTAGTCTAAAGAGCGTTTTTGTTTGCTCCTTTTAGACTTGATTCCTTGGGGCCTATTTGTCAAGTTTCTGTTTGACTGATAGTACGACTGCTGTTTCCAGCTAGTCACGTGAAGGTAGTAAAATTTACCAACTAGCGCTGATTCCATTTTTTTCCTTGCACAATACTTTGCTTTAAAACAGAAAAGCATTAGTCATGGGTCAGCGATAGCTTGGGGACAGTGGCACATATCTTAGTGTGTCTGTGGGTGGGAAGGAGATGACTAACTCTTCTCTGTGTCCACACACACACACACACACATATAATTTAACACCCTCCTCCATGAGCTAAAGCAGTGGGGGGCGTGGGGGCAGATGGGACACTCAAGGGGAAAGGAGCAGGAGAATCATATTTAAGATAATCAGAGGAGCAGAGTAAAAAAAAAAACAGATTTTTGATTTTATTTTGTCAGCCAACTCTTTCCTCTGCGACTTTGGTCAACATCAGATATCACCAAATCTCCACTGACTTTCTCTGAATGAGGGGTGTGACTGCTGAATGCCTTCCAAGCCACTTGGGAGGATGGTCACGTGATCCCTTGGTGGGCGTGGTTAGAGGAGCAGCAGCCCAGCCTCACCAGCTGGAGCTGTGATTGAGAGAGGAAGAGAGTGGGAGAAGAAGTAGAAATAGTGGGAGAGGAAAGGGTTGGGTGAGTTCTTCAATCTTAATGCTTTCTGTGTGCTTTTCTGTCTTGGAGTAAAAGTTGGGAGTTATTTGAGGGAAAAGAGGGAAAAGAAGGAGGTGTAAAGGAGAGGTGGAGGGAGAAACAGTTAAGCAAAGGAGAATTTGGTTTGTTTTCAGTGTAAGTTTGCCAGGTGTCTCACCTTTTAGAGAGCATTCGATTCTGAGGTGCAGAATCCAGATTTGGCTTGTTTTTGTGTAGAAAACCCTGGTATGAGGGTCTTAAATCTCTTCGTTTCTTTCCTCATTGTTCAGCCATTGTGGAGAGTTTGGGGGGTCAGACATTCCCGTTCTCCCCCCTCTTTCTCAACTTTCCTCCTCCCCTCTCCTCATCTTTCTCCCCTTCCCTCCCATTGTCTCTTTAACGCATGTCTCGATGGTCATTTTTGAAAAATGGTTTCGACCAATCACAGTTTATCCTTTTAAGTAACACGTGGATCCCAGAAGTGCAGCTTTGTTGGTAGCCTCAGCTCTCATCACATCTCACTGAGGATCAGCCTCTGTTTGAAGCGGTGTAATGAATTATCTGCACCAGCAGAGCCAAGCTGCTTCAGTGCCATTTAGGAAATGTGTCTTCCTGTGAAAAAGTTGTTCAAATTGAAAGGTTTTACAGGCAAACCAATGTTCTTCACAAGCTACATTGCCTAAATTTGAGAAATTCTTGAACTTGTTCTCTTTAGAAGAAGTTAGGTTGTGCTTTTGAAAATGTTATCCCATGTTTTTGGTGTGTCACATGAGTTACTTTAATCCAGTTTGTGGTCCTCTTCCTCACTGTTGCACACTACATTCAAAAGCCCCTGTCAAGTTTTACCAAACACAAAAAGCAGGAATTTATCTTGTTCACTTTGCAAACTGGCAGAGTTTTGGAGAATGTTATTTATTAAAGGTTCAGCCTGGTCTCAACAGTTGCCATGTTACCATGACAACATGACATGTTTAGTTTGATGCATTAGATGAACTAACTTGACATTTAAACGACTGATCCTGACTGCCAATATTTGCTCAACCCAGAGACTAATTTACAGGTTAAAGTCACTCAGCTGCCTGGGTCCTGATAAAACCTGATTCAATCAGCGGTGGAAAAAACTTTAAGGTAAACTCTTTACTGTCAGCCGCTTAAATACCCACTCAGATGAAAGTTGTGTTTTTAACATGTTCTGGTGGTACTTTTTTTTATTTTTAGGACGCATTTAAAGAAAATGAAGCTTAAATTTTAAATTAAGTTTCATTTTTAAGTGTTTCTATCCAAATCGTTGTGAATCCGGAGCAGTTGAACAAATGCTGTTTTGAAAAAGGCTGTAGCTGTAATGTAGAAGCTACTAAAGAAAACCACAAGCTCTCTGCTCCAGTCTATTAATGCATCCACTTGTTGACAAATAAATCCATGTACATCCTTGTTTTCCTCATCTAAACTGGTATTTGAATCATAACTGTAAAGCTGGATGGCTCCGATATTGCTCCCCATTTTTGTTGTACCGGTAATGTTAGGTTAGTGTTGTGAGAGGCTGTAAGCTAGCAGGAGAGCATGTAAACACATGGATGATGGGAAATTGGGGCAGGCTTAGTCTGTGCCCACAACTCAAAGGTGAATTTCTAATGAAATTAGAAATGCTGAAACTATGTCCTAGAAAATTTTACATTTTTTTTTAAATTTTGGCTAAAAATTGCATGATCCTAATTAAACAAACAATGGGAACGCTTTTCAAAAACTGATTGGAGTTAGACTTTAAAATAAATCCATGGGTTTCCGTTTTCTTGCACGATTCAAAGTCCTAATCATTTTCTCACTTCTGACCTGTTTAGTCCTGTTATTATAGAGATTTGAGGAGGGTTTGCTTCCCTTTGGACATTAGACTTTAAGTGTTTTTGGAGCAAAGCATTTGCCTGCAGGCAGACGAGCTGAGGTTGAGGAGAGGTGTGAACATGTTCAACAATAAACATGACTGAGCAAACCATTCTCCACACACGTTAGTCACTCCTGGAAAGACTCAAAAAAGACGAAATATCTCTAACCTTTCTTTGCTGTGAGAGTCACAAGCTAGAAAATGTGGATTTCTTTTGTTAAATGTGATGCACATCTGTGGCCCCTCTGTTTGACTCGTTGGCTGCCTCTGGAGACATTTTCTGCTCCACATGTATGTCATGGCTGGGAGGAAATGAGACATGTCATGTCCTTTTAGAGGTGACAGTTTGATGGGGTGCCATCGCTGGGGGAGAGCTGGCAGATCGTCACAATTTGTGACGGTCTGCTCCACATCTCTGTGGCAGAATAACAAAGTAAATATGGGTCATTGATCCGTTTGGGATTTAGGGAATGTGACTGCAGAAAAATACATGTTCTCTGAGAAGACAACATGAACTCTTAACCTTGAATATATCATTTAATTAAGACAGCTAAACTGGTGGAAAAACAGATGTGTAAATGGGTCATTTTAAACAGATTTGCCTTTGTTTCTGCTTACAACTTTAGCAACACACTTGCTGGGGGCAGGTTCAGCAGAACATGGGCTCTTTATGAAAAGAAAAGGCTTCTGTAGGACAGCAGGCTTACTTGGCGGCATGTTCTATAATGTGAATATAGGAATGGGAACTGTTTTCAATGAGATGAGTCACACTTCCTGTTCCCTCACATGTAAAACTGTTAAATATTGAACAGAAGGAAGTGCTTGTTTGCTAGATTTAGTGACTGGTTGGCCCTTTACTAGTTCCCCTGCTTCATCCATTAGCTGGTTTTGCGGTGGCAACTTCCTTGTTTCTCCTCCATGTTTTTCTTGTAGAAGGACGTGAGTTAAATGTAGTTGAGTTTAGTTAGTTTCGTCTCTGGCTGCTGCCCTTACCTCTGTGACCTCTCCTCTTTTTGTAGCCTCTCATTCTTTCAGGCTGTGGGTGGTGTTTTGAGACGGGTCATTATCTATTCTCCCCGACGTTTCTGAGCGAAAGGTTGCTTTTGAATGCTGAGGGGCACCATCTGCTTTGCTCCCCATTAAGCCAGGAGTTGCATTCTCCAGAGGCCAACTCAAATGACACGACTGAGGGATGAGTCTGCCAGCAGCATTTTTCCAACCCCCGTTTTGTAGTGCGAGACTCACAAGAAAATATGTGAAATGTACGGTGTACGTCAAAAATGTGCCATAATCTATGGGAGCCGTCATGAGATTTATTGTTGGGTTTGCCGTTTGTCATTTGGAAGAAATTTGCGATTTTCTTCTGCACTTAGCGTCGCAAACCCTCAGCCCTTTAAGCACCAACATGAACTTTAATGTATGTCCAAGAGCAGAACGCTCATTTCATTCAAAACCATTCAGACTATTCTCCCAAAAAACACATATCTTGGAAAAATTTAAGGTAATAAGAAAGTTCAGTAACATGAAAACATGGGCGGGGCCAAACATTTTATTGGGGGTGGTGGCGCAGGAGACTTTGGGAGGGGGCAAAAGAGAACAGCAGAGTGGAAGGCTATTATTAATAAATGATTAAAAAAAAATACAAATATCAAACAGTTACATTAACGTTATCAATATTAGAACAGCACTTCTTTCAGCTGAGATGCTAAGACTAATGTAAAGCAGTGGCAATAAAACAACAAGGAGGTTGTGTTTTGACATTATTGTGATCATAATAACCCATTACATCTTTTTGCAATGAAGGTTAATAGTCAATAACAAATAAGGATATATTTTGGTGAATATTACATTTTTGTGAATTAACATACCTGTTTTGTATTTAAAAAAAAAAAGGTTAGTTAATGATAGATCTGCTTGTTCTTGCTAAGTTTGCTGCATTTGTCTTTAGCAGACACGCCTGTTTATAGATTTATTCCAAAATCTATTTTTCTTTTAAATGTGGCTTTGTCAGAGTAAAAGCAGTTTATTGTTAATTTCTTTTTTGGTCTTGTTGTCTTGTACTGAGCCTTTTTTTGTTTTTGTTTGAAAAGGGCGGTTTAGAGGAAAATCAGATTATCTCTTTGTTGGTGCTTATTTACATCAGCAATAGAAAACTCACACTTAACCCCAGAACCGTATTTTGTCTCCAAATGAAGCTCTTTTTTTTCCCCGCTGCATGCTTATTTAGACAAACACCAACTCATGCCGACTCACTTATTGCTCAGCAGTCTATCTGTAAGCAAACAAAGCCCCGCGGCTCTGTCTCTGTCCCTAGAAAAAAAAAAAAAAAAGTTGCAGTGATTCTCAAGATGGCGCTCCAAAGTCCTGGGATCTTTTATTTTGACCACCAGATCTGGTCAATAATTAAAATCACGGCAAGATATTGAAGAAATTTAATAGAAATATAAAAGTAATGCAATTTCCAGTTTTAAAAAGGAGTGATTTCTGAAGCACTGACTGTTGTTTGGCTACTGTTGAAGTTGCATCATACACATTTAGAAAAAAAAAGGTTTCAGTTGTCTGGTAAAATGTAACTACAGACAGAGGTGCGGCGCTTTGTTTATTCATCAGTTTGTCATTAGATTTTTCTAATGACCCACTCCAAAGGAAATCATGTTTTTGGTGTTTTAAACATGTTCTTGCAGCATTGTTTTCCCATGATTGAGGACATGTATAAGGAAAATTAAGCTTGGCATTGCGTTTCTGAGTATTTCTATATTTAAGTATTTGTGAATCTGGAACAGACAAAAGATGCAGTTTAAAATGAAGCTTGTTTGTGACATAGAAAGTACACTGGGTGGGGCAAGGGCTCCCTGCTTTGTTCCACAGCACAACAGAGAGGGGAAGAGGGGCGGGGTTGCTCTGTGCCACCATTCCCACCCACAACTCGGAGGTGAATTTCTAACAAACCCCCGCCGCTCTGCAGAAACTGTCCTAGAAAACAGCACAGCTTTTCTGATTTTGGCTAAAAACAGCAAAATCCTAATTCAATGACCACTGGAACCGCTTTTAATATAAATTTAAAAGATGATTTGAGTGGGTCTTTAACCTTAAACTAAACTAATTGCTGGTTAGCTAATTTGCTGATGGCAGGTTATTTGGCTGACAATGGGGTAAGAAAGACCCAATTTGACTAACTGCTAATTTAGTAAGTTAAATGACACATTTGTTTCTTCCTTTCTCTGTTGTACCAGTAACCACAGAGTATTTATTGTTCTTGGACCAAAGATTAAGTTCATTCCTAAGTAATGATCAACCAACTGGTAGTTACTGTTGTGTTCTCACTTAAACAAATGTTTCTGCAGCCTTTTGTTAAGAGTTACTTGTAAAAGCAGTAGTGGGAAGCAGCCATTGGAAGACTTTGTTTTGCATGATTTGAGAGCACAACTGCAAGCAGACAAACCTCAGAGCTAAAGCACTAAGAGGAATCAGATGTGTGCGGCTGTTGCCGTGAATCACAACCTGGATCTCTGCCGCATTGTAAGTTGTCATGCTATTACTCACATCCAACTTATCAGGAGAACAGCTATAACTGCTGGTCTCTGCTTTTGTTATTCTGGCTGCCATTTCATCCACAATCACTGTAACAATTGTCTGATTATTAATGGGTACAGATAATTTTTTTTTTTTTAGGTCTTTAAAAGGTTTATTTTTCTGGGAATGGGGCTGATTGGCAGGATTACACACACAAAAAACAGACAAAAACAACACAACTTTTTCCAGTTGGTGTTCAGTATTGGGACAGGGGAAGGTATACCAAAACTGTGGGCAGAAATGATAGAAACGAAAAAAGATAACATTTTGTCTAAATAAGATGATCCTCTTTAATTATTTTCTGACGGTACCCATATAACAGGCCCATAAAGTGAAAAGAGGAAAATAAATGACAGGTTCTCATCCCAAACTCTAGTGACACACTCATGACTGTCAGTCAACTGTGTGTCTGCCTTTCTCCGCCTGGACTTTCCATCCACCTCCAGACAGAAGCATAAAACGTCATTATCTCTTCATCCTGAGGGGGAGTCGCCAAAGACCAGCTGGGCTTGTCATCATTTCCAGTTTAGTGAAAAAAAACAGAACAAAAGCAATTTAAATGGCTCCCAGTTTGATGTTTCCAACTCACGACAATCTTTTATTTTTTTTATGTGCCACAACCCACCGAGACAACCGCCAATACCAGAGTTTGAATGAAAGAAATGACAAATGATTAAGGATGACTTTTAGATCACTTTACTAAAACGTTTAGGTCAAACACAAAGGTGGTTTACCTGCTGGTAATAACTACATCTGTCAGCTAATAAATTAAAGACCCAACAGGTACTTGAACAAGATAACAGTCATATGCAGACATCTGTTTTACTTCTATGATGGCAACAATCTGTTTTTTTAGCACACTAACCAGATTTTGCGCAATGGTAGACATAGACTGACAAGTGGTATCTTTATTATTCTTAAAGGAAATTATTTTATTCAACAACACTCTTAAGTTAATTAAAAATACAATAACACAATAAAAAATTGAAAAATTAAAATGTGTGGGTTTTGTATGCATTTTATACATATACATATTTTATATATATTTTGTACTTCATTTGTCAACATTTTAACAGCATTCATATTTTGTTTTTTGCCTGCTAAATGTTAGCGTTTCTGTGTTCGGCATCAAATGTTTTCCAATCATTTCAGGCAGGGCCAAAAATAACAGTAACTGGCTTTTGTGGATCAATGGGAGCACAGCATCTATGGTTTCACTAGTCTCTATTGCAACACAATGATGGGTTTGTTTTTGATGGCCGCCTGATCAAGTTTCAGTCAGGTTTTACTAAGCATGAGGTTGGATGTGATCTGCTTGGTGGTACTTTGATGAAGGCCTTGTGAGCAGACCGTTGGCTTGTTGATGGGGAATGTGGGTCAAGTTTTTTCCTTTAATACAACAGAAAGGTTTATATGATTGAAAGGGAAGACTGTGTGCAAGTTGTACACCTGGGTTAAATTTTAAATCCATGGTTGAAAGTGGGTTTTGAGCCTGAAACATTGGTTAAGATCTGTCAACTGAATTTTCGTGTGACTGTCAAAGAAAATAATAAAAAGTCCCATTATAGTTGAAATAGAGAAAATATAAAGACGCCACTTTAATTATTGTTGGGCTTCAAAAAGAATAGACCCAGTATATTAAGGTGAAAACCTTTTGAAGTTAAACTGCATGTTTATACTTTTGTTTTTCAAATATGTGAATTATTATAGTGCAGGATACTCATTCAGAAGTTTAGCTTTACTCCATGAAAGACTAGTTAAGATAACTTTGAATGAACATGTTGCTTTCTGGAAGAACAATAATGGTAAATGGCCTATGCTTATATAGAACCTTTCTACCTTCCTTGAAAGGCCCAAAGCGCTTTGCATTCACAGGCCTATTCACCCATTCACACACTGATGGTGGCTCCGCTGCCAAACACTGGCGCCAACCTTCCACCAGAGGCACGGTGGGGTTCAATGTCTTGCCCAAGGACAATTCCACAAATGAGCGAAATCAAACCTGCAATCTTCTGATCAGAGGTCGACAACCGTACCACTGCACCATGGTCCCCCCAATGACAAAATGAGTCCAAGAATTCATGATCAGATTCTAAATTTTGACCACATCTGCATCGTGCCCACATTTAAATGACAGCACATAGTCGTATTATGGTCCAATTAACCAAAATTCTGTTTAGCTTTGCCTAAATGCCAGCTAATGTTTTCAGCTCATGTTACTTCACTGTACATGCTGTATTTATAAACCTTCGACACGCCTTCATTTACTGGAATTAGATGATAAATCGCCTTATCATGTTATAATGATTATAATAAAATTATGGAAAAAAATGTTAGTGGATTAGTTTGGTCTCTAACCTGAATGAAGTTTCCTAAACAGGAAACATTTTCTTCTAACTTAAAGCCAGACACAAAACACGATTTTCTATTGTCTTTATGTGAATAGTTAAATGTGATAAATAAAGGCATGAGACTTGACTTTATGTTTTGCACAAATCCACAAAGTAGCCCTTTTTCAAGTCAAAATAGAGCCAGCAGAAAGTGAGCTAAGCCTGCTAACTGTTAAGATTTGCATCGGTTGGAACACAAGGAAGTGTGCCAACAGTTGGTTCTGGTCCAAATCCCCCATCCCAGTGTGGGAGGGAGCATTCCATGCATTTTAGCAGCCAAATTTCAAAACCTTTTAGAAAGGAACTCAATGTTTGGCAAAAAAACCAACAAAAAAACTTTTTCTTATGACTCAGCTCCTTTCTGGAACAAATAGTAAACTAATTATGATCAAGAGCAAGCTAAGCACATTGTCCAAACTTGATTGAGTCTGTATAATAATAAACGGACGCTGAATATACTTCCGCTGAAGTATGAACAGAAATGCTGTGGTTTGTTTTCTTGAAACTCTTGGTGACAAACAGGAAACCAAGCAACTGCCGGATGAAGCCCCCAAAAGAAACAAATGACTGACGGACAAACCTACAATAATGTCTAATTCCACCAACAGAACTCATCTTTTTGCCGTGTTAGGCAGACGCACTTTTCTTTGAAAGTGATCCTTTTGAAGGGATCTGTCCGTTCATGCAAAGAAACAATCTGAACTCATTTATTCTGCAAAGCTAATCTTATGAAGTCAGCTTTGTTTTGAAGTGGTGCTTTTGTGTGCCACGAGGCGAATAAAAAAGCTCTTTTTTTTCTTTTTTAATCGACGTTTCAAAGGCAAAATGAGTCATCCGACCTAGCTAGTGTTTTTATCTTTCAGTGCGAGCAGCTTCCAATAGTGCACCTGTTTAGTACAGTTTCCCATGTCTGCTTCACATGTCTAACACTTTGTCGCGCTTGGATGCAGCTGCTGAATTTGTCTCACTGAGGAGCCGTTTGGATTAAACGGCTGAGGCAGCCAGCTCTCCTCCTGGCTTTCACTTTTGTGAGAATTTCTGGGACCTGTAGTTTGCTATAACAGTGTTTTTTTGTGTTCAGATTGAGAAGACAAACGCTTCTGAAAGAAGCTTTTTTTACACTACACGAGAAAGGGAAGGAAATGTTAGAGCAGCAGGGAAGTTGTCACAACATCTGTGTTCTGACAAATGTGTGGCTGGTGTGGGTCCAGGGATGTGAACCCCCAAAGGTACCAAAGCTGCAGACCTGCATCCTTCATCTCTCACAGGTTTTTAGCATCTTTCAGTCTGTTATACTGGACAAACCTTTCTAGATAAATGGATGTAAATACCTTAGACATTTCACATCCAATACACGACAGCTCTGTCCTGCAGTCCTTGAAGACAACGTTGGTGCTCTAAATCATTCTGAATGTTCTTTAAAGATCATTGAAAATTGTAGTTTTGGCGTTTTTGAAATGTCCTTGTGGCCTTTCTCTCATGATGGAGGACATATTTAAAGCTCAAAATGGCTTTTAAATTGTTATGAATTAAGAGCCTATGATGAAAATGCAGTTAGACTAAGCTTGTAGCAGTGACGTAGGTGCAACAGCCTGTGGGCCTCAAGCTCCCTATTCCTCTCTATTCCGATGCATCCACTTGTAGACGACTAGATCCATGTACATCTTTGTTTTCCTTGTCCGATCTGACATCTGGCTCAAAACTGTATGGCTGGATGGCTCCAATATCGCTCGAAAATTAGGCTGGGGTTGTGATAGGCTGTGGGCTAGTGGGAGTGATACAAAACCAACTGAACTGTAAAAGCTGAATTATTAGGATTTATGAAAAAGGTGGGAATGGTTGTCGTCTTAAAGAAGTTTAAGGATGGTGAAGTTTAGGTATTTGGGTGTGAATATTAAAGGTGGGCTGGGATTGTGATGTCGCTGGATATTTATGTGATTTCTGGGGGAGGTACAGCAGTAAGCAGTGATGGGACACATGAAAGAATCATGCTGTTTTACAAAGGAGTCACTTAACTCTAATTTTAAAAAATAGCTGCAGAACATTAGCGCCAACATTTAGACCCATTTCAACCATGTTTTCGTTGGAATGCTACACATAATCAATTTAGTTTTTGGTACGTATTTTCACATTAAATGTTCTTCTGATGCCGTCGCAGCAAACCAAACCGATCAGATCTGCAGTTAAGTGTGTTCAGGTGCTTGCCTGCGGTTTGTCTGTAAGCTGCAAAGCTCTCGCAAACGCAGCCATTGGGTTCTGTCACAACACAGGAAGTGTTGCCTCTTCCTCCCACTTTCAGATGGTTGAAGCTTCTGCTGCAAACACACGCTCACACGGTGGCTTCAGCTGAGCTGTGTTCTAGTGTGCTTTGCTGCAGCGTTGCTTTGGCTTGCAGCTTTCATCTGCTAACAACAAATCCTCCTGAAGGTGAGGTAAGCTGCCATTTGCACTTGGCTGCTGCTTTGACTCCCAACAAGTTCTGCCTGTTTTGCTTTGGTTTGTTTCTCATTTCATATCACAAGAAAAATCAGCATAGCGGCATTGTTCCTGTCAGGCTTCCAACTTATATGGTTGTTTTTTTGAAAAGTTTCCAAACGTGTGCAGAAATGAGGGTAGTAACATTTGTCAATGCCACAGACATTTGCCTTAAAAGGATTTGAAAACTGCCACTCTAATTTCAGACTTGATGCAGTGCAGGCTCACGTAAATGTCGTTTTGAGTCCTGAATGCAGTTCTCAAATAGGAGCTGTTGGGGTTTTATAACACGACTCAAAGTTCCTTTACTTTCTATTTCCTGTTGAAATTGTTTTGCTCAGCAGTTTAGTATCCGTTTCTTTACATTATACGTTCTTCGTGTCCCCTCAGGGTCAGAGGTGAGCCTGAGCCACAGCAACATGTCCGAGTCCGCCAAGCCTCACCCTCCCAGCTCTCAAGCCAAGGGGGAGAAGAGCCATGCAGGTGAATTTGGCTACGTGGGCATCGATGCCATCCTGGAGCAGATGAGGAGGAAGGCCATGAAGCAAGGCTTTGAGCTAAACATCATGGTTGTGGGTAAGCTGGGAATGCAATCATTCAAGCAAAAGCACAAGTCCAATCAAAGACAAATATTCCAACCAAGAATGTTTGTCAAATTGAAAGTAAAAAAAAGCTGGTAAAACTTGATATAAGACACTATTCTTTGACATACTATTTCACTGAGATAGAATGACTGTTAAAATATGTTATTTTCTTCTTAAATCAATTAATTTTTTAATTTAAGATTTAGTTTTGCAGTGTTCCATTAACTACATGAAGATGATTTCTGTTCTCTTCTGTTCTGTAATAATGGTTAAAGGGGTTTTTCTTAGTTTCCTCGTGTTGCATTTGGATTAAACTGTTTTCAGATCCGAACTGACTTGACTGCATCCGAGAGGGACGGAGACCATAATTGCGCACAAATGTGATGCGTTTAGACTGACTCAGAATCAAATTGAGCAAAAGCCAATTAGATTTCCAATTTTGTGCACTAGCAGCTGCAAGTTGGGGATGCGATGTTTCATCCCGGTCAGCAGCACACTTTTCATGCACATCAGACGGTCACCGTTAAGCCGGTCGATAAGCATAGATTCATTTTCTGCACCGGATATCCTGTTTATATTTATTTATTTTTTTATAGATGAATTTTGCGTTTCAAAAAAAAAAAAAAAAGAAGTGTCTGTCATGCTGACACAGATAATGGAGATTACTCTGACAGACGGACAGACTTAAACTTCTTTAAACTTTAGACAGCTTCCCTACCAGTTTCTCCCCTTCTCTAGTTTTATTTACACTGAACTTTTCAGGGTAAATATGAGCTGCATTTTCAAAAATACAGTTTTAGGATCACTTTGAAATAATGAAGCTTTTCAAAAAATTTATTTTATAATTACATTTATCCTTAGTTTTAGAAACGGTAAAGCCTGGTGGTTCTAGGGGTGTCTGATCTTTATCATGGTTTTTGTAGGTGTTTGCTTGAGCTCTGCACATCCTGTTGCTTTGGGTTTTTCATTTTTTATTCACGGACACCCGTGAAAAAGTACATTTTAAAACACACATTCTCAAATGCACACAATATCTAGGTGTTTCCAGTTACATATGTTGAGTTGTTTTTTAAAATCAATTTCACCAACTAACCACTTGCTATCCTAACAAAGCTAGTCCCTATGTAAGACTACAAAATGAACACATTTATAGGAGCTTGTTTTCAAAAAGGTTTTTCTTTGTAGCTAGTTTCAGTTTATTTACTATAAATGTTAATATTTGATCTGCTGATCCAGGGTAACTTGGATAAATGTGCATCACCTCTGGAACACAGTTAAAGTTTACATGACGATGGGGTCCTGTTGTTTGTGCTTTAGTCTTTGTCCCCATAATTAATCATTGTTTGGTATCTAACTCTTCACTTTAAAAAACGAGTTGATTCGTGTCATAATTTGTGTTTACTGATATAATTCATGGTCGATGTTGGTTCATTTCTGTTAATCAGATTTGATCAGATTTACTGACCTAAAATCGATGAAGGACATCTTTAGACAAAAATTCAACCAGTGGGAGTTAGAGATAAAAACCTGGGCACTGAACAGTTCAGGTGAAGTTTACTAGATTTCCTTAGATTTCATGCAAGATAATAGTGTAAAATAAATATGTGTGCAAACAAATAGCAAACACAGTGGCCATCACATGTGTGATGCTATGGTACTTGGTCGTTTTTACATCATAGTAAAATAAATCTACTGTGCCTCAATCCAAATGTTTTTCAATATCGATTATCAACTTATCTCATTTTGAAATGGTTGTATAATAGTTTAGTTTGATTTGATTAACAACTTGCCTCAGACAGATCGATCAGAAATCGATTCATTGATTAAGTCAATCATACATCACACCCCTAATCATTTTACTGCCAAATACTATAAAGTGTAGCTTTGACTGTAAGTAAACTGTAAATCAAATATGTCAAAATGTGATGCAACTGGGGGTAAGATTTTTTGATTCACAAATGACGGGGTTGTGTATTTAACTTTATTCAAGGCCTGTTTAAAAACTGTCATCACTCATTATAAGAAAGCAAGCCATATAGTGACACATCCTGCTCCAATAGCGAAGGCTTAGAGACTAGCTTTAAGTTTACTCAATGCAAACCATTCAGTTATGATCACACCTCTTGTCCAACTCTGTTGCAGTTTTGGGTGGAAATCTGTTGAAGTTCTTCAAAATGTTCAATTTCTATTTAGTATTTGTGGTTTTGCTTTATTTGTCACTCCTTTTCAAACCTTTTGAATCATATCCTTTTGTTCAACAGAGTAAAATCTCAAAATATCAGAAGATAAGAAAGCAACGCCCCTGTAGCTAGAGCGCCTGGTCAGGTTTTAATGAACCTCCGTTGTTACAGTAAAAATGTCAGTCTTTGCACAACTGGTGGACAGGACAAAAAATAAAAAAAGCAATAGAAGCCGTTCCCCCTCCAAAAGTCGTAAAATAAATGCCAGTAGTAACTCCCTAATGGACAAGTAGGATTTTTTTTTTATCTCAAACTGAGAAAGACCATTGCACATGCTGAGCTAAGGATGAAATACAGAAAGGCTGATTTAGTAATTCAATACCTTAGCTACATTCCATTTGCATTATTTCATGTTTGCCTTAGTTCACACTGGAAGTTCTTTCAAAATTCTGCTTCACTGAGCCCTTCAGGGCAGTGATTCATGGACTCAGATAGGAAAAAGGAACACTGATTTACAGATGGACCAGAAACAGATAGGTGTGTAAAACGTTTTCCCATTGATAAAACGGCAGCAGGTTAGCCTCCGTGTAAATGTTTGTTGGTGAGAACAGACATAGAAAACTGGCAAGTTCAACAGAAAAACTATAAACTTGAAAACTTCTCCATTTTTATTGTTGCTGAAGGCAAACTGCACTGTTCTCTAAGATTACTTGTATCCACTTGCAGCGCTCTGACACGTCAGGCTTAAATGAAACTTGAGTAATAAAATCACAGATTATGCAATGCAACCAACGTTTCCGTCAAACTGCAGCTGATAACTGAAAAGAACAGATTTTTTACCGTCTTCTTATAGCTTTTTTCTGATGATGGCGAACATATATGAAGACAAAAATGCTTAAAATTAAATTTAAATTAAGTGTTTTTTTTTTGTTTTTGTTTTGTTCAAATTGTTAATCAGACACAAGCTCCCTGCTCCAAGCTCTCAGCAATGGGGAAGGGGGGGGTGGGGTTGCTCCGAGCCAAATGTCCCGCCAACAACTTAAAGCCAAATTTCGAATAAACTTTTGCCGCTCTGCAGAGACTATGTCCTAGAAAACAACAAAAGACCGCTGGGAACTCTTTGTAAATGGATCAAAAGATGATCAGAGAGGGAGTTTAATGTCTCTGCTCACCACTGAAGTCCAGCTTCTTGCCTCTCAGATCAGTTCCAGCTTGCATAGAACTTTTTTTTCCCATCTAACAGCAAGGTATTTAATGTAGATGCTTGACATCAAAACCCCAGGTTGTGCTCGTTCCTCTTGTGTTACAAAGGAAAGAGCTGACAAAGAGCGGTAAGATAATACAGGAAATGAAAAAAATATGCGAGTTTCCACAAAGGTTTTTCAAGACTAACGTCATGAGAGTGAGTGTGAGAAGCCTGAACAGCTGCTGTCTTGGCCATTTCCACTGTGGCATTGGCAAAGTGTATGAAAGGGAATGAATGTAAAGTTTGTGTGACAGGAGCCCTGACAGCTAAAAGTGGTGGGTGCTGATCACTGCAGCTACTGCAGACAGAGCCCTTTTCTTTTGTTTTTTTGTTAAAGGACTTTAGTTTTCACTGGTTGTTTTACCATGCTTTTAAAAAATGCTTTCTCATGTAACACAAATGTGATGTAAACCGGAAACTTGGTTGCCATTGATGCAAATGTGAATCTCATTTTGTGGGAAAGTCTGTTCAACCAGATTAAGTATTCAACTGTAAATTGTGCATCAAGATAAATTGCAACACATGTCAAATTAAACATAAGTGCAGCGTTTTGCTCTGAGTACAGCTGTAAGTTCATAAAAAAAACTTTATTTAAACTCGTGCACTCATGCGGTACCTATTCCTCCATCATGTGGAAATGGTTTATTGCACAATGTATCAAACAGACACCCACAGGAAAATGCATTAATATAGACACGACTCTAGAGAGTTCATCTGCTGGTGGGTGATGAATCTCACGTGTGGTCCGAGAATGCATCTTTCCTCCAAGCCCCCACCGGCTGCACGTCTGACCCCCATTTTATTGCAAGGCTTGTTGTCCTAAATCTGCACTCACAGGAACATGTAGAGGGTAATGTCATCTCCATGTGTCTGGAAAGTCTTTTACACTGCCTGTTGGCTGCATGTACGGCTTAGCAGCTCAGTTATTGTTGTATTTAAAGAACATGTTCTGCACTGAAATCAAAGGAACGCAGTATTCATTTGTAGTTCTCAGATTTTTCTGTTTAAAAACCTTTTACCACCTCAATAAAGGAAAAAGGTTCAAGAAACTGCTCCCTATCTAATGAAAAAATTATATAGTGTGGGACTATGTAGTGCCCTGAATTTCAAAAATTTGGACACCACAACTTTTCTTTTTAAAGTCAGGTAAGACGTCACCAACCTCCCGAAGTCAAAACTAAATAAAATTGAACATTTCGTGAAAGTGATTTATGAATGCACTGATGAACCATTGATGGCTTATAAAAACAAATTAATAATTCATTTTTTTCACATGAAAAATTGTTCAAGCACAATGCATTGTGGTCTATATTTGCCAATGCAGTGAAAATTGACTCACACCAATTTTATGCAGAGATGTCTGGGGAATTTCTAGGACTCTGGGTTTTGTAAATTTGGACAGCATTATACAGTGCATTAAGTAGTGAGTGAAGGGATTCGGACACAACCTCAGTGATCTGAAAACATTTTCCACAACTCAATCGTTTGTGTTGTTTTCTCAAAAAGGACAAACAAGGCAGATCTTTTTCTGCTATTTTAACTAGGAGCTTCTTTTTCATGCAAAGCAAATATACGCTTGATATACAGTAAGAGTCTGCATTTCCCCTTTGATTATTAGCCTTATTTATTGTCCTAGACAATAGATCTAAAAGCATTTCAGATTTTATGGGGCTTATTTCGAGTTCAACCTCTGTACCCAACCATTTTTAAAATAATTATTCTGCTCTGGTAAAAACTATATAAAGATTTTAAAATGAACAATTACAAAGTAAACGGGTAGTTATTTTAATTGCGTTCAGTCATTTTTCTTTTAGTGTTTTGGCGCTCTTGGACAGTTTTTCTGTGTTTTCACTCGGTTTACATGTTTTGCTTTGTGTTTTTCTGTTTAGGACAAAGCGGCCTGGGGAAGTCCACTCTGATGAACACTCTCTTCAAATCCAAAGTTAGCCGTAAGTCGGCGCAACCCAATCCAGAAGAGAGGATCCCCAAGACAATCGAGATCAAGTCCATCAGTCACGGTTGGCCTACATTCACGTTTGTTAGCCTGCAGCCTGTACACAGCGCATATGGTACCATTAATGATGCAGCATGTGTTTCCTCTCTGCTCTGCCATCGCAATTATTTGTTTCCAAAAAAGTTTTTTAAAAAGATGAATTACATTGTTTTCTTTATGCAGACATTGAGGAGAAAGGAGTGAGGATGAAACTGACAGTCATCGATACTCCTGGGTTTGGGGATCATATCAATAATGAGAACTGGTGAGTGTTTTCTTTGGGCACGCAGTTTATGGATTATTAATGGATTAGTAATGGATTATTATGGATTTGTTAGTATGTAAATTTTACAGTTTTTGCAACACCTACAAGTTGTTAAATATGTGAAGAATTTAAACTATGACCAATAAATAAAAGCCATCTTGAAATATTAGGGACCCGCTCAGATGATATTTTAATTAAATTGTTTTTAGCCAAAATAAAAAATAAAAAACTTGTCGTTATCTAGGACAATGTTGCGAAAGTAGTTCATTCGAAATTCGCGTCTGAGTGTAGCAGCAATGTTGGCACAGAGCAGACTCGCCCCCCCTTTCCCGTCCTGTAGCTGAGAGCTCTGAGCAGGAAGCTTGTGGCCCACCTATTGTATTTTCTACATCATATGTGTATCCTTAGTCCACAAAAGCACCAAAAATGACATTTTTATCAGCGTGTCTTTAAAGAACCTATAGCATGCTAATCTTTAGCCTTTTATAGTAAGCAATATTCATGTATATGATGATATATTACCTGTGGTGCACAAAGAACAGTTTCTAATGAAATATTAGTTATTTTTGCAGCTAACTTTCCTATCCAGATGTAAGATCTGGATAGGAATCTGTTACATCCAAAGATGGATGTGCATATTGTGCATATAGAAGGAAGGAGCATTTGCCAAACACTGTAAGCTCCGTCAAGAAAGTCTGTGTTTGTGTTAGCTTGGGGGGCGGTGCCGGCAGAGCAGACTCTTCCTAGAAGGGGTTGTTCTCACTGGTCTACATCACAAGGTGAGGAGGGACTGGTGCTCAGAGCACAGGTTTTCAGAGGAATACTCAGAAATGCATGAACTGATATCGCTTTGAGGTTTCTTTTTGGGAGGAAAAATCAGTCCATAAATCAAATTAAACATGTGGACATATAAAAACTACTTAAAAGCTATGCTAAAAGATGAGTTATTGCTAAGATTTTCCACAGTGGATGAAGCCCTCACATCCTCAGGCAGGCAATTCCACAGGCGAGGCCCACGGTGCTGAAATGTGGCCTAGCAGTGGGTTTTTGTTCTGAACTGATGGCGAAAAATTGCTTTTCCATCTTGATAAAGGCCCATGGCTCTTTATAGTCACACACTGATAGTGGCTCTACTGCCATGTTTGGTGATCCAGGAGCAAAGTGGGCTTTGGCGTCTTGACACTTCGACTCATGAGGAGGCAAACTGGGAATTGGACCTGCAACCGTCCGATCAGTGGTTGAATGCTGGGATCTCTGCCCCACAGCCGCCCCCATTGCTAACAGACTGTGTTTCCCCTGTGCTATTTCTGTACCTGCTACATCCTGTCTTGGTAGGTGTTGGGGGTGTGGCCTTTGGCCATCTGTTATGTGAAGAGGCAGAATAAACAAAGCACAGCTTTACAGTCCATCATAGCTCTTGATAAAGTGGGCTGACTCACTAATGCTAAAGGCTGTACAGTTGTTTGTTTGGGGTTCTTCTTTGATTCATTACAGGCACCATGTTAAATAACAGGAGGCAATAAACAACTTCTTCTCCTTTCTCAGTTGGCAGCCTATCATGAAGTTCATCAATGACCAGTATGAGGCCTACCTGCAGGAAGAAATCAACATCAACAGGAAGAAAAAGATTCCAGACTCCAGGGTCCACTGCTGCATATACTTCATTCCTCCCACTGGTCACTGGTAAGATCTTTACTTCCAAATACACACCTGTCAGCAATAAACTATCGCCTCCCACTAGCACCAACATGAGTCAAGATTTCAGAGCATCTCCTCTGTTACTTCAAGTTTTAATTTTCACCCCCTGCAAAAAATAATTGCATGTGAGACTCATTATCTCCTTAATGACTCTAATTGATTCCTCTCTTTATTTATCATCACTTTTTTTAAGAGTTAAAAAGTGAAGGGACCCCAAGTGGTCTCCATATCCTGTTTTGATCAAATTCAGGACAAGACTGATAAGAAAAAAAAAAAAAATCCACATTCCAGTGTTTGACTGAACCTGCATTCATGTGCACCAAATGCGAACATCTGCAAAGCTCCTCCATATGTTGCCGTGACAGACCTGTCCTCTGTGGCTTCAGGTCTCTGTGCAGCAGTAACTCAACAGTTGTCCACGTCTTGGCGTGAGTGGGGGATGACATGTTGTGTGACAGACCCCCTCATCATCTGCTCACGGCTCCACAGCTGCTCCTTCAGAGTATGTTTGTGAGCTCCTTGTTCCTGCAGACGCGGTGGGCAGCAGGCATGCCCACACTCGTGTGGCTGCACACTTCAGCCGCTCTCAGCTCCTCAGCCACAGATCTGTGTTGCTGATCTAATAAACAGAAAGGACTCATGACATCCAAATCTATTCCAGAGCCTGGGCACAGAAGGATATTGTATTTGATTGGATACACTAGTGTTAAAGCGATTGTTATAGCCGCCATTCTTGGCATGAAACATCGCTGAAACATGTAGGTTTCAGAGTAAAACCTGGTATCGTCCCTATGAGTTCGTTCCATCAGACTTTCAGTCGTTTAAAACAAAACTTCGCAAAGTGACCTGTTTGTTGAAAAGGTGCCGCATTTTTAAAGACACAAGTTTTTTTTAGTATAAGACCTAGTATAAGCAGAGAGTTAAACACTAAAAATCTTGCCAAGCTTGCTCTGTTGTTGTTACTGACTCTTATTTAATGCGCCTGGTACCCTAAGGGGCTGGAAAGGTCAAGCACCTGATCATCAGCACTTAGCACCTGTGAGCATGGGCCCCATGCGCCAAAACACTAGGTTCAAAGTCATGCTGTGGAGAAGATTAAGAGAAAGACTTTGCTGTGGGTGAAGACAGGGTGATGGTGGAAAATAGCATCTGAGAAAAGCAAACTCATAATATTTGGAGGCAACAATACAAGGCTGTGTACGGAGTAAGCGCTACCTCATTTCCCATCATCCATCTGTTTAGATGCACTCCTGCTGGCTTACAGCCACTCACACCCCCGATCTGACATAACCGGTGTATATAAATTGTGAGCAATACTGAAGCTATCCAGCCATACTATGTTAATCCAGATGCTAGCTTGGAGTTGTGGGTTGCCGTAGTAACTCAAACATCAAGGCTACAAGCTTTATGAAATTAGATATTTTGTCTGCTTCTGATTCTCTACTAATTGAATGAAGAAATGCACAGAAATACAATTGTAGCTTAATTTTCTTTATACATCTCCTCCATCATGAAAAAAAGGCCAAAAGAACATGTTAAAAACTCCAAGAATATCATTTTCATTGGGGTGGATCTTTAAAGTTTTTTTTTTTTTTAATTCCAATTTAGTTACCCTATAGCTATAAACCTCAAGGTTAATGGTTGTTTTCATTTTACAAAGTTTTTTTTATATGTAAAGTAATAGTTGATGGGAGTTTAAATACGTGGAGGCATGTTGCTGTTTTCAATGATTTTAGTATATTTGTTGACTCTGGAATGAATTTTGTGAGAAAGTTGCTGCCAGTTTGCCTGTGTGGACTTCAAAAGCAGAGCAAAAGCAAAACTGTCTCTGCATCAGGGGCTGTTCCCGTTGATTTACGGACATGCTGCCGCTCCTGCTGCCAGTCATGCCATTTCTTATTTTATGCATATTTAAGGCAAGAGAAAGAAGCTGAACTTAAGCTATCATTAAGTCAGAATTGATGTACCACTAAACGGGAGGACAGGGGAAAGGAGTGCATAGTGTCAGGAAGTCCTCTGCACATTTATGCAGACAACTTACTTAGAAAATGCATGTGAATGTAAATAGACACATGCAATGCTGAAGAATATTTTATGTATTTTTTAAAAATTGTATTTCCATATGTTGAGTGAATGTTCAGTCACATATGCCTGCTGTGGCATGCATATACTCATTCCATGTATGTGATTCCATGAATACATTAAAATGATTACTGACCCAGAAAGTGTTACTCACATCCTGTGATCATCTTTTCTTTGGCATTTTTTTTTTTTTTTGTCTAGCCTTTGATCTTTTGGCCCTCTCTTCTTTACCGGCATGCTTCTGTGTTTCTCCTGTCCACTCTTTTTTTGATTTTTGTAAGACACACCATGGTTTTGTATCATGTTTCATTAGAAAAGCGCCTGTCATTTTCAAAGGAGAAAAAGCCAGGATTCCCCTCCAGTCGCCCCTGGGAGTCTGAACCGGGCCCGCTTGGCTAACACTAATTGGAGGGCAGCGTAGGCTGCTGTCTGTGCAGA
This sequence comes from Oryzias latipes, assembly GCF_053564925.1. Lineage (NCBI taxonomy): Eukaryota > Metazoa > Chordata > Actinopteri > Beloniformes > Adrianichthyidae > Oryzias > Oryzias latipes. The sequence goes on along the minus strand of NC_136237.1, from coordinate 34,063,358 downwards.
TGATTTTCCTGAGGCTAATCTAAGCCAAAGGAATAAGGAAAAAAAAAATAACAAAAATAAGTACGGTACACGTGGAAACAGAGGAAAGCCTTTTTCAGTGTAGAGGTCCTGAACAGCTGTGGCCTTTTCTGCAATGGAAATAATTACAAACTCTTGAGTTTGAAACCTAAAAAAAAAAAAATCAATAAATATTTACATCCAAATCAAATAGAAATCAAAGATCTGTCCAATCAGTTGTGGATGTTACTGTGGCAGCTGAGTGATCCCACTTCACTGTAAAGAGAATGACTGCCCTCTGGTGGTTATTCTGTTTTATCACACCCATGCATCTCTGGAGTCTTTCTGCTCCTGCAGGAAATTATTTTTTCGGTATAACACCAAAAAGATTTTTTTTACATTTTTGTTGTTGATATTTTACAGTCTTAGGCCTTTGGATGTGGAGTTCATGCGCCGTCTCAGCAAAGTGGTTAACATCGTCCCTGTGATCGCCAAGGCCGATACACTCACCCTTGAGGAGAGGGACTACTTCAAGCAGAAGGTGAGAAGAGTGGACACATGTTATTATGAGTGATTGAATAGCTAATAGTATCGTTAAAAAAAAAAAAAAAATCTTCACGAAGTTCTGTTGTACAGAAACTCTGATTGAAATCTTCTAGGCTGCCAAATAAAATTTTGTATAAGAAAAACTGCCTGGATTCTGGTCCAGATGTCACATTTGGTTCCACAGCTACATTTTTTAAGTTCAAATTTTCACACAAATACAATATGTAGGTAGATTTATTTTAGTGAAATTTGTCCCTTTTTTCTAATTCTCCCATTGGGTAGTTTGAGCACAAAGCCACTTCATTACCCAAAGTGACCTTAAGGTCACCTCTCTGTACAGGGTGACGCAACAGAGCAGCCAAGCTCAGCAAGGTCAAGTGTATTCACAAAGACATGAGCAGAATTACAGCACCTTAAAGAGAACTTTTTAAACAAATGTTCCCTCTTGAAAAAGTTATGAAGATGACAGCAAGCTTAAGTGAATGTGTGTTTTATAAGAAAGCCTTGATTTGATCAATAAAAGATGATCTTGTTGAGAATTTAGATGCTTTTCATAAACAAAACTGTAAATTATGTTTTTCACTTCAGAGTCACAACAAAGGAAATCATCCATAAGTCAAATCTGCATGAACAAAGACAAACAAATCTGAAATGACGTTTTTAATCGTTGTCACATAAGATATTACTGTCATCACCACCCCCATGTCTGTACAGCTTTACACACAAAAACAAAAGGTCGCATTTGATGAATAACCATAAAAGAAAACTTCTTCCATCATTCCAAAGTAAAATTCTCTAGTCCAATGTTCATCATTCAATCATCTGCACACTTTTGTTGTTACAATTGTTAAACACATTTTAATAAAAAAACAGTCTCTCCTCGTATTCTGTTGTTTAAAGACCCACTCCAATGAAAATCACATTTTTGTCATGTACTTGTGGGATTTTTATGATGACGCAGGACACGTATGAAGAAAATGGAATTCCTAAATTCCTTTTCTTGGTGTTTTTTTTTTTTTAAATTGAAATCATTGTGATTCAGAAGGAGACGGAAAAATGCAGTCAAACAGTTTGTGATGTAAAAATTAGCTGGGCAAACCACAAGCTTCCTGCTCTGATCAACAGGGCGAATTTCAAAGGCGAATTTCTAATAAACTGCTGCCGCTCTGCAGAAAGTATGTCCTAGAAAATCCCACACATTTGTTGATTTTTGCTGAAAATCCTAATTAAAAGACCGCTGGGAAGGCTTTTAAAAGAGCTCAAAAGATGATTGGAGTAGGATTGTAACATCCCTTTTTCCTTTTGCTAGTTGTATGTCTGTTGGTGGTTCAATTCCTGCATTAACAATTCATTCAAATAGGTATGCAAAAAATGTAGACAGATTATTGAGGCTCAACTCCCAACTGATTGATTACTCGAAGACTTACTCTCCAGATAACAATTTTAGTTCCTAAGCCGTTTTTCTTAAAGGTTTTTCAAATTCCTTGATGCAAATGTGTTTGAACCACAACTAACGGCAGGTGATGTGACTGTAGATGGGATTTCTGGTCCCTGAACAAGCTTATCAGACACAGCATAATAAGTCTGCAGATGTTTTATCAGTTTATGACTGTTTTGAACATCTTAGCACCTCCTGTGTGTTTTTCTTCTATGCCATTTATTAAAGTAATCTCGTTCTTATCCATCGTCCAATATTACTTCAGAGTCTGACAGTGCAACCTCACAGCAGAAACCTTCTTATCAGGGCTTTCCTCGCTACAACAGATCTTTGCTCCTCCTGCTTCCAGCCTTTACCAGTCTATGTTTAATCCCTCTTTTTTCTGGGTTTCTCTTATTCCTGACCCACAGGAGGCAGCCTACCCGTCACCTGCAATCCTCCAACATTCCCTTATCTTCCCAAATGCTCCCGTAGAATACAGTCCTCCTGCTTCCCAGTGGGAGTTTTGGCTAACACATTCCTGCCTTCTGATGCCTTCGGCGTCGTTCTGAGAGAACAAATCGGCAGTTGGCCCGGGTTGTGGCAGAGAATAAAAAGCTGCAGCAGGGCTTGTAGTTATTTTGTTTTAGTTGGCCGCACACGCTCAGTATGACCCTGAAGATTATTGACCAAAAACTTCTCATGCCAAACAATTTTCTCTTTTTTTTTTTTCTTCAGCTTCGCCTTTCCATTTTCTCTTGAAGCGGCTACTCATTTTCAAAATCAAACATTGTGCTTCAGAGCCTCCAGCTGGGAGTTCCTCAAACACAGACTTAAAGTGTTTTGTTGTTGAAATTCACCAATTTGATTCAGAAGCAAATTTTCAAACTAGTAATTGGGGAAGTGAGGAGTCATTCTGACAAGCAGAGACTGTAAACAATGGAAAGCAGTGTAGCAGATGGTGTACCCGATGACAACTGTGGACATGGCTGTTTAACTGTTTTCCCCATCAGAGATGGGATGTGCATTCATATGCCAATATACCATGTGTCAATTAAATGCTATTGAAAGTGCTTGCAGTTATGCTTTTTTTATTTCATCAAACACAACTCAGCAATTTTTTTCTTTGCAGATCAGGGAAGAACTGCGAGCCAATGAGATTGACGTTTACCCTCAGAAAGAATTTGATGAGGATGCAGAGGACAGGATGATCAATGACAAAATCCGGGTGAGTTAAAAAATAAAAAGAATGTATTCTGTCCAGCAGCTTTGCAAACAGATGAGTCGAAGGCAATTTAACTGTTACAATAGGAGGTAATGACTCTTTGGACACACAAATAGTCTTGCATCTCAGATCATTCACGTATGTTTTTTTACATTAATGGTTTTGTTCCCAAGAAAACTGTTAGAAGGCGGTGGTCTACACACTCAAGTGGCTGCAATATTCATCTCACACCGAGAACACAATCAACCAAATTCTTGAATTTCATCTGTAGATTTATCCGTCCAAAATGTCAATAATAAACTCAATCAATACTGAACAAAGTTGTTTCTGTCAAAATAAAACCTGTCAAAATCAAAGCATTTCCTCCATGGAGAACAGAAGAAACCAAGAAATCTAAAAGAAACTGCAGGAGTGCAGAAGGAAAATGGCACAAAACCAAATTGAGATAAATTGATACAGTACAGCAACTCTGTTAAACACACAAAATATTTACCAAAAATTATTAGTGGACAAATATTCCAAACCCAACATTATTTTCTCTACTATTGACTGGTTAATAAATCCAGTCTCTTGTACAGTACAAAATGTGAGGAGTTTGCAGTCAACTTCACCAATAAGACAAATATTTTTGGATTTAATATCTGATGCATTCCTCTTCATTTTGGAATGTTCTTGCAGGGTATTTATGTGTGATGACCTTTTATTTATAGTAATTATTACAATTGCATACATTTCTTTTTGGACCGGACGGAAAAGAGAAATTGAGAGTTTTTTTTTCTTTTTTTGGAATGCTTAAGAATGAAGGATCCTCGCACAAAACGACAACAACAAAGCGCACCGTTTCAGAAAATGTTGCCAACCCTAAAAGGGAATCTTGTTTGCTTCCATCAGGAGATGATTCCTTTCGCTGTGGTGGGCAGTGACCAGGAATATCAGGTGAACGGGAAGCGAATCCTGGGAAGGAAGACCAAATGGGGCACCATAGAAGGTAATGCATTTGGACCTGATTATATACACTCCAGTTGACACTTTCCTTTACCGTTTTTGTGAATAAGAGATCCAAAGGTTTGGACATGTCAGTCAGTGGGGTTCTGTCTGTCATAGCAGCAGAGAATTAGAGATTCTGTTTAGACTTAAACCCCAAAGAACTGCCAGGAAAGTGAGTCAGAGTGAAAGGAAAGCTGCTAGACTGATTGGACTGAAACGCACCTGAAGACCTTTTTATTTCAGCAGGCTTTTATGTTTATTTTATCTATATTTTTATTTCATTTTTTTGTTTTGTTTTATCCTTTTTATAGTGTTTGACCTGTGTGACTCATCCTGGGAAGAGTAAACTTTACTTTCTCTGTCCTGAAATGTTTTATGAAGCAACCTTGACGGTCTATAATCTTGCATCACGACAGTAAATGTTACAGACTTATGCATAAAACCACGACTAAACACGAAACAGCTCTGCAGGAGACAACAGAGGTTAATCATTCAAGTTTATTTTTTCCTTTTGACGCTTAGGTTAAACATGCGGTCAACCAGTTTAGCCATTTGTTGTTTGGTTACTAGGAGCCTGTTTGCTGGTTTCTGTCTGTAGCCATGGAGGTTCATAAAACATGTGGAAAAGGTTTACAGTGACTCCAGTCAGAAACTTAAGAGGCATGCACTGTGCCTTTACATTTGTTTGGCATGTGCACAATGTGTGCACTGATGTCACCTAATGTGCGTTTGGAGAAAAGCGGGGGACATCTGTCTGGTCAAGCTGTAAAAAGACCATAAAGCAGCTGCAGAGGCCTGAAAGGATGGTAACTAGAAAAGAATTTAAATCTCAATATTGTCACATTTACGTCTTTGTATTTTTAAAGGCAAAAAAAAAAAAGAAACATCCAGTTTTCCATGAAAGTGTGAAAATTAAATAGTGGAGTAAAAGCAGAGCAATTGAAATGTGAATAGCAAATCTGCACTGCAGACACAAAATCTTTCATTTCATTTTTTAGCTTCTAATATTTTTTTTAAACCCAATATGAGACAAAACTACCTCACTAGTAATTTTAATCAGATGGGACAACTTGTTTCAAGTAAATCTTAAATATCTTGTTGAGTCATCTGATCTTGAAAACATCTTATTTTTAATATTCCTAATGGCATTCATTTTTTTACTCAGAATTTTCATTTATTTTGATAACTTTATCCTACAACGTGTAATTCTAGTCTTTCAGTGGTATAGTAACTAGGATAGATGGACTGTTGTAGGGTTTAAAAAATATATTTTTGGAGGAACAATTATAAGCATGTATGTATATAAAGACTTTAAAGATATAAAACTTTTTTGTAATGATACAAATGTATTTTAAGACATAATATTTCTAATTACCAGAGCAATAGACCTTAATATGAGTGTCCATGATTATTTTTAGAACTAAATTTAGTCTTAAAAAAACAAAAATACAAAAAAATATATATATACTTCACAAGTTTTTTAAAGATATCTCACCTAGAAAAAATTGTTCTTCTTCCAATGGTGGATTTTTTTTTTTCACTTTTAAGAAGAAAAAATATGTTTTGTATTCTATAGGTTTTTTCAGTGTGTATTGACAAGGACATTTTTTCTGGTGTGGATTTAAGAAGGCAGACTTTTCTGCTCACCAAGTGTGGACAAGCCGTTTACTTTGTTCAGAAGGGGTGGGGGTGGGGGGTGCATTAAGCATTTGCTTGAACTCATGTAGGAGCTTCTAAAGCTTCTGGAGGATCCGACACACCAGTAGTCCAGCTCATTAGTTACATACGCGTGCTCCCCTGATGCAACTAATCAGCGCTCACAAGCCCAGCATCCCCCCCCCCCCCCCCCCATTTCAAGAGGTATTTAATTTCCTGCCCTTGATTTCAAAGCTTTGCCTCAACTGCATCCTCCTTTGTGTCATTTCCTGCCTTTGACATAAATTTTAATTTAAGCATGTGTTGGTACTGTTGGAGGTGCTGGTTGACATGTCATGGTGAGTTTATTCATATGACTTACTTAAAGTTCTCCAGTTCAGACGAAGAGAGCTAAGGTGTGACAAATGACTGCAAAGAGGTGGATGAGTGTGTTATCTTGCTTTAAGAAAATTGCTACACCTGTCATGTTGGAGGATGAGCGTTAGATGGCTGGTGGCCAACACTGCCATCTGGTGGTAGTTTAGGGAATAGCAAAAAATGGTGGCATTGTAAAAACCTTTCTACCTTTCTTCTCTCTTTACAGTTGAAAACATTGCACATTGCGAGTTTGCTTACTTGCGGGATCTCCTGATCAGGTAAGATAAGGGTTTTATTTATTTAGTTTTCTCTTATGACAGATGATGTGCTAAATTGCATTCACTCTTTAAAGTCCCACTCCAATGAAAATCGTACTTTTGGTGATTTCAGCATGTTCTTGTAGCATTTTTTTCATGATGGAGGATACATTTAAAAAAAATTAAGAGTAAAATTGCATTTCTGGTTATTTCTTTATTTAAATTGTAGTGAATTAGGAGCAGACAAAAAAAATTGCACTTTGAAAACCCTGTGGCTTTGCTTTAGAGGCTGGCAACAAGCTCCCTGCTCCGCTCCATTCTGATGCATTCACTTGCAGACAAATAAATACATTTATGTCTTTGTTTTCCTTGTTCGAGCTGACATCTGACTCAAACTGTACAGCTGGATAGCTCCAATATTGCTCGCCATTTTTGTTGTACCACTGATGTTAGCTTGGGGTTGTGAGTGCCTGTAAGCTAGCAGGAGAGCGTGTAAACAGAGGGATGATGGGAAATGAGGATGGTCTTACTCCCCACCAACAGTCCTGCCCACAATTCAAAGGCCAAATTCTGCTAAACTACTGCAGAAACTTTATCCTAGAAAACAACACAGGATTTTTTTATTTTGCCTAAAAATGGTATAATCATAAACAAAAGGCAGCTGGGACTTTTAGAATTGCACAACCAGATTATAAATTGTTAATTGATGCTACTTAAATTCCTTCAAATTGTCCGAGTGATTTCTCGTACACAAATTAATAAGATTGGAGTTCACTGGAACTGGAACCTGTTTGCATTTGCAGAACACATATGCAGAACATCAAGGACATCACCAGCAGCATTCACTTTGAGACGTACCGCGTCCGCCGGCTAAACGAGTCAAACGGCCTTCCCCACCATCACCTGCCAGACGACCTCTCCGCTGATCCCAAAGCCAACGGTCAGCTGGAGGAGCAGCCCAGTGCCCCACAGACCAACGGAGCGGCTGCTCAGCACGAAGCCTTGTCCCATGAGATGTAAAAGAGTCTGAAAGCAGGACACAACCAGGCACAAAACACACACATTCTGCTTACATGCACACATTACCTAAACATTCATGCTGTGAAAACCACAAACTCCAAACACACAATAATAAATCTTGACATTCTCCCTGCATGGGCTCTCTTTAATCTGTTCCTGCATCTTTACTGTTCAGTCCTTGTTTCAATCTGCATTTGACCGTCCAGTTCAGTGATTGTCTTTCTAACAAAAATAAAACACAAAAGTGGTCAAAAAAGGATCCTTAAAAAAGTTGGTTGACTGAAATTTAGTAAGATGTTGCTCTCCAGGTGAGGAGATTTGCAGTGAAGTATGACATGGGACGGGTTGAACTGGGTAAAACGGTGCCGGCTGCCCGCTCTGCTTTGTGTTGTGATGTATAGTGTTGTATAGTCACTAGAGTTATGTAGGGAGAATTAGATTAACTGTGTAATGGAGGTTTCTGTTGACAACTCCACATTGATAAAGAACAATGCAACAGCTATACGGAGCTATCAGACGGCATTTGTCCCGCTGAGTTACGTTGTTTTAAAACCCTTTTTGTCAAACCGCTCTGCATCTTTTCATGTAACGCCAGCTGTGTTGTGTAGTACAAACATACGTTTTCTCTCTTGCTGATGTATTTTTATTGCTAATCTTAATATTATAGTGTATGTTGAAAGTGCAGCTGTTGTTCCATGCATTTGTTTTTAGACCTTTTTTCATACCTTACACCAAATCTTCCAAGTTTTCTTTTTTTTTTTGTCTCATTGTTCTGAATAGAAGCACATGCAGTATATGGAGTTGATTTGTGTATTTATGTTTGTTTGATGCCATCTGTTTACTTTCATTCCAGCTGTTAGTTTCTCAAGATTTGTGATTTAAAAGAAAGAAAAAAAAAAGTGTAGGTTTAAATATTTTTGTATTTCCCGCAGAACCTTAAACCTGTTTGAGAGACTGCACTATAGCTAGCACGACTTCACTCTTCCTGCTTGGGAACACAACCGGTCCCATCAACACGTGACATTTACAGCACTAAAAAAAGCAATAAATGTGCAGCGTTAATCCAAGGATTTTTAAATAAAATAAATGCAGAAAATATTTCAGCTGCAACTAAAAAGTCTGACACTTCTGCAAAGGTTTATTCAAAATTCAAAAAAGTTTTAGCAAAACCAAAAAAATAAATAAATTGAAAGCAAAAACTGTTGTCTAAAAAAAAGTTATTGGGTAACACTTTGTTTACTGTTGTATAGTTCTTGTGTAATTTGTCATGCTACTATAGATTAAGGTTTTATCTTTGATATATTTCCAAAATAAAGATTGATATTTTTATTGTTTGACATTGAGTTGATATTTTTTTTTGAGTGTTTTAGAGAAGAAACACATGTTGGCATTTTCACAACATGATCTGACCAAGGCTTCCACTTGTTTCTCAAACTACGTTCACTTGGCAAACACTCAAGCAGCCACTTCCAATGTAAAGTCTGCGTTCAAAACTCTTGCGTTCACCTGTAGCCACGCAGGTTCTACAACCATTTTCAGTCGTTGAAAGTGTGATGAAGGTTAAACCGGGTCAAACTTTAACCAATTAGTGAATCGGATACTTGATGGTGGATGGCTTCCCAACAGCTTAAAAACTGATGGAGGAGAAATTAATAACTCCTGGAATAGAGCATTGAAAGGAAAAGCCTGGAGCAAGACTTGCACCGCTTTAACATTTCACACCAAGCCTCTTCCAACTGTGTAGTAAACTGGAAAAGCAATCCCTCTGATTCTAGACGTTTTTTTTACATTCTTTAAAAGGACTAACGAACCAGCTGGTGAGGTCGCTATTAGTTAACAGATGAGGTGTAATATTAATAGCCAAACTTTGCAGCACAAATCCACCCAAGAGGAAATGTGGCTCTTCAGCAGCAGCATCACACATTACCCACTTCACAGTGCTTTAACAGGCCTCCTCATTTGCACCTCCTGTCACACTTTCTCTCAAGTTGCCTGCAGAGTTATGTGTTGACAGCAATGCTCGCCGAAGGTCATTGTCATCGCTTCCTGCAACGGAGTTCCTGCTGTGGCTTCAGCTGCCAGCTCTCAGTCATCAGCCAGAAGTCTCTGTGTGCTCTGGACGACACGGCTACGGTGACAAATGACCAGTGTGAAGAAGGTGAGAAACAAGAAACTTACAGGAATATCAGTATCTTCTGAAAACTCACCTGACACTGACATCTTTGTATAAACATCCTGCCATGCAGCTGTACTAAAGTGTTGAGCTGAGTGATGAAGACCTCGCTGGCACCAGTGTGACAGTGCTAGATCCAAGTCTGGCAGTGCCATAAAACCAATTTACAAGGGAGCAAGATGGGACACCTGTGCGTTCTTCCCAGAGCTGTAGATCCATCAGCAGAATTTCAGCAAGGACTCCAAAGTGGCATTTAAAAGATATTTCAATGGATTTAATTGTTGACTAAATAGAAAAAAAATGAAATGACTAATGTTTGTTTTTGGAAAACATGATGGAAATATTTCTTAAGAGTAACTGGTCCTGAATAAACTGGTCATTAAAAAAAAATAAACCATAGAAAAGTAGTAATTTTTGGCTTTCTAAGGAATCCTTTAAACTAGTATTGGCACAGTTAAAAAACTTCCATGTAAGACATAACATGTGCGTTGACCTTTTTTGTTTGATAATAAAAGACAAACAGGTTCCACTGAAGTTTACAAGTATAACATTGAAATTAGGAGTAATTAATTTTATTATACTTGGTCTTTACTAAATGTAAGGCAGTACTCTTGAAGTTTTCTTTCATACGTTAAGTTGTTCCATTTTAGTCTGAAGTACATATTTAGTGTATTCCCTACACTAATAGTGGTATATTTGCTTATATTCCAGTATAAAGCAAACTTCAAGTGTACTACTTTTTTGCTAAGACGTTAAACAAACCGACTTAATTGTTGCTTATTACTCCACATTACCACAAAATTGAAAAGCTTTTGAAAATAAATCTCCCACTCTGACCAAGAAGATATTTGGCTATGTTTAGAAGGTCAAACATTAGTTAAAGCCAGAGTGAGACTAGTTCTGCAGATGTTGGTAACTTTTTAGGCAGACATTTTTTTTTAGGTTTAAACAGGAACACTTTTCTTTTTTGTAGCCAAACACACCTGATCTGGTGTGAGATTCAGCAGCACCAATCATGCATTTGCATATTAGTCTACTTTAGATCCACAAAGACACCCTCTATCTCCATCTGCAGCTTTTTTTATCTAATCAAAGGCTGTTAATTCTGTGAACAATTATTTGTCATATCCTTATGGATTTCTGATGACTGAATGACAGCCAGCAAGCAGTGTCAAAAACAAATGTGTACAAAGTGACGGCACACAACATCCTCTGCCAGATTCAGCCCTGGACATGAGGTAGGACACCCATTTGTTGTTGGGGTATGCAAATGTGGTGCTCCCATCTGTTTGTCGGGCTCCTGCTTGTTTCCAGCCATGTTCTTGCTCCCCTATACCCTCCTGTTGCCCCTTCAGCTCCTCCCCACTCCCATATGCAATATGCAAATTGCACTTGTTTTGATTAAAAGACGACTACATGTTTCATTAAAGTTGTCATTGGAGATGTGCGGAAGGTAAAGGCATGGCCCTCTGGAGAGGTGAAGGTTGTTTGGCTGGCATCAGCATTGCAGGAGCTGCTGTTTAGTGTCACCGAAGGGAACAAACAAAAGTGCGAAGCGCTGCCGAGGGACTGCTTTGCTCTTAATAGGGCTGACTGAGAGGCACATCAGTTACAGCTCACGCTGGTGGAGATGATGAGTGAAGGTGCACAGCATGAGAACTGAAGCAGTTGACAATAAAATATAGACCATATCACTTTCAAGGGGTTTTGACAGTTGTATAGCTTCCCACTGCTGTCAGACTATTGTGAAAGAAAGATTTTTCTGTGAAATGAAAAGATCACAGGTGGCCATCTGTCTTTTCCTTTGCTGAAACCTCAGAAGCTCTAGAAATACGGGGTGCGTTCAGGACATCTCCAAACCCATTTCAGTCAAGCTTTTTTTCTTGAACTGGACATCTGTCTTTGTGCTTGTGATTGGGTCGTCTGACTGAGGTTGACCTGTCCGTGACACATCAAAATAACTTGCAAGCAAGTAGCCTGGTTACAAGGGACAGACGGGAATGGGTTTACAGGAATGACTTTCTCTCGATTGTCTCTGCTTTGTCTAGGCAGCTGACAATGCATAACCAGAACACAACTATCTCAATGTAAACCCATCCATGATATGTCACACTCCCTTAAACGATATATCTGACCAAGTGTCTAAATGACATTCCTGGATCGCTTTTAAGCACTCGTGGGAAAACTTTTCTGAGCACTGGATTGAAATTTACTCTTAAACATTGCAGAAAAAGATGGATGAAAGGTGGAAGCTACTTGAACCTCAGGTGCTGTCTATAAAGCCAACTTGAAAGTTGCTTTTAAATGTTCTGGTACTCCCCATCCAGGCTGGTTATAATTTAAACAATCCCATGTTTCTTAGAATGGATCAATTGGGTGAAACATAGATCCATCCATTAAATCTAAAGTCACTCCTTTTGTTGTAAAGTTAGAATTTGCACACTGGAGTCAAAATATAGCAACTTTTGTAACCTTAGCGTGTACTGAAGGAATTGGTCTTCCCCCCCAGTTTGCTTTATTTTCAGTTTAGAAGCCAAAGAAATTGTTTGGATCAACTCTGAGCAAAAAGTAGTCTATTTAGGTGTACTACAAGTATTCGTAGTCTATAATAAAAGTGAGAAAGCATACGTAAGGATTACTTTTTACATACTATATCTATATTGTAAACTTAAAATTTTCCAGATTAGTCTGAAGAAGTATTCGGTTAGTATTCTTCCTACTCTACACGCACATAGTCTACAGCAGTGGTCAGCAACCTTTAATGCTACAAGACCTATTTGGTCCAGATTCTTACCCACCAAAACCCAGCGAGAGCCGCAAAGTCTCACCTCACCATTTAGAAAAATATACTTCATTTATGTTTCTGTGGCCATTCTTTTACAAGTCACCTTTTTATATTTTCATAACGATGTTATATTTTTGTTTATTCCAATTTTATGACTTATGGCAGTAGCCCCCTTCAAAATATAATGCATCCTGTGTTAAATAAGGTCCCGCTGCTGTAGGTTTACTTGCAAACTTATTCTATTAATAAACACTCTGACAATATCGCCAAAAAAGAGAGAAAAAAATAGGTAATTTTTATTCACGTAAGATCATCTCAGTTTAAAAATTTGAAAGAGCTTTACTAACAAACCTATTATTTATCCAGATTGTTAGCCTTTTCCCCCTAAACACAGAAGAGCCATAGATGCATGTGCCACCAGAGTTTTAGATTGCAGACCCCTGATCCATTTTACACTTGTACTAAAGTTTATTTACTAAAATAAACTTCAAGTGTAAAACGTCTTGCTAAGGGACGCCTTTCTCATGAAGAGAGGAACACGTATGGCAAATTAGCCAGTTTTGGTCCAGTGCATGCATGTAATTGGACCAGTAGGAAACAAGGTGGTTTTTTTCTCTTTTTTTAAATGTGGATCTCTTTCTTTTTCCAGTTTCTCTGAAGAATTTAAAAACATGTTGTTGCCGCCCTCCACAATATATTTTTTATGTGACTGAACCCACTGCCCCCTCAAAAAATGTGCTTATAAAAAAAGATTTTCTGCATGTTTTTTTGGTACATGGACGAAATGTTTTTATTTAAAAGGATCCATTTGTAAATTACTAAAGGAGATCCATTTCCTTTTCCTGCATGTTTTCTTTTATTGGTTGGGGATAACCATAAGTGGGAGACAGTGAGGTATTGGTGGGTGGACATGCTACACAGTGAAGGGGTGGGGGCAGAAAGGATGGGGGAGGGTCAGCTGGCACTGAGCCAACGCCAGTTGAATTCAAAGACATGAGAAAATATGAGACGATAAAGAAAAGGCTGCTCTGCATAATCAATCAGAGACAATAGGGGAAGACGGCTGGCAGTCCTGCTTTCTTGACGGGACTGATTATATTTATGCAAAAATGGAAGTAAGACGGGGAGGCATTAAAAGGGATTGGCTAGTGCGATGGTAGCAGGTACAGGGAGCACTGTAATGAGTGGTCCCCGCCGCAAAAGCAAGGACATATACCCTGGAGGAACTGATTGAATGCTGTGCCAATAAAAGGAGGCAGTTTCATGCACCATTGACCGAGTTGGCATCCTCAGAGTCGCAGAGTGATGAAACCCCTTCGAGGTCATGATAATATGAAATACATTTTGCTCCTTTGTGTCTTTACCGCTCAGAGAAAGAATCAAACAATTCCCTTAAGCTGGATGTTTTTTGTCTTTGTTCCGCAGTTTAAGTAGTTTGTGGTTTGTACGTGATTTTTATTTTTTATTCCAACTGAAGAAAAGCAGATGGAGTGTTTGTTTGCAATGAGCGGATCAAATTCCAGTTCACAATAGGAAGGGAAAATAATCAGATTTGAGCCTGCAGAGTCACAGTCAAAGAGATTGTCCCTTCATTTTCTCTGCAGGTAGAGCTGCATGTCCCCAAGCGGGCTAATAGAATGCTTGTCTTGTGTCTTCTCAGCTATGAACCTTGCTCTGTCTCAATTACATTCAGTCTGGAAGCAAGTGTGCCTTGAAGCCAAATACAGTATATTAGTTAAAATAAAGCTCAGTCTGTGGCTTGTGTGGATCTCACAGAGGATGTTCTGTGGTATTTCATCAGGAAAAGTGCAGAGTTTGCTGTCTGGGGAAAAAAAACAATAACACTCAATTCCAAAGCACATATTTATTCAGGTGTGGAGCACATTAGTTTTTCTTAATCTTTCATGTTCTTATCAATGAGAGAGACCAGGAACATCTTAGTTTAATGAGTTTTCAGAGATTTGCTGTCATGGAGATTTTTTCTATCTTTTTTTTGTCAATGCATTCACATTATTTTAGCGTTTCATTGCCTTTTCCACATAACCATTTTTATCAGTGCTGCACCATAAGAATAAAAGAAAGCAAACTTGACTTATTTTTTTTTAATCTTGCTATTAAGTTGGGCATGATTTTGCGGCCACTACTCTCCTACCATTTATCCAAGAACACCTCATCTGGATTTTGCCCATTTTTTAAAAGTTGCTCAGGGCTTCTGACAGCCTGAGTACTGTGCTTTTATGGAATTTGAACTTTTGTTTCAAACTCCATACTTAAACTAGGCAGCAGTGGATGCAGTTTATTTTCCTGTCTGAAAAAAAAAGCTGTAAAGATTCGGTTTGTTTGTAATACCAGTACTTTATTAAAGAGGACATGATGATTTCAAAATTAAGTGCAAATTTTTAAGCGCTACTTTTCTAACTCAGAGAGATGTTGCTGACCAGGAGTTTGCTGAAGAAAAATCTCTGTATTTGTGTCACAGTGTTTATATAGTTTTCCATGATGTAGGCACGGTGTGGCTGGAGTACATGGACTTATACAGGTCAAGTAGACAGAAATTGAGGGATAAATATGGGCAGTCAGTTTTGGTGTAACAGCTTTCGCTTGAGTGAACGCTAACTGCGTTTTTCATATGCTATTATCTTCTTGGATTAATCAAGTTGTTCAAGACATGTGTTTTTGGATGTAAAGGACAAAACTTTTGTTTCCGATTCTCACTCATTTTTAGCTACAATACTGACATTCTTTGGAATACTGCAGTTCTTCAACCGTTAAGACACTTAACACAATTTTAGTGGGTTGTGAAGTGGACAAAAGCAGCACAGATATGTAACTTTGCGGCGTTATCATCATGCATAGGTGCTTTTCTCCAAATCAGCATCAGAGGATTCAAAACGGTTGAAGAGTTACTGTATTACCAAGACCGTGAGTTATTTAGGTGCTGTCAGCGACATCTCCGGTGTTAATGGGTTAAACCAGGCAGCAGTGGATGCAGTTTGTTTTTCCTGTCTGAAAAAAGGCTGTAAAGATTCTGATTGTTTGTAATACTTTGTTAAATATGATATTATGATGTTGTCAATTTGAAGTAACATTTTCCAAAAATCTGCTTCTTAACTTAGTTGTTGCTGACCAGGAATTTGCAGAAGAAATCCTTTTATTTGTACTAGACAATGTTTTTTTATACTGAACGTATGGCGTGGAGGTAAACATACATCATTTGAATAGTTTTATTACTTTACCTCAAACTCTGATGAACTAAATACCCTCATGTGTGTCTTGAACAGCTGTATGCAGATTAGTTTGGCTAGGGGTTCAACTCCCAGGATTTGCAGTAATTGTTCCCATTTAGTAAATGAAACAAAAGCTTTAATCTAGAATGCTAGATACAGTTGTTTGCAGCAATTGCGATTACTCTCGCTGTGTTTCTTTGAAAGAACAGATCTACAACAAACAGATGTTCTTCAGTGTGCCAACTTTAACACAGCGTCCACAAAGATTAAATAGTTTCACTTAAAACTGCAATCTAACTTTAGAAACCAAGGGAGTTTTCTGTGCAGTCATAATTTTCCCTTCACTTGTCTTTATAAGGTTTATTAATGGTTGCGGATTTGACTTTTGAGCAATTTAAGACAATTTAGAGGATCCCTTCAAATTAGACAGGAGAGGTGAGATGGGTCGACCCCTAACAAAAATATAATTATTGTTGTAACAGTATAGATAAAGCATCATGATATGCCTTCTATGAAAAATGTAGACACAACACACAATTGTGTTGCACACACACACACAAAAACAAATCTATTTTGTGCTTGTTTATCCTTAAAGAACAATATTTTGTTAAAAGAAGGTGTCTCACACGGAGGACTTTGTCTGCTTGCCAGCTGCTAATGTTGCAGTGCTCCCTCCTGCGGTTTGTCTACATGTGCAACATTTTAAGTCAGGGCAAGAGTGTAGGAAAAAAAACATATTTTCTGTGGTTAGTCTCTGACATTAATGCATATGCTGATCCACAGATATGTCTGTGGTGGAGCTATTTCCTCTTCATCCATCATTCCTTCTCTGCATGCTGCTCACCTCTTTTTTTATCAGTTTACTGTTTTCTCTAGAAAAATACAAGTTAAGCTCACCTTATTTACATTTATATGATAAGATGTTCTTGCTATTGGAAGGTATGCAAATTTGCCCTTTTTCTTAAGTCATAGAGCAATGGAGTGAGTAGATTTGTTGCAGGGCAAGAAGGAAAAATAATAACATTGCCCTCCAGGAGGAAAAGCAGGGTTTCTGGACCTCATGAATTTTGTAATGATTGGTTTTGTTTTCCGCACCTTCTTCGAAACGTATCAAGACATTTTAGCTGTTGGGATATTTATACATAACATCAGACTGACTCCAAATGTCTCTCTTTTTTTCCCCCCTTCTCTCCATCCACCCTCAGTTGCTGCCCCTGCAGTGTTCAGATTATCATCTTTCATTTTCTTCATTTCTTTTTCCATCTGATAGCCTCTAAATTCCTCCATCAGTTTTTGTGAAATGTGGGAGGGGAATGCTCTCAGGCATTGGTCATGTCGTAAAAAAAACGAGTGCTGGCTGCATGGGGGCAGGGAGTGTTTTTGTGTATGTGAAGTAAGTGCTCAACCAAAGTGAAACTCTTGAACTCTTGTGAAATAAATGGACCTGTTTTGCACTTCTTTAGTGTGTGTGTGTGTGTGTGTACATGCACGAGTGCGTGGAGGTCCCCTGAATGCCGAAGACGGCATAGCACTCAGACAAATTGCTTTCTGCAAGCATATTGCTAGTGCCGGTCTTGATTCCTCAGGATGGTCCGAATTTGTGCTCTTTCTGATGCTTGTAGTCTAACATGCACCCGTCTACCTTGCTGCAAACATGCTGATGAAATGCTGGCGTGTGACATTTAACTGACACTCCAAAAGAAGCCCAATAATCATCAGGTAGTAAGAAATTAATTTTCCCCATGGCTGCACTTTGGCTGGGGCGTTCCAGCCAGCAGAACTCGAGGGGCAAAATGTTGAATGTTGCTGCTTCTCCCTCCTTCTCCTTTTCTTTTTTTTTTTTCCTTTTTTTTTCTGTGGGCATCAACATTACTCATGACACACTCTGGTGATTTGAAAGCCACCCCTCTCACATTGCACACACCTAATGCTCATGTGCACATACAATTTTGCAGAAACTGGCATAATGACAAGGAAGGCAGCCTCTCCACACCACTGAACCGTAAATGAACATACCTAGAAAGCACGGACAGGTGTTGTTGTGGTCTGCGTTTCATATGAGGGAAGATTCTCGCACTGCAGTTGTGTTTCGGTCCGGTTTTCTTTCTTTACCCTTCATCTCCCCCTTCTGCTTTCAATCTCTGCCATTGTCCTGTATGTAGTTAATTAGGAAGCAGAAGTCCATTGGTGTCAGAGATCTGGAGCTTTATTGTTCCTTCCTCTTGCCCCCCTCCCAGCCCTTCAAAGTGCAGATATCATTAACCCTCCCCCACAGCACACAGGCACGTACACCCACAGTTCATGCCAGAGTGTGCAGAGCCCTGCCTGCTCTTGCCTGGCATGGCCATCCATCTCTCACATGCACACACCCCCTCCCCCATGCTGCACCTCAATCCCGTCCTATCGCCCCTCCACCTGAGAGCATTTGTCTTCCTGTCGCTCTCTGAGCTGCTGCAATGAAAAAATAAAAAAGATAGACTGGGGGAAGGGGGGGGGGGGCATATGCAAAAATGTGCAAAGGTAGATGCTGGTCGCCCTGGTAACGGCTCTGAGGTTATTTCCTAGCGCTGATGGAAATCAATGTCATGTGCCAGGCTCGCAGGCACCTCCGTCCTCAGGAAAATTAAAGGGAGAGAGGAAGGGAGGGAGGGGAGAAGAGTGTTGGCAGCACAAAGAAATATGCAGAGAAACAGAAATCCTTTTTTGTTTCCTTCCTTCTACAGGAATGCTGCTGTGCAGGTCACTTTTCTTTATTTCTGCGTCTGCATCAGATTCCCTGTAAACACTGCCCTATATTTGCACTCTTCAACTCTGCCTTTTTTTTAAGGAAAAAAAACAAATATTTTGATGTAAAGATAATAAAGTTTAAAAAAAAAAACAAGGCAGGTGCTGGTCGGGCAATAGTTTGTGCCTCAGGTGATTGCGAGAGCTTGTATTTACGATTGACTGGACTCGACCTCTAATGCACTGAATAAATAATCCAAAAACAAAACATTTCCCTCCTTTTGAGAAATTTTTATTTACCTGAATGTAAAAACTTTTTCAACTTTGAACAAATGCAGTAGACAAAAGTCTGGATTGAAAGTCCAAAACAGCCAAACTAATTTTCTGTTGCAGCTAATCCTGAATTTGTGATTCTTCAGAAGTTAAACAGATGGGAGAAATAAAAGAAAAAGAAAACGTCTTGACAACAGACAGATGCTATAAAGGGAGATCAGAACATGACAGGAACGCAGGGAAGTCTAAGTCTAATCACATAGATAAATGCAAAAACAACAGCATGACAAAAAACAACTGTTTGAAAATGTCTATAACATCGCTAAAGCATGAACTAAAACCCAAACAGAAGGTAAATAAAGATGTAACATAAAAAGATCGTGTATTTTCATAACTGCTGCCTGCAATTTTATTTTTAAAAAAGTTTAAACGGATTTTTTGTTTTGACATTACAAAATATTTCCTTACTGCAAGAAGGAATTAAAAATGTGTATTTATTTAAAAAAAACGTGTTCATAGTAGAAACATATTCTTTTACAATTATCCATACAACCTTTGTTTTTTGTATATAATTTTCAACTATAAACATCCACATTGGTTCAAACCAAGTCTATGTAAAGAAATGTAAATTCTAAAATTTGATAATTTGTATTTGAATGAAATGACTCATTTAAATTAAGAAATATTGTTCTCCTATTTTGATTGGCCCAAATGGTAAATATGTATGGTAAATGTTTAAAATGTGTTTTTTTAAGAGTATATTTGGCCAAAAACACGGTAAACTGAATTTCTTGTTGCCTCAGAGCAAACTGGACTCAAACATGATGTCTAAACAAACCAAGACGTCCGCTTTCCCTCATTTGGATAGTCATTCGGATAGCTTATCATTCGGATAAATTTTGCATCCCATGCACCACTTCCTCTATAACTGGCTGTCCCTGCTTACAGCATTGTCTCCTGGGTTGGCTCCTTTCCTTCCAGCTCATTTTCCAAACACAGAACAGTGAAAGGCTGCATGACTGAACCACACCTGGACACCACCATGCTGGCACAGTGAGAAAAAGAACAGCAACAAAACCCCACGAAAGACTGAACAGAGGATTATAAACCCTTTGTTTTTATAAATATCTCACTCGGGAAAACAGGACAAAACAAGAAGAGCAGTATTTTTGTCTTTCTAACATTTAGCTCATGCACACTGGATGCACTGTTTTTTTCCAAATAGATCACAGTTATGGTCATTTTACAACCAACACTTGATGTCCTAATTTGCCCAAAACTCTGCTGTTGGGCAGTGTTTTAACCCTTTAACACCAGAGATGTTGCCAGTGACACCTAAATGACATAATGCAATTATTTTATTCTGATGTGAATATTTGACGATTTTAATATCGACTTTGCACCAACATGCAACACTTTAGGTGTTTATTTCAAGAGTTTATTCAAGACAAGGGAAAATTCACAGAAGAACATGATCACATTAAAAATGAAAAGATGCATTATGTCAGATTATAGCAAATTGTTCAAATTTCCAGCTGTAGTCCCTACGAAAGTAAAAACAAGTAAGAGAATTACAGCTTTTATTATAAATTCTGCGCCGATATGCAAACCTTTATTTTGCCGTTATGCAATACTTAACGTTAGTAAAGCCGCTCTTCTTTGCAACAGAATCATGTGATATTCGTTGTCTGTGTAAGAACTACTGTTAAGTGTTGCATGTCAACACAAGGTGGCTTTTCTCCACTTCAGAATGCGGTGGATTTTCATTAATTGTGGAGAGCCACAGTAGTATGTAAAAGATTGGAGTCAAAGCTCCGGTGTTAAAGGGTTAGCTGGACAGGAGTCTGCTGAAGAAATATTCACTGCATGTGTTACAACTGTGCCTTAACCCTTGTGCTATCCTATGACAGCACCCTTACATTGACGTGTTCTCCCTACCGTGAAAAAGGTAGGTAAAGGTGAAGAGGATTTCATGTAATCCATGGACACCAGTGAAGATCCGAAATCATTGACGAAAAAAGGTCTAGCGCACTGTCTTGTGGGGTCTAGATGACCCAACTCCCAATGTTAAAGTGCCTAGGATAGCGCAAGGGTACAACACAAAAAGTAGAGAGTTAAGTGTTTAACAAAAGTGTGGGGTAGGGATACTTTTTTTTTTTTTTATTTGAATACTATTCTATATATAGTTGATACTACAGAAGAACGAGCACATGTATACTAACAAATTGATCTGTAACAGGAGATACTAAAGGAAAAGTATTTAAGCCTGCCAAAACTGAAGCTTCTGGGAAAACTGGGACTTTGTCCCAATGTGGGTGGAAAATCCCCCAAAAATGCTCATATTAGAGGGAAAAGACACACGGCAAGCAACACAAATCGGTTTTCAAAACATATGAGCTTTTTGAATGCAGGCAAAAGTGTTTAATGTTCATTTGAGAGACACAATGAAAGACTTCTCAGTGGCCTACTCACTCGTGCACCACGTTTCCTAATGCTCTATGTGTTTTGAGAGTTTCTAATGCGAGGCTAATTTGTCATTAACATTTCATTTTTGTCTGTGTCTTTGTTCTGGATGTTTAATTTCATTCTTAAATAAACTCTCCTGACCCTGCAGCCATTTTCCCTTCATTTCCTCTTCTCCCTTCCCCCCTTTTTCTCTGTTGCACACTCCCCTTTGTATTTTCAGAGGGCAGCATTAGGCGGTAAGTGAGGCACGTTTCCTCCGGCAACAAAAAGGGAACATGTATTAATGCTGAGAGATGAGTTACCTTGTTCACCTTTAGTTTCGCTGCAAGACACTGTCTGTCATTGTCCCTCGCAGCAACAGCAGCATTTGATTTGTCGCAGAATGGAAGAGTCGGAGAATGTTGGTCTAATGCAAGTCTGTCATAGTTTCATGATTTGTACAGCAGGGGGTCCTAGTGTTGCTCCAGAAAATACACATGACATTTCTGCTAACTTCTGTTCCCAAACGTCTTCCACCAACACTATGAACTCAGTGCACTTGAAATCACAGAGCAGATTCTGCACTATAGAGGACTGCAGCCAAGCGCTGCATGTCACCCTCTAATTTTCTGATAAGATCGTTTTCCCATCCTGCACATTTATTTTTTGATACGCTGTGCTTCCGAGGCATGGGAAGAAATGAATATTCATTACTGTGAAGAAAACCTATATGTTTCCTCTGATGCCATGAAGCAATGTAAATGACTTCCTCACATCTCCCTTTTCTCCTTAATTAATGATGCTTAAAAGCAGCTTTTTCCAAGGAGAAAGGCAGAACTGGAACAGATAATAATGGCATGGGATAATTCAGCACTTGTTTGGGTTTGATGGGTAGAAGAGCTACACATTTTTCAATAATTAGACTTTTCTACTTCAGCCTTAATTTAATAACCCGGCAATGTATCATTGTTTTATTGTAAAATCCAGTACAATTGTTGGAAAAGTATAACATATATTAATGTTCAGCTTGCATAAACTGACAAGTGAGCAAAAAATAATAATTGCATGTTAAATTCTGTCCTACAATAGCATCTTTTGTTGTTGTTTTTCTGGAACAAGCCAGGCAAAAGAACACTGCTGTAATCCATGAACTCTAATTTCTCAGAATATGCAACTTCAGATTTCTGGTCCAAAAATCTGCAAACCTGACAAGCACCTTAAAGAACCTATATCATGTTTTCCCAAGCCTTTCAGAGTAAACTACATCCATACATATGATAATATGTCACCTCTGGAACAACAAAGAACCTTTTTTTTTTTAAGAAATTAGTTATTTTTGCAGCTAAGGGAGCCAGTTAAGCTCGTGCTGGTTTGCGGCGCCTTCCGTCCGTGAAACCAGGGTTCGAATCCGGGCTGCTCCCTGTTCCCTTCTCTACTTCTGTGCCGGTCCCAAGCCCGGTTGCTTTGAGAGGGTTGCGTCAGGAAGGGCATCCGGTGTAAAACATTGCCAAGTTTACCATGCGACTTGTTCGATGTGGCGACCCCTGATGAGAAAAAGCCGAAAGAGAAAGAGAGTTATTTTTGCAGCTAAAGGCACAGGCCTTCACACCGTGTGTGTGCCGCCCTTTCATGATGTCAACCTAGAGTCAGCCTCGGCAGTGTGTCTGCGTTTCGCCCACAAAAACAAACAACATCCAAACTTTTGCAAAGATGGATAAAAGCGTTTTTTGCCGATCACCGCTTGCCATGCGTAGAAAGTGTGTGTGTGTGTTAGCTTGGGGTGGTGTTGGCAGCGATGACTTTTCCGGGAAGGGGCGGTTCCTCACTTTTCTACGTCACAATGTGAGAATCTGCTCATTTTTGTGGGTTGGGTGGGGCTGGTGCTCACAGTGCAGATTTTTAGAGGAACACTAAGAAATACGTAAATGGATTAAAATACTTCTTTGGGGGGTAACATAATACATTTAAAAGCACCCAAAAAATATTTTGCATGGCATAGGCCCTTAAAGCTTGGTGATAAAAATGCTAACCATGATGTTTTTCTAGTGGTTTCAAACATCAGGACTGTCTCCCTAAAAATGTCCTGAGTTACTGAAAAATCTTTTTCTTTAAAAAACATCTACATGCATGCATGTGAGTATACCATTAAATTACAAGTATATTCTTGCCTAACCTTTGACTTTCAACAAGGGCACTATCTACAGTCAAAGTATGATGCAGAATTTTATTACATCAATTAAAGGGGAAAAAAATAACTTTTACTGATTACCAAAATCTTTAGCGGTAGACATTGAAGATCCAGTACAGTGAGGCTTTTTAGTTTGGTTCTTGGTCTTGTTCTTTTGCTGTATTCCTTCTGTCAGACACACCAGGTTTAGGTTGCAAATTATCCACAATAAATGGGTGACAGGAAGAGTTGTGGGGTTCCCACAACTTAGAGGAAAAATTTCGAAAATTTATTTTGCTGCTCTGCAGAAACTATGTCCTTAAAAATAACTCGGGTTTTTTGATTTTGGCTAAAAATGGCATAGTGATAATTAAGACCATTGGGAACACTTTTACAGTAGTTTAAAAGATGATTGAAGTGGGACTTTGAGAATGCCTTTGACCTTTCTCTCTTGTGAAAAAAGCTTACATCACCCAGGTTTTCATCAGAGTAAAGACCTTTAAACAGCTGCCAAGTCATTAGTCTGTCACACTTCCCCTTTAGTGTGTTGAATTTAAAAGTACCATATTTTTGGGACTATAAGTCGCACTGGAGTACAAGTTGCAACAGCCAAAAAGTGCATAATAAATAAGAAGAAATCATATATTAGGCGCACTTTTAGGATAAAAGTGCATTTTTTTGCTCCATTCACACAAAATGCTATTTTCGTGTCAAATTTGCATCCGCTGCCTATTTTTCAAAGCGTGTCACATTACATTCTTAATTCTTGTCCACAAATGTGTTCATAAACTGCACTGCAGTCATGTGTGTTAGAAGCTAACGCCACATTTTTAACCTTAGTGCTACATGGAAGCATTGACCGTACATCTTATTAACAATTTACAGAAGACACAAATGACGAGAGATCGGGTTTATTTCTTTTGAAGTGCGCTGCAAAAACAAAATGGTGATAATGTCTCCATTTGGGTGTTCATGAGATCATTTAGGTTTTGTTTTTTGTTTTTTTGGTGAGGTCCCCCGTTTTTTGTCTTGCTGTGTTGCAATAGTCCAAAAACGGGAAAGAAAATAATGTTAATGTCTTTATTCAAATAAGAAAAAGATCACACTGTTGAGGAGAAAATAATCACTTTCTCTTTTCATGTTTGTTTTTCTTCTGCATTGATGCCATTCACAAATACTGATTCATTGTCCTCTAGTAGTTGTCAGTGGTAAACAACCGCTACAGGGCAACCAGGTCTCTTATAACAAATATATGAGCCAATATTTATTCATTTTTTAATCACATACAAGTTTCTTCTGAATAGAAGTCACAACCCTGGTCAAACTATGCAAAAAATGGTGACTTTTACTGAAAATAAAAAATATGATGACCGTCCGGATATGACACTCATGTAGCCTTGTAATAAAAAATCAAACATAGATCATGTTCTGACACTCTTAAACTTTTACAATAATATCCTGGTTAAAGCGAAACAATGATTTAAATTCATCATCTATACATAAAGGGAGCTGTTTTGTGCTTGTATGTTATGCAGGATTCTTCTCATACGTTTGATCACCTTTGTTCTGTCAGAATCAAAGGCTGAAAAAAATCCTTTCGTTTTGCTTGATAAAACACTCCTGATCTTATAAATTACGAAAGCTTTGGGCAGCAAATGTCTTTTTCGTTTTAACAGATGAAGAAGAAGAAGATGGAGCGTAATTCATAAAGAAGAAGAGAGGGGGTGAGCGGTAAAGCTGACATTGGGGTCAAGTGCTTATCTGGCATCACATTTCCCTTTCAGATCTATCTATATGCATATGCTTGCACATTAGACTCTTTAGCTGTGTGTGTGTGAAAAAGAAGACTATTGGGTCAAACCGAGCAAAAGCAAACTGATAAAATCCGATGAGTGAATGAGAGAACGGCGTATTAGTCTCATGTGTGCTCATCCACCTGCATGCCAATGGGCTTTAGAGAGGACTATTTTTTTTCAGGACTCAGGTAGTAGCTCATTGATGGGCTGGACTGCCACGCTCAGCCACTTCATTGCTGTCATTCCTTACTCCTTTTGACATTTTCAATTATGTTTTTTCACATGTGACTAGGCTCTTGCCCCCCACCCACCCACCATCCACTCCTTATCATTCTATGCGTCGCTCTCACTCTTTTTTTTCTCACACCTTCCTATTCCATTTTCTCACCTCATTCATTCCATTTCCTTTTTAACTGTCTGCTCCTGTCCTGCTTTGTGAGTCAGACCAGTCTGTATGTGGGGGTCAGGTAACCCAGGAATCCCATTACTTTCTTAATCTGTGCTGTATGGTGCAGGCAAGTTGACAAAGCAGCAGATATGTTAAAGGGGAGCGGCTTTGATACATCAGGAGCCCTTTTCAATTGATCGGAGCAACACTTCTTTTTTTCCCTCCACTTTACATCCTTCTTGTTGGTCAGTCACCTGACCAATGTGACATTCATGGCTGCACCTATTAGCTGTTGTTTTTGATCCAGCAACCTATATGCTGCTGGTTTGTGTGGGATCTTTTACTTTCATTCAGGGGTATCGGTTTGCCATTAAAAGTCATTTTTATTGTTTGCTATTCATACCAAGTGCTGATATATTTGCCAATGCAAACATTAATCTTTGATCTTAGGCCGCTTTCATATGTATTCATTGGAGTTTTCTTTAGAAACCAGAAAATCAGGAGTGTTATAAATGTATAAACTGCAGACTTTATAAACTTGAAAGAGGGAATCCAGTACCAGTTTCTATGCCATCCCTGCTGAATACAGCGATTAAAATGAATGAGGTAAAGTGTTGAACATTTTTTAACCCTTGTACTATCCTAGGCACTTTAACTTTGGGAGTGGGGTCATCTGGACCCCATAAGACAGTGGGCTAAACCTTTTCTCTTCAATGATTTGTGATCTTCACTGGTGTCCATGGATTACATGAAATCGTTTTCACCTTTATCCACCTTTGTCATGGTAGGGATAACACATCAATGTAAGGATCGGGTCATCTGGACCCCATGGGATTGCACAAGGGTTAAAACTATTACGACTCTATTGGAAAGATCCACATAACAGGCATTTCCTGCAAAACTCTTTTTCTTTACCAGCAGGAACAAAATATACAAATGAACAATGCCATTCTGGAGGACTTATTTAAAACCTTTTTGCAAATTTTTGAGTTTGTTGGTGTTAGGTTTAAATTTGTTATGAGGCTCATAACTCCAATTGTAAATAGTTCTCTTGAATACAAAGAAGTAATTACCAAATTGCAGGGAGATGAGGCTACGTCACAGATGTACGGTGGCACTGAAGTGCAAACTACATCAACAAATTACTCAATGCCAAACCTTAATAAAGACGACAATAAAAAAACTAAACAAGTCTTAAAATAACAACATGACATTTTAAAAATCAAAACAAAATTCCAATAACCAAAACAAAAAACCTCTAGAAATTAAAATGAAATGTTAAAAATGAATCAAAATAAGAAACCAGAAAGGTACCTATCGGGGGACATGATGACGGCTGTAGGCAAAAGATCAAAGAAATATTGTCTTTCAGAGGAATTTGCTATGCCGGTTGAAAAGGTGAACAATATTCATCATTCAGTCTTTGATGTTACATGATAGAAGAAGAAGAATTGATCTCACTAGGAAATAATAAAAAACAATGATAAAACAATAGCATTACAATACAATCATTTACAACAATAATAACACTAATGTCTACTTTTCCCAGTTTTTTTTAGTTTCATTTTTCAACATTCCATTTTGATTACTGTAAATAACTTTGTTTTCCAAAGCTTTTTATTCTGTTTCCTTTTTTTCTTTTTTCTTTTTTCAAAATTATCTTTTGGTTTCTTTAATTTTGGTTAGATTTTTTAAATGTCATTTTGTTTTTTCCTTTTTTTAATCGTCATAATGATCTTGAAATTGTCTTTGTGTTGAGTGATTTGTTTGTGGGAGTTGCCCTTCTGGGCCACCATACAGGTTCATGTCTACATGGCTAATAGCTTGTTAATTAGTAATAACATCTATTAAAAAGTGGTTAGTGGTGAACCGTCTGATAGAAGCTCATTAAGTCAAAGTGTTTTGCTTTTATAAATTGTTGTCTTGAATGTTAGGACTCAATTTTGCAACCTCAAAAGAAACAAGAAGAACTTTAATTGTATTTTAGCTAAAGTGTCAAATAATTAAAACTCATTTGTCTGAAGGAGTTTATTTATTAAAACAAAATACTGTGATCAGAAGTCCAGGAGTGCGTCCATGATTAACATAAAGCTATTAAATCCTGTGTCCTGTTATTCAGCACTGCTGCTTATTTGCAGTTCATAGTGAAGTGTCGTTTTTTCATTGTGGACTCACCATTGGCCTCGTTTTTAGTTCAGAAAACCTGCCCACCTGAATTCAAAACAACAAGATAGTTGCACATTTTCTGAAGCTGAGAGCTTCTTTTAAAAAAAAGAAGAAAAAAAAGCACTCTTATGGAAAGAAAAACTATTTTCTCCCACTGCGAGATGTGATTCCTCTGCCACAGGCGGTTTACATGCCGTTAATTGCACTGCAGGAATGCATTATTTTCAAAGATGACTTACAAACATGATAACAAAAGACAGGAAGCTAATCATTTCAACAGTCATCGTGTCAGCAACAGCAAACAGAAAATGTGACTATGTATTCAATTATTGTCTAAATGAATAATTAGGTTATGATGTAAACAAAAGGCTTTTTCTCTGAGGAAGAACAACACAATGGGCTGATGGATGTACAGACTGAGTGATCAGCTGACTGACTAATTGATGGGCTTGTAATGAGGAGGAAACGTGTTTTTCTGCAGGTGTACTGCAGGAGGGAGGTGGGGGTTCCAGTTGCTGGCAGCTATGATGTAATATGAAGGATCTAATGACCTCAGCATAATCACCACCATTATGAAACAGCCACTCAGCTCCCCGAAGCACTTCATCATCAAAGGGTTACCTGCCAGCCATCGCTCTTTCACTTCTTCTTTAACTCAGTCAACAGACGAGCTTCTGCCAAGATGGTCTTCTGCCAAGACACTCCGCGGAGTGTCTGCTCCGCGGATGGTCCACGAGGTGCCAGGGAATGTGTTCGCGTGGTATCACCACTTTCATCGGGAGGCGTTCATGGAGGTGGGCGCCAGATATCCATTTTTCTTAGTCAATTGCCAGGTCTTCTCCTCTTTTATCCCCCCACCTTGCCTCTCCTGCTTAGTCCTGACCCTTCAGCAGGGGACCCTCACTTGGCAACATGAAAGCAGAGAAACGCTGGAAACAGTGGGTGAGGGGGGAGACTGGAAAAGTCAGTGGTCCAGGCTGAACAAGAGAAATGGGGGAGTCACGGTCAAGAGCTGATTAATGAGCATTTAATTTAATCAGCTATTCCCATCTCAACAGGACCCCTCCACGTGCCTCTGAAGCAGCTTATTATTTTAAAAGGTCTGTGATCTTCCGTTCCCCCCCTCTCTCTTCCTGCCTCTTTTTGTCTTTTCCAGGCCTTTTTTTTACACAAAGCCCTTATCTGTGTTGGCATGGGGGACGTGAATGGAGGGGAAATGATTAATTGAGATTGGAGGACGATGAAGGATGCCTCACTGAGCCACGTTTGTCTCAGACCTTGTCCTCACTTATCCCTACAAGAGCTAATAACTTTGCCCTTTGTAGCATAATTGTGGGTTGTAGAGCACATAATCGTCCTTCAAAAACATTATTAATTAGGTTAATGATTAAACAATAAGCATCAGGCTTTTGGAATCATCATCCTGCTCCTCTTGTTAAAGTTTTTTTTTAAATGTTATTATGCAAAATTAATAAAGAAAGGCCACCTGAGAGCCCATTCACCAGTAAGGACACTGGTGTACAACAGGGAAGGTTAAGGACATAAATCCATGGTAGAACAGTGATAAACCACCATATAATTACAATTTTTGAAACTGTACTTCTTTCCATTTAAAATTGAATTAAAAATACATTTTTTTCAATGTTAAAATGTTACACTTTGAACCTTTTTTTTTTAGATAAATTAAGATGAAACCCACCCAAACAAAACATAGTGTTGTTATTGCTGCGATTGATGCTCTGCATTCAGAATGTAGTTTGTCTGTAAACTCTGTTTGGGTTTATCAAAGGAAATGCAAAAAAGAAATGACTGAGTGGTCAATAAAAATAAAAATTTCCCCAGTTAACTTTTTTGGTATAAGCTAATATACAATGACACACTTAAAAACCCCTAATAAACCTCGAGTTATAAAATCTTTGAGTATATATGTTTTCTTTTCAGCCCATTGTTAACCTTTCCTGAAAGGCTTTTTTTAGCTAAATTAAGTCTGTTATGACGTTTTGATTGATCTCACATCGTCTTCCTTTTGCAGAAGTTCCCTAACCCACATATTCACATTATATTTGATACACAGATTTTGTAGAGCCCTATCTCATTAACATTATCCAGATTTTCCTAAACAACCCATTGTAGTTGGTCTCTGCCCTGTAGTACATCACCATTCCACTAGGGGCAGTAGAAGGGCTTTTCCGTGAAATCTTAAAAACACTTTTGAGTTTAGCTCATTTTCTTTCTGGTGGGAATAAATCGTGTATTACTTTTCATTTTTAAATGACCACTTGCTGTACTGAAAAAATGATAAATTGATTGGTAGTTAATTCTTTATAATGCAGTGACATCATGTCAAAGAATCTGGATCAAATTTGAGACAGTGGGAAAATAAGATGTTTTCTTTAAGCTGAGCACTCATGTCAATATTTTTACCGCTTAAATTAACATTGTTGTGAGCAAAAACTCAGCAAATCACCCAAACTATCATAGTTTATGCTATTTATATCTATATTCTATTGAATTTCCTCAAAGGGTTTAATAAACATCTTAATTCCAAAACAAACAAAAAAGTCAGTCAGTTCTTTGATATAGTGGGCTTTATTGAGTCAACTTCCAGTCACTGGTTTTTTTTTTTTTTACTATCCAGCTTCACTTTAAATGCATGACATATTTTTAATCCAAAATATTGTGCTAAAAGCAAGAGTTATAAAAAGTTATAGAGAAGAAAATGACCAAG
Source organism: Oryzias latipes (assembly GCF_053564925.1). NCBI lineage: Eukaryota > Metazoa > Chordata > Actinopteri > Beloniformes > Adrianichthyidae > Oryzias > Oryzias latipes. The sequence continues at coordinate 34,033,024 of NC_136237.1, read as the reverse complement.
TTGTTTTATCATGATTTAAAAAAAAGTGTCTAAGGGACATAACTAAGGTTGGTTAGGCTATGTGTGCACATACTGCAGTAATTTATCTGAAAAAAAACCAACAGCTTCTAATAAACTGTAAGTTTGTTATTACAATAACAGTAAAAAGGAGACAACAAAACTAACAGCTGATAGTACTGGTTTTAGAATTCTGACTTTTTTGAAGCTTATACAAATATTTTCCTGATCTCTAAAAGAAGATTTCCTTTATTTAAGCATTGTGTTTACAGTAAATACTAGGGATGCCACAACTCCCAGTTAAAAACTGAACCGTATCACTGTATCATAAAACTGTGCCGTATTACCACTGAACCAAATCGTGGGTAAGGTGCATCGTTGCATCCCTACTAGACATTACTATTTATTGTTTTATTACATTACATCAGTCTTAGTATAAGCCAACTGGATGTTTTTTCTTCATTGCTATTTGCTTACTAGCAAACTTAAAAAAAGGATTTTTCTGATTTTTTTTTTTTTTGTTGTTGTTGATGTTGTTTTGTTAAACACAAATCGTGAAGAAAGTGCCTCCTTTGTAAAAACCTTTAAGAAACTAAATCCAAAAGAGCTGACTGAGCACAGTTAGCTTGGTTTTTCACCATCACAAACTATTTTTAAGTTAAAGCCTTGGGGATTTCTTATGTGTGATTGCATTTTTATTGTGAAGCTAATACATAATGAGCACTTGCACAGTGCTCACTCTTCCACGGTTTAACAGTTATTTCTTCCAATGTTAAAGAGTAATATAAATGACTTTGTAGCCCCACACTGGTGTTCAAAGGCATCCTTTGAAAAGAAACTCTCTATATGTGCGTTTCTGAACCCCGCTAGCTGCTTTGCAGACCGTTGATGCCCTCTCTTAAAATGTGGCTGCATGAAACCGCAGACGCAGCACCTTCTGCAAATTCAAAGGGGATTCATTTATCTCCAGGCAATTAGAAAGATGGCAGGTAAGAAAAAAGGAGGAGTGATGGAAAACGAAAAGCTTTGTAGTGACTCAGAATAGAGATGAGAGAGGCTCTTTAATTCCACCTATGATTGCTAAGTGGCTTCGTCCATTATCTTTACACAGTGAAAAGCAGAACACCATAAAGGTAAAATGTGACTCATCCATCCCTGCCTGTTATCAGACTCAGTGCCGCACTAGAAGCCCCCCCACCCCCACCCGTCAACACCCCAACAGATTGACAGAGTCTGCTCATCATGGCCTGGAGAGTGATCATGTCCGTGTGTGTTTGTCCAGCTCATGTTTGTACACATTTTTTCATTTTACACCTGTCCAGGTGTATTTGTGCATCTTTAAAAAGTGTGTGTGCGTAGAAACATTCTTGGTAAGAATGGGTTTTGGTGTCAGGTCATGTTTTCCTTCCAATCTGAGATGAGGGGGGAAGTGCAGCTTCTTTCCTCCATCCTCTGCTGCGGTGTTCAAAGAGGTATTGCCTCCCTTATTGCTGCTGAAAAGTCCCATCAGTGCGCAGCCCCCTGATTTATGCTTCTGATCCCCACCACCTCCAGCTCTTTTCCATTAGACTTTACAATATCCCCCCATTGTTCTGCTTACCGCGTTATCGGCCGTGCCCAGGCATGTCAGCAGGACTGGCCCTGCGCACAACACCGCAGAGGACCGGCGCAGGGAGATCTCGCGGAGGTAGAAACATAAAGCGGTTTGAGGGGAGGGAGTGCCTAGATAATGAAGAAGATATAGAAAAGTGGCAGCAGGAATGGATGGAAAAAGAGGAAGGAAAAAAGGAAGAGTGTGTGGAAGAGCAGAAATGGAATATGTCCATCGAAGCTGTGCTATTATTGTCTCTAAAATCCAGGAGAGGGTAATGACTCAAGGGGGAGGGATAAGGTGAGGAAATCAGTAAGGTAGATCATTGCAATGATGTATGGGGGAGACACCATTTAGATGCATTACAGAGGGACATTCTCAGGGAACGTCCAATAGGTTTTATTGCTTCAGAATGGGCTGAAGGTTTTTGTGCACTATATAAGATGTTGGTTCTGATGCTACGGAAAAAGCTTTTTGATATGGACTCCGATCTGTCATTATCTGTCTCCTTTACTGCCTTGCAGAGAGTTTGGAAGTAAAGCTGATGAACTTGCTAAAATGACGGTGCAGACGGAGGTTTAACGACAGAGTCCGGGTGCATGCAACAAAGTTGTAAGCTGGAGCACAATGAAGGCTTGAAGGGCAGCCTTGAGAGAGACTGGGAGCTCTGCATGAGTGGAATGAGAATGAAGGACTACTAAAAGAGATTCAGGATCAATGCTTGAGTTGAAGGTGAGCGAGCAAAGATGCAGCACAGTAAAGTTGTTTGTGAGGCTGAAGCACTGAATTTTAAGTGGATTTTGCAGCTTTTTTTGGTTTAAATTCTTGCATACCAAACTAAACTTTGATGAAGTGTCACCCCAATATATTAAAAGTAAGCAGCTGCCCCTTCAAATCAATTAAAAATACCATGTATTCCACACTTACACAGATCATACTGGATTATAAAGTGCACCAACAATAAATGGTCTATTTTCGAAATCATGTTATATCTAAGGTGCGCAGAACTATAAGGCACATTAAGTCAGTCAGACTTTAGTAGGTGTGTTCACAGTAAAACTACAACTTGTTTTTTAGCACATGTTAGCTTATTCGTTGGCTTATTCACAATACCTGTAAACTCCCGATCTTGTATGCAACTTGTAAAAACAGACGGTTTAAACAAACATTACTTTGTCTTTGCTAATCCCAACCATGTTAGTAACACGTAAAAAAAAATCATGTCTGACCCTGCTACACGTTAGCTGCATTAGTGAATTTTCAAAATACTCAACCTTGTTTGCAACTCATAAAAAAACAGTGATACCGCTGAAACAAATGTAATCTGATTATAAGGCATACTTTTGTTTTTGTTTTTTATAAAAAAATAAGGCTTTTAGGTGCGCCTTATGCCGTGGAAAATACGATAAATGACACAGATTGACACATTTTTCTGTTTTCTTGCAGTTCTGCGTGCACAGAAAACCCATATGATAAATTTGAAAAAAATTGCAAATCAACCTCATTTCATATGCAAGAGCTTCTCGCTTCTTCTAGAGCTGTCCTCTGACATACACCTTTTAAGAACCAAAAAATGAGAAAAACTGGATGAAAAGAGAAAGCAAAAAAGTGGTGGGAAAAGGGGGAGTGAAGAAGGTGGCCGATAGGCTTGCTTGCTTTCAACTCTGTGGAGGATAAGGGAAAAGAAGTTTTAATATCTCTAAATCAGCTGCATGATATTGAAAGTGTCATCTAATTGAAAATGATTTAGGACACCGGGCCCGCTTGGCAATCATATATAAATTCACTCCTGACACCAGCTCCAAAGTCTCTCTATTTCTACTTTATGAGTCATTTGCATGGTGGGGGCCTTGGAGAATATAAACCATGCAAATGATATGGAGCGCTGCACAAGGTGATGCATCCCCTCCCCTTCTTCATCCCACCATCTCGCTCTCATTCCCCCTCTTAGCCTCAGGAGAAATGCTTTCTGCTTTGCTGCTGCCTTTGTCCAGAAAGTCATTTATTTCTCTCGTTGTTTGCTCGCTTGCTATTTTACAGCTTGCCGCATAGGTTAGGCGTAAAAAGCCGGCTGCCACCCCATTCAGCTGAATGACTGTCATCTTCCATTTGCAGCCCCATGTTGTACGTGGAAGTTATTTTCCTGTTTTGTACAAAGAGAGAGAGAGAAAAAGAAGAATAGACATCCACAAAAGAAGTTGTTGTGTACATAACAATAAATATACAGGTGCTTTAATGAAGTCCTGAAAGCTTTAAAGCACCACTTTGCACTTCAGGCCATAATATGAAGCAATACCTGTGCTGTCTGCACCTTGAGGCCGAATAAAGAATTGCATTTCTATTATTCAATGTGCTCTCTTCTTCTTTTGGGGTGCTGTCATTTATTGCAAGGCTGCTCTGACGTGACAATCACACACTCACACTTGGCGGTAGGAGTGTAGAATCAGAAGCACTGAAACAGTTTGAAGTAAAACAGCAAAAACATTCAAGGGAATGGAGTAAAGAAGAAAAACTCTGGGCTGAGGGGACATTTTTTTCACATGCATTCTTTCCCTAACAGAAAACCCTGTCTTTCAGATAGAATGAAGAGTGACAGAGAAGAGCTGGATGTGCACGTTTACTCTATACAACTCTTTTCAACTTGTGGGGATGAGAGGATGCAACAGAAACACAAAAAGTAACCAGAAATGGAAAACATTGCTCCTATTGTTCCGCTTTAAACAAACTTTGTAGATGCTGTTGGTTTACAAAGCCACTGTCCCCAGGACAGCTGTTGTGGATGTGTCAGTAGCTGCACTAACAGTGCTGTGTAATCTTAGCGCGGATCACCTTTTGCAATAGAAACGAAGCTAAGTGATTCCACAGGGTGTAATTTGTGTTTAAACATGTGTTCCCTTGTTTTCCCCCCGGATCGTGGTTTTGGTCCATTTACCAAGAAGCGCTGTAGTGTTCCCTTCTTTATGTGCGTAAGCAAATATGCTTTTCTGTTTAAAATTTGACAGTATTTCAACCTTTCGGATATAGACATGTATGTATGCACTATAATGTGTCTTTTTTTTTCATTTGTTTGATTTGTGCATATATGCATGGATAATTATATGCAAATGCTGGGTTTGCATTTACGAGTGTGCGTTCAGGAGCTGGTGAATGAATGACTGCAACACTCTCAAGTGTTGCCTGGGGAGCTCCTGCATGCAGTGGCGGTCTTGTTTGCCTACCACCGCTGTTCAAACAATGGCTCCCCACGGGCCCACTGTGAGGGGAAGAAGGGATAAGGCCACACTTACGCCCGCTCAATTACACACGAGCATGTACAAACCCACCCACCACTTCCACAGATACACAAGTAAACACCAAAACATAGCGGCAGCTGCATGAAACTAAACTGATGACTCACCGGGTTTTAATGGCTGTGAGAACGTCCTTAATCCAGTAGTCCAGAAGGCAAAAGGACCCACTGGTCAGCAAGAGTTGTAATTTAACTAAGAAAACTAAAACAACTCTCTAATACAGGAACTTAAAAGGATGTGAAAGAAAGCAGATGCAAACATTTCTACTTAATTCTGTCGCATGACTATACGTAAACAGTTTTTTCCAGACTTTATTTATAATTTTTGGTTCGCCTTGAAATACAAATTCAAGAGAAGTTCCACCCAAATTACAACGTGTTGACTTGCACATGTTAGAGCGGGCGAGGCACCCCAACTGTTTACATGCTCTTCAGCATCCATTTAGAGTCCTAAATGTTTGGTGAGTATCCAGTTTTTTCAGCTGTTATTAAAGTAGTTTCCGACTCAGTTTGAGATGTTTGATGGTTACAGAACCATTAAGAACTACAAAGGTTGTCTTTTCCTAGCTGGATTAAAACAGGGGACATCACAGATCTGCCTGTGGCCACTGAGCCACTCCACTGGAGCGATTCAGGTCAAGGGCCTTGTTCAAGGGTACTACAGTGGTCTCAAACATCTTAAATCGTGTCAAGACCAAGCCTTGAACCAGCAACACTCAAGCCAGAGGTGTATGTCACTAACCACTGAGATATTTAGCCAAAATGAGATGACTTAGATACATTTCTTAACTGATGTTGGTATTTAAACTGTCTTCAGTTGTCAAACTCTGGTGTGTCTTGAAATTATGATGTTAATGACCTATTCCAATACAAATTGTGTTTTGGGCTTTTGGTGTTTTTGTGGCATTTTCTTATGATGGACGGCATATATATATAAAGACGATTAAGATTAAAGTTGTATTTCTGAGTATTTCTTTATTCAAATCGTTGGGAATCAGGAGCAGACAAAAAAATGCAGTTTCAAAAAGAGTTTATTTGTGACGTAGAAAATATACTGGGTGGGCCTTAAGCTTCCTGCTCCACTCTATTTTGAGGCATCCACTTGTAGATGACTAGAACCATGTACGTCTTTGTTTTCCACATCAGAGCTGGCATCTGAATCAAAATTGTATGGCCGGATGGAAACTGCATTTTGTGAAAAATAAACTTTATGAAAAATCTAACTGAAAATAAGAGTTAAAAAAATACAGAAACAAGGCTTTATTGAAAGTTCGGTGTCTTTGTTGTGACTATTTTACAGTTAGTTTCACAACTGTATGATCCTGACTGCTCTGCTCTGTTTCATTCAGCTCCTCAGTGAAGTCCTCGCCTGCTTTTGAGTTTGTAATAATCTCAGGTACTGCTTGTTTTCTATTTATCCTTCAGTGAACATACATTTATCTTTGCTTTACTTGTTTTTTTCCCTAATTGCTCATCAGATTTTGTTAATATTATTGTTGATTTACATTTTTTTGTTGAACTTCGTTTCTGCTACCTGTCGCCTGCATTTAGGTAAGCCAAAACCAACACCTCTGACAGAAATGTGTTACTTAACTGCAATAAGTATTTAATTAAAAATAAATGTATCAGCATTCTATATGCTTCTTTGAATTATTTTGTAATTATTTCTATGATAAGAATAAATTGCCTTAAAAAATCTATTTTTAATTACTGGTAATATTTATTGGTGGAGTAATTGTAACCTCAAAGCTTTCTGCCTTTACAAGCTCAAACTGCAGATAAATATATGAAGAGTATGTATTTATAGACTGAACAACACATATGAAACAAAATGCTTTTTTGTGCTTTCCAAGAACAAATGAAAAGCAAATTACAGTAAGAAAACGAAACAAAGGAAGAGACAAAGTAGCACATGCAGTACTTGTTGGTGACTATGATGTGAACCTTTTGGACCCATTAAAATGCTACAGCTGGGGAACTACTGGGAGAATAGACTGCAGAAACAAGTGGATTGGGGCTTTAATAAGGACAGGCAATGCCTCTTGATGGATGACAGGCTTCATACTGCACTGCTGTGCTTATAGGCTGTGGGTTCTGTGTGTGATTAATTCAGGGTATGTTCTAGTTTTCATTCTTCATGTCTTCATGCTAGGACTGTTTGTATCTCAGATTATGTTTAGAAAAAGGGCATTTTTTTACTATTTCAATCCAAAGAAACCAGCTTTTTTTTTTCTTAAATGGTTACTACAACTGCTTGTGTTGAGGCTGTTGTAAATGTTGAGCAGTAATGAATGCATTGAGAGAAGGAAGGGGTGAGAGGCGTAATGGGTCAAGTCAGCTGTGCTCATCCACTCTCATTGACACATTCACTTAGTGGCACAAAGGAGTCCAAAGTGAGGAGCTCTGAAGTGTTGGCTGCTTGTGTAGTCAATGGGAGCCTTTCATGAGCTATTTAGGAGGATAAAAAGCATGTCTTTTTCAGCGCAACATTGGTGTCAGGCTGCTTCAAAGGTGCTCCGGGACCGTTTAGGAGTGGAGACAGTGGAGCTCGCTTTGATTAAAGCACTACAGTGCAGAAAGGAGGAGGCATCACACGGTTAAGTGAATATGGAAATGACCCCCACTATCCTCCTCTGCGCTCATGTCAGCCTCTTGTAACACATCTCATAGCATGTTAATTATGAGAATGTCCAGCTTATGGTGTCTGTATGTTAGCAGTGACTAAATAGCAGACAAGGCAATGTTTGTTGCCTTGCTTCAGAAGCTTCTGTTGACTTGATGTTGGTGTTGTTGTCAGGGATTTTAGCTGGTTAAGCTTTGGAGCTTCTAGAGCCCAGGTCTGGTTCTACATGTCCAAGTTTGGTCATTTAATATGTCATTATGAAACTCAAGGGTGTCCTAACTTCTTGCAACGAGGGCCAGATTTGGAGCGGTGAAAATGTGCGAGTGCCAACCATTTGGTATAATTGTTATAACATAAAAGGCAATTGAAGGATTCAATGAATTGTTCTGGCAAATTTAATTTCTTCACATAGAACAGAAATATATTTAAAGACCTTTTAACCAAAATTACCGGTACTGTGAATTGCTGATTTAAGGACCAGAAATAAAATAAACGCCTTCTGGAAAAAAAACCTTTTGTCAACATCTGGGTTCATATGAAATGTTACACCGTAGTCATAGTTCTTAGAAAGTGCCACATGTTGATTTTTTTTTTTTTTTCAGGAACTTGTGGATCGAATGCAGGCCACGACTTTGGACATGCCTTATGTAACTGAAAAGGCAGCCTGCCAGGGTGTGACAGAGAACTGAATTTAAAACCATGTGGATTTACTATGGGGTCATCAGTGTGTCCCAAGTTTTTTTTTCTACAGATGCCAAAAATGGCCTACCTTGCCTTTTATTTTTATTTTTTATTTTTTTTTGGTGCCAGTTTTCTCGTTATAACAACATCTACTATCTCATTGTCACAAGAAAACTTTTTTCTCATTACAGAGCAAATCCAGAGTGACATGCAGTCTTTACAGTGAGCACCTCTCGTGCATCACTCTGGAACCTTGTAGATGGCCTGGTCCCCTCATCTGATCACTGATGAAACTGACAACAACCGCAGGTTTCCTGAACTGCAGCCGCCTACACAGCTGCAGCCAAACCAACCTTCTCCTCAAATAATTACTGATTTTGGGCGTTGTTCATGAGGCAAATTAAAAAGCAAGGTAGGTAGTTATCGGCTTCTGTATTTTGTCTGGGCTCAAAAAAGGACATTGACTTCTCCACTTCTTCACTTCTTTACTTTTTTATTTCTTTGGGACTGCAGCCATACTCTAGATTAGATTCCTGACTGATCCACTCAAATGGAATTCTGAGGTTAGAGCTGTATAACCAATGCAGCACAGTGCTAGTTCTAGTGCAATGAAGCACAGTTTCTAAGTCATGCAAAGCCTGTTTATTATTCTGATCTTTGCCAATTGCAGTTTTAAAATGTCAAATTTCAGTCCTTCACGCCCCCTTTTTGAAGTGTTGGTTTACCCCTCTTTCTTTGACCAGGCGACTCTGCCCCCAGTTATTTAGGAAAACCACGTGGGTTCTTCAGCTCCCACACAGCTGGAATCTGTTTAAGCACCAGAGCTAACGGCCAAAATCTGTCCTTAAAGCTATGTGAAACGAAAAACCCATTGTTGGACCAAGCTCTGTTGGAAAGTAACTGTTCTCCCCTGACATGGTGTCATAATAAGTGTTGGCAGTAACTTGAAGCTTCTGAAGAGTGGACAGCCAGGGGTTTGTGCCAAGCAACCATTACAGTGCCCAGATATGTGTGGACTCCAGAGAACGATTGAGTTGGCTAATGTGGTTTCTTCATTCTATGCTCAGGTACCATTAAGCAAAACCTGCTGGTTTGCAGAAATTGGCCAAAGGACATTCAGTGGTTGGATCTGATGAGATTGATAAACCGGTTGTGGAAGCCCTGCGCATCCAAAGTGCTACATCTACAACAGACTAAGCTTCTCATACATTTGAGTGAGAACATGTTAGTTAAAGGGAAAGATGAAGGAGAAAATAGGAGCGTGGAGAAACTACAACAGGATTCAACTGAAGGGGTTGTGAGCAGCTCCAGTGTTCTAGTTTAGCTTTATCTGTGTGTTTTTAATAGCACATTGAAAAAGAGAACCAAGGCTTCAATCGTCACCTCTTTACTCCTCATCCTTCCTGCATGCTGAGCTGTACTAACACTAAACACCAGAGCCTGATATGCACAAAAATCCCATTTTCTTTCTGTAATCACTTGGATCACACACTTTCACCAAAGCAGCGTGGGCCAGATCATATCCTCATTCATCCTTAGCATTTATGAAAGAGTGATAAATTGCAATGAAACACATATTTCCCCCTTTTTTTCTGTCTCTGGAAGGATGCAAACACATGATCTTAATCCTTATTCATACCAGCATGACTGTGTCCTGTACTGTAGGTGGGCTTATTTGCATGTGCACTCTGTTACATGCCATTGGCCCTCAAATGAATGCGTCTTGGCATAGACGATTCCAGTAATTAACCCGACACAACACAGTCGTCATCCCATAATTGACCTAATTGTTTGCCTTGTCGGCTCCTGTCCTACGTATTTAAGCATTAGATGTGCATGATGTCATTAATCAAATTGTTATCATTCATTCAATCTGGGACAAATGCTCTGGGGCTGTTTTTTTTTGTTTAGCTCTCAAAAATTATTTTCTGTATTTATTTTTCAATACATACTTAATAATATTCTTGCATTTTTACATGCCTCTATTAAATTCTAAACAGTTACTTTACAGTTCAGCAATACTCAGAATCTTTCAGCGGAAGATATTTGTTGCAAATCATTAATCCAAATGTATAATCAATCATTCTTAATGGTTATTGGACTGTTAAACTTCCACTCATAATATCTGAGTGCTGACATCAGCTTAGCAGCCCTGATGGAGGGATTTTTGTGTTTAATTGTGAACAGGAAGATGGGTCGGGTTCAACTCTCTCCTGATTCACAGCCGGAACTCATGTTTTTAAAAGCAGACCGCCTCCAGGTTCCTATAAAAAGGTGTTGAGCTGCTGCTTTTATTGGATTTTCAAAGTGAGGACATTAGATGTTGTATATGTCTAATGGTTCCCCACACAGTGGTCATTCAGTTTTCTCTCTGTCCTCTGGTCAGGTTTTTATATTGTGTGGAGCAAACAAGGAGGGGTATGCTCCCTCTTACTCCACACAATGCATTAATAACAATAACAATGAAAATGTAATCAAATTTTTAAAAACAATATGTACTTAATGCCAGCCAAGGATCCGCTAAAAGCCCACCTCATCAAACTGCAAATTAGTCTCGGGCATAACTTTATTATGGTCTAGCCTGAAGATGAGCACCCATAAATAATTCAATGGGATCATCACAGTGAGCACAGAGATTTAATTCTCAGTGTGTGTGTGTGTGTGTGTGTGTGTGTGTGTGTGAATGTTTATTCCCTGGTTTGGATGCATCTAAGGCTGCGAGAATTTCCGTTAGTCTGTTTGTGAAATTACAAGGCAGCCTGCTCTGCTAAAACCACTCTCTTGCATTCTTCCCTGATCCCTGTGGCAGGCTGGCTCCTTTTCTGGAACATGCTCCATCAGGTAGCACCATGGCAACACACTCAGTCGCATCCATCAGTCAGGTAGCACCTCAGCCCTTCCAGCTACCACCACCCAGAGAGACCGACAGTGGGAGAACTGAAATTCAAAGGCATGGAGTGCATTGATGAATGAAGAAGTACCTGTGGATCAGAGACGAAGAAATATCCTTGGTGAGAGGAAGGTAACACAGCTGAAACATCATGTGGGGTTTGTTTTAAAAAAAAAATCTTTTTAATTACAATTTCTACTCCTCCTTTCCATCGTCTCTGGGAAGCCTATCACCAGCTCACCCAAAAAACTCCAACAGTGAAGCAGTTCCCAATTACAGCATTGTAAGATGGTCGACCTTTACAACAGAAATAAAAATACTAAAGTTAAAAACTGTTTTTTTCTCTGATGTGAAATCGTAATTATTATACTAGCAATCAGTTTTGTAAACCTATCCCCTTTATTCTTGATGTTGAAACTGCACATATACTTAACAAGCTTTGGAGTATTTAGCTCTACAACAACCCATCAGGCTGTTTGTTTCTTCAAACCGCTGTTTGTCACGATCATTTGTGTCATAAACCCGCCAAAATAGCATCATCAGAGAGCCAGAAAAGTGGCTTGAAACAGCATCTATAGAAACCATTACAATAAATGTGAAACACAGAATATGGAAGGTGCAGACTATGCTCTGTTAGAGTAACAGTACAGAAAGTAAACAATCGCTCTGCTAACTATGCTCTTTGCCACCAAGTATGCCTGTTTGAAAAGAAGAGACTGGTTAATTGATATTCATTAGTCGTCGTAACTTATTAGCTACAAGATCGGGGGAAAGTAACCTTTATATGCAAATTAACCCATCCATCAGTCTTCTATTCCTACTGACCTGTTCAGGGTGATGGGTGATGCTGGACCTCAGACTGTATAGGAGAACTGCACTGGGGACTCCTCCCCCCTCACATTCCAAACAGGAATGGCCTGCTGTATCCATAAGCTAAAATCCCATTGACCTCTGCTGAAAAATAAACAGTCCTGTTTGTCAGAATAACCATTTGTGCTATTCCAATTTTTTTTCTGTAGTTTAAGTTATTCAAGGTATACACTGGCCAATTAAATCCCTCAATAAAAGTAGGTGGTCTCATGTCAAACGTTTAAAACACTTACTGTAACAGAATTTGTGTTGCTCGGTTTCAAGCGGTAAGGTTGTGGACTTCCAACAAGCTTACTCCTGGCGAGAGTGGTTGCCATAGAAATGTTGGCTCGATCTACTTGGACCAGTCAATGCTAATTGACGTCATCTGGCTCCATGGTGGCGTCCATGCAAAGAAAAAATGGCGTCTGAGCCAGAAGAAACCATTGAAACCAGTGAAATCACACATACCAGTTCTCATTTACAGTTGATGACTCCTACCCAGTCCTGTGCAGGGTCATGGGGGATCCTGAAGGCAACTTCAGAGTGAGAGCGAAGCACATCCAGGACAACTTGTCTCTGACACAGACACACGCAAGAGGACCCAGACGTAATTTGAACCAGGGCTTTCTCACTTTGAGGTGACTGTGCTAACCATCACAATTCTGAAAGGCTCAAATTGAACCAAATACTTCAATAACTAGCTAATATTTATTACAGTTTATATCATGATGCCATGGGGCCAGTCAATAGGACGCCAGTATTTTCAAATGCTTTAACAAAGTGAAAAAAATGTGCATATTTTTTTTTTCATTGACAGGAACATTTTTTTTTTCTATCAGCCTTAAACCGTTAAAATCTCAGTCATCTGTTTATTTTTGGTGTCTCATTCGGTTTACTTTTCAAATCTCAGAGCAGACAGCCATGGCATGAGCTGCTGCCAGACGATGGACAGAAGGCAGCAGGAAAATGTCATTGCTGCACCTGTGTCATCCATCTTCATCACCGTGGCACAGACAGACATCAGCGGATATGTTTGCCGTTTCATGTGAATGCTCCCGTGTAGACCATTACATTTGGTGTGGGCCACACCAGGCAATTTAAAATCATTGTGTGCACTGGATCAAACTATTAGTGACATTCAACCTTCAGCACTGCCAAGTTTTCCTGATCTGTGTCTGTCTGGAAGCATGACAACAGACAATATGGGTGTGGGGGTGGAGCATATCACCAGGCTGCATCTGTAGCTCAGTTACTGACGGAGGAAAACTGTTTGCTGGATGGAAATATGGGGGCAGGAGTGTAGAGTGCAAGACAGGGGGACACAAGGGAGCCTGAGGTCTAGTAATTTTTGAAGTGGAATGAGACAATATGGACAATAAAACGGACTGGGACAAGCCTGGTGGGGACGTAAAATGTGCCCCCTTCGTTGTAAGTGTTTGGGAGAAATATGCAGACGCAGAAAATCCCCTGTTGACGGTGGCACGGGATGTGGGGGGGGCACGAGATGTCAGTTTTCAGCTGAATTAACAGAAACCTGTCCACACCAAAAGCATTCTTTTGAACTTTAAGTGGTGAACTTTCAGTGGTCTAAAAGGTGGGTTCAGGGGACAGCCTCAGGGGGGAGGGGGGGTCTGTCTCTCATTCAATTGCTGCAATTTTTCTCTCTGATGTCGTGGGGACATAAATCTGGCTTCTTGTGGGGAGATAAGCAACTCCCCATGATGTTCATCCATCCAGTTTTCCATTCCAGCTTCATCCTGTTCAGGGTCATTTGAGGGGAGGGGAGGGGTGGGGTTGTGTGTTAGCCAGCAGGCTTTCAGTGTCAGTGGAATAGGATGCGTCTTAGACAGATTACCACTCAGTCACAAGGATCATATTTGTGGAAGTCATAACATACTCAGATGCAGGTTTTTTTACGCCTCTACCATGTTATATCTTGAACCTTTTATAGTAAACAACATCCATGCATGTGATCATTACAATAGATGACTCGATCTCTGAGGCACCGGTTTTTTGCTTTGTGTGGTTGCCGCCCATACCGGCCTCTGCAGCATGTCAGTGTCTCACCCATGAAAACAAATAACATCCGAACTTTTGCGAAGATGGATGTGCATATTGTGGAGAAAGTGGATGTGTGTGTTATCCTGGGGCGGGGCTTGCAGCGTAGACTCTTCCTGGAAGGTGCTGTTCCTCACTTGTCTACGTCATCCACTCGTTTTTGTGGGTAGGGAGTGACTGGTGCTCAGAGCGCAGGTTTTTACAGGAGTACTGTAGTCAGTAATGCGTTAATGGATCAAAATACCGCTTTGGAGTTATTTATAGAGAGGAATGAATATTATAAATCACTTAAAATCTCAAAACATTTATTTTGCATGGTATAGTTTCTTAAATTACCAAAGCTACGTTCACACGGCAACGTGCGTTCAAGTCACCTGAAAAGTCTATATAAATGTTCGTAGCCTATACAGAATATCTTCCAACAGTGTCTGTTCTCTAATTGACGCAGGTCTCCATTAAATGCAGGGGCTACTATTGAAAGATATACGGTATGTGCGTTTTGGGCTTCCATGTTTGTAGCATTTTTCTGATGATATAGGACGTATATAAGAACAAGAATTAAGCTCAAAATTGCTGTCTTTCTGATTGTTTTATTCTAATTTCGAATCAGGAGCAAATGATAACATTTCATTTTTAAAAAGGCTTATTTGTGACGTCTAAAATGCACTGGGCAGGGCACAAGCTCGCTGCTCCTTGCTCTCAGCATAGTGAGCTAAAAACTCTCCTGGTTGTCATGGTTTTAGTTGGACATGGAATTGAAACCATTGTTTGATGTTCTGAACAAAAACCCCAACTTTTATTTGTGCTTGACTCTAATTAAGGAACAGCTCTGAGGCTGGAAAGCACAGACGCTTTCTCCAACATGACATTCAACCAACACTTACACCCCTCGCTCCCCCTCCTGCCCCGTCCTGCTGCTCACAGGGTCTTGACATGGATGGAGTAGAGCGAGTGATAAGACCAATATTACTTGGGGATAAGGCCAGTATTAGCTGCCTGCTGAGAAACCAGGCTCTGCAAGCCATTACAGAGGCAGCCGGAGCATTTCAGAGAGGAGGGACACAAAATTACTCTTTTTGTGGGGGGCTCTGATTGTACTGGATTGCAGAGAGAAAAACGATCACCGGCTTTCGCTCAGACACACTGTAATAGGTTCTTGATTCTGTTAAACTTCTGAAAAAAAAACCTCAGTAGCAAAGTTGTTTGAGAGAAAACACTATTAGTACAGTAATTCAAACAGCTACTCAGTCTAATTGATTCCGCTTGCCTAGAGAATCTCCTTTTCTCTCTTTGGGTGTCTTTGTTCATGCAGTTTGGTCAGAGCACAAATGAGATGATATTTTCTGACGAATGAAGCAGAAATTCAAATTTATCACGAACATCTGACCTTGGAACCGCCAAAGCTCGCCTTTGCTTAATCATGCTGACCCATAATGAACAGAACTGCATTGTGGCGACGTGGCTTCATAAGCATGGTTTCTTTAGTAACACACAGCAAGTGCAAGCAAAACACGCCAGATTTAATTTGTAATGAAGCTTTGAGTGTTGTGGATTTAGGGTAAGTAGATGCTTGGATTCATTTTGTGTGGTAATGGAGAGTTGAGGTCTTCTGCCAACACCTGCCTCACATTTCAGTTGGCAGTTTAACAAACCTTCACCAGAGACAGCTGCTGCAGCTGATCAGAGCCAGAAAGCATGTGTTCATCCCTACTAAGATGTATGTGACTGGACAGGAGGCCATGTGGACGTCAAAGCAGGACATAGTAGAACAGAAGTTTGCAGTTGGCCCATATATGGTTAAAGACCCATTCCGGTTAACATTTGATCTAATGTTTTATTTATAATTGTGCTTTTCTTAGCCAAAATATTTTTATTTATTTTTTTAAAAACCTGAGTCGTTTTCTAGGACATACTCTCCGCAGAGCGGTAGACGTTTGTTAGAAATTCAACTTTGAGTTGTGGGCAGGACTGTGGCTCTCAAACTGTGGAACAAACTTTCACTTTCCCTGTGTTCACTGAATGAACTCTGTCGACTCTAAAGAAAGGCAACTTGAATGTACATACTTACTTGCTAACAATTAGTGCGGAGTAAGCCAGCCACCACTTTCTGTGATCTGTTTACACACCCTCCTATTAGCTTACACAACTATAATATAACAGCTTCATGCAACTATAATTATTTTCAAAACAGAATTTTTTTGTCTGGTTCTGATTCACAACAATTTCACTAAATATTCAGAAGTGCACTTTTGAGCTTAATTTTCTTCATAAATCTCCTCCATCGTCAGAAAAATGCAACAAGAATCTATTAAAATCATGATTTTCATCAAAGTGGATCTTTAAACCATACCTAATGACTTATTTGACTCTAAATTTTCCTTGACTTTAAAATACAGTCTGGTTTTGAGGGTACCCATGGGGCTTCAAAATTCCCCAAACTTTCACCACCAAGGAGAATCAAACGTGCTGTAGGTCCTTTTTTTTCCACAGCTCAACTCTGAACACATTCCACACTTAAGGAATGAAAAGCCATAAATACAATGCTGTGCTGTCATTTTCTTGATATAAGAAAAGACCAAATAAAGAAAGTGAGCTGTAATATTGATGAGGGCTCAGAAAGGAGCCTGAGGGTGTGTGGCTTAGCTACTGTGAAGTACTTTATCTTTCTGTGCTGTAATTGAGCAGTAGGAGAGACACCCGC
Source organism: Oryzias latipes (assembly GCF_053564925.1). Taxonomy (NCBI): domain Eukaryota; kingdom Metazoa; phylum Chordata; class Actinopteri; order Beloniformes; family Adrianichthyidae; genus Oryzias; species Oryzias latipes. Next base: position 34,016,342 of record NC_136237.1, on the reverse strand, counting down.
AGGGCAGGTTGCAAGACCCAGCAGCCACACTAGTGCTCCGACACTGACCTCCCAAGATGCCTTCCACACTGCACTGAAACCAAGAAATGTGGGGACTCAAGTTTCCCATCTCACATTAATTGGATGTCATTTATTCTCCATCTCTGCTAAGACGTTTTTTTTTCTCTCCACTCAGCAAACGAGGTGAATCTTACTTATCTCAAATTTACCTAATCAGATCTAACATGACTGTTAGGTAGAGCAAAATAGAGGTTTCACTTCAGCTTCTGAGATATGGACATTTAGAATAATATTGCTGCTCTTGCTTTAAAACTCCTGGATGTAGAACTCTTCATCCAGGTTGTTTTATTGTATTTGTTACACAAGATTCCTTGAGACTTGAATTTTGCATTTATTAAAATAATGGTTTATTTTCCTTTCATGTGGTTTGCCACGCTCTCCGTACGGCTCTGATTTGAATATTTAGAGCTAGCCTTCCCTGTGGAGCTGGCTATGGTGATGAACATGTTGTGAAGCGATTGGCCAGTGCCCTTTACAGCAGGCCATGTGGGCTCAGGGGCAAGGTGGCATGCCAGTTGGCAGAGTAAAAAAGGCTGCGCGGGTGGTTAATTGTAATCAGATACATGAGAGGATGTGTTGCATGGAAAAAAAGGAGCTGAACAAGTTTCAGAGGAGTAGATCCTCAAGAAAAAAAAATAGCATGACAAATCTGATGGAGGTTTTTCATAAATATTAGGCAGTTCAGGTCTGGCATTCGTGCCTGTGTCACTACGCTACACAGGCCCATTTATAGTGGTTAATTAGTCCGGCCCAACATGCAGGGAGATTGACGAGCGAGTTGCCATGAGACGACTTGGCTCCTAATTAAGACGAGCTCTGGGAGGACAAGCGATGACTGTGTGGGGAAACGAGCGCTCACACATGAATACCTTTTGCATAAATATGTGTGGGGGTTTTTTGTGTGTATTTGTGTGTTTAGTCTCGCAGTGGTAAGATATATTGAAGTCTATGTTTAAGGAGTTTCACGTTTGCACAGGAGAGGAGGGGTTAATGGGGGTTATTTTCTTCTGTGGGGCACCAGTGTAAGATGGATACAAAAGGTGAAAACGAAAAATCTATTATTTTACCTAATTATCTCATAATTGTCCCTCTAACTGTCCATGATTACATTATTTAACAATGAGAAAGGTCAATGAACTCGCGATGGTTGGATTTGCACCTTCACATCCCACAGTTGTCTCTTTTTGTCAGTTTGTGTATTGATATCCGCTTTAAGTTTTGTGTTTTTGCCATTATTTCTTCTATTTTTGTTGATTTCATCCAAGAATACATCCTATTATTACCCCCAAAACACTGTCTGACATCATAAAACACTTATAAGCTGTGACAATTAATAAAAATAATCCTGCCAATGTCCACACAAACTATTTAACACAACATTAAACCATGTTCACATAACAGACGTGGGGGCTAACCAATGGCCATGCAATCGGGGCTAAGCATGCGGTGATGCAAGTGTTCAGTATGTATTGGGTCGACTCAACCTCAGTGTTTCAGATCTATGGTTATAAGCAGCTTGCTTGAAGTTGATATGAAGTCCCACTTGTTACCACACACTGGAGTCTTCCTTTGGGAGTTTGACCCCACAAAACCCTAAGTGCACTGCATCTTGGAGTCATTGACTGATTGAGAGACTGGATACAAGTCTGTAACCCTTGTGCTATCCTAGGCACTTTAACATTGTGAGTTCGGTCATCTAGACCCACTAGACAGTGCTCTGAACCTGAAAATGATTTGTGATCTTCACTGGTGTCCATGGATTACATGAAAACCTCTTCACCTTTATCCACCTTTGTCATGGTAGGGATAACACGTCAATGTCAGGGTGGGGTCATAGGATAGCACAAGGGTTAAATTGACCCTACTGTTGATTGAACCAATGATCTCCTAGTCTGAGACACTGTATCACTACTCCACTGAGCTGGTATGAAGGGTGCCTTTATGAAAATGGTTAGCTAGGCAGGACAAACAGACAAGTGTGCAGTAACCAGAGGTTCAATGTCATGTGTCAACAAAAAGGCTGAGTGGCTGTTTGAGTGTGTTTTTGAATACAAACATAAAATGCATTGTTCTGTTCACATAAAATTCACCCATTGTGGATGTGTAATGGATGCTAAAATGAGAGTTAAAAAAATACTTTAAACTGAACTGTTTTTATTTTTGCTGTAAAGTTGGACGATTTCACATTGAGGTTGGCTGTTAAAGACTCATTCTGATGAAAATTGTGTTTTTGTTTTTTTAAACGTGTTCTTGTGACGTTTTTCTGATGGTGGAGGACATGTATTTTTATATATGAAGAAAATTAAACTGAAAACTGCATTTCTGTTGCACCTTAAGTCGTTATGAATCAGGAGCAGATGAAAACAAGTTGTTGGAAAATGCATGATCAATTCTGATGTGTCCACTTGTGCATCTTTGCTTTTCCTCGTCTGAGCTGACATTTGGCTCAAAACTGTACAGTTGGATGGTTTCAATGTTGCTCGCCATTTTTGTTGCACAGCTAATATTAGGTTGGGGTTGTGAGGAGCTGTAAGCTAGCGGGAAAGCATGTAAACAGATGGATGATGGGAAGGGAGCGGGCTTACTCCACACCAACAGTCCCACTCATAACCAACCCACAAGTTCTAATGAATTCCTGCCACTCTGGAGAAACTGTCCTAGAAAACCCTTTTTTAAATTATGGCTAAAAGCTTAATAATCATAATTAAAAGACCACTGGGAATGCTTTGAAAATAGATTAAAAGATGATTAGAGTGGGACTTTAAATCAGCTCTAAATCAAAAGGCAATAATCTTTTTGGACATAGTCATGGTCCTTTTCATGAGCAAACCGGTACTCGCTTTTATCAATATATAAAATATATGAAACTATAAGACAGCAGGACAGTCTAGGCTGTATCAAAGTTAAATTGAGATCAATAAATGTAATATGATTCCATATTACAGCTTAATCATCAAATCCATTTTGGGACCAAAATATCCCAACATATTATTTACCTGATTACATATGAAGATCTAATCTCTTTCAGAGACCTTCTGTAATTTCTACCTAGGAAAAAAGCCCTCAGCCAGTGCTGCTGAGCCACAGTGGATCATTTGCATTTGGGTTTATTTCCCCTCATATTTAAGAGTTCATTTTCTGTGCCCACAGTGTGCTAAAGATCTGGAGAAATGATTCATTCCATCTCTGCAGCATCCAACTGAGACAGATCATAAGACATCCTGGGACTTGGATTGTTAAGGGTTGTGCAATATTTCCATGTTATTTTTACCTGTAGACCACTGACATTCTCCTTTTGTCATCACTGTCACAGCAGCAACTGGAGCTCCACTGTGCAGCTCAAGCGGTTACACAAAGCGTGTGCAATGAAAATGTGCATCTTTAAATTTGCCGTACCGGGAAGTGAGGTGTGTTTTCACTGCTTTATTGTCTCTGCAGCTGCAGTAAGCATGCAGAGCTCTCAAACGGCTTAGATTTGTGTTTGTGGTGACAAACATGCAGATAAAACATGGTATCCCTGTCTTTGGGATGTGCAAGGCAAAGAAGAAAAACCCTTCTGCCTTCACATAAACCTTTGTGCCGGAAGATCAACTTAATTTGATTTTCATCTGTTGTTTGCTTTGTGTGTTTTCTCCCTCATCTTATTGGCTTCTTTTCCCCACAGTCAGATCTGCACAAAGCAAAAGCACCAAATGACCTTCAGTTGTCTTTTTCCTTCACTTTGCTTTACCTCTTTCTGCTGTCTTCTAAAAATAGCAATCTGCCTCCCCCTCAGTCGTCTGCAGAGTATGTCCGTCTGGCCCTGTGGGCACGAGTTTTGGAAAAAAGGGTACAGACGATGAGCCTAATTAACTCAATGAACAGGACACACGGCAAAGGAGGAAAAGGTAGAAGAAGAGGATTGGATGGAGAGAAGAGGATGAATAATGACAGAGATGGAGAGCACAAAAGATGGAGTGGTGCAAAGAAGAAGAGACGACAGAAAGAGGTAGATAATGAGAAGGAGGGTCAGAGACGGATAGTATAGGCAAAACAAGGTCTCAGGGGCAAGGATGTGGTCATGAAGAAGGCAGAGGGAGAGTGATAGAGAGGAGCACTAATTAGACATATGACCCAAGCCCCTTCTGGCTTTACATTGCAATGAAGGAGGAGTGAATGAGAAAAGGAATGGAGCTAGATGAGTGGTGCGGCTGCAGCGGCGAGATATGAAAAGGAAATACGGAGGAAGAAAACCCAGTGACGGCAATCTAGCCGAGTCAATTAGCCCATGTCTATAAAACAAACTGCTCTTAATAGGTTCTGCCAAGAACTCAGAGGCAAATGAATCGAAGAAGAGGGAAAAACCGGAGAGGGGGTATCAGCAAAGCTAAAGACACTCAGCTTTGTTCCCCTTCTTATCTGACGCTCACTTGTTCTCAGCCAGGCTGCCCATATATCATCTCATGTGCTATCACCATCTTTTATTCCCCCTTTGTCACCTCATTTTGTGGTCAGTCCACCTCCTCCACACTGAAGTGACACACTTCTCTTTGAGAAATGTCTGCAAACATATTTCTTTACTCCTTCTTTGCTATAGCCAAAGATATTTAGTAAAATGTTGCCAGGAGAACGATACATTTCTGATTGCATTCTGCCGAGTGTGAAATTTGGAGGAGGAATTATGGTGTGGGGTTGGTTTTCAGGACTTGGGCTTGGCCCCTTAGTTCCAGTGAAAGGAACCCCCTAATGCTAATGCTGACCTGACCCCGATAGGACACCTTTGGGATGAATTAGAGCAGAGACTGAGAGCCAGGCCTTCTCCACCAACATGGGTGTGTGACTTAATCAGTGCACTTCTGGAAGAATGGCCAAAATTTTCGATAAACACTCTCCTCAACCTTGTGGACAGCCTTCCCTGAAGAGTTAAACCTGTAATAGCTGCAAAAGGTGGACCGACATCATAATTGATCTCTGTGTTAAGAATAGCGTGGCACTTCAGTTCATAAGTGAGTCAAGGCAGGTCAGTCAATACTTTTGTGAATGTGTATGCATGGCATCCCCTTTAATTCACAGTAGTGCAAACCTTTTTAAAAATTGAACATGGAGGAGAAATTCATAATCGTGGTTTCTGTCCTTCAAAACTAGAATGTAGCTGTGAAAGAAAAAGCCTGGAGCAAGATTTGTGAAGTTTGCATCACTTCAACGTTTTGCTAAAAGCCTCTTTCAATTGTAGCGGATATGCGCTAGTAAACAGTAGCAAAAGGAAAAAGAAGCCCCTCCTTGCTTATCCACTTTGAACACTATGCTAAAAGGTTCTTGAACGTGTGTCACATGCCTGGTAGCTTTATTGTAAAATCATGTAGCTGCACAGGTTCTAAGTTAAGTCAAATGCTGTTTACATATTTAATTTAATGCAATTTGTTTGCCGCACACACTGCTTTCAAATAAATAATAATTAGATGCTTCCCAATATTCTAGGTGAATTAAATTTCACTGCAGATGTCCATGTCCCTGTTGTTTCCATGTAAACGGAGAACTTTAACAGCAGACATCAATTCAACCTTCCTTTTGACATCCTAAGTCGTTGATCTAATACAGCACAGATCTCTGAAATGAATCCCTGCTCCAAATGGATTACCGCCATGTGCTATTGTAGCACTGACATAAATTTATTCAGTCTTTGTGGCCATGGAAAGGAGGCCAATGGCTTTTCTGGAACTATACAGAGAAAAAAAGGTTTAAGAACCTAATGCATCAGGCAGGAAGGTTACAGTTCAATCCTCATACCAGCCAGCTAAATCTGGGCTGGGGAAGTGAAGGACCATTGTTAGCCCTTCCGTCATTACGCCGTCTAAGATGCCCTTGAGCAAGGATCCTAAACCCCAAGCAGTGCAGCATTCATCAAATCCAGATGTGATTGTGGGCACAGGTTAAATTGGGCTGGGGCTCTCTAAAGCTTGGCCCAGAACATTGTTCGTTATGGGATGCTTAACCTCACACATGTTTAAAATGACACAAACATATGTTATGGTAAATTAATTCTGGATATCTGGAGGTTTTCAGTAAAGAACTGAAACAAAACGTTAGGATAGAGATGTTCAGTGAGATGTGGAGACTGTTTAGAGAGCTTTTTGGACCCTGTCAGTTATGCAATGAGTTTATTATTCAAATTAAGTTGTACATTATAGATACTTACTATATTATTTCTTTTGAAAACTCACCTCGAACATCTTTTGATCTTTTTAAAGTGTTTCCAGTGGTCTTTCAATTATGATAATGCTTTTTTTAGGCTACCGTTAAATCAAAAGCCCTGTGTCATTTTCAAGGACATAGTTTCTACAGAGCAGCAGTAGTTCATCACAACTTCACCTCTAAGTCTTTCTCTGGAGCTGAACGAACAGTGGGCTTGTGACCCGCCCAGCTTGTTTTCGATGTCACAATTGGGCTCTTTTTCAAAAGGCATTTTTTCTTCTGCTCCTGATTCACAACGATTTGAATAAAGTTTTACGCAGAAATGACATTTTATGCTTAATTATCTTTATACACACAAAAAAGATTTTCAGCAGAGTGGATCTGTAATGTTTAAAATGGATAATTGCTACAATGTCAAGGTTGGAATTTGAAGCATTTTGTGTTGTATCTGTTCTGCATACTTTCAAATTTGACAGGAATTATTGGATAGTATGCAGATTAAATTTATGTTTTTTAACATTTTTAACAAATCTACATTACAATCTTGAAGCTACATTACTCTTCTACAAAACCAAATTCCTAATTCTAACCAAGGAATGTTGATAAATGTGAATTGGAACCATCTCTTCTTTGTGGAGAACTCTTTTTTTTTTTTTTTTTTTTAAAAAGGTGTCCTTTTGCCCAATTGCCAAAGTATTTACCAAGATGATTTAGTGAGGGTGTAAACATAGCAAAAGCTATGATGGCTGTTTTTCTTTTTTAATGTGATCTGGCTATTTTCTTACATCTTATTGTATGTCCGTGCACCTTTGTAACAGGCTGCAGTCTGTTGTGAATTCATGCTTCACATACCTCCTCTGCCATATGTCACTGTGCTTACCCTGTCTTGCACTCAGTGGCCCCTGATGAGCGGCTTGGCCCGGCTGACTGTAATTACCAAACAGGAGAAGCAAGTAGCCTAATTAATACATTAACAAGCAGCAGCCAGCCGACAGGGCCCTACGGCACCGCTGAGTAGGGGTATGACAACTTCATCCTCCATCTGTCACCATTGGCAGACAAACACATGGCCTAAGTGTACATTTGTGTGCCCTCCTTAACATATGAAACATTTTTCCCCTCCTGTAAAGAAGAGTCAAACAGAGATGTTATGGTAAAACTCTAAAGTGTCTCTTCTTCCTCGTTTTTCTTTTCCTTTGCTGATACTTCTGTGTCACTACGTAGGAACCCTGCCAAGGCAACAACACCCATCACTGCTGGCAGCAGCCGGGTGCTTTAGCTTTTGTGCTAAGCCTGGGCAACCTAAACCCCTGTAATGGTTGTGCCAATATTCTTAAAAGACAAAATTTTGCAGAAACAGCAAAAAACAAATAATGAAATTCTCCAAAAACAAAGTTGTCCTGAATTTTGCAACAAATGTCTTGGTCTCTTAATTCACAAGTGGGTTCCATTTTTGTTATTTAATCCTTTGTAATAGTTACATTTTTGTAGGGGGATCATTTAAAATTGCAATAGGGACTGCCTTGTCTGCCTTGAGGGAGGATGGTCAAGTTTTCCTATTAGATTGGTGGTGATCATCATTGATCATCAGATAGGTCTTTATGGCTCAAACATGCTGGGATTTCCTGATGCGACACAAAAAACGAATAGACATCAAAGCAATAGTAGGGATGTTACAGTCAGTTTTTGTCACACAAGGATACAGTAAATGAGTGAACCAGCAGGTGAATGTGGTTAGAAGATCAACTTTCACAGAAATCATCTGAAAGCGAACATTGAAGTGTTGTGCATTGACTCGATCATTTAAAAGCAATGACATGTGGCTACAGTTCGTAAACATCAATGTATGCATGAAACAGAAATACATTTTCATATTTTATATCATCTTTGTGTCAGAACTACTATTAAAGCTGATTTAAACCCTCTAAATCTAGCATAAGAAACAGGGAAACACTGGACCCTGACTTCCAGGCTCTTGCAGGTTGTTTCAACCGTGAGATGCCAATACTTACAAAGGTTAATCACCAACAGCTGAAGGGACTCGCAGCAGACACACAGCTGAACTGTGAAGTATTGATGCTTCCAACGCGTAAAGATCCAGTGGATCTGGATGTGCTCCTCTGACGGTTGGTATGAATCCAGATTATAAATCAGTGTGTGGTGCAATTCCACTCAATCTGCGTAAGAATTACTCATCGTGACACAGAGTCTCATGTGGGGGCTCTTGCTGTACTATGATTAGGATATTACAGCAATTAAAGATAATGGCCAATTTTGGGTGCATCACTGGTAGCTCGTAAGGAGTTCTTAGAGTAGTCACAGGAGAGTAATTAATGTACACTGTACGAAGTGTTTTGTTTATGGTAAAATATTGAAAGGAGTTTTTTCATGTAGGATATAAAATGGAGATGAATCCCCACACAGGCTAATATTGGAGCACACGCACTTTTGAATGTTTTATTCGTTTATTGGGAGCAATTTTTCCAGCAACCTCTTCTCATGTCTTATTATCCATCCATGCTGAGAGTCCAAGGCATTGTCATCTGTTGTCAAGACAACCACGCATGGTTACTTTGCCTGTGTCCATTCGTCTGACTGCTAGTGTCCGTCTGTCTATCTTAATTCGTCTGGTAGATAGCCAAGTTCTTTGCCAACCAAGAGTAATTTTCCAGTCACTGACAAGCAGCAACAACAGTTTGACTGATCACCAAAAGACTGTGAGGGAAATGTGCTGATGCTCACGCAGACAGAATTTCTGCGTCTTTCTTTTTACGCTGCAAAAGCAAACTTAAATTCCCATTTTTCTACAATGCTGTTGTTGTCTAATCAGCATCTTGTAGCATTGTTGCCTGAAGTGTGTGGCATCTCGCCGTCTCAGCACACAGGCTCTCCTCAGCATACACAGCATTGCTTCGTATCTAATCGGCTAATTTTACTGTGCAGGAATAGAAAATACATCCTCCTCCCCTCTTGTGTCCTGAAGTGTGGCAGATAGCCTTTTCATGCAGTGTAGCCACAGCACTCTCCTCATTCATCAGCTTGTGTTTTTGCATTTTCAATTAATTGCCATAGTCTCAAGCAGCAACTCACCGCGCAGCCCCAGCTTTGTGTGTGACTTCTAATTGCAATCATTACGCAATGCATGTAACCCGCCTTCGAGTGTTCAATTGTGCACTGGGTTTAATTATGGGAATGGAGTTAAAGCATTACTCATCAGCCTAATAGAGCAGATATTGAAGCTGTTTGTTCTGAAACTGAATGAAGTGATGGTAGAATACACAGCTTGTAATTGCTCACAGTTGTTGTTGCAGAGTTACACATTTTACAAACAGTGGTGGCAAACCAAACACTTGTTTACTTTGTTGAAATTTGGAGATTCTGCTATGACACAATGAAACATTATAAATATCCACCTTTTGGTCGTATTTCGCTTTTTTTTTTCACCAAGATCGGCAAAATGCTTCCTTTTTACTTCGGTCAACTAAGGAGGTTTCGACATCCCTCTGCTTTTGTTTTTATGCATATGTCATAGATAAACTGATGCAATTTCTAGATCAGGGTAAAACATATTTATTGAGAATTTATTCAAACTAGTGCTGTCGTGTGATTCATTTTTTTGTCCAATTAAATAATCGTGACCTGTAATTAATTAATCTATTTTTATTTGTAGTTGTTTTTACCCTATAATAATTGCTGTAATAAGCCTCATTTTGAGATATGTAAATTTAAATTTTTGACATTGCGGCCTAATTAAAGATCAAATTACAACTGAAAAACTGGTTTTATGAAGTTTTCTTAATATAACAGACCTTTTACTTTTACGCCAACAAAGTTTTATTTTTATTTATTTTCAATCTCGGACAATTAGAAAAAAAAAACAGGACAACAAAACTTCAGGTCCAGAGTTCTTAAATTTTAACAAATAAAAACAGGAACACTTTTCTGAGCAATCCAAAAATATTGACCACAAACTTCTTATTAACACCAAAATACATGTTCCACATGCATCCGCCCTCCACGTAGCCCATTAATTTATGATAACGGACACCTTATTGTCATTATCCCTTACATAATGGATATATATTCATGTTACTTCTGTGAAGTACTACAAAGTTGCACATTGACGACGTCACAGCAGCACGGCGCATGCCAAATATGTACACTGGCAGCAAAAAAAGATTTTCAGCTTTTCGTTTTCAGCTGTCTCCAAATAAAATGTTTGTGCAAGGAAACAGTTGGACCTCTGTTTTGTTCATATCTGAGAACATGACAATAGTTATAGATTAAAAATGAAGAATATAAAAATGAAAAAGAAAAACGCGCTAATTTGTCTGTAACTAATTAATTGATAACATGATAATTTGACACCCCTGATTTAACTAAGACTTCATGACTGAATTTAATTGGAAAGTTACAAATACCCAGCAAGTGTTAGTCTATCAGTGTTAGTCTTTTACATGCTAAAAAAATACAAAGAAGCCTGACAACATTGAATGAATGAATGAATGAATGAATGAATGAATGAATGAATGAATGAATGAATGAATGAATGAATGAATGAATGAATGAATGAATGAATTTTTTAAAGACCCATTTTGAGGGGAAAAAATGTTTTTGTTGATGTTTTTAAAATGTTGTGGCATTTTCCTGATGAAGGGGAACAAAAATTGTGAAAATTGAGCTAAAAATTACATGTTGTTACTGTTTCTTTATTTAAATTGTTTTGAATCAGGAGCAGACAAAAAAATTGCAGTGTGAAATTATTTTTTTCCTTTAAACAGCATAACTATAATTAAAAGATCTCAAAAGATAATCGGAGTGAGAATTTGAAGTCTTAAGTTTCCACCATTAAGTGCAGTCTCTTGCATTTATGGTCCAGCACTACTGGTTTGTGACAGGTGTCCGTGAAGTGCCTTACCTGCAGAAGTATCCAGAATTAAATGTATAATTTTTAAAATATTTGAAAAACTGATATGTCCACTATAGAGGAGCCAAATGAATTGCCGGGTCTCAGGAGGATATAGAGATTTATTCAGAGTTTTCATATTAATTTAGATGCACATACTAAATCAGACCCACCGACTCTTATTTATCAATTTGCATGCGAACACATTCTCACCCAATAATAGATTTCCCTTCTTGCATGTGAGCGGTCAGGAACAAAGAGGCTGTTTGATGCAGGAATGATGAAAAAAGCAATTATTCTGTGTGGGACTCTGTACCTGGGGTTACAGCCTCGCCTCTGGAGTAAATAAGTCACTGCAAGCCTGTGTGCTCACGTCGCACATCTGAGGAAGGTACACACAGACATGCACACGCCACCAAGAGCACACCAGAAATTCAATCTCGCATCGTCCTGCAAATGTAGATCACACACATCTATGCCCTCTCATGCGCTCTCACTCCCCATCCTTCTTCCTGTCACACAGATAGCCATTGCTCTCCGGTAATGAAGCTCCGTGTGCTGCGTTCACACTTGACCACCGAGGCAATAATGCAAAAGCTGCAGCAGCAAGCCCTCCCTTCTCCTCAACTCACCTCCTCTTTCCCACCTTTTCCTTTACTTACAGATCATGTTTTTGTCGCAAACTCTTCTCTGCCGTCGCTCTGCTTAAGAATCCTCCACTGCAAAAGAGGCAAAGCCAGGAGGGAAAGAAAACAGGAAAACAGAAGGAAGACGGGGAGGTAACGTGTTGTCAGCGTAAAACTGGAGTCTGACATAAATCTTAAAATCCTATTTAAAGCTTTTCTTCATCAGGAGCTTTGATTTATTGGAGGGCTTCCCTTTCCATTTATCAAAATAAACCATGAGCTCAGGGTCATTGCGAGAAGTCAAATTAAACAAACAAAAGAGAGGCTGGAAAGAGGACCACCACGTCCTTCTGTCTTTGCTTCTCCTCCGTCAATCACCATCAGTGGCTCAATGAGGGACAGCAGAGGATAAGTCTGGGATCCAGAGCCGCAAAATTGCAGACAAGATGGGTGTTGGATCTACTCCACCAGGGAGAGCTTTGTAGAGAAGCTGGATAAATTTGTTTAGGGATCTCCAGAGTATCTGTTTCTGTGGAAGAAAAATCCACTCAATTAGATCTCTTTGCATTTCTTGGGTGTGTGTGCGCCCAAAGTGGAGGGGAAAGTGTGTACACACCCTTGCTAGTGAGGATGTGTGAATATGGTAATTGTTTCCAGCTCTTAAGTCTGTTTCATGTTTGGCTACCTTTTATGAATGCAGTCTCTACATGCCGAAAGTAGACTCTTTGATTGTGCACAAGACTTCTGTCAGTGTGAAATCACATTTAACTAACAGAGAAAGACCAAGACAACCAGAAAGCCATTTTTCTTGGCATTCAGTTGAAAGGAAAGCTCTCTCCAATGAGAAATAACCAAGTAAATGTTTGCCAGCTTCTTATTTGTTGTGGTGTGCAAGATGTATCCTCTTGTTAAATTGCAACTAGCTTTAATTTTGCTCAAAAGACATTTCTGTCTGATTATTCTTACTTAAGCTAAATAGGTTTAGAAACTCAATTAGATGTCACAGCATATAGGAAGGCATGAATTAAAGGAATATTTCAGAAATGTTTTACTGTTGTCTTTATACAGAAGATCAAGCAGATTTTGATTTGCAACCCAAACATAATCACTGTTGTTCTATCTTTTAATTAGGACCATTTTTATGTGATGTAAATAAAAGCATGAGCCCAATGGAATTACATTTATGTTGCTCTTGTACTATAAACTAATTGCACATAAACATTAAGTCTAAAAGATGCTTCTCTGCTCTTTATCTGATCATTCTACCTCCAAATTGCAAACTAATGAGGCATGCCATATCAGCTCAAATGAATTTTGTGGGGTATTTACTTTTAATCCACATGTTTTCTTTTGATAAATCTGAATTAAACTGCAAATCTACTGAGGTGAAGTCATCATTTAAAGGGGAATTTAGAAAAATTGCAATGAGACAACACTTTTGCCTTTTCCAATGCTGGCGTTAGCTTTTATGATTCAGTATATTCAATATTTGAATGTTATGTTGTGTTGTTTTTACAATATTTTAGTGTGTCTGTGAGTTGCAAATTGACTGTGGCTGCCTCTTGGCCTTGCAAAAGAGGTATTTAATGAATTTTCTGGAAAAATAAAAGGCTAAAAATGATAAATGCAACCCAAAGGCTGCCTCTGCAGTAAATCATTTTCATATAATGTTATGCAGGGTTACTAAGATGTTTTATATGGTATTTAGGGAATAATATGTTGATATGTAAGAAAAAAAATTAAACTCTTGTGTGCAATTCAACAGAAAATATAAAGTCGTAGCCTGATTTCTGGCGATTAACACAGTTTAAAAATTCTGCTATTTAAAAAGCTTGCTTAAATTGTGCAAATATAAAAAAGCTTCACAGATGGGTTTATGTCTAAAATAGCAAAAACATTTAACTAAATAGCTTCAAAAATGGGACTGACTGCATTTAGGATTTTTTTCCTAAACTCTTTTTTCTATTTAGTAAAAGTTTATAAATGCATTTATATAGATATATTTATCCATTGTTTTTTTTTATTTCCCTCTTTTGTACTTTCAGTTTTAAAAGATGTGGTTGTATCTAAGATTAAAAAAAATGCTGCAAATGCAGTAGGAACAAACTGGAACTTTTTTGAGAATATATTATTGTGTTGCTACTGAATGTGCGGTCTTCTTATCAGGAAAAACAACTATTTCACTTTGAGCAACTCAGTAAAACAAACAGGCTTTAGCCAGAGCTCAAACAGCAAAGAGAGGGTTAATGCATGACAAGCAATAAAGCTGGAAAGCCAAAAGAAAGAGATGGAAGGATGGTAGATGGGTCTTGACTGACGGTGGAAAGGAGGGCAAAAGATTTAAATTAAGCACTTAATAAAAAGCAAAAATTCTAAATTGGAATATTTTATTTTAAAGTTTTAACCACTGTGTGAAACCACTGGGTAAAACCTTCTTTTTTGAGCATCTTTCTCGGAAGAACAGAGTTCTTTGGCCAATATTTCACCTGAAGCGAGACACTGCATCGACCCAGCCCATCAGTCAGTAAAGACGTTAGGCAACGGATCTCTGCTCAGTGGGGAAAGGGTGAGAAGAGGTCACAACCTTGCTCGTCTTGACTTGACCACTGACCTCAAAGCGTGGTTTGGCGTGAGCCTGGCGTGGGGACGCCAGATTAATCGATAGCAGAAGCAGTGTGTAATAAAACAGGGGCTCCCCAGAGAGTTTCAGACAAGCTGTCTGTGTTCAGAATGAGAAGGCTGCCTGTCCATCATCTGATGTGGGTTTTCTACAGAAGCAGGCTTTTTCTTTACAGCCCGAAGACTAGAATATCATTTTATTATGATTTTTCAGCTATGTCTTATACTTGTACAAACATGTTCCATGTACTTTCATATGTTAATATCAAATAACTTCAAATTGGTTGTTAAAATGCTCCATTCACCCATTTTCCTTTACTTTCCCCTCTTTCACTGAGAGGTTAACAAGGATAATATCCTTCCTAAGAGACGACACTGGTGGAGATTATCTCAAGATTAGCACTGAGATCAATTCAAATGTTCTTTTATATGGAATGTGACAGCCAGGGGAAAAAAATCCAAGACAAGGATTGAGTTAAATCAAAACGCGGCAATTGAAGTGGAAACCATGTGCTTGACATTTATCACTTAACAAATTTTGGATGAACAACCAAGAAGCATAGACTGTCAATCTTTTCTTCCAACTGCTATCAAACGACGGTTTCTCGGTTGATTTGTCTTCACACTGACACTTTCTCAGCTACATTCCTCCCTGCAGTCGTCTATATTTTTCCACTGAAGACGCAGCGCTGCTTGTTTCATTTCCTACGCTCCTCCTGATCAAACCTGGGGTCCAGCCCTCCACCTCATCTTTTTCTGTCTCTCTGGCCACCTCTTCCTTCATCTATCTTTCATCTTGGTCTCATTGAGGTTTCTGGCAGGAGCAGGAATGTGGCAGGCGTGTGTCTGCCTTTTTAATGAGCCTAAAACATGGGGGGTCAGCTTATTATATAGATGAGAAAATCCGGGCGGGCCAAAAGGTGATGGACCTTGCTAATAAGGGCCCTTGCTCTTTCTCCACCCTCCCACTTCTGTTCGGTGTAACTCTTTTGTCATCTCTTCCTATTTTTTCTCCTGTTCCTGTCCTCCACCTATTGACAAGTTTCTCATTCTCCGCTCCCATCTGTGACTTCTTCCATGTTCTTCTGCTATTCCCCCTTTTTTCTTTACTTTCTCATCCCCATAGTTGTTTGCTGATCAATTGAAATCGTTTTATCAAAAGCAACATTTTTCCCATTAGATTTGGACACACCTTCTCATTCAAAGAGTTTTCTTTATTGTCATGACTATGAAAATTGCAGAGTCACACTGAAGGCATCAAAGCTGTGAATTAACACAATAATTTAAAAAGTTTGAAACAACTGAAAATATGTCATGTTGTAGGTTCTTCATGCATGCTATTCCAGCCGGTTTGCATTTAATTGGACCATCATTTATTTTTCAACATGGCAATGACCCCAAACACACCTCCAGGCTGTGTAAGGGCTATTTGAGGTCCCTGACCCTAACCCACACGCGTCTGGGGCGTCAAGTTTATTCAATTCACTTTTAATTTTATTTGTACAGCCCCAAATTTACAACAACAGTCGTCTCAATCGGCTTCGTTCCGGTAATTGTAAGGTAAACACACAACCAAAAAGGATCATAAATGCATAATATTCAATAGGATAATACTAAAACTTTAAGTAAACAGACTAAAAAAAACCGGAATTGCTGCCCTCAGACCCTCCTTCTTCCTTATAAACACATATGGAAAAGCGTCGAGCAGAGAATTTAACTGGCGTCAAAAGAGAGGCGTCCAACATGAATTTGATGTGCAAATTAGTTTTCCTTCAACATAATTTTTTTTCCGATTATACTTTGATTTTTGCACTTCATGGAGGGAGCAGAAAGTTTTACTTTAGGTAAACAAAAAGCTTTGATAGTTAAATATTTAGTCATCTTTAATGAATCCGTGAGGGTGTTATGAACAGACCTGGCTCAGTGTTAAGCAGCAGGGTAGCCCTCACCGACAGGGGACAGGGATTTGGGGTGGGGTTGCTCATTGAATAAAACTGTTAAACAAAGCTGTCTTGTTAGAGCTTTTTATGAACATTTGATCTTGTGAGCTTTTTTTGCAGACGTTTTTACAGTCTATCAGTCAAAAGCGCCCTGGGAGCCTTTGGTTAGCGGGTCAATTAAACTGATTAAACAGGAAGCCATTTATTGAACAGGTGATGTGAGATGCAGATTTCAGATGGCGTGCTGCTCCAAAGCCTGGCAAAAGCAAATGTCTCACGCAGGGAAGATTTGAAGGTGGCAGCTGCCAGAGGAACTTTTGAAGTTTGGGGAGCTGTAATATTTTAATGAACATACCTGCATCAATGTGGAACAGACTTTGCGTATCAAAAGCTATGAAAGCGCTTTCCTAATCCAGGACAAAACACTGTGATTATCCAGGCTTGCTACCAGACTGAAAAATTACAGGCAATAGAGGAAAAACACTAATTATTAGTAGAGACAAAGGAAATGTTAGCAGTTCTTAGCCATTCAAGTGTCTAATCACATTACACACACTACAGCAAGTTCAAATATTTGAGACAATTTATTGAAATTTTATTACAAAAGTGCTCCAGGCTGCTGTAATTACCTGATTGCCAGTGCCTGAGGTTTCTGCCTCCGAGGGATATTTAGTGTCATAGCTGAACTCGCAGCAAGAGGTGGTCCTGATGATTAGCTCCTGTTAGCGTCAGGTCTCATCCACTTTCCATTGTTATCCCTTAGCATTAGTTTAATGGCCCAGGAAACACAGATAATGACTCTCAGCACGGATTAGCATCTGCTGCTGCTGTTGCTGGACAGCGTGCACACGCATTTAAGTGGACACTTTCAGATACAGGCTGTGCATTTGCTCCTAATGGCACACATAGCTGCACACATGTTAAAAGGATATCATAGGTCAAGAAATAACTTTTTTTTCTATAACTGTGCTTAAAAAGGTCAAAGAAAAAACTCAAATATGAACTGCTAAAACACAATTTTGTGCTAATTTAATTTTTGGACCATTCTAAGCACACAGTTTGACCTTTTTAATAAAATGAAACTGCACAGTGTCTCAATGGATGCTAGCAATTTGCAGACAAATCCCAAATGTGAGGTTGTAGAAGACCCAATGTTTCATCTGTGATGTTTCCAGACAGTTAAACCGACAAAACAAATCAGCATGTGTTTTTCCTGAGCAGATTTCCATGTGCTGCTTGTTTGCACCCAGAACATTGAGTGTGTCTCCATGGTGGGTGTTTGCATCAATGCCGGCCCCTGTGTGCCGTCCCCCCTGTGGGGAGGTGGAGTGGGCTGGGGGGGGGGGAAGCTGTCTGAAGCCTGGATGTCTATGAAGAGGCCCCTTCATGTGCAGCTTACTGGTGATAGATTGTCACTTATGCTGCAGCTGACATCCAATCTGGCATCAGTGGTTTTCAAAGCCCTTACCTCAGTGTAGCCACAGGACCCCCCTCTGCTCAAACACAGAAATCCCATTTAGTGTCAGAGGGCAGTGAAACAAGACGGTGTCTGGGTATGTCTGAGTTTCTGAAGCTTTTGTGATAAGGCGCAAGTCTGACTGTTCCATTTTTCTCCTCCTGAAATTGTTTTTGTATTTTTTTTTCTTTCCAGCAACTGCAATCACAGTGTTCCTACCTCATCACCTTCTGTCTCTTGGCTGTTTTCACAAAAAGGCACCTGCTGAATTTTCCCCATTTGTTTGCAGTCTGAACAAGCTTTCATCCACATGCCCCCACCCTCCCCCATGTCTTGTCCTCACAATAACTTCTTCCAACCTAAGTCGCCCTGTTGCTTCCCTGCAGCAGAGCCTTTGTGTGACAGCAGGACCAAATCATGCACACGCTTGTTTAACATTCAGTCAGAAACTAGAAGCCCGACGTGACAACTCCTCTGGGACAGAAAACTGTCCAGCATGGCATTGTACATGTGCATTCATGTGTGGGAATATGTCTTTGACGTGTTGCTAATATTTGTGAGAGTGTAGCTTGAAACTTTTTTCAAACCATTGACCAGATGGTGCATAAAAACCAACTGAGCATCATTACAACTTTCCATCAGAAGAGACTTTACATAAATAATGGTTAGGCAAGACACAGCCTGTTCCAGATGCAGGACGAACATAAAAATTGGTTCACATTATGTATGAGTATTATCAGTTTACTTTACATTATTTATCTGATTTTCTGTTTTTGGCTGCCTCAATTATAATACGTTTCTGGGATCGTACACTTTAGATTACATTAGTGAATTATCACCAAGGTTCCTTTTCAATGAAACCAAGTTTTCTCATCTTAATGTGGAGCAGAACCTTCTTGTTTGGTTGCTTCAGAAGAGCTTTAGTATAGGCCCAAACAAGTACAATTCTTGTTGAGAACAAATGCCCTGATGCAAGTGTGCTTTTACACACCTGATGTGCAAAGACTTACTTTAATTTTGAACCTGAAGTAGCTGAAGTATTGACATTGTCACTAGTACAGTGAAATAAGAGAAGTCTTACCTAGTCTTTGCAACACTTAGACATTAAAACAATGCATGTTAGTGTGTCAGTATACTTTCTATTGTGGGATGGTAAAAAAAAAAAAAAGTTCCACAACTAAATTTTGACTTGCAGGCTAAAATCAGATGCAATGACATTGTGACAGTCAAAATAGGATAATTCTGCATATAGATTAAATGTGTTCCATATGTCTTTTGACACTTGAATTTTTGCACAGGTTCTGCATTTTGGACAAAAAAAGTTTGAATGTGTGCAGACTGAATTTCCAGTGTTTTCAAAGCTCTCTTATGCAGACTGTTCAAATCTGATTCTCCTTTGTGGGACCTTGATAACAGCATACCAGAAGCAGACATGTCCACGCAACATAATACCATACAAGCTCCAAAACATGCACTTCCTTAAAACCAAGATGACAGCTAATTATAAGACTTCATGGCATTTTAAGGAGAGGGTAAAAATGGTTTTTAATACCCTTTGCTATGTCCATTACAGAAGCTTCTTCACTTTTCCTCTTTTATGCCATAGTTTGAAGCTCACTTAAAAAGAAAATGCCAAAGAGACAAAAAAGTCAAAGCTTGGGATATTGTGTGCTTAAGAAGCAAGTGATAATGATGCTGCATTCAGCCACTAATGGATTTTTCAAAAAGCTTTTGTATGCCTAGAAACAGCTTGACCTTCTTTTCAGCATACCTTTTATCAGACAAAGTGTGTGCTGCATTTCTTACATTTCTTAAAAATGACCAGACTATTGCACGCGTCACCCTGATGATTTTCCTAGAACACTTCAGAAAAAGTCAAATTTCTGGTGGTTTATTTTTCAATGTTTCTCAGCTTTTCAGGTTTTTTTTTCTAGACTGAGTTGCTGTTTGTTTGTTTTTTGTTTTTAAATTACTGCAAACTGTTTGCTTGGCAGAAATTATTTCTGTCTCTGAAAACACAACTTTTGCTTTACAGAGTTTTGAAAGGTTTGGAGGCTGACAGTGTTATTATTCATCACGTTGATTGAGTCATCGTTTCTAAATCAGTCATATGCAAAAGGGGTGAATCAATATAACATAAAAATGCTGTCTTACATTAGTTAAAAACCCATTAATATTCTCAGAAATTAATTGAATGCATTTTTTTTATATTTGTGTAACCTGTATTGTCACACCAACCAGTATTGTCAATTTTTATCTCATTTAAACAAGTGTCATAAACCTGCTTCAGAATCCTCTAGTGATTGTTTTCATAGCTTTGATATGCAAGTGCTGCTTCGAGGAACAGTTACAAAATATGCAGTAATTTCTACCTATCTATGTTGTTTTTAAAAGGGTTCTTCAGTTTTGCATGCAAGACTGATGAAAAAAGTGTATTTTAAAGTTCTCTGTCTGTAAAATGTGACAACCTTAGTAAACTCCCAGAACAGGACTTCACAAAAACACCCCGTCCGATCATATTTTGATCCATTTTAAAAGCATTACTGATGGTCTTTTAATTATAAATATGCAGTTTTAAGGCAAAATAAAAACCTGTGACGTTTTCCAGGGACTGCTTTCTGCGGAGGGACAGTACTTCATTAAAAATTCCCTTTTAAATTTGTGGGCGGAACTGCTGGCGTAGAGCTACGGTCTATGGGAGCAAACCGTACCGACCCTTCCACTCTCCCCTCCAGAGGATGGAGCTTGTAACCTGCCAAACATATTTTCTACATCAAAAAGAAGTTTCATTTCAAATTGCATTTTTGGATTCACAACAATTTAAATAAAGAAATACTGAGAAAAATGCCACAAGAAGATGTTAAAAACGCTAAAAACACGATTTTTATCTGAGTGGGTCTTTAAGCTAAACCTTCACTGCTGTTTTTAACCACTTAGAAATCAATTCTCTACTGTTTGTCAGTATGCTGACAAGGCATAAACTGAGATGACAGACAAACCCTTGTTTTTTATTTTCGATGGCATGTTGCTTTTGTCCTCTGCAGGGTTACAGATTTGATTAAAGCTCTGGTTAATTGCAGCTACGAGAGTCTTGCTTTGCTCACGTGCACATTCTTGCAGAAGGAACCAATTTTAAAATCGGTTGGAACGTGTGAACATTGTTTTTGTGATTTTGCATGATACGTTGAGAACGATTAAAAAGATTCAATATTGCTTCTTTATCCTGTAGGAACACAGTCTGCTAGTTTGAAAAAGTCCAGTGTTTCAGTTCAGATGTGAAAAAAGCTACACATTTATCTGAAAAATGGACACCGCTATAAAACCCTCCCATTTGTCTGATGCCATTTCTGTTTTTCCGTAGATGTTGCTTGGACACAGGGAATCAGTAGAATGAGCCTCAAAAGCAGATTGAATGGTTTATGACAGACCTATTTGTTCTGAATAGAAAGCTTTTTTTTTTCAAAATTATATTTTCCATCCTAGAGTAAACCCATCACGAACACTTACATTGAACTTTCAGGCGAAATACGATATTTTAGTGAAAAGAATGAAAGCAGAGTGTGTGTGTTTGTGCGTATTATGTAGGTAATAAGGTTTTATAGACGCTTAAGCCTTCTAAGGTCTATGGTCTATGAAATTGGCCTTCTCCGGAAGGACCTCATCCTCGCACCACCTCAGGCGTGCAAACAATCACACACAGAACACATACAAGCAAATCCGCCATTCAGACATGAGTAGTCACACACCTGAGACTCGTCCTGGGATAACTGCTCGCCATTCGGCCCATCACTGCAGCAATAAAGACACCGTAGGCAGACAATCCCGGAGCATTGAATCCACTACTGTACCTGCCAAGCTCGGCAAGATACATCCACATTAATTGGATTAGCCGTGACAGTAATGCTCTATCAGGGCTCAATATCACAAATACACACTGGCCTAATAAAATGTGCGGGATAAAATGGGAGCTTTCACTATCATAACAAGATTAGAAGAGATTATGAGTGGCAGAATTAAGTGAGTGTGGGTGCCCCTTGACAGAAGGAGGAGACGGTTTTTGACCTCTGAGATTTGGACCGGCACCGCGCCTGGACAGTCAGACACAGTAATTAGCCTGCAGATGAAGCAACATCAGCAGACAGACTAATAATAGTGGCACCGCTATTAATTTCAAGAGTGATAACAGTTCTTCTAATTATGACAGTTGTAATCATAACGGTGTAAATCATGTTCCGAGTTAGCACTTTAATGTGTGAGTGTTTTGAGGAACGGGAAAATGACAGATTAATCAGAGGGCGTGTTTATGACTTAATGTCATCAGAGCCCTGTGTGTTTCCAATTCATTATCGTTTATGTAACACTGCTTCGTTTCGAGCTGTCTGTCTTGCCTTTGTTTGGCTTTCAGTCATGTCAAAAAAAAGAGAAAATCCTTCCACTCTAGAAAAATATTAAAACCACAGCTAATTATCAGGTGTTGAAATTATAAAGTTGAAACCGTAAACAGATGACATATCTAAATCAGAAATTTCCTGTCAAAACCTAGCGTCCAAAGATAAGATATTCTGATCAAAAATAGCTCGCTCCCTGTGCTAGAAAGCAATGCAAACTACTTCTCAAGTTTTTCTTATTGAAAATCTAACTTTCAGAATAAAACCTGTCTTAAAATTGCTATCAATAGAAAATATTTACATGGACTCAAACGGCTTTAAAAAAAAAAGTCATATAAAAACTAGGAAAAACATTAAAATTTGACCATCAAGGTCAACATATGAGACGCTGTTCTCAGGTGTGTGGAAAATCTCTAACTCCACTTTTATTAATAAAGAAAGGAAGATTAAAGACATAAAAACCTCACTCATACCACCAATGTAACACAATTACTAAACATGAATGTTCTCAGTCTTGAATATGTGTTCCGATATTCACCACTTATTTTTACAAAAAATTGTAATTTCACTGCTCTGTTTGGTCTTTTTTGTGATTCTTTACTCTAAATAAACTTCGAAAAACCAGGTACTTTGCCACCCCGACCTACCCCACAATTACTAGCATGATTGACACAGATAAAAAAAATCATCAATACAAGCTTCATACAGTGTTGCAAAAACAAAAAGCTGTATTTTTAAATGAAATCTTTAGCCCCTAAATGTTCGTATTTAAAATATTTTGGATTTTTCATTTTCATTTCATTTGCCTTCCACATGTTTCAATTGCCACCCTTCCCCAGTCCTCCCCCCTCATATAAAGCACAATAGCTCCAACGCTCATCCTTGATCTTGTTTGTACAATTAAACTTAAAAGAAAAAGTAGAAGAAAAAAAAATCACAGGATCTACGGCTTACTCTGCTTCGGCATCATAGTAAATGTTTTAAAGTTATAGGAAAATTGCATTTTTCTTCTATTTTGTGTGTTAATCTAAGTCTGATATTAAAGTGTAATACAATGAAAACGATTTGACTCAAAAACCTTATAGAATTATCATAAAATATTTTCTTCTTTTTTAAATTTTTTCAAAATAGATTACCGTACTAAATAGTTTTCCCTTCATCTTCTATGAACATTTAGTTATGTGCAGGGTCATGGAAACTAGCCCAGGGGTTCTTCCGGCCAAAGACAGTTCACCAGTTCATCACAAAGCCACACGCTCAAACACATTCAGTCATATTAGACCATTCAGAGTCCCCAATCAAGTTTGTTGTTTTTTTTGGACTTTGGAAGGAAGCTAGAATGCCATGGAAGAGGCTCCATGCAACCCTTTATACATTTTATTTTTATCAATCCTATATAAAACATGAATTTAAAGCCCAATTATATTTATTCTGTGTTATTAGCTTTATTTTTGAGGAACCGAAAACTCAAGTATGCACAACCATGTGACAGCATTGCACAGCAGCCCCACTCAGACTCCTCATCAAGGGACTCATTGTTTTCTTCAAGTATCAGTGACCCTCTGTTCCCCACCTGTTCCTCTGAGGAACGAAATGTTCCAATCTCCTGCACAGGATTTTTCTCCTAGCCAGCTCATTTTAACCAACTGACTTTTCCCCACTGCCTCTTCTCTTTGCTTGTTCTTCCATGCGTTCATGCTGTTATAGTTTAAAAAAGAAAATCTTCCCAGAAACATGGAAGCAGGTTGACGAAGCAAAAGAACACTTGTTTGCCTCATTCTGAAAAAAATGAGAAACATATTTTTGAAAATTGCGAATGTGTAAACCCAAAAAGTGTGTTGAATGGTTTAAATCTTGAGACGTTTTTATAAACGTAGTCCTTTCAGACTGACTTGAGTGATGTCAGAAGCACTGCTCTGCCTTTGGACTAAATTTATAATCCTACAGGAAACATGGGATAAATTTCATCTCTTTTTTGCAGCCCCAATAAGAGACTCAATTTCCTCCTTATTCAACTCCACCTCCTTCTTGATATAGTGGCTGGTGTCTCTGTTTTGACTGTCTGTCAATCAACCCAGAGTAACACGTGTTTGAGTTTTATTGCAGCAGATTTGGGAACCTCTGTTCACAATAGCCGCAGGCTTTTCCCCTCTGCTGCTCTGTGTGCAGCTGAATTCATTACCAGACACAGATTTGAAGCCTTCCTGCTGTAGGTGGCAGCATCTCTCATGCAGCTTCACTGCTGCAGCTGAAGTTTGCCTCGGGGACACAGTTCAGCGCCAGACTTTCTTTGCTTTGATTTCCAAGTGCAGATTTGCTCTGCTGTTGACCTGCTAGGCACTCCATGACAGATGCCTGGAATAAAACATCAATCTTGCAAAAAATAAAAAATACAAAGATGTTCCAGAAGTACGTGGAACATCAGCGCTTCAGCATAATGAGTGTTTTATTAAAGTTCAACTCAATTATTTTTTGATCTGTTGTAAAAGCTTTCCCAGTTTTTAATTATAATTTACGTAGATTTTAGCCAGAATGTTGTTTTATAAGACCCTGCAGCAGTAGTACTTTGGAAATTCCCTTTTTGAGTTTTAGACGGAACTGTTGGAGCGGAATAAGCCTGTACTCATTTCCCATCATCCCTTTGCGTACACACTTTCCTTCTAGCTTACAGCCCCTCACACCCCCAACCTAACATTACCAGTGCAACAAAAATGGCGAGCAATATTGGCTTATCCAGCTGTACAGTTTTGAGTCAGATACTAGCTCAGACACGAAAAACGAAGACGTACATGGATCGATTTGTGGAGCAGAGCAGGGAGCGGCCTGCCAATCAAAGTTAGTATTTAACTAACAATCTTTTTCAAACTTCGTTTTTTGGTCTTCTCCTGTTTCACCACCTTTTGAATAAAGGAAGACTCAGTAACACAGGTTAATCTTAATTTTCTTTAGATGCTCCAAAAACATGTTAAAAACACCAAATGTTTTCATCGATGTAAGTCCTTAAAAAAAAAAAGGCTCAATGAAAAGTTTAAAAAACATTAAATACCTGTTTGATGGCAGTCTTGCCCAAAAAAAGAGCAGGTCACAAACAAAAGCAGCATGAAGAAGAAGATAACCAAGCTAATAGAGGATGCAGATGAGGCCTCTGCAACACCTCAATATTTCACATTTTCCCACAGTGTTCTTGATTTGTGCTTCAGCTGTTTGCTCTGTGGGTTTCATTTCAACTTGAAATGTACCATCCTAACAAAATCTCTCCTTCTCTTCATCTCTTTGCTCTGCTGGATAGTCTATCTGCAGTCCCACTGTGGTGGAGTTTACCAGGGTTAAGTTTTAAGTGAACTGAAACCATCAATTCCAGGGATGACCTGCATGATGAACTATGTCTTGCTGGCTTTTACCCTACAGCCCTAGTCCCACTGACAATGGCATGGGCTTATACTGAGGTGTTTAAAGTGACCCACACCTGACATCTCACAACAACCTCCACTCTTGAAGGACAATCTGCTCTTTACAACAACATCGAACACCCAAAGGGCTGCTGCACGTCTGTGATATTTATTCAGAAAATCTTCTGCACCCCACACTCTGTGACTATTTTACAAGGGGGTGCAAACACAATAACTTGTTCAAGATTTTTTATTAACAAAATCATTGAGTATTGTAAAATAATTGTTTGTCATCCATGTTTTCATCTTTTGTGGATGCAGTAGTTTACCCATTTTTATTTTGATTTTTTTTCCGATACAGTTTTCTGGAAATTTTGCTGAATTAACCAGATGCCCTAAGGTGAAAACAAGTCCTGCGTTTTGTTTGTTTGTGTAATCATGACTAAATTGACACTTGTGGATTACACCGTGTTGCGTTCAGTGGGATTCCTCTGATTAAAATGGCTTCAAATTGACGTTCTACTACTTTCTGCCTGCGGAGGCGCAACTGGTGAATCTGGGGCCTAACTGCTCGTAATATGAGGACAATCATCATTTTGCTTAACCCATCAGACGCTCCTCACAGTAAGGCTCTGTAACCAGGCAATCTGTTTGTACTGACTACCAACTTTAAGGCCCACACTGTCAACCATCCCATTAACTGCAAATGGTCATGCCGGCCAATCATATTGCAACAATGATCCTTTAGAATTCCCCAGCCTGCACACAGAATCCACTGTGCTTCATCAGTATAGCTTGTGCTATGTGTTTGTGTGCGTGTTTATGTGTGCGCTGCTGATAAAATAGCCATCTGGCACAAACGGGCATCAGCGTCCCAGATGAAAGTAAGTGGTTGGCTTCAAATAGCAGCAGCATATAAATTGTAAAAGAAGGGGGCGCGTTTCTGCTTCTGAGTGACACTGCCAGCACTTACCTACAGAACCGGTCAATTACTTCCTTCTCTGAGGTTTAATTGGTTCCATCGTACTTGTCAGCTCTTTACATTAGATTTTTTTCCAATCCTTCTCCCATACGATAGTATCGAAAGTGGGTCAAGATGGAATAACGTCAGCTGCTTGTGTGTAGGTTATGATGGTAGAGAAGTGGAGGTAGAGAGATCTGCATCGTCTTTGATATGAGTGAGCCAGGCGCTCTGTTCATTAAGGTGCTCTTAAGGTTTTGAGTACAATCAAGTGATTCAGTGATAACAGTCTAGCCCTAATAGCTGATGGCAATTTAAGCGTTTCCTGACAATTTCTATCCATTACAAAAACCACTTCAAGAAATTGAAGGAATACAGTTGAAAACATTTATTACAATAGAAACCATCTATTTGAACTGCAACATTACTGTAACAGCTGCCTTTTTTTCTTTTATTTTATTTTTTGTAATCTATCATGGAAAACTAATGTACTGTATTTTCCGGTGTATAAGCCGCAGGAGACAAAAATTGCATAATACAGAAGAAAAATACATTAATAAGTCACTGGGAGTGTAAGTCGCACTTTTGGGAGGAAAGTGCAATGCTTCTGAACAAAAACTGGACAAAAAAGAGACTCATGCTTGGAAAAATACGGTAGGTTCAGTTCCAAACTGACCTTTATACAAAATCTGATTTGGTAAATATGACTCAGTGGTAGTGATTAACATGTTTCAACAGTAGATTACTTTTTAACTTTTGCTTTTTCAACTTGCAGCAACAGTCACTTTTACATCACAGCATTAAACCTGACTTCCAGAAAAAAAATCAGTTTCTTTTTAAATCCATCAATAGCTTCAATTTCCAGAAACCCACTCCTTCACATTTGGTATCATTGGAAAGCCCCAAATTTCCTCTGTATATGCAAAAAGGAGGCAATTCAGTGGGATGTAGCAGTTGGGAGATATTTTAGAAATGTCCTCCACAGAGGACAGAAGGGCGTTAAACAAATAAAATAAAAACCCAACAGAAAATCAGAGGATACTGAAGCTGAGTGAACGCAGAGGAGACTGGAATCCTTGATGCTCAGTTGTGTTATCTTAAATTTCTCTCTCCCATAAAATATGTGTTCCAAATTTACCTAAATCTTTGAGCACGATCAGATCTTTGTTTTCATTCTATAATACTGGATTTATTTTTCTGTATAGGTTTGAACTTTGATAGAGAGAAAAAGAAAAAAGAGAAAAACAAGAGAGAAAAGTGTAAACATTTTTATGTCTGTCTGAGAAAAGTCTGTAAAGTGTGTGGTGAGGAGTTTTGGGACCTTAAAAAATCTATAACTCTACTTCACAGATTTCAACCGTTGCGAGTTATTTTTAGAACGTAACCCTCGTGATAAACAAGGGGCCACTGGATGATTCTTCATGACCATCCATACGAAGAAAAAGAGTCCAGGCTTTCTCCATATAGCATGTAAACTGAGGCTTGTAGAGTCTAAGATGCTTTTAGATTTTTTCCAATATCACTGAGTATTGAATAAACTTTTTTTAGTTGAACTTTCGAGAAGGTCCATTTTTTTCTGCTCTGTTGTTTTATTTTTTGGTCATTTTTTTTCCCATGCAACTGTGTTTGCATGTGATTTTGCGCGTCTTTTTGTGTGTGCGCGTGTGTTTACCCCTACACATGCACTGGTGAGCTCAACTTGAAACCCCTCAGACACAAAGGAGGTAATATATGTATAGGAGGGCCTCTGTGTCCCAGTCTTATGGAAATATAGTCTAGCTCAGTGTCTCCAATGCTTCCTGGCAATGCCAGCTGCTAAACTCCAAATAGATCATTATGTGTCTGTAGATGGGAGGTCAAGAGACCCCTGATGGAAATTGGGCTGGGGGTAGGGAGCCATTATTTCGACTTGGATCCAGAGATACCTGCTCAGATAGGATACGCTCATTCTGCAAAGCACATACCTTAAAGATGCAGACATGTGCCTAAGAGAGCTTAATATGCAAAGATTGGACAGGGGATACACCAAGCAGAATAAGCATACATAATTTAGCGCATTAGATTAAATGTAAACGCTCCTGACTCAGAGATTTACCAACCCTTGACCTGAACTCAGCACCAGCCCCATACAATGGAGCTGCACCTCTATTCTCTTCCCTGACTTTTCTTATCTCCTGAGCTTAATCAAATTTCCAGCCAAATGTAAAGGCTGGCGCTAAAGGTTTTAGGTAGAGAGTGGTCATAGAGGACGAGTGGAATAATAGACACAACCATGCAGGTCCACTCTTCCGCGGTAAAGCATAGGTGTTATTATAGATGTGGACAGACGTACTCTATCAGCAGCCAGCGTTCAATTTGGCCGCTCATCTCCTGCATTAACACGCTCCGACAGTCCTCTCTAACCTTTTGCTATCTTTGGCTGTCAGCCCTCCCCTCCAGCCTTGTCCTCGTCTTTCCTGCTCCTGTCTAACACCACACCTCTTTTTATATGCTTTTCTTTCCATCTCTTCAATTCCTTCTCCTTCTATTCTTTCACGCGTGCCCTTTCTCTCTGCAGCCGTCTCCCACTCAGATCTACATATCTCCAGCAGTAATTGACATTTTCTATTTACCAGCCTCTTTCCTGTAGGCAGCCAGCCAGCGTCACCAAGGCAACTGCAAAAGGTCCCTGCGCCCGGAGAGAGACGGCGAGGGAAAGGGGGGAAATGACGAAGGAGTGTTTGGTTTGCTCCATAGCTGGCTTCTCCTCTCGTGTACACACACATCAACAAACCACTGACCTGACATGACCCTCAGCCGCCCACTCAGGGAATAGTTAATAAGCAAAAAATAATCATGAGAGGGGTGTTCAATAAGGGTATTTAAGCTAATTTGAGGAATAATGAGCATTTTATGATCCCCCCCGGGCAGAAAGTGTTGAAAAGAATGGTCATGAGCTCTTTGTACACACATCTAAATGCTGCAATATATTGTGTCCATGTGGATTACGATACAGGGGAATATCTGATATATAATGGTATTTTATGTTAATGTCAGGAGCACAAGAGCAACACAGCTTATAAAAGGATCCCAGATACATTTGCCTGACTGTCACATGAACAGATGTATTGTGTGGTCAGCTATTTCAGCTCTTTCCCCTCGCCTTGTTTGTCATCTGCATGACTGAGGTACACTCTCAGTTAATGTGTGACTCTAATTACAAACTAAATCTTTAAAAGCAACTTAGTCAACCAAAGAGAACCACAAAAAAAAACAACCTGAGACACATTTTCACGTCATTTTCCAGAGAAGAAGTGTTAGGGGTCATTTCACAGTACTACACATTACAAGCTTTTAGTTACCATACTTCTCTTTTGGTTGTCATACAGAAAAATGCCTTTCAGTGTAAACATGCTCTATCTATACAGGCAGTGAAAACGCTTGTCAGATTCACAAAACTGCATTTTGGTACAAAAGTTTAATTGTCAGTTAATGAAAGGTTTTCCTGAATTAATGACATGTTGGTTTAAATTGTCTCAAAATGTGCTGTCTGCATCTGTTCCTAATGACCTGCTAGCCAGTAAACGTGAAAGCAATAGAAAAGTGAATATCAATGTGAAGAGCAGGATAAAAAGTGCCTCTGCACCTCTTCGTTTTTGTTAGATGTGTGTAGCACAGAGTGCTGTCACCTCAAATCGTGTCCCTGGACCAAGTAATGAGAGCTCTGCAGAGAGACCTGTCACTTTTCTGTCATTTAATACTTTTTCTCTTCCTTTACTCATTCTTTTGTTTCCCCCCTCTGATTAGTTTCCTGCTGCTTGTAACCACGACCTTATTCATTCAGTCAGTATCTGAAGACCTTTGTTGAAAACTTGAATGCAGTACAGCTTGCTTGGCCCTATACCACAAAAGCGTTTGCATTCGATGTGTTGCTTCATTTTGCACTTTCTGGTTAAAAAATTGCTCCACAAACATGGAGAACACGTTTTCTTTTTGTTGCTAAAAACAAGGCATTACATTTTCTACAGAAAGCCTTGCAATGTTAAGACTTAAGTGGTTTGATTGGTTTGTATGTCACCAGTACTTTGCAGCTGAAAAACATCAACATTAAAGGGAAATAGGAAAAAGAATTCTCTGCTTACATTCAGCTTTTGAGCAATACGTTGATGGAAAATTGTGAATCCAAGATTCCAGGAACTTGCATTATGTGAAAATGCTGCAAAAGGTAAACTGCATCATTCTTAAATTGTTGAATTGATCTTTTTTACTCTCTATTAGTGTATTCTATCTGTCTATTAAGATGTATTGTTTCATCTGGTTTCTTAATAGGAATTCTATTCCTTTTACATTTTGTCTTAACTATAGTGTTTTCCTCAGAAGAATCCTCCACATCAGTGATTGACCCTTCTCTGTGAACAGTGGGATCTTTATGTTGGATAGATATGTAGATCTTTATTATGTTGTGTGTGAATGTGTGTTTGGGGGGGGGGGGGGGGGGGGCATTGTATGTGTTTTATAATTTTTCTCATCTTGATTTTTGTTTTCAAAGTTGGACAATGTTTTCAAGTGAAGCACTTTGAGCCACAAGAGTCAGAAAAACACTCTACAAATAAAGTTTGATTTGATTGTTAAAACATCAATGTAACCTCAACGATCCAGAATAGATTCAGCAGTCAGTCTTAGTTAAATAACACTGACTGTGAGATAACGATGAAGGCAGGATGTATTATATGATCCAATGAGTTTTATCTAGATGATTTGAAATCAGTCTTGAGCTCTCTGGACTGCAATCACCTTGGCAGGATGTGTCACCATGGTAGTCTGACCTTTCCAAAAATGGGAAATTAAACGGAGCAAACAAGCTGGGCATAGAAAGTCAAAGTTTTAACACCGGAGAGAAAAGAGACTGAGGCACTTTCTTAACAAGCCCCCTGTGTTTACTTTATGAAATGTGCCTGGTTCAAAGTGATTTTCTTTATAAGAGCTTTAAGCAAAAGGATTAGTGATTTAACACAGAATTTCTATATTAATGTAGTATAAAGACACAGGGCTCAATAAATACTGATTCTGCAAATGGCAGTTGGGTTAACATTACATCATTTAAAAACTCTATGAGGAAAAAAAAATTCAAAATAAAGCATCACCGGTGTTCCAGTTTTTGCACCAGCCGCTTCTATGCAAGTCTGTTTTTCTGGATAAACATCACAATAAATTGTTTGAGTTCGACTATTAGATGTTTAGGTGACATCTGTGACCTTCGGGAGGCACCTTGTATCAAGCCCCCTCTGAAAGCTGGTACTATTTATTTTGGAGTACAGGTTCACATGTCTAACTAATATAATAAAATCCTTCTATGTTTCATGAAGCTACATAGGTTATGGCAGTGAAGTGTACATATAGTCTGTCTATTATTCTTATCTAATCCGTTGTCATCTTTTCCCTTTCAAGATTAATTTCAGAGGAAGATTTAGATATCAATGAACTAAATAAAACTAATATTCTGAAAGAATATTTAATTATTCATTTTCAGAAAAAAAGGGTAAATCATCAAACCAAACAAACAAATCAGATCCTCTAGCTGTTGAAAAGTTGGCAGAGCAGCAATAAGTTGACCTCATAGAGTTTCCATAAATTGCCTAAATTCTTCGGTTTGTCTTATTCATTTTCTAAACTGCAGCTATGGAAGAGTTTAGAAAGGATTCGGGAATGATGCTCAATTTATTCAACATGCAAAGACACAGATGCAAACTTGGTCTGAGTCTTCTTTTCTTTTCGGCTCTTGCCTTCGGGGGTCGCCACAGCGAATCAGCTTCCTCCATCTAACCCTGTCTTCTGCATCCTCTCCTCAAACACCAGCGACCTTCATGTCCTCGTTCACTGTATCCATTAACCTCCTCTTTGGTCTTCCTCCAGACATCTTCCCTGGCAGCTCCAGATTCAACATCCTTCTACCAATATATTCAAGATACACACCTGATCTGAGTGAACTTGAAAAATGCATCTACCTATTGTGTGATCATGAAACTAAGAGTCATTCATAGATCCTTAGTATGTCAAACTCACAGCCGAGAGTAAATTTTGTTTGCTCCTTTTTAAATGATGAGAGTCACAATCAGTAGCTCTATTTTTCTTTCTTCCGTGAATGATTTCCTTTGTCTGTTGCATCTTGTTGCATCTTGCATGTGGTTCCTCACATGTGCATTTCCAAATTTCATCCCTCTTCTTAATGAGCTGCTACACCATTTCAATTAAAGTGTCACCTGTCAGTCAGACAGCTAGGTGACGCCGTGTTAAGGTCGAGCTGACACAGGGGATCTCAAACCAAACCACCAGTGGATTTAATTTCAATCATCTCTGCAGCGCGATTCAGAACTTGGGGACTGGGACATTCCCCCAGCTTCCCTCAGATGCACAATCCTGCAGCGGTGTACTACCACTACTACCCCCCCCCCCCCCCCACCTCCCAACACACACATTCACACACACGTCGCTTCACTTTAATTAGCTACGGATTAAATTAAAAGCTATATGTTGGCCTTAATTGATTTATCTTGAGACAGGGTCTATAATTACAGGTTCTCAATGGAGAGATCTACCCTGTGAAGCAAGAGGCTTCCTCTGCTTCATTGTCTGGCTTTGTGTGTGTGTTTGTGTGCTGTCAGTTTGTTGTTTGTTGTCTGTGCGTGTGTATGATCATCACCACAGGCATAATAAGCATTGTGTGAGCTGGACAGAGGTTAGTGCACACACACCACTCACTGAACGAGGAAATAAAAGATGATGCAAATAGATGTCGTCTCGCCATAATGAAACACAATTACAGCTTTATTAGAAGATGTAATTGCTTTGTTGGAGCATCTCAATTTGTCCTTGTTGTGGGCCGTTTACTCCTGCCATTATACATTGTTCACGCTCATTCATACTTGACCTGCTATGTAATATGTGAGACCTCCCTTCAGGTATTGTTCTGCAAACAGGGAGAGTTGTCTTTGTTGTTCTTGTGGAGAAAAAAAGGCAGTCAATGGTAGTTAGCCATGAAATTGTTGGTTTTTTTCCGTTGTTTTTCCTGCTTCATTTCTCAGTTTGCGTGCATGTTCGTATATCAAGCTTTCAGCACATCTTAAGTCAGTGCCAGATTGTGGGTTTTGTGCAACTTTATACTTGGCTTATTTGTTTCTTAAACTTGTAACAGCTGTGCTGATTTCCTTCGTTTGTCAGTGAACACATCTTAGGACAGACAAGTAAATAAGGTTCTTCTTTCTTTTGTTTTTATCGTAATGCTCATGATGATCATTATCTTGTCATTGGTTCTGAGTTTTGTTAAGTTTTGTGCCATAAACTTTGGTTTTGCGTGTTGCTGCGGCTCTTTATTGTGAAGAAGTCTTCTGCTGGAGCCTGTGTGGAAACCCCACAGTCTGCTGGAAGATGCCTTTGTGGTCAAAAAATGACGATGGAGCCAAAAGAGAAATTTTGACAAAGGATTTGCAGTCTTGACTGGTAGTCAAATCTAAATGTCTCTTATGTCATCTCTGGAAAGGAAATAGATTTACATGCACACTATGATCTCATGTCCTGAAAAAGAAAACT
The DNA here is from genome assembly GCF_053564925.1 of Oryzias latipes. Lineage (NCBI taxonomy): Eukaryota > Metazoa > Chordata > Actinopteri > Beloniformes > Adrianichthyidae > Oryzias > Oryzias latipes. Next base: position 33,982,260 of record NC_136237.1, on the reverse strand, counting down.
GTCCTGTTACCAGTCTTTTTTTTTGTTGGGATAAGTTATACTTAGGCAAGAATGCAGTTTTATTTGAATATTCTAAATGTATTAGAAGAAGCAAATGTGGTTTGTTTGGTCAACTTACAAAGTTAGCTTAGTAAAAACTTCTCTCTAAGTTAAATCTGTGAAAGCTGCTTGACCAGGCTCCCCTTAAGTGGTACGCTAACAAGAAACAATGGTCCATTTAGAACGAGTGTAGTTAATAAATTGTGATGCAAAATAACAAATGCAAGATGAAACCCTTGTATAAGTGGAAAGTTGTTAAGATAACAAAAAAATCTGAATCAGTATAAAATTCTCTTTGTGTAATATGCAAATAAGCTCATTAACACACAAGCAGACCCCCCTTTTTCTTGCAACATACAAACAGATAATTAATAACATCAGCGTATCCTAAATTCCAGAGAAAATAATTGTGACCGAAGACTAACTTAGCTTTGGAACCCAAGAAAAAAAGGGGAAAATGGTGGTGTGTCTATGGATGCTCATACATCTGTGCTGTTTTTTGATAAAGCTTAACCAGGGTCCTGCAGCCTGAGGCTCCGGGGCCACACGTGGCTCTTTGACCCCTTCATTGTGGCTCTGTGGTTTAAGAAAAATTAATGCTTTTAATTTTGAAAAATAAGGTATTTTTCAGACTACACAGCAAAACAAAACAGTCAGATACAAAGTTAATACAAATTGTATTCAACTTGTTAAGAAACAGTTGAATCACAGAACGTATCAGTCCAGTCAGGCTTCTGACTGCAATAGCTGTAATGGTCCAACAATCCATCAACCGGTGCTGCTTTCTCCACCAGTGACAAACATGTTTTAGATTTTTGAACGTTGTGTACCACAGAAAATCAATTCTAGGTCAGTCAGCGCAACCAGAATTTGTACTTAAGGCGCACCGGAATAATAAGGTGAACTGTCTAATACTACCCTCAGCAAAAAGTAGTCTCTTTAAGCGTACAATAAGTATACTTAGTCTATACTAAAGGTGAGGCAGTATACTTGGAAGTTTACTTTCAAATAATATCTATATGTTGCAAACTTAAAATGGTCTAATTTACTCTGAAGAAGTATTCGGTTAGTATTCTTCATACATTACATGTACATGGTCCATAGTATACTTGCTATACTTGTACTCAAAGCATACTTAATACAATGCACTTCAAGTTTACAACTTTTTTGCTGAAGTTAAACAAAATTCAAGGATTTTGAGTATGCCACATGGCCACGAAAAAGATAAGGTTCATTTAATTAGATCAGATTCTGATTTCTGTAAAAAGAAAGAAAAAATAACATTTTGGACAACAAAAGTCATTTCCAGAAATCAAAATGAAATGTTAAAAAAATGAAATAAAAGGAGAAACCACAAAAGGTAAGGTCATCAGTAAACGGATGATGCTTGTCCATCATTTCAGCTGAAAGTTATTTATCATGAAGCAATACTGGATGTGCTCTTTAGCTCCATTGAAGACACATTTGAAATAATTTAGAGGTCAAACCTTACTTTTTTATTTGATAAATCCCAAGATTCATCATCCAATCAACCATGTCCCATAATACCTACCTTTTCCAGTTTTTAATTATGTTCCTTTTTTTATATTTCTTTGTATTTTATATTTTGGTTTTTGGAATTTTGTTGTAATTTCTAAAATGTGACGTTTTTTAATTTTGTATTATTTATTTTGATTTTCCAATTGTGGTTGTGATCTTTTATTAATTATGTTTTACTGACTGATTTGATTTGTTGGTGTGATTTGCACTTCAGGGCCACTGTTGATGATCCTATGGGACGCAGAGTATCTTTTATTTTGAAATTAAGTAATGTGAGCATCTGCCAAAAGTTATAAACTATTTCATATATCGTAAAAGATCTTTATGGCTTATTAATGCCAAAAAATAGTTTATTTACTGATAATAACCTGAATACAAATCAGTGTCTTATTGTTCTTAAGATTGAAGTTTTTTTTTTTTTTCTAAGTTGAAGATTTTATTTGGCTCCTACTGGGTTTAAGGGTTTCTAGACCCCTGCCATAAGTCTTCCAGCTGATCTAAATTAGAAAGAAAATAACATTATCCTAGTGTTACTTCTGACTGCATCATGGCCAAAAGCTGCCTGTCCCACAGTCATAACCTCACAAGAAAGCCTGAGACCTGAAATGCACCCCCTGGAGGGACGGGTTTGCAGTCTGACTTTCGTCTTCGTCTCAGGACATCAACAGAGTGGGAGTTATAAGGCGGCGGTAGGAGTAAGTGCAGTGAGGTGGAGGTTGAGGAAAAGGGTGAATCAGATGAGAGAACAAAGGAGAAGTCAGTGACTCCAGAGAAGAATGAATGAGAGGAAAAAAAGGAAGGAAGATGGATGGAGAGGGAAAATGAAGGATGGAGAGGCATGGCTCATCTGCCTCTGCTGTGAAATTGCCGGATTTCCTAGATCAGCCAACTGTGGAAGTGAATTTTTCCCCCAGCTTGTCTGCCTTTACCTCTTTCTCTGCACACACACCCTTTTTCCTCTCGTCTTTGAGACTCCCATCAAGTCTCTGCCACAGAGGGAAGGATTAAAGACCTATTCATCCTTTAAGTGGTGTTGTGATATCAGATTGTACTGTTCTGGCAGCACTTTTCCGAAGACCACATCATCAATTGCTGCCAATTTTTTCTGGTTTGTAAAAAATACATGAATTTATAGACAGAAACTTTTAAAAGCTGATAACATCAAGTCTGAAGTCTCAAACACTCAATAATTTCTGCATCAGCGTGCATGAGATCATTTTATTCCCATGTTTAACAAGAGGTGAATGCTGATACTCCCCAACTCATGTGCTTAAAAAACTACTAACAAGTCATTATGCTAAAAAAAAGCACCGAAAAAACAGAAATGTATGGAAGTGGTGAAGACAGCGCAGAGGATTGTGGGAGCTGAGCTGCCAGACCTAGACGCGGTGTACAAAGTGTCTAAAGTCTAAAGAGAAGAGCACGGGCCATCAGCATGGACAGCAGCAATCCTGGACATTCCTTGTTTTTGCCGCTGCAATCGGGCAAGAGGTACCGGGTTTTAAAAACAAGGACAATTAGACTGGAGCTGTAGTCCCCATCACCCCCCCCACACACACACACACTTTCCATCTCCCACTGACTTAAATGTTAGTCATCTCAGACATCCTTCAGTACAACACACTACTAAAGCTGTTTGTTTATCATGACATTTTTATTTAAAACTTCTTAATGTATTTTCTGATTTTTATATTCTGATATTGGTTTTCATTAATTGTTTACTTCTTCTTTTTGACTGAGTGCCAGAATTTCACTTTAGAAATACAATGACAATAAAAATCTTTGAATCTTTGAAGTTGAAAAATCTGTGAAAAAATAAAAAAAGCATGAACTGAATCAGAGCCAAAGGAGAAAAACATTCATTACTTCTTAAGAATGAACTCCTGGCCTTTAAACTGAGTCACGATTTGCTTCAAGAGGTTCAGAAATGAAACAAAAAAGGTTTTAATGAAAGATGCTGAGTTGACCCTTTATTTGACAGTTGGACACCTAAAGTACACGTGCTAGTTATTCATATTTTATTTGAGAAATGTAACCAATACTGTAAGGCTTTTTAGTTTGCAAAAATAATGTGGTTTTCACAAAACAAATTTTTTAGATTTATCTAGAGACAAAGGCTAGCCAGAATCACCAGTCTGGCTAGCCTTTTTCTCTAGCCAGAATCACCATTGAATAAAAATTTTTTTTTAAAACACAGAGAAAGATCTTTAAAATACATAGTTTCTGTGTCCATTCTTTTCATGCATCTTTCAGAACAAATACATTTTTTGTCAATAATAGTCAGGGTTAATGTTTATCCTTTTTGGATTTTGAATTGATGTCATAGTTTTCTGTTCACTGTCATTTTCGTTAATTTTTATGTTCTGTTTGTTTTGTGCATATTAATTGTTTTCTTTCATTTAAAAAGTATTTCTTCCATTCATGACATTTCTACATGGTGTAGTCTTTACTTTCCAGAATCTGTTACTCTTCTTTGTTCCTGGACACATCCTTTTTGATCAAAATCCATTTCTCTTTACATAAAAAAAGCTTCAAGTTAAAAAAAAAACACAAACAAGCTAAAAGAAATGTCACAAACAAGCAAAACAATGATCACTTGATCACCAGTGTAGCGACATAGACAACATTTACTCACACACAAACACTGTCACAGTAGATGGAGCCCACAGAGCAAAGTTGATTAACCGTTTTCGCTTTATATCTGGTAGCTGTCGAAACTCAAAGCAAGCGGGCCATTTTGATTACAATTGCCATTTTCCATCCATCAATCTCTGTCTTCTCCTGGAATGATGGAGCTTCCACTACAGCATTAGACCCCGTCCTGCGCTAAGTGACCTATGATTAATTGCACATTATTAACTTAACTAAGAATTTTCTCCAGATACATAGGCGTCGATAATGTCGGATTCCTTTTTCAATAGGCCACCTCTGACAGTATTCATAATGTACCACTTACTGTGATTTCTCCCTAATGTAGCCCCTCTTTGTGAAATTTCTTGTAATATAAGGGAGGATGGGAATGGGCCAAGAGACAGTCTGATGAGAACTGGGATTGTTCTCCATTGGTTTGTTAGCTCACAGTCACAGCCATTGGGGTGTTGGAAAAGTGTGAAATCCTTTATTTTTATTTTATTTTTTTAGAATTGAGTAGAATGGTGGGTTTAGGTAATTCAAAACCAGTTTTGCTGGTATTTCAGTGTAGTTCACCTTTTTATTTAAGGACCCACTTAAGACAAGAAAAAAAATTTTTTGTGTGTATTTAACATGCTCTTGTGGCACTAATGATAACAGACACACTGTATATACAAAAAAATTAAGCTTAAAATCGCATTTCTGAGTATTTCTTGATTTAAATTGTTAAGAATCGAGAGAAGACAAAAAAAATGCTGTATGAAAAAGCTTGTAGCAGTGACGTAGAAGCTACTACAACAAGCCACAAGCTCCCTGCTCCACTCCATTCTGATGCATCTCCTTCTAGACAAATAGATCCCTGTATGTCTGTGTTTTCCTTGTCTGAGCTGGCATCTGTCTCAAAACTGTAAGGCTGGATAGCTCTGATATTGCTTGCCATTTTTGTTGTACCGCCAGGTGCAAGGTGCTGTAAGCTGGAGGGAGAGATGTTCTAAACAAAGGGATGACCGGAAATAAGGTGAAGGCTTATTATGTGCTAAAGGTCCCGCCCACAACTCAAAGGGGGAATTTTTTAAAAACTACTGCCACTCTGCAGGAAATACGTCCTAGTAAAAGCACAGTTTTTTTTTTTTTTTATTTTGCCTAAAAACAGCATTTTCATAATTAAAAGGCCACAAGGAACTCGTTGAAAATTGCTCAAAAGATGGAGTGCGACTTTAAAGATTAACACTTGACTTAGACTTTGTCAATCTAGCCACAGGGGTTGCAATCTAGCCACAGGGGTTGAATCTAGCCACAGGGGTTGCAAGCCAGTTGCCTCTGTGCCGGTCCCAAGCCCGGATAAATAGAGAGGGTTGCGTCAGGAAGGGCATCCGGCGTAAAAATTGCCAAAATAACCATGCGAATCATCCACAACACTTTAGACATACCGGATCGGTCGAGGCCCGGGTTAACAACGACCGCCACCGATGCTGTTAACCTACAGGGTGTCGGTGGAAATTTGACTACTGTTGGTCGAAGAAAGAGGGGAGGCAGAAGGGCCCGTGGCCAGAGAGAGAAGGGAAAAGGCAGGAACATAGGTTTGAGAATAGGGACTCTTAACGTTGGCACAATGACAGGGAAAGGCAGAGAGCTGGCAGACATGATGGAGAGAAGGAAGGTAGATGTACTGTGTGTGCAGGAGACAAGGTGGAAGGGCAGCAAGGCACGTAGTATTGGAGGAGGATACAAACTGTTCTATCATGGTGTTGATAGGAAGAGAAACGGGGTAGGAGTGATTCTGAAGGGGGAGTTTGTAAACAGGGTTCTAGAGGTGAAAAGAGTCTCAGACAGGATGATGAGCTTAAAGTTAGAAATCGAAGGGGTGATGGTGAATGTAGTCAGTGGGTATGCGCCACAGGTTGGCTGTGAGTTAGAAGTGAAGGAGAGATTCTGGAGTGAGTTGGATGAGGTCATACAGAGTTTCCCCAGAGGAGAGAGAGTTGTTATTGGAGCAGACTTTAATGGGCATGTTGGTGAGGGCAATAGAGGTGATGAGGAGGTGATGGGCAGGTTTGGTGTGAAGGAAAGGAATCTGGAGGGACAGATGGTGGTGGACTTTGCGAAGAGGATGGAAATGGCTGTAGTCAACACTTACTTCCAGAAGAGAGAGGAACATAGAGTGACATACAGAAGTGGAGGTAGGAGTACCCAGGTGGACTACATCCTATGTAGACGAGGTCATTTGAGAGAGGTTATTGACTGCAAAGTGGTGGTAGGAGAGAGTGTAGCCAGACAGCACCGCATGGTGGTGTGTAAGATGACTCTGGAGGTCAGGAAGAAGAAGAGAGGGAAAACAGAAAAGAAGACCAAGTGGTGGAAGCTACAGAATGAAGAAACTTGTGAGGAATTTAGGCAGAAGTTGAGACAGGGTCTGGGTGGTCAGGATGAGCTTCCAGATGACTGGGAAACTACAGCAGAAATTATCAGGGAAACAGGTAGGAAGGTGCTAGGTGTGTCATCTGGAAAGAGGAAAGACGGTAAAGAGACTTGGTGGTGGAATGAGGAAGTACAGGAATGCGTCCAGAGGAAGAGGTTGGCTAAAAAGAAGTGGGATGTAGAAAGGACTGAGGAAGGTAGACAGGAGTACAAGGAAGCGCAGCGTAGAGTGAAGAGAGAGGTGGCAAAGGCCAAACAGAAGGCTTACGATGAGCTATATGACAGGTTAGACACAAAGGAAGGAGAGAAGGACTTGTACAGGCTAGCCAGACAGAGAGACAGAGATGGGAAGGACGTGCAACAGATAAGGGTGATTAAGGACAGAGATGGAAAGGTGCTAACAACCCAGGAGAGTGTACAGAAAAGATGGAAGGAGTATTTTGAGGAGCTGATGAACGAGGAAAATGACAGGGAAAGAAGGGAGGAAGATGTGGTTGTTGTGGAGCAGGAAGTAGCAGAGATTGGAAAGGATGAGGTTAGGAAGGCTCTGAAAAGGATGAAGAGCGGAAAGGCCGTTGGTCCTGATGACGTTCCTGTGGAGGTATGGAAGTGCTTAGGAGAGACAGCAGTGGAATTTCTAACAAGGTTGTTCAATAGGATTTTAGAGAGTGAGAAGATGCCTGAGGAATGGAGGAGAAGCGTTCTGGTTCCGATCTTTAAGAACAAGGGTGATACGCAGAACTGCAGCAACTATAGAGGAATAAAGTTGATGAGCCACACAATGAAGCTGTGGGAAAGAGTAGTGGAAGCCAGGCTTAGGAAGAAGGTGGAGATCTGTGAGCAGCAGTATGGTTTCATGCCCCGTAAGAGCACCACTGATACCATTTTTGCTTTGAGAATGTTGATGGAAAAGTACAGAGAAGGTCAGAAGGAGCTGCATTGTGTGTTCGTAGATTTAGAGAAGGCGTATGACAGGGTGCCGAGGGAGGAGCTGTGGTACTGTATGAGGTCGTCTGGAGTGGCAGAGAAGTATGTCAGAGTAGTTCAGGACATGTATGAGAGAAGTATGACGGTGGTGAGATGTGCTGTAGGTCAGACAGAGGAGTTCAAGGTGGAGGTGGGACTACACCAAGGATCAGCTTTGAGTCCTTTTTTGTTTGCTATGCTGATGGACAGGCTGACAGACGAGGTAAGACAGGAATCTCCCTGGACAATGATGTTTGCAGATGACATTGTAATTTGCAGTGAGAGTAGAGAGCAGGTGGAGGAAAAGCTAGAGAGGTGGAGGTTTGCTCTGGAAAGAAGAGGCATGAAGGTCAGTCGTAGTAAGACAGAATACATGTGTCTGAACGAGAGGGATCAAGGTAGAAGCGTTAGGTTACAGGGGGCTGAGGTGAAGAAGGTGCAGGAGTTTAAGTACTTGGGGTCAACAGTTCAGTGTGATGGGGAGTGTGGAAAAGAGGTGAAGAGGCGAGTGCAGGCAGGTTGGAGCGGTTGGAGGAAAGTGTCAGGAGTGTTGTGTGACAGAAGAGTGCCAGCAAGACTCAAAGGAAAGGTGTACAAGACAGTGGTGAGACCAGCTCTGCTCTATGGGTTAGAGACGGTAGCAGTGAGACAGAGACAAGAGGCTGAGATGGAGGTAGCGGAGATGAAGATGTTGAGGTTCTCCTTAGGAGTGACCAGGTTAGACAGGATAAGGAACGAGTACATCAGAGGGACGGCTCATGTTGCCTGTGTTAGCGACAAAGTCAGAGAAGCCAGACTGAGATGGTTTGGACATGTTCAGAGGAGGGATAGTGGATATATTGGTAGAAGGATGTTGGAGATGGAGCTGCCTGGCAGGAGGGCAAGAGGACGGCCAAAGAGGAGATACATGGATGTCTTAACAGAGGACATGAAGTTGGCTAATGTTAGGGTAGAAGATGTCCATGATAGAGTGAGGTGGAAAAGGATGATTCGCTGTGGCGACCCCTGATGGGAAAAGCCGAAAGAGAAAGAAGAAGAAGAAGAAGACTTGACTTAGACTTTGTCGATAAAGTAAACTATAGTTTACTTAACTTACTTAAAGTAAACTATAGTTTACTTTACTATATACTTTACTACTATAGTAGTGTTATATCTTTTAAGAACTGAAAATCTTTATACTTTTATGGATTAATATTATTTTCCAAATGCAGATCTGATGCGATTGTATTTTTTGGCTCACTGACCACAAATAAGGGTACAACCTAAATGTAAATATTTAAAGACCTTCTCCAATCATCTGTTGATTTATTCTAAAATTGTACCCAGTGGTCTTTTCATTTTGATTATGCAATTTTTAATCAAAATGTTTTTTTTAATTAAATCTGTCATTTTCTTGGTCATAGAAACAGCAAACAACATTAGTGTTATCTGCTCCTGAAAATTTGAATAAAGAAATAATCAGAATTGCAATTTTAAACTTAATTTGCTTTTGTCCTCCATCATCAGAAAAAGGCCACAGGAACATGTTAAAAACACTACTTCATGAAAAATGAAAACTGTTAGAACCTTCTAAGTGTTTCGTAAGCAGCTTAGTAGCAGCATTCAGTGCCACTTGACAGTTTAAGGATACAGTACTCACAGAAGTGAAAAGGGATTTAAATAATCAAGATGCGATCAAATAAAAGCAGGGGAAGCCTTTGCAAATAAAACAGGATTAATTTCAGAAAAATTGCTTAAAAAGATAAACCAAGCCTTTATGATGTGGGTTAAACCTTGGCTCACATAAAAACAAAATCAGTAGAACATTTGACATATCTTCAACATTAGAAAACATCTTTAATAAAACATTTGTAGACATACTTGAAAGCATACTTTGCTTTTCTGCAACTGCAAATCACCACCAACACCAACTGAACACAGTCCAATGGACCTAAATACTTATATCTGCTGTTGGTCAGACACCCATATGTTCAAATGAAAGGTGTGCACAAGAGGGAGTTCATCTCTGGGATCTACAACCCATCTGTCTGGCACCAGCTCTTTAATTCCACCTCTGTCTCCGTCAGGTGTGCTTGAGAGTGCATTTGCTTTAGTTTAAATGGGGTTTGGGTGTGTGCATGCATGTGTTTTGAAAACAGCAGAGTTCATCTTCGGTGTCCACATGATATGGTGCAAACAAACTTGCATTGTACATGTGGCCTCAGCCTCCGCTGCGGTACGACTATAAGCAACGCGCAGCTACAAAGGGACAACCCCGGCCACCTGCCTGCCAGCGCAAATCCCACTGCTTTTACCAATTAATACCAGAGATGAGGTTCGCTGCATGGGAGCTGCCTGCAGGAAGAAAGGAAAAAAAGGGGAGTGGAAAGACATATTACTTAGAAGTGTAGTAACTATACTGCAATGTGTGCAAATTGTCACTTATGACCGCTGAAATAGTCAGATTCACAGCAGGCGGCAGCGGTAATAATGCCCTGTTGACATTAGCCCAGGTGGGATTATGACAGTGTTGAATCATCACCTCCTAATTGCCACTTGCATTGTTGTGTAATTAATGCTTAATTAGGACGTTTGCTACAGTCAGGGATGGCGATGGGTAGAGGGGTGTCACATGCACTATAAACAAACGATCCCTTGCAAATGCAAATGCGGCCGTGTTTTTCTTCCCTTTTTTCCTTCCTTCAGTCCTGCTGTCATCATGATAAAGTTCCCAGCATATCGAGGCATCGATCTTAAGCTGCATATGAATGCTCAGGGACTTAATGGGGATGTGGTTTCTCTTCTTTTCATGATGCTGTGATCCAAGTTTAGCTGCTATTTGGTGTCTTTGCTTTTTTCCTTTCTCTGTCTACCTTTTCTTTTATATTATCTGGGTTATCCATAGATGAGAGAAATGGAGGGGTGGATGGAGGATACAGTAGTGGCAAATAGGGCTGTGTGTTTACAGAGGAGGGAAACAGAGTTGGGGGAGGAGAGGCAAGAGGAGGAAGAGAGAGGAGAGAAAAGAAGAGAGCATGAAGTGTGCAGCTGGAAAAGGCAGAGAGGAGTGGAGGCGTGAAATTGGCACTGCATCGTCCGCCACCCACAACCTCCCCCTTCGTCTCAACCTACTGCCCTCATGCCCCCTCCGCTGTGTTCCTCTAGAGCAGGGGTTGTATCTGCTTGACCACAGCATGTTTTCAAATGTGTGCACTTGTGTGCCCATACCATAGGGAACTCCAAGGAGGCCGGTCATGGGTTGCCAGTTTAGACAATGAAAGGGCAGTAATAGCCGTGAGGGCAAGGTACAGAAGGGGGGGGGGGGACAGATCAGTTGACCCTTAAAGTCCAAAATTAATTACTGTCCACACAAAAAGTCATAAATATTGACTAATCTTAAGTGATCATCGAAAATCCCAAACAATGTGTATCTACTTATAAAACTTGTCTATTTTAACAAACAGCTACAATAGCAATATTTTTCTAAGACATTTTATTCAAAGGTTTTGGGATTCCAACAAAGTTGTATTCCTACTTACTGACAATAGGATGTTTAAGGTTGTTTTTTTTTTTTTACAAAGACGCACATATTTTTCTTTTCCCTCTCGGATAGCCTTGTTAATCAGTGTCATAGTAAATTAGAGGCCCAGAGTGTGACGGAGGGGGGCATAATAAGCTCATCAGGTCAGTGAGGGGGTTTTCTCTTCTGCCGTGTTGCTCTCATCTCAGGTGATTAAAGCAGAAGACACAACTGCTCAGTCTTCTGTGAACCTTCCATTGTTGCTTCCATTAACTGCTGTGCTGGAGAACCTGTTCTGGTGTTGACATCAACCAAAGAAAGCCAGTATGAAGCTAATTAACTGTGGCGGGAGTTCATTTGGCAAAAGGAATGGGGCTGGGGGGGGGGGGGGGGTTCTCATGAATAACAGATAAGAGAGGATCAGAAAAAAGCAAAAGTGATATTTTGTATGAGACGGGTCTGCCCAAAGAGGTGATGATATACACTAGAGTTAAATATATTTGTTAAAAGAGCAAGGGTCAAATAAAAGCGTGAACCCTTATGTTATTGAGATCAACCTTGACATAGAACATTCAAGTGTTTTCTAATTGACTGCAAGTCAAAGAAACACAAAACTCTTGACATGAATCACTTAATTTTTTTATGATCTTCTTAGCTTTTTTTTATCTATTTAAACAAATCAATTATTTACAAAGTTCTAAGAAAAATAGTGTTATTTTTAGGGTTGCATCAGTAGTTAGCATCAATTGGTAAAAGTAAATAAAATGTGGCTTTCCAAGCGCTGCAGGTAGGATTGATCTTCTGCAGCATTTCCGACATCTTTTCAAGCTACCAGGCTTAGTACCAGCTAAATTACATATGTGGGTCTGGTGCTGTCCTAAAAGACGAAAGGGAAGCAGATCTGTCTTTCACAGTCCTGAATGACATTGTACAATAATAAAAATCCTTTGTCCTTTTTTTTTGACATTCTTTTATCTTTCTGTTCACCCATGCGGATTTGCCCTCTACATCATCAGGAAGATCTGACTTTTCAAATTGTGTTCTCCTTGTGCAGACACTTGTCATCTCTGGCTTGATTTTTACAATGCACTTCCAGGGCTATCAGCCAGCACAATCAAACCTCTTCCAATGATCCAAAATGCAACTCTGCACCTCATTTGAATCAGTTGAAAAGGACATGTGCCACACTACAGCATGTGATGTCTGCAATGACTTGGTGTCCTGATTTAAAGCCTTGACAGTTGCTCACAAAGTGGTCACCTCATTGTCACCTTCCTGTAGTTGCCATTGCAAATGGTGGCCCCTTTAACCAACACGAAACCAGAGGGTATATTTCAGGTCTGCGGTTTTACGTTGTCAGACAGAATGTCAACCTTGCACCCAGTAACACAAGAAGCTGTTGAAGACCTCTGACTCTGCTTCCTCTGCACTTTAGAAAAATAGACTTCTTATCTGACAAGTCTAAAAGCCTAATTTTTTTTTCTAATGGCACCGCACTTCTACTTTGTGTTTAGCGACTTGCTTGCTTTGTGCTTTCTCACTAAAAAGGCGCTTTGGATAAAAGCATCTGCCAAATGACTAAGTGTAAATATTGAGTGCCTTTCTTGGAGCAGACAGGAGTTGAGGAATTTTCAGTTTTGAGAATTAAAGATGAAACTCTAATGGGGAGCAAGGTTAACTGCTTCTCAGAATGCTGGCTGTATAAAAGAAAGAAGACAATCCTCATGAAAACTGTAGAGGTCTAGTGGAATGCTATCCTGCTGATTTTTACGCTTGTGCTACAGTTATTTGCTTTGCAAATATTTTTTATATAAGAACCCACGTTGCTTTGCAACACTGCATGCTCAATGTTTTTGTACACAACATAACTTTAATTGTGTCTGGTAATGTATTTAATATTGGTACTTACAGATAGCATGGGATTTTCTCGTAAAAAGTCGAACTATGTATAAATCACACCAAGTCAAATGTAAATTAGCTTGCAGACCACTCAGCCTTCTTGTTTTGGAAATGCCAAAGAGGTTTGACTCAGATAACAGCTAAGTGAGCCAGGTTACATCCCTGTTCAGTTTTATCTGGATGTCTAACACACACAGTTGGATGTGTGTAAAAGTGGAACAACAACCTGAGGAGACACAAAAACCCTTTTGCTGCATTCACACCGCCTCGGGCAAGGCGTGTTCAAGCGGCTACTTCCGGTGAAAAGTCTGTGTAAAGATGCATAAATGCACTTTTTAAGTTTCTGCGTTCAAAACTGTTATTAATGCGTCACTATGCAACTTTCTTTTTGTTTTTGGGCTCTACAGACAAAACACACAACCATTGAACGCATGATGAAAGTTAAACTACGTCAGACTATGACCAACCAGTGACTCATATTTTGGAGTGACCTATGGATAGCATTCCTTCTAGGTCACAGAAGTGCCAACTATTTGAAAATTGATCATGGAGGAGAAATTAATAATTGCAGTTTGTGCCTGGACAGAATTATGAAACCAAGGCCGAATCCTAATTCTTCCCCTATCCCTCCGGCTTCTCCCTATCTCTCCAATTTTAGAAGCATTTTGAGGGATAAGGATGTTTTTCGAAGGGGTAATCCGCGTCGCCCCTATCAATTTTTTTCATGTGCATGTGCTCTAAAACACAGATGTTTACATATGAATGCAAATAATGACTTTTTTGTTTTTGACCTTTTACAGTTATAAAACTGATGTTGCTATGCATTTTCCAAGTGCTGGCAAAAAATAAATAAATAAATAAAAAAGACACTATTTTTCTATAACTCTCCATTTGGAGGGCTAAATGTAGGGGTTGGGGAGGAATTTCGGTTTCGGTCTAAGTCAGTCATATCGTATCGGAACAGAACTGTGAAAGAAAAAGTCTGGAGCAACAAAACAGTAGCATAAGAAACTTGAGAAGAGGCCTCTTTCTGCTTGTCCAGTATGAATACCATGGGCTAAATGCATTTAAGAACCCTCGTTCAGCGAGTTCTGGAAAGCATGTCACATGTCCGGTGTGTCCATGGCTTTACTTTCAAAAGGAGGAGTTACTTCAGTTGCCCCAGTGTAGGCCCACTGTGGTAAACCATTGACTGTATATGAGAACTGGACCAAACAAGGGTGGCATCACCCATAGAAAATGGCTTACTGCCTGCCCCAACCAAATTAAGTCAATTCCGTGGCCACGTTGGAGCCAGACAACGTCATTTAGCAGTGATTGTCTTTATTTTTTTCTTTTCAGTAAGTTTTTATGAAGTTATTTATTGCTGGCACATACATTTATGTTGCATTGCAATTTCTATGGTCTTTAAAACCGCTTACTATGGTAACAATGCCATTATGTTTTTATTGTTTTCATAGAAAATAATGAATAATTGAAAGGGTTCTTTTGTGACTCACCGATCTGGTGATTAAAATGGAAGCTGCGCTTTAAAGGCAGAAATGTTTCACATCCTTATGCATTTATGCAAGTGGGGGTCTCACCATATTTGCATGCATTTCTATGCAGACTTATGCTGCCCTCCTTTTTTTCTGTGTTGTGTTTTTGCATCAGACAAAGATGAGGCGCTAACTTTCCAGTGCTGCTTTCGGCAGCCGAAAAAGCAGGTCTCTTCATTGTTATCTCGTCCTTCTCTTTCATCCCTTGCTCTGTGCTCAAAAGAAGGAAAGTAATTCCAGCCAGGTTCTACTTAACGCCTTCAATTTGTCTTGTGCTGTTCCAATCCCTGCCCTCCCTCCTCCTCTCCCCTCTCCCTTTCCACTGCCTCCCTCCCTGTGAATGTCTCCCTCCATCCATCTATCTTTCTGTCTGTTTGTCACTCGCAATCTTTCTCTCCTTTCTTCCCATCTTTCTCTATCACTCTCTCTAAGCGATGGCTTTCCCTGTCTCTCAAGGTGATGGAGGCGGGTGTGTGTGGGTCTCAGAGAGCACGCCTCGGGGATTATACAGCCG
This sequence comes from Oryzias latipes, assembly GCF_053564925.1. Lineage (NCBI taxonomy): Eukaryota > Metazoa > Chordata > Actinopteri > Beloniformes > Adrianichthyidae > Oryzias > Oryzias latipes. Next base: position 33,967,217 of record NC_136237.1, on the reverse strand, counting down.
CTTGCATGAAAGATTCATGATTCACATGACTGTGTGCCTGTGTGAGTGTGTGTTAGAGAATTTGTGTGTGTTTCCTAATGCTCAGGCACTGACTGGAAAAAGGGAACAAGGAGAGACTGAGGGAAAAGAAAAGAGGATGGGGGATGGAGGGTACTGAATGTGAGACAAATTGATGGTCCACAGCAGGGCTAACTCACCATGGTGAGATTAGACCATTGGCTTCTTTGCACATTTCAAGACACCGTTTTCCTGTGGCCAACCTCATAGAAATGGTCGGCAGTAGAACTCTTGAAAACAGAAATATGGAAAAGGGTACCGATCCATCAAAAACACCATGCATCAAAGTTTGGTAAGATGAATTATCAAAATGATGTGCGATGGGTGTTGAGGTTTTAGTTTCAGATCATCTCAGGATGTGGACTGGACTTCCAAAAACCAGATCCAAACACAAGTGCCAATTAATTACATTTAAAGTCCCACTCTGATCGTTATTTGATCTATTGTAAAAGCATTCCCATGGTTGTTTTAACCATGATTATGTCTAGGCAAAATCAAAAAACCTGTCGTTTTCTAGGATATAGTTTCTGCAGAGCGGCAGTGGTTCATTAGAAATTTGTCTCTGATTTGTGGGTGGAACCGTTGAGGCAGAGTAAGCCTTCTTCAGTTTCCCATCATCCCTTTGTTTATACTCTCTCCTGCTAGCCCCTCACACCCCCAACCTACAGTACAGGTGCCACAAAAATGTTGAATAATATCAGAGCCATCTGGCCGTATAGTTTAGAGCCAGGTGCCAGCTCAGACAAGGAATACGAAGACAGACATGGATCTAGGCGTCTACAAGTGGATGCATCACAATGGAGTGGAGCAGGGAGCTTGTGCCTTGACGTTGTAGGTTCCACAGCACACCCAAAAGCTTTTTCTAACTGCATTTTTCCAACAGTAATATTTTCATTGGAGTAGGTCTTTAAAGATATATAAACATAGTATATTCCACATTGACATAGTCAAACCTGCCTCAAAGATCATATCGGGCCATCAACAAACACAGACCCCTATGACTAAGCCATGGTTTCTTGGACAGTCTAACAGTTCAATTACAGTGAAAGTCTGATGCAGATGTGGTCTTCTCATATTCTTTTAAGGATCATTACCCTCTCATTGAACATAAAGAGACATACACTGCTTTTATGGTAGTTTTTTCCAACGGCTTGCTGTGATTTGACACTTATTACCAGCAGGACGTTTGCTACAAAATAAAGAACAACGTCTCAAAAGGGGGCCATCGTACCAGATCAGTGTTTATTTTACACTCAAGTGCTAAAAAACACAATGCAGCAATGCTTCGTTTCATTCAACTCCCAATCATTTTCAATGTCACAGAACTGGGTTTCTATGTCTAGCTTTCTGTGAAGAGCTCTCTAATAACTCTTGTGCATTTCCTGCTCTTATTTCAGGTTCTACACTACAAAGATGTGCAGCTGCCATTTACCACACAGATACAAAAAGTCCCATGTGGATCCACTGTTGAGTCACTCTTTTTTCATATAAAACAGTGTTGGAGTTCAGGCTGAAAATAGCACAGGGTTGAAAACCATGTATGGGTTTTGGGTGTGTGGGTGTATCGCTACAGGTTCTGCTGAGAGGGGATGCAATTCCAAGTTTCTGATTTAGTAATTAAGCTCCATCCACCAGAACACGGAGATACAGGTTTATTACACAAAAATGGGATGTACCTTACAAGTCCCAGTGGCATTAGCAAAGAATCCAGTGGTCTTGAGTTGGATTGCATCAGTATTACTTGTGTTTTTTTAGCATTGATTAGGCTAGATTGGTCATATGTTTTCTACATGTCAACACTAAACGCAGATGGGCAAATACCTTTTTTTTTTTTTTGCTTTAAAGAAGGCCTACCATCTCAACTAACCACTTTCTTTAGGCATGCAGTAATTGGAAAAAAAAGTGGTGGGGGGGGGGGGGTATAGCTTTTCTCAGAGGCTTCCACCTAAAGTTGACTGCTGTGTCACATGATAGGACAGCTATATTGACATGAAAAAATAAAAAAACTTTGTGTGTGAGATACAGTGACACCATCATGTTTAAACATTTTGTGCCTAAATATTTCACAATGAATAGTTCAGGGTCAACAGCTCAGTTGTAGGAAGATGAAATATTCTTGTAAACATTTTTGAGAGGTAGGTTTAGATGTTTACAGTTTAAAAAACATATAACTGTACATTTGCTGTTATTTGTAAGATCTCAAACCAATTAGCAAGGCCATATATAGTCATGGGCAAGGGAGGGGCAATGCCCCCCTGAATACTGTCACTGCTCCCCCAACGTGATGGTCCACTGTCAGATAAATGCATCTAGACATTAAAGAAAAACAAAATAAGAAACGACAAACCACAAATAGAATCAAGTTTCTTATCCACAAGGGAGAAAAAGCATGTGTGACAGAAGGTGTCCACCACCCTTCTCTTCTCAAAATGTCTGCTTCTCCCATGCACCTTTTATTAAGAACACAAGTAGGAGGTTACAATTTCCAAACAAAGAGAAAAGTTTATTACGGGGTGTCATATAATGAACCATTTGGGAGGATTCTCAGTTCAACAGTATTCCTTATCAGCTAAGGACAGTGTGTCGTAAAACCTCTCATCCTAGCTGGGGATGAAAATTTAATGAACAAACACACAAAGTTGTTTCTAAAAAGGTAAAAAGGTCAATCTGGGTTAAAATTTTAAAATACATTTAGACATATACATTTAAACAATGATAATAATAAAGCAATTTCCTTCACATCCACAAAGTTCCAAAATCTGAGGATGTGAAATTTACTAAAAATAACAACAAAACACACAAATAAATAATGAAAATACAAAAACAAACCAAAAAACATAAGGATGTACATTGACTGTATAAGACAACTGGACTAATTGACTCCTCCCCCTTCCTATTCCAAATAGGAAGTTCCCGCTGGTCCCATAGAGCCAAAATCCCATAGACTTTTAAGAAAAGGACAGCTATTACTCAGTCATTACATCTGTCCTGTTCTTGCTAGTCCTTCATTTTTTTCATAATAATTTGCTGTATTGGAAGTTTTTCCCGTTATAAACTGGCCCATCAGATGCCTCAAAAGAAACAGGTGGTCTTAGGTAGAATGTTTGAAGCATTTGATTGACAGATTCTCCTGAGCTTGCCTTCAGTGGAAGGGGTGTGGTCTTCTTCCTGATTGGAGAGAGTGGTTGCCGTAATCAATCACTGCTTACCAATGACATCTGGTTCCGACATAATGACGGCCGTATCACGGAAAAAAGGCAGCTGAAATGACTTTGTTTCGTTGGAACTGAAGCAACTAATTTTATATGGGTGACATCACACTCGCTTGGTCAGTTCTTTTTGTATTCAAAGGCATGGACAGATGAATAAATAGACAAATCTAAACAGGAAAAAAAAATCAGCCTTAACAGAGCAAGAAAAACAGTGTCCTACTTGTGCCAGTCCGAAGCTGGTAAATGGAAAGATTAGGGTAATGAAGAGCATTCAACATAAAATTTATAATGAATCTCAAACAGATCAAAGGGAAAAGAGATATATCGATAGATAAAATGGATATATGATGATAAAATGGTTTTCTAAGCACTCTAGGGCCTTGAAGAAATGTGACACCTTAAACTCTCACCACACACCCAGACTTTGCCCCCTGATATTTACCAGCACCCCCCAGGTCTGCCACTTGTGTTACAGCCATTTTTGTGACAGTTTAGATTTGAGAATGTATTGTAAAAGTGGGATATGGAAGTTGATGGATGATGGCTCAAGGACAAAAATGTCCTTGAATAAGAGATAAGAAATCTTTATTAAGAAGGAAATATACACTACTAAGACATATACCTTGTTGAATTTTAGCTACCAATTATACATGGTTAAAATACTTTGACGAATGTCAGGTTTCATGTTTGTTTTTTTGTTTTGAAGGTTAACATTTTGAATGTTTTCTGCAAAAAAGTAATCTTTTTTCTTCTTTAATAGGGACAGAAGAGCGGACAAAACAAATGAAAAAGGAATGTCAAAAAGGGGGGGGGGGGTTAGCTGAGTAAAGTTGTTAGATAGCAGACAGGAAGGAATCTGAGATGTTATGAGAGACAGATAGAAAAAAGGGGGGAAGTGGGGGTGGGGGACTCGGAGGTAGAGCATTATCTTGCCATTACACCCCCCACCCAACAGCGAATGGATGAGGCTGAGTACCCACTATTCCAGTGACCTTGGAGGTCACTTGGAGGAAAGCAGCATTAATCAAACTGAAACTCAGGCTCAGGCGAATGATAGCAGGCAGTAATGCACACAACAACACATCCCCTACCCACAAACCAGTACCCCCATATCACATGCATATTTATCTTCCTTCACATTTATTTGCATCGCTCCTCTTATTTTTTCCTTCTCGTCTCTTCTGTCCCCCACACTGCCCTTCCTTCTCTTTCTCACTCCTTCCCTCTGGATCCTCAGCCACACACAGCAAATTAACCCATCTACACTCTGTGTTAATGAACTTCTAAATATCAGTTCTTGCCTGCAGATGTGTTGCCGACATTCACATTGAAAGTGCTAAAGCTGCCCTCGGGCCACTTTCAGATGTATGGAAATGGGTTAATTTGACTCACATTGACAGCTTTTAGATGTCAGTGACTGGCAGGAACATACATGCAAGGAAATGTATGTATACCCCTTTTTTTTTTCGTTTGTGGTCACCTGAATATGATTAAATCTTAAGGCAGTGTGCTCAATGTCCTTCATTTTTATATGGCAGCAAAAGTACAAGTACCACTTAACTACAACCTATTTTAAATGCAGCATTAAGCTCCTTCATACAGCAATTCAACCATTCTCTCTCCATGCTCACCTCATCTTGCCCAGGGTCACTAGGGGTGGGGGATAGGGGTGGGGGGTCTGTCCCAGCTGTCATGGGGGGAGGCGGGGCACACAATGGACAGATAGCAAGCTTATTTCAAAGGCCACTGAGAAAAATAACAGTACACGCCACGCCTTCATGCAATAAAGTTCCCTTTTACTTCAGGACTACAGAAAGTCATGCGATAGACTGACAAGTGTGTGCTCCGCCCTTATCCTAACGTAACTCAGATGGGCTCCCAAAAAAACTATGTTTAATTTGATGAAAAAATGTAGAGACAATTCTCACCTAATGTCTGGGCAATGAAAAGATTGACATGTTCGTCCAAAGAAAGGTGAGTTCTGTTAGGATTTACTTCCAAGTGGCAGACCAGGTATACCTTTTTTGAGTTTAAGTCAGCTTTTACATTTCAAATGAAGAAGACTAAACAAACAGCCCAGTATAAAAATGTCCTTGAAATCTCTAAAAATATCTGTATTGTGGGAAGCGAGCACCAGAGTGGCGTTTGTATGCGCATGATGAACATGCAAGCTCTGCAAAAGAAAGGCACCAACCATTAGAATTCACGCAAGAACCTCCTCACTACAGCTACATGCAGCCATCCATCCATCTCATGGAATATAAAGTCAACAAGTGTGTACATGCTGTGGTTCAGTGTGTCAATCGCTACAAGCTGATCAATACACTCAGACTCCTCACTGAAAGAGGGGTATACTTGTGTTTGTGTTTGTGTAATTTCGTGCGGGAGCTGGGGGATGGTTGTAGCAGCCTGGGTTAATCTACCAGCGCTTGTCTGCTGATGATAGTATTGATCTGATGAAGACCATCTGAAGGTCAGGATATCATGCCTTTGTTTGGGCAACCTTGATGCTGATGCATGACTGTCCTTTTCCCTGCTTGTTCACAACAGCTTACAGGATCATCAGAAATCACAGCAGAAACAGAGCCAAAAAAAAGATAAAATGATTCTCCAGGTTTGAGTTTTCCAGATTTGTGATTGGGATGAACTATATATTCATCAAAATTATTATATATTCATATCCCCAATGTTCTCAGTTACATATGAACTTTTGTGGTTATCACCGGAGAAGTAGGATTTTTGGTAGAAAAAAATATGATGGCATGTTGTTATGTCATGAATGACACCTTTACTACCAATCCTTTCCAATGGGTCATAATCATTACTTCGAAAATGGCGGAACAGAAGCTTGGCCTGTTAGCACTTAATTATTAATTTAAAACCCACAAAGTCAATCAATTAAGCTTAAGTGTGCAATAAATCTGATTAACCAGTCAGATCCCAAAACACTATAAAATCCATGCAGGTCTTATGTGCTGGTAATGAGTTTGTAACCAAGTAGGGGAGGTGGATAAGTGAGGGTGCTCACCCACAAAAACACATTAAAAAACCCAGTCCACCAAGGAGGCCGATGCATTTTTTAACCCCCACCCCCCAGTGATAATTTGATGTATTAGCAATGGGGGATGAAAGATAAGAAGGGCTTAATGTATGCTAATATTAAGGTCTGAAGCTTGCAACAAAATAAAGCAAGGTCATCAAGAAGAAGCTCACGTGTAATTAATAGATGAATTCATTACAAAAACAATGACTCAGTTCAAAAACACCCATTAACAAGATAAGGCATTAGGAATGAAAATAGAATTATTAATGTACTGAGAGCAAGGGCTACTAAACTTAACCTCTAGCTACTGAGTGTAGTTGGTTTGAGAGCCACCGCCTGCATTATTCCTCATTATTTTCTGAGACACCCGCTCACTGATGCTGTCCCTGCCTTCCTCCCCCCTTCCTCCATCCCAGCCTCCACCTCTCCACTCTCTTTCGCTGGCCTTTACCTGCTTCTTTGTCTCAAGGGAAATTACCACAGCACAGAAACACTGTTCTCCTGCACTGCAACGCTTCACTCTGCTCCCTCCTCCCATGCAGAAACGCTCACATGGACTCTTACAAATGCACTACTATTTAGTACTGTGGATGCACTCGCAAACAAGCACTTTAACATAAATGCACTCCTTGTAGCTAAACACAGTTTCTGCTTGCTTCTGTACTTACCCGTTTGTTGGTAATAGACACACACTGCAGTACATGCAGGATAAGAAGCATTTGCCAAAGTCTGTGTTGCACCGCATGTAGTAAATTATCCAACAGTTTGTTTTTGTTTCATGCATGAATGTATATTCAGCTCCTTACCCAATGGCTTGCCTATGCCAGACATCTTCTATACACGGTAATTGACTGTTTAGTCTTCATGAGGGTTAATGAAAAGGATTCCTCCTCCTTTCCTGGATGTCTTTGCCTTGAGCTACTTATAGTTTGTCTTATCTCTCATTGCAACACTGCAGACCTTGAAGATGAGCAATGAGCAACTCAGTAGGGTTTTACCCACAGTGCGCTGTTATTTAAAGGATAGGCACTTCAATCACGATGCTAATCAGTGAGAAAAACTCCCAACGAATGTTTCAGCTGCTCTGGTCTTACTTGCAGATTGTTCCTTTATAACACAAGTGGGGGGGCTTTTATTTGATCTGCAGTTTGGGAAGGATTTGAACCTCAACCCAAATTATCCTCATGATACTTTTTTTCAAGACGTGTATTTGGATCTATCATTCTAAGTAAAGTGGCATTGTTGTTTTGATTACTGACACGCACACAAACCAGACTGTGGATGACGATAGCTTATTCATAATAAAGAAAAGACACCCAAACCCCATCAGGCATTGATGGTTTAGTGTGTCTCAATGGGAAAAAACACTGTTTTTTTAAGTGCAGAGTTGAGGGAGTGAAGATTTAATGTAGGTTCATGATGCTCTTAGTCCTCTCAGATCCTATATGTAGGGTTAATTAGGTTTACAGTATAATCATGTGTAAAGACATGTAGGAGTGCTTTATATAGCTGACAGAGGCAACAAGAAGACTCAACACTTGAAATGAATTTGATCTTGTTAATTTACTTGCATATCATTATCAATGAAGCAGATTTCAAAACGCAACAAAACGTATATGTAAATATCTGTTGTAATCTGTTTATGTAATCTTCCTGCCTCAACTAATAGGTTGGATTTTAGTAGCTCTGCTGTGCAATGCTCTGTCTCTTGGGGAACATGTTTAAATGCTAATATGTAGCCACAGAGAAGATGCATTAATTATGCATGTAGTCACGTAACATTTAGGCTAGAGTGAATATTTGCAATGTACGTACAAAACGAACTGAAAGTTTGCTGTGTGAATTTCCTCTGTCTATGTGGATGTGAGTGTGCAAACTCTTGCAGTGCAATTGAAATGAAAACCTTATGTGGACAGGCAGCTCATGATTGGACTGGCATTAAAACAAAAGGCAGAGAAGCTCAGTGGGGGGAGAGGAGTGAGCCAAAGTCTGAGGAGAGAATTGCCTTCACTGCAGTTCTCCAGCTTTGGTCTGAGTTTGTTTCTTCATCCGAATGTCAGGCAAACCTTTCCCATTTACTCATCCCTGTCAGCAGTCTGGTTAAATGTGAATGCAATTAGGGAAATTGGTCAAGTCAAAAACATCTCAAAGACACCTAAAAGTAGAAGATGTGATGAGCTGGAGAGTAGCACGTGTGCACGTGTAGAGGATGTGCGCACACACACACAATTATATATTGCTCAGGAGAACATGCAATCATTGCAATGTGTATTTTTTTTTTTTTTGCACATGCATATTTTTCTTTAATGGCCACACTTTTCTAAATCAATCATTGCTAATTCTTTGCCATTCCTAGATTAATTAGCATGTCCCTCATTGATTAATTATGAAGATATATAATTCTCTTTATTGAATGTCTCTAAAGCCATGATTGAATATTTATCAATTATTATAAAGCTTTTATGTAGACAAACTTCATCAGTTTTTAAAGACTTCATAGTTATGTACTCACTAAACCGAGCATTTTGCACTTGAGCTGCAGGATTGCTGGTTCTTAAGCAACCTACGCACTAGGCATTTGACGCACATTGAGGAACGCGTCAAAAGCACGTTTTTGATTGGGCGTTTAGCCAATGGTGTTCACACTTGTTTTGCTTTTTCTACTGATTGCTAGCACAGTACAGTTGAAAATACAGTTGACAGAGGTTAAGATATAGATGACAATTATGTCAGGAAAGTGGCCTTGGTTAATCTTTATTTGAAAAACAAACACAAGACATCGCCAGTTTTGCATTCACCAAATAAACCAAATCCATGCATCACTATCAAATACGAGTACCAGATTGGTCAAATTTTGACCTGGTTAAACTGGCAATGTGCATTCAATGTCCATATATTTTGTCCTTAGAGATCGAAAACAGCCATAAAAACTTGCATAGCTACACGTGAATGTGAGATTTTTAAACCCAGAATCCCAAAACAAGCATTTAAATGGACTTTTCATTGGAAGGGGCTGCTTGAACGCTCAATGCCAAGGGCGGTGTGAAGATATCGCATTAGAATTTCCAAAATAGAGCGAGAGGTAAAACCAGGTATCAAGCTTCAGCTATCAGACTATTCTTTTGTGAAAATAGCCTCACATTATTCCAAACCAATGTAGCCACATTTAAAACGTTCCTTTTTGACGAGTTCACTGGTTAGGTTAGCCTCGGTGAAATCACAAGTTAGGTTTTACTGCATGATAGACATCAAGCTCCAGGCTCCTGGGGGTCATTCAAGGATTCAATATGTGTTTTTCTTCTTACTACAGACTTTTATTGTCTGCTTTCTTTCATATTCATAAATGCTTAAGTTCATTGTCCTAAATTTCCTTTGAAACATGCAAAAGTAAGACAGTTGTGTTTTTTTAAAGAATTCTGAGGTTGAAACTACCAAGAAAGCGGCCTGGAGGAAGACCACAAAGGATGTTCATGGATGTAGTGAAGGAGGAGCTAAATGTGGTTGGTGTGAGTGAGGAGGATGCAGGGTAGAATAGGCTTAGATGTAGGCAGATGATTTGTTGTAGTGTCCCCTGAAGGGGGCAGCCGAAAAGGCAAAGAGATATACGTGTTTGTCCATCCTGTCTTCATTAACCCTAACTAGCCTTGGCAGATGGTTGCCCTGACTGAGTTAGATTCTGGTGGGTTTTTTTCTGTTAGTAGTAGTTTTTCCTTTCCACAGTTGCGCAATTGCATGTAAAGGCTACAGCGGATTATATAAAGATTCCTTCATCTCATTTGCTAGTCACCTTTAAGGCCTATTAGAATTTTTACTCTTTGATCCCATTGGAAAAATACAATTAAACTGGATTGTAATTTTACTTTCTCCTTTTATTAAACTGAGTATTTTGTACAATATTAGTCTCTGTAGAATTTGTAATGTAGGTATACATATCGAACTATGTGTGATACCAAATGTTCAGCTTAAGTAGCATACATAAAAGCAAACCCCTGCACTTTTAAGTTATGGGGCTGAATCACAGTGAAGTACATTCCCCCCTACTGTGTATCTGAAGGCATTCCCCCCTGCTCTCACCTCTCTTAACCCAGAGCACGGAACATCTGCTTTCTTCATTCAGCAGGAGGTTGCTGCTTTAATAGCTTTGGGCATATTGCCTTGAAAGGGGGGAAAAAAACTTTTGGCCTGGGCCCCCAGCTCTCTCATTTTTTTGTCTCTCCCAGCATTGTATCGATGTGTCCTCACTGGTCAGCCCTCTCCTTTGTAGAACCCAGTCTTGACCTGTTCCCACCGCAGTGTGACCGCGTATTTGTGTGTGGTTGTCTGTGCATGGAGCGGTCATTTCCATGAGAAAGGACTGCAGTGAATAGACCAGCGACCGAATTTTATTTCTCTGTAATGCAGATGCAGTTCAAGGATGCTTGAGAGTTGCTGCATCCATCACATTGTGAATCCTCTCAAACTATCACCCAATATTTCTGAAAAGAATGGGTGAAAGCTGATGTACTTTCTTAATAAAATCTAACAGGGATAGTTTCTAATTCATATAGATTCTATTAAGTAAATAAATATACTACTTTACTTCAATTTACTTCAATACTTGTTTCTTTTTGAGTAAAAGTTGAGCTATTGCTCAGTTGAAAAACTGGCACAAAGTTGAGTAGAAACTTTTAAGTAATAAATAAATTATTTTTAAACTGTGTTTGATAATAAGATGTTTAAAAATATAATAAAATAATCAGATTGTCATGTTACAATGATACAGAGTGATGCCACCATAAACCCCCAAAACAATGAGTATGTTCAAATGGAATGTGAGTGGGTGTCATCATCAATAGGTTTGCACTGTGATTATGATGTTAAACTTTTGACTCTACAGCTGTTGCTTTCTAAATGGTTGTTTCATATTGTTTTTACTAATTGTGAGTCTGGTAATTCTCAGGATTCAATGAAAAACAATTACAATGTCTTTGACAGTTAAAAGACCTTACTAGTCCAATTCTTAGTACACAAGGGCATATACTTACAAAGTTGCAAGTATCATTTATTGTCACAGACAAAATGCCTGGATAACAAAATTGACACCCAAAAATGTTTAAATGTAATATTTTAGAGACTTTTCTAAAGCTGTGTGTTCACTGTGTGTAAGGAAAGGAGTTGCTTTGTAAGGATTGGATCTTGGCCTGTAAAGTGTTGACTGGTGGATTCCAATCTGCTAGCATCACCAGAATTTCTGGGTTACATCCCCCTAATGATTTTTATGGCTTGATTATTAATGTTTCACTGATGTGCACACTATTAAAACAGAGAATTAACAATATCATATGTTAATGGTGAAGTTAGTTAAAGCCTTTGACCAGAACTCCATGACCTGAGATGCTAAGCTACATTCAGACTCAAAAAACACATCTCTTCTCATAAAAGCAAAGGACTTTGATACTTCCCAAAGCACAGAGCAGTAAGATCAGAGACAATAACAATGGCCAAAAAACAAGTATGCTCTTCTTAGCAGACTACAACTGGCGGATTTCTGTGAATTAAGCTTTTGGGCATTAAATGTCCTCAAAAATCTCTTTTTTTGCAAAAGTGTTCAAAGGTCCTCACTGAGAAACTACTATTAAGACTGCGAATGATAGATTGGTCTTTTGGACGTTTTAAAATGCTATTCCTGCAGTTTCATCCTTATAGACTTTTGACCAATCATCAATAGTTGTTTTGAAAAGGCTGTAAGACAGATTTGACTTAGAAGCTGGGTTGGCAACCAGTTGCAAGAGAACACCTGCTGTTGTCTCACTGTGGTGCTTTCTCAATGGATTCTAAGATTTCTTTTGGAGAGAAGCTAATTTCCAATCAAGGTGAGCACAGTAAGACTTTTGTTTAGACAAACCCACAAAAGGCTATTATGTTTGATTTTGACGAGGGATGCCAAACACTTCCTTCCAAAAAAAGTTCCAAAAAAGGGAGATGTGAGTTCTAATATACAAAACTAATGAAAAAAGTAAAAGAGAGATTTTAAGAAAAGAAATTTTAGCACTAGTCAAGCATGACAACAGGGTACAGAAGGTATATATATATATATATATATATATATATATATATATATATATATATATATATATATATATATATATATATATATATATATATATATTTTTTTTTGCCTGCGGTTTCAGCAGCAATATTTTTATTGACTTTTGTTTGTTGTTGTTAAGCTGCTGTGCTGGTTGCCAGTGGTGTCCAAAAAATCTTCGCAGGGTGAACCATTTCAGACCATTACTAAATAACCCAGTTTTGTTCAATTGCCTGCTACATGGATCCCTAACCTCTTGGAAAATGGGCAAACGGCAGGATAAAAAAAGCCTGACCGTTGTTTCTGTTCAGTCAAGAGCTGTAATGGTCACATCTCAATAAAAAACAATCATAACCAAATTTGGGAGCAATCTTGACTTCAGAAGTAAAATAAAATGATCAGATTACTGTAAAGATTCACTCTGATTAAAGTTGTAGTTTTGGTGTTTTTCACATGTCCTTTTAGCATTTTTCTTATGATGGAGGACATATATAAGTAAATAAAATTAAGCTAAAATTGCATTTCTTAGTATTTTTTTATTCAAATCCTTGGGAATCAGGATCACACGAAAAAATGCCGACAGAAAAGGCTTGTAGCTGTGACATAGAAACTTTAATCGGCAGGCCACAAGCTCGCTGCTCTGCTCCATAATGATGCATTTGCTTATAGATGATTAGATCTATGAACAACTTCGTTGGACACACATTTTGGAGCATCCGACTCAAACTGGCACAGCTGGATAGCTCCAATATTGCTCGCCATTTTTGTTGCACTTCTTATCCTAGGGTGAAAGGGGCTATAAGCTAGCGGCAGACCGTGTAAACAAAAGGATGATGGGAAGTCGGGTCAGGCTTGCTCTATTCCAACAGTGGATGGAAATTGAAAGAAGAAAAGAAAAAGCTTGGACACTAGTAAACTCATTTTAGTGGTTCTCTGGTAGATAACCACTAGATCCAGTGTTCGAAATAAGCGGTTATCCTGTTGTCCGAGACAACCAGATTTCACGGAGGACAACCAAAAATGAACCTGATGGTTGTCCGTGTGGCAACATGGTCTTTTATTCAAGATTTTGGTATTGTTCGACTATTTTTCAAAGTTTTTGGGAAACCGACGTCTGACTTTTTAAGATAAAACCGTGTGTACACGAACAATGTCACGTGACTTCCGAACGCCCGAAGACGTGAGCGGCATCAGCCTCAGCAGACTGAGTCGGACGTTGATGATGATGACATATCCCTTGAGGAACTTGTCTGAAATTACTTTTCAAAAATGACAACATTGCACCTGCATGTGTTGTTTAAAAGATCAGGGATATTAGTACGGTGGCCCAGAAGGGTCACAACACAACACATTAACTTTATACACAACACACTAACTTTACACACAACACACTAACTTTACACACAACACACTAACTTTACACACAACACACTAACTTTACACACAACAGACTAACTTTACACACAACAGATTAACTTTACACACAACACATTAACTTAACACACAACACATTAACTCGCAACACAACACAATAACTCACAACACAACACATTAACTCACAACACAACACATTAACTCATGGCCCAGAAGGGTCACAACACAACACATCAACTTACCTCACAACACATTAACTCACAACGGAAGTAAAGCAGCAATTGAAGTGCTTTTATTCTGAAATTTCTACTGGGCTGAGCAGCTAACTACCTAACAGAAAGTAATGTCACAGTGAGCTGTGGAGGGAGCTGCACGCGCGCTCCTCTCCTCTCCTTTTTTCCGCTCCCTCCTCTCACACAGGCACGTGCAGTCCCCAACACACACGCACACACAGGACGGAGCGGAAAAAAGGAGAGGAGAGGAGCGCGCGTGCAGCGACAGAGGGGGGTGTCAGAGCGGAGGGAGGAGTGTGTGTTCATATTGTGTGTGTTTAGAGGAAGGAGAACCGTAGTAAAGACAAAGTTTCTGGCAACACTGCTGCTAGCTTCTCTTGTAGCAATAACATGCTCCCTCCACAGCTCACTGTGACATTACTTTCTGTTAGGTAGTTAGCTGCTCAGCCCAGTAGATATTTCAGAATAAAGGCACTTCAATTGCTGCTTTACTTCCGTTGTGAGTTAATGTGTTGTGAGGTAAGTTAATGTGTTGTGTTGTGACCCTTCTGGGCATGAGTTAATGTGTTGTGTTGTGAGTTAATGTGTTGTGTTGTGAGTTATTGTGTTGTGTTGTGAGTTAATGTGTTGTGAGTTATTGTGTTGTGTTGTGAGTTAATGTGTTGTGTTGTGAGTTATTGTGTTGTGTTGTGAGTTAATGTGTTGTGTTGTGAGTTAATGTGTTGTGTTGTGAGCTATTGTGTTGTGTTGTGAGTTAATGTGTTGTGTGTTGAGTTAATGTGTTGTGTGTAAAGTTAATGTGTTGTGTGTAAAGTTAATGTGTTGTGTTGTGACCCTTCTGGGCCACCGTATATTAGTCTTTACTGCTACTGCAGCACACAATGTAAACATGGTATCATTTACACGTGTTTATTTGAAATAGATGTTATATCATATTATAACTTTTCATCACATATAAGTATTACTTTATATTTGGAATACTGTACTAGTCCTAGTCCATACAAGTGTTCTAAATTTTAAAATACTCATTAGGTTACAGTGTTGGTTGATGTTATCAATTTTCTGATAAATTATAGGGCAAGATAAAGTATTTTCATTTGACCGTTACAGTATTTGATTTACATGGCAATACTTTATGTAACCAGATGCTTCAATATTTAGTAAAATGTTTGTTGTTAATATTTAAAGAGTTTTTTAAATGTCCATCATAAGAGGCAGTTGATATTAGATGTATAGAAGAAATAAAGACGTAAGTGCTGACATCAGAGTAGGTTTCGTTGCTGTTGAATATTGGTATCGAAGGACAACCAAAATTTGGGGAGGACAACCAAATATTTCTTGCCAGACAACCATTTTTTTTTTTCTTATTTCCAATGCTGAGATTCATGGTACAGAGGTAGAGTGCTGCTGCTCTGCACGCCCATGTGTCGAAGTGTCCTTCGGCAAGACACTGAACCCCACATTTCTCCTAGTGGTTATAGGTTGGTGCCAGTGTTCGGCAGCAGTGTGTGTAAATGGGTGAGTGGGACTGGAAAGCGCTTTGCGCCTCAAGAAAGGCAGAAAAGCGCTCTATATGTGTACGCCATTTACAATTTTAAATGACATGGCTCCAGTTACATTTGTTTACAAACAACTTTCCAACTGGAAGTTAGCTGTTCATTGTTCACCTTCCCTAAACCTTCTTGCTGTGAGAAAATGCAAATGATCCTCATTTCCTTTTAGCCATATTTGCTTTTATATATTTAAAATGACTGTCTATTTTTCTTTACAAACACTGCATACTCAACAATTCTTGCCTTAAAGCTTTAAATACCATATGTTTGCAATCCAATTTGTCATTTATCCTTGTAATACGGAATGCCTTATTTCTCTCCTGACTGTCTGCCTCTGTGGTCTGTGGGTGTGAAGGGGAAAAAAAACAGAAGAGGGCGGGGCCGGGCGGGGAGTGATGGGAGGAGCCATCATCTGGCGCTCCGGTTGGTGGAGATTGACGTATCCGAGGCCACTTCCTGGTCTGCCTGCTCTCCGGGAGGAGGAGAGCCAGACTGCAGTGTTGTTAGTTTGAACAAAATGGCTGCGAGACCGCTGTCAAAGAGAGCCTACTGAACGCCTACCGTGAGTGTCTGCTCCACCGTCTGGATCCACAGAGAATGTATTTTTTGGAGCCGTTACTCACTCTGGATTCGCGGTAGCCAGCCCGTCCCTAGTCGTCCAAGCGACGACTTAGACGATAACATTTCTTTTGCACTTTAAAACAAGTTGGCTGGCTGGCTGACAGACGACTGTCGGCTTGCTTACCGATAACTCATTGGCAAATTTTTTTTTAACGAAAACTGCCCGAATTCTCCGGTTTTTGCATAACCTCGCAACAGTCGACGACTGCCAACGTCAACCAGCTAACAATAGCTTGCATAATTTAGCTGCTTTTAAAGTCTTTTATTCGTTTTTTTGTTTGTGTTATTACTAGTGGTGCTTGTTCGACCCCCTTCCCCGCCCCCAGTTATATTGTGACGTTTTAACAAACTGTTCTTTTTTTGGCGTGTACAAAATTTGCTGCCTATTTTTTATTGCATTTTTTTTCTTTTGCTTATATAAGCAGAAATTACCGTACTTGCTGTGTATATATCTGGCTGAATAGCCGTTGTTTACCTCGATATTCTGACACCAAGCTGCTTCAGCAGCAGCAGTCGGCTTACCAATCAAGTCTGACGTCTAAATCTTTGCTCCATCTCTTCTTTACGGGTATCTAAAAATAGATAAATAATAAAAACAAAAACGTCGGAAATACTTTTTTTTTCTGCCATGCACAGAATCTTCGTTAATAAGCGGCCAAAGCTGTGATTAATGCAAGGTAAGTACGTCTTAATGATTATTGTGTAAAAAATAAATGTTTGCCAAAAAAATACTTGCATGAAGTTTGAAGCAATTAATTGCAATCTATCTGTTAACCCAGCAAAAAACAAAAATGCATTATTGGGCCTGAGAGCCATTCCTTGCAAAAAATAAAACAAAACATGAGATAATATTTACATTTTTATTAGATATTGTCTAAATATTTCTGTATTTCGAGAAATCCAATTGCAACCATTTGGATTAGACATGTTCTGTTTTTGCTTTCACTCCTTTTATAAGGATTTCCAACTGAAACTAGTTTATTTAGAAAGGTATTAAAATGTGAGTGGAGAGTCCCGTGGAAATATAATGCATTTTCAAACCAACTCCAGACACTTTTTCCATTTTGAGACATTAAAATATAATGTTGAGTTGATTTCTCTACAATCATAACCATTTCCTAGATCTGTTACAGCATCCTTTCTCATTGTAGCCATACTTTTTCTAACATATGACAGTCACATTTCATTTTTTAAAACCTTTGTTAAAAATATTTAGCATCTCAAAGAAACACCTAATGTTGTAAAACAGGGTGCATTCCCATACCTCGATTCCTGGCACTGTGAAGCACAGCAATGCTGTTCCTTCAACCCCCTTGGCTCCGTGTTAAAGCTGGGTTTTCTGATTGAACTGTCGTCTTCCATTGCATCAGAATTCATCGTGTCCCCAGGCGCTGTAGGAGTATAGCTTTTAATATCTCCTCTACGCGTCTTAATTGAAGTACATAATTTCCTGTTCGGTTTTCAAACCCCAATTTCCTTTTTGTACTCTGACATTTTTGTCAAAGCTGCCTTATCTATATCGGCACACACCAGTGAGGCAATGAAAAGAAGAAAGAAAAAAAACACACACCAAGGCAATGGCACATGTAGATTCGCTGTTGGATGGTGTGCACATATTTATGGGTACATTGCACGCTTTTGTGTCCAATTCCTCTGGAATGTGCTCTGTCAGACTATAAACGTGTGACGTTTTTCAGAATAAGATGTTGTGACACACGGCTGTTGTCTCATTGCCAGATGGGCTTTGTGGCTAGTTAGTTAACGTCTTATAGTTGTTAATTAGAACTTGATCTGTCTCTGGTAAGTCCTGGACACCTGAGTTGCAAGCACAAACGCTGTTGAAACAGGAATGCAAAAAAGGAGATTTTACTAGCATGTCCTAACCAATGTCCACCTTGTAAAACCTGGTACGTTTAAATCTTTAGTTAATGCCCAAATATTCCTAACATGCAACCACTACACTATTAGTAAAATCAAGGCATGTGGACGGCAGTCAGGTCATTTCTGTGCAGACCTGGAATGTTGTTAATGGGATCGTAACCTCCAAAAGTATGTGGAGATTTTGGGTTGCAGTTGTCCAGATTAATAGTGCAAGAGACATGACTCTCATTTTAATCTATAATTTAAAAATGGCTTCAAAATAAACTCAAACATTAGAAATACACTAAAAAAGAGAAATGGATGTCCAGAGTAAATGAGTTGTATCTCTTCTTTTGGCAGCATGGTAACAGTAAATCCATTACCCGCATTGGCTCTGAATCTTGCCATGCTCTGGGCCTTTGGCGCTCACACATTGTTTTGATTAGACTGCACTGTAACAGAGCCACGGGAACAGACCCCGGCAGTAACTCCATCTGCAGCCTCTTATCTCTGAAGAGACAATATCATTAATTTAAAGGAAACAAAGCTTGGCTCTCCTCGTTTGACCCATTACGACAAGAACCAAACATTAGTCTGCCATATTTAGCCTTGTTTGCACTGCGGGCCGAGTCTAACTGTATCCAGCCTCCTTGTCTCGTGTCAACATTTAGTTTTATTTGTTTGTATATTAAGAAAAACAATTTCACTCCTCTTCAGGCATTTTGGTCATGCTTGTTTGTTTGGCTTTTTTTCCGCACTGGTGACCTTAGCCCAGGCCTTGCTGTGACAGTCACTGAGCCTGTGATTATGAGGCTTTCAAATGACTGACACAGTCCAGATAGATAACACGCTTAACACCGCCACAGGGTGCTGCTCCAGTAGGCGAGCAGTGACAGTAGAATCAGCTGGATTCAACTGGAGGCTGCCAAAAGCCATTACACTGTCTCTTGGATTTTTGTGATGCGGAAGTTAAAGGGAAAGTTTGAGACATGTCTTTGATTTATTTTTCTGCAGTTGTCAAAAAAGATTTTCCAAGCATGATTTTGGTGTCTTTTAAGATCATTGATGACAACTTTCCTTCTTGGCATTCTGTTAAATGCAAATTGCTGAGACATATTGCTTTTTAAAGATGTTTACACCTTCATATAGTCTGTTATGGTTTCGCTCCACCAGCTTGCTATTTACCTGCAAGTGGTAAAGTGTGTGGGATCTTAACAGCTCATTGATTTTTGTATTTTGGCTTAGCAAAATGCTCATCAATACAATGCCCATTGTTTGTTGTTGTATGTAAAGATGTATTTACTTATTTATTAAGTAAATTATACCTTGATGGCTGAATTGTAAAATTGAAACGGAACATATGCTTGTTTCTTGCTGGGACTGCACGTGTTTTTATGCAATCAGTTGTGCCAAATATGAAGTCGAGAGGGTGGGGATGGGGTTGTGGAGGGAGTCTGTGAGGCCCACCTAAGGAAAGGCAGTCTGGGAAAGCAGGGGGAAGGGCAAAGCGAAGCTGAAAGTGGCGAGCTGCTGCCTGCGAGTCTTGGCAGGGGTCCAGGGGAATGTTCCGTGTGCCGAGGTTTGGTGGGGCCTCCATCCCTCCCTCTGCTCCGTATCCGCTAATTGGAGAGATGTGGAGAGCAGAAGAAACCAAGGAATATCCAGCCTACAAAGCCCCCCCCCCCCCCCCCCCCCCTTCCCCACAACATTAGACAGTCTTACACATTATGTAACAGTATTTAGTTCTTCCAATGCTTCCTGGGCTTTAGGTTAAGGCTATGTAAATAGCACTATCATGTACAGCTTGTCTCTAAGCAAGGCCAGCTTAGGCTTGTCAGCTGAGGTCAGCTTTATTATTGTCTTTACTGTTAATGACTCTACTATTACCTTTGTTTACAGTCAGTTAAACTTAAGTGTTTACTTCTGCTCTGCATGTTTTCCAGATATTTTTGTTTTTGAAACATAACCAATTTAAATTAAACAGCTCAAAAAACGTGTTTTTGGAGCCGTAACCCACTGGAAATGTTCTTGTTTGTAATTGGGGATTTTATCCTGGAATGGCCCAGATAGGACCATAATACTTGCATCATGGTTTGGGGGAAAAAATAAGGTTATAAC
The DNA here is from genome assembly GCF_053564925.1 of Oryzias latipes. Taxonomy (NCBI): domain Eukaryota; kingdom Metazoa; phylum Chordata; class Actinopteri; order Beloniformes; family Adrianichthyidae; genus Oryzias; species Oryzias latipes. The sequence continues at coordinate 33,947,079 of NC_136237.1, read as the reverse complement.
ACAAGAAGAGGGTCACCAGAGACGAGGATCAGGGTTGTAGTCCAACTGTATCCAGCAAAAGAAAGGGAGGCAACATTACCATATCACTCCAAAAACAGACTAATAATGAGGGATTGGATCCATGACCAAACTTAGTACATGTGGAAATCAGGGTGGTCGGCCACCACCTGCCAGGTGAGCAGAATGACACAGAGGGCAGGAAAAGGGAGGAGCGAAACAGCAGGATATTACACCCCATACATGCAAATGCATTTTTTGATGCGCATCTACTGTTTTAGTTTTAAACAAATATTTTGTGAGGGAAACCTATTCAACAGTATATATTTGTAGAAAGCCTTATTCTTGCCACTCATGTCAAATTGATAGTAATACACAGTTTAAATAATTTCTAAATTATTTCAAGAATTCTTTTTTCCCCCAGAGATTAATGATATTGCTACTTCATGACTATTTTCCAAAGAGAAGCATTGTCTTCTGGGATGATGTGAACATCTTTAAATCATCATTCATTTAGCTCCGTCACAGTTAAAACCTGCCATTTGAGCAGCCTTTGTATAAAACACGGGGTTACTCTGCTTTGTAAATAATATTGGTTAAAAAATAATTTGTAAAAGCGTCCCCAAATTCAAAAATCCAGCACTGTTGTACTTCTTTTCACACCTTGTAGCCATGATGGTGGTAGAGGGCAGGTCTGCTTGGTCTTGTTCTGGATTTTCTTTCTTTAATGAGCTGCCACTGTGCAAAAGCTCCATTACTGACTTTTCAGAGGCAGCAGCTTAGAATTCCTGGAAACAAAACTTCATTCTGGTATTTTCATAGCACAGTTGAAACTATCTTATCCTCTCTGCTTCGCAACACCCACACGTTTGAGTTCAGAACATCTTCGCACCAGATTTCACCAAACAAAAATATTTCTGCTAGAGCCAGTTGAAGGGAAGTCTGGGTGATATAAAGTGCATCCAATAATTACACGAGCCACTCCATCTTCCCCGAGCAAAGCTTGTTTGCAAACCTGGCCTCCAGGTGAAATAAACAGCCTTGATATACTGCTCAGACTGAGTAAACATGCACACTAGCTAAGAGTTTTGGAGAGTGGCGGAGGTGTGTCGCAGCAAGAGCAGGTATTGAGGATGAATATTCTAGGGAAGAGCCAATTCGTAATGTTGCGTGTAATGGGGCTTAGAAGAGTCCTGCGGTTAATGTCACAGGAATGGTGATGTTGATGCAAAGTGGAATGACCACACACTGGTCATGGTCTACCTGTGCTATTAATTAGTATTTTTTTTAATGTGTAAACTCTAACCTTTCTTTAAGTGTTGGATGCATCTTTGCACTTTATTGCAAACCGGTTAAATCACACAAGGATTGTCTATATATATTTATTTTTTTTCTTTAGAACTTTCTGTCTACATTTAGCCTTGCCAAGTCTCTGCACCATACAATTCCCGTTTTATTCTCATTTTCTATCACCCCTGCCATATTTTCCCCTCTGTCTCTAGACACTAGTGATCAAGCAGCATGGATACTTTAGTCCCCCCCCCCCATCCTTTCATTTCGGCGTGTCTGCCAGCCTCTTTAAAGTTTCCCTCGATTTAGTTTCCCGACTCCCCCAGTGAGACTCTTTTCTGTCTGTTCCCTGTTCCAGCTCAGTCTTGTTTCTTTCTCTCCGTGCCCTGTCTGCTTCTCCAGTGGCTGTCGTTCTTAATTGGTATTGCCCCGCGTTTGTTTCATTCTGACATCCCACCTTCTTTCCTCCCGCATCCCTGGTGTAAGAAGAAAGGCATCTGACAAATTTCCTTCTGTCATTTTTTAATGGGCTTTTCTAGCCTCTTCATACCTGAACAATGTTCATAGTGTTATTTCTCCCTTTTATTTTAAACCATCACAGCCCACAATGTGGAATATTGTCATTTAGTTTTATAACAGACGTTTAAAGACAGCATATGTTTTAAAAAAAAGTTTTGTTCTCTCCTAGTTTTGTAAAACCACATGTTCCTCTCACCAATATACTGTGAAATGCCAGTAAATCTGTGCTGGAAAAAGGCCAGCTTTCAAGCTTTTGTTTGTTATGTTATTGGGATTTAAAGAAGGATGTGAACGGGGTTTTGGAAAGGCCAACTTCACAGCTCTACACTCTGTATAAAGGTGGTCAGTGGGGAGTTGCATTTACTTAGTTAGGCAACAAATGTCTTTTTAAGAACCAAAATTTGTGATGAAGAACCAGTTACCTTTGAATTTGTTTAAATTATTTTTTCTGTAAAACTGATTCCACACATCATTAGAAGCTTTATTGCTGCTTTTTTTCTCTGTTTCAGTTTTTTATTATTAGATTTAAAACTAAAGTGTTTGTGACTGCTTGCATATATTTAGACAGTAAAACAAGTTGCACTTAAACTCTCATTTTGTGCTTAAGACGTTTTTTTCAAGTAATTTTATTAACTCTGAGTCATGACTATGGAGGACTGTTTTTTATTTCTATTAAAGTACTTTTATTTTAAGATGATATACCCTTTAATTATTTTTTTATGCTTTTGCACAACAGCAATGTGACAATAATTCTGATCAACACATAGCTGTTGGACCATAATTTTGAGTTTTATTTGATAAAATCCTCATATGGCAAATGCACTGCTATAGCTCTGGACTGTTTTTGTTTGAATACTGTGTCCCTTCGCCAGATCACAGTATAACCTAATTTCACCCTGTAGATCCCTGATCCTGAAACAGAACATATTTTGCACTTTTATTCTGCCAGCTAGTTAAAATCTGAAACCTTGAGGGGAACGCAGAGAGTATCTAGGGTCACAGCTGAGGAACTGCTGGTGTCAGTGCTTTTTAGGGAGGGAGTTGGCAGTAAAAGCAACATACGGGCTAACAAAGGTTGGGGTATGGGGGTAGCTTTAATTCAACCTGAAGCAGAACTTTATTCACCTTTTATATATTTAACAAAAATTTTGACTGACACTCCAGAGCTTCCATTAACATTTCCTTAAAATGTGATTAACTACTATATGTAACACAGAGATGTAAAAAATCAGCCATCTGTGTCTGCTGACCGGCTTCATTTTTCCTACTCCATTACTCTTATTTTGACAGCAGTGTTAGTTACCTGACACAGAAGCATCACTGTCATTTAGAGGTAAAAGTGAGACTATTTTTCTAATTAACTTACAAGTTATAGGGAAAGAAAAGTCCGTCACAGACGTAATAAATGTTACCCCATGTCGCGGTCTCCGCTCACCTTCCTGCCACTTCGCCAGGAGTTTATTTGTTATTGAGGTTACCAAGTTGCATGCTTGTGTCAGATGGGTGCTACTTTTGTCAGCTTGCATAGCAGAGATCTGATGGAACCAGTGCATCACAAAATAAACAATAATTAAGCCTTGGCACTGCTTGCATATCTATTAAAATTGCAAACTCCTTTTAAATGGTGGTTGCTTCCTCTTTGCTCCAAAGATGGCAAAATATTTACTTTTGTACATATGTCTTATTTATTGTGGGAGGGGGGTGGTTGAAGGGTAACAAAGGAAACGATTATTGAAAATCCTAAAAATATCACATTAGCTGATGCACGCCCAATATTCTTTGCCTATTTTGTTAGCATCTACATTTTCGAGGCTTTAGATTAAAACTATTTTTGGACCATAGGTGCTTAGTTGTCCTACGTTTTACTTTGTCTATCAGCATGCATGCACTTTTTTATTTATTTTGTCTTCTGTATTGTCAGAGACACATCTGCACTGTCAGACTGCCTTTTTAAGGCATCTCCTAGTGTTTTGATTGACACATCTCTCCCTCTGCCAGTGGGCAGCACAGTAAGGGGGCAGACTCTGAGATGGAGCTCTTTGCTGGGTGATTTCAGTCCTGTCTGCTCCTGCTGGATGTCTGACCATCAATGATTGCTTGCACAGAGTTTATATATTCAATTGCTTGACTGGATTTTGGACTAAAACTACACACTTTTGCATTTTATTGACATAGTTTTTCTATTTTTATCAATTTACATCAATATCAATCTATTTTTATCTTTTTACAAGAGAAATGTTGTCAAGAAAATAAAAGGTATTTGTTTTTCACATGAGAACACCATGAGACAAAACCCTGTTATTGATGAATTTTTTTAAAGTTTTGTCATTGAGTTAAGTTGAGGTGTCTCAACGTTTTGGCAGCCAAGACTAAGAATTTGGATGGATTCGGATGGTCAGGGAGAAACGCAATAAAAATGTATCGGAACTATAAGAAAATGAAAAAAAATAACATCAATACTCAAAAATTATACACATATATATTTCAGAGATCAACTATCGATGCCAAATACAGTCTGAAGTGAAAGCACAGTGGTTCATACTATTTTTTTTTTTGTGAAGGCTAAACACTGAGTCTTTTTGACCCATCTCATGCATCTAAGCCAGAGGAAATAAAGGCTGCAATAAAGTGCAAGATTCATCTTTCATCTGGGCATCAGGCTTGCTATCCCAATGGAAATGCATATTTGTGAAAGTACCTCATGTCTTAGTCAGTTAGTTAGCTTAAAGATTTTTTTCTCTGGAATTCAATAGTCATTGTTCTCTTTAGATTTCTCATAAATCTTATGACAGTCTGGCTGCTTTGAAAGGAAACAGTCCTGAAGAAAAATGTTGTGGATAAATCCCTGTTTTCAGAAAATCATCTTTCTTTTTAAACCTAAAAGAAGAAGCAGAAGTTGTCAAAGGAAAAATTTGTCAGGTACTCCTGCTGTTCCAAAAGTCTCTAATATCAGAATAGTTTTTTCTCCAAGAATAAAAAGGGCTTTAGTAACAGATGTGCTCATATTTCACTTTGGTTGCTTAACTACTTACTGTTCAAAGGAAATGAGGCTCATCTTTAAATGCGTAGAAATGTTACTGTGTGTATTTAAATCACTGAATATCTCTGTATGTCCTCCATATATACAGTATGTTTGCATAGTTGTAAATGCACAAAGGTGTTTTGAATTATTATGGAAATGACATAAAATGAAATTTCTCAATGGAAAAAAAACATATTTTTAAAAATCCTTACAAAACGTTTTAATTGTCTTCAGCTTGGACTGCGATGAAAATAAGGACGTTTAAATGTATATATTTTGTAATTATTTTTTGGTATCAACAAAGGCGGATTATATGTTTATCTAGTGATGACTACAATGAACACTGCTGTGGATTTGTCTAGTGCATAAAAATCTGTACACAATCGTAGTGATTGTTAGTTTCATGCAGTCCTTCTTTCTTTTCCCAACAGCTGAGAGAAGCTAGCGACACAAAAAAAGACAACCATTTGATGGAAGAAAACAGAAGGAAATATCAAGAGGAAAAGACCAAGAAGGACCTTGCTCAAAAAAAGGTGAACAACTTTTTTTCAAAGTGATCCTTTTTTGTATTCCATAAATTATGAACATCTGTTAGAGCTTCAATAGCACAAATAATAACCTTTAACTTACCACTTTTAAAGCAATAAAGAACACAAAGGATGTTTTAGTTGAACATCTGGTTTTCTTTGTTTGTGGAACCAGACTGAACAGTAAATGGCATAATAAGATGAACAAATGTGTTTCTTAGACAAAATGCGGATTTATAACAATGCTTCTGCTGTATGTTACTTTGTAATTTTTATTTCTGTTTTGCTTTTTTGCAGGCTGCTGAACAGAAACCCAAAGGTGAGGGTCTTGTTCTACAAAATTACTCTTTGTATTTAGCTGTTCATTCCAGTCACTCGTGCATAAATCAGCTCTGATTACCACACACTAATCTACAGTTACACACTCACTTACACACTGATCCAGAAGGAGTCACGGTTAGGCACATATATGCGCAATTGTTACAGGGTTTTTTTCCTGAGCACAATCAAGCACACATCAGTGCAAATACAGTTGAATGTAATGCAAAGTGATGTTTAGTGTGCCCGCAGCATTAGGCAGTGAAGCGTGAGGGCACCTAGACAGCTCAGCCAGCGAAGTGTTGCTGAACTGAGGGGGATGGGATAAAGACCGAGCAAGAGGCACACTCGGTTCAAGAAGGACATGGAGTTCAGCTGGAAAGCCGAGAGAATGAGAATTCAAAGCGAAAGTCTTCACATGCCATTCATACTTGTGCATTTTCTGGGTTTCAAAACCAGTTTTAGTTTCCTGTGACATGCCAGCAAATGATCTTATTGGTGTACATTTATCTTAAAGAAAAATTCAATGCTGAAAACGAAGAATTGTCTTGTGTAGTCATATTGCTGGTGGTTGTGGAGAAAATGCAGGCTTAAATGTTAAATGGTGTCAGATTTTTTACACTATAAGGCACTTAAAATACATTTTTTTTTCTTTTCTAAAAACGACGATGTGCTTTATATTCCCAGTGCCTTTTGTTTGGATTAATTCTTGTTGTGCTTACTGATATGGAAGCGATTTTGAGAGGTCCACTGCGGTTTGTCAAAATGTTTGACACCGCGGCTGACATGTAGCTGTGTTGGATTGTGTGTTTGCGTTGTTTTTTTTTACAGGTTAATTACAGTGTTGAGAGTTGGCATAGTCACAGAAACATTTGTTTAAGCGGTATCGGTTGTTTTTTTACGTGTTGCAAATAAAGTTGGAAAATCACCGGTATTGTGAATACGTTGATGCTCCTAGTGTAGCTAGAGTGTAGCTTGTCATAAACAAGAATTAGAATAACTGTGAGCTCAGTTAAGTCTGACTGACTGAACATATCTCCAACTCTTTTGTCTCACTTAATGCACCCTGTATTTTGGTGGGCCTTACATATGACATCAATTTGATGACAGACCATTCAGTTACAGTGCACCTAATAATCAGGTGCACCCTAAAGTGCAAAAAATACGGTGAGTCAAACAAGTATTTGAACAACTGAAATTGGCCCATAACAAATTTGTATTTGCATCTCCCACTCATCATCAGCCATTCTTTTTTTTTTAATCCATTTTCTTTTTCAAAGATCATTTTCATAAACGGAATTAAGCAAAACCATAATTTTTTCCACTAAAGTTCATTTAATATGGATTGCTATTTTATTAGCTATTTAGACATATACTTAAATGGCTTGAACAGTGCTGGTATTATGTTGAACCAGGAACATTACAAAATTTGAACACACACAGCTCTGTTAGTTTTTATGTTTACACAAGGACTTATGGATGAAGAATAATGGAGAAGATAATCCTAAACCTTTTCATAATACATTAAATTAATCAAATCAATCTTTATTTATTAAAAAAAAGAGCTTCTCATACCTTGCGCAACTTGAGGCGCTTTAACATCTAAAACAAGAAACAAAACAAAAATACACAATATTACAATAAAAAGCCAACCCACCCTTCAATCTTCCCATGGGTATCTTGAAGAGCTTTACCAGTAATTTAAAATGTCTTTTTTCATATATGCTATTTTTTGCAATTGCTTGATTCAAACTGAGTACAACTTGTATGAATTTATAGAAAAGTGGTGACATTTAAATCAAAAAATGTTCAGCCATCTATGTGTTGCTTTCATAAGGGTAGCCCCTCCTTTCTTCTTGGTTCTAGTTTTCCTAAATTGATCCTGAAGATGTCAGACTAGTTGCATGATATGTGGTCAAATGTCTACTTTGTACAGGGCTAAACAAAAGTAGATGCTACAGTTGTAGAGAGTTTGAATTAAAAGTAATTAAATTGGAAACAATTTAATAACTGCTGTGCTAAAATAACTGCTGTGAGTCAGACGTTTCTCTAATGCAAAAAGAAATAAAGGTATTTACTCTGTGAAGTGTTTAATGAAAGAGAGAAGGGAAGGAACTAGAAAAAAGAAAGTGTTGTTTTTTCTTTTTAAGTGGTACTCAAATAAACCAAAGGGGAACGAGCCAAACGAAAGAGGCCTTTTTAAGGACTGATTGTAAAGGTAGCCATCTGGTCTTCTTTGAATATAGTCCTAACCTGTCCTCTGGAATATCTGTTAAAAGAAAGGCTGCATCATCTGGAATGAGATGAAGTTTCATGCGTGACACTAAACAATAAAGGTGTGCATATGCGGAAAGGACAGAAATCTGTATGCCGTATGGATTTGTGTGTTTCCATCCGTATCAGTAAATCCTGCCTGCCTTTTACTCTTTCAGGTATTCATAGTCGCACATACAAACTCCCTCCACTTCCCATCACCCTTTGTCTGCTTTCCTCTCTGTAGGCCCGCTTGGTCCCAGGAATTTCAATTTGTTTGCGGTAATCGATCTCGGCCCGCCGTGTTCATATGTATGAAAATGAGATAAAGCTTTGGCACACTGGAATTAACTTCCCTGCCCTCAATTAGGCACAGAGCTTCACCAAATGCAGGCTTCCACTGTCCCATTGCCCCAGCCCACCTCCCCCACTCAAATTTGGGCTTGCCTTCTGATGTCAGGTCCTCCTATTCTTCTTCACCCGATCTCTATTACCTCAGAGTTATGCTAATTATTTACCACAAGCACAAAAACAGCTTCACCATGATCTCTACCACCACTGCACTATCACTTAAGTTTATTTTCTGCACGTACCTGCCAACACTGACCAAACATGCACATGCCAGCATGAATACAGACACTGCTGCATTTTGTTCTCAATTACTCACTGCAGCTAAAACATATGTACATTTCTTCTTAATGTATGGCTATTCCCACTAATTGAAGCAAACATTTGTGTTTAACGTAATTGTTTAAAATCTACCATTGGAATACATATTAATATGGTTTATCTCTGAGTGTCTGCATATATACTACAATTTTACTATGCCAATATAGACAATGGTTCTTTACATTTTAAAGCAAAACTGACTAAAAGCACATTTTTAAAGCCTCACTACAACTCTGGCTGATGTCCGTCCGTCCATCCATCCATCCATTTTCTATTCCCGCTTGTTCCTGTTTAGGGTCACAAGTATGTTGATCCTACCCAGCAACTGTCAAGTTTGCCAGTCCATCAAAGGACTTCAAGTGATGTATGATTAGAAAATCAACCCCAACCATTTCTATTCTTCATATACTTCACACACCATAGAAATTGATGAACTTCAACTCCTGTCATTAACTTGGTTCTTATTCTTCCACTGCATTTTGACTTTTGTTATACTTAATATACCTACATGAAGCTCAGCCTAATAAACTACATCTAAAGAAAAACATATTTGCACGGTGTCGTCATGGTGATAACAATATTATAATTCTTAAAGTGGCGAGAGACGCACTTAAACCCAAGTGCCCTCTCATTTTGTGTTGGATTAATTTGCAATTTCACATGCTATCAATTGCGTCAACACTTCTAAAATGTAATTTCATGAACTGCAATTTAATTAGAGGCTAATTTACTTTAGCATTTTAGCTGCTTTTCTTTCTTTGGTTAAACATATTTATAAACATGCAATGAATTAATTGTGTAAAGCTTGTGAATTACGTCCAGTAGATTTATGACTGAATGGCATAATTGTTTTTCCTCCATCCCCCATTTGTTTCTCTATGTATGTCAAGCGGCAGAATGGATGGAAGGAGATAAAAAGAACAAGAGGAGTCCTCAGATTTGAATAATGCTCTCCTCCTTGTTTATTCATGTTGTATGATCACTCACACGCATAAACACAAGACCCCCCCTTCTTATTCCCACACCCCCTACAGTGAGCTACTTAAGTTAAATATTAGCCAGCTTATTGGAATGTACCACATCTTAGACAATGCATCAGGTCAGCCTTTTCTTTAGTAAAAAGCGAGTTAGATTTACTGTACATGCTACTAAAAGTTTAAACAATTTGGATTCTCTTTAAATGCTCTTTAAACAGAGCATTATTACACAACTTTGTGTTTAAATTAATGTAATTAATGCATCACATTCTTTCTTCCCCAATGTAGGAGCTGACGTTCATGCAGAATTTGGGCTGTTGATTAAAGAGTTGCATCACCGTAGTTCTTCCTTTTCTTCTCACATTACATCACATAACCGTGGAAATGGCCAACGTCTTAATTTTGGCTTCCTTTACTTGAATTTTTTTGGCCAAGTTGTTCGAACCAAGACGGTTATTTGCAAAACTAGGCTCAAAGCTAATACTTGCTGCATTGATATTAGCTTATCAATGGAAAGATCTACACAAGTCCTTGGAGCAGTTTATCATACATAATTTGCAGCTATCACATCAGAAATGTAAGCTTTCTGAATCTTAATTACTGCCTTCAAGTTATACATTTTATATCTCATTTTATAATTTTTTATTACTTTTCTTGTTGGAGTGACGGCTAACTGTGAGGTTTCAATAAATGTGGAGTTTCTTTGGGAATGCCAGTGATGTTCCTCCCAGAGAGGAAATACAAGGCTTACATTTAAAGTAAATAAAATAAAAAGTGGCCTGGACATGGAATAGGAAGACTAATTAAGAGAGTGCAAGAGGTGTTATATGGAAAGGGGGTGCAGGAGGTCACATGAGGCACAGGGAAGTCTCTATAGCAACAACCCCTTATAGGACAGTTGAATGGTGAGAAAGGCATGCGTTTGCATGCGTAAGGACAGACTTTTTTTCTCTCTCTACTAACGTGCACAGATGGGGCCGTCTATAGGCACATCCAGTTGAGTGCATAGACACAAATGCACATGCCTTTAATAATTTCAGTAGCACAAGATCCTCTTACCATTTATGAAATTTGTCTAACTGGATGTTGGCTCAGTTTGGTGGGTTAAAATATTGTTTATTTAAGCTTATATCAGTCATGTTGTTCAGTTGCAAGACATTCAAACTTCTTTTCTGTTGTACATTTTTTTTTTTTACATTTTATGTAATTTGATGTACTTACCATTTACCAAAGTAGTGTTGTACAGGTTTTTTTTTCTGTTTTAGAAGTAACTTTTCCCTATGCATGTTTTTTGCATATGACACCATAAAATCACATTTTAAACAATATCCTTTTACTTAGTGTAGATGTAAACATTAGAAGTGTCTTTTTGATTTTTTTTTTCTCTATAGTAGTTCTCAGCTGTAATTTGATTAAGAAAGGCACCGTTGTAAAGCACAGAGGCCTGTGTTGTTGCTGCCCTGCTCCCCCTACACAAACAATGCTGCATAATAAAATGTGGCTCTGCATACAATGGACAAAACCTGCACTGCATGGCACCGAGCTCTGGGAGCATGACCGTTTCTGACATTAACGTACATCTCATCTCATGCCAGCTGGCCTTGTTCTAGATTTTCTACATCCCAATTTCTTATGCATTTCCTTTTGTCATTATTACCCCCACCACCACCACATTTTCTATTCACTTGTATTTTTATTCTTAAACTACCGCTAAATCGCTCTGTCTCTTATAGCTTCTAATTAAACATTTAATGTTAAGAAAGACTGTAATTAAAAGGCTGGTGCACAGTTGCTGGGAAAGCTTCATCATGAAAATTTAATGGAATTTATACTGAACTTGATACAGATGGTTATTTAATTGGCTCTCATTTACAGGCTCAGTAAGATGTGTGAAGGTCATGACCATCATAGGAAAGTTTTAAAGCCCACACATTTCAAATTCACTGATACTCTCATCCAGAAGGGCTAGTGAAAGTACAATCAAAATTTATTGTTCCTTTTCCCCTTATTAAAGAGTTTTGGGAGTAAAAAACATTCTTTTGGGTTGTAAAACAGGCAAATGAAGTTTGTTTTTATATTTAGCAAATTAGAAAATGAGGCTAAAAACTAGTAACCTTTGATTTAAACATGGGAACCGCCACTGAAAAGTTGAGATGTACTGAAACTCTGCATCTGTAGATCTCTTGCATAAGTCTTGAGCTAGAATGTTGAAATTTTCAGGGCCAGCTCTACTACTGCTGAACTGTCATCTATTATTAAATTGTAAAAGTTCAATACAAATGACCTTTAACAACGAAAGATATGTTCAAATCGGTGGACTTTTTAAAAAGGGGCTGATTATGTTTCTGTCTTTTTGTTAGTTAATTTTCAAGTCTTGTTTTTCCATTCCATTGTTCATGTACACAGACTTTACAAAGAAATTGGATAATTGAACAATAATTAGCTATTATTGCTTCAGCTGTGCTACTTTGATATTTATTTTTTGTTGGAATTTAATTATCTTTAAAATAGTTTAATAGCTTAAATGTTTTGTATCACTGCGCGGGCTTCTTTAAAACAACCTTTAGCTTAATCATTTGGATAAAAACAAGCGGTAAGAGGTGACATTTCTCTCTGAACTGATGCTTTATTCAACCCTTCGGAAAGATCAGCATATATGTATTGCAGAATATTGACTGCAGCGGTAGTGCGGCAAGACGCGGGATATTTGGAAATGCATTGTTACAAATAGTTAGTTTTTTGTGAGAAAAGCGAACCAAATTGGAAAAAAACAAGACTTAAGGACTAAACTCTGGTTACTATTTAGTTCTTTTGTCAGTGACAATGGTATAAGCAGGTTAATTGCCTTTGCAGTATGCATTATCACTTTTTAACACACTTCAAGCTTCGCGTCGGACTGTTCAGGCTTCCACGGCGTGCTTTAAAAAGTGATAATGCATACCTCGTCGGCCATTAACCCTTACTTGATGCACACCCAGAAGCCAATCAGAATCAAGTAGTCACCCCGGACCATGGTATAATCATAGTTGAAAGACCATCGTTTTTACAATACATCAAAAGAAGATCAGAGTGAGTCTTTAGGTGCAGAAGTCGACTTCTACTTGTTCTGGTTTTAAAATACTGGTACCTTTTTGTAGTCTTTACTAATACCTGAAGGATTGAGAAAAGTGAAATGTCAGTGGAGGAACTAGTCTCCAGCTAGAAAGGGATGTTTGTTGTGTGATGGGGAGAGACTAAGAAAAAATATTGAAGCAAATTGGAATCGTAAACAGAATTATGTAGTAGCCACAGAAATACAGAGCCACAAAAAAGTAAGAAAATAAAGAAAGAGCTATTGAGCAAGTTGCTTATTGAAGGACTAGGAATAAATGGAGTAAACGGATTAGGTCAGACAGGGAGAACCAGAGAGAAAAGGAGGTGTGTGGGGGGGTAGTATTCAGCAGCCTGTTGTCTGATTGGCTCAGACAGCATCAGGCAGACTGAGTTGAATTTAATCAGGGATGTGCGTCACCAACTGCATTTCCAAGTCAGCACCCAGCCAGATACTGCTGGGCAAGCACACTCTGCGTATTCCTCTAAAATCTCATCTGTTAAGTTAGTAACAGACAACTGTTTATGTATATTCTTGCATGACTAAAGTCATTTTTAAAATTTCTTCAAGCAGCTAAGCTTGTGCCTTAGGGAAATTCACGTTCATATAAAGATCACTGATGCATTACAGATGTGAAGGGCTATAAAAACTTAATTAAATGACATTCACTGCACTTTGTTGTATAATTCTATTTCTATTTCTGTCAAAATGATGTTTCTACCTGATACTTGTGTGTTTGGAGGTTTTAGCTGCAGGCATCTTAAGACGGCCTCTGCCTTTATCTGCCTTTATCTGCTCCTTTTCACAGACTCTTTGCATCCAGAGCAAATGTCTCTGCACTCAGAATTTATTTTAACCTCCAGTGTGGTTGTGTTAGCCGTGCTGTAGTTCATGACTATACACACACACTGCTTGGCTGGGATTTTAAATGTACAAAATACTTGAATATTTTGAGATTTTAGAGAAAAGCATTTTTAGCCTTGAAACATAAAGATATTTTTTGTGTTTTCTCTTATTTATTGTTATGTTTATGGTCTTAGAATATTTCAGAAAGATTCCAAAGCTTGTGAATTTATTTTATATATATTTTTTCTTTGGTTGCCAGTTGTCCAAAAACCAAGTCTTGTTGATTGTACCTATTAGACCAATACGATGTCAGACAGCATTGAACGAGGAGTAACTGTCACTACATGCTCTGCATGTTTGCTGGGAGAACAAAAACAATGAAAGATTCACACAGACAGGATACATTTCCTCTATAGTCTTTGAAGAATACAGTGTGTTTGAACCTGGGTATAGATGCCAGTTGTTGTCTGTGAACAAAATTAGTATTTACTCTGTTTTGTGTGTTTTTGCTAAATAAGGTTTCCACATAATCCCAGTTACATTATTACCATGCTAACTTGCATAACTCAAGAAACCTTAAGAGTTTTACAAATTCCCACCCCGGTCATCTTTTTAGCTATTATAAAGGCTTTCACAGTGGTCTTTTAATTATGATTATTTCATTTTTAGCCAAAAAAAAACTATATTGTTTTTTAGGACATATTTTCTACAGAGTTCCATTCTTCAATGATCTCCGTAGAAACTCAAGCAGTAGTTCATTAGGAATTCGCATTTGACTTGTGGCCGTGACTGAAAAAACAGCATATTTTCGTTTCTTTCTGATTCACGATAAGAGGAAAGAAATGCGCAGAAAGGCAATGTTAATCTTAATTTTCTTCACATGTTCATCGTCATCAGACAAATGCCACAAGAACATGTTAAAAACACCAAAACACCATTTTCATCAAAGTGGGTCATTATAGAATGACTATTTTTATAGCACAGCTCATGTCGTTTTTCATGTAGCTCATGTAGGATGTTAAAAGTGAGCACTTCTGAAGCATAGAATCTCCGTATTTAAAAAAAAATCTGACTGTCTGTCTGTCTGTCTGCGTGTGTTTTTTCTGTGTGTGCATGCTGGTGTGTTGTCTCTGTCCAGTGCCAGAGCCTGCTCCCACTAAGCCCAGTCCTGGTCCATCTCACCACCTTCACCCTACCAGCCCCACGCTGCCCCTTTCCTCCTCCTCTTCTTCTTCTGGCAATGGCAAGCGCCTCCCCTGCAGTAGCCAACTCTCGACTCCGACTCCCCCTCAGCAGCAGTGCCAATTGTCCCCTGCCAGTACCCGCTATCCGGCCAGAGAAGTCCCCCCACGCTTCCGTCAGCAAGAGCAGAAGCAGCTATTGAAGAGAGGCCAGCCCCTGCCTGCGGGAGCCCTCGGCGCTTTCACTCTCTCCTCTTCCTCCCCCGCCTCTTCTTCACTCTCGTCCTCTAACTCCTCTTCTTCTACAAGTACCAGCAGTGCTACCCTAGACTCGGCCACATCTCCTGCCAGCAAACACCACCCAGGTTTGTGTCGGCACAGTTTGTTTCAATGGAGCAAATTTCTGCTAACTTTTCTTGCCTTCCTTAATAAATGTATGGGATTGCCCTTTTCTTATTTCAAATTTTAGTCAGAAAAGTTGTTTTTTCCTGTCAGTAGTGTTGTAAATACTTTATTTACCATACACACACATACTGCACATCTATTATGCTTATTTAACCTCTTAAGACCCGCACTCAAAGAAGTGACTGCTGTGGTAATATAACCCAAACTGCGATGTCCACGCATGTGGGCGCCAGGTCTTAGGAGGTTAAGACTGCATGTGAGTAAAGCAGTATTTTTGGCTGTATTGGCAACACCGTATTAAAACTTTAAGCAGCTCTCATGCACTACCCTTTAACAAATAATGAGCCATCAAGTCAACAGTAATGATACATGATCCCAAAAATGGCACATTTGTTTTTATAAAAGATTCTTAATGATCTACTTAGCCAGTTATGGGCTGTAAATGGACCCCTTGGTAACCCAGAGGATCACTAATAGTTTGCGTGTTTGTGCTGTTGTGTATTTGTGTAAGTAATGTATTGGTTTAGTTAGTTGTGCCATTGTTAAAGCTTTTTATGTCAACGGTTATGTCTGGATTTTGCCGTCAGCATGTCATGAGAGCTCTTAGATGATATGTTTGGTCATTTAAGTGGTCCTAACCATCTGTCTGATGAAGGCAGTGCATCACACTCTTCCCCAGCACTTGTGTCTTTGAACGTAACAGATTGTGAGTATCTGGCTGCCTCTTTGTGGAATTTCTCTTGTTTTCCACGTTTTAAGCTTTCCTTTGATCAACACTGTTTTGCCACTGCACAGCCTTTAATTACTGACTAAACATTTGCTGAAAAAACACCAGGCTCTTGGTAAAAGCAGATCCACATCAGGTGACAATGCAGAGAAGTGTTTCACCAGAAACCACATCAAACAAAAAGTTAAAATTACTTGTAATTGTTTATTCTAGTTATGCCTTTGTGGTTTGTTTACTTACATATTTTCTGTTGGCATTTCTATTCCTTGGTAACATTTTAAATGAAAGCAATCTTTTATAAATGTTTCTGTAAGAATTTGATGAGACATGTTGATAATTGAGACCTGATCAATTACTCAAAAAAAAACAACAACCCTAATCTGGTTTCTGTTTTGACTTCTGCACTTGTTCAGTGGATGATTCATTCACTTTCAGTGAATTCACTTCTGATTTGAGCCACAGCCTTAATTGACAGAAGAGAAGCATGAAGACAGATGTTAGAATTAAAGAGGGATGTCTACTCTTTAGGGTTTATACCAATCAAGATTCTTTTGTTGAATATATTACCCAAAATGTCTTAGTTAAGCAGTTGTTGTCCTGGTTGCCCTTTGCTTCAGTGCCTTTTTTTCCCCGGGGGTCTTTAGTACAACACAGCCTGTGGCAGAGTTGCCATTGGCTTTTCCACCCTCTTGTTTTGTCCTAAGGGCTCCGAGTCCACAGTCTGTTCTTTTTTGTCTGCTCAGCTAATAGCTTCAAGCCGGCTCTTTTGGTGCAATGATTCTGGGCTGCATACGCTATTTACTCTTGGTTTTGAAGTGCTAGTGCAGGATTTTAGCATTTGGTTTGTCCTGGGGCCTAATTATTTACATCCCAATAAATTGCTAACTATACCTTTTAGTTAAAATCCCAGTGATTATGTCTATATAAATCTTTAAAACACGTTTGTTTCGGTTTCATGAATTTTGTTCACACGGCTCAATTTGGGATCACTTGTAATGTTGATTTGTGTTTTCTTTTGTTGCTTTTGTGTACAATTTGCCAAAACAAATTTTAGTAAATAGTTGTATTGGATGAGCATCCTGATCCAGATTCATTTTTTCTTGTTTATGCAAAGGAGTGGACACAACAGCAGACACGCAAATACATAAGTGTAGGTTCTCAGCCATAAGCAACAATATTACTGGTTTCCTGTGCTTTAGAGGTCCTATCCATCTTGGATTATTTGTTGTTTTGCTGTAGAAAATTGACCTGAAGGGAATTTTCTATTTTTTATTTTGTTTGAAACTGCCAGACCTTCACCAGTCTTATCATCAAAAATGTGAAGGTACCCCCCGCCAAATTCAAGGCCATTCGTGCATCATACTCTGACTTAACCTCTGCCCTCTCGACTGCATTTAATTGTGCCACCAGACAGTGACCCCCTGTCCCCCTCTCCTTCCCTTTGTCACACCCACTTTTCCCATCTCTCCATCTGACTGGGGACCTTTAAGTAGTCTGAAGCAGCCAGCCGCCATCCAGACAGGGTGCCTGCTAGCAGGTGTTGAAATGGGGGTCTTGTAAGACCCTGAGAAGTGCTGCACAGCAGCTGTTTGCTGGTCACCTAGACAGACAATGAAGCCAGAAGGGACTCTTTTAATTGCTCCTGAAACAAATGGCCCTTCTATTGGGCCCTTTTACAACTTAAAGGGAAGAGACCCGGAAATTTGCTATGTTTTAGGTCACTGCTGTTTAGTTCTTTAAAGACCCGCTCCAATGATTGTTCTTTGTGGTGTTTTTATCACATCCTTGTGGCATTTTTCTCATGATGGAGGACATGTATAAAGAAAATAAGCTTAAAGTTGCACTTTTAACTATTTATTTTTTCAAATGTTTGTGAATCAGGAGACAAAAAATGCAGTACGACGGCAAACCTCAAGCCCCCTGCTCCATTCCATTCTGATGCATCCACTTGTAGACGACTAGATCCATACACATCTTTGTTTTTCTCATCTGAGCTGGGATCTGGCTCAAGTGTTTACGTAAGGGTTAATGGCCGGCGAAGTGTGCGTTATTACTTTTTAACGCATGCCGTGGAAGTCTGAACCGTCCGAAATAAAAATTAAGAGTAATAACGTTAACCCGCTTATACAATGGTCACTTACAAAAGCAATACATATTAACCAGTTTTTAGTCCTTTATTCTTGTTTTTTTTCCGATTTGGATCGCTTTTCTCGACCCGCACCACCGCTGCAGTCAAGATTTGGCGATATATATATATGCTGATCTTTCCGATGGGTTGAATAAAGCATCAGTTCAGAGAGAAAGTTCACCTTTTACCGCTTGTTTTTGTCTGAGTGATGAAGCAAAAGGTTGTTTTAAAGAAGCCGGCGCAGTGATACAACACATTTAAGCTAGGTGACCGGAACTTATTTTTTCACCGTGTGGTTATCAGGTTTTAATGCACACCCAGCAGCCAATCAGAATCGAGTATTCACCCGGACCATGGTATAAAACTGGATAGCTCTGAAATTGCTCGCTGTTTTTGTTGCACTGGAAATGATAACTTGGGGTTGTGAGGATCTGAAAGTTAGCGGAGACAGTGTACACAACAGGAGGATGTGGGAAGTGTGGGCAGCCTTACTCTACAGTCCCCCCACTTGTCAGAAGCGAATTTCTAATGAACTTCTGCCACTCTGCAGAGACTATGTCCTAGAAAATGATCTTTTACAACAAATCAAAAGATTGCACGAGTGGGACTTTAAGAAAAAGTTGTGAAAATGCAACTGTAGGTTTAAATATTCAAAGTTTGATAAACACAGATGCACAAAAACCACATCCTCAAATGTGGAATTTCGTTATGATAGAACAAAAAATAAATTAGCCCTTAAATCAGCAATTCTGGTTGTTTGTGCGCTTAAGAATCATCAAACAATCAGAAGATTTCTTGGTCAAAATGAAGCCTGGGAGGTAGAGATGGCCCCTTTGTGCCTAAGCTGTGACACACTCATACCCACACAAGTGCAAGAACCCCCTGGTGGCTTCATTAATGCATCCTCTGTCAGAGAAACCAAAGAAGTCACCATGGTCCCCCTCTCTTATTTTCTCTCATCTCTCAGCAGAGGTAAACAGACATGAATGATGAGCTTTCCACCCCCTGAGACCATTCCCTCAGTCTCTTTTTCCTCCTCGCTTCCGGAAAAACAAGTACATGGCGTCCTTGATGTGAGTGGGTGTGAAGCTTTCCCTCAAAGAGAAATGGAGAGGGTCTATTTGGGGACAAAAGACCAATAAACGTCTCCTTTTTGCTTTGATTCAAGTTTTATGTCAGTCCACAGCTTGTCCATGTACATTCGACCCTGCTCTGTAGCACGTTGTCAAACAGAGGAAATCGGTTTA
Source organism: Oryzias latipes (assembly GCF_053564925.1). Classification (NCBI taxonomy): domain Eukaryota; kingdom Metazoa; phylum Chordata; class Actinopteri; order Beloniformes; family Adrianichthyidae; genus Oryzias; species Oryzias latipes. The sequence continues at coordinate 33,927,882 of NC_136237.1, read as the reverse complement.
GTGCCACACCGTCTCTTTTCTTCTCCTGCTTTCTCCCTTCTTGTCTTTTTCCCTCAACGCTGTGTATACAGGCCCCTTCCCCCATCTCTCACTGCCACCCTCACCCATTCCCATTCTGTCACCCAGCCTTTCTCTTCATTCAGAGGGGAGGGGAGGCATTTAGTTATTGGCAGAAAGCCCACTTCTGTGATGGCAGCAAGTCCTCATTATGAGAAGTTCATCTCTTGATTGTTTCTGCTTCAACTCTTAAAAACATCATCCAATGTAGCGGCATTGTTTTTTTAGGGCTTAGACGGTTCTCTTACTTCAGCGTTTCTGTTTTACGTATACGTTTTACATCCATTTTTAGATGTAGAGGTTTAAATGAAAATTTTGCTTAAAACAAGCTCGCATGGGCTTGCCTTTTTTTTTTTAATATCCCTTTGTTTTTATATTTGACCCATTTCCCTCACAAGGCACAATCAGACTCTGCACTCGTAATTGTAACTTGAATGAACACAAGAACACATTAATCACACATGATTGCAAATGCTGGTTGGAAATAATTGCACCCTTTTTCTGTTTTTTTGTTTGTGTTTATCTTGCCTTCATGTCAGTTTCAAGTCAGTTATTTTTTTCAATCTCTCAAACCCTCGTGAAATGTTTGTCAAAGCAGTCAAATGAGGAACAAATAAGACAAATTTGTATGGTATAGTCAGATAATTTTTTATTGGACATGATTATAAAACCTATTTACTATAAATTATTATAATGTAAAGTGTAATTCAAGTTAGTCTGATCTTATAAGCTTTTAATATTCCGTTTTTGTCCCACTTGTGACACACAAACAATATTTAAATGCATCTAGACGCAAGTAAAGCCTCAGTTTCTTGTGGTTTTAGTTTATTGCCTTTGTAAAAATGTAGTGGTTGCATCCTAATTTGAACCACAGTCGTACTGAGAGGATCTGCTTTGCATGGAGCTTGGCATGCCTTGATAGTAAATCCTGCGCACTTCTTTTCAAGGATGTTTTTACTCTTTTGTCCTGAAGAAGCCAGTCTTTTTTTTCCACTGCTAAACATAGGTCTTTGAGTTTCTTTTCCTACTTTTTGTGCCATTTTGTTAGCAATTTAATATGTGGATAAAAGCAAGCAGACTATTTCAGTAGTAGCTGAATGCTATGAATATGGTCCGACTATGATAAAATTATAGTTTTTATTCATGCTTTGCTGTGCTTAGGTTTAGGAGCAGGAGACTTGCACTTTTAAGATTATCTAAAATGATGCCAAACCTACTTTGCATGAATCTTCTTTTTCATCTTGCAACATGAGCAGCTAAAGCCAGCTGTCAGGAACAACCTAATTAACATTTACATTTAATGTGTATTTATTAACAAGCTAAATAAGTCAGTTAGTTGACAATTTTCTCTGCAAACCCTCTGGAGCCATTTTATTCAAAAGAAACATTTTCTGAAAAAAGTGTTGCAGTAATGTTTCCAATTAGGGTTTTTTCAGCAGACTTTTGTAGGTTTTTATGTATATGTACCACCATGCTGATTATGAAAAAGTGCTGCCTGAGAATCGGAAATGTTCAGGCTAAAATTTCCTTTACATTTCCATTTAAATATTACCAAATATCTTAAAGTAGAATGTTGTACTGGCCAATACTTAAATGAAAAATTTTCTTTGCTTTGATTATTCATGGTCTCTACTTTTTTTGCGATACTAAAATCAGTTCAGCCACATGGTAAAAAGCTTGTGTGGATATTTTTTTCCTTAAATTTTCATCTGTTGGAAAAGATCGCTCTTGGGTCCATTTAAGAATACGACACAAGCCAGGATTAACCTTTTGAGAAAGGGGGATTTGTAATTGAAGGTTTGAAACTTTCTTCCATAGCTTTTCAGAGCTGAAAGTGGGTCTTTTTTTTTTAAAGTTCACAAAGGTTTTATGAAACAGCAAATTATCCCAGTGTTGCCCCTGTCGCTATGGAAACCAGAAATGACGTCTTCTGCAAAGAGGTAGCTGGTTCTATACCTAGTCATAACATTTGACTAGGCCAGTCTGCTTGCAAGATATTTTTTTCAGCATGCCATTTTAAACCCCAAGTATTTCTTTTGTCAAGCTCATGTTGAGAAATGTGCCTTCGATATACTGGAAAGAATAAAATCACTTAGAACAGGGATTTGAAAAGTAACCATGCTTTAGCATCTTTCATATATGCTGTTTGTAGTACTTTTAGTACCAGGATTGATTGCGATTGTTGTTCTTTTTGATACCACTGCACTGTACTTCAAGCCTTTTCTAGTTTTGTAAATAAACAAAAGCTAAAAATATGCTATCCCTATACACATTTCATTGTTTGCATACAGGGGTTTAATTGTAAAAGTTTCTTTTTTTACATGCTAAATTAAAGCCAATGTGTTGGTTGGGTTTTTTATGAGGAACTATTAGATTTATTTATTTATTTTTTTAATGCCAGAGGCAACCCCTGCAGTCGATAAGCTCCCTGTTGTCCCCCACTAGAATTAATAAGATCATTGATTAGCTGCCTACTAATGATTGAAAACCCTTTTAGAGCACACGTTTATTATTGGTTCCACATCTGATGAGATGCTGTTGTGCAGGATAAATTTGGTTGTCTGCTGCTTAGTTTGCCAATTGGAAAATTGCTCAAAATGCTCTTGTGGTTATTTTGGTTCAACATACAAAATTGATTTTTTTTTTTTTAACAATGGGAACTTCTAAAGGAGCTTGTTCTATTCAGCCTATTGATCATGCAGTGTTGTTTTGTAGAAGAAAGTGTGAGACAAAAATAACTATCAGGTTTACTGACCTCCTTTTTTTGTGTGAATTTACAGTAAAAATCGAAAGTTTAGATGCATCCAGAGTCGTTTGTTTTGAATTAGAGGGAATGTCTTACTTGTAATGTATTATGTGTTGTAGTATATGAGAAGATGTAAAAAACCTTAGCCTAAATGTATGACATTATGTATAAACAGGTTTTAAGACACCAACCGAAAAAGACGATTATTAATTTTAGTGCAGTGTAGTTGGAGGAGTAACCCTGTCAAGCATTGGGGGGTGATGAATGGGATGTCACCCTAGTTCCATTTGGGCTTCCCTTCTCAACTCGAGCTAGCAAAGCTACGATGCAGACAGATGGGCGTCTCACTGGTGACTCTTTAAGACGTGCATAGGAAGAAGAAAATGAAGGATTGAGAACTAAGGAAAAATTTGGAAAAGATTATGCGTGTAGGAGAGTGAGGCTCGACAGATGGATGGGCTATACATGGATAAATGGAAGATGAAGAAAGTAGATTAGACACACGGATAAAGTAAAGCCAACATCTAACTATTTCTATCTGGCTGACGACACTAGAGCAAGAAAAAATAGTTTTTTTTATGGTTCATATGGCATGGATATGTTACCATTTTGATCTGACCATCCTGATGGCTCCCATTATTTAACCGGGGGAAATAGGTTTAATTGTCACTGCATTTGCCCCAGTTGGCTCACTGTTTGCTTTTTGTTGTCCCTTTTTTTTATTTGTTCTCTCCATCAGCGGCGTAAACAAATAGAATATAAGAACCTCTTTTGTTGGGGAGCACTTTAAGGATTATTTTAAAATATTCTAGTTTCCTATTTAGGTTTTTGACCGGATCCTGATTTACTTTGGTTGACATCGGCTACTCCCTTTACAAGCTGCCAAAAGGCAAAGGAGATTTTTATGACCACTTCCCTCAGCTAGTAGTTTCTAACTTCTAAATAGATTTTTCTTGACTGCCATTGTTCCCTTTTGGTCTCACCCTTCTTTCTTCTTTTTTTTTTTCCTTTTCAGACACATCCCTCCATACGGGTACTGGTACCCAGCATGAGGCCTCTCCTTGGAGAGCTACTGTACCAGTTGATAGCACCAATAGTTGGGACAAAGTGATCATTGACAGAAGTGAAACAGAAGATTGGCCATCGATAAGCCGTAGCAGTGAACCCATCCACCTTGCCACACCGGAATGCCCCTTGAGCTCAGCTAGCTGTAATCTAGACACCAGTGTTGTCACTTCTTCTGGACACGGTTTTCTGAGCATGGCCACTGGTACTGCAGGCCAGCAGGCCCTCTACAACTCTCTCAAAGCAAACAATAACATGATGACAGGACCTGTGTCAACTAACACATTGGCATGTAACAGAGGCTGGGGCTCAGATGTGAAGCAAGATGGAATGAATGGTGGCAGAGCTGGAATCCCCAATAGCTGGGGATCACCAAATTTCAACTTGAACTTGAATCCTAATGCCAATCCGTCAGCCTGGCCTGTTCTGGGCCATGAAGGTGCTGGGAATAGTGGCCCCAATGTTATGAACAATCCTTCCTCGCTTCCACCAGGCATAAATGGAAATGTGGGAAATGCAAATGCAGATAATGGAAGTGGAGGTTGGGTTAGCATGATCAGTGCTAATGAAAAAGATCAACAGCACTCTTCAACCAACACAAATTTATCTTTCAACATGGATCCTGTTAACCTTAACACCGATGGACCAAACTACGGTAAACAGCCACAACAAGCTCAGGAGCCTATGAGCCCAATCCATGGCCTAACTGGCTGGGGAGGCCAGTCACCAACTGAGTCATCTCAGCTCAATGGTGACACAACAGGCAGCTCTGTATGGGGTATTGGAGAAACTAAGGCAGCTGAGTCTACTAAGGACTCCAACTGGGAATCATCTGCCTCCAAAAACCTTTCTGCCTGGGGCCGCCAAGGCAGTGGTGGAGGAACTAGTGGAAATGGCGGTTGGGGTGAGTGGGGCAAGTCCTCTGGTGGTGAGGTATCTAAAGGCTGGGACTCAATTGATGCTGGTAGCACTGGTTCTGGCCAGGAGCAGCAACTTGGCTCGTGGGGAAAGCATTCTGGAACTCCCCCAGCCAGTGAAGGTAGTGGGGACAGCAGTGAAGGTCGATCCCGTAGCAGAGACAGATCCTCCAGCATGGATTTTGCCCCCCCTTTGCTACCTCGACAGGACCTAGATCCCAGAGTGCTAAATAATTCAGGCTGGGGACAGACCCCAATCCGACAGCACACTGTATGGGAGATGGAAGAAGCCAGTTCTGATGATGGAAAAAGCAATAGCAGCTCAGACACCATAGTAGGTTCCAGCTCTATTGGTGGACCTTCATCAACCAGTGGAGGTAATATCAACTCTAACACTGGGCCCAGCCAGAGGCCTGGTCCCGGAGGAAAAAATGACAGTGAAGGATCTTCATCCTCTGGCTGGGGAGCCACTTCACCTCAGTCAATTCAGACTGGGTCTGGTTGGGGAGACCCCCCACCTATACTTAACAAAGCATCAAATTGCACAGCCAGTGGCTGGGATGACTCTTTACCTACAAGTGGTTCTAAAAGTGGAGGTACCCCGTCCTGGGGTACTGAAGATAAGTCACCCAGCTGGGATGACAGCCCAATGAAAAATCAGTCCACAAGCTGGGGGGAGGCCCCCAAAAACTCAAGTAGTTGGGGCAATAGTAATGGGAGCTCTAATGGATCTGCCACAGGGGAGTGGGGAGAGCCAGAAGTAAAAAACAATGGGTCTTCCAGTAGCATGTGGGAAGGGGAAGGCGGAAATGGAGGAACAGGTGGATGGCAAGAAAGCCCAAAAAGAGGTGGTAGAGGGGGTGGCGGATGGGCTAAGCCATCTCCCCCTATAAGTAATAGTAACTGGGTGGAATCTTCACGTACCAATGGTCCAGTACAGGGAAACTGGGGCTCCTCCAAGCCACAGGAAAGCAGCAGCAGTGGCAGCAGTACCGGCAGTGGAGGATGCGTCAGCATTGGTTCCTGGGGTGGTCCGGGCTCTGTGAAGCAAGGCAACTCTAGCTGGGGAAACGTAAGCAAACAGGACCAGGTTATGGAGCCTACTGGCTGGGAGGAGCCCTCTCCTCCTTCCATCCGTAGAAAAATGGAGATAGACGATGGAACATCCACCTGGGGGGATCCTACTGCATACAGCAAAACTGTCAACATGTGGGATCGTAACAACCCAAATAATAATCCAAGCAACAGTGGCCCACCTGCCAGCAAGAACGGTGGAATGATTATGCCGAACAATAACAACAATCACCATCACGCTCATAACATGCATCACCATGCGCATCATGCTCAGCCCTCAAGTCATCTTCAACACCGTGCAAACAATAATGGGTCACCAAGCACTGCAGCTTCTCATCCAGGTGTGGGCGCCCAGGGTAGACCCTCTGTGGCCAATCCAGGTAATTAAATATTTCTAATTTAAATTGGGTTTTGCATAAAATTGAATTAGAATTTAAAATACTATGGTAGAAATGTACATAATTTCAATCATTTCTGTGCAGTTATTATATCAATTTGTACTAGTTTTGCTTGAAGAAAAGAGAAATTTCCTATCTTATTTTAAAGTTCATCCATTAAATATATGTTTAGAGCATAAATACAGAAAATGGCAATAATGTTTGTGAATACAAAGGCCAAATCTTTTTACAAATCATTTCTCGTCTTTGGGAGCCAGGGAGGGAGCCAGGGAGCCAGTTTAGCTCGTGCTGGTTTGCGGCGCCTTCCGTCCGTGAAACCCGGGTTCGACTCCAGGCTCCTCCCTGTTCCCTTCTCTACCTCTGCCGGTTCAAGCCCGGTTTGAGAAGGTTGCGTCAGGAAGGGCATCCGGCGTAAAACATTGCCAAATTTAACATGCGACACGTTCGCTGTGGCGACCCCTGATGGGAGAAGCCGAAAGTGGAAGAATTTCTCGTCTTTGAAATTTTAAATAAGACCATTGCCTCCCGCTGCTTACCATCCATACAGAACCAATAGTGACTGTACAAATATGTTTGAGATGCTAGAAACACTGTCTTCTGTTTGTGTTTTTATTAATGTCCATCTTGGTTCAAAAGAATTATATTTAAAACATTTTTGGGTTTTAAAATAACTTAAGTTTATTGAATGCATTTTTTCCTGTAATCATTTTATCACAGGTTGGGGAGAACTCCCCAATGTTCAACCCAAGTCGGAACCTGCTTGGGGAGAGCCAGCTGCGCCAACATCGACGGTTGACAATGGTACCTCTGCTTGGGGTAAGCCCCCAGGTAGTGTAGGAGGTTGGGGAGATGGTGGCCATGAGCATTCTAGCCTCTATGTCAGGGCCAATGGACCATCAGGTTCTGCACCTTGCAAAACAGGTAACACCCAATGTTTAAATATGTTTACACCTAAATTCCCACAAACCACAAATTAAGTTCTCTGAAATGCATTTAAAATAGAATTGAGGTATCCTGTGCTTCTTTCTTTTTTGAAAAATCATATAAATAATCTAACATAAAACTTTTGTCTGTTTTAGTCTTTTAGTAAAAGCAAGACTTTGAATTTAAAATCTCCTTATTTTACATTATCCTTGTTTCCAACACCTTTTTAAATTCAACCTGTGCTATTTCTACTAAACGTTGATTATTACTTAAGTAGAGTTTTCCTCATATTAAAGCATTCCTTGTTAGGGTGAGTTTGTGTTTGTTGTTGAAAACAACACAGGTACAGGAGCAGTTGGTAGATATCAAATACCAACAGTGCCATCTAGTGTTCATGACTAAAAATACGTTTTTTTGTGAACTGAAGTGGTTTGACATTTACAGATGTATTTCACATTTTGCTTCTCTTTCATTAGGCCCCAAACCTATGCAAGATGGCTGGGGAAGTGGAGGGGAAGACATGAGTATGTCTTCTGGCCAATGGGATGCTGAGGATGGGGATGTATGGAATAGCCCCACGCCCCAGGAGAACAGTTCCTCTTGTAACTCCTGGGGCAACGGACCCAAGAAATGTCCAAGCAAGGTCAGAAAGACACTCACCTCGCACCTATACAAGAAAGAACAGCGAAGCACACTCTTACACCAATTCTAAACACAATTTTGGATTCTTTTTGTTAGGGGAAGATTGGCAGCAAGCCAGATGAGGCCTGGATCATGAACCGTCTCATTAAACAGCTCACTGACATGGGCTTTCCGGTATGAATGCAGTTGGTTTAAAATGATTTTATCTTAGACCACAAAAACTGGGATTTTAGTCCACTCACCTAAAATTCAGACAACCAATAAATGATTGAAAACCAGAGGTATTCTTGAAACAAATCCTTGTTCGATCTTGACTGTAAGATGTTCTCTTAATGCATCACAGAGAGACCCTGCTGAGGAGGCACTGAAGAGCAACAACATGAACCTTGACCAGGCCATGAGTAAGTTCCTTTGCTAATTTGATTTGAAGGGTTTCCTTTGTGTCTGTTGATAAATTATTGAAGATAAAAGAGCTTTCAGAAATAATATCTGTTCTTCTCTTTGCTTCAAGCGGCCTTGCTCGAAAAGAAAACTGACCTAGACAAGCGGGCCATGAGCATTTCTGAATATAGCAATGGCATCAACAAGACACTTATTTGTCGGCCCTCTGCACTCTCCAAAGAATCCTCCGATCGCGCCACCTTTCTAGACAAGGTGAGATTGTAAATAACTGGCGGACTCCCTAAATATGGTTGTCTAATTAGGAAATCCATAGAAGAGTACAATCTGTAGCGTGTGTTCATATCAATTGTTAACAGTGTTTTTCCTTTTTATTCTCTTTTAACAGGATAGCGTCCTGTCAGAAGACGCCCCCTCATCACCGTTTTTGCCTTCCCCCAGCCTGAAGCTCCCCCTGGCCAACAGTAGCCTTCCCGGCCAGAGTCTGGGACAGGGCAACCCGGGACTGGCAATGCAAAACTTGAACAACAGACAGGTCGTAAAGTGTTTTATTTTTCCCTCCATTTTAAATGTATTATCTTTTGGAAACATAGAAGCAAGTTGTTTGTTTAGACTTGAAATGCTTTAAGATTTCTTTTTAAACCGCAACAATAAACTGGAAATCGAGTCAATGTAAAAACAAATAATCCAATTTGCATGAATCCTATTAACCACAAACTCAGCCAATGTCATTGCTCGATTATGATTCTGTGACCTTGCCTGAAGAGACTGTTGAAATCAGATATCCTTTGTCTTCTTTATCAAACAACTCTCCCGGCAGCAACTGTGCTTCGGAATAGATGTCCTTGAAGCGCTGCAATCTGACTGAACGAAAAAAAAAAGCAGTTTCACTTGTGTGGAAGTGGGAATAATGCTTCCTTTTAGCTAGTAATTCAACTTCAAATTTATAAAAAGCGTTTTTAAGAAAGTAAAAATAAAAAAGAATGTCACTTCTATAAAGAAAACTAGAGAAAATTCTACATTTACAGATAATAATCCTGTTTATCAAATTTGTTTTTTGTTTTTATTTTGAAAACTTTGACTTATTAAGTTCAAGCACGCCTAAAAATAAACAATAACCCACAATGACTTTTTTTTCCTTTCAAACAAAATGAAACATTAGAAAATGATCCTGTAGCTGAATTGCATCTTCATTCTCAACACCTACAGATACCCAGTGGAATGTTTGGCAGTAGTGGAGCAGCACAAACCCGGGCCATGCAGCAGCAGCCTCCTCAGCCACCAGTGCCACCTCTCAGCTCCTCCCAGCCGAGTCTACGTGCTCAAGTGCCTCAGTTTCTCTCCCCTCAGGTAAGATATGTGACTTTGGGATTATGTACAACTACATAAATGAGATATCAGTAACCAAAAGCACCACTAGACACCCAAAGTTGGACATTTTTATCTGTGGCTTTTAATAGTTTGTATTATTTGTGGAGTGTCTCTTGTGTGATTATATTTGCTGGTGAAAAGGTTGAGATGAAATTTGAATTGTCAATAGAAGACAACTGTCTGAGTTCCTTGAGCTTTTTGTCATTTTTGTTTTCCCTCCTCCTCCTCGTGTCTCCATTTGTGCCAGGTCCAAGCACAGCTCTTGCAGTTTGCAGCAAAAAACATTGGTCTTAACCCTGCACTTTTAACCTCACCAATAAACCCTCAACAAATGACCCTGTTGTACCAACTTCAGCAGCTGCAAATGGTGAGACACTGTCCACTGTCTTTTACATTTACATACAATTTTTTTTTCTAATTTTTCAAGTTCAAACCTCCGTGCAACCTACACTATAATTTTCAGTTTATTTAACCACTAACACAAACTGAATCCAATAATTACTCAGCATATTTGAAATACGGACAAGTTCCTCTTTTCTCTGCTGTATTTTGTTGTGGATGATAAGAATTTCCGCTCTTCTTTGTTTTTAGGCTTACCAGCGTTTACAAATCCAGCAGCAGATGATGCAGGCGCAGCGCAATGTTTCCGGCCCAATTAGGCAACAAGAGCAGCAAGTGAGTCTGCAGATATCATATCAGCAATGGACAAAGTGTTGGGACATGTGCATGATTTCATCCCTGGCTTTTCTTATCTTTACTTTATTTGGTAAAAATAGACAGAATGTAGATTGTTATATCAAGAGTTTTCCAACATTTCCCATATCGACATAGCAACATGTTGTCTTTGTTAATAGCAGCTTCTTTGCAACTTTTCACTAGTAAATGAACCTTAAAGTTTGTCATTTTTCCAGTCTTGTTTAGTCTTTTTCACTTTTTTACAGTCTATGTAATGTTTTAACTTAATCTCAATGATTATTTTCACGATTCCCTTTTTAAAAACCGCTCAATCTTTTCCTTCCAGGTTGCACGTACAATCACCAACATGCAGCAGCAGATCCAGCAGCACCAGCGTCAGCTGTACCAGGCGCTGCTGATGAAGCAGCAGCAACTTCCCTCTCATTCCTCTTCGTCCTCTTCTTCTGCTGGTCTGCATCCCCCTGGTGGCCCGACAGTAGGCCCTGGCTCTGGAAAATCAACCCTGGACCCCTTCACAGGCCCACACCAGACTCCAGGCCTCACTGACACACTGCACACCAAAGAGCCACCTTCTCCCCCCAATACCTACAGCACCTACCCTCTATGTGAGTCTTTTACAGAACTGGGTTTCCTATTACAAAGCCCCTACTTCCTGATCAGATCCATTTCAATTGATAACAAGTGTTATAGTTCCCAACATTATATTTTTTCTGCAAACAAAAAACCTTGGATAACATAAAATAATGAGCCTTGAGTGAGAAATGCATGCGCTTGTGTTTTCCTTGCAGCTGGACTGAATCCAAACATGAATGTAAACGTCATGGAGGTTGGAGGTCTGTCCATGAAGGAGCCCCCCCAGCCCCAGTCTCGCCTGTCCCAGTGGACGCACTCTAACTCCATGGACAACTCCTCCAACTTGGAGAACAACCTCAGTAAGCATGGTACGTCACAAAAACACCCGCTAATGAGAATTTCTAAGGAGATCTAAAATACAAACATGCCTTTCTGACATCATTTGCTCATTATTATGTTCTGACCTTTCAAATAAAAGAAACTCAGCAGTTGACCTCGATGAACATTATTCTTTAGAATCAAGCTGGAATCTAGTTAAAGTTAAAAGTTCGAAGATGTTGAAGGTTTTTTTTCTAATTTGTTTGGTGTGTGTATTAATATCAATGTAGGAAAATTAGCACATGAGGTCAACATGGATCATGAAATAGTGTAATTCACGTCAGTACTGTAAATAACAAATAATCTAGAATAGAATGAAACTTTATTGATCCTCCTTAAGGGAAATTTCCTTATTTATATCAATAAAATGAGCTTCATTTTCAATACAATGCACATATGTGCATTTGCCATGTTTTCTATAAAATTGTCACAGATTTTAAAATGTCAGCATTTTTGTTTTTTTGTTAGCTCTTTCTGCAACTAAGCTTTCATTTTCCTTTGGGAGTAATTACAGTTCATTATCCATTCATCCAGGTGCCATATCTGCTGCCTCCAGCCTGGTCTCTCCTGGGAAGCCTCCCCAGCTGGAGGACTCGTACAGTCCTTACAATTTAATGTCTAACTCAGAGTCGCCCACCAACCCCCTGGTGCCTCCAGACAGCTGGGGTCAAGGCAAGAGCCCAAACGAAAAAATCTCTAATGGGACCAACATTAACTGGCCTCCAGGTGAGGGTGAAATTGATGAGGATGATATCAAATTGTTTGTATTTTTGTTAAGTAGGTTTTCTTGGTTAGCCCAGAAGACCCCGGTTAAAATTAGTTGCTGGTTTCATGCATAAATAAAGTTTCATTTTTCAAAGCAGTGTATTATACTAGACAGACCTTTTTTGTAGTCTCCTTTGTACTTCAGAGAAACCAGCCGCTGAAGACAAAACGTTTCTAACATCTGTGTGTGATGCTGATGGTGCTACTAGGATTCCATCTAGCTTTACTCTGATAACTTGTCTGTTTTCATTGCAAAAATTGAGTTCTATTAGGCAATAAGGTTTTTCCTCAAGTTTATTTGTCATCATTACTGTTATAAAGTTTTGCACATGACGAGGCGGCAATAAACCACTGCCTAAGCAAATTTGAATTGAGATTTTTTTTTTATAAACGAATGAAAAATCTCTTAAATGACAACCTTATTCTGTTTTATGAAACTTAATGCTACGCAAAGCAGGCCAATCACAGACTAGGACATGAAGGTTGATGTCTGTGACATTCATGTCCATGTCTGTGATTGGCTGGCTGAAGAGAGAGAATTTCTCTTGAGTGAAAATTGATTTGATTGCATTTGTTTTTTAGTTTCAAGTGCATTTTTCAGTTCTAAGTGCAAACTAATGTTTTGAGCACACCCATTTTTTAAAGTTTGACAGTTAGGTTTTTACTTGCCATAATGGCACAAAAATCAATCCATGCAAAACTTGCGAAATGCGTCTCAAAAATAAAATAAGTGTACTTATAAATGTATCAAAGTTTATAAATATTATTTCCTGGTACGCTTGCGTGGATAATATTTATAACCAATGACCAACCACAAGTTTTTAGCCTGGCTGTAAGTGTTGAGAAGTTGGGCTGTTTATAAATTGGAGTGAATGGGAAAGCCTCACCCGTGTGTCAAGCCATCTAGTGGTTACTCTATGAGCTGATCTGGCTCCAGTTGCTTTTGTTTTTAAACCAGCCTCGAGGACCACATTGACTTTTTTTGACTCCACAGTTGTTTTGTTGGCCTTTCTCACGAACCGCTTCCTTTTATTCTTGTAGAGTTTTGCCCCGGCGTGCCATGGAAAGGCCTGCAGAACATCGACCCTGAAACTGACCCCAACATGACCCCCGGCAGCGTCCCCAGTGGCCCCACCATCAACACCAACATCCATGACGTCAACCGATACCTGCTGCGAGACAGGAATGGAGGTAAAGGAAGTCTTTTTTTTCTTCTTTCAAGCATGTGTGCACTTAACTATGCATAGATCACTTCCACAAGTCCTTGTAACTGTAAATGACTGATGTATCATTAAGCGTTCTTTATTTTTATTTTTTGTGTGTTTCTGCTGTTCTATTTTATACCCACAACATTCTGATCTTCACAATATAGCTACATCTCCAGCCTCTGCACTTCAGAATGACTCTCTACCTCCAACTACCAGTGATCGGCCAATCAGTGGTTTTTCTAGCTCATTCAGTCTGTCATCCTGTGATGGATACAGCTCAGGTACACAGATGGAGTGTCCCCTTCCTTGAGTCATCCCCTCACCTGTGTGTGACCTTATCTTACCCGTAAACCTTCTCCTTCAGTGCCTTTAGGCACTACAAGACACCACTGTCTCTCCCTCTATGAAATATATAAAAAAGCAAACCTCATTCAGTCATTACAACAGGACCTCACATAATTTAGTGAGTGTTCTGTCACTTCTTGTTCTCTCGCTTTTTCTTTTGAAAAAAATATTTTTGTTTTATCATTTTTTTGGGGAAAAATCTTTCCATAGAAGGTAAAGGTTGGAATAAACTCCCAAAGACAAAAGATCACTCATACACATAGTAGGGCTTAATTTGCGACTTATTGTGCAGGCATAGCGTTAAACATACACATTGCTTTAGACTTTTTGTTTTTTTAGTGTATATTAAATGAATGTGACCCCTTTTTGCAAGACATGTTTTTACATTTTTTTGTATTTTTCCCATGTTAAGGTAAACTGTCTGAAATGAAGTCAACCTGGTCCTCGGGGCCCATATCTCAGAGCCAAGGCTCCTTATCACACGAGCTGTGGAAAGTACCTCAGGGTCCCCGCAGCACCACTGCTCCATCTCGGCCCCCACCAGGGCTCACCAACACCAAGCCCTCTACCTCTTGGAGTGGCAACTCTCTGGGCCTGACTCAAGGCTGGAGTGGCTCATATTCTTCAGGTAAACATTTACTTGGAAATTAGAGACTAGTTTACCGCGCTAAGCAAAATATTTAGGATGTTTAGTTAATCAGATTTGTCCTTTCATCCTTGGGCAAGAACATTGACTACGAGAGAACTGAATCGAGTGACCCAGAGAAAATGCTTTACTTCCGGCTCCATGCAAATGAAGTCATTGCAGTCACAATTTTTTCATAATACGGATGTTGCTACATTGGAACGTGAGGACGTCAGGAAGTAGTGATTGGTCCGAGTCGGTCAGAGTTACCTTTTTTTGACAACCACTCCCACCAGTCAGGAGTGAGCTCATCAGAAGTCCACACCCCCCTACCACTGAAAGTGGGTTTGGGAGAATCTATTAATCAGACGTTCACATACTTTTATTAACACATCTAATTAGTCGGTTTATAACTTGCACTACAGAAAAAAAATATCAACATGTTAAAAAAAAAGGTTTCCGAGCGAGCAAGAACATTTATTCTGACAAATACAATGACTGAGTAATAGCTGTTTATTTCTTAATAGAATTCTGTTGGATTTTGGCTTATTGGAACCAGCAGCTACTTCCTGTTCGGGACGTGAGGGGGGGGCGTCACTCGGTTTAGTTCTCATATGTAGTCAATAGGCTAGACTCCTAAACCAAGTGTACAAATTAATCTGTGTGATGCTTTTAATAAACGCTAAATGTGATGTGATGTATTAAAGGAATGAAGGAACGCATTGTGAAGAAACTAGTTTACACCTTTTTGATTAGGAGTTGAAATGTCCCCTCTTGTTAAAATAAAATATGTCCAACACAAGAGGCCCTCAGCTCTCATCTGTTTGCCTAGCTGTTGGACAGGACAAGTTAAAAAAAAAAAAAAAAAAAAAAAAAAAAAAAAAAGGAGTTGAAATGTCCATTTTCAGACTCGGTCTCTGCAAAAATGTCTTTAAAAGCTTCAGACACATTCATTCTTACCCAGATTAAAGAATCCTTGGTAAAATGTATTTGTACTTTGTACATTGACTGAAAAGAAAGCAGTTCTTGTGTTTAGACCAGGGGTCACCAACCCTGTGCCCGCGGGCGGCAGTGCGCCCGCGAGCACCCCTTGTGGCGCCCGCAGGGAATGCACCCAAAAAAAAAAAAAAAATCACTAAAAGTAAGGGTCTATTACAAAAGTTTAAATAGATCAAATAAATTACACAATTTCTGGACATTCTTATGATTCATGTAATGTAAAGATTTTGAGAATAGGTTGAGGTGGTTGAGTAATCCATTAATGTGAGGATTAATATTCCTGTCTGTTTTTATTTACATTTATGTTTAAAAAGTTAAAATTAAGTTAAAGTTACAAAGGTTTAAAAGTTTAGCTTTAGTGTGTTCAATAAATATTTATCTTGTTCGGCTGCAACCTAAAGTCTGTTTTGAAATTAGGCTCCCTCTGCAACTGAGTTTGACCCCCCCCCCCCTGTAATACGAGTCTAGAAAATTCATGCATGTTTTTGTGTGTAAAATGAGCAAATAAAAATAGGGCACAAAAGGAAGTCCTCAAATTGTGTTGTTTTTTTTTTTGGGGGGGGGGGGGGGGGTAGGAGGTTTTTAGTGGCGCCCTTCATACCACTTGGTGCCCATGAAATAGCCCTCGGTCTCAAAAAGGTTGGTGAACCCTGGTTTAGACACCTTAGCTGAATTCTTTTATAGAGGATTTTTCACTACATTTTTTTTTATAACAAGGCCCAGTTGGAGTGCAGTGCTTCAGAATTGTTTTGCATTTTGCATATAGGTTAGGACCGAAACTGCTAAGCTGTACAAGATGAGATAGGATGTTTTTTGTTGAGGTGGTGCCCTTTCTCACAAGCTCTAGTGGAAAACGCCCTGTGAAACTGACTACTTGAGGTTTACTGGCTTTGAGAGAAATCGCTTTCAAATATCAGTTTACATCGTAGCGTGTGGTGAGGTTTGTGGCTGGGGAGGCACTGAATCTTTCTGTCAGATTCACAAATCTACAAAACCAGTGTTTTAGCAAACAACTGATTGTGTTTCATATCTCATACCAGCATTCTTCCCGTACACATAGCAGATACATATCAGCCCAAGGAAGAATGTCAATTGTACAGCAAGCAGTTCAGCCTCCCCCCAAAAAAACCCTCCAAGGTAGATGTCTAGGTTTAGAGTCATTTTGAAACTATATTTGAAGATTTAAAACTTTTTGGCTATGGCATTGAAATAGAGATATTTTTGAGCAGAGATATTACATTTTTGCTGTCAGTCAGAGCAAAACAGAACATTGAAAAAAATCTTTGTGATCATGTAGAAGAGAAATTGTGACAAACCCATTTCCTGTTTCAACCTATGTTGTTTAAGTGCCGCTTTAAGTCAGATAAAGAAGGCTAAATAAACGATAGACACACGTGAAATACATTATTTATTTTATGGAATTTGAGTATATGTAATACAATATCTACAATGTATAGAACAATTGAATAAAGAATTACATTTGCAGTCTGACATAAATTAATAGAAAATGCACAAAATGCAGCATATTTGAATCTAAAAGTTATTGATATTATTTGATGAAGCTATAGCACTGATCAGTGGACACCTTTTTTATCTTAAAAATGAGTTAACATCTCGTGATGACGGGTGAGGAAGGTGACCTGTGAGGCCGCCGCCCCTCACCGCACATCTCTGGTTTACATGTACCCTCGTTTCAAAGTGTGTGGGACTGGGAAGCTGCTTTTGACTTCAGTCAAACAGCAGAGGAACAAAGATGTTTAGTTACATAGAGAAGAGACGATGGCAGCTGTTTTTCTCTGTCTTTGAACTCATTCGCCCTCTCACTGCAAAGTCTGAAGATCAACCAGTCAGTCACATCAAGACCAACATGTTGATCCCTGGGGAGAAAAGATTTGTGTTTGTTTAACCGGTCACTGTGTAGTTGTTGCAAAATTAAAGCAAACCATGTTGTTGAGACAACAGTTTAGAATGAAAATATAGATAAATAAAATGGTAATCTTCATTTTGCAGCTAAAACCTAACTATAATTTCTAGAATTTTATTTTAACATACAAACTGTCATTTTGTTGTGGAGATGAAGTGCAGAAAATTAAAAAGGTTTTAGTAAATCTAGTTCTCTCCTTTTTGACCTTTTGTGGGTTTCTGTTCACAGAGGGAACGGCGTGGAGCACTGACACTTCAAACCGGACCAGCAGCTGGCTGGTGCTGAGGAATCTCACCCCACAAGTACGCTCTGCTTCTACAAGTTATTTGATTTTTGGGGTTGGCTTTTTCCTAAAGCCAACCTGCAGTTTGGTGTCGTGATTTGCAGCGTTTTCACGTTTATGTGTGAAGCAGCTAGCAGTGAAAAAGGCTTTTTAGTCCTGTCTGTAAATATCGATGCATTTCCCCCTCAGATTGATGGCTCCACACTTCGGACGCTGTGCATGCAGCATGGCCCCCTGATCACATTCCATCTCAACCTGACCCAGGGCAATGCTGTGGTGCGCTACAGCTCCAAGGATGAGGCTGCAAAGGCCCAGAAGTCCCTGCACATGTAAGCTTCTGAAAAATACACAAGGGTTGTTGCTATGGTTACTTTTAACGGCCTGTTGCCTCTAAATGAGTTGTTCACACCAGACAAAGAAACGGGAAAGACGGGGAAACTTGTGATATTTATTTTACTGTAGTCATCTTGGTGTTTTCCCATTTAAAAGTACTTTCAACTTTTAGATTAGTCATACAGACGGTGTTATTTTTGAACTCGCACAGTCTCATGAAAGCAGATGTGGGGAGTCATGCTGCAGTCAGCTGCTCTGTAAGACACATATAGTGTTCATTGAGATGGTCAGCTGACTGTGGGAGTGCTCCGATATTGAGGCGGATGTTCATCAGTATTTTTAATGTTTCAATTATTTTTTTGTTATTTTAAACAAATGACTAAATGTTTAAAAAACGAATTTCGTCACACAAGTGACGCCGGCCTGATCTCCACGTTAACATAATGGGAAAAAGATTCTTTGAGATACTTTTCACAAAACTCTCTTTTTTGCGTGTCTTTATATCAACCGGTTGTACATTTTTATTTTTAGGTGTGTGCTCGGAAACACCACAATCCTGGCGGAGTTTGCCGGGGAGGAGGAGGTTAACCGCTTCTTTGCACAAGGCCAGTCGCTAGGGGCAACCACCACAAGCTGGCACGCCAACCCGGGACCCAATCAGAATCGGATGGGCGGAGCATCCCAGTCCCACTCAATCGGCCAGTGGAGCAGCGGGGCAGGCGGGGGGAAAGCTAACGGCGGAGATCTGCTGTGGGGAGGTGTGCCCCAATACTCCAGCCTGTGGGGGCCGCCCAACGGCGAGGACGCGCGCGTGATTGGGAGCCCCACCCCAATTAACACCCTGCTGCCTGGAGATCTGCTGAGTGGAGAGTCCATGTAGGAGGATGCCATGGTTACACTAACTCCCCCTCTGTGGTATGGGGCGGGGGCCAAACGTTATCAAACTCCAAAACAAAAACGGTTCCGAATAAGCAAGAGCAAAACCCAAGCAAATCATGTGGCGATAATCAGTATCAGTTTGAACTGTGTGAACTGTGAATTGTGAATCAGAGGGCCGGGGCCCCCCAACATAGAACTGAAGGCCCTGGACCCTCTGGTTTACTGTGCTTGTTTCTTATTAGAAGGAAAACAAACCTTTTCTTTTCTTTCCTTACGATGCACCATATAAAAAACAAACTGAAATTAGACGCAAACACAAAGAAATCTTTTAAGTGTTTTAGCTGATTTCCATAAATATACATGACATTCTTTGTGAAGTGTTTTTAGAAGAAGCAATCAAAGCTGCCATCTGAGACTTTTCCTTTACCCTCAAGAAGAAGAAGAAAAATCATCCCAAAATAACACCTAAAACAACCATTCCCAGCATATTCATGGCCAATGATATACTTCAGAGACCTTTAATAGTTGTGTTAATGTTTGTTTCTTAGCACTAATATTAGCCTTAAGTGCTCTCTGGCCCAAGTCCTTCCCAAGCCGCCTTTTTTAGTTCCTTTTGTAACAGAAGAAATAGCTGAAATCTTGCACAGTTCACCTCTGAGCCAACAAGTGGTACAGAAGACAACTGCTGACCAACCGTATCTCTGGGCAGGCAGAAGGCCTGGCCACCACTGGCACTACCAATCATCTGCTCAGTTACTTTGTCTCAAAGGGGTTGACACAGTTGTTGGACATTCTTTTGTTCGGACAGAAGCCCAGCAAAACCTTTCTGTTCCGTGTTTCATAAGCTGAGAGAGGATTTATTGCGTGTGTTGTTGCGTGTGTTTCGGCATGAACTTCTGGACTCTTTAACAAGTCGACGCCTGCAAACCCAGATTCCGTCTGGCAAACCTTCAGCCTGGACCCCGGTCGCTTACTGGTGCTTTGTCAAATTTTCTATCTTCTGATTTGTAATGAAGCCCTGTGGCCTACGTGGTCAGTCGGAGGACTAAAAAGACTCGAATTCACTTTCACGTGACCATTACATTGTGCAATATATACCATCAACCTTTCTTCCGTCCATACTCCTCCGGAGCTGGTTTTGTGTTGTTTTTTTAACTGTTTTTTGTTTTGTTTTTTGCAATTGTTGCTGATTTAAGCAAAAGACTGGAACTTCAAACACCCCCTTTTCAAAACTTGGATTTCCTCCAGGCCTCCGATTCCCCTGAAACTGTTGGGGAAACTGCAAAGAGGAAGAAGCCGCTGGAGAAGTGTGCATGCAGCAGATTATACTGACAATAGGCACACCACGATGCACACTTCCTCTCTGCACGCTACAGCCACACCCAACAGAGACTGAAACTTCAGCGGGTTTTGGGGGGTTCTGGGTTCTGGCACAACACCAAATAAGAGGGGTTTCTCCTAATGCAGTAGACCTACGAGTGTTCCTTGCGTTTGGTACTGTACAAACAGACGAGACTGAGACTTTTATAGATTCAAAGGGTTTGATCATAGCACTTATGAAGAGCAAATCACTTCAACTGCAATCCAATAAATCCAAAAAAATAATAAGGAGCAGCAAAGACATTGCAAACCAGAAGAAATACTGCTCTTTAAAGTACTGTATCTATTCCATGGAAATGTGTGTGTCGTCGTTCCTCTGGTAGCAGGATGAAGGGAAACGCAACTGTATTGTTGGACTTATGGGCAAAAGAAAAAAAAAAGTTGCAGAGCTGTTTTTTTTTTTTTTCTGCCCAGTTTTTGAACTATATCAAAGTGAAAATCACTGTTACTCCAAATCGTTCGCCTTGTTCTGCTTGGAGGCACAAGACTTGCAATGTCAGCTTTCTCCGATACTCCTGGACAGTAAGCCAGCCAGACAGCCAGCCAATGGGTGGATGAGTCAGAGTGGAGCGGAGGGGGGGTGGGGGTGGGGGGGAGTGTCCACCGAGTGCCTCTTTGCTGTGGTCCTCTGGGTGTCGGGCAGCAGCCCCACAGTGCAGAACTTCCTCCTGGGCTCCACTTCACCCTTCCTCCATTTGAAGCAGTTCCCCCCCCACAACTGGCCAATCGTGGCTCTCTGCCGCCCACAGCATCTCCCACGGGGGGGGGGGGGTCAACCTCCCCTTATCTCTCAGTACTTTGACACAGAGATCACTTTAGCTGGAAGATGTATTAGTCATGTTTCTGGATTCTTTTTCTTTTTGTATTCTGATCATTTGACCTTTTCAGATTTTTTTTTTCATGTTGATTTACATGCAGTGGTCTGCAAATTACTGGCTGCTGAACAAGCCCTTCACTGTTCATATGCAGAAACACTTTGGTCAGAGGTGCCTCTGTATGTTCATCCTGTGTATTGAATGCAAAATGAGGATCAGTACTACAGACCGTTAATGATTGTGAATTGTGTTGAACTGCTCATGCTTTTGTGTTTGACAGTATTCTGTAGTACTTCCAGGTTAGTACCTTGAGTTGTGTTTAAAAAAAAAAAAAGAAGAAAAAAAAAAGGGTTTCTCAGACAGGGACGTGTGTGTTTGCCGCTCCAAGCTGCTTCGCCTGTTCTCCATCTGCCCCTCGCCCTCCTCTGGTCCTCTGCCTAGCTGCTAGCCACATCCTCCTCCTCGACCAGACCCAGTAGCCCTCCCCTGACCAGGCACCAACAGCCCCTTGAATCTGTTTCTATGCAAAAGCAAAAAGCCTAAAGGCTGGGGGGCCTTGACAGCACCTGAAACTTGACTGTCCCCGGTCCGCGCCCGCCAGTCAGCACTTCAAAACGGCCACCGCCTCGCTTAAAGTCAGACCAAGCCACTGGAACTTTGTCACATTTAAGTCAGAACACTTGATCCAAGGTCAGCCTTTTTCCTCTCTGCGCTGAAGACACTTCTGTCCAGCTTGATCTCAGGGTTGGGGAGTGGATGATAGCATGTGTGAGATGCAGCTCTCCGTTTTTATCGGTCCTCTCTGCTGCGAGAGCCAAAAAAAGGGTGGGGGGGGGGCATCTAAGCAACATTAGAGCTCATGCCTTCTAGTGTGACCCACTCTGCAGGGGAGGAGGCCTGCATGAAGCCCTTCTGCTCTCTGGTTGTGGACAACATCTGTGCTTGTGAACGGTGCCAACATATTGTGCCAATCTAAACCTGTGTCATAGCTAATAGAAAGTTTCTGTTCAACCTATGGAGGAGCTTTCAGAACCCTTTTACGAGGGGGGGGGCAGACGGGTTTAAAGAAAACAAAGGGCGGCAGCATCACACACTTCAGTGGCTGAGATGTTTTTTTTTGTGTGCTTTCTGTGGGGCGAAATCTATACTCAGTTTTGGGGGGGGGGGTCACAGTTTGCTACAGTGCACAGTTGATGATGGGTAATCCCGGGTACATATTTTTTTAAAACCAAAAAGAAATTGCATTTTAACATCATTTTTATGAAGTTTGACATAAAAATCATTTAAAAAAATGCTTAAAAAATCTAAATGGGGAAAAAAAAAATCTATAATATGTTGAGCTCTGCACTTCTAGCTGAAACGTCTCCAGCTATGAGCCTATACTACCACCAACGAAAAGAGGTGGAGCATTGACCGGGGCTCTGTTTTATTTTATTTTATTTTTTTTTTCCTTTTTTATCTTTGTGGAAGCTGTATCTATCTCGTTTTGTGTCCCGCTCAAAGCGGGCCCACTGAATTGTACATTTCCACCAACCCAGACGGCTTCGGCCCTCTGAGTCAGCCTCACTCTCTCATCCTGCAGCAGCAGGACTGGAGAGGCACTTTTAGGAGGTACAATGTCTTAAAAAGCAAAGGAGTTAAAAAAAAAAAAAAGAATAAATAAATGAGAAAAGGCTACCTTTCAGGACTTGGAGTCCTGCAGCACACAAGCAAAAATCACTATGGCCTGTTTCTGCAACTGCCTTGATCCAAGCTCAGACAGACCCGACAGTCGAGGACCTCCCAGCATCCTGTACAAACTGGAGAACCCTGACAGTTGGGGTGGGGGGGGGGGTTCCCATGCTGCACCAGCATTGAGAGGTTCTCCTCTCTACAGCTCTGCTCTCTACACCAGTATATATGTGTACACGCCATATATACACAAGTACAGTGCGTTGTATCACCTCTTCAGACTTCTTGAATCGTAACCTCTGAAACTTTTTTGTTTGTGTGTGTGTGTGTGTGTGTGTGTGTGTGTGTGTTGGAAAGGTCCTGAATTACGACAGCTGAAAAAGAGCAATATGTATTTTCTCTGCAAATAAGTGGCACAGAGAAAACAAATTTGGGTTGGGTGCAAACTTGATACTTATTGGAGTGAAAGCTACGACTTTCTTACCTGTTGCTTATGCACGTTTGGAGGACGTACGGCAAGGGTCGTCTGTCTTAAAGCCCAACCGGCTTTGATGCAAATTGTACCCAGTTGAAACAAATCACAGACATATCAAAACATAGCATGTGTGTAGTGTATATATATATATATATATATATATATATATATACACTTGAATCATTGAGCGCCAATTACAAAATGTGAAGTCAGTAATTGTTTATGTTCTGTGCATCTGACAGGTACACTTTTAGAGAATATCAGACATGTACTGGGTTAAATCACAACCATAGAGATGTTTTTAAAAGACGTTAGATGTGCGCTTGTAAGTTAGATGCTTGTATGACTGTGTGCTTGGGAAACTGTACAGGACACTCAGCCTGCTGTTTTGTTCCACCCGCTGTGTTTCATTTGTGCGTTTTATTTTTGTGTGTGGTCATAATCTCTTCAGATCGACGTTCTCTTCTAATGTTGCACTGAGTGTCTTCTGCCCCTGACTCAGCTAATCCTAGGCAAACGAGACAAGGGGGGGGCCGACATTGACAATTCATGTGTACATGTTTACTCAAGGACTCCCCCGCCCCCCTTCCCGTCATTCTGTCTGTAAAAAGTTTATCTACCTTATAGTGGCTTTTATTGTGAAATAATCCAAGGATTATTGATAAGTATTGCACCATTTTATTTTAACTATAGGAAAACTGTAGCAACAAAAAAAAGAAGAAAATGATAAAAGCTTTAAAAAAAATAGAAAAAGGGAAGAAAAAACGTAAAAACAAAGAGCTGTGGTTTTAGATCTTTAGCTGTTGAAGGACTAGTAATCCTGATGTTGACTCCATGGAGGATTGGAAAGGGATGATGTGAGAGTTTTGTTACGAGACTCAGTTCAGAGGTGCCTGCCTTTTCCGTCTGTGTTTTGCGAAAGCCACCTGTCGTTTACAAGCATTTGATTCATCTGACAAAATAGAACAGGAATGTTTTTGGAGATCAATTCATCCTGCATCAACTATGGACATGAAACTCAAGCAAAATGAAGAGAACTCTGGGATTGATCAGTGTTGTCAAATGTTTCATTTCTCTTTCAGTGACTGTGTATGAAGTTTTGATGCCATTTTTCTTTTTTCTGTGATGCTGCGAAAAGCAGGCCTGCTCACTATCTTGCACACTCATTAAATATGTGGATTTTTTTTTTTTTTTTTTTTGTCTCAGGAAAGGCCAGGGTTCCAGAAACCAACTGCATCATTTCTTAGTTCAGTGTTGGTGTGAAAAGAATGCAACTGAAACTATTCAAGCAAGCACTGAAGGCTTTTAGGTCGTCACGGCAGAGAAAATAACGGGTTTTTTTTTTTTTTGGGGGGGGGGGGTCTCTGCTTTTGTTTTGCTCTCAAAATGGCAGAAATGTGATGGAAGTTGCATATTTACCAAATAAGACTGAAAAATCAAATTTGTCGCAATGGAGCGCTTTACATGTGAAGTTTAGGTAGAAGTTGCTTTACACTGAAACCATGATCAATGTTAGAAAAAAAAACTGTCAGAAGAGGCTTTTGTCCTCTTTAAGGTTCCATCCAGGAGCATCGTGCAAGATTTTCTTTTTTTTTCCTGAATCATCTCACGTGTCTGTTGTTGAAACATATCTGTACCTGGGACAGGTGTGGAGGGGTGGAGACATTTCTTTATAGAACAGGTGGTTTTTAAGAAGCAGGTCGAAAGGGAGGAAGGACGCCGTTTTCTGTTTTTTTAAGGATTCTGATCTATGCACAAGTGAAGAGGGGCGACTCCGAGCTGTCGCAGGTGACGTGCCGCTGCTCGCACTCTGGAGTTGTTGATGTTGGTGGGTTTTTTTGTTTTGTTTTTTTTTTGGGGGGGGGGGTCTTTGTCTTTGAAATCCCCTTCAACCCCTGAACTTCATCTAATGTTTTAGCAAAACTTGACATGGTGTCGTTATGCTGTGTAATCCTTAACCAATGAGCGCTTATCCTGCTAAAGCACTGTGGGTTGTACTTCAAAGAAAAAGACAAAAAAAAATCCCTGACTCGAAGGCTATCTCTTTTTCTTTTGTTGTTTTTACTTCTTTTTTTTGGGGGGGGGTACTTTGCCTTTCTCTTCTTCACTTTGGGACAAAAGCATTAAGGAAAAATGTCTGTAACTGAAATGCAAAGTTGTGGCTTTTAATATTGTTCTTCTTTTCTCCTCATAGAATGTGATTGTTACAAACATGCATCAGAAAAAAAAATGTTTCCATGGATGATGGAGCTTCTTTCAGACTATATTAATAAATACAATTTTTCTTGGCTGTTACTGTTGGTCCTGTCTGCGCTTCATTTTTATTTGCCTTCCTTCCGTTTTTCAGGTTTTTGTAACCCTTGTTCTATCCTAGGCACTTGAACATTGGGAGTTGGGTCATCTAGACCCACTAGACAGTGCGCTGAACCTTTTCTCTTCAATGATTTGTGATCTTCACTGGTGTCCATGGATTACATGAAATCTTTCCACCTTTATCCAGCTTTGTCATGGTAGGGAGAACACGTCAATGCAAGGGGTGGGGTCATCTAAGATAACACAAGGGTTAAGCATAAAAACACTACTTTTTGGGGCCTGCTTTAAAAAGTTGATCTTTTAGATGTGTTTTGTGGAAATTCTGACTTGTCTATGTTGTGTTTGTTGTTGTTGTTGTGGCTTATGAAGGCACAAGTTGGGTCACTTTTAGTAAAAAACACTTCTTTTTTCTGCAAAGCAGTCAGCAAACTCCACCTAAAGAGCTCAGGAATACGTTTTTTTTAGGTTTCAAAGTTAATTTCACTTATTTTTTCGTTATTTGTTCATTTTGGGTAACAGCAAGTAATAGTTTCATAAAAATAGAAATAAAACTAAAAAACAGTGGCACCATTTTCCCCATGGATTTTCCAGGGTGAAGGATGACTAATCATCGTGAGTGTTTGAGGCTGAAAATCCACTCACCCACTTTTTGTTCTTAGCTGAAAGTCTGATAGAAATGGCCATTTTTATTTTTCCATAGAAATCAAAGATGATATCAATGATGGGAAAGTTGCATTGATGTCATGTTTTTTTCCAACCCTCCATGACATTCAGTAAATGAAATCAAATAGGTGGGCGGCATGGTGGTGCAGCGGTTAGTGGTCCCACCTGTCACTGAGAAGGCAGTGCCTCAAACTCTGGCATAGTCCTTCCTGGGTGGAGCCTGTGTGCTCTCTCCCTACATGAGTAATTTGTCTGCAGACTTTAAGTTTCTATTTAGGCCTAAACTTTGAGTTTTACTCATGTTTTATGATGTTTGGTGTGAGAGGTCAGGAAGGCATTCTGTGTATTTTTTTTATTGTTTTAACCCTTGTGCTATCCTAGGCACTTTGTCTAGTGGGGTCTAGATGACCCCACTCCCAATGTTAGTGTGCTAAACCTTTTTTCTTTACATGATTTGTGATCTTCACTGGTGTCCATGGATTACATGAAATCTTTCCACCTTTGTCATGGTAGGGAGAACACGTCAATGGTCATCTTTACCCCATAGGATAGCACTAGGGTTAAGCTCATAAAACACTGTGCTACTGTTGTATGAGAAGGGCTTTTTAACCCTTGTGCTATCCTAGGCACTTTGTGTAGTGGGGCCAAATTGACCCAACTCCCAATGGTAACCCTTGTGCTACCCTAGGCACTTTAACATTTAAAACTTTAACAACACTTTAACTAGACAGTGCGCTGAACCTTTTTTCTTCAGTGATTTGTGATCTTCACTGGTGTCCATGGATTACATGAAATCTTTCGACCTTTATCCACCTTTGTCATGGTAGGGAGAACACGTCAATGTCAGGGTGGGGTCATTTAAGATAGCACAAGGGTTAATTATGATTATGCCATTTTTAGCCAAAGAAAAAAAGCATGTTTCTTTTTCTAGGACATAGTTTCTGCAGAGCGGCAAGAGTTCATCAGAAGCTTGTGGGTGGAAATGTTGGCTCACCAAAACTTGAGTCCTTCTACGACTTAGAAAACGTCAATGATGACAAGTGGTTCCGTTTTCAAGCATTTTATTCACGTTAATGCAGTTAAATATAAGTTCCCCAAAATACATGATCCTGCCTGGTAGCTGGGTTTTGCCGCAAAGATGAGGTAATAAGAAAAAGTCTCTCTTCGTTGCAAGAGATGATCATTGCCACAAGCATTTCTGACTGTGAGACGAACAGAGTTTTTGACAAAAAAACAAGAAAAAACTTCTAACCTTCATATCAAAGTGTAGGTCTGTGTAATACAAACACACTATATTTCTTCACTGTGATAGTAGATACATTTTTTTTTACACGTTTAAAAAAAAGGCTTAAAATGTACAGTTTCAGTCAGTTAAGAGAAAGCTGTATGAGAGGAAAGAAGGAAAAGTCTTCTCAGACACTCGTCACAGAGGAGGCTGGCGGTCCTGATGGTCCCGGAAAGGTCAAATGCTTCATTTCAGACGCTCGTTTTGGGGGATCAGAATCCCTTTGGGGCTTTCGTAGTGGTTCTCTGGGATGGTTTTCTTCATTGAGCAGTTTCTGTACTCACCACCACCCATTTCTTCCAGGTGGCTTTGAAATGTTTTTTGACTTGGAGAATTCACACCAACCATCTCCTCGTAGATGGGGACTTGAGGGTGTGACTTGCCGCTGTGCTTTGCTTTGCTCTAACAGTCATTGAGACAAAAGGAAAACAAATCAGTGGTGAGAAGTAAAAAAAAAAAAAAAATTAAGGTGCAACACGCCCTGGATTTCCTGTGTTAAAATCAAAGTTCATCATTCCCCACCCAAAGCAAGATTTCTCAGTAATATCAGCTGCAAACTGCAAGTTTTTCCTGCTCATTTAAACCTCTAAGAACAATAAACAGAGCAGTGACAGTTGCATGCCCTTTTGTTGGTCAAAGTTGAGAAAAACGGGCAGAAAAAAGTTGTGAAACCGCTGAGGTTTTCTGGTCAGCTGCAGAGGAAGCTGCAGGCACGCTCTAAGCGAGCAGGTGCTAATTTATCTGAAGAGTTTCCATCGCGGTGCAATTCGGTGGCAAAGAGCAACTCACTTTACAAACTGCCACGACGATGATGTGAAGCAGGAGCAGGGCCACAGCCGCCGACATGGCGTACAGCAGGATGCTGTACTGGAGGCAGCCGCATTCTCCACCTGCTGGGACACAAAAGGCTTCGGATAAACACATGCAAACCCAGAGGAGAACCTGAGCACATGAGTGTAATGAGGCTCAGAGAAAAGCAGAAACCGCAAACTTCCTTCCCATTTCTGCTGCAGTTTGAATCAATTGTTATCTTCAAGGGAGAAACTGCAGTTAGGAGGAAAGAAAAAAAAACAAAGATTCAAGTAAAGGTAAAAGAGGCACACACAATTTTAAAAAGCCAAATGTTTTAAGAGAAAATGTTGCTTTAAAGACCCCCCAAGGGTTAAGTGCAACTGATTTTAGGCAATTTTCATAGCATGTATTTAACATTGAAAGAATATAGAGTCCGAGCCTTTGTGGACACCTTCAACCTTTAGTTCTCCAGTATTCTGCCCACAGAGGTTCCTGCAAAGCAGGTCAGGGATGCAAATTAATTTTAGAAATTTAACTACTGGGTTTGAATGTTTAGTTCCTAAATTTTGCTGCTGTGAAAACGTGGGGGTAAAGAAAAGCTTAAAAGAAACAATTTGTGTCTAAATCCAGAAATAAAATGTGAAACGGAATTACACAAAGAGGAAGTCATATAACAAATGCTGGTAAATTTAAGAGGAAGTTCGATTTAGCATAGTTGGAAACGCGTTCTAATGGTTGCACAGAGAAATGAATTAACTGATTCATTTAGAGTCCGCGCGTTGCAGAGGACAGAGCTGAAAACACTGCAAGAACCTGAACTTCTTTTAGTTTAGACCTTGAACAGACCTGAAAAAGCTCAGCTCTTAGAAATGAGGTCTGGTCTTATCGATTGTGTGCATGAAGGGGTAAAAAATGTATTCAAAACCACAACTGGGGGGCAGAAAGCATATCTGCTGCTGTTTTGCACAAGATAAGAAAGCTTATTTTGTCAGTGGGAGGAAGAAGTTGTCCACCAATGAAACCTACTGCATGTCCTCAACACTGCAGATGAAGTGCAACACACAATAAAAGGAACAAACTATTGAGCTTCAGTTTTGAGAGTAGATAGCAGACATTTCCAGGTGATGGCGGGTTTGTCAGTTTTGTTAGAGGACGCAAGAAACTTAGTGACATTTCGGAAAAAGTCCAGTAGACAGGTCCTTTTCATTTAAAATGTTAGTTCGAGCACATCAATCAGTTAGGGATTTTCCTTTTGCCGAGAGCCTACCTTGCACAGAAACAAAGTACGCACGCCTCCCTAAACGGTGGCCGCTGTCGGGCTTGTCGCGCAGCAGCAGCTGGCAGCTGTACAGAGCGCTGTCCTGGACCTGCAGCTGCTGCAGGCTCACATTGAAGGCGACGCCGTCAGAGACAAGCTGGACTTTCTCAGTGGGGATGGACGTCTTAGACTGGTACACCACCTCTACAGGACCCCTACCCTTTTGCCTCTTTAAGGTCACCCCGTCCACTGCTAATCCCTCTGCATTTGGGGGGAAACAGGGAAGCACAGCTGATCCTCCGACATGCGTCTGCACCATCTCCACCTCCAAAGGGAACGGCTCATCTTAGGAGTGAAACCATTGATGTGCTTTAGATAGAGGGCTGTACAGGATTCATCAAGAACCCATATCAAGGTGCATATCAAGCAGTATTGCTTTTCGAAAACAATAAAGACAAAAATAGGCATAATGGTTGTTATTATGGCTCAAGGGAAAATCCGTCCAGACCCCTTGGGCTAACTGCTACACTATTTAGTTTTATGCAAATGTTAACTTAAAAGTCCCACTCCAATCATCTTTTGACTTATTTTGAAAGTGTTTGCAGTGGTCTTTTATTCACGAAAAAGCAGTTTTTGCCAAAATGAAAAAAAAAAAAGTCATTGTATAGGACATAAGAAATTCACCTGAGTTGTGGCATGAATCAAGCCACCCATATATTTTCCACATCATGAATACAATCTTTTTCCAAAAAAAATTTTCCGGCTGCTCCTGATTCACAACGATGTGAATAAATAAATACTCAAGAAATGCAATTTGAAGCTTCCTCCATCGTGAGAAAAATGCCATGATTTTCCTCAGAGGGGGTTTTTAAAATATCCAAGTAGCTGCAAACATTTGAGAGACTCTTTTACCAGTTTGTGTAAGGACATCTGACTTCCTGTCTAAAACAAATGGGTGATTTGGGTTGCATCATTAGAAATAAAAAAACAAAGACACTTACTTTTGCCAACAACAAGCAAGAATTCCATCTCTCCTAGAACCTTTTCATCAGCAGAGAACTGATTCCCCACATCAAACTCGCAGATGTAAAGGCTCGTGTCACTGGACGTCAGCTGAGAGAGGGTGATATTGACCAAGGAATCTTTAGGGTCCCCGCTGACACGTACGCGGTGCGCGTCTGCTTGATTATCCACAGCGAAGTCCATCTCAGTCATCTTGAAGAGGACTCGACTGTGTTTGGGTTTGGTGCGGTTCAGGGAGACTCCAATGGGTCGCGGCTTTTTCAAGTCAAAGGCACATTGGAAGACCACCGACTCTCCTTCAAAGCGCTCAATGAGTTCAACGTCACTGCAAACTAGAGAAAAGCAAAAGGAATCACAAACTTTGTTTACCTTTTCTTGTAACCCTTGTGCTATCCTAGGCACTTTAACGTTGGGAGTTGGGTCATCTAGACCCACTAGACAGTGCTCTGAACCTTTTCTCTTCAATGATTTGTGAACCTCACTGTTGTCCATGGATTACATGAAATCTTTCCACCTTTATCCACCTTTGTCATGGTAGGAATAACATGTCAAAGTAAGGGTGGGGTCATCTAAGATAGCACAAAGGTTAAAAGAATCCAACGACACAGGTGAGATTTTAGCTCGATGGGATTCCCGACTTAAGAAACCCGGCTTGGGGAGGTGAGATCAGAGACTCAATGCGTTTAAAACAAAACAAAAAAAGGAAAACTTGTATGAAGTAAAACGCAGGGAATGCACAAAAAGGAAAAATGTAGCATTCTAACATTAAACAACCTATTCTAAATTTGACCCTGGTCAATAAATAAAATGCTGTAGAGTACTTCATAAAGGAACTAACAGCAGAACCACAGTTTCTTTTAAAAAAAACACTTCTTTACAAACAAATCTATGTTCAACTTTAATTATACAATAAAGTCACTAAAAACTCCCAGTAATTCACATGGCTAAGAACACAGAAAACATTAAAAAAAAAGTTAGTTTCTGAAGTCAAAATTAATATTAGGAACAAGGAACACTTCTGGACAATTTGGTTTTAATTTCTTGGCTAAGGACATGTCAACATGAAGCCATGAATTGGCTCCAATTTTTGCTTTTCCCATCACAATTTTTAGTTCTTCTTTGTTTCCTTTTTTACATTGCTCCCCTACGTGACACTTTTCATATTGTAGTTTAACCACAATTATTGTTTACAGTGACCACTTAAAAAAAAACTAGTAGTAAACAACAGCATTACATTTATCATTACCTTCTTTCATTCTTCCTTTTCCCTTTGAATATACCTTTATTGTGAATATTTGGTGCAGAATCCAACTTACCAAACCCAATCTGGGTGATGATCAAAATCCACAAAAAAGCCAAGAGTAGGATTTGGGTCATGTTTGCTACCAGATCAGATTAAAACAGTGAAAAATAAAACACCTTGTGGGTAGGAAATAACATGAACCATGCCAAAACTGAAGGCGTGAGACAGAATGACAAAAATTGAGGTAACTGCAAATGAAACCAAGAAGCTCCACCTTCTAACCTCAAGACTTTTGTAAGAGGAAGAACAAGTTACAATGACATGTTGCTTAATGAAGCGCTTCACCACCTATACTAAAGAAGAAAGAGGGAGGATAAAACCAGAACCATTGGGGTTTTGGTATCCTGACCTCATTTTAACCAAAACAATTAGGATTCATTATTCATTTTTCAGAAACCCCTGATGAAAAGAAACAACGAGGACCCGATTACGTCGCCCGGATTGGCGTCACCGGGGCCCCACTCTGGAGCCAGGCCCAGGGTCGGGGCTCGGAGGCGAGCGCCTGGTGGCCGGGGCTCTTCCCACGGGTCCCGGTCGGGCACAGCCCGAAGGAGCGACGTGGGACCACTCTCCCATGGGCCCACCACCCGTAGGAGACCTCAAAAGGGGCCGGTGCAATGTGGTTTGGGTGGCAGTCGAGGGCGGGTGCCTCGGCGGCCCAAACCCCGATCATGGAACCTGGCTTTTGGGACATGGAATGTCACCTCTCTGGGAGGGAAGGAGCCTGAGCTGGTGCGAGAGGTTGAGAGATACCGTCTAGATATAGTCGGGCTCACCTCCACACATAGCCTGGGCTCTGAAACTCAGTCCTTAGAGAGGGGTTGGACTCTCTACCACTCTGGAGTTGCCCAAGGTGAGAGGCGGCGGGCTGGCGTAGGCTTACTCGTGAGCCCCCAACTCAGCCGCCAAGTGTTGGAGTTCACCCCGGTGGACGAGAGGGTCATGTCCCTCCGCCTCCGGGTGGGGGACAGGTCTCTAACTGTGGTTTCGGCTTACGGGCCGAACAGCAGTTCGGAGTACCAGGCCTTCTTGGTGTCTCTCGAAGGGGTACTGGAAAGTGCCCCAACGGGGGACTCCATTGTCTTCCTGGGGGACTTCAATGCCCACGTGGGCAATGACAGTGGCACCTGGAGGGGTGTGATTGGTAGGAACGCCCCCCCTGATCTGAACCCGAGTGGTGTTTTGTTATTGGACTTCTGTGCTCGTCATAGTTTGTC
The DNA here is from genome assembly GCF_053564925.1 of Oryzias latipes. NCBI lineage: Eukaryota > Metazoa > Chordata > Actinopteri > Beloniformes > Adrianichthyidae > Oryzias > Oryzias latipes. The sequence goes on along the minus strand of NC_136237.1, from coordinate 33,895,086 downwards.
CATAACGAACACCATGTTCGAGCACAAGGGTGTCCATCAGTACACCTGGCATCAGGGCGCCCTAGGCAGGAGGTCGATGATCGACTTTGTAGTTGTTTCAGGTGACCTTCGGCCCTGTGTCTTGGACACTCGGGTGAAGAGAGGGGCGGAGCTGTCCACCGATCACTACCTGGTGGTGAGTTGGATTCGCTGGCGGGGAAGGAGGCCGGAAAGACTTGGAAGACCCAAACGCACTGTGAGGGTCTGCTGGGAACGTCTGGCTGAGCCCTCCGTCAGGGAAGTCTTTAACTCCCACATCCGGGAGAACTTCAAACAGGTACCGGGGGAGGTTGGGGACATTGAGTCCGAGTGGACCATGTTTTCCACCTCCATTGTCTCTGCTGCTGCTCGGAGCTGTGGTCGCAAGGTCTCTGGTGCCTGTCGCGGCGGTAACCCCAGAACCCGGTGGTGGACACCGGAAGTAAGGGATGCCGTCAAGCTGAAGAAGGAGTCCTACCAGGCCTGGCTGGCCTGCGGGACTCCAGAGGCAGCTGACAGGTACCGGCAGTCTAAGCGAGCTGCGGCCCGGACTGTTGCGGAGGCGAAAACTCGGTCCTGGGAGGAGTTCGGTGAGGCCATGGAGAAGGACTATCGGTTGGCCTCGAAGAAATTCTGGCAAACCATCCGACGACTCAGGAGGGGAAAGCAGTTCTCCACAGGCACCGTTTTCAGTGCAGGTGGGGAGCTGTTGACTTCGACTGGGGACATTGTCGGGCGGTGGAAGGAGTACTTCGAGGATCTCCTCAATCCCACTGACACGCCTTCTTTTGAAGAAGTGGAGAGTGAGGATTTTGGGGTGGGGCTGTCCATTACCCGGGCTGAAGTCACTGAGGTAGTCAACGAGCTCCTCGGTGGCAAGGCCCCGGGGGTGGATGAAGTCCGCCCTGAGCACCTCAAGTCTCTGGATGCTGTGGGAGTGTCTTGGCTGACACGTCTCTGCAGCATCGCGTGGCGGTCGGGAACCGTACCACTGGACTGGCAGACAGGGGTGGTGGTTCCCCTCTTTAAGAAGGGGGACCGGAGGGTGTGTTCCAACCATAGGGGAATTACACTCCTCAGCCTCCCTGGGAAAGTCTATGCCAGGGTACTGGAGAGGAGAGTCCGTCCGATAGTCGAACCTCGGATTCAGGAACAACAGTGCGGTTTCCGTCCTGGTCGTGGAACAGTGGACCAGCTCTACACCCTATCTAGGGTGCTGGAGGGTTTGTGGGAGTTCGCCCATCCAGTCCATATGTGTTTTGTGGATTTGGAGAAGGCGTTCGACCGCGTCCCCCGTGGCATCCTGTGGGGGGTGCTCTGGGAGTATGGGGTCCGGGGAGCCTTACTGAGGGCTGTCCGGTCTCTGTATGACCGGAGTAGGAGCTTGGTCCGCATAGCCGGCAGTAAGTCAGACCTGTTCCCGGTCCACGTTGGACTCCGGCAGGGCTGCCCTCTATCACCGGTTCTGTTCATAGTTTTTATGGACAGAATTTCTAGGCGCAGCCAGGGGCCGGAAGGGATCTGGTTTGGGGACCACAGGATTTCCTCTCTGCTTTTTGCAGATGATGTTGTCCTGTTGGCTTCATCGAACCGGGACCTCCAGCGTGCATTGGGGCGGTTTGCGGCCGAGTGTGAAGCGGCTGGGATGAGGGTCAGCACCGCTAAATCTGAGGCCATGGTCCTTGACCGGAGAAAGGTAGTTTGCCATCTCTCGGTCGGTGGAGTGTCCTTGCCCCAGGTGGAGGAGTTTAAATATCTTGGGATCTTGTTCACGAGTGAGGGAAAATCGGAGCGTGAGATTGACAGGCGGATCGGAGCAGCGTCCGTAGTTATGCGGTCGCTCTATCGGTCCGTCGTGGTGAAGAGAGAGCTGAGCCGAAAAGCAAAGCTCTCAATTTACCGGTCGATCTACGTTCCAGTACTCACCTATGGTCATGAGCTATGGGTCATGACCGAAAGAACGAGGTCCCGAATACAAGCGGCTGAAATGAGCTTCCTCCGCAGGGTGGCTGGGCGCTCCCTTAGAGATAGGGTGAGAAGCTCGGTCACCCGCGGAGAGCTCGGAGTAGAACCGCTTCTCCTCCACATCGAAAGGAGCCAGTTGAGGTGGCTCGGGCATCTAGTTCGGATGCCTCCTGGACGCCTCCCTGGAGAGGTGTTCCGGGCATGTCCCACTGGGCGGAGGCCCCGGGGAAGACCCAGGACACGCTGGAGAGACTACGTCTCTCGGCTGGCCTGGGAACGTCTCGGGGTCCCCCCAGAGGAGCTGGAGGAAGTGGCTGGGGTGAGGGAAGTCTGGGCATCTCTGCTCAGTCTGCTGCCCCCGCGACCCGGTCCCGGATAAGCGGAGGAAGATGGATGGATGGATGGATATTCATTTTTCTTCATTCTAAATTTTTTTTTAAAAGCTTGATATACATCTTGAATAGGTAAAAATCTTCAGTAAAGAAGTTAAAAACTATGTTGATGTGTATTAATATATACATCTGAACATTAGTACATCTATTAGGAAACAGTGGTCATAGCAGGTCTCTGAGCAGGATGTGTTTGGCTTCTCTTTCCTGAAGATAATTTGAGCCAAAAAGTGTTTTTCTGATAAACAAACTCAAAAGCGGCTTCAATAGAACATGTTCAGTCCTGGATAGAAACATTTTCTGTAACTCTGTGTTCACACCACCCTCGGCAGCGCTCGTTCAAGTGACCAATTCCAATGAAAAGTCTACGTAAACATGCGTTTCAGGCTACTGCGCTCATAACTCTCGCGTTTATGTGTCACTACGCACGTCTTCAAGTTTGTTTTTGGACTCTACTATTGGGCACGCTTTTAACCGTTAAACCAGTTGAGCTTTGACCAATCAGGGACTTGGATTTGGTAGTGGAGTATGGTTGGCGTCTTTTTCCTTTTACAGAAAGGAATGGAGACTGGAGACTGGTTTTCATGTTGACTAGCGAAGCACACAAGTTTACCGAAGCAGAAGTGAAGAACAATGACAAAAGAAGATTGTCCCTATTGTAAAACATGGAAGAGGCTTTGTCATGGTCTGGGGCTGCTTTGCTGAAAATGACACAGGGTGGCCTGAATCTGTGCCGTCCAAGAAAGACACTGCAGGAGCATTCTGGAGCAAAATTCACTGCTTTGTGTCTGAAATCTTGGTTTCCATTGCAGGTTATAGGTCTTCAAACTAAAGTTATGACTCAAAACGCAAACATCTTCTAAATACAGAAGAAGAGAGTTCCTGTTGACGGGTGCAAGATTCAGTCGCAGAAACTGATTGAGTTACTAATATTTCTGATTGTACTAACAGTTCAAAAAGGTCTTGATGTGACTAATTTTAGTTTTCTTTAGTCATTTTTTTTTTCGTTTCTTTCAATGACCATCGTTTTTCATCTTTCAAATAGTTTCTACTTCCTGATAAAGTCTGTAACTCATTTTTAAGATAGAAAATAAGGTTAGACTTTTTATTCTTTTACTTTACATCCATCACTTTAACCTGAAACGACTGGATCTAAGGATTAAATGATTCACTTTCCTACATTTTGGTTCAAACTACAATTTTTGGATCATGGTTTTTTTTAAATTATTTATACAAACTAAACATTTGGAAAAATCTGTTTTTAAATTTGCTAATAAGAAGCAACAATGAAGAATAACTTTTCAGTTGGTTTATATTTAGCCTGATGTATTGTAATAAAAAGGCTGAAAAAGTGAAAAAGGCCCAGCAGAGATGATTTCCTCAGGGTGCTGAAGCACAACATCTGCCAGAGACTCCTGCTGTCCTTCTACTGGTGCAGTATAGAATTGTGAGGATGGAGTATAGTTTGAAATAGTTTGAAACTTTCAACGTAAACAGACTGGTGTGCAGAATGCAACAATTACTTTTTCCCAATTGGGTTTAATGATTTAGCATAGCGTTCGGTTTTTGATGGAGAACTGTTGAATCCTCAACTGGAAATGAGTTGAAGAGATGCACTTTTTGTGCAAAAAAGGTATTTCATTGGTAGATTAATTTTTCTGTTAGCGCTTCGTTTTGAAAGTCTGTTAGCGAGGTGAGCTGTACTCATGCACTCTGCTTACCTGTAGGATGTTTCTGAGCTTTGAACAAGTATTAACCCAGAAATAATAGTGGGCTTTACAAAGGATTTCATAATGTCTGCAGTTTGACACCGCATGCTCTCCTTACTCGGTTTCACTTTGACCATTTAATGTCGCAAATTTAAAATGAAAGTAGTGAATAAAAACCAGGACTTTCCTTTCAAATAAGACCTAAAGAACAGTCATCAGTAAATGCTGACTCATAAAGAAGTATAAAAAAACATTTTAAGACTCGTTTTCTGAAATCTAGAAAATTGCTTTAATATCTTCTATTGACCTTAATGACTGTAAGAAATGGTTTTTCTGGGGTGTCATAACCCACCAAGATTAACAACAAACACTTCAACTGGACACTTATATCAAAAGCAGTTTTTTCAAATGAACAATTTTAAATGTTGCTGTTGTACAGTTGAATGATTTTAGACTTTCTTGCATTGTTGATGCTTTTTATCCGTTTTCTGTGACCCAGAATCCTTCTTTTTATTATAAAAAAACACACAGGAAATGATGCAACACTTGGAGGTGATTTATTAAAGTGACACGGAATATCGTTGAATTTTCAGAGCTAAAATAATTCTTTTGGATGTCAATGACTGACACCATCTGTCCAACTTTAACACTAAAAGAACATGTTGAATAACCCCCACAGAGTTATGGTATGGGGTGGGGCCTTTAAACTTACCGTTATTGTAAGTTTGACTACGAAGAGTTGACACCATTTTTCTCAAACTTTTTTGTCTGGATAGATAAGGATTCTATAAAAATTATTTATCATATCAAATTTGACTATTCAATTTGTCATGAGACCAAAACACGAGGGAGCAAACATAATGCAGATTTATTTTTTAAACAGAAGTCATGCTTCAGATGTTTGGACTTTTACTGAAAGGCAGCTGTTAAAGCTCATTCATAGCAATAAGTGACACTACACAAAATGGGCAAATTCAAACAGAGAATCTTTATTATTTTAGCAAACATCATAGAAAACACAAAGGAACCCCATTCCCTAAAGCTTCTGAATTTTATTAAATGAGGCCAAATCTGTTTGTAGGCGCTCTTCTGTAGGAAAATGCATCTCATTTCTAATTCAACTTTATTTTCCTGTTACACAACACCTCAAAGTGCTTTACAAAAAATAAACATAATAAAAAGGCCCAACACACATTCACCTTCTACAAAAACAGTCCAGAAAATCAACAAGGAAACACAGGAACTAAACTAAACAGATGAATGAAGCCCTCACATCCTCAGGCAGGCCGTCCCACAGGTGAGGCCCACAGCGCTCGACCTGCTGGTGACCTTTGGGACCTGACGGCTTGGACCATCATAAACTAAAAGCAGTTCAGATAAAATATGAAAGTCTAATTCCATTAAGACTTTTTGAAACTAAAATAAATAAATAAAAGTCCATCCTAAAGCTTAGCCAGCACAGATTTCAAAATAAGAGTAATGTGCTCCTTTTGGGTTACAAGACATGCAGCCGAGTTTTGAATTAGCTGCAGCCATTTTATTGTTTTTTTTTTAGTCAACTACAATAAATAATTCTTGTAATGGAATGAGTGGGACTCATCAGGAGAGGTAAACGTCCAACTACTTACCAGGTTAGTTGAGCTCAAAGATGTGACGACGGCTTACCTGTAATAACTCACCGTCTGCGCCTTTCAAGCCTTGTAAGAAATTTACATAAGAATGCAAAGAGAGCATGGTTTCCAGAGAAGACTCAAACTGTGACAAACATCAGGTACTTACTGGCTGTAACTGACCTGTCATGCCAGCTGACTGCGTTTTAAGGCTGAAAAGCCTCTTATGGATGAGCTACAGACAGAAACAAATGCAAAGCAGTGAGTGATCATGTGCAGACATCACCTTTCAATTTCCTTCAGGAGTTTTAGTCTCCTTAGAATGGAATGTAGCTGCTGACCTTTAAAACTGCTTCGTGCTGAACAGTTTTAACAGATTTATGGCAGACAGTACCTTTTATTTTTAAGAATTACTAGAAAGGATGGACCACAAACACACAAAAAAAAAGAAATAAAACAAAACCACCCAGCAGCATGAACAGGTACTGTGGCAGAAATGGGAAAGTTTTACTGCCAATGGAAGCAGCGGTTAGAGGCCGCTGCCTACTGCCATTCTTATACCAAAAATATCGGCATTCCGTTTTTTTGTTGGGTTGAATGTATGAAACAAATCTTTGTCAGTGAAAAAAAATCTATAAGTACAACAGCTCAGTGCCTAAAGAACTGAGGAACCCAGACCTGTTGTATTGTTGGGTTTGTTTGTTTTGCCAGTACAGCATTCATGCGCGTCAGAGTAAAGCCATGTTCACACCGCCCTCGCCGTCGCGCGTTCAAGCAAAAGTCTAAAAAACACACGTTTCGTTGCTTCTGCGTTCAAAACTCTGGCGTTTTGGACATCACATATTAAACCAGGTTGAACTTTGACCAATCCGGGACTTAGATTTGGTCGCGACAGAAGTGCCAAATGTTTTTGTAAATTGATTAATAATTACGGTTTGTGCCCAGCTAGAATTCTATGACACCAAGTCTTTCATGTGTGGGAATAGAGCTGTGAAAGAAAGAACCTGCAGCTAGATTTGGGAGACCGCTTTGACATTTCTCACCAAGCCTCTTCCCACCGTTAGTGGCAGACATGCGCTAGTCAACAGCAGAAAAAGAAAAACAAGAAGCCGCCCCTCCCTGCTTGTCCTGTGTGAACACTGTGGGCTAAATGCTCGTTCAAGAAGTCGCATTTAGGGCGTTCTTAAACACGTGTCACACGCCTGGTGTGCCCGTAGCGCAGGCGCTGTGCAAAGTAATCTAAATATGAGTTACAGTGTTCAACTGTCATATTTTTTAACAATCAGCTCTGATTTCATACCAGCAAACAAATTTGAATTTTTGGGACGAAACAAACCCCCCCCCAAAAAAACAACTTTATTCTGGACAGAATTTCAGGGTTTGGTCAAGAGACGATGGGGGGAGTGAACTCAAAAAAAAAAAAAAAAAAAATGAACACAGATTATGAAAAACTGGATGATGAAATCCTGTCATAAGAACAGACTCGATCTAACCACTGAAGCATCATGGGTACAAACCTTCAGGACTCACCTCCGCGTATGTCAGGACAAACCAGCATTGGGTTTCAAAGATGGATTTTATTACAACAAATCAATAAAACATTACAAAGGATGCATACAAGTTGAATTGAACCAGGAAACAACAACAAAAACAAACCTGAAAGAAGAATAAAGCTAGAGACTGATGAGTCACAAACTCGAACACTACTTTGTTGGAATCATCTTAAATCACTGAGACCCTCACCAACCATGGTTGGGGACAAAATGTCCAACAGCATCTATGCATGCTGTGAAGGCCTCAATAACTCCACTAAAGTAAACAAATGGTTTACAAGAGAAACTTGCCTTTGTAAGAAGTTGGTATGTTCATGTTACTCCAGCAGCTTCAAAAGAAAATATGAATCATTTTTACAAACTTCACCACAATGAACCTGAGTGAAATCTATGGGAAAGAATATATCCTCACGTCATCATCAATTAGATCCCAAACAACCTTTAGGTATTTGCATGCTGTTTGGCTGCATTTCACTTAACATTTTACAATTAATGTCCATGAGTTTAAACAAAACACGTCTTCATCACCACTGATCTTAACTCCTCTTTGCTTGCAGCTAGGTTTGAAAAAGGTGAGAGAAAGGTGTTAGCCTCAAACCTAATGTGGTGGAAGAATTCTTTGCTTCCTCAGTAGCGTCCGGCTGGAGACATGACGGGCGGCCTCATACCCATGGGAGGGCCTCCCTGGTAAGGGGGAACCATGGGGGGACCCTGCCCATATGGAGGAATCCCTCCAGGTATGTAACCTGGCATGCCCTGGGGAGGGGCACCGTACTGACCTGGACAGAACACAGACATGGGGGGGGGGGGGGGGGGGGGGGGTTATTTCAATGCAGACAGTCACTCCTGGACTTCAGCTTAGGCAATCAGGACTTTAGCACGTGGCTTATTCAAAAAAGCACCTTTTCCCCAGTATTAAAAATCTAATATGAAAGAAATGTTTAAAAAAAAGTCCCCACTACTAGCTACTAAAAGCTAAATAAAATAAAGGGTCTAAGAAATGACTTAAAAAGGGGTAGGAAAAGTCTAACATGAAGCCGCAGGTTGTTCCAGCGAGTCCCCTTTGAGTTTCATTTTGGGGTTTTTAGAGGCAACTAATCAAGACAATGCGAGGGGACAGGAGGCTGCAGCTGCTCAGACCAGCTGTGTACGGTAAACATTTAAAGACCCACTCTGAAGAAAAGAGTGTTTTTATCTGACTATTGAGGCATTTTTCTGATAATGGAGGACATGTATGAAGAAAATTAAGATTAAAATAGCATTTCTGGATATTTCTTTGTTGAGACTGGCGTGAATCAGACGCAGACAAAAAAAAAAACGTAATTTAAAAAAGGTTGTATTTGTTACAAACTGGGCGGCCCACAAGCTCTCTGCTCTGCTTCATTCTGATGCATGTACTTATAAACGACTAGGTCCATGTATTTGTTTTCCTCGTCTGAGCTGGAATCCGACTAAACAGCCCCAATACTGCTCGCCATTTTAGTTGCACCAGTAATGATAGAGAGATGCTACACTCTTGGATATGGGGGACAGGAAAGAGGGCGGGGTTGCTCCGCGCCAACAGTCCCGTCCACAAATCAGAGACCAATTTTTTTTTTCTTCAGAGGCAGAAACTTGGTCCTAGAAAACGACAATTACTTTTATTTTTATCATTTCAACTAAAAATGGCATAATCCTAATTAAAAGACCACTGGGAATGCTTTTACAATCGATCAGAATATGATCAAAGTAGGACTTGTTTGCAGCGATCTTACAACTTCTTACCATGCAAGGGATGCCTCATGCCGGGCTGCTGCGGGGGCATGCCTTGCTGCGGGGGCATTATGCCGCCCACGGCTGCCACAGAGGGAGCAGCAGCAGTCAGGGCCTGACCAGGCCTGGGTATGAGGCGCTGGTATCTGGGTAACGTAGCCTTCATTTCCTCCTGGTCGAACAACACAGAAAGCAAACATTCAGACGGCAGAACGTTTCCCCGGACCCTCTCAGTACATCGAAACACTCACAAAAAGGTTGAGGTATTGGGTACCAAAGTTGGCGTGCCCTGATTTCAGACTGAGGATATTCAAGTTCAGAATCATCCTTTGACATAACCACAGAAGGAAAAACGACTACGTTGTATTTAGAAAATACAGACTAAATGCGGAACTTCCCATTTACAGGAACATCGAACCCGCATCTTCATCCTGATCGTGTCGGTTTTACGTAGGTAAACGTCGCCCCCGCCCCTCTCCATATAAACTATTAATCTGATCATTACTTACTGTGAAAAGGTCAAAGTAGAAAGCTCAAGCAACTTACCAGTGAGATATCCTCATCAGGGTGGATCAACTTACTGGTTGCACTCGTAGTGGTGAGGGTAGCGGGCTTACTGGTCACTGTGGCCGGGGGTTTGACCACAGTGCTGCTAGAGGGGTTAGAAGAGGCAGAGGAAGAAGAGACAGAGGGTTGGGTGTAGGCGGGGAATGTTGCTTTGGGGGGGTCAGCGGTGACCGCAGCGGTGAGCGGGTTTGAAGCTGCAGCCCCTGGAGCGTTCTGCTGGGCCTGTGCAAACAACACAAAGCAGCCCTCTGGTTAGAACGGGTCAAGAGTCACAGACACGTGCAAATAAAAAATAAAAAACAGCCAACGATGGATAAGTTCAGACCAGACGTGAAGCAAAGCTTCCCATCGAATCGTTTCAGGTGTTCCTGGAACTACTGAAAAGGAGGAGCATTCATTCCATTCAAATGAACAAACCTTCATGAGGTTCGCCTTTAAAAATGTTTAAACCAATAGTTTTTAGTGTGAAACGATAGAATACTGTTAATAGTTGGGCAGATAATAAACACTTATACATTCAGTATTTACTTGCTTATCCAAACTAAAAAAAGTGATACTCTTCCAGCGGTAAACAGGTTTGTATCGACTGGCAGTAAGAACCGGTTTGGGATTTCAGCAGATGCTGCTTCTGAAAACAAAAACTGGACTTTTTTCCCCCGAAAACCGATTTTTCTTAAATGTTGACGTTTCATGAAATTTGTGCTAAAATCATTTCTCTTCAGTCACAAAAACACACACCAGTACAGGCTGGTTATTGGTACAGTTGCCCCCTGCTGAATCCCATTTAAACTTTCACAGTCTTCCAGATTTTTTTGTTTGTTTGTTTACCAGCACATTGCATTCTCCATCCTTGTCAATCATTGTCCTCTGTGCCTCGTCTCCTGTACAGAACGGGTTCAGTTTGTTCTATAATACTGGCCTTTTTTTTCTATGGAGGTTTGAACTTTCAACAAAGTTGAAGAAAATTGCATAAAGTGAGGAGTTCTACAGTCTTAAAACATTTAATCTTACATTGTAGATTTCCCCTATCACTAGTTATATTTAGAGCCTATTCCTCGTCAGAATCGAGGGACAGCTTTACTGCAACGTGAAGGTTAGTCACTACCATGACCACACTGGTTTGGGTCATCAGCAGAGCTTTAATAATACCCACTTTGCTCCATGTTTGGCCTGAAAAACATCAAAGGTGATCCAGTATTATAGTTTAGGCTCCATGTAAATTAAAACTTTTGTTTTTAATAACAGACACTACATTTCGGTGGCTACATGAATGAAGCCTTATTCCAACAGAAACGGAAGCATTTTGACTTTCAAATGACTTCTGTTTTGAACCGCTTCAATTGTTCCCTTTAGATTTTCCAAAATGGAATTTGTGACACTATAAAGTTTATCACCACTGCAGCATTCAAGCTCATTCAAAGCACAAAACCTTCCTACACATTCCATGCTTAGGAGCTTATTTATGTGCCAAAGAACCCCCATACTAAAGCTTTTTAATGCCTCACTTTGCATTAAAGCACATGCAGAAATAAAGCTCACAGGTTTTCGCTCAAAGTTGCCAGGCCAATTACAGCAAAGCAAACAATCTAGATCGATTTCAGAGCTTCCAGGCAAACGTATTATGCAACATGCAGCTGCCACAGTCATCGTCCTGCCTGTGAGCGTACTTGTGGCATGTTACGAAAGGGATGCTGGGAAGAGGCAGACTGAGGGTCTGCAGGTGGAGAGGACACAGCTGCTGTGCTGCTGTGAACACCAGAGCCCATCTGCAGCATGGTGGAAATGAGATTATAGGATTGTAAAAACGTGAACATCGTCTTGAATAAATCCAGCTAAAATGTGGCTCTGATTGACATGATTGGGACAACAAACAGGAGAACGCAGTTCAGAAACGAGGTCAAAGGTTGGTGAGAAAGCAAAAAGTTAGCTTAAGCCAAGAAACTTTATTTTTCAACATTTTGTGAGTAAACATGGCTGCACGACACCAACCTGTGCTGCGCTGGGGAAAAGTGGTTTGGCGACAGCCGGCTGAGTCACTGGCACCGCTGGTCGACTGGGTATTGGTCCTGCAGCGGGGCTTGGAGCCACATGCGGCATCCCTGGTCTTGGAGCCATGTGAGGCGGCATTGCTGAGCAATCAAACAAACACAATCAACATCTGTATCTGCATCTGTCTGTGGACAACTCAAAAATATATTCAGAGTTTTCCTGATCTTTGTCCAATTTTAGAGGATGCCTCCTACAATCAGCTGAACTAAAAAATAGCAAAAATGTACAACTTCGACTGAAATTTACCATTCAAAATAAAATAAGAGTAAAATTGTGAGTTTCAGCAAGGTATAGCAAAACATTATTGCACTTATTCAAAGCAAGTATCCTTACCTGGAGGAATGCCTGGCATTCCTGGCATCATGGGAGGCATCATCCCTCCCATTGGCATCATCCTATTAATAACGACAACACATGTTAAACAAAATCTCATGAACCAATCCTATTATTGATGTATCAAACAAAATATCACAAAAATGTCAATAATTGTACAATAAATTCAGTCTTACGCGGGAGGCATTCCATGCATAGCAGGAGGCATGCCGTGCATCATGGGAGGAACCCCGGGCATCATGGGAGGCATGCCTGTAAAATCGTAATAAGATGCCCTTAGTTAAATCTACCACTACATAAATAATCCATAAAAAAACTTGCCTACTTTTATAAAGCAGATAACTTCCTGAAGGTACAAAGTTAAACAAAAAAGTTAGTAAAATACATTGAATTACATCAAAAAAACATTAAATGAATACGTATTATTGTTTCTAAACGAAAATCATTGGTTAATCTTAATTAAATATTACTTCTAGCTTTATTTGAGAATATTTTCAGTTTCTGATTTTACACAAGAGGACTAATTGTAACAGATGTAAGCTGCAAACACACCTCTCTAGTCTAAACTCCAGATGAGCCCTTTTTATTTATTAAAAACCAAATGAATACATGTTTTCTTTGAATCGTTACCTTGGTATCCTGCATGAGGAACACCGGCCACAGGTGGCATCCCCGGTTGTGTCATTGGTACAGCATAAGACGCCTGGGGCGCGACAGCAGGAACCTGTGAAACTGACGGTCCTGCGTCATCATCGTCGTCATCTTCATCAGAATCATCTTGATTGTTCTTCTTCTTCTGACTCTCTGTAAAAGTTAAAGAAAATGTTTACGCGCTGCATTAGAAATGATGGTAAAACTTAAATACCCGCACAGATAATTCCACATTTGTAAGTAGAAATGATAAACAAACCTTGAGATTTTTGTTCTAAAGTTCTCCGTCTTTCTTGCATGTCTTTCTCTGGAATTCCTTCCATGCCGTAGATCTCCAGTTCAATATCTGTTCTTCCAGGGATTGCATTTGGAACACTATCAATTGTCTCTTTGTGCACCTGAAACACAAAAGTAGGGGTCATGATCACCACGACAGTAATAACTCTTTGACAGAAAAAGTAATCAGCTCTGAGTTTCATACCTGCATGCAGTGAATAGCCAAGCCGGGGCCGGTGTACAACTTTTTGTGGCAAATATGGCATTTAAAATGCTTTGCCTTTTGATGCTGAATGAGAATCTTTTCATCGTCAAAATCTCGATTACAATACCTTTAAAATTACAGTTAAGGATGATTTCTTTTATGTTAAATACACAGCATGAAGAGCCCGAGATTAACCAGAACTAAATTAAACACGAACTCTTAATAAAGCAGGCGTTCTCTCAACTGTAATTTAATCCGAAAATGATGAAGTGAAGTTTAAAGGTAGCATGTTAGCTTCTAGCCGGGGGCTAAAGCTTAGCTACATTCAGATGTAACACTTGATTTCTTAGGTACAGTCACTGATTAAACTAGCGAAAATACACGAGCAAAAATCCCCCAACTCTTACAGATAAAGTCAAACAATTATACTGGACTTAATAAATGAAGAACTAATCGAGGTTTTATTCACATTAGCTTAAAAAGACGAAACCGTCAAGCTAGCCGAGGCCTGTATTTGTCGAGCTAACAGTGACACGGAAACACTCTGGGACCGAATAACCATCCAGTCCAAAGGATACCAGCACCATGGTTTCATCTGCTTCTTCTTTTTTCTTCCCATTTTATAAAAGTAATGAAGGAATAGGTCAACCAACGATCGATGTTAATCCTATTATCTGTTTGATAGAAGCATGATGTAGTCTCGTGACAAGGACGAAAATGGCGCTATGCTAAAGGAAGTCAGACGACGCAGCTCCACAAAACGGTAGACGTCAGAGACGCGCCCCTCCTTTGACAACCAGGAAGCACGGTCTTCTTTTATTTAATTTTTTTTTATTAGTAGTTTAATTTTTTTTTAAATAAATGTAAAATTTGAGTAAACGTTTAGATGAATTTACAAGTATGACAGTAAATAAACCAGTGAACACACGATCAATAATAAGTAACAATAACAGTAACATTATTATATTTTAATATTGTTGTTGTTGTAATACACCTATAGATGTTTTCTCAAAGCTGTTGTCAAACAGAAGGTTATGATTTCTTATCAACATTTTCACACACGTGTGGAGTGGTTTTTCAATTTAGATGTGACGTCCCTTCAATGAATGAAATTAAATTGTCACCTTGAGACAATTGTAACATCTGTCAGTAGGGGGCGCCATTTCCTGCTAGATCAAACTATGGAACACGTGAACAAGTGTTAGCTTTCCTCGAATTGAGGAGTTTAAGATGACAAATGCATTGAGAAAAGGAATTAGAGGAGTTGAGAGGTATCAAAAGAAGAAAAAAACTGGTCTTTCTTTATTCTCAACTCATAGCTGTAATTTTTTCTTGAGCTCCAATTCCATTCTCACTCTGTTCAGCTAGTAGAATTTCAATAATTGCAAAGTATTCTAAATATTTCTTTGGTTCTTTAACAGGTTAGCATAGAAATTATTAAACACTGTCTTCCAACCAAATTTCAATGAAACTTTTAAAAGGCTGGAAATCTGTGTGACATCTTTAATTCTTGCCAGCAAAATCTTTATTGCATTCCTTTTACTAAAAAGAAAAAAAAAAAGTTTGTTGCCAGTTGATTACAACAACGATCCAGGAAAGCAAGATAATGTGATATAAATAAATACATTACATCTGAAATTAGACCTGAACTTTTTATACTTCTTTATTTCTCATTTAACAGATCTAGCAAGTTTCTTTGTAAAACACGTTTTAATATATCTCTTAGAAAAGCTGTTTTTGTAGTTATTTTAAAAATCTGTTAGTCTCCAACATCTCCAACAGTTAAATAGAATTCAAGTTTCACCCTACAAAAATGTATAAATATAGTTGAACAATGGAACCTTTTAAGATTTTTTTTGTTCTCATATCGTTATTAATAATGTCCAAATTATAAGGACATCATAAAGTTTCTCCCCTGTAAATGCCAGAAAATATTTTTTGCAGTATCCCTCTTTTGTCGCAGATCTAAAAACGTATACTTTTTTTACAACATGGACAAATAAACAATACAGTAAAAATTAATTAAATTTAATTAATTAAAAATTAATTTACACAAAAAAATCTGTAAAGTACACTTTCACAAAAAAAATGAAATCAAAACAAATCAAAAATGTAAAAAAGCTCCACAACATCAAATTAAGTTTCTTATAAAACGGTTTAATGAACCACTTGTATGTACATAACAAATCTACAAAATATGCACAATGTTAAAATACTATCAGTAATTTTCCACTTACTCTGGTTGGTGTTGTAGCCCTTATCTTCTACAATTCCAGGCCATAATGACACATTAATTAAATTGGATACATATAGGATTTAGCTAACATATCACAATGCAGACCAACATTACGAGTCACCCAAAATATTATAATACCCACAAAAAAATAATCAAGATTTTTCATTTTAAAGTATTTATGTGCATCAGAAGATTACATTGGGTTGTGCTATGCAGTTATCAGTGTAACATGAGGTCAGAGAAGAGTACAGCTGGAGAATTACAAAAGAAGTCAGATCTTATAAATCACAAACTTTGTGCCATTGTCCTTCAAAACTGAAACAGCCCAACGCAATGTGTTGTTCATGTCAGGCATCTGTGCTTCTCACCACAAAAAGAATTCTCTCAAAAAGACCCCCTTTTCTTCCACTGGTGAATGGGTTACGTGTTTGAAGCTAGGGGTTCCCAAACCTTCAGCTTTTGACCCTCAAAATGTAGTAGAGACCTCCACTTTTGCTCAAACATTGCTGATATCAAGAACCAGCAACGAAAACTGTCTTTATCTGACTTTACCTCTCACATCAAAGTGATATCAAAAATAATCTGTGGGCATACACCTCAAAATAGTATGAATTTCTACTATGCTGGTATGATGACACAGCCAGAGCACCTGACTGTCACAAAGAAAACCCCTTTGCGTCTTTCCAGCTGATACCCAAGATCAATTAAAACATCCGTTTGTTTATTTGCTTATTTGCTTTTCACAGGATCACCAGAAATGAAGTAAAACCATTGGTTTGGTTTGAAGGAGGGTGAGGTTAAAAATGGTTTATGATGAGACTCTCTAAATCAGTTATATTTAGTTTTGCACACACTGTAGCAATACTTGTTAACATGCTTTTTACTGTTGCTTGTACACCTCAAAAATAAAGTATCATTTCAGAAAATTTGAGAAAAATTATTCACACAGGAAAAAAAAATCTCCCAATCGGGTAAGAAAAACGGTGTTACCAAGAACTCTCATATTAGGAAAAACGGTCACTCAGACCAGTTTTCCTAAACTAAGATTATTTATCCATTGAAAGACTGTCTGCTTTCTTGCAAAACAGAAAATAAGACTTTTATTTCTTGAAACAACGGCCTTTTCACTCACTTGAGATTCAGTGTTTGCAATGTTGCAAGCTTTTGGCATCATTTTAAAAGTCTAAATGGCACTTTTGTTTTTTCTAATCTCTTTACATGGGGACACCCTTGTTGCACATCCACATAAAAAAGACCAAGCTGAGGTTCAAATAGTGCTGATGCTATTAGTAATACTGAGAAGTAGCCTATTTTGCTAAAATATTAAAAAGCATAATAATTGCTGAAAATGGTTGTAGCCTATATGTAATGCTCAATATAAGTGTGTTTTGTTTGAATCTGAACCTTGCTCTCAACAACTCAACCTGTCGGCCTAAATGGTCACTCGATAGTTCTCTTTCTGTCTGTAAAGAAATGCAGATAAAACCCTACACAATAGGGTTTTATCATTGTTGCCCTAAATAAGAGGCAGAATGTGCAAAAACACTTCAGAAGGCTGATGTCTTCATGAGAAGGCACCTTTGGGTTAAAGAGCACTAGGCAGAGGTTTCGCAATGCTGTTGCTCATATCCGAGGCTTTTTGTCGGCAAGAGGCCCACAAGAAGTTCAGCAGACACGGAAGCTAAGTCCACACTAGTACATCTGATGTGATCTGACCAGACTGACAACTAAGAAACCACAACAACATCTTTCTTGTGGCCTAAAACCAATAACCTCATTATGTTTCATACAGTAATGTAATTTAGTGTAATTTTTAGTTTTGTTGCTTGACTGTGAAGACTCTCATTCATCCAGGTTTTCCATCACAGTAGTAGGTTTAAAAAATGTCATCTGGACATTTCTTATCAATTGACAAGAATAAGAGGTGAAACGTTTTCAACTTTAAAAACCAAGCCCAGATGACATTTTTCAAACCTACTACTGCGATGTTTTGTTGCTTGAGTTATTTATGTATAATTTTTCAAACTCCACAAACTGTGAAAAATAGCAGAAAAACTTACAACCAAAGAATAAAAGACTTGACTGTGCACGGATACAACTGGAGAAATGATGTTATGGGCAAAACTTTAAATCCAAATAACTGAATAGTCTACTAATACCATCAATTATTGGACTTATGTAAGAAAATATGATTTAAATATCAATACTTAAATATATTAGAACATCTTAAGATTGAATTGTTTTTGTAATCTGATGTACCCCATGGGTGCCATCAAATACTCCCACTATTCTAGATGAATGAATATACAGTACTTGACAGCACTGCTGATGTTTAGCTCAATTCAAAGAATTAGCACTATTTCACTAAATGCTGATCTTATCTTCCTTATTTGCAGCCATGTAGAACAGCAATGTCAGCAGCGCTGTCTTTATTGTTGCTGATAGCACCACTATCAAAGCTAGCTGTTTTCAGTGTTTGTGAAGCTGTTTGGTGATCAAATAAAAGAAACTTTGGGAATCAAAAAAGTAGTTGTGATTCTGAAAGCTAAGATAGGCTATTCATGTGTTCAAATTTCACAGGTTTCTAATTTGGATTAGCTTTAAAGCTTAACTTTTGTGCTTTGGAGACAAAACTGTTAACTGGTTAAATTCATAAAGTCAAAAGAAGTGTAAAAATATAGGCTTGAAAAATGCTGGAATAAGAAGATGCCTGGCTAAAACTAAATAAATACATCAATTCAGAATCGTACTAGTGTGGAGGTAGCTGTACATAAAGCAGATAACGTAAGGGGTGGAAACAGGTGAGAGAAAATTGGTTGTCAAATGGGTTTCTCAAACTATGAGGTTAAAAACATGACAAAGCCCCCAAAAGGTCGAGCAAATACCCATCCGGGCTAAAACAAGGACAGAATTTTGTCTTAGCTGCCTCCAAAAGCCGACTCACGGTAAGGGGGGCATCCGTACATCAAGCAGGCTGTAAGCAAAAATGTTCCAGAATACTGCACAGAGCACAAACAGAGTGTACACACAGAAAAATATCCAGAATAGGGACTGTTCTTGGAGCCGTTGCTCATAGTTCTGCAGCACCACCACGCCAAGTGTCAGACCAACCAACACTCCTCCCAGGTGCGCCACAAAGCTGGGGTTTGGGCACGGCGGGAAGGCCGGGGGGTAGAACCGCAGCCACACAGCTCGACCAAACTCCACGCTCACTGTGGGGGGTGAGATTAAGAAAGGAAATGATCTTAAGAAACTGTTCAGCATGGGAAAAATTCTAAATACAAGCAGGTTTGATTTTTAATTCTCACGCATTTAAAAAAAAATAAAGTGTCAATGCAAATTTAATTTCTATTGCAACTATGACTTCAGCGATGGGTGGAAAATCATTTCAATTATAACTTTTCTTAAAACGTGTATATTTGGTATATTGAGGCTTTTTTTAAATTACAAAAAAAAAACTAATGAACCAACTACCTTGTCTCCACTAATTATTAACTACAAACTTACATATATAGCTTTATGCATCTTCTGAAAAACTTTGCATGTGAAAAACAATCTTTATATAACTAACATCCATATACAATACAGACCAAACGTTTGGACACACCTTCTAATTCAAATGAATGGGAAGGTGTGTCCAAACTTTTGGTCTGTACCGTATAGCACTATAAATAAAATACAAAATCACTGAAAGGCTGGAGACAATCACATCATCAGGCTTGAAAAGTATAAATGCCATTGAGGACTTTGCCGCAGTTATCCCAGACAGTGGCAATCAAAACCAGCCAACCTTATTATGAACTAGACCTAAACCTTTGATTTTGTAACTCCTACTGAAGTTGCTACTCTTATGTAACAAAGATCATGTACTGCAATGCTGTGTCTGGGCCTTTATGCATCAAGCCACAACAGGAAGGCCTGCATCGTCATTCACTTTTAAACAAGTTCAACCAAACCTCAAATGAAAAAAAAAAAGATAATAGTGTATTTCTTGATATAAAAAAAAGGCTTATGCTGACATTAGTTGGGGGACATAATTCACCTTTCAGTGAATCATCAAAGTTTCAATTTGGATTTTCTCAAGTGAGACTGTTAGAAACGCCAAAAAACTACAACCTTTTAAATTCTCACTCCAATGATCTTTTGATCTATTGTATAAAAGTTCCCACTGTTTTTTAATCATGATTATCCTAAAATGAAGGAAATTGGTGTTGTTTTCTAAGACGTACTTTCTGAAGAACTGCAGTAGTGGATGAGTTTGCCTTAAAGTTGTGGGAAGGACTGTTGGCGTGGAGTGAGCCCGACCACACTTCTCATCACCGGTCTGTTTACATTGTCTCCCACTAGTTTATAGCCCCCTCAGACCCCCAACCTAACATTACCGGAACAACAAAAATGGCGAACAATAATGGAGCAACCGTTTTGATTCAGATGCCAGCTCAGAGGAGGAAAACGAAGACGTACATAGATCTAGTCGTCTGTGAGTGGATGCATCAGAATGGAGCAGAGCGGGGAGTTTGTGTCCCGAACAGAGTAGGACGATTTTCTACATTAAAAATATACTCTTTTTCAAACAGAAATCGTTTCATCTGCTCCTTATTTGCAATGATTTGAATAAATGAATACTTATAAATGCAATTTTGAGCTTAGTTTTCTTAATTTATGTCCTCTATTATGAAAAAAATGCCACAGAAACATGCTAAAAACCCCAAAACACAATTTTCATCAGAGTGCGGCTTTAATCAGTGATAAATGTTAAAGGATTTGTCCAAACTTACTGCAAACCAGAGCCATGGCCATTCGAAACAACTTAAACTGACACTTCATTCCTGACCAGTTCTAAAAACAAGAGACAACAAAAAAGAGAAAGCATCAGGAACACAGTTAGGCACACATATACACGTTTCCATTCATGACCAAGATTGTGCCCTTTTTCTAAATTTGGGTCAAATTTACAAACCCCTGGAGACTTTTTAACCCCAGACTGGGATCGCTGTGTCAGATAATATGATTTAAACTGCAGAAAGGGAGACAAAACCTCCATGCTCTCCTTGGTAATGCTGATCTGCTGGAGTTTTACAGTGAGCAGCTCATGAGTGACAACAGTAGGGTCTCTGATGACCCAAAGAAGGAGGATGAGTATCAAGACCAAATAAATGCTGGCATAGATTTCAAATGAAGTTATTTTGAGAGGATGGGACGTTGTTCACACTCTGTCATAAAAGCATGGACTCTCAGTAACAAACACTTTTGATCTCTAAAAGGTACAGGAAAAACTGACAGTAAAGAATTCATGGTATCTGCAGATAAGGGAGCACCTGCCGGGGCCCCGACAGGCTGGCTTGATGGTGGAAATGCTCATCTGGAGGAGGGCGATTGAGTAAATGTTTGCTCAACAGGTACATAGAAACAGTTAAGACTCACCATCACCACATTGGCCAAGTGTGCTGACACCAGGGCATAAACTCCCCCAGATGATCCGACCACGGGAGCTGTCATGTCAGTGACAGACACTGCCAAAGACCCTGTAACGTAACCACAAGTTGCTGTAGCAAACAATTAGTGCTTCATGATATTTATGACACGTGCTATTAAAACATATAAATTAAATTTACTAGAAGCAGTTCTGCATCTAACTGGATGTGTCAATCAGTATAAGTATTGCAAGAGATTAAGTCAATCACTTTCTTTTTTTTCTTTTTTCTTTTTACAGTCCCAGTGAAGACAAAATCATTTAGCACTAGGTGCTGGCGCTATAGTAACTTTCAGGGCACCCATGAAACACCATCAGGGTCCAGGTAGAGTGTCGTAATGCTGGATGTTTTTTTTCAAAACCTATGTTTCTGGACTGTGAGGAATTGAAGCCCGTCTCATCAACACCCTGGATAGTTTGGGTGAGTCATCACAATCAAGGCAACCAGCAAAGGCATCAAAGAATGATTGAGCAAAATGTAAATAAAGGAGGGGATCTACATCACAGGGTAGAAAACTACTTGGTAAAAAAGCTTAGAAATAAGTTTATTCCACTTTTCTTCCCTGCAAGTATGGAAACAGCAAAGGGATACATTTGACATATTCACAAACATGATTAGGTATTTTGGAGGGAACAGCTGGAAAGTCCTTATTGGAGCTGGTGTCGCCTGCTTCACTGCATGGTGGTAAGGGTGCTGCTTCCTCTGCAACTCTTCCAGAGCTTCTGGGGCATTAGTGAATTGAAGTTATTTTAGTCATTCCGAGATATAAAGTGTATAGTTCCAGTGTTAAGTCCTCAGTTTTGACGCCCCTGCAGCTCTCCTCGTTATCCAACGATCCAATAAAAATCCCCATTCCAAAAGTAAAAGAGGAAAATCTTTAATTCCTTTTCTTCAGGTTGAAAAATGAACAATACTCCACAGTTAACTTAAGGAAAAAACTGAATAAATATAAAGAAAATATGCAAATTAACGAGAAGAATTTAGTGAGGTCAAAAAACTGTTTGACTCCATTCCAAAATTGAGACTGACATGCATCTGCTGCGTGACCACCAGTGAACCCAAGAGTGAAACCCCGGCTCCCCCTACTGACTGTAAACAGAATAACACACTGAATGCAAAATGGTCATCTCTGGCATTCAGGCTTCTACATAAAGGTTCCTGTCAATTTTCAAACTATGATGACAATCAAACAAAAAACAACAAAGAAATGGATTTTGAACATCACTCCTGTATCAAAATGCAAAAAAATTCAAATGTACAAATTTGATGTTTTCAAAAACAACAAGTGTTTGAGGGTCTCAGAGATGAAAAAAACACACACACTCCTACTTTCATAGCATTATTATTGGTTAGCACAAAAAATATAAATAAATTGTAGCCTACTCACTGAACCTTGTGTAGATCTACTTCTCTAAAGACCACATAATTTATATTAATGCTTTTATTGAGTCAATTTGCTGACCCTCTGCAAAATTAACTTTCCCTAAACAACAAAGGACAAGTTTGCTCTGTAAACAACGACCACAAAATAAAAGACAGTTGTTGATCATGAAACTGGGCTCTTACTTTAAGCAGATCGTGTTCATTTCTTCTAAATTACTCAATTAATATTTTTCATCTCCTCATTATTCTGATTTCCAACTGCAGTCCACATGTATAGTTTACCACCACAACTGTTTGTTTAAAGTTGTTGTAACATTTACCTCCATTTACTGTTGTGGTCAGAATTTTTCTCGAAAAGGTCACACAACTAAAGAAGTTATTATACTTTTAAATCTCTAATTAAAAGAATATAACTCTATATTTTCAGTGTGATGGTCATACTGGCACATTAATTGATTTAAAAAGTCATTTGTACAGATAAAAAAACATCTGCACATTGAGTGAATACTTTTTCTGGTGGCTGCTGAAGCAACTGTCCTACTCAACTCAGGATGAAGTATTGTAATCGAACAAAGAATTGACTAATTTTCTAATGGAACACTGTCATTTCAGGAAAAGAAACACAACTGCAGCACCAAATAGTTACATAAACTAAATTTTACTTTGCACTAAACAAAGCTTTAAATATTCAGAGTTACACTTTATTGTCCTTGCAATCTAAGTTCATGACAAAGTAATCTATAGACTTGGGTTAACACATTTCTTCTGGTGTCTGAAGTATTGCTTGCATAAAAAAAAACCCTTAACAGGAAAGTATAATAGACAGTCTTCCATTGATTAGTGTTAGAATTCTACCAAGCATTCCTCTTATCTCAAATATGTTTACGAATCTGGCTTTCAAAAGATGTGGAAGTTGCAATTTTTTACTAAATGGAAGTAATTCAAACACAATAAGTTTCTGCAAAAACCATCAAGGCACAACTGAAAATTGTATATCATTATTTTTTCTACTACAGCTTTGATTGTTTTGAATTTTGGTCATTTTTGTAGAGCCCCACCCTCCACCTTCTTGTTATCTGTTTTTTTTTTATTGCTCTCTCATGCTTCTCAATTGTGATTCTCTCTTCAACGATTCTGGGCAGAAGTAAAAAGTAAAATTACATCTCTGCATTCATTGTTAAATGCTGATAAAGTGTCGCATTTATGACAAAATCGTTTCCTTCTCTGTAGCCCTCAAACACCCCCCCAGCCACCCTGATATTTAGTCACCTGGTTTCAAAGTGTCCCTGTGCCAGATATCTGTCACTACTTTAGTGTCATAACCTTACTTATGGTCTGTTTTTAAACCTGAAAGGTACAAACACAACACCTTCCATCCCCACTCAGAAGTCACCAGCTAGATTGTTTTTTATGCTTAGACAGAAATTTCTTGTAATTTCTGAAAGGAGCCTAGGATATGGGGTAAAAAAAACAATGCAGATAAGTGCTCTTTGGAAAGTATTCATGTAACGGAAAACCATGAATTTCAGATTTTCTGTTGTACTGTGCCCACGCCTGCTGTCTTGAACGCCGCATGTTGAGTATTCATAGACAAGACCATTGATTTTAACATGTTGTCTGAGTGTGTGTCGGGATTAAAAGGTCACAGACCCTTCTGTGAGTCATTACTTGAACCCTGACCTTTGCTTCGTCCCTAAAAAGAGCCAGCTGTGTCCCTTTTTTGCTCAATTAGATAGACAGTTTAAGATAATAAATAAATAAATAAGCTCTTCTTCTTCTTAGCCTGAAGAATCATCTTTTTAGTGGATGACTTTTCAGGCTAAGAAGAAGAGCCAACCAAGGATAAAATAAACATTGAAATCTGTAAAGTCAAAGTTAACAGAACTATGTGAGCATAAACTAAACTTTAGCAACACAGAGAATATACACAAGCGTGTGTACACTTGATTTTTTAAATTATTTATTTGGTTGCACATTTTGGAAAAAGCAATGCTACTATCTGTGTTAAACCACATTTTAAATATGTTTACATAGAAACATGTGACAGCATCCTTTTAAGAATTCTTTTAGTCTTTCATTTGGTTTTAAATAATGATTTTTGTCATGTTGTATTATAATTAGATTCTCTCATTTTTCTGTGTCATGTTTCTAATCACCACAGCTGTTTCTGACACTCTTTAGTGCATTGATGTAGTTGTCAGTTTCTCTGCTTTCTTTTCCCTAGCTTTTGGTAGATTTCTTTCATGGTTCATGTTCTTTTTTGTTTGTTTGTTATTCATGTTTAAGTAGATTCTATAATTTGTTAGAGTTTCTATTGAGTCTGTTTTTAGTTTGGGGGCCCACCATACTTTTTTTTGCTTAACCTCTTTAAAAAATAAAAAAACGAAAAAAACAAAAACAAAAAAAAACATGACAGTAATACCCCTAAGTGAAAAAAAACCCAGAGCCGATATCCTCCCTCAGCTGTGGTCAATATCTAATTAAAACAGCAAATGTCTGTGTGTTACTGTGTGTAAATGCATAAGTGTGTGTAATTTGTGCTGAGCTTAAAGCTATGGGTCAGGTCGGGTGGTATCTCTGAGGGAATTGTGACCCTTACCCACACAAACACAAATGCTGGTCTTTCTGTCTTTCAGACGTCTTTTCCAAATTCATCATACAAATTTTTCATTGTCTAATATCCACAAAAAATCCTTTCTGATAGGGCATAAATTGAACTTGCATAAAACCCCTGAACAGGCAGAGGAAAGACAGTGTGAGCAAAGCACTGTGTGTTTTGGGGCATGTCTCACTAAAAGACAGAGAAGAACGCATCACCACCTGCTAACACACCACACAAGTAGACCAGTCCAATCCTCAGCGCACCGTGGACCATTTCCAGAGGGACTCCCACCAGGAGCTGCATGGCCATGTTCAGGCTCAAATGTTCAATACTGTAAACACACAAAACAATAAATGAAGTTAAAATCAGTAGTTTGTTATTACAATTTTAGAACTACTTCCATTTCAGCATCTGGGCAAATAGATTGACCCTGATTGCCTCTTTGGATGGACAGATTTTTTTTTTGTTACAAAATGGGTCATTTTCCTTTGGCAAAAAATGAACTTTTTTTTAAAATCCCATTTTATATTAGGGTCAACTTTATTTTTATAATATATTAAATCAGTCCATGATCAGTCCATCCTTTTGAGCTCCCGACTAAACAAAGAGGAGCTCTAAAGGAGGAGTTGTTGGGGGACTTAAGAAGTCATGCCAAAACAAACAAATAAATAAATAAGAATATGAACAGGTTAGGTGATTTTAAATAGTTTTGGAAATAGATAAAATCAAAAATGTATGGGTTTAAATAAATTTGTCCAAAGTGTACTGTGAAAAGGAAAAAAAGGCAGAGAATTTAAAGGCCCGAGGAGCCAAAGGCTTTCACTGTTTGGTGTTAATTGTAGAAATTTGTCACTTGCCTGATTTCCAAGAGACATTATCAACACACACCAGTGGATTAACACTATATTTTTAGGAAAACAGCCACACAGTCTGCACACAAAATGCCAACAGCACACAAAAAGAAAAGCGCTTTCACATCTGAGACGCGGCTTATAAAAATAACAACTGAGAAAATGTGTGGCTGCTGCAATAAGCAAGTGATACTGGAGCTCTAAACACAACAGGAACATGCTCTCTCTCTCTCTCTCTCTCTCCCTCTCTGTGTGCCCTTCATGGATGGAAAGTCATTCCAGCCAAACCTCAGTCAGCAGCTCAAACACATTTTAGTGTTACAGCAGAAACAAAAAACAACAGCCGCGAGCATAATCCTCTCCTCTCGCAGGCTTCACCACAGTCTCTCTGTCTCCTCCGCCACTTTTTTCTGTCACTCCAGCTACAGCAATTGAGAGATTGATGACAGGGACCAAAAGAGAGACATTGAGGACTTTTTTCTGGGCCATTTAGCACAAGTTGTGACATCTGAACAGTTGTCCCTAAAACAAACACAGACATTCTAAAAGTGAAGTTAAAGAGCCATCAAAATTTGACGCCGCATTTGACCCATCCTCTGAGGGGATCCGTGAGCGCACAAAACATTTAGTAGTTGAACCAACCAATCCAACTCTTTAATTCTGAGCACTAATTTTAATTTTAATTTGATCTGAATCAAGCAGGGATTTGAACCCACAACCTCAGTCTCAGGTCAAACTTTAACACTAGATCCCATTGTGAATTCGACCCTACAACCACCCAGAGCAGACATCCTACCACTAGACCCCTGACTAGGAATTTAAACCCACAACCACCCAGGGAAGACACTAATACAGGG
The DNA here is from genome assembly GCF_053564925.1 of Oryzias latipes. Classification (NCBI taxonomy): domain Eukaryota; kingdom Metazoa; phylum Chordata; class Actinopteri; order Beloniformes; family Adrianichthyidae; genus Oryzias; species Oryzias latipes. The sequence continues at coordinate 33,868,606 of NC_136237.1, read as the reverse complement.
ATAGGCAACTCCAGGCCTCAAGGTTGCTTCTGATTACCTGGTTCTGCTGTGTCCAGACAATTAGAACAGGAATTCGAACACACAACCTCCAAGTGTAGGAACAGGCACTAACACCAGGCCTCTGATGGAAGATTTGAACCCACAACCTTCAAGACTCAGGATAGACACTATACCATAGACACTGTACCACTAGTGCCTTTTATTGGGGATTAGAACCTGCAACCTTCTATTGTAAAGACAGACACTCTGGCGCTAGGCCACTGAGCTCACAATTCATCCAGTAGGCTGAACAACACAAAGCAAAAACAAAATACCAATTTAGTGAGGAACAACCAGCTCAAACGCAGAGCTGATGCAAAGGATTGTTAAAGTGATCAGAGAGACAATGGGACTTATTGATTAGCTTGGAGATGTCCAAGTGCACAAGGGCAGCTTCACCAGCAGCCATCTATTTCTACAGTCCTAATGAGGCTGTGAGGAACCGGCAGCACGGTCTGCAAATGCCCACAAGAGCTCCGTCTGTGTTGGGATGACTGTGGGATTTCAAGACTCCCAACACAAACGGAATTTGTTCTTTTCCTCACCGTCACCGACTCACCACAGTTCAGCTGCACCGCATTGTTATTTCAGTCTAACTGCTGCAACTCCTGACAAAAGCTGAATGCAGCTCCTCTACACAGCATTTCCAAGACAACTTACTGACATGAAAAATGTCCTGATGTTACAGTTTTGGTCATCTTTTTAAAAAATGGACAGAAACTAAACAAAAAGCTGTACAAAAATTCATTGTAGCTTTAAAGTGTTTACAGACAGATATCAAGCGTTCAGTTGAAGTTTCTTGCAGGTGCATGAACAGACCTCTGTGAGTTGAAACAAACCATAGAAACTTTGTTGGGTGCTTTTTTTACAAGATAAAGACCACGTTCTTATGATGGTAAACAGCATCCACTTTTAGCAGCAGTGTCATTTGTGAATGGTAGCAGATAAAGACTCAATTTGTGTTTTTGGTGTTTTTACCATGTTTTCTTGTGGCATTTTTCTCCCGATGGAGGACATATATTAAGAAACTAAAGCTAAAAGTTGCATTTCTGAATATTGTTTTATTTTAAATAGTTGTGAATCAAAAGCATACGGGGGAAAAAAAATGCAGTTTAAAAAGAGCTTATTTGTTACTTAGAAAATGCAATACAATGTAAGCTCCCTGCTCCACTCTATTCCGATGCATACACTTGTAGAAGACAAGATGTCTTAATTTTCCTCGTCCAAGCTGGCATCTGGTTCAAATATGTAACACTGGATAGCTCCATGTCTGTTGCACCGGAAATGTTAGGTTGGGGTTGTGAGGGGATGGAAGCTAGCAGGAGAGTCTGTAATCTGATGGGTGACGGAAATACCCACAACACGAGAGGCGAAATCTAATCACCTTCTGCAATTAAAACCAATTCAAACCCTTGGAATTTTGGTTGCTGCTGTATGTTTTATGTTCCTCATAATCCAGCAGCTACATCAGAACTTACCCAGTATGCATAAAGATGTAGCTGAAGTACCTCCAGGCCTGGGCTCGTAGCTGCGGGTGATAAGGAAGGGGGCTCTTCAGGAAGGACGGGCTGGACACCTGCAGGACTAATCGATCCAGCTTGAAACCATAATAAATGAACACGGCTACCTGAAACATAACATTTAAGTGGTTAAAAATAAGAAAAAAGTCCCTTGAATAACAAAATGAGGCCAAAATAACTTAATTAAGGCACAATTAACTTAAAAATAACATTTATTGACTGTTATTGTTTTACTTTGTATAGGACAGAGTTTGAAGGTTGCCGCAGAGCAAGTTGGTTCCTTTAAGAAGACAAAGTATGGCTTTACGAAAAAATTACCTAAAAGCAGAAACATGGATTCATACCGTCACCCTCAACCACAATATAGAAAATAAACGTTAATTTACATACAAAGCACAGTTTATTTTGCTTCACAAATCCACATTTTAAACACAACAGGAATATGCTGTTGTCAGCTGTTCCTCTGTGATGCTTTATAATTCTCACATCTTATTAGATCACGTCACCCAGAACTTTGATAGACTTGATTTTTCTTGAATTGCTGCTGACAGTTTTTGTATTAAAACATGTTATCCAGGAGAGATCAAAACCTTTTAAAATGAATGAAAAAAAAGTAATATTACAAGATTTAAAGTCGTAAATGTATGACTTTTCATTGGAAGAGAATGCCAATGGCAGTGTGAACGTAGCTTTAGCCAATCAAACTAGTCCTTTTTCCCTGAAATTGTAAATTAATATAATTAATATATGGTTTTTTTTCTCTTCTTTTTTTGTCCAAGGTGCATAACTCTGGCAGGTCTCTAAAGCTTACTGCTTACTTTGACCTTCCTTCAGCAGACATTGGTTTAAAATCAGTGTGATGATGATGTTCTATCTTTTATTAACAATGAACACTTTTGGTTTATCCATGTGCTTTTAATTTGTTTGTTTTTTCCTTTCTCAACAGGGTTTTTTTACACGTTTAACGTTAACAAATGAGTTAAGCAGAGACTCAAAAATGTGTATTTTTTTAAGTATTAAAAATATTCACCCTAGCATCAAGTCACTTGACTGTAAATAAAGCACTTCTGGCTTCTGCTTTGAAAGTCTTTACCTCTGCAATGGTGATAGCCAGGATGAACCAGGGCGGGGGGCAGTACGTGTAGCTGTCAAAGTACCACTTGCGGTCCACCTCTCGGGGCAATGTTTCATAAGCAACATGGCGTACTAATCGCTGGGACAGCCCCAAGCCCGCTTCATCGCTGAGACTGCAGCCTTTCAGCTGCCGGCTTCCCTGCAGAATGGCCCTGCGGAAACTGTTGGAGCGTTTGTTGCTCATCTGGAGAAAACAGAAAAGAGGGACAGTAAGGAAGCAGATAAGGGTGCAAATGAGGAAAAGAAAAGCGGGAATGTATAGAAAGGGGGAGGGGGGCAAGGGAATGTGATGTTGTAATAAGCATATTCTGTAGTTACATCCTCCACCCAGCTTTCAGTCAGCTTTTTTAACGTCATTTCTCACATCTTTGACTTCAGTTAACAGCATTAACGTTATATGTTACACATTCAATCCCTGGAATCTAAATGTGCTGAGTTTACAGTGATGTCATCTTCTGTTCTGCACTTCAACACACAGTTCAATCCTTGTTGTAAGGGATGCTTGCGCCATCACCCAGCAACTAACATACTCTCTTCACACAGCCCTTTGTTACTGTGAGAAGTTCACTTCTTTGGTTTCCTCCTGTGCGTCCATGTTCAAGGGTCACAGAATCGTCTCAATTGTAACCAGTCACAACTGTCTGCACACATTTGTGACCAAAAAATACAGAACAAGTCAAAAAACAGTACAAAGGAAAAAACAATTAACTCAAAGTAAAAGGGATTTTTACTTTAAATTTTAACACAAAGGCTTGTTTAAAGGACAGGTGTTCAAGATGAAGGCGTGTATGAGAAAAAGACAGAAGGCAGAGCTGAAGATGTTGTGTCTCTGGTTAGATGAAGATGGATGGGAACGGTAATAAGTTTTACCAGAAAGACTGCACATGCTGGATGTTTTTTGGACATAAAGAAAAAAAAATGGTTTGGACAAGTTTATACCAGTTTGAAAACACTGGTATAAAAGGTAGAAGACAGGCAGGAGATATGGATGAATTCAGAAGAAGAGAGTTCTGGACATAATGAACGAAGACATGAAGATGGTTAAAGAAAAAGAAGACACAAGATTGGACTGATATTAGGGAGATGATAGCAACCAGAGAACACAGGAAACTCCAAATATGATTTGGTGTAAATTACTCAATCCTTGTTCAGGCAAAAATGCATGTGACATGCATAAAAATGGGAGAGAAATGAGAAAAAACTGATACGTTTTTTAGAATTAAGCTTGGAACATTGTTCAAGCCAGAATACTGTTGATGGTTCCAAAAACACTGGGTGGAATAAACTTTGGCTCGGGGCATTAAAGCAAACTTTACAATACAGTAAATTTAATATTTTCATCTAATATTTGGACAGTGTCAGAAAGCCAACACTTAGTTTAATTTTAAAGTTTCTAAATGCCAAAGATTGAAGCTGTATCTATTTATAAACTCAAAATGGAGACTCTGGAAAAAGGTTTGGCTGTTCTCCCCTAAATCTCAATCCTAAACGCATTTAGAGCGGCTTCCTACTGTAACCCTTGTGCTATCCTAGGCACTTTACCATTGGGAGTTGGGTCATCTAGACCCACTAGACAGTGCGCTGAACCTTTTTTCTTCAATGATTTGTGATCTTCACTGGTGTCCATGGATTACATGAAATCTTTCTACCTTTATCCATCTTTTTCATGGTAGGAATAACACATCAATGTAAGGGTGGGGTCATCTAAGATAGCACAAGGGTTAAGAGATGACATGCATCCTGTTTTGTTTTATGTCGCCAAAAGCGACAGATGTATTAATGCTGTGATCCAATCTGTAACTGATACCTACTCTCTTTTATATCCCCTCAGCAATCACTTCTTGTGACATCACAATCCCCTTAACATTAAATAGAAAAAAAACTGTTTTTTGTATCAAATGTCTTGTCCGAAAAGACGACAGCTCCAATTCTTATCGTCCTGGGAGTGAGATAAAGGGTCTCGATTCTTGCAGACAGGGAAGCAGTTCTTATGCAGCCATGACAGTCAGGCCATGTAAGGTTAAAAACAGAAATGTATTCAAGCTTAGAAGCATTTTGGTAAAGTCTAAAAGCAAAATTGAGATCTGTGTTATTAAAGAGCAACAACAGAAACATAAGAAGATCTAAGACTGATAGGTGTTTCAACTTCTAAAGAGGGAAGCTTTTTCCTATGATCAGAATTCACATGGAATCAAATTCTTACATCCACTTAAATATGAATCGTGTACCTAGGAGAGAATTATAAAAGTTATCGTGAAAATAAGTTGGTGTTTACTGCAGAAATAAAAAATAAGCTTGAAGCGGAACATTATCAATAGTGCAGTAAATTACAACCAATCCTCATGAGGAGGAAAGTTTCCGTAAATTAGAATGGAAAATGATTTCTAAGCCAATCTTATCTGACCTTTTAAAGCATTTCCATATAAAATGGCTTTAGTTACCGCTGCAGGCAGACATTTTTTAAGTTTTATTGCCTCTTTTCTTGGGCTTTCTATGAACAATGTTTTGCTGTTTGTTTGTTTTTTAACCAAGCTTGTGTGCAGTTGCAGGAATACTTAGATGTGCCAGTTAGAAGATTGGTAGTGTAAAAGGTAAAAGCTAAATCAGAAAAAAGCAGAAGTTACTTTAAGTATTCATAAAAACATGACAAAAAGTGGCATTGACTTAGATTTAATATTAAACAGTCAGTAGAAAGCCAGAAAATATTAAAATATTTGTAAGAACGACCCTTTAATTTATTAGAAAACAATTATTCTTCTCTTTTACATTATTTATAAAGAACATTTTTTACTTAAAAAATTCCTTGATTGAAAAAACACATGAAGTTAAATAAGCACATAAATCACTTGAACACAAAAATATAAATACCAAAAAGAAACACCTAAGAAAAAAAAAATCAATGAATCAATAAAGTTGGTAGAATCGTCCGTAATGAGACAATCTAGGGACTCAGGAGGGTCACGTTTCTAGAAAAACCCCTTAAGAAAAAAAAAAGCCAATTATTTTTCAGCCTTAATATCAACCCCTTAAATCTGTGGGAAAGTGAATAGAGGTTACCATGGCCACTTCCAGGGTGCACAGCACTCACAATACTCCCCCTGGCAGCCCAGCTCTATAAAGTCAGTCAATTCTTCTCCTAAAGTGACCGCAATTCCTCTCTTCTTTGTTAGACACAAAAGAAAGAATGGTGTTCTGTGTGTTGACTCGCTGCCAAGTTGAGAAAAAGAAAAGGAAAGAAGGCGTGAAGGAGACAAATGACTGTGTAAGAGACAGATTTGGTATTTGATCAGCGAAAAGGTCAACCAGACAGACACTTGTGACAAACGGTGGAGAAATAAGGAATAAGAAGAGGGCAGAGAGAGATGCAGACAAAGAGAAACAGAACCTTATTAGATTCATCACATTAATGTTACAAAAAATACAGTAGGGGCAGACACACCCATCTGATTTGCCAGACTGCACAATGTGGGAATTCTGTGTGGCTAAAAAACACTTTACTTTTAAAACCATGTAAACATATGCAGGAAAACAGTCAAAATTACGAAGAATAAATGGAAAAGGGAGAACCTTTGAAAAAATATTCAGAGATAATTTTATTATGCCTGCATAAAGAGCTAAACTGTTCCTGAAACATATTTTAGGTAAATATAACATATTACAGGAAACAGAATCAGTGTGTTTGTCATTTTCTTCTGCCCCTTAATAGACTGACATCTTCACCTGACAGCCATGACAGAGAAGGTGAATGTTCAAATCCAGATTACCAACAGTATGTAGGTGCCTGAGAAGTAAAATGTAATCAAACCTAACCAAAATTAAGTTAAACTGGAACAGCGGCTCCACCAACTGAGGCTGACAGGAAATCAAATTTTCCAGCAGCAATAAAAAAGCAGAGAAAAGCGAGGCCATAGTTCATTCATGAGCCAAACCGGCCAAAAAGTGATGGATGGGCTGCCAGGTAAAAATCTGGTCTCCATGGTAGAGGCTGTGTTCCTGTGACCAGGTCAATTAAATCTAACACATTTCCTTTCTGATATTAAATACTGGCACAGAAGTTCATAAAATCTTACATGGGATGCAAGAATTTGATAATAATGCATCTAATAATGCATCATACTGCTGTAAAAACCATTAAAAAGATGAATAATGGTCTTGACATCAACCTTGATCTTAACAGAAAAAGAAATGTCTGCGTTAATGCTTTGATATAACAAAACCTAGTTTCCTAATTAGAAATAAATTTGTCATGGTTTTTCAAAAAAGATTGTCTGATGTGTGCTTGGTTACACTAATTTACAAAGTAAAAAACAAACATAAATGCATTAAACACTTAAAAGGTACTTTGGAGATGTTTGATATTTTTACCATCCACAATCAATCAATAACTTTATTTATAACACACCTTTCATTGACATGCTGTAAAACACAACGGACCTGACATAAAACATAGGTTAAAATAATAAAAAGTCATAAAAACCCTATAGATTAGAAGCAACACCCGTAAAAGATAGAAATTGAAAGAAATGCTAATACTTGCTAATACTTTGAAGGGACACTGCATATATTAAAGGCAGAAATCTATTTATTTTTATACATTTTTGCCAACAGGGTGAAGCCCACTAATAAGTGAATTTACAAACTATAATCACAAAAAGCTTCATGCTAAATAAATATAATAAAACAGTAAATATAGTACAAGAAAACAAAGAGGTGCATTATTTCATGTTTTCACAGAACTTTGATATATTTAAAGACAAATACAGTTAAAGAAAGGGTTCAAATATATAAACAATAAACCACAAAAGCCAAAAAATACCTTAAAAGTTTAATAAATAAATAAATAAATAAGTTGTTTTCTAACTTCACGTTGCTCTTTCAGTGAAAACAGCCAGTTGGACCAATCAATCAGAACATGGTTTTGACTCAAATTAAATTAAATTACAAAAAAGAAGAATTGTTTTTTACACATTTGCTGCAGCTTATGCATCTTTTTAGTCACGAAAAAACTCAACATATAACCTTGTAGCCAGACGCTGACTTTTAAAAGGCCACACCTGAGCTGAGATGTAGATGCTGAGGTTTTCCTTCGGAGCGACCAGGATGTATAGAATCAGGAATGAGTACATCAGAGGGAAAGCTCAAGTTGGAGACTTGGGAGATAAAGTCAAAGATGCCAGACTAAAATGGTTCTGACATGTCCAAAGGAGAGACAGTTAATATATCGGTATAAGTATGCTGAGTCTAGACCTGCCCGGCAAAAGGTCTAGAGGAAGACCAAAGAGGAGGTTCATGGTTCATGGATGCAGTAAACGAGGACATGAATGTAGCTGGTGTTAGAGGAGAGGATGCAGAAGACAGGCTTAGATGAAGGAAGCTGATTCTTTTACAAGCAGACCTCTGTCAGGAAATTGTGTGTTACTTTTGTAACACACAATTTGTAACTGAATGTTACTGTTCTTAAAAGCTTCCAGCTTGTCTGGCCAAGACAATGAAAAACGAAGTGCTAATTTGGTGCACATATTTTTTTAATGAAATTTCAAATAAAGAAAAAGGGGTCAAAGGTCAGAAACCTTATGGGAAGCAGTCCTTTCTATAGTTATCACATTATTTCACATCCTTTTAATTGTTCTAAGTGGTCATAAATGCTTGGCTTCTGTTGATCTACAATATCATCAGGTCCATCTGTCTTCTGCCAGATCCATTTTCTGTCAGTTTCCTAAGTTTGGATCTCCTGCTTGATAGCTCACTTTCGCCATTTTCTGACTTTTCTCACCCACCACTGTCTTGTGCTCCTGTATATTTTGGGCTCTCCTACTAATAACTGTGACAGAAATAGAATATGGGAATGTGTCTGTAGATATTTCTGGAGATCTAAAGGAGTTATGGCCCAGTGTCACACAGAGGCAGTCATGAGAAAACAACATGTCATGGTGATATGTGTAAGATACCTTGAATATAAGAACAGAAGGAGGCAAGAAAAGAAAAAAAGGCAGTGTATCGTCACGTAAGAAATGGGAGAAAGAGGTAAGCTCCCGTGCAAAAAAGAAAAAACAAGTTTAAGAATGAAATTTAAAAAGAAAAATCACAGCAGATCAGACAGTGTGTGCTCAGAAAAAAAGAAACACAACTGTAGCTAACACTAAGACAAGAGATATTTAGTCTATTAGTATTGACTGATAGGTCCACAATAACTTCTATTTAAACCATCAGAAATTAAATTGACTTTTAAAAATATTTAAGAACAGATTTTTCCATTATAAACCACACATTTCAAATATTTGTTATTTTTTGGAATAACTATGCATTTCCGTCCCTTTTTACTATAAAATTTGAACTGGCTCCTGTTTGGGGTGTCTGAATGTACAATTCCATAATCCAGTACCTTGGAATTTTCCCTGAAAAAAGCCATTGTGCATTGATGCTCAACTGGCTTGTTGAATCTAGACCACAATGCCCTGTGCTTGAACACTTTGTCCTTTGTGAGTCCTTAAATTTATTTTTTAAATCCTCTGTTTTTTTATCATCAGAACAAAGCTGATTCATAAATAGTTTTGTAAAATGTTCATATTTATTAAGGTTTTACTTCAACAAACGACTGACCTCATATTCAGCATTTAGAAAAAATAGTCAAGAGCACCAATCGGAATTGCATTAAAATCCTCTGCACTGGATAATCCCACACTGTATGTGTGAACACTGTGTGATCAGTGAGTGAATTTGGACACAGCCCAAGTCTTCATTTGCTTTTTCTCAGTGTTTCTCTTGTCCTGTTTCTAGTGCTGTTCATCTTTGAGACTTTCTGTGGTTTGTAATTTGAACTTTTGTAGTTCCTCTACTTTATGTGGTGACTTTTTACTATTAAACTTTTTTAAGCTACTTTTTGGCTATTGTTGAGTTCCTCCCCTTGTTAGTCGACAGATGACAGCTCACTTATTTTAATGTCAAAGTATAGATCAATTAACAAAGGACTTATCACACAAGCTGGTTATTCCCTGTATAATTCAATGTTAAATCATCCAACTTTACAAAGAAAACAAAACATTTCGGTGGGTTTCCAAAGACCTACTTTGTCTTTATTTTTTAGATTTTACATCCATGACAGCTGTGGGAGAAGAAATTCTTATGAAACTCATCATTTTGTGAATAAACTCTAAACTGTCCACAAATAGAGTCATAAATAAAAATAAAAAAGGGACCATCGAATTCTCAGTTTTGCAGCTCCTTTATTTGACACAATCCATCACCTGTCAGGGTATCGAGTTACCTAGTTTCAGATAGACAGGGTTTAATTCCCTGACCTAATATTATGATAAAATAAGGATGACAGCAGATCTAAAACACAATAACAATAATAAATCAGGCTTAAAATTGACTCCAAGCATCATGTGACCAAATCTTTTGTCCATCTTTATTTAATTGAAATTTTTATGAAAAGGCAAATTTATACAGTCGGAGAGCAAAATCTGAATGAGTAATTTTTGATACAGTCAAGCCTTTCCGGATTAAGGGTTGGTAAAACTAGAAAATATACCGTATGTGACTCAGCCCCATGTTTTCTAATTGAAAACATGGTATTTCTTGAATTCTTAAAAAAAACAAAATAGGTAAACTGTGAACAATAACATATTTGCATTGATTATTAATGTTTCTTTAAAAAGTGTATAAATACTGTTTTAAACAGTTGAGATTTTGGGTCAAATAAAGCTCAATGATGCACACGTCATCCCTTTCTGTTCCACTTCCAGCATTATATCAGGACCAGTAGAATTTCACATGACACGAAGAGGGACAGAAGCCACAAAAAGTCCTTTATTGCTTTTTTTCCAGCTCTTTATGAGCCTTTTACAAGCCTCATTCTTCGCCCACTGTATCAGACAAAGCTCCAAAGAACAACAGATACAGAGAGAGGGGGACTCACACAATGAATTCTCCACAGTCCGGACAGATCTGCTCACCCCCTCCACCCAATCCCTCAGCCACCCAGTAGTTATTGTTAACCACAGAATAACTCCTAATCTTAGACCTCTGCACACTGTCCCGGGTCTCACTTCCCACGAGGAACAGGAGTGAGACAATAGATGAAAGGAAACACAAAAGGCCAAGAGGCAACAAGTGCAGATGAAGGGGTTTGAGTGTGGACAATAAGCTCCAGAATGAATGTAAAAATAAAAGTGGGGCAAGAGGCATATCAAGTAGAATCATAAACTGAAAATTTTTGCCGTTTAACAAAAAATGGGAAATTAAGACAAAAGAATGCATGATATGTAGGAAGTTTCTCACAAAGATCATGCAGAACTTGTTTGATATTCTAATGGCTCTTCTCGTCAATATCTATTTCGTGTTCTCTATGGTTCACAAGAATATGTGCAATATTAACAGCATGTGGGTATTACCATGACTGCATTACTATACAGAGAGAGTGAGAGATCATCATCAAAGTTCATAAAACAAAATGCCTCACCAGATTGACAAAGTCCTGGTAGCAGATCTTTCCATCTGCGTTTCCATCTGCAAGCGCCAGCAAGACCTCCAGTTTGTGAGGGTCAAGCTCAGAGCCGTGGGTTTCCAGCAAGTCCTTGAAACGCTCTGTGCTGATAAAGCCAGAATTATCCGGATCGTACTGCAAGTGAACAGAAAGAGGCAAAAACACAATATGATCCAATTGTGATTATGAAGTTTATGACCAAAATTCCACAAACTAAATATGTAAAAAGCCATATTTCGCAAACGACACAGACTGACAGTCTCAGAAACGGTGACAATTGTTTAATTTACTTGCACAGCAAATAAAATGAAATGCTGTTACATGCAGGGGTTTCTCATTGTCTTTCTTTTGTTTCCTTCCTCTGCATGTGCTTCAAGTGCTGAGTGAAGACACCTGGTGGAGACCTGACGAGCTGTGGAATCAGGCCCCAGAGTCAGCCACCAGGCTTGCATATGAGTTCCTGGGAATCACTTGAGGGGAGATCTCCTTCTGGATCACACGTACATCTCACGTAGCTTGCTTTCTGTTAGACACACTAGGTAAGTTGGTTGGTGCTACCCCTTGTATGTTTTATCACCTCTTTATAAGTCAGAGAGACTTTTGTTTTCTTGTTTTAGAGCTCTGATAGCCAGGCTGGGTTTTGTTCTATTTATTTCAGTCCTTTGGCCCAACTTTAGTCCCCCCCCCCCCCCCCATGTTCAATAAAGTCCTACATTGTGTGTGTTTATGTTGCGCACACTCTATCCCTAGACCTGTACGTTTGTGGACGTAACAAATGCCATTAAGAAAGTGACTATTTGCCAGTGCCGAACTTTTTTCTTGGCCATACAGAACCTAAGTAATGGTTAAATTTAGGATTACGGGTAACGTTTAAGATGGGTTCAAATCGAACATGATTTACCCAGCAGAGGCGGCCAGTTTCAGTGTTAGGTCAGTGGTACAGACGTGATCTGAGGTCCTTCAGTGCAATTTGAGCAGCGGGTGCGGTGTGAAGGTCTGGCGCGATCTGGTACCAAATTGCCCAACGGTATCCGTCCCGGCTACGGAGGCGGGTACACCCTAGACCAGGGGGGTCAAACTCAAATTCAAAGTGGGCCAAAATTAAGCACAGGCCAAACTCAATATTTATTGAAAAATTAACTGCAACTGATATGTAATGTTTAATATTTTTGTATAGTGTTATATTCTTTCGTTACAGCCATGTTAGCTCAGCACACAAGACAAACAGGTCTGTCCTTTATATTTGTGAACAGATATCTGCCTCCCACCTGTCTTGAAAACTTCTGTTGTTCATCTTTCGTTTGACCATTTTTGTGGAGGATGAAATTAATTTGTCCGCTGTGACTGGAGCATGGCAATGGAAATTGTGTCTTTGGCGTTTTAAACGTGTATAGACGAAATGTATTAAGAAAATGTAACCTAAACGTATTTCTTTATTTAAATCATTGTGAATCAGGAGATGTGATCATCATAATTACTAAGAACCCTTTTACAATAGATCCAAACATGATAAGAGTGGAACTTGAACATATTAGTGACTCAAGAAATAAACTTTCACATAAAACTTGTGAATACAAATTCATGGCTGTATTTACATCTTTTCACTGAAATCTAAATGTTTTATGTACCGGTATTTGTTTTTTTTAGTAATGGTATAAAAGACCAGTAGATTAATTTATATATTTTTGTGAAAATATGGAACAAAAAAACTATAAACTATAAAACTATAAATCAACCTCACAAGAGTATTAACTTATTTAAAGGAAATAGTATCTATACAGTATTTTCTAATGTAACAAAAGGTTTCAGTGTTGAAAAAATGCGCTGAAATTCGAAAGTAACACTACAGTCCTCTGAAACAATGAGCTGTTGAGTGATTTGTAATCCAACAAGCACATGTTTTATCCAAATGCACCCAAGATAGAGATATAAGACATTTCCTTGTGGAAATGTATCCTGCAGTCTACAAAAAAGACAACCAACCTTTCCTTGCAGCAGATCAACTGGTTTCAGCCGAGGGCATTTTGTCATGTTGAAGTCCCATCAGTTAAAAACATCAGTGTATGAGGGGGTAACATGCTCAGTGTGCAGCTTGCTCACATTGTTTGTCCCATACTGTGCAACCTGATTTCCAACCAGGACTAAAGGATTATGGTTCAATCCAAGATCATCACCACATGCCAGCTACATACCCCCCCCACACCCACACACACACACACACACACACACACACACATCTGTCACTTTCCCTCCTGACTTTTCCTGCATCAGTTGTAAAAGAGAGTTCAGTGATTGTGACTGTTCCCTCTTTGCACGTCACTCACAGACGCAGACAGCCCTAAATTATTTGCCCCACACGTATAAATGCTCCCACCCCCATCTCCTCACTCCACTTTGCAGGCTTCATAGCTGAGTGAACACTCTCAGAAGTCAACAGGCCGGCTGCCGGGCTGGAGATGCAGAGAGGGCTGCATGCGCTCAACAATGGGCCTCTGATGGCAATTTCCTGCAAGGTTCAGCCGGACGCTTCTGTCCTGCATGGAGAAAGTTTCCTTCTGATGTGACTTCATTTACACGAGATAAAGAGACAGCTCTCTCAAAGTACAGCCCCTTCAGACTCATCACAAATCAAAATGACTGAAAAAGTTGCTTATAACAAAAAACAGAAAAAGTTTATTGAAGTCACACTACAATCATCTTTTGATATTTTTTCAAAGAGGTCTTTAAATTATGTTGTTTTTAGCCAAAATCTGAAAACCTGTCGTTTTTTAAGACATAGTTCACCTTATCCCTTCATTTAAACTCTCTTCCTCTAACTTACTGTTACGGGGAGAGGAAGAGGGAGTACCCAGGCGCAGAGAGGAGAGGAGGCAGGAGGTTGCAGGGGAACGGGGCTTTAATAATAACAAATGACTACAAACCAAAATCCACTGCTTAGCAGGCTAGAAACTCGAAACTTGAAAATACACAACGCTTGAAACCAGGGAACAGCACAATATGGACCAGCACAGGAGGAAGGGAAAGACAAGACTTAAATACATACAAGGGAACAAGACACAGGTGGAAACACTCAGGACTGATGGGGAAAGTTAAAACTTGAGACAACAACAAAACAGGAAATGCTACAAAATAAAACAGGAAGTAACTCAAACAGGCCCGAACATAAAACAACTAGAACATAAAGGCAAAGAACCTAAAACCGTGACACTTACAACCCCATCCCAACATTATTGGTGCATCAAAAATGGTGAGCAATATAGGAGCTATCCAGCTGTACAGTTTTGAGCCAGATACCAGCTCAGACGAAGAAAACAAAGTCGTACCCAGATCTAGTCGTCTACAAGTGGATGCATCAGAATGGAGCAGAACAGTGAGCTTGTGACCCCCCAATTTTAACACCCATATCGCAGCTACAACCTTTTTACAACTTTTTTTCTGTCTGCTCCTGAATTATTGAATAAAGAAATACTCTGAAAATGAATTTTAAACATTTTCTTTATATATTTCCTCCCTCATGAGAAAAATGGTGCAAGAACATGTTAAAAACACCAAAAACACAATTTTAATTTGCAGTGGGTCTTAAAATGAAATGCAAGTACTATGGGATGACATGACTTTAAGAAATGTATCTTTTTTACTCTTCAAACATTCAACCGATTCACAATTTAGGAAGTTTTTCCCAACAAATTTTTTTTTATGTCTCCTCCACTTCTTTGCAAACAAACATCAAGACAAATCCCTCAGATTAAAACGAGCATACACACATGGACACACAAATCCTGACACAAAGCCATACAGCATCCACAGGCAGAAGGATACTAAAGCCTTCTAAGCAGCCTATCAGTGCTGAGGAGAAAAACAGCAGAAGGTGGTTGTGGTGTGGTATGTGTGAGGGGGGGTTGGTAAAGGATGGGGGTGCAGATTGGACACAATGCAAGGGTTTTTGTCTTCAGCCTCATTTTCATGAAGCTGAATATTAAGGATGAAGTGGGTTTGCTGTTCGTGTGAGTAACATAGCTGTTTCCTGAGTTTACATTTGCATAAAGAGCCAGGAGAAAAGAAACGGTTTCTCTAAACAGAACAGTATCTCCAAAGCATCTTATGAGCAAGTTCATAAAGCTTCGTATTATAGGACTTAGCAAAACAACAACAAAGTACTTGAAAACGGCCACCAGGAGGATCCTGTTAGCGAACGCCTTTTACAAAGCCATGAATAGGTTTGTTCCTATTGTATGTCAAAGCCCCTGGTTCAAATCCTGGCTGGGATCTTTCCGTGTAGAGTTTGCATGTTCTCCTTGTGCATGCGTGAGTTTCCTTCTGGCCCTCCAGCTTCCTCCCACAGCCAAAAAACATGTGTCAAGGGTTGATTGAAGATTCTAAATTGTTTCTTGGTGTGAATGTGTGCATGTGATTGTGTGGCCCTATGACAGACTGACGCCCTGTCTTTGCCCAACAGTGGTTGGAATAGGCTCCAGTAGCCCAGTGACCCTGACAGTGATTGAACAGGTTAAACACGTCTGACGAAGCAGGAAATGAGTGTTTCATTCCAATAACGTCATGTAATTTTACCACCGAAAATGATCCAGTTCTAAAAATTCATGTAATAGCAAGCACGACAAATTCATTAAGCTGCATTCAGTGTGATCTGTCTCATGGGGAGGCAATGACGAACAGAGATTACTGTCCTTTCCTGTCCGCTGTTACACACTTAAAAGTATAACTGAAGCCCCCAGTAAATCTCCAGGAAACGACATTGAAGCAAGACTGAAATATGCAAGACTGGAGTTATTTGGGATGTCACAATTATGATTAAATCTAGACTGGAGCAGAACAACAGACAGAAGAAAGGCTGATTGAAAAAAACCTGCTATGTAAGAAGCACATTGTCGTCAAACAATAATTTCTATCTGAATCTACCTCGGTCTTAATGCATGTACTACAGAGCAGCTATTTTGATGTGGATTGAAAATGACTCCCAGCTTGATCTGTTAAACAGCAGAGAAAACTGGCTGTTATGTGATGCGGTCTGTTTTCTAAAGGTCAAACATTCATGTACCATTATGCTTCCTTTTATTGATTTCATCTCAAAGTTGAATCCAGTTTCTAAAAGGATGTAGTGAGAATCAGAAACTCTCCAAAACTCTTTCCTAAACTCTTTGGTGTTTGAACTTTGTAATTCAAAACTGAAAATGACATTTCATGGAACCCAAGCTTCTTTTCTGCAGTTCAATGGTTTATCACGCTATTTACTATCTTCCTGTGGAGTTTTTGATTCTGATTGGCTGCTGGGTGTGCATTAAAAAGTGATAAACCATAGTGACGGCACGCCTAAAAAAGAAGTTCCATACTCATAGCTGAAATGTTTTATATCCCTGTGCTGTCTTCTTTAAAGTGTACTTTATCTTCATCATCTGGCCAAAAACAAGCGGCAAGAGGTGAACTTTCTCTTGGAACTGATGCTTTATTTAATTTAACACATCGCTTTCCTTTGCTGCTGCAGTCGAGATCGGAGGTTGGAGCGGTAACGTGAACAAATACTCCGCTTTTTGTGAAAGAAGCGATCTAAACCAAGAAAATAACAAGGATAAAGTACTAAAAACCGGTTGAATATTTTTTTTGTGTATAAATGACCATGGCATAAGCGGGATAATGGCCTTCGAAGTGTTGGACGGTTCAGGCTGCCACAGCCTTGTCCCTTACGTAACATTCCTGTGCCTTCCACTAATTATGAATATTCTTGTACCTGTACTGTGTCATGGACTTGTCAGACCACATAAAAAACTGAAACTTTCTTTTTTGCTTTAATTGATAAGTATTTGGCTGCACAGTTCTCTTCTCCCATTCTTGAGGTCCCAGCACAAAAATTTTCTGTCATACAATACACCAACGTTATTTATTTAAAGATAAATATATATATATATATATATATATATATATATATATATATATATATATATATATATATATATATATATATATATATATATATATATATATATATATATATATATATATGGGAAAAACCAAAATGGGAAAAACCTCCGAAGGTGGTAGAGAATGAGAGGGCAAAGATCCTGTGGGACTTCCAGATCCAGACTGATAGGATGGTAATGGCGAACCAACCAGACATTGTAGTGGTGGATAAAGAACAGAGGAAAGCCGTTGTGGTGGCCGTGGCAGTGCCAAGCGATGGGAACATCAGGAAGAAGGAACATGAGAAACTGGAGAAATACCAGGGACTCAGAGAAGAACTGGAGAAAGCCTGGAAAGTGAAGGTGACGGTGGTGCCTGAGGTAATTAGAGCACTCGGGGCAGTAACCCCCAAGCTGGAGGAGTGGCTACAACAGATACCTGGAAAGACCTCAGACCTCTCAGTCCAGAAAAGCGCAGTGCTAGGAACAGCTAAGATACTACGCAGGTTGGCGCGAGTGTGTGAATGTGTGTGTGACTGGGTAAATGGGCCTGTGACTGTAAAGCGCTTTGGGCCTTGTAGGTAGAAAAGCGCTATATAAGTATATGCCATTTATACTTGTATTTAAGCTTGTATATGGGTATCAAACTGAATGTGTCCTCATCAGAGAGGGAAAAGGACTATTATAGATAGAGGCTGAACTGATTGTATTCATAGAATTGGTCTTCTTGTACGGCTTCTTCTCGCTTTTTTTCAGATATTTATTGTATCTTTTACTTTTTATTTTGTGCGATCTGTCTTTTTAAAGTATATGTCTGAAATAAATTATTATTAACAACATCATACATGGTCTTAGTGCATATTATTTTATAAGGACTGAAAAGTAACACCAAAGCAACTTGGCTTTATTTGGATTCCTATTTAAATCTGTGTTTTTCATTTCCAAAGCAACAGCGTTGATCTATCTAAAAAAATGGTTGTGATGTAAAAGCACTGATGGTTCTAAGCTGTTGCCACATCAAAGGCTATCAGGCAAAATTCTGTTCAAAATAACAAGGTGGTGAGCAGCATCTACAGTTTGTAGGACTTGTGAACATAACCAGCAGCTCCTTGTAGACCAGGTCATGTCGTCCGTCTTTGCTAAGTCCATTGGTATAAAATGGCTCCAGGCCAAATCTGCTTTGTGGTTATCAAGCAAAGTTTTGGGTTTCATTTTTCTCCGAGCCCCTACTAGTTTGTGCCCCGTTGAGGCTGCATTCATCTATCTTTTTCTTTTTATGTCTGTCTATTTGTCCATCTGTCCATCCTAATGATTCTTTTTATTTTTGCTTTTGAATTTTTTTGTTGTTGTTTTTTCGCTTGAAATAATTTTTATTTCTTTATTTAATTTTGATTTAAGGGGATGGTCATGGCATTTGGGGGGGGACATTGCTCTCACTTGCACATCTCTATATCCGGCCTTGGCGCCAGTCAAAAATTATAGGGATCAGAGGGATTTTTATCTTCAAAGATCGGTCTGAACTCTAAGCAAAGACAACAAAGTTAGGAGAAATAATAGTTAGGCCTGACCATTTATGGTAGACGCTCTCAGAGATGCATAAATGCTCAAAAGCTCAAGAGCACACAGTTGAGTAAGAGATTCATCGAAATTTATACACAAAGCACTTGAGGATTCCTATTTAAAACAGAGCAATCGTAAGATGTTGCATCTTGAGAATTATTGATATCAAACAATTTAAAAAAATGATTGTAACATTATTCTACTGGAAAACCTTGTTTCTGTTTTAAAAAAAAGTGTGTAAAATGAGTAAATCAAGTTTATATTCCATAGTGATGCAACTCTGCAGGACAAGTTTTTTTTTTTTTACTTTACGAACAAATCAAAAAGATCTGAATGCTCTGCAAATAGCCAGATTACATCCTAAAATGCATGACCTGCAAGAATTTGCTCCAGTGGAGTTGATGCCAGTCACTGCAGGAAACCTGAAGTAGTGGGTCAGGGTTGTTTTAGCGTGAAGAGGACGCACTCAATACCAGGCAAGTGGTTTCGCTGTTATGGCTCATTAGTTTATGTCCACAATTACAAAAGAACCCATACGGTCTGCTTCCCCTCGCCTCCCCAGTATTGACTTGGCAGGGAGCAATTAGCAGTTCTAATAAAAAGCCAGCCTTGTTAAAGCTCATTACTTTCCCTGCTAATTATGCTGAAGGAGGACAGGCAAAACCAGGGGCTGCAATAGAAAAAAGCACTCTCACACACACAAACACACGGCTTCTCATGTTAATCAGGCTTTTCATGTACCCCTGATACCGGGGAGGGGGAACGGGGGGTCTTGAGAAATATCATTCCCGCCTCCATGGCAGTTCATTTTTTTTCTCTCCTTCTGCCTCACACATCCATTTGTCAAAACAGCAGACGCAGTTGAATGAGGGCATTAGCAGAGCCAGCGGCCACTGTAAGTGGTGTTGGAGCTCATCAACTGCCAGAGACAAGACTCGCCACCATTCAGAGGACTAGTTCAGGCTGACTGGAGATGACAGCTTTGCAGACATTCAGCAGGAAAGGAGGAGAGCGTGATGACCAGTTGACATCACGCTGAACAAAATTTGTTGGTAAACAAAAGAAAATAACTGAGAACTTATCAAGTTGGCATCAGTGAGGTGTCAGCATGAGTCTAAATAAAGTCCGATAAAGCTCAAAATGGAAAAATAGACCTTTTAAGCATCTACCTGTTCACCTTCTATTCCCACTTTGTCTTGTGCAGAATCATAGGGGCCTATCTCAGCTACTTCAGCCAAGATGGGCTACATCTTGATCCATTTGTCAGTTCATCATAGGGCCACATGCACACTTACTCCTAAGACAATTCTGACTCACTAGACAGCATATGAAACATATTTTTGGACTGTGGAGCAAAGCTGGACAAATCCCATTAAAACATGGGAAGAGCATGATCCTCCTTCCCTCCGAGAAGGAGGTTCTAAGGGCAGGGAGGCCCAGTTAGGTTAGTTTGTTTAATTTAGTTCAGCAATCAACCATTGTATTTTAAACCTGATTTTATGTTTTGCACAATTAGTGAAGCTCGTTGAGACAACTGTGTTATAATATTGGGCTTTATAAATAAAACTGAAAGCACACTTGTATATGTTGTACATACTGATTTATTTAATTTTATATTTCATTATTTTGTTATTCTTGCAGTGAAATGGTGATGCTCCACTTTCATTGTACAGTGGACAATGACAATGAGAGCAAATTTAATCTATCTAATCTAAAAGACCCAGCTGACACTTGAACCAGAGCCTTGCTGATTAAAGGTGACAGTGTTAACCACTACACCATGTTGAACCTTTTAAGCAAAGGAAAGTTCACAAATTTCCTCCATGGTCAGTGACTTCATTCCAAAAGATCTGACTGCTCAAACACAAATTAAATGTGAATAATTTGCAACCGTGATTACATTTAAAAACCTCTGTGGGCACAATCTGCCAATACATGGCATTCTCCATCCCCTAACTCATTATTAGTGTGACCAGTGTCAACCTCCAGAATATAGTTGTTGGATGGGTTTCTTTTTGTTGTTTGTTTTTTTGGTCTAGCATCAAAATATTTAACAAAACACAACGTGGCCACACAAAGAGCCACATTGTCTTGTATTTGCTTTTACACACTTATTCATTCTCCAGAGATTTTAATTTATTCTAGCAATCAAAACTGCTGTTATCCTTATTTGACCTTTTAAAATTTCTGCTTTAAGTGTAATCCATTGTGTCAATTTCATGTAAGTTGGCCTTGAGTTTGCACAGACGTGGCTGTGATTAATATACAACAGGTTTGTTAGCAATTCTTTAAATTTTTCAATGATGTGACAAAAATTTTACATACCAAAATATTTGACAATCACAAATGTTCTGACACTGGACTTTAGGGATATTTGTAGAACAGCTGTCACAACTTCATTAAATATCTAGATCTATTTAACCCCAAAAAAAAGAAAAAGAAAAATCAAATCCAAAGCTAAAGTTTCCAAACACCTCACAAGACCAAAACATATCAAGAAGATGCAGCACTACCACACCTAAAAAAAACTACAATTAGTTTACATGCTTACATGTATTTTCTAATATTCAGATGTTTAACCACAGTGAAGTTGTCATGAATTGAGGTACAGTTTTATTTTGATAACTGTAAAAACTTTTATGCTCATTCAAAGAATTTCATTTTTAAAGTACACTAATGATAAGTGTATAATTGTGGGAAGTGATGATGTGTTGGAGGACCAGACAGGAGCTGAACTTGTAGCCTAATGGAAAGCATTTTGGTGTCCAGATACATTGTTTCCCATCATCTGGTTTTTAGAAAGGAAGAAAAAGGAGCACATCAATGAAAAAAATTAAACAACATCTTTTCAGGGATGCCATTTTTCCAAAACTGAGTATGTGACACACAGTTTGGGGGGCAAAAGTGCATTTTCAGCATTTTTAGGATTTGGGCAGAAAATGCAGCAATAGCTTATTCCCGCTGTGCATTTTGGATTAAATGCACAGCTCAGAGAGTCTTCATAGACATATCTCAAGCTTCTCTACCTGTAAGGAGGCAGTTAGAAGACCTATGTGTTCTAAAAAATAATATATTTAATCACCCAAATTTTCTGTCAACTTTTACATAGAGTTTACTTATAAAGTAGATAATCTTAATAAAGTTGGGGAATCTTTACACAATGACAGTTTGTAGGTGTAATGACTTTTACTCATAAGACAACTTCAAGAGGCGGGCGTTCTTATGTAAACAGATGCTGTCTTTACTGCAGCCTGGTGCTGACAGCTCACAGCTCAATCCCACACTTGTTGATGGTCTACCAGTCAATAAACAGGAAAGCTGCTTAACTGTTGTGTCAGACAGAAAAAAAAAAATTTACAAAGAGAAAAAAAGCAGGGATTTTGGCAGCATGAAAAGAAAATGATGTGGCAGTATCTGTACAAGCCGAGGGTTTCTTTCCTTTTACTGTCTGCTGATGCTGATCCCAGCTATTATTAGGCAAAAGAAATGATGCCATCTAGAATGGCTGTGAAGCTGACAATCCTTCAAAAGGTCTCAATGGAAAACTTAGACTAATTATGAGTAGACTTTAAAATGAAACATAGATTGGCAAATCCAATACCCTCTTGCTCCATCCAGTGAAATCCTTCCCCGGTGCCACCCAGCAGCTCAGTGACACGATGACAGCAGAGTGTGACATGTTGCAGAAGGGAGGGATGTGGTAAGCCACCATGGTTTCAGACCATTAATTACTCAGACATCAACCCTCCTGTCATGGAGGATGCTGCAGGAAAAGGTCAGCCGTCTGGCTCGCATAAAGACCAGCTCGCCATGCATGTCACGGCCCCCGCCGGCCCAACCACCACTCTGCCCACATCGCCACACTTCAGAGACATGACTAATGTAATGACAAGTCCTGTAATAGCCCCCAAAATGCCACAACGGTGTCTGGTAATGCAGCTATAAACAACCCCTGCTCAAAGTTCAGGGGTCCAGATTGGGAAAGGGAGTGGGGTTGAAGAGAGATGCAAAGTGGAAACAAGAGGATCAACTTTTACTTTCAAATTTGGATCAAAACTTCTGTTTTTGGTTTCCAAAATTCCAAAAGGGTCAGATTTGGTGAGGTGAAAATATGTGAGGGCCAACCAATCAAACGGTCTTCTTTGAGCCCTCATAGTTTTTGTTGGCCTTTTGGCATATCATTTCAGGGGTCGTCACAGGGATACAGCTTTCACTGATTCGTACAGGTGGTTTGGCGATGATTCTTACGTGAGATGCCTTTCCTGACACAACCCTGTATTTTATCCGGGCTGAGGACCAGCATAGGGAGACCCAGACTTGGGCCCCCCAAACAACATTAAATGCAAATTAACTATTTGATGGAAATGTTACTGCAATGGGATACTTTTTTCTTCATATAAAACAGAAATACATGTAAATACTTTTTTTTTTAACAAAATTACCGGTACAGAGAATTTCTGATATGAAAACAGGAAGTAAAATTTAAAAAATAGGCCTTTCTGGGAAAAACATTAGTCATCATTAAATCTGGGGTCATATGAAATGTTATATGTTGTTCTATAATAAAAGCTCACTTTAAACATCTAAATTCAAACCATGTTAACGGGAAAATAACAAATAGATATTTAATTTTAAAGTGTTTTCATATCAGTCATCATTAGAGTAATTTTTTTATAAAGCTGTTAATTAAGATAAAAGTTTGACTGTTATCAAAATAAAATTTTATTTCCTATATATATATTTTATTTTCTCCAGACAGACAAAGAATTTACATGGCTCCGTTTTTTGGTTTTTAAAAACATTCTTAAAGCATCTGGAAAGTAGCATTAATGCACTAATTAAAAGTCAAAAACTCTTTTATTCACAGCCAAGGCTGTCTCAAAGCACTACACAAAAAAAAGAAAAAACTAATAATTTTTTTCATCCACGTCAGTCCAGATCATTCCAAAAAGGCCAAATTGTCTTAAATGTTTAAAAACAGTCTCAATGAGGAATAAACAGATTACACTGATGAATTTTTGTTGTGTTCTCTGCACTAAGCAATCAAAAGATGAAAGCTGCTGCAGATCAACTCTAGATCAGGAGTTTTTTGTTCTTCATATCCTGGAATCACGTGACTCCCCCTTCCTCGCATTCAAACAGGAAGTACCCACTGGTTCCAAGAAGCCAGAACCCTATGGAATTCTATTGAGAAATAAACAGTTATTATATTTGTCAGAATAACCATTCCTGCTCTGCTACCTGTTTTTAGCATGTTCTTGCTAATCCTGATGTGATTATATATGTTTTTATGTATTGCAAGTTATTCAAGTCATAAACTGCATTTGGTTCCCACATTGAACGTTCTGAATGTTTGATTGAGACATTCTCCAGAGTCCGCTTTTAGTGGTAGGGGTGTGGACTTCCAACAAGCTCCCCTCTGATTGGCAAGAGTGGTTGCCATAGAAACGTTGACTCAGACTGAATCGGAGCAGTCACTGATGTCGTCTTGCTCCAACATGGTGACGACCGCATTGTGAGAAGAATAAAAAGGCCTGAAGTGACTCCATTTGGTTGAAGACAAAAGTAAACTGTTATCTGTGGATGTTGATGTCACACTTGGTCCAGTTCAGTGGTTGCATCTAAAAAAAAGCTGAGTGTACAGCTTAAAGACCAGGGTGGAGATGACCTCAACAAGCCTTTTTATTTTACAAAAGTCATCATATCACAAGATGTATTGTGCTCCTATTGGAGTTTTTTTTTCTTTTTAATTTTATAATGTTGTGATTTGCACTTTTGCACTGACCTCATCATATCTGCTCTACATTGAAACCCAAAGTCTTAGTTAGTTTCTAAAAGAAAACAAAATGATGAAATTCACTTAGTCTTTATACGTCCTAAAACATAAATGCCAATATTTAGGAAAAAATAAAATAAAAGAGATTAAAATTTAAGGTTGATTTAAATGTACTGAAAAATGTCACCAGGGTATTCTCAGGGGCCACTAACCCCACTGCTTGCGTAGTATAATTACAACTATATTATGAACACCAACAAAGATAGTCAGACAAGCCTGACACAGCAGTAACACAGCAACGAGATCTTCATGCTGAGCAGCAACCCTGTTTGCTACGACACAGCTATTTTATGGCACTCTTTATTAAACAGCACTTCTGACATTTCCTCACCACCTTTGCTGCTTTGCCTTGATTCTTGTGCTTAAAAATGAGCTGCTTTTCCACATGGAAGCTGGTGATAGACTGAGATTGCAAGTGTTCCACCAATGGAGCATCTGAACTTGTTATTCCCTGGGTTTTTTCATGTGAACAAGTGATTACTAGAGAACACAGAGCAAACCCAATTCACCTTGCTTTGAACGGAAGGCTAAGAAGCACTCAAGTAAAGCACTGTAGGTCTGATACTGAAATTCAGAGTAAATTTCTCTTTGTAATCTCAAATAAAGAAAAGAAAATGTTCAATAATTTGCTCTCTGTTATGGATTTTTCTTTGTGTAAAATTGTTTTTGTGTATTTTTGGAAATAAAAGTAGCCTAAATCTGTGTAATGTGCAGCAAAATATTCCCAAACTTTAAAACAGCGCTTCAAATTAAACATATAAACAAAACATAATTTAGGAATTCTCAAAAAAACATAATTTTAACACAAAATTAAATTATAAGAGGGGATTTATTTTAAGTGAAATGAAAAACAGAAAACTAAACAATCTTTCCAAATAAAGATAAAATACGTGTTTAACTTATAGAACTAATATTTAATATTTTTGTGCAGTTTTTAATTATAAGCTCTTTCTTTGTTTGATGTTTTTTAGACAGAATTCAAAGAACCTCTTCACTAAAAAATATAGGAATTAAACACCATATATAAATATGGTAGGCAGTCATTTTTTTATTGCATAAACTTATAAATACACACTGTAATCAACAAAAAAATGTTCATGATGTAAACTTTTTCAGTTCAGCTGTGTGAATCAAGAATGATGCAAGAAATAAAGCTTCTTTCCATCATCTAAGTTGAGGATTCTGCAGAGTAACAGTCTCAATATCAGCTGGCATAAAATGAAACCTCAGCTGCATGGCATCTTTTGTAAGCCTATATTCCCTGAGATTAGGCATATCGTCTCTCACAGAGGGAGCTGACCAGCAGTCCATGCTTGCAGCAGTGACTCATCTATCTTCCTCTCATTTTGTTCCCTCAGCCTGTGCTCCTTTCCCTTTTATTTCCTTATCTTTGCCAGTGAAGTGATCTCTCCTGGGCCTGTTGTCTGCAGTGGGACATGCATGTACGCTTCTAAAAGCAACTCTTTTAACTTATTCACAGCTTAGGTTTTCCTATTTCATCTTCTGGCATGTCAAGCTTCACTATTAAACAAACAGTTTTAACTACGATTACCAAACCAAAGTGAATTTATACACAATAGAATTTGTTTTCACTTATGTAGACCTTAAAAACATATTAAAAGCTGCAGAAAACTCATGTTAGTAGTTTTAAACAGCATTAACAACCCACATTTTATACTAATCTAAAAATGAACTTGAGATGGTCCTGAATTCTTCCTCTGCAAATAAAATCACGCTTCTGAGTTGGATGCCCTCGTTCATCCCTTCATGCAGTCCTACATAAACTCAGACATTTGAAGCTGTCAGAAATTAGCACAGCCCATCACTGTTCCCTTGCCAACTGGCCAGTAACCAGGCAACGCTGGTCGTTGTGGACATGCCTTTGGTGGGTTTATCCATCAAAACATTGGACCAGATTTCTGTAGATATGTCAGATATTAAATTTAATTCCCTAATAGCTCTTACTCCCACTGTGAACGCTGCATGTTTCTGATACTAAAGAAGGAAACATGTCATGAACCAGATTGTATTGGAAAACCCAAGTCTCAGGCTAATTTAGCGCATCTTTATCTTCCTTCTAGTCATCTAAATTAAGCATGAATATACATAAAACTTTACCTATATGTCATGATGAGCCTTCAGGCATACTACAAATAAAAGATCTATAAGTAACAGATAATCTCTAAACTAGATAAAGGGAGTGTGTTCCGTCTAAGTCTGATCATCATCTTTGCTAACTTACAGCACACCGGAGCTGCTTTCCTCCCTGGATCAATTACGCAGCATCATACAAGAGAACTGCATACTCATGGACAGTACAGTCATTGATTTGCACACACACTCATGGTTCCTCTGTTATTTTTGGCTGAAAAAGTTTTTGAAAATTTCCTTTCGGGAATAAAATTTCTCCAGACAGAGATTTCTAAAATACAACCAACACCACTTTGACGGTGGGTAGTTCTGCCAATTTGAGGAACCAAGTAATCAATACACCAAGGACAGCAATGCCAAGATGTTTAAATCAAATAAACCTGTAATAATGGATGGCAATTCAAAAGAATTCTGGAGGCTACATGCAACCTAATAGAGAGAATATCATAGATTTGTGATAAAAGTTAGTATAGCTCGAACTGTTATTACCTGTAATTCCACATGACCGGGACATTTTAGTTGAATTGCTTGATTGGAAAAAGTATTATTTCAGACCTCGCTTTTGACTCATTCTTGATCATATGACAAAATCCCGAAGATGCTACGCTGTTTCATTGCTCACGCTCTAGCCTTCCACTTGAATAACTTCACTTTTGCCGGAAACTCAATCCTAACTTGAAAAATACATTTAGCTTACTTTCAGCTGACTTAAGGTTCTGATTCTCATTCCAGCTGTTTTCCTCTCAGCTGACACCTGCCCCAGTGAGAGCTGGAGGTCGTGGTAAGATGGAGCTAAAGGCTGCCTTAAAATGTAAACGGAACTGTAAAGGTTTTTTTTTGTTACTGAATTACTAAAGAAAAAATTTTAATGACAAAAAGTTTTACTTTTGAAAATCATCTGCTATGACGCAATATATGGATTGATTGTGCCAGACGGGGAACAGAAGGAGGAATGAGGGGAGGACTAAAGGACGGACATTGAGCTGTTCTGTCCCCAGGGCATCTCCAGGAGGAGAGGGAATTGCAGCAGACAGCTGAATAGCCCACAGCAGGCATTCTAGCATGTGTTCAAATAAACACTTTACCCCCTGTAGCTGCTCGTAGAAGTGTACACACCAAAATGTTGCAAGTATGAAAATACAATAAAACAAAAACACTAAAAAGAAGAGAGACGGGACTCAAGTCAAATAAATGAACGACAAACAGTAAGGGGTTATGCAGAGTGTAGGCTAAAACTGTGACCCTAAACAACAAACACATGTATGCTTATTTACAGAATGAGGCACAAAAATCAACATCCTACACAGCAGAGAGGGTTCATTGTGTAGGGGCACTGGCAGGTCAGCACAGGGACAAAGATGGACTCTGGTGACCTTTTCTCCTCAAAGCTGCTCCTAACATCCAGGCACCAACCCTCCAACCCAAAAGGCCAAACTATTCAAAAAGCTCCCTTTCAATGTTACACAAGTTAAACGGCCCGCCGCAAAGTGAAAGAAAGCAACAAAAGGCAAAGAGAAACATTTGTATAATGAGCCATCTCCTGACTGTCTTTTCTCTGCTATTCAGTCTCTTCCTTTGCCACAGGCCTGCCCTCAGGTCATCCCCCCACAATACCATCAAATCCCTGCACCACTGATGACTGCGCCATTCAGCATAGAGATTTATGATCTCTAATAGCAGGCAAATGGACCCTAGGTTGGGCTGCTAGAAAGAGAGGATACAAAAAATGGGGAGCTGAAAGGGGACGATGAAGGGGGAGCTTAAAAACCTCTGAAGCATTTTCAAACCTGCCATCTGGACCAGGTGGTACCTTTTAAACTGTCAGTGCTCCACAAGAGCACCTCCTGTACAAAAAGAATCACATTATATACCGCTGACATTTCACTCGCTGTGCTCTGTGGAGGCAATTTAGCAAGCAAGAGATTTTGTCAATGAGCAACAATCAAGCAGTCATCCAGTCAGCATCTCCACCTCCCTGACAGTAGGAAAAAAAAAACTTTACCTATAATCCTATTCCTATAATCCTTAGAGAGCATTGAGAGAGAACCCTATCCTTCCAGAGACTTACTGAGATGGACTTCTTTTGATTTGTAAGTCAGGACTTTTTTCTTGCAGCAACATAATTGTTGTTTGAGAAAAGATTTCCAAAATTACCTGTTTTGACAAAAAACTGGTTTACAGTTTGTTAGTTTTTATGATGGTGGTATGTTTAGTGTTTATTACAGATTTAGAAAAACAGGACGTTTTCTGTGTTGTTTATGGAGGAAAAAATTAAAATAATATTGAATGCCAAGAAAAGTTGTTTTTTTAATTTAATTTTGCTCTTTTTAGGGAGGAAAGTGAAAATCTGGGTACTTCTCTAGATCTCAAATGCACAGTATATCACAAAAGTGAGTACACCCCTTACATTTCTTTTGATATTTATTTATATCTTTTTATGGGACAACACTGCAGAAATGAATCTTTGACACGTCAGTGTTCATCTTGTAGAGAATTGTACTTTTATTTATTTTTTCAAAATAACTGGTACTACAGGCATCAATGGCCAAACCCCTAGCAACAAAAGTGAGTAACCCTATAAGCTTCATGATCAGTTGAAATATCTTTTTTTAATCAATTTTATCAATAAAATATTTGTTTTTAACTTTCTGAGTTCAATGACATACATATTCTGGCAGCAGAGATGCTCATCCTGTAATTTACAAAACCTCTTCACACTAGGCACCATGTCACACACTTAATGCATTTGACCCCCTCAAAGTCATTTACCCAGTGCAATTACTTTGTTTTGTGCCCAAGCACAGTTCAGTGTATGTTAATGCAACTGACTGGAAGAGGTGACCCAGTGTCTGCTTTATTTAGTGTCTGTGCATTTGATATGATTGCTAAACATGACCTAGCACAATGAACTCCAACTCCAACGTCAATTATGTGACATTCCCTGAAAGGGTGTTTGACATCAGCTTGCTGAAAATTACTGCACAAAAAACTGCAAACAGCACCTGGGATCTGTCAAACACCCTTTAAATGTAAATATAACATGTTTTGTTTTATTATTCCTATGTAAAAGTTGCGTTTTGGCCAATAAATATGGGAAATCTATTTAGTTTTTTTCAAATCCATGTTTATTAAAACATAGAACAATCAAAAGGGCAGAACAGAATAAAAATCAAAACTTGGACATCAAAGTAGTAAGGATTTAAATTCAAAATTGAAGTAATATATACATTTCACCAAGTGGGATTTTACAAACTAACAAAAAAAGATCAGCTCTGTCTGAGCTCTTAAATATTTAAACTTACAGTCAAGTAAATATGCTAATAGCAGCAAAATATGTTTAGATCACCTCATTTATACAAATTATTTTATAAAATTAGCAACTATTTTTCTTCCTGTTAAAATTCTGATAAATGTCACCTTTAAGAAGTTCTACATTTTTTTAATCATCAGCTCCTTCTAAGTAAAAAAAAATCTGATGTGGTTAAGGTGACAGACTCAAAATGAAATTCATAGGAAAACTCCAGATAACGGCAAGATAAGACCTCAGCTTTCACATAGAAATCACAGACACGCACATCACTCAGTCCTCCTGACCTTGACTGAAGAGCCATCATTTGCATCCCCAACATGTTTTGAGCTTAAGCAAACACTGTTACCTACAGCCTTTTCAAAGAAAAGCTTACTTGAGGAGACTTTCCTGTAGAAATGCTAGATTAACCTAATCCTTTTTGTATCTGGTCACAGCATCAGTTCCCCTTGAGGAGACAAGGCTTATTACAAAGGCAGTTTCACTGAGAATGTCTCATGAAGCCCAATAAGCTTCTGAACCAGCAACCTTGGCTCCTGCTCTACCAAAGACATGACCAAAGTCAGAATCATTGTCCCAGGAGGTTTGCAGGGTTATTCTAGGAGCTGTATGTGAGAACATAACTATAGAGATCACAAGATTCTGTTCTTCAGGGCAACTGGACTCGGAAAATTCATAGATGTTTCGCTGTTCATCTGAGAAGTTTCTTCACATCTAACTTCTGATGGAAGATTCAAATTCCAACAGAAAAGAATCCAAAAATACATGACCTAGATGACTGAAAATCATCACAGAGAGTTGGACACTAGGTTGAGAAACTCAGTAAAACAGAGTCTCTAGGTCATCCCGCGGAGCTCCATATATCCAAATCAAAACTTTTTTTAAATTTTAAGAAATGCCAATTTTCTCAGTGCAAATTACTTTAAAGTTTTTATCCGAAACTTGTGATGGAGCACCCTAAATGCAGGAGACCAGGCATGGAGACAGAAAATAAAGCATTTAATAAAAAAACTGAAACATGATCAAACCATGATAAAACGATGGCATAAAAAAAACCGATGATCCAACATTGAGGAACTGAAAACAAGACATTTATATGCATTGAGGGTAATAAACTACATGAAGACAAGCTGTGGATGATCAACCTGATCCTGGTGAGACTGACTAGGAAAACAGAACATGCCGAAACACACCACAAAAAGCCAAGCACAGAATCCTCACAGTTATGACTTTATAACCTAAAATTCCTTGTGTTTACAACATCACACCTCTTGGATACTGTCATATTGTTAAAGAAGAAATGAGTAAAATACTTTGTTTTAATAAATAGATTTTAGCTATTTTTAAATGCTCATATCTATGTTTGTGTGGAAACAAGGCAGAAAATGCTGGGTTCCTTTTTATTGCATAAAATGCATGAAAACAAAGAAAACCTTAAAAAAATGTCTTTCTTTGCAGTTTCCATACTTTCCTTCATGACCTTTATCATATAAAGGCAGAGAAATTGAAAAATTATTTCATGTTTGCACCATATAGAGGTGGTTTGCAAAGAAGTAGAGTACCTGATAAAACACCTCTCTAAAATTACCTGCACAGATCCCTGAAATGTCAGTGTCAACTACTTTAGTAGTCTGTAGAGATCTTAGATTATTTTTGATGATATTTGTTTGGCAGAACTAATTACCTATAAATAATCAAAGTAAAATATTTGGAAGAGAACATAATGAATTTCATCCTAAATCCAGTAAAAAAAAAAAAACTTTTAGGATGAACGTCCAAGGAGAAAATCTTTTATTCTTAATTTAGCAGGAAAGCAATCTCCTTTTACTACATAAATCTAAAGTAATACTTATTCACCTCTTTCAAATCATTCAACCATTCAAATGGTTCCTCAGAAACCCCCCAAATTGGTGCAATAAATAATGTTTTACAGCCTTGTGGCACAAAAGAGAATAGAGGACCTCTAAGGGGCCAGAACAGAGTTGTGTGCTCAAAGAGCTCCGGCATCCATGCTTAAAAGAACATCTCAGTAACTCTGTTGAGCCAAATAAGTTAGCATGCACTATTTTAAGCTTTAAATTGTTGAGCAATACATGTAGAGACAAAAATGATTTTAAGCTTTCTTTACATTTATGAGCATTTTGAAGAATATAGCAGTGATGATTGTTAGATCATTGATTTCCTGATATGATTATATTATATGTCATGACGTTTCGTTCAGCTTGAGGCAACAATTCATGTATCAAATGTTCACAATATTCCTGGAAAAAAATGCACGAGCAGCAGGGGAACGACACTTTTGCAAGCTCGCCATGTTAATGCAGTTCAAAATCTACAACTACTAATTGCAACATTTTTCCCTCGAATAGCTTCCCAATGATGTTCGAGGAGTTGGGAGGCGTTTAAATTTATAACTTGTGCTAAGGTTGCTTTTTATTTTTTTATTTTTAATAGAAAATTAAGGTGGCGGTCTCTCTCTGAGGTCAACAAAACTTCAGTTGCGGTTATAGAAGTTTTCTTTTCCTGTATTGTGGGAAAATAATAATTTTAAAACTTTCTTTAGATGGCCTCAAAACATGTGGTTTTTGTTTTGTTGGTGGATTTTGAAATAAGTTTTAGGCCCCATAAGGGATTTTGGCCCCATTCATTTTTTTGATGGTTTCCCTCACTGTGATGTCATCATTACTTTCACTTTTTTAAGCATGTGGCAGAGGCGAAATTTTGTGCAGGAAGAAAGACTTGTGAGAGAAAAAAAAGGTCTCTGCAGTTTGGGACTGCTGCGGGATATAAAAAGTGAATCCCACATTTAGGAGGGACTGCCTTCTTCTCAGTTCAATTCTCCTCCTTTGTCGAGAACCCTCCTCCCTGAGTCCCATGTGCAGCATCTGGCGTCTCTGAATACATCTATATTTGAAATGAGCAGCATGTGGCCTGCAGTGTATTTAACTTACCCCTTTGTGAAAACACACCAACACTTAGCAGGAACACCACCATCAAACAAAAACAATCACAGCAGGGAGATAAAAGGATTCAAAGCGGCGTTCGTTTCCACCAGTTTGCTTTTTTGTGCTGTGATGCAGGTTTGTCACTGCAGTGGATTTCATCATGGCGGTCTATGATGAAGCAGAAAGGTCGGAACCACGAAGAAGTTATGAGTGGGTGAAAAAAGTACCGTCACAAACCTTGAGCATCTGCACAGCCATCCTGACCGGGTCAAAATGTAAGTAACCATGACAACAATGAAGGAAGTGAGAATAAAGGGAAATACAAGAAATACTTTTTAAATCTCGAGGAAAACGGATGCTGCAAGTTTTAAGAAGCTATCAGAGTAGATCATTGACTGCAGTACCGACAGTCCAAGTTTAGCTTGGGTGTACAGGAAGCAGGACAAACTGCCACTGCCTTTGAGATATGTGTCTTGCATTCTCTTGTTTACACAACAGTCTCCCAGAACTACAAACTCTCCAGGGAAACAAGGAAGAATAAATGAGGAGATGCCAAGAAAGCAGCTTGTTAGAACAGTGCTTCACGGACAGCTGAGCACAGAGCAAGATGAAAAGATCGAGGAGCAAACAGAGAACAGACTGAAAAAGCAGCTTACATTACATATCCATAAAACGGCATATAGTCATGAGAGCTCATCACTGTACCATCTGTCTCCATAAAACTTGAATCACAGAGGAGTATGAAAAAGCTGACTTCAGTGTTGAGCGTTTGGAAAACTCGAATGTAGTAGCGGAAGGCTTCATGAAGAAACACACAGGTGCATGAAGCAAACACTGGCTCAACGCTGCATCTTCAGTGCTTCACTTGTCTGGCCTATGACGAAGGAATGTGACCTGGTACCTACCAAGATTCACAGATACACAGTAAAAAAAGAGGCTATTGTTTATTTTATCCTCCACCTGGCCCTTTGAACCAGTGGTCCCCAACCTCGAGGCGCAGGCTGCTTATACCAATTCGTAGTCTAGGGTTGTATGTCTATAATATTTGCATGAAACAACATTACTTTTCATTTTTCCAGCATTCTGTCAGTCAGGTAGAGTTAATTAACAAAATCAACAACAAAAAAATCACATGAATTTGAGCAAATTCCATGGTTACAAGTCATCTTGATTTAACTTAATTTTGTAAAATGCTAATTTTTTCCTAATGTTATTTCCATTATCTTGTTTTGGACAAAATATCTTTCAGAGTCTCCATCATCGACTGTTTCATGGACCAGCTGCTGTGACTTTATATCACTCTGTACCTGCTTACGGATAGACTGACGCACCTTCCCTCTTTCATTCGCAGATCAACAGATAGTTATTTTTACCTCTGCATAAAAGCAGAGCCCGTTTTCACACTCCGCCAACTGGAACTGTGCCTTTCATTAAGAAAATCTATTTAGAGATGAGCAGGAGAGAGGCAGACAAGCTAGGAAAGATGATGCTCTGATTAAATCTTTCATTTAAAAATCTTTGGGGCTGCCTGTTATTTCATCAGCACACCACCCATGCAGTTCTCACTGGAATAAAGTCAAGTGTAAATTTAGTCCTACAAATCCTTAAATGACGACTAGCCACTTCAGTTATTTCACATTGCTTGTTGTTGGGCGATTCCCAAGACTCAGCTGGTGCCAGTCACTGGAGTGTGGGTCAGCAAGCTGTGACCCCACCATCTGTGGATGTGTCGGAGCCAATTAGGCTGATGAGCACATCAGTGCACTGTAAATAACATAAATAAAGGAGAGAAAAACCGTGGAGAATAGGAAACAAATTGAAGCTAAAACTATGAGAAATGACATCTATTTTTATTACACGGTCACAAATATTGAAACGGCCTAATTAACCCTACATTGATCACTGTATGATATCACTGTCAACAGTTACTTTTTTTAGGGGGGGTAAAAATGACCCATCATGGAAAGACATCCCATCAATAAACCCTTCAAGGGTCTCCACATTTGTCTTGTAATGATTAGCTGGGTCCATTTTTGTATCACACTTGAAACTGAAAATAGTCATAACAGGAGGGGAATACTAGATATATAAAACAATAGCAAATACTACAGTCAAATAATTTATAAAAAAAAAACTCTGTTGGGAGTTAATATTAAGAATTTTTTTATTTTATGCACTCAAACTAGAAACACGATTTGTGCAATCATGCAAAGTGTGACGTATTGATTGGCTTTTATGACCATGAGGTGAAAGTTTGGAGGTCAGGGAAGTCTGTTACATCATCATGTTAACATTTCTTTGGAGTAACACCTTTGAGTTAATAGAAATATGCCAAGAAGCTGAAGAAGAACAAAGAAGATGGAGGTTCTTCTTTGGAATTAGATGTTATTTTTGAGAGTTAAAACTTGTTTGTTTTTTATTTTATGGATTTGCTTTAGTCATTTAGTTGTCTTGTTAAAGTTTAATAAACCAGTGATGCTAATAAAAATATCCCCCCTATAACATGTTGGTAATGGTCAGGGTGTGACTGTGTGTGGCAGGGGGAAAAACAGATGTCGACACTTTAATTACAAAGAAACAGAGACAGAGGGCAGAGCATCTGCTCACCACAGAACAATATTCCCTCTGCTTTGTTACATGTTAACTGTGTCTGTGCAAAAGCTTCTTGTTTGTGTCAGGCAATAGGGAAAA
Source organism: Oryzias latipes (assembly GCF_053564925.1). Classification (NCBI taxonomy): domain Eukaryota; kingdom Metazoa; phylum Chordata; class Actinopteri; order Beloniformes; family Adrianichthyidae; genus Oryzias; species Oryzias latipes. Next base: position 33,833,026 of record NC_136237.1, on the reverse strand, counting down.
ATGAATCAAAGCACCCTGAGGTTTGCTCTCTTAACTTCCTGTACACAGAGGAGGGAAGCACTTACACAGCAACAAAATCCTCCCCAGGGACAGGAGGGAGGACAGAATAGGAGCAGAGCAGCTCAGCACTTTGATTCCATGATGGCCTGAAAATCAAATGTGATTGTGCTGAGTAACGTGGGATATGATAACGGTGACACTAGGGGAGGGGGCAAAACAGGATCCAAGCTGCTGGGGTTCAGGAATAAGTAAACACTCATTGTTTCTTGCCAAGGTCCAGCTGACCCCAAACTGCATATTAGATGGGTTGGGCCCATTTCTCAAGCATGGACCACCTGGCTTGCCTCCCTGCACAGGTGTGCCACCGCACCTTTTCATGGACCTGAGAACAAATGCTCATGCTCTGTGTGCAAGATGGGACAAAGTATGTCAAGGAATCGATTACTGGCTTCGTCATGCAAATAATCAGAAAATACGAAGTCACTGATAACAACAAACAAAAATTAAGTTAATTGATGAATCTGGGACTAATCTTGCCTTTGGTTTGCTTTTAAGTGTTTGCAGGAAATTTGGACCGAAAAGACACCTAGATGCTTGGGAAAAATGCAGAAAAAATTCACTGAAATTTGAGTTCAATTCTGACCAAAAAAAAGGTAGTAACAACTTTAAAACATAAATGATAAACTATATAGCTAAAGGGCTGTGAACAGACCGTAAGAGGCAAACCTGAATTTCTGTGGCCAAACTTCTAACTGTTTAAAGTCACACACAGCATGCTCCTATTTCCAACCTAAGTATGTTTTTGTGCAGTTTGTGACGCTACTGTCATCTTCAGGCGCATTCACACTAAGGCTGTTAGATCTGGAACATCAGCTTCGTTTTGAGCAGGTCATTACAGAAGTAAACTCTGATCTGCCTGAAAATGACGGTTTTGGTTAACTTGCAAGTAAACCTTGTTGTGCTTCTACAGCAATGTGAACACAGATACATTAAGAAGAGGAAGTAATCTGGCTAAGCTTACATTAAAAAAAAAGAATATTGTGGATATAAGAAAACCAAAACCCACCCAAACCACATAAATAAAATAAAAAATTACTTTCTTGAAGACAAATGTTGAAGTTACAGGTTCCATCCCCTTTTATGAACTCAATGACTCCTTTTGGGGTCAAGGGTCTGTCAGCGCCTCTCATGTCCACTGTCGGATGAAGGTGAGATGCACCCTGTACCCCACACACTCACATTCACACGTAGGAACAATTTAGAATGAACAATTAACCTAAGAAGCCCTTTTTTGGACAAAGGGAGAAAACCCAGGCCTGCACACGGAGGACCTTGTCGGATTTTGAACTAGGGACTTTATGCGAGACTTCCAATCACTGTACAACAATGCAGCCATCACAGGTTCCCCAATACTATAGTAGTGTTGCATTTAGTATAGTTTATGTCCAATCAAACCAGATACAATAAACAACAGCACCTGCAAGCTGGTCAAAACACCACAAAGAGAAAAATATTTTCACAAAGAAAATTCAATAAGGAAAAGTCAATATTTCATTTAAAGATCACATGACACAAATGTTTCAGATACTCTTGAAAGACTGTAAAAACATCAAATCAAACCAGTTAACCTAAAACACATGGAATGAGCCCTTTCAATGATTGAGAAAGAAAACACAATTAAGGAGTGTTGTTATGACCCGCTCCACTATCCTGGTTTTTTGACCTTCACAGCTTGCCACATCACATGCTCTGCACCTCTCATCAAGATCAAGCTGTTCACCTATGATATGCTCCATTTAAGCTCTCCAGTTTATAGTCTATTTACCGGTTTGTTTTGGTTTGCTCACAGCCCATCCTTGTTTCCACGTTCAGGTTCAAGTTTCTTTGTGGGTGACCGATTGCTAATTCTCCAGAAGTTTTGGTTAAAACTGCCTCTTGCTGTGTATTTTGCTTCTGCAGGATTCTTTGACTTTCCCTTTGGATTACCAATCTTAGATTTCAAATGCTTTTTGGATTTTTCCCTCCCATGTTTGACCTTAACCTGTTCCTTTCTACAGAGCGTTCCGCTCAGGAATTCTCGGATTCCCAAGACTTTCCCGTCAGCTGCACGCCTTTTGAGCCGCTTCACTGCAGTTTCCTCCAGCTGCTAATCACCACCGTGTTTGAAGTTCCTGTCATTCTTTCGTCTCGTTGGACTGGCTGTACAAGAGAGATTACAGTCAAGACATTTCTGAAACATTATTTTCATAATTTTCTGTTTTTTATCAGGTTAATTTCTTCTGATTTCATCCACCCCTGTGAAGCTGGTGGATGAAGATCCTCTGAGACTTTTCTGTTCTTTATCGGTGTCTTTAAACAGTTAAATCCTCTATTGAGTCTGCATTTCACTCGTTGTCTGGCATTTCCTTGAGGTTTTCTCAAAGACCCATGGAGTGCAAACTTAAAAAAAGAAAATCTCAACATTTCACAGAAAATAAAGTTTGTTACAACCAACTACAACCCTTTTGCTGGACTTGTCTGCATTCAGCTATGCGATGTGCATCTACAGAAACATTAAAGCTCAGACCTTGTTCTTTGTCTCTGGCAGTATTTATCTTTTGTCCCTCATGTACGAACACAGGATGGCAGGATGGATTAAAACCCAGCTTTTCCTGCTCTTTAGTGGTTAATCATTTCTCTTGTCGCCTCACAGAAGCCAGGGGTCTCCAAGGTCAGCCTCTTGACAAATGGACTAACATATTGTGAAAGGGAGGGAAAGGGAGCATAAAAGAGAGAAGATAGTTGTTGCTGCCAGAGCAGGCGGCGACCTCACCATTTGGACAAGTGAATGTTTTGTTTAGTTTTTCTGGAGGACGCCTACTTGAGGAAACTCAAATCGGTGCGGCACACATAGAGACCAGCGGGTTGAGAGGCCCACTTAATGCCGACCCATAGAAAACGACTCATCACACACGCACACCCACACACAGCCTACAATCCTGGGAGTGGCAGTGCCCCCCCCCCCCCCCCCCCCCCCGCCTCCCACCAAGACGAGTCTGACACGAGGCCCAGACTCAAAAATCCAAGAGCACACACATAAATACATATAATTAAACTCAACAGAGAATGGGTAGGGGGTGCAGGCCAAGCAGGTGCTGTTGCAGTCCCACACAACTAGAACTGTGCATGCATAAGCGTGCATGTGATAGCAGGGGGGTTCGTTTGCCGTCTGTCAGTCCAGCCTGCTGCTTGCATGATCAGCCACTTTTTGTTGTTCTCCTGGGGTTTGTGCGCATGTGTGTCTTATAAGAAATGTCTGAATCGTAGATCAGTGTATTTAGCAGTATGTATCATCCTAACAGCATTATTGGGGGGGTCACTATCTATGAGCTACATCATATTGTTTCATCCATCCGCCTTCGCTTAAGTTCACTTGGGCAAAAATATGGCCTCAGTGCATGCCACATTGTGATCGTTACCCAGCAGGCACAGCACAGTAGCTGCAATCTGCAAGATTCTGATCTGAAAACACAATTGAGTAATCAGACTGAATTAAAATTGGTGGCCTCCATCTCAACTGTTTGACTCACACTCCATAGAATTTGGTTCATTTAGTTCATGAAATTATACTGGCACTTATGTTTACACACAAGACAGACGCTCAACAGATTTTAGCTGTGATGCACACAAAAAAAGTAGAGAGCACTTCATAATTATCTCCATTCAACATTCTGGAATCTGGCAGGAAGCTTTGAGCAGGATGGATCAGCACAGGAAAAGCATATGTGAGCTAAACATGGCTGTAGGACAGCACAGCAGACTGTTCAGATAGGCAGGGCATACCTAAAAATGTCACTCCTTCATTGGGGTTAGTAGTTTTCATTCACATTGACTGGGAATCATAGTATCAAAAAGTCAAAGGGTTGTAACAGCTGCTTGTTTGTAGGGGAAAAGAATAACAGCAAGTCCAGCTGGAAAAAAAAACTCAGCTTAACAAGTTCCAACTTTTTCACAGTTTAAAGTTTGATGAAATGATTGTGAGCATGTTATTGCCTAAGGACAGCCTGAAAAAGTTGTATTTTTAATTTCTTAGTTCCTTATATTTAAAGTCCCACTCCGATCATTTTTTCATCTAATTTAAAGCGCCCCCAGTGGTCTTTTAGTTATGTTTATGCTGTTTTTTAGGTAAAATATAAAACATATCCTTTCTAGGACATATATTTCCTACAGAACGGCAAGAGTTCATCAGTATTTTGCCTCCGAGTTGTTGGGGGGGGGGGTGTCCTAACTTCCCGTCATCCATCTGTTACATGCTCTCCCGCTAGCTTACAGTCAATACATGAAGCTAGGGGGATGCATCACAATGCAAGCCTGATTTTCAATAATTTGATTAAAGAAATAATTAAAAATGCCATTTTAATCTTAATTTTCTTATATATATCCTCCATCTTGAGAAAAATGCTACAAGAACATGCTAAAAAACATAAAAAACACAATTTTTGTTGGCTTGGGTCTAACTAAACCCAACCATTTGTGTTTTGTTAGGTTTGAGTGGGACACATAAACGCCATGCAAAGCATACCAAAAAACTCATGTTTTTCTTCAAACTTCATTCATTGTCCACACCCCCTTTAAGGCATATGTGTTGCTCTGATTGAACAGAGATGAAGTCGAGATTCACTTTAGCTCACACAGACAGATGCCAGTTAATGAGGCATGCATGTAAGAAAGCATTTCAAGCAGGTGATGGTTAGAATGAGCTACATACCTTGTCAAACAGAGTCTTCCATTGCTGAGGCAAGGAAAGAGAAGAAGAGAGTATGAGAAGGAGCAAAAGGAAATAGAAAGAGGTGCCAAAGAGGAGAGGAGCACCTGTTTAGAGGTGATGCTCAATTTTGTAGCAATGATTGGAATGAGAATCACTAAAAGGCAGGATCATTGTGAGTAGAAGGAAACCATGAGTGTGACATGAAAAAAAATAATCAGCTTTGAGAGAGGCAGCTAATCTCATTGTGCTTCTTTGCGCATTTTTAGATCCTAAAACTCCAGTCATGAGTTCAGTCTTGACATTTTGCTGTGTTACTTTGTAAAATAATTCCATATATGGTAACCTGTACATACTTTTGGAAAGAAGGGCCTTTCTGGGAAATAAATTTATGGGGACTTACAACATCCTCTGGAGCCACGGGGAGGACATCTGTACTTTCCAAAACCTCAATTTCCTCGCCCTCCGCGTTGGCTGCTACCGCCGGAGAAACGTTAACCGGTGCCTCCCGGGATCCTCCAGTCATCCTCGGGCTGCTCCTCTCCATACATCCACGATCCTCAGGAAGAACTCCACATACTGATGTTTCCTCTCATCTCATGCGTGCGCTATTAACCTTTAGCGCACGTTTGCGCAAAGCGGCCACTTCCAAGAAAAGTTGATGAAGTTGAGGAACACCTAAAAGCTGAAGAGTCCACACACAGAAGCATGAGCTGAAGGGGCTGGAGGCGCGCGCGCGCAGGGTGGCTCTTTTCACTTTAAAAGATGCGACGCAGAAGGAGGCAGCAGAGCGCAGATCCATCCAAAGGAAACAATTACATCATCGGTGGTGACAACAGGACAGCGATGGGAATCCGGTCCTGGTGACGCAAAGTGTGAAACAGCTTGATCGAGCCACCGTGGCATAAGTCGACTCAGGCGGCGCGCGCGCATGCTGCCCGAGTCCAGGAAAGAAGTTGGAGCAGGTGCCAATTTTTTCGGTGCGTCATGACACCTGGCGCGCTTGTTCTGTCGCCGGAGCGGAGCGAGGACGGACGGAAGGGCGGACGGGTGTCTGGGTTTTCCTCCGCGCGCCCCAGTCTCAGAGGAAGGGAGAGGAACACCGAGCTGGATTCAGGAAGAACAGACACCGCTGAAGCGCTTCGAATGCGTTTTCTCAGTCAGGGTCAGTTAAGAGAGGGTGGGGGGAGAGACTTGGCTGGGTGGGAAGGAATCACCGCTTATTCCTGATGAAGGGGTTTCGAGGAACTCAATGAGTCTTCCTCAGCAGCCTGTTGTTACCAAAAGAGTGATTAAGGAAAGGAAGAAGTGGAAGGACAGATTTGTTCACTGCATTAAAATTGTGTTTTTGGTGTCTTTAGCCCTCATGCTTTGTTTGTTTCTGAGGAATAGCATTGATGCTTGTTTCTAGTTGAATTACTATCCATCCATCCATCCCTTTTGGGGTTTACAGGGTTTGCTGGTGCCAACTCAGCTAGTGTTGGGCAACATGGGAACATGTCGCCACTGTCATTTGGGCCCCACTCACACACACACCTGCACACCTAAGGGCAACTTAGATTCACTAATAAACCTATGAACCATCTTTCTGGACTTCGGGAAGAAACCGGAGTATCCGGAGGAAACCCACACATGCTAGTCACCGATATGCAGTCCCCATATTTGAACTACAATCAAAGTATATGAACCCTTTTTCCTTTATATAATAATAATGGATTGGATTTATCTGCGCCTTTCAAGACACTCAAAGCGCTTACAGTGTGTCCATTATTCATTCACTTCTCATTCATACTTGGTGATGATAAGCTAGTGTTGTAGCCACAGCTGCCCTGGGGCAGACTGACAGAGGTGTGGCTGCCATTTCGCGCCTACGGCCCCTCTGACCATCACCGGGAGCATTCATGCACATTCACACACCAGTGGAGCCACACTGGAGGCAAGGAGGGTGAAGTGTCTTGCCCAAGGACACAACGACATTTTGGCTGGTGGGAGCGGGGATCGAACCGCCAACCCTTCCATCATTGGACGACCCGCTCATCCACCTGAGCCACTGTCGCCCCATATGCTGATTACATTAAAGTTTCAAAGTAGAAAAATGCTTTTCAGTTTTTATTTTTTGTATTTTAAAATTCAAAACGGGTCAATCTGACCCTGAGCATAACAGGAGGGTTGATATGTTCTTGTGGTATTTTCTCATGATAAAGGTCGTATGTTAAGTAAATGAAACAGAAATTATACTCTAGAAAATGACAGCTTTTTTTTAAATTTGGGGTTAAAACGACTTAAATTCCTGCCAGAATTGAAGCTCTAACATCCAAACCATCTTGACAGGACACGAGGTCTGCAAAGACCTAAAAAGAAACAAATAGGAGGGATGAAGAAGATCGAGGGCCAACAGTAACCTGTCAATCAAAAAAAGAACCATGCTCCTGTTTGTGTGCAGATCAAACTGTACTAGTTGGATCCACTTTAATTGAAGGGGTCTAACAGACCACAATGGTTCTTTGGTAAACTACTCTTGCATATAATAAATTGCTTTAATCCAAAGCCAAACATCTTATTTTAACAATGGATAAAAATCTGATTATATTTAAATCTTGAGCACTGCAGTTATTTAATTTGCCACCTTATGATTTAAGGGAAAAAACAAGCAATCTCCACTTTCAAAAGAGCCGTGTCAAAAGCAATGCTGCCAAACCTGGGTCTGCTACCTGCACCTGGATCAGGTGTGCTCAGTCAATCAGAATGTAAAAACACCTGAGTCAGCTCATCAGCACCAAAGAGGGAAGGGGGAGCTGGAAAACAGGCAAGGTGGTAAACCTTGAGCACCAGGATTGGGCAACTCTCAGTGACCACGAACTGTAGAATCCCATTCTTAGGATTCTACATTTACACAAGCTCAAATCAAATTGCTGTTATAGCCAATCATGTTGGATATAAAACCAATTCATCAATGGCTTTGAGGTTCAATAATGAAAATTTAGCCACACAGGTAGGATTTTTTAAGATAAATGGTCGAGAATTTAAAAATAATCAATTTTGGAGTCAGATAAGGTCCAAACTGCTTAAAAAAACTTTTGAAATGTATTTTATTTAAATTAAATTCTAAATTCCTACAAACACAAGCTGTCTTTATATTACCATGTTTTGCTCCAAACGTGTTTAGTTCCAAAAAAAATTCAATCAGAATTAGCCCCTGGGTCAGGTTTGCTGCCACAAACAGAAGTGTCTCATTTTAGATGAACACCTACCAATTACCTGTTGAGACATCAAATATGCCTAATAGTTGGGTGGAGGCCATAAATAAGGAGACATTATGTGTGGTCTATAATGTGTAGGTTGATCCGTATCCTTTGGCTGAATCTCAACCTGTTTCATGTGACTGCATTGCCATAGAAACAATATGAGGGGTTCACATGTGTGCCCTCAAGGGACTCCTAACTCCCACACTGGAGCAAGAGGTTGAAACAACACTCCTGTCTTCTATTTGATACCCTCCCAGGAGGCCCACTGCATCACCTAATCAACAGTCTCTTCTGGAGATGTTTTGTGGAATTTGGGAAAATTTATGAACTTTATATATATATACTGTATAATATTATATAATAATATTTTCCTTTAGAGTTTTTGATTATAGTTCAAGGTAGCGAGCAGTTGGATTTGTGCAGCACATGCCAGAGGCCATACCATGTCTTACTCATATAAATGCAGATTTTGCTATGAGTCACAATTTTAAATCATGCACACACAGTTATACATCAACATGAGTTCCATTCCACAGGAATTTTCTGAACAAAACAAGCTTTGACATGATTTGCTGTCCATACGTTATGAGTCAGGTACAGGGGTGGTAAGGGGGGAGAATGTTAAAAAAATGGAGGTGTACAGTAGAGGGAAAAAAACACCCACTACGTGGGAGAAGATCTATGTATAAACTAACAGCTGGGAAGCGTGCTGTTTCATTAACAGGAGTGTAGCTCAAAGCTGTTTGCAAGAGTGAAGTGTTGATGAACTTATAGCAAGTTTTCTTTTAACACCATCTCCCATGCTTTAAATAAATTCAATACTAAAGTAAAGATGTTTGGGTTACACAAACTTTTCCTTTGTCGTAAGAATGCTCCATGAAAAAAACACATCTTAGATTGGTGGAAAAGGTAGTTCATCTGCTTTTATAATGTTGCCACATTTGTCAGGAGCATGTAATAACAGGACGTTCGAGGAGATGAAAGACAGGACTGTTATCATCCTCTCTTGTTCTGAAATTAGTGTCGAACATATCCTGCTCTGTCTCTGTTGTCTTCTGGATTTCTCTACTCATCAACATTGAGGACACACCTTTTTGTTTTTAAGTAAATAAGATGTTGCTATATGCTCAAGCTGCCTCCACTAAATGATGTCATTATCAGTGAAGCTAACAGCACAGCTTTCTCTACACTTTGAACCCACGATCCATCTGCCCTGAGCAGAGTCTGGACACATTGTTGAAAATAAAACTTCAGCTCATGATTGGGTTTTCATGCATGTGTTGCAAACTGCAGCATCAAAGAGGGTGTGAGGTTGGAAGCCAGGGCTGTAAAGCTACAGACACATCAAGCATACGAAGCATGTTGAAGAATGTGGTAAACGTGGGTTCTTCACTGTGCATTTAGTCCATGGTGTTCACACTAGACAAGCAGGGAGGGGCTTCTTTTGCTACTGTTTAGTAGTGCATGTCCCCCACCCACCCACAGTTGGAGGAGGCTAAATGTCAAGGTGGGGGCAAATCTTGCTCCAACCATTTTCTTTCACAGCTCTTATTATGATATATGAAAGACTTGGTGCTTTATAATTGTGGCTGGGCACAAACTGCAAATTTCTCCCCCATAATCAATTTTCAAACAGTTGGGGTTGTATATTCAGGCCTGTCATGCATATTTTGTTCAGGCATATATGGGAGCCAGTGGGGTCCTACGGGACAGGAGGGGAGGCGCGAAACGAGCGGGGCGGAGAGAGAACATTAGCTGCATGTTGTGTGCTGTAAACTCTGGAAATTAAAGGATTAATGATTAAAACCGCTCCTGCTCTCTAATCGGAGTCCTGTCGTAGAGGCCGAAGTCCCAGTCCGAGGAATATAGTACCTTCTTTCCACAACAGTTGCTATTTCTATGAATGAAAATGGACACCATCTTCACGTCACTACCAAATCAGAGTCCCTGAAAGGTCAAAGTTCAACCTGGTTTAAACATTCAGTGGATGCATGTTTTGTACATAGAACCTGAAAATTGATCTATATTGAGCTGAAAATACAGAGATATTTGGATAAATGCAGACTTTCCTAAGTGATAGGAAGGGAAAAAATACACTCAATTTAAGTACAAAAGTTGTTTATAATAGCAGCTCAGTGGAGAAAAACAGAAGAATTAACGAGTGAGACATACCAGCCCTTCCACACTGAATGACTGCTGAAGCAGAGATCTACTTGGTAAAAAAAAAGGGATGATTCTGCATTAAACAACCTGAAAACATTTAGGTTTGAGGCGGTTTTTCAACACAGAACTTATACATCAGCACAACCCTGAGCAACAAGAAGCAGTAGCAGCAGCACTCTATTCTGAAGAGACAATTTATTTATTGCTTTGTCAGGATTCATTACTGATGCAGTGACGATGCAGATTCAGCAGGAAACTCAGCTTCTGACGTCCAACCGGGGCTTCTAAGAGCCACAGCTTTATCCAACCCAAATTAGTTTGTGGATGTTTGTTTTAAAACTATGTCAGTAAACAATGCCAGAAATTGTTTGTTCCTACCAAATTTTGAAAATTATTCATAAACCTTTTATGGATATAAAGACATTTATTCAGCACATTTGTCATTTTTACAAGAAAAAAAAGGTTTAAATTCACTCTTTCTACATTTTGTCATGTAAAAATGTGAAGCTTCAGTATATCAAAATTAACCTAAACTAAATGAACTGATCCGCTTGAAAGACAACACTTTAGGCCTTTTCCTTTTACAGACTGTACTCAGGAAGAGGATAAATATACATTTCGTAAACTGATAGTTTTTATAAAGTATTACCATACATTTCAATTGATCGAAAAAGTTTTTTATTGGGTATTTTCAGGTAATTTATATGCAAGCCACTTTTGAAAAAACACTGCCCCCTTGTGCCCCATTAGGGAACTATTGGTACCCCGTCTCACATTGCACTTTAAAGGGATAAATGTTAGCAAGAAAAGAAAGCATGAAATAATGATTCACAGGTGTCAGATGTTTATTAAGCTTTTCTTAAAGGATCATTTTTCAAACTTTACAATAAGGTTCCAATAATAATTTCAAAATCATTTATTATAAGCATTAGTTAGGTCGTGTCTGTGAGGTTTTACAGCATTTAGAGTTAGGTCAGATTAAAATCCTTCAGTAAAACCTTTTGCTTCCTAAATCCAAACAAACAACCATAGTAGATGATAATGCCAGACACGTTTAAGGCTTTATTTATTTAAGGATTTATTATTAATATGTTATTGATGGATAAGAGATTGTGTAATAAAACCTTTATTAATGCCTTGTATTCTTAAGACTGAATAATAAGCATTGGTAAACTGCCAATTAAATAATACACTTCCAAAATAAAGCATATAATTGGCTGTTGACACCTGATTTAATAGTTAATGTTTTATTAACTAACATTAATAAAGGGACCCTTGTTATAAAGTTCTACTAAGGTTTTAGCCTTCAACAATAAAGAAAAGGCTTGATTTTACTCAATAGTCACAAGACTAATACTGTATTTAATGTCTTAATTTCACCAATTCCTTCACCATGACCACATTTTATCAGAGAGCTTTTTTAAACAGCAGGTTATGAGTTTATTGTAAACTTTTGAAAAGGCAGGGCGGAGAGAATCCATGTAGCAACACTTCTCGCAGGAAGCCGTCATTGCCATAAAATAAAAAGAAAACCAGTTTTGGTGACATAATTGCATCAGTTATAATGAAGGAGGCTGACTGTCACATCAACATTTTATATTAAGACTATTGAGAAAGAACATCTGCTAAAAGGAGAAGTCCATCTAAGATTTTCATATTGGGAACATCTTAAAACGTAAAGGTGATATTGATGTATATCTGGGTTCACAAACAAGAATGGTGTTGAGGAATGCGGCAGAGTCTTTGACACATTCACACCCACTGAGCAGCAGTTTCTACATGCAAAAAGAGAAAAAAAGAAGATTGTGCATCCAGGAATTTGGCCACATTTCAGTCTAAGAGGAGAAGCGTTTCAAGTTTATCTAAGAACACGCTGTTAAAGTAATTCTTCTGCAATCAGGGTTTAATTAGTTTAGTAAAACAAAAAAAGCTTAGTTAGTGTCTAAGATAATGTCTATATTATATACAGTATTTACATAACATGTTTCATACATAAACAAAAATAAATAAATGTATTCTGTCAGTGAGCAAGCAACAAGAAATTAGATAAGTATATGCTTTATGTTGTCACTAGTGTTTAGCAGCAGCTTTCAAATATATGTTAAATATAAACATTTCATTTTATACTTTTTATAACATCTTAAGTAAATTTCATACAAAATAAATATACATATTTTTAATCAGGAAGGACAACAGAAAGGAACACAGCCACAGCAGAACGTTAGCTTGATTTGGTCACAAAAAATAATAAAAAGTACAGGTTCAGAAGTTCTCTAAACTGCTCATTTTTCAAGAAAATGTCCATTTAACGCAAAGAAGCAAAATATTGGATGTTTTCACTGGCAAAAATGGGTCCATGGAGTACCATGCAGAGGCGAGCTGGACCAGCACACCCGAGGATCACCGGCTTTTCAGGAGCACTCTGTACATGGCGACCCCGAGCACGGCGAACACCGTGGCCCCAACGCTTGCTCTTAGCCAGAAGGTGGCGCTCTTCCGGTCTGCTTGGCTAACATGTCTGTTAAGCAGAAACACACAAAGATGATGACTGTGTGCAGGACCATATTGTTGCAATAAACAAAAAAATCAATTATCGCTTTATACATTTCAAAAGTGTTCTTAAAATTATTATATTTGACATTAAAATTAAAAAGATACGATCTTTACATTATGTTCAGAAAAAAAACTAAAACTATATTGAAATGTTTTGAATTATACAACTAAAATTGTAAAAACAATATTAATTAAAAAAGATGAATCACAGAATTGAAAACAACTGATTCACAGGTTTGAGGGGAAACAGAGCATCCAACAACTAAAGCAGTAACTAAAAAAACATATGAATTATTAGTATTATAAACTAAAACAAAGAATTAGCTGCATATATATATTCCTCTTTTGATAAAAACAATGTCAAAGTGCAATTTTGTAGAGTTTAAGATGGAGAAATCAGAAAAATTGCCAGTTAAGAAGGACTCAAAGATGAAAAGGGGAAAAAAGACTGTTAATTTTAAATAAATACCGTGGAACTGTTTTCAAACCTGAACAAAACAAAAACAAAATAAAATTATAATGTTCTTAAACTAAAACAATCCAAAATAATTTGGATTTTTCATCTAAATAAAAATAAATACATTTTTCAAAGTGTTAAAACACAGTGTTGTCAATTTATAAAAATAATAGTCATTGAGATTTATAAATTATACATATAATAAAAAAAAAAAAATTATTTTGACCTTGTACTGGATTTCTAATGATTTCTCTACACTTTCCCTAAATAAAATTGGTTACTGTTGGTGTTGCACTTCTACACAAAATTTAAAAAAATAAATAAAACCAAAAATATATCACCAAATATCTTCAAGTGCGGTCATACAACAAGAGTGGACTGAACACAAACATCATAGAAGAATGTGATAGTCTCAGTCCCCTTAGCTTCAAACTGAATAAATTACTAGAAGAATGATGATGTAGAGGGACAAATGAAAGCAGAAAGTAGAGGTGACAGTCATGTCTTAAAGGAGAAAGTGTTTTTTAAAGACCTTCTGAGCATTACAGCGTAGAATTTGGCCCTGACGGTCTGCAGGAGCTCAGAGTTGAGGAAGTTCTGACACAAGCAGAAAGTGCACCGGTTGCAGGTGCACATGCAGCGCAGCCGGGCGTGGCTGAGGAGACACCCAGTGAGAACACACCATCACACAGCGGGATTTAACAAACAGGACACACACAGAAGAGAAGAGTTAGAACTGACACGGCAAGTCCAACAGGCTCAAAATAGAAGAAAGCATGTTGGACTCTTACTATAAACACAGGAGGGGGAAAAACAAAAACCTTTTTTCTAAAACATGGGGGCTGCATTAACACAACAAAATACAAAAATAATAAACAATTCAGCAAATGTGAACATTTTTTCCTCTTGTGGAAGAGTTTTGGTTCCGTTAGGATGTAAAAGATGTTTTTTTTGCAGCTTAACTGAGTGCAATAGCCTAATCTTCAGAAAGAATGTACAACAGGGAAAGGGAATTAGCAATTTACCCACAATGCATCACTCTGGACTAAAGACAATCCAAAGCATCCAAATAGTTTTTGTATTTAACCCTTGTGCTATCCTAGGCACTTTACCATTGGGAGTTGGGCATCTAGACCCACTAGACAGTGCGCTGAACCTTTTTCTTCAATGATTTGTGATCTTCACTGGTGTCCATGGATTACATGAAATCTTTCCACCTTTATCCACCTTTGTCATGGTAGGAAGAATACGTCAATGTAAGGGTGGGGTCATAGGATAGCACAAGGGTTAAAGAGTAAACAAGATTTGGATAGAACAAAGAAATAACTTGAAAACATTAAATTAACCTTCTTTTTTTCTATTTACCTAATATTTCCAACAAGGAAATATTGTAGGGGTGCATTTATGATGATACTTTGGGATTTAAAAAAAGAAAAAAACCGAACTGCAGCAATGTTTCTGTCTCACTGAAATACTTCATTACTGAAAGCTTCAGCACTAAAAGGACATTTTTAAAGATTTATAAGAATGCTCGGCCGGTTTCCTTTGCCCAGAGGATGAATGAACAAGGAAAGATATAAATCCAAATATCTCCAGCAGCATGCAGCTAATAAAAAAACACATGTCATGCTGTCTGAGGAAACAATGACTCAGCAACAAAGTTTTAGCTGCAATTCCCAAACTGCGATAAAAGTGTTTTTACACCCCTGGAGGGTTTAAACCAACATTTTCTTGCAAGCACTACATTGATTTGAAAAAGAAAAAAAATCAATGTAGTATTTATTGAATAAAATATGCTAAATAAAGCTGCTAAGTTTATGAATAAATGTGTTGCATGTATGTCGGGATACGTACGGGTACATGGCCATGGTGGTAAGTTTGGTATAGATTTCTCTGCTGGGATCCCCTGCTGTGTTACAGGTGAAAGACTGAGGCGGAGGCATCTTGTGCCTCCTGCAGAACTCCAGTGGACTGCAGCCGTACATCTGCTTGACCTCCGGCAGGTCCGACTTGGCTGCAATCATCATGCAGGGGGTCTTGCTGTCCATGAAGTATTGCTGAAAGGAGAGAAGTCTTTTCTTCGTCCTGCAGCCATCAGAATGTCTGGGTTTAAATACAAGAAAACTTTGCTCTACCTTAAAAACTTTGGCGCAGTATTCAAAGGAGTACGGGTTGCTGGCATCATAGACCAGGCAGACAACGTCACAAGCCAGATCAGAGTCAGACAAGTAGTCGAAGTCGGGGAATACTTCATGCAGCTGAAGAGGAGAGAAAAATGTCAGTCAACCATAGATGGAGGGAAAGCTTTTGAATTTTAAACTTTCAGAAAATTGGAATTTTGATTAGTTTCTTTAACAAACTGCTGTTAATATTAACAGATTGCTAAAAAATAACTAGTTTACACAACAATCAATGTCAACACGTTCATCCTTTGCCATAACCAAATAGATTGCAGCTCTTTCCAAGATTTGCTGGCTGCTAGCATCCAAGCAAAATGTGTAAAGTCAATAAAAGGGTCCTGGAATTGGTTTTTGCAGGGATTCCTTTTTTGTGACAAAAACCGTTAGTTAAACTAGATTTGAACCAGTCAATGCAAAAACTGACACAACCAAGGTAAACTATGTGGATGCAACATCTTAAACTCCCATTTGAGCTGGGGACTAAATTAAGACTGTCTGCAGGAGAAAGTTTAGACCATTACTGGGCAGAAAATGAAGGAGCCAGCAATCTTTAACTTTCTCTTGACATGACTACACAAAATCAGTCCACAAAGCGACAACAGTATTCCACACAGTGTCTTATTCCAGCAAAAACATCCACATATTTTATTTGACTCATAAAATAAACAAGAAAAAAATTATACCAAAAAACAGCAAAAACTTCAGAAGAACTGGATGAGACATTCACAATACTACAAAAAAAACTTGTCTGGTGGGTTTTTATGGAAGAACAAATACATGTAACATTTAGTTACTGAATTCTATCTGCAATCAGTTTGTACAGCTCAGGTAGGATAAACCAGAACGTTCCCAAACCAAATAAAATCCTGTTTCACAGGCCCTTCATTGTGTCTGCGTCTTCGTTAAGCGGAGGAACGCCAAAGCTTTTGTCAGGCAGGAGGAAATGCCTGCTTAACAAAAGCATTAAGAGAACAGAATAAGAAGCTTATGTCATTGGCCAAGTTAAGCACTTCAAGGTGGGCTGGCCCTCCAGCGGCACAGTCTAAATGCAGCTGCAGAGAGTTTTTCTGTTTGGATTCGATTTTCTTTTTCAAAAGATTTATTGGAAATTTAGTACCAAAAATTTTACGTCTGGGTAGAATTTAAGAATTTTCCTTTTCTTCCTGTTTTTGTTTTTAAAAATCATTTATACATTTCAAAATTTATAAATTGATATTTTTTGTTGATATTACTTACATTTTTTGGCTCCAAAAAAGAAAACAAGTATGAACATTTTGCAAAAAATCTATTAAAATAGTTTATAGTTCAAATAAATTTACAGGAGATTTTCAAGAGCATTATGCTTAAACTGCACCATCAAAATATTATCATGTTGTGTTACCGACCAGTATGAGTTTGTCTTATCCTCACCAGAAGGTATTTCTCCTGGCCGTAAACGTAGGTCGTACTGATTGCGTAGTAGGATCTGTGCTCCTCTTTAATCGTCTTTTGTCGCTGAGAAAACAAAAGAGGAGATTACCTTAGATGTGGCAGCAGAACTCATTCCGAGCCAAAGGACAACAGGCCTTTAGTAGTTTATGTGAGCTCTGAGTTCAGCTCACTTTCCCTTTTGAGGGGCTCTCACTGAAATCAGCTTTGGCTCCATTAAAATACTGTCAAACAATATTATAATACCTCTGTATCACGTTTTCTGTTTCATTTTAGTACCAAACTTTTGCTAAATAAATGTTTGAAGCCAATAACTATTGGAGTGCAAATTACACTGGGACTTTCTTGCCTGTCAAAGTAAATGAATTTGTCTGTTCACAGCAAAACAGTAGCACATCACAGGAGCTGCCATTATAAAGTCATATGGATATCAGATCCAGTCTGGCCCTCTTTGACGCCACAACGTCCTTAAACCTGACCACTTTTCCCTCCCTTTTTACCACACTAGGATCTACTGTCGCCTCATATAGATCACTCTTTGACCGGCGCAAAGTAATGAGATAATTAGAGGTAATCACCACCTGTTTGGGGGGGGGGGGGGGGGGTGATGAAACCAATCAGAGCATTTCTTTTACATTTCCGTGAAGACCTACTCAGCACGTGTTTTTCCTGCTTACCGAGAGGTTTCGACCCAGAAACGCTTGGAGGAAGCCGCTTTTTCCACTGCCGACTTCTCCAAACACGTTGCAGCGGAAGACGCTGCGCTGGGTCTGCTTCTTCTGTAAGTCAATCTTCTTATCTCTGGTCACTGGAGGGGGCCACACCGCACAAACAGGAGGATCAGAGGATCAGCTTAGACGGTTGTTGTTGCAAAACACATCGCACAGGCATTCAGCTGTTCAGGAGTGGACATGACTGTCCACTTCTTACAATAATCAATATTTCCACTATGCAACTTATAACTGCATCACAGCTAAATCGAAAAATTAGATCCATTTTTTATATTTGAAGCCTTTATAGATCATTATGGACACATTTTACAAGAATCTCAAAATTATTATGTTCTTTAAATAACCTTGAGCTCATAATTACTCTTTATAGATAAAAAAATAAGAGGTACAGACACCTGTAATTCCATCCGCCTGCGACTCCTGCTCAGCAATTATTGAGTAACCGAGGTAACCTAAATACTCCAAACATCGCTGAACATCCAGATACGTTGTTAACCTGTAAAAAATAAAAGTACAGCATATTTTAAAAAATCTAAAATGGGAAATACACCTTGGACACAAAATAAAGCTAAATATTCCATATTTATTAAAGTCAAAGATACAAATGAAGCTGATGCTAAACTGTGGGTCTTTTCAATCATAAAGAATTTCACATTAGTATTTAACCAGAAAACATAAGAAAAGATTGTTTAACAGAGATTTATTACACATCTCAAGATGGGGGAAAAGATGAAATTTTATAAGTAAAAATAATAAGAATAAGAAAACTTTAAAACTTTGCATTTGACAAAATCTGATAATGGATTAAAACATTGCAGAACTGATGGAGACATTTTCTTTAATTCATGGGTTAAAAACCAAGAGTTTCCTTTGCCTTAGGATGTACCAACTAAAGAAAAATTGTAGCACTAAAGCTGATTTTTTTCAAACTTTTTAGGATTTCGACATGTCTCAATTTTTTCTAAATCCTTGATCTGTATTTGCAGATTTTTTGATTCAAGTATTAAATGTCTCTAGATTAGGGTTTGACTGAAATTGCAGGATGCATATTTTTTTGTTCCTCTTTTCCAACTACATCGCTACAACAGAGTATTAGAGCCACAATAATTCTATGAGGATAAACTTTTAGAATTATAAGTAAAGGAACGGATATTTTCCAACTTTATTTTCATTTCCCCCCCATGGTGGCCCTACAGCTCCGTCGTACATCCCAAAATCTCAACTCATCAAAATTAAATTTACTTAGAATTAGAAAAGAAAAAGAATAATTTCTAAAATGCAAGTGGATTAAAGCACTTGGTCAATTGGTGAGCCATTTTACATTAATAAATCTTCTTTAAATATTTCTTAAGTTATTGGATTTTCCAAAGAAGCACATAGACAGACAAACTGTTTTCTGTCTGAAAACATTTCAGCAAAAGAAAAATCATTGGAAGTTTGTCAAAGTTGAATCTGCTTCTTTTTTTTAAATTAAGATTTGTTGTGTTATGGTAAAAATCAAAGCAGAAACAGCAAATTTCTGTCAACCAAACAACCCCACATACAGAAACATGTGACTCTTTAGATGTGACCTTCAACTACTTACGTCCACTGTGAGAGATAGCCCTGGTAAGTGATCCACCCTCGCTCATTAGTGCAAACGGTATTGTTGACATCTGCACCCCAGGGCATGTAGGGAAAAACATCAAACAAGTCCTCCAACTCTTCAGGCGACAAGGCACAGTCACGGTCCTGATAGAGAAAAAAAACATGTCTATGCATGATTTCTGCAGGGACACACAATGCTGACCGAAGCTCACACACACAAACACAAAGCTAGACACCAATAAATACAACAGGCGGCTCTTGGCATGAGCTGTCACTTTCCCTCTTAGACATTACCCTTAATGTTGCAGCTTATTTTCCTTACAAATCCCGCCTCAATGCCAAAAGATTAACTGCACCGCAGCGGGGAAGCAGCTTTGGCTCAGAGTGCTTTCTGGTTTGTTTTTGTGGGGAAGCAGAAGAGGCTGGAGTCAACACAACATCAACACAAAAACAAACCTTATCGTGTTTGTCAAAGACGCTCTGCAGGAACAGGTAGGCATTGTAATTGAGCTCAGTGGTGCAGTCGGGAGGAACTTTCAACCTGAAAAGAAGATTTAAGGAAGAGACGAGTTAGTAGCACAAAGAAGAAGTTGTGTTCAGAAGATGTTTGAGGTGGACTCACGGGGGGAAAAGGTAGTCCTGATTCAGCTCCAAATCATCGTCGTATCCAAACCTCCTCAGGACAGTCCAGGTGGTTTCATGGCGTCCTCGCTGGATGAAGAGCATGTGGAGAAACAGGAAGCCTGAAAGCAAACAGCATTTGACAAACCAAACCAGTTCAAATGATAATTCTCATACCTCTTTTGTTCTCTTAGTAGTTTGATTTTAAATGGTCTGGAATTAAACTTCTTTCATCGGGTACAATAGTAACAGAAAATGATTTAAAAACATTACACTAAAGATGGAAAACTTTGGGAAATATTCTTCAAAAATGTTCAGAGAAAAAGACATTTTGATCACAGAAGAGTAAAAATAATATTTTAAAAAAAGGCACAACATGTTTGATTTGATTTCCTTTTATTTGCAAACACAAAATAAATTAGTGAATATTAAGATAAACATGATAAAGTGCTTAAAAAAGAGGAAGTAGAAAAATAATTGGTATAAATCCCCACCCCTAATTGAGCGATACTGTTAAAAAAAAGAAGGTCCACCCGCACCTTTCAATGTAAGGCCGTTGTCATGGACACCGTCGATCAAATTCTTCCTAACCACGTTTTTCACGTCCTCCAACGCCTGATGCTCCAGAGGAGTGTTGAAGCAAGTCCGCTGAGAGCAGCCACACAAAAACAAATGTGTTGTCAGAGCAACAACCGAGAACATTTAGGTTCATCACAGGCCGACCAGCAGGTGACCCACCTGGAAAAAGTTGAGCTCGTTGTCATTGAGGATGCCATCGTTGTCCAGGTCGGACACTTTAAAGATCCGAGCCAGGGCTTTAACACAAAGCGGCTTCATCTGACAGCGAAGGCAACATGAGAAAAGAGGATCTTTAGAACACAAAGTCTACATCCTAATGCATCCAAATTTCCACTGATCTTACATCTTTTTTCTCTGGACAGTAGAGTGGACCTGTGGGATGAAGGACAGCCTTCTGAGCATAGTAGAACAACTCAGAGATGTTCTTTAGGTTCTTTGCTGAACACTAAAAACATCAAGAAGAAAGAAGAAATCCATGTACTGTTATATTTTAGAATACAGCAAAGAAACATGAATAGCTTTTGACCATGTGAAAATGCAAGCACTGCTTTTAAAGCGGCTCTAAGTCGTTGCCAGACAGAGCATTAACCCTTGTGCTATCTTAGATGACCCCACCCTTACATTGACGGGTTCTCCCTACCATGACAAAGGTGGATAAAGGTGGAAAGATTTCCTGTAATCCATGGACACCAGTGAAGATCACAAATCATTGAGGAAAAAAGTTTAACGCACCGTCTAGTGGGTCTAGATGACCCAACTCCCAATGTTAAAGTGCCTAGGATAGCACAAGGGTTAAGACACGGGGTCTGTCTGAGCGACACCTCTAATCATCTAGTCTGCAAAAATCCCATAAGTGAAGTGAAGTCACAGGAGGACGTCAACACAACGTGAACTCCACAGTGACAAAGACAGCAAAAAGTGTAAAAACCAGGCGCTGAACGACAGAGCAGTTCTGCTAGAAGGTCATGAAGTCCTCTTTTGAATCCACAACGACTACAGCTCCAAACAGTTTGCCCCCATTTCTGATGTGAAATTGGTCAAACGGTCTTTACCGAGAATAATTGAGACCCTTTTGTGCCTTCATCGCCACCTTTTGCACCTTTAAACTCTTTTTACCTTGAGACAGAGTAAAATACCAATGGATCAAATCTAGAAAAACTCGAGTTGGGGTTGAAAACTAAATCATGTGTAAAATTAATTTAAAAGTGAAAGCTTTTGCCAAGTGAGGAATAAAAGAGCCTCGACACAATCTGACAGCAGTAAAGAGTGAAGGAACTCTACTGCCAGAAGACTTGGCAGGTGAGTCTGTGTCAGGTCAAAGGTCAGCTGTCAACCCGGCACCTCCTACTTATCTTAGGATGCAGCTAATAGGTTTTCCTGGAATCCTCTGAATCTATTCTTCTCATGTCCACAAAGTAATTTTAAGTAACAAGAAGCATTTTTACTATTAAAAAAAATAGGTCTTCTCTTAAAAAAACAATGGTTTTCAAAGGCAGAAATGTTTACCTTTAGCAGGTAATGCATTGTGGGTTTTTTTTTTTGTTCGGAAAAAAACAAAAAAGAAAACTCAGAAGCGGGACTTTGTGGCCCACCCAGCACGTTTTCCACGTCACAAATACAATCCTTTTGAAAAACTGCATTTTTTTTTCTGCTCCTGATTCACAAGGATTTGAAGAAAGAAATACTCAAAAATGCAATTTCAAGCTGAATTTTCTTCATATATGTCCTTTATGAGGAAAATGCCACAAGAACATGTTGGAGTGAGTCTTTAAATGGAATGAAAGGATTTGACAGAATCGGATCATCTGCAAACTAACACTAAAAAATGTTATTAGAAGTATGAAGAAGTTTTCTGATCCAGACTTTCTGCTTTTAGACTAACGTTTTATTTAAAGGAAACACTTCAAACACTAAAAAGTGTTTTAGACACTGAAAGCATTCATATGTGAGGCAATAAACATACAGCACTCCCCTAAACTCATTGTCTTTTACCTATAGTTTGATATGTTTTCCTTTCTGGAATAGATAAAAAACAGGAAAATGTAGACTTGCATGTGGGCTTGAAAGTCCTTTTTTGTCCTCTGAAAGTGAAACTGTAGTTCAGTTGCAGGCATTTTTTCTAAAGATTATAACGCCTGGCTCATATCCAAGGCGAAAAAGTGAACTGATGATGAAAAGATGCAGAAGTAAAAGATGTTGGTCACTTTCTCACCTCAACACAAGTCTCTATCTCGCTGTACTGGTTCATAATGGGAAGCACGGTCTCCATGCTGCTGTGCTCCACCAGGTCTGACTTGTTCCCCACCAGGATCAGAGGAACCCTGGACACATCACAGGAAATGACCGTAAAGCTGCAGAAAATGCTGGGAAGATCAACAGAGTCCATGTTTGCTCTCATCCTTAACTTTTGCCTCTTAGAAAAGCACCCATGGGATTCACAGTTGCTGAATCTGCAAATGCGGAAACCCCCCCTCAATCCCACTCTACTCCACCTGAAAGGTGGAGCTCATCTATGTGCCCACCTGCTGTCCTTGTCTGTGTTCTCGGTGATTAGGGGGATCCAGTGACTGGTCACCTTAAGGATAAGAAGACAAACCTGTTAGAAATAGAACTTAATTCCTTTCAACAACATTACACCAATATATATATAAAAAAAAGTATCTAAAGTATCATCTGCACTTATTTAGGCGATACAGCAACCTAGTAAACACAAACCAGCACAGACCAACTCTTTGTTGGAGAGTATACATTTTTTTTTGTGTATGATTTCAAATACAATTTCATTTTTGCCTTATTTTATTGGTTGTCAATGAATAACTGTTGACTGTAACTCCAAACATTTCTCGAAACACATGCAGAAACTTCTTTTGGTAGAAATAAACTTTTGTTTTAATAAAAACAGGAGATGTTGGTTCATTTTACTTCCCCAAAGTCTATACATTTCTATAAATGTAAAAATCAATTAATTAGGTATTTGACACAAAAAAAAGAAATCAATCTAAGGACAATATAATTTAAACACATCAACATTAAATAAGCACGTGATTTACTTTTGCTAAATTCAAACATGGAATAAATGTGAGACTTGAACTGTCTGTGGATCTATTAACTCAATTTTGTTGTATTTTTGTAGAAAAATACACATTTTTTATTAATTGCATCCAACATAAATATATACCGGTATTTGTTAACTTTTTATTTTAAAGCAATTTACAAAGCATTTAAAAAGTATTAACATTTTGATGAGATCTCTGCAACAATGCATCTACTTTACTGTTTATTTAAATTATATCCTAAACTATTTTAATTTGGATAAAATATTTATGAATCTATTCTAATTCGTATATACTGTGTACTGCTGTTTTGAACGATACATTTCTGTTGATTGCAAAGACAATAAAGCTTATCTATCTATCTATCTATCTATCTATCTATCTATCTATCTATCTATCTATCTATCTATCTATCTATCTATCTATCTATCGACCTACCTACCTTCTTTAAACAAAGGTTATTCCAAAATGTCTTTCAGACTATGTTGAAGTCAAAGAATGCCCTTTCTTAGGCTGCTTCAAAAGACTTGGAAGCTTTTGATCTGCCATAAAAACATATTTCATAAATCTCCTTTTCACCCCAGTGTACGTCCCAACACTGCTGCCAGTCAACATTCACACCTCTTAGGTAACTTTTATCCACCTTAAGCATACGATCGGGTCTTTGACTTTCCTTGGAATCTCTTACTTTCAAGCTGCACTTGTCATGATGGTGGAAATATTACAGATTTAGTTTGGCCCGTTTTATTATTGCATTTTATCACAGAGTAAAGTAATTTTTGCAGGTAAATAACGACTGGACTCACAAATAGAAATGTAGGATATTTTTTACTATTTCAGCCAATGCTGTTTTAAACATTTTATTAACTTGTATTATATTATAAAACCTTTGGAACTGTTTTGAGGGGAAAAAGCTAAATATATATATATATATATTGGTTTCCATCAGTGTGATTTTTTGATTGTTCTGTTGACTTCATTTGTTTTATGCATGGAAAGATGTGCATTCAAGAAGTAAAACCAAGACAGAGTACAAAAAAAAAACAGTTTGTTTTACACCTTTTAACTTAAAATGCTGGCAGAGAAAGCTACTCACTTTCTCTATGGACTTCTTGTTGTTGACAGAGTACACGATGCAAATGACATTTGCCTATGAGAGAAAGATCATGAGTGACCGGTAGGTCTCTCAGCTGAATTTAAACACTGAACAAACCGTGACTCATGAACCGACCTTAGAAATCTCTTGAAACAGTTGCTCATCTGTCTGCTCCGCCTCTATGGAAAGAAAAACCAGAACATTCAAGGAAAAAAAACAGCAACAAGAGCACTAAATAACTTGAACAAAACGTAACAAAAAATAACAAACAAAACTCCCAGAAACGGAACCTGAATAGTCGACTATGTGTGTGGGAACTCTCTCTGGTGTGACATCTGCAGGTA
The DNA here is from genome assembly GCF_053564925.1 of Oryzias latipes. Taxonomy (NCBI): domain Eukaryota; kingdom Metazoa; phylum Chordata; class Actinopteri; order Beloniformes; family Adrianichthyidae; genus Oryzias; species Oryzias latipes. The sequence goes on along the minus strand of NC_136237.1, from coordinate 33,808,245 downwards.
TGGTGATCTCCTCAGCTCTATAGGGGACCTGGAACAAAAGATGACATTTCAAGCAAAAAAAACAAAAAATTAAAAAAAAGGATAAAAGCCTCCTCCATCATCATGAGAATATTTCTACATACCAAATCTGGAAACTCCTCGCTGACCAGAGACATGATGAGTGATGTCTTCCCCACCTTGGCTGAAGCAGGAGACAAAGAGCAATTGATTAAAGTCCCATTCTGACCTTCTTTTGCATTGTAAAAGCGTTCCCAGTGGTCTCTTAGTTACGATTATGCCTATTTGAAGCAAAAAACAAAAACAAAGAAAAAATGTCATTTTTTAGGACATAGTTTCTGCAGAGCGGCAGTAGTTCATTAGAAATTTCCCTCTGAGATGAGGGCAGGACTGTTAGGGCAGAGTAAGCCTGCAGTCATTTCCCATCATCCCTTTTCTTACACTCACTCCCGCTAGCTTACAGCCCCTCACAACCCAAACCTAATGGCGAGCATTATTGAAGCTATCCAGCTGTACAGTTTTGAGCCAGATGTCAGCTCAGACGAGGAAAACAAAAACATAACCTTGGGTTGTTTGAAAGGTGCCTGACAAATAAAATTTACTATTAATTTATTATTATTATTCGTCTGCAGGTGGATGCATCAGCATGTAGAGGAACAGGGATCTTGTGCCACGCCGACTGTAACACCTACATCACTGCGATGGGCAGCATTTTTCCTCATTCACAAAAATTTGAACGAAAAAATGAAAAAAAGAAATATTTTTTTTACAGTTTTTATTTTTTCCTAAATAAAAAAAGAGAGTAATATTGAGAGTAACTGCTCAAAATCCAATGAGATCATCTAGATGTCCATTTTCTGTCCTGAAGACGCACCATGTCCTCATGGTTAATACATATAAACTTTTGTTATGATTTAATCCAATAACCCAAACAAACACAAACACGATGGAAATTGTCTGAAGTTCTGCAGGAGATGAGGATGTGTTCACATTCGTGTGATCATCGTCCAACCGGATCAACTCCGGTTCCAGCGGAGCAGCAATCGGGGTGAAAGGTGAAAGGTCTCGGTTTTAAGCTGATCATCCAGCAGCACGAGCCACGAAAACTCACGAGAGGTCGACCGAACTAACTCTCAGCTGCGACCAGGTAGATGTTTGCAGGCGGCATCACCCTCCCCTTCATCGTCATCATCATCACATGTTTGGCATCTTTGCGTCTCTTTAAAAAAGTGACCGTTCACGGCTGACTCCGCTCAGCTGACAGGACCAGCAGTTCCTGCCGACAATTAAACGGAGGCGAATAATAATAATAAAAAAAAGGTTTACTTACGTTCTCCTACCAGCAGGATCCTCACGTCTTTTCGCATCTTCTCTACCTCCGTCAACCAAATTGATCGGGAGGTAAGTGTGCAACATTTATGCTCCCGTCCTGGTGATGAAGGATACAGCCAGCCAGCTCTCCGCGGCCTGGCTCGTGCGCTTGCGGCTACATTCGCATTTCCGTTCCGGTTTGCACGAGTCCAGAATGGAGGAAGAGGTTTGATTCTCGGTTGGTGTTTACTGTATTAGCCAGCTGTGTTTAGAGGCACGACACTCTCCGTAAGACGAGGCTTGTCTGACAGGCAGGACCGCCGCTGATGACATAACGAGTCACGCCGATTTAGAGCCGCGTCAGCAAGCAGTCGGGAGGATCACTCCGACTGTGTGAACAGCGCACCACGCCTCTTTTATTCGACACAGAAACATCTAACTTTTTTATCTTTTACATTATAAACCATGTTTAGTTTTTGTAATTAAACATATTTTAAATATTGTAATTGCGTATAATATTCTGAAAGACTAGTCTGATACTTAAAAAAAGCTCAGAGGAAGACATCTCGTCTTCTTCTCTTCTACGTCAAATATTCGCTCCGAAAAGGAGTTTGTGAACGCGCGCCCTCTTGTGGTGTAACTAATAACTGCCTCTGAAAATTCAATTTTTTTTAAGGAAGCATAAAACCTAAAAAAATAAATGAATAAAAATAGATCTATATTAAATTATTTTCAGGTAATTTGTTAGTTTCTTTATTAGGTATAAGTTCTTATAAAGTAACAGATACTAAAGCAATAAAGTGTGAAAGTACATTGTCTTGTGAAAATGTGCAAACTATAATAACCCAAAAACACAAATAATGAAAATTAATAATCAATTTTAAATGTAAAATTAAATAAATAAATGTCACTTTATACATAATGTTTTTGCACAGCAAGGCTTTTAAGAGTTGTCCTCCTGACACCGATAAAGCATTAGTAGTATCAATGTGGGATATTCTGCCTGCAGATGTGCAAAGATCCTGCTAAGAAGGAGCCTTCTTTGTAACGTCTGCCGTGTCTTGTTGAGTACAGCATGGTCATAACATCCCAGTTATTTTCCTCGCCTTAAATTGGCTTCATCTATGAAAAAAAGAGTGAGAAGTGAAGGCTTGCATGTGGACAAAGTGGTAGAATGTGATTTGGCAGAGCAGCAGCGTACTGGCATAGTCCTCTGGAGTCATGGGTTGACTGATGATCTTTCTAAAAGCCTCTATCCACTCCTTCTGCTCAGATTCCTGCTCACACATGAAGACATACTCCCTATCAGGAGTCTTCAGAAAGATCCCCCAGCGCCACCGGCCTCCTCTTTTGGACTGACCGCTGCACGCTGACACAGAGTATCCATGGCTCTCTGAGCCGATGAAGGCAAAGCCCTTCTCTGTGGCATCCTGACAAGCAGAAGAGCAGAAGTGTGACTTTGAGTTCACGCCCCACCGTACAGGATTTCTGACAAACGGCACTGGTTTCTTTGTGAAGCGTCAAATAAGGTTTTCCCTTTGTTCCCCTTTCATTACCAGTGGAGATTTCAAATACAGAAGTTTTCTGTTCGTCAAGTTCAGAGTGAACCATCTCTTCTTGAAAGACTCCCGTGTCTAAAAACACACAAAAATCCAACAAAGTTAGGTGATGTTTGAAGGTAAATGATTGATTCATAGGACTGAACGTACTGTTGGGCCCGTCTTCTCCATGTAGCCCTCCTTCAGACTTTTTGACGTTAACTGAGGCACCAACTGTGTGGAGAAACTCCGTTTATAAAGCCACGGAATGCATTTTAACATTGTTTGACATTGATTTTTAAATAAAACAGTTGATGCAATAATTGTCCTTATCTAAACATTATTCAAAAATCTAACAAATTCTGCCCATTTCATTTTCTTTCTGTATGTTGACTAACCGGTCTTTAAAATATTTTACACTAAAACATACTTTTAAGTGATAGAACAGGCAAATATTTGTTATTAATTTAAACTAAAATGTGAGAGAACTTTGTTTCATTTAACTGAGTGTACAACCACTTGTAAAAAAACATTAAAGTAATTGTGTTGTAAAGTCTTCTCAATAAAGTTTATTCTGAAAGTTTTATCAGTATTCCACGAACACGACTAGTTACCATGGGGGGTAGAGCCTTCAGCAGCACTGCCCCACAACTCTGGAACTCCCTCCCCTCTGATCTACAAAATATGGACTCACTCACTCAGTTTTCCAAACACCTCAAAACTCACCTTTTCCGTCATGCTTTTAGCTCACAATATTTAAATTGCTGTTTTTAACTGTTAACTTATTTTGTGTTCTGGAATTTTACTGTTGTATGTTTATGTTTTTACCCACTTCGCACTGTGAGGCGACATTGAGTGCCCAGAAAGGCGCCACATAAATAAAATGTATTATTATTATTATTATTATTATTATTATTATTATTTATTTGGACTTTTTTTTTTTATAATTGTAGATGTATACATGTCATTTGGGTTCGAATAACTAAATGAATGAAATTAAGCTTTGGACATCTGTTTTTTTCCCCCTTCATTATTGCTTCCATTTATCCTTGTTTTCAGCCGTAAGGTGTTTATTCTCTTTATTTATTTTTAGTTTTTGGGGAAAATTGAATTCTGAATTTTCACTGATTGACTCTGTTTGCATTTGCATTTATTTTGCATTTGATCTACTGGAGTGTTTTGGTTCATAACTGCAATCCTAAACACAGGCCTTGCACAAAACCTTATTAACAGAGAGGTGTCCACCCCTCCCAGGCATTTAGTGATGACGCTCAAAGCTCAAATCACTACCAGACCACCGCCATGCCCAACAGTATCAGTGTTGGTGCAGAAATGCTCTATGGTTCTATTTAATTGGAAGATGCAGACTTTGGCCAGACATTGCTATGTTGTCATCTGTCCAGACGACTCATCTCAAAACTCTAGTAAAGTGACATTTTCTTCCTATGACAGGACACACTTTAACACCCCGATGAGCACACAACGTCACAAAATAACCCTTCAGATATTTTATCGGATTTGATTTTGTTACTTATGTTTATACATTTCTTTCCTCTTATTGCTTGCAGTGGAATTATTGAGAATTTAGAATAGCAAAGAACAGAATGATTTTTTTTTAACTGGTTTGTATCTGAGTATAAAAGTAATTGGGCTAAAATTTGTTCAAAGTCCCTACACAATTTTTTAAAAACAACAAATTAAAGTACTTTAGCCTCAGGATACTTTGTCTTACTGTTCTTCTTTTTAAATTCCACACTTAATTTCTTTTTTCAGTATCTTTCCATGCTAAGTAGCTTTGATCACTTTCAAAGGCATTGAATACTTTTCTTTTTTGAAGTTGGTCTCACATCGCTGTTTCGAAGTGTCTGGTGTTTCCTCAGGAGGTAGGCCAAGCGCGTCGCCCGAATAGCATTAAAGAAAGTAACAACTGTCTGCAAAGGATTAGATAAAGACGAGAAAAAAAACACAATCAAACCTGGCAGGAGTCTACAAGAAAGACTGAACAGTAGTTGAAACAGGACCAACACTGATTTGGTTTCCCTGGATCTTCTGTGACGGACGGCCTCACCTGCCCATCATCGTGATAAACAAAGAGATTCCTCGTGTGGTCATCCTCCGAGTAGGAAATCTGCAGACCGTGAGGGTGTCCGATCTTCTCTGGCTGGAAATCTGCGTTCAGATCCTTCATGCTGATGACGGCTTTGGGAACCTTGGACTTTGTTTTAATGAGAAAACTGAGTGTCATTGCAGAAGGAAAAAAAAAAGCAAAAACCTCAGAGGATTGTGCACCATGCTGACAAAAGGGTGCCGCAGCAAACTCACATCTTCTTTGATGAAGTACTTAAGGGTGAAATCTCGCTGAGACAGCAGAAAGTTCCTTTTGAGGAACTGCTTGTTGACTCTGCCTTTCTTCCACATAGGGGATTCAAACTGTTCTGGGATCCAAACATTGAACATATTGAATTGAAGAACAGGGACAAGTGCATCTTCCTTGAGCTTTACTTGATAATAAAAACAGTCACCAGAAGTGTAAATTTGCAGAAACCTGTTGTTTTCTCCGGTGAATTCCCTTCTTTCATACTTCGCACGGATCCATTGATCCTTCAGAACACTGAAACACAAAATGTAAGAAGAGAAGAGGTTTTGACACGCATTGTTTTCCCCCACTCAGCCTGTTGTACTTCGGTGTGCCGCCTGTCCAGCGTGACCTCTGCTCCGCGTTTCTCTCGTTTTTCTCTGCGCGGTGAGCGTGGTGAGAGGCACTCACATGCAGTCGTTTTGTCGCGGCTTGTAAAAAAAAGTTGGGACACACTTCTCAAAAATGGCTTTGGCTTCGGAATTGCCTCTCTTTTGCATGAACTGAAACCAAAGAATATGAAGTTTAGAAACCTCAAAAGAGAAACTTTCTTATTTGGTGATAGAGTCCTGTGTCATCTAAACAAATGAGGTGTAGAAGTCATGTTCACCCTGTTTCTTCATTCCTGACTTTGAGATTAAATTATGTCGATAAACATGTCTACATTTGTTTGAAAATTTAAGAAAATGTTACTGAAATACCTCCACCAGAGAGCTGTCCCAGTAATCCAGCCGTATGGATTTGACTTTGCTGACAGAGGGTAAATTTCGGTGCATGCCAGAACAGTTCAGGCACACAAAGACGCCCAGAGTGTACGATGCCCAGTCCGGCTCTGTGAACAAACACGATCACAACGTTCATCAAAAGAAAAAAACAAGGAAAAAACAGAGTTTTTTGTCTTTGAATTGGCTTTGTCTCATCTTTTCATGATGTCACAGTGACTAAACGTTCAAATTAAACGGGAACAATGAAGCCACGCTTTAACTAAATGGCAGTTTTTCCTTCCCCCTAGGCATGACAGTAAAACAACATCAAAGTCGGCCCGTTCTCCTGTTACATAGCACTTTACTTCTCTAGTTTACAAATTCTACATTCGTAAAACATTCAATTTAGTGCAAAACATTCCCCTCTGAAGCAACCCCCCCCCCCAATGTTAGACATTAAATGATCAAAATGAAATCCTTTTTTTAATGACTTTGCCTGAGTTGACTCACCAGGAGCTGAACAGTCGGCACACACGTTGTTCCCCGGCCGTTGTACAAGTTCCAGAAGGATTTTGTTATTTCTTGCCAGATTGGCCATAGATGAAAAACTGTTCGGCCCCTTCTGTGGGGTTGACGGGTCAAATCCAAGAAAAACAACTACTAGGTTCCAGCTCCATGTTGATGTGAGCTCTTCTGCAGCGCAGCAACAGTTAAAAACACTATTTCTCGTCACTGACTCAGTGTTTCCTCTTATCAGAGCAGCATCATATGGTTTATTGTTCTGCTCACAAACACTGAGGGACAGAAATAAAGCAGAAAGGAAGTGAAATAGGCGTAACTTCGACACATGGTGACTAGGTTACTGTTCCAGTGAAAAAGGGTCAAAGCTGCTTTAAAAATACAGCTATGAATAAAACCACTGGCTGGAGAATCGGGTTTGATTGATGGGTTTGGTTTAAGTAAGGCAAAAGACATTGATGTGCATATATTTTAATCTAAATGTATAACTTAAACCATTAAATTCCTTTTTTAAAGGAGCTAAAAGACTTTGTACTGAAGTTAATCACTCCTCAATGTTTTGTTCCAAGTGGAAAATATTTTTTTAATGTTTCATGAGGGTTTAGAAGATTAAACCTTTTTTTTCTTGCTTTTTCCTGTCACCATTTTTTTTTTTTAATTTAATTTTTTCTTTTCTTCTAGTACATGACCCTTGAAGGACTCAAGCAAAGAAAAGAAACAAGGGGGGGGAAATAATTATCATCTGTAGGAGCTTGCAATTTACAAGAATGGAACTGAAAATGTGTAATAATGCAAACGTGATTCAAAAAGATAAACATCTTTTACAAAACATTTAGAACTCCTTACTTCGTTTTTAGCCTAGAAGTTTTAGGAAAATCCAACATCTTTTATTCTTTAAAAGCAAAATATAGAGAAACCAGGATGCTCAAACCGTTTGAATACTTTGGAAAAATACTGATTTTGAAAAGAGCATTGAAAGAAATAGCAATAATTTAATTTAACCAAAGTGTATCAAATAAATAAGAAACAGCTGAACACTGCTAAAAATGAAATAAATAAAAAAGATTACAAATACAAAAAGGCTTTTCTTGGCTCTTTTATAGAAATAAGCAAATAGGTTACAGTAATAATTGTTGAATTAATAACACTTAAAAGAATAAAATAAAAATAAAACAGAAAACTTAACTGATTTTGACAGCAGATTTTAGGGGAAATTAAAACAAAGTGAACATATGTTACAGATATTTACATTTAAAATATACACAAACAAAGTAAGTCTTTTCCCCCAATAATCTCAATTGTTTGTCTAATGTTGTGCTCAATATTTGCACTTAAGTTAGCATGTTAGTTATTTTTAATTGGTTGATTTGCGATATTAACAAAGAGGAAGTTAAATAATTTGTTACCTGTTCACACCAACACGGCATTTCTCATTTAAAAAAATACATAAAAAAAATAAAAAGACAAAAAGGAAAAAACTCATTTCGGAACCAAGTCTACCGTGTTTGTTGTGTTTCACCGGTCACTATAAACAGACGGACCCGTTCAGTTTGAGGGCGAATAAGTAGCACATTTTAAACGTTTTAGCGCTAAAATAATCAATGCATTGACTTAAACGTGATGTGGGTCATTGAACGATTTTTATCCTCTGTTATCCAAAGAGGTAAGGTAACGCTTCAGAAGTTTGTTTTAATTTATCCGTAAATAAATGTCGATAGCTAGTGTGGCTAAGGCTAAGCAGGCAAATAACAAACTTTAGCTAAATTTAAGAGTAAAAGTAATCATTTTAAATTCTTTTTTTCTGTTGTTTCTAATCTTGTCCTCTTTATTTAAAAAAATACAACCATTGTGTATGCTTTTTTTTATACATATCGCGCCTTTTCTGGAAAAAAAATCCATATAATCATGTTTCCCATTTGTGTCCTGTCCCTATAATATGCAGGACAGTCCGGGTTGCTCCGCCGCTCTCTGCGCGGCTCCCTGCCCGAGCTGGAGCTTCGGTACCTCCAGTGCACATGCTGTTGGAGGAGCCGGATTCCCGTGGCAGGGTTCGAGACCCTGAACGCGTCGCTGTCCTCGGAGCCCTGCAAGGACGACGGCAGCAGCAGACCTCTGGACGCCTGCTACACCTCAGAGCAACGGGCCGCGATCCTGCAGCTGCTGAACAACGGCAGCCCGGCGGAGCTGGCCTCCATCAAACTGCTGCGAGGACGCAAGTCCATCAACATTGTGGAGCACAGAAGCAAAAACGGACCCTTTAAATCCCTGGAGAGCGTGGTAGACGTGCCTCTGCTGAAGCACAAAAGCGCCGTGGTAGTCTTTAACTCCATCCTGAACCCGGTGAAAAAGGAGAGGAAAGTGAGGATCCAGCTGGCTAGGTTCATCAAACCTGAGGTGGACCGGTCCTGGTTGGAGGTGAGCTCTGGTTACGCTGTCCCACAGCAGATGTTCCAGTGTTTGTCTCCTTCCTGTCCTCTCAGACCCAAACGCTCAGAACTTTACAAAGTCTGATCCGTTCTTCCTTTAGTTTTCCCTCTCCACAATGCTTGATCATCGGAATCAGGGCTCACACATAAAAATGGACGCAATCATAAAAGCACCATTGAAATCCAGTTCAGACTATTTCAAGTTATTGGAATAATCTAAAACTTCCCTAAAATCCTAATTTAGCTTGGATTGATAGTGAAAGCCTTTGAGACGACCTCTTTTCTAGGGGTGTAACGATTCATTTGAACCATTCGATTCATATCATATGTGGTTGCTGGTAGTTGAAGTTGCTTTATTTTGAAGTATGAACGTATGGTCACATGCTTTTACTAAATTTAAAGGGTTTCCACACATTAGACTGATGGTTTGATCACGGGTGTCGTCCGCCGTGCTGCTCGTTTTTACGTCACGGGAAAATAAACCCACCGTGTCTCAGTCCAAATGTGGACGGGTGTCCCCTGCCTTCACCCATGAGTGACCGGATAGGCTCCAGCAGCGCCGTGACCCCGAAAAGGGACAAAACTGATTTAGAGAATGAATGAACGCACGAATAGAATTCATTTATTTCAATTTGAAACAATTTTATACTGATTGTAGTCAATTTGATGAATACGTTTCCTCAAACAGATCGATCTGTTTAGATCGTAGGAATATTGATCAAGTTGATTCATCGTTTCCTTATCCTTTCTAAACTAACAACTGTTTTTGGTTCACACAGGAGGCCAGTTCTCTTGTCTCAATAGTCTGTGGGACTAATAAAATCGCCTGGGCTCATGTGGACAGACAGATGATGGTGCTGGACTGGCAACAGCAGGAATGTCCAAACTTCCTAAAGGGAACATACATGGCATCTGCTTATTTGAACGACGTAAGAATAGTTTACGGAGTCTCTCTGTTGTTGTTTTTGTTTTAATGGCACGGTTGTTGGGAGGCTGAAAACGTGTCCGATTGTTCCGTTCTGCTGGCAGGTGTCGGCCGTCGTGTCCCTCCTCCCGCCGGCAAGTTTTTACCTAATCGAGAAGTCGTCCATCTCGGTTCAGAACACGGCGCTGTTTCCTGTCATGGCTCACATGAGGACAGTGGAAGCCATGCTTTTTGCCCTGCTGGAGCCCAGAATCACCCCTCCTGAACCAAACATCCCCCCCAGGTTCGAAGAGATATCCCGTAAATGCAAAAAAAAAACCCAACAACTTTTCTTCATGAAGCTTCTGTTTTTATACAGTTGTTGTGCCTCTATACCTTTTTTTCTCATAACAGTTTTCAGTGTAACAACCCGTTTGCCAATCATCCAAACATATATGGCAAAAATGAGCCAAATGTGCACACATGTACTACTTTTTTAAAATTCTATTTGGGTCCTAACCCTTTGCCCACAGGGTCCTCAACATGATGAGGACGGCTGTGGGGCGGCACTTTGGGCTGATGGTGGGCGAGTCCCGGACCAGCGGGGCTCAGATAGTCCGTCAGATGATGACGGAGTCTGTGACGGAGAAGCTCCCCAGGGTAAACTTTCCCCAGGAGCTGCTGGTCAAGTACAGGAACTACTTCCAGATGGGCAGTCGGAGAGGAGGGGATGAGCTGTGCGACGCGCTGCTTCAGGCGGTGGCGTTCTACGAGCTTCTCTGTGAAAGTTAGCGAAAGTCCCACCTATAGCGACACAAACTGCTCCTTTATGGGCTCTCCTGTAGCGTTTTTTAGGGTTTAATGTGTCTAAATGACTTAATTTCTGTCACTTTACTTGATGCAGTGACTGTGTCATTACTCCTGCTGTGATTAAAAACCCTTTGGGAGGATTTTGACCTGCTATGTTGCACAAATGTCACCAGAAGAAAACTCTGTGTCCAACCAACGATGAAAAGAAACCCAAAGACGAGGTAACAATTCACCCGTTTCATAAGATGGAACCAGCTCTACACCACAGAGACTGACGCCTTCATGCCATTCTTATGTTTCTTCCTGTACAGGAACTAAAATAAAATGCAACAAAATAGTTTTATATTCTTTAAAAAACAAAGAAAATCGAACACTAGATTAGTTTAGAAAATGTAAATGTATTAAGAAAGGAGCAGAAAAGGCCCAAAATGTACTTTTTTGTGTATGTGGGCACACAACTCTCATTTCAGGAGATTTAAATCTTTTTTTTTTCTTTTCTTTGTTACATTTTAGGCACAAATATTTTTATGGATTTCAGATGCGTTGACTTAACTGTTTCAAACCTGCTGTTCATATGCCTGAATAAATGAGTTATTTAAGCCGTGTTTTCCTTACAACTTTCTTTATGACTAAAAGCAAGACAACCTTTAATTTGCCTTTTGTTCCATTAAAATCTACTTTATTTACAGTTCAGAATTAGACCTTATTAACAAAAATACAATTTCACATCAGCTGGTGTAAAGCAGGCGGACAGGAGTTCATCAGACTGGAAGATGTTCGGTTCAGAGGTTTTTCCAAACTTCTCCAGATGAAGTCTTTAGCCAGAAGCTGCACGGTGGACTTGGAGAGGTCCAGCATGAAGCTGCTCACCGTCATGTGGGAGAGAAATGATCCGAATTAAAGCCAGAAGCATAAATTTTTGACACACATTTTCAAACCTGTAGGAAACTTCCTCACATATTTGATGTTAAAGACCCACTCTGAGGTGTTTTTAATGCTTTGTGCCATTTATCTTATAATGGAGGACATATTTTAAGAAAAGTAAGCTAAAAACTAAAAATTTCTTAATATTCAGGAGCATCTGCAAAAAGTTATAGTAGAAGAGACCCTGGGCGGGTCTCAAACTCCCTGCTCCATCTAATCCTGATGCGTCCACTTGCAAACGGATCCGTGTACGTCTTTGTTTTCCTCGTCTGGGCTAATGTCTGACTCAAACCTGACTCCATTATCGCTCACCGTGTTTTTGGCACCGCTAATGTTAGGTTGTGGATGTGAGGGGTTGTAAGCTAGCAGGAAAGGAGGTAAACTGAGGGATGATGGGATGTGTGGGCAGGCTTACTCTGCACAACTCAGAGGTGAATTTCTAATGAACCGCTGCTGTTCTGCAGAAACTATGTCCTCGAAAACGACACAGGTTTTTGGATTTTGGCTAAAAACAGCACAATCCTAATTAAAAGACCACTGGGAACACTTTAAAAAAAATAGAATAAAAGATGATTTAACCGTTTAAACAACAAACAAAAAAAAAACCTTTCGACTCACCTGGCTTGTTCTTTCCGTTTGTGACAAATGAAGCGCAGGACCGGCAGGTACTCGGCGCAGACCGCGCGCCTGTTCCCCAGCAGGCCGAAGGTCCTGCTGCTCAGCACCTTCCTGCTCAGCTTCAGCCTCCTTTGGGCCAAACTGATGAGATGAAGACGAGGCGGAGATTAACCGGCTACCGTGTGCGACGAAGGATTTGCAAATGTTTTTTATTGAAAAGAAAAAAGGTTCAGTCTTTCTGGAAATTGAGAACATTTTCACTTCTACTTTTTCATCAAACCTGCCATCGTTTACAAAATCTAAATATAAAAAAAGGAAATGGGAACTGAAAGGAAACAACCTTGGGGAGGAAGTTGGATGTTTATCCCTGTTTTGGAGTTTTCAAAGACAGATCTGAATAATTCTTTGCCTCAGATGTTATGATGAAAAGTGAAACTGACCTCGGGGCACAAAGAGGTTGAGAGGTGAGGATGAGTGTCTGTGTTTTAGGAAGCGTGGTTGTCCCCGAACGCTCGCTCTCCCATTCTTCAGTGTGAGGTAGAATCCACGCCTCGGTCACGCTCCTGCTGCAGATGCCAAAGCCCAGCCCTTCAGCAGCAGCCCTGATGTCCAGGAGCCCCTCTTCGCCGTCACCCAGACGCTCCTCCTCGCCCGTCTCGTCCAAAGAGCCGTCTGCTAACGCTGCTCCCGTCCAGACGAACGCTGTGGAACGGGAAGAGCCTGAAACAGGCCGTCCCGCGTCTGGAAATGTGGAGTCCAGATATGACATGAGGTCAAAGAAGTCTGCGAGGGCGGCTGTGGAGTCAGCGGCTTTTTCCTCCCGATTTCCATTCAAACCCGAGTCTCTTGGCATCCATGATTTAATCAAACGGGGGTTTGTCGCTGCTGCGCTGCCCCTCCGCCGGCTCAGCCGGGAGGCGGATGTTCTGCAGGTGATGTTCCGTTTCTGCTGCCGAAGATCAGCGTGGAGACAGGAGCCCGTCTCCTCATCCGGACCGAGGACCGAGGCTCCAGAGGACAGGAGCAGCTCCAGGTTGGAGTAAAGAAGAGGCACGCCTCCTCTCCAGCTCTCAGCCAGGAGGTTCAGGAACACCTTTGTGTCCGGTTCAGACTAAAGAAGCAAAATCAAACAGGCGATGAGTGTGGGAGACAGATTAGTGAGCCATGAGCCACTAACCTTCAGAACGTCCAGAAGACGACTCAGACTCACAGACTGGAGGCCCAACATCGAGGCAGAGCAGCTGGTTTCACATGGAGGAAGCTCTGATCTGCATTCTTATGGGGTTTCAATCATAAAAATGCAAATCATAAAGATAGTCCTCTTTTTATATCAAATGTTTTTAACCTACTCTTTGGAGGGAGCAGCTGTTTAGTAAGCCCGCCGGTTTGGGCTCCGCCTCCTCCACTGCGGAGCCAGAGCTGCAGCTGCAGCAGGCAGCGCCTCACATCAGCACCCGTGAGCGCCGCGAGGTTTCTGGCATCGCCTGAATCCAGCCGCCTGTTCTCGGCCAGACTCACCAGCTGCAGGTAGCTGCCGACACTCCCCTTCAAAGGGAGGGGAAACGACGTTTGCAGAGCTCGCCGCTTGTGCACAAAAAAAAACAGTCAACTCACTTCTGATGGGGCTTTGAAGACGATTTCCTCCAAGCTGCTGTCAAACCTGTCCTTGAATAAAGGATCTACCAAAACATGAGTCTGCTGTTAGGAGATGTCAGGAGCTCCAGGTGAGGCGGCGAGGGCCGGCTTTACCGTTTGTGGTCAGAACTACGGGCCTCTTTGTGGTTTTCGTGAATGCTTTGATGGCTCCAAGGAAGCCGACGTCGTCCTCAAAGATGACGTCCACCTGCGGGAGCAGAAGAACCATAAAGACGGTGAAGGCAGAGGTCAGGTGACTGCGTGCAGAGCGGCGGCCCGTTACCTCTTCAAACAGAATCAGGGAGGTGGCCGCGCTTTTGCTCCGCGGCTCTGATTGGTCACGGCCGGCAAACGAGTGGCACAGGAGCTTCCGGTCTGGACTTCCAGACGGTGGCGTGCCGCCAAGGCGCGAGCCGTCAGCTTCACGCTTTACTTTGAAGAAGTGAGCCAGAGTGAGGGCGTCTGCTGGCGCTTTGTGGCGGCGGGAGCTCAGCTTCCTTCTTGCTGCTTTCTTTGAAGCCGAAGTGACGTTTTTGGGAAGGGAAGTTTTTCCTGTTTTCAAAGAAAGCTCATTAATTCCACTACGTGCAAAAAGCTCGTAATGAATGAATAAAAGAAGGTCTGAACATGATCCAACGTGCCCGCCTCAGATCTCTGAATGCTGCTGAAGACGACCGGTTTGAGCCGGTCTGCTCCCGAAATCTCCACCAGATGAGACTGAGTCGCCTCCTTCAGCTGGGACAGGAGGAGGCGGCCGCTGCGCTGGGAGGAGCAGTTCACCTCAAACACCTTTGAGTTTTTCCAATAAAGAAAAGAAAATAACTGTTATTTGGAGGAACTGAAAGAAAGAACATGAGCAGCAATAGAAAAATTATGAAAAATTCTGATTGTCTATTTTTATCTTTTATTATCTTTATTGTATGATTGTGTAGACCGGGCTTTAGCATAAACATTTAAAATAGCTTTTTGTTTAATCTCTCTAAATAAGAGAAAATATCAATAACAATGTATCTATTAACCATAAATATTGAAATTAACTTGAGTAAAAAAAAAAAGAGAAACTTTAAACAAACAAAATTTATAAAATGGGCATCAAGAAAGAAAATCTAACAAGTTAATAAAACACAAAAGACAAAATATAAAAACAATAGAAGTGTCAACAAATTTAGTATTTTATCATTCAATTCAAAATATTTAAGTCTCATTTTTCCGCCTTTTCCTTTACTGCTTTTAGTCTATTTTTACTTATGTTCGCTTTTTGGGCTGTAAAAAGTCAAAATATAGAAATTGTTGTTATAGACTCACAAAAAAGAAGAAATGTTTTTAAGCTATTTAAGTAAAAATTAAATAGAGAAAGAAGAAAGTTTGTGAAAGAAATAAAAGCAACAATGAAGGAAAAAATATCTGAAAAACAGAATAAAAATGAACGTAAATACTTACATATTTTATACATATATATTCACATTGATATTGTCATAAATGGGTCATTTTAATTTAGTCTAAATGAAGACTTACTTCAAGATTGTAGTAAAAAAAATAATTTACAGGACAACTTAAAGTATAGCATCTTTCCTTCCTAAAACCTAGTTTTACAGCCAAGTTTGACACATTTTTTGCTTTTATCTGTATTCTTATGTTATTATGGCACCTATTTATACTATATTACTCTCAACTGTTTGAACCTTTTTCTTTGTTGTTTTTTAAGTTTTGAGCTTCCTATGTTTGAGTGTGATGGCGCCATGTCAATGACCTGGAACTGAAAGTTGTGGAAGTGGCACCTTGAAGCCCAGCTCCTGGGAGCAGGCGTACACCGAGGCCGTCTTCCCGACACCCGGGGGTCCACTGATCAGCACCGTGTTCCACAGGAACTCCTCGTCTGGGTCCTCTGAGGCGGATTCCCCCTGGAAATCTCCACAGTCCCATGAATCTACAAAGACAGATGTGCAACTTTAAAAATAATGACAATACTAGAATTCTCCTCCCACACTAAAGACTCTTTAAAGCCCAGACTTTCATTGAATCACAGTTTGATATGTGGATAACAGGAGGGACAGTTTAAAATTGTGCATGTTACACCTTTGGACCGAATCGGGTGGAAGGTGAATGGTAGTGGATAATCACATCACAAGACTAACATGCAACATTTTAAGCTGCAACAGTAAAGACACTCAAATCCCGAAGCTTGACTGATGCCACAGGTTCAATGATAATTAGGAAAATGAGCCGACTGATGGAAATTCACCGTCATCTCGTCGTCTTTCTTCCATCTTTCTCCTCTCATCCTGATTGGCTCGTAGCTTCCATTTTTTCAACCAACTACAAAGTAAAAGCCTCAAATTAAAAGAAGGTTTCTCTCCTCTTGAATAGCTTTATAACCACGATGTTAAGGTGAAGTCTAGAACCTGTGCAGTTTAGCTACAGAGGCGGCATTTCCAATGACTTCACTTGAATGTTGAGGACTGTACTTGTCTGTCCAGAGAGTGTCCTCCACGCAGGAACCTGGACAACAGAAGACAGAGATTTGACCGAGGGTAAAATTCATTCAAAGTGGGTTAGGGGTCATAATGGGACACGCCTCACCTCCTTGGTGAAGCTCTGGTCCAGAGTGACACTGATGGTGGACTGCAGGCCTGCCACGTTGCTGCTTCAGCCTGCGAGTGCGGCTCAGGCTCAGCTTACTGCCTCTGGGCTTCTTCTGAGCGGAGAAGCTGTGGAGATCCGGATCCATGGCGGCCTCTGCAGAGACGCAGCACCTGGGGCGCTTCATCAACCTCCCAGACCCTTCGATTTCTTCCTTCCTCTTCTTTTTTGAGGGTGGAGATTTGTGCGAAGCGTGACCTGCTTCAGAAAATCATTTCAGACCATAATTTAAATAAATATATAGAAATGAAGCTCACCTTTACTCTTTTGCAGTCCATCACGGGCTTTCTTCTGCAAAGCACTGAAAACAGTGTGGACAGGAAATGATGGGTTTGAGGTCTGGATTTCGTCCAGACTGCCTTGCAGTTCTGAGTCTGGCAGCTGCTCTCCACAGGTGGACAAGCCCCGCCCATCCTTCCCAGTCAGGTGAGGGGAAACCGCCAGTGGATCATTTTTTTTCTGATTAGAAAACGCTGCTGCCCGCGCGCCCTCAGCGGTCTGATACGGCTGTCTCTCTGAACTAAGGTTACTTTTGTTGTTCTGTAAAGTCCGCACGAAGATTGGGAAGATTTTTCTTGGCGTCTTCCCCTCACTGGAGGAAAGTGTTCGATCCGTTTTCTGCGGCGTTATTTCTTCGTCTGAGCAGCTCGACTCTGATGATGGGATCAATATCGGCGGTTCCGCGATGTCTTTGCAAGAAAGTCGAGAGCTTTTAAACAGTTTGAACCCGTCCGTCATTCTCAAACTCTACAAACTCACGTCACATCCTCACTGTATTTTGTGTTTGGCGCTCGACAGAAAAGCAACAACGTCATACTGTGCGACGCCGGCTTAAACCCAAATACTTTCCATCATGTGACGACGTAAACGTATATTACCGTAAATAAAACTTAAACGTAGACAGATGCGAGTGTAAACATATACAACACCCCAAAAAAGGAAAGATTTGAGGACGCCATTATTAACTACTTAAAAAAAAAAAAAACTCCTTGATGACGCAATAAGACTGCGCCATGATATAATTCAGCCAAAGATCGTATGTGGAGAAAGATGGTCAATATATCAAACATTTAAAAAAATACTTTTTGACGGGTTATATTATTATTAAATTAAATTATTCGATTCGAAGGAATCGAATTTATACTTTAATTTATACATGTTTTCAGCAAACGGAAAACACTTTTTGAAATGTTTTTAAAAAAAGTTAATGTTAAATAAAATTAGTTTTAAATTGTCTAGATTAATAACAGTTTATTAATTAAGAACCTATAAAGCTCTCTGCAAATGTTAAAACTCAACAATAACCCAATAGTTTCGTTCATTCATTCATCTTCTAAGCCGTTGTGTCCCTTTCGGAGTCACGGGGCTGCTGGAGCCTATCCTGGCCACTTGTGAGTGAAGGCGGGGGACATCTTGGACAGATAGCCAGTCTGTCGCAGAGCCACAATCACAGACCCATGCACACCTAGCCTAGGGACAATTTAGAGGAACCTATGAAGCAAGTTTTTGGAGGATGGGAGGATCTTTGGAGGATGGGAGGAAGCCGGAGTCCCCGGAGAAAACCAACGCATGCACAGGGAGAACATACAAACTCCACACAGAAAGGTCCCCCGTTGGTGGTCTGGTTCAGGACCCCCAGCTGGGACTTGAACCAGGACACTTCTTGCTCTGAGGCCAGAGCGCCAACCATTGCACCACCGTGCATCGTTTTGTTTTTAAAAACAAGTTTTTTTATGAACCTTTCCCGTTCACTGCTTGCCGACCGTAGTCAGCAGCACAGGGGCGCCGCTTCAGGGACGAGCAGCTCGCCTGGTTCTGACCCGTTCCTAGTTCAGGCCTGCTCCCAAAAATACAACAGCTGGTCCATGGACGCCGTGGAGAGGTTCTGCTGTCTTTCTCCTGCTCTCTCGCACATCCCGATGGTGTTAAAGACGCCACGACAATCTTGGAACACAATACTTATTTTACTGAACCACAGAGAGCTGCGTGCGGCTCCGAAGCCCCAGGTTGCCAATGCCTGGTCCAACCCGATTGTGGATTCAACTCAAAATCTTCCAGTTTCAGGACGGACAGGACGCCACCAGGTCGCTACACGTCTTTCCTACTCAATGTGATGTAAAACCTAAAGAAAATCATGACTCATCAAAAGGAAATAAATGATTAAATGTCTGTTTCTGTGCAGAAATGCCATCTCCTCTGAGGTGAGACTAAGACAGAAGCATCAGTAATAAGGGCAAACGTATTTTATTTAAATATAAAATACCCTTTAGCCAGAGTGTTCAATTCACAAGTTATGACAAAAATGCTGAAGATGTCACTCTTGGCTGACAGTGAGAAGAAAAGAAAAAAATATCTTGGTAATTTTGGTTGTCCACAAATGAAATCTTCAACAACAAACATCGTTAATCACCAATTTATATGTGCACAACAAAAACAACTACAGTTTAATATGAACAAACAAACTTGTTATGGAATGGAAAAGGAAATACTCAAACTAAGAGATGGGTGAAAGTATTTGACTTTGGCTTAAACTGCACCTAAAAACAAAAACGAACAGAAACAGAGACGTTGCATTTGGACGAGCCAAGCACTGAACCACCTATTGCTTTAAGGGAAGATTTCTAGATTTAGAGGAGCTAAAGGTTTTATGTAATTACACGTTCACACATTTCTGTCAGCTAATGATTCACCTGTGATTTAAAAAAAAAAAAGACGTGAAAGGAAAAGTAAATACCTTTTGTGACCATATGAAGAACTAGCATACATCTCTTTAGGGTCAATCGTTGCTCTGCACGATGCAGAGTAGAATGTGTTGTTGGTTGCCAAAAAAAGGAAAAACTCCCCCAAACTTGATTTATTTAGATTTGAGTGGCTTGCAGTTGCAGGAATTCTAATCTGAATGAAAGGTTTTGCCCAGAATCCACTCTAAATGATAAGAAGGCTCATAATTAACTGATTCCTCTTGAGTCCTAAAGGAAATTCACTTTAGGCAGGATTAGACGTTCCTGTAAAGTACCTTCGTATTTTTTACACCAAAGAGACAAAAGTTGTTGCTCTGATGTAAAAAAAATATTCTCAATGTTTGCTCAAGATTTATTTAGTTATTCTTTTTTAACGGTAGTTTCAAAATACGGAGGGCAAGTGCCAAAATGACGAGCTAAAAAGATGCGCTTGCAACAATGCATGTGTGCACAAATAATCAACAGTGACAATGTTTGGAGTACAGTTTGAACTGCAGTCTTTACACGGATGTACATTATTCCAGCATACCGAAGGCAGCCGTCACTGATTCAGAGAACCAACTGGAGGCTTCAGTGGCTCCAGCAAAATGCACATGATGTAGGACCCACCTGCATCTCTCAGTCCTCATATCCTGATTGGAGAAGCTGTGGGCCAGTTACTCTAAAATAGTTCATATTTGGTTCAGTTTTTGAGTTTCAGAAACGTGTTTACCTTGAACACTGGTTTGCATCAGGTCCAACTCTTTCCCCGTCAACAGAAGGCTGCTAAATGTTTGTTACATTTGAAGTCAAACAGACGCTAATCACTCCATCCTGGTAGCTTTCATCAGTCTGTCAGCACACTTTTTGTCCTCTTTCCTTGTGTCCCCCCGCTGGAAGGGGCAGCACTGCCGTTGCAAGCCAGCGCCTGCTCCCTCAGCGCCTCCCCGTCCGGCAGCTCGTCCTGGATCTGCTGCAGGCGCGCCATCGCTCGGTCGATGGTGGCGGTGCTCACCAAGTTGAAGTCGTGCATGCTCACTAGGTGCAGGAGGAAATTGCGGCAGAGGTTGCGGCGGATGATGTGAGCGCCGCGATTTTCCACGAAGAGCATGATCGCCTGGTTCATCTGGTTGTCGGCTATAAAGCTAAAGAGAGACCAAAGCAGAGAAAGTTAGAACATCTAAAATGTAAAGCTTCTTGAGGCTGGAGTTAGAAACGAATGATTAAAACAACAAAACGTCGATATAAACTACTTGAAACCACACACTTGGTGTCCCACCTGCTAGAAAACAACAATCCTAAAAAACAAACCAGAAGGTCTGTTCCTTCATCACTTTTTTTGAAACGTACCCATGCTTCATCACATGGAGGTTCCACAGCTTCATCACCTCCTTTTCTCCTTCATTGACATCCGTAAACTCATCAAGTTGCTGCAAAACAAGAAAACATAAATAAATGTAAATGTTATTTAAAAAAGATGGGGATTCTGTTTTCACGACAACAGTTTTTTTTTAATTTAAAAGAGCCAATCTGATGAAAATTGTGTTTTTCACATGTTCTTGTAGTATTTTCCTGATGGAGAATATGTATAAAGAAAAGTAAGCTGGAAATTGCATTTCTGCGTATTTCTTTATTCAAATTGTCATGAATCAGGACCAGCTGAAAAAAAGATTGTATTATGTAGAAAAATATGGTGGGTGGCTTTTTTTAAATTTGGCTAAAAATGGCACAATTCTAGTTAAACAACCATTGGGAATGCTTTAACAATAGATCAAAAGATGATTGGAGTGGGACTTTAACCAAACTAGCTTGCATTATGGACATGCTGATAATAATCTGATGAATTTCATTTAGTCTTTTTAAATACCTAGTATACTTTTTTTCCTGATCTGGATATAGAAATTTCCATGCTGTGATTCTGATTATGTTTCCGTGTTCTGAGCAGCTTTGAGAGAATGAAAGCTGACCAAAATGATGTTTTTCTTTTGTCGGGGTAACCAGATAAGTACGTCATGTCAAACTTTGTTCAGAGGCATATTCTTCTTTACTGTATGTTCATTCAGAAATCCCCAGATTTTCTTTCTCCAGTTTCCAGAATCGCATATTTCGCCGGTTCTCACCATGGAGGTCTTTTCTCGGAGCCACTCTGGATCTCTCTCGTCCTCGCTGTCCACCTCCATCTCTTGGGGCCGCAGAGGCATGCAGCTGTCGCTGTGGAAGTACAGCCGGTTGTGTCCACTTACATAAGTCCTCTGCTGCTCCAACTCTCCATCCTCAGACTCCAAGAACTCTGACAGACTTGGTTTGGTCCTCTTGGGTCTTTAAAAAAAAAAAAGAAAAAAGCAAAGACAACTCATTGGTACAAAGCAAGAATGATGTAAAAACACACATGTGCTCCAATCTTTTCTTTTGACTGCATAACAGGGGCATGTGCCGATTACCTGGAAACCAGAATATGAGTGACAGCAGTTCTCTTCACCGGGCCGTTGCGGCTGAAAGCAAAGCCTGGCTGACTGTGAATGTCCTGAGGGTTGCCAACATACGAGCCATCGTAGCACTCGTTGATGGACACGTCTATCCGTGCACCTTTGGGGTGAGGCTGCAGGAAAAAGAATCAGCATTTGATATTAAAGGAAGAGTGCAGAGGAAATCCCAGGAATATGCAGGAGGAGATTCATGCAAACACCAACAAGCTGTACTGCAGTTTAGGGTAAAATGGTTTTAAGAAAACGTCTTTCTCTAAAAAATTGTTTTTGTGGTTTTTTTTGAAACAACCGTTTCAGTTTTCACACATTTTCTGGTCAGAACAAACTTTCCGTGGCACTATTTTTTAAAAGAGAGCATTTGTTCCCTTCAAATAAGCTCCGACACAAACTGAGTGTACTCTTACCACGTAGTTAAAGATGAAGCGGGAGTGGGAGAGCTTCAGGTGTTTGATCAGGCTGTAGAGTTTGCTGCAGTTCAGAGTGCACCAGGGACAGTGCAGGTCATCTCTCGCCTCGGTCTGCTGCCGCGTGTTGTTGTTGTACAGGAACTGAACGACAACGGAGCCCACAATTACTACAAAGTCAGTCAAATCCAAGTACAGCAGAAGCAAGGAGTCATCAATAACTTTTGAAGTCTAACCTTACAGCAACTAAATTACTAAAAACAGAAATTAAAGTTACGAAAGACCCATAAAAACCTCAATTTAGTCTTTAAATAAAAACTTATAATAGTGATGATGTGATGGTTAGCGTTCGTTTTGACACTTGCCGTCGACGGTGTTGTAGATGTACCTGATAAAATATCCGGATCTTCTGGCGGGGCTCGCATGGCACCAGCTCTTTCTTCATCTGAATGTCTGCGCTGACCGACTCCTTCAAGGCTGACGGGAACATTTCACAAATGTCAAAACGTTAGGAGATCAAATAGAAAATGAGAAAAGGTCACTTTTTCATGAAGAGTTAACTGAGGTTTTTGCCTAAGGCTTCTTTGTAGACTCATGAGATTTTAAGCAACAATGAAGGAACTAAAGTCCAGAATGTGATCAAAAGAAATCCTGTACGTTATAGATCTTTTGTCATGGCTTTGTCTGAACACAACAGCTTGTGCAGTGACAACACGAGAACAACATTTCAAACTTTCCTCATTTAAAATTTGCTTTTTACAGCGCATTGTGTCCTGCAACCATGTCAATCAATCTCCTCCATCCCGTATCTCCAGAAGATTACGTGTTTAGCTCGCCAAGTTTACATACATCTTCCTTTGAGAGCAGATCTTTGTTTTCTTTCTTAAAAACTGGACTTATTATTCTACGAAAGTTTGAACTTTAAGAGTCTAAACGAGAGAAAAGTGTGAAAATGTTCATATATAACGTGTGCAGTGAGGCCTTTCACCGCCTTAAAACATCTATGATCATTGTAAAAACTAAAGTTGTCTGTTTTCACAAATTGGTGTCATTTTTAGAACATAATACCTGCAACAAATCCTCATTGTTGTATCATCCGGATAGAAAGATTTCACATCACAGCCTATTTTTGTGTTTAGCTCCGGTTTTGAACGTACCCATGAGGGCGGCTCGGTGGTGGCTGGTCCTTGTCTCCATGGGGCTGGTGCTGCCTGAGTTGCGAGTGGCGAGCGGCTTGGCCACAGGAGCGGTGGACTTTCCACTGGAATCGGAAGTCCAACGCAGCGTGAACTGTAATGTGGGTCCCTGAGAAAAAGTCTCAAACGGTGGTACTCTCTGAAATGACAAAAATGGAAAAAGTTACTTCCCATGGAAAGCAGCTCAAGTCATTCATAATGTCAACGTCTGATGTGGCTCACCTTCCCATCAAGAATGGTTTCCCACGTGGCTCTCTTCTTGCTCACAGGACTGTCCTCCATGCCTTGCATTGAAACCTCATACTCGCCGTCAAGAAGCTGCAGTCTTCTAGAAACAATGAGCAAAGCCCTTAAAGGGGTGCTGGGAGGAGCCAGAGAAGGACTAAACAACGCCACAGATCCTCACCTGTTCTTATCAAAGACAGTCATCTGTGCTACATACGTCTCCATCGTTTCTCCTTCCTCCCTATGAGACGAACTTCTCTTCTTTCTACTGGGAGTCTCTGTAATATCTAAACACAACAACAAACAATCAATGTTTTCCATTCAGCAGACGAGCAAATTGCTTCTTTTGGACAGTGTAAGAGCATTTCTAAATATGAGGGTACCAATATTCTCATTAGTTTCTCCATAAACCAGACCGTTGGCTTCTCGTTTCCCTGTGCGCGACACCCTGAAGAGGAGCGAATAGGACTTCACCGTGTGGCTGTTGCTGGGCTCAAACTCATTGCTGGGGACCAATAAGGAAGGGCAGGAGCCAGGCTTGGTTTGGTTACTGTCAGGATTCAAAGGCACCTGCTTTTTACCTGTAGGCACTTGCTTTATAGGACAGCTGACATCCTGAAACATAGAAAACCCCGTTTAGAGATTCCAGCAAAAACAAATGACCTGCAGCTGAAGAGTGACCGGTGGAAGGATGTGGCGCTTTACCTTGCGTTTTTTATGGCAGACTTTGACAAGTAGCACCTCTAAAGACACAGAAGTTTGTTCATTTTCTGAATTCTGGGATGGCTTTTCTGAAGAACCAGAAGAAGAGTTTGTTATCAAGACTTGTGTCAGTGAAATACATGAAAAAAATGAAAAGTTTCATTGGGTGATTAAAACCTGAATTACTTTTATTTGTTACAAACATTTGACAGTAAAACTTCACTTTTAACACAAACGCGTAGACGACAATCAAAGCAGCCAACTGAATGGTGAATATTTCTGAATGATTCAAAACTTTAGAAAAAACAGATATTATATTGTATACATCCATAGTTACATCAATAAAAGCAAAACGTTTCATTTTCAGTGTGTTCAAACAAAACTTTCCATTTACCATTTACTTCTAATATGGTCCGATATGCTTCCATATCCTGTTTTAGCCCTTAGTAGTCTCTGACCTGAGCGTTGGCCAATCATATCAGCTGTTCACAATGATGTAGGAATTACACCGAACCCCCCCCCCCGTTAGAATAGTTTTCATCCACAATTTTATGTGAACGTTTCAAAAAAGTTATTAGCTTTAAAATTATTGGTTTAAAACAAAAATAAATTGAGTTCAAAATGCTTGGATAATTGCATATAGTTTAGTGGAGCTTCTCCTGGTTTTTACGGAGATTTTTCCACTTTGTTTGACCTTTATTTGTAAAATGTTAAGATTTTTATTTTTTCTCTAGACGTTTGATCTTTGCTATAAGACATTTTAAAAAAAAAGTTTGATCACATTTTTGTGATTTTTGCTGTAGAAAATTATGTATTTTCCGGAGCGTAAGTTACGTTTTTTTCATTGTTTTGAGTCTTTAAATTGTGGGAGTGGTCCCATGGAAGAGAATCTTATCGTTCTCCTCCTGAACATTATGATGTCTTTGTAGTTTGCATTAATACATTATTATTATTGTTTTTACCCCCCCCCCCATCTTCCTGGACTAATGCAGGACAGAAATTCATCAAACTGGGTCAGAGAGACACAAAAAACACCTAAAGACGCCGTCATTCAGACGCAGCTCCTGCAGTGTAGAAGGTAACGATCGCCGTAGGAAAAAAAAAAGGTTGAATGATCTCATGAACCCAGACATGGAGATGTGATTATCTCGTCAATCATGATGCTTTTGTAGAACTTTTTAAAATAAATAAACTTCATGTCTCAACATCCTCCATATCGTCTGTGTATTATAAACAAGATATACAGTCAAAGCCTCTATGAAGTGATGAGGATAAAATCTCAGATAGTAGTTTCTCTGCACAAAATGATTTAGTTTATGAACACATTTTTGGTCAAGCAATGAGCATTAAACGCGAATTTGACATGTGAATCTCGATGGTTGTGAACGCAACATTACACTGGACTTGGCGAATTTGTAAATGTTGGACTTTTCTCTTAAAATTGCGCCTTATAGTCCAGAAAATACAGGAAATTTTATGGACAGTTTCAGGTTCATTCTAGAATTATTGTGTAATATAAAGAAATATATCTGAAAAAAAATAAGCTGGGGTTGTACAAGATCAAAGGGTATCAAGAGAGCATCAACAAAAACAAAACAAAAAAAAACAGTTTTAAACATAACTTGTAAAATTGTAAATGCAGTAAAGAAATAATGTTCAAAAGGCCCCAGACTACTAAGGGTTTTAGATCTTCCATGTGTTATACGGCCCTAAAGTAACTACTGCTACTAAGTTCTGGCTCCATATTTTCAGCACTATGTTGGTGTGTCAACAACACTGATGTTGATTAACATTAAAAAAAACCCTTCACTCTCATCTAAGTTTAAAAACAGCAACACACAAAATATCCCCATCGGTTCTGTCAGTTACAATGTTCATTAGTGAAACAGAGTTTAAATATCGGACACATTTAAAAGTAAACATAACCCAGAACAAAATACAAAGCCCCAAACACTCACCATCCTTATGGAAGAACCCAGTAAAAGTTAGCTGCAGGTGTGAAGACAAACTAACAAAGCAAAGGCAGAAACAAACAGGCAAATGTTTAGAATTTTGCATTAAAAAGTCCAACATCTTTGGTGATTTGTTACCTTGGCGAATCCTGCTCCACTTTCATCCTCTCAACAGTCTGCAGCATATCATCCACTTTGAATGTTTTCCTAGGAAAATAGGACAATCCAAATTGAATGAGTCCTGCTTTAATATTAAGATTGCTGCTGCCAAATAACAAGACTTTCTTCTCATTCCAGTTCGAAATAACTAGTCTGCATACCTGCGGGTGTTTGTTCGGCCATTCCTGTGAGACATAAAAGTAAGCGTTCTGTGCAAAAATATAGGCTATAAGGTGGAGAGAGAAAAGGGAAAACAGTCAAAAATCGAACCATCAAAAAAAACAAAAAAAAAAACAACAGTTTTGTTGACTTACTGCAATCAAGTTCCTTGTGCGGAGAAATCTGTAAATCTGAGTTGGTTCTAAGAGAAAAACAAATTTAATTTGTTTTAGGCATTGACACAACTTTATTTAGAGCTTAAAAAGTTACATAAACTTTAAAAACTGCTTATGATGAGCTTCATAGTGATGGAGTACCATGAAAAAAATTGCATCTAATACTTTGAACACATGTATGTAAAAAAAAACAAAAAGATTTCTTGAAAGAAATTAGGACAAACCAAAACACAACTATGTATTATAATAAACATTTTTTTTAACAAATAGATCTGAATTTCTATTGCTTTATAACAATTATTTATGCTTAACCATACCAATCATTACCTATTTAGCCAACATGTCAACATAAATAAAAATATACAATACATTCATAGATAATGTAACATGAAGTTAAGGTATTTCAAGCTGATTTAAAGCTAACTGCGCTGGATAAAGTTGAACCAAAATGGGGGAAATGTCACATTCTCACTTTCAAAAGCCTGTAGGAAGAGCTCGTGGTCGGCCTGAATTTGCTCCATCTTCGGCTTCTTCAGGGAGCTCATCATTGTTGATGAGGCCGGGTACACCGCTCCGTTAGCTTTGCAGCTCGTCCCACTCATGATATAATCCGAGTTCTGTGTGTTTAAACCATACAACGTGTTTATTGTAGAAAGCCCATGAAATACACAAATCGTTAAAGTAGTGAGGCGTTGCTGTTAAACACATCCTCCTCGCATTAGCAAGTAAGCTACTGGCTAAGCTAACCGGAATGCTAATGTGTTGGCTTTAATAATAGGTTTCATTTAATAGTCAAACTGTCCCAAAACCTGTCTCTCATATTAAAAAAGACAACCCACCCTGGCTGATGGCATAAATAGTTTGCCTCGTTGCTCTAGAACAAGCCCGGGGAGGCTCAACAGAAGAAACCCATGAAGGAGGCGACGACTCGATAGCTAGTTAGCTTGCGGGGCTAGCATAGTTTACTTCTAAATAAGGGTTTGCTCTAGCAATCGACGTCACCCCCGCATTAAGCTATCACAAATATATTTTTAGTACGTCGACAACAAGTATTTTTCTTTTAAATCAAATTATTGATTAAAATAATATTAAGTTATCCTCGGGGTTTCGCCGATTTAGTTTCCTCCAATTTGTACTGAACAACAGAGCACCAGCAAGCTGTCAGCCAATAGCAGACGTCCTGAGATTATTCGGCAATATGATTGGCTGACAGGCTCAGGAAATCACGTAATGCCCGCTTCTACTTTCAGCGATTTTGCGGGAAATCAAGTGGATCTGCGTTTTTTATAAGCAACCCAGGATTTCAAACACAAGCAAAAACAACAACGATATTCTAAGCGCTCCTTTAAACGTCTACTTTTGTTTGATTACATTTTTATCTGGACATGTTGAGTGACAGCTTGATTTGATGAAAACAAGAAAAAATATATTAACTTGTGTTATAATAAAGTAAATAATATTAAAATGCACTTCATGTTTTTTATTCAAAAATGCTTGTGGTTATATTATGTATTTTTTTTTTAGATACGTTTCGATTTAATAACGTTTTAATAAACCACTTATTAAAAGCAAGGTTGTTTCAGTTTGGCACAGAGTCGAATTCATGTTTCAAGTCGGACCCATTACCGGTCGTAGCCGGAAGTTGCACCCATGTGTTCGACGGGTCCACCGTGAAGTCTCTTATGTGTAGACACGTATAATATAAACAATTTCCACGTTTAAATAGCAAGTTAGCGTTAGTTTGCTGAATTTTAGTTGGCAGGATGGCGGAGATTGTGCAGCAGCGGATCGAGGACCGGATCCCTGAGCTGGAGCAGTTAGAGAGAGTGGGACTGTTCACCAAAAAAGAAGTCAAGTAAGGGAAACATCCATCCACGATCATCATGTGTCCGATCTTTTTCACAGTAAAATCAACACGTGTGTCTGTTAAAATTGATGTCTTTACACAGCAAACTTTAATAATCAAACATTTTTACACGCATTTTTTCCCACTTGTTTAGATCTGTTGTAAAAAGAGCCACAGCTCTGGAATATAAGCTTCACAGGCTGATAGTGAACAAGGAGGATTTCATTGCATACATCCAGGTAGGTAGGCGAGTGGGTAAAAAAAAAAGAAGCTTTTAGCTCTAATTGATGTCAAGCTTCATATTTGTCTACATTTGCTTGTTTCTTTGTTCGTTTGCAGTACGAAATCAATGTTTTAGAGCTGATCAAGAAGAGGAGAGCAGTAAGTAGCCCGGAAACTGTAAAGACGTGTATTAATGTGTTGTAAACTAACTACTAACATTTGTATTTATTTGAGCACGGGATGCAAAAGTGATGATGAAATCTCTTCATTTTCATATTTCAGCACATACACTATAAGTTCAAACGAGAGGAGATCGAGTTCCCGATCATCCACCGAATACATGGCATCTTCAGAAGAGCGACAAAGAAGTGGAAGGTAATGAATGAACAAAGTTAAAGTTGCAATGCATTCATATGAAAGGCAATGTCTTTTTATCTTAATCTAATGTGTTAATTTCCCTTAAACCAACTAAACACAGTTATATATGTATTACAATTATCACATTTGTTATTATATAAGTTATTATATTTTGGTTGCATTGTGTTTATGGTCCAACTTTTCTTTAAAGCAGTTGACTAGATAAACTAATTAAAGATCCCGTTAAGGTCTCAGTTCTCCAGAAAAACGATTTTCCTGATGTTCCAATAGTTCTACATACATTTTTTAGGAAAATCTGCTAAAAAAAATTAGAAACCCTAGTTAAATATTTGTTGGTAATTATAATTTTCTTTAAATATTAGATTGGGATATTTCAGTTCAACATTTTCAGATCACATGCTTCCACAAAAGGGTCAAATTTAGGCTAAACTAAAACACGAGGGGGAAATAGTAATTTTCCCAAAATGTAGTTTATTTTATAGTTTAACTCTGTAGAGTAGATTGCATTAAAATTGCCAGATTAAATTTGTTGGAACAAAACACTACAAAAAAGGTAGAAAATAAATAAAAAGAAAAAAAAACATTTTTTGTGTGTTGATAATCGTTCCTCATCAGTAAATCTAGCAAATCTGTGTTTGCGGGTTGCTTTTCTGTGTTGTATTATAAACCCATTATTATTATAACTGCACAACTATTAGAAGCATTAGAACGTAAACACCAGTGTCTTTTTGTGTTTGCAGGATGATGTCCAGCTTTGGCTTTCCCATGTTGCCTTCTGTAAGAAATGGGTATGTAAAGCTGGAATCCCCTTCTTGCATGTAAAGAGGCATCAAAAGATGATTTCTGTGGCGTTTTTCCCTTCAGGCCACTAAAGGGCAGCTCAGCAGGGTGTTCTCAGCTATGCTTGCTATCCACCCTAACAAGCCAGGTACTGAAGTTCATCCATCAAAGCACAGATCTCCTAAGCCTTAGGATAGACCCAACCTAGACTTCCTGTTTCAGCGTTGTGGATCATGGCCGCAAAGAGCGAGCTGGAGGATCAAGATTCCTCTGAAAGCGCTCGACACCTCTTCCTGCGAGCGCTGCGCTTTCACCCAAACAACAAGAAAGTCTACCAAGAGGTAACGAGCGCTGTGGAGTCGACAACGCCTCTGTTTTTTCAACGCTGTTCCTCCACACCATTCGAGAGGTGTCAAATATGTGATGAGAGAGATTGGAGCAGAAGTTTCTGAGGGAAAATCTCTCGTTATTTCTCTCAGTATTTCCGGATGGAGCTGCTGCACGCTGAGAAACTGAGGAAGCAAAAGGCGGAGCTGGAGAAGGCGGAGATCGACTTGGTGGGTGATAAAACCAACACGTCAGCCTGCCGACGTGTGTTCGGTGCCTGACTGCTGCCTTTTTCACACCACCTAGGGTGAATATGAGTTTTCTCCTGAGATCCTGAGCGGCAGGCTGGCTGAAGTAGTGTACAAAGACGCCACTGGGAAAATTAAAGGTAAACATTTGTCATATTTTCATTAAAAATAAAAAAATTATTTTTGAAATGGTGGAGTTGAGTGATTAAAAATAGCTGTTTTGCAACATTAAAAAAATGAATTCCAGGGTTTATTTTATTTATTTAAGAGTAAGGATAGGTCCCTAAGCCCTTAGAGATGAAACTTCTCGTTTTCAAGTGGGTCCTCGGTATCGAACGCTTACAAGATTAGAAACAAACTAGAGAAAAAAGACGAAGAAACATGCAAATAAACCATACATTAAAAAAAAAAAACATGTAAGTTTGTTTAAAATGTTTACCCAGAATTCAGTTTTCAATCAGAGTTTTGTCTCCACAGAAGCGGAGTTTGTCATCTCATTATTGAACATAGCCGCCATCTTTGACTTCACCAAAGAACTCCAGGACTCCATCCTGCAAGAGTGGGTCAAACATCGCGCTGCTGGAGTCGTTTTTTTCTTTTTTTATTCTCCAAACGTCGCGTCACATGCATTTCCATCCTCTGTTTCCAGTTTACAGACCAACTACGCTGCAGACAGCCTAATGTGGGATTTCATGGCCAGGAGGGAGTTGGAGGCCCCGGGATTGGGGGAGGAGCCGCACAGCGCCAAAGCTCGGGCCTTGGACATCAACCGCAGAGAGGAGCGCTGCTGCCAGCTTTATGAGGAGGGCCTCAAGGTCATCAGCACAGGTAGGACTGCCTGACGGCATTTCTAAAAATCAGTTGTTGCAACCTGGTTGCTTAACTGCTGAGACGTCTTAGAAGAGAACCGAGAAAGGGAAAAGTAGACAAAAGTTTAAGTCTCTTTGGCTGTATTCCCTAGAACCCATGTGGAGCCGCTACCTGGACTTTTGCTTGGAAAGACTGAAGAGAAAGACCAACGTCCAAGAGCTGAAGGAAAAGGTGAAGAAGTGCAGCAGATGGACTGAAGTCTGGGTGGACTGAAGTGCGTCAGTCAGGCGTTAAAACATGTTTGTGTCACAGAGGCAGGAGAGGCTGCTGGGAGTTCTGCAGCGCGCCCATGATGCCTCACTGCTGATGGAGGATTATTACAAGAGCTGGGTAAGACGCAGAACAGCTGTACTTCTTCCACCAAAAGAAGGACATTTTCAACCTATCTACGATGAACTGCCGTGTTACCAAAACATAGATCACAAAGGAGGTGAAAAAAAACTATGAAGTTGTTTTGAAGCCATTGTGATGTTCTCCATACCACCAGCTGCAGATCCTGCTTTCCTCTGGAGATGCAGAGGGAGCAGCCAGTGTTGCCATGGCAGCCACAGAGCGCTACCGCCAATCGGTCACCACGTGGAGTTTGAGTCTGCAAACACTAGTGCAGCTGGGAAGTGGAGACCCGGCCAGGCTTTTCCAGGAGGCCCTCACACATGTTAATCCCAAGGTAAACACACATGTGCATGCACAGGTTGACTGTAAGCGATCAGCCTGCAGTCATACCGTGTTTCATACGTTCCTCACTCGGTGGACACTAAGGCTCCTGCAGGATAACTGCTCTTCTGGGAGGACGGAGGCCGCTGTGTATGTGGGCCACCTCTTTGGCCCAGTTTGTATCTCCACCGTCACACTCCGCTCCCTGTGTGTGAGCAGCGGTTCATTTCTGCCTGCCAGGCTTTGATGGCAGTGAGCAGAATAGCTGCTTGTTACTGGGTCGGGGGTTTCACAACCCCGAGAAGCCGCCGCATAAGGAGGATTACTGCTAATCATGCAGGACTTTCCCCTCAGTGGAACCGTGAGGAAACAGTTTGTGTCCAAGCTCATATTTCCAAAGGTACCCTGCCTCATCAACAATGATGAAGAATCGAAATGATTCAGTTTAGAGCAGAGAAAGATGACACCAGCTGAGAGAATGGATGTGATCAGACATAAAGAGCGGAAGTAGGTGGAGGTACTTCACTTGAATTGGAGGCTTTGGATGTTCCTAAGGCGATTTGTATTAAAGAGAGGCTTAAATGTTACAAAAATGAGGGGCTTTCTGACATTTTATTGCTTAAACAAATATCTTTCTACGTTGTTTTAGTCTTTGACAAAAGATGTCCTAAATCAGGATTAGTAAATTGATTTGATATCGATTGACTTTTTGAGTTGAATTAAAAAAATAAAAAATTCAGTTCAATTGTAAAACTGTTTTGGAAACTTTACATAAAACAAATGGGAATTCAAAAAACTGGAAATGCAAGAAAAATGCATCCATTTTTAAATTTTTTTTAACCTAAACTAGGGCTGCACGATATGAGGAAAACTTGCGATATGCGATATGAGTGATCAATATTGCGATAACGATATAATTTGCGGTAAATAAACAAATAGCAAAACAACCAAAAGCATCATTCCCATTTCACTGCAACAGTTTAAAATGTATACTCCAAATGACCCTCGGCGAGGTAGGATGCAAACATCTAACATAAAAGGGTCCATCCGATTGGTCAAATGCATAAATGGATTTAATTGATTTGTTAAATGTTTCAAGCTGCCATAAGATTGTTTTAGCATATTTAAGGTAACCATTTATTGCGATTTGTGATGACTTTTGCGATATGCATATTGCACAGCTTGATATCGCGATAACGATAAATTTGCGGTATATTGTGCAGGACTAACCTAAACCCAATTCTTCCCTCCCTTCTTCCTTTCTGTTGGTTTCTAAGAAAAACTACATTTCAAACTTCAGCTTAATGGCGACAAAATGGAACACTAGAAATAAATATAATATATATTGTTGAATGTACCTATTCTCCACTTTCTGCCTTTGATAAGTCATTTATAAATCACACAAGCATAGTTGTTGAAAAATGTTTTCAAATTAATACATTCACAATCAATATTCACTATAAAAAAATAGAATATTGAGTCATAAA
Organism: Oryzias latipes; assembly: GCF_053564925.1. Lineage (NCBI taxonomy): Eukaryota > Metazoa > Chordata > Actinopteri > Beloniformes > Adrianichthyidae > Oryzias > Oryzias latipes. The sequence goes on along the minus strand of NC_136237.1, from coordinate 33,774,872 downwards.
ATTCATGAATTGATCTTCTGTTTTAACGATTTTTTAAAGAAAATATTTAATATTCTTATAAAATTTTCTCTTTTTGCTCAGATTAAATCAAATTATGAAAAAATACTAAATTAAATTGGGTGTAGAATAGAAAATGGAAAAATAGGGTTATAGTCAAATAATGTTAGAAATCAGATTGATTGTAATCTCATGATTGATTCAGTAGTTTGTCGGGAACAGTCAGACCCAACTAGAAGTTGTTCATCCTTTGTCTGCCGTAGTTATTGTTCACCCGGTTTTGTCTGCACTGCCAGGAAAGCCTGCCTCTGTGGCGGCTGCAGCTGCAGTGGAGCACCGCCAACCAGACTCCAGAAGACACTGAAGCCATCTTCAAGGTAGCGTCCAAATCATTTATCATTATGGTACATTTCAAAAATAGATGTCCTCCTGGTTGCAATGCCGAACTAAAGTCACAAGGTGTCGGTCATGAGCAGAACCATCAAAAGTCAAGCAGGTAAAATGTGTTTCTGTGAAGTTCGCTTATTCGGATGATGTCACCAAAGCGCTGCTTAATGACAGAACGAAGAGGGTAGAACAACAGGATGGATGAAGCTTTGTCAGCGTCATGCTTTGGCCGTTGTGATTAAAAGTTTGTGCTTTTGTTCATTTCCAGAGAGGTCTGCAGTCTGCAGTCCCCACTGTCGCCATGGAGATGAAAGACAGCTATCTCAATTGGTCCTACTCCACTGGAGGCTACAAGAAAGCCAGGAAGACATTTAAGAGGTAGTGCTTCATCCACATGCTGTCGAAACCATAAATGTTTGGACAGAGACGCATTCTTTCTAATTTTGTTTCTGTACATTACCACAGTGAATTTTAAATAAAACAACTCAGATGCCATTGAAGGGCGGACTTTCAGCTTTTATTCCATGGGTGGAACAAAAAGATTGCATGAAAATGTGAAAAACTAAAGCATTTTTTAAACACAATCCCTTCATTTCATTGGCTCATAAGTAATTGGACAAATGAAATAACTGAAAACCAAATGGTCATTACTAATATTTGGTTGAAAACCCTTTGTTGGCAATGACAGCCTGAAGTCTTGAACTCTCGGACATCACCAGATGCTGGGTTTTCTCCTTCTGCATGCTCTGCCAGGCCTTTACTGCAGCGGCTTTCAGTTGCTGTTTGTTTGTGGGCCTTTCTGTCTGAAGTTTAGTCTTTAACAAGTGAAATTCTGCTCAATTGGGTTACCGTGTTTTACTGATGATGTAGTGTGCTTTGGATCATGAGCTTCTCCACGCCTTCTCCATACTTTTCTCTTGCCATCATTCTGGTAGAGGTTGATTTTGGTTTCATCTGTCCATAGAATGTTTTTCCAGAACTGTGCTGGCTTTTTGAGATGCTTTTTAGCAAAGTCCAATCTAGCCTTCCTATTCTTGAGGCTTATGAGTGGCTTGCATCTTGCAGTGTACCCTCTCCTTCTACTTCCATGCAGTCTTCTTTTCATGGTAGACTTGGATATTGATACGCCTACCTCCTGGAGAGTATTGTTCACTTGGTTGGCTGTTGTGAACGGGTTCCTCTTCACCATGGAAATGATTCTGCGATCATCCACCACTGTTGTCTTCCATGGACGTCCAGGTCTTTTTGCGTTGCTGAGTTCACCAATGCTTTTTCTTTCTCAGGATGTACCACACTGTTGATTTTGCCACTCCTAATACTGTAGCAATTTTTGGCATGGTTTTTTCTGTTTTCTCAGCTTAATGATGGCTCCTTTCACCTGCATAAAGAGCTTCTTTGACCTCATGTTGTCTGTTCACAGCAAAATCTTCAAAATGCAAGCACGAGTCCTCTAATCAACTCCAGGCCTTTTATCTGCTTCACTCATAATGACAAAACTAGGGAATTGCCCACACCTGCCCATGCAATAGCATGGAAGTCAATTGTCCAATTACTTACGAGCCCATGAAATGAAGGGATTGTGTTTAAAAATGCTTTAGTGTTTCACATTTTTATGCAATTTTTATGCAAAAATGTGTTTAATCTGTTTTTTGTGCAGTTCTCTTGGCAAGTGATTAAAACAAGTACACATAATCTGCAAATATAGTTGTTATGGCACAAAAATAAAATCTTCTAACTTTCCGTTAACTTTGTCCTTTTCCCTGAAGCTTGCAAGAAAACCGGCCCTTGTCCAAGTCCTTCTTCACCAGAATGGTTGAGATCGAGAAAGAACAAGTGAGTTCATCAAAAGCTCTGAAGTAAAAATCTGTGATCTGGCCACAGAGCAGATTTTTCTGTAAACCTTGAAGGTGGTGTGTAGTTTTACTGCTGAGATGAGAGGATCCACATTGTTTTTCCAGGAGGCTCCTAAAATGAACCATCTGAGGGAGTACTACGAGAGAGCACTGCAGGAGTTCGGCACCTCGGATGACGGTAAATGGAACTGAGTTTCAGAACTAAAATGCTGACTGCAAAGTTGACTCTTTATTCATTATACCATGGTCCGGGTGAATACTCGATTTCTGATTGGCTGTAAGTGACCACGGTATAAGTGGGTTAATGGCCTTCGAAGTAAGCATTATCACTTTTTAACGCACCTCGTGGAAGCAATCAGGCTTCCACGGCGTGCGTTAAAAAGTGATAATGCACACTTTGTCGGCATTAACCCTTACTTAACTTGTGAATTAATAAATCGAATGTAGCTTGAAGTTCACGTATAATACTAATCTGCCCGTAAGAAAAGCCCCAAAAAAAACCAACAAAAATGAATATCCGAACCCCAACATTCTCTACTTTTGTCACCTTAAAGATCTGTGGCTGCAGTACATCCAGGAGGAGCTGAGCACCCTCGGCCAGCCGGAGAACTGCGGGAAGATCCATTGGAGAGCCATGAAGTTCCTGGAGGGCGAAAGTGTGGAGAGATTTGTTTCCAAATACACTCTGCTTCAGACTGGACACTCATGAGGGAACCTGCGGCCTCTGGCTGGTGCAGAGCGCCCGGTGTTACTGAAATGTGTGAAACGACCACGTAACACGATGGAGGCGCGAGAGGAGGTTACACGCCAGCAGCGAGGAAGGCCGCCAGCCGCTCCCCTGCTGTTTAGGTTCACAGCTTAAAAAGTCTCCCACCACAGGAGGCTGTGATGACACGACTCAGTCTGGAAATGAGAATTAAGAGAAACATCACTCACTTAATTAAAAAAAACTGTCAAGTGGAATAAATGACAGCCTTTCTGCACCATGAAAACATTTATATTTAGACAAATAGCAAAGAATCCTGAGTTTCTCTCTCCAAAGATTTCCTTAATTTCTGCAAATATGGACTTTAGTGGCTGACTAAACTGCAAAACGACTCATCACATATGTAAACAATCTGGTCGATTCACATATTTCCAAAATGGCAAATAAAATGGAAGACGAGAAAAACAAAGGATTCACTCTACCTGATTTTTTTTTTTTGGATAACATCTGTCATCATTTCAAACGGAATCCGTTGATGTTTGTTGAAGTTTGCTCCTCGTCTGTCAGATTCTGAGCAGCAGTCATCCTAACGGATCCATCAGGCTTCCAGATAACAGTCAGTCAAGGTTCTGGTTCCAGGAGCGTTTTCCAGTTCATCCAACCCGTTTCCCAGCTTTTGTCATGGATTTTCCTTCATTTTTCAAGACTTTTCGGCTGTAAACTGATAACCAAGGTTCTGATTTCTTAGTTCCAGCTTATTGAATTCCACATTTGTTGTTTTGAGCGTCCAAACGTTGTTAACATTATCACATTAAAGCAGTCTTTTCATCTGATGAGGTTTTCTCCGTCTCTGCTTCCCTCTCTTTGATACAGCTCGCATCTTTAGCCAGAAGGACCAAAATGTATCCACAAACAAAAAGACTTGGTCACATTTGAGGTTTTTTTTGCTGAACTTCTTTAATGTTGTCACAGGACAAATATGAAGCAGAAGCACTGAGATTTCATAAGGACACTTCAAGTCAGTGCTTTTCTGTATGCTTTTTACAGCAGCTTCATGTACAAACAGTACTAACACAGAAACATTAGTGAAATGAGGTTACAAAGTTCTAGAAAGAGCACATCAACCTGTAAAAATGAATTACAAGGGATTATTGGATGTTTTTTCATCCGACCAAAAAGAAAAAAATAAATCGGATCACTCATTGATCTACAATCAGTTTGATCAGCTGCTAGAACTTCAGTTCCCGAGTTAATTTTAAAAAGTGCTTATGAACATTTTTTTATTTTTATGACAAACATTGAAATTAGTTTGACCTTTATATGAATGTATAGTTGTGAAACTGGAAAAAATGTGCACTTCCTGCAAGAACATGAAACAAAATGAAGATGTGTTAAGGCAGAGAGAGTAAAAACAAATGTTTTTTTTTTTTTTACAAGTCCCTTTAGGAAGTGAGCCAAGCTGAAGGTTGTTTTTTTTTTTGTCTTTCTTCTCTGGGAGTTGAGTTCATGGGAGCACATGATGCTAGCAGCTTTTCTGCTTTGCTGAAGTGATGAGTGAAAAAGCCTGGGCTGTTTTTTGGAGCATATCCTGCTTTCATCTGAACCTTCAGACCAGAGACAATATTTAAATATTCTGAAAGACTCAAATCACAACAAATATATATAATGCTCTAAAATCTTCTTTGAATTTTGGATTTTTTTTAGGACCTAATATCTAAAAAGGGAACCATTAATCATTTCGGTATGCCAGCAAATAAAATAAAACCACTTAATCCAAACGTAGAAACGGTAGAAGAATTAACCACGCCCACATTCTTCATATAGTCATGCCATACATATTACTTCGTTTAGCTTGAACCAGGGATTCTCGTACTAAATGTACCCACTTTAGCAAGATCGCTATGCAAACGACTAAAATCTACGATGTTTAATTTAAACATTTTTTCCCAAGTAGCTTTCCAATGATACGTGAGGAGTTGGGAAGCAATGGATTTAAAACCCGAGGGAGAGTTTGCATTTGTAGATGGCACTAAAGTTGTTTTTTTTTTAATTCAAGATGGCAGCCTCTTCCTGAGGTCAATGATACTTCAGTTGTGATTGTGGACTGAGCTGGGGTCAAATTTTGTAAAGATCGCTGTCAAAAAATGTTCACTTTCCATATTGTTAGAAAATGTTTGCTACAAAATGGCCACCATAACTTTAAGATATTGCCGAAACTCCTGTTTTGGTTTTGTTAGTGGATTTTGACTTTTTTTTTTTCTAGCTCCGCAAGAGATTTAGGCCCCAGTCGTTTTTTTTTTTTGTCCTTTTTGACGACTTCAGTTTTTTGAAGATTTTGATGATTTTCTGTGATGCCATCTTTTTTTTTTTTTTTTTGGGGGGGGGGGGGGGGGGGTGTCTTTCACAATGTCTAAAATGTATTCTCATTGGTCACAAGGTGTCTGCGAATTTTGATGAGTCTTTGAGTATGTGGCAGGAGCAAAATTGTCACGTCTAAGTGCAATAAAAGAGAAGAGTTGTGAAAACAATCTGGTCCTTTCAGTCCAGAGCTGCTGCAGGACATGATCATAACCATACGACTACTTTCTTTAGGCATGAGTGGACCGTTTTTGTGTTTGTAAAATCAGCGTTGGCACTGCAAAGCAGTTCAAACTGTTGAAACAGTCTTGATCCCATTTTTGTTTCTACAATCGCACTTGGAAACAGGACAGTGTCCCGTGACTGTTTTTTTGTATCAACTCGTCCATCTTTGCTTTACCAAATTCACATCTGGTGACTCCGGTCATCCGATCTCCAATATCAACAGGAGTCCACCCTTTCAGAGCTTCTTGAAGAGGATGTAGGTGAAGAGCGCCAGCACGCCGGCGGACAGCAGTCCTATCAGGAACTGGTGGACGGTGATGACGTTCTCCAGTGTGTGGATGCGCTCCTCCATGGCGTTGGTGTGGATGTAGTCGTAGATGGAGGCCCCGATGCTCCACACCGCCCACACGGCGTCCACCACCGCCTTCACGGTGGGAGAGACCATTGAGAGGGCCGCCTGGAGCCGATTGGCTGCCACATCCGCCGCACTGCAGAAAGTCAAGAGGGCGACACGTTCTAGAGAAAAGAACACGGCAGATGACTCAGACGTCTCTTTCTGTGATTAAGCATTTGAGCAAATCATAATTTTCTTTTTTTGGTGCTGGATTTGTATGTTTAATGATTGTGTCTTTTTATTTTTTTAATGAAGTTTAAAATGAAACTACAAATCGGGATTCTGGGAAGCAGGCTTGATATTATCTTTATGACAAAGATAAATGTCATGAAAAACCTTCAGTTTAAATAGGCAAGAATCTATTTGTTAAATGAATTGTTGTGACAAATAGACATAAAAATCATTAACTGGAGAAAAAAAAAATCATAAAAATACGCATTTGACACCTCAATCCTGCCTTCTTTGGCGCAAACCAATCAATACGTCTTTAAGGAAGCGCCTACAGACTCCTCTAGCATTACAGCTGCCCATCTTCAGGATCGTTCTCTTCACTCTGCTTTACGTCATGTCTGTGCCGGACCGCAGGCGTGAGCAGCACAAAGCTGCAACACCAGTTAAAGAAGAGGCATTTCATTTGGATATGAAGACAATCAACGACAAACGTGTGACGTGTGGAGCCGGATGAGACACAAACCTACCGAGGCGAGCTGGGAGAATTGGATTAACCTTTTGAAGAAAGGGCAAGCGTCTCGTCGAAGACGTCAAAACACGTAAAATATCAATAAAATGGACGCAACAGGAATGTTAAAGACACGGACATGAAGGATTTCTTTCGACCTGAACACAAATAAAAGATTAAATACCAAAAGCTTTCCATATTATATGTGGCAGATTATAGCTTTAACAGCAGTATTTTATCTAACTACATTTTATGTTTGAATACAGAGTAAAATGCTAAAACTAAAAAAATCCAAGTAATAATGGATTGTAAACACTTTCAGCATCTGGAAAAGAGCAGAAAAATCCAATCCATTATTATCACTATAATATTTATAAGAAGAATAAGAATAATAAGTCTTTGTGTAGCTCACATATGTTACAGGTGATGACCAGTTTTCTACAGGAATTTGATATGTTTTCTGACAGACTGGAGCAGCTTATAGGAAGAACTTAATTCACAACCAAAAACAACTTTTGTACATCCATCTGGAATAAAACTGTGGAATAGTAAAAGTGAAAAATTGCAGAAAAACAGAGGTGTGACATAAAAAAAAGATGAAGGGAAATCCTTCTACAGATAGTGTTCTGCAATTATTTAGTTAACATTAAATTAAAGTTTGTGATACAAATGCAGTTATTTACTAAGTAAATTAGAAAAATTAAACAAATTGTATGTATATTTGCCTCATTCGTGTATTTCAGTTTTAGCTTACAGCCCCTCACAACCTCAACCTAACATTACCGGTGCAACAAAAAATGCAAACAATATTTGAGCTTAATATTTGAATATATGTCCTCCATTATCAGGAAAATGCTACAATAACATGTTAAAAACACCAAAAACAGGATTTTCATTGGAATCTTTCTTTAAAATGTATATAGATTGTTTAAAGGAATCATTATAATGCAAATTACATGGCTTGTTTTATGTAAAATAAATGATACATGTTAAAGGTTCACTGTCAAAATTAGGTACATAGATCAATTAGAATGTTTATAGAAAAGGTTGTTCTGGTAAAAGGACTAAGGTTTACAATAAATGTGTAAAAATATTTCTAGTAGAAAAGTTACGTATCTGTTGAGTTTTGTGGGGTAAATAGGTTTCCTAAATCTTATTTTGAAATACCTTTTTTCCTACTTGTGTCTATTGATTTTTTCCACATCAATACCCTCATTTTGTCAGAATATTTTCACCTAGAAAACATCCACAATCTTGGCGTATCTCTTATCACGTCCACATGTTGTTTTTCTCCACAGTTACTACATGAATCAATTACTGTTACTTTCTTCTTAGTGGTTGACCAAGAAAAACTCCATACATTTTGTTTAAATCCAATTTAAAAATCTAATTTTTATGTTGTTTTTGTATCTTCTGTATAGTATCCTTGAGTGATTTTAAATGGCATTTTTTGAACAAATGTAAGATGCTTTTTTCACTTTATTATTTTTCCTCAAAATTTTCCAAATAATAAACTTTTTACAGTAAATAAAATATATGTCAGTAATTAAAATAAAACATATTTAATTTATATATGAATATAACTGACATTTATAAGTTAAATTTGCCAAAATTAAAACATTTCTGGGGGTTTTTCAGTCTAGTAGTTTGTGAACTACATTTTCCTGACCGCGTGTTGACGTCATCTCAGATTGAATCAACTGCAGCTGATCGGCGTCCTCGCGCCCTGCCGCGGAAACGACTGCAAACTTTCAAGTCTAAAGGTCCCCGTGAAAGCTGGCTTTTTATTCCCACTGGGAATGGTGAATCGAGTGGAACACGGATTTGAGCGGAGGACTTTAAACGGGAATGACGAAGCCGGTGAGCAACGAAGCCCAAACTCACCGACAGGCGTCCGCTGGTACCGCGCTGCTGCGGAGGAAGACGAACATCCGCCCTATCGGTACCGGAGGGGCGCACGTGCCTGCTTATGGAAAGGCGGCCTGCTCCTGTCAGACTCCGAGTCGGACATTTCTGTTTAGTGTGATTGGAAGATGAGGAGGAGCCCTGCTTCCGGTCAAACCTTTCAAAATAAAGCTATTATACTTTCAAGGCCTTTTTTTTCTTCTTTTTAGACATTCCTGCAATTATAAGTACTACAAATACCCGATTGCGACAAGTAAATATTTAAAAGTAATTATAACGTTTTATTAAAATGGGAATAGTGTAAATAGGTGACTAAAATTAACCAGTAGCTAATTTTATGGTCCAAATTCTTTTTTTTTTTTTTTCTCAACTTGTCCTGTCCAACAGCTAGGCAAACAGATGAGAGCTGAGGGCCTCTTGTGTTGGACATATTTTATTTTAACAAGAGGGGTTATTCATCTTCAGACAAACCAAAGGTATGTCTGAATAAACCCCTTTTGTAATTGAGGCCAAACTTTATTAATTTCAATCATGTTTGAAAATCTTTGGTGTTGGACCGGACGGAAAAGGAAAGAGGGGAAGAAGAGAGAGGGACGTTAGAGAGAGGGGGGGGGTAGGAGGGTGATAATAGGAGGGGAAGGGGGGTAAGACCATGAAGCAGCATAGAGCAGACAGGTTTACTGGTTGTTTATCGTTACGGTACGGTTCAAATGTAGTACAAAAAGGGCGGGGCCTGTTCACACACACTCAAATATTATCAACACACCTGCTAGCCGCAAAAATGTCCACATGTCAACATGCACACAAAACAGATAGTGTTCACGAACGCATACCTATGCCTTTAAACCAACTAGTGTGAAATCTTTCATTCATTCAATCATGCAAACTATTAGTGCAAAGGTGAGCTAACACCTGTGCTCAGGTGAGTGTTTATGTTCTTCTAAAATGGATGGTGGAATGTGAAAAGAAGGAGGAGGAGCGCCCAGCCACCCCCACCCCAAGACCCCCGCCGCAGCAGCAGCGGCAGCCGGAATTCCCCCAACGCCACACGGGAACAGGCAGGGAACAACCGCCCCCCGGGCGACCAAGACCGCCACCCAGGCCAGGGCCAGCAGGACCGCCGCGAGGCCCCCAGAGCCAGAGAGCAGGGAGGCGCAGAGGGAAAGAGAGCGCCGCCCCAGCCCAGCCAGGAAAGCAGCCCCCCGCCGCGCCGGAAGAGCCCAACGCAGGGCCCCACCGGAGAGGGACGCCCACAGCCCCAGACGAGCACCCCACCACCACCCAGGAGTTCCGGGCATCCCCCCGCCCCGACCCCAGGTACGAGCCAGGACCCCCCAAGGGAGACCCGCTCCGCACTCCAGGCAGCCACCCACCCGGCCCACGGTTGGTCCAGGTAGGAGCAATGCAGGGGCCCGCCGCCCCCGCCCAGGAGGGGGGAACCCCGGGGAAAAAAGGGTGGCCCACAAGGGATGTTATAAATATGGCCCGACCAGGCTGTTGGAAGTTTGGCGGGGCCCAGCGCCCAGGGGCAAGGACCAGGACCCACCCCCCAGGGACACGAACACCCCCGGCTCAGGTGTAATATGAACCCCCCCACCGCGCGGAGAGAGCACCGCCGGGCCCAGGGAGCCGGCACCCAAGGGACACGGCCGCCATCGCCAAGGGGCCCGCACCCCCCACCAGGGAAGGGGTAGGGGACAGATGGACCCAGGTCCCACCTTCCTTGTAAAATGTGTGTGCGTGTATGGGTGTTTGAGAGGGTGTTTGTGTGCATGTGTGTGTGTTTATGTTTGAATGTATATATTGAAGGGGGAGGGGTGTGTGTACTAAGGGGGGTGCAGTTAAAATTGGCGAGTAGGGTACTAAGGGGACATCTCCTGATTACTCACAGTGATGTCCCCTCACCCTCCACACCAAGGGGCCCTAAATGTCTAAGGTGCGGTTAAAATTGGCGGGTAGGGTGCCAGGAGGACATCTGCTGCTTGCTTGCAGTGATGTCCAAGCACCCCCCCTACCAAGGACCCTACATGTCTAAGGTGCAAATAAAACCGAAAGAGGGGGGGCCCACTCCATACGGCAACCATAGGAGGGGGGCCACTCCCAAGTAGCCCCCCCCCAAGGCGCATCGCAGGCTAGACCCCCCACCCCCTCACCCTAATATGAGGTTATATAAGGAAGGGGGTAAGTTGGGGACAGCTGGTAGACTGTCCCCCGGTGGTCAAACAGCCGTCCCCCAGCCCACCCCCAGCAAAGGGGCCAGGGCCACCCAGCCCAGGGACCCACCCCCGGAGGCGCCGACACCCCAGGCCCGGCACCACCCACCCCACACAGAGAGAGAGGAGCCAGAAAGCGTCGCCCCCCCCCGGAGCAAGCCCAGGCCCCCACCCCCAGACGCCGGCCCTAGAAGAGCTCTGGTCAGGCCTCGACGGGACCGAGGAGGCCAACCGGCTGAGGCAACCACTGATTGCCTCAGCGGAGACCCCGACCCGCTAGCCCCCCCCGACCCGTACTAATAATGGGCCCCCCTTCCCCCCCAGAACGCCCCCCCACAGGACAGGGCCGAAAAGCCCCCCACCCCACCCCACCCCAGACCCCGCAGCCGAAGCGGGTGACACCCAGAGCGACCGGGGGCCCCGAGAGGGTTGTCCCGTCCCGTCCCAGAGCCAGGGAAGGGCCGATCCCAGCCCCAGGTGCAGATGGGCAGCCCATCCGGCGCCGCTGGGCCCCCCCCACCCGAGCAGGGCCCCCCGCCAACCCCCCCCAGCACAGGCAAAGGGACCACCCCCCCAAGCCAAGCCAGACCACCACCCCACCCCCCCACCACGCACCCCCACACCCAAGCCCAGAGGACCACGCAGCGCCCCAGCCCGCCCCACCCAGGCACCGGACCCGACCCCCCGACCAACGGAGCCCCCCACCGCCCCGCCAGGCACCGGAAGCCCCGACCCCCACCCCAAACCACGGCAGAAGGGCAAGGAGCAGCGACGACCAAGCCCTCCACCCCCTAAGTCAGGGGTCGGGAACCTTTTTGGCCAAGAGAGCCATAAACGCCACATATTTTGAAATGTAATTTCGAAAGAGCCATACAATAATGTAGTGTCCCTTTCCCACACTGAGGCACGGAGACTTAACCTCTTTTAAGGTTCTTTATTCTGGTTACTGCAGACCGCAACAAACGCCGTTCAATTAATTCAGCAACTCCTGAATCTCTCCCGCCGAGACGAGACGAGAGCGCGTCTCCCAACTTTATATTCCCCTGCTCCCGCTGCAGCCCTCCCCTTTCCCTTATTCGGCCCATAGCTGAACCCCATTGGTCCAAACTACCTAACAACAGGCTGAGCGACAGAACTGAGAGCCAATCAGCTCTCTGCTTGATGCGGTCAATGAACTCCAGAACTTTTAACGCGGCCCAACAGCCATCCAACTCAGTCCGCGACAATATGTTTAAAACTAAATATACAAGTGAATGTGTGCATTTGATGTAATTTCAACCTTTTTAAAGTACAATAAGTCTGTGGATTCTTTTTAATACCATTGTTATGCTGTTTCTAATAAATGATGAGTATTTCTCGTGGTAGTTTTGCTGATGGTCTAGTCTGGTTTACGTGGTGAGTTTCTGCTTCGTGCAGGCGTTAAGACTTTAAACGTGATCTTAGGTTGGTATGAATGTTTTGTAGATGTGAGACAGACTGCTCACATGCGGACCTGGAGCCAAACACACACTCACACGCTGCAGTGAGTGACAGGCAGTGGGTTTTACCTATTTACAATCCCTGCGCGATTCACCTGCTGCCTGTCCCCACAACACCTCAGCCCCACCCTCTGCTTTCTCCCTCACACATCCCGTCCCCGCAACTGCGCGCTCTTTCTCAGAGACGGGAGCGCGCAGTTTTAGGCACGGCAATTCACAGGTTTCCGGGTGGTACAAACTCTGTGAATTAATAGACAATTTTAAACTTATACTAGTGCTGGCGCAGATTTGTCTCTCTAAGCACCGCTACTACTGCGCGCCTCTGCCATCGCATCGCGCACGAGAAGGACTGGTCTAATGAAGAAAAAAAATTTGAATTAAAGATTTGTCTGCGAGCCACATGTGACCATCAAAAGAGCCATATATGGCTCGCGAGCCTTAGGTTCCCGACCCCTGCCCTAAGTCATGGAGTCAACCACAGGAGACCAGAGAGACTGAATTCTTTCAAAGTTACTTGAGCTTTGGGCTGACATTTTTTCCAAGCTGATATGATCAAACAGCAGATTTCTGTGTTGACTTATGTTTATATTTTTCTTGTTTTTCCAATTTATTAAAATAGTTTTTTTGGCAATACAAAGAGTTATGAAAATGATAGATGCTAATCCTTCTTCTATATCGATGGCACTCATGTCACCAAGCACACAAAGTGACGGTGAGGCAGTGATTGAAACCTTAAGCCAGACTGATAAATCGGCACATACCTGCTGCCAGAGAGCCTGGACAGGAGTGCAGAACCACAGTGCGTGCATGTAGCTGTCGGGTAGATTATTATCACAGTGCTCGCAAATGTCTGAGTTACTGAGACCCATCTTGAACATCCTCTGTCCAGTGTAGTAAATTCTGTGAAGAGTTTTGAGATGGATTAGCTGCAGATTTGGACTTTTTGTCAGTTTAAAGGTGTTTAGACAAAGTTCTGACCAGAAGCTTTCATCTGTGCTGATGCTCAAATCTGCATCCCATTTTTTTGTTGGAAGGGCAATATTGTTATCTAAATTACATAAAAGTTTGTATATTTTGGAGAGAGTTCTATTCATTGAAAAATTAATCAGAGTGGTAACTACATCTGGTAGCTTTAAATCGTCGTCTTTAATTTTATACTTTTTAGTAATACTTGATTTAAGTTGCTGATATTCCAAGAAGTTATTTATTCCTTGTTTGTCTTGAAGTTCCTGGGGGGTTATGAATCTTCTATCAATAATTACGTGCTCTAGTTGTTTTATGCCCCCTGCTTGCCAAGCTGGGAAGTGAATCATTTTTTTGTTAATAAGGATGTCCGGGTTGTTCCAGATGGGTGTCATTTTGCACGGTTGAATTGATGATTTTGATATTTTGAGAAATTCCCACCAGGCTGTTAAGGTGGCATTTATATTAACGCTTTTGAAACAATCCTGTTTTTTAACTGTTTGGCTAATAAATGGTAGCTGTGACAGGTTGATCTTTCCACATAACACCTGTTCCAAGTCTAACCATGAGTTGGTTTCTGGATTATTTTTTAACCATTTTAAGATATATTGTAATCTATTTGCAAGAAAGTATTTGTGGAAATTAGGTAGTTCTAATCCTCCACAGCTTTTTGCAGATTTTAAAGTTTTTAGACTAATTCTTGCAGGTTTGTTGTTCCATAGAAAGCTTGATATGGATGAGTCTAATGTTTTGAACCATTTTAATGGCGGTTGTGTGGGAATCATTGAGAAGAGATAATTAACTTTGGGTAAGATTTTCATTTTTACCGTGGCTACCTTGCCCATAAGGGACAGAGGCAGGTTGGTCCAGCGTGTTAGATCGTCCTGTATGCTTTTCAGTAATGGGGTGTGGTTTAGCTGCACCAGTTCTGATAGTTTGGGGGAAAAGTAGATACCCAGATATTTGATATTTCCTGTTTTAACTGGAATTGTGAGTCTTTGTTCCATATTCCTGTTGAGTGGTAATAAAACAGACTTATTCCAATTAATGGAATAGTCTGATATGGAGGAGAATTCATTTATGATCATTGCTGTTTCATTTACAGAATGTAAATTCCTTAAAAACAGTAATATGTCATCCGCATAAAGACTAATTTTATGATGGCTGTGTTTGGTTTTTATTCCTATAATGCTCTCATTCTGTCTTATTGCTGCAGCTAAAGGCTCAATGAATATAGCAAAAAGAGAAGGAGAGAGTGGGCAGCCCTGTCTGGTTCCTCTTCCAAGAAAAAACCTGTTTGAAGTCTGTTTATTAGTTCTAACTGATGCATTGGGGTTGTTAACTGATGCATTGGGGTTGTTATGGTCCAAATTCTTAATACAGTTTTCAAAAAAATTGGGAAATTATGAGAAAATAATTAGGTGCCAGCAAATACCAGAAAAGAAACATTTTTCACCACAAACCGTAAAACTTTGTAAATGGTTGTTCAATGCAACACAGTATTGGGCAATGGCATATTATGGGCTATAAAACCCCTGATTAGCCTGTACTGACTGAATCCAGTGAAATGTGGACTGATTAATAGAAACACACAAACACAAACAAAAAAAGATGTATCCAAAAGCTAAAGTTGATTTGTACCAGGCATCCACCAGATGACGCTGTTGACCAACGTGTTGCCCATGAGACAGATAACGGGAGAGGTGTGATGAACCTGGGATGTGCGGAATCGGTAAAGAGGAGGGGTAACACCTTGAGGGACGCAGACATGCCGCCCGGCAGGCGCGGGGGACCGTGGCTGAGCGCGGCGCGGACCCCGCACGGATGGGCGAGCCGACACTCCGCAGGAATGAGACAGTAAAGAAGGCGCGCGCACATGCTCCAAAAATGAGTGTGTGGAGGGCTCTCGGTCGTTTTCGAGTCCTCTCTCGGAGTAAATTGCGAACGCTGGGCCACTTTGCTGCGCCCCTGACGGAACCTATAATTGGAGACGAGCGTGACGCGCTGAAAATAACCAGGTTAGCACTTAGTACCGGTCCATTTTGGGGAGGGCCCCACATGAGGGCGCAGCAACAAAGATCACCTCCTTCCAGCTGTTTGGGAATATCTTGCTCCCAATCTCGAGGCTGCTGCATGACTGTGGCAGCAACCTTTTCTCTCGTCTCCGTCTGTCCGTAATGGATACTGGGTCACGGATTGGAGGAGTGCGCGTGGTGGAGGTGGTGGTGGGGGGTCTCACGGTGACAAACGCAGAAGCCGTTTTTTTTTTTTTTTTTTAGGAAGGGAGTGCAGAAGGAGGTGGGAAAGTGGCACAGGAGCGACACTGTTGCATGTTTTTCCTCCCTGGATAGACGCTGAACGATGGGCCAGAGGGGACTGTCCGACTTATTCCACAAGACAATTCGTCTCCCCCGCCCCCCTCCTCCCCCAAAGGGATATTCTTACTCAATTTGGGATGCGTGCAACACCAAGTGATCACACATATTACTTGGGCGGCGGTGCTGCTGGAGCTGGCTTTTGGCTGCGATGGACGGCGAAGTTTCACTTGCAGGTCTCGTGCAGGCGGACACGCGGCCATCCAGACTATCGGTGCGTTTTGCGCGCGTGTTGCGTGGGGCCCTCCAGTTGACTGCGGCGATGGCGACACATGTCCCGGACACAGGTAACGAGAAGCCGGCCGTAACAACTCATGCAAGCAGACTTGCTCATCGGTGGGTATGTATTTGCGCCGGGATCTGAATCTGCCCCTGAAGGGGAAACTGCGCGGATATTTCCAGAAACCCAGAATCACCTATGGAGCCCCCCCACGCTGTCCTCGGTGGTGGGACATGTCATGATGATGGTGAGTGCCAGAGGCTGGGTCTTTGCGGGCAAGGTGAGTCCTCCATTCATTCAACTGGCCTACAAAGTCCCAGTTTCTGACTCATGTGACCCCCAAGTCCAAGGAAATTCTTTAATTTCTTCAATTCAAAGGGACAGAAAACTCAAATATTCGACTTTCTAAATCGACGTTGATCATATTTTAGAAATCAAAAATATTTTTAAATTGATATAAGCACTTTGTGATGCAGAAGATAAATAAGGTGCTCCATGATCGCTATAGTTCACACTGAATGCAGTAAATGTGATACAAGCGTTGTTTAAATATTAATAAACATTGTACAACTTTACATAATTTAAATCTGCAAAAAATACATATGTATTGAAATAGATGTTAAACTTGAATCTTAAGACTTCAGAAAAGAATGACTTTGCCATGCCATTCTATTTCTTTTAAAAAAAAAGTCTACCCACTTTTGCATTTGTTGATATTAAAAGCATCAAGATTTATGCTGCAAAAATTGATTACACTAAAAGAGTCAAAAATCAGACAAAACCACCAGCAGGATGGGGGAAAAAAATCGTATATTGCCACACACAGTTATCAAGTGTGTTAAGTGGGGAAGAGGTTGGATCCCTGTTTCTATATCTGTCCTGACCCTAGCGTGCCGTACATACTTCACTAATGAATTCAGCATCCTGACACTAGATGCTTTATGTAATTAATAGAGCACAGGGCCATGGTGGCATCTCCATGCTGCAAGTGACACATAGGTAAGACATTCGCTGAAGCATGGGATTCTTATTTTAAAACAGTCATGCGAATGAACCAGATCCCCCCCCCTGCCTGACGGCACAATGGACGTGCGCCCTCTTCACCGGCATGTCAGGCTTATTTATCGAGGTGCTAATGAGGATAATGAGGAGTCAGTTCAGGTGAGGTCTAACACATATGGGGCAGATCATTGGTTTTTACAGGCCATTACTTGTTGAGTCCATGATAAGTCCTGCCGCTGCTTGAAGTTGCTGGAAAGTTCTTGGGCCTCTTGAAGCTCTAATTAAATTCCTGGAGACTGTAGGTAAAATCCAGTTAATAATAAATATATGACTGTCCCAGGAAGTCTGCTTCTGAGATATTGAGAAACACATTGAGAGAATGTCATCTTCTGTGGATCTTTGTCACCTGTGTCCTTAAATGTTGGTCCACTGGAGTGCAGCGGCCCGGTTCAGAAGGAAGAGAAAGCCGATTCGACGAGCCAGGACAAGAGGGAGCTGAGTAAAGGTTTAGGCGCAATGAGCCAGTTTTGGTTGAGCGGCGTAGCTATGGGGAGTCCTGGGACAGTTAGCCGATTAAAACTCGGATGTAAATAAGTGTCGGGTGCTACGGCTTGCCAAGCCTCTCTCAGAGGCATTTCATGATGCTGAAAAGGTCTAGTCAGACGCTTCGTGCTGCACAATGTTTCTTCCTTTTTTTTTTTTCTTCTTCTTCTCCTGCTGTCTATTCTTCTCACACGTTTTGTTAGCAGCCTTGGAGCTTTTAAATAGACCTTTCCTGCAATTCCCAGGTGGTTCAGCTTTGGGTCACTGGGTTTGGCTCGATTTCAAAGCTAACATAATAATCAGCGAGTGCATATGTCACCACGTGCATCGTATAGAAAGCGTTTGCAGAGGACTCAGTGTTTACCTTTTGTGTAAAAGCCAAACTCTAATGAACACATGGAGGGCTCTTTCTTGGAAATTCTCCTCTGAACTCCTTCAACTCCCTTTAAAAAACGTCACTGCGAATCCCAATAAAACTCTGCCATTATAAATAAACAATTCATAAATACTGGAAAGCGTGCATAGCATAGCTTTTATGAAATAAATGAACCACCCTCCCCGGAAAGGTCAAACTTCACACAAAGTGGTCATTCCAGGTTGTTTTCTTTTTTTCCTCGCCAGGACCCTAACGGATACCGGTTTACGTGCAGAATCTCACTGGAGGAGTCAGGAAATGCTGAAGTTTGATCTCAAAAGTTTGGAATGAAGACACAAATATTAAGTTAGGGAGGAAGGGAGAGAAAAGAAAAAGGAAAGGCAGCAAGAAAAATGAGGGACTTTTAGGGGCAGCTGTGTTTTATTAACCCAGTCATAATGCCCCTAAAAATCCTTATTGCTCTTGCAATGGTCAACAAATCTCCTGTTGGGACATGTTGAGGACCTTTGAGCGACACGTAGGGGGATTCCAGCGAAAACAATTGTATCACAACTGTGTATAAAAAGGCTGCAAAGGTCTTTAACCGAGGTCATATCCAATTTAGAAGAGTGCTCTTAGCTAAAACCACAGATCTGTATTGGCAAAAATGTTAAACCCAAAGATTAGCAACTTCGCAAACAGCACCAATAAAATGAAAAGCCTCTTTTTACTAACACACGTCTTCCTCTTTGATGTTATTTTCTGCCCGAGTCATGAGTTTGACATGCAGACGGGGAGGTCAGTGCGCTCCTCTCAAGTGCTTTGTCATTTCTTTGGAGTAACACAGTTTGGAAATCCAAAACAGGCGAAGAAATAAGAGAGTGAAAGCAAATAAACATGGTGGGACAGCAGTGATGAATGAAAGAAACAGAGGGCGACAGAAAGGATGGAAAGGGGGATTTGGAAGGCCTGCGATCCAGGCCTGGGTGTGGTTTGGTGGGCCGTCATGGCTGGAGAGCGGCTGGTGTGAAGCTCTGGATTTTGGTGAATGAGTCATCGGAGGGAGGCTGTTCTTTTGAGTTTCCCTTTGGGACGGCCGTTGCCGAAGGAAGGAAGAATCCTCTTCTCAGACGGTGGTGGTGGTGGTGGGGGGAGGTAGAGAGGGTGTGAGGGAAAGTGTGGACGATGACTCAGGGCCATGAACCACATGGTGATGAAGAGGGGAGGGAGGAATTACTCATCAGAGCATGTGGAATCTCATACAGCTATCACAGGACTGACAGTGTGCTCCCCCTATGGCTCCGCTTCACCACCGTCAGTCCTCGCGGCGGCGAGCGCTGCTTGTACCAACCCAGAGCACCGGGGGGGGGGGGGGGGGGGGGGGGCAGATGTGGTGGGGGCTCAGGAATGGGGTTTTTGAAATTCTTTCATAACTGCTGGGTCCCCTCCAGCTTGGCAGCGTGGGGAGTCTTCAGGCACAAATGAAGATAAATGAAGCCTTTAACAAAGCTGAGTGCACTCGGGTTGTTTTCAGTCACACAAGTTCCTCCTCTCTCTTGTGACCGATGAATGCAGCTTTGAATTGCTGCACCTTTATCTGACTAAACATTTGAATTTGAACTGCAGGCCTCGCTGATAAGCACGGCTGAGCATCAAGGTGACCTTGCATGACCTGTCAAGGTAGAGCTGCTACTGTAGTTTTCACAAACACTGGGGTGTGGGAGGTCAGACAGGCTGCGTTAAACCCAGAACGAGAAGGTTCGTTTTTTTCAGTCTTGGGTAAATACCGAGGTATTTTAAAGACAGGAGGTTCACCTCAGTTATAATCTGCATTTATTTGGGTTGTAACCCTTTAACCTTTATGTCTGGCTCTATTTCCATTAAACCAAAAACCAAACCAATATAAACCAAAAAAATTCTTCAGTGTTTTTTTCTGTTGAAGTTGATGCTAAATAAAGTGAAGTCCTGGATTTAACGGTACGCTGCGAATCAGTGATTTACTTTATGAAGGGGTTAACACCTGAGAAATCACTGGTGACATCTAAGTAACGCACGCTCTGACCTATCGTAACTCAGTTTTCGCGTGCAGCGTGAATCTGCTGATTCTGACGTAGAGAAAAGCGGCTTTGCAGCATTATGCAACACATTACTAATGCAAAATGTTCCATAGTGACGCAAAGCCACTTTTCTACATTGTGAGATTCAGCTGATTTACGTCCTTTGAATAAGCACTTCTTTTATTATAAGTCAGTTTAGTTGAGTCATGGTTGTTCAAAGGGTTAAATGCCCGGAAGTAGATGGAGGCCTTTTTGCTCTAGTTCTGCATAAGTCAATATTGTTACAAATTTGAAATCAAAGAAAATTCTGGGCTTCATAAATAAGTATTAAAGTGAACACAGGGGTGATGCTTTAATGTTTTCCTTTTCTTTTCTTTTTTGGCCGCTTGTCCTGCAATGAGTGTGTAAATCCATCTCTGCAGTGATAAATGCGCCTGTGGAAGATAAAGTTGTTGGAGGGATGGCAAGACAGAATACACACAGCCAACACGGCAACCCACGAGTCATGTATTCTGGCTTCTTCTTGTCTCCCTGAAATTCCGCCATTAAATCTGTGGAAGTTGTTGGAAATCAGTGGCGGTGAAAGATCACTTTATGATTAAAGGGTGAAATGAGTCAGCAGAAAGGGAAAAAAAACAACCCATTTTTTCCCTATTTTTTTAGGATGTACATGGCAACTCCACAACTATCCCGTCTGGATGTTCAGCATCCAAACATTCGGACACACATGCAAGCATATCTAGGGAAAAATAGTGATGAGCACGGCGCAGCGGCGTGACTGGACAGGTAAAACTGGCACTCCCAGAACAGAAGCGTTGGTCTTCCGGTTAGCTGTTGCGGCAACGACCAAGATCTTACAGTTTCCATTAAGGTGTTGGCCAACAATCTAGCAGAACCGCTCAAATCCAGAGCAAACACTGCAAACAAAAGCAAGAAAATCTGGAGCAGACCTTCCCTTGAGTGGAGCTCTCCAGCATCTCTCCTGACCTGCTTTGAGCTCATCAGCTGGTGATACTGCTACAGTTGGCATAAATGGAGAGAATGGGATTCTCTCCACTTATTATTTATTATATTGATTTTTTTAAAGATCATGACTTTAACAGTAAATGCTTAAAAAAGTAAAACTTTTCTCTGTTTGGTTACTTGATAACTTGTAAGTTACAAGATGAGTACCAAGAGCATCTATCTCTATTTGGATGTAACCTGCCTGTCTGCTTTGTTAGTGGGAATCTCCTGAATGCTCTACACTGAAAAAACCCAATCTTAAAAAACTAAAAAATTCTTATTTTCTGTCTTGCAAGAAAAATGATCTTATTAAGAAAGATTTTCAATAGCAAAATAATCCCAGTTTAAGAGAATATGTCTTAGTGATTAGAATTTTTTTCTTATAATAAGAATTCCTGGTAAAACACATTTCTTACAGATGTTTTGCTTATTCAAATATTTTTTTCTTTATTCTACGAATTTTTGACTTATTTCCTGGGGTTCCTGTTTGAAAGGCTCTGAATGATACCACCCTGGTTTTAAATAAAAGAAATATTTCACTGTCCGGTGAAAAGACACATGCGAAACAAAACTTTTACGCCTCTGTTGATGCAAGAAAAACTTCCTGTGGTGATTGAAAAACCTTAAACTGACAGAAATATTAAAGGTAAACATGAAATTAAATGAACCTATTGGAATTAGATGCTGCTTTTGAATTGTTGCAGTATTATGGCACTCTTAAAAAAGATTGAAAATAATTTGAGATGGAGATGTTAGGCTAAGGTTGGTCCTCGGTTAGCATCTCAGTAGTCTTAGTCATTGAGCCCTTTTAAAGGGGGACAACAGCCACAGAACTACAGAAAGAGAAGGAAATAATGAACTGGAAAAGGAGATTAGAAAGGAAATCGCAGAGAGGTCTGCTAAAAGTCCGTCAGTTCATCTCCAGGCAGCTAAATGTTTTTGTGACAACAGCTGCATGTGTGATTCAGAAGTTTAAGGTTCACAAGACTGTTGGCAACCTCCCTGAATGTGGTGGATGACAAACTGAGGCGACAGTAATACAAATTGTGACCAGAACGACCTTTAAAGACCACTCTACATCAGTCTTAGATGACACCATCGGTCTTTTGTCAACCTCAATGGAGATGATCAAACCCAGTTCAAAGCAAATCACACAAAAAGAGACGATAATTTTCCACAACAGAAACATCATTCTGGAAGAAAATGTGCTGTCTGGTGTTAGAAAGCTACAGTTTCACCTGCAGGTCATCGGTCATGGAGTAATTACCTAAACCCAGACAGCTAAAAACATTAAACAACTGCAAAGTAGAAAAAAACACTGGACTCAAACAGTTCATCTATGGGCTCTGATCTAAAAATTATTGCACGTCTGTAGTAGGAGCTGAAGTACTGTCTTGAGGCGACACCCTTAAGGTGGAGAAGTTTTCTCTCAAGGAAAAGGACCAACAAACCTGCTGACAGGTGCAGGAATCCCTTAACTAGAGTGAATCACTGAAAACATTAAAAGATCATTCCTTAGTTTGTATTTTATAAAGACTCTGTTAAAAAAAGCACAATATTAGTTTTATTTTTTAATTCTAGTTTTAGTTTTATTTATTACTATTTTAACTTATTTCAGGAACCATTGTAGGTTTTTCTTGCATTAATAGAGGGATACTAACAATTTGTCCTTATGTTTTTAAAAAAAAGAGTTGATTTTGTGGTTTGGTAGAATGACGTGCTGCAGGAAATAAAACAGCAGAACTGCAAACTGGTCACAGTAGGATGGACGTAAATGTCAAAACGCACGACTTCATGAGTGTGGGAGGCAGTTGTGTCTCTCTCTGTCTTTCAGGCGCATACCGAAAAATCTTTAGGCTCTAGAAAGAAGTGCGCTGACTTTTTACACAGACACAGAGTTTTTATGTCCGCTTATATCAACTTGGAGGCTGCGTTCAGGTCAGTCCCCATCCATGTTTCATCACCTGCTGTTTACATTAGTGATTATGTTTGAATTTGCACAAGCAACTCATGGAATGATGAGGTTTGACCTGTTAGAGCATACTCACAAAAGCACAAGAGAGAGGGGGAAAAAAAATGCTACTGGATCATGAACTCTACCTTAAATGTTTTTATTGCCATTTATTCATCAATGCTGCATGAAAAAGATTGAGTTTTTCTGTTGGTTTCGAAGCATGTTGACCTTAGTGCCAGTTTTCTCTGTCCATTTTTAAAGTGGCACCCTAAAATCATTTTACAGCAAATGTGCTCATGTGTGTTAAAAACAAAACAAAAGGTGGTGAAAAATGAATTGTTTGTATTAGCAGAAGGATCAACTTGCCAAAGACGTGGACCCACAAGCAAAACTCACCAAACCGACCTGCAGCGGTGAGTGTTTCATCTGCCAAACCCCTTCAGCAGTCAAACGGGAGAGGAGGTTGCTTTTCTTCTCACGTTTCACCGCTCTTTTGTCCTACACCCAACTGACAGCTGGCTCCTTATTTTTTTCTGGCTGTACTCTTAAAACCAACTGTTGACGTGACATAATCTCCTTAATGGTTTGATGCATGAATGTGCAACGAAAGCAGAATGCACAAAATAAAATTGATATATTTTTTAATCAATAATATTCCATCAAAAGGTTTTTGTGCAATATTAAAAGAACCACTTTACAGAAAATAGTGTTTTTGGTGTTTTGAACATGTTCTTGTGGCATTTCTGAGTATTTCTTTATCTAAAACCTTGTGAATAAGTAGCAGACCAAAAAAATGCAGTTTAAAAAAGACGCTGGGCAGGCTACAAGCTCCCTAATTTGCTCCATTTTGATGCCTCCACTTGTAGATGACTAAATCCGTGTACGTCCTCATTTTCCTCGTCTGTGCTGACATCTGACTCAGAACTCTATGACTGGATAGCTCCAATATTGTTCACCATTTTTGTCGTACCGCTAATGTTGCTAAGGTTGTGGATGTGAGGGGCTGTAAACTAGCAGGAGAGCGTGTAAACAGAGAGCTTTCAGTAACGGGTTGGGGAAGGGGGGCCGGGATTGCTCTGCATCTACGGCCATTAGGGTGGTCCTGAAAAGTGGAAGTTGTAAATTCTAAGCTCCAACCCATGAAGTTGGTTGGATTAGCTGAGAAAACTCTCCCTGTGAATTTTTGTCTCAATTGGACAATATTTACCCCTCACTCAGTGACCTTGAAGTTTTCCCCTTCGGCCCCTATGGGTGCACATTGTCAAGGAATAAAAACAACATTCATTCATTCATCTTCTTTACCGTTTATTCCCTTTCGGGGTCACGGGGTTGCCGGAGCCTATCCCGGCCACTTGGGCGTAGGCAAGGAATGCCCTGGACTGGTCGCCAGTCTGTTGCAGGGTAAAATATCCTCAATCACACATCCATTCACTCTCACACTCACACCTATAGACAATTTAGAGTTGCCAATCGACCTATGAAGCATGTTTTTGGACGGTGGGAGGAAGCCGGAGATCCCGGAGAAAACCCACGCATGCACGGGGAGAACATGCAAACTCCACACAGAATAAAGGTTTTAACATCAGAACTGATCTCAAACAATTTAATCTACAATTCTACATGTATGAAAAAGAACAAATATCAATGATGATGAAAATTGTAAACATTCAAAACATCCATTATATAACCGAGTATGCTTGTATTTCTGTTTGTTCTAACAGGAATACAAAAAAATCTTAAAAAAGGCGATATTCATATTCCATTTCCAATCTACAGTCTCTGTCCCAAATATTTGTTAGTGTTCACTTTGAGACTGCTAAGCCCATCTATTGGCAGCCAGATTAGTTCTCCTTAGTCTTCTGCTGAGGCATACCAGTCTCATTGAGGGAGGGGTAAATGTTGTCGGAATTGGAAACAAATTTACAAGGAGAGTTTTTTCAGCTATTCCAACAAATTTCAGGGGTTGGAGCTGAAAAAATATCAATATGAAAATTTATCCCTCTGGAAGGACCACCCTAACGGCCATGCCAACAACTCAGGGGCAAATTTCAAATGAATTACTGAAATTGTTTTGGAAATAGGTGGAAGAGCTATTTTTGTCTACTGTTGAGCCGGAGTGTTTATTACTCGTGCAAACCACAAGAAATCTTATAGATTAGGAAAAAAAAACCTCAAAGTACCACCAACATTCCACAGATTTCTATTAGAACTATAAATAATTATAATTGTCTTAGTAGAGAAGCTGCAGTCACTATTACTTCTCAGATTTTACTGCAATAACCACTGTGTACTTTTTTCTTAGTATTCTAGTCATTTTGTTCCTGCTACCAGCCTGACCTGCTGCACAGCAAAGCACAATGTAAGGTTATCCCATCAGAAACTCAGCCTGATGAGTTTGTGGGAGCACATTTATGAACATGCTGCTTGTCTTTGTGAAAATACTTTTCTGCTTGCTTGCAAAGGAGAAATGCTCCCTTCAAGTCAAAGCTTCTAACTCACATGCACTTTGCGTTATGTGCACACCTGGTTTTCATGTGCTTTTCATTTGGGAGAAAACAAAATGTCTCTGCCTACATTTCGCTGTCACAGCAGAGAGACTGACTTCGTTTCGTAGCTAATCAGAGGCATGACAGAACCTCGTGGCTGCTCTGATTTGTTTTCGCCCGCCGTGGCTCAGCTGAAGCTCTGTTGTCATTGTCCGAGTCCCCACCAGAGTCCGGAGAGCCGCTGTGCGACGTTTGGCTTTAGGGGTGTTACATAAAGGGAAAACCCATCCGCCCCAAAACCTTCTTCCATTACAGAACAGAGGTTTTCCGCTTATGTCGAAGCTGTCAATGGAAGTTATTCAAGCCACTTGGAAAACATCAGTTACTGCCTTTTCGGTCTTTATGTTGGCAACATCATCAGTCACAGGGACAGCGTGATCCTTCCATCGTTGGTTCTTAGAAGAAAGGGAGACTTTGTGTGTGTACTTAGTTTTTATCCCCTCTATTCTCCTCTGGTGTTGGAGTATTGTCGTTTTGCAGAGAGCATGTGGCTGACAGCACTGTGAAACATCAGGCAGCACAGTTCTTCTCCTTGTGACTTTAGCAAATACTGCAGACGTGAATGCAATTTGCTCTAAGTCAACTTTACATTATACATACAAAATATTCTGTAGCTAAGTCATTTTCATAAGATTAACCCCTGCCTACGCATGCAAATCAGTTCACAGTTAAACCTTTGTTTGGAACTTAACAAGTAAGTTATTCCTCACTAAATAACAAGAAGTTATCCGTAAACGAGAGATATCACTTCCAGGAATATACATTTCAAAGACATAGGTTGTTTTTAAACAGGGAGAATATAAAAATGAGGATTTATTTATTAAGTGCAGGAAAAATTTGGTGCTTTGCAAAAAAAAAAAGCCACCTAAAGGTGACATTTTTTTTAATAATAGGAATAAATTGAAAAAAAAATTACATTTTGCACAAATGTAAGATAAACAATAAACAAATATCTTTACAGAATAGCTTTAGCTGTGATAAATGAGCAGTGTTAAGTGCTGGAAATTGGTTCAGGTTCAATTCAAAATTTGTATCATAACTTTACTGCAAAAACTAATTTAGATCATTTCAAATTGAAAATATTTACCTTTATTACATCTATTTTTATTAATTTAAACATTTTCTGATAAGTGAGTCATTTTTTGGGAAATATTTAATATGATGAAAATGCCAAACTGTCCTTCACAAAATAAATGATTCTTTCTTTTTCTAAAAAATTAGGAAGTTCAATAAACATCTTCCAGGAATATTGATTCCATCGTTTCCCAAACAGGGGGTTGCACACTGCTTGTGTGTGTGTTTGTGCATGTTAAATGAAGAGCAGTTTTCATGTTGACACAAGAGTAATGCGAGCCTTGAGGAGCGAGGCAAGCCTGAGGTGTTTTCCTGGAACCTCCTTATCTTCCCTTGAGAAACAGTTCTGGAAATATCGGTTCCATTTTCATCCCAGATATTCGGATAGGTGGACATGGTTTTTATTTTTTTCATTTTTCAGAATTTGTGACCGGCGCCTTTGTTTTAGGGCTGATGTGCTGAGTGTACAGAATGAGTAATGATCGGTGTATAGCAACAGGTCAGAATTCATGACCTCGTGCGGAAATGTTAGAATGCAGTTGTCTCAAGCAGATGTTTGGCTAAAAATGTATGTAGTTGTGACAACTTTTAATGTTATTTAAACTTGTTTTTTCAGTTGTACAGGAAAAGAGTTAAAAAAGACCACTTTTTACATAAAGTTTCTGAAAAAGCTGCTTTCTGTTTTGTGTACAGAGTCTCTGCAAGCGCTTCAGATTTGAACTTTGGCAAAGCATAGCAGTGTTGTGTCCGTGCTATTATGGCTGCTCGTTAAGCGTTAGGGTGTTACCTGAAAACACTCCTGACACCAGGGGAGCTGCTCATATTCAGGGCAAACACTGCAGATAAAAGCTCAAGGGCTAGAAAAGCTGGGGCAGACACGACTTGGAAGGAAAAGAAGCATAGCGGAGTGCTGACCTGTTTTTGCCTGTATCATCCAGCTTCAGTAAGGCTAGAGTAATTACAAAGTAAGTGTAATCAGCTATGAGTGACGGTAATTCCCTCCTTTCATATGTAAATAACCAACAGGATGCACTGCCTGCTTTTATTTATAAATTACTGATTTGATTTACCAATGTTCAATTTTGTGGAAATATAAAGAAACAGCTAAATAAATCAGGTAATTTCACATGCACCGTGTAAGTTATTCTGTTACAGCTGTTTAAGATAGACAAATTGAAACAAAAACTTTTCAAAAATCTTTAGGCCGATGCTGAATGTCTGTCTATTGGGTCAGATTTGCCAAAAAGCCGCCTTGAGCATAAAAGCTCACTGACGACAATCACGAGTCACTACTTGACCCTTGTAAACACACAAAACAACCCACTAAAAGAGCCAAGTAGTTAAGAATTGTGAATGTATGTGCACCTAAAACCTAAAGTCACACTATAGGTACTGGTTTTGCAGGTTTTTGGGTTGTCCGGGCTCATGGAGGGTCGTAGAGAAGAGCGGCTGCATCTCAAAGGAGCGCAGGTGTTTCTCACAGTTCCCTTTTTCCAGGGAAAACTCTACGTGTTATGCACATTACGGGCTCCGTGTCCAAAACTCTCACATTCACACGCCGCTATGCAAGTTTTTACGTTTATTTTTAGGTCTATTGAACACATGCCTTAAAAGTTAAACCAGTTGAACTTTGACCAGTCAGGGGACTCTGATTTGGTAATGATGTATGGGTGGGGTCTTTTTCAAAACATGGATGTGCCAACCATTTAAGAAGTGATCATGAAGGAGAAATTAAATATTGGGGTTTGTGTTTGACTGGAATTATATGCCATCAAGTCTTTCATTTATCGGAATAGAGCTGTGAAAGAAAAAACCTGGAGCAAGATTTGTGAGATTTGTACCGCTTTCACATTTGGCCTCTTCCAACTGTGACTACATGTGCTCGAGTCAAGTGGTGACAGTCCAGTGTGAACACCATGTGCAAAAGGGATTTCAAGAATGGCCTTTTAGCTCGTTCTTAAACACGGATCACATGCCCGGTGTATAGTGGCATCAGACTCATACAACTACCTCAAGGGAGGTCACAAAAATGGAACATACAGATGTCGAATGTGTGCTAAATGTATAATGAAGTAGTATTTTGTGAGAATAAAGTAAGTTGCATGCACTTATGATGTATGAGTGAGGCCATTGTACGGTGTCGTTACGCTAGACTGTACCCGTTAGTAAGGTGTGTGTAATGGATCCTTACTGACTGCGTGCAAATGCTGCGACGCATTGGGTTAACAGGCTGCTAACAGCCAGGCTGCATGCAAGGGGCGCACACTTATCACTTTATGCCCCTTCCACAGTGCGCAGGGTTTCAAAAAAACTAAAAATCTGTGCGACGTGCCTGCGTCTCACCTTCTTCACCATTAACTGTTGACCCGTCGTCCGCAGCATGCCTGTTGGGAAAAAAAATGTACATGAACATTTTCACTCTAATGGTTCATCAAGCGATCTAAAACCTTGACATTAAAACCCGCAGTCAGCCCGGATCCACCCGGAAAGGGCAGTTGTGACTAAGGCATAAAGGATTTCAGGATGATCTCTCTAAATGTGGGAAAACCAGCTTAGTCACCTCTCCTTGGTTTTCCATTCTGTTCCTCTGGTAGTCAGACTGACTCTGACCGTGTAAAACACATGTTTTAAAGCAGTATCAACTGGTGAGATATACTGGCTTGAACAAGGAGGGGGAACAGACCTTTTCCTGCCAAGCGAAGCCTTAGCAACCGTTACAGTTGTTTCATAGATCGGCTTGTTATAAAAAGAACATGCGCGCAGGAGAGTAAACAGTCTGCTTTTCTCCAGGCTGCATGGGAGGATGAGACGCAAGAGTCAGAGGGTGATGGAGTTTAAAGGAGCAACTTGGCTAAACTTTGCCTGTGCAACAAATCCCCCTCATCTGTCGCCATCCTCCCATCCCTCCGTCCAACCCCCACCCTTCCACTGATCCACTCTCCAAAACGGTGCAGTGTCTGCTAAATATCTGGTGTAGAGACTGGGCTGATTTAGATTTTGCTTTGACATTTAAAACAGCATAAGAGCATCCCACTACACTACAAGACCACTTATTGCCTTTGTGCTTACAAGTATCTGTCCACCGAGGTTTTTCCATTCTTTGCATGTAGGCTGTAGGAGACTTGCCCAGCTTTAGGTAGCAACTTTATCTTTAGGCCTACTCCATTTAAAATTCTTTTTGTAGCTTTTAACATGTTCTTGTCAGATTTTTCTCATGATGGAGGACATATATAAAGAAAATTAGGCTTTCATTTTTGAGTACTGATTGAGTATTGATTTATTGAAATCGTTGAATCAGGAGCAGATTCAGAAGTGCCGTTTAAAAAAGCTTGTAACTGTGATGTACAAGTTACTGCGGCAGGTCACAAGCACCCTGCTCTGCTACATTCTGATACATCTACTTGTAGACGACTAGGTCCATGTACGTTTTCTTGCAAGCTGGCATCTGTCTCAAAACTGTATGGCTGGATAGCTCCAATATTGCTCACCAATTTTGTTTCACTGGTAATTTTGGGGGTGTGAGGGGCTGTAAGCTAGCAGGAAAGCATGTAAACAGAGAGCTCTCAGCAATAAGGAGAAGAAAGCAGGCGATGTTGCTCCATGCCAACAGTCCTGCCCAAATTTCAGAGGTGAATTTCTAAAGAACTCCTGCCACTCTGCAGAAACTATATCCTAGAAAATTACACAGGTTTTTTGATTTTGGAAAAAAACAGCATAACAGACCACCGGGGGTGCTTTTATAATACATTAAAAGATTAGTGGGTCTTAAAGTTTTCTCTAAAGTTATACGAAGGCAGAAGAAACATAATTTTATGATCTCATTGTCAGATGTAAAGATTATCAATGATGATTACATTGCCTTTTCATGCTCCTCACATCTGTTGTTTGGCTCTCATTGCTCTGGCTTCTTCCTGTTTTGGAGGCAACCCGAAACACTTTGATGATCATTTACAGGAACATTTTGAAAACTTATTTTTATGCATTTTGGCTGGAAATCTTGTGTTGGGCTATGGTGCAAGTGACTAAGGCGTGTGCAAAACCAACAGTTCATTTGAATCTGAGAAAAAGACAACGTGCAGACTGCTGGAGCCATGGTTGGAAATCATAGATGCCTAACAGACTCTTGCGCAGGGACCTGACATTTCAGAATAATTTAGTGGTGCTCCATCCCAGGGAGTCCGTGCCTCCTGGAGTCAGCGTTCTGGGACTTCGTTTTTTAGAAAAGCAAAAAAAATAAAAAGAGAAAATGTACATTCTAACAAGTAGTGTTCTATGTCAGACCTCTGCACCAACACCTGACGGAAACAGTAACTTAATAAGTTTGAGAAATATGGGCTCTTTTTCAACTCCCTACATGCAAACCTAGAAGAAAACAAGAATATAGTACACCACTGCTTCAACAGGTAGACTTACCTGAACACTCCAGTTAAGGTCTCTAACACTGCAGCAGATGGTTTTGTCATTAGTGTCATCAGCAGTTTATCATGTCTGCTCTATATGTCAACTATTGGTTAGCTGGAAAAACAATGGGAAGCCTCAACCTAGTTTTTCTCTTTTTGTGGGTCACTGGCAGGTGGCTCAGTTTTATTTTGGGTAATAAGATTAATTAAAGATGCATTAATTTGCCAGCGATCTAACGTCTTAGAAATTGATTACAATATGTGGGTTTCAACCCTTTTTTTCTCATCTCCATCCATTTTTCATTAAGCAGTGATACACAGTGCACTTTTCTTGGGCAAATTGTTTCTAGATGAGTTACCAATGAAGCACGATTCCAAATAAATGCTCCCAGACAGGTAATTTTCTTAGATTAAGGATTGTGGGTCTCAAAGGAAACTGATTTTTTTTTGCGGAGGTTTTTTCCTAAAAATCCACTCCGATCATATTTTGAGCTTTTTGTTGAGTGTTCTCAGTAGTCTTTTAATTATGATTGTGCCACCCCCCCAAAAAAGTCATTTTCTAGCACATAATTTCTGCAGAGTGGCAGCAGTTCTTTAGATATTCTCCTCTGAGTTGTGGATGAGACAGTTTGTAAGGAGCAATGAGTATAAGATAACTAGACTGAGCAATCTCTTTCCCTCGCATACCACATAGTTCTCCTGATTCACAATGATTTGATAAAAAAGAAATACTCAGAAATGTAATTTTAAGCTTCATTTTCCTTATGTCCTCCATCATCAGAAAAATGCCACACTTTTTTGGTTAAAAAAACAAAAACACCATTTTCTTTGGAGTGATTGTTTAAAGACTTAGACTGGTGCACACTCTGTGCAGCAGGAACGGACAGCTCCAGGCCTTGAGGGTAACCGTCCTCCTTGTTTTTCTGAAATTCTTGCCCTACCCTCTGTTAATTATCTAGATCAGGCGAGTCCAGTCAGTCAAAAGCTGAAGTGGTTGGAGGAGAAGCAGGACAGAGCCCTTTGGAGGTGTTTGCTCCTGTTCTGGGACAAGCATTTGTGAACTCACCATCTGCAGGGAGAACTTCTTTTACGGAGACTGTGAGCTGGAGCTCTAAGCTACTCAAACCGGAGGTACCAATACTGGACATTATACCAAGCAGATCAGGAACCTGCTAGAAAGACTCCGTTCCTCGGCTGTCCAAAGCAACGTTCACACCGCCCTCCCCCTCGGTAACACGTGTTCAAGAAGTCACTTTCAATGAAAGTCTATGTAAACGCCTTAGCATTGAAAGTGCGTTACCATTTAAACTAGGTGAAACATTGACCAATCACGGACTTGGATTTAGTAGTGACGTATAGATTTGGATTCATGTGGTATTCCCGACATGCTACAAACTTAACATCTGCGTTTCTTTTACAAATAAAGATAAACCAAGGAAACTCTCCTGACAGGATGGTAACCCATACCCGCCATTAGAAGGATGCTAGCAATGAACTGAACAATTTTGATTTTCTGCTCAAATTGTGCGATTTGCACCGCTTTGACATTTAGCACCAAGCCTTTTCCAACTGTAGGTGGCTGACATCCGCTAGTAATCACTAGAGAAAGAAAAAGAAGCCCTTCCCTGCTCGTCCAGTGTGAACCCCCTGGGCTGAATGCGCGTTAAATACCTGGTTTATATGTAGCTTAAGAATCCCCTCTGTGTCCCTGGATCAGACAATGTAGAAGGAAAAGTCAAAAACATAAGAGATGGATCACTAGTTTGACCTTTTGAACTCTCTTCTCTGACAAAAAACATCGACTTTTCAAAAACATAAAGATAAAAATGAAGGAAACCTTAGAAAAAGAAAGAAGATAAAGAAATTGTCTCCTACTTTCAGGATTTACAGCTGTGGGGGTCATCAGTGGATGTAGAGCGGGATCAGAGTAGTGCAAAACTCCCCTCCACCCTCCTGTCTTTTGCAGCACTGCTGCTCCCACCCATTCTTGTGCTCTCTGTTACTGTATATGGATCAAACCAGGTCTGTGTGCACATACAGCTGAATACGTTCTTTCCTCTGACGTCCCATGGAAAGAAATGTTCAGTCTGTTTCTTTCGGTGAAAGGACACACATTGTGAAACAGAAATGGATTTAAAGGTCACATCACTATACATCTTTGTGCTGAAAGAGAACTCAGGTTTTTTCCATGATTTTTCTTTTTGTGACCTCACAAGTTGTTTAGTCTTAAATGATCACCTACTTTAAAATGCACAGTCATCATTCGCAGAATGCATCGCCTATGCATTTAAATGACAGATATTTTTAGGTATTTCTAGAAACAAAGATGTATTTTTTTTCTCTCACAGATTCCACAGGAAAATATTGAATCTTGATGTACGTGTGAGGAAAGCGAGTGTGTGTTTGTTTCCCAGCAGTTCACCTGTGCTCCCAATAAGAAGTCACAACAGTCTCAGCCTGAGAAGGCAAGCAGGCAGGATGTTTTTGATGAAGCAGTGGGCTTAATTTAGTCCCAGGCATTCTCAGTATCTGTCACCCAACCCCAAATGATCTCAACACACAGTGCAGAAGGTGTTAGTGAGTGCGAGTGTGTTTGAGCTCAAATTCATCCAGGGAGGGGGCATATAAATTCAAAAGTTGTGTCAACATTGGTCTGTAAGGAAAAAAAAAACTACAACCAGTAATTTAAATACAATGACATATACTTTTTTTTAACTTTGGGAATGACAAAGGTTATAGAGGTGCATCAGACACCTCTTTATGTAATTAGGAATACTAAGTACTAAAAGAGAATAATCTCATTAGCCCAGCCAAAAACCCACAATCTTGATTTGTTCTAAAAGATCTGGCTTTGTTTTAGCTCTTTTTGGGCCAGCAAAAAACCAAACATTGCCAACAAACCAGCAAAAGCAAGAGGAGAAGGAGTGCCAACAACCTCTGCCAAAGACTTTAGTTTGCACCCTGCGTTCTTTTTCCTATGTTCACATTTTCTGCCTACTCCTTTGAATAACATAGTTTTTCTGCATGATAGGAGAGCGTTTTCCAGAGAGGTAGACATTTTCCTCATTTTTTCCAGATTTCTCTGGCCGCTTACTTTAGTACCGAAACCGATTTGACTTTTTAAAATCTGGTGTCATTTTGTCCTCATTATTTTACTCTGGACTTTTAATGAACATGTAAAGACTCGCCTAACAGCTGCACGCTAGGCAAAGAGGTGAGCAAGGTGGCCCGTAAATGAAGGGAAAGCAGGACCACACAGCAGGGTGGTCAGGTTGTCGGAGTCCATATTTAAACTCTGGGTCAGAGTCCTGGTCATGACCTCGCTCTCACTATTGCTGAACTGTGGCCTCCACTGCGCCCCATGTCACGTTCAGCTCAGTCCTCCTCCGTCTTTGTCTCCACCAGCTCTTTATTTAATTTTTTTATTTTATTTTTTCCAAAAAGGTGCAAGCTTAGCCACAGACAGGATTACTGTCTGCCTGTGTGGTTTTTATATGTAAACTAGCATCAAGATCAGTGCTTAAAATCACACAAAGAGAGAGGGGCCTGGCTGCAGACAACAAGATGGCATCGGTCATCATCATCCGGAGGCAGAAATTACACAACTTTAGGAGAAAAGAAAGGTTTTTGTTTTTTCCTTTTATATATTTGATTTATTTTTAACGTTTAAACCATCATTGGGTCATATTGTCATGTTTTTTTTTATTCAATGTGTGCTTTATTTTGTAGGTTTTAAGCAGAAGTTAACTTTTTTATTTAACTTTTTACTGAGAATTTCTTTTATTTTTTAATAATAATAATAATTATAATAATACATTTTATTAATAAGGCTACTTATGCTACTTTAATCTTCAGAAGAAGACTCATCGAGTTTGCAGCGGGATTGGATGTTGCTTTATCCGGTGCCTCTTAAATACAGCGCATTTTAAAAGTAAGATTTAAAGCTTATTGTTTAGAAAAACTTTAATAAAACCTAAATAGAGAGAAAACATGAATAACTGTAACCCTTTCAAAACTCACAATTAAAATGTTTTCAGAATTGTTACAAAAGCTTAAAATGTGAATAAACAGGAGCTGTTCAGGTTTCCAGAACAAAACAAAGATTTAATGAGCAAGATGAGCTTAGAAAGGGCTTAAAACAATGATTTTATTGATTTCAAAATTTCAAAATTAACACTATTACAATTGAAGAGTTAAAAAAAAAGAAACCAATAACTTATATTTAAGCTTAAAACAGGAAAAACATTAACCTTTGTGTTTCCAGTCAACATTTGTTGAGTGATATGGGGGGACTTCAAGTCC
Organism: Oryzias latipes; assembly: GCF_053564925.1. Taxonomy (NCBI): domain Eukaryota; kingdom Metazoa; phylum Chordata; class Actinopteri; order Beloniformes; family Adrianichthyidae; genus Oryzias; species Oryzias latipes. The sequence continues at coordinate 33,739,881 of NC_136237.1, read as the reverse complement.
CAGTGGAGGACCTGTGGTTTTGACCGATTGTGTCTGATCTTGTTTTTTGCAAAAACAAGATATTTGGGGTCAACTTGGAAAGGCAAAAGTGAATTTCAGTTTTTTTCTCTTCCAATTAGAAACTTGAAAAAACATAGATGCAAAGGTTGAATGCTCACTGGCAGAGTTATTTATGTATTATTATCCACCCATTCAGCTTTTTGGGTTGTAAGAACTTACTCCCATTTTTCTGAAAAACAGAAGGACATTCTGGGCTTCATTTGTGCAGATGTGATCCAAAGACCTAAGGAGAAAATAATTTGTGTCCATATGAGCCGGATGTGTTTAGGAATGTATGGCTCACAGATGTTGGATCTGATCCTTAAAAACCGACATTTTTCTATGTTTAGATGTAGATGTGATACATGAATCTTTTGTTTTCATGCATACCATGCATGTCTGTCTTTCAACGTTTTTTATTGTGCATGTGTGAAATGCACAGGGCACATTTTGGATTGTATGAAGGGAATTTTTGAACAATAATTGTAAAAAAAGATTTTTGGGGGAGATTTTAATTTGTTATTTGGTCTTCTCTGCTGCCTGAAAATCTAAAATAAAGATGCTAAAAACAACAACAAACCGTCAGGATTTAAAATTTAGGAGGTGCCACATTGCTGCCTGGTCTGTTAGGCCCGTAGCAGCCATTCCTCACAGCGAAATGGCAAGCCCAGTACAAATCAACTGGAATGAATGTCAGTACAACCGTGCAGCTCAGTGGCTCTGAACCTTCTGCGAAGCGAATGGGGCTGCCAACAATAAGACACAATGATATTGTCCTGTTTTTCATGCTGGAGGCCTCCCAGTAAGGCGTTCTTGTGAATACTTCCTCCGCGTGACATGGACACAAGCCCACAACCGCCAGAGGAGCCGAGCTGCAGAGCGCCTCTGAGCCCTGCTGAGACCTGCCAGGCTCACTAGCTCTCCCTGCCAGAGGCCTCAGCTCCCAGTCAAAGTGAGTTACAACCCATGCTTTTCACACACACGTACACACACTCACGCACACATGGCCCGTGTGTGAGTGTGTGCACGGACGTGTGTGTTACAACCCATGCTTTTCACACACACGTACATGCACACACTCACGCACACGGGCAATGTGCAGGCATGCATGTGCGGGCACAGGTGAGAGACATCAATCATTCAAATGACATTATAAACAAATAATAACTCAAAAAGAAATTGAAAGTGAGCCTCCAAATACATATTATTTAATGAGTTATGATTCATCTGTAAGAAATATTGCTTGTCTGTTCGACCCATTTTAAATCTTCAACTTGTCTTTTATTCTTGTGTTTGATTTGGAGCCGACACACATACCACCCCACACACAGACTATGTGGCATTTGGAGTCAAGATAAAAGTCCATGTGCCAGCACTAAAGTGGTTATGTCCTCCACCAGAGAACCTCCAACCGGACGGTGTAGCCCTGGAATCAAGATCTGATTCAGCTGGACTGATCCGTCTGGGTAAACATGATGATTGGGAAATGTTTTCATTAAGTGTTTAGCAGACCCTGCGTGGATGTGAGGCTCAGTGCGCCATGATCAGCAGAGGGCAGAGACACAGTACATGACATTACAGCCAAACGGTAAGTAAGAAGAACGCGATCTGATGAGGTCCTTTAAAAAAAAAGAAAGAATTCTCTGGTACAATTAAATCCTTTTTTGCTTTTTACATTGAAGAGGAAATGTTTTTGCTAATTTACTGTGTGTAAATGTCATTTCTATTGATTGCATGATGTTGAAAGCTTAAAAATAAAATCTAAAATGTTTTTTTTCTTTTTTTGAAAATAAAGTAGTAGGTACTTGCACAAAGAAAAAAACTAATAAAAATGTACAGACAGTTTAGGATTTCCAGCTACAGATTCAAAGGGGTTTTGTTAGGAGTTTATTAGAAATCTGCTGCAGTGTCTTTCTGATCTGACAAAAACTGAATACTTCAAGGACATTGGTTTCTCACTCTTATTTAAAAGTCTGTTAGAAGCTGATTTATCAGGGAGAATGACTTAATTTTGAGGGGTATGTGCAAGACTGTCAAAATAACCAAAATACATTTTAGAGATTTCATTGAGAAGCTAAATATATCCCTTTTAGGGAAATTCTTTCAGACTTTGTCAGTTTTCCACCTCATGAAAGCAGCATCAGGATCCTCCTTCCTACGTTCAACAGCTTTGTCCATATATTATTTAATAGCTACAACTATAGAAACACTTGACACAGCATTTTGTATTTAATATATTCTATGTTTTTTTTTTTTTTCATTTTATGTATACATACATCTTGTTTATTCAACTTTGACCTCTTATGATTTTAGCCCCAGTGTTTCCCTGTGCGGATCCTTTATGGCAGGGCTTGCCAGCTTGGTCTGTGGTTGTTGCCGCGGTTACCGCCCTTCTGGGCCTGGGGTGTCCAACTTTGCTGCCTGATGGTTGTGGAGTGGACCCTATTGCTGTCCCGGTCTGGGTGGGCACAGTGGCGATCCTCCTGTGGCTGAGCTGGCTCCTGTTATGAAGAGCTTCCCAATATGCTGTTTCCTCACAGCAGAGCCAAGCCTTAAGTTACTTTCATAAGTATTCATTGTGTGTGGGGTTATGGGATGTATGTGTTAATAGAGCGGAGGGGGGAGGGTCTAGGGTGGGTTGGGTTTTTTATTTGATGAATCTCTCCTCATTCAGATAACTCCGTTTTTTGGCTGTCAGTGAGTGGATTCACTTGCCTCCACTGTCCTGCATGAGAGTTAGTTATCAGTTGAAGTTGTATACATTAATTATTGTACTTTGTTCTTTGTTATGTATTTTTTTTAACCATTTCATTGTCTGTTGTAGAGGAAGAAAAACTGAGGCTGGATTGACCAACATTCCCAGAGTTACAGATTCAGAAATCAGACTTCTTAGAATTAAAGAATAAGATTTCCTCCCAGTCTGTGAATGCAGCTTTAGCAATAGTGGCAGCTCTTTGCCAAAACTCCTCTTCCTTGGATTGCAGCGCTTCAGCACTTGTATGTTGCTGCTCAGCGAAAACAAAACAAATCCTGGATGGAACAAGTTTCTTTCCTTCCTTAAGCAAATTAAACGATTAGCTTTTAGTTTCCTGCATAATTGTGTTATGCAGAAAATCCTTTCAGAAGCACAATCATAATCAGTAACGGCAATTTCTACAGTTTTTCTACTGCTTTTTTTTGTTTTTTTAAATAAAAGTATTGATCTTAACTGGTCTTTTGTTTTTATTTTTTGTGAAACACTGTTCTTCTCTTTCACTTTCTGTTTCCAAAGCAAAAAAAAGGAATTTTGCAGCTGGATGATACCCAGGTTCCTGCTTGGAAATATTCAGTCCAAAAGGAAATGTATGAACAAGTCATTTTGGCTCTTTGCATCAGCAGTGATTTTCTTGCAAAAAAAGAATGCTACAATAACCCATTTTAAAATAAAAGTAGCAAAAACACTTCACAAGTTTTTCATAAAGCTGCCAAAAATGATTGTAATTCCAGCGCATTTACAGTACTGAAGTACACTGATGTTGCACTGAGTCTAATATGTTACAGCGACTTTTTATAGATTTGACTTTTTTTCAGATGGTATATAATAAAAATGTAAGTGGGCTGCCAAATATTGTTCCAGGCCATAATACTCCTTGGTGCTCAGCCCAAGTGTTCATAGTGTGCTGAGAGAACATGGGTGCTAATTCTTTTCTGGACACGTGCAAAGCCTGCCAGGATGCATGGACCCTGCATTACATGTAGACAAGCGAAGGGGGGGGGGGCTGGAATCCAAACAATGTTTCAAAAATGATTTGATCCATTTTGTAGGGTGTCTGCGTGTTTTTGCAGCTGTAAAAAATTCAGTTCTTGCAGCATTTTTCTCAGTATGAAGAGCTGGAAATGAATCATCAAAGTCCAAACTAAGCAAGATGTTAAATGCATTGTAGATTTTATGACTTATCTATAAAACAAAGTTGCAGTCGGTTTTTTGCTGCCTGAACATTTAGCAGACAGGAAGAAAGACTGATTTTTTTTAAGTAGTCTATTGCGTGCATGCATGGACTGCCTTAGCGTTTATAGAACACTGATCTGGTCCAGAGAGTAATAGAATGAAGCGTGGGTGTGGAGGAAGATTCCCCTGGAGCAGATTTAAGGTCTTCAAGTACTAAAAAGCCTTGACCCATGCCCTGCTCACCCACTCACAGGAACCCTGCACCTTCTCTCCAGTCAAGAACGTGCTGTAAACATGTGGAAAGAAGAACTACACAACTGCTGATTGACCCAAACACACACAAAAAAAGAACCACGCAAAAATAGACATTTTTTTGACAGAACCTATCCTTGTTGCTTGTCTTGTAATGAGGAGCACATGACTGGGATTGGGTGTGGTGCGTGATCTCTTATCGGACAAAAGCGTCCCACAGAGGGGCTGATGGGGGGGGGGGGGGGGGTGTTCTGTGCCACCCCTCCAGTCCTGTTTGTCTGCAGTCATGAGTTCTCCATCCCGTTCACCACGCCATGTCTCGTGGTTCAAAGTCCATAAAAAAAAATCCCCTGCTTTTAAAACATTCAGGCGTGGCGGCGCGTTGTCAATAAATCAGCAACTCAGCCCAAAGAGAGGAGCACTTAAATGGGGCAAGGTCATGTTTTTCAAAAGCGATAAATTGACTTTTTTTGGCTGCTTTCTGAATTTGTGTCACTTAAAGGGTCCAAAGTATCTGTTTGGGCCATGAGAACTATCTTTCTCTGCAGTCATGCTGAGACAAATGCATGCAAGTCAATGCAAGTCGATTTCCTCTTTCGGGTTGAGAGTCTGTCTATTTTTATTGTGCTGCTCAAAGTTTAGATGTCAAAAGGATGTCAACATCTGCAGGTTCAGGTCCCAGGCTGTTCCGAGTCAAATCCACAAATTACTGCTTCAACACAAGAGCTGTCCATCAGAGTTACACTCCATCACAACTCAGATTCAGTGACAAGATTTGCTATTTTTAATAGCCAAGCCGTTAAAGTGCTTCTGCAGGTGTGTTAACTTGGCAGTCAAGCAACAACTGAAAGCGGGGAGGGAAAGTGAAACCAATATGGTAAACGGGTATATATGAGTATATATGTCTGCATGCATGTGTCTGCGTATCCCATCACAGAGCCGTGACCTTAACAGACACTGGCTTAAGGCAGCTGGCCTCTGAGGGCTCTCTAAAAACGAATGTTTGCAACCATAAGGTTAAATGAAGAGTTTTAAGCACAAGTGAATGAAAAAGGGCCACATTGTCTGGGTGCAGCTCTGCGTCAACACAAAGGGAAAAAGCTTGGAACTCCATGTTTCTATGAATGTCAATGAACAGGCAGATGTGAAAGCTACAAAGAGGAATCTTTCAAAGTTCAATGGAAATCAATGTGTATGAAAAATGAAAAAGTTGTTTCTGAAGAGTGATGTCACATGATTTAAATTATGTACTATTTGAAGTCTAAATAAATATTTGAAAGAAAAAAATCCTCATATTTCTGTCTGTATGGAGAAGTACAAAACTAAGTCCTCTTAGGTTATAACTCTTTAAGATAAAACCTAAAATGCAGAATGAATAAATGCCATTTCACTTTAAATATATTTTAATACCACATGTTTGTGCTTCCATTTCACCTGTTTGTTAAGAATCTTAAATTACATTGAATAAAGAGCATTTATGTTTACAAGTTATTTCAGTTGTGGAATATCAAACATTTGAACTTGTTAACAGGAAGGAATGTTTTTAAATTAAAATATGCAAAAAGTTTCCCAAAAAGGAACATCATCTATGCAAAGCCCACCTAGAAAATTGAAAGTCAAGCACTATAACTGGTTAGCACAAGGTCAAATATAACTGCTTTAATTATGTAAGTGGAGCTCCTCGGGTAAAAACAACAACAACAACAAAACGGTTAAATTGCTTCTTGTTTTGTTGCAATTTCAAACTGACATTGCGTCTTCAACTTCCAACATTTTGCAATGGAATAAGTAAATTAAAAACAGAACTGAACTGCTGATCCAGCTACGCTGTATATTTTTTTAACAAATGATTCATATCATAACACATTAGATGTTAATTTGTTGAATTTTGTGGCATTAAACTATTTTTTTTCTGTCAAATCCATTTAGTTGAAAATGATAGCAACCATGTGCGCGTCATAGTCAGAGTTAAAGCACATGCTGTGCAAGCCTTTGCTGAACATCCTGGGGTTGCAACAATTGCTGTACAGCAAATCTACATAAAAAGAACCAGAGTAGAACTTACAGCTTGACCTTTATTTTATAGTTACCCTCGCTTAACCCTTTAAAGTCTCACTCCAATCATCTTTTGCTCTATTTTAAAAGCATTCACAGTGGTCTTCTAATTATCAAAAAAAAATCTGTCGTTTTCTAGGACATAGTTTCTGCACTGCGGCAAGAGTTTATCAGAAAGTCATCTCTGAGTTATGGACTGTTGGTGCAGAGTAAGCCTGCCCCCACTTCCCATCACCCCTTTGCTTACCCACTCTCCTGTCATCTTACAGCCCCTCACACACCCCAACCTAACATTACAGGTGCAACAAAAATGGCGAGCAATATTAGAGTTATTCAGGCACGCAGTTTTCAGCCCGACACCAGCTCAGTCGAGGGAGACAAGACGTACACGGATCCAGTCGTCTACAAGCAGATGCATCTACAGATGCTGGTGGCCTGGCAGTTGTAAGTCCTTCGTCACCCCTGCAGGCTCTTTCCAAAAGCCTTTTTGTTTTTGCTCCTGATTCACAATGATTTGAAAGAAGACATTTTAAAAAATCCAATTATGAGCTTAACTTTCTTTGTACATGTCCTCAATTATCAGAAAAATACTACAAGATGTTAGAAAACACCAACCCTTCCAGTGTTAACATTCTTACAACTACTGTAACTCTTTAACCATAATTCTAGTGGATTTTGAAGTGGAACAAAGCAGTCTTGTGCTGACATGCAACACTTCACAGTAGTGAATTGCTTTTGCGATAAACGCTTATCACCTGATTCTAAATTAATCTAAAAATGGCCTTTGCCACGGGATGCAACACTTAACGCCAGTTATATGTTGCATACCGGTTATTTTGATTTGATTTTTGATTTGAAATGGTTTATTTCAAGCAATCGAGTAAAAATAATACACAAAAATATTACAACCAGCAGTTATGCATTCATACAAAGACTTATCAAACTTACGATAATTAGACATAAAATTAAAGATTGCTTGAAAGGGAGTGGAAGGAAGCGAATTTATATAATCCCACCCCTGTTCTACCGTAACCATTTTATTACATGATTTACCATTATCCGGTTCATAACTTTTACCAAACAGAATTTAGAATCCTTAGATATCAATAAAGCACATAAAAAAGATGAATTAATTTAATTATTATGTAAAAAAAATAACTGTTTTAACTGTTTTAGAAATCAACCTGGTTATAAAGCCAATATGAAAGCCGCTTGTATTCACATCAGAATCAGCAGATTCATTCTGATCATGTAAACAAATGGTTCTGTTAAGTCAAAGAAAAAGTGCGTTATTGAGGTGTCTCTTTGTTGCAAAAGGGTTAAAAAAAACATTGGTGCTGACAGTAAGTGTATGAACTTTTAAATAATTAAAGTCCAACTTGGACACTATTTTTAAAAATATTTTCTGAATATGACAGTTGAGGGCTAAAGCATAAATGCTGGACGGTACTGGACAAAATACAAATAAAAACTGACTTCCCAGTTCAGTCTTTGTTAAATGATAAAAACTAAAACCTGTGAACTTAAGACATAATCAAGAGGGTGTTTAGAACAAAGCCTTTACCTTTTCAAATACTTCTATCATCAAACAGTTGTTTACATCTTCGCAGCACCAGAATAGTAGATTAAAATGATGAATGAGGTATGTAGCTCATTTTTCACAAACAATAGGCGTTGAAAAGTATGATCAAGTTCGTCCAAGTAGATCAAGCGATGCCGCTGTTTGGAAATATTGACTAATGCAAGAATTATTTGCCTATTCAAAAAAAAAAAATGGACACACACAAACAAAGTTTAATCAAGAAGCGTATCTGGTTCTTGAAAAAGAAAATGCACGTTATCAGCCTTCAACTGCTATGTAAAGCAGGGTAGATGGGTCTCCATTCTCTATGCAAAAGAGACCAAAGAGACAGTCCCTTGAACTGAGCGAGGAGAAGAAATGGGTTAAAGATCCAGCCAGTGTTGTTTAGCTCTAATACGAATGAGTCATAGACGAGCAAAGGAACAATGAGTCAGACATTCTTTGCATGTGAAATCCTTCTGCACACAAATAGCTAATAAACCACTGTATGCTTATGTTGCAGTGTAAATGTGAGAGGAGAAAAAACGATTCACAAAGTAATTAGGGCAAAGTTTGTTTGATTTCAAAATTTTTAACAGAAGGACAATTAGAAGAAGAAGAATCGGAAAGCAGAAGTACACGTAAAGCAATTAAACAGTAAAACCATAAATTATCATCAAAATCTCTTTAAAATCAGAATAAAAAAAGAAGAGAGCAGATAAAGACTTTAAGATGTCATTTACAACAATAAAAGCCGGATTATAGCTTTTCCAGGATTGCCAGAAAGAATCTTCCAGAATTTAGCTGCATAAAACTGAACGGCTGCCTCCCCATGTTTAGTCCTGACTGTGGACATCAGTGGAAGGTCTGTTGAGCTTCTTCAAATGTTTGATGCTTGTTCCAATGGAACCATTTAACTGGTGTTTTTTTTACATGTGAATGTGGCATTTTAATCATGATGGAGGACAAATCTAAAGAAAATGAAGCTTAAAATTGTGTTTCATAGTATTTTCTTATCTAAATTGCTGTGAATCATGAGCTTTCGGAAAAACCTTGTAGGTGTGACGTAGGTGCCACAGTCAGAGGGCCACAAGCTCCCTGCTCCGGTCCAATCTGATCCATCCACTTCCAGAAAGATCCATTGTCTTTGTTTTCCTCCTCTGAGCTGGCATCTGGCTCACAACTGTACGGCTTGATAACACTGTTCGCTATTTTTATGCCACCGGTTTTGTGAGGTTGGGGTGTGAGGGGCTGTAAGGTAGCAGGAGAGAGCATAAACATTGGGATGATGGGAAGTTAGGACAGGCTTACTCTGTGCCAACAGTCCCACCCACAAGAGCAACACAGGTTTTTTGATTTTGGCTAAAAACAGCAAAATAATGATTAAAAGACTACTGAAACTAGATCAAAAGATGATGGAAGTGGGAATTCCAGTACTTTATCTGGTTTTTATTGGCATCACTACTAATTATGACAAAAAAAATCTGGGGTTGATCATAAGCCAAATTTCTTCATATCTTTGTCTGTTGTCAAAGTGAAATATAAAGCTGATTTCTAAGTCATTCGACTTAAGTTTCCTGGTTGTGTTAAGTTTATTTTAGACCATCAATTTAATTTATAAAAAACTTTGTATTGACGCCTTTTTGGTCACCATAGATTTGGAAATATCCCGTACTGTGTGGAAAAAGACACAAAAAAGGGGAAAATCTGTCTCTTCCAATATTTTCTACTTGATGACGGTTTTCACACAGCTTCCTGAACTCCAAACCCCGCACGCATCCCGGAATTCCTTAGAAGGAAAGGGCGGAAACGCTCGGAGGAATACCTACACGCCCGATGATGAATTCCTGTCAGATACGAAACAGATATGCGCACGTGAACAGTCTCCAGATAAAGCTTTGCGCTTTATATATAGCTTCTTGCTCCTTGTACTCTAAACACCAGCTGTCTGCAGTACCTAACGCTTTCAGAAGGGTTAAAGCATCTGCAGTAAGTTGTTTTTGTCATCAGTAAACACACAGCTGCTTGCGTCCAGTGCAGCTAGTGAACAATGCTGGCAGCCACACACCTCCAGCAGAAGGGAAATAGTAGGAGGAACTGGCCCACTGTCTGCACACCACTTTATTTGTTCAGAAGTGTTTAATGCAACGTGTCCTCACGCTATGAATAAAATCCTGCCGAGTCACAAGTGCTGAAACACGGCAGTAAAAAAAGTATACAAATACAGAATTGGTTAACATTTCCTCATTTACTCAACAAATCAGTCAGTGCAAAAAGTTCCTTTCAACCTTGTGGTTTTCACATGCCTTTTATCTAACAAAGCTGGAGTTAAAAAGTTCTCAAGTGCGACAGCTGAAAATGTTAATCATCCCTCATCTTTTTGCTTGCATTAATCAGATCCCTCTGAGGGAGATGATGTTTCAGGTGCAAACAGAGATGCATGGCGTGTTCCATTGCTCAACCTGCTAATCTGGCTCTTTTTCCAAAGCTGCTTAATGCATATTTCATTTAGATCTGCTTCAGTTAAAGGCCTCATACGCTGGTAGTTCATTTGCCAACTGCTCTGGGCTCCCATTGTTACATTTGTTTTAAAATGACCACAAAATGGAAATGCTGCCGATTCTGAAATTGTACAGTGGTGTGCAAAGCAGTATGGAGAAGAAAATGGCCTCGAAGAGTGAGCAAAATTTTAATCTAAACTTAGAAAAGCCTTATGTTTTTGTCTGTAGAAAAAATGTTTTGACAATGATATGAGTGAAAGGTTAATCTAAGAACGGACATCCTCATTAGTCGTAGTTTTGCAAGATTTCTCAGGTTTCAGCCGCAATCCCCAAAGGGTACCACTTCCTCTCTGTGGTACGGGTCTGGACAGACATGTTTGTCAATGCACAAGGGGATCTTCATCTTAGCAAATTGTCTTTTTGTGCGATGACCAGAGTGAAGGGCAGACGATTTTGTCATCCCTCCTACCAATGCAGACACCAGTTAGCTAAGTCAAATAAAATAGTTTTGAAAACGTCCATAAGAAATAGGATGAAGGGAAGAAGAGAAAAGGGCAACAAGCGGATGACCACGCCTTCAACAGCTCTTGAAAGTTAGCTGTAAAGAAACCAGAAGGGGAAGCAGCTTTTATTTTTTGGGTGACAAGACCAAAGTACCAAAAGGTTGAACCGGCTGTGGTGCAGAGGTAGAGCGGTTAGGGACTCTGATTTTGTAATGACATATGGGTAGCGTCCGTTTTAAAACAAGAAAGTGCTAATCACTTGAAAAGTGATCATGAAGGAAAAATTAAAAATTGTAGTTTGTGCCCGGACGGAGTTATATGACACTAAGTCAGTCATTTATCAGAATAAAGCTGTAAAAGACAAAGCTTGGAGGAAGATTCACAACATTCGCACCGCTCCGACATTTCCCACCAATCTTCTTCCACCTGAGTACATGCGCTTGTATCGGGTAGTGACAGTCCAGTGGGAGCACCCCATGTGTGAACACCGTATGCTAAATGCACATAAGCACATGCAAAAACCTGCATTCTTGAACGCACATCAGGTGTATCACACCAGGTGTGTACGTAGCATAAAGCACTGGAGCTGCCGTCAGTAACTGGTAAATATACTTATATGGCGCTTTACTAGAGGGTCTAAAGTGCTTTACAGTCCCAGCACATTCATCCACATTCCAAGAATCATGGCGGCTCTGCTTCCTAACACTGGCATCAACCAGGAGCAATGTGGGATTTAGTGTCTTGCCCAAGGACACTTCAACACATGTGCAAGCAGAGCAGGAACTGAACCTTCAACCTTCCAATCAGAGGTTGACAGCTACACCTCTGTACCATGGCTACCACCCCCCTCAGTGAGTGAATGGGTGTGTGTGCATGTGTGACAGAGGGTTAGGGTTAGGACTTTCACTCTTTTCTCTCTTGTTCAAGCTCCCACCGTTCAAACCATCATAGAAAAACAAGTCCAGTATTTTAGAATGAAAACAAAGATCTGACCGCGATAGAAGATTTAGTAGATTGACAAACTGCACATATATAAGAGAGATGGCATGTCTCCAGCAAATCAGGACACAAAATACAACACGCTGTAAGTGAAATTGAAAAAGCATTTAAAATTGCACTGACAAAAATCTGCAAAACAGCGAGACCTTGTAAGTTGAACCTTGGTATAGATAGGGAACGTTTTATATGCTGTTTACCATTTACAAAATATGGAGACAGACAACTATTAAGGAAACTTAATGCTAAAAGTCTTTAACAGAAACCAGAAACTGACTGCAAGCAGAAACCATCGGCATTAAGAATGGAAAATAAATAGATCTGTAAAGAAAAAGTGAAAACAAAAAAATATTTATAAAGAAAAATTCATTCTGTCTTTCCATTATTGTGGACATGACTCTCTCCTCATTCTTGTGAACCACATTCCTCTGGAGTGGTCAGCAGAGGCTAAACATAGATGCTGCAACTCAAAAGACTCATCATCTTCACCGATTCCCATAAAGTTAAAGGTTTTCTCTGACCAGCTGTTTCACAGATGTTCCCAATCATGTGAGAAAACTAATCCTAATAAAAGACCTAATGAACTTGGCTGTATGACCCACAGTTTTTCACAGTTCCTGTGGCGAGGAAACGAAAAAAGGGGGGAATTTCCTCCAATAGTTTCAAGAACTGTGAAAAAAGTTCATAACGTCCCATTCAAGTTACTCTTTAACAGTCTTTTTTTTATTAGCTTCTACATTTTTTTTTAATCTTATGGGAAATATCTAGAAAACATTTCCTTAACTGGCTGTTTTGTCACTGTCAGATGTTTGTCCATCTAACTTAAGGAAATTTAAGGATTTTATGGTGTGATAAGGTACACATAAGGTTTTTATTAAAACTTATAGTTTTCTACATTTAAAGACACACTCTGACAATCTTTTGAGCTATTGTAAAAGTGTTCTCAGTGGTCTTTTAATGATGATTATGCCATTTTTAGCCACAAAAAAACCCCAGACCCTGTTGTTTTCTAGGACATAGTTTCTGCAGAGTGGCAGTAGTTCATTAGAAATTTAACATTGAGTTGAGGGTGAGACCACTGGCGCAAAACAACTCCAGCGCCACAATCCGGGAGTATTTTCTACGTCACAACTACAATCTTTTTCCAACAACATCTTTTCATCTGCTCCCGATTCACAACAATTTTAAGAACTAAATAATTAGAAACGCAATTTTGAGCGTCATTTTCTTTATATGTGTCCTCCATCATCAGAAAAATGCCACAAGAACCTGTTAAAAACACCAAAAACAAAAAAACAACACAATTTTCATGGAATGGGCCTTTAACCTGACAGCATCACCTTAAATCTACAGAGGAGTCTTCTTAAAAAAATCCGTTTGATTTCAGTATTTTTTTCAGATGGATGTTTTTACCTCCCTTACTATATAATATAGGAATGAAAAGGCATTCAGCAATAGGAATAAAAATGCTGACATAAATCAAAGCCTTCATGTTGGGCACTGATGCTAAAGAGTAGCCAGTAAGATTCCGATCTCAGCTGAAATGCAGCGGTAAAGCTGCTGACTGCAACCGTCTTTGCATCTTTGATCCCAAATCGTTAAGAGATTCAACTTAGTAAAGCGAGCACGAGAAGCATAAAAAAAAATGTCTTTAGACGTAAGGTTGTTTGAAACGGGACAGTATTGGCAGCCTGTTCAGAGATCCTTCAGAGCCAACTGTGAGCGAAATAAAATGTAAAGACGGCCTTTGATGAGTTGGAGATACAACATGAGTAAACTAGACATACTTAGTGCTGAATTTTGAGGTTTATGTTCAATAAACGTTCGATCAACTTCTAACTGTTCCCATTGAGCTATCACACGCCCCATCTGCTGTGACCATCTCCACTAATCTGTGGAGAAGTTTGCTGAAAGCCATTGAAGAATCAAATAAAAACTTCAGATAAATTCTATCCGATTCTGTGTGAAGTTCTCGGATGGGGATTCGGTGTATTGATTCATCAGAAAAGCAGGCTGAAGCTTGACATAGCCACAGAGCATAAAGTCTCCTAATGACTTAACCACATCAACTCTTTCTCCTCAGCGCCGCTCACCCTCCCTTCAGGCACCAACCGTGGCTAGAACATGGTGAGTCACGTTGGAACAAAAAGCTCCATTCAAGGCACACACACACACAGAAATACACTCAAACTCTTCAAGCCAGCTTGCCTTTCAATAAAATCTCCTTCACTACTTTTAACCCCCCCCCTCGCCTCCTCCTCAATCTCCAGGCAGAAGTGTACCACCACCACCACCGCCGCTGCCGCCATGGAGACACCAAATCAGGCCAATCTATCTGCCGAAGCTGGGATCAAGTAATCCTGTCTGTGCTGGTTGAAGAAACCGCCAGGAGCCAAACCTCCGGAGGTCTTTCCACCACATCACAGTGCGTGTGAGCCAAAAAGAAAGACAAAACCAAGAAAAGAAAAAGAAAAAGAAACAGGCGGGAGGGGCGGCAGGATTAAAAGATAAAACAATATGAGCAAACAAAAATCTATTTTGAAGTTCAGTGACTTCCTTCCTCAAACAAGGCCTTAGTTGCCATTTTAGTCTCACATGACACACCATCATGATCCCCCGCTGCCATTTTCACAAGCTCACACTCTGGTCAAGGGTGAAGTTTTCCCTTTATTGGCTCTTTTTTCCCCCAGTGCACAGAAATGTTTAGTCAAGCTGCAATCCACCAGATTCTGTCAAAAAGAAAAAGAAAAGAAAGAGTAATCAGGTGAGATATTTCTGGAGTTTCCTTTGGCCACATTTGATTGGCAAAGCTCAAGCAGACATGCATACATGGATGTGGGATATTTTTATGTTCTACTGTGCATTTAATCACAGTTGACTGAAATATCCCACAAGTTCCCATGAGGTTTTGCAGCTCAATAATATTTAATATTGGAAAGTAGACACTAAAGTAAATTCTATGACTTATAAAACCTAAAACTATGTTCTGACATACGTTTTTTACTCGTTAAAAAAAGTAACTACGTCATATACATGTGTTTTAATGTTACCACATAAGTGGCAGGGTAATGTAGTAGCTCTGATATTTTTTTTTTGTTAAATTTTAATTTTTTTTTATTGCTTATTTGGCATTTGGGAACTGTGGCGATGTTCCTATGGCCGAGCTGGCTCCTGGTATGAATGGATTCCCAAATACTCTTTCCTCACGGCCGAGCCAAGCCTTAAATTTCTTTTAGAAGTTACTTTAATACTTTTATCATTCATTGTGTGTGGAGTCATGTGTCATATGTGTTAACAGAGGGGAGTGGGAATGGTGAAGGTTGGGTTTTAATTATAATAGTGTATGTTTCTTTTTGTTTTTGTTTAAATGTTAAAGCACTTCGAGTTGAGCAGGAACTAGAAGAGCTTTCTTTTATAAATAAAGTTTGATTTGAATTATTACACAAGTTTCAATGGGAAAATATATCGTCTATTACTTAGTAAAGAAGATTTTTCTTTTACTTGAATTGTCATACCAAAGATTCATTGTTCTTTACTTATTTCTGTTTGTCCTTCATTTAATCATTACTGTTTTTATTATTATTTATATGTCTACTTATTTTATTTCAATATTTATTTTTCCACAAAGTGTATTAGTGTTTTTATCTTTTATCAGGAAAAATCTCTCCTAATTTTTGGAGTTAGACCTTCGGACTATAGGTTCAACCGGTGATTACTGCACCATTTTCTTAATTCTAAGAAGCTGATTCATATGTTTTTTACATCTTACAAAAAAATAGATTTCCAAGAAACTCTAAAGTTATCTATAAACTTGTTTACCATAGCAGCATAAAGCCTGTTTTTTAAGGCGTTGTGCAAGAATTTACACCAACGGTTTAAATAGGTGAAATCTTTCTTCAGGCCAGAGTCTGAGTCACACACCAGTGTGCGCAACATTTGCTGTCTCAGATAATAAACCCATAAAAAGCCAGTTCATCCTCATCTTTATGGGTTTTTCATCTGCAGATTATCTATACACTGGTTTTTTTATGGTTGAAACATTTCTGTACATCTCCGTTTTTAAACACCAGTTCAAATGAAAACGGCAGAAAAACGGCTATTAACTCGCTTTGATACATAATGGTCAGTTTATCTACAGTTACTCAAGTGACAGTCTGGCAAAAAAGAATCTTTCAAAGAAGTTTGCTTTTTTATCAATCCTTTGAGCTCATTTGCCTTGAAAAGCTCCCCTCTGTGGCTGATTCTTGCAGGCATGTGGGGTCAAGTTCTCAGTCAGAAAAGCGAGTCGATTATTCAGCACATTTGCTTTGATATTTCGAGTGGGAGAGCTGGAGGGCAGGAGTTATCCCTGAGGGAAACAGACTTCTCAGATACTTGGCAATTATTAAAAACACACTGACTCGCCATTAATGACATTCATTCCATTAAAGAAACGGTCTCTGCATGGCTTCTTAAGAGACATCTATGTACAGCTTTTACAGGGTTTCAATCAGCACATAAATACACTTTACTAAACATACCAATACAGATAAATGTGGGGCAGGTTATATTCTAATTTAAATGCATCAGTCTTGCTCTGGAAGTGTAGTCAGATACAGGGCAAGTCGATGCATACCTGCATAACCAGGATCTAAGTTGTACTTCTTGTCCTGTGAGAAAAGCATTTCAGCATATAGATCAGGGTTAAAATTGATATTTAATTCACATAAAGGCTGTGGCTTAATGCTCATGTGTGCGACACATTTTCACCACAGAAAACTAAAATGTCCAGTGTCTGAACTACAAATTGAGCATTCAAAGACAGTGTCAAGATGCCAATCAATACCACTGTCTTTGTTTTGAGACAAGCTTGTTGCATCTGTTTTAAAATTACATCAAATACAGATTAAGTTGATGGAAATGTTTTAGTTTTCAACATATTTGGTCATTTGGCAATCAAACCAGCAAACAACTGGGAATTGAAGCCTGTTGACAAGGCCTTTCAGCAGGAAAAGTCACATCAGTTAAGTACTCTCACAGGGATGATGTTAGAAAATGACAATATTCCAAACCACAATTCCCCTTTTTGAAAATCACTGTTTTCATGTTGGTTCCCACTCTGATGACAGCTTATTTTAGCAAAATTTTAAAAGTCATTATTTACTTATTTTGCAGAGAAGTTGACTAATGGACTTGTGAATTACAGGTCCTGTAAAAACGTTTCTGGTCGGTTTAAAAAAAGAAAAAAAGGGCTATTCCGTGTGTTTTATTTGTATAAAGTGTATACTTTAACTTACCAAATGAGGCTTTAAAGTCCAAATCCTCACTGATTCATAGGCTACTTTGTAGGTCATTTGATCTTTGGATGAGTTCGCTGGGATGTTTTTTTTGGAGATTGGTCAGCTTTGAAATATTTTTCCTTTAACTATCCTAAAACAAAGGACCAGATGGAAAATGGCCATATAACTAATTCAAGACGAAAGCGCAGAAAAACTTGCTTCTTTTTTAACATATGTTTTTTTGCATAGATGCCAGTGGATGATTGAAGGGTATTTACCTAAATATTATTTAGCTAGACTTTTCCTCCATTATGCCGGTGCTGATTCCTAAACAATAGAATTTAAATGGTGTTGATGTAATTTATCCTTTTTTTATTGTGTAGTTTTCTGTGACTCGGCCTCTTGAACAGAATTTCAAGACCACACGGTTGCGTTAGCAAATGAAGAATCTTTGGACCCGTGCATTGTGTGCTGCGTCCAGTCATGACCTCAAGAGAAACAGTTGGTTTTTGATGTCAACATCTTTTTTGTCTGAAATTGCTGTTCTCAACATTTTTCTGTTTAAATTCAAGTAGCTGGCTGGCCAACAGACAGATTTACACGTCAACACTGTCGTCCCTTAAGGACGCGTCAATGACATCAGTCAAAATTCCAGACAGCCTCTGTGAAAGAAGCTCTACTGTAGCTGAGAGTGAGACGGGGTTTAAAGACTGATCAATTAATAATGTCAGGGCTCCATGACCCCCCCCCCGGGAGTCTGGAAGGCCCTTTTCTTCAACCCCCAACAGGATTTTTGTAATAAATCTAGACAAAAACTATTTTGTGTTTTCCTCTCTATTGCACTTGTTGCATCATGTGACTTATTGTACTCTTCTTTGAATGATGCAACCGTCTCTCTTAACGGGTGAAATTACAAAACTGCAGTATTACAGGTCAAGACAGTGGAGAGAACTCTACAGGAAGAAATGGAAAATATAAAAAACCCAAACTAATAACGGTGTTGTACCCCATTTTAGGAAGCTGAAATCTTTTTCAGCTTATATCTGGGTCCTGACCTAAATACATAAAGGAGTGCCTGTAGGCAACTACAACACAGGGAGGCGAACAGCATCAGGATAGGGTGTGGTTGTGAGAGGAGCCATGAAGGAAGGTGCAAATATGACAGGGTAGAGATTTCAAAGCTAAGATGATTCAGAGACATGGTCTAAGAGTTAGGACAAAAAGCTGCTTCCCCACGCCTACTCTCAATCCGCCCATGACCTGATACTCAGGCAGACTGAAGAGACCAGAGGGTGGTAAACCTAACCAAACCTTGGTTTAGAATAAGCCCACACTGGCTCGGTGTGAGTCACAGAGGAATTTCCCAGAAAGATTTTTAACCAAATATTTTTAGGCTTCCTGTTAGAATTGCATGGACATGAGTAATATGGGTCATGTGCAACAAAAGCAGCACATTTCAGATTCAAAGGATTTTTTTATGCTAATAAAATACATTTTCTACTTTTATTTGTTTAACAGTGCACAAGAAAACTCTTTTCTTGAACTATGAGCCCAAAATAAAAGACAGTGGTTGTTAACATTACTGATCAATAATTTTAATGGATGTTGACCACACGTTTTTTTCCTGTAACAACATTACCCTGCCTCGTTTATTTTGTGTGTTTTTTAAATTTATTTATTTTTACATCGTTATTGAAAGAGGTGTGGCCAGAGCTTTCTCAGCGAGCAAATACTACGCATCCAAACCTAAATTCAAGAGCTTTTCCGGAGTGTTCTTGTTAGATGCAAGCTTTTATCTTAACACAAAAAATAATATAGGCATAGCTGTTGACAGTTTGCATGCACCACCCACTTATAGTGCAAACGATGAATTGTATAAATTAAGAAAATACGCGAAGAGCTTCTTTTCATTTGTCGCAGCAACTTGCAATGTGATGCAGAAGATTGTTTTTGAAGCAAACAACAATGCAGACGTGCAACTGTTCTGCTAGCAAATGGTATGTTCTCAGTCGTTTCTTTTTTTTAAACTTTAGTGAAAGGGGCAGAAAAGTACAATATTTATAGTGCATTTGCACCTTTGTTTTAAACTAAAAAATACATTTGGATGATGGGACTTCATACATATCTAGGTAGTACAATTCTTCTTAACCTTTAATTATTATTTTTATTTATTTCATCCCTACATTGTTATTGTTTATGACAATGAAAGGGAAACAGAAGAAAATGTATTATTTCCTGCCCCTTTTGCTTACTTGATATAGTCATTTGGTGAAATTTTTACTTCCTTCTCTCAAAACAACAAACAGAAAGAAAGAAATACATTTCGATTTGTGTTTAAATTAATCTTTAGAATCCAATAAGTGCAAGCATGTACACAAAAAAATGCACAAACATATATTTATCTCACGCAGAAGCAAACACACATGCATATCTTTAGCTTCCCAAGGCCAACCAGCCAACAGGCCACATGTAAAATCCCTCTGTGATACATGGATGCAAGGCGATTCATGGAAAAAGTTCTTTCTCTGACATGAAACATGTCTAGCTAGCCCCAAAACAACATTATCTAAAAGTTTAGGTTGCACACGGCTCATGTTCTGTGTTGACAAATGAATGCTTACAGTGAAACCGAGAGACCATGCAGATGATACACAAGAGTAATGTAACTAGATAAATAAAAAGCTGGTGAAATATTACATTTGAACGGTAAGCTACATTCAGTTATCAGCGCTGTTGCACAAACCAACTGATTACAAATGCATCAGTGCTTCCTAGGAAGGCAACCAGCTGCACTTCAGCGGCTGTGTGTGAAGCACAGGGCTTAAGATATAAAGATCAGATCAGATGTGTGATCTGAAGGGCAATATTTCAGGCTAAAGAACAGGCCAGACTCCTCCATAGAAGAAACTGCGTGCAGCAAACATTTAAAAGGGGGGGAGGGTCTTTCTACACCAAAGGCTTTAAGGAAGTTATTGTGGTTGTCCAACATGAGAGCCAACACTGTCATCCAATACGCGGCACAGCACTGCCAAGAAAATCTGACGAGCTAATTTCGACACATTTAGTGTGTGCACACTGTCTAGAAATGCTATTAGCAACTTTACTCCTTATTTTAACCATAAATATCATCGAACATTTATGTTTGCATTGTATTTTGCTTTATCTGAAGACGCCTTAATGAATATAGACAATGAAATGGAAAAAAAAAAAAAACTTTCCCAACTGTTTTTTTTTTTCTTTTAAGGACAAACTGCTTTGTTTTTAGGGAAAGAAATAAACAGTATCTATGTCAAATAAAATTTGGTTAAAAAATAATTTTTACTGTAAGAATTTTAAACTCTACAATTTTTTGGATGCCGATAGATTGACTTCCTATTTTCTTTTATGTAAGCATGATATATAAAAATATGTAAACTAAATGTATTAACTTCAAAAATATGTTTAACTTTTTTTTTGTTCATTATATCAGCAAAAGGGATTGTTTAATGTCTTTGTGATGTATACATATATGGCCCTAAACACCAACTAAGATCAAACATATATGAAAATATGTTTTCATATCCGAAAATAAAAAAATTAAAATATAGATAAGAATAAGAATATAGATTTTTTTTATATAGTTTTTTCAAATACTCCTACTTTTATAGCTTTACAAAAAACAAAGAGATGCAAGTTAAATGTTGTGATTCAAAAATTACACAAATGTTGTAAATCTCCAGAATCTTAAGATTGTTTTTCTAGACCTTTCTTTTTGGTGATGTATATAGAAATTTGGGTAAAGCTACATACTTTTTTCTTGCAACTTTGAGCTCCTAAAGTACAAATTTACAGTTATTTATTTACACCAATAGTATTTTCTCTTTTGAATTATAAACATTAATCTTTTTAAAGAATATTTTAAAGTACAGATTTATTCAAATACTGTCTCTTTAAGTGTCTTATAGATCTTGAAGCGTGTTTTAAACCCAGGATAATTTAGGTCATTGTATTAGTCAAGTAAATAATTTATAATGTAGAAGTCAAATGAGCTATACTTTAAACAAAACTATTTTTTTTATTTGAAATTCATAAAGGGGAAGTATTTGTGTGTTCTTTTCCTTATTGTGAGATCCTTGGTAGGATTAAAAAAAAACTTTTTAAAGCAGAAAATAACTGAAAACTGTTTAATTTTTAAACAATGTTCCAGAGGAATGAAGAAAACGACATTAAATAGCTTTATAAACTGACAGCACTGTTTCCTGAGTTTAATCTAGTCGGATTCTTTTTTTGACTTTTTTTTAAAAGCTATTTTAGGCAGCAAATTGCTGTGCCCTGTTCCAACAGAGTTCAGTGTTGCTGTTTTTCTTTCACTTTTTGAACTCTGCAAATCTAAATTAGTTTAAAGCATCCATCAAGAAACATTCGCAGCAATGAGCCTTACTCAGTTGCTTTTGTGTTTCACTCAAACTTGAGCTTGCGTCTTGCAAAGCGAGCAAGGCCGAGCACATTTTTCTGACTCATCATTTTCATAAGGGGGAGTGGGGAACGGGGGAGGAAGAGGAGGAGAAGGGGGAGACAGGAGGTGGCAAGTCCAGAGTTTTACCCTCTTGCGCTTTTGCAGGCGAAGAAGCCCTACGCCGAGCAGCAACAAGCTGAGAAAACCGCGCTCTATTGTTTCAGGGCTGCTGGCAACGAGAGCCTTCCTGAAACTCAGCAAACGGCTATCACACACAGATGGGACGAATGCCAGAGCGCTGCTCAGCCACTGAGCTGCCAAAATGCTGCAGAGCTGCTGTGTGGGAAGTTTTGAAACACGCCTGTCATTTTTTTTTCCTTTTCTTTCTGTTGATCAGTCAGATATAAAAGAAGAAGAAAAGATGCAACACATAGCCTTAAGATGTTGCATTAAATCTGCAATAACACAAAACAAACTGGCTGCATGACAACCATTTTTTCCCCTCAAAAAATAGATGTATAAAAAACACATTCAATAACACGCAATAACTTAAATAGTTTATAACAGAATTCCCAGAAAGGCAAAGTTTAATAGTTAAAGCAGTTAAGTTTGATCTTTCTAGCTTTAGTCTGTTTGATGCACATGATTCTTTTCCAATTCAGGGTAAAAACAAGCTCTAAATAAGAGTTGAATATTTAAAACTACAGTAAATAATAAGCCTAAATAGGCTTAAAGTGTAAGCATTCAAACTGCATGATCAGGGTGTTATACAGGTTGGACATTTTTGGGTTAAATTAATCAATACTGATTCACGAGTCCAATGTAAGAAAATACTTACTGGTTTTTAGAGGAGTTATCACATGACAGACGTTTCAATCCCATTTAGAAAAATGAAAAAAATTGCTCTACTGTTTAGTGAAGGGACTGTGTCAATGCTTATAGTAAAAGTCAATGCACACACTTTAACAGTTTTTTCACCGTGGCATGGATTTTTAGAATAGTTTTAGTTGTTTTGTGATGCTTCACTACAGTTTTATGTTGTTTTGCTTTTTTAATACCTTGACTTTTATTTTCTTTGCACTCCCATTTTCGGTGTTTTTGAGCATGTTTAAGCAGCTCATTACTATCAAAACAGAAAACATGAAGGGGTTGACATACACGAAAAAGGAAGGCATGAGCTGCAGCAGAACTTCTCGTTTCCCCTCTTGGGCTGCAGGTTCTCATGTGCCCCCTCCGGACCTTTCAGCCAGTTCCAGTGTTTGTTTTCCTTTCCGAAGTGGGGACAGATTTGGACAAGGGCGACAGCGGTCTATTTTCTCCACCTGGAAGCTTGGAATGAACGAGAGGGGAAACTCAAGACTGGTTTTACCCCGCTTCCTGGAAACAGCAAAGCAAGCAAGAGGCCCCACCGTCAGGGAAAGGGGTAGGGAGAGGGCGCACAGAGACCGAAGCCTCTGACCAGCAGATAAAGAATATTTGTGCATGAGCAGGCATGATCATTTGACCCCCTGCCCGTGTGTGTTTGCATGTTTCTCAAAAGGAGCATAACAGAATAGGTATAGAACATGTACTCCATGCAGCCGAGAGGATTTGCTGATGCCCACGAAGATCTGTTTACACTGAGTGCCCCTGATGACCTCCCAGAGGATGCACGACACAGTGCCAAGGCTCACACTTTTGCACAAGCACACACAAGCAGGCACGCACTACAGACGCAGAGCACCTAAGTGATGGAAACATTCACTGGGCTCGATTTCATCCCAAGATTGTAACAGTTGCACTGAAAATGAGGTCTGCAGAAACAGGTGAGTAGAAACTGGATTAAAGGGCACCAACTGCTCAGATGTGCATCCTCACTGAGTTGTTAAGTTGTATGTCAGGAGAGAGATTTGGGGATAAACATCCTTAAGATGGAAAGATAAGGAATAAAATGGAATAAAATAGTACAGAAAACTTACTTTGAAAACAAAAATGCAGCATGAACAATGACTGCTTTGTGTGAGGAAACTGTTGGGAGATACACTAATCTGCTTTAGTGTTACAAGACTGATGAAAAGTCTGATATCACTAAGCTCAAAGTGAAAAAAACAGCTAAAAATGTTAAGTTTCCTAATCGAGGAAAAATGAGGGGAAAGCCAATTCAGCCGAGATATCTTAATGTTTTTTCGTACAAGTTTTTTTCTAAAGGCCCCATATGATCTGCAAAAATGTTTTACCCTCAAACAGATTTAGCCATCTCCTGTCAATCAGTTACTTTAACTAAACGTTGTTTATAACTTAACCTGCTAATAACATATTAATGGAATCCTACTCTAAAAAATTATAAAGAAAAAAAAGTCTAAAAAAATAATCAAAATTAGATTAATTGCAAACAAAACTATAGCTAGGGTTCTGAAACTAAAGAATCCCTGCTAAGCAGAGACATTCCAAAGTGTAAAAAGTGAAATTAAACATTTTAAAAACTCTTAAAAGGTGGAAGTTAATGTTTATGACTGACAACACATGAGCTTCACATGCGTTTGACTCAGCTGGATCTGATCTTGTCTGAGAAACGCCACCTATCTTAGTAGAAAAGTCAGGTTGTTAGCCTCCAGCCATCCAGCTGAAGCGTTTCAGTTATTACTCAACATTCAGCTCTACACAGTTCTCAGAAACTGAAGCTACAGACCTTTAGGTGTCTTCTCAGGAACC
Organism: Oryzias latipes; assembly: GCF_053564925.1. NCBI lineage: Eukaryota > Metazoa > Chordata > Actinopteri > Beloniformes > Adrianichthyidae > Oryzias > Oryzias latipes. Next base: position 33,715,662 of record NC_136237.1, on the reverse strand, counting down.
GTTAACTTACCTCAAGTTTACACCAACTGTACCAAGAAGGAGGAGGAGAATTTTGCTTTACCTGACTTTTTCCACCCATTTCTGAGAGACAAGTCAAGTGAAACAAAATTTACTGCAATTGCTCTGGTCCGTTAAGACATGAGTCATCCAAGGTTCATGAAAAACAATGAACGCAAAATAAACTACAAACCCCGAGAAAACTAGAACCAGAAACTCCAATAACTGAGATTATGTAAAAATGCAATAAATGTCCATCGCCTTCCCTCTGGAAGGTTTTAATGGAATTAATTAGACAGCGAGCCCTGAATGCTCCATTGCTGTTACATCAATTAAAACTAAATAAAGCTTATGATGGACGCCCGGATACAAAAGTTAAGAAAAGAAACTGTTAGCCTGTGCAACTCTCAGAGAAGCCAGTAAGTGAAATTCCTCTGGTTCTTCTTTATTGTCCACAAATCTTGTCCCGGGTAAAGCTCTTCTTATTAGCACAGGATGGTCAGGTTCACAGCCTGTCCGTTACATTTTAGCTGTAGAGCCCCTCGACACATAGGGGCAGGCATGCCTGTTGACTCACTAACATACTCATCTGTCATTGTGATTAAGCCTACTGAATGCTGCATGGCAACCATGGCCGTGCTAATGCACAATAACAGGCGCTTAGACTGAAGCTGGAAATGTCTGCGACGACTAACAGTGCAAAGACAAAGAGGAAGGCCCGGATCCACTTAGTGCAAAGTTCAAATTCAAAGACGGTGAGTTTGTGCGGCATAAAAAGCCCCGTCAAGGTTCAATGTGTTCATATACAGAAATAAGTCTGCAAAACTGTCTGGACTCTGGAGGGACAGAGGGAATGTAATGTTCCCATTGAAGCGCACAGGAAAAAGTGCTGTTGTTTTGTGTTTGTGTGTTAGTGGGAGCTAGGGTCATGTTTGAATGTTACCAAAGGGGGAAAAAAACAAAAAAAAACATAAAAGAAAGTAGAAAATAAATTAGGTCATCATTTAAGCTCTCTGCTCGACTGTCTCGTTGTAAAATCTATTCCTTCTCCAGTTTTTTTTTGCCACTAAAGGGAAGCGAAGGATGTCATCTCTCCCTACAAGCAATCAACCTGCTGACGACCTTGCATGTCCCAAGTGCAGTCTGCGCTCCCTCAGTTAGTCACAAGGCAAACCCGCTGCCATCTCCACACAATCAGAGCTGGATTTCAGCCGCACAGACGCACAGCTCCAAACAGTGTCCAAAAAGGTTTTCACGCTCATTCCAATGAAAGGACTGCAACTGCAGATTTAAAATCAATCTCTAAAAGTTGGTTTCTATTCTTTGTTTAGGTTTTGTGGGTTGTTTATGTTTTATCAACAGATGACCATGGTTTAGTTTGGGAATTACGGCTGAAAACTGAACTGTTGAAGCTGAATGAATGAAAGAATGAATGAATGAAAGAATCGGTATTTCTATAGCGCTTTACCGTTGCCTTCAGGGCACCAAAGAGCTTTACATTAAAAAGAACATTTTTTAATTTAACTAATTTAGAACAAAAATTACTATTATGCAGATATTAAGAATCACCAGGATCACTGGGAACCATCAGGACAGCAGGTAAAATAAATAACACTGATGATTAACAGCGGTTTAAAAAAGCTGTGATAACATTTCTTTATATCATTTTTTGAGTCGCTGTCAACGTCTCATGTAACGGAGTAATTTTTGCAACAAAGTGGTTTCGACAGAAGCATTATATGCAGATTAAATCAGTATAACTGATGGAAAAGTACTGATTTGATCCACAAAATGGCGTCAACTAACTAGCTGTAGAAAAAAATATTAAGAAAATTTCCATTAACCCAATTTAAATTATTGCAATTCAATAAACTACAATCAGGAACAACCAAATAATGCTTTATCAAGCTTTACATTTTAGACCTTACTTTTTTTTTTTAAATTATGATGTTTTTATTGATTTAAATGTATAGACTTTGAGGTGTTGTGCAACATGAGAAGTGCTCTAAAAATAAAGTGGATTTTGAATTTGAATTTAAGAAAACAAAATGTAAACACTAACAACACTTTTTGAAAATGTTTGCAGAAAAATAAACTTTCTTTTATGCATCTAAAAACCTGAAGATCACTTCTACTTTACACAGATCTATGGCCATCTCTATGACTATTTATTATTATTCATGTTTGATGTAGAAGATAACGACATCATTGTTTCACGATGCAATCAATTCTTTTCTATTTATAGAAACCAAACACTATAATGTTGCTGACCTGTTGCCAAGCAACTTCAGTCATAAAATATTCAACCTTATGCTCTACTTTCTTTTCTGCTGGGATCTAATTTCAAACAAGTGTATCTTTTTTGAAAACAGAGATGCTTCACGGTTCCAATTTTTACTAAACTGTCTTAGTGGGATCAAAATTTTTCTAATAGGTAACCATAAAGTTTAAATCTTCATTTAGAGCTGCAAATCTGTGAATATTGAGAATCTTTAATTTTAGGCATATCTTTTATTATAATAGTTTCTACTTTTCTGTTATTTTAATTTAACATTTATCATGTTATTATCTAAGACTGATTGATCCACATTGACTTTTTTAGTTTTGAATTTTTTTTTTTGCTACAATAAGAAATACATCTGCTTTACCAGACTTGCTCTACACGTCAAGTGTAGGCTGCAGTTATTCCCATCAGCTGTGACAGTCGGATCACATTCCATTGTTGTGTGCTGTCGGAAGGGGCTTTCCCTTTGGAAAATCTTCGCTGTAGCGGTGGATGCAGCTGCAAGGACGACTCCTGTGAATACAACAGGTGTAGAAATGCAACAGGCGGATCAAGGAGAGGCATGCAAGAGAACCAGTTTAAAAACACAGACAGGGATGAAACAGAAAAATGGGAGTCGTTCATCTTTAAAAGGGGATTTTCTAGCATGGCGCATGCCGGCGTGTGTGTGGATGAGGAGGATATTGGCTTCGGCATACACGGTAATGAATGATGACAAGGAAAATGTAGTCAAACTTTCCCCCGTCTTTTCACCTCCCACTCTTTAATACAAGCACACACAGAATTATAACACCGACTGCAGCATTTCAGGAATGTAAGCAATGCTGTGACTGATCACTGCGGACATAAAAGCACAGTAATCTAGGTTGAAAACGTGCAGCTGGCTTTTTTAACACCGCCTGCTGTTTTAAACACACCTCTCTTCAATTGGCTACATTCTAGAACCAGTTTGAGGTGCAACTTTCTGAAAAGATGTCACCGAATCCAGCTTTAGAAATGAAGACTTCTTTTTTTTTTAACAACTACATAAAAAAGGAATGAACCACATGTACAAAAGAAATATGACTAATTCAGATTCTATTGCAGGGATGAGACTAAAAAAATCCTAAATTCTCAGAATTTAGGAGAAGGTATTAGTTTTTATCTTTTCCTTATCTGTCTTAACAGTACTTAAAAGTACTTTTTCAAGATATGTATTTACAAGCTGATTATTGAGGAAAAAAGCTGCAAAACAAAAACTACCAGGAGTAATATTGTCTAAAAAGGTTAAAAACTTTGAAAAAAGTGTCACTATTTATAAGTTTAGAAGCAATGTAACAATTATTTATTGTTATCATTATTATCTATTATCATATTAAGTTGCAATTCACCCGCTTACAAACATGACATAAATAAAGTCTGTAAAAAAAACTTTTTTTTCAAGAAAACAAAAGTTTTTTACAGGCCAGCATAGACATTTTTTTATGTTAACACAACATAGATTACATTGTGTGGTAGAGACAAAACATTTTTTTACTCAGAAATAACGGCTGTTTCCCCCCCCCCTTTTATTCTTTTGACCTTTTCTTGGTTAAATTATATGAAACTGCAGCTCAAACATTCATAAACATTTTGGTGGCAAAATGGACAGCCAGAGTCCATATTTAAAGAATACTAAACTTTGAAACACACGCAAAAATTGATTTTGTAAAGTAAAATAGCTGATCTATCACTGTGTGTACACAGACTATTTTGAAAGATAAAAACGTAAGCTTTTTACAAAAGAATAATGCTTTTAGAATAGAATAAAACTAATAGAATAAAAATAACAGTAATTTTTGACAGTTTGGGTACTTTTTTTTTTTTTTTCAAAATCAGCGGAGAACATTATTTTATGTGAAACTATAAAAAAAAAAGGCCTAACAGTTTATCCTGAATTTAATAACTATAATTAAAATTCTTTTGGCTCCGAAGCTTTTATAATGCTCAGACAAGATTGGAAAACAGTGGCTCTTTTTTTATTTTTTGATCCATTCGGGTCAACAAGCACTATCAAGTTTTTAAAGTGTTTTAATGACAGCTAGAATCATGTGGTCAGTAAGGATTAAAGAAGGAAAGTGACAAATAGTTTAAAAAACAAAGGAAAAAGGTTTTGAGAAATTGTTTTCTATAATTAATAAAGTTATATTTTTCAGTCAAAACTTTGAGCAAAAATCTTGCGATGAAATGGATGCATGACTTTAGAACTACAAACCGTGGGGCGTTGTTTGAAGATTTGTTAGGACACATTCTCTCCACGCCACAGGAAAAACGCGCACTAAAACAAAGAGGTTGACTGATGACAGTGGTGATTAATCCACTAGTTTTTAATCATCAGCCTTCCTCCCAAACCTTTACTCTTGTAACAGTCAGTGGATAATAAAGACCATTGTTTCTCAGATCTGCCCTATGGGCTGTGGTGCGGTTGATCTTGCCTACAGTCAGCGCTAAGACTTTTTAAGTCTCACAATTACCCATTCAAAGAGGTTTCTCCAAATGTCAACATTGTTGGAATAAACATTGTCCGTTTTCAGAAAGGCAGATCTGGACAAATGTGCATTAAAATGGTACAAAACATATTTTTTTAAAAACATTAATAATGATTTTGCAGCTTTTAGCCACAGAAAAAAACAACTGTCGTTTTCTCTGACATAGTTTCTGCTGAGCGGCAGTGATTCATTAGCTCATGAATTGTGGGTGTGAAGCAGCCCCGCCCCTTTCACTTTACTTTTTTGCAGAGTGCTCTCCGTTTACATGCTCTCTGGCTGGCGTCCAGCCCCCCCTCACACCCCCAACCTGAGATTCCCGGAGCAACATGGCGAGCAATATTGGAGCCATCCAGCTGTAGAGTTTTAAGCCAGATTCCAGCTCAGACGAGGAAAACTAAGACGTAAATGGATCTAGTCGTCTACAAGTGGATGCATCCGAATGGAGCGGAGGAGGCAGCTCCACATTCTTTCACATGCTCCTGATTCATAACGGTTTGATTAAAAAAGTACTCAGAAATGCAATTTTGAGCTCGATTTTATTAATGTCCTCCATCATTAAAAAAAATGTCAAAGATGGTCAAAGGTGTTAAAAACACCAGAAACGCAATTTTCACAAGTTGAACTTTAGTGAAATAATAAGTGAATTGATGGGTTAATCAATCGGTTCAGAGAGTAAAACGAGATGCTAAAAAGACAGAAGCTCTGGAACAAGTGTCTACATTTTACTTTGTTTCAAAACAGCCACAGACTGCAAGTCCAATTATAAGAAGGGTCCTTCTTCCCATTTCCAAAACTCTCGTCCCAGCATGGTTGACTCCCAATCCACTCCGCTCCCCCACCATCTGTTTTATTCTGTCTTTGCCATCTTTCCTCGCTGCTCCTTAGTGAATATCACTCCTTCCAAGCTTTACACCCGTTCTCCTCACCACTCTCCCTTCACCATACGTTCTCCATGTCCTCCATTGTCTCAGGTTAAATCTTCTTTTAACTGCCCCCCCCCACCCCGCTCTCATGCACTTCTTCCATGTGTCTCTTCTTGTGAGTGGCGGGGTCTGCAGGGTGCTTGTTATCCAGCACCTATCCAGAAACCGGGAAGCCAGACAGCATGACAGGCAGCCGTGCAGACAGACATGCAAAAAGAGAGCAGAATGACAGCCGGGCAGCTTTTGCAGCAAGACTGACAGATGGGGGGGTTCCAGAGAGCAGGCGTCTGAGGTGGAGGCTCTATGAGACAGAATAAAACAGTCTGGATAAAAGGTAAATAAAAAAAAATGAATTAGGGCTCTAAACCAGACAAAAATGATAGATAATGGCAGGGAACTAGAGAACACACAAGTAGACATGCGGGTCGTCCAAAGCAGATGCACAGCAGCCAGTCGGAGCTACAAGCCCTGCATCCCAACAGGCCAGAGGGTCAGTTGCCGCTCGCCTGATAAACACTGCCACTGTCTGGGACTGCCGCTGCACTGCAGCAATTAACCACTGAGGGAGCGCTGATAATCTACAGGAGGAAACCTAAAGGAAACATTCGGAGTCTAAGACGTCAGCTCTTTACAGAAGGACATCACAAAAAAGGTCATCTTGGTTGGGTTTTATGGGTGGTAGAAATGGCTGTACTTCCATGTATATTCTTCAAGGTCATCATGTAGCACCCCCCCCACAGAAACTAGGACAAATGCAACGGGCTCACATAGCAGGAAAAGTACGTGAAGCTTTTGGCGATTCATGAACAACACCATAGGATGTGAGGAGTTGAAAAAAAAAAAAAAATCTCCGGAAAGATGGAACTTTTAGGGATTTTCGTACCAAAAATGCTCAAAGAAAGACTTATTCATAAATGGGCAGCTGATTCCCCTCCTACAACAACTCAATTGTGATCTTTGTCATCCAACGCAACATCTTGCCGAGTGGAATCAGATCTTAATTGTCAAACTAAATATCCTGCTTGCTGTGTTACATCTGTTTCCACAGCTCTGCTAGTGAAATGATCATGAGGATTACCTTTCACAAGCATTTCCTAAAAAGGTTGAAACAGGAAGTAACTCAGGCATTTAGTTGCTCATACAGTTCTATTTTGTTGAAAAAAAAAGATAGAATAGTAAAAGGTAAAAGGCAAAAATATTGTAGAAACTAGAGAAAAAAATTCAAACAAAAAAAAGTTTAAAAAAAAAAGTAATCAACAGAAAGGGCGGTTTCACTCAACTGAGTGACTGACTGGAAGTGTGGCTTCAACAAGCAGGCTGCCGTTTGACACAAAGGATTTCATTCTAATACAGAGATTCAAGACAGTTTTATCGCCGAGTGTGGCGACGGAGGTCGGTCGCTCCCGCTCTGCTATGTTAAAAATGTGGAACGAGGACAAATGAGATGGGAAGGTTGAAATAACTGCGCGTAAAAACGGAGAGGGTCTATCATTTAAGCATTAAGAGGAGAGGACAAGGTTCAAACACGCTATGGATTTAAAAAGCAGAGTTGTCTTCAAACCAGGCTGCTTGACCAAAGTGATGCAATGTGAGATTCCAAGTAAAGTTGTCCGTCACAGCAGTGAAAACTTTTCTATATGCAGAATTGTTGACCGTGAAGCAACAATTGTGAATTACAGAATGGTAAATAGGCAAGGCAAGGGCAAGGCAAGGCAAGTTTGTTTGTATAGCACAATTCATACACAAAGTAATTGAAGGTGCTTCAGAAAACAGAAAAATGCATTAAAATCACAATACATCATAGAAATAATCAACGTAAAAGTTACTTTAAAAGAAAATAAAAAATTTGAAAATTGATTTAAAAATAAAGGAAGGAAAGAAAAGTGCAGATAGGACCTTTCAGTCATATACACGGCTAAACAGAAATGTTTTAAGTCTAGATTTGAACATGAACACAGAAGAGGCCTGTCTTGCGACTTCAGGGAGGCCGTTCCAGATTTTAGCTGCAGAATATTGAAACGCTGATTCCCCTTGTTTAGTAGTTCTGACTGGGAATCAACAGGAGGCCGGCCCCTGAGGTCCTCAGAGTACGAGATGGTTCATATGGCACTAACATGTCAGAGATGCTTTAACTAGGCCACATGAAAATCTTTATTTTGTCTTTTTAGGCCTCTCAGAGGTGGTTTTGGCTCATGTGGTACGCTTTGGTTTAAGGTCAGGAACATGGCAATTTCCTTGAGAATATTTTGTCAGACAGTAGAATCCATGGCTTCACTTTAGACTTTAGATCCCAAAGCAACAAAACAGCGCCAGAGCATCCCACTACAACCACCATATTTGACTGTTCTGATCATTTTCCTTTTTTTTTTTTACACTGTATCGTCAATCTTTAAAGTATTTCCTTACAAGTTTTGGGGATTATAGAGATGTTTTCTAGCAAAACTGTTGAAGATCTTTTAGTTACTTTTTGCGCAGCAGTGGTTTTTGCATTGAAACCCTGCCACGTAGGGCCATTTCGGCTCAGATTGAGTCATAAACACTGACCTTTCAGAGGCCAGTGAGGCCTGCAGCTCTTTGGATGTTGTTGTGGGGTCTTTTGTGACCACTTGGATGAGTCGCACATTGTGGGGTCATTTCATTTGGGCCAATTACTCCTAGGAAAGTTAACCACTGTTCTGTGTTTTGGCCATTTGTGGAAAATCGCTCTCTCTGCGCTGGTCTGGACCTGTTCAGAGGAGGGCCAGTGATTATGTTGGTAAAAGGAAGTTGAGGTTGGAGCTACCAGGAGGATGCAGACCAAAAAGGAGATTTGTGGATATAGTGAAGGAGGACATGAGGGTGGTCGGCGTGAATGAGGAGGATGCAGATGATAGGGTTAGATGGAGGCAGATTTGCTGTAACCGCCTCCAAAGGAAGCAGCCAAAAGTGCTGCTTTTTTCCCCCAGATTGATAGATCTTATTTCTAAGTTGTTCCTTAATTTCTTTGGCCAAAAAAAAGAGGATGTTTATGCTTTGATCCTCATATGGTCAACTTTATTTTGCAGGTCCTGTATAAGTGATTTCTACATCTCCAACCATCTTTTGATCTATCATTTAACTATGATTAAGTGTTTTCTAGGACATAGTTTCTGCAGAGCGGCAGTAGTTGCAGAGCTTGTGGCCTACCCAGCGTGTGTTTTTTGTCACGGATCATCTCTTTTTCAAACTGATTTTTTTCATCTGATTTGATTAAAGAAATACTCAGAAATGTAATTTTGAGCTTAATTTTCTTTCCACATGTCCTCCATCATTAAAACATTGCTACAAGAACATGTTAAAAACCTCATTTTCAGTGTGCCTTTTAGAACTGGTGTGGCAGTAATCAGTCCTGAGTGAAGCAAAAGGAACTACCGGTACTCAGCTTTGCAGAGATGTGATCAAAAACAGGTCATTTCTGTTTAACACGGCCAACTTCTTTTTTTCCTGTCAGAATGCCATACAGTTTCTTTCCTTGAATAAACAAGCGCCTCTATTTGAGAGCTGCTTTTTGTGTTTATTTGTCTAAAGTTTACATCCCCTCGATGATTACAACTTTTAAGCAAAAAATAAATAAAAAATAGACAGGCAAATAAAAAAGTCCTGACAGGAACAAACCCGTTTTGACGACGCTAACGTTTCTAAAAACAGTTTCTCCGTCTCGTGCACACTTAGGGAGCGCGCCCTCAGACTGACTTGTTTCCTTTTTCGTGAAAATGGCAGCAGTCATGGTGCAAATACAAAACTTGAACACAAACGTGTTTTCCTCCAAGCCGTCCAACACATCACTCAGCATGAATGTGCAGCAATGTCTTTAGAAAGGACACTCAGGAAGTGCCGGTCTCCAAACGCTTAAGCTCTGTTTCAGGTTTGCCACATGGGGAAGATTTCACTGAGGACCCCCCCCCATCACTGACTCAGCAATATCAGTTTGTTTTTTTTGCTCTGGTTGCCAGATGTGCCAGTGGTGCCTTTAAGAACATTATTGCAAAACAAAATTTCCAATAAAATAAAAAGACAATACAGTAGGAGTTAACAGAAGCACCAAAGTAAAAAAAAAAAAAATATGGGTAAAAGGTTAGAAACTTAAGACAAAGCTCGCCCAGTTGGACGGGACAGCCTGGAGCATTGCAGCGTCTTCTCATTTCATCACACTCCAAACCAAACTGCGTTTGGTCAATAGAGTTATTGTAATCCCCGAAGTAAGGCCAGCTATTTCCACAGGCTCCAAGTGTTCTGTCACCCATATCGCTGCATTCTGGTCATCTTCTTTCTGGATTAAGTCACAACGAAACAAAACCACAAAAAAAAAATCCCATAAAGAACCACTCCAATAAAAATTGTGTTTTTGGTGTTATTAACATGTTCTTGTTACATTTTTCTCATCATTGAGGACATCCATAAAGAAAATTCATTTGAAAATTGTATTTCTGAGTATTGCTTTAAACAAATTATTGTGAATGAGGAGCAAATGAAAGAAATGTTGATGAGAAGTGTATTTTTTTTCTCTGAGGGGAATTTCTAATGAACTGCTGCCGCTCTGCAGAAACTATGTTCCGGAAAACGACAGGGTTTGTTTTTTTTTGTGGTTTTTGGCCAAAAATGTTAAAATCATAATTAAAAGAGCACTGGAAAGGCTTTTACAGTACATCAAAATATGATGGGAGAGGGTCTTTTTATTACACTTACAGACATATGCCACATTTACAACCTAAACTCTGAAAGCATGGTCCCATTCTCAAATGGAAAAGCCACTCAAAAGCTTTTTTAGAATGATAGAATAAATAAATGAACCAAAGAAAATCTGTCAAAACTGCAAAGTAAGGGACACTTTTTCCAGAGTTTTGTCCAGTATTTACTAGTTTAACTAACAGGCGACCGTTTACAGTTACAAAGCATCTTTGCACCCCCAGATCCACAATTCCTCAATGCTGTGGTTTCCTCGCCACAAGCCGCTATCTGTACTTGCCAACAAGTTGTTATAAGATCACTTACACATAAAAAACAAGGGTTTAGAAAATGACCGGACACACAAAGAACTAAAAAAGAAAAAAGAGAATCAAAGACTTGATGTGAGTCACTGCAGAGATATAAAGCAGCAGATGCTTTTAAGAACTGTTTGTTCCATGTTCCACGTTCCACAGTGGGAGGTCAGTTGTTGGGGTGGGGTGGGGTGGGGGTGGGGGGTGACTATGTTTTACTGACAGGGCACATATTTAATTCTGTTCATGGGAAATGATGTGAGTGAACAGAAGGACTTTGGGCTTTTTTCCCCCCTGTATTCAACAGCAACATGCGTCAGCAGAGCCGTTTTGTGCAGAAACCAATGATCTGACAGTTATACAGTCAAACAGTCTGATAGCCTTTTACTAGACCTGCACAGTAAATCCCAAATAAATCGTTACCGTGAAATGAAGCTGTGCAAATCAGCACGCATATCACGAAAGATGGCAAAAATTGCAATCAATGGTGACCTTAAATTTGCTAAAACAATCTTATGGTTGCTTGAAGTATTTAACGAATCAAATAAATCCCTTTATGCGTTTGACCAATCAGATGGAAGCCTTCACGTCGTTGACCAATTGGATGGAGCTCTCTTGTGTTAGTTGTTTGCCTCCCTAAGTAGACTAGGGCTAACTCTTATTTAAATGTAACTGTTGCAGTGAAATGGAAATGAGGTTTTTGGTTGTTTTCCCATTTGTTCCTGTATTGCACGTTATATCGTCATCATCAATACTGATCACTAATATAGCAAATCGAGAGTATTCCTCATATCGCGCAGCCATACTTTACAAATAATCCTTTTTGCTGTTTTATTCTGATTAGCCATGATTCATTTTGAACAGATCTCTGCACTTTGATCAAACATTAGTTCTAATGATGCAGTATTTTTCAAATAAAGCTTTTTTTTAATCTAAATTCTAAATACAACTCTCTGTATGCCAAGATAGGAATTTATTTATTCATTTAAAAAGGATCTTAAAGTATGGGTGAGCACGTCTGCACATTTAGCTTTAACACACTTACTTCCCCTTTTCAGAAAAATCATTGTACTTTTGTTTTTTTCCAGGTTTCTTCTGACAACCCCAGAGGAAACAAGTCCAAACCGTCCAGAAAATCCTCCGATTTCACAAATAACAAACCTTTTTTCTAACTCTAGAAAACCTGGCAGACCAAGAAAACATTAGATGGAAGATGAAGGACCAGAGGCTATACTCATAGTATGCATTTAACCCTTTCTTCACATGAACATTCAGCTCATTCTTTACATGCATGTTCGTCTACACAGGTAATATTTGTAGTTTTTGGAAAGCTAACAGGGGGAATTTGAAATGTTCCCTTAAATTTAAATAAATTAAAGATCTATTACTTTAAAAAATTGTCAGTTAATAACTTTTTTTGAACCAATAATCCCATCTCTATCTCCATGGTTTCATTTTTGGTGAATGTTTTTTTGTATTTAGGATGCATTGCATGAATATTGAGGCTGAATATGTGGCCCATATTTGTTTGCACCTAATGTTTTTATGATGTGGGGTCGAATAATAACTGATTAAAGAACATTTGGACTGAACATCGATAAATGAAATTAAATCGGAAGGATCTGGTTCCCGTTTTTTTTAAAATCATTTTTCATTTGGTAATCTTTTTTTTTTTTTTTTAAATAAACAAACACAATTTAGCGCACAGACATGGAGTAAAGAAACTTCAAGAATCCCCCTAATTGAAATGTGACAGATTTGGCCTAAATAACCCAAATAGACAATATGGTATCACTGTACCCCCAAAACCAAAAAGCTATCAGTTTAGACTGAATCTGTAGCAGAAAATCATCAAATATGAACTCAGTCTTTTTCCTGATGAATTCTTATGAAACGTCTTCTCACAACCAGAACACATTTGTTTTGTATTCAGGGGGTGGGGGGGCTGAGCCAACCACAGTCTTCCTTCCTGCTCACCTCCTGCATCTGTCCCATATACCATTTTAACAAACCATAATGTTACCAAATCAATTTGGATGATAAATGGTAACCAGATGAAAAAAAAAGAAAAAAAGAAAAAGCAACCTGGAGGTGACTCAGATTTTAGAAATGTGGCTCCAAATGTGTTTTCCCAGAGGCAACTCAGCACGAGAAAACCACCACAGCTAAGGTCTCTGTGCTTTACTAGTACATTGAACAGGTTGTAAGCATGACAAATGTACACGCTTTCGTTTGAAAGTAAATCATCGGGTAAAGAGCTGAAACAAAAAGGCACGTGGCGGTTGTGAAATGGACCCGGGCGGTTCAGACCCCCACAGCGGCGGCCTTTTTTTGTCCCAATTCCCAAATGTTGGGGTAAAGGTTCCGCTGGGGTTCGTCAGGATTTCAACACGCGGGATCCGAGGAGCCGTCTCTTCACCTTAAGGTTTCTGATGCTCGCCCTGCGAAGCCGCAAGACTCTTTCTGCTACTTCTGCACTCCGATGGAAATCCCTGGAACCCCGAGGCAATCCACTCCATGTTTCTGAGTGCTTGTTAATCAAGATTTATGAATGCCAAGCAGCCTCACAAAGCTAAAAGTGAACACCAGTGACAATCAATAACAGATGGGCTTTGTGCACAGCCAGATTGCACTTAGGGGGGGGCTTTGACTTAGTGAAGACATTTTTAGTAAGTCGCTTCAAAAGCACAAAAAAAGCTCCTGAGGTCTAAATACAATGGAAACAAAAACAAAAAAACACTGAATCAGCCTTAATTCAAACTAATAAAACTTTTTTTTTTTCTCGTTTATTCACAGACCCAAATATTTACAGGATCAAAGACACGGCATATGGGAATTCTGCCATTGAGTCGATTTTTTTGTTTCAGGTCAAGACAAGTTTGCAGAGACAGAGCAAATTCAAAGTGATGCTCAGCTTTGGGTCAAATAACCGCCACATTTCTGCAGGCGCTGAGACGAGCAGCCGCGCCTGCGTTTATCTAACAAAGACCAACAAGCTTGCATCGTCAGCCAAAGAAAAATCCTCAAAGCATGCCAATGCATTCACACTCGCTAACCAGGTTAATGTGCACACCTGTAAATTTTTATGCTAGCCAATGCCATGAATTCTACTTTTACAAGGTAATTATTCCTTCCTTTTTTAGGGATGATTAGTGGAAGGAGAAAAAAATAAAGAATTATTTACTTTCACAGATGGATTCACATCACTCACAAGTTTCCAAACACTTTCCTCTTCTGCAAGCACATCTTTAACCCTCAATACAACGAATAAAAACCCTTTTATTTCACAGTGTGAGGCTCAATCTGTTCAGTAAGATCCACTAAGTGATTTTTTTTCCTCTCTCTTTAAACATCTTTTTTTGCCAACTCCACAAAAAGCACAGCAGTACTGTCATCTATTCCTGTCATCATATTTCCCTCTGTCAACAAAGGAGTTTATGAATCAAAGCTACTTCAGCGCTTTGATTCTGACTCCTCTAATGTTGCAGCATTTCTCACATACTACGGGGGAAAAAAGCATTAAAAAAAAAGAGTAGCACAACAATTTCCCCTAACAAACCTGTAGCAAATATACATTTTTCTTTTTCATATTTTTGGTTATTTGACTCCAGCAACCCCATCCTCAAACTGAGGTTACTACAAGGGTGCAAGTAAGAGCTTGTGTCCTCCAATTCTTCCAGAATGAACCCATTGAACTCCCCAAGTTGTGAAGAAATAGCTCAGTGGCTGGATTTTTTGGAATAACTCTGACATCTAGTGGTCAAAAGCTGCAACTTCCCTCTAATAGTGCAAGGATTTAACTAACATTTAGGCCCAAAAAACTCTTATTTTGTCTGAATACATGGCAGAGGTGCATCGTAAACAGAACTGGGCACACACAACTCCTTTGAAAGAAGAACTTATAGTAAAAAGGAAAAATGCACAAAAACCTAGAACAGCAGCTGATTTATTGCAGTTGTGAAAATAAAAATAAATAAAATAATTCTGTTAGGAAAAAAAGGCATAATTTTTGTATGAACGTTGCTGAATGCGATCACAAAATCAAATCACTATTTTTTTCTATGATTCTTTATATAATACCTTAAGAATATTTTCAATAAAAGAAATGCAGTTAATTAACAAATAGTCAACTGATTTTTATCAATCGAAGTATTTCAACCCACTCAAAATATTAAAACTGCTTTACAGCTCTTTGAAACATTACTTTAAAAAATTTAAGTACAAATAAAATTATTGTTTTTACAAAACAGTACCTGCAAGGGAACACAGAAGTCCATCTAAATATGGGAAAGTAACTAAAATATTAAGACCTAAACAGCACAAACGCTTTATTATTAGTTTAGCCGCTAATAAAAAATGTAAAGCATTTCAAAATAAAACTTGGAAACAAACTTTCCTGAACTTAAGTTTCTATATTACAGCATTAGCCTCAAAAACAGCATCATGTTACTTAATACTCAAACTCAACTAATGAAATTAATTTTTGTATGGAAGTTAAACCATTAACTAGTGTGGAATAACCATGTGCAAGCAGCCTCTTTTTGTTTGAGAGTATTGACAGCCATGTCTGGCAGCAAACGCTCAGTCGTCAGCGTCTGCAAACTGCTCTGGCTCTGAGGGAACGCTGTAGCAGGACCACTTGATGGGGTGCGGGTGGTGCACCTTTGGGTTGTAGTCGATTGTTGCTGGCAGCTCCCCGGCGACCCTCTGCGTGAGAGTCGTACCCCGCACAGCAAAGTGGAGCAACTCCTCAGGACCTGGGAGAGCCACAGAGCAGCGGTCACTTCCAAAAATACGATGCTCACTTTCTACTTACATGACATTTAAAGGAGGTGGAAAGGTGTTATTCACGTTGATTATAGACAATCTTGAAAGCTCAATTACTTTTGACACATCCAGTTAATGTCTATGAAGACTGTCATTCATCCAGGTTGGTTCCATTGTAGCAGGTTTAGGGGATGTCATCTGGACTTGGTTTTAAAGTTAGAAGACGTTTCACCTCTTATCCAAGAGGCTTTGTCAATTCTGGAATTGACAAAGCACTTTTTTTTTTAGTTAATGCCAAAATATGTTTAATAAAGCTATTTGACCTGATGATTGTGAATTAAATAACACTGCAGAAATATTGGAAATGTTTTTGTTGTAGAAATCACATTACAGTTTGTGAAAACACAGTTGTTAAGGAGAAATGTTTAAACTGGCACATCATGTCATAAACATTGCTGACCCCGTAATTTTCATTTTTTTAAGTGTCCTTATTGTGTTATATATTATCCATCTGCTGTTTTTAATAGAGCTATGGAAACCAGATCATTTCCCCATTGTGGGATCAATAAAGTTTTATTCTATTCTACTAGAGTGAAAAGTTTTAGACTTTTTGAGTAAAAAAAAGAAGAAAAAAGATTATTCCGTACATAAAATGTGTCCGTCCCCCTCATTCTGCCTGAGAAAATGTAACTGATTAAAAAAAACACTTTTTTTTTCATTAACATTTTTCCTGTTAGATTAGTACCGAACAATAAAGGTTTTTGAAGCAAAGTCAACATTTTTTAATATCCATATTTATTTCTTATTAATCTGTTACACATTAGGGAGAGCTCTAACAATGGTTATAAAGAGCATCTGTCTTTAAAAACGACCTTCATCAATTGTTCTGTGCTCGTTCTGTCATTATTACCTTTTTACTTTTTAAATTTATTAACTTTAAGAAATGGCTGTCCAAATGTTTCGGTATAAATTGCACATTTTAAAAGCTAAATATTTAGAAAAAGTTGTTGTTTTTTTTTAACCATTCTGTCCCACTTCTTTACCTCGAAATACACAAATGTTTTAAAAATACTAAACCTTTATGTGCTATACCAATTTGTTCTTATACTTTTGCACCACAGACATTTTGTTTCATATCAGTATGTTGCAGAAACACCTCACAGCCAGTGATGACCCGGCTGCAAACATCTGCTTTTCAAAGTCTATAGGAAATTTACAGTCCAACCAAAATGCACTTTAGTTTAAAAATCAATTACATACAAGATACAATAATACTAAATCTGTTTTAAATGTTTGAGTACTTAAGTTCAGTAAGCCTGCTGTGTGGAGGAGTTGTGCCAAAATGACGGACTCTCTGTTACCATAAGGGTTAACTCCAAAACACATCTTTTCCCAGTTATGGAGACGGACGTCTTGGATATCATTTTCCCAGTTTTCCTCCTCTTTGGATGGGGTGACTGCTGATGTAAATTCACATTTCCTACGACAAGATTCAAGGTATTAAACTTCAGTTTTGAGGAACAAAAACGTAATAAACTGTTTAAACATGTTGTTGAGGCAATAGTTTCTGAGCAACAAATGTAGATAAAAATCAATAAGCAACTCAAGAATAATTACTGGAAAATGCTTTAGCAGTCCTTCTTTAATCCAAACAGGGTCTAGGGTAAATTTGAGAGGAAAATCTCTAAATGCTTTACTCACAAAGATGTGTCCACAGACGTGCAGTTAAGTTCTTCACATCTGCTCCAATATTAATACACATCTGATCAAAGGTAGCTGAAGCTTAAGGATGAATGTCAACAACCCAAGTACAACAAGAAATCTCATTCAAATCCAGTAGGTATCACTGGAAATATTTCAGTCTTCCATTTAGTGGAACTAATGCAGCTTCTGTGTAACCCCCCCCACCTGTCACTGAACCGCTCAAACAATCGTGATGCATGACTTCGGTAAAGCACTGCTGTGTGTGCATGACGCTGGCTCACCTCGCCTTATTCTTGTGTTTAAAGGTCTTCCTTCCTCCGTGGTGCGTTGAGGTTATTAAAGGGCAGTGATCCGGTTTCCCGCGATCAAACTCGTGGGAATGAGCAACGCCGTTTACCCCGGTCACACCAACGTCCAACACGCCGCCTGCACGCCCGGCTGCCAGTTCATTGGCGGCAGATGAAGGTTTTCTTTTTGTACCTTTGCTCTTGTTATTAATATAACTATTAGGTCCACATGGAGGTGTGGGAGCGTACAGTGAGCGAGCGGCTGCAGTCTCGCTGGTTCGAACACCTACGCCGTTTATCAGACCTGCGCTTCTGCTGTCTTTGCTGACCAGGCGCTTGGTGCTCCAGCTGCTGTGATGCTCTCTCCTCTCATAGCTCAGACCAGTCTGGGGCATTGTGTCACCTGTGATACAAAATGACTTTCACTGCGAGGCTGAGGGAGAGGAAAAAAAAACTTCTAGCAAAACAAACCTTTTAATCAGCAGGAGGATTAGATGACCCAGTTTGACATTAATTGATCGAATCTTATAAGGTTAAGCCGCTACCGCTTTTACAAAAAAAATGACCTCAATTAAGTTTCTGGGGAAAATACGATTAAAAAGGTAGTTGTAGTTCAGTTGATACTAATGGTTCTTGTCAAAATGGGCAACAAAATGAACATAGGAATCATTTATATAAACTTCTTTAAATAAATCAGGTATTTATTGATTTATAGTGGGCTGTGCAGTTAGATTCTTTTAAAACACTCTTTAGATAAATGAAAACTGTAAAGTGTAGCACAAAAGTGAGGATATATATATATGTATTTTTAAGATAAATCTGTTTTAGAATTATTTTCTATTCAAATTTATTCATTTAAAATGTCTGTTTTTCCACATTTTTTAATGGTACCATATTTGCAAGAAGTATAATTTTTTAAAGCATCAACAATAAGGTTAGATAAAGTGCAATGTGAATATAAGAAATAGTTATCAATTCTTTACAGCTTTTTTTGTTTGACGTTGCTACTGAAAGCTCCGTGTTGAGCAGATATGAGGATGGACCGGATTGGACTGTAGGTCAGGAAAACACGGGATAAAGAAAAAGAAATGTTGCACTGAAGGAGTCAATTATTTTGATGGAAAAAGTGTGATTGTGTAAAAAGGCTTTTTCTTTAATCATTAAAAAATGGTCATTGAAGGAAAGCATTCTGCCAGTGAAAACTAATAGAGCTGTTAAAGGTATAGTTTGTTTTTCTATAAGAAAATTTGTGTCCTTTTGTCACCAATTCTTCTCAACGTTTTTTATTTAATAATAATAATGGATTGGATTTATCTGCGCTTTTCAAGTCACTCAAAGCGCTTGCATTGTGTCCATTATTCATTCACTTTAGCCTCCTTATAGCTGTGTTAAAGGAAAGCCTTATCGTATGCTTATTACATTTTTATTTAATGAACAATGTATTGAAAGATTGAAATTATTCTTGTTAAAACAAATGTAAATTGTTCAGTTCCCCTGTTTAAAAAATATGTTTCTTTTTAGTCTTTTAGTCACTTTAGTTTTACTATAACTTGAGGACAAAAATTAAACTCAATTTTCTTCAAATTATTTCACTGAATGCATATGTTTTTTCATGCAAATAAAGGTCATTCTCTTTTTCTTTGTCAATCTGAGGGTTGGCTCTTAAAGTGCACTTCTTTTTTAATTATCTGTATATATATTTGGAACAGATCAACTTCTGAGGTTTACCGTATATTTATCATCCATCACAAACGTGTGCAATTGCAGTTTTCTTTAAAAAAAAACTTATTTCATTTCATTTATCCCACAATGGGGACAATAAATAAATAAATTAATTGTAAATTTAAATGTAAGTGGAAAAGTGGTCATCAACGATTTAAAAGCTCCAATTAGTTTGGTTGTAAACAGGAACACAACATTTCTTTACACTGCCTCAGGGTATAGTCATGGGGGTGAAAGGAAATTTTAAAACATTAAGGACCTAAACAACATTTTTTTTCATCAGTGGCTTTTTATTTTAGTCGTTTTAAACGGACTTCCATCTTTTTTGGGGGGCTTCTTAGCCGTGTTCAACTTCAAAGCAACTGAAACTTCGATTTCACAAATAAAACAGAAAATTACAAAGCAAGCAAATCATAATCGACACGTTTATCTAGTAAATATTACTGTCCACTTTCAAAAATGTTGATAGATATTCGTTTGCAAGAAGTAGTTTCAGCAAAAAGTTTAAGCTAGCACCTAGCATAAGCTCAAGTTAGCTGTGATTGACAGCAAAGTCGATTGTGAAAAAGACATTTTTTAAAACTCTCTGAAGAACAACAGCGAGAGAAAAACATTCCAAGAAATCAAAATGAGGGTTAAATTAAATTTATAATTGTTCTGTAAAATATCACTTGCCCTTAGATGAAATGGACTCGTCCGAACCGAGCGGCGCTGGGAAGTCTTGGGTGGAGGTTTGGCCGCCGATGAGAAGCGCCATCATTTGATTGATGTAGCAACCAAACAAACCAAAACATGCAACGACAATTTCAGTGGTGAAATGCTAAAGATTTGAACCTTGATGCGACTTAAACTGAGCACAAACCTAATTTTGAACGTTTAAACTACTCAAGAACTTTAGAAAGTCCTATGATATAACAAAAATGTAAATGAATAATAAAATAAGTTAATTCAGTAAAGGAGTGGGATGATATAAATTTCATTCCTTCCACTACTTTTAAAGCAAATATTTAAACACCTTTTGACAAACTTCCCATTTAATGGAGTCAATGTTTCATTAACGTACACACAAATACAAATGTCTATTTTGAGTAATTATGTCATTTCCAAGTGTGTGTGTGGATGTTAATGGATTTCTTTTACTTGAAATTTTCCAGTCAAGTCACTATTAATTATTCAGAGTTTGATCTGTTTATCTCTTTTGTTGGCCTACTTTGGTATTTTTTTGTTTTGAATACTTGCTTGAAAATCAATCAAATAAAAATTAGCATAAAGATTTGAGTGAATTTACACATTCAACACAAGGAAAAAAAAACTTTATTTACTGATTATACTAATTGTAATCTAATCCTAAAAGAAGAAAACATTGTTGGTAAGGCTGTTACTGCTTGTGGGGAACATTTTTTGTAGTAGCAGCAATTAAACAAAACAATGCAAATTGCTGTTGCAGAATCAATCTAAAAGCTGCTGGATGGCTCCATTGGCTGCATGCAGGACTGGTGTGTGGGAAACCAGGGGTTGCTTCCCAGGGGTGCAATGAGCTGAATCTAGTGTGAGTTGTTGGGCAATAACCTACTGCCTACATATGTAGCCAGAAGGGGGGGGGCAGGCAGATCTGGGTCTCCCTGTGCTGGTCCCCGCCCGGATAAAATACAAATTGGGTTGATAATATTACAAATTGATGTTTTGTGATAATGTAAAAGTATAAAAATAATCTTTCATTGACTTAAATCTTAAAATTAGACAAAAATCAAGCAACAAAAAAAGCAATAATTTGCCGTGCACATATGACAGGTTGCTTTTTTGGTTTTATTAACATAAGAATCTATCTCCGCCTGCTTCCCCCTCAGTCCACACAACAGAGGGAGAATTCAAACACCGTTGTGACAGAAGAACCGTAAAAGCAATTTTTATTGCAGATTCAAGTGGCAAATAGACTTTATCATGAAAACCTTTCAGAGCAACAGAAGTCGGAGACTTAATTTTTTCAACAGGATGTACCCTTTGATTTGATTCAAATCTTTAATGGCACCAAGTACTACTGAGAGGTCAGGTTTGTGGAGAAAAACCAAACACAAATCAGTAAAGTACTGTAATAAGTTAATATTGCTTATAGTTGTGAGTAAATAAGTAGGATGACAGGATGTAAAAAGCCAGTTTAAAATGAAATGAATAGAAGCGCATTTAAACTAACACAAAAAAAACAATGAAAAGAGAAAAATGTTATAATTACTCACAAAACATATCTGGCTTGAGTACCATATAAAGCATTGAGCTGTACAGCTAAAGCATTCCTTTCTATGCAATAAAAGGGTAGCCTTTTCTTGATAAAACAGTACAAAATAGTTTTTTTTAGTACCAGTTTGAGAAAAACAGTGAGTGGCACATGAATACAAAGTACATTTACAGTTCAAAAACATATAGACAGAATGTACCCTCAATCTTGAAGAATGTCCTTGAAAAGGCACAGACAGAAGAAAAAGAAAAGGACCATGCAAACAAAACGAAATGTTTGTGCAAGGACGCAAAACTGGTTAAGAATAGTTACATAATACAGCAGATGCCCACCCTCCTACACACCTGAATACTGTAGATTTCTTTGTTTTAATGTGAAATCTGACTGTATTTTTATTTTGAATGATCTTTTGATCATATAGAAACTAAACTGTGAAGTTGTACATTCATGATATTTACAGCATTAGTTTCAGGGAGTTATTTGGGTTTCACTTAATCATGTTTTTAGCCAAAAAAAGGTTTAGTCTCCTGTTCGCGCGCTTCCATCCAGAATCTGTGTCGACCTCACTGAGAACAGATCTTCAGAAAGCCTTTCAATCAGTCCAAAGTACATCCACCACACATCCAGTACATTCATATCACGACTCCTCTGTGCAACATTGTTTGGGTCAATTACTCCAGCAGAAATACAAAATCAGTTTTCAGTTCTGGCTTTGCCAGCTCCTAGAATGGAAGTTCCAGTTAAAAGACCCTCCCTGATTGCCACGTCCGTGCCATAAAGCAGCAGTCTTAACCAACTAAGGGACACTTCTTTGTGAAAAGGTTCACTGTTGTAATGATTGACACTTCAAGTGCTGTTTGCAAGGTTCCTTGGAAGACATCTTATTAAGATTATAAATAAAGTTGTCACCTTCATCGCACTTTCAAAGACTTTACAAAATTCCTTTTTCGCCAGCACACTTAACCTCAACAACAATTGTGCTGTTTATTGTTTTGCATTTCTATTTTATTCTGATAAAATCTGCCTCATCCCCTTCAGTCTTCTTAAGCACGTTTGTTTAAATAAGTGCAGTCTGAAAAAAAACCCCTCCACGATGGATATTGGTTTGCAGCTCAGGCAGCGGGCTCGCCTTCTCGCCTTCATGTCTGCTTCTTAACTTATGTTAATGTACTTTCCAAAATGTGTTGATGCATATATTTAAAAAAAAAAGATGCTTCTGAATTAGACACCCATTATTACAGCAGTAGATGTTACTGTATTCCAGTATTTAGGTTCAAGTATATCACATCCCGTTTCATACGCTGACTGTCAGTTCTAAATGAAAACGAGTCATGTGTGCGTAAAAGTTATCAATTCCTCGCATTAGACCAAAGTAGTACAAACACATTTCAGAGCACAGAGTGAATACAGTTGGAGACTGAGATGAACAGTTACAGTTTCTAAGCTATTAGGCAGTAAGCATTGGTTAAGTCCCTTTACCTCAACTGAAGATTTAACTTCACCTTTGAGAGTAAAGTCCCAATACAACAAGCACTGAACAGTCACGGGCGAGACCGAGTCCGCTTCACCTTGTCTTTCATCTGTACAGGTTCCTGTCCTGACTTGCCTGCAGGTTCTGATCAGGCAGTTGGAAAAAGCCCACTTTGCCTGAGATTAGGAACCGTTTTCCTGCAGGTTCTCCGCTGTTAGTTCTTGATCTCCAGAATGGAAGGGTTATGATCGAGAATGGATAGGATGATTTTGTCCATGTACTGCCTCAGACGTATGTTGATTTCCTCCTGCTGCTTTAGGGCATCCATCAACTGCAGAAAAATGTCAAAGACTTCATTTTAGTTCATCAGTGATGTTTGCACACATCTACGCAAGCCAAAACAACTACAACAAGACAGCAATTATTTCTATTGTTGCTATAAGGAAATTATGGGGACTGTGTCTCGTTACATCTGCCATCAGTTGCAAATTTAGTTAAATTTGCAACTGATGGCTGTAACGTCCTAACAAATATTTTCATTGTGAGCTTGTTTTTCTTTGCTTAATTTTGATGACAAAGAAAACTTTTTAACATCCATTCTAGAAAAAAAAATTGTGTTTTTGGCGTTTTTTTACATGTTCTTGCAGCATATTTCTTATGATGGAAGACACATAAAAAGAAAATTAAGATTAAAATAACCTTTCTGAGGATCTCTTTATTCAAATTGTTGTGAATCAGCAGTAGAAAAACATCCACTGGGGCTAGCCGGTGCTAGTCTAACTAGGTGTGCTGAAAGTTTGGCGTTTCATATCCTTTTAAAGACCCTAAAAGGCTTAGAAAACCACAGTATTATCTTATCAGTTCATCAATCCATGAATCGATCTTGATTCTTTAAACTATTTGATATGTTTTATGCTGAATGCTCTTCCTGACACTCCCTCTGCATTAACCGGGCTTGGGACCGGCACACTGGCAAGACACCAGCTTGTGCTCTGTTGAGGCAACATTTGTTTGTCCGTGCATCCTTACACGTTTTTGCCATTAATATTTAATATAATTATTTTTGTTGTTTATTTATGTTTGGCTTTTTTCCCCCATCATTTTTATTTCTGTAGTTCATCCTGGATTTTTGCAGGCCGTCACATTGGGGGGGGGGGGGGGGGGGGGGTGTCGTGGCATCCCTTGTCTATATCCAGCTTTGCACAAAACTGATGTTTGTGAGGAAACTTTAAAAGTTAAGAGCCAAGAACCGCTCCAACCCAGCCAGCAACACTCGTGTTGGATTTTACCTGGTCTCTGGAAGCATTCTCTATTTCAGCTGCTAGAGACTGGGCCTTGGTCTGCGTGGCAAACAGGTTCTTGGCTTCAAACAGGCTCAGGCTGAGGATCTGACCGTTTAGCTCGTCGTTCTGTTCTTTCAGTTTGTGGTTCTCCTAAAAAATAAAAAGGGGGAGGGAGAGAGGAAACGAGAACAGGTCAGACACACAAGAACACAAAAGAACATCAAAAATGACAGCCACTACTTAAGCCTTACTCAACATTACAGCAGAACACAGAGCTCAGTACCAGCAGACACAGCAATGCTCTTCTAATCTGGATGTAACATGGGTTATGCATGTTAACGGCTCCCTTATTTGTCTGTTGGGTTATGAAAGCTGCACATTGAAGCCACCTGCTGAGATCGGGTCAGTTTGCTTCTCCCCTTGTTCTTTCTCTTTGGCCTCCAACAAGGGAATTGCTAAATGTAGTCTGGGCGAGTTTGAGTTACTCAGTTTTTATTAGTGGTTAATCGGGACGTCAAAAGGCGCAGAAGCAATTTTACCATGACGTCGGGGCAGAGCCGAGCCCCAGATAACAGCAGCTGATGGAATTCAGGGGGAAGAAAGTCCTGGGATGTAAACGACTGGACACACACATAGAAATATTGAAACATGTGCAGAGGCAAGTAAAAGAGTGACTTCCGTCCAGATTGTACTGGGTTGAGTCACTCATTTTACATCTGAAATAAACTGGTCTAATTTGTAGTATTTGTCACCAAGTCATTTTTTTTGGTGGCCCACTCAGGCAGACTCTCCTTCTTCCTTTTTCCATTTTTGGCTGCTTTGAATCAAATGTGTGGCTTCTTATCTGCTAATAGCTGCATGGATGTAAATTGATTTTATTCTGAAGAACAGCTTTGAACGTACTCCACGAGACAGAGGCAAACTGCCTACAGTTTAACAATCTAAAATGCAATGATGATGCTAAATCTTTTAGCAAAAAGTCCCTGCTCTTTTCTGGGTTGAACATAACATCAGTTGTTTTGTTATGCCACACTTTACCAGACATTTTAGAGATAAATGTCACTTTTAAGGCAATCCTGATGATCAATGATTGACAAAACACACAGATCACACATCTGCAGCTGTAATAAAATTGCAATTAAGCTCCATAGTTTGAGGTCAAAACTAAAGTCGTGTCGTAGGCTATGTTGAGGACAGCACTGCTATAAAAAAGGAACATTATAATTGGTTATCAGACCCACAGCCATCCTGGTAATGTACCACTTAAATCTGCTCTGTTGTAATGTCTCTGCAGACACAAAAATGTCAAAAGGTCTTCCTTGGTCTATGAAATTAGCTCACCTGCTTCTCAGGGAGCACATAAACTCCAGTTTGTGTAAGGATCCCTGACGTTTGTTGGACAAGCAAAAACGTGTGAACTCAATGGATCAGCAGTTTTTGAAATCAGCACAAAAAAAATAATGACCATAGAAAAAAAAAGAAATTCCCTTGCTGATCAAGCCTGACAGAAAAATGTAAAACGAACGAAGCGTTTGGTCCATACCTGCCTGAGTCTCTTGACCTCGTGCTCAAGCTCTACCTCCCTGGTCCTGCAGCTGAGGTCTGCGAGTCCAGAGGAAGAGCTGCGGCCCCGGCCGGGCTTCTCTGCCTCCAGCTTGAAGAGCTGCAAATGCTCCAGCTCTCGGCGCAGGTCCTCTATTAGCTGCAGGTCAAACAATGGATAGACCCATTTACATCGTTACATAACGTCATGGCGGAGTTTTTCTATGAGCTGAAATAAACAATGTAAAACACTATAAAATGCCACCAAGAGTGGACAAAATGCACCCCCCCCCCTTATTTTCTGCATATGACTGTATAAAATACCCCCCTCCCCCACCTCCTGCATGGCTTCCTTCTCTGTCTGGAACTGCTGTCTGTTCTGCTTCAGTTTGTCCATCATTTTTCTGTAGAGGTCCATTTCATCCTTCAGTCGCAGACTGGTGTCCTCCAGCTTATTGGTCATCCTCTGCTTCTCCTGAGGGTGGAAAAGTACACACGTTTATGTCTTTGTTTCATTAAACATTGCTTTTTGAATACCTTTCAACAATTACATGCATTATTTCATTTACCGTGTGCTTTTGGAGACTGAAATTATTTACGTGGTAAATACAATGATTCCTAATGACGGCAATATGTTTTAAATTTAAATTCGGGGGAAACTGACATTTAAGAAAAGAAATAGAATTTACAAAAAATATGGTTTGTTTAGGAACCTCCACCCTGCAGAGTAAAAATGAAGCTGGACTTTCAAATGATTGAAGTTTGGAATAAGAGCTGCTTAGCGTCCAGTAGAAAAGCCTCACCTCGTCCAGCTTCTCTGTCTGTGACTTCAGACGGCACAGGTTAAGAGACATCTCCATGTTTTCATCTTCCAGCTGCTTTACCCTATACAAAGAAGCAAGGAAGTAGCACTGTTTTAATGTATTTTGAATAACTTTAAATGTTTTTGTGGCAGAGACATTCATCTGTTGCAAAGTAGGTCAAATTTGACACCATTGTTTTTCTGATGTCTAACAGTAACGGAAGAAGCTGGTAAAAAACAAAAACATTCCAAACTGTTCAGGACTTGACATTAAATAATAAATCAACGTTGTAAACACATCATATTGACATGTCAGCTTATTTAGGGCTCAATAAGCTCCTTCAGCCCCGTAACGTATACCTGTACGTGTCTGGAGGGACTAAATCCTCCGTTTTGCACGGATTTATGGGATAACATGTCAGTTTCATTGCACTGTCATTGGGAGTTGTGACTGTCAGTGCTAGGAAATCCTTCAAGCGCCTCACCTGCAGCAGGTTTCTGCAACCTTTAGCAGTAAAAGAGTCATTTGGGCCCATTTCTTACTCATCTAAACCTTTTAGGAGCCACAAAACTTTTACTTTTACATTCATTCACATGCACTCATTACATTACTTTTTATAATAACTCTGAAATATATTTCTTATTTGACATGAATAAAAACAGAAAGAGAGACTAGCACTTTTTCAAAAAGTGGAGTAGTTTTTGACAGAAGCTAGTATGACATCTTTTAAAAATAAGAGACTTCCTGTGCCAAAACTTTACTTTTAAAACATCGTATTCTTTTAATTTTCTTCTGCCAAAGATTCACTATGGAGGGGTGACAGGGCTCCAGAGCCTCAGGTTGCAGATCCCTGACCTACCAGCTCTTTTACCACAGCCACCATTTTGCTCTGTAATTCTAGAAAAAGAGTCGATGCATTTGGGGGATAAATGGGACCACGGGGCAGAACCTGATTTATTAGCCTAAATTAGATAAAACAGTCAGGATTGTTGCTTTGTAGTTAAAAGGAAAATCTATAAAAAAGGAAGCCTTTGATAACGTGCATTTATTAATTAAATGATAAAATCCGACAATTGTTCAAAGAAATTGTAGACTAAACCAACAAAAACTCCTAGTGCGGGTCTTTACATATTGCTTTTTTTTTTATCTTTACATGTTAGCAACACCTGATGAAAATACGGGGGTCCTTATGGTTTAAAACATGTCAAAAAAAGAAGAGTTCATCAGGTCAAATCATTACTGTCACTTTTGAAGACTTTATTAGACATATCAGTCATGTCTCAGCCTGTGATCAAAGGCCATGAAAATATTTGTGCCTTCCGTCTTGCATACTTGAAATTTTTTGCAAACATTGTTAACATCCTGGGACCTGGAGGTTCAAGTCCAAGTGTTCTCTAGCGCCCTCTTGTGGTGTCTTCTACCAACACACGCAAAAGAAGTGACAACAGTAACATTGTCAGTGCACGACTTAAAAAAAAAAAGATAATGGGCAACTGTGCAATTTATTGCCCACTAAGTGTAACGAGTTTCTGCCAGCTGGTATTCTGATAAAAAATGTACCAAAAGAGGATTTTGTACTTGTGTGCATGTGCTTCTCACCGACTGTGAAGTAGTTCTATGTGCGTGCTTTTGTCCCTCTCCATCTTGATGTAGGCCTCCCTGTGCCTCCGTGTCTCCTCCTGCAGAGTTTGTTCTGCTCGGGTTTCTTGGTCCTTGAGCAGCTCTTCCAGTTCATTAACTCTGAGAAAACAAACCATGTCGCACAAATTGTTTTAGATACTGCATCAAATATGACCTATAAGGGGTCTCTCAGACTCCGGGCTATACAGTCTAACATTTTATCCCCTTACCTGTGTACTAGCTGTGTATTCTCCTGCTTTAGCCTGGACTTGAGATCTCCATTCATCACAATCTCATTTTCCAGTTCTGCCACCTTCTTCTCAAGAGAACTCACCTGCCATAAAGAGAATATGTTTGATAGAAATGCAACAAAAAGCTGAAGCATGGGATTTCCAAAAATAAATCAATACTAGATATAGATATTATTGTAATTAATTCCATCTGAATGTTCTGAGAAAAGCTAAAGGAATTATCAAATAAGGAGGGTAAGTTTGGACAACAAAAACCACTAAATTGTCCAATCATGTTTCAATTCTTTGCATGTCACTAATTCCCAACGTACCATTAAATCCAGGACTCCACTAGTCCTTAATTTGGCATCCCCTTATTCGGAAAACATTGAAGATTTCTTTATGTAATTGAAATTAGAATCAGCCATGAAGGGGTTAAACCCACACAAAAACCCCCACTAAAGTTTAAAATGTTGTTCCAGTCTAAAATGTTCTGGATTA
Source organism: Oryzias latipes (assembly GCF_053564925.1). Lineage (NCBI taxonomy): Eukaryota > Metazoa > Chordata > Actinopteri > Beloniformes > Adrianichthyidae > Oryzias > Oryzias latipes. Next base: position 33,686,791 of record NC_136237.1, on the reverse strand, counting down.
GTCAGGCTGAGTCAGTCCATCTATGTAAGCAGATCATAATTGTCTGTTTTGATTGGTTCAGTGCCTCAGACAATCAGATCTTATTCATTCAGATGGTTTGTTTTAAGAGTTGATTAAATAAGGGTTCTTTTAAATAAAATGAAAAATAAACAGATAGGAATGTGCAGATGAAGAAAATGTGAATGCTTTTCTACCTTCTCGTTGATGTCGACGTCACAGGAGTCAATGCTGTCTCTGAAAAGGTCCTCTGTGCTTCCGTTACTGCTGCTCAGGTTGCTGTTGTGAAGCAGCTGCCTGTTCAAAAAACAGATGAGCAACCTGACTCTGGTGAAGAGAACTAAACACCCGCATTTCAGAGTTCCAGTCAGACTGACGGCAAAGGAAAAGAAATCGAACGAACTAAACAGTCAGCCGAGCACACAACAGAGGTGTGGGGGTCTCTGACTGTGAACAACGGTGACATCCACGCCATGATGTGACAGAATGACTCCACAGAGGCAAGCGCACTGCTTCATTACCGAGAGATGGGGACATAGCGCGGATGAGGAGGAGAGGAGGAAGGACAAGAGGATGGACAAAGAGCAAAAAAAGTGGAAGACATGATCCAAGTCGACACAGATGCCAGTGGAGAGGGAGCCAAAGTTTTTATTAAGAACATAGATCAGGCCTGACAGATCCATTTTAAGTGTCCCCATAACTCAGTATATAAGGTTACAACAGACAAAAGCAGCAACAGGGGACATCTCATCAAGAGAAGAGAATCCAGGCGATGCACAGACAAAAATGCCTGCTGCTTTCAAAGTTGATAAAAGTCTTTTTCAATTCAGGATCAGATCGCATGTATTTGCCCTTATATGTGTTTTCTAAATTACTTTTTAGTAATGAAGTGTTTGACGGTGTTGTTGTCAGGCGTGTTTGTCTACAGACGGCACAAATACAAACAGTGCAGCATGCATGACACAAGCATATACAGCAGCATCAGAAAGGAAACGTTAGTTTTTGAAGGCATACATACAGGGGCACAGACAGTCCAGCACTCTTACCTTCCAAAGGCCGTGCTGGAGATTTTTCTGTTGGGACTACAAAAAACAAAAAAAACAGCATTAAAAAAAACTGCATTTAATGTGATCATTAAAAGTACAGGAGAGACGAAAACAAACAAACTGGAATTTCTTTAGAGTAGTTTCACACAAATCACAGTATTTTCATATAAAATATAGAAAATGAATATAATAAAACAGTAAATATAATAAAATACGATATAAAATAAAACACAGAGATTCATTAGTTCAAATAGTCACAAACAATAATCCATTTTAATATAGTTGATATTATATACTGATATATATGAATGTATGCATTTCTTTTACTTTTGTTTATAAAAGCTGCTGTTGAAAACTATGATTCTGATCTGTTTTCCTCCTAAAAATAAATCATTTTCCACTCCTAAATCATATTCAATATTAATTAAATATTTTACCCAGAATAATAGTTTCCTAATGAGTCTTTCTGTTTGTGTTTTTGTTGGCTGGGAGTTTTCAGGTAAGCTAGACAGCTAATAATGGTGACCTGCAGGGATTTGGTTTCCAGGAATAGCTTTGTCTTTATGGTGGCTGTGAAGGTAAGCACCAAGCAGATATTCTTACATAACAAGTCATTAGCATCCGAGTGTGTGCGCGGCTTTGTGTGTGTGTGACAGAGAGAGAGAGAGAGAGAGACTACCACTGGAAGAACATTTAGTGGCTGTATTCTTTCTCTTTGGTTGAGTTTTTTGTCAAAAAATAATTCTGAATAACCAAGTTCTAAATAAATAAAAATAGGCAGACAGATTTAAGACTGAACTGTTAAGTTTGGCACACTTTGTTGTTACATAGAACCCTTGACACCATGTTGCCACATTTCAGGAAACACTTTGATTTAGGATTGAAAAAGACTTTAAAAAGTTTACCAATTTTGCATTTATTTTATTTTATTTTTATCGCTTTACTGCTTTATGACTTGTTTTACTCTACGCCGTTTAAAAAACAAGTTCTTCTGCATTTAGGTCAGACAAGTTTTATTATCTGTTAAAAGAAGATTAACATTTGAGTCTAAAATAGTGGATACTGGATACTGGGGATTGAGTCCCAAGTTTGTTTTTGCAGATCATGTCTTAAATTTACATTTCAGTTGGCGAGCACTTCCGCCCGTCAGGTCAGTCATGTAAGGAAACGTGCTGTGTACACAAACACATAGCAGTTTGACATTTTCATGCGTGTTACCTGTTCGCTCTGAGGTGTTTGAGGCGAACCTCCAGGTCATTGAGCTGGTTGACCTTTTTGCTGCACTGTGAACAGTAGACATCCATGAGTTCGCCGGCGTAATGGTGCCGCACTTTGCGTGGTGTCTGGCCCGCGCTGTGAACAAACAGACAAACTTTACCAGACAAACAGCAAGAGAGAACCCTCCTTACACCAACAAATAAACCAATCTGCAAATAAATCATCTGGAAAGGACTGCATGGAGACGATCAACAAATATTGATTCATTAACCTCCTTTTTCTTATTTGTCATAAATCTGCTTCTCTATTATGACTTTAAATCAACTTGCCAGCCCAATTCTGTGAGTTTTGTCTGTTTGGTATGCAACAAAGGAGCATTAGAACTGTATTGACAGTCTATCAGATGAAAGGCTTAATCCCATTAAGAACAAGGCTCTGATTAATATTCATGTGGCCTTCAGGGCAAGAACTCCTTCCCTCCACTCCTGCAGTCGGGGAGGAATTCTAGAGCCAGCAGAGAGGAAACTAAAATGCATGAAATTAAATAGAGCCTCTTTTACATTTTACTTCATCATTGCTTAATCTTTGAGAAACCGAACAGACGCAAAAGTCAGATGTAGAGTTTTCGTTTGCTCTGAGCAGTGATGAGTGTGCTGGAGCCATGTGCTGCAAGAACCTGCTGTTGTGGTTTTGCCACAACGTTGGGAGGAAGTGTCAGGTTTGTACGCAGCATCCTGTCAATACATGAAGCTTTACTGAGGTTTGCATACTTCCTGCACTCCAAAGTTCCTTTCTCAGTTCTTTTGTTGGAGAAAACTTTTTTATACTTCCGTAATGTTTGGTCCCAGGGTTGTCTTTCTCATCAAATATCTTTAGATTGTCAGAAACTAAAGGTATAGTAATAGTAACATTTTTAACATGTTCTTGTGGTATTTTTCTGATATATGAGGAAATGTATGACAAAAATTAGGCTTAAAATTGCATCACTAAGTATTTCTTTATTCAAATCTTTGTGAATCTGGAGAAGATGGAAAAATGCCAAATGAAAAAGAGCTTATTAAAATAAATCAAAAGGTGATCGGAGTGGGACTGTAAATATAAAACTTCACCTCTGTCAGTTTTAAAAGTGTATTTGACATTGATGATTGATGCATCTCTGCTTCGATATTTAACCAGCTTTTATGAAGCTAAATCCTGATAAAACATCTAACGGATTATTATTAGACTAATTACTCTGGTCAAACGCTGCAAGCATTTCTAAAAGACACAAATTAAGGGTAACCTCAAATACATTGGATTAAAGAAGCATTCAAAGCAACTTTTACTTTAGCTGCAATAAAGCCCTTCAGGCAAAGAAATTAAATTACTTTTTGAAACCTAAATAAATTAAGCCAATTGGACCTAAAGCAACACTAGAGTATTTTAGATTTCTTTTAGGGAGAGAGTCCATCAGGTAAAGATTTAACAAAAACAATCACTTTCTCAATGGTAACAGTCAGAAATTTATGTGCAAATAAGTGAACCGTGCAGACTTATGCAGCTCCAACCGTTGCATTTGGATTGAAAGGGACACCAAAATGTTGTCAATACAGATCCGAACTGACAAATATGGACTCCTGAGTTATGAAAGATGAATTCCAGGTGTTCGGTTTAGCAAGTTTCTGGCTGTAATCCTTTTGTTAGTCCTTATCCTTTAAATTTAGGAGCTGAAAAACTGTGCACAACTTCCAGCAAAGACAAACAAACCAGAAAATGTTTTACAGCTGAGATTAATCATCAACCTCCTAAATAATAATGGAGTGGAGAAGGTTTTCTGTAATGTTAAAAGGCATGCTTAAAAGGGGAGGGGTATGGCCTTCAAGGGGTATCCCACCTTGAGGGCACAGATGAGCCGAGGTCAGAGCAGCCGTTGGTGCGAGTCTCGTCCTCCAGACAGGGGCTGCTGGGAGTGTAGTCTGGGTCATCCCCCTCTCCGTAGTCCTCAAACTGCTCCTCGTTCAGGGAAGCCGAAGAACGTGTCGAAAGGTCAGAGGTCACCGAGATACTAGTCTGCCCAGCCCTGTAAAAAGAAAGGTCAATGTTAGATTTCATAGTTATATTTTTAATCATTTCTATGAGCAAAATTGAAAAGATAGTTCACATAAAAGGAGAACTTTTACATTTTTTTAAATTAATGACAAAACTCCTAATATCTTTGTAAATACACTTTGTTTCCTGGCAAAAGTTGCAGAAAATGGGAAAAATATTAGTAGATCAGTAGAAACTGATGCTTATTTTAAATTTATGTTAAGTTAGAAGGTAAAAAAAAGAAGACATTTTTAGTCTTCAGCATGAAAACAAAACACAAAGTGGACCTTTTACAGAAAAGAACGTTTTAAACCTGATGGTTACTTACTTCTCCCCGGGGAAAAACAATTCCCCCAGTGTCTCCTCTTTATCTCCAAGTCTGGTGAGCCTGTCTAAGGTGTCTGATCCCTGGGTGCTTTCTACAGCACTGTCTCTATCAGATTCCCGCTCCCTGCCCTCTTCTTCCTCCACGGGCTCTTCTGCCTCTTTGGGGAACAGCTGGCACTCAGGGACGGGGTCAGGATAGGCCAGGGTGCTCATGATGACCGGACAGATCTGCTTCTCCTCACCACCCTGCACAGACCAGACGTTGCACAACCCCAATCAGAACATCAAAATACAAGTCATTCCAAAGGTCAGGAGGAGGTACAAGGATCTGTCAAACTTTGTCATCATAAATTCGTCTTTCATAAGCAGGTCAGTCCTATCCAACCATGGCTTTTACGAAAACCAGAACTAATGAGTGTCTGTTGTGGAGATTTGCCAGACAGAAAATTTAATTTGTCTTTATATCAAAAGCACGTTGATCCAAAACAGCCTTTTCTCTGCATTTTTGATCCCTCAACATGAATCTAGTAAAGTTTATTCCTGCCTTTAACCCATGAGACATTGATGGAGTCAGACTCCTAACTTGGGGAATTCCTTCACAGTTGGATTGCTGCTAAGCCCATGATGGGGGGTCTGTTGAGCTTTAGAGGTGAAAGGTCAGAGGTCAGGGGTCTCGCCCAGTTTCGCTGCCTTTTTCAAAATCAGGGGCCTACGTCACAGACAAAATGGACTTCTCTCAGCGGGTCGAACAACTGAGAAACTCAAAAGCATAGCTGGGGGCAGAAATGAAGACTGCTGAGTGATCTGTGAGGAAAAACAAACGACAGCAGAGAAGGAACTCGATTGGTACGGAAGATAAGAATAAAGCTAAAGAGTGAAGACCGAACAAAAAGAAACAGAGGACCGACTGTGTCAAACACAATAGGATGAATTCTGTAAAACTAATCCTAAAAGAAAGTCTAAAAATCTGACATCAATGCAGATTTATGAGGATTAAACCAAATTAACACCACTTTATCTAATCACCTTAGTTTACTTTGTGTTCAAATGTGTTTTTTTGTCTTTAGCAGTTCCACCATTTCAAATAAATGCCAGAATTTGTTCGTTTGTTGAAAATAACTTTTTAAAATTACATCGTAGAAATCTAGAGCGAAAAATGTGATGCGGCTGCAAGGAAAAGAGAATTTAAATGCATGAAAATAATCACGATCTAAATTCAAATATATACAGCAAACAGAGGATCTGTGGTGCTACAAAAGGGTCAACGTGAATCTGAGTCACAACGGACAAAACAAAGCCAGAAGGTCTGTTTAGCATTCCCTCCCTGCAGCTGAAAGAAAACACTGTGTGAGAAAAAGGAGCTATTGGAGAACCAAGAGTCTCTCAGTGAGCAACAAAAAAATATTCAAAGAAAACCTTTTAAAAGTCATTGTATGATTTCTGTCATCTAGTGAACATTAGCCTCCTGTAAACTTAATTTATTCTGAATAACAAAGAGAAAAAGGTTATTTGGAATTACCGGTTTGAGCTGAAAAACCCAAATGTCTAATAGATTTAAGTGTTTAAAAGTCAATAATCCCGGATGAGCAACAAAGATAAAATAGACTTGTTGATTCAAGGAAACTGTAGTAAAGTCTGCATTGTGGCGGCCTTCAAGGTCGTTTTCTGTGACAAAAATGTTGCACATATTGCAGAAATGTGAGTCTTTTTTATCCTGATGAGGTCAAACTGGAAAAGTTTGGTGACATGGAATTCACTTCAGTTTAAAATAGGAAATACAAAACTTTCAACCTTGAAATAGACACAATGCTTTAGGTTTACACAACACATAAACATGTTGATATTTGATCAAATATTGAACCGGCTGCCACTGCAGCTTTAGTCTGAACTGGATTTTCCAGAAAGACGTCGTTTCAATGGGAGCAGCCCTGGGAGAATAATTACTTTAACTTGTCTGCTTTTTTTCCTTGTTCAAATTCAAAAGGAAAAGCTTTCAAATCAACTAAATACCAAGTAAAATTGGAATATAGCCCATTTAAAAACAATCTTGAGAGACACATTGTATAACTGTATCATTTAGCAGGTGTTTAGCTTGGTGATTTTCAGGAATCCAAAATAAAGAAGCCTTGTGAGAATTGTATGTGTGTGTGCGACCTCATAGTACGATCAGTACATTCATTCTGCGTGTGGCCTGGAGGCTCTAACTGACAAAACACAAACTTCCAGACTGCTTGGAGTTCTCTTGAGCAGCTTACCAGACAGCATCTGAACTGCCTTCAGCTTAAAACTTGACTTATGTCAGATCTGTCCTTTTGGTGCCTTATACACTCCAATCTGTGAACGGCTGTTTATTCTGTCACCACGACTTACTGAGGATCAGATATCAACGGGTTGAAAACAGATTTCAGACTCCAAAAGCAACTCGGGCTGAAAATCTTTTTTTTTTTTTAAATCAAAGACGAGCATAAATGTTTTTCTATAAACATATTTAACAGAAAATATCTTCCTACAATCTCTTAGAGTCTGTCAGGGTCTGACCCAGTTACAATACAGTCTTGACATTCCAGTCCTACTCTTGTTTCAACTTCCTGAGTGTCACCTTACCGTGTGATGGTGAGAAGACAAACGTTCAGGCTGCAAAGTGTTTGGATTTATTCTTAACCCACAATGCTGTCCCATTTCCCATTATTTTCTTGAAAATATTCACATAAACATCACTAAAATATACTGACGATGGTCGGTCTGCTCAGGTGGATTATTAGCCACAAAGACTGAGCCAAATTGACTACAAGACAAAGACGCTTCCAGGCTGATGGAGAGAAGAAAAGGGAAAACATGCACTGCAGAGCAATGAAGATGTAAATGAGAGACAGACAAAAACGTAAAATGTCACAGGATATTTGTGGTTTAGAAATAGAGGGAAAAATGGAGAAAAAAATAAGAGAAAGACAAAGAAAAAAAATACATTTTTGGATTAAATCCTTTTAAGTTCTTCTTTCCCAAACTGCACACTTTTGAATATAACATGGATGAAAAGCTCCTTTTCAGTCAGTCAGTGGGCATCTGAAAATACTAAATGGGCTTCACTCACATCCGCAGTCAACATTGGCTTCCCTAATATTCATGGTGGGGTGATGTTAAAACATTCACCAAAAGATTCTGTAGAATACAGAATAAACATGTTTTTAAATGTTCAAAAAGGTCAAGATTAACCTTCTTTGCCCATCAGCAGCATTGGTTACCCAATGTGGTTAGATCCAGATTACTCAAGTGGAACCACTTCACGGCGGAAGTATTGATGGTTATGGCACTTTAATTATTCTCCAGGAATAATCTGAAAAGAGATCGTAATCAGCCCCAGTAGAACTCTGCTAAAACTAGCAGTAGCATAGCACAGCTTCTTCTCGCTCCTTCAGATCAAATAGTTGAAGGTGAATAATGGCATCATGGGCCATCAAATCCAGGGACAACCTGTTTCAAAAGCACAACTTAAAAAAAATGTTTCAATATATTGAGATATCTAATAAGAATGAGATATATAATGAGATATCTCTCATGAGACTGCAAAAAATATTTTTTATTTGATTACATTGATGGAAAATCTTAGATTTTAAAGGCAGGGCCGATGTGGAACTGGAAGCTGGCATCCTCTGTACAAGAACCAACCTGGGAGACTTTCAAAGGACAGTCTGACTAGAAACGTGGTTTTTACTACCGTTACATGTTACATGAGCATACCATTAAATCTTTGGAGCAGTTAAAATACAAGAAAGTTAACATTTTTCAGGCACTTTCCATAAAATAAATGCACAAACATCCTGCTAAAAACCCATACCTGTAATTTACAACGTCTAACCAGTCCCGGGTTAGAAAAAACACACACACACACACACACACACACACACACAAAGCATCAATTAAAAAAACACTCCTGATTTTTTTATATTCTTCACAAATCTATAAATGGATCTTCATTCAAAAGAATGTTTTTTTATCCCAATTTAAATAATAAAATTATCGCCTTTTTCAGTTTAATTGACAAATTATGAGAATGCTGTATTCTTAACCAAACAAAATTAATTTTCAGTGGAAATAAAAAAGAATTTAAATTGTTGAAATTTTAAACTTGCAAATTAAAAGAAATAAATTCAGCACTTTGGCCGTGATAATCAGCTGCATCTCAAACTCTTTTTTTCCCCTCACACATAAGTGAGAAAAGGAAGAAGGATGTACAGCAGAGAACTCACAGCTGCAAAGTCTACAAGCATGAGAGGATGAAACTACTGATCCTAGTCCCATAATAAATGTCACAAAAAGAAAAAAAGAATTGCAGAAGGAACGGCCAGATTTTGGCAGGTCTGCTAAATTTCCAAAAATGACAGAGTGGATCCGTTTCTTCAGCTTTATTAGTAACTTCTCTAAAGGTGATCTTTATGTGGAAGTTCCACAGACGCACAAACGAAACCAAATCAGTGAAGAGGACTAAAAGATGAGTACAAACAACATGTCAACAGATTCATCTCTGAAACTCCTAACACTGAGTCACATATTTGTTCTTTCTTCAGAGTTTCAGCAACACAGAGGTGGATTAGAGCTCTCACAACAGCAACATGCTAATGCCTTTGTTGAGCAGGTGTTGGGGCTGCGGCAGTAGTTACCAGGGAGGCCAACAATACGGTGTTTTCTTTGCACAAGTTATGCGTTTGTGAGATTGCAGAGCCACAAACAGAAAAGCCCTCACAAGTACTCCATCAACCTGCATAAGGTCAGCCGTCCATGTTTAAAATCTGTTTCTAAGGCTGATTTCAACTTTTTTTTTCAGTCAATCTGCACTGGAAACTTAACATATGAAGCAACAAATGGCAATGCAGCAAATGAATTAAGGAAAAAATAAAAGGCAAAAAGAGAGATCTGCTATATTAGGGCTATACCTCAAAAGAAACGTATGAAACAGTGATGGATCAAAGCACTATTTTATTTAAATTAATTCATTCTGAAATGAAAAAAACAACCACATTCAACTGATTTATCTCAAAAGGCTAATGCAGAAAAAAACAAGAAAAATCCGTTCTGTCTGTCTGGAATGAAAACACTCCAACTGCAGAGGTATGTGGAACAACAAAATAGCGGAAATAATGCAAAAAATAAATTAAAAAAAGGTAGATCTACTGCAGATTTGATTCAGGTGAGTCAAATATGTTGTCTTTTATAGTTTGGTGATCAACGCAGATGAGTCAACTCGACAGAGAAAGCAACACAGGAGTTCATAATAGTTGGTGTTCCTCGTAAAAACAAGACAAAAAAACGATGTACAACTTATATCGTCAACTCATATCGTGCTCTTTTTTTTTAAACATAACATTTTTTTGGAGCAGCAAGCTGTCAATATGCTGCTGTCAACAATAAAAACCGACATGACTTATCAACTTATCAACAGTTTTCCAGCCGTCAGTCAGCAAAGATGAAGACGGTTTATCCGGCAAGAGATACAAAGTTCTCCAAGTCCTTGTTGAAAAGACTGTCAAGCCAATTGGAAACTGAACTGAGTCTGTGCCGACAGCAGATGGTCGATACCGTTTATGTGCTGAACTAATGTCCGATCCTTGCATAGTAAAGTCTGTAAAGACGGCTATGCACACCAAGGTCCTACTGATCTTCAAGGAAGAGAAGGGAAACCAAGATTATGAACTTACCAGACAAGACTTTTGATCTTACGTTTCCTTTTTTTTTAACGCATAACTCCCAGATTTGAAACAACTTAAAGATCAAATACAAAAAAAATTATGGGTGTAACAATTCATCTTAGCAACCATTTGATTCCTATTATAGTTTGTGTTTGCCGATACGATTCATAGTTGATTTTGTTCATTTTGAATTATCCGATTTGATTCGACTGACTGACCTAACATCGATCCCGACGTCTGTTTAAAAAAAAACATTAAGTAATTGAAAAAAAAAAAAAACTAAGAACTAATTTTTTCCTTTAATTTGTTGGATTTCTTCCAAACGACACTCCTTTGTATCAAAGCAGGTGCAATGATGTTGAAAGTTTTATCAGGGAGAGAAAATGACTCACTGGATTTGTGTGTGTGTGTAATTCTTGATTTGTAACTTGTACAATACATTTTGTGCGTGTACTTGCAATTGTGTATTCACATGAACACATCTGTTTAAGACAGTGGACAAATATCAAGTCTTTACTAGATATTATTCACAATCTAAGTTCAAAGCGGCTGATTAGAAAACTGATGGCTCAGCATTGTAGCATCATCTACGCACAAGAAGTGTGAAAAGAGTCTCACAACTCCTTATGCACTTTGATCTGTGCATAGATGTGATTCTGTCTGTGTGCATCACGCTCATTAGGCCTGCACGATTTTAGAAAAATCTGCGATATGCGATATCAGTGTTTGAAACTGCGATGACGGTATGACTTGCGATAAATGGAAAAATAGAAAAGCAAAAATACCAATACATTTTGGTTTCAGTGTGAGTTTTATTCAAATAATTCAACACAACTTAAATTAACGTGCAAGTTTTATTCAAAAAGAAGAAAATATATTTACCATAGAACTTGCCAAAACTATGATGAATGATTACAAAAAATTTAAATAGATGCCCAGGAATAAAATAGGTTGGTGTCTCCTACATTTCCATTTTACTGCAAGTGTTATTAAATAAGTCAACATAACTTAAAATCCAAGTCTTTTTCAAAAAGGAGAAAAAGTTAAGACCTATAGCTGTGGCCAAAACATAAATGAACAATGAACAAAAAAGATAGAGGCCCACAACTTAAACGTGACCTAGTATGAACTAGGGCTGCACGATATGAGGAAAACTTGCGATATTAGTGATCAATATTGCGATAACGATATAATTTTCAGTAAATAAACAAATAGAAAAATAAACAAAAACATCATTCCCATTTCATTGCAACAGTTTAAAAATTATACTCCAAATGACCCTCGTCGACACGGGGGACAAACATCTAACATAATAGGACTCCATCTGATTGGTCAACAATGGGAAGGCGTCCATCTGATTGGTCAAAGCATAAAGGGATTTATTTGATTCGTTAAATGCTTCAAGCTGCTAGAAGATTGTTTTAACACATTTTGGGTTTGCGATTTATTGCGATATTCGCAGTCTTTTGCGATATGCATATTGCAGAGCTGGATATTGCGATAATGATAAATTTGCGGTATATTGTGCAGGCCTAACGCTCATGGTGTGCACTATTTAAAGGTTTATATGCATTGGAGGTGTATTGAATTCGTAGTTAGTCTTAAGTTGCTGTAATTTCAAGTTGTGTGTGTCAGTTGTATTTGTATTTGTTTTTGCTATTCGAGAGTACACAATTGAAAGTAAACACAGTTGTGCACAAGATGTATTGTACGAGTTACAAATCAGGAACCAAACACACACACAAATCCAGAAGCTATACACAAACAGGCAGAGCAAATCAAAAATTACGAACACACAAATCTTGTGGGTCTATTTTCTCTCCACAATCTATAGACGTTTGAGTGTTTTTTATGTGGAAAAATTCAGGAACGTCTTTGCGTCTCGTCTCATGCGCGCAAGCAAGATTAAAGGAATTTAAGAGCTTATAGGGCTTTACAAAGGAGCCGTTTCTTGTTGTGTAACCTAGCTGGGCAGTGATCATTTAGGCGTCATCCAAACAAAACAACAACACTTCTAAAGCAGGAGTGATTGTTCAAATCAACTGCATTGATTCGGAATGATTAGATTTCGCATGAGTCAGCGTTAGCGGACACAAGAGGGTAAGCAGAAAAAAAAACAGAAAATGGAAAAGAGAAGGAACATGTGCAAAAGTAACGAAGGGAAGAGAACGCACGAGTAATATCTCAACGCAACATAATTGCTGCCCTGACAAAATACCTTCGGTTAGACGGGGACTTTGAACCATTGCTTTGATTTCTACTGCACTGCTCCTTCTGCCGTGGAGTGCCTCTGAGGCTCAGATCAAGTCCGACAGTAATAGGATTATTTGAGACAAGTAATTAAGAGTCTGTCCGCAACTTTATATGTCCAAGTCATAAATATGCACACAAATGTAAAAAAAACAAAAAACTCACTATCGTGGACTGATTTGATCCTTTTTTTAAAGAATAAGAAGGCAGAATTGTCCATGGGATCCGATTTCTGGAGACTACAGGTTGATTACCAGGCATTGCCCTCAGTCAAATTATTCTGTTTATCCAAGTAAGGTGTGTCTACAGATTCCTTCAGCTTTCTAGGTTTTTTATCCAAATTTGGAGACTTCTCACAAATATTTTAGACAAATACAGGTCCTGCGACGCAAAGCAACAATCTTCCTATGAAAGAGCACACCACTCTAATGAAAATTGTCTTTTTGGTTTTTTTTTTAACGTGTTATCGAGGTAATTTTCTCACGCTAAAGGACATATATAAAGAAAATTAAGATTCAAACTGCATTTCTGAGTATTTCTTTATTCAAATCACTGTGAATCAGGAGGAGCCACACAAAATGCAGTTGGAAAAAGCTTGTAGCAGTGAGGTCGGTGCTACAACCCGCGGGTCACAAGCTCCTTGCTCCACTCCATTCTGATGGATCTACGAGAGACATCTGGATAGCTCCAATATTGCTCGCCATTTTTGTTGCACCTGTAATGTTATGATGTGGTTGTAAGCTAGTGGGAGAGCATGTTAACAAATAGATGTTGGGAAATGGGGGTGGGCTTACTCAGTGCTAACAGTACCCCCCATAACTCTGATGCAAATTTCTAATGAACTACTTCAGCTCTGCTGAATCTTTGTTCTAGAAAACGTCAGATTTCTTATAATTTTTGGCCTAAAAATGGCATAATCATAGTTAAAACATCACTGGGAACACTTAAAATAGATCAAAAGATAATTGGAGTGAGACTTTATACTTGAGACGAATAGGAAAATATTATATTGTATGAGCATTAATGATTTAAGAAATGTAATTTGAAAAAAATGAATAAATACACGGGAATGCCCAATTTGCAACCGTTTTGTCTTAAAATACAGAGGGCACAAAAAAAACACGTGTTTCAGGGAGCAAACGGGTAGCTTCTTGGATTACAGTACAGAGAACAGTGCAGGGAGGAGAGGTATTGTCAATGAAACCTGGCTCAGTTCAGATATGCCGGATAAGGCCCTGAGAGCCAAAACACATCCCTGTGCCTATTTTTACCACTGGAGTTTAAAGCAGATACAATGAGAAGGCTTTTCTCACACACACACAAACAACAAAATTGTTATTTTCAGAAGGTTTTGACTAGAGCGTATGTTTATATTGCAGACCCGTTAAACTGGAAGAACTTGAAATGCATACGTCGGAGTGATTGATGTGTCATATTACAATGTGTAAATGAAAAAAATTAAAAAGTGTACCACAGACTAGGTTCATGAGCACATTGTTAAACTAGCACTAGCTTCTAACACTGTTCAACAGTGCATTTTTCAGCAAAACTAGATCACAGAAATGAATGGAGCTGAAAATTTGTGTGCAGGCAAATACGACCTTCCTCTTGTGACTCAAGCATCAACATGGTTCTGAGCTTATAGGAGGCTTTATTGTGTTCTTCCTCAAAACTTGGAGCTCCTTCCTGATGTTTTATTGAAATGTGTTTTGCATAAAAGATCAAAACCAAAATTGAAATGTCCTTTTCAAACCATTTGCATATAGAGAGGGGGTCCTTTCTACTTTTATCCATTTTTTATGAGGTGTGTCATTATTAGCAATAGATTTTAAAATCTTATGCTGCCCCAGGATCAACCCTTTGACTTCCTGATTGAAGCTCATTAGGAAACAGAAGTAAAGTAGTTCACAAAGTAACTGCTAGGGTGAAATTTTACAACTCCACTGTAAATGTAAACACAGTTTGGGATTCTTTCATTTCGTTTTTATGCATCTTCTTATTTTCTTTTTGACCTTGATTTTTTAAACAAAAATGGGTGTGGCTTTATTGACAGACAGACGAAATGACTAACAGTTGTTAAAACCTCAGCTCCTAGTGGGTGTGTTCCAAAAAGTCTCAAAGGCCTTGGCCCCACCCATTTCCCTGCAGGAAAGCCTTAGATTTTGTGATGTTATAGGCTATTAAAAAAAAAAAAGTTAAATACACTTCAAAGGAGGATAATACCCATTAGAGGGCTGCATTGGGATTGGGTCCCGTCGGGTCCCGCGGGACCCAACCCAAATCTCGCGGGATTGGGCGGTTTGAATTGTGCTGCGGGCGGGAGCGGGCGGCAGAAAAAAACCCAGCGGGATCAGTGCTGGCATGAATATCTCATGAATATATATTAGCGGTCTACGTTAGGCTGTGCGGCTGTTGGATTCTTATGTACTGAAGCTCCGTGAAGGCACCAGGTAGAGACGCCTAATGGCCTCTGTCATCTAACCTGTTGTTGGGGGTGTGCAACGCCCCGCCCCGCCTCTTACTAAGAGCGCGCTTGAGGCCGTCTGTCTGCGCGCGCACACACGCACACTTTTAACTGAACGGGATTTGTGAAAATACATTTAATAATTAAGTTGCAAATTACACAAAAGAGGAATGCATGAAAAGATGAGGCTGGAGGAGGGACATGAATCTCTTTAATAATATCAATACAAATACGTGTTTTTTTCCTGCGGGACGGGAGACGATACAAAATCAATGCATCTCTATTACTGTGCGGGACTAAGTTCTATGAGTTTTGCGGGTGCGGGCGGGAGTGTAACGCATACGTTGCGGGAGCGGGCGGGATTGGTCAGAAATTCAGCGGACGCGGGCGGGAGCGGGATGAAGAAAATAGTCCCGCGCAGGGCTTTAATACCCATCTCTTACATTGTCCCTGTCATTACACCTCCCGACTAATCTAAACAATAATGTCAAATATTAAATAAATTAAAAGGAAAGATGCCTTTTTTTATGTTTAGTAAATGAAATCAGATATTTGGCAGTTTCCTAAAATATTTGACCCAATCTAATAATTTTAATCTACAATTTGTTTCTGTTTTGAGCAAAAACAGAAACAGTTTAATTTATATGACAATAAAAGAAACAGTTTAGAACCCCCTTTTGAAAGACATTTTGGGACTCCCATCTGGCATGAAGTATGATCATTTTGACTTAAAACCTCATAGCGTTAAGTAAACTGTTGCACCGAAAATAAGGGAGCTACTGTAATGAATGACTGTAGTGCAGTGACTGCAGTGTAGTGTCCTGGCTGTCAGAACCGCCCTGTACTGCATGTTAATCTAGTAATTCTAGTCCTGCTGAACACTGAGCAACAGCAAGACATCCGGTTTAACGGTGATCTCTAAAGAAAACAAAACCACCCTGAAGGAAAAGTTATCTTTTTTTTCTTTTTGCGTGACCATCTTTAAAGATCCACTCCTAACATCCATAAAATGGTCTTTTAACTAGAATTATGCAGTTTTTTTAGGCAAAAGTCAATAAACCTCTAGGACATAGTTTCTGCATAGCCGCAGGAGTTTATCAGACATTCACCTTTCAGTTGTGGGCGGGACTGTTGGCGCCGGGTAAGCCTGCCCCCACTTCTCATCATCCATTTGTATACACTCTCTCTCCTGCTTTACCGCTCCTTACAATCCCCAACCTAATATTACAGGTGCAACAAAAATAGCGAGTAATATTGGAGATACCCAGCCGTACAGTTTTGAGCCAGATGCCAGCTCAGACGGGGAAAAGAAAGACCTACATGGATCTATTTGTCTGCAAGGGGATGCATCAGTTCGGAGCGGGGCAAGGAGTTTGTGTCCCGCCGACTGTAGCATCTACGTCACTGCTTCGAGCTTTTCCAATGGCATTTTCCCAACTGATCCTGGTTCCAAATGATTCAAATAGAGAAAACCTCAGAAATGCTGTTTAATCACAGTTTTCTACACCATCATATAAATGCCACAAGAACATGTTAAAAACACGACTTTCATTAACTTTAAGTGGAAAACAACAAGAACATCTATGTTATGCAATTGCTTGGAAAATGATCAGAAGTATTGGGAAGGACAATAATGTCTGTTGTTGACAGTGCAAATGTTAGAAGAAGAATAAAAGTCTAAAAAAGGATTATATAGTATTTGATGTACCATTTTTAAGATGTATCAAGATTGAGAGACATTTTTAAAGATCTGTTGCTTGAAAACAAAACAGGTGGGAGAAAGTTTTTTCTGCAAACCTCCACGGCCTACATTTGATGCATTTTGCAACACACGTGTCTGAATCCACCGTTACCGTGTATTCCAGCCTCCTCTACCTGGTCGTGGTGTCCTGGTGTGACCACGCTCCCTTCCCTGCCTCTTCTTCCCCGGCTTCCAATTAGTCCCATTAACATCAGAGAGAGGCTGAAGCGCAACAGAAACCAAACGAGACAGGCGACAGCCAGAAAAGGATAGGGAGGGACGGATGAAAGGAGGGGAGAGCCGCGGAGGGAGACAGACAGACAGACGGGAGGGTGCAGCGTGGTAACACACACACCGACAGCTGAGTGAGCCGGGCCGGCTTTCACACTGCGGCGCACGGGCCCTCAGCAACAATGCTCCCCCGCTTCCCCGTCACCGAACCCCCACTACTAGTGACCCCCTTCAACGCCGTGCTCCCATTCTGTCAAGCAACGTTCCATCACGCCCTCCACACACACAAACACACAGTCATTCCGCCTCTTACCGCGTTAACTAGTGAGGGGAGCCCATGTTCGGCAGGTTCCCTGCCTCCAGCGGCCAAGTCCTCATCCACTGAAGTCATTCACGCGCGCCTGCTGCCGAGGGCTCGGCCCCGCGTGTCTTCCGACGAGCCGCCCTCCGCACAGGTGTTCCCTCTGAGAGGCGAGGCGCTACGTTAGTCGTCCGAGCGAAATGTAAAACACAGCAGCCGCCCCTCACACAGTCACGCACTCCTCTGCAGCTCGCTGGCTCGCCGGTTGATCCACCCAAACAGAGAACCTCAGTCCGGGCAACAGTTGTTGAATTCACGGCCCCTCCTCTCCCCCTCCTTCTCTCCTGCTGGTTGCGCAGCAACTGTCTTCGGTGGGCGGGGCTTCACATTGCTGCGCACTCCGCTCTGTGCTGCCGCCCACTTGCACTATATTTGCATAGAACGCCCTGCCTGACACTTGTCTGTGTGTGCCTGCCAGAAGAGCGAGCCTCTTCCCCGTGTGGGCTCCCGGGAAGGGGTGGGAGGTGAACCGACGCAGACTGATGCAGCAGATTCTCCCAAAAACGGAGCTAAAAGAAAGGATGAGATAAGCTCTCAAAAAGTAAAAAATGAAATAAAATGCACACGGAGAATGTTCTCATTGTTTGTCTTTTTATTCTTTTCTCACAAAATAACCCGATTGGATGAGGATTTATTATGGTGTCCCTAGAAATAAAACTTTTTTGTCACAACTTTGTATTCAAGTGGCTTTCTTACAGATCCACTGCTGAAAATTGTATTTTTTGGTGTGTTTAACTTGTTCTTGTGCCATTTTTTGAGGATGGATGAAAGAAATTAAGCTTGAAATAGCATTTCGGAGTATTTCTTAATTAAAATCATTGTGAAAAGCTTGTTGGTGTGACATAGAACCTACAATGGCACGTCGCAAGCTCCCTGTTCCGCTCCATTCTGATGCATCCACTTGTAGACAACTAGATCCATACTTCTGGGACTAAAAATTTTACACAAATTCATTTCCAGTTAATCTTCGTAAAATAACAATCCACTTACAAGACGACTGTATGAAAATGTGCCTATTATGATCAGAAAAAAGATTTTTTGTGTAAATTTCAATACCAATACCTTTAGAAATAGTTTAGAATTTAATGCAACCACCTTGTTTTTATAGGAAAGAGTCCGCCAGCCAAGATATTTAACATCTCCTAAATCTTTCTATGGATTTCTGCTTTTAAAAACTATTGTTAAAAGCTAATATTCCATGAAATCCCTGTTTTTGTTTGACATTATAAACTTTCACTGCTAAAATATCTTATAAATAATACTAGATGGCATGTTTTGAGAACTTTGAAAGTCTTACCTTGCATTTTGTTATCACAAGTAATAAACAAATATGGCTCTGGTAATAAAAGCCTGACTATATTTTAAGTGTTACTTGATTAAAAAATGTGAAGGAACATATATGACATACCTTTCAAAATAAATCCAAACAAACTTACACGTGATTTCATTTAGTGAATCATATGATTATAAATTAGGGAAAATCCTCTCAGTAATGTATGGAATTCAAAGTACATGTGCTTTTGTTGGAGACACTTGTTAGGATTGTGTTAAGATTATAATACTAATATTCATTTTTATTTCATTTTATTGTGAATACAAACTTATGGACCCTTGGGTTTTGCTACAAAAGATTATTTTTTGATGTGCCAGCCTATAAATACTCAGTGTTAAATCTTTTTTGTAATTTTCTTTTAAATATATTCCTTTCAGTAAAAACACTGAGCAAAGGTTTCTGAATTTAAAATGAAGTATCCTGCTAAAATTGCTTCAGCTTGTTCTGTGGTTTATGTAGCGTTTCTCAGTCAGAAAAGCATTGCGGCATTTGAATCCTGGAGTTTATGTCTAAGAAGTCACATGATCATAAGATGAGGAAAATGCAGGAAGACAGTAAGAAAGATATAGAACAGGAAGGAGATGTGGTCCCATATGAGGGAACCTTAAAAACCTAATTATAGGGAAAGGAATGCACCCTCCTACTGCCTTTTTTCTCTTTGCTTCTCTTCAAACTTTCTCCTTCCTTTCCAAAGAAACTGCCAGAAGCTTAGCCAATGGCCTGCTCCCATTGTTTGTGTGCCATTTGTTAAAAGGTTGTCCTGTTCAAAAAGAACCTTGACAATGCAACGCGTGACATCTGGCTTTGTCTGTATACTAGCAGAGTGTTAACACCATTCACAATAATAACTATGCTTCTTTCTGTGATTTCCATTTATATGTATGAGAATACTAAACAGCCAAAACAATGTTTTGATATTGTCTTCCTTTTAGACTTTATTCCAGCTCAAACTTAGTCTGGAATCCTTCTAAACCTAAAACCTGACTTAAAAACAGGATTTCACTTGTCTTGAAAATGAAAAATCCATATAACTTAATACTGACTTTGAGTGTGAGAGCAACAAAATGTAGTGAAATGTATTAACCTGCAAACTAGTGAAAGTCACCTAAGCCAATCAATCCTTTCAATCAATCAATCACTTATTTGCAGAGCACCTTTAATAAACATGCGTAGAATCCATGGGGTGCTTAACAAAAGACATGTTGATTAAAACAATAAAAAGTCCTAAAACACAGTGGACTAAAAACAACAATCAAACGACTAATGTAAAATGGAAGGAAACATTGTGGCTTCTACTCCTACTGAATCACAAAAGTCATTAAAAGCTAAAAAAAAATATGTCAATAAATAAGTTAATTAAATCCGTTATGTAAATGCTATGTTAACCCATTGACACCTGAATTTATTGATGCTAAATGAAAGTGATCTATAGGAGCTGCAGTGGTTTAATGAATATTTGCATCAAAAGGTGTCAAGGGATTAAAAAAGTGAGTCTTTGATTAAAATAAAGATATTCCACAGATGCAGTATACTCAGCCCCAAAAAATCATGTTCTCAAATTCTCAAGAATATTTAGCTATTTATGTTATTAAGATGGACTAAAAAGACCCCAAACACAGGAGGGGGTTGAGCTTGTGTTTTGGACAAATAAATATTTAGCTTTAGAATTAATTAAAGCTTTGATATCTGGTTAGCTACTGAGTGCTAAGCCTTAAAAATGTCCCCTTTTTATCATTTCTGAAACCGTTTTATTTTCTATGTTGTAAGGTACAAAAATACGAAAAGGACTAACTATAATGAAAAATACATAGTACTCCAAAACAGAGCACCAAAATGTTTTTTAAATTTTGCATCAGCTTCTACAGTTTTAGCATTAATTAAACATTGATGCATCGAACATATAGAATCAACTGAATGGTTGATTATATGGAGGGCTAAAACATGGACAGACCTATCTCTAACACACATTTAAAAGAAATCCCTCACAGACTACTACTGGGAAAACACAAGCCTAACAAACGTGCACACTCCAGACTTTAGCTGAAGCAGCTCTGTGGGGATCAGCCAGCTGCTTAGGATTCGCAATGCAGCAAGACGAAGGAAGAAGGTAAAGATGGATGCAAACAGGGAAATGAAAAGAGGGCAGGAAAAAAAAGATTCAGAGACTTGAGTGTTCAGATATGGAACAATTCTAAAACCCATACATGTACGGTATTCATTCATTGTTCATGCACTGTATACTGTTCTGTGTCCTGGATTTTTGACATGCATGTAGTGTGTGCCTATGACTGCAATATGAGTGAAACCAGGCTACTGGGTTAGAGCTGCCTGTGGGGAAAACTCCACAGTTGCAAACTTATTGATTTCCGCTCACATTTTGAAAATCATCTTTTAATGGATGAGGACAAAGGGGTGCAGTGAAAGATGGCAACAATAAAATAAATAACCACCAACATGCAGGTGAAATGTGTCGCTATTTCACCTCTCAGTGACAGACATCTAGTGTTTAGTTTTTGGGTGGCAGTTTAGCTCAGGCAGTAGAGCAGGTCATCTACTAACCGAAGGGTTGGAGGGTCGACCGCTCCCCCTAGGGGATGGGTTAAAGTGCTGAGAACAATTTCCCCATTGTTGGATAAATAAAAAGTAGAGAAAAAAATTAAATTCCAATTATTATTTATTCACTTAATGTCTTATGTAGTTATTGGACTGTTTTGCTTTTCCTGTCCAGTTTAGAGGCTTTATGAACAACCCCGCCTGTTTGTTTTGCCCTTTGATCTCTGCCTGCTGTATTACACTTTGACTGATCTTGAAGATAAGCACACCTTTGGTCTATAACTGTTCAAGCAGTTACCACGTGACCATTTTCTGCATTACCACACTATCATGCCATCACATTTCATGATGACACTGTGACGACGATGACTCGGCATACAGGAGTGAGTTGTGGGAGGTCCTAACCTATTTTCAGACATAAAAGACCAGGCACATCAAAAGTTCACAACAAACCACCAGCTTCCACTTATCAACACTTTGTGTGGTGTTTTTTTTTTTTTTTTTTTGACAAAAAGTCAAATAATGAAACACATTTTTACAAGAATTGTATGTGGTTGACAATGTGGCTTTGGCTCCTCAGCTGATGGCAAGAGGACTCGCATATCAGTGATCCATTTAAGTCAGGGGTCTGCAACGTTTAATGCTAAAAGAGCTATTTGGTCCATTTTCTCACGGACCAAAACCCAGCAAAGTCCCACTTCAGAGAAATACACTTTATACTTTGTCATAAATCAATTCACTTATAAAATGCTTCTTTTAAATATTTACTAATATTGAATTATAGTGATAAATAAATATTGTGATAAAGTAACATGTTTTATATGTATTACAATTTAAATTTCTTTTACTTTGGAGAGCAGCACATCAAGTCCCTTTCAGATTAAAATACATTTTGTGTTACATACGACACAGATCTTCTGCAGCAAATTTACAGATTACAGAGTTATAGAGTTTCAATTGCAACAAAGTCATGTTAAACATGACATTTTCTATCATTGTGACCTTTTTTTTCCTATTTTACCATTAAATATAAACATGTCAACATTTGTGTAGAATCCAAATCTAAACATAAATGAAAACTTAACTAAGAGAACTGAACCAAAACTACAAACCTATTAGTTATGTAAATTGTTAGTATTTTTCTCCAAAGGCAAAGAGCCCAATGGAGGGATAAAAGTGTAAACCAAAAGACAGTATGTTATTGATGGAGTAAAAGCTTTGTAACTGCATCTTCCTGAACCATTCTTTATCTTCTAGAGCCTTCTCATGCTTCTCTTGGAGAACTCTTTTCCTTTCAAAGCTGCATCTCTACTTTTGTTTTTTTCATTTGCCAGATTTATGAAGCATGTGCATGCTCTTCCTGCAGAAAATAACAGCTGACATCATTTTTTTAGAAGACTTTCTGGTCATCAAAATTCTAGATGACGAGCATCATATTCATGAGAAGTCCAAGTTTAGTAATGCTGGGAGTTTTGGCATTTTGTCAGTGAAAGGACTTTAATAATGAAAATTAAACAGATAACAGACATGGCCTCAATGTTAAAGTCCCACTCCGTTCATCTCATAATTTCTTTTAAAAGCGTTCCCAGTGGTCCTTTGATTATGAGCAATCATGCCATTATTAGGCAAATTTAAAAAATCTGTGTTTTTTTCTAGGTCATAGTTTCTGCAGAGCGGCAGTAGTCCGTTAGAAAGGCACAACTGAGTTGTGGGAGGGACTCTTGGCAAAGAGCAACCCCAACCCCCCTTCCTGTCACCCAGAATCCTTTGTTTATGCACTCTCCGACTAGCCTAAAGCCCATCACAGCCCCCAACCTGATATTAACGCTGCAACAAAAATGCAGAGCAATGTTGGAGCTATAGGCCTACAGTGTAAAGTTTTGAGCCAGATTCCAGGTCAGACGAGGAAAACAAAGATGGACACGGAACTATTATGGATCAGGTAAATGCATCAGTAAAAGATGCATGCAAGGAGCTTGTGGCCTACTCAGTGTATTAACTGTGTATTAAATAAGCTCTTTTTCAAATAGCATTTATTTTCTGCTGCTGAGTCACAACAGTTTAGATAAAGAAATATTTATAAATTGAATTTTAGTCTTAATTTTCTTTGTATATGTCTGTCATAATCAGAAAAATTGCCACAAGAACATGTTGAATAAACCAAAAACACGATTTGCATTGGAGTTGGTCTTTGACAGGTGTGAACTGGTCTGAGGTTGAGGATATAAAAAATAAAAATGAAAAAATCAAAGCTTTTGGGTTATGCTTGTACGTTTTACTCAGAAAATCTACGTACAAGCAGCTTGATTTAGATCCAGTCATTTAACCTTTATGCACAACAGTACAGGAAAAGCAGCCAAAAGTAACCTAAATTATAGAGACACTAACCTGTCAGGATGCTGAGCAGATTTCTCTGATGGGTTATTGGCAGATGAAATCCCGATCATCGATAACCGTGCATTCATCAAATCGATGCAACCAAATGGCAGAGTAATCAATGAGTTGGATGAGGTGGAAAATAATGACAAGTGACAATGACAAAATGGCACATGGTGAGTTTTGCATTTTCTGTTTAGGCCTTAAACAAGTGTCTCTGGGCTTCAAAAAGATGCTCTGAAAGAGGCTTTCAGTTGCTTTGATAGAAGCAACAGTGGCTGAGAAGCGCTGAAACTGAACACAGCAAAACAGCCTCACAACAGCTGCTAATTAGCCTGATGGACACAATGAAAAACAGTGAGCTGTAAAAGCAGTTATTGAGCAAGGTCGTGGAATTTAAATAGACTCTGCAGCTAAGTGGGCAAACAGAGGAGATGCAAGCACACTAACAGTTTACGGATCTGTGAACCAGCTGCTTTGTGAGAGCCTCAGATCTTTATAAACACATTCCTTTTTCTCAAAGATAATACGATTTTCAAAGACAGTATTTCCACAGTTCAGTTCTGATGAAAGAAAGATGCCATGTTGTCTTTTTTTTATTGGTATTGCAGTAAAGGTTGCAAGTGTATAGAGCTACATTCCCACTGCCCTCAGCAACATACGTTCAAGCGGCCACTTCCAACGAAAAGTTTATGTAAAACCTGCGTTTTGGGCTTCCGCGTTCAAAACTCTTGTATTTACGCGTATCTACGCAAGTTTCTACGGTCGCTTTCGGACTCTAAGTGCACTATTAAACTTTGACCAGTCGAGGACTTAAATTTGCTGGTGATGTACGGATGTACGTCCCTTTGAATTGGTTGAAGTGCCAACAGTTTGAAATTGAAAACAGTTGTAAGTTGATCACGGAGGAGAAATTAGTAATTAGGCGTGAATTATTTCACATCAAGACTTTCATTTATCAAAATGGAGCTGTTTAAGAAAAAGCCTGGAGCAAGATTTGATCTACTGTGGGTTTCAGTTTGCCAACATTTCACACCAAGCTTCTTCCAACTGTAGGTGGAAGTAGCAAACTAGTAAACCATGGAAAAAAGGAAAAGATGCCCCTCGGTGTATTCAAGAAGCTACATTTCACCAGAAGTGACCGCTAAAATGTCAAATAAAAGGTGTGTATGTCACTTAAGACAGAATAGAGATATTCTGAACTAAGATTGAATTTGGGAATAACACCTCTATTATCTCTTTTGACTTTTGATCTAGATTGAAAAACTAAACTCAAAATAGAACAAATTTTTCATTCTCCAAAGTTAGAAGAACTAATAGTGGAGCACAAACTGTGCAAACTTGATTATACAGATAATTTAGTAGAATGTTACATTAGGCCAGCAAAAAGAAACAAACACAACCTAAAAATGTTGCAGTAATGTGCACAGTAGTGACGAGAAAGGCTAAACATGTGTTAGCTCTTCTAGTTAAACACTGCTGTTGTGCTCCAAAGACAAACAGATAATACCACAGGAAGTGATAAAAGTGTCCAACCCTTCCTTCAATTCACACTTCTCATTTATGAGGAAGAAAATGGTAGGATTTATGAGCTCACGGGGCTTTCTTCTGTGTTTTGACTCCATGACAAACAGGGTTTGGGTGAAACACCTGCTGAAACTGTTTGTGGAAGCCTTAACGCCTTTACGGTTGTGTTGTAACCCTGAGATGGAGAAAGAGTGTGTAACTGCTGGTGTGACGTAAATTAGGGAGTCTTTGTCTTTAACAGTGGTGCAGCTGAAGGTGTTGCTTAGTGTTTGGTGTCGAGACACTGTGACGATAGACTCTGGTCTTACAAAATAGGAAACATAATCATAATACATAAATCTTATGTTGAAAAACAGTTTGCTATTACCAAATTACCTGGTAAATATTACCCTAATTTGTAAAATAATCACGTGAACATATTTTTAATCAAACAGCCCAGAAGCCATAACTCATCCAGAGAGAGTGTGACTACAAGTGATTATGTCTGTGGGGGATGCAGAGAAGGAAGCAGTGATCCAAAAGTGAGATTCTCTGACAGCTTTTCCATTTAGCCACCACCATCACAGGACTGTCAACAACCTGAGCAAACAGAAAGACAGACACGGTGAAAGAGGAAAAAGCAAAACAGTTGTTTTGGTCCCCCAAATTTGAATATTTCCTGCTTTTTGTTTATCTTCGTAATTTTTTTTTTTAGGAAAAAAGTTCTGCGCACGAGAAAGAATCTGGTGTGCACGAGAAAGAAACACACAAGCAGCACACTGGTTGATCAAAGCAGGTGTATCGCCTGCGCCGAAACAAACCACATGACTTTAAAACTCGCTTTTTGGCAACGTTCACACAACAGATAACACGATGACGTTGACAAATCCAAGGGTAAAATAAAATTCAGTAAACTTGTATAATGTCATTTCAGGTAACTCACTCTGAAAAGATCTCATGTGCGCAAAAGACCTCTTAGTATCTTATGCACATCAGAGCTTATAGCTGGTTTCTCGTGCGCATGAGAAACCAGTACTAATGACATTTTTTTTACTTATCTGTGCCTTTAGAGACCTCCATAATAGAGTGCTGAAAGCATAGTTTTAAATTTTTTTAGATAACCTGCTGCAACTGAGGAAAAAGAAAAACACCACAAAAACTAACTAACAATTTTGTAAATTTCAAATCTCCTTTTTTTGTGACCATTACCTATAGAGCAAGCTTTTTTACAAGTAAAATGACTGTGTGGACGCAGTATGTCTTTTCAGTTGACAAAAACATCATGTAAAGTGTAAAAGAACCATACTTCAAGGAAAGTTAAGAAAGTGAGCCAAATTTCAATAAACAGAAGCACAAAAAAGATGGGTTATAGGGAGACTACACAGTATCTGAGGTTTTGGCAAAGCTTATATAATACCATTCACTACAATTTAACATGCTTTCTCAACACTAAAAAAACAAAAATAGTTATCCCAATATGTGCCACAGACAAGCAATAGTTCCTGATGAAAAACCTCCCGTACATTTTTCTTGCACAGAACTAATAGCACACAGTCTCATTTAGGTCTAAAAACATCTAAAGGCTACACAAATTTTTTTTCGTTTATCTAGGTCACTGATGAGAACATATGAGTTCATTCCTGTAAATAAAACGATGAAAAACACAAGAAGTTATGTAGCTGCATCCCACTTTCTCCTTCCCTTATTTCTAGTGGACCAAACTGCTTTAGTAAGATAAAGTCTGGATGACATTTTACTAAAGTAGCTTAAATGAGCATCTTCAGGGTGAAATTTCATCCAGCAAATAACAATAATAGCAACTGATGAACATTTATTCTGACATCCATGAAGAAAAGTGTCAACACGTCCCTATTTTAGCTCACACCAGCTTTTCACAGGCTTTCACTGAACAAAGTATTTACGTCTCCGTTCTCCTATTTGGCACACTACTGTGGGTTTTCAACAAGAACACAAAAACACCAATCCCCACACATGCAATAAAATAATAAAATAAGCCCCTCATAACAAAATACACAAAAACAACAAACAGAAATTAACGAGAAATTATTATAAAAAGCTAAAAGCATTTATAAATGGTCAACACATAGGGAGGTAAATGATCCGTTGCTCTGACCCCACCATGCCACACTAAGAACTTTACTTTTTGCTTTAAACCTGAATGTTTTTGCAGCTTTTACACTACTTTAATGCTTGACCAGTCACCGGAAAAGATCATCGTCTGTAACAAGCAAAAGTGAACAAAATGCTCCTTGTCCAACAGTATACCAAATTTATTCTTGAGCGTGAAAAATATTTTAAAAAGAGCTAATTTTCAAGGTGTTATCAAAATCATTAAATGGAATCTGTTAAATAATGCAGTCAGCAAGAACACCAGGACCTGCCCACCCTCTCTATACACAAACCACCACAAAGACCAACCTGCAGGTGAATATGTGCCCTAAATAAAAAATTCACCCCCTGATCATGTCACACAGAGACAAAACGATGGCTACATACACTCACTCAAAAAATGGAGTGTATGTTATGGAAGACAGTTCACAAGGAACTTTCTTTGTGGACGCATGGACCTAGAATACATGTGTGAAACTCAAGGCCCGTGAGCCAAATGTGGCCCGCCATGTCATTTTCTGTGGCCCGCGACAAGTTTTTAATATCTTAGAATAAAAAAATAAAAATTGGTGCTTATTTATTCATATCTAGGGGGAATCGGACTTGAAATATCGGATTGGGCGACTATACATTAGAACTTAAACACTGTCCATATAACCTAACCTGACAGAATCAAATTTAAAAGGATTTATGCTAGAGTAACAAGCAAACATATGTTTTCTATGCAGCTGTAATTGTCACTTTAAAAAGTTTATTTTTCAATACATTTAGTCACATTTATGAGTTATATCTGGCCCTTTGAGGACAGCCACTATGCTGATATGGCCCTCTGTGAAAATGAGTTTGACACCCCTGACCTAGAGGAAGGGTTGATGTTAGGATTACGGCTGCAGTTAGGGTTAAACCGCCAAATTGATCCTGAGTGAAGCTGTTTCTGCAGCTCACCACTGCTTCAGGGGATGAATCAAATTTTGAGAACACATTTCACACACATTGGAGCGTGACAGATAATGAGACTTTCAATTTTTAAAAAATTTTTAAATACGTGCGGCCAACAACAAAATGCAGCCTTGGATGCACTTAAAATATGTGCGCACAACGCAGAAATGTACATCTTGGCTGCACATTTTACATGTGGCCGACATGAATTTCCATCACTGTTTGTATTTCTAAAAACTAGCTATAATGTGGACCAAACAGGTCAGAGCAAAAGTACCCAGAGCATTTTAAAATTGAAGATCCAGGAATAAAGTTCAGACTCAAGAGAAGGATTTGGGAAGAAGCAAAGCAGAAAGCAAAGTGGGTCAAGTCTAAAACATACATTTCAACAACTAAGGGATGCAAAACCCCAGGCAAATGAAATGGAATTCAGTAAGTTCAAGCACTGCAAGAAAAAAAGCAGAGTTTCATTAAGATGTGGCAGCTGTACAACAGAGGAAGAGATGTGTTACTCTACAGATATTTGGCTAAAATGTTAACTTTAATATAAACTCACACATTTTAACATTTAATGGAAACATTGTACTTTATTTATTTTGTTTTGCTTTTTTTTCCGCAGATTTTTGTACCAAAGGGTTTTTAAACATCATGCCTCAGAAATACCACAGTACATTTAGAACACAGTTATTCAAATGAGGACAGAGGGAGAAGAAAAACTTGTGAATTTAAGAAGGAAAAAAAAAGATGGTCTTCAGACTGTCCACATCTAATCGCTCAGGCTTCATGCTCGCCTCCCTGATGCTCTCAGTAGAAGGTGACCTTGGTCCTCTAATGGTCTGGTCCTGTGGCAGCATGTTTATGCTGGGATAAAAAATGAAACTCTGAGCCATTCTCAAAGTCAGAAGGACAAACTTGCTTCCATAATACTCGAATGAGAGAACTGTCACGACATCACACCCCTACTCAAGCTGTAATTGGATCTCCAAAACAGGCTCAGGATGCAACTTTATGTCATTTTCTTATTTTTGATTTTTGTTTTATTTACTCACAACATGCTGCTCTGGATCACTTAAAGGAAGCAAACTCTGATCAACAGAAACGAAAGGTCCCAAAAATCTGTGGAAAATATCCTTTATTTCTGTTATATTAAGATTCTTGGTTCGAGGTTTCTTCAAGGATAAAGGAGAAAGATAAAGAAGTGAGGTGTGGACAGATGGATCAGCTGATTTTACAGCCATAAAAGCAACACTTCTTACAGACAGAACAACAAAATAAAAACTTAGGAGAGGTAGTTTTGTGAATACAAAAGGAGGAATGCAGAAAAATCTGATTTGTTTGATACTTTCCTTGGTAGGAGGATGCTCATGCTGGTTGAATAATGATGTGTCCTTGGCTTTTATCTGTGCCCCCCCCCCCCCCCCCCCGCCCCCCCTGCTGTGCTTTATTTCAATTCCAGATTCTGGGTGAATATGAGTGTCGGGTTGTAAAAGAATAATTCTTTTCTGTTCTCTAACCAGATTTTGGTGCTGGGAGCCCAGAAAATATTCCATGAATTTGGAATGCACAAGACCTTTTCCTGCCAATGACAAAACTATCAGAAATGACTAAAACAATCCTAAAAGTTGTTTCTGATTTCTTGCAGAAACCGGAACTTTGAAGTTTGCCTCTTGAAAACAAATGAATGGGTGAAAACCTTTGACAATTTTTTAGTGCAGTACATTCCTGACTTTCAGAAGTGTTCAAGTTCAATTTTTATTTATATTTTATTTTGTAGGATATAGGCACATGTTAGTATCGTATACTGAAATCCACGTGAGTCTTGAGTCTTTAGGAGGATGCAAACATCTTTGGAGAGATGAAGATGAAACCTAAAACGCTTCAGGTCCGTTGGTTTGAAGCTTGTCTTGTGTCTAAAGTGGTGATACAACATTAAAACTGTTAGTTTAGCAGTAGTATGGAACCAGAGGTCTGCAACATGAAGCTCTGGAGCCACATGTGGCTCTTTTGTCCCTCTATTGTGGCTCTTTGGCTCTAATGAAGAAGGTTAATGTTTTGAATAAATGATAAATTATATTTTTGTGAAATCAACGTGAAATCAACAGGTCTTATGTGCTTTTCCACTCTCAAATTCAATAAATTCAAACATGTCAGATAACTGAACAAAATCATGGTGAAAGAGTTTAATCTATTGTCAGAGCTATTCACTTTTTTATTATAATATTTTGTATAATTATATTTTATATTTATTTATATATATACTTTTCTTTTTTTTCATTTTAAATAGGATTCTACACCAGACAGGAATATACAAAAAGAGAAAAAGGATGACAGTGCACCAAAGTTATCATAATTGTAGAAAAATTCCTGCATTTTTAATTGAAGTAAATCTTCTGCTGCAGGAAGATCAAAAGGTGTATTTTATTTTGAAAGGAACTTATATGTACTTTTGTCTAAGATAGAATAAATTAAATTTGTTTTAAACAGAAAAATATAACATTTTAATATTTCAATTATTGTAGATATTTAAAAGCTACATTTTATAAATAAATGGCAAAATAGTTACAAAAACACAACAAAATTGTGTTTTTTGAGGAATAAAGAGGGACTTTTCTGGGTTTTAGTCAGTTAGAAACTGAATTTTAGCATCAAAGGTTGCAGACCAGTTTCCTGGTGTATGTCAAACACTTCAACTGCCCTTTGCATTGATTCAAGATGGAAACACAAGCCACATTGATTGTTTGATGAACCTCAGAGCTGTTTGGTGAAAAAATGTCTTCATGCTTTGAGTGACAGTTCAATGTTCTGATCGGAACAGAAAATATAATGCTAAAGACAGCTCGTTATTGTTTGCCTTCACGTCCCATCAAAGCGAATTATCCTCAGTTTCTGCGTTTTATCATGCCAGATGACCATGGCTGTCAACTGTCTGTTTCATCATGTGGTCAGAGCTTTTGCTTTAATTTTGCTTTCAGACATGGATACCAGTCTTGACATAAACATTTAGTCTAAATTGACTGAACTGATTTTATGTTCATATTTTTTAGATTAGATTACTAAAGATGAAGCTGCATTAGCAATTTACACACCTCCTTTCTGAGGGAGTTACATTATATGTAAGTGATACTTTTCATTCATGTTTTAAAAACACATAATTACAAGTATTTTTGGAAAAAAAATACCTCCATTAAACTAACAAAACTATAAAAAAAGCAGTCGGCCAGTGAAGTTTGTAATAATTATTGTAAACCTTCACAATCTGCAAAAGCAAGATTCTTGAGATTTCCCATATGAATGAATCCATAATAGAAGTAGAGTCTTTCCGTATTTTGTCAAAATGTTTGCTTTAAAATGTTTTAGCTTTGTTTTGGATTTCAGAATCAAGACAAAACTAAAATCTTGACCAGTTGGGTTCAAACAACGAACAACCTGCAGTCCACAAACCCCTTCGTCCCAATTACTGGTGAGTTGAAGCTTAATGTGTTAAGTTCAGTTTAGAAATCAGCTGTTGAATTTAAGATTGATTTCATGTTTGTTATACAATTACCGGTATGAAGCCCATTGAGATAACTATTGTTGTAACATTGGGCTATAGAAATAAAACTGAATTGAATTGAATTGGGCTACTCCCTTTGTACCTAAGTGTGAGTCTTCAGCGGAGGCCTGCCTGACGGTTGCCCTCCGCTCCCAGGAAGTTTACACGCCTTCTGTCCCTACTGGCAGGACAGAGAAGGGAAATATAACACTTCAGTGTCAGGCACCTGTGGACTGAAATTCTCTGCAAAGGACCATTCAACTTTCCCAAACTAACAATTTTCCAGGCTGAAAAACATGTTTTTAATATTTTTACTGTTTTAATTGTATGGAATGTGTCGGGCTGGGTAGTAATTTGTAGTAACACGGTTGGAGAAAGAGCAGAGACAGACGTGGGAAAATTAAAATAGATCATGCAACAAAATCTGAACTGGAAAGCAACCAGAAGAAAAAAAGAGAACTTAACTTAAATGCACAAATTCTAACTTAAAAGGCAACATAACCTTTACTCGGGAAGTTGATATATGTGACAGAACAACCGGTTATAGTGTACCACTGCAGAGCTTCAGGAGTTCCTGGCAGATGAAAGCAGAATTAACGAGGCTAAGGTTTTACATGAAAAAAAAACGTCGCCTGTTGATGAAATTCTGAATTAAAGCAGTCAATTTATAAATTATAATTAGAAATTACTTAAAAACAAGATAAATAACTTGTCCACATTGTGAAGTTTGTCCAAAAAAGTTGAAGAATGCCCCAGGAGAATCATGCAAACTTGTTTTTCAGTTGTCTTATAGGTATTCAACCACAACCTGTATAGTTAAAAGTGGTCACAACAAACACAGACAAGTGTTGACTGACCTTTAAACCAAACATCTGACACAGGAACCAACTCAAAAAGAGATGCTACAGGGCACCGCTTTGAGGAAGGCTTTTTGAGGAAGTTCATGTTGCTGATAGCTGCTGGGATACTGCTTCTGCAGCACAAACAATGGTTAACAAAAGCCTTCCTCTTTGAACTCTGTTTCTTTCTGCTTCCTGTTTCCTCCACATTTTATGCAAGTTTTTTAACCTTTGCGTCCATAACCACTGCTATGATTTTCTGTATATTTCTCTTCAGTTTGGTGTAGATCTCTTTTCTTTATACTTATTTTGACATTCCATTACGTGAAAGCAGAGTGTGCAAACAAGTCTCCTCCTACTGATCATATATGTGGAGATGAGGTGACGATGATGAAAGATGATGAAAAAGAGAAGAAAGATGGAGACATTAATTGAGGTTGAGGGAGTATGAGAGGCTTTTTGCATAGTACATCAGCTAAAGGGAGCATAAGAAAAACAATAAGGTAAATGGCGTATAGTTATATAGCGCTTTTCTACCTACAAGGCCCACTTTACAGTCACAGATCCTTTCATCCAGTCTCACACTGGTCCTGGCTCCGCTGCCGAACACTGGCGCTAACCTCCCACCAGAGGCAAGGTCGGGTTCAGTGTCTTACCCAAGACACATTGACTCATGGGCGTGCAAGGCGGGAATCAAACCTGCAGTTTTATGATCATGGGTCGACCGCTCTACTACTGCACCACGGCCGCCCCAACAAAAGAAGAACGCTACAAAAAAAAGAGAATAGTATGCACACACGAACATCCATGGTAACCCAGCAGGGCTGGGCAGGGCTGGGTTACCATGGATGTTCTGTTTTTAAAGAGCATCTTTTTGACCATATACCAGGTCTGACGGACAAATGCTTGTTTCTTGTCAAAAAGCACAGTCTGAAGCTAAAAAGAAAAAAAGCATTATAAAGAAGAAAAAAAAACACAAGTTACATACAATTAAACAATAATGTAACAGCTGCGGGCTTATGAGCCGCTAGAGAGGCTGCAGCAGGTCCTGTTTGTGTGGCGCTCCACAAAAAACTATGACCAAGAAATCCACTTTGTTTGTGTGTCGTATTTTAATCCACTTCATTATTGCCTCAGATGACACTTGTGATACGATCCATCAAAGCAGAGTTCATAATCATGTATAGAAGCAGTTAACAAAAAATACTGGGCCCTGTGCACCCTCTCTGTATCAAACCAACAAACCAAACTAACACAGGTGACAGGTGCGCCTAAATGACGTCTTAACTACTCATGTGTCCAAAAAACATGATAATGGCGACTACAAATAATAATAAAAATTAAAAAAACGCAACCTATAGTCTGGTAATCATATTTTAGTTTTTGTTTTTAGTTCATTAAATTCATTATTTTGGTTTAATTAGCTGTTATTCACATCTGAAAACAATAAATATCTATAAAAAGCCTTTTTTGCAGTCAAGGCAATAAAAGCAGCAAACCACAACAAGTCTTTATCTTGATCCTCAATGTCCACAGCACACAGGACAGTGCAAAGACATGGCTTTCACAGTAAAAAGAAATCTCCATGACAACCAAACAAACATTCAGTCTTCTGCTACAACTGCCTGACAGGTGAGGACAGGACAGAGAGACAGCAGCAACTACAGACAACAGTGTGAACAATTCTGTCACCTGGTCACTGAATAAATTCATCCTAGATAAAAGAAATTGTGATCAATTATTTGAGTGGAAGGGATTAGTGCAAATTATAGAGTTCCCCACTTATAGTCATGTTGACTTGATGAAAAAGCCTGGAATATGCACGCACTCAATTTAGTTCTTACTCCTGTCATGCAGTTACTACAGTATATTAGTAACTGAAGTAACTGGATACTTACCGTAGAAAACATACTGGATTTGTTTTTACCAGTTTGTGAGGCAACTACAGTTCTCCATGTGCATGAGAACATCTCAGATGGGACAAAATACAATGACATCCGGATATGACAGCTTTATTTGATAAACATTTTCAAAACTTCTATAGAAAAACAAGATGTTTCTGCATGGCAAGAGGCAGGTGTTGGAGCTCACTTAGAGCGCAGATTAAAATGGGCAGACTGCTGCACACTGTGTGTGTTTGCACATATGTTCATGTATCCGAGCAGCCAAACAGCAGGAGAGAGCAGCCTCATAAATCTTCTACAGCATCTCTTGCAGTAATGAGACACTTCTCGTGCTTCTCTTCTTTCACTCCCAGTCTCTGTCTACACACACATCTAGACACACACACACACACACACACACACACACACCGCTGCTGGACTTCCCTGGGTGAGCTGGCATTCCTCCGTATTCGTGCTATGGCAACACAGCCTCACCTCCGAGAATTTTTCCCACAAATGTTTCTAACATAACTTTGCTTCTGTGGACCATAAATAACACCACAGAAGCATGCAAATAAACGTGATTAAAAACTGAGACCTACTTTGAGTTGCACACAATGATCATGTCAAAATGATCTCATGATAATGAAAACACAATCCTTCCAACCCTTCCTTCTAACAACTTTGAGGTCACCCTTTCATTTTTCAAACCCGCTTAGGGTCATGGGGTTGCTGGAGCCTATCCAGTGTTTGGACCTTGGTGGGACACTCCCTGGACAGGTTGCCAGTCCATCAGAGGGCAACACAAAAACAAACAACCATACACACTCAGACCCAAGGGGGAATTTCTGAATAGTTAACCTGCTAAACATGTTAGCCGGACTGTCCTGAGAAAACGCACACATACACGAGGAGAACATGCAAACTCCACATAGAAAGGACCAAACAGGGATTTGAACCAGGGCCTTTTTAACGCAATTGCAAACTATTAAATACTTGCATAAGTCTAAAACCTTGATTTTAGACATTCAAGATATTTTACAATTGGTTCCCTATCTTTGCTCTACACCTTTCCAAGCTTTTCTCAAAATTAGCACAGTTGAGAATTTTCTGTCTCATTAGGAGCTACGATGTAAAAGTAAGTAAATTGTTATTAAATGAGTAAAAATGCTTTCGCTCCCTACTCTTAAAAAAACTTGATTTAGGCTAAAAAAATAAAACTCAAATTGATTGGTTCAAGACATGTTCACCGGACGTTTGAAAGCATTTGATTAAAAATAATTACTTCATAACATGGAGAAGCCAGGAAGAATTTATTAAGATAGGCCAACTGCAACAAGATCTCATTTTGTTTACATTTTGTTCTAAAATGAATCATTACACTAGTTTTATCACTACAATCAGGTGCATAATAAATACAAAAATACAAACTATTTGCCTAGACCCAGCAAATTATTGGGCTGTATGACCTTAAATTTATAGCTATTCTAAAAAATAGTCATGTTTTTGCTTATTTTTCCCTCTTTGAACGCTTGTGTGAAACTCTGTGTTTCTAGGTTTTGATATCCTATCATTAAATTTCTAGCTGAGTAAAAATGACTTTCTGCAGGGACAGATACTCTTACTGCTTTCCAGTGATTTTCTTCCAAACACTACTGTTCTATTCCTAGTTTATTCCTACACCATTTTATTCCTACACCACCGTGCAGCCCTCTCTAAGGCCTGGAAACGCAAAACATAAATATATAACTATGTATATATATATATATACATATATATATATATATATATCCGGTAACTATATATATATATGTATATATCTATATATCTATATCGATATAGATATATATATCTATATCGGTATCGATATCGATATCGATAGATCGATAGATCGATAGATATCGATATCGATATCAATATATATATATATCGATATCTATCGATGTAGATATCGATATCGATATATATAGATATCAATGTCTATATATAGATATCTATCTATCTATCTATCTATCTATCTATCTATCTATCTGTCTATCTGTCTGTCTGTCTGTCTGTCTGTCTGTCTGTCTGTCTGTCTGTCTGTCTGTCTGTCTGTCTGTCTGTCTGTCTGTCTGTCTGTCTGTCTGTCTGTCTGTCTGTCTGTCTGTCTGTCTGTCTGTCTGTCTGTCTGTCTATCTATCTATCTATCTATCTATCTATCTATCTATCTATCTATCTATCTATCTATCTATCTATCTATCTATCTATCTATCTATCTATCTATCTATCTATCTATCTATCTATCTATATACAACCTAATTTCTTACATTCAGTGAAACAGACATAGTGTAAAGTATTGTCATTTCCCATATTCTGGCTAAAAAAGCCCAGCTTCTGCTTCTGATAAATATCCGTGCTGCTTGGGAAGATCAAATCAGTCTAATACCAGATCAATTATGCATACAGACCAACCAAGATGTTCTCATGCCAGAGGTACCAAACTGTTTCACTTTCCTTCTGGATAAAATAACATCAACATGTTTATTCCAAGAAGGAATAAGAAATCTATAATTCAGTAATGTTTTTGAGTCTGAACTGAGGGGGCTAACAAAGTGTTTCACATATTAGACAGAGATTTGTAATTATTTAAACAATCTTAGTATGGAGTTTACATGTCTGTGGACATGATAATGGTTTCTGATTGACTGGAAACTTTGGTAAAATCAATGAAAGATGAGGTGAGAGTGATGAAAATTCAGCTTGAATACTGAAACATACTGAAAAGTTAACACAGCCAGAGAAGTACAAGGAAACCTCGAGACACTCGAGCAGCAGAAGATCACAATGAGAGCGTTTTTCAGTCAAAGCCACAGACACTTCCAATAGTAAAAGCGAACAGTAACAGGAAAACAGATCTACCTCTCTCACTGCTGCGACGGCAAGTCAAGCCACCCTGGTTATCTGCTGGTCGGCAAACAGACAGTTTTGCGAGTCACGTTCTTCAAAGAGCAAATGAGACAGCATTTCCAAAAACAGGGAAGTTCTGCTGCACTGTTTCTCAAAGTCTGAGGCCAATGTACCAGCACTTCTGCTCTTTTGAAATTGGATACCATCATTCTACAGCCTACTAACTCTTAAAAGTATAAAAACAAAAGAAAAAGAAAAATGTTATTCCAGATAAGATAGAAAAACATCCAGTCTCATGTTTTGTTGCTTACGTTTCAAACTTCTAAAAAAAAATGACACTCAAAAAATATTGATAAAGAGGTGAAATGAGACACTTAATGTCAGACAACCCAAAAATAGGTTCAAATCATTTGCCAGAAAAAGTACTATAAGAAAAGGAAACACAAATTCAACTAAATTGATATTTTTGGGTAAAATTGTAATGATATGTTCAACATCCATGCTAACAAAAAGAGGTAAATAAATACATCACAGACACAAAAACACCTGAAATTTACTGTGCATGTGTGCGCCCTCCAGAAGCCCATCAATTTTAGTGTGTCTGCACAACAGCTGACCACTGCCATCAAGTGAACAGAATGGTGTACTACAACCTGCCACACCTAAACTCATTGACGGTACAAATATTTTGTTTAAAAAATCTAAATGATACTAAAAAGTTTTTAAACAAGAATAGCATTTTTATTAGGACTAAGATCGTAGAGATGTACAATCAAAGTTCATTAAAATACTTTAACAGAAAAAGATTAAGTGGCCTCTATGTGTTAAAGGTTTCCTTAATTTTCAACATTCCTATAATGCAACATGATGTACAACAGCGATGGGTATTGATTTTTATTTACATTTGTTTTAAAAGCTGTTATTTACATAAGTAGCTAAGATGATCAAGTGTTTATGTGTATAAACCATATTTAATTTAATATAAACATCATACCTTACATCGAAA
The DNA here is from genome assembly GCF_053564925.1 of Oryzias latipes. NCBI lineage: Eukaryota > Metazoa > Chordata > Actinopteri > Beloniformes > Adrianichthyidae > Oryzias > Oryzias latipes. The sequence goes on along the minus strand of NC_136237.1, from coordinate 33,648,419 downwards.
TGTGGGAAACAAAACAGGTCATGCACTGTTATCGGAACAACTTTCAAAGTCTCTTTTGAGCTCTACTTTTCCTAGATCCTCACTAAATTCTTTCCTCAGATGCAAAATTGATTTGCTGCAAGGTCGAGATTTCTTTTCTCAGGAAAATGAAGGAACAGATTGTCTGCATTTAAATGTTGAATTTATTCAATAATCAAGGCCTATTTGACCGCACTCGTTTTAATCAGCGAGCTTTAAAAAAACCCTGGAGGTCTGATTCAGCAACATTGTAGAAACCAACAATAATCTTTCATTACAAGATGGGAAGATGTGGTGACTGATTGCTGATTGTTTACCCATCTTCTGTTTTGGACTTTTTGTTTGAGTTTCAGCTCCATGTTGAACTATTAAAAAAAAACCACATGTATTCTTTGGTCCATAAATCTGCTAATAAATGAGCAAAGTTTTTAAAAATAACTTTAATTTGTAGTAGCTATGTGTGGCAGTAATACTGCTAAGTATCCCAATGGTGTATAAACTGTTTTCTCCACTCTCTTATACATTTATAGATATTGCACAACTATATCGTGTTTATTGTTTAGATGCGACATAAATGCAGCTGCTGTGTTTTTTTACTGGTGCTTTAACAGTCATCAACTGAAGATATTGTGTCTTTCATTAAAAATAAGAGACAAATAATGTGGTTTAATGGAAACTTAGCTGAAGAGGTTTTGCATCGCATTGAAAATCATTTAGAAAAGATGCTGAACTCAGTTTCTGCCCTCTTTCCTGTGACGGTTTGCTCAGATATTGAGCTCTGCCGAGCTGTAATGTTACAGAACTAGCTTGTTTATTTCCTTTTCTATGAATCCCCAGCTGTGTACATGTAGAGGTCAATGGGCTGCAAGCAGAGACAAGAATGTATACATGCACACTGCACCACTATTTGTCAACTCGAAATGCCAAACTTAACCCTAAATTGTTTAGAAAAAATGACTTGATCTGTCTTTTGGCCTTTCTGAAAAATCATAAAGACATTTTTGTGCCTTTTCTGGAAAAAAAAATTCTAAGAAAAGAAGAAGTCAGATGGAAATCTGGAGGCTTTGCACATTTGCATGTCAGATTGTGTCAACTAACATCAACTGCACAATAGTAGGTCAGGTTGCCACAGAGCAGCCAGTGGGATTAGCCTATGTGGGACAATACATGCAGTGGAAAAACTGAGATCTGTTTTGTGTTATTAGCAAATTTATTATTTTAAGAAACTTAGAAAAATTTGATTTCTTTTCACTGTTATTGCCTGCCTAGATCAAAACATCCTTCCTGTTAATCAAAAATATTAAAACAAAAAGTCTACTTATATTGCAGCACTAATTCAGTGGCACCACTCTTTACACTTCAACTTTTAATTTATTACAATACAATTTATTTTAATTAAAACAGAAGATGTTGTTCAGAGAATTTGCATATTTTTAAAACTTTCTCCATATAAAAAAACATATTTTTCCAAGTCCTAACCATAATGATGTTCCTGCTGACATGCTGTAAAGGCCATCAGAGGCGCTGTTTCATACCACTGCAGAGAACACATTTTATTATTTTAATGTCTGTTTGTGCATTTTTAAGGTTTCTACATGAACCCAATAAAGTTTTCCTTTTTTTTGCATACTAATACAAACAAATGCAGTTTGTTTTTATATTTACTTGCTTTCTTTTATTTAAAGCAAAAATTATGATCCAAAGTTTTATCTCGTTACTATTTATTTATGTAGTTCTCATTCTATATTAGAAATGCAAACATGAATTCTTTTTTTCCTCACTTTTACTGAGAATTTAGAACCTGTTATTGTTAGTACATGTTTGCAGGCGCTGTAGCGCCACCAAATGTCCTGTGTTTCCATTTCGTTCCTAACTTTGGCTCAATGATTAAGTGTCTGAAACGTTTTGTTCATAATCGGCTTTGGTGTAAAACTCTGGATAAAATCAGACACAATGCAGCTCAAAGTCAGAACACTTTGCGTTCAAGATTAACAACATTATTTTTAAATCAATTTTCAGTTTTTTTCTTTTCTTTTAAAGTAAATTTTACGTTGATTATTTCTATGATGTATTGTGATTTTAATGCATTTTTCTGTTTTGTGAAGCACCTTGAATTACTTTGTGTACGAATTGTGCTATACAAATAAACTTGCCTTGCCTTTACACCAACTTTCTGACGGAAATTCACATTATTGTTCATAAATTTTTAGATTCTGTAATGACGTTGAAGAAATGTACAGATTTTGCAGAGTCAAAGTGCTGTTTTTCCTGCTTTGAACAATAAACAATAGTGAACTCGTTTTTTGCAGGGGCTGAAAATTTAAGTTTTTAGATTTTTTTTATAGCTTTGAGAATTTTTTTTTAATAAAAAAAAAAATCTTCATTTTGGCACAAAGTCTTGGGAAACACTGCTGCTTTGATTGGATTCCTCTAATTAGTACATCAAAAACAGAACGGGAACTGGTTTGTGTGTAACTTTTTCCTATCAGAGTAGAAACTACAATGGAAATTTCAATTTTTGATAAATAGTATGGAATAATGAAAAAAAACGACTCAAAGATACTTTTTGCAATGATTGCAACCGATCTACAGAAGCATAAATCCATATTATATTTTTACAAAAGCTGTCTTTAGACTTAAGTAATGTTTCTATGCATGGCTTTGGTTGGTAAAATGGGGAAACTAGGAGTATTGCAAAGCAGAAAAAACTGAAACAAAAAAGTCAGAAGCGGAATCCAGCTGTTCAGATACAAGAGGTTTTTTTTGCCACATAAGTATCAGTTCTTTTTACACTTCTTAAGAAAATTCTTTAAGGCAACAGTAGAGACCTCAAAGCTCTTCATGGTTAGCTATAATCAGACACATCTTACATGCTCAAAATAAATGCCTCTGCCTCCATTAACTTATGAGCTCATGTTTCTTGATGTTTTTGTGGTCATTTTGAAGCAGGTCAACAGTTTAATACCACACTGCACGTCTGCCAATGATCGCCTAAAAAGGAAGCGTTTTACAGGTTCGGCTTCCCCCATTGCTCTGCCTTCAAGAGGATGTCAGATGCTTTAAGAAAACACAGAAAGAGGAAGACACAGAGAGGGAGAGAAAGAAGCACGTGTCAGAGGTGCTTTATTTATTCCTGCCAGTTCTTCTTCTTTCCTAGTCCAGAATGCAGATTCACAGAGCTGGATATATTGCTTTTTATGCTACGACTTTTTTCCATCTTTGGGGTAAGAATAAATTATTGTTATTGTTGTTTGTGAGGGAATTCTCAAATGCTGTCTCTGAGAATTAATAGGAGCATTCTAACTGTTTGACAAAAATGTGGAAATGATTTCAAACATGGATTGCTCAAGGTAGTTATGATTTAAAGCACAGCTTTTTAAAACAGAATTATGACATTTGGCTCCTTTAATTTGTTTAAATGTGTTGAAACACAGATTCTCACCTGCAATCATTGGTAGGTCGGACACTTTCATCATTCTGTGAAGTAATATCCGTGCTCTCCACAGCTGTCCTGAGGTTGACCTCTTGCTTTTTGACAAAAAATAAAGGATTTATTTTATTTCATTGTATTTATTATATTTGTATTTTTTTTTCAATTAGGAGGAGTTTTTTCTTCAACATCCCCTGCCCCTCTCCTTACACCGACCTTGAAAATCAAAGTCAGGTCAAGCCAGTCAGTGGATCTGGTTTGCCGGGCCCCTAAAGGCAACCGTGGGGTTCTGTTCAAGCTGTTCCAGGGAAGAGAGGAGGTATGTAAGTTGGAATATGTGTGCATATTTTCTAAAAATGTGTATTCTAACTTTTTTTGGGGGTTTGTTTTGTGAAGGTGGACTGGGTGAACCTACAGTATGGAGTTGAGGAAGTTCATTTCACAGTCAGGGTGGATTCCCAAAAACCTAATATCTTCTGCTGTCTGTACATGGACGAGCAGGGACTCTACAGTTCGATGAGTCCCTACTTGGATCTAGACGACCACAACGGTTAGTACATTTTTGACGCCGCAGCAGCCTTATGTTCCAGCAATCAAAGTGCATTTTCAGATGTGATTCATTCTGCAGCCAGCTGCCATTCAACGCATGGTATAAAATAATAAACACTCCCATCCGCTTCACTTTGCAGACAGAACCCACTGCCACATGCAGGTGCTCTCTGTGGTCTCTTATTGTCCTCAGAACTGTGGGTGTGTTTAGTGGTAGTTACATCCTGCACCTCATATGGAAACCACACACCCTGTCACACAGAACAACCATCAAACACAACTGTACTCGCTCTGCTGTCGACAGTTACTCACTGTGGTTCTGCTTTAAAGTTAGGCAGATATTTATCGTTAACAATGGAGAACCAACAGCAAAAAAAAAAAAAAAAAGATCCAAAGCTTTGATAAAAATCACTAAATGAAATAATTATTTTTCTCAAATCAAAGGTGCAACAAATTGAGGTCTTTTAGGGTCATTTAAGCTTCCAGACATTACATTGGCCAAATCTCATCACACACTCATCTCATCATCAGTGGAGGTCACATGACCCACTGCTTTGGCTTGGACAAGTTCACACCCAGACATACAGCGATCTGTGTTTATGTTTTTTTCTGAAGGTTTATGTTGCTTTTTTCTCGACCTTTTGAGTTAAAATCTAGAGTAACGTTATGGCACTAGCAAAAATATGATGAATATAAAGTTGTGACAAAAATGGTTTAATTAAATACATAAAAATAAGCTATTGCAACCTATTGATGTTGATTAAACCCATTTTTAGTTTTTGTTTTCTATATTTATTTTTTATGTTTTATGATAAAATATAAAACCTGCATTCAGTAAGTAGACAAAGGACAGAAAACGTCTTTGTTGAACAGAAGTTCTTGTTAATTGAAAGGCAGTTTACGTGTTTGATGAGTGGAATTTAGTCTCCTGTTTTAAAAAAGGCCTGCCAGGAATGAATGAGAGCAACAGTCACTGTGAGGGTGGAGGTTTATCAAATTTGTTTGTGTGTCAAAGTTAAAGATGAAAGTCAAAGTAAAAGGTTCCTGAAGGCATCAAGCTGTTTAAGAGTTTAAAGCCTGACTATGTTCACATGCAAGCACGCATGTATACTAAACTAGAATATACTAAAAGTGAAGCAGCATTATTGAAGTTTACTTTCAGATTTTAAACTGTCCTTTCAATGCTTTGTTTACCAACATTTATTTTGGTAAATAAGAGGAAAAATAAATATTACTTAAAAAGAATAATCTTTTCCCTTTTGCAGATGATGCCCCATCCATCTTGCCCTCATTCCCCCCTCCGCTCTTGTCAGTGGATCCTCCCACAGGTGTGGTCAAACCAGGAGCCACACTCGTCTTCAGCTGCACCATGCCCACTCAGCAATCCCAGTCTCGATCCCAGTCCCAAAAGCCAGTGTCTTTTATTCTACTGAGGACTGCTCAGCCAACAGGGGCCACATCCGTCATTCTAAACCCTAAGGCCAGTCGGGTTTCAAACGCCCCTCTGCCTGGGCTATTCACAGTGGGACCTGTAAGGAAAGGAGATGAGGGCGAGTACACCTGCATCTACCAGATCAGCAAAAAACGAGGATTGGTTAACTCAACCGCCAGCAATGCGATTGAAATCATCGTAGCAGGTGAGAATGTTCTTGATGAGATTTTACAAGTCCTATCTTTTCTTTTTGTGTTGTGATATTTGGGGATGAACCTCCATCAGCAAGATGTCTTGTTGGAACACTCGCTTGTTTTTTTCAGGCAATCTGCCGGTGCCCAACCTCGTTCTTCAGCAGCAGACAGATGTGTGGCACTTGCTCTGCACCGGGTCTGCTGCCTACCCTGGTGCCACGTTCTCCCTCTTCCTGGCAGACAGTGAAGCTCCTGTTGCCACCCAAAGGGCTCAAGTAACCCAGCATCAGGCGACGTTCGCCCTCCCTGTCCAAGACTCCTCAGTGGCTTTGTACGAGTGCCAATACAGCGTCCTGCTGGGCAGCATGTGGAGCAATTCAGAAAGAAGCATCTCAGTGTCTGTAACAAAAGGTAGAAGCTAGAAACTTTATTGCAGGGTAGTATATTAGTGTGATAGTAATTTTTATTACGTTTTTTTTTAGGAAACCAACCATTATCTTCTTCAGGTAGGCTCTCAGTAAGATCAATGCAAATGGGGTTTAATTGAAAAAGAAACGAATCCAAAAGTCATTTTAAAAGAGATTGGATTCATATCCTAATTCGTGGTTGTTGATTCATAGTCGATATTGGATTGTAGGAATACAAATTGATTAGGTTGATGAATCAATACAGCCCTATCTGATATGCATTTGCAGGTGTGGACTGGCCTCTTGTTCTGGGCTCCTCCTCTGCTGCAGTGTTGTTTCTCTGCTCACTGGTGCTCATAGCTGTGGTGGCTCACAGAAAAGGTATTCTGAACAAGAATCTCTGCCTCTTCTCGTTTGCTTGTCAGCTTCTCTGAAACATTTTGCTTTTTCATCTTTTGTTCCAGTAAAAGCAGCAGCAGAGAAAAGGAAGAAGAGGTACTATATGATAAAAGTTTTAATTTTAAATTTCTATATTGTTGATCATTGGGATTTCAATTGCATGCTGGTTCATGAAAATTGTGCAGTAAAGTCCTGTTGCACTAATCTAGGCAAGAAGCACAGTTCTGGACTAAAGTTCATGGGAGAGACCATGTTGTTGGTGAGCTATTCTTATTTTAGAATCACTCTTCTTAATGACTTTACTACTGCCTTTTAACAGCATGAAACTACAAGACACTTTGAACAATGTAAGAACTCATCAATGCTGCTGTTTGTGATCTTTTATCTGAGATTCTGCTTTTGTGTATTTTCAGATCTTTCTCTTCGACGCACAAGTTTTACATATCAGGTAGAGATTTACACTACATTTACTGTACTGAAAATAATTTAAATGAGGAATCAAGCTGTTTAAGAGATGAACACACGTACAAACAAATAATAACAAAATGAAAGGAAGGAAATACCGTCATTTAGTCACTTCTGTGAGTGTAGGTTTTTGCAAATGACCACATCGGATTCAAACCATTGCTTCAGCTTTTGGCATGTTTAAAAATATCATGTTCTTGAATCATACCAACAAACTATTTCCATATTAGGACTTTGAAGGGCTAATTCCTCTTCCTGTACCTGCATCATTTTAAAATCCAAACGTTTCTAATGAGCACCAGGGCATGTGACACGTTCAAGAACGTGCTAAACACAGGGTTTTGAATGCGCATTTAGTGCACTGAACAAACAGGAAGGAGCTTCTTATTGGTGTTATGAATGATATTTCTTCTCTTGGCACTTCTGTGAATGAAAGGGGAGCCTGAAATTTGTCTTAAAAGTGTGCGTAGCTATGCATGAATGCCAGAATTTTGAACGCAGAAGCACGAAATGCACATTTATGCGCGTTTACATAGACTTCTCATGGAAAGTTGTTTCTTGAACGCGGGTTGATTAAGGTCGTGTGAACGTAGCTGGTTACCCTGAGCAAAAAGTAGTCTGTTTGAATATACTGCAATTATACTTAGTACATACTAAAGGGACACGTGTCATTGAAGTTTACTTTTCAGATATAGTTTAACCTCAAAATGTTCTAATTTTATTCTGAAGAAGTATTCAGTTTATAGTATACTTCATGAAATAACCTTCAGGTGTGTTACTTTTTGCTAAGGGTATACCTGTTTGAATCATTTCATTCAGCTGCATTAGTCTTGGATCAGTCAAATCCCAGCTTGCTTAGTTCTGGCTTGTCAGTAGTTTCCAAACAAGGAAACTTCTACTACTTAATCTGGTTGTCTGACCAATCAGGAGCGTTTCCGACACCCCGCCCTCGGCATCAACAGTGGCTTCCTGGAAATGGAGTAACGATGGAACCACAATCCCATTTGTGATGACTTTCCCTTTGTATATGAGAAAAAGAAAACCACAACACAGCAGACTTGTAATCATGGCTGTTTGATGGGAACTTAAATGTGAAACCAGTTTAGCCCAGTTATCCCTAAGCAAAGAGTAGTTTTTTTGTGTACTACATCTATTCAAACTACATACTGAAAATGAGGCAGAATGCTTGAAGTGTAGTTTTTAAATACTCTTTATATATAGTGAACTTAAAATGTTCCAATTTAGTCTGAAGATATATTCAGTTAGAATAGTATACTTTCTACACTACATTCTATACTTGCAGTACTTGAAAATAAACTTCAAGTGTAGTACTTTTTGTTAAGGGACAGTTCATGTTTCTTTTGGAACTCCTGGTATGTGTGCTGAAGACTCAACTCCAAACAACTGTAAACTTCTCCCAGCTTCATGCTATAAACAGTCAGGCACAGACGGAGGCACACACGGAAACACACACACAAGAACCTCCCACTGAACAAACAGGACGCACCCCAAAATGTTGCGAGCTCCACACAGCTCCTCATTAGTGCCGTGTGAGGGGGCTTCAGCACACGTCTCATTAGCTCTGATCGCTTTCATTAATTAGCTTGATGAATGGCTCTCATCTGACGAAAGACTCCCTTCAGGCTCCCTTCCCCTCTCTGCACTCCTACTGAACTGCTATTGCCTATAGGACAGAACGCAGTCAACACCAACTGATGCAAATATGAATGAAACAACTCACGCTGGAGCTGTAATTACACCTGCTTTCAGCTTTACCTGCAGGGATTCATTTGATTACGTTTGAAATTGATATAATTATTGAACACTGAATACTGGCTTGAGTTAAAACACTGGTTGGCCTAGATAGAACAATTACAAATGGTTTAAAACAGGAAAAAGGCTAATCTTTTCAATCCCACTTTTTTTTTGTTTTTCAGATTATATTAACAGCCACTGTTGAAGTTTAAGAGAAACAACCGTGTTTGCTAAATCTTTGCCCATCTTTGCATTTTCTACCAAATAAATGAAAAGTTAAACAAATTAAAATATTCCTAATAATTGCGTTTGATCTTGGAGGTGATGTCCTGCCTTCAAATTTAGTGCAAAGATTTGACCCACCACATACTTTAAAACTCACCAAAATTTCCACACACTTAGTTTTTGATATAGTAAACGACCCCTGACTCCAAGTTGTTGTTGAGTCAGTGTCAGTCAGGAAACCAGCAGCCATATTTAGCAGTGATCACAGTGGTCGGATATGAACTATGCCACAGGAAGCTGCATGAAGCTCAGATCTTTCACGTTTCATGTTTGTGTGCAGGAATGGAACAGCGGGGTCACGGAAACGGCCTCCAGATCATCTCTGTGGAACCCCCTCTCTACATTCACAACTGAGATCCATTAGAAATGTCAGTTTCCTCCACACGTGTGTTTGTGTGTGTGTGTGTGTGTGTGTGCGCACTTTATCGGAGTTTATCCGTGTAGAATCATTTAGTATATCCCAGGAGGACAGAAAAATGTATTGTTTTGCTTTGTTGTTTTTTTTTTTATAGACATGTGTGCTTGTGACTGTACAGTTTGACAGGAAATTATGCTTCTTTGATCTTAAGCTATCAGTGAAACTTTATTACTAATCTGTTTGGATACACATATGTTTTCTTCATTAATTCAAAGGTTTTGTTTTAATGCTCAACCAATCTAAATTACTTTGGTCTTTTTCTTTTATTAATTGTTTTACTTTACAAAAAACACAATTTTTCCTTTGTAAAAATGTTGTCTAATAACTTTTTTCATGCTTAATAAATTCTATGCATATTAAAATAAACCTATTAAAAAACAAAAACAAGTAATCCCTCAGAATAACATATTCCTGAGCTGCTACGTCTTAGTAACGGCCAACCTTTATTTTTATGAAAACGTTTGACTTTTCTCAAGAAATAAAATCAAACGCGTGGGAGAAACAAACATTTTTTCTGGGTTTTTTTTCCATAGCAATTCTGAAAATTTCAAGGAAACTTTGGATTATCCTGCCTTTTTAAAGTATTTTATACGGAGCCCGTGTCCTGACATTAAAAAACTTGAAATACGTCTCGTTCCCATAGATTAATATCTTGTTCGCACAAAATACTATTCCGTTTACCACAAGATAATAGTGCGTTCCCTCGAAATACTATTTCATTCCCTCGAAATGATTAACTTTGATGACAATGATTAAATAATTTTTTGTGCGTACGCAATAATTATTCACATCATAAGTCATTCATAAACACTGATATGGTCTCCCTTCGGCCGCAAAAGCCGCTTTCAGCGGTAACTTCCGTGTCTCTGTGACCCACATTTGTTCAAAAAAATAGTATTTCGAGGGAAGTCAATATTATCTTGTGGTAACGGAATAGTATCTTGTGCGAACATGATACTAATTTGTGGGAACAAGATATTAATCTGTGGGAACGAGATATATTTTAATTTTTTAATGTCAGGACACAGGCTCCATACTTTTACACAAAAACGATGCATAAATATCAAACTACTTTTGTAATAAATCAGAATTTAAAAGTTTGCACGCCTGTAGAAAAAAAAAAGTATTTACCTGAATAAAACAATGATAATTCATGCAAAAGTGCATGCAAAGATTCATGCAAAACATATTTGGATGTACAGCATAAAAACTGATTGTATATTTACTTGAATTATTGTAAGTGCTGCAATTTTCATGAAGGAAATGGATTTTATTTTGAACTGAATTGAAACCTTTAATCCAGTTACAGGTTGCATACTTTTTTTTTTTTTTTTTAACTGAATCAGCTTGCAAGTCTGCTAATAAACCTGCAGAGGGCACTGTTTGTGCATTATGTCAAAGTCAGAGACACCTTTACACCTTTTCGGAACAACAAAATTATGGCCATTAATCATGTTCCTGATAGTGAAAGAAACACTGCGACCTTGACCCGTTTAAACAGTCTGGTAATGTCTCCTTCTTACACCTTACTGGGAATCTCCATTTAAATACCCCTAAATTGGACTCAAATGGACTCAAAGTAAGATCACACAAAAATGCAGGAGTTAGAATTACCTAACCCTCAGCCTTTTTATGTTGCTTTTATGATGCACACTGACTCTGACTGCCTTTGCACTCCCGGATACAGCTCCATATGAGCTCTGGGTTGTATACATTTTATTAGGCTTATTCATCTGCAGGGCAGCACAGAGCTGTCACTCAGTGGATAAAAACAGTTAGGCAGGGTGTTTGTATGCAGATGGCTGTTTGTGAGCTGTGAAGATGTGAAAATATTCAATATAAAGTGTCTGCACATGTGAGTCAGTTAAATTCCTTGTGCAGGAGCAGAGATGTGCAGCTGAAGATAAGGGGATTACTGTAGGCAAATCTGTTTAACCGAGAGGCAAAGTAATGATAAGAGGGCTCGGAAGTAGAAGTTGACAAACTTAAAAATCTAACCACACGAGCACAGGATTGTGCTACAAGTTAAAGGAGGTAGTATTCTGCAGAAATAATAATAAAATGAAAACTTTATTGTCTTTTTTTTTGATAGATTTGTGACTTTATCTAAGACTCTTAAATGTGAATATAGAGTAGAAATCAGCAAATAAAGTGGCACACATGAAGGTCTGGGCTTAAACTGCCAAACCTGCAATCAGAGTGCAAATACTCCTGCGTCTGAGAAGCCTCACACAGTGAGAGTGTTGAATGTTTAAAGCCCAACCAGAACGAAATGAAACCCTGCGTCATTCTCACAAACATCAAAGCGAAATATAAATAAAGCTTAAAGAAAAACATCTTTTCTTCATGCTGATGTTAGACTTCTCAATGAGCGTCACTGACTCTGCACCCAAACACTGCAACCACCCAGCAGGGAAAAGGACGTCTACAGATAACTAATATGCATCTACTGTAGATGTATGCTGGACATCTCAGAAAACTCTATTTTGCCACTTTAATAAGTTATGTTCAAGTGACCACTTCCAATGAAAGGTCTAGGTAAACAGAGGTTAACGTATGTTTCGGGCTCTGATTTGGTAGTGACATTTGGATGGCGCCCTTTGTAATTCACATCTGTACCAACCATTTGAAAAAGAACATAGAGGAAAAATTTTTTTTTTTTTTTTCAACTTGTCCTGTCCAACAGCTGGGCAGACAGATGAGAGCTGAGGGCCTCTTGTGTTGGACATATTTTACTTTAACAAGAGGGGTTATTAATCTTCAGACAAACCAAAGGTATGTCTGAATAAACCACTTTTGTAATTGAGGCCAAACTTTATTAATTTCAATCATGTCTGAAAATCTTTGGTATTGGACCGGACGGAAAAGGAAAGGAGGGAAGAAGAGAGAGGGATGCTAGAGAGAGGGGGGGTAGGGGGTGATAATAGGAGGGGAAGGGGGATAAGACCATGAAGCAGCATAAAGCAACAAGTTTACTGGTTTTTAATCATTATGGTAAGGTTCAAATGTAGTAAAAAAAAAAAAAAAAAGAAAAAGAAAAAAAAAAAGGGCGGAGCCTGTCCACACACACACTCAAATGTTATAAACACACCTGCTAGCTGCAAAAATGTCCACCTGTCGACATGTACACAAAACAGATAGTGTTCACACGCATACTTATGCCTTAAAACCAACTAGTGTGAAATATTTCAGTCAATCAATCATGCAAACTGTTGGTGCAAAGGTGAGCTAACACCAGTGCTCAGGTGAGTGTTTATGTTCTTCTAAAATGGATGGTGGAACGTGAAAAGAAGGAGGGAGAATGCCCAGCCATCCCCACCCCAAGATCCCCACCGCAGCAGCGGCAGCCGGAATCCCCCCAACGCCACACGGGAACCGGCAGGGAACAACCGCCGCCCGGGCGACCAAGCCCGCCACCCAGGCCAGGGCCAGCAGGGCCGCCGCAAGGCCCCCAGAGCCAGAGAGCAGGGAGGCACGGAGGGAAAGAGAGCGCCGCCCCAGCCCAACCAGGACAGCAGCCCCCCCGCCGCGCCGGGAGAACCCAACGCAGGGCCCCACCGGAGAAGGACGCCCACAGCCCCAGACGAGCACCCCACCACCACCCAGGAGTTCCGGGCATCCCCCCGCCCCAACCCCAGGTACGAGCCAGGACCCCCCAAGGGAGACCCGCTCCGCACTCCAGGCAGCCATCCGCCCGGCCCACGGCTGGTCCAGGGAGGAGCAAGGCAGGGGCCCGACGCCCCCGCCCAGGAGGGGGGAACCCCGGGGAAAAAAGAGGGCCCACAAGGGGTGTTGTAAATATGGCCCGACCAGGCTCGGCCACAGTTGGAAATTTGGCGGGGCCCAGCGCTCAGGAGCAAGGACCAGAACCCACCCCCCAGGGACACAAACACCCCCGGGTCAGATGTAATGTGAACCCCCCCACCGCGCGGAGAGAGCACTGCCGGGCCCAGGAAGCCGGCACCCCGGGGAAACGGCCGCCGTTGCAAAATACTGCAATTTAATCTTGATCACAGATATCTAGAAATCCCAAAATTTAATATTCCAAGAAGTCTGAAACATTTCTTAATATCTAACTGGGGCTAAAAGGGATCAGAAACAAAGCAATAATCCAGCAAAAACTGTATAATGTGCAATTTCATCTTTGACCAGCATGTTCATTCAGAAGAATCACAACAGCCCATCTTAAGTTTGAAACAATCTTACTAAACAAACAATTTTAAACACACAAAAATCTAAAAAAACAAGAATGCAGCAGGGGTGGAGCTGCAGGGAGTCTTGCCCCCCCAATTATTGAGTAAATATTAGTATTGAAAAAGTAAATAAACTAATGTTTCATATTTTTGCATTTTTGTCATCACTGTTGTGTAAATCATTGATCAGAATTGTGGAAAATAATTACTATGTGAGCAAACACTTCATAATGTTAAAATAACTAGTGCTAATTATTATTATCATTACTATTACAATACTAGTCTGGGGTTGTGTTTTTGGGGAAATTCGCTGGAAACAGGTCTTGCGTAGCCCTTCATACTACTCAGATCCCATAAAATAGCGCTCATCCTCAAAAAGGTTGGTGATCCCTGTGTTAGATATCAGTGCATGCATTCTTGGGGGTTTGGAAAATCAAAACACATCTATTTGATTTTGATTTATTGACATGTTAATTAACAATACACACTCAGAGGGAAACATATTTTTCTTTAGCCAAAATTTACAAGGACATGGGTCTCACAGCCACAGTGCATTGTACCATTGCACATGTCTACCTCTTTGTACTTACTGAATGTTTCTTGATGAAATGATTGTTGCAGACTTCAAATGGATTTTACGATGTAGTATTCATCACAGAAAGTGGTGGCTTCAATGCCCAAGGCGTGATGGGACCACAATGCAATGAGCTGTGGGATGGTTGACTATGTGTCTATTAAATGTATTTAATAACAGGATGACAATGCAGACGGCCTGGAAAGGAAGAACAGAAAACCAGACACTCAAATGTACTGAGGACCGTTAGCACAAATCATCACAGCTGTGGATGATTGACAACCTAAACCTGGTGTGCCTGACCTCAAGGCACAACAAGACCAAACCCTCCCAAAATATCACTGACAAAACTAACTTATAAGCACAATACTCACCATTTTTAATTTTTATGAAGTATCAGTGTGAAGGCTGCAGATTATATATTCTTCTTCCTACTTTATTCTTCTGGAACTTTGTCCTGTGCATTCTCTTGCTATTTCTAGCAAATCAGTTTGTCTTTTGTGTGACTTATTAAGCTATTCCTGTTTTTGTTCCTATTAAAAAAATGTAAGAACAGTCATTCCTTTCCATTGTCTCCCAGTAACTGCTCAGCGTTTCAGAGGATTCTGTCACACTGATTGGACTTTTTCATTGTTTTTTTGGTCAACTTTCTTTTAAAAACCTATTGGTCAAATTTTCATTCATTCATTTGCTATTCTGTTTTGTCCCTTTCGGGGTCACGGGGCTGCCGGAGCCTATCCCGGCCACTTGTGGGCGAAGGCAGGGGACAACCTGGACAGGTCGCCAGTCTGTCACAGGGTAGAATGTCCACTATCATGCACCCATTTACTCTCACACTCACACCTATGGACAATTTAGAGTTGCCAATTAACCTATGAAGCATGTTTTTGGATGATGGGAGGAAGCCGGAGACCCCGGAGAGAACCCACGCATACACGGGGAGAACATGCAAACTCCACACAGAAAGAAAATTTTTACTTGGTCAAAAGTAAATGGAACAAAATTTTAAACATTAAATTTATGTAGCAACTAATAAGTCTGTCTTGCTTTGTAAAATGTCATAAACGTTGTACTACTTGAATTTAATGGGTTCACATGTAAATGTATAAGTACAAAAACAACCTGCAATGGAATAACCTGAAAATGAGAAAAGAATTAGTCAAAAAATTGTGGAAATTAACTTATGACAAGCAGAAATTGTTTTTTTTTTTTCAAGAGAATTCTTTGAAGATGCAAACAAATCTAACAATTTTGGAAAATTTCCCATTTTTTTCCCTACATATTTTTTTCCCCAAACTTTTGAGATGATCTCTCCAATCAGACATTTCTGTATGTCAGTGGTTGTTGTCGGTCGACTCATCCTTATCAAAATTCTTCAACTGTCAGAGATCTGAAAACCCTGTTCTGCAGACGGACAGTTTCAGCTCCTTCCACAGATGTTAAAAAGGATTAAGATCCATACTCACAGAGGGACACTTGAGTTCTTTTTCTTAGCCGTCCTTGGGTGTTTTGGTTATCATCCTGTTGAAGATTTGTGACCTGCGACTGAGACCAAACCTTCTGACACATTGGAGCACCTTTCACTCCAGAATGCCAGTTGCAGCAAAGCGAACCCAGACCATAACAGAGCCTCCTCTGTGTATGAGAGCAGGCAGGCTGCTCTTCTTGGCATGCTTCAGTTTTGTTACTAGGGAAACAGAACAGATGATTCCAAAAATTCCTCCCAAAAGATTTGTCAATAAGAACTGCAACAAATTCCAGCCCCTTTCCATGATGTGGTTTTAACAGCAGTGTTTTCTTTGGGCGTCTCACATGAAGTTCACTTTGGCTGAAAGGGCAATAAATGATGCAATGTGGCACTAATGTACTTTGACTTTGGAGTTCACCTCAAATGTTTTTGTTGGATCTTCTGGGCTATCACTTGTATTATATCGGCCTCTTTTTTGTTATCAGTTTTCCTGAATGACCTGTGCAGCTGATTCTGCTTCCAATTTAACTTCTTTTTAAGTCAAAGCAAACGCAGTTACAAGTATTATGGAGTAAATGAAATAGAAACACTTTTTTTTGGACAATAATTTTATTTTTCATCAACAGTTTTTCGAACATTTCAGAAAATGTAATGTAAAACAACTGTAGGAGCAGAAATTTCAAAAATGTCCTTCAAGGAATGCAAACCTAGTGATTATCATAAGAGTTTGCATTTAATTTTATTTATTGTATAAACTTGACCAATTAATCATATAAAAAGGTTAAAAGACAATTTTTTTTCTTGCTTCTACTAAAGACTAACTCTGATGAAAATGTGTTTTTGGTGTTTTTAACATGTTCTTGTAAAATCTTTCTCATGATAGAGAACATATACAAAGGGAAATTAAAAAATAAAATCTGAGTATTTCCTTATTCAAATCATGGTGAATCAGGAGCAGATGCGAAATAGCAGTTGGAAAAAGCTTGTAGGTGTGACGTATGACCTACAGTAAACAGCCCACAAGCTCCCTACTCCCCTCCAGGCTGATGCATCTACTTGCAGACAAATAGATCCACGTTTGCTTCATTTTCTTCCAGTTGGTATCTTAAAACTGTATAGCAGGACAGCTCCAATATTGTTTTGTTGCACTGGTATTAGGGGTTAAGGTTGTGAGAAGCTGTAAGCTAGCGGGAGAGTGAGTAAACAAAGGCATAAAGGAAAACAGGGGCAGGCTCACTCCTCACAAACGGTCCCACCTACAACTCTGAAACTAATTTCTATCGAACTCCTACTGCTCTGCAGAAACTACTGTACTAAAAAATCAACAGCTTTTTTTGATTTGGGCTAAAAACAACATAATCATAATTAAAAGACCTTTAGGAACGCATTTAAAATAGATCAAAAGATTATTGTAGTGGGACTTTAAAAGTTTATTACAGGAACTTTGACTAAACTGGCTATCTTGCAGTATACTGCTCTGTGAGCTTGTGCCAGCAGGTTTTGGTTTAAGACGGTGATAGCGAAATATCATGGAAATGAGTGTAGGTGTCGGTGAAAGATAGGTGCAGATGGTGCACAAACATCTGGAGAGCTGCCCGAGCAGGAGATAACCTTGGAAACATTTTTTGCCATGCAAAACCTACATGTTTTGCATCCATAGAAAGAAAAAATGGAACACTTACTCAACCAAAAGTGCTTTTCACTCTTCTTTTAAAGCTTGTAAAAGATGTCTTTCTTTGAGTTTAATGTCACGAACGTTGGTGATGTGCTGCAGAGGCTGTCTTGTCACTAGTGAGGCGTATTAATGATTTTTAGCAATAAAGTTAACGCAGCGTCACCATAATAATATCCCAAGCCTGTCGGAATGAGGCCGTGAATTATTTAAAGGAAGCTGGGGAGGTGTTAAAGCATGGTCTCATTGCTACAAGCAAAGAAACAATCCTTTTTAAAAAAATATATATATATATATATATATATATATATATATATATATATATATATATATATATATATATATATATATAACTGATTTTGTCCACAAAACCCAAAAAGAAGAATAAAAATGTGACCTTCGGATGTAATATTTGTCTTTTCAGCAGATCTGGTATAATTGTTACACAGCTTAAAATAATAACCGATTCAAATCGGCGCTTGTTTCCCCCACTTTCTTCCCGTCTCTCCCTTTTATTCCCCCCCACACACACACACACTCCCCCCCCCCCCCCCCCCACACACACACAGACACACACACTAAATGTAACAAATAAATGAAAAAAAAAAAAAAAAGGGGGTTTATACAAATTTACACTCTGGTTTTCCGAAGTTATATAACCTCCTTTTGCAATAGTAAAACCTGTCCGACACAAAAGGCCTTCCGCCC
This sequence comes from Oryzias latipes, assembly GCF_053564925.1. NCBI lineage: Eukaryota > Metazoa > Chordata > Actinopteri > Beloniformes > Adrianichthyidae > Oryzias > Oryzias latipes. The sequence continues at coordinate 33,630,452 of NC_136237.1, read as the reverse complement.
TCATCTGTTTGCTCAGTTGTTGGACAAAACAATTTAAAAAAGAGAGGGAGAAAAAAAACAAAAAAAAAACTGACCACTTCATGTAGGGGCAGAACTGGCACTGATATTGTGCATTTTCTTTTTTTTTTCTTTTTTTATTTTTTTTTTTTTTATTATATATTATATTATATATATAGATATTGTGCATTTTCACTCAATATTGACATTAATTGCATACATCTTTGTGAATTTAAGAAGAAATAAAGCACAAAATGAAAGGTTAAAAGAAAAATAACAATCTTCAGATTCAACTTTCCCACTGTCAGTAAGTTTTGAAGGCTTTTTCAATGTGTTTTATTGCTACATTTTAGTGGAAATCTTGGGAGGAATTATTAACTTTTACTCACGAGTTATTTGGGTAAGTGTCATATTGTGCAGATAAATGGAGACTGTGAAGCAAAAGTCTAGTGAGAGTGTTATCTACTGTCTCTAACACTGTCACAAAGTTCAGTTGACAGTCTTGTGACAGATGCAATAAAAGATTTAGGTTTATTGGATGGGTGATGTTTGAAATTACACTGGACAGTAGAGATGAAAATAACCTTTAGTGCATTTCATTATCACTGCATGTGGCTCAGGATAATGATCTGCCAGCTGGAATGCTGGTGGTGCAATTCCCGCATCCAAGAACTTTGTGCCAATGGTTCAGAGTGCAAGATCCTGAACTTCATGGAGTGCCTTATTGTTCATGAGGGACTGTTGGAGCCGACGCTTGCAAAAAATGCATTAAGCAGGGTTAAAAAAATGGCAGTGAGCACTGATGTTTGAACCGGATGTGCATTTTATTAGAAATAAAGCATTACTAGCTCTTGCATAAACTTTACAAAGTAATAAAAAGTAGATTAACAAAAAGTCAACGAAAAGAAAATGTCTTGGAAAACAAGGATTTTATGTCCATGTTCTTATCTTAATTTGAAAAGAAGATAACACTGGGATGATCTGTGAGTGCCCAAAATGAGAACATGTTCCTTTTGGTAAAACAGAAGTGCTCAACCCCGGTCCCTGAGATCCACCTGGATGTTTGTTTTCCAGCTGTACCTGCACTAACTGCTGCTGATCACCTGGAATCAGGTAACCAGTAGCAATTAGGAACCGTTGGAAAACCAGCAAACGGAAGATCTTGAAGACCAGGTTTGCTCATTCCTATGTAAAGCTACGCTCACACGGCCTCTGCAATGTGCGTTCAAGCGACCACTTCCAACGAAAAGTCTATGTGATTGCACATAAATGCGTAATTTGGGTTCCCGCTATCAAAACTCTCAGGTTCACACATCGGTGGGCCCATTTCTAAGACAGTGTTCAGGATCTAGAAACAAAACTCGCAGCCATTAACTGTGCGTTGAAAGTTAAACCAGGTCGAACTTTGACCAGTCAGGAACTCAAATTTAGCAGTGACGTTTAGATGGCGTCCCCTTTAATTAACTGAAGTGCAAACTGTTTCAAAATGAATCATAGGAGAAATAAATAACTGCCATTTGTGCCCGTACCAAAACTCTTCCAACTCTAGGTGGCGGACATGAGAAAACAAAGAAGCCCTTCCCTGCTTGTCCAGTGTGAACAACGTGGGCTAAATGCGTGTTCACACATCTTTAACACGTGTCATATTCCCATTGGGTATGTAGCTTTAGACTACCAACGCTTTACTGTATAGACTTCAACTGAGAAAGAAACAGCCATTACTCAGTCAGATTATTTGTCAGAATAGCCATTCTTGCTCAACTACGTGTTTTTATAGCATGTTCTTGCTAATCCAAAATGTTTTTCTTAATGTATTTTTTTCGGTAGTGCAAAAAAATAAAATTATAAATTAACCAATCAGATGCCTCAATGGCCTCCATGTCCAACATTTGAAAAGTTTGATTGACAGATTTTCCCAAGCCCAGTTTCAAGCTGTAAGGGTGTGGACTTTCAACAAGCTCAATCCTGATTGGTGAGAGTGGTTTCCATAGAAATGATGACTAAGTCTGACTTTGACCAGTCACTGCTTACTGACATTGTCTGGCCTCATCATGGCAACGTCCATATCGCAAAAAAAAATAAATAAAAAAAGGCGAATGAATCGACTTCATTTAAATTGAGCCATTTTCTAAATATGAGAACACGGTCCAGTTCTCATATACAGTCAAGGCTACCGACATCAGAAAGTGCATCAAAGTTATATCATTAATAGTATTTTTTATGCATTTGTTACTTTAAATTATACAGAAATTACAGAAACAAGCATTTTTTTAAATTGTAGAAATAAAAAGAGCCAATAAAGAAGCAGCTGAGCTTCTGTGCTTTGATTTGACATTTTACTTTTCTCGTTAAGATTCCTAAAGGATTTCTTTTAGTCCACCACCTTCAGTTTTCTTTTTTCAGCCTCAGAATTCTTTCTGGTTAAAGTTCCTCTTGCATTTCTTCACTGTTGCTCCCTTCTCCGAGTTCCTCTTGCTTTACACCAATCTTTTTGCTTTAATTTGAACACCAGATAAAAAAAATAAAAAAAAAACTATTCGTCTCTGTCAGTTTCTTCTCAGAGATCCTCCCTGTTGAAGCCATTGACCAGCCCTGCCTCCCAGCGCTGCACCAGCGGATTCTTCTGTCTTGGGGTCGGAGAATTGATGAAAACCTTAGTGTGAAGAAATAAAGAGAGGCCGTGAATATAAAGAAAAATGGACAACAGCAGGAGAGCAGTCATTTTTAAAAAGTAGATAAATGATTCCAAAACAACATCTAAATTTTTTTTAGGTTGTAGTTGAGATTAAAGCTGCCTTAACCCTGTGAAATAAAACAACGGATAAAAGCGCCAGCGGCACTCAGCTGCGGTTGTTACGGTCAATTGACTTTTCATGGCACTGACTGCGCACACATCCATCAATTCTCTATTTTAGCTTCACTTATGTGTGAAGATAAGTGAAGATGTGAGGATAGAGGAATGCACACAGCCCCCCCAAATCTTTTTCTTCATTTAATCTAACAATGCAATCACTTTTGTTTGTCTTCGTGTTGCTTAGTGACAGATTTACAAACCTTAAAGGACGCTCTTACTTCAGAAAGCTGTATCTTAATTTCCTTGCTGCAATCAAGCAGGACTCTGGGAGGTGATTTACCTACATTTTCATGTTGTGTTTCATGACAGAGCTGACACAGGAAGCTGTTATAATCAATCATACAGTGTGATATTTGAAAAAGATGACTGGTTGAAAGAGCCGACACACCTGTGGTCGGTTTATCTCCTCTTCATCAGTTTGACTTGGGGGCCACACCGACAGCTTTCCCATTGACTGTCGTCCTGCAAGAAACAAAGAAAGGAGGAGGAACGGCATCAGTAACGGCCTCTCCAATCAAATTAAGAGTAAATATCCTTATGACAAATGGAGCTGCAAGAATGAGATTCGACTGAACACAAATTTACTGACATGGAAACAAATGTGGCAGCAAACACTGGTATAAAGTTGGACTGTTCATTTTACAACAGCGAGTCACGGTCATAAAGGGTATTGCCACACTCTGGTCAGTTTAAACCAACAATAAAGGGTTGCCTAATTGTTCGATTATGTAATACAATCCCAGAAAACCACAGCCGAAACCTCTACTTCCCAGCGTGTGTTTCCCAGCCCTTTAGTCTATTCTGAGCTGCAATAGATCAAACATTTGTTCAAGCTGCACTTTAGTAACTATTTTAATATTTTTAACAACTTTAACTCCATTCCACTCCAATGAAAATTGTGTTTTTAACATGTTCTTGTCGCTTTTTTTCTTACAAAGGAGCATACAGATAAAAACTTAAGCTTAGAATTGTATTTCTGAGTATTTCTTTGTTCAAATCATTGTGAATCAGGAGCAGATACAAAAAATGCCATTGGAAAAAGCTTGTATCAGTGACATAAGGGCTTCCTGTTCTGCTTCATCCTGATGCAACCACTTGCAGACAAATAGATCCATGTCTGTCTTGATTTTCCTCGTCCTAGCTTGCTCCAAACTGCTCCAATGTTGCTCCAAAACTGCTACCCATTTCTTGCACCAGTTATGTTAGGTTGGGGTTGTGAGGGGCTGTAAGCTAGCAGGAGAGAGTGTAAACAAAGGGATGATGGGAAATAAAGGAAGGCTTACAGCGGGCCAACAGTCCCGCCCACAACTCAGACCCAAATTTCTGATGAACTTCCGCCACTCTGCAGAAACTATGTCCCAGAAAACGACACAGGTTTTATGATTTTGGCTAAAAACAGAATAAATATGATTAAAGGAAAACAGGGAACGCTTTGAAAAAGATCAAAAGATGATCGGAGTGGGACTTTAAACTAATTTAAAACACTGATCTAAAATATTTTACATTTGTTCAAATATTTACTATATTAGAAAGTTTTGTTTTCATAATTAAAATTCCAAATGTATTTTCTAATTTTTAAGTAATATGTTGTTTGTCCACTTTCGCTTAGCTAATGTTTTTAAGCATTTAACACTTCAGAGGCTGTTAGCATGTATGATCCATTCCAACCCTTTTTTTATTGGCCTCTTGAATGTTAAATAAAACCTTCAAACCACAGTATCAGTTTGAAAGATAAATTAGGTTTTTGTTTTGCTTATTGTGATGATAAAATCCAGAATTTAACAAACACAAGAAGAGATGCATTTTAATGATTGAATGATACTATCCAGCTCTCTTAGCGTCTGCTTGACTTCATTTCTTTAAGCAGCATGCCCACCAACACCTGATTGCCTTCTCGCTGCGTGAAAACACACATTTTTAACATCCCACAGCTTCATGAACAGCATCTCCTGCTGAAGCATTTCCCACAGTAAACAAAGTTTAACGGCATCCCACCCTTTTTATTTGTTTGGGGGGTTTAAAATCTATTTAGTGACTTTAAACTGTTCTAATCAGCCCAACTTCCTTGTTTTCATGTGAACAACACACTGTGAGGCTTTTTACTGTAATGGCAGCAAACTGAATAAATTCATGAGACAGCTTTTTCTTTTATTATGAAACTCTTATTGTGAAAGGCTGGATGTCACAATGAGAAATAAAAACAAGATGTATTCACTTTGTGCATGACAAATTCAAACCTTGAGAAGACGTTTGAGAAACCAAGTCTCCTTTTCGCTGACATAAGAGGAAAAAAAACCCCACACGCTAGCTATTGCAGCTACTGTAGCATGACAATGCTCTACTTAAAAAAAAAGCTTTTAAACTTTATGGCACCATCTTTTCTTGTTTTTTTCAGGTGAATAATGATTGCAGATGAATGCTAAGGCAAGATTACAAATAAAAAAACATGAAATTATGTGCTCGCTGAGGAAGTTTCTGAGGATTTTCATCATCCCTCCCCAGAGAAATGAATCACATAACTCCACTCTCAGAATTAGTGTGCACCTGCAGGTTAGGTATGTGTCACATAAAGTCCGTTCAAGGTAAGACTCACCTGCTGAAGGTTCAGTTCCCCCCTTGGATGAAGGCCCAGCAAGAACAGCCTCTCCTACTCCTCCATACAGGTTGATCCGCTGGTTTCGAAGCTCCCTCTCCCTCTCTTCAGCCTGCAGGATTTCCTGCTTCAATTTTACTAAATTATCTGACGGGCGTAGCTTAAAGAAGGGGTTCTCCCTAGGTGTGATTTCCTCCTCCACCTCTTTTTCCCACTGTCTCCCCATCGGTCCATCCCGCCATCCGGCCTTGTACCACGAACCGAGAGAGCTTTCAGACTCAATGACAGACACTTTCTCTGCTTTGAAAAAGTGGCTGTTCGGTGCTGGAACCAGGCCGTGCTCCACCACGACGGCCTGCTGACCTGCCTGCTTCAACGGCTCCGGGTATCTGAAGGATGAGCCGTTCAATCCTCCTCCGGCAGGGCTTTGTGGGAGCAAATCGAAGCTGGGTCTCCTCTCCGCACCTGCGTCTTTACAGGTGGATGCCTCTGATTTTGTTTCCTCCAGAGTGGAAACATCTGTACTGTCAGAGGTCACGGAGGACTGACTTTGAAGACTTTTGACCGACATTAGGAAAGTTGAGTCACAAGTTGTCTGAAAGGCCTCGAAAATCTGTTTCCTCTCCTTTAACTGGCCGGCTGTACCTCTGTCATAAACACCTGGAATTTTCCCCATCTTGACCAGGTCGTGCTCCCTTTGGGCCTCCTTGTTGATCTCTTGTTGCATCTTTTTGCCCGCAAACTCCCTGTCTTTGTTTTGGGACCACTCTGACTTAGAGGTAAGCGACTGAGAAAGAACCGTTTTTCTCAGGGGGATCTCCACGTACTCAGGAGACGTGGGACGGTTTGGGAGCCCTCTGGACCTCCTCAGGCTATGTTCTCGCTGGATGGCTCGCCGGATCTCTCTCTCAATGGGAGTTTCTGTTGAGGCAGTTCCTGGAGGGACCGTGAAGGCGGAGGAGGGCATGTCCATGGAGCTGAAGGGCGAGAAGTCTGCTGACACACCACTGTCACTCTGGCTGTCGTCAAAAATGTCCTTCTCCATCTTGTGTCTGTTCTGTTGGAGAAACTTGTCACCGCTGTAGTTTTGCGTGTTAAACGCAGGTCTTCTGCCTGTTTTGGAAAATCCTAACAGTCCTCTGTTGCGTGGCAGACAAACCACCTCCTTCCTTTCGATTCCGCTCTCTTTCTGCCCTTCCTGCCCACCTGTTTGCTGCTTTTCACCCACTGCTCTCTCCCCCACCCTGCTGCGCCTTTCTCCTGCAGCTAAAGCAGAGCCACAGCCTTCACTATCTGCCCTGCCCTGATCCCACATCTCCATGGCGACAGCAGACAAAGGTGGAGGTCCCTCCCCAAACACCTGTTGCACAGCTTCCTGGTTCCCTCCCCTGGGTGAGGGTTCATGTGAGCTCTGTGGCAACAGCGCCCCCTCCTGTCTGGGTGAGGAGAGCGCTGTGATGGTCTGTTCTGCTGCAGAACATGAAGGTTGGAAATTTTTGCAGCTACAGTCAAATGTTTTTTGCCGATGATCACGCGGAGTTCTTCCATCGGTACCAGCCTCCTCATCTTCCTCACTGTCATCAGCATATGGAGGGGAGTTTAAAGCAAAACAATCCTCTAGGTTTTTTACACCATAAGGAAGGGGATGAAATTCATTATTTTTTGATTCAATGATATTTTTACCACCAAGAATTCCTGCTGCTGCCACTCCTAAAATACTTTCTACTTCCTGACTGCGCTCTACAAGCTCAAGGTTTTTTGGCTGTTCTTGACTGTTGTGACTTTCAAGGGAGACTTGGTCTCCTTTAGGGTCTATAATCACCTTTGCCAGCTTCTCCTCCAGGCCTGAAAAACCATCCCTCCCCAAGAAGACCCCTAATGTAGAGGCACTGGGTGAAGGTGGAGGCCGAAAGTCACAATCTTCCGCATCAACTTGCTTTTCGTGCTCACGTTGAGAGCATAAAACATCTGATGGTTGGGTGGAAACTTGCTCTGATTGTGTGGCAGCTTTTTGACCATCAGTGGAGTCGGTCGTTGGGTCTGCAGTGAGCGTCTGGTTCTCCTCTGGAGCTCCGGCATCGGCCCCAGACTCTAGGACATCTATATCTTCCTCTGGCACCGCCTTGGGTGCTTTTCTATCTGGCGGAGAGCAGTTGCAGCTTCTGCTTACCATCTCTTCACTCTGCAGCTCATCCAGCGAGCTCAGAAGACCCTGCGCCTGCCAGACCACGGGCTTTGTTGCCATGGTTGCGACACTGCTGATGTAAAAGCTTTTTTGGAGCAATCAGGCCGTTTGGCCCCAAGCCAGTCAGTCTGTGTGAAAGCAAAGGGAACACAAAAGACAGAAGAGAGCAGCAGAGTGATTAACAGGGCTGCACAACAAAAAACACTGCCGGTTGTTTTATATGCTGTTATTTAAGGGCACGATGAGTTTGCACCACAGGATGATTCACCTGGATTGTTGGTGACATTTGTTGTGGAGCAGCTCTGAAATGTTAAGTGCCATCTTATTGTTTTTAATTTGCATAAGTCACTTGATTTGCTTTGAGCAAAAAAGGGAAAAATCCTTCTTCTTTTATCACTTTGGTCATTCTGACTCTCAAACTACAACAAAATGTTGAAGAAAAGCAGTAAAAATATGCTAAGGATGAGTGGGTCACAAACTGAAAGGAAAAATAAACCAGTTCAGCAAAAGAAAAGTCATTGCAGAGCGCACAAAATTACAGAAAAATTCCCAAACAAAATGTCATTCACCTTTATTTCACAGAACTGAATGCAGGACAAACTCCATAAGTTTAAAAAAATATTTTCTTTGCTCTACAAATCTCAGGAATAGTAAGTTAAAAGTATTTTCCATTCGATAGTGGATTTATCCTTTTACAACTTGTGAGAAAACGCAACTGTTTTAACTCAAACTCAAACTCAAACTTTATTTATTTATATAGCGCCTTTCATTTTGGTTAAAAACACAAAGCGCTTAACATAAAAACAGATAAAACAGTCATAAAAAGTGAAAGTTATTAAAAACAGAAAACAAAGGACAATCACACAAAGAAGGTACCCCTCCCTCACCACCCCCCGCCCCCACCCCCACCCACCCAGTTACCGCAGTAGAACCGTGAACAGAAAAAGAACTGCAGTTGAAGAAGGTCTGGCTTGGTACTGCTGCGAGGAAACGATATCATGGGGATCCATTCATTCCAAGGCCCAGCCGGACCACAGGGGCCATTACCGCAGCGCCCGCCCAACACAGGGCAGCCCAGGGCCCCATCCATGGCTATTAGACCACAGAGTGGGACCCCAGCCCGCCCAACCAGAACGGGCACCACAGCAACGGCACGCCCTACAGGTCAAGCTGGTGGTGCCCAAGAACGATGGATCCCCCAGAGGAAACACTGGAGTAAAAAAAACATCAGAATAAAAAATAAAAATGATCATAAAATAACAACAATAAAAATAGAAAAAGATAAAAAATAAAATAAGATATAAGAATGTTAGTAATTAAAAAATAAAAAAAATAAAAATGTCAGTGATTAAAACATAACCTAAGAATCATTGGTAAAATAACAATAAAAAGAATTGCATATTAGAAACAAAGATAATAATAGTCCTTACAAGAAAATAAATAATTAAATATGTAAATAAATACCTCAATTAATAAATAGATGAATAATAAAAGATGTGAAGCTGTGTTCATCTGTTCAATGCTTGAAAAAGTCAAAGCCTATTTAATGCTGCAGGTTTTCTCCATTTCATTGAAGAAAATTCAACCTGTCCTCAAAGTGTGACAAAACTGAAAATGCGACGTGACATTTTATATTTGCTCTCAGTGGCATGAAGTTCAAATGCAATCTTCTGATGTCACGTTAATTTGTCACCCGGTTCTGTGTTAGCTTAAACAGCTGTAGACTGACAAAGAAAACAAAATCCTCTTATGATATCATGAATTGTTTTTATTTTTTTGTAGTTTAAGAGGTGAAAGAGAACATGTTGTTGCAATAAGCTGTGGCTCTATGGCTTCTGCTCCTGGAGCAAAGTATCATGTTTTCTGCTGAGTGCACCTTTCTTTAATCACCGTAAAGCCTGAAAAAAACACACACTCACACAGTCTAAAACAGCAAAGGGACGTCTGCTTATGGGAGTTTTCGCTTCCTCCATTATTAATTTTTTCTTTTCATGCCCATATGTGCCGTGGATCCGAACTGCGCTTGTTATTATGCCTCTATAGCGCAAACACTCTCAGCCTGCGTTCTGCCATTTCTCATCCACAGCGGTCCTCTGCCAAGCCCCTCTGTCCAGGCCTGGTTCCAACACAGTGGCTGATCATTAAAGGCAGTGTGGATCACAGCACTGAGGATGACTAATCTTTGATAGACTGGCATGGATGGACGAATAAAATGCAATCCCTCATGTCAGGATCACAATAGCAGAAGCCACAGCAGTTTGCTGTAAGGAGATTCACAGCAAAGCTGAACAACACTCATCAGCTGTCGGATTTCAAGGGGTGCAACGATTCCTTTTGACAATTTGATTTAATCTTTAGCCAAAATACCATTGTGACTCAGATAAAAACCTGGGTACAGAACAATGCAGGTGAAGTTTTCCAGATTCCTTATATTTCTTGCAAGATAATCAAGTGTATTTTAAATACGTGTCCAAACAAGTAAACAAGAATTGATGGCAAATCCATTCAAAATTTAGTTTCATAAATTTTTTTAAAGCCGACTGTTGTTTTTCCACATCAAAACAAAACATTAACAATACGTTAAGTCAAACATTGAGGTCAAAAATATTCTCCTTCCTGTGTAAAGAACAAGCTGCTTATAAAAATACACACACAATGTTTGGAAAGCTAGAAACATTTGAATTCTGTTTCTCTGTGACTGTTTACAGTTTATCCCCTCAGATCTGCTGTCCAAATCAGCTGGAGATCATTTATAGTCAGACATTACATGACCCATTTTAGCAGCAGTTGACAAGTAAAATTACCATCATTTGCTGTCAGTGTTAAAGTGTTACAGAGAAACAGAACCCATGACAGAAAACCTTGTTTTGGTAAAAATGTAGACGTTTTAACATATTCCATTTTTTTCTTTTCCTGTGAACTAATATTTATTTCCTAACATCCGTTTCAGCTGAAACGTCTTTGGTCAAACAAAATACAGCTTTTATGATGAAGCCATGTTTATGTAATTAGCACATTTCCTCCAGAAACAAAAATCTTTATTTATCAGAACAACATTCTTTTTGTTTGTCATAATTTGACCATAGCTTTATAAGCCCTCCGGGGTTGAAAGTGGCTGCTAATTAAAACAACATTACATAAGAGGCTCATGCTTCACTCAGCCTCTACAAAGGGTCCTGTTTTATTAAAAGGAAGGAAATTATAATCATGGAGACTCGAAATGTCTTTACAAAAACATCCATGCATTCTTTCTGGGTTGGAAGTGTTTAAAGACCGTTTTTGATCCAAATCAAAGCTTCAGCAGCCGTTTTCTGTTTAAACAGCTATTCTACTGATAAAACAATGTTAATCATAATTAGAATATTCAAAGAAAAAACAGATACTAGAATATACCATCACACATACCTGCTGAAAAAAAGGTTTGGAAGTTTCCTCTGACAGAAACTCGAGGCCATCAGCACCAAAGAAATCTGTGGGCGCAGTGTTTTCCTGCTGCCTGGAACCCACCCCTCTTCATGTGCATAAACACCTTTGGTTCACCATTTACACAATCACACGCCGATACACAAACAATATGACAAATGAGTGTGTGTGCATGCACTAACGAGGGAGCTCAGGTCTTAGGCGGATTAGAAAATGCATGCTACTAATCCAATTAGTTTGCAACAAACGCTGATTATTAGACCATGTAGGCAAATCAAACAATGTACCAAAGGGAGGGAAAAAAGAGGGAAATGTGATGATTTCACTTTTATCTGGGGTAAAATGTCCAAGACTTCAATATTTGGTGATTTTTGTTTGTTCTTTTATGGGAACAGCTTCTCCAAACACTGGAATTCTTCTTAGATCTGAGTCATTCCCTAGTATAATTCAAAATTGCTATTTTGTTTTAGCTGGACAAAAAATACCAGAAAACGTTGAAAAAATTGAGCTGAATCAGTCTTTGGCTGCATTACCACCCACGGCCAGCAGGGGCTGAAACTAGGAAATTTCTGTCTACAGCAGACTAATCCAAAGGCTCCATAAAAGTCATGAAAAAGTTGTTTAAAATGTGTTTTCTTAATAAAGATTTAAGATCTTGCATTTGAAATCTAAAAGCACAAGAGAGACCATGAAACAAAACCTTGTTTCCTTACTTGTGTTTCACTTTGCTGCGTTTCTGCATGAAAGATGGTAACTTGAAGCAGAAAGACACCTCCAGCACAGCAAGACTCAGGAAGAATGATATTGCCTAGGGAAGAAAAGACGGGAACCGACTAAAGAAATGCAACAGCATGAGACCACAACAATATAGAACTGCTGGACGGTGTGTTTGTAAAAGTTCCAGCTCCTCAGCCACAGATCTGCGTAGGGAGAAACACTGAAGAATCAATGACATGTTTATGAGCCTGGAAGAGAGGCGCTACAGAGAGAATGGATTTTTATACAGGAAAAGCATTAGGTGTTGATCGAACAAAGGCACAAAAATGGTCTCACGCTATTTTCCAACTCCCTGCAGCAACAGCAAGGTGCTCTGCAAAAACTGAATCAGAAGTGAGTTAAAAAAAACAATGCCAACTTCTGTCGTACAAGTAAACAAGAAAGTTTTTCGATAGCAAAATGAGCATTTTTTTCTAAACATAAGAATTCTTGACTGTTTTTTTTTTGCTTTTTCAAAGAAATGTTTTACACATGTTTTACAAATTGTAAGAATTTTTGAATAATATCGCAGTCCGCTGTCATCCAGGGTGTGCCCCGCCTTCACCCTACAGTACTCGGGTTAGGCTCTGGGAGCCAAGGCCTCAAAACGGATACAGCTAACCCGCTGAAAAGATGAATGGATGAACTTATTTTTTCGGGAGCCTGTTTTTGCAGTTTGATCACAGAGCAAAATATCTTGAGTGAAGCTAGTGTAGCACATCAAAACCAGAAAAGAGATCCCAGTGAACTAAAAACAACAGTTTGACACAAAAATGCGTCTCTTTTAATAATTGTCGACACAGCAGAAAAGCTGATCTTCATCAGAGGCAGTTATTGGGTCCTGTGCGTTTTGCTGTGAGGATTTGTGGTTATAAGCTCACACATGTAACTTTGGTTAATTCTCTTACAAGTGCAGCTTGTTTCTGTTCTTCCCCTTATGCTTCTATTTCATTTGAAATTTTCTTATTGAAGCTCTAATGAAAATGTTCTAAATTTCTTATATTTTGTATCAAATCAGTTTGTCAGTTTTCGTTCTCCGCGCTCATGATTTATTCCTGAGTCTATTGGAGTGTTTTTGTGAAGAATTCTTTTTTCTTTTTCTTTTAGTAAAATGATTACATTTTCAATCAGTCTCATTTTGTTGCACTTCAACCTCCATCCCCAAAACAAATAAAAGATGGATGGCTTTCTTTTAGGAGAAGTTTCATAGAAACCATTTCCAAATAGATCAAAGCATTCACCCTTCACTGCCAGGGAGTGAACTCTCTGCTTTTCTTGAAATATTTGTATGATTCTGTTTGTTAGTTTTGTTAACTTATTCTTCTGAGTAGAGGTTTTGCAACATATCTGGAGAGGACCATTTGATCAGAATGACAAATTCTGGAAGATCCCTCACCAAATTTTTAGAAACACGCTAATGCATTACAATAACTCCATTAAAAAGGCAAGACAAGAGTCAAAGCCAAAAATCTTCTTTGCCACAATTTCATTTGAATTTGAAATGTTCATTGGCGAAAAAACAAAAAAGGTCAGACCCAAAAATGTATCTTATATATTTCAGCTTCAAATTGATGCAGAAAAGGTAAAAATGGTAAGATTGCTAAAAAATTTTCTTGATTGTTTATCTGACCTGCTAAATACAAACGTTATTTAGCTTGTTAAAATCCACATCAGGGGCTCCATGCCTAGCTGCACAGCGCCAAAGCCCTGGTTCCAACCCTGGTTTCTTTTTGAGTGAAGTTTGCATGTTCTCCTCACACATGTGGATTTTCTCCAGGCACTCTGGCTTTCCAAAACATGTTGCACAGGAAACTGACTCTAAATTGCTCATTAGGTGTGAGTGTTTGTGATGGTTTGCCTCTGTATGGCCCACCAGACTGACTGGCAAACAATTGAAGAGGCACCCCGGCTTCAGCCAACAGTGGCTTGGATAGGCTCCAGCAACCCCTTGACCTTATCCACACCACAATTGACACAAACCACAACAGAAGACGGAAGTTTGGAGTTTAAATTGTGTGTTTTTTCCCTCATAATTCCGTTCATCCATCCATTTTCTAAACCCACCACATCCCTTTCAGGGTCAGAAGGCTGTCAGGGCCTCTCAAAGCTACTGTTGGGCGACAGCAGGGTACACCCTGGAGAGGTTGCCAGTCTGTTGCGAGACGCACAATCACTCCCACACACACACCTAGGGACAATTAGAGTAACTAATCAACCCATGAAGCTTTTTTCTGGACTGTGGAAGGAAGCTGGAGTTCCCGGAGAAAACCCAAACATGCACGGGGAGAACGTGCAAGTGCAGGATGGTGAAAGTGGTGAGATGAAAATCAGTGGATTTACAAATCTTAACAGAACTATTGCTCTTTTTCCTATAGCCAATTTGACTCTTTTACACTCCTATAAGTGCGTAAAACATGTTCAGTATCATTAAGAGATTAAGAGAGAAAAACAAATCTGATTCTTTTGTGAAATTCAATAAACATGCAGCTGCACTCGCTGTGTGTGTTTCCTCCTGTAACCTGTACCTTTACAAAGGATAGTTAGTGATCTAACTGACATTTTACAGGCTGTACATTTTAAACATATCTCCAGTTGGTTCAGTTTAAACTGCAATATCCTGGGAAACAGTCGAATCAAAACCCAGCAAATGATTCAAGAATTTTTATTTAATTTCCATCTGTTTCATTTCAATTCTTTGAGATACAAAAGGAAAGCTCAGAAATGTCTCAAAACCGAACGACACAGAATAGAAAGATTTATCTCAAGGTAATTTAATGACAACATGCTTGTGCCGTTGAGCACTGTGTTCTGTTGTTCAGGGCTCACAAGAAATCTCCAAAAATAAAACAGGAAAAAGAACTAATTGTAATGTCAAACCCAATACATTTTAAACAGCTGCTTCAGAGTGAGCAAATCCCACCCAAAAACTTGCTAAAACATTTCCCATCATGCCTTTTATTTTGGTTGTCCTTGAGCCTCCAGAAAGCTCACAGTCTTGCAGATAAAGTAATTGAAGGTGCTATGTCCGGATCCTTCATGCTCTACCATCCTCCACCTGGGCCTGAGGTGTTGCTGCTGTTGATTGGCTCTCGGGCTGCTCTGGACAAAGATCTCTGGAAGGATCCATCACAACAGGTGCAGGCAGCTGAAAGCACTTCAGCTGAGCCCTGAACTCCTCCATCTCTCTTGGCTCCACTGTCCGTCTTTTGCTCAACAGGTACAGGTCCACCGAATGCCTCCGTTTGGACTTCACAACCCACTGCATCACCAGACAGTCTGGGCAGGAGGTTCGGAGCAGAGCTCCGGTGAGGTGGAAGCGATTCCCCACGTCAAAGGAGAAGGTTCTGCCTTCCGCTGAGATGTTGTAGAGGAGAGGCTGGCACTGATCTCCAAAGCGGTTGATCTGGGTGTACGTGACAGCATCACTGGAGTTGGAGAAGTACATAGTGATGCTGTCTCTTTGAGCCAGCGCCTCCATGGACGGCGGGTGGTTAAGACTGCCTGCAATTAAAGCCCATCTGCCCTCCAGGTGACTGAAAGTGGACAAATCTAAAGGATGGACCAGTTTTTCACAGACCAGGGGAGACGATCGGGTCAGAGAGACCAAACAGAAGATAGCAACAGCGCACACAGACCGCATGTTTCTCCAGGTTGACATTTCAGCTGATTCTGTGCGGCGGTGGGCCGTGTTTTTGTAGAGCAACATGGATGAGAAAGTTCCACATTTGCAACACAGGTAGAATTTATTATCTGTGTGTGATTTCCATCGTTGCGGAAATCACATTGACTTTTACATTACTCACTTTTTCATTCAATAAATCAATCAAACCGCTTTATTTGTGTGGGGCGTTTCAGAAAAAACTTTGGAACACAGAGTAATTTCCAGTATCATCCACCCACACACACTGCTACACACACACCCACACGGGTTAAAGGGTACAAACAAGTTAAAAAAAAATAATCTTGAAATAAAATAAAATAGTGCCTTCTTTAAATAAATAATGCAGATATTTTCTTCATCGGAAATCTGATTGTTGAGAAAAAAACAAAAGGAAATGTCCTAAAATTCAATGTACTGAAGAAAACTTACAGCAATTATACTTTGTTCTTTGCTGTAGTGAAAAGCAAAAACACGAAGGGAACCACTTTACATTTGGACACTTTCCCATTAATAGATGTGTAGGTGAAAGTGCTCTTGTGATTTTACTAGCACCTACATTTCTGCATAATCATCACACAAGTGGAGATCAGGTCTTCAAGCTAAGGTCGAGTCCATGCAGTCTGGTTTTCTTTCTTATTTTGCTTTAAATACTAAAGAAACTGGTTTAAAAATGTTTTTTTTTTCTGTTTTTCAATCTAAATCCTTTGTCCAGTTGTTTAACACTTGCATGGACACAATATTCTATTGATTATCTTTTTTTTTTTTGCTGCAGTTTTTACATTTTGTTGTGCAACATTTCTTTAAAATGTGCTTCATGGACTTTTCTGTTGTCAGAAGGATGAACAATTTGATGTGTTCAGACTGTAATTCTGGACTTTTTTCATTTAAAGAGTGGCAGCTGGGTGGTTACATAGCAGATCAATATATTTGTACTTTTAAATCCTTTCCAGGTCATTTTTAAGCAACAAAGAACAGAAAAAAATTGACTAGAAATTGAAATTAGATTTTAAAGAGAAATTTAAACACAATAAGGGTAAAATCACAAACTATAGAAATGTTTCCTGAATAACTGATATGCACAATAATACAAACTATGAAGAACATGTATGGTGAAGTTTATCTAATCTACTTACAGTGGTCATTACATACATCCATTTATTTTTTGTGGGCAGGAAATGTGTTAACAGGTTAATAAAATCTTGACCTGATTCCTCAGAGAAAAGCCTTTACAAACCTTCTCAGTTACACAGTCTGTAGAAAAGCAGTTAAACAGTGTAAATCTAACTCATATTTTAAGAGCAAATTAGGTCAAAAAAGGTCCACTTAGAATTAAAAAGTCATTTTTTAAACTCTTTATATTGTTAATTTTTTTTTACCAACCATTTTGGTAAAAGTTCTACAATTAATAGCCGCTTCTATTTTGAGAGGGATAGTTTTTTTTTTCTACAGAAATTTAAAATTTATAAATTATTTAAAAGTCTTTACTGTTTGTGACAAAGCATTTTCATCTGTCACAATTTTTTCTGTAAGTTTTTTCTGTAAGGTTTCTCAGATATATTGTAAGTGGGCATATCATTATCCAAG
This sequence comes from Oryzias latipes, assembly GCF_053564925.1. NCBI lineage: Eukaryota > Metazoa > Chordata > Actinopteri > Beloniformes > Adrianichthyidae > Oryzias > Oryzias latipes. Next base: position 33,613,399 of record NC_136237.1, on the reverse strand, counting down.
TTTGTTTATTTTATAGCAAATGTGAATCAGAAGCCAATAAGTCTGATTCTGAGTGTATTTATTTATGTTTTTTATGTTAAGTGTGCTATTAATTATGTATTATTATTTTATTTATTTATTTTCAACTGATAAAATAAAAAAATCACTATGATAAGCAGAAATATAGCAATGAATGACAGCATTACAAAAAAACCCCAGTTTGGGTAAAGTTTAATCGCGTCCAAACACCATTTTTTCAATTCAGTCCAAGCCTAAATTTAAACAAACTGTACAAATTGATACAGGTAACAAAAATTTGAAGCTCCCAAACAGTATAGATTTTCATTATTTTTAGGTGAAAATCTTATTTTTTAAATGTATATTTTCCAAAATAGGTCATTCTTAGTAATTTTGTTACCTTTTAAAGGTTTTCTGCCAAATGCACAAATGCACTCAATAAGATTTCTGCAGTATAACTTTATTGAGCAGATGAGCAATTTTTTTAAAGACATCTGACACAGTAGCATATAAATCTGTAAATGTATCAAGTCATGGGTTTATACATTAAAAAAACCTTGAGTGTATGAGAATTTGAATTAATCCAATCTAATGACGGCATGATGGAAATCCAGATTTTTGCTTGTCCTTCATGTCTTGAACGTGCTGCCTGATGCATTATCAGCCAGGAAGAAGCTTCTCATGGACTTTGTTTCTCCATCTGTTCTGGACAAAGCTCCTTGGTAGGATCCATCACAACAGTGGGAGACATGTTGAAACACTTGGCTTGGGCTGTAAACTCTTCACTTTCCTTCAGATTCACCTCCCGTCTTCTGCTGAACAGGTACAGACGCACGGGTCCCTGGGAGCTCTTGTTGAAGACCATGGTGATGCAGTCTGCACAGGAGCTTCTGAGGAAGCTCACGCTGATGTTGTATTCGGCGAAGCTGAAGCTGCTGCCTTCTACTGTGATGTTGGACTGCACGTATTCACATCTGTCACCGAAGCTGTAGCTGCGTTTCAGGAACATCTCAGAGCTGTCGGTGTGATTGTCAAAGCTGATAGTGACGCTGTCTCGACTCTTGAGTTTCTCAGCTTGTAATGGATCCTTGGCAGAAGCTAAAACCAAAACTCGGGAATCTTTCAAGTCAGGAAAATTCACCTGATCCGACGGTCTCACCAGCTCTTCACAGGGCGTTGGAGCTGAGCGGCTGACAGACACCCAGCAGAGGAGAGCGATGGCATACAGAGGAAGCATGTCTTTAAGCTGTGAAATAAGCGTCAGTATCAAAGCAGAAATGAGCCTGGTAGAGGAGCCTGTCTGTTTTTGAAGCTGTTGCAGAAATCTGCCAGATTTGAGGAGTCAGAGTTCTCTTATGTCTGTGTATTTTGTGATTGTGAAATAAAAGGACATTCTGTGACTGTTTGGATTTGATAACAGGGAGTGCTGCTCTGTGTCTTTGCTTTGCTCAAAGTTCGTCAAAAATCGAATAAAAATTAGATTTTAAGAGTGCAAGTCATATAAAAGGTCTTCTTTTAACTTCACTTTGAAAGTCATTTCATGAAGAGAGTCTCAAGCAAATTTCACACAGGCCTCAGCAACACGCATTCAAGCTAAAATTTTCAATTCTCGCATTCACACAAGCTTTTTTCAATCAGTTTTCCAGCCATATGTGCAAAATACGCTGTCATTGAATGCTTGCTGAAAATTAAACCAGGGGAGTTTTGACCAATCAGGGAATGACGAATGGGTAGCGTCCTTTTCAATTCATGCAAGTGCCAACTATTTGAAGATCGATAATTTTAGGATATGCAAGATTTGCACCGCTTAACATTTCACACCACACCCCTTCTAACTGTGAGTACTTGTGCTAGTATCTGGAAGCGTCAGTCCAGTGTGAACTGCAAATGTACCTTTGTGCCTGTTTTGTCCACAGTTTTGACATGATGAGCATGTTTTCATAGAGTAAAAGAAGGGCTGTCCATGCGCTACCATGACTCAGCAGTTAGTCGTGAAGACAATTGTGTTACTTATCCCCTCCAAGGTAATAAAAATGTGCTTTTCTTAACACAAGATGACACTTCCTTCTTCAAATTAAACGCATTAGAGTAAATATCCATATCCCTTGTTCTTATCAGGTGTTTGTCTATTTAAAACTCATTTTGGTTTCAAGTTCATAGCCTGTATGGTGCTTTAAAAGATGTTTTTCTCATACTTTTAATGATGGTTTGAGAAGCACAACAGTTGACCCTAAACTTAGTTGTTTGTGAGTTGACTAAAAACAGAAATAAGACAGACATCTGCAGTGACTTCCTTTTTATCAGCAATTCATATTAGGATCTTTTTATAGTTTTACCTAACTTCACATGCTCTTTGTCCTGCTGTTTTATCAAAGCTTTTTTATTCTATGAACCTCCCAGGGGGTCCTCTCCTATCTTGGTTGCTGTTTTTTTTAATTTAGAGAAAGATTAAATTTCAAAAGAGGCTTATTTTTCAATATCTGCAGGACAATAAAGATGATTTTTTAAACCATCTCAAGATTTTTTTAATTAAACATTTACATGAACTATTATCACTGAATAAAGATTCATAAAATAAGCGTTTCCAAGCCTTTTGATCCTTGAGGTTCAGTTAATGTATTTCTCTGTATCTTTTATTTATACTAAGATTAACTTCTTTATTTATTTGTTAATGGTTTTTGTTTTTTCAAAAAGTCTATGTTTCCTCCACCTCTGCACCGCTACTTTTGTAAGTCTGTACTGTTCTTTGTAAGTACCACGTAGCAACAGTCCAACACCATATGCTAAAAGCACGTTCAAGAACCCGTGTTCAGAGCGCTGTTGAATGTGGGTTTCACATGCCTGGTGTGAACGTAGCATCAGAATTGATTGGTTTGTAAGGATAAACCTACGAAAGTGGTCAGTGAAATTACAACATACAGTGGTGGACAAAATTGTTGGTTACCCCTCAGTTAAAGAAAGAATGTCCACAATGCTCACTGAAATGACTTGAAACATTCAAAAAAAATAATTTAAATTTCTTGAAAATTAAATAATCAAAATCAGCCATTACTTTTGAGTTGTTAACAGAATTATTTAAAAAAAAACAAATTAATGAAATAGGGCTGAACAAAAATGATGGTACCCATAACTTAATATTTTGTTGCACAACCTTTTGAGGCAATCACTGCAATGAAACGGTTTCTGTATTTGTCAATGAGCCTTCTGCACCTGTCCACAGGTATTTTGGCCCACTCCTCATTAACAAACGGCTCCAGTTGTCTCAGGTTTGACGGGTGTCTTCTCCAAATGGCATGTTTCAGCTGCTTCCACAGATGTTCAATGGGATTCAGATCTGGGCTCATAGAAGGCCACTTCAGAATAGTCCAACGCTTTTCTCTCAGCCATTCTTGTTTTTTTTTTAGCTGTGTGTTTTGGATCGTTGTCCTGTTGGAAGACCCGTGACCTGCGACTGAGACCAAGCTTTCTGACACTAGGCAGCACATTTCTCTCCAGAATGCCTTGAGAATCTTGAGATTTCATTTTTCCTTGCACAACTTCAAGACACCCTGTGCCAGATGCAGCAAAGCAGCCCCAAAACAGAATTGAGCCTCCTCCATGTTTCACAGTAGGGACAGTGTTCTTTTCGTTGTATGCTTCATTTTTGACTCTACGAACATAGAGGTGATGTGCCTTACCAAAAAGCTCCAGTTTTGTCTCATCTGTCCAAAGGACATTTTCCCAGAAGCTATGTGGCTTGTCAACATGCATTTTTGCAAATTCCAGTCCCGCTTTATTTATGATTTCCTTTCAACAGTGGTGTCCTCCTTGGTCGTCTCCCATGAAGTCCACTCTGGCTCAAACAACGACGAATGGTGCAATCTGACACTGATGTACCTTGATCTAAGAGTTCACCTTTAATGTCTTTGGAGGTTGTTCTGGGCTCTTTGGATACAGTTCCAACTATCCGTCTCCTCAATTTGTCATCAATTTTCCTCTTCCGGCCACGTCCAGGGAGGTTGGCTACTGTCCCGTGGGTCTTACACTTCTGAATAATATGTGTCACTGTTGTCACAGGAACTTCAAGCTTAATGTCCTGGGACAATTCTCTCCTTGACTGTCTGTTGTCCATGTTCAGTGTGGTACACACCTTTTCACCAAACAGCAACGTGACTATTTGAATCCCTTTAACCCTTGTGCTATCTTAGATGACCCCACCCTTGCATTGACGTGTTATTCCTACCATGACAAAGGTGGATAAAGGTGGAAAGATTTCATGTAATCCATGGACAACAGTGAAGATCACAAATCATAGAAGAAAAAAGGTTCAGCGCACTAGTGGGTCTAGATGACCCAACTCCCAATGTTAAAGTGCCTAGGATAGCACAAGGGTTAAATAGGTAGACTGACTGATTATGGGTTTGAAAACAGCTATGATGTCAATTAAGGGACATACCTGAGTTCATCTTGACCCCCTGGGCAATTAGTTCTCAGTCTTTTATGGAGGTACCATCACTTTGTCCAGCCCTATTTCATTTGTTTATTTTTATAAATAACTCTGTTAATCAACAACTCGGGGGAGCCAGTTTAGCTCGTGCTGGTTTGCAGCACCTTCCATCCGTGAAACCAGGGTTCAAATCCAGGATGCTCCCTATTCCCTTCTCTGCTTCTGTGCCGGCCCCAAGCCCGGATAACTTGAGAGGGTTGCGTCAGGAAGGGCATCCGGCGTAAAACATTGCTAAGTTAACCATGCGACTCTTCCTCAAATGAGAAGTTGTTTCGCTGTGGCGACCCCTGTTGGGAAAGCCAAAAGAGGAAGAATCAACAATTCAAAAGTAATGGCTATTTGGATTATTTACTTTTCAATACATTTTAATTTATAGTTACTTTTGAACGTTTTAAGTCATTTCAGTGAGCATTGTGGACTTTCTTTCTTTAACTGAGGGGTACCAACAATTTTGTCCACCACTGTACCCATTTTTGCTAGGCCAAAGACATAATCAGTCTTGAAAAGAGTGTTTATTAGAAAACAGTTCCTCTCACACAACATTATCATCATTACATCTTATTTATTGACAGACACAGAGTGGGAAAGTGTTACAGATGTGACATGAAAGTGCAAAGACTTCTCTTTAAATTTACATACGTCAAACATCCAGTTAATTTTTCAGCAGATGGATCTCAGTCCATTTCTGTGTCTCTGTCCTTCTCTGGACACAGGTCTTTGGTGGGGTCCATTACAGCAGGTGGAGGCATGTTCAGACACTCCACCTGGGCTCTAAACTCATCCATCTCCTTCTCCTCCAGCTGCCTCCGTCTGCTGAACAAGTAGAAGTGCTGCCTCTTCCCCGACTCGACAGTCATGAGGAATAGCAGGCAGTCACGGCAGGACGTGTGGACGACCTTTGCGCTGAATTGGCTTTTATCCGTCCCGTCGTAGGTGAAGCTGCTGCCTTCGAGGGAGATGTTGTAGTAGCTGTATAAGCAGGAGCCATTTACACTGAGGCTGCGGGAGTAAGAGATGCTGCTGGCGTTGGTGGGGCTGGAGAAACCCACAGTGGCACTGTCTCGTTGTTGAAATATCTCCAGGTATGGCAGGTAGCTAATGCTGCCAGCAATTAACGCCCACCGACCCGGCAGGTCATGTGGATCGAGCTGATCCAAAGGGCGGGTCAACTCGGTGCAGGTCAGAGGAACCGAGTGTCCCACAGAGGCCAAGCAGATGAGAGCCAAAGCAAAAATCATGTTGAATCTCTTGCAGTCAGTCTCCCTGCAGCTTTAAAGCTGGTGAAAAGCAGTGGCTGCTTTTATAAGGCTTTCAGAGGCAGCTTTCACAACACTGAAGTTTTGTACCTGTGGATTCCGAGATTGTGAAATGAATCATTGTTTGGGAACTGCCTGTGCTAATTGGTCCTGTACTCCCTCACAGTTGCAGGGTACTGTGTGTTTTCTTTTAAAAAGCTGTACAGAATACCTTTTTTAACAGGAATATGGATATGGTGCAACAGAATCCCTCTACACTATCAGCAAATGGACATTAATTCAGGAAACTGCATGCCTACCTGCTCTGATTTCCATAATCATTGGATCTAAGAGTTCCTGTGTCCTGAAGGAAAGCATGAAGTTTCTCAAAATTGTATTTCTTTTAAGCTACATGCTCACGCACGCTGTGTGTAAGCAATACATGCAACATAGTGCAGCCTCATACTCTGTTAATCACAAACTGTTTTAATCCAAAATGGCAGAGTCATGGAATACTGATGGAAAATGTTTCAGTGGTTTGTTTCCCATCTGTCAGACAGCGAGAATAGTTGTAATAAATGGGAAAAACTGAGAATGAGAAAAAGTAACATCTGGGAACCATGAGGGCGCTCTGCTTGCACCATCACTACTCTTAAAGACCCATTGCTATGAAACTGTATTTTTAAACATTTTCTTGTGTCATGTTTATCATGATGGAGGGCATATGTTAAGAATAATTTTATTTCCACTTTCATTACGTTTATAAATACTGATGCTTTAAAGTGGGGTATTAAGCATACTGACCATAGCTCAGGTTTTCACTGTGGCGGGAACCAGGCCCTCAGCGGAGGTGGCTGTGTCGCTTGGGTATTGACTTCTTGGGCTTGTGGTTTGATTGAGAAATAGATTTTTATTGATGTTCTCAATAGAGCTGGTGTGTGTCTTTCAACTCTGCAATTCCCACTCAATAAACTATGAGACATTCAAGGTTCTCAAGGCTCAAAAAAGGCAGAAAAGTAACAAAAAATAGAGGAAGAACAATTTCTCACTTGTTTTGGGTCTACAAATGTCAATTAGATGACAAACTTTTAAATTCAGATTTTGACAAAAATAGATGATGTAGTGATTTTATTAATTTTTTTATTCCCATGGCCCTTTTTTATGAAATCTATTGGATTCTCATGTGCAGTAGATCATTTAATAAGACATGATCACAACTGACAGGCAACGGATCCAGACTAAGCAAATATAACACATTAAATGTTTTCTGCAATATTGCCAACTGCTTTATACTTTAACAGGACTGTTTTTGTTAACTTATGTTTTGAAGGGCAGAACAGATCATTTCTGCTCAGCTTGGCTGAACTCAAACAGGCAAACTGAATCTTCCAAAGATCTCATCTTTTTCTATAGAGTGAAATGCAACATGCAGGATCTCTAGCAGCATCTTCCAAACAAAAAAGATTGACATCTTCACAAAAAGGAAGGCTTTTTCTGCAACATGTCAAGTACAGTGGAGAAAAGATTTATACTTTCTGCTGCTGGGATATGTATCTGGAACAAAATATGCAAAAAAAAAAAAAAAAGTTACCTATTCAATATGAAAATCCTGTAAAAAAAAAAAAAAAACAACCTTAATGTTATATTGTTAACAATTTACCCCATTTTAGCTGCGCTACAGACGCCGGATAAACACATAACCAGTCAGGTGGTGTAAAACAATTGTTAGTTTAACCATTAAACAATCCTAAAAACAACTCACATATTTTGCTTATTTCTATTTAAAGTAATTATGGGTGTTCAAACTTTACTCTTTAATGTTAAGCCTATCTGACAAAAAATATAAAATAAATTCACACTTAAGGGAATTTTAAACATTTTCTTTAAAAATGGTCTAAATGAGGTCCACTTATTTTGAAAGTAAACATTTGCAGACGCACGGCTGCCACAACAGCTTTAAAAAAGTACATAAACCCTGTTTTCTACCTAAATGTATTAGTTAATATCTCCAAAACAGGTTCTCCCAAAAAATACAAGAATTTAATTTTTAAGAAACTAAACTATTTATGCTCGACAAACCTCTGGAGATCTCTGACCATGTTTAGCTACAGCACATTTTTAGATTTAAAAACATGCTGAGATCTAAATGTTTATACAGCAATTAAAAAAAACAAGTTAGACTTTATGTGAGGGATTGATGCAGACTGAGGTTCATCTGTCAACCAAGAAAAATGCAACAAAACTCAAAACTCAAGAAGTTGGTGAGTGTAAGTTGAATGTAGTGTATGAATGCAGAATAGAATAGAATAGAATAGAATGGCTTTATTGTCATTGTGCATAGTACAATGAGATTTAAGCATCACCAAGGGGAGAAGAAAGCATAAAAACAAGACTGGAGAAATGTACTGAATTCTTCAGCAGAGAGAAGGAATGGACGACAACAGATGGTTTACATGACGGAGCAGCACTGGCAGGTTTTCTGTTTGGGTGTTTTGCTCTCCCCGCGACTTTGGATCTGTGTCTCTGCACTGGCGGGGCTGTTCCCCCCTGCTGCTGGGGCCTCGCTAGCCCTGTTGGAGGCTTCTACTTTCAGCAGAAGAGGCTCCTGCTCTCCTGGACCCGCATTGTTGTCTTGCTTGTCCTGAGGACCAGTCAGGGGCACCTCCTGGAACTGTGTGGGTGCTGCAGAAAGGTTTGGGGTTTTTGGCGCAGCCTCTGGTGTGTCTGCTGAAGCTGCATCCTTACCCTCATTTGCTGAGTGACGTTAAGGCAGCGTTCCTTTTCAAAACAAGGAAGAGCCAACTGTTTAAACTTAATCACGAAGGAGAAATGTACAGATGCTATAATAGAATAGAATTGTGACAGAAAAAGCCTGAAGCATGACTCGTGAGATTTGTACTGCTTTGACATTTTTCACCAAGCACGTGAGTACATGCGCTAGTACCAGGTAGCAACAGTCCAGCATGAACACCATATGCTAAAAGCACGTTCAAGTACCCGTGTTCAGAGCGCTGTTGAATGTGAGTATCACATGCCTGGTGTGAACGTAGCATCAGAATTGATTGGTTTGTAAGGATAGTCCTACGAAAGTGGTCAGTGAAACTACAGTACATACCCATTTTTGTCAGACCAAAGACATAATAAGTCTTGAAAAGAGTGTTTATTAGAAAACAGTTCCTCTCACACAACATTATCATCATTACATCTTATTTATTGACAGACACAGAGTGGGAAAGTGTTACAGATGTGACATGAAAGTGCAAAGACTTCTCTTTAAATTTACATACGTCAAACATCCAGTTAATTTTTCAGCAGATGGATCTCAGTCCATTTCTGTGTCTCTGTCCTTCTCTGGACACAGGTCTTTGGTGGGGTCCATTACAGCAGGTGGAGGCATGTTCAGACACTCCACCTGTGCTCTAAACTCCTCCATCTCCTTCTCCTCCAGCTGCCTCCGTCTGCTGAACAAGTAGAAGTGCTGCCTCTTCCCCGACTCGACAGTCATGAGGAATAGCAGGCAGTCACGGCAGGACGTGTGGACGACCTTTGCGCTGAATTGGCTTTTATCCGTCCCGTCGTAGTTGAAGCTTCTGCCTTCGAGGGAGATGTTGTAGTAGCTGTATAAGCAGGAGCCATTTACACTGAGGCTGCGGGAGTAAGAGATGCTGCTGGCGTTGGTGGGGCTGGAGAAACCCACAGTGGCGCTGTCTCGTTGTTGAAATATCTCCAGGTATGGCAGGTAGCTAATGCTGCCAGCAATTAACGCCCACCGACCCGGCAGGTCATGTGGATCGAGCTGATCCAAAGGGCGGGTCAACTCGGTGCAGGTCAGAGGAACCGAGTGTCCCACAGAGGCCAAGCAGATGAGAGCCAAAGCAAAAATCATGTTGAATCTCTTGCAGTCAGTCTCCCTGCAGCTTTAAAGCTGGTGAAAAGCAGTGGCTGCTTTTATAAGGCTTTCAGAGGCAGCTTTCACAACACTGAAGTTTTGTACCTGTGGATTCCGAGATTGTGTAATGAATCATTGTGGGGAAAAAAGGAATTTATTTCTAAAAATGACTGAATTGTGTCATTTATTTCTCCATTTTAACAAGAACAGTCTTTGATCCCACTGAAACTTCTCAGATGGCACTACTGCCTCATGTGCAGGAAGTACCAGATTTTAAGAGGTTTCCTGAAAACATGTAATCACCATGCTCATCTTCTCTCCTTTGGCATAGTCCCTTCCTTATTGTACCAAACAAGAAATTGATTTAATTTTTTTATTTCACTGCGGCTTTGAGAATTGTGAAAAGTCTTTCAAGCTAAGACACTTTGGCATTTACTTAATATTTGAATTTCTACTATAACAAGAAATTTGGCTATGGATACCTGTTTATATATGAAATAAAATAATGATATGAAATAATACTGAGAAATATGAAATAAAATACTTTATCAGCAAATTGACATATATTCAGGAAACCACCTGCCTATCTGCTCTGATTTCTATTAACTTTGTATTTGAGAGTTCCTGTGTGCTGAAGGAAAGCATGAAGTTCCTAAAATAATATATATTTTAAGCTCGATGCTCAAAAACGAGGATGCAGTTCTGGATTTTCCACAGCCCCCCCCCCCCCTTGAAACCTTATCTGTGCCAGAGATAAGAACTCTTCTGAGTTTTTACTGAGTGTGAAATTAAGCACGTTTTTCAGAAACTTCCAGTTTTCATTTCAAATGATAAGTAAAATTCTGTGTGTAAGCAATACATGCAACACGTAGTGCAGCCTCATACTCTGTTAATCACAAACTGTTTTAATCCAAAATGGCAGAGTCATAGAATACTGATGTAAAATGTTTCAGTGGTTTGTTTCCCATCTGTCAGACAGAGAGAATAGTTGTAATGAATGGGAAAAACTGAGAATGAGAAAAAGTAACATCTGGGGTGAATGAGGGCGCTCTGCTTGCTCCATTACTAATCTTAAAGATCCACTGCTATGAAATTGTATTTTTAAACATGTTCTTGTGACATATTTCTCATGGTGGAGAACATATATTAAGAAAAAATCTAGACATATAATTTTATTGTCCCTTTTATTATCTTTCTAAATACTGATGCTTTAAAGTGGGATATTAAGCATATATGGCTGTTAGAGAAAGATGATCTCACTGTAACAACAAAGCAATTCAAAAAAGTAACTTTTGGGGGTGGTGATCATTTACTTTTAGAACTTTGTACCCTCACCTTTAAACTGACCATAGCTCAGGTTTTCAGTGGGGAGAACCAGGCCCTCAGCGGAGGTGGCTGTGTCGCTTGGGTATTGACTTCTTGGGCTTGTGGTTTGATTGAGAAATAGATTTTTATTGATGTTCTCAATAGAGCTGATGTGTGTCTTTCAACTCTGCAATTCCCACTCATCAAACTATGAGACATTCAAGGTTCTTAAGGCTCAAAAAAGGCAGAAAAGTAACAAAAAATAAGGGAAGAACTATTTTTCACTAGTCTCCTCTGTGCATTATTAGGAGCCTTGCTATTTTGAAGTTTGGTTTCATAATTTTGTAGCATTGCAAAACACTTTCTTTGGATTTGCTATTTTGAAATGAGGCAACAAAAAGGGTTTGATTTAAGTTTCAGATTTATTGAGGATGACAAAAGGAATGACAAAGCTGTTGACCTCTGTGGCTTGATTCAGCTTGAGGTTTCTTCCAGTTAAGATTGTTTCCACTGGAATGTCATTTTCAGTCCTTAAGCTCCACTTCTGAACGTTTCGTTTCTCATCTTGAACTGCAGATCTCGTGCAGCTAACAAAGTTCTTCCTCCGGGTCCATCTCCACAACTGGAGGGAACTTCAAACACGCCGCTTGACTCTTAAACTCGGTGATCTCATGGGGCTTCAGCTCTCTCCTCCTGCTGAACAGGTAGATTCCCTCAGACTTGGCGGCAGAGGTCCTCGCTTCAATTGTGAACAGCCTGCAGTCTGGGCAGGACGTACGGAAAAAGGTGATGGTGTGGTTGTTGCAGCCTATTACCGCCTTCATAACATGGTCTTCCAGGGTGAAGTTGGAGGCAATCAACAAGCATCCAGGAATGCTTCGGATAAACTGGGTAAAGGAGGATTTACCCAATTCCAGACTTATACTTAATGTTGTTTCAAGTGGGAGGAAAAGGTCGCTCTCTTCTTTCACACTGCCGGCAACCAACGGCCATCTTCCAGAAGCATGTTGAAGGGGATCGAGCGGATCCAGGCGCTGGATCAGCTTCTCACAGTCCAGCGGAGCTGAGAAACCCAAAGGGGTGAACAACAGAATGGTGAAGATCACACGCAGCATGTCTGTCTCTCCTTTCAATCTGTCTCTCTGGAAGAAGGTAGAGCTTATATTTGCCTCACAAACTGTTTTGTGACGTCAGAGGTTCAATGACAGAGCGGGCATGATTCATGGATAATATTTACACTCAAAGGTTTACTTTCTGCCCATTTCAGTTTGTGAAATCTAATGTTTTGATCATAAAAATCAGGAGGAAAATATGGTAGTAATTCACAACTTAACGAGAAAACCCGGAATGTAATAATTAATTAAAAAAACAGGAATTTATTACTAAAAATGACTGAATGGTGTCATGTCTTTCTCCATTTTAACAGCAACAGTCTTTGAACCCACTGAAACTTCCCAGTTGGCACTACTGCGTCATGTGCGGGAAGTACCGGATTTTAAGAACAAACATGTAATCATCATGCTCATCTTCTCGCCTTTGGCATAGTCCCTTCCTTACTGTGCCAAACTAGAAATTGATTTAAATGTTTCTTAATCACAGCAACTTTGAGAATTGTGAAAATTCTATCAAGCAAAGACACTTTGGCATTTACTTAGTATTTGAATTTCTACTTTAAGAAGCAATTATGCTAAGGAAACCAGTCTATATATGAAATAAAATACTATAGCTGACAATTTGATGCGTATAGAACATGTACAAATTAAACAGAACTTCCATTATCAAACTGTCACAGCCACAAACCCGTCACTGACAATTCTAACTCCTTTCAAATTATCTTAGAAAGTTGAAATACCTGTTTTTCAAAAATATTATTTAATGTTTTATTTTGCTTATTCATCTTAACGGACTTCTGATTACTGAAGTTATTACTGATTAATAATTAAGTCAAATTTACTATTTTAATATTTATTTTTTTCTAATAAAAGGAGGCCACCCAGTTACTTGTTTTGGGACTAGAAATGTCAATTAGATGAAAATCTTTAAAATTCAGATTTCAACTGCTTTATACTTTAACAGGACTGGTTTTTTTTTAAACTTATCAGATGTTTTTAAGATCAGAATAGATCATTTCTGCTCAGCTTGGCTGAACTCAAACAGGCAAACTGAATCTTCCAAAGATCTCATCTTTTTCTATAGAGTGAAATGAAACGTGCAGGATCTCTAGCAGCAAGTTCCAAACAAAAAAGCTCGACTTTCTTACAAAAAGGAAAGCTTTCTTATGCAACATGTCGAGTACAGCGGGAACAAGTTCCATGGAATTTATACTTTCTGCTACTGGGATATGCATGTGGAACAAAATATGCAAAAAATAAAGTTACCTATTCAATGTACAACTCATGTAAAAATAAAAACCTTAATGTTATATTGTTAACAATTTACCCCATTTTAGCTGCACTAGAACACCAAACGAGCCAGGTGGTGTAGAACAATCGTTAGTTTAATCATTATACAATCCTAAAAACAACTCACATATTTTGCTTATTTCTATTTAAAGTAAGTATGGGTGTTCAAACTTTACTCTTTAATGTTAAGCCTGTCTAACAAAAAATATAAAATAAATTCACACTTAAGGGAATTTGAAACATTTTCTTTAAAAATGGTCTAAATGAGCTCCACTTATTTTGAAAGTAGACATTTGCAGACCCACGGCTGCCACAACAACTTTAAAAAGTAGATAAACCCCGTTTCCTACCTATATGTATTAATGAATATCTCCAATAACAGGTTCTCCCCAAAAATACAAGAATTTAATTTTTAAGAAACTAAACTATTGTTGCTCAACAAACCTCTGCAGATCTCTGACCATGTTTAGCTACTGCACCTTTTTAGATTTAAAAAACATGCTGAGATCTAAATGTTTATACAGCAATTAAAAACAACAAGTTAGACTTTATGTGAGGGATTGATGCAGACTGAGGTTCATCTGTCAACCAAGAAAAATGCAACAAAACTCAAAAGAAGAGTAGACTTTTTGTAGGTTCACTTGGTATAAAGGGGATTTAAAGATGGAGTCTTTAAATGTCGTTGGGTTAAAGTCCATGACAGCCCTTTAATTCTGGACAGTTGACATTGTTCTTGTTAAAAAAAAAAAAAGATGAAGTTGGTGAGTGCAGGTTGAATGTAGTGTATGAATGCAGCAAATGTGGAAGAATGCATAAAAAGAAGACTGGAGGAATGTAGTGAATTCTTCAGCAGAGAGATGGAATGGACGACAACAGATGGTTTACATGACGGAGCAGCACTGGCAGGTTTTCTGTTTGGGTGTTTTGCTCTCCCCGCGACTTTGGATCTGTGTCTCTGCACTGGCGGGGCTGTTCCCCCCTGCTGCTGGGGCCTCGCTAGCCCTGTTGGAGGCTTCTACTTTCAGCAGAAGAGGCTCCTGCTCTCCTGGACCCGCATTGTTGTCTTGCTTGTCCTGAGGACCAGTCAGGGGCACCTCCTGGAACTGTGTGGGTGCTGCAGAAAGGTTTGGGGTTTTTGGCGCAGCCTCTGGTGTGTCTGCTGAAGCTGCATCCTTACCCTCATTTGCTGAGTGACGTTAAGGCAGCGTTCCTTTTCAAAACAAGGAAGAGCCAACTGTTTAAACTTAATCACGAAGGAGAAATGTACAGATGCTATAATAGAATAGAGTTGTGACAGAAAAAGCCTGAAGCATGACTCGTGAGATTTGTACTGCTTTGACATTTTTCACCAAGCACGTGAGTACATGCGCTAGTACCAGGTAGCAACAGTCCAGCATGAACACCATATGCTAAAAGCACGTTCAAGTACCCGTGTTCAGAGCGCTGTTGAATGTGAGTATCACATGCCTGGTGTGAACGTAGCATCAGAATTGATTGGTTTGTAAGGATAGTCCTACGAAAGTGGTCAGTGAAACTACAGTACATACCCATTTTTGTCAGACCAAAGACATAATAAGTCTTGAAAAGAGTGTTTATTAGAAAACAGTTCCTCTCACACAACATTATCATCATTACATCTTATTTATTGACAGACACAGAGTGGGAAAGTGTTACAGATGTGACATGAAAGTGCAAAGACTTCTCTTTAAATTTACATACGTCAAACATCCAGTTAATTTTTCAGCAGATGGATCTCAGTCCATTTCTGTGTCTCTGTCCTTCTCTGGACACAGGTCTTTGGTGGGGTCCATTACAGCAGGTGGAGGCATGTTCAGACACTCCACCTGTGCTCTAAACTCCTCCATCTCCTTCTCCTCCAGCTGCCTCCGTCTGCTGAACAAGTAGAAGTGCTGCCTCTTCCCCGACTCGACAGTCATGAGGAATAGCAGGCAGTCACGGCAGGACGTGTGGACGACCTTTGCGCTGAATTGGCTTTTATCCGTCCCGTCGTAGTTGAAGCTTCTGCCTTCGAGGGAGATGTTGTAGTAGCTGTATAAGCAGGAGCCATTTACACTGAGGCTGCGGGAGTAAGAGATGCTGCTGGCGTTGGTGGGGCTGGAGAAACCCACAGTGGCGCTGTCTCGTTGTTGAAATATCTCCAGGTATGGCAGGTAGCTAATGCTGCCAGCAATTAACGCCCACCGACCCGGCAGGTCATGTGGATCGAGCTGATCCAAAGGGCGGGTCAACTCGGTGCAGGTCAGAGGAACCGAGTGTCCCACAGAGGCCAAGCAGATGAGAGCCAAAGCAAAAATCATGTTGAATCTCTTGCAGTCAGTCTCCCTGCAGCTTTAAAGCTGGTGAAAAGCAGTGGCTGCTTTTATAAGGCTTTCAGAGGCAGCTTTCACAACACTGAAGTTTTGTACCTGTGGATTCCGAGATTGTGTAATGAATCATTGTGGGGAAAAAAGGAATTTATTTCTAAAAATGACTGAATTGTGTCATTTATTTCTCCATTTTAACAAGAACAGTCTTTGATCCCACTGAAACTTCTCAGATGGCACTACTGCCTCATGTGCAGGAAGTACCAGATTTTAAGAGGTTTCCTGAAAACATGTAATCACCATGCTCATCTTCTCTCCTTTGGCATAGTCCCTTCCTTATTGTACCAAACAAGAAATTGATTTAATTTTTTTATTTCACTGCGGCTTTGAGAATTGTGAAAAGTCTTTCAAGCTAAGACACTTTGGCATTTACTTAATATTTGAATTTCTACTATAACAAGAAATTTGGCTATGGATACCTGTTTATATATGAAATAAAATAATGATATGAAATAATACTGAGAAATATGAAATAAAATACTTTATCAGCAAATTGACATATATTCAGGAAACCACCTGCCTATCTGCTCTGATTTCTATTAACTTTGTATTTGAGAGTTCCTGTGTGCTGAAGGAAAGCATGAAGTTCCTAAAATAATATATATTTTAAGCTCGATGCTCAAAAACGAGGATGCAGTTCTGGATTTTCCACAGCCCCCCCCCCCCCCCCCCCCCCCCTTGAAACCTTATCTGTGCCAGAGATAAGAACTCTTCTGAGTTTTTACTGAGTGTGAAATTAAGCACGTTTTTCAGAAACTTCCAGTTTTCATTTCAAATGATAAGTAAAATTCTGTGTGTAAGCAATACATGCAACACGTAGTGCAGCCTCATACTCTGTTAATCACAAACTGTTTTAATCCAAAATGGCAGAGTCATAGAATACTGATGTAAAATGTTTCAGTGGTTTGTTTCCCATCTGTCAGACAGAGAGAATAGTTGTAATGAATGGGAAAAACTGAGAATGAGAAAAAGTAACATCTGGGGTGAATGAGGGCGCTCTGCTTGCTCCATTACTAATCTTAAAGATCCACTGCTATGAAATTGTATTTTTAAACATGTTCTTGTGACATATTTCTCATGGTGGAGAACATATATTAAGAAAAAATCTAGACATATAATTTTATTGTCCCTTTTATTATCTTTCTAAATACTGATGCTTTAAAGTGGGATATTAAGCATATATGGCTGTTAGAGAAAGATGATCTCACTGTAACAACAAAGCAATTCAAAAAAGTAACTTTTGGGGGTGGTGATCATTTACTTTTAGAACTTTGTACCCTCACCTTTAAACTGACCATAGCTCAGGTTTTCAGTGGGGAGAACCAGGCCCTCAGCGGAGGTGGCTGTGTCGCTTGGGTATTGACTTCTTGGGCTTGTGGTTTGATTGAGAAATAGATTTTTATTGATGTTCTCAATAGAGCTGATGTGTGTCTTTCAACTCTGCAATTCCCACTCATCAAACTATGAGACATTCAAGGTTCTTAAGGCTCAAAAAAGGCAGAAAAGTAACAAAAAATAAGGGAAGAACTATTTTTCACTAGTCTCCTCTGTGCATTATTAGGAGCCTTGCTATTTTGAAGTTTGGTTTCATAATTTTGTAGCATTGCAAAACACTTTCTTTGGATTTGCTATTTTGAAATGAGGCAACAAAAAGGGTTTGATTTAAGTTTCAGATTTATTGAGGATGACAAAAGGAATGACAAAGCTGTTGACCTCTGTGGCTTGATTCAGCTTGAGGTTTCTTCCAGTTAAGATTGTTTCCACTGGAATGTCATTTTCAGTCCTTAAGCTCCACTTCTGAACGTTTCGTTTCTCATCTTGAACTGCAGATCTCGTGCAGCTAACAAAGTTCTTCCTCCGGGTCCATCTCCACAACTGGAGGGAACTTCAAACACGCCGCTTGACTCTTAAACTCGGTGATCTCATGGGGCTTCAGCTCTCTCCTCCTGCTGAACAGGTAGATTCCCTCAGACTTGGCGGCAGAGGTCCTCGCTTCAATTGTGAACAGCCTGCAGTCTGGGCAGGACGTACGGAAAAAGGTGATGGTGTGGTTGTTGCAGCCTATTACCGCCTTCATAACATGGTCTTCCAGGGTGAAGTTGGAGGCAATCAACAAGCATCCAGGAATGCTTCGGATAAACTGGGTAAAGGAGGATTTACCCAATTCCAGACTTATACTTAATGTTGTTTCAAGTGGGAGGAAAAGGTCGCTCTCTTCTTTCACACTGCCGGCAACCAACGGCCATCTTCCAGAAGCATGTTGAAGGGGATCGAGCGGATCCAGGCGCTGGATCAGCTTCTCACAGTCCAGCGGAGCTGAGAAACCCAAAGGGGTGAACAACAGAATGGTGAAGATCACACGCAGCATGTCTGTCTCTCCTTTCAATCTGTCTCTCTGGAAGAAGGTAGAGCTTATATTTGCCTCACAAACTGTTTTGTGACGTCAGAGGTTCAATGACAGAGCGGGCATGATTCATGGATAATATTTACACTCAAAGGTTTACTTTCTGCCCATTTCAGTTTGTGAAATCTAATGTTTTGATCATAAAAATCAGGAGGAAAATATGGTAGTAATTCACAACTTAACGAGAAAACCCGGAATGTAATAATTAATTAAAAAAACAGGAATTTATTACTAAAAATGACTGAATGGTGTCATGTCTTTCTCCATTTTAACAGCAACAGTCTTTGAACCCACTGAAACTTCCCAGTTGGCACTACTGCGTCATGTGCGGGAAGTACCGGATTTTAAGAACAAACATGTAATCATCATGCTCATCTTCTCGCCTTTGGCATAGTCCCTTCCTTACTGTGCCAAACTAGAAATTGATTTAAATGTTTCTTAATCACAGCAACTTTGAGAATTGTGAAAATTCTATCAAGCAAAGACACTTTGGCATTTACTTAGTATTTGAATTTCTACTTTAAGAAGCAATTATGCTAAGGAAACCAGTCTATATATGAAATAAAATACTATAGCTGACAATTTGATGCGTATAGAACATGTACAAATTAAACAGAACTTCCATTATCAAACTGTCACAGCCACAAACCCGTCACTGACAATTCTAACTCCTTTCAAATTATCTTAGAAAGTTGAAATACCTGTTTTTCAAAAATATTATTTAATGTTTTATTTTGCTTATTCATCTTAACGGACTTCTGATTACTGAAGTTATTACTGATTAATAATTAAGTCAAATTTACTATTTTAATATTTATTTTTTTCTAATAAAAGGAGGCCACCCAGTTACTTGTTTTGGGACTAGAAATGTCAATTAGATGAAAATCTTTAAAATTCAGATTTCAACTGCTTTATACTTTAACAGGACTGGTTTTTTTTTAAACTTATCAGATGTTTTTAAGATCAGAATAGATCATTTCTGCTCAGCTTGGCTGAACTCAAACAGGCAAACTGAATCTTCCAAAGATCTCATCTTTTTCTATAGAGTGAAATGAAACGTGCAGGATCTCTAGCAGCAAGTTCCAAACAAAAAAGCTCGACTTTCTTACAAAAAGGAAAGCTTTCTTATGCAACATGTCGAGTACAGCGGGAACAAGTTCCATGGAATTTATACTTTCTGCTACTGGGATATGCATGTGGAACAAAATATGCAAAAAATAAAGTTACCTATTCAATGTACAACTCATGTAAAAATAAAAACCTTAATGTTATATTGTTAACAATTTACCCCATTTTAGCTGCACTAGAACACCAAACGAGCCAGGTGGTGTAGAACAATCGTTAGTTTAATCATTATACAATCCTAAAAACAACTCACATATTTTGCTTATTTCTATTTAAAGTAAGTATGGGTGTTCAAACTTTACTCTTTAATGTTAAGCCTGTCTAACAAAAAATATAAAATAAATTCACACTTAAGGGAATTTGAAACATTTTCTTTAAAAATGGTCTAAATGAGCTCCACTTATTTTGAAAGTAGACATTTGCAGACCCACGGCTGCCACAACAACTTTAAAAAGTAGATAAACCCCGTTTCCTACCTATATGTATTAATGAATATCTCCAATAACAGGTTCTCCCCAAAAATACAAGAATTTAATTTTTAAGAAACTAAACTATTGTTGCTCAACAAACCTCTGCAGATCTCTGACCATGTTTAGCTACTGCACCTTTTTAGATTTAAAAAACATGCTGAGATCTAAATGTTTATACAGCAATTAAAAACAACAAGTTAGACTTTATGTGAGGGATTGATGCAGACTGAGGTTCATCTGTCAACCAAGAAAAATGCAACAAAACTCAAAAGAAGAGTAGACTTTTTGTAGGTTCACTTGGTATAAAGGGGATTTAAAGATGGAGTCTTTAAATGTCGTTGGGTTAAAGTCCATGACAGCCCTTTAATTCTGGACAGTTGACATTGTTCTTGTTAAAAAAAAAAAAAGATGAAGTTGGTGAGTGCAGGTTGAATGTAGTGTATGAATGCAGCAAATGTGGAAGAATGCATAAAAAGAAGACTGGAGGAATGTAGTGAATTCTTCAGCAGAGAGATGGAATGGACGACAACAGATGGTTTACATGACGGAGCAGCACTGGCAGGTTTTCTGTTTGGGTGTTTTGCTCTCCCCGCGACTTTGGATCTGTGTCTCTGCACTGGCGGGGCTGTTCCCCCCTGCTGCTGGGGCCTCGCTAGCCCTGTTGGAGGCTTCTACTTTCAGCAGAAGAGGCTCCTGCTCTCCTGGACCCGCATTGTTGTCTTGCTTGTCCTGAGGACCAGTCAGGGGCACCTCCTGGAACTGTGTGGGTGCTGCAGAAAGGTTTGGGGTTTTTGGCGCAGCCTCTGGTGTGTCTGCTGAAGCTGCATCCTTACCCTCATTTGCTGAGTGACGTTAAGGCAGCGTTCCTTTTCAAAACAAGGAAGAGCCAACTGTTTAAACTTAATCACGAAGGAGAAATGTACAGATGCTATAATAGAATAGAGTTGTGACAGAAAAAGCCTGAAGCATGACTCGTGAGATTTGTACTGCTTTGACATTTTTCACCAAGCACGTGAGTACATGCGCTAGTACCAGGTAGCAACAGTCCAGCATGAACACCATATGCTAAAAGCACGTTCAAGTACCCGTGTTCAGAGCGCTGTTGAATGTGAGTATCACATGCCTGGTGTGAACGTAGCATCAGAATTGATTGGTTTGTAAGGATAGTCCTACGAAAGTGGTCAGTGAAACTACAGTACATACCCATTTTTGTCAGACCAAAGACATAATAAGTCTTGAAAAGAGTGTTTATTAGAAAACAGTTCCTCTCACACAACATTATCATCATTACATCTTATTTATTGACAGACACAGAGTGGGAAAGTGTTACAGATGTGACATGAAAGTGCAAAGACTTCTCTTTAAATTTACATACGTCAAACATCCAGTTAATTTTTCAGCAGATGGATCTCAGTCCATTTCTGTGTCTCTGTCCTTCTCTGGACACAGGTCTTTGGTGGGGTCCATTACAGCAGGTGGAGGCATGTTCAGACACTCCACCTGTGCTCTAAACTCCTCCATCTCCTTCTCCTCCAGCTGCCTCCGTCTGCTGAACAAGTAGAAGTGCTGCCTCTTCCCCGACTCGACAGTCATGAGGAATAGCAGGCAGTCACGGCAGGACGTGTGGACGACCTTTGCGCTGAATTGGCTTTTATCCGTCCCGTCGTAGTTGAAGCTTCTGCCTTCGAGGGAGATGTTGTAGTAGCTGTATAAGCAGGAGCCATTTACACTGAGGCTGCGGGAGTAAGAGATGCTGCTGGCGTTGGTGGGGCTGGAGAAACCCACAGTGGCGCTGTCTCGTTGTTGAAATATCTCCAGGTATGGCAGGTAGCTAATGCTGCCAGCAATTAACGCCCACCGACCCGGCAGGTCATGTGGATCGAGCTGATCCAAAGGGCGGGTCAACTCGGTGCAGGTCAGAGGAACCGAGTGTCCCACAGAGGCCAAGCAGATGAGAGCCAAAGCAAAAATCATGTTGAATCTCTTGCAGTCAGTCTCCCTGCAGCTTTAAAGCTGGTGAAAAGCAGTGGCTGCTTTTATAAGGCTTTCAGAGGCAGCTTTCACAACACTGAAGTTTTGTACCTGTGGATTCCGAGATTGTGTAATGAATCATTGTGGGGAAAAAAGGAATTTATTTCTAAAAATGACTGAATTGTGTCATTTATTTCTCCATTTTAACAAGAACAGTCTTTGATCCCACTGAAACTTCTCAGATGGCACTACTGCCTCATGTGCAGGAAGTACCAGATTTTAAGAGGTTTCCTGAAAACATGTAATCACCATGCTCATCTTCTCTCCTTTGGCATAGTCCCTTCCTTATTGTACCAAACAAGAAATTGATTTAATTTTTTTATTTCACTGCGGCTTTGAGAATTGTGAAAAGTCTTTCAAGCTAAGACACTTTGGCATTTACTTAATATTTGAATTTCTACTATAACAAGAAATTTGGCTATGGATACCTGTTTATATATGAAATAAAATAATGATATGAAATAATACTGAGAAATATGAAATAAAATACTTTATCAGCAAATTGACATATATTCAGGAAACCACCTGCCTATCTGCTCTGATTTCTATTAACTTTGTATTTGAGAGTTCCTGTGTGCTGAAGGAAAGCATGAAGTTCCTAAAATAATATATATTTTAAGCTCGATGCTCAAAAACGAGGATGCAGTTCTGGATTTTCCACAGCCCCCCCCCCCCCCCCCCCCCCCCCCCTTGAAACCTTATCTGTGCCAGAGATAAGAACTCTTCTGAGTTTTTACTGAGTGTGAAATTAAGCACGTTTTTCAGAAACTTCCAGTTTTCATTTCAAATGATAAGTAAAATTCTGTGTGTAAGCAATACATGCAACACGTAGTGCAGCCTCATACTCTGTTAATCACAAACTGTTTTAATCCAAAATGGCAGAGTCATAGAATACTGATGTAAAATGTTTCAGTGGTTTGTTTCCCATCTGTCAGACAGAGAGAATAGTTGTAATGAATGGGAAAAACTGAGAATGAGAAAAAGTAACATCTGGGGTGAATGAGGGCGCTCTGCTTGCTCCATTACTAATCTTAAAGATCCACTGCTATGAAATTGTATTTTTAAACATGTTCTTGTGACATATTTCTCATGGTGGAGAACATATATTAAGAAAAAATCTAGACATATAATTTTATTGTCCCTTTTATTATCTTTCTAAATACTGATGCTTTAAAGTGGGATATTAAGCATATATGGCTGTTAGAGAAAGATGATCTCACTGTAACAACAAAGCAATTCAAAAAAGTAACTTTTGGGGGTGGTGATCATTTACTTTTAGAACTTTGTACCCTCACCTTTAAACTGACCATAGCTCAGGTTTTCAGTGGGGAGAACCAGGCCCTCAGCGGAGGTGGCTGTGTCGCTTGGGTATTGACTTCTTGGGCTTGTGGTTTGATTGAGAAATAGATTTTTATTGATGTTCTCAATAGAGCTGATGTGTGTCTTTCAACTCTGCAATTCCCACTCATCAAACTATGAGACATTCAAGGTTCTTAAGGCTCAAAAAAGGCAGAAAAGTAACAAAAAATAAGGGAAGAACTATTTTTCACTAGTCTCCTCTGTGCATTATTAGGAGCCTTGCTATTTTGAAGTTTGGTTTCATAATTTTGTAGCATTGCAAAACACTTTCTTTGGATTTGCTATTTTGAAATGAGGCAACAAAAAGGGTTTGATTTAAGTTTCAGATTTATTGAGGATGACAAAAGGAATGACAAAGCTGTTGACCTCTGTGGCTTGATTCAGCTTGAGGTTTCTTCCAGTTAAGATTGTTTCCACTGGAATGTCATTTTCAGTCCTTAAGCTCCACTTCTGAACGTTTCGTTTCTCATCTTGAACTGCAGATCTCGTGCAGCTAACAAAGTTCTTCCTCCGGGTCCATCTCCACAACTGGAGGGAACTTCAAACACGCCGCTTGACTCTTAAACTCGGTGATCTCATGGGGCTTCAGCTCTCTCCTCCTGCTGAACAGGTAGATTCCCTCAGACTTGGCGGCAGAGGTCCTCGCTTCAATTGTGAACAGCCTGCAGTCTGGGCAGGACGTACGGAAAAAGGTGATGGTGTGGTTGTTGCAGCCTATTACCGCCTTCATAACATGGTCTTCCAGGGTGAAGTTGGAGGCAATCAACAAGCATCCAGGAATGCTTCGGATAAACTGGGTAAAGGAGGATTTACCCAATTCCAGACTTATACTTAATGTTGTTTCAAGTGGGAGGAAAAGGTCGCTCTCTTCTTTCACACTGCCGGCAACCAACGGCCATCTTCCAGAAGCATGTTGAAGGGGATCGAGCGGATCCAGGCGCTGGATCAGCTTCTCACAGTCCAGCGGAGCTGAGAAACCCAAAGGGGTGAACAACAGAATGGTGAAGATCACACGCAGCATGTCTGTCTCTCCTTTCAATCTGTCTCTCTGGAAGAAGGTAGAGCTTATATTTGCCTCACAAACTGTTTTGTGACGTCAGAGGTTCAATGACAGAGCGGGCATGATTCATGGATAATATTTACACTCAAAGGTTTACTTTCTGCCCATTTCAGTTTGTGAAATCTAATGTTTTGATCATAAAAATCAGGAGGAAAATATGGTAGTAATTCACAACTTAACGAGAAAACCCGGAATGTAATAATTAATTAAAAAAACAGGAATTTATTACTAAAAATGACTGAATGGTGTCATGTCTTTCTCCATTTTAACAGCAACAGTCTTTGAACCCACTGAAACTTCCCAGTTGGCACTACTGCGTCATGTGCGGGAAGTACCGGATTTTAAGAACAAACATGTAATCATCATGCTCATCTTCTCGCCTTTGGCATAGTCCCTTCCTTACTGTGCCAAACTAGAAATTGATTTAAATGTTTCTTAATCACAGCAACTTTGAGAATTGTGAAAATTCTATCAAGCAAAGACACTTTGGCATTTACTTAGTATTTGAATTTCTACTTTAAGAAGCAATTATGCTAAGGAAACCAGTCTATATATGAAATAAAATACTATAGCTGACAATTTGATGCGTATAGAACATGTACAAATTAAACAGAACTTCCATTATCAAACTGTCACAGCCACAAACCCGTCACTGACAATTCTAACTCCTTTCAAATTATCTTAGAAAGTTGAAATACCTGTTTTTCAAAAATATTATTTAATGTTTTATTTTGCTTATTCATCTTAACGGACTTCTGATTACTGAAGTTATTACTGATTAATAATTAAGTCAAATTTACTATTTTAATATTTATTTTTTTCTAATAAAAGGAGGCCACCCAGTTACTTGTTTTGGGACTAGAAATGTCAATTAGATGAAAATCTTTAAAATTCAGATTTCAACTGCTTTATACTTTAACAGGACTGTTTTTTTTTTAAACTTATCAGATGTTTTTAAGATCAGAATAGATCATTTCTGCTCAGCTTGGCTGAACTCAAACAGGCAAACTGAATCTTCCAAAGATCTCATCTTTTTCTATAGAGTGAAATGAAACGTGCAGGATCTCTAGCAGCAAGTTCCAAACAAAAAAGCTCGACTTTCTTACAAAAAGGAAAGCTTTCTTATGCAACATGTCGAGTACAGCGGGAACAAGTTCCATGGAATTTATACTTTCTGCTACTGGGATATGCATGTGGAACAAAATATGCAAAAAATAAAGTTACCTATTCAATGTACAACTCATGTAAAAATAAAAACCTTAATGTTATATTGTTAACAATTTACCCCATTTTAGCTGCACTAGAACACCAAACGAGCCAGGTGGTGTAGAACAATCGTTAGTTTAATCATTATACAATCCTAAAAACAACTCACATATTTTGCTTATTTCTATTTAAAGTAAGTATGGGTGTTCAAACTTTACTCTTTAATGTTAAGCCTGTCTAACAAAAAATATAAAATAAATTCACACTTAAGGGAATTTGAAACATTTTCTTTAAAAATGGTCTAAATGAGCTCCACTTATTTTGAAAGTAGACATTTGCAGACCCACGGCTGCCACAACAACTTTAAAAAGTAGATAAACCCCGTTTCCTACCTATATGTATTAATGAATATCTCCAATAACAGGTTCTCCCCAAAAATACAAGAATTTAATTTTTAAGAAACTAAACTATTGTTGCTCAACAAACCTCTGCAGATCTCTGACCATGTTTAGCTACTGCACCTTTTTAGATTTAAAAAACATGCTGAGATCTACAAATTTATACAGCAATTAAAAACAACAAGTTAGACTTTATGTGAGGGATTGATGCAGACTGAGGTTCATCTGTCAACCAAGAAAAATGCAACAAAACTCAAAAGAAGAGTAGACTTTTTGTAGGTTCACTTGGTATAAAGGGGATTTAAAGATGGAGTCTTTAAATGTCGTTGGGTTAAAGTCCATGACAGCCCTTTAATTCTGGACAGTTGACATTGTTCTTGTTAAAAAAAAAAAAAGATGAAGTTGGTGAGTGCAGGTTGAATGTAGTGTATGAATGCAGCAAATGTGGAAGAATGCATAAAAAGAAGACTGGAGGAATGTAGTGAATTCTTCAGCAGAGAGATGGAATGGACGACAACAGATGGTTTACATGACGGAGCAGCACTGGCAGGTTTTCTGTTTGGGTGTTTTGCTCTCCCCGCGACTTTGGATCTGTGTCTCTGCACTGGCGGGGCTGTTCCCCCCTGCTGCTGGGGCCTCGCTAACCCTGTTGGAGGCTTCTACTTTCAGCAGAAGAGGCTCCTGCTCTCCTGGACCCGCATTGTTGTCTTGCTTGTCCTGAGGACCAGTCAGGGGCACCTCCTGGAACTGTGTGGGTGCTGCAGAAAGGTTTGGGGTTTTTGGCGCAGCCTCTGGTGTGTCTGCTGAAGCTGCATCCTTACCCTCATTTGCTGAGCTGAGAATAGGGAGCGGTGCTTCGGTGTAGACTGGCACTGCAGTTACCGTGACGCCCTCTAGAGGACGTGTCTGCGACTGCGGTTCAACAGGTGGATCTTCTTCCTCTGATTTCCCCAAAGCTTCTGGAGGCGTTTCTGTTTTTACCGCCTCCTCCACAGCCACCCCCTTCTCTTTGCCTGCTTCTGGATCTAGCAGATGGGCTTTGTCTGATTCCACGGACCCCTGCTGATCTTCCTGGGATGTGAGCTCCTGGGAAACATCATCCCCTTCATCTGTGATGAGCACGCATTCAGCTCTCATCACCAGGGTCCCTTCCTCCTCCTCCTTTTCAAGAACGCTGTCGTTTGGAATCTGATCAATGACTCCCATCCCATGCACCCTCACATTCTCTGCACCTTCAGAGGCTCCATGTTTGTTTGATTCGCCGAGCTCTGAAACTCCGTTTGAGTCCGGGACCCCCCCACCGTTGGTCAGAACAACCGCAGTTTCAACCTCTGCCGGGGTTTGGTTACGTTTCCCTTCATCCTCAGGGGTTTCTGGAAGAAAAACAAGACACACAACTGTAAGCAAAGCCTTCCTGTACTTATAATTCATATGAATTAGCAATCAATATTTGACAACACCCCATGTTGTGTGCACTGATTGTTAGCAGTCATCGCCTCATTTATTTGTAATGTTAGTCTGTCAGAAGCAAAACTCAGTGCAGATAAATTATAGATTTCTTTGTCGTTAAATATTTCAACATTTATTATCCTGGAACTTCATTTGAAGGAATCTTTCACATGTTCTGTTTTTAATTATGCTTTGAGTAGGTTTTTATGATAGAAGCTGGACTGAATGTACAACTGGATTACTGACAGCAGAGATGTGTGGAACATCTTCTTCCTGTTTGAGTCGGGGTCAAAGGTAAAGTAACTGCCAAAGGCACAACATCTATTTATTCGTCTCTGCAGCTAAAAAAGCTGTCAGAAAATTCCATAAATTCTGCAACTCAGACAAAATACTTGCAGACCTTTGGGGGACTTAAATACACAGGGGGTCAGCTTGATGCTACAAATTCTTCTGTCAGCTTGTGCACTTGAGGTGCACATCAACTGACATCGGTGGACCTGCCGCCCTCTAAAAATTAAAGTTATGCGCTTCAGCATTCATTAACATGTACTTGAAATGTATCACAGCAACATGTAATGAACTACAGAAGCAGCATACCTGCGTCTGCTTTCTTTTATAATGCAAATGTCTTCTTTAGGATGCAGTGAACGTTAACGGAGGAATCCATGAATTTTTCTAAGGTCTTTGACAGTCCAGAACACAAAATAACATGAGTATCCTAGTTTCTGGACTATAAGTTGGTTTGGAATTGAACCCAAAAATGTATAATAAAGTCAAAATAAGAAAATCATATATAAGTCACACGTTTGGGAGAAATCTATTTGACAAAATACAGGAAAAAGAATAAAATATTTCATCTGGAAAGGCAAATCAGAATAACGGAACAGATATCAACAATAAACTGAATATATGTACGCTTTACTATCATAACACATTGATGCTTCATGAAACATAAATCAAGTCAAATCCCTAAATCAGTAGAATTCTTAATCCTCTTTGTCGCTTTGGAACTATTCAGCCAAGCCTGGGTAACCATCAGCGGTGCTTTTTCTTTGGTGTTGCTGATGGATCTGCTGCACACACCTACAGTGGTTGATGCTATTTTTTTTGTTGCTATTTTAAAAAAAATTATATTATATATAAGTCACATCTGATTTTAAGTCGCACCCCAGGTCAAACTATGCCAAAAACCGAGACTTATACTCCAAAAATTAAAGCTAAAAAAGAAATATTAAAGACACTTTTTAGGATGACGAGACAAAAAATGTACAATAAAATATTAAAACGTAAAAATCAACAACAATTTATTTGTGCCTGTATGATTCTGTATGCTTACCAGGTTTTGATGCACCCTTTTCACCATTCTGCAGAACAAGTTCTGAGGGAAAATGAACGGTGATCAGCAGAGCTTTTAAATGATCCATTTACCTTTGCATTAATCAATATGTTTTTCCTTCTCAGTTGCTATTGTTACTAGTCCCAGGAAGCAGAAGACTGTAAAAGTTCAACAAAAAAATTACTCTTAAGTAATAAAATCTGGTCATTAATAATTAAGGTATTTTTAAAAACCACAGCGGCAGCAGCAGGAGCACAGACATTAAACATTCTTTAGGGAGTTGAACTGCACTCTCAAGAGAAAAGCCTTCGAGCGGTTAGATTAAAACAAAAAAGCCTGTAGCTGGATGACAGCAGCACCTCGACTGTTGCTGTTTTATATTATAGATGAAAGATTTTGTTAGATTTTCCCCTTAAAAATGCAAAAATACAAATAAATGCTAATTTACTTCTATTTTCTCTATCTATGTTTTTAAGTTAAACTTGAAAGGATCCAACTTACCATTTCTGGCATCTTCTACTTGTACAGTCTTCTGTTTAGGAAAAAAAAAAGTGCAATCAATTAAAGTTTTGAAACACACACACACACACACACACACACACAAATGAAAATATATATATATATATATATATATATATATATATATATATATTGATGACAGCAGAAAGGAGCTTGCAAAAATGCAAAAAAAAAATCGTCTACTATGATAAATCTTATCAGATTAAGCTTAAATACTTAAAAGGAAAAGGTGCAAAACTAGAAAATAGCATCTAAAATTCTAATGATTATGATAGAAATAGAAAAATTTAAAGGTAAGGCTTAACAAATAATGATAAGCTTCAATGAAAGCTTCACCCTGGAGCAGACTGCAGAACAAAGCTGACACTTGTGCTCTGCTAGAAAGGGAAGTCGGGTAAAAATACTTTTACTTGACTGCAGGGGAAACAATTATTTTAGAGTTGATCAAGCACGGTGCTGTTTATGGAACAGGAGGGCTTGCATTCATGACGCTCCTGCTTTTCAACAGGAGGTGCTACATCAAAGGTACACTGTGAGAGGAAATGCATTATGCATGTCAGAGAGCCACAGAGAAAAGATGGGGAAACATTTCTGCTAAATAGAAGACGGTGTAGAAAGCTTGTTCAACATTGATCCCAGCCCCCTTTTGTGTCCATGCAGTGATGAGCGTGCAGGGTCCGCACCGTTCGACCATCTCCCGCTTGTTTCTCAGGGGCCTCTGGTGACTCCTGAGTCTCTCCCTTCGATCTAGAATGGACACACAATTACACAAACAAATCAATGGCATTTTAGTCCTTAAAAGACAAACACTCAAAAAACATGGTGGATGTCATTTCTTTCTCCAAGTACCTTGTTGGGGACTCGGGGGACTTCTGGTAGGTTGGGGACAAGGGAGCTGGTTCCATCAACCACTGTTCCCTCAAAGACTTCCTCTAAAGAGCAAAGGAGGCAAAAATACAAGAAAATATATAAATGTTAATGAAGTTTTGCTATTTTATTCTCGTAGAAATATATAGTGTATGCATTATTTGAAAGAAGCACAGAGATCCGTTTGAAATAAAGGAATCCATCAAACATCAAAGTCCATCAAAGTATTGTTATTCTTAATGTAGCCTGTATGCAATCTATATTATGGCTACAACACATCAATATCTTTGTGCTACAAAAGCAAATCACTTGTTTTGACCAAAAATAAAACGCTTGAATTCTCAGTTACCACATACATACAGAGCACCACTATTTTAAAATCTACAATGGCACTAATTTACCGCCAAGAACTTGAACTGATTATAGAGGAATCAGATAAAATCTACTGTGACCAATGCATTTGGAAACTTGGGTTACATGAGTCGTAAACCACGTCTTCACAACTTAAGAGATGTGATGCCACTGTTATCTTAAATGTGCAATTATTACACTACTTGAAAGCAAAATCTCTGTTGGAACATGGAAGATAGTGTAAACTGACAAAAAAGAAGAACTTGTACCAAATAAAAACGTGTGACTTCAGTCTGCATTAAGCTGAACCAAAAGCGACTAGAACCTTTACCCTTTTTTATCCCAAGTCCGGGAAATACAAAGGGTTGGTGTCAGAAAGGGTGTCTGACAGAAAACCAAAAGCTAAATCAAATTTGTGAATCACTAACAGAACTTGAGTGACCTGCCATCAATCCAAGTGATCTGCTGAGGGAACTTGATTTATCTTTCATGACCTCCGTTCTTGTTTGAGCTCTTGTTGTTGTGTTATCATCTCCTGAAGAGGTCCAACTTCACCATTGCTGCCATCTCTGCCTCTTGCAGAGCTGATTGAGGCTTTTGCCTCCACAAATCACCAGGCTGGGAGGGCGGTTTAAAAGCTCTCAAAAACCCCTGCCCCAGTAGACTGAATTCCTAGTCTACCCTTTTAAAGCTTGCTCCTGGGGTTTAGTTCCTGTTGTTATAGGGGGGCGGTGTGTGGGATGACTCTGGTGGTAAGGAAAGTGAAGAGGGCAAGGACAAAAAAAGAGGACCAAAAGGTGAAAGTTGAAAAAGGGAATTTTGTTTGGCTTTTTGGGAGGAGCCGAAACAGACTTTGGGAGGTCAGGAGGCTCTTCCAGATGACTGAACAGCTACAGCTAAATAATAACAATTTATTTTATTTCAAGCGCCTTTATTAGGGGAGGTGGAGAGAAGAAGAGGACCGGAGAGAAAGATAGGGGGGCTAGATTTGGAGGAAGTCAGACATAAGGAGGATACAGGTTATGGAGGGTTTTAAAGGTAAGATGGGGGAGTTTGAATTTAATTAGGAGCCAGTGCAATTGCTGGAGGATGGCGGTGATGTGATCAAAGGTCGCAGTTCTGGAGACGAATTCTGGATCAGTTGTAGTTCGTTGAGAGTTTTGTTAGGCAGACCAGAATGAAGTGAATTACATTAGTCGAAGTGAGAAATAACCAAACAGTGAACCAAGATAGAAGCGGAGTGGACAGTGAGAGAGGGGCGGAGGCTATTAATGTTGTACAGGTGAAAGTAGGCAGATCGAGTAACGTTATTTAAGTGAGAATGAAAAGACAGTGAGCTGTCGAGAATGACACCCAGACTCTTTACCTGAGGGGAGGAGGAGACAGAAGCTGAATCTACAGAGAGTGGAATACTAAAGTAATCAGGGAGAATGCGAGGAAGGAACTTGGTGTGTCAAACAGAATAAAGAGACATGGTGGTGGACTGCAGAAGTTCAGGAGTGTGTCAAGAGGAAAAGGTTATCTTAGAAAAAAATTGGGACACGGAGGACAGAGGTCACAGAACTTAAGATGTTGACGTTTTGTTTTTTTCAGGAGTGACAAGGATGGATAGAATCAGGAATCAGGACATTGAAGGGACAGCTTATGTTAGGTGCTTTGAAGATAAAAGCGGGAAAACCAGATTGAGATGGTTTGAACAAACTGAGAGGGAGGACAGTGATTATGTTGGTAAAAAGATCCTGAGGTTGGAGCTGCCAAGAAGGAGGCCTGGAGAGAGAACAAACGGGAGGTTTGTGGATGGAGTGAAGGAGGGCGTGAAGTTAGTTGGTGTGAGTGAAGAGGATGCAGAGGACAGAGTTAGAAGGAGGCGGACAATTTACTGTGGCGATTCCTAAAGAGAGCAGCTACAAGACAAAAACAAAGAAAGAAGAAGCATCTTTATGTTAGTTACTGAGTAGTCAAGTAAAAGGATGCCAATATCAGTCAAACATATTTTTTATTTTTTAATGTAATTCCTGTGGTGCTATTTACTATTAATTTTAATATAATTAAATCATTGAAAAAGGAAATTACACTCAAGAATTACAGTGAGTTGTCACTGCAGAAATGACCTAGATCCTAAAAAGAGAAATTAAAAAAAAACTATATTTAGAGAGTTTAGAGTGTACTTCATGATTAAAGGACTAATGTACTGGTTCAATAGTCTGTAAAATGTTTTTGTGGTGGGTACCTGAAGAAAACTGAGACAACATACTGATGCATCACGGTAACAAACGTGCGCTTACCCAAGAAAACCCTGAAAACCAAATGCACTGAAATAAGTGTAATCAAATTGTTTTGATTAAAAAACACCAAGCTTTAAATAGGATTTAAGCTTTTGAGAAAATTGAGCTTTTGGCTTTTGAAAAGTGGAGCAGAATAATTCTGAAAGACAATTATTAAAAAAAAAAAACAAGGAACATTTTAAAATGAAAAAGAAGGTCCGTCAAGCAAACATTCAATGAAGCCCTTATCCTCTTTTGTATGGCAGGAAAGAAAACAATGGTTGCAGTGGATAAGAAGTGATGCTGCAGGCAGCTGACCTGGCCTGAGGTGCTGGTCTCAGCAAGCATCTGGGTGTAAAGTGCCCCTGAGTCAGAGAGTAAACACCAAAAAGTTACTCTGCAGCTAGCTTTGCTGTGCATAAAGTGTGGGCGACCTTTGGTTACTCTTAGATATGGAATAATAACCAGAGAAGTAATATGAGCCGCTAAAATATGTCAAAGTTCAGAGCAATGCACTCTTCCGTAAACAAACTTTCCATGAACTACTCCCAATTTCCAACATTTAAACCCATCCTACCAGCGTTTAAGTCCTTCCTGTAACTAAAGAGTTTCATGATCTGTTACTTTCTCTGTACAGCTTACTGCCTGGACAAACCCCTCTACACTTACATTAAGTGGCTGTTTGCTCCTATCACATATCTGCATCTGCACCGGAGTTGGAATTAATGTGGGAGCGAATAAATTCACTTAACCGCAGCGGTAATGCTTCCCATGGCAGAGAAATGTTTTGAAATATTTTGAATTCATGAAAGCCTGTTTCAGCTTGTATGCCCTGAAATCTGAATTGATAATTGGAGGGCTTCGTCTAAATGCAATAAGAACGTTTTCAGGGAATCTCCTGCACACAAATGCATTCTTCTCTGCACACAGAAACACTTGTGTTGGTCAAATTTTGCACAATTTAAGGAATGTGCAGCCGGGTGGCGTAACACTGGGGTGTGGGAAATGGGAAGGTCAGCCTGGAAATTATGTGAAAACAATAGAAGAGTGTGTGAACGCACACATAAAACTGATTTAAGAAAAGGAAGGACTGCCTCCAGCTCACCAGGACACTGTAAACATGCAGTGTTGTTATAGGTTGTGTAGGGTGTGTACACGACAAAAAGACATCCCCAATACTTAAATAGGCCAACGAATTTGACCTTTGCCCTTCCTTTGTGTGCATGTTTTGGAAAATATTAAGAGACAAGATCTTGTTAAGTATGTGTGTCAGACCTTAAGCTGCCGTTGTTTAATCCTCTCCTCCTCCTTCTCTCTTTTGACTCTGTCCTCCTCCTCTTGCAGTCGACGCTTCTCCTAAAAAACAGGACAAGGAAAAAAAATGGACATAATTCTGGATAGTGGAAAAACTATAACACACATAAGGTTAAAAAAAAGAAGAAGCAGAAATACGATTTTTAGAGAAAAAATGGAAACGAATAACATAAACCTGCATTGCCTTGGAAAACCCATCAACACCAGGGACATTTTTCAATTGTGTTGCTTTGTGTTTTATTTTGAAACTAGAAAGAAATAAGACCACAGAAAGTAGGACTAAGGGAGGCAAAGCAATACCACCCTGTATATTTCTGTGTAATTCCAGCCATAATTACCTCAGAAAAATCAATCTGAAAACAATTGTCTGGTGTGAAGGAACATTACCTGCTCCCATAGATTTATCAATGACTTCACCTCTCCAGGACATTAAAATGTTTTCCAAAAACAACTTAAAGTTTGTTCTTGCAGATTTCTATAAGTTTTCAAGGGAAACTAAAACTCATTAACAGTCATTCCACCATCCCCTTTAGCCTTAAATTCAGAACAACTGATTAACTGCAGGGATGAAGTTCTTAAAGTTATTGTTTTTCACTTTGTACTACATGAAAAGAAGTTTCTTTTTTGTCTGGCTTTATTGTTTCCGGCCTCTGTGTTTAAAACTCTCGCATTTATGAATAGCTACGCAAGTTTTAAGTGCATTTTGAGGCTTTAGGTTCAAAATGCGTGGCAATTGAACGCAGGCTGAAAGTTTGAACGAGTGGAACTTGGAGTTGAGTTGATATTTCAGATTAATCATGCATTTTGTGGTAAAAGCACCAAATTTGCCATGAATGTACCTCTGGGTCTCCTTTTTCAGAAAAGCCTGTTTGCCAAGAGAAAAACCCCCAATGGCGGCCAACTGGAAAGATGAGGGCTATACACTCAACTGTTATAAAAATATTTTATATTTATTTGCCCCAGTCTCAACAGTTTGGGCCGTGTGTACGCACAAAATGCAGTCTTTAAATTTGAGGGGTAATTACAGAATAATCTTGCATTTTATACATTTCAAAATCTTAAGACTTTCTCGTGGCTACTGTGCTTTTCTGGAAGTGGGGATGAAAAGGTACATCCATGTTGAATTTGGTGCTTGTACCAAAAAATGCCTGATAATTTTAACTCCCCATAAGGTATAGGTTTGCAAAAGATCATGATTGTGGGATGGTTCCTTTTGCAAAAAATGCCTAAAACTTACTCTACAAGCGTGAAAAGAGACAGGACAACCATTTTGCTATTGTTCATGAAACCAAAGGCACAAATTGGACAGAATCACTAATTTACTTTAAAACTCTTCACAGTCTGGTGTGTCTTAATTCCGTCAGCACCAGTTAAACAGTGGGTTAAGAATTTGAAGCAAACCGTGTAAATACAGCCTTTTTAATTTACAGGGAGCGCATGGCGTAACGGTGTGGGGGATATTTTCTTGACATCCTTTAAGTCCCTTAGGGTAATTTTAGCACAGTTACATTACTGTGTGTTTGAACGCTATTGCCAACCATTTCCATATCTTTGACCAATCTGCTGACAGCTAGCAGAACAATGCAACATTTCAGAAATTTTAGTTCATTAGTTCCGTGAGAACACTTTTGTGTGAGGGAACAAGACTCCTACAGAGCAGCAGAGAAAAACGATCATGTACCGTATGCAGCACCGTTTGAAGTCTCATCAAGCACATTTCAGAATGCATCGGAGCTCTGCCTCTTCAGTGGGACTTGTGAGATTACAATTTTACCCAAGGTTAAGAGTTCAATTTCTGTGTTTTTTCCTTTTTCTTCCAAGAACTGTGCCACATATTCTGGCACTAGTCGTTACCAATGGGTGCCACAATCCCAACCAGTGAATAGGACCCTAAATCCAAGGATGGCAAAGTATAATCTCCTTTTGTTCCCTCGCTAAAGTCCACATGCTCGTGGGCGCTTATATGTTGCAGATTTTATGCTTTGAAGGCTCATGATGAAATGTTGGTAAAAATATTGTAATTGTTGCATTTCCGTGAAACACCCAACAACACATTTTAACCATTTATAACTATTAAAAAAACATACTGCTCTTCTGAAGTTTTCCTGTTTCTTTGTGTACTTACTGCAATAGCATCCAGTCGCTGTTTGTACTTCTCCGCCTCATCCATCCTGGCACCTGTCACACAACAGATCAATGAATAGGACCCAAAGTTTGAACAGAGATACAAAATCTATGCTCAGAGATAATGACCCCACAACATATGTCCCACAAAACGTTTTCTCAGACCGTCTTTTAATGTCTTTTTCTACTTGTTTTTAGTCAGAGAACATAAAAATCGATATTTGAATAGTAACAAGATCTGAAGCAGGACTTCAACATTTAGTGAAGGATGTAATTTGACCAAAATTCGGACCTCACTGGCTCACAGCGCTCACTAAAAATGTCCTCCCACTTTCCAATGTTTTGTTTTGCGTTTGGATTCTGCAAAGCCTTAGGCGTATCAATGCAAGGAAGCAAAGACAACATTTGTTTTCCCTGCAGCTGACAATAAATGGGGCGATGTCGGAGGTCCCCGAAACTCAGAGACACGAGAGAAACGTAAATAGCAACCAGCTTCTAGCAAGGCAGTCATTAGTGAGTTCTTGGAAAACAGACGGCGTTTGGAGCCGCATTTCTTTTCTGAATCAAAAGTCATATTTTTGGGGAAAAAAAACATGTTATTTTGGAGCATAAAGAATTTATTATCTGTAGAACAAAAACATGTTTTACAAAAACAAACCAAACAACACCACCACCACAAACTAGTGTTTGGTATTAGAAATGGAGTAATGTAGTATTTAATCTTAATTCGGATTAAACTCACGTCAGATCTGACCAGCTGATGGTACGCTGAAGAATTTGAGGGGTAAAAAATTGAAATTCCCTTTTAAAACAGAAAACAGCCCCAAAACAACACAATCATAAAAAGACTCAAAGAAAGACAGTCAACAATTAATACATGCACTGGATACAGTAACGTCTATCTGGGCTCGCTTCATTCTACTATAAAACCTACATTTTCCAATAAGTTCATTTTTGACAAAATGAAGAAAGCTATGACTACAAACAATTGGTTACATTTGAACTGAATTGTATTTTTAAAAGCAGCAAAATCACAGAACAGAAGAAGTACGAAGGTGGCAGTGTTATGCTGTTAGGACACTTTGCTGCTTAAAAGCCTCATGTAATGAAAAAAACAACAACAACATCAACATGATGATAAAAAGAAACACCATGGAACCAGTCTGGCCACTCTACTATGACCCTTGGCATCAACAAGCCACTGCTGCTCAATGGATATTTTCTCTTTTTCAAACCATTCTCTGAAAACCTTTGAAATGGTTGTGGGTGAAAATCCCAGTAGATCAGCAGCTGTTGAAATACTCAGACCAGCCTGTCTGGCAACAACCATGCCATGTTCAAAGTCACTAACCCAATCACCTTTCTTCTCCATTCTGATGCTCAGTTTGAACTGCAGCAGATGTCTACATGCCTTAATGCATTGAGCTGCATGTGATTGGCTGATTTGAAAACTGGGTTAACAAGCAGTTGGACAGGAGTGTCTAATAAAGTGGCCATTGAGTTAAATTCCTACTCTCCCCTACGGCTTCTCCCTACCCCTCCAATTGTAGGGGCATGTCCGAAATAGTTTTTTTTAAAAGCTAACCCTCGTGGTGGAGGGATGTCAAGCCCTCTGCCACGAGGGTGTTCCTCGTTGCGCTGTGCTGCGGAGGAGAAGCGCTTTTCTTCACATTGGTATGCTCTGCTGCACAGAAGTTTACATGTAAATTTAAGTGATGACTTTTTGCTTTGGCATGACCTTTTTAAAGTCATAAAACCAACGTTTTTTTATGCATTTTCAAGCGCTGGCAGCTATGCCCCAACGTAGTGGACCGGAGACTATTGATGAAATCATCTAGTTGGAGTAACCTCTGAATTAGAAGAAACTCTTTATATTTTAGGCGTGTGTGTATATATATACACACACACATCCGGTATATATATATCCTCTTTTATATATATAAAAGAGGAAAGAGTTGAAAGACAAATACACACCTACATACACCTCAGCAGAAATCAAGACATTAAATCTTTTTTGTGGAAGGTTTTGAATATCTGGATGCGCAGTGACAGCTTACAGTACAAGTCTCCGCAGAGACAGGAGCTTTGTGTTTCTTCAGGGCTCCAGAAGAACGCCTAGAATAGAAGTCTAAGATAAACAAGCAAACATAACCAAGGCTTTGATGAAAAAATACAGAGGAGTTCCCAGTAGATACTTACTGACTCCAATAATTAGGCACGGTACAGGAGGATGGAAGGAGACAGAGGCAAGACAAAGTGGAAAAAGTTGAGACATCAATCATGAGGGTTGGAGAAAAAGCAGCAGGAAAAGTAGAGAGAAGAATGAGGTGACACGAAATGCAGTAACTGGTTAAAACTATTTTAAGCTGAAGATCCCCAAATGTCAGCACTGAGGGGAACCAGTGTGACACCAAAACAAGGGCAAGTGTGATGAGAAGAGTTGAAAGATCTGTGACAATGGATACGCTTAGAGAAAACACGTTCCCATTCTCATAAGAGAGAAATTATCATCAAGATGTTAATCTACTTTAATCTGAACAGACAGCTCCAACCAGAAAACTGAAATAGTTGAATTTAAAAATGACAGCAGCTCAGATAAGTCAACATATTAACTATATAGCACCAGTTTCTGAACCATGTCAAAACACACTCTGATCATCTTTTGTGCCATTTTTACAGTGTTCCCAGTGGTCTTTTAGCTATGATTATGGATTTCTAGGGGGGAAAAAATAATAAACGTGTCATTTTCTAGAACATAGTTTTTGCAGAGCAGCAGTAGTTCACTAGAAATTTACCTCTGAGTTGTGGGCAGGACAGTTGGTGCCATTGCTGAGAGCTCTCTGTTTAGGCACTCTCCCACTATCTTACAGCCCCTCACACCACAACCTAACATTAGCAGTGCAACAGTCTTTTAACTATCCAGTCATTCGGTTTTAAGCCAGATGCCAGCTCAGACGTACATGAATCTATTCGTCTACAAGTGAATGCATCGGCATGAAGCAGAGCAGGGAGCTTGTGGCTTGCTGTTGTAGATCCTATTTTACATCTACAAACTTTATCAAAATAGCATATTTTTGTCTTCTCCTGATTCATTAAAAGAAGAAAATACTCAGGAAATACAGTTTTAAGCGTCCTTTTCTTTAAATATGTCATCCATCATGAAAAAATTGCCACAACATAATAAAAACATAAAATACACAATTTTCATCAGAGCGGGTCTTTAAGAAATAATATCTAAAAGGCAGAACTGTAACCAAAGTGTTTCTGAAGAAAAAAACAGCACGTTGCACAAAAAAAGGGCATAACTTTACCTTTGCATAATCTGGTAAATATAACATAGTACTGTGTCGTATAAATGTACACACCTGCTAAAGGCATATACAGTCAGGACCATAAATATTTGGACAGAGACGCATTCTTTCTAATTTAGTTTCTGTACATTACCACAGTGAATTTTAAATAAAACAACTCAGATGCCATTGAAGTGCAGACTTTCAGCTTTTATTCCATGGGTTGAACAAAAAGATTGCATAAAAATGTGAAAAACTGAATCATTTTTTAAACACAATCCCTTCATTTGGCTAGGGCTGCACGGTGGCGCAGTGGTTAGCGCTCTTGCCTACAGCAAGAAGGCCCCAGGTTCAGGTCATGGCTGGGGGACATGAAAAAACAGAACATCAATGGGGGACCTTTTTGTGTGGAGTTTGCATGTTCTCCCTGTGCATGCGTGGGTTCTCTCCGGGATCTCCGACTTCCTCCCACCGTCCAAAAACATGCTTCATAGGTTAATTGGCAACTCTAAATTGTCCATAGGTGTGAGTGTGAGAGTGAATGGGTGTGTGTTTGTGGACATTCTACCCTGTCTGTGACAGACTGGTGACCTGTCCAGGGTGTCCCCTGCCTTCGCCCACAAGTGGCCGGGATAGGCTCTGGCAGCCCCGTGACCACAATAGGGACAAAACGTATTAGAAAATGAATGAATGAATCCCTTCATTTCATGGTCTCGTAAGTAATTGGAAAACTGACTTCCATGCTATTGCATGGGCAGTTGTGACCAATTCCCTAGTTATGTCAGTATGAGTGAAGCAGATAAAAGGCCTGGAGTTGATTAGAGGACTCGTGCTTGCATTTTGAAGATTTTGCTGTGAACAGACAACATGCAGGTGAAAGGAGCTCTTCATGCAGGTGAAAGGAGCCATCATTAAGCTGAGAAAACAGGAAAAAAAACATGCAAGAAATTGCTACAGTATTAGGAGTGGTAAAATCAACAGTGTGGTACATCCTGAGAAAGAAAGAAAGCACTGGTGAACTCAGCAACGCAAAAAGACCTGGACGTCCATGGAAGACAACAGTGGTGGATGATCGCAGAATCATTTCCATGATGAAGAGGAACCCGTTCACAACAGCCAACCAAGTGAACAACACTCTCCAGGAGGTAGGCGGATCAATATCCAAGTCTACCATGAAAAGAAGACTGCATGGAAGTAGAAGGAGAGGGTACACTGCAAGATGCAAGCCACTCATAAGCCTCAAGAATAGGAAGGCTAGATTGGACTTTGATAAAAAGCATCTAAAAAAAGCCAGCACAGTTCTGGAAAAACATTCTTTGGACATCTGAAACCAAAATCAACCTCTACCAGAATGATGGCAAGAGAAAAGTATGGAGAAGGCGTGGAGAAGCTCATGATCCAAAGCACACTACATCATCAGTAAAACACGGTGGAGGCAGTGTGATGGTCTGGGCGTGCATGGCTGCTAGTGGCACTGGGACACTAGTGTTTATTGATGACGTGACACAGGACAGAAGCAGTCCAAGGAATTCTGAGGTGTTCAGAGACAGACTGTCTGCGCAGATCCAGGTGAATGCAGCCAAACTTGCAGCGTTTCAGAATACAGATGGACAACGACCCAAACATACAGCCAAAGCAACTCAGGAGTTTATTAAAGCAAAGAAGTGGAATATTCTTGAATGGCCAAGTCCGTCACCTGATCTTAACCCAATTGAGCAGCATTTCACTTGTTAAAGACTAAACTTCAGACAGAAAGGCCCACAAACAAACAGCAACTGAAAGCCGCTGCAGTAAAGGCCTGGCAGAGCATTCAGAAGGAGAAAACCCAGCATCTGGTGATGTCCGAGAGTTCAAGACTTCAGGCTGTCATTGCCAACAAAGGGTTTCAACCAAATATTAGTAATGACCATTTGGTTTTCAGTTATTTCATTTGTCCAATTACTTACGAGCCCACAAAATGAAGGGATTGTGGTTAAAAAATGCTTTAGTTTTTCACATTTTCATGCAATCTTTTTGTTCAACCCATGGAATAAAAGCTGAAAGTCTGCACTTCAATGGCATCTGAGTTGTTTTATTTAAAATTCACTGTGGTAATGTACAGAAACAAAATTAGAAAGAATGCGTATCTGTCCAAATATTTATGGTCCTGACTCTGTGTGTGTGTGTGTGTGTATGTGTGTGTGTGTGTATATATATATATATATATATATATATATATATATATATATATATATATATATATATATATATATATATATATATACATATATATATACACACACACACACACATATATATATAGTGGGGCTGCACGGGGGCTGCACGGTGGCGCAGTGGTTAGTGCTCTTGCCTCACAGCAAGAAGGCCCCCGGTTCAAGTCCCGGCTGGGGGACCTGAACCAGAACATCAATGGGGGACCTTTCTGTGTGCAGTTTGCATGTTCTCCCCGTGCATGCGTGGGTTTTCTCCGGGATCTCCGGCTTCCTCCCACTGTCCAAAAACATGCTTCATAGGTTGATTGGCAACTCTAAATTGACCATAGGTGTGAGTGTGAGAGTGAATGGATGTGTGATTGAGGATGTTCTACCCTGCGACAGACTGGCGACCAGTCCAGGGCATCCCTTGCCTACGCCCAAGTGGCCGGGATAGGCTCCGGCAACCCCGTGACCCCGAAAGGGAAAAACGGTAAAGAAGATGAATGAATGAATGAATGAATATATATATATATATTAGGGCTGCACGATATGAGGAAAACCCGCGATATGCGATATTGGTGATTAATATTGCGATAACGATAGGATTTGCGGTATATAAACAAATATCAAACCAACCAAAAACATCATTTCCATTTCAATGCAACAGTATAAAAATTATACTCCAAATGACTCTTGTCGACATAGGAGGCAAACATCAAACATAAAAGGGCTCATTTGATTGATCAACAGCGTAAACTTGTCCTTCCGATTGGTTAAATGCATAAAGGGATTTATTTCATTTTTCGTTTGTTTTAGCACATTTAACCCTTGTGCTATCTTACTTTGACGTGTTCTCCCTACCACGACAAAGGTGGATAAAGGTGGAAAGATTTCATGTAATCCATGGACACCAGTGAAGATCACAAATCATTGAAGAAAAAAGGTTCAGAGCACTGTCTAGTGGGTCTAGATGACCCAACTCCCAATGTTGAATTTTTAATTTTCGCCGTCTTTTGCGGTATGCATATTGCACAGCTTGATGTCGCGATAACGATAAATTTGTGGTATATTGTGCAGGCCTAATATATATATATATATATATATATATATATATATATATATATATATATATATATATATATATATATATATATATATATATATATATATATATATATATATATATATATATATATATATATATATATATATATATATATATATATATATATATATATATATATATATATATATATATATATATATATGTATTTTTTTATGAGCAGTTCAGCCTTTGTGCTGTAAAAAAGTAAAGAAAACATTCCAATCTAGCCAATTCTATTCCTCTAGAGATGCATGAGTAAATAAGATGATGACGGTTGGCTTTTCACAGCAAGAACACTTTCAAGGAAACAGATGTGCCAGTCAGGCTCTGAAATGCTGGAATCAAGTTATTAATCTCAGCCAAAGACACATGAGATTCTCTGCAGGTGGGCAACAGCAAACCCTTTTTTTTCTTCTTGAACAGCAATTTACTTTTATTTTTGAGAGGCTTATTCATTGGTGACTACCAAAACGTTACCACTGACAAAGTAAACTTTTTATATTGCTTGTACAGATATAATAAAGATTATGTTCTTACAGGAATTGAAATTAAATCACAATTCCTCAAAAGGGGATATTAGAAGCATGAGGAGCACATTAAATTTCAAATTATGGACTGACTTAAAGTAATAAAACAAAATGAATTTCAAGGTAATTGGTAATTCTGATGTGTCCAGACTGTACAAAGCCACCATAAGGCTTAATGGAGAACGTGAAAGTATTCATTAGCTTTGCAATAAAAATACGAATAGTGATATGACATTAAAAATTTATATGGGGCATTTATTC
Organism: Oryzias latipes; assembly: GCF_053564925.1. Taxonomy (NCBI): domain Eukaryota; kingdom Metazoa; phylum Chordata; class Actinopteri; order Beloniformes; family Adrianichthyidae; genus Oryzias; species Oryzias latipes. The sequence goes on along the minus strand of NC_136237.1, from coordinate 33,570,046 downwards.
TTTTCATTAGAAGCACTGGCACTGAAAAAAAAACAAGGGACCTGGACAAAAGACAAATTCTGAAGAAGATATTCACCTTGAGTTACAATTCAGGGAAATCTCAGAACAAAACGGAACAAAACAAATATCAAGTCATGTCCAGGTTGTATTGGGACAAGGTTATTAGAGCTTTGCAATCTATTAAAAGAACAAGCAGATGGGAGCAAAGGCCATTTTAAAAAGGTTCAATGAATTAACACAAATAGCTAATGCCTTTTAAAAAAGCACACTGAATAACCTGAAATGGTTCCATACTGCAGATAAAATGTCTTCATTGCAACTATAAGAATTAATTATGTCTAATTTATTTTAAATAGTTGGTTTAATCGTAAATCTTTGCATTTTAACTGGAACCATTTTGTGGGATAAAAAAAGGCATCGACCTACACACGTGTGATGTGAGAAAGATGTCAAAACAGTCATAAATCTAGAATTTAGTAGTGAAATGCCAATAATAATGACATTGAACGGGCTGTTGCCAGGAATTTACTCAAAGGGCTCGGGAGCCATAGGGACCCCAAGCCAATACATTACATTTGGGTCAACATTTCTCCAACTATACATTCAAACAGCACTTTGTTTTTTACAAACCTATGGCGACCCCCCTGAGCTCTGTCACGTAGACGTCCAGATATAAACTTTTAGGGGAATATCATTGATTTGATTGAGATTTCTGTAAAGTTTATACTCTAAATAACATCATGTTAAATGTATCAGTTTTATTCAATGTTGGAAACGAATACAGAATCGAGACACTTTTATCAAGTCCTTTCAAAAACCAGGTCAGACTTCATACTGCCTGACCTGACTGCTCTGACAACATCCAAAGTCTCCCACACACTCTCTGTATGTCTCCCTCTCACACTTAGTCACACAATGGACTGGAAAGTCAGAGACAAAGAGTGGGGGCACACCGAAAGGAACAATCGAAGTAAAAAGGCCAGTGCTGTGACATACATCACTGCCTAACCCACTACTCAGCAGGCGTTTTGCACTGCAGGGTTTTCAGAAATTTCAGAAGAAGAAAGGCTCAATCGTTTCTAAAGTCGTTACCTAAGAGTCAAGATAAAACTAAAGAAATTCAATTGAGATAAAAACCTTGATGTGTTCTTAGTTTTCATTTAAAAAAAAGGAAGGTTGACACCCAAATATCTAACTACAACAGGGAGAAATCAAAATCATGTAGCTTCTATTTTTATTTTCTTTTAGGATTAAGCTTTGAGCCAAAATAAAAGTACAAACAATCCAGCCATTTAGATGTAAGAATCAGCTGGTAAAGCTTTATGTTAAAAACTTTTAAGCCTTTGACTTAAAAGAAAAATAAAGCTGCTATTTACAGACAAAACCAGGATGTTTTCCTTGACATGCGGGTTTATTGAGACAGTTGTTCCCACGTACCAGGAGCTGCTCGCTCTGCCTAATATGTGGCGACTGACTTTTGAATGTTTCTCACACACATTTAATAAAGTTGCAGGCATGTAGAATTCACATTTATTATATTTAGAAAATACCAGCTTTGTGACGGTTGTGTCTTTTTGTTTTGCTTTATTTATTCATCCCACCTTAAAAGTCAGACGCAGCTGAAGTCAGTGGCCTGCTGTTAGTATCCACTTTAATATTTTTTTTTAATATGTAACAAAGACTTTGCATTATGCATTCCAAATGTTATGTTTATTGCATTTGTACACAAGAACAAAAAAATAGATTTTTTTCTAAGAAAAAAAAATATTTGTTTACGTTTTGCAACAAAAATGACAAGCATAAGTTTCACAAACACATTTCTGTGCATCTGCATCCTCTGGCCGATTTTAGAGGCAGTGTGATCAAAATACAGTAAACAAATCCAGGAACATTGTTGTCATGTAAACGGGGTTGCTGGGATTTCTGGCTCATAAAGTCCAACGGTGGGCTGCCATCTCCTTGGTTTGACTTCAGAATTTGTTCCTGACCCGCCTTTCTTGACATGGAAGACGCCTGTTTTTGCCAGTGCTGAATTGGCAGGGGGACTTTTGACACGCTTGAACATAAACAAATTAGGAATGACTGCAAGAGCAGAGTTTGCAGGAGAAGTCTACATGATCTAAAACTTATGGATGAAACCAGTTCCTTCAGCATGTTATCTCTGAATCTTTAGGACCTTTCATCTAGTCCCTCTGCAAAAGAATGTGGTTTATGTTTGACCTCAGTGGTCCTGTGTCTGTTTATGTAACAATGTATATTTGCCTTGTGGGGTAAGAAGAGGTCTATGACCAGATCACTGGAATAGTGACATTGGCTTTGTGAGAACAGAAGGGAGAGCAGCAGGTCTGGAATGAACAAAATAAGAATCACTTGGTTGACATTTCCTGGCTTCCTCTGACACGCTAGAACTGCATAATTCAATCTACACACGCCTGCAGATGAAAAAGGAAAATGCTCTGTGGTTTTATACAAGAAAAACACACCCAATCATTTTTCATCAGAACATTTATCAGAGAACTCATTTTTTGGATTTGTTTTTAAAATTTAGACTATAAAAACAATAAGGACAACCTGTGTTGGCTGATAGGCAACACACTGCAATTTGTAGGCTGTGTTGTTTTGTAACACTTGACATTGTTCAGTTATTGATACATCAGTTTCCAGTACACAATATGTTACAGCCCAGACAGGCACGCCCACCTCAGTCTATGGAGGAAAAAAACCGACGTAGAGAGCCATAACACATGAGAAGAGAGACCAGAAAGCTTGATAACAATTTATCGTGTGAGAAAACTGTGTCCTGCAAAATAAAGGGAGATGAATTGATGTGCAAGTGCAAAAACAGACATAAAAAGAATGAGGGGCTTGGAACCTGGGCCAATCACAAAACCAGTCAGAAAAGAAGCCGACTCTCTGCTGAGTTGACCATTGGAGATCTATGGTCCCCTGCTACTGCTTGCCAAACACAATCTTATCTACAAATATAGCTTCCATTTCAGGACTACCAAGGGCTCCAAACTCGGATATCAAAACCCAGCAATAGAGGATTGGTGAGGACAAAGGAAAATGAGACAACAACCAGCACATAACCCAACACACACACTGCTACCACTCTAGCTGCCGCTGCTGCTCCATTCCTCTCTGGTTCATGCCTCCAATGGCTCATTTACCCAACAGGTGCAAATCAGGGTAATCAGCCCACACCTGCCAGGTGTGCAGAATGACAGAGAAAGCAGGAAAAGGGCGGAGCACAAGTCTGCAGTTAGTCACTTGATAACATATCTCAAAATTTAAAGGGTTACTGTAAAGCCAGGGGCATTATTCAAAGAAATTTATTATAATATAAGAATATCCAGTAGTAATATATTAGCTGGTTACAATTGTTTAGATGTTTTATAAACTAGTGTTTTTACACTTCTTGCCCAATGTGTAATACAAATAAAGGTGTGATGCCCCATCTGTGTTGAGGCCACTGCACCTCTCGTTATTATGTTACGTTGAGATGTAATCAGCCGCCAATTGGTACAGTTTAGATATGTGATCTCCTTAAATAAAAAAATATATATAAAAAGATTTGGATATGTTCTACTTTTACGTGAACTTTTTTTTTTTTACTTCGGTTCCTGTTACAGATCACTACAAAGTTTTTTTAATTCAGTTTAAAGTAAATAAAAAAACAATATAAAAATGAAGCACATTTATATACTAACATGAACACAGATGCAGTGACAGATTGTCTTGCATGTTACATGAAATCTGGAAAGTAAAATTGAAGCCTGAAGCTGGACAGACTTGTTGACTGGAATTTTCTACATTCCAAATTTAAAAAATTGGGAAGGTATAACTAAGGTTCAGAGTTCTGTTGGGTCCATCCACAAGTAAGTAAAAAATCTATTTGAACACCTTTTCCCCCTACACACAGTCATTAAATACATCCTATACATATGTTTATTTTGATAAACAATGTGATATATTAAACATGGAAGTCATTATGGAAGTCATTCAGTGGTTGTTGTTTTTTTTTTTTTAACTGGAATATCTGATACTTGATGCAGAAGGAGGGAGCTTGTACCCCAATCATTACTTTCATTAGAGAATACTCTGCTTTTACTGTGTTTGACAGCCACACCACATGCAGGCTAAATGGTTTAATCAACAGATTTGTGGCGAGTTGAAACATCTCCCAATTCCCCACTGGCTTGTTCTTAAAATGTGCCTAATGATCTGCATGCCACTGGCACCATTTATTACACAGCAGGTGTTAATACGTACCCTTTTTTGTTGGTTTATCAACTGATAAATGTAAAATGAAAGGGTCTCTGTGAGTTTAAGCATTCATTGTGGGTTTTTTTTTGGTCATAACGATAAAAAGCGTGTTATATTCTAATACATGGTTCATCTAGTCGAGCAGTGATCTCCAACCTTTTTCAGGCAGCAGACTGGTTTAATGTAATATTTTCACGGGCTGTGATGGGTGGTATTTTTAAGCTTCTGGTTTCGGGAAAATGTATTATTCAAAATAAAAAAATCCTATTAGTTGTCGCACGCTTAGTTAGGTAAAATTTCTGCTCCGCATATCCCCTGGGGGAGCGGCGAGCTGTAGACACAGCCGGGCGCTGCCAGACTCTGCAGCAAAAAAATTGTTTTAGAGAGATGTTTACATATTTATAGACAGAAATAGACGCACAGTGGAAGGATGTGGGTGCTTTACACTTGTGTGGGTAGAATCGGTAATGTTGTGGTACTAGTGAACTTGCACATGGCCAAGTTCTTCTGATTGACAGTGCAGGTTGGGGCAATGAAAACACACCATTCCACATCCTGTGTGCATCAAAAAACATGGCAGTTCAGGCATGCGTCTCCTACATTACAAAGAGAACAGTTATTATCGGATTCAACAACATACTAGAGTCACTCTGAGTCATTTATCATCCTGGAACCTCCCAGGAATCACAAAAGAAACCAACAATCACATAGTTATCAGGGTATTAGCTTCACACACGGTAAGCTTCCAGACATGATCACAGGGAAGTGTATGCACTGCAAAGCATCAAAGGCAAAGATGTATCAAAAGAAATCTAACAGGTCCTGCTGCATGGCGGTCTGCAAGTTTAATGCAATCTGACAATCTGACTAAACAGCATTGCAAAAAAAGACACTGATGAAAACATGGCTCGTCACAGGAAGAATTTCTCTTTGCTTGCTATAAAAAGATTGGAAAAGGGATCAATGGCCTTCTGTCAGGTACTGAACAAACACAGGTGCACGAAAGACACACACTCAAAAGAGTCTCTGTTCAGCAAGAGGCAGGCTGGTCTTAGGCCTCGCCTGGCGCTGCCCACTGCATCCTGCTGCAGGAACACTTGCACAAAAAGAGCTCGCCCATGGAACTCCATCTGATCTCTTTTTGGAGTCATCAAGAAAGCATGTGTTAGAACATTCAAACCCTGTCTGTATTGTTTTTTTTTAGCCCTAATTACACTTAAGGTGTGGTTAAATTAGTTGAAGCCTAGAGGGAGAAGATATCTGCGCTTTTTTCCATTGTGCAAAGGCTATTTGAATTGCTGCAAATGGTCAAATAAAAATGATTAGTCATCTCTGACAGCGATTAAAATATTGTGTTTTAAAAAAAATAACTGCAGTGTACAAACTTTGACTCTTGCGAGCAACTAAACAAGGCTTAGTTCAAGTTAGCAAAAATGGCAAACAGTAAATGGCGTATACTTATAAATAATTCTATACTTCCATAGCGCTTTACTAGCTTACCATCACTAAGTATAACTATGAATGAGAAGTGAATGGATTATGGACATGGAATAATATAAGCGCTTTGAGCGCTGATAAATCCAAATGTCAAAAAAACAATTTTCAATGTAGTGAGTCTTTAAAAGGACCTCCTCTGACAAGCCAAAGATTTAGCATCAGTTTAGCATCAAATGTGATGCAACTCTTGATTTATTTTTTCTTCTTTTTTATCAGAGGACCCTACTTTCCAAAACCTTCCAGCATAACCGTGGAACAACTTTGAGGTCAAACATCATCAGTACAGGAAATACTAGATTTCCTTCGAGATGTAGGAACATGTCCCTCTCCCTTTACCTCTGCCACCTCTGAGGCATCACACGAGCAATGTTGTCTTTGTAGGGCATTAGAAGGCTTTTCAGTCTTTAACTTTCAGTCTTGGAGATCACCGCGCATATAAATAGCTACATTCATTGCACAAGTTCTCCATTTAAAGAAATTAGATGGTGATGATCACAAGCTAACACATACTCTTTATGAACTGCTATTCAACTGTAAATTCAGTTTGAAGAGAAGGAAACAGATTTAAAATGCAAATAGAAAAAAAGGAGACTTTGGTGCCAAATCTGAAAGAAAATATCAAATTTCTAAATCCTGAAACATCATATTGAATCCACTGCTGTAAAATCTTCAAACTTGTCTGGTGTATTTGAAACAGAACCGTCCGACAAAAGGCTGTTGAGCGTTTCACTTTCAGTTTTTCTTCCTTTTGTTTCAGCTCGAGTCGTTAGTACTTAATACTTGGCTAGAATGACCGTCAGTCTCCAGGCAGCCCCATGCTCTCTTGATCTCATCAATATTACATCAAATCTACTCTAAATGATTGTTTAATCATTGGCCAAATGGTCCACTGAAAGATTTAGAAATGTAATCAAGGAGTTACATGATCTGGACGATAATGGATTCATCATGACCACGGCGTTAACGGCAGAAATTGAGACTCAAAGATAACAGAAAATCCAGCTGCACTGGCTTTGCCAGACCCCCCCACGGCATTGATTGAAAGTGTTTTTGGAGTAATAAATATGCTGCATTTATTAATCAATGTCTCTAGAAAGTCAAACCACAGTTTCTGCATTTATTTGGTTTGCTACAGCAACAAACAGATGGCAACAGCAAGTCTAAATTCTGAACATGGATACATCCGAGTTTTGGTGAAGCCCCTGAAAACACGCCAAGTCAAATTCACCATCTGCCACAAAAACATTAAATATGAGCTATAGAGGGATGTGGGGTGATATTAATCAAGTTTCAGGGCCACTGAGTTGAGCAGCAGATTTTTAAAAAAAGTGAAAAAAGTGTCAGCATCTTGAATGCTGTGCTAAATTCTTCTTGGACTCATCAAATCTATAGCTGTAGAAAGGAACATGCTTATCCAGACAGTAGACTGTGCTGTGCAGCAGCAATGACTTGTGATGAATACAAATGACTGTAAAGAATAAATACAATGGATTGTCGACCTGTCCAGCATGTACCACGCCTTACCCCCAACAGTAGCTGGGATAGGCTCCAACAACCCCATGACGTCAAAAGGAGTTAAGCGGGTTTAGAAAAAAGGATGGATTAAGATTTCAGACAATATTGGAAGATGAGTACATTCACAAACAGTTAAATCTTCCTGTAAGCTGTTCCAGTCTTAGCTGGCTGTTACTCACGGTCTAGAGAATGTTTGCAATGACGACAATGTCTAAAGGCTAAAATTAGACTGTCACAAGCATTTTTCCTTTATTACCTGACTGACAGTTATGTGATGTCATACTCATCAAGTCAGAGAAAAATGTATTATTTGAAATTTGTTTCAAATGTTCCTATTGTTGAAAATTCTGTTGTTTTGACAGTCACTTCAGTGCAAAATGTAAATTTCAGAAAGAACATTTCTAAAATCTTAACACCATGGGACATTTGAGTCATCCTGGCAAAAGAAATTACATCTAAATGATTGCAAAGTACAAAAACAACCCCAACAAAAGGCGACTGACACACTCTTGTTTACATTTTGCAGAACTTAGACACGACCTTGCAGAAAATGGCAGACATTTGAACGCTGTGTAATGCAGCTAATCTTTGGTGTTTCACTGTTTTGGTAGTCACTAATCTGCAGCTTTATCATAAAAAGACAGTTTCTGTACCGGTAAGAGCTGATAAAAACTCAAATATGCTTTTAACCCTGACAAGGAAGTTCAAAATTTGCTCTATTTGAATTTTATTGAAGGTTAGGAATGCAGAGACTGAAGCAAAATGATCCCTAAGTGACTAAAATAATCACCAACTAATGCCAATGTTTGTGGAGAGTAAACCCGTTTATATGAGCCCTACTTACTCATACAGGGGTTGACCCCTGCCAGTACTGCAGATTTTTGAGTTGTCCGGACCTGTGGAGGGTTGTAGACAGTTGTAGCTACATCTTAAGGGGAGCACAGTTGTGTCTTGCAGTTCCGTTCAGGCTCGTGCGACCAACTTAAGGGGCATCATGAAAATGGCACGCATAATTGTCGTACATGTGGTAAGTGTAATATATAAGGCTCCTTAAAGCCACACTCCAGTCATTAGTAAGGTGTGTGGACTGGTTCTTTACTGACCATGTGCAATTGCTGCACGCGTCGGGTTTTCATGTGATACGTTAGTGCCTTTAGGCTGCCCACACAAACTAAAGTCTAATTTCCTCATTTCTAACAGCCAGGCTTTCTTCAAAGAGCATGCACTTATCATGAAAGGCCTTGCACAGAGTTCAGGGAGGGATGAGAAAATGAAAACCCCATACAATACACAGCACAGCACGTTGTGTTTCAGGTTTAAATACGACACTTACAAATAATATATTTTTTTTAAATCAATAGGTCTTCCAAACTAAAGAATGAGAAGGAGCAGGAAAAAAAAGGATGAGAGATGAACAAAAGTAATGAAAACATGGTAGAAAAGATGAGAAAGCACAGTTCGAAAAATGATATAAATGGAAACTTCAGCAGGCAACCAGAAAAGTTTCAAATGAGTGAGAAAGCAAGAAGTTTAGAGCATGATGTAATTAGAGGAAGACCAGAGTTTGACACACCTGTTCCAACAAGACCTAACAAGACATCCCGGCAGTGACTCAACATAAAATGTCTACATCCACCTCTAACTGGCACTCTTTACCATGCAACCATCTGCTTTTCATCTTATGTGCAGAAAGATGCACATACTTCCAAGGGTGTTGGAAGTGTGAAAGGGACCATTAACAGTTAAAGTGCATATGCATTTAAAACTTAACACCCTGACAGTTCTGCTTTTCACATTCTGGTGCCTAAAAAATTGGATCATGCACTGCTGGAAATCAAATGACGTTTTTTCTCCTTACAGTTGTTTATTCATATTCATTATCGGCTGCTTTGCCACCTTTGCCCCAATGTTGAGCAGTTAGGAGACATGAAAGTGACATAAAGTGACAGGTATACATCTTGTGAAGTCTATTCCTAGTTAGACATACCATAACACCCCCCCCCCACCCCCCCGCAAGGAGGATGTCCTGGTGGCATTCCTTCCTGTCAAAATAACCTCCATTGGCTCCTCGAAATGTGAAAGAAGAGCTCTTCTGCAGTGGGGATCCTCCCAGATTTCTAAGATTCACACTAATATGGCGTGCCCAGCCACCCTGCTTTGGAGGCGGATTTCTGACAATTGCATTTTGTTTTTACCAATTCAGATTCCGAACTGATTTGTCAGCCAGTCTCCTGTGTTATCCTCCACTCGCAAAGACTAAAACTCCTCTATAAGGGGATGGGGAAGTGACCCAGAAAGAAAATCTGTTCGAAGTTTTTTCTATCTTTTCAATTTCCTGCATAGGAAATGATGTTTTTTTTTTTACTTTAGAAAACTGGACTTCCAGCAAGATAGCACAAGGGTTAAGGTAGCAGGATTTTGGTTAAAAACTGCATAATTAAAACACCACTGTTTATAAAAATGGTCACAGGGGGACTTCAAGGAATAAAAATCAACATGAAGTATATAAGGATATTCTTTAAAGTGAACCCTTTTACCCTTTAACTCTTCAACCTTTTACGCAATTAACGTAGATCCAACTGATTCTGAAGGGGAGTATGGCAGCTTTGCGCTGATAACACTTTAGAGTAGTGAGGTGCTTACACAATTAAACCAACTGATTATGACGCGAGCAAAAGCAGCTTTGCCCCATTATGCAACGAGTCAATAGTTTTCTCCACTTCAAAATCTATCAGACATACGTTAATTGCGTAAACAGTCGAACACTTACAGTAGTTCAAAGAGCGTGTGTTATTTCGGGTCGCAGATAAAGGCCGGCGTTAAATATACACTTTAGACTGCACACGTGGACGCTCGAAGCGTGATGTTAAAGCAACAGTAGAAATTGTGAGGAACAGTGGGGAAAATGTCATAATAATGCAAAGCTGTTGGGTTTCTTTCACTCACAGATATAGTATGTCAGGATGTGGGTTTAACATAAACTAAACTAAAATCAAAAGCCTTAAAAACTTACATTACTTTAAAATCTATACAGATCGTCTTGGAGCAATATTTGATCACAAAATATTGTGATTCCCATAAACTGTTGACAATCATCTTTGCCTAAGATGTGTTTGTTTTCATGTACAAAAGTTTGGACACACCTTCCCATTCATTTGAAATGAATGGGAAGGTGTGTCCAAACTTTTGGTCTCTACTGAATTTCTGTAGAATTTTTCTACGAAAAACATTTTGAAGCCGTCTATGGAATCCCAGAGTCCTGCTGTTAGCTGTTTTTCTCTTCATTTCCAAAAACATTTCTCAGAAGACAAGTGAAGGCTTGCTCCAACAATTTAGCTGTTGGTGTGTGAAGAAAAAGTGCATGTGTGCATATTTGTCAAACAGGTTTGGATAGGAATGCAGGACTGTTGTAATCCATTCTCCGTTCATTTTGGCTTTTGTCATAGCTTTAAAGAGCCCACAGGTCTGTGCAGCACTGGGCCTCACAGCTCAGTCACCGTTACACACATTTTTCCACACAACGAACTGAAGATTAAATCGAGTTTGAACAAAACCAGGACAACAGCTTTTTAAGTCAACTGTAAACACAACAAAAAACTATTTCAATCCAGTTTTTGGATTAAAAATAAAGGAGGAATTCAACTAGATCTAAACAAAATGGCAACTAGAGATTGGGCGTTAGTTTACTTTGTAAACACCTCATCATCCCATGTGGTGTTTAACTTTTCTTCTTCCTGGTAATCTCAAACAAACAAAATTCAAGCTAACCTACAAAGACACCACCTAAACCTTTACCCCGAGGTTGTTCTATAAGAGCAGAATTCTGTTCAACATTACCACGTGCACAAACACAGACAGAGCTTAACATTCAAATTTAGGACCATTTATGTCTGTAATTATTGACTAAAAACTGAACAGAAAGAGAACTGAATCCATGGCAGGACCTTTGGAAGAGATATTTAAGCTTAAACATCAGAAACTTTGGTTGGACACCAGAAGAGGTTATAAAGCCCGGTAAAGACAGGCTCAGCAAATACATGTAAGATGGAAGGTAGTGAGACTAATGTGGAGGTTTCATCTGTGTTTCGTTTGTGGCCCCTAAAGGACAGCTAACAGAAAACACAGAGCAACACAAAAGGCTCATACGAAGGCCAGAAGGCTAAAAACGAACCAAAGGGAACAAAAGCAGCACATGTCCTGTTCGAATTAAATTTGTTCAGTTTGAATTTATACTAACGTGAGTTACATTAGAATTTAATTTAGAGTGAATCCTGCTATAACAGAAACATTAATTTTTCTAATTCATGAATGCTGTGTGCATTTGTATATGATTGTTTGCTCTGGACTGCAGAACTAAAACTAATTCTTTAAAAAAATATTAAAGACCAAATACAAAAAAAGGTTTTTACAGCTGATTAGCACAAACAAAAACAAAAAAACCACACACACAATTGTGACACTAACATCTGTTCAACACAAGAGGTTTTCAGCGTCTGTCTGTCTGCTACGTTGCTGGACGGCACAAATAATGAAAAAATACAAATAAAAATCCTGCATCTCTGGCTTTTCCAAAGCGAAAACACAGCAGCCTGAGCCCCACCTGATAGGTCCGTTTATTTCTGTGTGGGATGCAGATCTGGCACTTCACGCACAAACACTGATGTTTTTCCAAACTTGATAAGAACTGGCACATAGAAAACACGATTTCTCATGTAAGCGACCCCACATTAGCTTCAGCTTTGGGCAATTCATCCATCGTTACACTTTAAACCTAAACCTTTTCTTTGGCACAAGTAATTATTCTTCTGGCTTTCAACTAACCTATAAAATTGTTTCAATTACAACGAAACATGAATGTGTTACTTGTCACTCCCATATGTTTATCGTATCTCAAAACAAGATTTTTTAATGGCACTATGATTTGGCACAATCTTAATAAAAAAAAAAGATGATTTAATCAGCAACACTGACTCATCATTACAGCCCCCCCCCCAAATGTATTGTTTGATTTTTACCACTTAATGGTACATTGTAAAAAAGAAGAAAGTATTAACATGGTTGCGCAAAACTATAAAGAATGCCCAATATTGGCCTGTAAAATTCTCAACAACAGTCTATTCATCCTTATTTACTGTCTTTAAGGTTAGACAGATAACTATTACAGGATTCTTAACCCTTTTTTCAAAGAGACAAAAAAAGAGGAAAATCTGCAAAATATTGTGTACAACATCCCCAAAATATCTTGACCTCACATTATTTCAGAAACCTTTGTTTTATTTTTCAAGGAGAAAACTTTTTTTTCCGAGGCGGCAATGAAAAAAGAAACGGAAAAGGAGCAAAATACTATCAACAAACCCATTAGAGCACACAGTTTACATGAAGTGTTAGAAGTACTAAATCTGGGGCTTGCAGGATCTGAGCATCAACTGAATCAAGCATGGTGCGTTTACAGGCCCACCGACAAAATGATTCTGTTGGGTTAAAATGGTTCTTTTGATTATTGTATCTAGATCAGGGGTGTCAAACAGGCCTCAAGGGCCGGCCTCCTGCTGGGTTCCAGAAATCCTGCTTTATGTGTTGCTGATTACCTGGATCATGTGTGTTTAGCCAATAAGGAGATTTAATGGTAGGTTGATTGGAAAACATGTAGGACACTGGTCCTCGAGGCCTGGATTCTGACACCCCTGATCTAAATCCATACTGGCCCCTAATCATTACCCAATTGCTTTAATATCAGCAGAGGACTGCTACCTTTCTAACAGTCCACCACCGACTCCATTGAACTGAAGACGGGTGTGTGTACTGTGCACAACACAAACAGAATAAATTAAAGATTGTCAATGTTTTCCTTTGCGTATCCGCCTCCTCTTCCCAACTGCCAGAGATTTCAAAAGGTTTAGAGTCAAACATTACAGCAAACAAACGACGGGCCAGGCTGTACACAGACAAATTTAGAGGACGAACTGCACAGTGTGCCACAGCAAGATTGAAGGCATGGAAAAGGAAAAAAATAAATAAAAAAAGATGGGAGATCGTTTAGCCTTAAAGGTAAATGATTGGTGTCCCAGGGGAGGTTAAACTTCAATGGTAACATGTTGCTAAAAAGTCCTGAGAGTCAGGTGAGCTCATCATGTAACCATTTACCATGACTGATTTCAAAACCATGGAGTCAAATTTCACGGAGAAGTATTGCATCAAGCAAAATAACGGCTAAAGGGCAACATCTTGCATACAGAAAAACAAATTCTCCTTTTCTTATTTGGGTGAGGAAGGGTATACTGTTCCAGTGTAACAGCTTAACAGTAATTATAGTCATTTTACTATAATTCTCCATTAACTTCTAAGCACATTTGATCAATTGAGCCAAATGTATCCCAAGAATTCACAGTCAGCAGGCATTTTAGAGCCTCAGAAAGGAAAGGACATTCTTTAGCTTAATAATTGTACTGTATAGTTGGTTCAAATGATTGGAAAAACGGAACAAGCTGGAACCACCAATTCCTTTGCGTTGAACAAAAAGAGATTTTTCTGCACATATACAGGGGTAGCTTGTTTTTGTTTACATTCTGCATTCCACTTGTAGTTTATTGAGTAAGTGGAGCGGTGTCTGAGTCGTGACCCTGAGGGCTTCAGAAGCTTCATCCGTTTATGAGTCACAGTGCTCTGTTTATTTTGCTGTGTTTTGTCCTTTTTTTTTTTTAGTTTTTTTTAAAGGAAAATAATTTGGTTAAAACCTACATTTTAAAACACATCTGCTGTTCTGCTGGTGTCCAGACATTTTCTCTTCAAAAACTATCTGTTTGGCCTTAAATGTAACAATCTACAGCAAAATGTGTAACAGCCGAACAATCCAAATCCTCTACTATGACAGAGAAAATAAGACGCTGTATGAACAGGACATCACTTATTATACAAGCCCCCACACATACTTAGACGGGAAAAGCTCCACCTATGTAAATAGCAAACGTTTGGATTTCAAAAACCTTTCAAAAGGCGTAGCTAGGTTCCTTTCAAAATGCAAAAAAAAATTGCTTTATCTTTTTAGCTTTTAGACTGGGGATAAAAACATTTTTCCATCACTGACTTGATCAAACAGCAGATTTCATCATTCCCTGACGCTCCATTGTCTCTCGCTTTTATCTGGCTGCTCCTTAATCTTTCCAAGCCTTGCCAAAGTCTGACTCTTGTGACTCCTGTTTGTATCAACACAATTTAAAAAAATAACACTCAGTGGATCGTGACTCCGACGATCTGTGGTTCATTTATCTGCCTCAAAAGGCAACAACTTTGCACTCTCACCCCCATTGTTGTTGCTACTTCCTTGCAGATTCAATCTAAACTCCTCTGCAAATCAAAAGCACACTGAGAGCGTTTTATTGTCAGACTTTTTTGGAAAATAAGTGGCAAACAGGTCTCTTGAGAAAAGATTTCTTTTTCCAAGACTGTCAATTTTATTCAAAGTAACTAAAAGTGATTGACATGGTGGCATTTTGTTTGGTTTTATGTGCTTAAATGTGGCATTTCAAATTAAAAGAATCTTAGCAGTATAAGCTAAACCAACTCATCCAGAAGGGATTAAAACCAGTTTCCCTTTAAAAAACAGGCATTAAAGTAGCAGTGCTGCCCAGCAAATTTCTGTTGACCCTTGACCTGCTTGCACACAAATTTCCATATTTAATGTGCAGAAACCGTTTACTCTCTTTAACCACGTTGGCTTGAGAAAAAAAAAAAAAACTTTAAAGACAGTAACTACTGCCCGAGAGGCCAAATTAGTCTGAAGGTGAGCAACCCCCCCTTCCCGGATGCAGCCTCACCTCCCTCCATTATTCAGCCTGACAGAAACATGAGCCGTGTCAGGAGCTCCTGCTGGGATCCCTGCTGTAAAATCAGTATGCACAGCTGCATGCTAAGCAGGACTCGTTTACTGGCCTCAAACTGCTAGAAAATGGTTGACACAAATCTTGCAGGGCAGCAGTTTAAAGTTGATGAGACAGCTGTTTGTTTGGCTAAAAAAGGTCCAAGTCATACATGATATTTAGGAAACCAGTGGATGGTAACTCTTGTGTGCACGTGTTTTTTTCAACAGGGCAGATGCAATCATGTGAAAGCAACAAATATCACAAATAGAGAGGATAGAATGAAAATACAATTTGAGCGTCTGGGAAATGTAGTTTATGATACACAAACACTATTTTTGCCTTATTTTCTTGCATTTTCTTCGCAGTGTTTTCACATGCTTTTAAATGCAAGACCTCCTGAAATTCTCTTGAGTGCAACGTTTGACTACAGAAGTAGTTTTTAGTCCATTACTGTTTGTTTTTGTGAGTCTCAGTGCAGAATATGAGAAAAGAAGAAAAAACGGAAAAAACCTTTTTGCCTTTCAAGAAAGAATTCCTAATGTGAAGCTGATAATTAAACCAAAACACCTGCAAATGTGAATGAGTGTGTGTATGCATGTGTGTGTGGAACCTAAAATCACACCTGATGTAAAAGTCTTAAAGTCCCACTCCGATCACCTTTTGTTCTATTGTGAAAGTGTTCCTAGTAATCCTTTTAATTATGATTATTACGTTTTTAGCCCAGATCTAAAAACTTCTGCCGTTTTTACAAACATAGTTTCTGCAGAGTTGCAGTAGTTCAGTAGAATTTCGCCTCAGAGATGTGGACAGGACAGCTGACATGAAGTAAACCTGCCCTCATTTCCCATCATCCCTCTGTTTACATTCTCTCCCTCTAGCTTACAGACCTTTACAATCGGTGCAACAACAATGGCGAGCAAAATTGGAGCAATTCAGCGGTACAGTTTTTAGCCAGATGCCAGCTCGGACGAGGAAAATAAAGACATAAATGGATCCATTCATCTACAAGCGGATCCATCAGAATAGAGCGGAGCAGGGAGCTTGTGGACTGCCATTGTAGGTCCTACGTCACATCTACAAGCTTTTCCCAACTGCATCTTTTCATCTGCTCCTGATTAGCAATGATTTGAATAAAGACATACTCAGAAATGCGATTTTAAGATCAATTTTCTTAATACTTGTCCTCCATGAAAAAAATGCCAGGAGAACATGTTATCATTGGAATAGGTCTTCAAAAATACATGAGCATTTTTTCTGTCAATTAATTATGATCACACGCTTTTAAGTCACACATTGTTTAAAAAAAAAACAAGGAGCTTCGATAAGCAAAGCATTACTATTCAAACCAACTGAAAAATAAACAAGTTTTCCATTCGTATTAAGTAGTTGGCTTTTATTTTGAAAAGAAACTTGATGAAGCAAAAGTCAGCAAATGAGCCTCAATCTTTTAAAAGTGTCTGTATCTAATCAAAGTTTAAAGGGACGTTAGACGGAGGTCAAGCGAGTCCGCGGCTCCTGCAGCAGCTCAGCACGGCTCGGCTCGGCTCACCTCCAGCACCTGGCCCCGCTCTGAAGGTGTCAACTGACAGCGCACGCGGGCTAAAACAGCGACAAAAACAGCGCCTACCTGCTCGAACGTGGCCTCTTGTTGTTGTGCAGTCTTCGTGCAGCAAACCCAGCAGGCCGAAGCGAATCTGCTGAACTAAAAGTTAGGAAGTGACCAAAAAAACAAAAAAAGAAGAGGGAAAATAGTTTTACTCCTCCTTCTCCTCCTCCTCAGCTGAATGAATTATGAAGAAAAAACACGCAGCGCTCCCTCAAACACCTGAAGCCTTTGCCGTTGTTGCTAAGCTTTCTTCAAAGCAACAAGTTAGCGCCGTCAAACTGTTCAAAACTCCCCTAAAAAAAAAAAAAAAAAAACCCGCCTTCCAGCGGCATGTGTGGATTCCACGTCTGTGGATCCGTGTGAGGAGGGAGCGGGGCCGGTCCGCGCGGTTACCTGACTCCAGTCAGCGCGGTGAGGCCAGCCCTCCACGCCGCCGCCGCAGCCTCATGTTTCCTGTTATTGTCGCCCTGAATGGCGGCGGGGCAAACGCACAGCCCCCCCACCCAACAAAAAAAAAGTCCGCCTGTGACCGTCCACCCACTGAAAGTAGTGTTTTAAAGACAACCAAAGTACTGTAATCACTATCACTTTAATATTTACTTTTCTTGGCGCCATCAAAGCCTTGGATAAAAACCTATTATCTGCTGCCTTCAAATAATGCTGCCAACATCACAATAGACTATTTTTTTATTAAGAAATAAAACATGCGCAAAAGGGAATAATCATCAAGGCTGTATTTAGAATATATCTGTTTTGACTGACATGTTGACCCTTAAAACTTAATATTGGGATTTGTTCAAGCTACCTTTTGGTTAAATAATACGAAATAGAGGCAAAAGTCAATATTTACAAGGAAATACATCAAAAAGTAACTTTAAATGCTTTTTTAACTGGAAAAAGGTAAAGAAAATGCATTTGAACACCAAAAACAACCAGATGTTGAGTGTTGCATACTGAATTATACGTTATCAACTTACATGAAAATTATGTTTTTAACATGTTCTGGAGGCATTTATCTTATTATAGAGGACACATATAAAGAAAATTAAGCTTAAATTTGTATTTTTGAGTATTTCTTTACTCAGATCGTTGTTAATTTAGAACAGATGTAAAAACGGTTTGCAAAATAACTAATTTGTTGTTAAAAAAAATAGGGCTGCAGCTATCGATTCTTTTTGTAATCGATTAATCTAGCACTTAATCGATCGATTAATCGAGTAATCGGATAAAACGATTTGTGTGTGTTTTTGAATAACCAAAACAAATTTTGCATAACAAAAATGATGTGGTTGTAAAATGAACAAGCATTTGATTTTAAAGATCCGCTCTGATGCAAATGTTACTTTTGGTGTTTTTAAGTTGGTCTTGAGAAGTGGCGGAGCTAGAACATTTTGCATGGGGGGGGACAGAAGACTTTCAAAGGGTGGCACAACACCAAAGTGGAAGGCCATTAAAAATAAAAGAATCAGAAAAACATATTTGATCATTATCATTGTTTGTATTTCGTGTAAAAATAATGCTTTTGTTATTTTTGCAATGCTTAAAGAAGCCTCGCGGTACGCTGAAAGGCGAGCTACCGCCTGTCCCAGCCCCTGCCTCTCGGCGCCCCCTCGGCGCTGGTCGCCGCGGAGGGGGCGCGGAGCGGCTGACGCCGCCCCTCGCTGGCTGCCGGCGGCACGCGCGGGTATGCCAGCTCTATTTTGCAGTAGAGACACTGCACCTTGTTCTCTTCTTTATTAAGTGTGTAATGATCCCACACTTTAGACAATTTCTGCCGTTTATTTATAGATCTATTCTCCGCCATCGCGCCAACTAAATTCAAAAGGTCCGTGTGAATAAACGGTCCGTGTGACACAATCAAATCCCTGCGCCGCGCGTATAGTGCGCGTCATTGGAATTTAACGAGGCTTCGAGGCAGAGTTTTTGCCTCGAGGAATTTTTGTAATCGAGTAACTCGAGTAACTCGAGGAATCGTTTCAGCCCTAAAAAAACCCAAAACTGTTTCATTATGCATCCACTTGTAGATAAAATTACAACTACCCCTGGCTGCAGACCGAGGCGTGGCTGAACGTGGGCGGGGTTAAACGCATTGCGCTCTGCCCACTGAACGTGATTCTTCTTCCTCACCGCAGTTGCTGTATTTTTCTTCGCATTTTATAGGTTTCAACTTGCAAAGTGGCATCTACCAGACTCGGGGGTGTATCCTGAGATGATTAAGTTAATGTACTTTTTTTTTTTTTTAATTCTGGAAAAGATTTATTTTGATTTCAGTTTATGTACACTCCTGCTTTAAGAGTTGTTTTGTTTGTTTTTGTTTTAGAAAAATACAAAGACCTTTTGATTCATGGATACAAGTTTTTTTTTGTTTTTTTGTAAAACCATAAATGATTAATGAAAAGCTTCTGTATTGCAGGAATTAATTAAGTCAGTGTTACATTTTCTGTTGCAGCTTTATGTTAGAGCCTAAACATCACAGTTGCTGAATGAGTGATAACACTCTTTTACTCAGTTATTTCCTAAAATCCTTTTCTAACGCCATATAGTTTACTCAGCTTTAGCTAACAGAACCCTTTATTTTAGTATATCATAGAGAACTTGTATAGTAAGGCTACAGACATGATAACATTTATTGACCTTTGATAAGTTCTATCAAGCACTTCTCTTTCTTTTATTAATGTATACTTACAATCCTTGGGTTCTGAGTAAACACTCAAAAAATTATGTTAAGGAAGATTGTTACACTTTTGTGGTTTTATGGAGTTTTTCTGTTGTATTTTTGCCTACTCTTAAAATCTAACAGATTTTACTTGACATTTCTTTTCAAATTGACATCAGCCTCAAACAAAAAAGACAAAACAGCTGTTTTATTTAGAACTGTCGGTGGAACTAAATTGCTTCTAATTTTCACAATTTACCCAAAAAAAGAACCTTGGTAAAAAGATTTATGTTATGGACCAATTTCCTTTTCATCCAAAACTAAATAGCTTTCACACTTTGAGGGGGGCAGAATGAGTGATTTTTGATCCTTTTTGTAAGCAGAGACAGACTGGAGGCACTTCTCAACCACACGATAATTCAGCAGTAAATTTAGGCCAAGGCATCTTACAGCTTACTCATATTTCATTTATAACACAATACATCTCAACCTAACTGTATCACAATTTATTCATTTTTGAAATCTCTCCATATGCAGGGTATGAACTCTG
The DNA here is from genome assembly GCF_053564925.1 of Oryzias latipes. Classification (NCBI taxonomy): domain Eukaryota; kingdom Metazoa; phylum Chordata; class Actinopteri; order Beloniformes; family Adrianichthyidae; genus Oryzias; species Oryzias latipes. The sequence goes on along the minus strand of NC_136237.1, from coordinate 33,550,097 downwards.
TAAGGAATAGTGTAATAAGGTCTTTAGAAGCAGGTTGTACATTAGCCAAATGATTCACAGCTTAGCTGACCAGTGGCGTTTCTTCTTCATAATCCCATTTTGCTAAAAAATCTGATTAATACTTCATGTCTGAAAGTCCCCAGCATGGCAGTTTTGAGCAAGAATGTCCTTGGCTGGGATCCACAGTGATAGTATCTGAAATGAGAACATCCGCTGACGGCCTACTTCTGAATCCCCAAGACAAAGAAGAGTTTTCACGTGAGCTGGCAGACACTGACGCACAGGCACATATATTCTCCAAACAATATGGATTTATTTCTGTTTGCACGGTTGACAGAGGAAGATAATGTGCTTTTTTTTTCTTAGATTAAGCTCTGTGTGGGATTTTCTACCTGTGCATTCATGCATACAAGCGCTAGCACTTTGTGAACACCTCTCTTTGTGTAGCACTCTGTGGTTAAATCGCCGTCTGTGTCTGTGGGTTTGCACAAAATACAGTGCACAAAGGAAAAGGGAACAAGATCAACGGGTTATTTTAATGTGTGGCATGTTCACATGATTATGGTCTATTATATTATTATCCTTTCGTCCAGTTAGGTTTCAAGCTTCACCAGAAAAAATAATGATGCAACGGTAAAAGTCACTGGCTGAAGCACATTGTGTATTACAGATTTAATGGTAGAAAATTCTGGTGTTGTCGTTGCAGCCCCAAAAACACTCAAGCAAGTGCGTGTTGTCATTCCTTTCACACATCCAGCTGACATAGAGCTAATGCTCGCCAGCCCCATTTTGCGTGGTGAAAAGGGCTGGCAGCTGCGGCTGGACACACTGCTGACATGAGAGGTGAAAGAACAAAGCAAAAAGCTGAATGGTGCTAAACACTGAATTGGACTCATTTGCACAAAGTTGTTTGGTCATGTGACCTTTTTTTCCTTCGTCACATTCAAATGATTGCTGTACAGGTAGATATTTTGCTTAGTCAGGGGAAACTTTGAGTTTCAGGGAAACTATGAGTTGATGACTCATAAAAATGCCGCTGCAACACTTTAATCGTTCACCTAAAACCTGTGTTATAATCTCCTGCAGGAGTGAGTGTTAAAGTTAATCCATGAACTTCAAAGTATCTGATTCCTCCTTTCTAAATTAAGCAAAAATTAAGTGGAATTGTCAATAATTATTCTGCAATAAATGCTTTAGAAAACGACTGTAAAATCTTTTTTTTAATCTATTGTAAAAGCATTTATAGTCGTCTTTTAATTATGATCATGATTTTTTTGGCCAAAATATAAGAAAAGCGTAGTTTTCTAGGACATAATTTCTGCAGAGCGGCAGTAGTTCATCAGAAAATCACCCGAGTTGTGGGCAGGACTGTTTGAGCAGAGCAACCCCGCCCCCCTACCTGTCACTCATAACTGAGAGTACACCTTTTGCACACTAGCTTACATCCTCTCACAATCCTGACCTAAATTAGAAAAAATGGTGAGTGATATTGGAGCTATATAGGAGTACAGGTTTGAGCCAGCTCGGACATGGAAAAGAAAGACGTACATGGATCTAGTCGCCTACAAGTGGATGCGTCAGAATGAAGTGGAGCAGGGAGATTGCCCATTTTCTACGACAGTAATACACTTATTTTCAAATTACCTTTTTTTGTCTGCTCCGCATTCATAATTGTTTGAATAAAGAAATACTCAAAATTCAATTTTAAGCTACATTTCCTCAATATATGTCCTCCATCATGAAGAAACTGCCACAAGAACATGTTTAAAACACCAAATACACAACTTTCAACAGAATGGATCTTTAAGAGGTGTATAAATAATTCCAGGGCCAGTCAAGCACATGGTGCGTTTATAAAAATGCAGATGGCCTTGAACTTGTGAGTTTCACTTTGAAGGTTAAACATGGCCACCTGCTCTCTTTAAAGTCTCTGACAACAGCTCACCTGTTCTGCTTCACCCTCAACTTTGCCCTGAAACTTGAAGCACCATTGCAGACAGAGGCAGCCAGAGCATCCCTTACAACTGTGACTTGAAGATAAGAAGTTATTTCATAACATTAATGCCAAAAATAACTTCGACCCCAGTAAAAAATAAATAAATAAATAAACAAAAGATAAAAAGGAACTTCTTAAGTGTTAAAATTACAGTTTGCATCTTATATTTATTTTTGTTAAAAAAAACTATTGAGTCGGATATAAATTTAACATTAAAAAAATGTTGAATCAGAGAGTTAAAAGTTAAACACATAAAAAAGAGGAATCTAATAGTTTCCAAGAAAGCTAAACAATTGAAAAAAAATAAAAATAAAAAGATTTATTGGTTTTCTTGCTGGTAAGTCTACAGAAAAAAATAATGAAACGAAAAACATATTCACATATAATGCAACCTAATGTTTCTTTAGAGGAATGAGTTCTTTATCACAAATTTACTCAAGTAAATCCAAAAAAGAAAGATCCAGTAAACTACACTTCAGTAAATGTAACTGAGTAAATGTACTCCCCATCTCAGTTGGAATGTGAACCATATTTTCAGGAAGACGGATGTTGATGTAACAGCAGAAATACACTGTGGTTGTGAGCTCATTTCGAAACTGGTGCTTTTTTTGCATGCACACCTTGACTTAAATGTAAAATATGCACTGGACTTCTGAGTCATTTTTGTTGACATTCTTCCTTTCAACCTGCCCGACTTGTTAATTCATATTTTCAGTGAGTTTTCATGTTTGGATTTATTCAACTTATTTATTTATTGCGTTATTCTGGCTGGTAAAGTGACTTCTTTTTTTCAAACTCCATATTGTGGGTTTGCTTTTAAGTAATGTGTGCGTGTGTATTTATGCATATGGACATTTTCTTGCTTGCTTTAACACTGTATGAAAGCAGCAGGTTGCCATGGGAACAATGACATCTGTGACACCATGTGATCAGCATCATACTCAGAAAAAAATAAAAGCCACTTTGCCATGAGTGGTCCGCGGTCCCTCTCCAGCTGTGAGTGATTTGTATGAGTGCAGAAGACGGGTGGGCGGATTTTATCATGCCATTTTCTTACACGTTTGCCTTCTTTCATAGTCTTCATTAGAAACAGAGATGTGCTGTGAAATTTGTAATGGCAGGAGAAATGCTGTACATAAAGCCTCATCCAGGTTTTATCCTGACATTTCTTTTCTTTCATTTGTCAGTGGGGATGGTCTGTTTTATTATGGTAGCTGGTATTTCAGTGTAAAATCAAGGACATAAAAATGTCTTCATGAAAGTCTATTTAATCTGGTGTAGTCTTGAGGAGAGGATTGTAAAATCAGTTTATTTTGATGCTAAACGAATTTCTTAAATCTATACATTAAAACCCCACTCAAAAAAAGTGTTTTTGGTGGTTTTAATATGTTCTTGTGGCATTTTTCTAATGATGGGGGACATATGTAAAGAAAATTACTCTTAAAATTGCATTTTTGAGAATTCCTTTACTCAAATTGTTGTGAAACAAGAAAAAAAAAGTTATGTTTGAAAAAAAAAGGGTTATAGAAAATACACTGGGCAGGCCACAAGGTCCCTGCTCTGCACCACTCCGCAACAGAGAGGTTGCTCTTTGCCAGTAGTCCCGCCCACAAACTTGGAGGTGAATTTCTGACCAATTACTGCTGCTCTGCAGAAACTATGTCCCATAAAACAACACAGTTTTTTTAACTTTTTTTTTTAGCTAAAAATGGCATAATCCGAATAAAAAGACCACTGGGAATGGTTTTAAAATAGATCAGAAGAGGATCAAAATGGGTCTTTAAATAGGAGGCTTAGCTTAATTTAATTTACAAAAAACTAAAAAAAATCTCACAGCAATTAAAAACATTATTTCCTCTGTCGTGTTGACTACTAAAATGAAAATGTTACCCTTTTGGGATGTTACTCGCACTGACTTCCATGGGTGGAAGAGAAGGCTTCAGGAAGCGGCTGCATCCTGCGCAGACTTTGAGTATTTTTTAAATATTGCAGCTGCATTTGAAATGCCAATTAAAGTCACACAGCACAATGATGATCGTATTTAAGCGAGGGTCCTAAGAGAGATCATGCAAAAGAAACAGTGGACGTGTTTTCTGTCTTTCTCTTCAGGACTCCAGGTTGCATCAAAAATAGAACTGTGCTGCAATGCCTTTAGGAGGTGTTCCTGTGTCAGGACTGGAAACATTAACTCATGAACACCCTAGAAGAGAAACACCATTTTGCACGATTGAGGTCCACTTTGTTTGATTCAAGTCCACATTGTTGAACAGTGCACATACGTGTCGACATAAGCAGCTACATTTCTCTAGAGAGTTTGCACCTGATGGTCCATGACCTATATGAGGATATTTAAGGATGCATCCCACTTTTCCATGTGACAGTGCATCATTGACCCACTTCTAGCTGTCCGAAACTTTGATCCCAGCTCACTGTTCAGCCCATGTGTTAAAGTCCCTCTCCAATCATCTTTAGATCTATTGTAAAAGCTTTCCCAGTGGCCTTTTACTGATAATTATTTTGTTTTTAGCCAAATTAAAATAGCAAAAAACTGTTGTTTCACCTCTGAATTGTGGGCGGATCCGTTGACACTGAGCAGTCCCACTCCCCATTTCCCTTTTTGTTGCTGAAAGTCCTCTGATACATGCTCTCTTGCTAACTTACAGCCCCTCACAACCCCAAGCATCACTGGTGCAAAAAAATAGTGAGCAACATATGTGCTTCCAGCTGCACAGTTTTGAGCTAGATGTCAGCTCAGATGAGAAAAACGAAGAAATCTAAGTCTGCAAGTGAATGCATCAGAATGGAGCAAAGCAGGGAGCGTGTGACCCGCCAATTGTTGCACCTACGTCACACTTATAAGCTTTTTCAAACATTATTTTTTTCATCTGCTCCTGATTCACAACAATTTGAATAAAGAAATAGTCAGAAATGCCATTTTAAGCTTCATTTTCCATACATGTCTTCCATAATCAGAAAAATGCAGCAAAAACAGGATTTTCATTGTTTAAAAATAGAGACGAGACGCTCCCAGATCAGAATTTTTCTCCCATCTGATTCTTTTTCTCCAGCTTCAATTTCCCATCTTCCAACAATTACACACATGCCTGCACACAATCTCAGATGATGTCTCCCTGAATCAAAGTGGTTTTCAGGGCGACTAAAGTTCACCGTGGCTACCATTTTAACCACAGTGTTGTTTCCGCTCCTCACACAGCCCCTCTCTTCTGTTGCATTCTTTCGTACACATTCTGGCTCTTTTTCTACTCTCCCTCTCCACTCCCCATCTCTCACATTCCCTCTTCCCACTCTTTGCTTTTTTCCCTCCGCTCTTTTGCCTCTCCTCTCCTTCTCACACACATGCAGATGCGCGGACACGTTCCCGCCTTCTCCCGCCTCCTCTCCTCATATCTGCCGGCAACTGCGCTGAGGCAGCCTGCCTCACAGAGCCTGTGGATCTAGTCACTTGACTAATTAGCCTTGAAGTGCTGTTGAAGATCATCATATTTAGCTTAGCGACATAGCACCAGAGTGCAGACAGATATGGATCAGTCTGGCTGGAGGCTGGATGCCTGATAGTGGGCAAGCTTTCTATTGCTCTCTTCTATTCATACACACTGTTGTGGGCTTACGAGTGCTGGAGGATCAGAAGTGAGAGGCTGTGTTGCTTTAAAGAGGGGAGAGAAGAAGCAGAGCCAAGACTACAACCAAAGCACAGAATGGGACCACTCTGCAGGAGCACATCCTCCTAGACTCCCAAGGCAACGGTCACTGAGCAGCAGCTCTGCTTCCAACATACAGAGGTTTAAGGTGAGGCTATTTTTGAACCACTTACTTTGTTTTTGTTTGTTCCTGTGGTTCATTTTGGAAACTGCATGAAAGGATGGAGTAGGTAAAGGATAAAGGCACCCTGCTGGGCTTCTTCTCAGGTTCAATGTGGGTCACAGAAATGCACAGCTGCACACACACAACTGCACACACACACGCTCAAGTGCATGAGTTGCATGGTACGACTTATCGGACAAACATTTTTGACATCCTCTGAATGTGGAAATAGCCGTCACTTGTGCAGGATGTGCTCCACAAATGTGTGCGCCCACCTGTGTTTGTGTGTCACTGAGATATTGAGTGAGTGCTGCTGCTGCTGTGCCAGTGCGAGGCTTAAGCATGCACATCATAGTGAATAACATAGACAGCAACACAAGAGACAATCGTTCACGGCAGCCTCATGCCTTATTGCTTCCCTCTGCTTTCAGATCTTCTGCACAGAGGAAGAACCAGATACAGTATTTACAGCAAACCGCCTCCTGTTTATATACGTGCACATATACGATCCTTTTATCTTCCACCATAAATTTTACAACACACACTCTCCCGATTTAGCACCATTGAATCCCCCTACTCTTTTGAATACACCTCATGCTGCACGGCCGAGGCTTTTACTTAAATTGGAGCAGGGTGGTGAGGATGGGTTTCCCATGAGATAAAGACGAGTAGGACACACACTTTTTAAAAGTGTCTGACTCTGCAGAAAGGTTTTTAAATTAGTTTGTGGATCTCTGTTTAGCATTGAGTAAGCAGGTGCTATTGAAAGCAAGCGTCTATAGTGAACAGAGCATAAACTGTCAAAGGAGAGTCATTATCCTGGTATAAAGTGAAGCAAAAGTTTCAGTTAGTTAAAATACTTGAGCCTTGAATGGCTGAAAAGTAAACGTTCATCTTCACTGAAGACAATTCTTTGAGGAAAACTAAAGTTTCAGTAAAAATATTTAATTCTCAATTTATTGCTGATTCTTACTTCCGCCAAGCTTTGATAAGATAAATGAAACTAAGATTTTCAGTTAGATGAAGCTGCTCCAGAAAGAGGGGATCTAAGTGAATTTGTTTTTCTGGCTGTGCCTCTTTGTTTGGCGATGTCTGATTAAGCAGTCATCTTCTCCCCATTCTGGTTTCCCTCAGTTGTTCCGTAACATTGGCTCAAAGGTATTCAGAATCCCGCTGATTGCATGAACACAATCCAACCTTGTGCAGCGATTAAACCACAAGCCTTGATTGAGCTGAGCTTGGACAATGCTCCATCAGCCTTAAAGTTGGGGTTGGATACGTTACCGAGGAGATGAGGGAAAATCAGAGCAATATCTGCAAGACAAATCAACTGGTGCTTCAATGAAACATTTCTGAATATTGCTGAGGGTCTTTTTTTTTTCTTCTTTAGCTTGATTGCATCAGAATATCAGCGTTAAAAAATCTGAGAAATTCGTTTTCTATTTTAATTAAAGAGGAAACATCTGAGTGCTTTCTGGATGCGTCCCTGAACTTAAAAGAGCAGAAACTGGCATTATTTAGTGGGAGTGCAGCCATTTACATGTCAGAAACCCCTGAGCATCTCACAGGCTTCCTTTCACGCTATCTCTCTTGTTTCTTCTTTTTGGGATGATTTTCTTCAACTTCTACCTGCTTTTTTTCCCAATCCCAATTACTTCCCATTTTCAAGTCTGCTAGCTTTCACACCTAACTCACTTCTGAGCAACCTCTAAAAATCTGCATCATGGCTTATCTTTGTCTCATCTCGGTCTGTCAGGGTTTTGTTTTTGATCATCCCTCCCCTGTTTCCGCTCTGGTGCTCCTCCTTTCAGCCTCATTTCCCTCTCTATTCGTTTGAACACAGCAAGTCCGTACTGTTGTTTTACTTTGTGTGTCTATAAAACAATGCAGAACATATTTTAGTGGGCATCTGTGCCTACGTTAACACACGTAGGTGGGTGCTTATGCAAAATAACTCTTAATGTTACTACTACTTTCATTTACCCACTGCTGAAGGAAATCCCCTGTTTAAGATCAGGCGGGATTATGTGTAGTAATGTGGATCAAAGAAGCTGTCCAAGTCTTTGGTTTGATCTTTCATAAGTGCCTCCACAACTCTGATGCTCAACCTCTTGCACATTTAATTAAAGTAGATGAAGCTTGTTGTCTGTCATTATTTTTTAGCACAAAGTTACAACTGGTGCAAATCAAGTATTTAATTACCCATCAGCCACAGTTTAAGCAGCATATGGCTTCACAACTGCCTTTGTGATATGGATTCAGAGATAGTCTTATGCAGTTGCTGTTGATTTCTCAGCTTCCAATGTGCAAATTTACTCTTGCGTTCTATTTCAAAGCTGTTGTCAAAGTGTTCCGTTGTGCTGTTTATACTGTGCTCCTTTGAAATTATAGACCCAATTAGATCATTTTTTTATCTGTTTTAGAAGTGTTCCCATTGGTCTTTTATTGGTACGGAGCCCGTGTCCTGACATTAAAAAATTAAAATAACTCTCGTTCCCACAGATTAATATCTTGTTCCCACAAATTAACATCTTGTTCGCACGAAATACTATTCCGTTTCCACAAGGTTATATTCCGTTCCCACAAGATAATATTCTGTTCCCCCGAAATACCATTTCATTCCCTCAAATTACTATTTTGTTCGCTCGAAGTGATTAATTTATGGGAACGAAATGATTAATTAGTGCGAACGCAATAATTATTCACGTCATAAGTCATTCATAAACACTGATATGCTCTCCGTCCAGCCGCAAAAGCCGCTTTCAGCGGTAACTTCCGTGTCTCTGTGACCGACATTCGTTCAAGAAAGGAAAAAGAAAAACAAGACTGATCAATTTATTATTGTCTCAATGGATATAAGAAAAATATAATAAGATTTATGATACCTAGGCTTGCTGCTGCTTTGCCATACGATCCACCGGACATAGCTTCTACTAGCTCCGCCGCAGAGCTCTTTTGCTTGTCATGCCGGCATTCGGGCAGCTGGCTGGCCGGTAGACAGACAGCCATCTGATATTGTAGTTTAGGGTCGAATGGGAATAATAATATTCAGGACTTGTCTTTCATTAACATACTCTTTAGCAGTCGCTTTACATTCGAAGGCTATTAGGCTACATGCTAACTACTAGCCAATCATTTATCCTGTTATTCACGTCATAGATTTACAGCAGATACCTTCACATTTCTGTCTGTGTGTGTCTCATTACATTGCATTGAAGACACGGGGGATGTTTAGAGATCAGATTATTTATTTTAAAAAGCACAAAAGCATCGATAATCACGTTCATTCACATTCCGGAACGCTCTCCATCCGTCTTGCTGCAAAAGCTGGTTTCAACTTTAAGAGCCACTAAACTCACATGACAGTGGTAAAACAGTAAATGGGGTCCACCTATTAAGTACTTTTACAACATTTTCTAAGACCAAAGCGCTTTGCTAATCACCCACACTTTGAGACAAAGGCACTAGCTAGGCCACTGGAAGCGATATGGTTCAGTATGTTACCCAAAGACACTTTGACACATCGGCGACAGAGCGAAAACTGAACATGCAACCACAGGTTGACCGCTCTGCGTTTTTGCCACTGCAAACAAACAAATGAAACAAACTAGGGGAAATGAGTCCTGCTTGTTTACATGTGGTATTCTGAAATTAAAAAAAAAAAAAAAATTCAAATAAACTTTATAGGTTGTTCAACACATCATCAGAATTACAAAGGTTGAGTTTTTTTCTCATGTCAAACTAATTATGAATCTTAACACATTAGAATTAGACCATGTGAAACCTGTAGCAGCCCAGCTAAAGGTTTGTACTGGAGCAGATTGCTTGTTTTGTGGAATGGAAGGAATTGCTTCCAGCGAGCTTTGGCTGTGCTTTGTATCGTGGTCAGTTGGATCATCATTCTTGTTTGATGCTCTCTAAGTTCCAAAGTTGGAACCCAATTTAACAATTTGCTGAAATTAATTGTCGGAACCAAAATTGAGTTTTCAAATCTGCTATTTTCCAATTTGAAAAGTCAGGTTAAATAGTTACCTCAGTTTTAGGCTCTAAGAGGAGTTTTCAGACCAGAACCATCCCTTTAACGTGATTCAAGACCCGTAAAGATTTTACACTTTAACATTAAATTTATTTTCCCTTGCAGTGCACTCTGCAGAGTGGCCCAAAACTGCAAAAACATTGAGAAGTTAGCACAGCATTTTGCTACTATGCCTAAAACAAGCAATGATTGTGAAAGAAATAGGCACAATCAGACATTCCTATTTGTCCTGTAACTATTCTACCATTACATCTCATTGTCACAAAATGATTTTAAATGTTTTTATTCCTCTATTGTGTTTTACATTTTCCTTCTCAAAAGTGCACACAATTTTTCCTGTTGCTGTGCCAACATTCTTAAATCTTATGGATCCCGATTGTTATTGAACTGGTGGGTTCATGTTGGAACAGATGGATTGGCGTTCACATGTTTTTTTTTTGTTTTGTTTTTTTTGAAGGCTTTCACGTGTGGCAATCAAAACAAAGTATCAACCTGAATAAAGGCTGGTGTGGACCAAACAGCTCAGTGTGAAAGCATTCCTGCCAGTTTTGAAAGGAGTGGCACTCGAAATGGATTTCTGCTCTGTAGACTATCTGTCTACGGTATTTTTTAGTATTAAATATTTGAATTAATGTCTTTCTATAACTTCAGCAAGTGTATTCTTCTGCATCAAATTAAGAATTAATTAAATTTCCTGTACCTGGTTCAGGTGTGTCCAGCCAATCAGAACATAGAGCAGGGTATGTTGGAAAACATGCAGGAATGCTCAGTGCCCACCTCTGTTTTAGAACATAGTTTCTGCAGAGCGCCAGTAGTTCATTAGAAATTTGCCTCCCGAATTGTGGTTTGATTTGCTGACGCAGACCCACCCCTTCCCTCCTTTCCCTCCCCGTTCCTGAAAGGTCTCTGTTTACATACTTTCCCGCTATATTACAGTCCCTTACAATCCCAACTTAATACTACACTCCTGGTGCAACAAAAATGCAGAGTGGTATCGGAGCTATCCATCGTGTAGTTTTGAGCCAGATGCCAACTCAAACAAGGAAATTAAAGACGTGCGTTTATAAGTGGAAGCATCAGAATGGAGTGGAGCAGAGACCTTATGGCCCACAGATTGTATTTTACACATAATAAATATACTTTTTTAAAATGTTTTTTGTCTGCTCCTGATTCACAACGATTTGCAAAAAGAAATACACAGAAATTTAATTCAAGCTTTTTTTCATTATATATGTCCTCCATCATGAAAACAAAATGCCACAAGAAGATGATAAAAACACCCAAACACAGTTTTCATCAGGGTGGGTCTTTCAAGTTATCTATGGAGCAATGATGAGATTTTAAAATAATCACAGGCTGATTATTTTATATGTTGCTGCCTGAATTTGAGCATTGTTTTAATAGTCTGTCTGTCAGGCTCTAGCTGTTCAAACTGCAACACCATTTTATTTGAGACATGTGACAGATGAATACGAGGAAGAGCCCGAGGACACGCTGCACATTTGTTGAGGAGATATCACTGCACTGAGCTTTCATTTAAAGCAGCAATGCTTTAAAGTCTGAATGACTTGAAGGTTTAATACCATTTCAAGTGTATTTTAAGCACCCACCCTCAACTTGCTTTTTGGTAACACAATGTTTGTATTTTGCATTAGTTAATGGACATTATTGGTTCATACTTAAATCTAAAACCCTTCGTAGGCATTAGTGTTATAAAACAGCATTTTAGTGACTTAGCAGATGCAAACAGAGCCTGGTTTTCATATGGGTTGTTTTATGTATGAGGCTGCAAAAATTTAAGTCAATTTAATGATGAACCTTAACTTTCACAGATGATCAACAGTCGCCTGTCGACTCAGAGGAGGCCAGTGAGGAGTTTTCCTCCCGACAGAGGCTATCAGAAAACAAGCACCTACATTGTGCCCTGTTTCCTCTTTGTGGAGGTGAGTTTGACCTTTCTGACATGAAGTGTTCACAGAAAATTCTGCATAGCTCTCACCCCTTTGCTTTGTCTTTGTAAGCCTCAGAGGCGCTGACCAGACATCTAAGAAAATAATTGTCACAGTGAAGCAGAGAGAGGATTTGCTCATTTGCATTCAAAGCAACATCATTAATTGATCAATCAATCATTGATGCGTTTTTAAATACTAACACCAAGCCAACCCTGTTTTTCTAAATTGGTTTCCAATCCAAACTGCAAGCAGATTCACCTCTGCAGAGCTTCAGAGATCAGTTCAGTTTTTTTTCTTGGGAATTGATTTCAAAATACAGAGCCCTGCAGGGGCCAGTGGTTAACCGGGCACACGGATTATCAGATTTTTTATTTTTCTAACCACTGGTCCCTGGAGGGCTCCGTATCAAAAAGTACAACCCATCCACACAAAAATAGTATACTTAAATAGTCTCTTTGAATTTGAATGATTTTAACAAGGTGGTAAAAAATGGAAAATCAATATCTCAAAAAAATTGAATATTGTGAAAAGGCTAAATTGGATTTTCAAAATTTCTCACTCCAATCAAAAACAACTAAAAAATGTTAGAAAAACCAGCAAAAGTTACCAAAACCTGCTCATGTTAATCAATTAAAATGACAAGATTGCAGATTTGACAGTGGTCCGGACAGTTCTTTACACCCATCGTCCAAAGGAAAAAAAGAGTCACAAATCATAAATTTGCTGAAAAGGTTGCCCTGCATGTGTTTCTATATCTAAGTGCATCCATTCATTCAAAAGCAACAAAAATAACTACAACACCGACACAATTTCAAAATAAATGCCTTTGAAACATTAGGTGGAGAAACATAAGGAGCTACACGCATTCTGAAAAGTTTTTAGACACTTTCACACTCTTTTCCATTTTTCCTTCTGCTCTCTCTTCCAGCCTTTCACTTGTTTTTCTTCGACAAAATAACAGCTATGAGTGCCAGTTGCAAAATTGCAAAAATTGGCAAATGCTGTTTTCATTTCACCAACCCCCTAAAGGAGGGACTGATTAGGATGAGCTTTCACAAAATGAGTGATTAATATTGGAATGCTATTACTTGATTACTAGTGATGATAACATTCAGCAGGAAAATGAAGGGATTCGACACAAAAATCCTCTCAAGTGACCTTTTTGTTCACAATCTCCTGTCTATCTCTTCCCATGACTAATTTTTTTCATGTTAGTCCTGTAATTCTTGGAGGAGAGCTTCTGGCCTCAGTTGCTTTTCTAAGTTAATTGGCCTAATTGAGAATGGAAACCAAATTAGTCCATGCCACTGCGAAGATGCTCCAAGTCTAGAAGTCCTCTGAGCTCCAGCAAGGATGGCAGAAGGAGCTGATTTGGCTTTCTGTTTTTTATTTAGAAATTATAACAGCTTTTATGTATTATTTCTGCCTTGAAATATATTTTAGTTTCTGAAAAAAGGGCAGATATTAAAGTTTAAAAATGAATACAATAAGACATTAAACCTGGGGTCACTGTAAAGATTAAAAGAATATGGACATTTGTTTCTATTGAGAGGTCTTCTTGGATTTTTCCAATCTCTTCTGTGGAGCTAAAAAAAAGAAGAAATCAATTTTTACCAAATCTTCACACTTTTCTTTTAACCATGTTGTGTTTTTTTCGTTATCGGTGCTAATTCACAACTTCCTTTTGAGACTTTCTGCTCCAGCTTTGTTGTGCTTCATCCAACAGATCAAACCTACACTCTTTGCTCACGAGCACTCCGCCACCTCTTCATGTCTTTACAGCCCTAATAAACCAGCATCCCTGCAGGTTTACCATGCCTTTGTTCTTGCTTTTAATTTACAGCATCCACTTGAGGGATTTTTATTATAGTTTTCCAGCTTTCCAATGGTATCATTTGCAGCATATACACCCCCCACCCCCCTATGTAGAGAGTAATCTCCTCCACCCACTCAGAACGTTTTTTTTTTCATCATTTGTCATCATCCTTCATTTTCAGTCCAGCTTTCCATCTCCCTCTGACTCTTTCTCGTCGTCTATTTTTTGTTTTGGTGCTCACCAGGAGATCCTTTGTCCTCTGCAGACGTCGTCCTCATTTTCACCTCGTGTCGCACACCAAAGGGGAGAATGAACTTGAGAATGAGGTTCCTCTTCGCTTTGTAGTCTTAATTTACTATTTTCAAGGTTTTCTGTTCTTGTTTGCCACATGGCTGGGGGTAGGTAGTGTGATGTCAACCTGGTTTGACTTAATTACCCAATATGCAAATGAATGAATCTGCATACACCGCAGCCCTTTGACAAAAGGAAATTTAAAACTAGATTTCCCCCTTAAATGTGCTCACACCAAAAGCAGCTTGCTGTAGCATTGCTTCCCCCAGAGGGCACTCTATCCTTTGTTCTTACATTAACATCTCATTACCCATTTCTCTTCCTTGTTCCTTCTTTTCTCTTGTGATCTTGCAACTTATTCCCTCTTCTCGTTCCGTCTTTCTTTCTAGGTCCTCATCCCGTCTGATTCTCACCATTTATCATCCAGCTGTCTAACAGTTTGTAGTTATTGCTCCCGGCTACGTGAAGGCCTAAGTGCTGATTGAGACCACCTTCTCTCCCCTTTATTCACCCCTCTCAGGATGTTCTCATTCTTCTTTTTGCCTCTCTTTTTCTCACACTCATTTTTGTAAAAGGTACAATTTTGCTTTGAGGTGAGGGAAATGGGAGCACTCGTGGAGAACCTCCATCATCCGGGCTCTCCTTCCACTTATTGTCCTGTCCTTGTTTACACTTCACGTCGCTATAAAGCTGCACGAGTGGCTGATTTCGGAGAACTGCTTTAAACGATGTTCTTTATAATGCCGTTTTAGGATGGCTGCTCGCTGTCTTGCTTTCAGGTGCTGCTGAGTGGGAGGATGTTAGTTGGAGCCTGGTGGTATCTAGGTAGACAGACCTGTTGTGAAAATCTGGGCAGAAAATGACTTAAAGAATCCAACTTTCAGTGATCGTAAGGGGGAGTTCCTCAGTGAATCTCTGAGCTCACATGTTGAGTTGTAGTGTGGTTGCTCTTTGATGGTTTGTGCTCTATTATTAATAACCCTTAATGATTATATTACTGTAGACTTTAAGGCGTGTAGCCTTTATTGTGAAAGCTCAAGGCCAGCTCTAAGGCGCAGCTTTCTACTTGTCACTCTTTGAATTACCATCCTAAACAGATTTTGTAAAATAGACTGCAAAGCATCAGATCAAATATTGCTACTTAAATTAAAAATATCATGGAAAAAATGTCATTTTCTATAATTAAATTTAAAAAAAAAACTTCATAGACTATAGATTCAGGCCCCACCAGTTAATTGATTTCTAGTGTTTATTTTAACATAAATTGGGGTTCAAAAGAACAGAATTTCAAAAAATTAGAATAATCTGGAAATGTTATGACTCGTGAGCCACAGAGGATTGTAAAATTTGACAAAAGGGCCAAAGCAGGAGCAGAAAAAAATAAAAACACGTGGAGTGTTTTGGTAGTCCAACTTATAAGAAGAGAAATAACATGAAATATGGATGAAAACATGCTTTAATTTTGTTTGAAAGTGCATAAAATTGTGGCTTTTATTCTCATTTGACTGCCAATTGCACCACTGGTTTGACGGCCCTCAGGGAAAGTGCAAACTTAGAGAAGTGCTGCATTCATGTGGTGTTGAATAGTTGGAAAAATGACTATCCAATGTGAAAAAACGAAACACATGAACTTTAGAAAAAACAACTAATCTTCCAACACTACACGTATAGAGAAAAGCTTTCTGCACCTAATCAAAGGTCAGTGTATTTGTAGTGTACCATCTATGGGGACAACAGCAGAACTATAGCGAAAATAAAACTTTAATAAGAATCAAAATAGTTTTTTCCAGTTTGGCGGGCCAGATTAAAAAGTTCCTCCACCACATTCCAGTTTTTCTGGAGGTTCTTGAATCTTTTGATAATCCACTGAATCTTCTCCTGTCACGATTTGCACTTCCATCAGACTTACTGTTGATCTGCTTGAACACAGCGCTCCGTGAATATCCAGCCTCCTAAATAGGAATTTGTGGCTCACCCAAACTATGCAGGGGAACACTGATGGTCTTCTGGATAGTTGTCAAGTCTGAGGTTTTCTCCATAGTAAACCCAGCTGAGACAATTGAACCAAACTGAACCAATTTAATGACATCTGGGAAACCTGTGCAGGTGCTTTGAGTTTAGCAGGTGATTAGTTGGCAAAAATCAGTTTAAAACATTTATGTCCTGCAGAATTTGGACAGATTTCTTCACAGTAATCTAATTGTTTGAAAATCTGTTCTCGTTGGTTTCATGAGCTGGAACCCCAGTTATGATATTCTCACTTTTTGGAAAGGGTCTATTTTCTCTTGTTTGCTGCCAGTGGTGTTCTCAATAAGGTTTAGGGAACCTTGAATCTGCAATTTCAAAGATGTTTTTTAAGATGCAACTATTTTCTTCAAAAACATTTTAAACAATAGGTTCAAGAATCAATTTAACACTTTTGATTCGCGTTTTTTTAAATGAATAAAGCAATTCTGATTTTAAAAGCCTCAAATTGTATTTGTGTTTTTTAAATTTAAAACAGCTCAAAGTGCATATTTTACATATTTTGTATACACATTTTTTGTCTTTGTTACACAATGAAAGCAGTTGATTAAAAAAAGAAAACAGTCAAATGAACTTAGTCTCTTTGATGAAAGATGTTCCATCTCATTTGAAATACATTTTCCTAACCATAGGAGGAAATTTGGTTCATGTGCTCCAGGAAGAGATGTTTGAAACAAGACATCTCATTCTATTGACTAGAAAATCTATTGGTTCCTATAACCAACAGAATGAGGCGTCATGTCTTAAACGCCTTCTTCCTGGTGACACTACCACTATTTTTGTCTACTTTTTTAATGGAATCAACCTGAATGATTGATGCGTCCAGAAGACATTTAAGAGTTAACTTGTAAATGATCGTTTTTGTTGGACTTGTTATTGAGATGAACATGTAAGCCAGTCTTTGATGTTTGCTTTATCAAAAGTTTTAGCATCCCAAATAAAAACTACCTCTCCTCCGTATAGAAAGAGCTAATCATGCCTGATTAAATCCTAGTGGAACCTTCAACATTGCAATGTAAATGCTACTGAAATGAGAAGGCTTTGGCTTGGTGATGTGATCAGAGCTCCAACAGTGTTGACTTAACCTTGATCTAATTTCTGTGGTTTTTCTGAGGAAACAAAACAAGTTTTCTTCTCCTTCGACAGATTTGTGGCTTCCCACAATCCTTTGTTCAGAACTTAAGAGACATCTCCCAGCTGCATATGGTTTGGCTTTCACTTTGACGAACATGATCAGCTCTGAGATCTTTAAAGAGGCTGCCTGTGCTCCCCTCGTCACCCATTACTGTGAAGCCTCTGCATTCAAATAGGTGTTGATGATCAGTTGATGGCCACTGATAGAGGAGGCACTCACAGATACAAACCTTTAACTCTTTCATGCATGTCTCTGAATCACAATGTACCGCTAAATACAGGACATGCTTAATTCGACATCATATTGAAAGAAAAAAACCGGGAGCCGGTTTAGCTCGTGTGGGAGCCGGTTTAGCTCGTGCTGGTTTGCGGCGCCTTCCGTCCGTGAAACCAGGGTTCGACTCCGGGCTGCTCCCTGTTCCCTTCTCTACCCCTGTGCCAGTTGCAAGCCCGGTTTGAGAAGGTTGCGTCAGGAAGGGCATCCGGCGTAAAACATTGCCAAGTTTACCATGCGACTTGTTCGCTGTGGCGACCCCTGATGGGAGAAGCCGAAAGAGGAAGAAGATTGAAAGAAAAAAACACTGGAAAATATGTGTTTACATATTAAAAAACCAGGCAGGAAGGGGTTAACACAAGTCATTTATATTGCTGCTTTCCATATTTGTTATTAACTTCTGTCAGTATATTAAAAAAAAGCAGCCAAATTCATCCATGTACTCTTTAGATCCAGAAAATTAAATGTGAAACATATATTCCAGCTTTAAATAGGTGAGAAGAAGTTTTATCAGTTAGTAGTTATTGAGAGGAATCAGTCCAACCTAATGTAAATTGGATTTCAAGATGCCTTAAAAAAAACCTCTAAGTCAGTACGCGATCCCCTTATCCATAATCCCAGCTGAGCTTTGTACCTCCTCACTACATCTTTTTGCTTCAGGCAGTGCATTTGTTGTATCTGCTTTTTGATTTTTTTTTTTTTTTGCTCCACTTGGCTTAGTTTGTAGTAAAACCAGAAAATTCTAACCAAACTGGCCTGATGTTATCTCCAAAAAAGAAGAAATTGTCCCTGCAGTTTTTGCTATTTTTCTAGTCATTTTTTTAACGATCTGTTTTTTTTTTAATTAACATATTTGAGAACTAGTGTTTCAGGTTTTCCATCTTTCATGATCACTTTTCCATAAAAAAAGAAAGGGTCTACAGTGTTATATTCTCTTGATTTTTCTGCTTATTATCTCTTTGAATCCATAAATCATGCATTGCTGCTGCTCTGGGATTCTTCAACATTCAAGCTGCCTGTTTCACACACTTGTTAGCGGTTCTACCTCTTACCTGTTATCACACCTTAGGAAGGGAAGGTGGGCATAAGCGGCCCTGTGCACCTCGGCACACCACATTCTCATATCATCTGCGAGCATTAAAAACGCCCCTGAGCTGCAGCACTGAGGCTGAATGATTTCATCAGTAATAATAAAGCCATGATATTTGCAGGGATGAGCTGTGTTGATAATGAGCTCTATAGTCCCTTCTTTCTATGCAATCACAGGCCTGTAAAGTGCAGATTGATTATGCTGCACATTACTTCGAGTAAGGTCGTATAAATGTTTGTGGGCTACGGTACTAATGGATGTCATTTAATAACCCCCCTTAGACACAGATAAAGCTATGCAAAGCATTTGTTTAGAAAATCAAAGCACGCCCATTAATATCATGGGTAGAAATCTCTGGAACTGTATCAAAGAATCTATCTTGGAATCTTTATCTGTCTGTTTATCTCCTATTGTCATTCTGCTGCTCGTCCCAGTCCGCTCTTTAAGGTTCTACCCCCTGGCTTTTCCATCTTTCCTCAATCTGAGAGCTGTAATAAAAAGGACCGACACCAGGGGGCAGTCAAGCCCATTCATTGGCTTCAGTTGATTTATCTACACCAAATGAGCTATAATACATTTGGGGCAAAATGTGTGTTCATCTGGGGGGGTTGGGTGGGTGGGTGAGGGAGGATTCTTGGGGGGGAATGGGGGTAAGTAAAAAAATAAAAAAAATAAAAAATAAATAGATAAAAATCGATAAATCTTTTCTGCAATCTATCTGCTGGAAATCTAGAAATTAGATTTTTCCTGCTGTGAAAAATACAGATTCACTGGTCACATCAGTAAGTAATTATGTGCGCTTGTGCAGGGATGAAAAGGGGAAGAGCAAATGTCAGACAAAAGAGGAGAGCTGCAGCCTCATTTCAAGCAAAATTATGTGGAGAGATTTTTTTTCAAAAATCCTTTAGTTTATTTTATCTTCTGTTCACGTTGGCAGTGATGTACAAGCAGCCTGGTCATGTAAGATAATTGGCGAGGATGGTAATACAGAAAAAAAAAAACATATTTGTTCATTTAGATTTTATTTTTCCTTTGATATTTTAATCATGTGGAATTCCTAGATTAAAATCTAATAGAAATAACACTAAAAGGGCACATGCTACATCCTGATTCAGTATGAGTGAAAAAAACTGTGGACAATTTAAATGTATCTAGATTTATTAAGAGTGCAAAGAGACCAAAAAAAAGAAGAAATACTTTCAGAAAGGAATACCACATCCTTTCCAAACAGAGCATGGGATCACTGCGTTTTCTATTTGTCCCATGCAAGCTTGATGCAGAACCATCTAAAAGCATATTAGATATGCTTGGAGCAAAACAAAGCAGCTCGAGTCTGGTTCACGTGAAGCAGTGTGACATTCATGGTCTGCCAGCGGGTCGCTGTCATCGTTCTCACCCTCTGTAAAAACAGGTTTGACTTTATCAGTTGACTTCTGTGCCATCTGGCAGCTCCTCAGTCTCTAAGGAGGAGACACTCACCTCTTTTGTTAAACTTTTCCCCCAAGGAGTCATCCTCTCACTCTGTTTTCACCTCATATTTTAACCATGATGAAATTCCTTTGTCACATTTTGTTTTCCCATCTATAGTTTGAGGGCTTTCATGTACCGGAGATTTTCTTCAGTTTTTGTCATTTTGACAAAAAGAAGAAAAAAGAAAAAAGGCCTTTTTATTTTCCAGCACTTGTTGTCTTTGAACTTCAAAAAGATGTACTTAAAGGCTTTTTCTTTAACAGAGCTTACAGCATAACATCAAAATCTTCTTTAAACATGATTTTATTTTATTTGAGGTCATTCTTAGGCTAAGTCCAGGCAAAACAACACGAATTCCCAACAGATATCTGAATCATGGCTAGGGTTAGGTTAATTAAATAACATTAACAATAGTTTAGAAGGTGCATTAATGGTGGTTTTGTGTAGTTTAGAGGCCATCTTTCACACTTGAAAATATCGTTGGATTGTTGTTTTGATGCCTTTTAACCAGAGGAAGATTTCTATAGAAAGGTTGTTGTTAGTGTTTTCACTTCAAAGTGAGAAGGTCCTGGTTCAAATCCCAGCCGGGACATTTCTGTGTGGAGTGTGCATGTTCTCCCCATGCATGTGTGGATGGATGTACAATCCGGGTGTTTATTGTAAAAAGTACTCTAAATACATCAAAAAATATCCCAAGATTAGATGGCTACAAATAAATGTGCAGGAGACCTCTACATGCAAACATCCAAATAGCTGTTTTATTGAATCGCCTTACAAGTTTTTGTTATATTCTCCTATAGACCCCTTCCATAAGACGTCACAAAAAGCCTTCATATCACAACAATGCAATGAGCATCATTACTATTATTATTGCAATAATTACCTATCATCCACATGGTGCTGGTGAGGACAACGGAGACTGACTGAGAGAAACCAACCGCTAAGGCACATTCATGCTCTGCAGGAACACGTGGTGCCACTTCTTCACATTTGCATGCAAAGTTTGTGTGTTTTTTTCCAGATTTTCCATCACTGTTAAAAACAAAAAAAATTACCAGCACCCGTTAATTACCAGCAAAGTTACAAACTGGCACCGGTACCAGATAAAACCCAAATGTGGTAACCATTCCCTAAATATGTATCACTCTTAAGTCACATAAAATGTGTAAGTATAGGTCTACGTGATACAAAAGGTTCACTACAGAGCCTGTTGGCGTCTGCAAGCTGCCACATTTAAACTAGGCGATTCTTTTCTGTCTTCATACCTTGGAAATCAATCAACGCTTGTGCTATCCTAGGCACTTTAACAATGGGAGTTGGGTCATCTAGACCCACTAGACAGTGCGCTGAACCTTGTTTCTTCAATGATTTGTGATCTTCACTGGAGTCCATGGATTAGAAGAAATCTTTTCACCTTTATCCACCTTTATCATGGTAGGAATAACACATCAATGAAAGGGTGGGGTCATCTAAGATAACACAAGGGTTAAAGGGATTCAAAAATAGTCACGTTGCTGTTTGGTGAAAAGATGTGTACCACACTGAACATGGACAAGTATTACCAGAAGTTGCCAGTTTACCCAATGTGTGCTTAACTCTCAAAATGGCGGACAACATGGATGACGTATCACTGTAAGGGGGTCTGGAAGACATACACGGATATAAGTGTGGTTGTAAAGTATGGTTATAAAATGTGGGCTGCAAAACAAGAACACCAAAGTTTTTGTGAAGACTTTGAAGGATCTGTGACGTTTAAGAACGGCTCAGGAGATTATTTATCACTCGGAAAGAATTTGTGTGACACACAAGGAGAAAATAATCAGGGGTGTCTGAAAACTCCCTAAATTTTAGTTGACACGGTGCTTTGTGTTTCAGTGTTACGTTTATGAATACATCAAGGTGACCTGTGCAGCAGTGCACGTGCCAATTAGAAAAGCCTTCAACTTAAAGAAGCTTTGACCTTTCAGGAAGCTTGCACGAACCGGCTGTGGCCACAAAGTGCAGGCTAAAAGCAAATCTCCATACGACATTTCAGCTAAGCCCACGTTTAATTAGGAAGCAAATAAACCGCCTGCTTTCATCAACAGAAAACACAGGAGCTATAGAGTTCAAGCTCTGGTTGAAAACATAAATAACCCGTCTTAAACTGCTTTAACAGGAGTATACTTCTGTTGGTAACGTTGCTGAAGTGCTTTTTCATGCTTATGTAGAGAAAAAAAAATATAGTTGCCAAACTGGCAGGCGTGAATCTGCCAGTAAGGTTTGTGCTCAGATGTTTCTTTAAACTTCCATGGATGCTCCATCATTCTCTTCCTCCCACCTCTCTGCGCCTCCCGCGCTCCAGCTTCAACAGAACAGAGGGCCGGCTGATGGAAAGAAATGTTCGCCACAGAGTGTCAGAGTTCCTCATCAGACATGGGAATGCACCCACATGCCTTCAAACACACTTTGCACAACGAAACACGCCCACGCTTTAAAACACACGCATAAAAAACAAGTTTATGGACGAAAGTATTTAAAAAAAAGAGACTCTACTTGTTGGATTACGGGGTTGTCTGTCTTGGCTTCCCTGTCTTATCAGTGAATTTCTGGCTTTGCGCTCACATTCTCAAGCAGATCAATCTTGCATGATACTGTCGGGAGAAAACAGTTGTTTGCTTTTGCAGTTCATTTGGTGGGTGAGTATCAGAAACTGTAATGGAAGCTGGGAAAAGAAACTGGCAGATTAGACAGAGGAAGCAAGGCTCTAATAAAAAGGGTTTGAAATAGGTCACCGTCATCCTGCAGTGTTTTGTTACATAGGGGAAACAGTTATACACATAGCAAGCCTTAACATCTAGCAATGATTTACGCTGAACTCTGTTTCTGTAGTGTAGGGGGTAAACATGCTGGGAGACATTTTTAATGTGGGCTGTTAATTTTTCGGCCATTTGCCCCTAAAACGTCTCACAAATTATTCTTTATTCTGACTTCATTGATCTAACCAGGAAAAATATTACAAGGAGACCAGAAGGTTCCAGGTTTGCATAATTAAAGGCTTCTCCTGTTTGGCTTTACGTTTTCTTTGTGTGACACCACCCAAAAACAAATGGCTTACTTCTGGCTCCAAGTCAATTTTGTCGCCATTTTTTCGCGATACAGATGTCGCCATACAGGATCCAGAGATTGTCAGTAAGCAATGATTGTTTCAAGTTGGTCGGAGCCTATGTTTCTATGACAACCACTCTCGCCAATCAGGAGTGAGCTTGTTGGAAGGCCACACCCCTACCACCAAAAGGTCTGGGGGAGAATCTGTCAATAAAATGTTCAAACCTTTTGCTGTTTAAGCCTTTTGATGGCCATTTCATTACTTGAATGACTTGCACTACAGAAAACAAATAAAAAAAGTGGATTAGCCAGAACATTTTAAAAAAATGTATCAGAGCAGGATTGCTTATTCTGAGAAATAGAATGACTGAGTCATAGGTATTTATTTCTCTATTGAAGTTTAAGGGATTTTGGCTCCTTGGGACCAGCGGCTACTTCCTGTTTGAAATATGAGAGGGGAGGGGTCACTCAGTCCAGTTCTCATACGCTGTAAGTGGTGCTGAACTCACTTTACTCAATCACCAAGTCATAAGGTGTCGACCCCTGAAAGTGTGGGCTCCTATTTTTTTTAGTTTTAAACAACAATTGCATAAAAACATTTTTTCATGACAGAAGAAATTATCGTTTTTATTCTAAAATGATTGAAATCATTGATTCCATTTGATTCCAAAGTGGGACCCATTCCATTTTACAAAATTCACAAAACATGCAGTTGTGAAGAGTTCCTATAAGTGAAGGTGAAAGCTCTTCACATTCAGAATAAGAAGAACAAGAGAATTGCTAGGAGAGCAAAGACAGATCTTTGGCAGAACAGCTAAACAACTGAACATCAATCCTCTATCACAGTAGAAACTGGTGGCTACTTTCCCACAGTTCCAGTGGACACAACTGTGCCGAGAGAACATTGAAACTTGCTACCAATTGTCAGGGAGAAGAGAAAACTGCTAACAACAAAGAAAAGAAAAACAGTTGATTTCTTGGTGTTTATGCCGCCTGGTGGTAGTTTTGATACTGTAACGTTTCAGTTACTTGTTTTTTACCTTCACAAGGTCAGGAATGAGATCCATGAGGAGGACAACAGGCACTGTGTACACAAGACAGATGTGTGTCATTTTTTATCATTTTTTTAATGTGACAAATTGGCTAAACGGTGTGATACAATGTGTGCGACTCTTTACAAAAACAATGCACAATTTACTACAACATTTTTTTATATATCTATTGATTTAAAAAAATATTTTAAATGTGTTGATAATAAAATGCAGTAGACATTGCACAATACGATAGATAATAATATTAATAATAATAATAATAATAATAATAATAATAATAATAATAATAATAATAATAATAATAATAATAAAACGTCTACTATTACTTATAATAATAATAATAATAATACTGGCAAATTTTTGAAAGGGAGCAGGCAGCAGCATAGCTTAATAAAGTCTGCTACTTTAACAAACTAAAAAAGATATAAATAAAACTATAGATAAATCTTCAGTATGGCAAATAAAACATTATTATAGTTTAACAATCATATCTTGTCTGTTAGTTTCTTAGATGTAACAGTGATGTCTTAAAAGTAAAAATAAACAAAATAAATCCCACAGTTAACAGGAAGGCTCAAGGTTATCAATCTGCCTTTAAGAAACAAAATATTACCACTGCTCTGCAACTACTCGTGTGCATTAAATGAAATATTTAACATTGTGTCCATGTGTTTTTCTGATGTGTGCTTTTCGTAAATGAACTCCAGAGGTAAAAGAACTGTTTACCATTGAATTCCTCCATCCCTGCAGCTGAAAACCAGCCCAGCCTGCCGTCAGAGACTCCTCGTGTTTTGCTTCTGATAAACTTGTCCTTTGCAAACAATGACAGATCTTGGGAAGAAACTCTGGCTGCAGATTAAGATAAAACTAATCAAGAGCTTACTGTATTCTAACAGGCGTTCATGTTGTTTCTTATTTGTGCTTTCAGGCCACTCTCTGATGGCAAATGGCTAAAACCCCAAGTCTTTGGTTACACATTGAAGGAAGCTTCCTTCTGTTGAGGATGTTTGTTTGTCTGTACAGAACCCAGCAAAGTGTGCTTCTTATTGAAGGATAAAACCGTAATTAGTGCTGGAGCAGCTGTTGTGTCGGTGCAAAATTGAATGCTTTTATTTTTATTATCATTCTTTCCATGCTTGTCATTTTGTGTCCCTCTCTTTCTCCCATATTTCATATTTTGCAAATTAATATTTACCACTTTTTTTCTAACCGTCATATTTTAGTCACTGAAACATCACAAATGTCAGACCAGAAAAGGAAGTTATGCCGAAATGCACAAATGCATACCTAATTCTTGTGTCCTATTCCCTCTTATTTTGCTCCACTCATCCATCTGTGTCTCCCCCATCTTTCTTTAGTTCCCCTTCTGCTCCTCCACACAGCGTTGTGTTTTTTTTTTCCAAGTGAGCTCCATTTGTTTCTCTCTCCTCCTACTCTGAATACCAACACTGCTGTAGGGATCTCTCACTCTGCTTTCTTTCGTCCTTTCCATCCTTCCCTATCTTTCCCTCCCTCCCTACTTCCATCTCTCCCACTCTCACCCTCTTCTGTTCTGCTCTATCTCTCCATGCACAAATGGTTTGCTTCACACATTAGGGTTGCATGCTTCATTTTGCTCCATAAAAGACAATAATTTCTTCATAGAATTATTTTTTTTTTTTAAATGTGTCAATCTTTTCCTGGTGGCTTTTTTGCGGCTGCTTTTTCTGCACCAACTCCTGCGGATCTGGAGCTAAAGCTGCGACCAATATGTTTTATTTCCAGCTGGTCATCATGGCAGGGACTGTTCTGATGGCGTACTACTTTGAATACACGGACACGTTCCCTGTGCACGTTCAGGGCTTCTTCTGCTTTGACAAAGCCTACTCCAAGCCGTACCCTGGACCAGAGGACAACAGCAAGGCGCCGCCAGTCCTCGTCTATTCCCTCGTCACCGCCATCCCCACAGTCACAGTAAGTCTGAATTTAAGTTGTTCAAACAAACAAAAAAAAGATAATTATCCTCCACAGGTGTTTTCACACACACACCTCACCAAAACAACATTTATAGTGTAGCAAATGAGGCACATAGGGGTAGCTTCACCTCATCTGCACGTGGTGTTATTGAATAGAAAAGAGGAGATATGTGTAGGTGTGCTTCCTCGTGGTTTCTCTCCTCTGTTTGTGTGGATGTGTTCTATGTCATAACCATGGCAACGGGCACTATATTTGTCCTCCACAGAACAGTCAAAGATAGCTTGAACGGTCTCTTTTTTTCCAGAGAGAAGATTAAAACATCGTCCCTAAAGAGTTTATTTTGTCCGTGCGTTTAATAATCAGAGCTTTACTATATCTGTCACACACCAGACTAAAAATGCAGGAGCAAAAGTGCCTTTAATTATTCAGCATTTCAACTGAATTGAAAGGAGCGTAAATTAGTGCATAATGTGTGTTGATTCAGTTTTGACAGTTCTAATTTTTCTGGCATTTTTCTTCATCCCCGCATCCTTTTCTAATCACGTTAACTCCTGTTACTGAGCGGGAATTTACTGATATCCGTCGCAGCATCTGTAGATTCTCATCTGAACAGCAGGATACTATTAATAATGAAAGCGAGCTCCACATTCCCATCAAAGCTCTGCCTCCATGACTTCTCTCTTGAGCCACAGGGGTTGCGTCTTTGATGTCACACAGTTAAGTAGCACTGCTGCTTCTGAGTCACACACCAGGGCGGTACTTGAGCTGATAACGCCAAATACGCCCAGGTCATCTGCTGTGAAAGAAGACCAGTTCAGAGGTCAAGTCAGGATTTGCTGCTGCTCCCATTTAGGTGAGAATAGATTTTTGAGAAGTGGCAAATAACAAAACGGTTATTTTGAAATGTCCTTTAATACCTGCACAATAATAATGAAATATGCACTTGTGCTTATTTGTTGCTTTTTCTGGAGCTCATCATGCATACATTAAATTGTTGTTTTTTATGCAAGCTGCACAGAAAACGAGCAGCTTTTTTTTTCTCTTTCCTGCCCAGAGGGGAAACCTGCTCCTGGAAAAGTCAGAGCATCTGTGTTTTTTTTTTTTGCTACAAGATCCTCTTCTGTCCCATGAGTCTCTTCTCTGTTATGATACGAAAGGCAGGAGTTTGAAATGCTTTCCTTTCAAATTTCATTCAGAACTTTAAACAACACTGTGCAGTTGGGAGTAAAGACGTTCCGTCCAGCATTTTATTGCTTTTTGGGGGTAGAGGCATTGCATTGTGGCAACTGATTTTCAACTTTAATATTAACTAAATTAAATCATAAATATTAAGATATTGTAAATTGGGGCTATAAAACTCTGATCCTTAAGATTCCTTTTTTTTTATTTTTTAGGTCTCCCGGCATTTTTCTTTTGCAGCTGGATCAGGTGTGCTCAGTTGATCAGAACATGAAAACAGCTAAGTCATCTAATCAGCAGCAGAGCGGGGTGGGTGGGAGCGTTGGTTGAGCTCAAGAACCTATGCAGGCATATCACCTACAAGGAAGAGTCTTGAATGAGAAGATTAACTGGTGATAGGAGAAGATAATCCGTCATGAGATTCTAATCTGTGCAGCATAACAAAATTGATGTTTTGATTACAGAAAGAGAACATATTAGTTGTGTTATTATCCACTTGAGTTTTTAGAGACTTACAGAGCCATTTGTCCAAAACACAAGATTGAACCAGGCGTTAGAAACGTTCCTCTGAGGTTTGGTCCTTGTTGATGAAACAGTAACATTATTACATTGTTGTTGGCTACCCATCCATGATAGCAGTTAGTTGTGGTGACCAAAGAGAGGATTTAAGTAAGGGTTAATGGCCGACAAAGTGTGCATTATCAGAAATTGACGCACGCCGTGGAAGCCCGAACCTGCCAAACCGAAGCGGAGGATGGTTGCTTCCGCGAAATCCGTTAATGCTGATAATACATACTTCGAAGGCCATCAACCTGCTTATACCATGGTCACTTACAAAAGACATACATATTCAATCAGTTTTAGTAATTTATTCTTGTAATTTTTTTCGTTGTGATCGCTTTTTTTCACAAAAGAATGACTATTTGTTACGTGGTGCAGCGTGATGTCATGTTAGCCAGCTGATCTGGGATGGACCACACCTTCAGCGGCAAAGGAAAGCGACAAATATGCTGATCGTTATGGTGGGTTAAATAAAAAAAGTTCAGAGAGAAAGGTCACTTCTTACCCTTATTTCTTTTCAGATGATGTAGCAAAAGTTAAAGAAGCCAGCAAAGTGATATAAAACAATTATGAGATGAAACCGGAACTTCTTTTTTAGGTGTGCATTATCCCTGTGCATCATCACTTTTTAACACATGACCAGCAGCCAATCAGAGTCGAGAATTCACTCGGATCATGGCATAAGAACAGTTAACTTGTTGCCACTCTTGTGTGCCTGGATAAAGTTGGTTGGTTAAGCACAGACTCGGCCATGAGAAATCAGTGTTCGATTCTCAGGGGGGTAATGAGCCTAATCCAGTGTGGGTCCTTGGAAAACTAACTTTGTAGCTACAAGGTGGTTCCTCTGTGCCGGTCCCCAGCCTGGATAGAATACAGGGTTGTGTCAGGAAGGGCACTCAGCATAAAAATCTCTGCCAAAACCAACTGTGAGAATCAGTGAAAGCTGATTCGCTGTGGCGAATGGGATATGCCAAAAGATGAAGATAACTTTTTGCCACGTTCAAGAATGCCAACTTAAAACCAATGTTCTGCCGCACCCATGAATATCATGCAGCAGTTTTTAGGTTACAATGTGAGTGCAAATGTACCTGGACAATTCTACGTTCAGCACTGAAAACCAATTATGATCAAGGGAAAGGGATCAATGCTATCACCTTTTTTATCAAATGTTTTGATCCTTCTATCTGAATGTCTGTTGATATCAGAACCCAGCACATATGGGAACAACTTTTACCAACCATTCTTTGTTCCAAACTTGAAGGTCTCACTCCGATCATCTTTTGATCCATTGTAAAAGCGTTCCTAGTGGTCTTTTAGTTATGATTATGCCATTTTTAGACAAAGTTGTGTCGTTTTCTGAAACAATATTTCTGCAGAGTGGCAGTAGTTTCTCAGAAATTCGCACCTGAGTCATAGGTGGTATTGGGGACCTGGAGTAAGGTTTCCCCCATTTCTCATCATCCCTTTGTTTTCAATTTCACCCACTAGCCTACAGCCCCTCACAACCCTAACCTGATATTATGGTTGCAACAAAAATGTCGATCAAAATCTGTGCTATCCAGTCGTACAGTTATAGACCAGATGCCAAATCGGACAAGGAAAAACCAAGACGTGCATGGATCTACTTGTCTGCAAGTGAATGCGTCGGAATGGAGCAGAGCAGGGAGCCTGTGGCTTGCCGTAGTGTAGTTTGGAGAATGATTTGAATAGAAAAATACCTAGAAAGGCCATTTTAATCTTAATTTCCTTTCAATATATGTCCTCAATCATGGAAACATACTACAAGAATATGTTAAAGAACACCCAAAACACAATTTCCATTGACGTAGGTCTTTGATAAAAAATTAACTGGATTAGAGAACAGCTGGTTAGAGTTAAATTAGTTGAATACGTGATCAATCTCAGTCATTCGTCTTCTGAACCCGTTTTATGGCTTCTGGGTTCACGGAGTTGCTAGAGCCTATCCCGGCCACTCATGGGCGAAGGCAAAGGACATCCTGGACAGGTCGCCAGTCTGTCGCAGGGCTAAAAATCACACACTCACATTCAGTAACCAATTATTGTATGAAGCATGTTTTTGGACGGTAAGAGGAAGCCGGAGTCCCTGGAGAAAACACACGCATGCAAACTCCACATAGAAAGGTACTCCCATTAGTGTTCTGTTTCGGATCCCAAGCTGCAACTTGAACTGGGGGCCTTCTTGCAGTAAGGCAACCACTGCGCCACTGTGCAGTGAGCATGATCAATGTGAGTTATAGAAACCAGTGAGAACAAAGAAAATGTAAAAAAAAAAAAGTTTGGCTATTTAACCATTCAAGAAAATATTGACACTTCTGTAAAAGTCGGAATCAGTTCAAAGTTTTGATAAGTAAAACTCTTTAAACTAAGAGTTATATGAAGTCACAGTTAAACCTAAACTAAGTTTAATGTATAACAACTTACCAAATACCTTCATTTTTTAAAACGTTCTTTATTATTCCAAAAATAAAAATTTACTTGACACTGTCATGTGACAGAATGCAGGAAAAAACATTTCCGTTGTGATTCAAAGTATAAAACAACCATGTTACCTTTAAAAAATGTAAACTAATTTCTTCCTTTGGGACAGAACTTTTTTTTCTTTTCATGGCTAAGAAATACATTTTTACTGAAGCTGTTTTCTGAAATGCAGCTCCAAAAATCATTCCTAAAAAGAGACATTTGATGCTATTAAATGCTCAAAGAACAGCCTTGTGTGTTTATTCATAATTTTTGTTAGTCCTTTTGCACATAGTCTCTCCTCGCAAATGCTTCCTGACAATGGAAGGATTTTGATTAATTCATGGATGTCTGCATTGTTTCACAAAACTGAGGAGAAAGGAAATGCAAGTGTCAGTGAAATGGAAGCACTTGTGTGGCACTTACAAAAAAACGCTCCAGGCTTTAATGTATCAGTGCAGGTAAATGAGTGGGTGGATGATGGCTGCACATCTTCTCCTCCACCGCTGCTGAAAGCTGCATCTGTGTGTGAAGATGTGTTTGTTGATGTGTGTGCACTGCGGAGCGTGGATCTGAGCGCTAGTCAGAGTAGCTACAGGCACTCTCTATAACTCTCCACAACTGTATCTAATTCCATTAGCTCATCCACACAAACATGTAGAATGCAGTGTGTAGCCTCTGGCACAGTCTGTGAAAAATGCGTGCACCGGATGCTTTGCAGGTGACTTTTTCAACTCTCACCCCAATTATCATCCTCCAAGCTCAAAAAGAAGAGCAAAGTGCTGTTTGACCCATTTGCTAATCCTTTATCCAAGTGTGTTTGAGGGCAGGCAATGTAGACACTGTGCACACCACAGCCCCTCCTGTCTGGCAATGCAGTTTAGCTGCAACCAATCAGAGCATCAAATGGTAATTGTGGGTTCAAGGAACCTGTGACCCAGTGTGAGTCCTAACAGCTGATGGTAACTAACACTTTACAGATAAACATACATTTGTGGCCACAGGGGAAAGGATGTTAGGCTTAAAGTATTTAAAGTTACGGTTTATTTTTGACATCTTTAGTATTCTAAATGCTGCCATCCTTTTGGGCTTTGCTCTAACACAGCACCTTCCGTGAGTGAGAAGAAAAATCAAGGCACTTTTCAAGAGGACCAAGGAGTTCTGAATCCTCAGGATATGACAAAAAGAGAGAAAGATGGAGGAAAAAGAACCCGAAATGACAGAAAGACAGAAAGGTAAAAGCATTAGGAGAGTGAGACTGACAAAACCCTGCTTTTTTGTTGTTGTTTGGCATTATCTGTTGAAGCTCTGCATCCATGCATAATGCAGCTGTATGTAACAGAGTAGGGATGAGGGACATCTCCATCTCGTGCATTAGAGCAATCAATCATATTTTCAGAAATCACACCATGAGAAAGGAGGAGAAGGGTAGTGGTTAGAGCTCAGAACAGGCACTGGCCAAATAAAAGCCAGTACAGGTTAAAACAAATCCTGAATGCTAATAAGAGAGAGAAAAAGCAAGAAGACCTGGCTGTAGACATCAACATCCAGAACTGGAAGTCCTCGACTGGAAGTGGAAGTCCCCCGTATCGCTCGAAAAAATATTATTTTAAGTGGAGACCCTAGTTTACCCCCCCTCCCCCATTTTAAGCATCAACAAAATTTTACTACAATTCTGAACACTTTTGGGTTAGAGTTAGAATAAGGGTTAGGCTATAAATTCCGCGCCATCTTGTCTGTGGCCAGGTCCCTCTCAGACAAAAGTTATATCCAGGAAGGGATATTACAAAAACAAAAAAAGCGCAAAAAATGTTGAAAAACTGACAAAATTATAACAATCAGCTGTTGTGACTGCATGGTGTTGTGGTCCACTCTCACAACTGCAATGTGAAAGAAACTTTTACCTGTATAAAACCTATAGAGGTTTATTGTCCTGGTTAGACATGGAAAAAAAAAACATTTCTGCACAAAAATTGTTCTAATCTGAATCGAGCTGCACCTTTTTCTCTCTGTAATATCCTCATGAAGCTGGAGAAAACAGCTTTAGATTGAACCTCAGCACAGGTACAGACAGATACAGGTTTGTGGGTGGCAGGTGATCCCTGCAGCGGCAGCTCTTGTGCATAAAAGGCTGCCATCGTACTCCCTGACAGCTCATTGTTATGCTGATTTGAACAAATTATGTTTTTTAAGAAAATCCAGGCTTTTCCTGTTTTCATTTAACGCTTTTCTCTACTCTAAATTTACCTTCTTTTGTGATTGTAATCAGGGGCGTCATCTCTGACGAGCATTACAAAAGACAGAAATGCATCTTGCGTACATGCCAAAGAGTTTCTTTATACATCATAACGGGTTTAAACTCACTCATTTTATACGTCTTATTCTTCTGACATTTTCAGCTGATTGCAGTTATAATTTGTGTCTCGTCACAACTGCCTGAAGATTGTATGCACGGACAGCAAAAGAATAATGCACCCACCAGAAAATCTCTATATGCAAATTGATCAAAAGTTTGCACAGAGTTGAGCTTTGTAAAATGAATAATTACAGATACAGAGGACAAAAGGGAGCTGCAGAAAAGATTGTCAGGCAGAAACCTCATCATTTTTTTCTGGCAAATAATGGACTGTAAAGGGATGACATTTCTCCATAGATGTTCTGTTAGAGGGAAGCAGGACAGAGGAGGAAGCCAGATGGGGATTCTGCTCCTTAAATAGTTATAAACTCAATATTAAATCATTAACTTATCACATTTTCCTTTTTGAATTTTTAACCATATCATTTTGTTTGGGTTTGTGAAATGAGCCCTGTTAAATGGCTCCTAAATTGTGAGAAGATCCTTTCATCTTTCTAGTTCAAGTCTTTGTTTTCACAGACTTTCTTGTGTTGTTGTCTGACTTTCCCCATTAATCATTTTGCAAATCTTTATAACTGTTTGCGTAGGTTTGGACTCCTTTAGTTAAATCTTTATTTTTCTCACTTGCTGGATCAAATGAACTTAATTCACCTTTTTCTGTGATGTTTTTCAACTCTTCATACTTCTTTGTTTATTTATAATCCAAGTAAATTCCAGAAGAAACATATCTTATTGAGACATATCTTATTAAGTTATTTAAGGTCCATAGCTTACCTACATTTCATTTGAGGGTAGACAATGTGAATCTATGTATAACATTTCTTTGAATTAAATGCAAATTCAAAGAAAGTTTCTAAAGAAAATCAAGATGAAAATTGCATTTAATAATGTTTCTTTATTCAAATCATTGTGAATCAGGTGTAGATGAAAAAATATCATTCGAAAAAGAGCACTTTTGTGACGGAGAAACTACACCGGACGGGCCACAGGCTCCCTGCCCCGAGTTCACATAACTGAGGATGGGAGCGGGGTTGCTGTGCACCAACGGATCTGTCCATAACTCAGAGGGGAATTTGTCATGAACTACTGCCACTCTGCAGAAACTATGTCCTAGAAAATGACACAGGTCTTTGAATTTTGGCTAAAACAGCATAATCATGATGATGATCAGATGAGTAGCTTATGGTTGGGATCGTACTTGCTGTCCTCTATATAGAGGAAAGGGGCTGCACTCCAAAGAAAAGTTTACCTCTTTCAAGGATTATTATTAGTTTCTTTTGTTGTCCAACTCTCCATCCATCCATCCACCCACCCACCAGAGCCTGTCCCAGCTACTGTTGGTCAAACGCAGGGCCTCTGTCACAGGGCCTTTATGTTGTTATTTAAGCGAATCATTCATTCTGAATCACTTATTCTACCTAACGGTTTTGTCATTGAAAAGGGATTTTAGGATCTAAATCAAAAAGTCAAGTCATGCCAGGGTCCATCTGGCCCCAGAGTACGGCTCTACGAGCTGGCTGCTGGATCGCCTAGCAGAGGTGTCATGGCACTGGCTCCAGGTTCTGAGATTAGGATAGATCTATTGCAAAAGATAGAACCCATGACAGGTCTTGTGGGAAATAGGGGTAAAGACCACCCCTAGTGTATCTACATATGTGTTAGTCATGCCTGAGCACTGATGGTAGTTTGAGTGGAGCCAAGGACAAGGCGAGCAGTCAATCCCCCGTAGCCGTGTCGGCACTACCCAACTGGTGTGCCATGAACCGACCCTAAATTAAAAAAATCTGTCTGAAATAGAGATGTTTTCTCCCCAGCTGCCTCAGAACCAACCTGTCTGTTGGCTCATCCATCTCTCTATTTCTCCACTGTCTTCATTCAGAAAAGCACCAAAAGGTTGATAGAAAGGCATCCGGGCAGATCAGTGAGTTAATGGGCATAATGCTCATGAGACGGAGCGGTGACAAGAGAGGCAGGGATAATAGAGGATAATCACAGCTTTAGCCTGTCAATGCCAATAACACTGGGTTGAGGTCTGAGAGTTGGAGACAGCAGGGCATGTAGCCTCATGTTGATTTGCCTGACCATCTATCTGTTCCCACTGTGATAGGCTTTGAGACATGTTCTTACTTGTAGATGAGAACCTAAATCCTGCAAAGCTCTCGAGCTGTGGTAGAGAGGTCTCCTCCCGCACTGACTCTTCCTAAGAGGAAAAGGATGGAAAGCAATGACATTTAAAGAGGGGGAGATTCTGACAAATACCGCATAAGTAGGATAAGGATAGAGACATGGAAAGAAATTAAGACAACTATATTGAGGTCACAGCTCAACAAAACCTGACTGAAATAACAGAAACTGAACTGTGAGAAAAGGACTTCAGATAGAGATTTGAAGCAGTTGAGAAAAAAAATATTTCTGATAACCTAGTTTCTCTTTCACCACGAGCTGAGAAAAACTGCCCTAAAAAAATGGAATAAAGGCAGTGGGAGACAGAGGAAAGGAGAAGGATGGAGAGAGTGTGGGAGATGCTGAAGCAGTTATATCGTCATGGTTACCACCTCCAGCATGAGGATGCTGTCTGTAAGCGTGTGTGTGTTTAAAGTAGAGTGCTTAGCTTCCAGTGTCAACAGACGTCATGCAATTTACTGTACAGAGGGACTGTAATGGAAATTCCCATTTCCCAAGGACAAACTCTAACCTCCCTGGACTGACATAAACATGAGAAAACACGTACTAAAGAAAATGGCAGTTCACCCCCACAGCTTCACTTGAACAAAATTAGACCAAACAAAACTACAGAGTGGGCCTGAACACAAAACCACAAAATTACAAAACTACATCATGCAACACAAACTAAGACAAGTGGAGAAGAGGGCTAAGCTGCAGTGGAGACTGGTTGCAGCCAAGCTCCCTTTTCGCAGGCTGGCCTCCATCAGTTTGGGAGCCATGCCTTCATGCACCACACTTGCAAATAATCAGACATAGACATGCACACACACACAAAGATCCACAAAAACACAAAGTCCCACTCTGATACAAATCCAAAACACAAAATAAACAGAACAAAACAAAACCAAATATGGCCACAGCCGTAACAAGTGGGCTGAACTTTATGAAACTAAAATGTGAATGGATTTGCAATCAACTCTTGTTTACTTGTTTCTTTGTACACATATTTAATTAACACTTGATTATCTTGCAAGAAATGCAAGGAGTCTGTTCAGTACCCAGGTATTTATCTCTGAGTCACACTGGTTGAATATCTGGCTTAAAATGTCCTGGATCAGTATTAGGTCAGTGAATTGGATCGTTTAAAATCAACATTAACTTTAATTAATCAAGCAAACAAAAATGAAATCCTAAAATGAATCGCTACAACCCTAGCCTACCGCATCTTGGGAACGTTATGGTGGTCACAATGGTTGTCTTCTGATTTCACCTTTATGTGTGTGAGAATCTTTCGAGGTTGTCGCACTGAGATCTTGTAAAGCAAAGCTTCACGCTGCCTTCCCACACGTGAGATATGAAGTACAGCTCAAGGGTAAACTCTCAGCCTATGAGGAGAGCTGTCATAGCATCATGAAAGAGTCAACGGATTCCCTGAACGCCCTTTTACTGTACATGTACTCCTGTCAGAGATCAAAGGCTGGACTCACATGGCTGCACAAGTTGCTTTCTTGCTCCCTAACTCCTTCTCCAGTGCAGTGCATGCACACACATACTCACAAAGAGACACTTACACTATTATGTGTAACTTTAATATTGCTATGGTATTGTGGGACATCCATATTTGTTTGCTGTATTAGGTCGAAAGAGGGCACTGATGGGAACACAAGGAGCACAGCAAAAATATTAAGCTTAAAATGTTTTTATTAGTTTCATGTTTTTTATAACACAGTTTTAACTAGAACGTTTTTAAGCACCAACTGCAGAGAAAGTAGGACTGACTATTAAAGACATGGATGCCAGTAATGGTTAGATGATCCCTTTCCATGAAGCAGATGAGACATAGGTTTTTATCCTTTTTTGATAGTTGTTGTCATCTTAGCTGGATATACTGTCATTTAGATTTGTTTAAAATAACCAAGGAAGCTCAAATAATACCCATATATAATTCTGGGGACAAAAATTAGATTCAAAACTACAGACCTATATCAATACTGCCAACTCTATCTGAAGTGTTTGAGCGAGTTGTGTACTCAAGATTGACAGACTATTTAGTAATTAATATTGTGAAGTGATTTGTTGTTTGTGACACATTGGGGAAAAATAAACTAAACAAAACCCAAAAATAAAAATTTAAATAAAAGATTTTTGCTGACTAATGTAAACCAGAAGAGCATCTGTCAATCAAATGGCCCGTTCCCAGTTGTGCAAAAGATTTGAGTAAAGTATAAAATAATGTGGTTCATAAGAATCTATCTCTGCATTTGTAACTGACATCAATTTTGGCAAAAAAGGCAAAAAAATCTGCCTCTAGTAAATTTATTAGAAGACCCATTACAATGGGAAAACTGTGTTGTATGTGTTTTTGACATCCAAACAGTCGGGTGATGGGTAAAAGATGGGAAACAGAACCGGCCATAAGTCAGAGGTGAATTTTATGATGAATTACTGCCGCCCTGCAGAAACTATGTCCCAGGAAATGACACAGGTTTGTTAAATTTTGGCTAAAAACTGCATCATCATAGATAAAAACCCACCAGGAACGCTTTTACAAAAGATCCAAAGATGATTGGAGTGGGACTTTAAGTGTAAATTGGCAACTGGTGACTTCCTGAACTGCCACAGCTCTTTTTGTTAATGTAGTCTGGAATGGAATTGTTTTTACCGACCACGGTGACATAAAAAGTCTAGACTTGAGCTTTTCAACAAAAACGTATATATTTAAGATTTTTGCTCTTTTGATCAACACTTGTGTTTTGCTTTAATTGGTGGAAAAAGTCTGACTTTAGTAAGGTTTGTGTTATCTATCACAGGACCTCTCATACATCAACTCTATTTTCACTTTTAAAAGCTCAATCTCTGCATTTCATTCAAATCAGGGTTAAATTTAGCTTGTACTCCATAAATATTTTTGCTCCTGATACATATCACTTCCATAAAAGATATTTGATTCTCTGGTTTTTGTTTGAAGGTACATGTAAATCATTTTCCTTTCTTTTTTATTTTGCTCATTTTTGTTTGTGTGTGTGTGTGTGTGTCTTGTCTTGTAATCTAAAACAGCAGTAACTACATTTTAATTAATGTTAGGGTTGGATTGCCATTGCATTTATGAACAAATCTATGAACAAATATACAGCTGTCTGCCCTTTTTTTGCATTGAATTTATCTGGTTATGATACATTTTTTCCATTTCCTTAAGATTGCGTCTCTTTATTGAGATGGAGGAGTCAACATGTCGTCAAAGATAGTAAATAGTCTGTCCCTAAATGGCAGAACTTGTCAGGGTTGGTGGTCAATTGTAGTGAACAGCAAGGTTTTTAGCCTCACACACTTCAGTTGCAGTTCTGAAACGGTGCATGAGCCGTGTCATATAAGAACACAAATTATGCTTCAAATGTTTGGCAGAGATTTTTTCAGTCAGGTTACAAATAGATTCAGCAGCAGATCACTGAGTGGGATGATGATGATTAGAAAATGTGTCACTCCAGGAGCATTAAATCGTTTTATCTTCTTTTTTTTATTTTCTAAATATCCTTCTGCTCCCAGAAGAAGGGTATTTTCAGACTTGAGAGTGTAGCTGAGTCCAATAAATATATTTTTAAGGGTCTTTAAAAAAAAAAAAAATTTTTTTTAAACATTTTCTTAAATTCCTTTTAGGTTTACAATGTAAAAATAATATTATTTTTTAATTGTACATTTTTTAAACATATGAGACTGCAATGTGGTCATTGCAGTCCTTAAATTTATCAAAACACAAATGTTTTTATTTGTTACCTATCGCTGCTACTTATAACACATTTAAATCAGTAAGTCTCTGGCGTCCAAAACTCCACTATATGGATGCAATCCCCAGATATCTTTTTTTTTTTTTTTCATTTAGGGCATGTTTTATTTAACAGATTTTCAATCCATATTTTGGGTTTCATAATTCATAACGTCTTTATATGGATTTTAGACAGATTTAGTTTCCCTAAATCTGTAGAGTTTGAAGCAAAAATGCAGCATAATCTTCTAAAAGGAAAAGTTTGTGAGCATTAACATTGCATGAAATGAAATATCTTTTAAAAGAATTATTTATTTTCTCTAACTGAAACTGTCCTTGGGAAGCCGTACTTTAAATTTACCCCAGACACCTGAACAGAAATGCCTTCACCATAGATTTTAAGGGATGTTAGCAATATTCTACTGCAAACATCAAAAGACATATCGGTAATTTTATAGAGTAAAAGACTAATTCTATAAAATGGTCTACTGACTGTTTAATATTAGAGAAAAATAAGCCATTCAATAAAACAAAATAAATCCTGGACTTAACAGGAATTTTAAGAAATGTGAACAACATTTTTTGGTTAAAAAATGCTGCTTAAGAAAAATCTCTTTGAATACGTTTTTAAAGCATGAGATTGGAGAAAATCAGTAACTGTTATAAAATTAATGTGGGGACCTAAATGATGACAAAAACCCAAGAATAGTAAAATAATTCATTATATTGGCTGAAACTTGACAGGAAAAACCTTAAATATGATAAAACAAAAAGTTGTGTAAGATGAACAGGAAGGAGAATAAAAAGAAGGAAAGAAAAAAGATGATCTGAACCAGGAGACAATTAAAACCCTGCTCTTAATTTAATGAACTGATACAGAAACAGCTGCGATCATTACAAGCCCACAGCTGCTGTAAGTGTGACTGAAATGAGCAAACAGAATCTAACCAACTAAAAAAAAAAAAAATACAAGCAACCAAAAGACCAAAGAAATAAAAGCATAACCAGGGAAAAAAAAAAAAAGGAAGCAAGTTTTCAATAAGCATAAAATGTAATTTTACATGGCAACATTTAAGCTTACACAAACCTTCAGTGAAATTATTTAAACAATGTATAAGGATCTAAATTGGGCATTTGCCCACTACAAATCCACCATATCTGTGTTTCTGCTGGAGCTGATTTACTTATATTAAAAAAATGCAAGAAAGCCAAGAAAAACATGAAATTTTTTATCATTTCGTTACACCATCATCCTTTTTTTTTTTTTTTACTTTTTGCTATCAAATACAAACATGAGGACATTGGTGTAGGATCCAAATTTAAAAAAAATCTAAATATGCTTTAAGCTTATTCTAATAGGTAATAAGTTATGTGAAATCTAAATATTAATGATAAAAATTAAAACATAGCTAAAAGAAACAAAAACTACAAACCATTATTGACCAAAATTGCTAGCATTTTCTTCGAAGCCAAATAGCAACAACAGAGGGATGAAGGAGCCACATTTGAGTCCAGAGCCTCAGGTTACAAACTCCTGATTTATAAACTAGTTTCTCTGCACTTTCCAATAAGGGATCAGGGAATTAAATGATCATTACATATCAAAATGACAACATTAAGAAAAGATCACAACGAGGCACATTATTTTTTTTTTTTTAGATTAGCATTGTTTAATACCAGTAATGTAACCCAAAGAGAGCTGAACAAAAGCAAAACATCAACATGACAATTAACTATGAGAGTTTGAAAATAACTGGCACCTAACTTTTGAAATTAAAGCCTCAAAAATAGAAAGAATATTCGTTACCCCCAAGCAAATATGTAATTGTGAAGTTGGGGTTTGTGTGTATGCATGTGATCATGTTTCACACTATCCGATGACAGATTACATCTGTTGCCTCAGCCGTCATGCTGATCACACATCCCGCTCCCCTGCAGGGATGTTTTCCTCTTTCAAACTCTAGCATTTGGGGAAACTTTCTCAAATTGCGGTTCACAATGGACTGACCAATTTAAAATGGCTCCATGGTAGAGTTGTTGGGTTGACGTATAGTCTAATTGGGAAGAGAAGTTAGAAATTTAGATAATTACCTTGCGCGAAACGGGAACAAAGAAGCTGCTATCATGCATCAAGAGTTCAGTTTATGCAGAGTCGGTACACTTCTGTTAGGTGCAAGAAACTGCAAAGATTCCTTCATTTTAAGTCACTTTGTTGGTGACAGGTGACTGAATTGAGGAAAATTATAGGATTTGTTTAATCTTTATCATTTTTTTTTAGCTTTTTTTTTGTTTCATCACAGTTTTTTTCAAATTTTAAGAAAATTCTAATTATTGTCAAATGTGCAATATATTTGAACATACAACAGATTAAATTTCTTTCAGACTCCGGTGCAAACATGCAAAAAAAATAAAATAAAAAAACACAGCATAAAAATACTAATAAATAGTAAAAATAGCAAAAAGAAATTCACTAATGACAACAAAAAGCTGAATGAAAAAGTGGTTGTTAAACCATTCCTAGTGCAAATAGTGCAATTGGTAGGCAGAAGTCAGATGCTCAGATTCTGTGGCTGGGTCAGCAGAGATATAGCAATTGTCTTTGCCTATTTCAAATCAATCAACCTCTTTTACTTTATTTCCCAGGTATTGCTTATTGCTTCCCTTTTTGAAGTTTTGAA
This sequence comes from Oryzias latipes, assembly GCF_053564925.1. Classification (NCBI taxonomy): domain Eukaryota; kingdom Metazoa; phylum Chordata; class Actinopteri; order Beloniformes; family Adrianichthyidae; genus Oryzias; species Oryzias latipes. Next base: position 33,508,918 of record NC_136237.1, on the reverse strand, counting down.
TGCACGTGCTTACACGTCTACAAGTTTTTGTGCCTTTTTTTCTTTTTTTTAGGAGAAATAGAAAAGAAAACTGACTTTTAACTGCCTTTATATTCTCTCCATAAAATTAGTTGTGGAACAGAAACCTTAATCTTCATCTTTAGGTTTGTTTTCTGACTTAAACTTACTGTGACCCTTGTTTTGTAAAATAAAAAAAAAAACCTCGGCAAGACATGAATCACAGTAAAATGACTGCATAATTTAGAGCTTTGCAGTGCCAAAGGAATGTTTGAGCTTGTCGTGATTATATGCCGGGTCTTTTCTGAACAGAGTGGGTTATGTTGGTCTGCCACTCACTGTGGGTTCACATTTCCAAAAGGTTCCAATCAAGGACTGCATGCAGCAAACCTCAAAGCTCATTCTAATCATTCCCAAAGACATATTTCCAGCCTTCATTTGGATAAAGTCTGGAGTTATTTTCACCAAAGACTCCAGCTAAAGACATTCTAATGCCATATCCAAAACTTTGGAAATAACTTTTTGTTTAATGGTTTCAACATTCTATTAAAACCCCAGCTTCAAGGATGACAGTTTACATATTTGCACTAAATTCACTGAAATGACAAATAAGGAAAAATGAGAGTAAAACTGAAGGGGTTCTGAGATAAGAGTTTCTGCCTGAGCCTTATCGGTCTTTCCACTGAGCCGATGAAAATTTCCCCCGTTATCCTTCATCTAATTCTCAGAAACGTTTGCTGAGCGTTAGCAGCTTTAATGTGTTAAATTTCCCTCTGCACACATTCTTATCTTGAACTTGTTACAAAATAACATAGAACTTATTTTTGGCACGCTTATGCAGTTCTCCAGGTCCTGCTCGTGGAACAGAATCAGTATTAGTCCCCCACCAATGGAAGCATGAAAAGACCCAATCTGGTCAAAATTGTGTTTTTTGGTGTATTTAACATGTTCTTGTGGCATTTTTCTGATGATAGAGGATATGTATAAAGAAAATTAAGTATTTGAGTGGGTATTTTTTTATTCAAATCATTGTAAATCAAGAGCAGATGAATAATGCTGTTTGAAAAATACTTTATTTTTGATGTAGAAAGCACTCTCAGTTGGCCACAAACGCCCCACTCCTAGCTTTCAGCAACAGGGAGGGGAAGGGGAGGCGGGGCTAAAATCACCAGGAATGCTACTAAAATGAATTAGTGAATTAAGAGAAAAATATGCTCCTCCTTTGAAGAGTTTTGCCCACAGCAATCTGCAACAACAGCGCTCCTTTTTAAAAATCACAAACCATTGTTATTCTGGAAGAAAGCGCTTCTCTGGTAATGAAATCCACCTCTCAGTGTCACACCCAGACCTCAGCGTTGCAGCACTGAAGTCATGCCATCCTCACCAAAGACATCATTTGCTCTGACACACATGCCCACAGCTCTCTATGAACCTTCAATCGAGGCTTCTTAGTTTGTAGCATCAGCGCCCATCAGTGCCAGAGAAGCCTTCATCTGTCAGTCTGAGGGCTAGGAGCTTTGGTGCATTAGCATCGTCCTACGCTGCTTGATCTGTGCCATGCATATTGTATGTGCATGTAACCTACATCTTTGCATGCTACTGTTAGCAGTGCTCCGTTAGATCAGACAAATTTCTAATAGTGTCTGGGAATGTGTAGAACGACGTTTAATCAATTAATTCCCCCGTCAGAGGAGATCAGGGCCGACTGGACTTTAAACCTCTTAAAGTGGCTTTGAAAAGGCTGCCAGGCACATTGGCTGGGAGCTCCTTAAATTAAAAATGTATTAAGGCTGTAGTAGTAAAAATATGTGGGCTTTCGAGAGTGATGAAGCTGAGCTGCAACTATACACATTCTTGGGATATAGGTAAAATGTTGAGCTGCAAACTTTGAGCTCAACTGTCAACCTGAAGAACAGTCTGACAAAAATTTCAAAAAGAGATGAAGATTGTGAGAGACATGGAAACAAATCCCCACTGATTACTGAAGGTGCTTGTGTTTGCATTTCGTAAAAGCCAAATTATGGGGGGAATTTTAATCAGTGCACGCACGAGGGAGGAACGCTCATGAATAATTTTGCTGTGTACCATTTTTAACTGGCAAAATATTCAGTGAAGCCTCTGACTTTTGCTTGCAATTTTGTCTCTGTTTTAAAAATGGTTGCCCTTTGTGTCCTAGATTCTCATAGGGGAAGTGACCAGTTTCTTTGTGAAGACGGAGGGAGCGCAGGAGAAGACCATCGTGACCGCAGACTGCTGTTACTTCAATCCTCTCCTTCGAAGGATTGTACGTTTTCTAGGTCAGTGAAATCCTTCAAATGGAAGCTTCCTCTGCTTTCAGTAACCCTCTGTTCAGAACAAAAGCAGCATTTCTCAGTCATGGAGGTTGGAGTTTACAGTAGGCTACAAGGTATGGTTGCATCAAACCTTACCAAGGCTTGACTATTACCTCCTTGGTTGCCTACTTTCAACAATCAGTGATCGGGTGTGAGTGCCTCTTTCTTCCCAGCCTGGCATTTTTATGAACTTTTTACTGGTTTACATTCAGGACTAAAAAGAAAACGTGTTTTTCCTTATTTTATCAATGTTTAGAATCTAATCTGAGCTCCTGAGAAGCGCCCTCACACTCCATGACATGCTAAAAGGGTTCGACCACCAACGTTTTTCACATCTGACCAGCACTGTCTAAGTGGCAATGCCTTCCGGTCTGAGATATGTTTATCCTGCACTCACGGCAAAAGCGATTCACACGTCAGGGGCGACAAGTTTTAATGTTAAGTCACTGTACAGACGCAATCAGAGGTCCTACAGCGCAATGTAAGCGTCCGGTGCCAGCGTGTTTCTGGCGTCGTGAAAAATTCTGATGCACGAGTTCAAAAATTTGAACTTTGGTGAACAATTCATGTTAACCAATCAGGAATTCAGCTTTAGACCATGACGTTTTGATGATGCAATTGGTGGGTATAGTCCAAAACTGACAAGGAGGAGAATGTGCTCATTTTCCTTCTAAACATTTTTATGATGTTTTTCTTTTTGTATCAAGACAATAATAAAAAAAAGTCTTCAGACTAGGTCACTAAAAGATGGAAGTGTTCGCTGAAAGCGGTTGTCATTCAGACACAGCCCCTGCACTAGATGCTGAAGCTCACTGTACTGGGAGTCACTGAATGATCTCATAAACCCAGACATGGGGATGTGATTATGATATTTTTGTAGAGCACTTCAAAATAAGAAATGATGAGATTCGCATTTAATGCATCCAAGTTTTTAAGTCCCTTTAAGGCTCCACGTTCAAAACATGCAGTCACTGAACGCGCGTTAAAAGTTAAACCAGTTGAACTTTGACCGATCTTGGACTTGCATCCTTTTTATATCCACAGAATTGTAAACAGTTTGAAAATTGATCATGGAGGAGAAATGAATAATTGTGGTTTGTGCGCGGCCGAAACTCTATGACACCAAGTCATATTTCGGAATAGAGCTGTGAAAGAACAAGCAGGGAGCAAGATTTGTAATTGTATGCACTGCTTCAATATTTAGCACCAAGATACATGCATGAGTATCTCGTAGCGAAAGTCCAGTTCGAGAACCTGCGTTAAGCGCGTTCTTGAACGCGCGACTCATGCCCCGTGTGATTGTAGCAGAATAGATTCCATACTTTGGCACCACAAAGGTTGTCCATGTTCTGTCATTGAGAGATGTGAGCATTTGGGTTGACTCTGGTGTGGTTAGCATTATTTATGACATCTGATTGTGCTATAAGCACAGAGTTCCTATACAACCCATGATATGTCCTATGTGACATCCACGTCTAAAGTGAGCTCAAGATGACTTGTCAACAGCCACACTTAAGCAAAATCTGCAAACTGCACTGTGCCCTACAAAACGTACCATAAAAATATTTGCATTGCTTACACAACAGTCCTATATTAGTGTTAAAAAGCAAACCCTTCTGTTTTCTTTCATTGGTGGATGGTGGACCTACGAGTGTACCAGCACCGAAAATATTGTTGTGTGGAATAAAGGCAACCATGCTTGGTGTTCGAATGTCATAAAAAAAACATTTACTGTCTGGCTCTGTTGAAACACTTCGATCCTATTCAAATATCTTTGCTCAGCAGAGTGAACGTGATATTCTGAATGAATAGTTTCGTTCAAAAAATGTATCTTTCTGACTCTTCAACAAATGACAGATTCACTTATCTTTATCCCTGTTTTTTTTTAATATTATTCAGGTGTCTACTCCTTTGGTCTCTTCACTACCACCATCTTCGCCAATGCTGGCCAGGTGGTGACAGGAAACCAGACGCCTCACTTCCTTTCCGCCTGCAAACCCAATTACACAGCCCTGGGCTGTCAGTCTCCTCTGCAGTACATCACAGAACACCGTGCCTGTACAGGAAACCCCTTTCTGGTGTTGTCCGCCCGCAAATCCTTCCCCTCTAAAGACGCTGCACTCAGCTTCTATTCAGCCATCTACACAGTGGTAAGAATCCTTTTGGGACTGTCTCGGTGAAGTGTTGCTCTGATCGGACACAAAGACAGTGTTCGTGTAGATAACTACTCGCATAGTCCAGCCAAGGCAAGGCAAGTTCATTTGTATAACAGTGTGGATGCAAACTTTTGAATACAAACTTTTCAAATGCAGCTGAGAATATATGGGTCTTTTACCTGGGTTTTCAATAAACTGAGTGTTTCAGTTGATCTAAGGTTTTCTGGAAAGTCTGTTCCAGATCTGTGGAGCATAGAAGCTGAATGATGCTTCTCCAAGCTTGGTTTTGACTCTAAGAACAGACAAAAGACCAGAACCAGATGACCAGCGAGGTCTGGCTGGTACATACTGGGTCAGGAAGTCAATCGTGTATTTTGGTCCCAAAACTTACAGAGCTTTATCAACTAGCAACAGAACTTTAAAGTCCATCTACTAGCACACTGTAAAGACCTCAGAACTGGACTGATGGTCTACTGTTTTGGTTCTTCTGAAAACTGTAGTAGCATGCAACAGCGTTTTTCCCTCCGATATGTAATTTTAACAATTAATTTGTAAAATTGCTTTTATATTTAAACAATTTTCTTGGTTTTTGGAGAAAAGTTGAACATTATTGACAGTTGACAGTCATAAGGGGAATGATTCTGCATCCAAACCCACATTCTCATTTCATTTGCTGCATCTTTATTTTAGACTTTTACAGCACTCTTAGAACTTTCTGCTTTTTCACATGCAAACCTAACAATGTAGAAACTTGAACTTCAGGACTCCGGAGCATTGTCCGTCCTTTTCTTTTTGTCCTGTTTGACATTTATGTATTTCATTCTAATTTCCAGCCTAATTCTAAAGTTTTAGACTATAAATCATGATCATACATGTCAGCAGACAGTGGTGAAGGTGCCAAAAACAAAGGAGAAACAACAATACATAAACTCAAAGCACAAGTAAAACAAAAAAACATGACATAACAGATGCCCAAACAAGACTGAAGGGATAACCAGGGACTTAATACATTGAGTATTTCACTGACGTGAAAACAGTTGTGGATGATTGGCCATGTGAACCTGGTGGTACTGACAGGGGAAGACATAGAACATGACAAAAACCAATGAAAAATACCTGAAATCAAACAAAAGGCTACTATGCTCACAATAAAAATGTTTCTTCTTAAACATTTTTGTCAATTGTTTTATTATTATTACTACTATTATTATTAGCCCTTTTTCTTTCATTCAGTTTTTTGTGTAAGTGAAGAATGTCGTGTGAAACCATGAATCCATCAAATGTCCAAAAGAATCTGGAAAAAACACTGAAAAAGACTGGAAAAACAATGAATATTTATATTATATATAAAATAATAATGTATTGTAAAATTATAAAGTCCACATTCCTGAGTAAATAACTGAATGAGAAACTTCCTTTCCTTTTAGCAGGTTAAAAACTTCAATATCTGCCTCTTAAATGCTTTTTTATTATTATCATTAATATGGAGCCTATTTTCCTGCTACATGTTCCGCCATATTAGATAAATAGAAGCACAGCAGTACAATCTGTAGTGCTGGAAGCACCACATGCTTCCAGAACAAACTGCAAGGTTTTTTTCTGACTATTGATAACATTTTAGATTAAATCAAGACCAAAAAAAGCAAATTTGCTGTAGTTTTTTATGTTTTGAGCCCACATTCCTCATCTTGGTTAAACATTGTAGGAGAACTAAAAAGTTAAAGCCCAGTTTATCAGAACAATGAGAAAGTAAAGAGTTTTAAGGTTTATCCTCGAAACTTCAAAAATGGAGATTTTTTTTCTTGCACAGAAGGTGGAGGAAGCTTTACTGAAAAAAAAAAAAGCTTCCCATGTTTCAGGCTACAGAAAAAGGTATCTATTGTTATGTTCTGGATTTAGGCTATTTCAAGAGGCGGGAAGAAGACATTCTGAGGCTGAGAAAGTAAGAAGGGAGAAGTATGAACACAGAGCGTTGTAAACATGAAAACAACAGACCTTGTGATGGTTTTTTTGAGAAACACAATAAGTGCAGCGAATGAGAAAAGTCTGACCGTGACACAATCATCCTCTGGCTTGTCAACGGAATGAGACAGATCGGAGTAGAGAGAGCACAGGAAGGGACACTTCACATCATGTTCCCACCTCTCAGTCTCAAGTTCATGATGACAGAAAGAAAATTCTGATGAACAGTGTCGACCGGACAGAAGCTGCAGATGAGCTTTCTGCTTTATTTTCTCTTTGGAGGACTCCTTCTGCTTGGATGAAATAAAATTCTCTTTTATATATATTTCTCTCACCTTTGGTTCACCCGAAGCAACGTGTGACCTTGTCATCTATAAGGAATGTTAATCATCAGAAGCATTTAAACACGAAAACATTGGTGTTAAAAGTAAACTGCCCAGCAAGAAGGAAATAGTGGACATTTTCTTCTTTACACTTTTTTGACCCAATTGTGTTCAAGAAATTATTAAGAAAGATAAAGTATGTTTGACCTAACACAAAATATTACTGCATAACGCAGCATTTAGCAGACATTTTTAAAGTGATTGTATAGTTGTTTTTTTTTACTTTCTTGATTTATTTTGTACATGCAGTAAAAACAAAGCAAACAGACAAAAAATCCATAGATTTATCAAACCTATTTAAAATATAAATTCCTAAATTGATTGCAAAATAAATAAGAGAGCATTGTGCTATTTTCTTGAAATTAAAATTACCTCTAATCATGAAAAGACATTAAATCCATTAAAATAAAATGATTACCAAATACAGTTTGACTACTTAATAGAGTTTGAGTAACTGCTTAAAAGGGAGTAGGAAGAAGCAAACTCATATAATTTTTACAGATAGAAATTAACAATTCCAGTAATCCTAAAACCACTTCACTTCTTCGCTTTTCGCTATTCAGTCCACTATACGGCATCTGCCATTTCTGTTGGGATCTCCAAATCTACAATTTTTAAAATCCAGTGCCTTTTTTGATGCTCACTATATTAAAAAATATAGACCATAATGCATTGTGTTTAAAGGATTTTTCATTAAAACAATTTTAAGTAGATTTTTTATAAATTGTCATAGTTTTTATCATCAGAAAACATTGGATTCAAAACTAGTCTTAAAAATATTCACATTTATTATGTTTTGGTTCAGAAAAGCAGTGATGTCATATTTGACATGAAAAATTAGACAGTTTTTGAATAAAATTTTTGTGCTCCATCCCCCATTTTGATCAGTTTTGCCAGTGAAAGTACTAGTCCTGGTAGTATCTGCTGAACTGAATTATTACTCCATTTTCTTTTGTTTAATTGTTCCAACTAATTGAAATTTCTCGCAGAATTTTACATTTTCCTACATACAAATCTGCTGAGAAACTCGCAATATTCATCATCACTGAGTCATGAGACTAACTATCTGGGAGAATTTCAGTGTTGGTGTCACACTAGAAGCACGCGTGCATGTGTAAGTGAAATCATTTTAGGTTAAAACGCACACATCAACACATGTCTACAGATACACACAAGCACATGATTGTCATGCAGCTGAAGCCTTTTTTATTGTGTTGAATCAGAGCACCTTGTTCCTGTAATTTTTGAAAACATTAAGACAATTATGGTCTTTTCATCCATTTTTCTGAATGTGCTTCAATCTGTTCAGGGTCACTGGGGAAGTGGGCTGGAACCCATCCCAGCTGTCATTACGTGCTTTCTTCTTTGTTCAATCCCCCCTCAGCCGCTGTGATTCTGCAGCAGAGGGCGGCCTCTGGTGGTTTGATGAGGCTACTTAAACCATTAAACCAATCAAACTGTGGCATGGTTTGCATTATCTCAGCTGGATAATTGGACACACTCCTGGCTCATCATCATAATAGGATTTTGTTTTCCTTTTGTTTTAAACTGGGCTCATTTTGTGGGTTTTTTTTTGTCTTCCAGATGTACGTGACTCTGGTGTTTCAGACCAAAGGGACCCGTCTGATGAAGCCCACCTTGTGCCTGGTGCTTCTGTCTCTGGCAGTGCTTGTGGGGGTGGTTAGGGTGACCGAGCACAGAAACCACTGGAATGACATCCTGGCTGGATTTGTGACGGGTGGGGCCATCGCTGCATTTCTGGTGAGAGTAAGGGCAGGTGGGAGAGGACTGAAACAGGACGGGCAAATGTGTGTAAAAAAAAGTTCGCCTCACACTGGTGTCTTCAGCTAAAACAGCAGGGGGAGGGGGTTCCAGTCCGCAAAGACTTGTGCCTTTGAGCAATATGATGAAAGCAGAAAGGATTCACTAATGAGGGACTCATCTGTTTGCAGATTTTACTTCAAAAAATTGAACTTTATTGATCTAACAGAAAATAAAATGCAAGCCACAACTCACCAAATAACAAAACAAACAAATCAGTAAATAAGTAAATAAACAGAACATTTTGATGACTTTGTTACACAAAGGAATTTTGCAGTCTGATAGCAGTGGTAATATAGAGTTTTTTTCTTAATGTGGCTGCAGGGACAGAACAAAAATATGAAGAAAACTAATAAGCCAGCTCAGTGGCCTTGTGGTTAGGGTGTCCACCCTGTAAGGTCGTGGGTTCAAACCCAGGCCGAGCCATACCCAGACCCAATGCCTCCCTGCTTGACACACAGCATTGGGGGGGTTAATCCACCAAATGGTTCCCGAGTGCGGCTGTGTCTGCCGCTCACCGCTCCCCCAGGGGATGAGTCAAATGTGGAGAACAAAGATTTCGCACACCTAGGTGTGTGACAGATAGTGGGACTTATTAAAAGAGATGTCTGTTAGGATTATCAGAAGAAAATGTTCTCACAAATATTTTTGACAATGTTTTTTTCCACTTCCTAAAATCTTCTGACTAGTCTGTTTTTTATTGCTATCACATGTTCTTATAAAATCTTTCAAATAAAAGGGCTTACTGTACATACTGATTCAAGTTTGCAGCCAATAGAAAGCGTATCCCATCATTCATATCTCACTCAGTTTAACCCTTAGTAGTCCGGGGCTTTTTCGACTGTTTTTTTACTACCGTACAGTTTGCTCTAGTAATTTATCTTTAAAACTGTTATTGTGGCAATGGTTGATATCCATCTTTTTAGTACAACCCCAACCTTTTTTTTTCTTTTTTTTTTACAAATATTTTATTTAACAGGTCACAATGTGATGTGACAAGAGTGGCCTGGTTTACATAGGAAGCAGTTGACTTTGTTAGTTCAGGAACAGGTTTTTATTCTCTGTTACACCTTGGCTGCACAGCTCACTCATGCTCCCTCCTTTTTACACTGAGTTCCTTATGTTTTATGGGCTCTAGTTAATTGGCTGGCCACGCCCAGGAAGGAAGCCAATTTTAAACAACAATAAAGAAAATATACAACAAAAGATAGAAATGTCTTGTAAATCATACAGTTAAAGTCCTACAAATTAGAGAACAAACATATATAAACAAACAACTCAAATCATTACAACAAAGGCAACAAACTAAAAGAAAATTGTCAAAACGTTGTCACAACTGTCACTAAAATATGATTTATTCTAACGGGTATCACAATTATGTGCCATAACTCTTTTTATGCTTGTTTTAAACCAAAAATGTCAAAGCTGGAATCCTTTTTGAAACTTTCACTTTAAATTACAATGAATTCTGCACTGATGTAGGGGGTAAACAACCAACTACAGCACAGATTAGCAAGCACAACAAATGTTTTTATGCTTCACTGTTGAGTCTTTAATCACTTACCCTGTCGCTTCTGTGCATTTTTCCCCTGAAAGATAAAAAAACAACAACTGCTAGATCATTTGTGATGTTACTAAGAAATGCACAAAAAAAAAAAAAAAACATTTTAATGAGACTTACGGCTGCTGGCTGGGTTTAAAAAAGAAACATTTCTGTAAGTTAACGATCGGGCATTTCTAACGTTTTTTGGCATGCTTTAGCAAAACACTACACTCCCAGAATTCTACTTTATGTTGTAGTTAAAGTCCAAAAAAGAATTAGAAACAATTTTAGGCCTTAAAGAGGTGCAAAGTCTAAGTAAAGATCAAATAAATCATGAAAGAGCACAGCAGATCCTACAGCTAAGTTAATGCTTCCAAATTGAGCAATTTACTTTCTGACTCTGCAGGCATCATGCAGCAAAGTACAGGGGGGATGTTAGCCGTGGGATGGGTGGGGGGCTCAATCCAGAGATGATAAATAGTTGCAGCGATGTGTTTGCTAATCTCAGCTGTTTCCTCTGGACGATTGCAAAAGCAGCAGGTGAAAAATGAGCCATTGCCGTGATTCGACACTTTACCCACTCAAAGTCATTCATTCACATTTGGATTATCTTGGCATGTATGCAGCTTTTAACCCCCCACCCTACCCACACACAAAGGTAAATCCATTTCTCACACACAGTATAAATCCATGTCGCAGAGACTGCTAGATTGTCCCTCAGTGTGAGGAGCCTAATTCAATTATTTAACCAAATTTGAAGTACATTTGTGATCTGGGATGCTGCAGCTCTTTACAAAAGCTTCTCTAGGAGAATGAACTTTGAGGATTAGCTGTGAAGAGTTGTTGGATCTGCAGCTAGACGGTAAAGCTGACTCATCCATGGTGTTAATATATAATACACTGTCTGATAGATTGGTTTTTCTCCACCTTATAAACTGGACAAATGTATATATTTCTCAACACAAGTTAAAAAATAAAAAATACAAGAGGTTTTTTCCCTTTTTATAGGTAAAAGTATCAATGTAATAGTAGAATTTGTTTAGTTTTTTTTTGTTACAAAAATTGTGGTGTCCTGCTCTTTTTAGATCAAAATCAATCCTAAAATTAGCTCTCATACTTAGGCATAATGCTCTGATAATTAGAAATATTATATTTTAACACTTTAAATAGGACCCCGAACACTCATTGCAGGCCGAACAGTTTTGGTACCTACAGTTGAACAAGGAATTTCTCCAGGCTGAATACACCCCAAGATTTATTGTCTTTAAAACCCTCCTGTCGTGTTCGGGTCAAATCTGACCGTTTTACAACTTATAATACTCATAAATATTATGTTTTACATCTGATTACCTCAAGACCTTATGATATCCTTCACACTGTGTACTTGAACATATAAAAGTGATGATCACCTATTTCATTCAATTTTGAGTGTTTTAATCAACTTTGTTACACCTGTGGTGTTCCCGGTCAAAAGTGACCGTCATAGGAAATGAATGGGTATCCAGAGTAAATTCATTCAACATACAGAAAACATCCCCATACACACTGCCCCAGCTCACTCACACACTCTCTCACACACACACACACACACACACACTCTCACACACACACACACGCACACCCACCCACCCCCACACACACACACACACACACACACACACGATTTCTTTTGTGGGTACACATGTCTTTCTGCTTATGTGCCGATCCTCTCACGTGAACCAACTCCCTAATGATACAATGTATCATATGTTTACACAGACTAGACAGGTGTCTTTTGAACCCATTTCTTTCCCACGCTTCTGTACCTATCACACGTGAACCACACCTTCCAGACTAATCAATGTATCATTTTTACACAACCCCATACTATATATAGCTCGATGTTTGCCTTGCATTCCTTTTACTCTGAGCACAATGAGTAGACGACTGAAGCGTTTTTCTGTGGAAGAGGTTCTGGTCCAGGTTCTTGGGCATGATGAAGAGGGCACTGAAATTGAACCAGAGATAGAGGAGGATGTCTCGGAATTGGAAGACATCACAGATTTTGAACCAGACTCTGAGGAGACTGACCAGTCAACAGATGGAGAGGGAAAGGCACCTGAAGAACAGGCACCTGAGGAAACATTTCAGTCCAAAAGTGGACACTTGCTCTGGTCATCATCCCCCCAGGACCGAGGAGGTAGAGCGAGAGTGGAAAACATCATAAAGATGACACCAGGACCAACGCGTTATGCAGCATCTCGTGTGGATGACATCAAGTCCAGCTTCCAACTCTATTTACCAGAGTCCATTGAGGGAATTATACTTGAGATGACAAATCTGGAGGGGAAGCGTGTGTTTGGGGACACCTGGAGAGAAATCGACCTGGTAGACCTCCAAGCCTACATAGGTCTGTTGATTTTAGCTGGAGTGTTGCCAGAAAAGGAAGCGTTGTGGCCTCTGTGCCCCTAGAGACATCAAAACGAGCCTGACATGCTGCAAATGTAATGCTTATGTTTGCAAGGCCCACTCTGACCTGAGTGTCACATGCCACTCATGTGCATGAATACACACACAAACACACACACACATACCCACACACACCCTGTTGAGTTTGGTGTTTGGTTTTCCATTTATTTTTTGTATTATATGTTCATTTTGTAGTTCATTTTCAGTGCCCAATTGTATTTTCACTGATGTTATTTAATGTTTACATCTACAAATTGTCGTTAGACACTACTTTTAAATGTTGTTCTCAACTAAAGAATGTTTAATAAAAAAATTGGTGGTGAAATTTTTTTTGTGTGCTAATTTAAGACCAGTTAAAACAGACCGGTCAATTTTGACCGGGAACACTAAAGTAGGGGGCTGAATGCGAACACGACCGGAGGGTTTTAAACAAGCAATCTCGTGTCAGACAGAAAAGTTAATAGTAAGGTAGTTTTGTCTTATATCAGGTATAAAAAATAAATTTTAAACTAGAAACTAGACAGAAATAGTTTGTGGTTTTTGCAGTGTACAAACTCACAGCCTCACCAAATCCAGATTCCACACCCACATGTTCTGCCACGTGTCCCCCCTCATTCAGTAGTATGAAGGATTAACCCTTGTGCTATCTTAGATGACCCCAGCCTTACATTGATGTGTTCTCCCTACCATGACAAATGTGGATAAAGGTGAAAAGATTTCATGTAATCCATGGACACCAGTGAGGATTACAAATCATCGAAGAAAAAAGGTTCAGAGCACTGTCTAGTGGGTCTAGATGACCCAACTCCCAATGGTAAAGTGCCTAGGATAGCACCAGGGTTAAAAAAAAAACTAAAGATGACTCACTTGATTTTTTTCTATCAATTCTTAGCATTGGAGCCAATTAAAATTATGAACAAAAACAATGTTACATGTAAACAAGACTATTTGTGATCCCCCCCCTTTTTTCACTTTTCTTCATCTGCTTTCCATCAGGTGTCCTGTGTGATCAACAATTTCCGGCCGCGCAAGACGTCTGTGTGCACACCTCCACCTCCACAGCACCCAGAGCCGACTGTGGGACTGCCGCTCCTCACCCTGCCCCGGGTGGAGAGTCCACTCGAAAAGTTAAGTGGCCTCCAGGTAAGGGGTGAAGGGGTGGGTCTGTGTTTTTATCTTTTTCTGACATAATAAGTTTTTTTTAGGCACCATAGCGGTCCTTGTGTTTGTCTTCTGGTCTCTGTGAAGTTTATCTGTACTGGTCCCTCAGGATTAAACTGAAGGTTTTTAGGCTTTTATTTTCTGACAATGTCTCTATCCCTTAGGCTCCGGGGTTACAGTATTCTGAGATCACATGACCATCAGCCAACCCTGTCCCCCATCCCTCCCGATGTGCTCCTCCCGTCAAGGCGTTGCCTCACCAGCGCAGTTTAGACCTGCCCACTGAATGCCCCCAACGCTGCCCCTCCCACCGAGAAGGACGCCAGCCTCTGCGGCGGGTCAAATCCACCCAGGTGTGAAACATCATCGATCAGAGAACAGATGCCTAAACCTTGGAGGGACATGTGCTCCCCACTGCAGGAGGCCCTAGTTGTCCTCAAAGATGGCCTCTGTGACCTTTTGGGTGGGAAAGACTTAAAGCCCGTTAAAGCCAGAGCTTTTATAGCAATACTGTGTCCTGTTATCCTGGGCTCAACAGAGACTCCATGGTGACTCTAAAGACTGTTGGCTGGTGATGACTTGATATTTACAATCAAATAAAAAAAAAAATCAGCAGAGCCTAGGGGTCTCAAGTGGATTTTCCTCCAGGCCGTTTTGTATTACTCAGGAAGTTCTCTAGAAGTTGTCGTCAACAAAAAAGTCCTTATCGGGGACGCAGGTAAAGTCGAGTATTGAGGAGCAGATTTTTTTTCTGTTGTAATAAGGAAGAAAAAAGCACTTTTGTGCATTACAGCACATAGGACGGTTAAATATTTTCTTTTTTTTAACTTTGTGAAGTAATAGCAGAGATTTATACACATTAGAGCTGTGCTTGTGATATTATAATTTACTGAGGAGTCAGTTTATTATCACCGTCTGATGTTTCCCACATTCCCAAATGGATTCCTTACTGTTCTGGTGTGTGTGTGTGTGTGTCAAATGTCTGTTGGTTTGATGTTTATAGGGTTTGAGTTCTGGGAAGTTTTACGATTTTTTTTCATGCCTTTTCACACATCTTAACTGTTAGGTCGCGACTTCCTTTGAGCTTTTTTCCTTGTTTTTATTTTTTATTTTTTTACAAAGAAATGAACATTTCCAAGCCTAATTTGAGCTTTTATTTATTTTTTAAATCTGGAAAAATAACGTGGCCCACAGTGCAAATCACATCAACAAATCAATCTGTAATCAAAGATCACAACGATAATAATAAAAAAAGCAAAACAAATATTTACAAAAACATTACATTTTACAATTTCAGAATTTAAAAAGAAAAAAAACACATTTCGGATAACAGAAGTAACTTCTAGCAAACAAAATGAGATGTTAAAAACGAAACACAAAAAGAAACTGGAAAAGATAGGTACTGTGGGACATCACCGGTTGGATGATGAGGAAAGCAGCTGATGGCTCAGTTGACTGCGAGGGGGTGCATGGGAAACCAGGGTTCATTTCCCAGTGTTTTGTCCTTGGCAAAGACCCCTTGTGCTGCATAACTATGTAGCCACAAGGGCCCCCTTGACTGAGTCTCGGTCCCCCTGTGCCGGTCCCCAGCCCGGATAAAATACAGGGCTCTATCAGGAAGGGCCTCTGGCGTAAAAATTCTCTGCCAAACCGCCTGTGCGACTTAGTAAAAAGCTGATTCCCTGAAGGGAAATGCTGAAAGGTAAACAACTAATGTATTGGATGATGAGGTTTGTTCATCATTTCAACTGAAAGTTATTAGGCATGAAGCTGGATGCCGGATATCATCATCCAATCAGGGATGTCTCATAGTGCCTATCTTTTCTGGTGTCTTACTGTGTTTTGTTTTTTAACATTTAATTTTATTACTGGAAAATATGTGATTTTTTTTTTTTTTTGGTTTCTGAAATGTAGTTTTGATTTCTAAAATTTAATGTTTTTGATTATTTGTTTTTCTTTTTTAATTTTGATCTTGAAAATGTCATCAAGTCGAGTGGTTCCTTGATGTTATTTGCACTTCAGGGCCACCGTACAAAAAAAACAGTTCAAAGCCACTTGTTTCAATCTATTTGTCTCGTCCGGTCCTGTAAAGTAACTGCATAGACAGACTCGAGGTGAGACCTCCTCACTTGTACAGTTTTTGTACAGTAAATAGGTTTCTTTACACATTATATACAGCGTTTATCATTTTGTTTCAATAGTTTAATACCATGAAGCCACTCTGAGCTGTGTTGTGGGAGCAAGACTACGTGTTGTGTGAAACCCAACGGTCTGTTTGTCCCACTGCTTGCTTGGTTTTTCCAAATAACGCTTTAGAATATAAAACACACAAATGTACTGAATGGGTTATATAAAGAATTTGTTGTTCTACTTTAATTAAGCGTGTGTGTGTGTGTGCGTGTGTGTGTATTCATAATGAGCACATTGTACGGCAGCACAACTGTTCATGTGGAAATCTGTTTTCAAAATATAGATGCTATAATCGCACACTTTTGCTAGTGCGTGACTACGGGCCTCAAAAGGACCCCTGCAGGGTGTCTTAACAATGCCTGCTATAGCAGAAGGTGCTCATTATAGCTTTGAGATTGCCTACAATATTTTCAGTCAGACTTTTTTTTGTAACAACTGAAGAGACTGATCTGTCCAAAAAAAACAACTGTTATTTTCATGTCACTGTTTTGTATTTATTTCCAAAAATAAACGCTTTTGTTGAGATGGAGATTAAGTGCTCTGGCAGTTCCATTATCTTTAAGTAAGATGTTGAAATTAAAGCGTGTGTTTTATCAGCATGACTCGCAGCTTTGTTTTATCAACATGCCTTAGTTAATAGGGAAAATGTGACGGTGAGGTCAAAGTGCCTCTGAAAATGACACTGTTGAGTGGAAAAGAGCCACACCTGTGAACTTCCAACATCAACACGACAGAAAATGATTAAAGCCATTTGACAGAATCATGGAGGCGTCATACGCCCGCACAATTACGCAATTTTTGTTTTTGTTTTTTGGATGCTTTAATGGCTCCCATGAATCAGTGTCACTCTTCTCGGTTGATAATTAAGAAACATTTGCATAATTGTGATGTTGAAAAAAGTTACATTCAGAAGTTTTGCAACTAAAAACAAGCACGTTTAAATTCCTGAAATGCAAACACAACCAAAAACCTAAAGCCAACATTTCCTTCCTGAATCAGCTTCAATTCTGTCCATAAAAGTCTGTTTCTTCTGACAAACCCACTGGGATGCTCAGTGATGTGCAGGTTTCTCCCAAATGGTGATATATCACAAATTATTTGATGCTTTTGTCTAATAATTATTTTTTCTGTCACATCTTGGCCTCATACTTGCAGTGCACGACTTCCAAGTAATTTTTTTGAATCACGTGCAGAAGCAGAACAATTTAAAATTAAAGCATTTATCATTCAGAGGAGGGTATTCCACGGTGTTGGCAGTGGGGGAGCTAATACATTTTGAATGGTGGGGCGGAAGAGGGCACAAGGCTTTTGGAATGATGGCAATGGAAAGCAGCAGAGTGGAAGGGCATTCCAATAGGATAAAAAAAAGCATTTCAAATTGTTTTAATATTGATGAGTTATTATGATAAAAATAAAAATGTCCTCTTGCAAAAGCAAGGAAGCAGCATTGATTTTTACTAAGGCCAGAGTGCTGACAGCCCAGATGGGCTGATATACCCAATACAAGGGGGACGCAAATCAATTGAGGGGCTCAAGATTTGGTTTAAGAATATGGCTTTTGTTATTTCTACAATGCTTAGAGAAGGTTGTATTGATGGTTTCTTAGTTTTTGTCTGTACTAATATTGACTCAAGAGTGACAAAGGGAAAACCTTTTCGCTGGAGATGGGGGGGGGGCTGCCTCCCCTGACCCCCTGTATCCCTTCACACTATCTTACATCATAGTGTACTTGGAAAATCACAATACAGATAAGAAAAACGGCTGGAACCAAGCCTTTTTCATCAGCACGGTGGATGTAAAGTGGATCAAATGACAGTCTGTAAAAGTCTTGGGTCCATTAATAGGAAAGCGCTTTTATGTAAATTTTAAGCCCATGGCAAGATGCTTGCTTGACCTTTTTTTTTTTATTATTACCACAATTTTATGCTCATAAATAGACGTTTGCAAGATGCAAGTCCAGCTACGAGACAGGCCCAGTCATTTTAAGCCATGAAAACTAATGTGCATGCTACTCATAAACCTAAACAACAGTAGATATAGGCTGCATGAAAACTTTTAACATAATGCTACATTCTTGATTTATTAATGCAAAAACATGCCCTTTACAAATAAGTCAAGAATTCTTACCCCATTGGCAGATTTTATCTAAATTTAGCACAAAATTTTAAAGAAGTGACTTCATTATCCATAAAAGACATGAAAGACAATAGATCCATTGTCTTTCATGTTTTTATTCACTTATCCATTACGTTTGTTTTTAATTGTGTGAAAGTGCTATATAATTAAAGATAATGATGGTGAAATAAGCCCCCAAAAAATCTTCCAATGAGGTAAGAAAGTTGTTCTTACCAATATTCCTTATTTTAAGAAAAAAAAAAAAAAAAACTCTGGTCACTAAAATATGTTATCTCAAACTAAGATTATTTTTTTATTTCTTGATAATATTATTTTTTTTGCCAGATAGAAAATAAGACATTTTTTAAAAAACTCGGGTCTTTTGTACTTTCTTATGATTCGGTCTTTGCAGTGTAATGCATTCTGGAGCAAAAGTGAAAATTCACAAGTTACTGTACATCACATTTTAAAAATGAGCAACAGGTAAAGCGTTACACTACTGTTTTCCTGAAAAGTAATCTATTACAGTAATGCACTACCAATGTAATGCATTACTTGCATGGTAACACTTTACTTTGATTTGACCAACTCTGTGCAAGGTTGTGAAGCCACATGGTGGCAGTGTTTACTGCTCCTATAGAAGACTAAGCTTTGAACAAACTAACAGTCGTTTATGATATTTGAACCATGACTTCTACATGCGTCAATGTGCAGCAGCAGGGGGAAAAAAAACAAAGAAACGGAGAGTGCGTTGTCTTAGTAGCTCCGATGGCCCACAGTTGGCATCAGTCAACAAGCTAATAAATGTGATGTAGTGGCACAATTATTTTGGAATACAAACACAAATAATTTCTCTCTTTGTCTGTCTCTCTCTATTGCTCCAATCTCTCCCCGCCTCCTCTTTGTGTTCCTTCGAATTTGTGGTTGTCAGCCTTGTTAACGGCACACACAAACACACGCTCACTTGTGCACGTGAAAACACACACAGAACTCTCTGGACTCTCGACATTATCTTTTCCGGAAATTGCTTCTCAAGCACAGCCAGAGCCCCATTAGAAAAGAGGAGCTCAATGCTGTAACCTTTTTAAAAAGCCATTAGTGATGCACCTGCCTCTCTCTGCCTCTCCCTCTCTGTCTGTCTTTTTCTATTTGTGTGTCTTATTTGTCTCTCTTGTTAAAAGAGACACACGCTTTCAGTTTTTCCGTCCTGATTGCCAGCATCCCAATTCCCAATCCCACAAATGAACTGCTGAGCATAATAAACACACTTCAACCCCAATTAGAGCATGAATCTTTCACGGCCGTAAGTTCTGCCTCGTGGTGCAAAACCACTCAGTTTAATTATTTAGGTATTTTATACAAATGTCCTGCGACTGGTTGGTCTGTACTTTGTTTTTAGGACATAAAGAATTCTTTTTTAAATCTTTAAGTCTCAATTAGTCCCTCCCACTTAAGGTCTCAAAAAACCAGACAATATTCTTCTTAAACCTCATCAGGGTCCCTAAAGGATGGACATTCAAAGTTTTAATTATTTAAAAAGAACCTTAAAGACTCACTCCGGTCAGTTTTTGATCTATTGTAAAAAATCAATTTAAATTATCATCATGCTTTTTGTTAGCCAAAAACCTGTGTGATCTTCTAAGATATAGTTTCTGCAGAACAGCAGTAGTTCATTGGAAATATGCCTCTGATTGTGGGCAGGACTGTTGGTGCACGAGTAAGCCTGTCTCCACTTCCCATCATCCATCTTCACTTCTTCCGCAAACTGAAGAAAGCCAAAGCCCCTCCCCCCGTCATGCACACTTTCTACAGAGGCACCGTGGAGAGCATCCTGACCAGCTGCATCACGGTGTAGAATGGCGTCTGCAACGCGTCCTGCCATAAGTCCCTCCAAGACATCGTAAGGGCAGCTGAGAGGATCATCGGTGCCCCCCTCCCCTCCCTCCAGGACATCTACAGTCTCACCCGAAAAGCCCTCTGCATTGTAGATGACTCGACCCATCCATCCCACAGCTTCTTCAGTTTGCTGCCGTCCGGGAGGAGACTACGTAGTCTTCGGGCCAGGACCAGCAGACTCAAAGACAGTTTTCTCCACCAGGCTGTCAGGAAGCGGAACTCTCTCCCGCCCCCTTCTTGTTGCCCCCTTGCTCTACTGAACTCTGACACACACATGTCATCTACCTCATCAGCACTGAACTGCACCTTCCACCAGTCCACTGGTGCTGTAAAAAATGAAGAATACTACAGTCACTTTATTTTTCTCTATTTATACTCACCATGTTTGTTAATCCTATTCTATTTTATTCTGTAATTTGAAGTTAGATTCCCCGTTTAGACTGGACCTCTAAACGGAATTTCAATTACTATGTATGTGAAAACATTATAGAGATTGACAATAAAGTTTACTTTGACTTTGACTCCATCTGTCTACGTGCTTTCCTGCTAGCTTAGAGTTTTGAACCATGATGCCAGGTCAGACGAGGAAAACGAAGACGTACATGGATCTGGTCACCTACAAATGGATGCTTTGGAATGGAGCGGAGCACCACGCTCGTGGCTTTGCCTTGGTAGCTTCTACACAAGCTTTTTCACACAAGCTTTTTCCAACACCATTTTGTCGACTCCTCCAGATTCACAATGATTTGAATCATCTAAATTGTCTTTACGTCCTTTATCATCATAAAAATGCCCCAAGAACACGTCAAAAACACCCAAAACCCCAATTTTCATCAGAGAGGGTCTTTAAAAAGACAATTTTAGATCATTCCATTTGTTAGAGTAGATTGTTAGAAGTGGTTTCTTTCATCCAGTTATGGGAGAAATCTGATGACTAATCGAGAAACCAGAAAACCACTGATGGACAACTATTTTGCTATTTAATGCAATTTAGACCTAAAATGTCCAATCAGCGGTATAATAGCTACTAATATATATTTATACTGTATAATGTAACATTTTGCAAAAAGAACACTACATTTAATTATTGCAGCTGCTCAAATCAAACAAGTTGTGCCATAAAAGTGCAAAAGAGAATTGAGTTGTTTTCCTGTCTTTGTGTCTCAAAAGCTAAAGCTTGAACTTCCTCTCAGCTGCACACTTTGTAATCATTCTGCTCAGTTAGTTCACACAACAATAAAGAAAATAAACTGAAATAAGTGGAAGATCCTTTGCTTGATATGACTTCTCATTCAGTTAATGAGGATCATTGAAAGCAGTAAAGAAGCTGCAGGCGGGCAGAAGAATCAGATTGTCACTGAGCCCAATTTTTTTTATTGCTTCCAGCTATTAAACGTAGCATTAACGGGTAACATAAGAATTTGCTTGGCAGTATTGTCAGCTGATAATGTGCAGATGATTCAAGTGTTAGTTTGTTTTCACAGATCTCTGTTTATCAGCTGCAGCTTCTTGTGCTGAGAGACCCACTGTTGAATTGAGGAATAGTGAAAAAGGGAAGAAAACATAAAAAAAAAACGGCCAAGGTTAACAAACATGCCAAGCCTTTTTTAGAATGTATTTTAAAGGGTAACTGGGATGTCTCCAGTTAAAAGAAATACACTTCTTTCTTAGTTTAATTAATATTGAGGATAACTTGATATTAATGCGACAATATATACACATTTTTGTCACAATAAGAGATAAACAACTATGACTTTTTGACCTTGTTTGTGCAAAATCTGCTAAAAAGACTAATATTACTGTTTTTTCTCAATGAAAATAAATTATAGACCCCAAACCATGACAATACTTTAAAAAGATATAACACATTTTATCAAAACTGTATACTCTATTTCATTTCATCTTAAATACAAAATGTGAGCTCAAAAGGAAGCATTGGCTGAGCACAATGTGCATTCCAACCACATCATTGATTTAGATAGTTTTCAAATATAGCTGGAAGCGGTGCTAAAATCACCTTAATGAACAGTTTTGGTCTGCTTGTTTAAAATTTCTTTGTTAATGATGCAGATAAGGAAAAACTGTTTTTATAGTGTTCAATTTTCCTTCCAAAAGCTGCTACATCCAACATACGATAGTGAAAAAGGAGAAGAAAAATCCCTGAGATCAAAGATCTCGTTTTTAGTTGAGGTGCATTCAGAAAGAGAAAAAAAGAAGAGACACAAATAATGTCTGTAACACAAAAATGGGCTTTCCAAAGAAAACAGAGGTTTTCGAGCTTTCAGCTTTCCTTTCATGGAGAAGAAAAGTCCCTCCATCACATCTATTCAGGTCAAGTATAATCTCCTGGAGACAGATATGTCATTATCCAATTCTGCTGTTAAAAAAGGACTTCAAAAGAACATGTCCAAAAAAGTCGGATATGAGTATTTCTGTTTTCACGTTTGCTCAAGTGTGGTCTCTGTATCAACAGACTATATTTCCTTTTAATGTTTGAAACACACACTAAACATCACAACTGTTTGAAAATTTCTGAATAATTCATAGTGAAAATCTAAAACTTTGGAAGAATTGTGTAGTGCTAAATAGGGATGCAACATTTCACTTTCCCCACGATTCAGTTCAAAACTCAATATATGATTTGTGTTTTACAAACCAACAACAAAAACAAAAAAAAATGATTCTGGAAAAAAATTTTTTTTTTTTTAAATTTACAAATAAACAAGTAACAATGAACAAATACCTTTTAGTTGGGTTATACTAAGGGTTATACTACTAAGCCTGTTGTGATGTAATTAAACAATAAATGATAAATCCTTAAATTTAGCATGACACTGTTTGACACTTTCGACGGAAACACGTGTAAACGTATGAAGTGAAGATGCAGCGATTCACTTTCCCCACAATGCGGTTAAATGGTGTAACATAACCTACTGTTCTGTTTTAAACCAAGAATTGTGGCAGAGTGTTAAATACTAATAAATATAAGCAGACAATGTTTAAGGAATAACAATTTGAAATGTTCCACTTTCTTCTAAATGTTTGGAATTTTATAAATCGATAAAAATGAAAAGAAAGCAAGAACCTTGTCCCATCTGTGCTCCCCTGCAAGCTTATAGCCCCTCACAACAGCAAGCTGACAGTAGGATTGCAAACAAAAATGTCGAACTATCAAGTTTTGAGCCAATTGTCAGCTCAGATGTAGAAAAAAAAAGACATACATGAATCTATTTGTTAGAGGGGGATACATCTGCAAGTGGATGCATCAGATCGGGGCTTGATGTAATAGCATTGACATCACACCTGCAATCTTTTTCCAAAGGATTTTTCCGTCTACTCCTGATTCACAATTATTTGAAAAAACGCATATTTGGAAATGCAAGTTTAATCATATTTTTCTTTAGATACGCCTTTTATCATGAGGGAAATGCCTCAAGAACATGTTAAAAAAACAATTTTCATCGGAGTGGATCTATAAGGATCATTAATGTGGACCCTGGTTGACGCTGAACACACTACAGCTGAGATAAACCAACCTTTGCCCTATGACTCAGTGTTCATCAGTATTCTAACCCTTTTTGTCACACGAGCACTCCGTGTTTGTGGGAAAGAAAGAAAGAGAAGAAAGAACGATCCTATCCAAAAGCTTCTTTCTAAGAAAGACATACAATGTTTCATAGTCAATTACAAGTGCTAGTTTGTGCCTTGCTGCAATCTCCCAATTGTTCTCAGTGGTCTGCCTCAGACAATTATGAAGCTATTAACCCTGAGAGTGAATGTGACAGACAGAAAGAGAGAAAGACAATGAGAAACTGTGTGGCTGCTGATTTGAGGAAATGTTGTCATTTATTTTTGTGGCCTCTGGCTCCAGTGCGAGTGCTGGCCCCTGTGAGCTTTAAAAGATCAGCATCACATGTCTGCGCCCCTGTCACTCGTTAGAAGAGAAAATAAATAATGACCAAAGTCACTAGACTGCATGAGGTGTTTACGAAAGCCAGTAGTGTGGACTTTAACCGAGCTTTCAACCTCTCTGTCATGCACACATTTCTGGTTTCAGGGAGAAGCTCCATTATAGACCACCGGAGGAGGAGAAAATAATAAAAGGCAAAACCACTGATCCTGTGCAGTACTTCCACTAAGGGAGAAAATCAATTGAATGCAGAGGTCCCATTAGGAGTAGGATTAGGTGTGGGATCACACGTGGACACCGGAGGGAATGCACAAAGCTCTGCAGGGACCCTGGAGGAAACACCCTGAAAGACAAGGCTTTTATGAGTGCACCACTAATGAAATATGTGTTTGTGTGTGTGTGTGTGTGCATGTGATGCAAAAGGTCACACAACTAAGCTTCTACTTCAACAAGATCCATCTATTTTCTAATCTTCTTTCCAGGTAGGTTTCAGGTGGCGTCAAACTCCAATGTGGGTATGTCAAGTAGGTGGTGTAGAAAGAAAACTGTGCAAAAACAGGCTTCTTAGACATAGATCAAACTTTTTACCCCATTAGCAGATTTTCTGTAACCCTTGTGCTGTCCTAGGCACTTTAACGTTGGGAGTTGGGTCATCTAGACCCACTAGACAGTGCGCTGAACCTTTTTTCCTCAATGATTTGTGATCTTCACTGGTGTCCATGGATTACATGAAATCTTTCCACCTTTATCCACCTTTGTCATGGTAGGGAGAACACGTCAATGCAAGGGGGGGGGGGGGGGGGTCATCTAAGATAGCACAAGGGTTAAATGTGCAAAAACATAACAAATAAAAAAAAGAACAATGGAGTAGAAAACAAAACAGTCTCGCCAAGAAATCTTATTTTAAGAAAAAAATGCTGAATTGTATTCCTATTAAAAAACCTTCTTGCAAGACAGTCTACTGTTCCTTGAAACATGTTTTGGTTTTTTTTTCCGTTTTTTACAGTGGAAATAGAAGAAATAAAACAGGAACAAAAATGATCAGAGCTCTGAAAGATCCATGATTTAGACGTACAGTAAATGTAGTTTGCAAAAGATTTAGATGCTAAATTACTTCATCAAGTACTACTTAATGCAAAACATAAAAATCTTAAAGTTGTATGTGTCGCTGAAGCAGTACCTCAGGAAGCTGCAACCACAATGTTGTGGAATAGAAATCTGTCCTTTCTGTCCCAAAGGAGGATCCAAAGTTTCTGGGATTTAAGAGAAAAATAATGGAAGCACTAAACTTCATATTCAGAAAAGCAACATGAGGAAAAAACAAAGATAAAAAGGCAACAGTTGCAGTTCTGATCCCCCTGACCATATAAATATCTTTATATCTTGATTATTAAGATTTGGGGCAGTTGGAGTGGTGGCAGATCACACACAACCTAGACTGTTCACTTGTTCAAAAAACACATGATTGTAAAACACTGGTCATCCCTGCTCTTCATCCTCACAGATAAATTGCTTGTTTTGTCTAACAACAGAGGATTGTACACCATGACACAAAAAAAATTATTGCTTGAACTAAAGTCAACAACTTTAGAAACCACTAAATTCCATTTTTTCCAGCCTGAAACCATCAACAAGTAGAAGAAATAACACAACATTAAGTGTCTTAACTAAGACTATCAGAGGAAGTTTACTCGACCGTGGAAAAAGGGACACTGTGTGCAGTCAGAGAGGAAAATCAATCAGCATTCACTGTGTTAGTGCCAAAATCTTTGTCTTGACGCGCCTACCAGAGCTCCAACGTGACTTTTTTTCAGTCCTCGGATCCCAGCTTGGGAAGAGCTGCACTACGGGGCATGCTCTCCGGTGGCAGGGCTTGGAGAGAGGCAAAAAGGAGAGAAAGAGAAAGGAGGAGAAGGCGATTAGAGGAGGAGGAGGTGGAGGAGGAGGAGAGGAGAGGAGAGGTGAGAGGTTGCGGATGAGCTGCACAGCGGAAGGGATGCTGCCGCCGCTGCCTCTGCTGCTGCACAGGCTCCATCCCAGCATCCCTCCCTCGAAGAAAATGGAAAAACAAGGAGTGGTTATGTGATTCCCCACACAAGCGGGGAGGCGAGGCACGCACAGCGGAGAAAGGAATAGCAGGGAAGGGGTGGAGGAGGGGGGGCGTTTCCCTGTGCAGCATAACCCATTCTCACACTTCAGTTTGGATGCAATCTCTGGCATATGGAAAGGCTGCATCAATGGTGAGTAACATTTTTGTTTGTTTCCTCATCAAGACAAAATGATCATGGTTCAGCTCACAGCTGACCCACCTCTCATCACTTTGGTCTGCTGTGACTATAGCAGAGTCTTTGTTGAGAACCCCCAAAGTGAGGAAAACATGACTTGTAGACTGAGAGGAGGTGGTTTGATGAGGATTTAGTAGCCA
Organism: Oryzias latipes; assembly: GCF_053564925.1. Lineage (NCBI taxonomy): Eukaryota > Metazoa > Chordata > Actinopteri > Beloniformes > Adrianichthyidae > Oryzias > Oryzias latipes. Next base: position 33,482,578 of record NC_136237.1, on the reverse strand, counting down.
AACAGGTTGCAGCTTCCGCGCCTCTCATATGACTGGTGACTGCAGCCGCTCAATGCTTCACCGCAGTCCTCCTGAGCAGCCTGTTGGATGAATAGAAAAAGATGCTTCAAGCCCCTCCAGCTCTCCCTGCAAAGGGTTAAACATTCAATCCACGCTTTGCCACTCTGAACTGGGTTCTCCTTGTCAGTGGGAGCGGATGTATTTACAAACAAAGAAAGCTTCATATCCAAGTCTGTCACGTACAGAACAGGTGCTGGCTATCTGCAATTTTACAGTGTGTGGTTGTCTGCTTATCTGGGCCAGTAGGCCAGCCGGAGACATGTGCACCAAGGCTAGGCTAGATTAAAGAAAGGAGCTTTGTTAAGTTTGTCACTTAAAGTTTCAAAAAAGCTTCAGGGTGGTTTCATTATGCACACCAGTATGATTTTTGTTGCAATAGATATAACTTGTTCATTTATTTTTTGAGGGAGTCTTTTTAGTGGCTATGAGACTATTAGGATGGCAGAAATGGCTGGGAAGATTTGCCATTGCAGGCAGAAGCATAAACATCCTCATAAAAGGACATTTAGTTCCGAACAATTAAGCAGTAATGTGCGAGCAGCAGCTCAGCATCCGCTCAGTTTCCGTTTCCATCCCAAGCCTGTCTTGTCTGCGCCTCTGGCGCAGCCACTTGTAATTCCACGTCCTATCCCAAACACCAGGTACATAAAAGGATTGATAAGTCTGTTTGCGTCAGACATAAATATGAAACACAGACAGATTTGGTTTCATTATGCCCTCAAGCTGGAGCCAGTCCACTTTCCATCAGGAAATGAACTTTCTTACAAATGCAGACCAGATGTCTTTCATCATCAAATAAAGTTCTTACTAGTTTATAAAGCTGTTATTGGGGATGAATGTATAATATGTGGCTGCAGGATGGGTTTGCATGAATGAGATGCGCTCTCAAAACTGTGGCTGCAGGCACACCCTGATGAGTTCATGCTGTCACAGCTTAACCTCCAAGTTCTCAAGGGGAATAAAAAAGGAAAAGAGGGGAAAAAAAATACACTGAAGCATGTCTTCAGATCAGATGAAGGCTTTTCCATGACACAGAGCACACCCAGGCTGGTCCTGTGTAGTTAGCAGGGCAGCAGCAAGGTGTATTTTTACACCAAATCTCTGACACCTCCGTACATCTCTTCACAGCTCGTGGTGAGAACAGAAGACACGTCCACTTGAGTTGTCATCATCTGCAAGCCAGACATGGACAGTTGGGATGGAGGAAGAGGGCGAGTGGGAGGGAGACGAGGAGAGAAGACTAGAGGAGTGTGGGTAATGAGGGAGACGTCAAAACCTTCTCGACTTGCTTTACAGTGACAGCGGGTTGAGAGGGGAGAGGACTGTCAACGGCGAGTGAATTTCCCGTGTCAAGTTTCATGGGTTCAGCTTTGAAGGCACACAGACAGGAATGTATGCTTCATGTAACGCAGGTGTCTGAACGGTTAAATGAAGCTGATCTGAGCACCAGAGGGATGGGCAGGTAGGGATGAAAGGGCAAATCTTGAGTAAGAGTGGGAGAAAAAACATGCAGGAAGGGTTTGTAATGATGAGGGGGGAAAGGTTAGGAGGGAAGGCAAGAGGAGGGAGAGTCAACTCCTGCTTGTAAACTAGCTTTCAGTTTTCCACGAGGAGCTGTCTGTGGTGCTGATCCGACCCCCTTCTGTTTTTTCAGATGACCCTCCTCCCTTTTTTGCTCCACAGCTGACAGCCACACACCCTCTAATTGGCAAGTGTGGACTGGGAAGAGTGTGTCTCATTCTCCGTGGGACAAAGCAAGAAAGACGAGTGTGTTTTCGGGGGGGAAAGGACATTTGGGACGTATTAAGAACAGAAAGAGGCAGACAGATAACAGAGGGGGCATGAAGGAAGACAATGAGTAAGGAAGAACTGATGGAGGTGAGAGCTGAACATCTGTGCTTGGAAATCACTGCCTCCTCTCCGCACAGAGTAACACACACTGACACTTATTTGATAATTGGTAAGGCTGGCCTCTCCCTGAGCGCCTGCCTAAATGACTCCTTGATAGCAAAAGGAACTGGGCTGTTGGGAGCCTCCTCCGTTCGTTCAGTCCAGATCAGGTGAAGAAGAAGGAGAGTTTTTGTGTTTTGACGCGTTTGTCCAAAAAGCTCACAATAAAGTTGTTAGTCTGACTGTGAGCTCAAGTTGAAACTGCTTGAATAAGATGTGTACGGTGACCTCAGCGAAGGTGCCGCGTTGCCATTTCAAGGATAAATACCATCTCTTTTGTCTCCTTGGTTCTAGGTGCTGTTGTTAAAGATTCGCCTCCACACAGACCTCCTCCCTCTACTCTGCAGTCTCATTCAGAGGAAAGCAGCTGAGAGCACGAACACAGAAAAAGAGCTCCAGAGCCGAACGGAGGGGAGGTGGGCTTTATTGCTCCGGTCTCGACCACGGGTATTCTTGGGTTGATAATACAGATATGGATGTTATTGCTTGAGAATACGCGTAGTCGAGTGGAAGCTCCAACATCGGTCAAAAGTGCTGTTCTTTTGTGTGAATATCACTCCATTCTGAGGATTTCTATAGTCTGTGCTTTCCAAAAGTCTTTTGAATAAAGAAAGATGCATCAAGGCTAACCAGATTCCTAATTCAAATTAAGCCAGTGGCAATTATTTTTATCACAGATCCATCGCTGTAAGTTAGTACACCTGTGGAGCAAATGAGTTTGTGCAGTCAGTTAGACTCGAGGTCTCCTGCAGAGAGCTGGCATGGTACAGGACATCCTGCTGGCCTTGCACCATGCCACCAATCTAAACCTTTCTGCATTAGTTCAGGGAGTTTACCACGAAAAGTCCGCAGACTCTGACATAATTTCAAATTCCTGATTGCATACCTTTGTTAGTTCCAAGAAATCCTATTATTTTATCTGTTGGTGGGTGTCTTTCAAAGCCCTTCATACAATTTCACTAAGGCAGAAAGATCATTTTTTAGTTTAAAAAAAATGGTGGCAGATGGATTGGTTGCAGGTATTGTTTTTTGTTTTTCAACAGTGGACTAAAACTGTGCCTAACTATCATCCCTCCCCACTGATAACTTTGTGTTTTTGACTTCCTGGCTTCAAATGAGCACATTAGGGCTTCGTGCCCATAGCGGTGACCGAAACCTGCAACATGATGACATGTAAAGGCTTGCTCTGGTGGCTGACATTTCAGCATTAGACTCAGCTGACTGCCTGTTAGGATGGGGATTCAGGCTCACGTGCAAACAGGACTCATGTAATCAAAATGCCGGTAGGGATATAAGAATTTGATGGATATCATGAAAAACTGACAAAAAAAAGGACATTTAAATGCACTTAGATTGCAGCCTGGAGGTCCTTTTGCCAATGGGGAAATAAGGGATTGAGTGCTTTTATGTGTTACTATTTTTGGTCCAGAATGATGGATGTTTATGCTTTTTATTGATCACTTTGAGCTGAAGGTTTGCAGAGTTTCTTGGACATGCATGTGCGTTGCTTAATCAGGTGGCAATCACGGATGGAACAACAAAATAAACGAATCCTGAGTTATCCTTTCTTACATTCGCATTAATGCCAAGTATTATAAATTATAAAATCAACATATTTGCAATTTCAGCAATAAATTTGCATTGGGTAACCACTCAGGACAGATTACACTTTTATCACTTACTCTGCCACGATTGCTTACTACTGCGTAAGCAAATCTGTGACAGTACGTCAGGATAATTAATACAATTTTCCCTCTGACGTCGCATGAACTTGTTGATCGGGCAAATGCTCTGTTGATGTGTGTATTTATACGAGCGTGTATGTGTGTGCTTCTAAGCAACAAAATGACTATTGTGAGCACAGCTCCAGGTGCCTAGCAACCCAAATCGCTCTGTTTCCCTGGCAACAGTTGCCTTGCACTCACTGTGTGGGTGATTGGCAGCCTTGACAACGGAGACGGAGTGACACTTGACCTCGCGTGCTGAATGGGAGAGCAGAAAGGAGCGGCGAGAAATAGAAGAGAGGGGGAGGGAGTGGGAGGGGACAGGCAGAGACAGAGGAGACACTAAGTGATAATCATTCTCCATTGTAATCATCCTCCAGCATGTTTCATAAGACGTCGTCAATACCTCTCCAGCTGGGGTCCATCATCAGACACAATACACAGAGCAGAGCGCACATGCATGGACACACTCCTCCTGGGTGGAGAGCCCAGGCAGGCACTCCACATCTCATCTATTATCACTCAGCTCCGTCTGGTGCATAACCTCGCTACACTGTGTCTTCTTTTATTTGTGGTCTGCTACATACTGTGCTCTGCAGGGATGACGGGGGGCTGGACTGCTAAAACTGTCTCATGGTCATACATGCCACAAGACAGCAGATTGGAAGCTGGAGACAAAGATGCTCTTCAGCACTTTTAAATATAATTATAGTAATTATCGCAATGAGATTTTTTTTTCCCCCCCAATTCTCCCATTAGCAGGCTGCGGGTGTTCCTCCTAACATTACTGTTTTTGTACAAAAAGCATGTTTTTTATCGCTGATAGATAAGTAAAGCAGATTTTAGTGTGTGCTGTTGGCATTGCTAAGAAAAAAGATTTTTTTTCATCAATTATAGTAAAATTCAGAACTAACTTTATTAATCGTTGTTAGGTTGGTTAAATAGAAACCCCCACCTCCCTAATATCAACTTACCAGCTGGTAACTCCCTTTAAATCAAGACATTTACTGTTTAAGTCAATAATACTGTATATAAATAACAGATTAAAATGACAAAAAAGTTTTATTTGAAGTAAAATAGAAGTATTGACATTTTTAACATAACTTTCCAATATTTGCTACATTAAAGTCAAGCTTTTCTACTAAAATGGTTAACCACAAATTAGGGAAACATTGATAAAAAATCTGGAGTTTACTAGAGGTGTAATGATCAATTGACTTAATTATTGAATTGATTTCAATTCCAACAATGCAACCAATTTACATATGTCTGAAATTGTTAATGAAATTCCCTGTATCATTGTTCCCAAATGAAATAACTCAATTACGTCGACATTGGAAAATACAATTTAGGCTGTGTCACAATTAGTTTATTTCACTATAATGTCAAAAGGACTAATTGCCTCACAGCAGACAACACAAATGGGGTGGCAGCAAAAAACTGATCAAGCTATGAGTGTGTGGAAACACTATATTTTGCAAAGACGTGACTAGACAGTGGTAGAATGTTCTAATAAAGTTCATTACAAGAAACACAAGGAATCTGGGAAACTTCACCTGCACTGTTCTGCACCCAGGTGATTATCTCTATTTAAAGTTTTGGTTTAAGATGTCCTGGATTGATTTTAGGTCAATGATTCAGATTATTCAAAATGAAACCAAAGAACTACTATACTATGAGTCTCATCTGCACCCACAAATGATATGAATTGAATTGTCAAATGAATCATTACACCCCTAGTATTTACCCATTTTGCACAAAAAAAAACAAAACACATTGCCTGTTCTCCAATTTACTGGATTTTTTTCTTTTTTCTTTAGCAAACCTGTATTTTTTTTAATCCAGTCTAAAAACAGCTTATTAAGATAAAAGGATGCTATGAACAAAACGACTCAGAAATGTCTTCATGATTGGCTTTTTACATATAAAAATGTGCAAATGTCCCTGCTAAATTCAACTAAAAGGGAAAGAGATCTGCGCACAGAAAACATGAGATTCAAATTAAGTCAAATTTCTTTTATTTCTTTGATGAAAATTGAAGTTATATGTTTACAAGCGAGCTTCGTTTGATGTCGCTCTTGTAGGAAAATAGCATTAAAGTGTTAATTAAGATTACAAAGTGTGCACTTCTGTACATGCATGGTTGTTAAAAATCATTAATCCCTCTTTCAAATGGTTATTTCATTACATGGTAATATGCAATCACACCAGAAGCTCAATGGAGTATGAACAATTCAGAAGCTCAGCATAAACCCCGTCCATTTTTCTGCTACTTTCTATTGTGGGATGATCTAGAAGTTGATACAATAGTCTGAGGACACAGAGGGTTTCTAGTAATCATGAATAAAAGCAGCAGGGCAGCGCTTCACTGACAACCAACAGTATGGATTGTTTCACACTTGCACAAAAGACTAGGATCAATTGCTGCTTTTATTTGAGATGCTTAAAGTAATTGCAGCGCATGACTTAATCCAGCTTTATTGGTGACCTAAAATGCATCAACATTCACCCTGAGAAGCCCCCGTCTGTCATGATTTTATAATTGACACAAAATATGCAGACTGTCTGAATGCAATTGTAGTCTGAATGTACACAAGTGGTAACATTTTGAACTTTAAAATCAAGGTGAGGTCATGAGGACAAACAGCGTTTAGCAAAGGGAATAGAGAAACAGCATGACCATATACAAAAATACTGCTTAAATGTTTTAAAAATGTCACATTTGTATAATAATTTAGCAAAAATGAATCATATTTTCTGTATTCTTTGATGTGTATCATCGTTTTGCATCAGACCCCTTTGCGTGATCACCTGTTTATATATTGCTTCAGTTAAATGTTTCTATTTAGTTATTGCATATCTAAGTGACCAACAAATAAAAAGTTACTTTTCCTCAACTTGTCTGACGAGTGTTTGTTTCCCACTGAGTGAAATTCGGATTCTTTCATGCAGTTTTGGTGCAGTCAACACTTTTAAATGAAACTAATAGAATCTGCTGTCTGGAAAATCAGTTTGAGCACTGCACTCTAGCGACCTTTAATCAAAAATGAATGCAGTCAAAATTCACTTTTTGCAACAATTAAAACAGTGATATCAATTTGGCCATAGATCTACAAAATAAAAGCATGTTTGTCTAGGTCTACTTAACTTTACCACAGCCTGACATGGACAACTATTGTAAGCTAAAAACCAGAACCTAAAAACTTGAATCCAAGAGATCTAAGAAACTATTACAAAAAAAATAAGATCTAAAGATAAAACAGGCAACGCAGCAAAGGGAAAAATGATGGAACACATCCTAAGTCAATGTGGAGCTATGGGTCACAACCTTTCTTAGGGAGAGAAAAACTCTTCAATTAGAGAAATACTTCTGAGCATTTCTGTGCTGTAAATCTCTAAAGACCATAAAAATCTGTCAATAACATAATTGAAGGTCTCAATTATGTTCTGACTCGCTCCAAGTGGGTGCACCCCCTTCATCCACATGCTCATCCTCTCCACGTTCACGCGATGCCTCCAGCTGGATGAGGACTACTGGTTGGCTGCCTCGCAGGCGTCTATCCAATCGCTGTACACGTCCACCGGCTCTGACAGATCTGAGGGGAGTTGGATATAGGAAAAGAGGACTTCTGCCATACAGAACAGGGGATCATATTAAAAAAAAACAAAAAACAAGACAGTAGTCGGATTAGGGTTAAACGTAAACCAAACAACATGTCATAAAATACATAGTAAAGCAATTAACATCTTTTGATTTTCTGTACACAATTTTTTTTCTTCTGTAACAGAACATATTTTGCAATTTGTGTTGCTGTTGATAGATTTCCGACAACCAAAGTATGATGCTGTTAAACTCCTGTCTAAGGGCTTGTAACGGATGCAACATAAAGGCAAAAGGAACAAATTAGACGCCACAACGACTCGATCAAGCCTTCATAGGATCAGCCTCAAATTCCTAAATGTCAACTCCCGTTTGAAGTAATGTGATCGGGTCAGAACCCGTCATGAACTCTACCTCCAGCCACACCCTTCAGCAGGGTCACAGCGGGAAAGGTCTGACCACACCCCGTTCACCAACTGACTAAACAAAAGGTCCCTTATCTCCTGTTTACGGCAATTACCGGGTGTGTAAATATCATGACGGGCATTTGTCAGTAGGTCAGCTGTTGTGCACTTTTCCAACTCCTAAAAATATGGTGCCTCGACAAAATCATCAAAATCGAAAGCCATTAGCATGTACTCTCACAAAAAAAACTATCAACCACACAAAAAAGCAAACCCCAAAGCCATATATCATGAGATGAAGAAAATTGGCTACCAAATATGTCACAAAAGCCAGTTAATATCCCGGACGAGCCCCCAATGTGTTACACTCCTGTCTAAGGGCTTGTAAAAGGATGTAACATAAAGGTAAAAAGGAACAAATTAAATACAGTGACTCAAAAACTCACAGACAAACCCAGGCTGAAAATAGGCTGGGAATTTTTACAGAATTATTTTTACAGAAAAACTCAAAGCTACACTAAAACAACCAAAACACAAGGACCAAAGCCTCAAACAACCAAACAAACTAAAGCTCTGCTGCCGCCACCCCCCATCCCAACCCCCAGCTGTGGGGGGGGGGGGGGGGTCCTCAAAAGATGATGTGGCAGTATTTAAATCTGGAGCTGGACGTCCTCAACCAATCAGGTGCTCCAGACAATTTGGGAAAAAGTCTGCAAACAAAGACAGGAGGGGAAAAAAAATAAAGACAGCTCTTTAGCCAGTATTTATGTCAGTTCCAAGAAATCAGGAAGACACACTAATGATTTAGTACATTTTGTTTACATGTTATGACATAAATATCTTAATCCTGCATTTTTCTTTTTAAACCAAGTAACGTCACGCAAGTCACCAACGTAGGTTGCACATATTTAGTATAGAAATGCAGGAAGATATCGTGATAAAATTCTCTACAGCAACAAAGTTATATTAAGTAGTGTTTTGATGGCGAATGTGTAAGGGACAAACAAATAAATAAGGAGCACTGATGACTACAAACAAAAAATATGAACAACTAGGATGATGAGTTGTTGCTCAAAAACTTTGTACTTCATCTATACAAACTCTGTAGTTCAAAATAAATATTTAAAAGGACTATCAATTAATAGTAACATGTAATGCTGACTGCTTTGCTCACCTTTTGCAACTCTTTTCTCGAATGGGAAATAAGTTTCACAGTTTATAAGAAAGTGTGAAAAAGGATACAAGTGATGGGAGTTTGGAACTCTTCCAAACACACAGAACACGATATTATCCCAGTATTTCTGCTTCTCTCCCTGCAATAGCACAAACAAAACAGCTGGTATTCAGAAAAGCAGTCACTTTACCTGTTGGGTTTTCATTAATTGTAATTAATTAAATTACATTTTAACATCACATGACTTCTCGTGGTTGCAGAAGGGGCAGGTGAACTGAGATTCCAGGTCCCCAGTCATCTTTTTCTTAGGAGGAGGCTTTCTTTTTGACTTGCGTCGACCCATCGTATCTAAACTGTAAAACCTGAATGAAAGAGACAAACGGGAAACACTGTTGGCACATGCTCTGCCTGACAGAACATCAGCCAAGTGGGAAAACTTGACTGAACAGACTTATAAGCTGGCAGCTGGCTGCTCTGCATAAGGTAAGCTAGTCGGCTAACGTTAGCATGTTTGTTGTTAATCTTTAAAACTTAAATCACTTTAGTCGTGATCCAGGAAATTTACTACAGATAATATAACTCCTAAACCTTTACTAGTGAACGTTCGGTGTTTATTTTGATATCTCTTTTTTTTACCTTTAAGTGTTGGTCGGAAATACACGTTGTGCTAAGCGAATGCAACCCCTAACGTCCGGCACACTGGTAAAACCGTTCGACGTACCTGATTGGACGAGAGAGTGTGCTTTGTAGCTTCTCATTGGCCAATTAGAATGTCAATCAATTTGGTTGGCTGTGACGAAACACTGTGGTGATTCAAAACACTACTGGAGACAGAAAACTTAGTGAAGGTGAGCCTTTCTGAAAATCCGTTACAGTTTGACTGAGATTTTTGTTGTCTGTAAACTTTCTTGATGGTGCCGTTTGACGATAGCAAATGTTTTCCATTTGTAGTTATATTTTTGAGCACAGAAACAATGAGTTTAATGTGATTTCCCTAATCAGAGAAGACATTCATTAACGTTTTGTGAAACTACTACTCACTGTGTTAGATTTTTAGCCAGCCGCCAGATTAGTTTCATCAAACTGACATATTGATTATTGATTAGATGAGAAAATCACCGACATCCATTTTTAAATTTTGTTTTACAGTTTGGATCTGCTAGTTCTGAACTAACAGTCCTATAAGAAAGAAGTAAACATGAAAAATGTGAAAAAATGAGTGAAATTATTAAAAGTGCGCAGTGAGACATCTATTCAAGTCTTTAAATTTAATTAAATTGGCTATCCTTTACAAAAACAATTAAAAAAACACCAATGTGTCCATCATTTTTTGTGGATACTACTATAGCAACATATTGCCAGATTAAATAATTAATATTGTTCTACAGTTTTAATTTAGTTTCAATGTGAAATTCAAATGACAAACTTGATTACACAGAAATACCTTCATATTTTTGAAACAACATTTTTAATGGTGTACTTTTGCAATCTAATATCAATCCAAACACTGAACACTATCCGTGGATCAAAAACCTGACATCATGCCAAATTCTTCAGGTTTTTGTTTTTTTGTCCATCTTGTGTACATAGAACAGTTTTTTTAAGTCCTTTGATAATAATCTGTGCTAATAAATACTAAAATGCATCTAAATTTCTAAAATTTTAGTTATAATTTGTTAGGTGTCAAGGATGTGGACGTTGAAGGTGGTCGGCCTGGGAGCTGTCGCCGTCTCTCTCAGTGTGGAACTTCTCAGGCTTTTCATTCACTTCAGGGCTAAAAGAGCCATTAACAAGGTCCTCTTCTTCCCTTCTGAAGTCACCTGTGTGGAGCACTTCTTCAGTCCCCTTTCAACTCAGTAAGAAATGACACAGATGTGTGGAAGTTAACTTTTCTCTGTCTTTTCAAAAGTGGGATTCACAGATATTCTCCTAACCGCCAGAGACAAAAAATACATAATATCCTGTCAGTACATTTAAGTTTTTTTCTCTGTTTGGCATAAACAGGATGGATAATTTTGGGGATTTGATACATTACATTTGGAGAAAAAGAAATTACTAAACCATTAGCATATATATCTATACGGACAACTGCATCTAAAAGAGAACACAAGTGTTGTCCTCAACAGTCCTGCTCTACCAAAATTATTCAATCAGCTCTCATAGATTTGTTTAAATACTGAAAACATAATAGTCATTTCTTAGGTAAGGGTTTATGCGTGCACATTTGGACACAAACAAGGAACAATTTAGCATATTTTAACAACACTGGAAAACTGACTGGACATTACTCTAAAACCCATAATTATGTGATGATTATATGAGCACTTAGCACAGTTTATTACATTTCTTTTCCCCCACATTTCTAGTTCCTGTTTGTGCCCGCTGCCTCATGGTGTAGAGACATCTTTCTCTCGTCTTCTTCACTACATCCTGTCTGCCTCCTCCTCCCTCAACGTGTGTGTCTTCTCCTTCTCCGAAGTGAACCTGAGTAGGGCCCTACTGCTGCTGCATAGCAGGGGCATAACCATCCGAGTCCTCACTGACAGAGATTACTCTGCCATCAATGGCACCCAGATAGGGGTCCTGCGTAAAGCTGGTGAGAAGAACCTTTTCTTTTTTCGCAAAGTTTACACATGTCTTTAATTTCTCTATGTATCCAATTGCAAATAAATTTTCAGAGAAAAATGGCAAAGGCAGACAAACATGTCCTTCTTTGAAATATCGTAAAAACAATATAAAAAGTTACACCAACCTTTGAAACACCAGTTTAATAGACAGGTATGGCTGAGATACGGGAAAGATGATGCTGGTCTTATTCAACAGGAGCTCTCTCTGTGCTCTTAGACCTCAAGTATCATTGTCAGTAAGTCCCACAGGATCCATACTGGTTAGCAGTGACAAGGGATGTCAGGGTCAGTGGAGGTTGTCTGTGCAGGGTAATGGCGCTCTGAAAGATTTGTGCCTGACTCATGCTGTCCCACTCCATTTCTCAGCCCTCTCTGCATTTAATAAATCACTGCAAGTCGGTTCGGAAAGAATTAAGTAAGTACAAAGCTGGCAACCAGACAGCAAATGTTATTAGGCAGAGTGTTTCAGAGTGGGAATGTTGACTGCAAGAAAAAATAAAATCCCTTTTTGTACCCAGATGCAATTCATAATTATCTTGCAGAAACCATTTTTTTCTTGCTGAATGGAGCTGGCACCAGTGCAGTGTGTCTCAGTTTCCGTCACTGGTGGACATAGCTCAGTGGTTGTGACACGTGTCTTTTGTGAAGGGAGACATTTGTTAATGTGAATGATGGCTTTAAAAGGGACATCCTAAGGTCAAAATTGGAATGCCATGGATCTTTTGTTGCCTCTTCCATTTATTCTTTTTTGTCATCTTTGTCTGTCATCATCTTCCAAAAAAAAAAGAATTCTCCTACGGTTCTCATGGTGTCTCCAGTCCAAGCTTTTTTTTTTTTTTTTTTATAAAATAAGGAAAATTTTGCAAGTAAAAAAAAAGTTTTCCACTTTTTTTCATTTTGAAAATTTCTGATCATCTAAAAATTTTGTTACAAGACTTTTCTTAAACACAAATTGGTTTGCTTTAAAATATAAAATGAGATGCTTAAATCCTACTAGTGTAAGTCATCTATTTTGTTTTATTTGTTCTTATAGCTTCTCTGAACATCCTCTTGGAGTTGATATCCAATTTTCAGTCATCGATATCAACCTTTTTCCAAGTTCGTTTATGCTTCAATGAACATCTAAATTCTCCTTGTTTGTAGCATCTAAACACATGTGCACATTTTACAGTTGGTCTGAATTGTTATGAACGTTAGTTGACACATTTTTTTTTCTTCCACTCTCTATTGATTCTTCTTGTGACTAATCCCCACCCAGGGATCTGTGTGCGGTGTGATCGGACATCTGTTCACATGCATCACAAGTTTGCAGTGGTGGATGAGCGGCTGCTCATCACAGGCTCCCTCAACTGGACGCAGACAGCAGTGCAGAGGAACAAGGAGAACATTCTCATCACTGAGGACCCAGAGTTGGTGCAGCCCTTCGTCAAAGAGTTCCAGCGCTTGTGGCTGAACAATAATCCAACTCAACTCAACTAGAAGCAGTGATTGAATATTATTTTCAGAAATTGAGAGTTTGTGATGTTTCACTGTCAAATTAACTGGGCCAATTTGGCCTCAAAACAAGATTGATGTTCATATTAAGAGGCTGGGTTAACCTTTAGTTCAGGAGGACAACGTTATGTCAAAACAGCTATGTTACAATAGAAATTCATTGGTTGTTATTGTTGTTTACTGTGTGAGTCCATGGGCCTGATAATTCTCCAGTATGTGATTTATCAGGCAGACTGGCATTTTAGAGTTCTGTAAAGCACTATTGATGTTTTGTTGGCTGTTGGTTTTAACAATAAATAATTTAACACAATTATTGTCATATTTCATTTAAGGAAACTTGTTAGATCACGTTTTTTCCCCCCTCTTTTTATCTATCTGAAAACTTTTTACATTTTTATTTCCATTATATTGTTGTCACTTGAGACAATTGTCACACATCTGCTTGCCACTTCCTGTGCGGATGCATTTAGACAAATTTAATGAGCCCACAGAGCTTTTTGATTTTACCACCTGCAATTCTTTTTGGCAGTAAGTTAGTAAGGATTTTATTTTTAAGTGTTTTTTGTTCTGTTGTCTTTTTTTTAGTAATTGTTGTTAAAACAAATAGCTGGTCATGTAATATAAAGGTATATAAGTAAAAAAAAGGACTTACTTTAACTTTGCGTAACGTATTATTTTCCATTAAACAAAGTTATCTGGAGGAGGATGCGAGGAAAGGTGCGAGACTACTCCGGATGTATGGCCACACGAGAACCCTTCAAAGTAAAATCCATATACTTTTTTTCTAGTTAACAGCAAGAACAAATGTTAAAATGTTTGAAAAAAATGTTGTATAAAAATAGAACTTTCAATTAAATGCATCTTTGACCTAGATATAACCTTGACTTAAATGCTATTTAATAAAATCAAGATTAAGCAGGGTTGGGTGCTCACACACAAACAGGACTGAAACAGAAAAGTGAAATTTAGAATCTTCTAAAAATATTCAACGGTGGCCCAGAAATTCGATACAAGCACATTTTCATTTCTAAACAGAGAAGAACGATGTCAAGTCTTTTATTTTGAAAACGTCTACCGGAAACACAACTGTAACGTTACTTCTGGTTTAAGCACAGTCCTGTTGATGTCCCAGCAACAGGCACGTGCCCAGTTGTGGAGATCCGGGAAGGAGCACCTGAACCGGGGAGGCTGGCGGCAGCAGCAGACGGCCTTCGACTCTCAGGTGGATGTGGCAGGCTGAGGGAAGGACGGAGGACACAGACTCATAAGTGCATCTGAGGTAAAGGATTTGTATAAGTTAACCGAAGAAAAGTTAGTGCTACAGTACTAACGCGCCGTATGGCGGCTCATTCATTGGACCCAGGTGACGCCAACTATTACTTACTGCAATCCCACTTTAAATCAGTATTTTTGGTAAAAAAAAAAAAAAAATCCTGTTCTTCCGAGTCAGGATAAAAAACAAAAGTAAGACCCTGATTCTTTGCACAAGTTTATTTGCTACCTGAGTAAGTTTATGCGTTTTAGTTTTAAAAAGTAATTGTGTGAACCTCCACCCAAACAGTTGTAGGCAGTTTTTATTTGTGCATTGTCTGGCGCATGCGTGGATGTTAGTGTTTGCTGAGTGTACACAGCTGCTCCATTCCTCCTGGAAGGGGTATAATGCTGAGCTGGTCTCCAGAGACAGCTCATCAGCAGACGGGGCATGGGGGAGGATTGCTAGCCCATCTCTCAAGAAGGAAAATGGTGGTGGTGAGGGGGTCAGGGGGTGAAGGGATGTGTGGATGAATGGATGGTTAAGCCTCATCATGATGCAGGGTGAAGGTGGTGATATATTAGCTGGAGTATGACAGGGATGATGTATAGATGGATAAACGTGGGTGAGTTTAGGGAGATTGATGAGAGTGTGTGTGCGTATTTTTGTGTGGGTATAAGTGGGAGTTTCATTGAGGGGGGGGGGGGGGGTGTGTGGATGGTCAGACGGGTAAAAGATGAAATGCACAGGCGGGCTAAGACAATATATTTCTCCCGGTCCGTCTGCTGATGCGGTAAGGTTCTACAGAGACTTTTAATGACAGATGGATGCTGGCATAGATGACTGATAGTGGAAGATACAGCTGAAGGAGCACCACCCTCGCTGTCATTCACCGCTCTGTGATGAGCCCTACGAAGAGGGAAACACAGACAGTATGTCTTCTAATTAACCGTTAAGCGACCCTGCATTAGATCTGTGAGGTACTGCAGCTAAATTATAGTTATTTATCACTTCCAGAAGGACGTTGTCAAATATGTCAGTCCGGCTTTGCTGAATAGTTCATTTTAAATTGAAACAAGTTCATCAAGACTGGAGGAATGGTAGAACTATTAGGGACATATTGTAGCTTTATCTTCAGCTGCTGACACACCTCATTCAAGCTGAACACACTTGAACGCAAGTTTAGCCGATAGTACTGACACTGGAAAAGCAGGGATGGGCTTCCTCTTCTACTGTTTACTAGGACATGTCCTACAGTTGGAAGAGGCTTGGTGAGAAATATTGAAGCCGTGCAAATCTTGCACAAGGCTTTTTCTTTCCCTGCTCTATTCCCATGTAAGAATGTATTCATTTCTACCCCATGGCCACTTTACAAATGGTTTGCACTTTTGTGAATGAAAAGAGATGCTATCCATACGTCACTACCAACAGAATCTACCAGAAATTGAACACAGAATCCCTAAACATGTGTTTTTGCCCCTTGACATAGGCTATTCATTATTCGCTTGAACGTGCGTTGCTAAGGGCGATCACGGACATTATGTCCAATCAAAATAAAGATAGCAACTAAAATAAAAACTACATGTTCCTCTCCTTTCATCTTTTGATCTATTTTAAAAGGGGTCTTTTAATTATGCTGATTTTAGCTAAAAAACAATACTGTTTTCTCGGACAATGTTTCTGCAGAGCGGCAGGAATTAGAAATGCACTTTTGAATTGTGGACGGAGACTTTTCCGCTAAATAAGCTCCTCCCCTGGTTCCTGTCAACACTCCGTCCCGCTAGCTTACAGTTCCTCACAACCCCAGGCTAACATTAGCGGTGGAACAAAAATTGCGAGCAGTTCTGAAGCTATCTAGCCGTACAGTTCTGAGCCAGCTACCAGCTCAGGCAAGGAAAATGAAGGCGTACATGGATCTAATCGTTCATAAGTGGATGCATCAGAATGGAGCAGAACAGCATGTGGAATGCACGTTGTATTTTCCATTACATGACTTCAACCTTTTGCAAATATCTTTTTTGGTCTGCTCCTGATTCACAATGATTTAAACAAAATCAACCCTCAGAAATCCAATTTCAGTCTTACATTTTTCTAAAGGAAATGCCACAAAAACATGCTGGAAACACCAAAAACACAATTTTCATTGGAGTGGGTCTTTAAGGCAAGCAGTTCTCCTGTCTCCTTTTAAAACAAAACAAATGCTCTTCATTTGGTTCTTTATCATTATTAAAGCGAACCTCCTGGGTTTTGGATCTGACCCTGCACACATCAAACCGTGCAGTATTGAAATGAGGAAAACAGAAGCATTTTCGGGATGCACTCATTTGCATGTCTATTGCCTTGATGCTGCTTTCTGCTGAATTTATCCGTGGCTTTGCAGCTTCACCCACACAAGTTGGAGATTTTGTAAATGTAGCTTGACATCTGCAACTAACCTCAGCTTTTGTTGCATACGAATGGAAGAAAGTAAATATTTAAGTTTCTCACTGGAACGTCTGAGAAAAACGATGCAAATCAATTTGATCTATTTTTGATCCTTTTTTTTTTTACGCCTGGCTAAAATGTAAGAAAATACCGCATCCAATGCCAGTTTGAGATCTATCATTTCTGTTCTGTCCCCCTTTGTCCGGCAGATGGCTTTAGCCAAAGTTCCAGTGGCGGTCCAGGAGCAGAGAGATGCCGCCGATCAGAACTTTGACTACATGTTCAAGCTGCTGATCATTGGCAACAGCAGCGTAGGAAAGACGTCTTTCCTTTTCCGCTTTGCAGATGACTCCTTCACCTCGGCGTTTGTCAGCACAGTGGGAATTGATTTCAAAGTCAAAACGATCTACAGAAATAACAAGAGGGTCAAGCTGCAGATCTGGGTGAGATGATGAAATGCATAAAAAGTATGTTTGCTTTACCTCTCAGGCAGTCTGGGATCAGTGATAATTAGAATTTAGATGAGTCCTTTTTTGGTGCCACATACACTTTTGCCTGCAAACAGTCAAAAAGGTCTGTGAGGAGGATTATGATGAACAACTCATATCTATCTATGTTTTAAATGTATTCTAATGTATTCCCCTGTCTTGTTTTTTTTTAACTTGCATGAACACAACAAGATCACCGGTTGATTATTTCGAAGAACAAAGGTGACTTGTATACTTCTCCACCTCAACCTGCAGTTTTCTGCATGCATACCAAGCAGTCTCCAGGTTTTTTCTCTACTCAGATCCTGAGTGTTTGAAAAAGTTCAGGAGTTTACTGCAGGAAAAACCTGTCTTCTCATGTTGGTGAAGGTTCTCATTTATCCGTGACGTTGTCTTGAAGATGACTCAAGGCGTCTTCTCATGTTTTCACTCCAAAGGTTCACTTCTTCTTCCTAAAACTCTTTTCCTGAAGCAAAAAGCAAAAGTTACCGGATCCAGATCAGTTCATCAAGTAACCGTTAGATGGTTTATTACATTAGCTCGCCAGTCCCCATGCACTTGTATGTAAAACAAGAAATAAACATACTTAAAGTCTTCTGGACGTAAAATCTAATTTCATCAAAGGTTTGATGAAAATGTTTTAAGAAAACAGATTTTAGGACTCAACTTTTAAGATATCTCTTGGATGAATGAAAACCTTCACAGACAGATACTTAAAGTCATTTCTCGTCTCTGAGATTAGATTTGAAATACAAATTTAACTGTACTGGGAGAGATTTTTTTTATGAACTTCATTGTTTTACCCAAAATTTCACTTAAATGATGTTTTTACTGACAGGTGGTCAGCGCTATATCGAGAGTTTGTGTATCTTTTCTTCTGACATGATTCGATACACATCTCAATGTGTTCCATGAATCAATGCATACAAGATTTGACAACTTTGTGGTGATACAATACAGTTCATTTCTTTTACCTTCCTGGATAAAATCTTCCTTTAGCATTTAAAACTATAAATGGAAATGCCTTTTAACAGAGAAACAATTTTTTCTTCTTTAAACAACAAAAAGTCGTTGACATAACAGCTTTTAACATTCAAACCTGGGATTTTGAGTCTTTTAGACTGTTTACTTCTTAAAAAAAAGTGTCATCATATTTCTTTAGTTTGCAGTACAGTGATCCCTCGCTATAACACGGTTTACTTTTCACGGTTTCGCTACGTCACGGATTTGCATCGTGCATTGTGTTCTGCATTCTGATTGGCTAAAAAGTCACTCCGCTTCTTCTCTACCTGTGCGTCAATAATGTTGCAGTTTAATATGTACACGTTTGTAAATCAGGGCGCCAAATTAACAACACGTATGTGCAAATCATCTTGCAATTTCGAGTTTCTCTAAAACCCATAGAAAAAAGAGCGACAACAACTGCCAATCACCATGTTCTTCTCCCGAACAAACACAGCTGCACCGCGGGCTTCAAAAGGAGAAAACACTGCAGAGCAGAGTCAGGATGCAGCAGCTCAGTCTGAAGAGCAGTGAAATAAACCTGAGTCACTATTTGTCTGACTGTACTTTGTATTTTTTTCATAATCATTTTAAATTTTCTCCCGTTTAATCCAATACTCGGGTCGCGGTGGGCGGGGCTAATCTCTGCGATTTGAAGCCTTCTGTTCACATCTATGATTAAAATTATTATTTGACAGTACAGTACAGAAGTTATTTGTTGAAAAAAACATTTCTAAAGTACTTTTTTTTTAAACAAATGCTTGAGCCCGTAAAATGGTTTGTTCTTTCTTTTCAATGTATAATAGAGTATTTAATTGTAAAAAAAAATGATTGAGGTTTCTACTTCACGGATTTTGCCGATCACGGGTTCTCTTTGGAACCCCCGCGAAAAACCAGGGTTTACTGTATATAAAAAAAATAAATTAAAAAAAATCAAGATTAAAATTGTATTTGAGTATTTCTTTATTCAGAAAGCTCAAAGTTGTGATGCACATCTTAGTTTTTCTCGTTGAAGCTGGAATCTGCCTCAAAACTTGACGGCTGGATAGCTCCAATATGCTCACTATTTTTGTTGCACCTCTAATGTTAAGTTGGGGTGTGAGGGGCTGTAAGCTATGGGTGTCGGGAAGTGGGGGCGGCACTGCTCCGTGTCAACAGTCCGCCCAAAGCTCAGAGGTGAATTTCTAATGAACTACTGCTGCTCTGCAGAAACTATATCCTAGAAGAAAACAGTTTTTTGTTTCGTCTTAAAAATGGCATCATCCTAATAATAAAAGACCACTGGGAACGCTTTTAAAATAAATCAAAAGATTATCCAAGGGGGTCATTAAAATTCGCAGACATGAACATTTTAAAGTTAAACACCGTAAATAAAAACAACAAGGAAAAAAAACAGGTTTAGCTTGTTTGGAATTGTTAAAAGAACCACGAACCACCAGTGGAGATGTTTGGTCTCAATACACAGAGGCATGTTTGGTGAAAACAACGTTTTAGCAGGAAAGGACTGAGGAGTGACGATGTGAGCTTTTCTTATGGCCAAAAAATGGAACCCTCCAACACCCAGGAAGCTGCACACGGCACCCTTCATTTCAGGGTTTTGTCAGCTCGAATACAAGACGGATGCTAAGGTTAGAGCTACATGTTATGAGAAAAACTTGTTTATGATTAATATTGCGATGACGGTATAACCTGCGATACACGAGCAAATAGCAAAACAACCAAAAAAGTCATTTCCATTTCACTGCAACAGTTTAATTTAAACAAGTGTCAACATGCCTTAAATTATACTCCAAATGACGTTTGTCTACATCTAACATAAAAGGGCTCCATCCGATTTGTCTGATGCATATTGCACAGCTTGATATCGCAATAACAATAAATTTTTGATTTATTATGCAGGCATAGCTAAGGTTATAAACCTGAACATTATTAGTGAGAACAACAAATTCATGATAAAATCTCAACCACTTTGAAACCTCTAAAAGGAGCTGAAAAACTGTAATGAGCAGGTGCATTACATGGAGGAGGTCTAAACTGCTTAGCAACAAGGTTAAGACATAAAAATAGAAATAAATATAGATTTTTTTTCCAAATGTGCTTCAGAGTCTGAAGTTGTTTTCTTTTTGTAGTTTTTGTTCATTACAGGATATTTCAATCTATTTACCCTAATTTTAAGACCTAATCTTTATTTTTTTCTCATCACTGCAGTTAGATGCGTTTGTAAGAAAACATATAGATGCTGAAATGAAAAACTAAAATTAATCTAAAGAAGAAATCAAATGGTTAACAGGACAGGAAAGGAAATGTTAATCATCGCTGCACCTCAAGTGACCCCTCCCATCAGCCGCCTACATCGCCACTCCCAGAAGACACACAAAGATGCAATGTTTGTTCTTGGTCACACCATTGGATACTTTTTCTTTTCTTTCCTTAAAAAGAAGAAAAAAGAACACTCTGATCTCCGTGTGCTCTAAAAATGGAAGCTCCTTCCACCAACATTCAGAAACAGATCCGTCTCCGTGTCATTCCGCTGCACAGAAAGCACATTCATGCATCTTTCATGAAGCCCGCCGTCTGGGGACAATGTTAAACATCAACTGTCATAAACTTCAGAGCGTGAAAAATGAGTTTACATTCATGACGGGCAGCTGCTTGGAAGAGGACAAACTTGGGAATGAGGACCAGGATAAAGAGCTGTTTGTGTAAGGTGACAACCCAGCGCTGTAGGCCACTGCAACTTTTGTTCAAGATTGATGTCAAATCATCTACAAGTCAACCCCATCAATTATCCAAAATAAATTACAGCTCAGACTCTGATTAAATGGAAGCATTACTTTCTAACAGCTTTGATCACTAACAAAACAATATTGTATGTTAGAATGTGGAAAAAAAGAACTATAAGTGTGTTGCTTTATAGAAAACAGTGTTGTAATTCTAACAGCCTCATCTGCAAGTTAGTCTCTAACATGCTTTAAACTTTTCTTTTCCCCTTAAAAATGCTCACACAAATGTCAACAAACTATAGAAACACGTATACAGTATATGTTTTGGAACATGAGAAAAATGCCACAAGAACATGTTAAAAACACCAAAAACATGACTGTCGTTGGACTGGGTCTTTAAAGAAGGGACGGAGATTCATTTCTTGTTTGCGTGTTTCTCCACGCATCGTAGGCTCAAACCATCGGCTAGAGCTTCACTGTTCAGAAGAGCAGCAGGTGTCTTTTACTGATTTTCATCTGTGTTTTATTTTTTTATTTTAACAGTAGAGCGATATCGCTTCCTACATTGATACTTCAGATCAGCCAAAGGTTTGCACATCTGAAGATGATCAGCTCATCAAATGCATTTGATTAGCTGCACCTGGCTGCCACTGCTTCTTCCCTTGATTCACATGTAAACATGTGGACCAAAAACACAATCACGGCATTGCTTTGGATAGTGGCGCATATTGGAATCAAAAGGACATGCAAGGTTGCCATGGAAGCTACCGAAAAGGGTGGCTTATTGATTAATCAGAGGGAATAAAAAAACAGGGAAAGATGGCAGACGAAATGTGTTTAAAAAAATATTTTATTTCTTTTTTTAAGCCAAAAGACTGAAGAAATGGTCAAGAACGGACAATAGTCTGTTTTAGATTTGTCCACCATGCAGTAATATAGTTGCATGAGATCACATCATGTTTAGTTGCAAAGGAGACGAACTAGAATTAACGCTCTTAGAACCAAAGCTAAAATAAGACATTGAGATCCTTCCCCTTTATTGGATAAAAGCTCACATAGAAACGCTGTGTTTGCAGGACACGGCAGGGCAGGAGCGCTACAGGACCATCACCACAGCTTACTACAGAGGAGCCATGGGATTCCTGCTCATGTATGACATCACAAGCCAGGAGTCGTTCTGTGCCGTCCAGGACTGGTATGTACCTCTGATGGTAGAAATGGTAGATATATAAAGTTAAACATCATACTGAACAAAAAGTACAAAACCTACAGGAAGAAAAGTCTTGTTTGGGTCATTATGACTAAATACATACACCATGTTTACTACAACTACACTTTCTGCCAGCCCCCCATCTCAGAATTGAGTTTAAAATCCTTCTCCTCACTTTTAAATTCTTCACCTATCTTTTTGATCTCTTCCAGTTTCATCTTCCCTCCAACACCCTTATGCTCCGCACACACCAGGCATGTGACGCGCATTCAAAAAAGCTCTATACGGCATTCGTGAACACGCTGTCAGCATAATGGCCTTCACACTGGATGAGCTGGGAGGGGCTTCTTCTTCCTTTCTTTTTCTCACTGTTTACCTGTACATGCACAGTGCACCTACAGTTGGAAGAGGCTTGTTGTAAAATACCAAAGCGGTGTGAAACTCGCTCCAGGTTTTTTCTTTCACAGCTCTATTCTGATATATCATAAAATTGGTGTCTCATAACTCTGGCTGGGCACAAACAGCAATTATTAAATTCGTCCCCCCCCCATGATCAATTTTGAAACGGTTGGCAGTTCTGTGAACTAAAAGGGTCGCCATCCATACATCACTAACAAATCCGAGTCCCTGATTGGGACTGCTTCAACTTTCAATGTGCAGTTGCATACACTTTTCATTGGAAGTGGTCGCTCAGACGCATGTTTGAACGTAGCTTCACCTCTTCCTTAAGTTCTCTCCTTTCCAGCCCATCAGCTCATCTTTCCACCAGCAGAGCTGCTCCTCAGCCTGGAACTGTCTACCACATGACATCTGCACCATTCACCCCAACTTAGTGTTTAAATAAAGGTTCCCCTTTTTAGGCTGGCTTTCAACACTGAACGGAAAAAACAAACCTTATTTACTTTTTTTCACATTATGTATTTATTTTCAACATAATTGTATGCTGTAGTCAACCTTTAGGGCAACAATTTCATAAAAGGCTATAAATAAAATGCATTATTCTTATTATTCATTGTTGTTTTAGAAGATTTGTTTGGCGTCATTACCTCTGGGTTGCATCACCCCCTTTAACAATCTCCTGCTTTTTATTCATGCTGAACTCAACATTTACAGTGATGAGCATTTGAAGGTTTTGATACTGTTTCTGTCATTTTGTACGTGAAACCAGTTAGCCCCAGTTAACTCCTGTAACCGAGCAGTACAATGCATCCATTATGTGGTTTAGCATTGGCTATTGAAATAATCAAGGCTTTCCGTTAATGGTCCAGTTCTAGGTTTATCCTAGACTGACTGAGTTTAGAGTTTAAGTCCTCAGGTTTATGACCTTACCTTATGAACTTAACTGCCCCCTAAAATGTGTAAAAACATGACAGAAATAAAGACGAGGAATACAGAGGTTTTATCAAACTTTCATCAGCTGATGCTGCACGCCACGTCACAGCAGCAGCTGAAAGCTGCCATTTAGCAGGCTGAAGAATAAAATCTGCAATTTGTAAGTCTTTTAAGGTCTTTAAGGCATTAATCAAAGTTATTTGATGCAAAACCTCTCTTTTCAACTTGAGTCACCTAGACTTTATTTTATTAAAATATGAAATATGATTTTCTTTCTAAGAATGCATATTAAAATGGGGAAAAATGCCTAAAAATGCTCAAAAATCTGTCTTGCCACATTTTTGATTCTGTATAAATCTTTACAAGTAAATTCAAAAGTTATTCACCATAATTGTTTCTCTTCCTCGATGAATCGTAATTATTAATCATTGTGTATAGAGATAAATCTTTTTCCTTTATACCTCAACAAACTCATTTCTTCTTTAATATCCTCCCACGGCTCTCAAACATGGCTGTTTATTGAACATAAACTGCATGTGAGAGCAAGTGTGTGAGGCTTCAGAGCCATCTCAGACGTTGCTGTGTTTCCAGGGCAACTCAAATCAAGACGTACTCATGGGACAGCGCTCAGGTGGTCTTGGTGGGGAACAAGTTGGACTTGGAAGAGGACAGACAAGTCCCGAGACAGGATGGTCAAAGAGTGGCCACAGAACTGGGTGAGCACTCGAAACTCGTTTGTCTGCAAGAACATTCAAAATTGTTGCATCAGTTGGTCCATTTTAAAAAGTCTCTCTTCTTCTCTTGCTCCACAGGCTTTCAGTTCTTTGAGGCCAGCGCTAAAGACAACATCAATGTGAAGCAGGTCTTTGACAGGCTAGTGGACGTAATCTGCGAGAAGATGAACCAGAGCTTCAACGGCGATGCCAGTCCATCAGTGAGCCAAAAGGGGGACGGGCTGCAGGAGCAACCCCCTCCGAGTCAGGGTGGATGTGCATGCTGATTTTTGGAAAAAAGGTTTCTTGTCCCATGCCAAACAAAGATATCCCCAATCTGTAGAAATATGTCAAAGTAGTTCTGTTCAAAAGCTAATTTATTCTTTTTTTTTTTTTTTGCTGGTATACCAAAAAGCTGCAACTGTGCAGTCTCCATAGCATTCAACATTAGCAGATTTAACTGCAGTTGCAGTGGGAGCACTTGTTGCAAGTCATGAAACGGCACTGGGATTCACTGCATCTGTGTCATGCTGCCCTCTTGTGGACTGTATAGGAAACGCTCCAGTATGACATCATTTCTTATCTTTTTTTCCCCCAAAAAGTCAAACATACTTCAACACTGAGGTCATTCACATCCCTGGTTGACCGATATCAGCAGCCATAAACCACCTTTTTGTCTGTTTCCACATGATCTCTTCATTCACACGTCTTGTTTTTTCATTTGTATGGTTGTTATTTCTTGGTGGTTCAGTGATTCCTCTGTTGGGTTCCTTCAGGGCTTCTCAGAATCAAGATTAAAAGACATAAATCTAAACACCATGTGTCTTTATCTGCTTTTATAAAAATCTTGTTTTGGGTATGTCAGTTTTTTCTAAAAAAAAAAAAAAAAAAAAAGTACGTAAATCAAACTGATTAATTATTTTTTTTTCTTCTTTTTATGGGGAAAATATGTTAATTCTGTTGTTGACCAACTTAAAAAAAAATACTCATCACTTTCTGTTGTTTTCCACAGTTTATAAATGTGTTTGAAGCTCAATGTGAGAATATATGTTGGTCATAAAAAGCTTAGATGGTAAATGGACTTGGGTCACCAGGAAACATTTCTTTTCCTGCTATCAGTAATAGGAGTCTTTATGGTCAAGCTTTGTGACGTGTGGAGGTAAACTCCTGGATGATTGTGAAACCCATGGGGAAGATAAAAGGGGCAATCATCAAGCTGTTGAGCAAACACTCCTCTGAAATAGCAGACATCAGTGGACAGTACTGCAGTAACAGGTATGTATGTCATCCTCTTTCAATCTTTATCTTAAATGTCCAACAAAATGTCATCTGAACATAGTTTTCTTTACACTTAACAATGTAAACTGGTAGAGTTTCACCATCTTTAAGTACAGTCGGGTATATTTGAGTCCCTTCCTGTCATTTTTGCGTCTTACACTCACATTCTATTGGTTTTGGTTGGAAAATTATCTGACATTTAAGTAAACGTGATCATTTTTACCAATTGAGTTTTTAGTGAAATTTTCGTTAAATTATGCTGAGGTGTTTTAACAAATTAGGCTGATTTAAGGAAAATTTTAGCCTAATTTATTTGAGTCCTCATCCAAAATCATCTAACATCACATTGAAGAACACGTTTTATTGTCTTTTGGAAACAAGTTGACACAGATGAGCAAGAGCAGGTTTGATAAGGGAGGTAAAAACATGCCAATAAATGTATAACGTGTTCCGGGAACAAGCAGAAACTGTGTTGTGCAAGGCTGGGGTCAAAGGTTTGTGTGATGGGGTTTTCCTGTACACCGAGGAAGCTTCAGAGGGTCATATGATTTACCAGAATCAAATTATACACGCCTCGCTTTTGAAAGATGCTTTAATCCTTAGACAAAGAAAGCCACACCTCTTCATAAAACTGTGTGTTTACAGGGGAATACTTTATTCAGAGATAACCAAATAGATTTATTTCCTATTGCAAACCCCTATATAAACGGAGAGATCTAGCATCCAGGAAAAGCTATTTTAGATATCAATATTTTGAGTTATTTTAGAGTTTCAGCAGAAACTCTAGTTTCATTTTTGAATATGAGTTTTGGTATTTATCTAAGATTCTATTCCTGTCTGCCTTCTTGTTGGTCAGTTTGGTTAATGAATAACCAAAACAAATGCAGTTTGAACCACACTGGTGCTTGCTTGCACTTTCAGTCAATTTCTGTCTGACTGGTTAAAAAGATCACCAAATACCAGGAAGAATCAGTCCCTTTTTAGTGTCTTGTCTACATTAAAAACCTTTTTTTCCTGCTTTTACAGTGTAGTGAAGAACAGAAATCAGCCAAGATGTGTTGCTCCGGCTTTCTCAAAGTTATGATGTTCATCTTCAACGGCGGCATCTTTGTAAGTTTGGAAAAAAAACAAAAACTCCACTGTTTTTTCTTTGCCCTCCTGTATTTCCTCACCTCAGATGAGATGCACTCGGAGGCTAAGCAGCATTCATGTCCTTCTAAATGAAACATTTATTTTATGCAAAAATTCAGCTGTGATGTTTTCTGGAGCACCGAAAGTCTGAAATGAGGAAATCAGCAGTTTGTTACAGGAACCATTGTTGATTGTGGATCATTACCTACATTTAAATAAATCTATAAAGTCATTTTCTGCTTTAATAGAGTAGAAATATTTTCAAAGTAAAAGAATAGATAAGAAGAAATGGTTCTATTTATTCAATTTTTATTCATAAATTATGAATCTAAACTTTATAAAAGTACTCTGAATACTATTAATCATTACAGATATCATGAAACGTTTCTGGATTTTACCATAGTAGTCCCTGAATCTCTTGTGGCAGATCTCTTCATTGTTATTTTAACAGTCTTTTACTAGCTGATAACTTCAGCACAGACTGTGGATCTATAATATAGAGGATTTTAGTTTGTAGTGGTTTTAAATGCTTGCTCTTCTTCTGGTTCTCTGCAGCTAGCAGGTGCTGGCTGTCTGGGTATGGGGATTTGGTTGAAGGTGGACAGCGGTTCTCTCCTAGGATTACTGGAAGGCATTGAAAATGGGGACGGGCTGGACCAACTGGTCCATGTCGCCTATGTGCTCATCGGGGTGGGAGCTGCTCTCGTGATCATCGGCTTCCTGGGCTGCTGTGGAGCCGTAAAGGAAAGCAGATGCATGCTGCTGACGGTGAGTTTTCTGGGTTTGGATCAGAGGACGGACTCAGGTTCTGTCGTGATTCAGTCCCTGTTATGTCAGGAACTTCTATGAAGTGGTAATGCTGCAGCCATTCTCTAATGAGGGATCTTCTCCTCCTTCAGTTCTTCTGTATTGTGCTGGTCATCTTCATTGTGGAGGTTGCAGGTGCCATTGTGCTGTTTGCTTTTGACGGATTGGTAAGTTTTCCAGAAAAGTCTTTTTCAGTGACTTTGATTAAGATCAAGTTTAGGATTTGGAAAAACTACAAGCTTCAAAGACTTTGAAAGTCTGAATAATAATTGCGTTACCTCCATGCTAGGCTGATAAAATCCTGGATAATGTGGAGAATGAGGTGCGCTCAAAACTTCAGACAGAATTTGGGAGAGATGAAAGTCTGACTTCAGTCTGGGGCTCCACCATGGAACAGGTATAGTAGTTTTTACACTTAAAATAAACCTATTTGTTTAAAAAAAACTATGGATTCCTTGCAGTTGTAGCCTTAAGGTCAACAGGTCCTTTATTTTTGTAGCGCAGGATAAAAAGAAGGGTCAGGAATGAACATGTTACCGTTTTCTTTTCAGTTCAAGTGCTGCGGCTACAGGAACTACACGGATTTTACTGGCTCCCCTTTTAATGTTGTCAGCGGAGAGTATCCGTCTCCATGCTGTGGCAGGTCCTCTGATAGCTTCTGTAGTTTAAACGAAGTGGAGACGTCGGTGAGGAACTAACTTTTTCGTTTAGAGATCATTTTTCTGTCCTGTAGTCTTCTGGTCATCACGAACAACGATTTTGCTGCTGCAGGACATTCCTGGCTGCTTTGAGAAGCTGAAAGAGTTCCTGGAGGAGAACGCTCTGATTGTTGCAGGAGTGGCTCTGGGAATCGCTGCACTTGAGGTAAAAAGCAGTATATTTGCAATATAATGCTATTTTTCAAAGTATTCTCTATTTTTAAACACGCTTAGCTCACGTTCTTGTTTTTCATACTCATTTGTTTAAAGAAAATATTAAATCTCTTGACCTGTTTGACCTATCTGTCAAACTTTGGTTAAATATGAAGGTCATTTTTTAGAAAAGTTCAGCTTCTAAAAGAGATTGAGACGATTTATGGATCTACAAATAAAGGCTGTGTCGTACATTTTTTACATTTTTCCACGCATGAAATTCGGTGTTCCGTGATACATGCGTGATGCACGTCATTCACAAGTATTTCTTGCGTTCGTCATTCGCTGATGAGGGCAGATGTCCGTCGAGGGTTTCAGCCGACAAGTCTTTGCATGAAGCAGTTTTTCAGCTGCTCTAATTTTTTGATCGGTTGAAAATTACGCAGTTCATGCACATTTTACGTAGTTTATATGCAATTATCATGTAAATCTTATGCAATTGTGCAGGATTTTTCCAAGATGCAGATGCAAATTTTTGGCTTTCCACTTATGTCCAATGGACTTTTCACGCATGTACTATAGATGTATAACTTTTATATCACGTATACGGCGCACATATCACATTCAATTTACCGTAATTGACGCACGAATTATGGACCAGATTTGGCTTTTGTGTAGATTTGCACGGTTTATTCGTACTTCTTCCGTGGTTTTAACGTGGTTCATTCGTGATACATCTGTAAAAAGTTCATGTAAAGCGTTCAACCTGTCTCACTTTTTGCACTTATATTCACGTATGACCAATTTTCATACATGCAAAATGTACATAGCTGTTTGACACGGCCTTAAGAGTTTGTTTCACAGATAACATTAACAAAAAGTTTTGGTTTGACACTTATAACTGGGATTAGACTGAGAGACAAGCATAAAATAACACAATTTTTGAAGTCCCTTGTCCTTTTATAAGAAGAACTTTTGCCATAGTTTGTTTTCCATTTACTTCTTCCTGCATAGATGTGCAGATTATTCCACTATGCTAACTTGGTACCCAAATAAAAAAATAACTTTCATAACAAAGCTGTTTTATTCCCTGTAATAAATTAAATCTGATGGATTTTAAAACAGTTTGTTTCGTTTGTTTAGTCCTAAAATAAATTTATTTTCTAATATTCACAATTTGTGTAATTTTGCAGATTATTTTCTTTCTTTTTTTTAACATGTCCTTTCCAAATACAGATTATATTCAACATTTTTTTTTTTTTTTTTTATAATTTGTTAATTTTTTCTTTTTTCAGATTGCTGCCATGGTGGTCTCTATGATTCTGTACAAGAAAGCCGGAAAGAGGGATTAAATCCATTATGTGGAAAAACGTCAAAGCACTTAATTGCTGTAATAAAAAAGGAAAACCTTTATGCACATTTGCAATTTGTAAAACTTCCACAGAAAGATAAACATTTGCTCATTTGATGCTCCATATGCATTCAGACCTAAACTGTGAGAGATGATTTTGTTCACCATTCAACTAAAAATGTTTGTTTGTTCACATTTATTTAGGGGTTTATTTATACTTGTCAAAGGATTTTGGTCACCTGATGTCATGTGTGCTGATGCATTTGATAGAAATATGTCATGACGCACAGTGTGATGCACAATAGTGACTTTGTGTCAGTTGTTTAGCATAAATCTTATTATTATTGTAAATTTATTTTTGTATTTGTTGATTATGTTGGGGCAAAGAATAACAGAATCTGGGGTTATTCTGTCAAATCTGCCATGCTTGTGTCTTTTATGCACATTGTTTATAAAAATGCTCTTACAAAAGTTAAGATTAAAAACCTGAAAAACAAAGTTCCACTCATTTATAAAAGGATTAAGAAGAAAAAGAACTGTTTGCTTTTATTTTAAATTAGAATCTTTTGAGATACCAGTATAACTCACATATCAATGAGTTTACTCCAAATTGTATCATTTTCTTCCAGAAATGTCACTAAGTGTTTATCATATTTCTCCAGAATTGCATTAACTTGTTGACATTGTGGCTCATAAAAACTAAAAGTTCATTAGTTATTTCCTCAATCGGCGTTCTCCAAGAGTCAGCATGCTTCTGAAAAACTGCTTCAGGAAGAAAAAGTATTACAGACTGTGAATGATTTCTTTTGGCAAACAAATCCCACGCATGTGAAAACGACTCTTATTGCAATAACTTTTACAGGGTTTCCATCAAAAGTTGCGGCTGCCGCTTTTGAGGATTAGTTTCTTCTGATGTCAGACTAAAGATGTGTTAGTCTGATTTATGGTTTAAAGCAGGAAGTTGTAAACATGGATTAGCCTTTCTTGGAACGATCTTCTGTTTGACTCTATCGTCTAACTGTACAAGAAAACATTTGTCTACACAAACTTGGAGTCGTTTGGTATGTAGGCTAGTTTTATCATCATGTTAGGGCTCATTCATTTGACACACAAAAGAGAATCATTCACAAAAAAGCCTTAAATATGCTACTAAGTCGCAGAAGTCTTATTAGGCTGGAATGTCATGTACCCACTCATCTACAGTAACTCGAATAACTCAGCAAAAATTGTGAGGATGTGACCCAGCATCTGAACTTAGTTTCTGATGGTGTTGATTCAGAAAAATGTAGTGCAGCAGGACATTTTCTTGAGTGGTTTTGTCCATCATTCAACTACTCGGAGCAATTTTTATTGCTCAATTTAAGTTGTCATGATGGGTGGGTCTGTATGCCTTCCTGTCAAAGTAAACAGCGGGTTATTTGTTCATCAGAAAGCTAAGAGGTTATAGTGTATTTAAAAGAGAAGGACATCACAAAAGACTTTAAAGACCCAATCCAACAAAAATGGTGTCTTTGCTGTTTTTAACACGTTCTTGTTGCATTTTTCTTGTGATGGAGGACATATTTAACCCTTGTGCTATCCTAGGCACTTTAACATTGGAAGTTGGGTCATCTAGACCCACTAGACAGTGCTCTGAACTTTTTTTCTTCAATGATTTGTGATCCTCACTGATGTCCATGGATTACATGAAATCTTTCCACCTTCATCCACCTTTGTCATGGTAGGGAGAACACGTCAATGGAAGGGTGGGGTCATCTAAGATAGCACAAGGGTTAAAGAAAATTAAAATTTAAACAGTGTTTTCGAGTATTTCTTTATTTAACTCGGAGGCAAATCAGGAGCAGATGAAAATATGCAGTTTAAAAAACATTGTAGTGGTACAAACTACAATCGGCAGGCCAACAGCTCCCTTCTCCACCCCATTCCGAGGAATCCGCTTGTAAAACATAAATCCATGCACGTCTTTGTTTTCCTCGTCTGACCAAGCATCTGGTTTAAAACTGCAGCTGGATAGCTCTAATATTACTCGCCATTTTTGTTGCATTTCCAGTGTTATCTTGGTGTTGTGAAGGGCTGTAAGCTAGTGGAAGAGAATGTAAGCAGAGAATGTAAACGGAGGAGAGATGGGAAATGAGTGCAGGCTTACTCAGTACCAACAGTCCCGCCCACAATTCAGAAGTGAATTTCCAAATGAACTACTGCTGCCCAGCAGAAACTATGTCCTAGATAATGACAGTATTTTTTTTTTTTTGGCTAAAAACAGAAGAACCATAATAAAAAGACCTCTTCTCACAGTGAGAAGGCCCTGGTTGGGATAAAGGCTGGGATGTGCCTTTATGTGTAGAGTTTGCCTTTTCTCCCCATGCATGTGTGGGTTTTCCTACAGTCCAAAGACATGCTCCATAGATTAATGGGTGTCTCTAAATTACCCCCTAGTTTGCCCCTGAGTGAGTGTGTGGCCCTGCAACAGACTGGAGACCTGTCAGGGTGTATTCCGCCTATGCCCAATAGTAGCTGGGTTGTCTCAGCAGCCCCATGCTCCCAGCAGGGATTCAGCGGGTTCTTAAGATGTGATCTTTCTTATTTTTTTCTATTTTGCAAAACTTCTGAGCATTTAATAAAATAAATGGAATACCTAAAATCTGTCAAAATCTGTCTAATCTGTCACTTTGCTGCTGTTTGGTTTTCATTATTAAGATCTCTTGTATATTACTTTATCTTTACATTTACTAAAAAATGTTTTTTTTTCTCGCTTTTTCATGTGCAAAATACATTGAAAAACTGAGATGTTCTTGGCACCCAAATGTTCAGAAATAATTAAACACTAAATTTGGAATGCCAAGCGTTTGTGTTTTTACGTACATTTCTGTTAATTCAGGCTCTCCGTGCTCTCTCAGCTGGGATTGCTGCACATGTGGCAGCCAATTAGTGCAGTTAGTTCAGGTAATGAGGTTGGACCTGTGCACTAAATACTCTCAGTGGAAGTCAGCTGGATGCAAATGAACATGTACTTTTCGTCAGTACGGTCCTGCCATATGGTCTTAGTTCAAATTATGCCACACAAGGTTAATTTGGTACACTTCATGTAACATTAGCCAGTTCTGACTATGCTGTGCAGTGAGGGTGTGGGGGTTATGTTAGAGAGCTGTCATTGCTATGCTGCCAGTATTTCATTGCTTGACTTGTTCCATCATCAACTGATAAGACTACATCTTATGGCTGTGATAAAACAGAGACTGCTCTGAATTAAAGCATGTGACTGACTTGACTTGTGTTTTCTCCAGTGAAGTCACGGTGTGCATCCATTTAGGTCACCGAAGGTCTGCCACTTTCATTATCATTCATTTTTCCAGAGCTGCATACCTTTGGAAAACATTTTTCTAAAGTGGTAGACGGAAAGTGATTTATTAATTCACTACGTGAAGATTTTATTATTCCAATGCCATAGCTTTAGGTGACACACACAGCTGCTTTTTGCTGGTCCTGCCAATGTCTATTGGTTACTTAGACAACCTAAAAAAATGAGTTCTCGTTTCCATAAATACTGCTCTCTTTTCCCTGTTTTGTGTTTTTGCTTTTGTGCAGGTGTTTTACATTCAAAGAAACTCTTCACTCTGTGACCAATGTCTAAAAACACCTCAATAATTGAATGATAAATGTATTCTTGTGTGTTTTTACTTGGGTTTCACTGTTTCTATTTCTCCACTATACACCTTTTTCTCCACAATGCTCTTTGACATATATACACAGCGGGGTTGTCTCTAAAAAATAAAGTTGAAGTCATCTGTTAATAGTTCACCAGCTAGATAGCAAATCTTCCGTAGTGTGACGCAATTGCGTCATTTTATGACGTGGAAAAAATAATGCATTTCATTCAGCGTATATTTATGATCTTTTTACCTAGGAGAGTAGATTATAGTAAAAAAAAGGGACCCATAGGTTTGCTTTTAAATTCAAATTCGGCTTTATGTGTAGAGCACTTTTTCTACAGAACACCTCAAATTGAGTTACATAAATAAAATAATAATAATATTCTAAATAAAAGTGTTCATATTAAAGCCCCTGAACACACATGTACATTGTCAAAAAAAAAAATCCCAATAGTGCATAAAATCAAACTGCAACACGAGGAGATGTTCAAAAAAGTTACTTAAAAGCTAAGCAAATAAGATGAGTTTTTCATTTTTTGGTTAAAAGGCCAAAAAATGGAGGCCCTGACCTCCTCAGGCAGGCCGTTCCACAGACGAGACCCACGGTGCTGGAATGAGGCCTCACCGTGGGTTTTTTGTTCTTGAAGACAAATCCTTCTGTTTTTGTTATGTTACTTTCCTAATGTTGGTTTTTCGTCTTTTTGCTTTTATTTTGTCCCTTTGTTTTCTAAACCACTTATATTAACCTTGTGTATGAATTGTGCAATAGAAAAATCTCTTGCCTGTGTCAATTTTCATTAAATCTGACATCACGGTTTCCCTAAAAATTCCACGTCAAGTGTTAGTTTCTTAACGACATAATTTGTTCTCGAGGGTCTCCAAGTAACCCATTTTATATTATAAAAAGAGTCACTGAAGCTGAAAGAAAAACAGAAAGGTCTCATGCTACTAAATGTCATTTTAACCCTGCCGGAAATACTAACACCACAAATGTAAACTTAAAGGATAATGCTCTAAAAAAACCAGGTTGGCTTTCAGAACTTACTTTTTCATGTCAGGAATTGCAAACTTGTAAAATTTGTTTCACCATATTTGACATTTTACAAGGACAATAAAAGGCACGAGGATAGCTGCATCCAGAAATTGTTTTCATGACGTTTACTGCTTGGAAAAAAATAGAAGCATTTTCTTGTTTCCACTTCCAAGTTCAAAGTCGAGGTTAGGAGCATGACTGGTGTTATTTTTATTTTATTTATTTTGATCTGATGTACTATTAAGTAAGTCGGGACTTCTTGATTGCATTATCAAAGTGACCTAAATCCAGTATAACCATTTCCTGTTCTTTAAAATGTTGCCAACATTTATGTTTTTAAAATTCTCAAAACAGTTAATAATTTAAGGGTTTCATTAGAAGATACACTTGTATAAAAAAAACACAAATACACCTAATTCTAAGAGTACATTTTTCTAATTGTAATCTCTAGAAAATTTCTGTTACTGATCAGTTTTTCTCATTTTAGATATTTATTTGATGTAATTTCTACATGTCAGCTGGGCTGTTTAATAATAAGGTTATACAGAAAGCTCAACCAGTCTGTGTGATCTTAATAAATTAAATGAAATAAAGAAATGAACGTGTGTATGACTATCACAATGTGTTAGTGTTCAATCGTTTGTAAAAAGTGCCCCCTTGTGGAGACAAAAAAGCCTTGCTTCCAGAGAAAAAGGGCTCTTCACATTAATAATCAATGCTTCATGTTGTTTAAGTGTGGGCTCAGTAGATTTACAGATTTTAAACAAATACAATTAATTTAAAATACTAAACAAATAAAAAAATGTAAAAAATTGTTTACAATTTTTTTTTAAGTAAAACTAACTCATTTACAGTTGTCTATGCATGAACTTTCATTAAGCTTTCATTTTTAAATCTGTGCTGCAAAAGAAATACAGTTCACTAAATAGATGTATCCACTAACAGCTCATAGTTGATGGTTTGCACACACACTTATATGGTAATTCCTATTAAATGTAATTGAACTGTAACAATATTTGCATAATTCTGAGGCTTTTCTCCAAAATATTCACTTCACAATTTAAGATAAATTCTTGTTTTTACCTCAAGTCAGCCTCAAGTCCCCCATTTTAATTTATAGTTTAACAGTTTAAAATCTAATTTTACATTTTTAATAAATGAAGTTTTAAATTTGACCATATCCAAGGGCTTTGACACATTAACATTGGCTGGTTTAAATAATGTTGTTTTCATGCTTTTCTTTGAAACAATCACCAAAAATATATCTTCAGTGAAAATAATTTTCCTCAGATTCAAGTAAATCTTGCATCTTTCTACAGCTAACTTTAACAAAGCAGTAAGTCTGGGAAACAGAGGAGTGTAAACAAGAAAAAAAAAAGTGCTTTGAACACTTTTTGGGTTACACGAGAGTCAAACACTAGTCCCCTTGCAGCATTGTGAAGCCCGTGTGTGATCATGTCGCGGGTGATGGGGCACAGTGAAGTCTAACGGCATGGTGGCCGGGACTTGGAAGCTGCTTGTGGGAATAAATGAACAGGACGCAGCTTGTTTACATAGGAAACATAAACTCATCATTGCTTTACAATAAAAGGTAACAGGAACACCTGCCAACAGAGAAGCCCAGTTGATTCAACAGCAGGCTTCCTGGAATTGTTCTGAGGAACTCGGCTAACGTGAGGCTGCCAGGAGCTCTCAGTTTGTTTCTTCTGCTCTTTTAAACATGGCTTAAAAAAACTATTTATAGTAGCTGATCTGTATTAAAGAGGCAATTAACAGGAAAACACCAATTTAACATGTGAAACGCTAAACCTCTGATGCTGAACTGCAGCAATTTCCTAATAATCTAAAGAAAAAAAACAGTTTAGTAAATTTCCTGAATTTGCCTTGTGGAAGTTTTAGAAACAAAGAAATTAGATTTACCTTTCAGGTATTTTTTTTACGACTGTGTTTACGACACTTACCTGAGACGCACTCTCATCCACAACCTAAACTTGTAAGTTTGGTGTCATGTCTGATCCGGTGTGGGAAATGTGACACCTTGTTTGCATTTAAACGCGGGTGAGAACTGACAGCTTGCGGCATAAAAAGGATGTCTCCGGGACAACGTCAAAGCACTGACAGCAAGGTTGCCGTTTGGAGCCTTGGACCACAACCAGCAGAAGAGTTTCAGGATTTCTCATTAGTTTCTGCATTATTTCTCATCAAAGACATGACTATCATCATTAGAGTCCTTCTTTTTTTAAGCTTAACCTCTACAGCCCTTTTGTTTCCTTATAATTCTCTGCAAAAGGAGCCCAGGGTGGAGTTTGAGTCATCTGGCAGCAGCTCAAATGAACCTGTTCAGGGAATAATTAAAGTGGTGCAGCTGGACCCAGGTAGGATGAGTCCGTCCATGTTCTTCAGAAGAGGACTACCCCATAGGAGAGCAGTTTCCCCACGCTCCAGAGTCCCTTTCCCTGCCTTCCTGTCTCGTGGGCGGCCAGGCCTGGCCTCGGCACCAAGGGCCCCTGTGAGTCCGCTCCACAACCTGAGCCCCCAGAGCACGTCGGAGATGGAGCTGAAGAAGAAGCAGGGACTCCACATGTGGCAGAAAGTTATCGATAAAGGAGACAAGATGACACTGCCTGTTAACCTGAAGGATACCAAGCAAACCTGCACCGCAGTGTCTTTCGAGCAGGTGAGTGTTTGTTTTGATTCGATTGTCTTTCTCTGGATGCCAAAATCCCTGCAAGATTTCATTCACGTGGATAAAACAATCAACAAATGTTCCCCCTGTTGACAAATGTTTACTTTGCAGGGATGATTAGAATGATGTTTACTCGTAAAGCTGCTTCCATGTTTATCTGAAACCTGACCGCGTCTGTCCTCCTCCCAGCATGTGACAGCAGATGGATGCCAAACAGTCAGAGTGCACAACAAGCTGTGTTTCGGCCAGTGCAGCTCGCTCTTTGTCCCGTCTGAGGGGGAGGTTGCGGAGCCGGGTCCCGGGACTGGAGCCTTCCACCACCGGGCCCCCTGCACCCGCTGCGCCCCTGTCAAAGCCCGCACTGTCACCGTGCCTCTGAGATGTGGGGCTGGGGTCCGGGAGAAGCGAGTGATGGTGGTGGAGGAGTGCAAGTGTGAGACAAGCCGGGAGCAGAGGGCTGCCGAGGCTGCAGCTTCCACACACCTCTGATTGGATCTTTTGCGTTTAACACCAAATTACTGCCAGAATGGACTTTCCGGTATCTAACAAATGTTCCTTCATTTGTACGTAATTTTAGATATTTGACTGTCTGGACATTTTTCAGACCTCAGAATGAACTCTGGTGGTTTATCCCACCTATGACTGTTGACAAATGACCTGTTTTAAAGTCATGCAATTTTCTGTTACAACAGAAGCTGTCCACACTGGATTTTGAACTTGTTTAGATTAATCTAAACTTTAACTCTTGTTATTAAAAGTGTTTTTATCCTTCAAACCTTTTTCTTGTTCATTTAAAAAAGTTTAATTTAGTTTGAAGGCACACTTCTGGGGGATTTTTTCCACTTCGCGTTCAAGCTTTCAAGTGTCCGAGCCTATATTTTATTAAAAAGCCATGTTCTTTTGACTTTTAGCACACAGCACTTACATGTGAAAGCACCAAAACTCCAGAGCAAACGAGCTATTGAGCGTGGGTACTTAGCAGTAAGCAAACATAATTGTTCCAGCATGGACTGCTGAATTATGTATAGAAGTCACCTATTCTCATGCTCAATGCCTTTTCAGAGTGGTTGTGGGAATTTGAACATCCTTCACCACAGATGCACTTGAGCAAGCAAGCATGTGTGATTATGTGCGTCGGAGCTTTTTTTCCAATTAGGGCCCATAAAAGCTATTATTCATTTATATCCTGGCACCTGGGCCTGGTAAAGTGAACTCATCCCACACACCCCAACGTACATTCCCAGAGGAGCTTAAAGGAGGGGGCTCCTTACGTTGCCTTGGCATGCAGTCAAAATAACTGCTTAGATGGTTATTTGTATTCACGCGGGTTTTCTGAAAAAGCGCTCACTCCGCTATAGGGGGCTTGCATTGAGTCTGTTGGCTGCCATTAGCATGTGATTAGCATCTTGGTTTGATGGCTATATTTTCTGAGATTGATGGGACAAATATTTGTCTAGGTCTTAACTGTGGAAAAATCGGGGGCCACTTTTTAATTAGGAACTTTTCAAAATGTGTATCAGGATGAAGGGTTTAGTAGCGACTGGAACCGCAGGGCCTCCTTATTTAAGTCCATTCACAGAGAGAATACGTGCCTGTAAGAGTCTGTCTCCAGGTACGGTCGCACATTGAAGAAACGGTTCTAAATCTTCATCCTTTAACATTGCCGAAGGAGCAGTGTTGAGCGAGCAAACCAGGTCCACAACAGACTGCATCACTTAGCAAGACAGATGTTAGCCCCCTTCTCAGTGTGGGATTCAGCAGAGCACTCCTGTGGCTTTAAGGATGGCCTGGTTCCCATGGCGAGAGGAAAGAAGGAGCAAAAGAAGGAGGGCCCGCTGCCAAGTTCATCGCCTCAGGGATCAGATCAGCGTCACGGGGTGCTAAGTGGCCTAGTTAGCGCTTTAAAACACACAATGAGCTGCCTCCTCTTTCACTGTGTGAGCAGGCCTTTTAACTGTCAGAAATGGAAATGCTCAGGAGATGGGACGGGGTCAACCTCATTTTCAATCAGAGAGAGCTCAAAGCTTTAGTGTACATTAAAACGCTCATGCTAGATGTATTAATGCAAGAGACTTTGTACCACCAATTTTCTGCACGTTTGTCGGCGATTACACTTATTTTAGGTTGTCAAACAATCACGAACTAACCATCTGAGCGGCATTGGAAGGGTTAGGCCTTCCAATGTTTCATCAGCCACTCGGGGCTCTATTGGAGCTTAACCATGGTGATACTTTGGACCAGACTGGACTGCAGATCTGGCAGCAGCTAGAGAGCGAATGGGGGCCCCTCATGTGCTCTCCGAAAACAAATCTGGATAATGGCGGGGTTTGCCAGACTGAATCTATGCACGTATCATTATGACTTGTTAATGACAAAACCAGACAGAGTTTTCTCACCTAAAAGAGGACAGGGCTGCTGCCGATATGCGAGAGGCGCCTGCTGCGCGGCTAACATCCACCTCTCGTCTGACTCGGTGGTACACACATACTCACTGTGTGGCGTTGGTCTGGACCAGCTGGTCAGAGCTGGCTCTGCAGGAGATGCTGCCCTGGGCTACGCCTGCCAGCCTACTGCTATTCTGCCTGGCTGCCAGCCCACCTGCCAGGCTGTCTGCTGGATACTGGGGAGAACAAAGATAGGTGTAGACTTATCAACATCAAAGTCTGTCGCTGCAGTTTTGGTGTCTGGTCCTGCAACATTGCAGACAGCAAAATATTGTGTTAAAATGGAATATTGGAAGAAAAAAAAAGTTCCAGTCTGAGAAAAACAACAATAAAAAGGGCGACAAAGTGAAATTTATGGAGCAAATGTGTAAACATAAAAGCTCTGCTGTAAATTAAAATATATTTCTCTGTCATCAGCTGATTGGTCCTGAATACTAACAGAGCAGGTTCTTGCTTTAAAAAATGTTGTCTTCTCTAGTAGAATGGGCACATTCCAATACGGCAATTCCAAGATTCATCATCAAATTATGGAAAAACGTCTTAGGGAGTATGAATTCCACAGGTGTTGGTAACCTCAGAAGCCCGACCTCAACTCCTGGGAAAATATCTGGGATGTGTTATACAGCAGACCAGCTCCCTATGCTCTTTAATCTCACATGTGCTGAATACTTTAACTAAAATTAAGCAAATCAAAGGTTGACAGATGCGTCTGCACAAGTGATCCTGAGGAATAACACAAAATTGCTGGGTTTTCCTAACTCTTTTTTTAGAATTTCTGAGCAAAAGATTTGAAACATTCACTTTGACTCCCATTATAAAATGGAGAAAACTGCTGAAGTCAGTAATGCTACATAATGTATTTCAGTTTAACTGATATTCATTTTTGTCCAGAAATATTTTACTGCACCTTTAGGATTAAAGAAAAAAGTACCTGTTAGCGTATTTTATGCTTAAAAAATTGTGAGTTTTAACTTATTATTTTCCTTGCAGCTACTCCTTTTAGGGATCCCCACAGCAAATTACCCCACAGTTCACAATTTTATGGCAGATGCCCTTCCTGACCCAAACCTCTGCATTTACCCAGGCTTTTAAACCACAATGTGAAAATACTGCAAAGTGTGTCTACGTGGTTGCAGTAACATGGTGGTCCCAGCCAGTCTTCCATCCAAACCCCAATCCTGCCTTGCTTCAGAGATCAGATGAGATGAGGTGTGTCTGGGCTGTGAATGTTAAAGGCTTCAACTTCCAAAACATTCTGCTTTTGGAGAGTTAACTACTGCCAGCAAAGAAAAAACTGCTTAAACTTGTATCTAGTTTGCACACATTGTTTTGATTTTTAGTGTACTTTTTCTCGTTATGGTTTTTCAAAATTTACAGTTTTAGTTTTATTATGACTTCTGATCTTTTTTTATTTTTATTTTAAAAACTGTTTTTTCAGTGGCTTTCCTCACAACCATTTTTACTAATTTTCCAGTGGGGACACCTTACAAGTAAAGCCAGTTTTAATCATTGCCATTTTCTGCTATTTTAAAAAAATGTAGGACTTTCCTCCGTTGGTTTTGCATTAAGCTCAAATCTAGGCAGATTGAGCTATTTTAGGTTAAGCTTTAAAAGTATCTCAAATTCTCTTTTGCTAATTTAAGATTTAAGAGCAATACCTGAGCTAATTTGAATGTTTTGCTTTATTTAGCATTATTTGATTTTTATTTAATTAGCAATCAGTAAAACTTCTGAAAGTTGAAGTTATTCTTCTAACCCTTTAAACATAATTGAAATGCTTTCTGTGATTCTGTGACAATTTCGGTTTTAAGCATTCATACATTTAAAATACTTCACTTTTTAAATCTCCTGATTCAGATTTTTGTTGCATTTTCTCCTTTTAGCACTTGCATTTTAAAACAATGCACATCTTTGATCAAATAGCTCTGGGTTGACCTTTTTTTTTTCTGTCTTATATCTTTCCTAAATGTGAAATTCTTTCAGGTTACGCATTCAAAAAAGGATCCCCTGTTAAAACTTCCTGCCATCCCTAATCAGACAGAAGGGATGCTTGCCAGGTCTAATTCTGGTTACCCTTATAGTTGTTAATTGTGGTTATGCCGTTAATAGGTGTGTTACTTTTCTTCTACTTTAGCTCAAGAGTCCCTCTGATACTTTTGGAGTTTTTTCATGTGCCTTTTGATGCAGAAAGTCAGAAAAGCCCTTGATTGAAATCTATTTAGATCTCTTGAAATCTACTCTTTCATTTAATTTTTGCCAGAGATACTTTGGAGCTTAACCCCGTAAAGCCCACTACATCAAAGTCTTGAGAGAAAATTAAATTTTTTGAAACCTCCGGTAAAAACCACAAAAACAATTTTGCACTGTCGTTTTTCTAATGAGATGAGGATAAATAAAGACCAGTAATAATACATTTGGTTATTGCTTTCAATAATGCTGCAAAAAATATTGACAAAATTGTCAATACAGTATAATTTTTCATAATAAATTAATAATAGATAAGTTATTCTTATCATAAAGTGTTCAAAGTTAGCTAAAGTTTCCCTGCAAAAAAAGGGTTTTTGAGTTTTCATGGATGCAATGATTTTGTAGGAGCAAGAAAGCCCTTCTACTGCCTCAAGTGGAGTGAAAGGGAACTACAGGGAGTAAAACATTGACCAAGTTGTGTTCAATGGGTTTACAAGGAAAGTTTTGATCATTTTAATACGATAGGGATCTCAGAAATGCATGTATCAAACATTATATGAATGGTATTTAAGGGTTATGATAACATTTTTAGCAAAACAATCGAAAACCACATGTTGAAGTCAACAGCAGAAAAGAAATGGACTGTCCGTCGTACTGCCCTGAAGTTTTATAGGTAAAGAAGGCATGAAGAACTCTAATTCTAAGTGTATTGTATTGATGAAGGCCTGAATCCATATCCAGTTCATGTCTTCTGCATTGAAGTAAAACTTGAGAACGTTTTCTGTTGTAACACTTTTTTTGTTCAAATTAGATTAGCAAATTAAATCTGTGATTCTTTGTATTTGTTTGTCCTGTGAGTGTAATTGTGTTTTCCGTGATTGCAGTGTCGGGCTCTCTGTGAACTCTATGCTGGGGTGTGATGATAACAGTGAGGACACTGTGGCAGGTGTGGTTCTGCGTGCCATGCAGGTGATGGCTCTCATGCTCAATCAGCTAATGACTTCAATTAAAGTAATTAAGAGCTGGCAAGAGGACTCCTGCTTTCCCTCCGTCTGCCAAGTTATCCATTTCCCATCCTCTTCAACCACCATTTAAAAATGCCCACCTCATTCCGCTAGATGCAATTATCCGAACCAACACTACTTCTTTTCTCTCCCATGCCTACTCTTGACAT
Organism: Oryzias latipes; assembly: GCF_053564925.1. NCBI lineage: Eukaryota > Metazoa > Chordata > Actinopteri > Beloniformes > Adrianichthyidae > Oryzias > Oryzias latipes. Next base: position 33,439,808 of record NC_136237.1, on the reverse strand, counting down.
TTCGCCACATCTGTCCTGCCCGTGTTCCTTCTGAGACATTTAAAAGAATCATGAAGCCTAAAATCAGCTAAACACTCCATTCAAGAAGCACTTAAGAGACCCTCAGCTCAACCCCCCATCACAGCTATGAACTTGGATGAGGTGGGGGGTAAAAGAGGAGTTTAAGAAGGAGAGAACCAAAGCCAGACCCTAACGAGGGATGGGATGACTGTTTTGTTTCGTCAGGGGCTCTTGTTCAGCAAGGAGAGAATTGAGATGACATGTCGCACATGGTTCTTAGATTAGGAAGGAGGAGGGGCCGGACTTGATGCAAGACTGGTGAAACTGAGGAGGGGGATGGGGGGAGAGGCCGCTGAATGTACAAAGAAGAAGGAAAAGGTTCCCAAAAGATGCAGTCACACAGGAGAGCTTCATCTTCAAAGTGAATTTTCCACCAACAATTCATAAGCTCCCATGAAACTTTGATTATGACCATGAACATGGCTTTGTTGCTGCTACAGGACTTCCGTTAGATTTCAATGTCAGAATGCACGTTCTACAAATTCCAACAGTGGGAAAGACTAATGTGAGCCAAGTTGGAGACACAACTTTGGCTACTGGGCCTGGTTAGATTTATCAAGATTTATGAGACGGCAAACATATGAATCACTGGTGTCTTGGTGTTCTTTTCAGCCATTGGAATCCCAGATACACATATGATGTGCCTGGATTTGTTACTGGCGTGGCCACACCGTCACTTTTCCAGAACCCCATATCGTTTTCTGTGAGAAAAAGAGCTTGAAACAAAGCGCTGGCCTGACTCTCCTCATGTTCCTCCTGTGCTCACCCGAGTGCACTTCTCCTTAATTCATTTGAGACGGTTAATCAGAGGACATGTAATAAATAAGATATGGGAAATATGTTTAAAGCATCCTATATTCTTTTCTTGGTCACTTGAGAACCATCAGTGATGCTATTGAGTGCGAATTGAGTGCAGACGCCTTGCCTTGTAAAAACCATCAGCATCAAATTCACAGCTGAGAACACTTTGCAGATCTGGCTTCAGACAGCATCAAGCAAATTATCCTGGTGGACTATCTGTTAGAGCCAGACTAGAGAATCACCTCCAGGAGTCTGTCACCACTTCCATGAAGATAAATGGTATCATTACACAGTGTCCATCATGCATTAGCTGGTCTGGAATTCACTTCTCTCATAAAAACTGGAAATGGCTGCAGATCACAGTCCGCCATCGGGCAAGACAGCAGCAGAATGCATGGCACACACGGTTTCCTCTGTTTTTCGCTGCGCTTGTAGGACTATTTATAACTAAACACTTCCTCATCTTGAGTGATGCTCACAAAGAGCTAATTTGTGTTCCTTCTGCCGAGTATTTTCCCCCGCTACCGTCAGAATTTGCAAACAGTCGTCCTCACAGTGGGCAAAAGAAGAAGACCACGATCTCAGTGTGAGAGAATGTGAAAGAGGAAGAGTGATGGTAAGATGGGGGGGGGGGGGGGAGACAGACATTCACACAGGAGGCGGGGGCACAAGGAGGGGAGCGGTGAGCCAGTGTTCAGGGGAGATAGTCCAAGTGAGGAAGAGGAGGGGGGAATTTGTGGATGTTTATGCGGAGGGGTATACAGAGGAGAGGTGCAGGTGGCATAGAGCTGGCGCCGGCCTGGCCCACTGTCCCCTAGCAGTGCCAGGCTCCATCTGTCATCAGCAGGAACATCTGCAGCCCAAGGTGCCCTTGTCACCCAGCGTTAGAGTAACGACTTTGGCGTTTCCATTAGCCCAGGTCCTCGCCTGCCTGGCCAGTGCTCGCCAAAAACATGGCATTTGGGGTGTGAGCGTGTGTGCCTGTGAGTGTGTCTAGATATGAGATGAGAGAACCAAATAGGGGGAGGCAACTGGATTTGGTCGTAAGATTGTGTGCCCATGCATATGTGTCTGTGTGTGGGGGTGGGGGTGGGGGGGGGGGAGTGCCAAGCCAAAACAACATGGCAGAGCCGAGCGTTGACCCAGCTGGGCTGAGCCGGCATGTCGAGTCATGTCCCCTCCTGATGTGTGTGAGCCCAGCGCACTCGCTCGGCTGCCAGACGCCATCTCTGCTCCTCTTTCTCCCACTCTCATCTCTCTGTCTTCCATCTGTCCACCTCCCTCTCATCTGCCCTTTCTCCTTTACCTCTCAGTGCCCCTTGTAGCACCACCCCCCCTCGCTCCATCCCAGCACACTGAGTCCTCCCACACCCCGGACATACTAACATTCTGCCTCTTACTCTCATTTTTATTTTCCCTGTCCCTTAAAAACAGATGGCACTTCTTTCCCGGCCCCATCTTTTTATCCCCATCGTCATGCTCCTGCTTTCTTGTCCAGTCTTTTTCTGCATCCAGTCTGAGGATCTCTGGCACCCCACCTGTTTATGTTTTCACCAAATGTTTAATTCATAGTAATCATTAAGTTATTTTTAAGGCAATAAAATGTTTGTTTGTTTTTTGTACAGCTTGGAAAATATCAAATTTAAAGTGAAGTTTGATCTGTTAGTTTAGGTCGATTGTTAAATTAAGAAAAAAAACTTGAAAGATTCTAAAAGGCGGACAAAAAGGCCTGTCAAAAATTTAGAAACTCAGCAGTTCTGATTTAAGGGACAAACCAGGCAGTCTTGTATTTGCAAGACGTACTCAAATCATTAATTTTTAAAGTCCCACTGCAATGATCTTTTTTTGTCTATTTTCAGAGTGTTCCCACTGGTCTTTTATTGTAGTTTGTGAGTAACAATTACAAGCTTTTTCAAAAAGCATTTATTCTGATTCACTCCAATTTAAATTAAAAAGAAGAATACTCAGAAATGCTATTTTAATCTTAATTTTCTTTACTTATGTCCTTCATCATGAGAAAATTCTATTTTTAATTCTATAAATTAATTACCTTAATTCTGCATTTGGATATTTGATATTTATCCCCACTAATAATCTTTAAACTTTATTTGAGTAATAAGATTATTCAAGCTCAAAACATAAGCCATCCTTTTATCCTCAAACCCACACATGTGATGGTAGCTTCGTGTGTTGCAGTCACAAACAAATCCAAAGTTTTCCTGATGGGATCTGAAATAAATAGATCATAGAGTCACATGCTCAGTTTTCTGTTGGGCCTTTTTAAAGCCAGGTTTTATTGCTGTTGTTGTTGCCACTTTGACATCCCCCAAACCCCGGCCTTTCCAAAAATGGGCAAAAAGACAAAAGTAACAAACCACTTGTCAATCAAAAGACCAAATCTGAATTTGTGGACGTTTTTCATCTTCTGTTGTCATAAATGTATACCTAGAAGTGAAAAAAGTTTGTGTCTGTACAACAACATAATGGGAGCTGACATAAAGAAATCTATCAAATTAAAAATATTTACACACTAAAAACTCCATAGGCTGTTTTTAAACCCATCTCTTAGGTTAAAGGGGCCTAACTTTTTTCTGAGCTATTTTAACTCGGAAAAAATTTTTTAAAAACATGAATTGGGTAAAAAGGAAACCACTAGAACCCCCAAAATGAATATTGCTCCAGAATGTAAATATATCCCAACATAAAAAATAAAACAAGAATTGGGTTGAAGAAACAATCCAAGTGTTTTAAGAAAAATCAATGTTTGCAATCCAGAACATTTGTATACTTGCAGAGCTGCCTCATTGACATCAACAAGGCATTCTAACAAAACATTCAATTTAACCATAGAAATATTAGAATAAAGTTTTTTTTATAAGTTTTATTTTTATTTATTTTTTTTTTGGCTACAGTTCTACAAAAAGATTACTTTGTTACAAAGATTACTAACTGCACTGAATTGTCTTTAAAACTGTATCAGTGCTTCTTTTAAAATCTTATAGACATTTTATTAGGGGTTATATATTTTCGCTCTTTTTATTCATATACTGTATTGTTGCAAGCTGGACAACACTTTTATACAAAAGAAAAATCACTTGTACAATTTAGTCTGTTGTTTAGTAGCTTTATTGTGATCCCCATCTCAATCTATCAAGAATATAATTGGACTAAGTTTTACCTAGTGAGCAAAAACAAAACTAGATCTGCATGATTCTCGGACCATTCTGTACTCTAACCTCTACCCAGTTTCACTTGTCTTTCTCTGCGGACATTTCTGGCAGCAGATCTTTTTAAGAAATATGCCAAGACTTTCAAAAATCAGCCTGAACAAATTCTGTGTGAGCTGCCCTCAACTATTTCCTCAAAACTTGTGCTTTTGCCATGACGGTTAGTTTCTCATCTGGCAATCCAAGAGACATTCAAATTAAGTTTGTGGGAGTTCAAAACAAATACAAACCATGTTGGACAGTTCTAAAAGTTAAGTGGGAGGAAAGCTGGCTGTTGCCAACTGCTTTGATATCTAATGAAATACAACTTTATGATTTGAAGCGATAACTTAAGTGTTGCAGCATTTTAATGGTAGTCTTGGTTCTGAAACCCATGCAGTAGTGGTGGTGAGTGGTGCGTTGTTTCTTTGTAGCTCTGTGGTGGACTGGCAGGGGGTTACATTTGCTTTTCATTTTCATCTCATAGCAGACCTCAATGACCCCTCAATGAGGATTTGGGTACAGAAAATGAGAAATCATGGCAGATCCCTTAAAGTCCCACTCTCATCATCTTTTGAGCTGTTGGAAAAGCGTTCCCAGTGGTCTGTTAACAATGATTATGCCTAACGCAAAAAGCCTGTATCGTTTTCGAAGAGATGATTTCTGCAGGGCGCCAGTAATTTATTAGAAATTCACTTCTGAGTTGTGGGTGGGACTGTTGGGGTGGAGTAAGCCTCCTTAAATTCCCATCATCACTTTGTTTACATGCTTCCCGCTAGCTTACAGCCCCTTACAACCTCAACCAAACGTTGCCGGTGCAACAAAAATGGTGAGTAATATTGGAGCTTTCCAGCCGTACAGTTTTGAGCCAGATGCCGGCTCGGATGAGGAAAATGAGGACACACATGGATTTAGCCGTCCTCATGTGGAGTTTGTGGCCTGTCGACCGTTGGACCCATGCAACTGCTACAGACTTTTTCCAACAGCATTTTTTGTCTGTTTTCGATTCGCAAAAATTTGAATAAAAAAATACTCAGAAATGCAGTTTTAAGCCTAATTTTCCATCTGCAAGAACATGTCAAAAACACCAAAAAGTCCCTTTTCATTAGAGTAGTCATTTAAAGAAAGATTCATTTATTAGCATTTAAATTTGTGAGTTGTCTATATTAATTGCACCGCCTAAATGATCTTTTTTGCTTCGTACTGTAGCTTCCTGTGATCAGTTTCCTCTTTTTAACTTCCTGCATTTACCTTTTACACAGCAGTTGAGACGTCTGAGAAGAATCAGATCGTGAAATTTGCTCTGCGCCGTTTGCAGCCTCTTTTAAAAACGACTGAGATGTCTAAAGGGGCTTTAAAAACAACAATACTGCCAAGTTAACCAGTCACAGCTGTTGTGGTTTGTGTTAACTCCATGCATGAATACATTTCTTAGAAGGTGCGCTTCAGGCGACATGCTAGCTTCTGCACTTCAGAAACATAAATTGGCCTTTAGTTACACAGATGTCAATAAAATGACTGCTGTTAGTTTCTGCGCCACATGGTGGCTCTGAAGAAAAGTAATTCTCTTAATATTAATTAACATCGTTTTGGCAGCACTTGTGTCACTTTCAAAATGTTTATTAGAGAAACTTGGGCTTGTCAGAAAAAGATTATTATTTTTTTGTTTATGTGGGCGTGCATCGTAAACTCAGTGTTGGATTTATCCATCTGTAAAAAAAAAAAAGGCATGTTTTCTGAAGGGGCAATATCCAGGACTCATGAACTCTGAAGACTTTTCAGAAAGTCACACAAATGTGAACTTTTACTCAAACACACTTGAATTTGCAGCCTTCAAACGTTCGCTGCAGCTTTGTTCTGTGACACTCCATCCGGTTTTACGATTTATTTCGCTGTTCCTCATTTTCTGGCCTGTCCTAAAAAGGTTTTCTCATCTCTCTATCAGCACTTTAAAAGTGTGTGAAGATGGAGTGAGTGAGAAGAAAAAGGAGAACCCTGGTGAGATGAAGAAAAGGGAAGCGACAACTGCTAATCAATAAGATTTCTCCAGCCTTGTATTTTTTGTATTTTTTATCTTTTCCATCCCTCATGAGGCCCAAGGCTTTCAAGACGAGCCAAGACGAGCTTGGCATTATCTAGCACGCCTTAAAAAGAAACACCTGCGAGGTGGAAGACTTAAAAAACCAGAAGAAGAAAAAAATCCTGCTTTTCGCAGCTCTTAAAAATGTTGGCAAAGGTTCCATGGGTTTTTTCTGGGAACAAAACAGTAAAGAAAGAGCTTCCATGCAAGTGAAGACAAAAGGGGATGGTTTTCCATAGAGATGGAGGTGTCATTACACTGAGACGGTTGCCAGATTTGGACTTATCCCCCACCCCCGCACAGGTCCGCGTATCTATAACATCTTGGTTTATTATCAGTGCATGAGCATCACTCAGAAAAGTGAACCGCGAACGCTGCTGACAAGATATGTTTGTGGCATCGGTGAGAAATGGGAAAAGGGGGAATGTGCACAGAGACAAAGATGGAGTAAGCAGCCCAAACTGGAGGGGTGTTCAGGGGGGGGAATGGGGGGAACTAAAACAGATGGCACTCTTGGCATCCAGCTCTCTCCTAAATCTGTTTCTGCTGTTTTCCTCATGTGCACGAGGCTTTAACCCTGTGGTAACCTGTGTCCCAGCCTGACCCCGGACCTACACTAACTGCTGTATGTAACAAGCCTGCGGCGCCTGTTTATGAGTGCCTGAACAGGTTCCTCTCAGGTACACCTCCACCTGCACACACTTCATCAAGACAGCACAAGCAGATTTTTACGAGCCCGTCCTCCACCTTCATTCCGAGCTCAATAGAGCAGTTTGACTTAAATGACATTTCATTTTATTGTTATATATGGAGATTCTATTGAGAACCCTTAATTATGTTTGTTTGGTTTTTTGGGGGGGATTTGTTATGTTTTTCTTTTTGTCAGTGAATAATCTATGAAGCTATAGTCAATGTGGAAGGAAAAAACCAAAAATCGAGATAATTGCATTTTAGTTCATAACGTTAAAATTCATCTTCAATTCAGTTGTTTTAGAAGGTGCCAGTTCATAAAACTTCAAACTAAACTAAATTAAATACAGACATAACCCAATTCAGTTCAGATTTTTCCCATTTAAAACCAGATATTCTTAACTGCTTTCACTAATAACCTAATAATTATAAAGAGAAATGCCAGACCAGTGGTATGATTTTGGAAGTTTTACTGTTTTTTTAAGTTGTAACAAATAAATTCCACAAACACTATATGAATACCAGATGATTATTTTTCTCTCAGAACTTGACTTACTTCTTTTTGGACTTTGGTCTATTTTCTGCATGGTAGATTGAAGATTTAATACACCATATTATAAAGACACTTTTGTCAAATCTCTGCAACTTTATTCAATTTGCTGTTCATAATGACTTGGAACACAAAAATAAAATACTGTAAAAATTAAATAAATAAAAAAACAAGAATCAGACACGTAAAATTTTGCACTAGAGTTAATTTCACGTTTAAATAATATTTTAGTCTTGAGGAAAAACATTTTCCAGACTTGATGGGGAGTGGGGGGTAATTTTGAAGGACTGAGCACAAAAGTCATCATCTCCTTTCAGAGAAACATCCTCTCTGCTGCCCTTTGAGGCCACGTCCATGTCGGTGTGAGTGGAAACAGCCGTGCGTGGACTCTCATGCGTGCTCCTGTAGGCAGGCTGCAGATTTCAGCGGATGCACAATGCTTACACGAGGGGTGCCCGCAATGGTGTGAGCTCATTTGCATAATCTCCCATTTAGAGAGGGATGTGCTGGAAGGCGGCGAGGCTGAGTGCTTGTAGGAGGGGGGCGGGGGGCGGGCCGGTGACAGTAAGGGCCGGGATGTTTACAAAGTGTCTATTGTGCAGTCCCTGGATAGAAAGAAAAATGCCCTGTAGGGCTTGGTTTGTGTGTGTGTGTGTGTGTGTGGCTGTGTGTGGGAGCCACACCTGTCAGGAGAGCCTGAGGGAAGCAATGACACCCCTGTAATGAGCATGTTCATGTCTATATGTGTCTTTGGGGTGCGCGGAGAGGTGAAAGCATTAGCATCTGTGGACCATATCAATCTATTATGCCCTAATTGTTTCCCTTTATTAACTTGGCTTGTTACCATGCAATTTTCTCCTTCTCTGTCACACACACTCACACTAACCCCCACCCACTTTCTCCCACGCTCAGCAACAACTCCTGCGAGCAGCAGCAGCATGATTTCATTACTCCTCTTCGTCATGCCAAATAATAATCTACCCAAGACGTAGCAGGCCGATAGGATCAGACGGGAGAAGTAATGGTAAAATTTGATTTTTCTGGTGGGGGGAGAGGAGAGGAGAGGAAGACAAAATAAAAAGGCTCAGAAGTGCTGAAATAGCTTGCGGCTGTGTCTCCATTGCCGAAAATGTGATGCTCAGCAATCTGCTTAATATCCCCGCCGCACACGTTAGATAGTGAACATTAAAGAGACTGGCAGATTTGCTCTCTTTTGTTTTTCTAAGGCAACATGGGGGCACATGCTGCAGACTGTACGGATAATGATGGAGAACAAGAGGCACAGAGAGGTTTTAATTGAGGGGAGAGGGGGCTTAGTGAGAGCTAAAAGCTGGCATAGTTTCAAAATATAGAGGAATTTCAAATGTCTAAAAGAAACAGGTCAAGAGGAAAGGGTTAAAGAGAAAGAACTTTCTTAGCTAAATCTGATTATCTGACTCCAAAACCAAGTGACGAGATGCTTTCAGAATCCAAAAAGGAACTGTAAAGTTTTTTTTCTTCTTTCTTACAGTAGCTGGTGGAACAGTAGCAGCCTGGAGTCATCCTTCTATTAATGAGTAATTCCTGGGCTGGCCTGGCTCGGGGCGAGACACAAATCAGTGTGTGACCAGTGCAGTCAAAGCTCGGATTCAGGAACCCTATCGGAGCTTAAAGCCCTAATTCCACACTGGGAATTCTGCCATCAGTAACATAATAAGTCCACTATGGATGTCAGAGAGAGAGAAAAAAAGGTATTCTTGCTTTTGAGTATTGGCATCACAACCAGTAAAGTTTAACAGGGGAGGGTAAACAGATCAAAGACAAAAACAGCAATTTTTGACTGTTGTCCCAGCAATTCTACTGGATAATAATAATAAGACGTATTACACACAGGCTTTGTTTCCCATTCAGAGAGTTGCTTTCTTTTAATAAAAGACAGTGATGTACACTTCAGGAGGAACTCTCTGATGGAAAAAATCTGATTGGCATCAGTTTGTTCAAATTCTGACAAACATTACCCATTAAAATAGTATTTCAAACAACAATATTGTTTTCGAAACTAACTAAATATTAAGCTTTTTTACAAAGTTTCTGCAGAAATTGCTAACATTTCTTATTGGGGGGAATGAGTGAAATTAAAAAAAATTGTTTTGGAGGACTGAAACACAAAAAAATATTGTTTCCTTTGAAATGTAAAAAAAACAGTCTTTTAATGAAAATTTTCACATGTATGTATGTCACTTTTTTATTTACCTCAAATATATAGTTTAAAAATTTGCATAGTAAGTTGATTTAAATATGTTTAAAACAATTTGAGATAATATGAAACCCTGTCTGATAGTGATGGTTCATACAAGGGCTAAAACAAAAGGCTGATTCTTGTAAAATAAGAAACACATCAAGAAGTAAAGCAGTTCTCCCTGCACTTAAAAAAAAGGACGTCAGGCAAATTAAATGCTGATTTGTTCACAGGTCCAGCACGAAGAATAAAAGTAACATCGTTTTCCAGCCACTAGAGGCCACTAGATGGATACGATTTCACGGGGAAGGAGAAGCATCAGAGGGCGAGCAAAGGGCAATTTATCCTCAGCTTTTTGGCATTTTTTTTCACTTCTATTATAGGACTAGGGCTTAAAAGAAATATAATTTTATCTGGAACAACAAAAATGATCAAAAGTTTAAGATTGCTTCTTATTTCAGAGGGTGGTTAAGGCCTAAATGGTCTCCAATTTTTCCGAGGGTCGTTTAATCAGCCAAACAAGGCCCACGGCATTGTTATTTTTCTCTCCCCATACGCTCACCTGTACTACATTTCCTGAAGGCAAAATATCAGAAAAAGAAATCTGATTAATTTTAGTATTAGTGCAACTGTTTCTTCAGCTGCATTCATTACGTTTTTGCTTCGTTCTGTGTTTTTGTGCACTGGACAAAAAAAGCAGAGACTTACTGTAAAAAGGAAAGAAAGACATTAATGCAAGAATGAATGTTCACACACACATGACCCCCCTCCCCCCCAACACACATACACACAAACCAACGTGAGCAGAAACAAAGAGAGACGCCAGCACGAAAACATTAACCATCCGTGGAAATCCTGAGCCAATTTTAAAGTTTGCACTTGGATTGGAGACTCTCACGGGTAAGTTTAACCAAAACAAACACAGAATGTACTCGCAGAAAATGCACGTATGCTGTTACTCTTAGCCAGATCTTCTGTTGCAGAGTTTATTAATAATACGTCAAAGCCAAACACATGCTATGTTTTTAGTTTATGCAGCACTAAGACACAGAGCTTGAATGCAAAGTTCTGCGACTTGTTAAAAAATCTCCACTTTGTGTCTCCATTTGACACTTAACACCAAAATCAGAGGGACAGTTGGAATCATTTACCATGGATACATATGTTCTGTACACTGGTGAAGACAGCGGCAAGAAGCTGGCAGATAAAAGTTGAACTTTTTTAACAGCGTAGCTGCTCTGTTTTCTCAGTGCCTTAGTATTTAAGCGTGTTTGGCACAATGTCCATCAAATGTGCATGGACACGTGCACACTCACATACACAACTCCTTACTTTAAAATGTGCCAACTGATGCCATGGCAACCCCATATCCTCAGCAAGAGGTGGAAGTTGCGAGCCAACAAAGTGCCAGGGTAACTTTTTGAAAACCATGTTGCCCAGAAACCTTTGAAGCTTATTAAGTGAAACCAGTGGGGAGACAAATGGACAGACCGAGTGCAAGCAGCGAAAGAGGGGACTGGAAAACCAGAGGGAGAGCTGGGAGTGCATCCTGCTTTTGGGCCCAAGTGGGTCTTTGTTTTAGGGACGGGAACAGTGTGAGTCTGCATCACACACAGAAAGAGGGAATGCTTTGAATTTAGCTGCAGAGAGGCAAAATGATGCAGGGACAGGGGAGACCACATCCTCCCATTTGCTGACACATGAAGTACTAAAGATAATTTTAATAAGTTTTTATTGTGTGGATTTGGTGATATGTTTACTTTTTTATTTACTTTAATCATAAGCATAATTTACTTGATCCATTTTTTGGTGCCTGACTATTCCTGCTCATGTACCTGCACACAAAGTGCATTTTTCTGCATGGTTAGTGTGTTCATTTTTCTCCCCCTTTTTCCTCTCTGTGTAATTAAATCAGTCCATTTCTCCTGGAGTTTGCTTGCGGCGCCAGCAGCGCTGCCCAATGAGACGACGTTGAGCTCTGCTGGTTTCATTAGCCCTGATGGATGACCTCATGACAAGCATTACTCTCACCTGCACTTCAAAGAGAACCCACCAAGTTTGGATGTGTGACGGACCGAATGTGTGCGCGCACTTTCTGTGCCAAAGGGGACAAATCAAGCCGCAGTTTTTCATCTAAAGCTCCTGTGGCCTCCGCTGTGTCGCTGACTGGTATTTTTGTGCAGCAATGAGGCACTTTTTCATCTTTTAATCACATGTTTAAGTATGTGCAAAGCAGGACTGTGAGCTGGGAGTCATCTCTCATCTCTCATGCGCCGTTTGTGTGCAGCTTCACCTTTGCGCATGTGTCTGTGTACACTCTGCACCAGGGCAGGGTTCACCCTTACTTCAGGTTTTTGGTGGCAATTTCCATATTGCCTGGGGTCATATAGGCATAGTTCCAACTCCTGGTGCTGTGGGTGCCCGCTGAGGCGTGGGGAGATTAAAGCGGGGCGCACGGTGCCACAAAAGGGCCTGTCTAGTGCTTTTTAATTCCTCTAAATTAGGGCACGTTGCCAAGGCAGCTCCCTGCTACGGCAAACACTCCATAACTGGCAGCATAACTGCTGCTCAGCAAGACATATAGAGGCAGAGTTGGTGAATGCTTGAAGAAACATTTCGTTCATTCAGTCACTCCTTTTCACACACAGGCGCCTGCTTGCAATTAGTTTGTGCCTTGCGCTGGTTTGCAGGGAGACGGCATTCATGGTCGCTCCCTTCAGTCCTGTCATTCATTTGTTGCCCAAACTACTAGTGGAATTTGCATGTCGGTGTGTTTACATTCATGCAAATCTGCATACCCTAAGGCCAGTGGCGCTCCACAACAGACAGAGAAGGTGGACACTTGGTTGGTATTCCTGCCTGTGAGCATATATTTGTGGATGAGTGTGTAGATTTTTGCCCTCGGGGTTGTGGCGCCTTGCTAAAGGGCTGGTGTACAACCGGGGGTGGCATGACGGGTTTCCAAGGTCCCTTTTGTCTAATCCAGATCTGCTCTCAGAGGTGCTGTGTTGGCATCACTTCCCTCATCCCAGGGTATTGCGGTGTGTGTTGCCTTGGATCTCTCAAACCTTTGTGTTCTCTTTGATGCGTTATTTATTAGCGTCAGAGTTTAAAATCAAGATACAATTCTGCTTTAGTTGGCTTAAAGTAGAGCAACATTTCGCCCTTCTCTGAGTGAGCTTCTCTCAGGCCTTTGTTGAAACCCAGCATGTGCAGAATGATGCAATACTCAGGCCTGTCGAGTTGCGTGTGCGTCTGTGTGTGTCTGCATACAAACGCCTGTGTTAATCCCAGTCTCTCCCAGCATCTGGAGCCTTGACACAGTTTAAAGGGCTGGCTGTGTCCGCAAAGAGCTGGGCCAGTGCTCTCACACACACAGACACACAGCTATCTAGGGCACCAGAAGGCCCAGGCACCGCCAAGGCAGAGGCTGCCCACTTTGGCATCACGAGGTGGGGCCGCGCTGGCGCTTTGGGGTAGAGAGAAATGGCAAGAGTGTGTGGTAGGTGTTGGGAGAAACGAGGCAGAGGGATGATGGGAGCGTTTGTGTGTGGATGTGTATTTGTGAAGGGAGGGACGGGCACCTGGCATGTGTTATTAACCCTGGGAAAACGCCCATTCCTCTGAAGAGAAAAGGTGCAGAGACAGCCGCGTGGGTTCTGTGTGCGTAAAATGAGTGAGGTGGCCATGTGTGCGTTGGGCGCTGAAGACACAAACTCAAACCTTGGAGCGGTTCCTCCTACTGTTCTCATGCTAATGTCATTTCTGTCGTGGTTTGAAATACAGGTGCTATTTTTCATCCACAGCTTGGCACAGAAGACGACGGTTATTTTCCTTCCTTTCAGTCTCTTTTCTCCCTCTGAAGTGTCTTTCGCCAAACATCCAGTGATAATTCTTGGAATTTTTCGGGTCCTGTTCTCCTGTTTTAAAGCTCTCTGCCCCCTCCACAGACACCCCCACCACCACCTCAGTACCGTCTCCTCTACATAGCAGCACAGATGCCCACATTGCCCTGCAACAGCTGTCTCACCATGTGCCCGACCAAGTGTTGCCACCAAACGGAGAGGAGACGAAGTAAGGAGGAGGGGGCACTGGAGTGGGAGGGGGAAGGGTGTTGAGTTGGGATGGGAGGGATGAGGTCATGCTAATCTTTTTTTTTCTTTTACCCCAAAAGATTTGTTTAAAAACAGTCAATTTCTTTCTTTTGCTTCCGCTGCAGTATATAATTTGATTTTATTGCATCCTGCCTCCTGTTTCTGGGAGTCTCTCCTCTCATTTGGTTCTGGATTTGGTTGGGGTGATGGCCGGGGCCCAAACTTCTCCCCCGTCTGGTCACAGGAAGCCCCTGGAAACAGAGTGGAAAGAGGGTGGAGGGGTAGGAGCAGCGGTCACGGGCCTCCTTCTGATTGGTGCAGCCGGTTTACGGCACTCGTGGCGTTCAATGGCCAAAAGAGGGCCGCATAGTAACAGCGGGGCACGAACAGAGGGCATGTTCAAATGCGAGCATTGCTCCAACAAGTCAGGTGCCGGATCCAAACCGGATCTGGTGACAGAACAAAATGGAGGGCCAGGATGGTGTGCCGCCATTTTGGGGCAAAATATTTTCAGTCAGCATGCCATGCTTCCTAATTGTTTAGGAGAAGCTGGGGCAAAGCAGTGGCAGCAAAACGCCAACGGTAGTTTGTTTGCTGAAAAATTCTCCCCGGCGCTTCATTAATGACAAAACAATAAACAGTTTATCTTCTTCAGTGTGATTTAAAGACGCCACAGTCAGCACTAAGCCACCTTAAATATCCTGCAGATTACTAAGAAAGCATTCAAAGGCAGACATCTGTGCTCACAAAGAAAGCCTTACCTGTTCTTCTGAAAATTGAAATTTGAACAGTAAAGCAGCTTAAACGATGCCAGGACAGATGGATGTGACACTGATGCCACACACCTCCCTTGACGTCTTTACTGCATGCTGAATAAATGCAGTTGAGACCTTGAGACGCCTGATAAGAGGAGAGTGATGGAAAATAAAAAAAGAGAAGTGCACCATGAAGCAGCAGAGGAGTTCTGAGTGAGTGTGGCAGCATCCTCCTGGTGTATTTGTTCATTTAATTTTGAAGGGATGAAAGCAAACAGGCATAAAGAGGGGCAGATGTAGAGAGATCACAGCATCGTGTAGCGCATTGGTGGGGAGTGTGCCACACAGTCTGCCTCCTAAAGCAATAAATCTGAAACAGCATAATAGATAAACGCAATACAGAACACAAAATACCCTGCGAGGGAAAACTAATAAAAAACTGAGTGATTAAGTGGAATCAGGGTTCTTAGGCAGTATCTGGAGATGGGGGGCTGTTGCCATACAAAGACCAGAGCGGGCCAACACGACAGATGAGGCAGCATAGGGACGGGGGGCAGAGGAAACGAGGACTAAAAGCACAGGGAACGAGAGGCAGATGATGGAGGCGAGGAGAGGAGGGACGGAGTGCAGAGAAAAAGTGAGGGATGGACGGGGCAGCAGATCAGAGGGAGCCTCCAGTGTGCCTTGCTCTCCCTTTAAAGAGGAGCCAGGAAAACAGATTAGGAGTCCTCTTTTCTCCTGGGGGAGCGCGCTCACACAAACTCCATTCAGCTTCCCTCCTCCCCCCTCTTCACTGGAACATTAAAACTAAGTTATACAGTGCGACCTGCCCAGCCCAGTACAAATTCACCCGGTGTTGAGGCCGTCCCGTCTGAGCAGACGTCGGATCACCTCCCATCGGGTTGGACACGTCGAGGGGAGGGGTATGGAAATATACACTGACAAATACAGTGTTTTTTCACTATTCACGGTCAATATGCCTTTTGTTTTATTACCCATTTGTTTTTAAAAGTTTTTTTTAACCAAATTTCATAACGTTTACAAAACTAGATTATTATCAAATCCAAAAAACAAGAAAAAAAAGCCAAAAAGTTAGAAAATCCATCAAATTAAAACAATGATGTCCCCATTATTCATGCTCCTGCAAATGTGTGTTGCAGCTTTATCTCTTAAACTCCTGGAAGCGTGTGTGGCGTGATGTCAAAGCTGAGCCGAGTGTCCGACAGTGATAAAAAACCACACCGATTAAAACCCACACACAGACGGGCTGCAGCTCTAAATAATTCTGGGAAAGGTTATGTGAGTCTTCAGAAACTCAAACGGTTCTCACATCCTCCCGCTGGACTTTCTACTCCGGTGCTGCATGTTCGTCTCTCAGCTCTCACTGCTAAATCTGCAGCTGGACAAACACTGGACAGGTTGGACTCTAAACAGTGAGCAGAGGTGGACCAGAACAGATTTATTCAGGTCTTTGGATGAGCTACAAGCAGCAAACAGAAACATAAAAGCATGCACAAAATTTGTTGGAAAGAATAAAACCTTATTTTCACCACACAGTTTATTTCTGCATCATTGTGTATTTTTCTCTCCAAAGACTTGTTTACAACATGTTTATATTTTTCTCTGTAAACACACCTTTTTAAAATGAAACGCAATATTTTCACACACACACAAAAAAAAAAAAAGATTTTGCCCAAATCCTCACAGTCAACGACCTTCCATACCGTCTAATTTGCATTTTTTTTCCAGTCTATTTATTATGTTGCTTAAGTTTGGCACCAAAGTTGTGCAGCTGCCATTTTGTGAATGTGGAGAGCTTTTCAGAGAGATACTTCAGAACCAGTCCAAGGCCCGGGAAGTTAATGTTCCAACTCTTTTGTTTTCAGGCAAAACAATTGACAAATACAGCCGCCTGTGTGCGCCGTGCAGATTCCTTTTCCTCCAAAAGTATCTTTGCAGAGTTGTGACAAAAAGCAAAATCCCCTTCAAATCAAGATAAACTCAAAGTGAAATTTGGGAAAAGTTGGTGCCCACAGCAATAATTAAAAATAAATGTTTTGGTTAAATCAAGTCCAGCTAAATGAAACCACAGAAATGTTTCATTCCATCGTTGAGTAAATCCAGCTAACATTGCCTCAAATGACGCACTCTAGAAACAAAGCATCTTTTTTATTTTGTAATGTATCATTTATCACCACCATTATTTTGACATTTTGTATTTTTAACACTTTTCTTTTCAGATATGCTTTGAAAAAGCAATATAATTCAATGATCACATTTTAAATGTACTCCAATCTTTTCTACTTTAATTTTGTCTTAACAAGTAGGAAGCCTCATGAAGAAACACAAACTCTCCTCCACCTTTTTCTTTTATTGAGTCAAGGTGGAGATCATGAAGGTGAATGGGTCCTAAGCCGTGCTGTGGTTCAGTGTACAGCCACACGGCACAATCATTGTGCTTATAAGCTGCTTCATCCCAGACTTACTGTGATCTGGCTTGTCACAGCTGTCACCAGGCCAGAGGCTGGACACCGTTGGTGCAATGTCAACTCAACATGCACATCTTAGGCCTGTTTGGAGAGCAGGAGCACCCAAACAAAACCCCTACATGCACTGAGGAAATTCCTGACATGGAGGCCCTGAACCATGCAGGTTTCAAGCCAGACCTTCTATCTCACCGAAAAATACAGAATTTCCAGGATTTTAACAAACTCTTTCCTCTTATTTTTCTAATTATATCACTTTTTTCAATTTTTTCATTACTTTATCCTAAAAATAAATCTCAGTGAGAGCGGGGCGATTACAGTCAAGTGGGCAAAGCAAAACTGCTGCTTGAAAAATGTGCAGGTTAAAAAGTTTCTGTGAGTGTGGAGCGGGAATGCGCTGGGCGACAACGTGCTGCCCCCTCCACCCCTCTATCCCCTGCCAGGGCCGGGCATTCCTCACCCTTCCAATGGCCGGTTGGTACCCACTCTTTTTTCTCAGCCTTTCTCTTTGCATTGCACCAAAGCACAGACAGATCTGTGCTCTTTTTGTTTCCACACAAATGCTGAAAACGGCCTCCTTCCTCCTATATTTCCTTCTTTCTTTTTTTAACTGCCTCATCAGTTTGTTGTTTTGTTGTGGTTTTTTTTTTGTGGTTTTTTTTTTGCATGGCAGAGCATGCAAACATTGAGAGCAGGAGAGCAGGGCCAAGGGAGACCTCCTGCGTCCATCCGGGCTGGGGACTTGAGATTTGTAATGCTAGACAACACTCTGCAGTACGGGGATAAGACCTCGGCCAGCCCAGACAAAAAGGGCCTTGTTTTTCTTTTTTTTTTTCTCTGCAGCTTTCCAGCGCCTGTTGCGTTTTTTTTCTTTTTTGCATGGAGATGTAGAATTCCTTCAGCCGCGTCTTTCAGCAAGGAGAGGGATAACGGCTGCAGAAAAAAAAAAAGGAAAAATAATAGTTCCACTGCGTGTGATGTTTGGTGGCAGTGCAGAGTGTTTGTTGTGTTGCTGGGAGCCAGACTTTCCCTGAGCTTCACTCCAGCAGCAGCAGAAGCAGCAGTGGGCAGTGCGGCAGGCTGCAAGCAGCGCTGCAGTCCAGAGCCAGCCGAAAGTGATTTAAGAGACTGACTGGCATCAGGATGAGGCCTCCGGTTTGCATTTCTCATGTCTTGTTTGACTGTTGCTGTGCAGTCTTAAAGCAAACCATCAAATTTGCACACATGTGTAAATGTAAAACCAATATATTTAAATGTGAATGTTTTTCATTCACTTTTTCATTTTTTTAATTCTTTCCAAATAAAATCGTTCAAGGATCTGTTGGTATTTTATTTGCTCAACAGAAGTTTGGTCAGTTTTGATTTTTTTTCTCAAACTTCTGCATATAATATGTCTAATTTGTAAAATATTTCCCTTTTTTGTGTCAAAGATAATCTGTCATTTCAAAATGAATGATCTAATAAAACATAATAAATGCAAGCTTGACTTAATGACTCAAAGGAAGGATAAATTATTTGGGTCTATCACTAGGTCAAAAACAAAAATATTTCATTATTATTAATGTACTTAAAATTAGTTAATAATTGCCCATTTTTATGGTTCAGATTTTTTTTCCTTCTTAATAAAACATCAACAAGATTTTCAAAAAAAATACATTCAACAAATAATGTAAACCATTAGAAAACTCAAATATTTATTTTTAGATTTTCAGAGTTGCCCTTTGGGCTCAAAAAAAAAAAGACTGTTGCCTGAATCCTCAACATGCTGTTTCCCTGTGAGGTGTGGGGTCTTAAAGCAGCGTGGAGTCACAGCCTTTGTGGTCTGCAAAAATGTTCAGGGGTTCAGGGAGCTGCGCTGAGGCTTTCATTAACCCCACGCCTCTCCTGATTGACTCTTACAAGTTGTCCTCCGTGATTAGGGCCGCTGTGTGCCAACTAAACCCCTCACTTTAATTTAAAAGCATTTATTTTACTCTCTTTTGTTTATTTTTTGCGTCCCATTTATTTAAAAAAACAGAATTGTTTATTTTCTGCGATTTTTCAGGCTTTTATTTTGATATTTACTTTGATTTTCAGGGCAGAAAGTAATATTTTATTTTTTAAAAATCTGCTGATTATATTGTCAATTTGGTATTTTTTTTACATTTTAATGGGATCAATTGTTGTTGAAATTATTGTGACAATAAAAAAATGAGGTCAACCGCTACAAACATATGGTGCCTTGCATCACAAGAAGGGATTATCAGCTATTATTTAAGCCACATTAATGACAAATAATAATAATAATAAAAGCAATACGTTTCCTCTCGGTTGCGTTATGCAGATTTTCAGCAAACATTTTTAAATATTTCAGTTTGTATAAAACATTCATTCTGATGAGCAATTGAGGTCAACTTTTTAATTTAGTCATGAATTTAGTCACGCATTATTAATTAAATTTCCATCGCTATACGAAATTTTATTTGTTTTATATGGAATCATCACGTGGTTGAGATTGCTGCTTTCTGAACCAATTAATTTTCGCTTTTATAGGTGGAGGGAATTAAATGAACAACTGTCAATATATTTTTTTGTTTTTTATTATTTTTTATTTTATTTACACGTCGTGTAATCTATTTTATTTTCCTTTTTATTTTATTGAATTGTATGTTATTGTCACTGCATTAACACACCAGGTGTCAGGCCTCTCGCGTCTCTCCAACCGCAGTTGGCTTGTGCTGTATGTGGTCTCAGTGTGCGCGCACACTGACTTTTATTTGTACATTCATTAAGAATTAAGGAAAAAATTGTGTTGCGGTTTTTGCTTGGGGGGTTTATGGGCACTATTTGGGAGGTTTTCCAATCAACTGGTATGTTTCCAAGCAGGCCGTGGGGCACGTGCGAGCGAGCTGGCGACTCAGCAGCTTCAGCCAAGAAAACAAAGTAAAATTAGATTTACAAAATAAAATGTTACTTAAATGTTATTAAAATTATATTAAATGCATTAGTATACTGAAATCCAAATTTTCAATAAAGAAATGATACAATGATAAATATTCCATAGCTTTTGTTGTTTTACTATCAAATCTTTTTAGTTTTTCTGCCTGGAACTTTTTAGTTTTTCCTCTTCCTCCTTATATTTCAAAAGCAATAGAAATTCATTTTTAAGAGTTTAATTTCCAGTGATATTTAGTTTTTTTTTTATAACTTAATGGTTTTAAATACCGTGTGGTCACTTGTGGCCTATTTTCTGATGTCTGTTGTAAATTGAAAAACCAAAATGAAAGCTTAAACACACATATGTTTTCCCCTCCACAAATGCATTTTAATGCTTCAGTGAATAATGAAAATTATACTGAAACAAAAGACAAATTGATGACAGATGAGTAATTCATGTAACCAAATGTGTGGGGAGGCCAACGATGAATTATTGATAAACCGTCATATTGCAGGAATGTCATCAGATGTGAAAGAGGGCGGACCACGGCACGTGGAGGAAAAAGGGTGAGATTCTGCAGACAGAAACTGGGCGGTCTGGTGTTTTCACTGATGAGTCTGGGATCGATTGTTGCTCGAGGAAAAAAACTCCAACAAAAAGAGTTTCACACACAAAATTCAACAGTTTTATTTAAAAAATATTCTACTTACTACACTGAAAAAAAAGACCTGTTGGATTGACATAAAAAAATCATGGACATCGGTTGCGCGCAAAAAAATCATGTTGAACCAATATAATTATTGCACATAATAAAATCATGTTCTACCGTAATGAATGCTTCTTTGTTTCTGCACCTAATAATTTTACATTAACAAACAAGATTTTATTATGTCATTTACCATAATTTTTTCAAACATTTAAAACACTATTATTTGTTTGAAATTACATAGTTCATTTAATTTATAAATTATTGTAATAAAATTTAAATTGAAAAATAAAATTGCAGATTATTATTTAAAGCAAATACTTTCTTGTGCATTATGAAAATCCAATGAACATATGACACTGAACACAAATTTCAGATTTAACTTTTTTATTATCTAAACTTGAAAAATATGTTTACAGTGTAGCATAAAATGACAAATCACAATAAATTGGGCTTACTATTTTTATTAAACAGAAGATAACAGAGCCAAAGCAAACAGCTGGAATCCCTTCTTAGGAAAAAGTTAAACTATTTAAAGGTCATTTTATTCAAAGAGTCGGATCTTTAAGCCTGAAACCTTAGAAACCACTTTGCCTTACAACTCTAATACAGTTTTTTTTGGATTACCTCAAAGGTGTGTGACGGAATGTCCAAGGGAGAGAACCCAAGAGCAGGAAGAACGACCCAAATCCAATAGTTCACTCGAAGGGGCTTTAATGCCAGAGAACCATAACACCAGAGCGTAGAACGAAGATGCTCCGACACAGAAACAAGATCAGACACTGCATAAATAGAAAAACCAATCAACATAATACAGAACACCTGTGACCAGCGGGAGAGCTCAAGAAGGGAAGGGCCTCCAGGAGATCATAGCAGGAGCAAAGCCACGGGCCCCATGACAAGGTGTTTCTGAGATGAAGATGGTAATCAGATTTGTGCTGTAAATAAGGCCAAAAAAGCCTTGGCAACTGCCACTCAGACACTTGGTGGGTCGACCCCCACAGCCTGGGAGATGTGGACCACGAGAATGTCCTCTTCCTCACCACTGCCAGTTTCCATTAGGAGGGAAATTTCCACCGTGGTGTCCTCGATTGCCTCCTGGAGTGCTGCATGGTCTTCATTCTAAAGAACACAGAAGATATTTGTGTGCACAGTTCACATTTGAAGTTTAGTTAAAGCGTCTAGATTACACAACTCACCTGTACTTTGAATAAACCCCTGAACTTGCTTATATTGGCGAGAAGGTCAGCAGTCTGAAATACAAAGAGTCAAAAAAAATTTAATTCACATGAAAACTTTGGAAAAATACAATTCTTACCCTTGGCTCATCAATAAATGTTATAGTTACTGTGTTAACAAAATCATTATATCCTTAGTGTCATGTTAACAGAGATAGTGGGATAACCATCAATTTCATTATTTATTATGTATGTATCTCTCTGCATAAAAGGTGCGTGTAAAGAGTAGGGCTGGCAATCTTGATTACCTCCCGATTCTATGACAATCCAGGAGACAATAATTCCAATAATATATAGTAAATGCATGGTGACCCACCTGACTCAGTGAAGACTGGAGCATGGAGCCCAGCATGATCAGGGAGGAGCAGTTGGAAGTGTTGTGTGATGAGCTCTGTAAATTAATCAGGAAATAAATATAGTGACACTTCCACAGCTTTGTTGTATAATTTTACTAACTAAATATGCATTGGTTTGAAATCAATAGCTGCAAAAATATTCTTAAGAAATTAGACCAGAAAGAACATTTGACACCCCCCTCCCCCCACAGGATTCAAACCACGCTTAATGAGAACCCGCGAATTTTGAGATGGAAACTGCAAAACTAAACTAGCAGATCGGGAGTAGCTAATCCCCCCACCCATAAAGGATTCCCATATTAATTTATCAAATAGGGGGAATCTGTGAAGTAGTATTACAGACATTAATATAACTAAGGCTGTAAACTTTTTACGACACATTATACACTTGTTCCAAAAGGACATGAATATTTTCACTCCATTAAACTCTCAAAGCTAAAATAAAAATATGTTCAGCATCATAGAATGAAAACAAAGCTCTGATTGAAACCAAAGATTTATGTAAACTGGACACACCGAACGCATTCTGTGCACGAGACGCGCACGGAGAATGATTGACAGCTGACTGAGACAGAAGTGCGCTGCTGTTTGCTGGTCAAATAATGCTGTCCTTAAACTAGCTCATGGTGGAACGGTATGGAAAAACTAAATAATGACAATAGTAATGATAGCTTTTCACATTTTCCTTCAATTTCGGTCTCCACAACGCAGAATTTAGCAAAAAGAAATCCACTTAGTGACGATGAAAATTCCCCTGGCAGAGTTTCTGACTGTGGAAAAAAAAAACGCCGTGCCCGCAAGCGCCCACTGCCCTCTGTCAAAAGCGAATTCCTACGGCATAACTACTCACCACTCTTCCCCGTACATCATTTGAAATCACCGCGTTTACAGCTGAATCTGCCTGCAACGTGAAAGTACAATTTACCGCGCACACACACCTCCCCCTACCTGCCGTCCGAGGGCTGCGGCCGGCAGGGACAAAAGTGGCGCGCAGAGCCTTAACTTTGATAACTACGACAAAAGTGGATTACAAAGCTCTTCCCCGTGGAAAAAATAACACTAATGATACATTTAGGCCTTCCACTTTCTTAAATTAATTTGTTAGAGTAAATTAACTTACCTTTTTTAGGTTCCTCCAGCCAGAGCAGGTGCTTGTAGCTTCTCTAAAATGGCTGACTGCAAAGTTTCCCCTCCTGGAATTCTTCTTCACCGATGGGGTTTACTTATCCAAAATTAAGGGGCAAAGGATCAAGCAGAACTATTTCATGTTTTGTCAACATGATTTAAATACATAAAAGTAACACAGCAAGAAATTATGTGTGATTTTCAAGATTATATTATGTTTCGAAGGTAAACATAATTTGTTCATATTAAACAAACATGTTTACTATTTGTAAATTGAACAACCCCACTTTTCCCGTTTTTTCAGTGTATATCTTTTGCTTTCTTTTAACACTTAGTTTAAATTTGATCTTTAGACTCTTCCTGCCTTTCTCTTTCTCTGCTGATTTTATGTAAATGTGGTCATTTTCTTCAACAATATGAAACCACGTTCAAGTGTGCTCTTGGATTATGTTCCTGTGGCCTTAAGGATGGACTTTTTCTTAAACAGTACAGCTTTTGTCTGACTCTTCGTGATAAGGGCCCTTTGCAGGTATACTGTGTATTTGAAGCTTAAGTTCGCACTTTAGTTTCATGTAACCCTGCTGCGTCATTACGCGCGTTAACTGACCAGTGAAGGGGAAAAAAAGCCTAAAAACTCACCTATAATTCTGTTCATTTCTGAAAAGTATGCAGTTTCTATTCAACAGCTTCATCTGGGCAGAGTCCTCAGGGGACAGACAGGGTGCAGCCTGGACAGGTGGTCCATAAAAAGACAAACAACGTGCACATCGCTGTTCAAACATGGTTTTGGACTGTGGGGAAAAAGGGTCAAAAGGGGAAATGTTCTTATCCGATATAAAAATAAAACACACGTCTTTACTTTTATTCCATAAATAAATGGAAACCTATAAAATAAATCAAAAATAATAATTAACTTGACCAGATGATAAGGTTCTGGGCTTCAAAAATAACGTTTTTTTTTATTGGTTATGTGTGGTTTTCCCTAAACCAACATGTTGACCTTTTCTTTGCCCGATCTTTGCTCTGAGTTTGGAACATTCTGCATCACAGCAATCAAGACCCGGAGTAGCACGCTTCGTGGCCGGACGTGCCCTCGGTGACACCCCTGAAACCGTCATGTCGGCCCAAGGTGGAAGCCAGAGCAGCCCTTAATCCCCACAGTCCGCAATTCAGCCTCTACTCCTCCTGTAAAGCTCCCAAAGCTGCAGCTGCTCCCCTGGTCGCTCCAAGCTCACCGCGACAGACTGCACGCCGCTCGCTTTATTAATTATTCACCTGAAATTTCGGCGCTTCCACGCTGCCGCTCCAATCACCCCGCCTTGTACTGTAAACAACCGCCCCAATTATAATATTTGGTGTGCGCACATACTGCGGAGGTGAGTGACTTAGATGCAGCTTTTTTTTCTTATTTCTTGAAGGGGGAGATTGAAGAAAAAGGCAGCGAGCTGCGGTAAGAGCGCGCGCGGAGCTTTGTTTTTACGCACCGAGCGCGCAGTCGGAGTCCGGAACGGCAACACTTCGCTGCGCGGACATTAAAAGCGCGAAGTCGCGCGTTCGTCTCGTCAGCTTTGAAGAGGAGGCGGCAAGGGGCCAGGGGTGTCTGCCCCCCCCCCCCCCCCCCAACCTCAACCCCGGCTCACAGACACTTGTGTGTAATCCTACGTGCGTGCGCACGAGTGAGAGAGAGAGAGAGAGGGAGAGAGAGAGGGAGAGAGAGAGAGAGAGATGAGGGTAAAACAGATCGGGTGTGCAGCGTGGGAGATTGCTGCTTTTGGACACATTTGGAAACAGAACCTGCTCGACTCCAAATATTACGCTTGAAAAAAAATAAGAAAAGAATATAACTTACTTTAGCGCAACTCTCCCGCTATCCATCAGTTTGATCGTGTTATTTTTTTTCCGAGGGGGTTGTTGAGGGTCTCCCAGTCTGCTGGACAAGTTCGTCCACTGAAAGACGCACGTCGTCGGGACTTTTGACGCACGCGTCTCGCTGACTTCTTCCCGCTGGACATGGGTGCAATCTGACGCCAAGCAGCGGCAGACGAAGGGGCTCGGAACTGCTGTCCTCTTTTCCTCCAATCTCTTGCAAAGTGGACCCACTTTTGAAAGAGCCTCTTTTCTTCTGTCTGGGCCTGAGGCCCGCTTGTTTAAAGGTCCTTTTTTCTGCTTCCGTCAACAGCGAAGAAACCCCAGTCTTCCTTCTCTGTGCTCTCTCCCCCTCACTTACTTTTTTTGGAAGCTGAACTTTTAAAGGAAAATGGGGCATTGAGAGGGTTGGCAGATCTCCCCACGCTATAATGGTACGTGCTGTGTAACTCAATAGTTCCTTTCTGTTGCGTCTATATGGTGGTGTATAAGAGCGAAAACAAAACGGGGGTTTAGTGTAGTTGTGCGTCCCCGCAGTTTTTTCCCCCCTTCAGCCTTTTATTGTAGATCAGAACTTTGTCAACGTGCGTGATGACAGCTGCTGCACCACACCTGTGTTTGTGTGCGCGCGCGTCTCAACCTGCCAGGTTCACACTTAAGTTTCAATGTTCAACTCTTTTGCACAAAGCAAGCAATGATTGTTGGATGGTAAGATATGATTGATCACACGGTATGATACTGATATGATTATAATTCTTACATTTTTCCCAAGAAAATTTGGATTTTGCTGTTAATATGATGCAACTACACGTTTTTTTTTTGTGGTTGGTTAAAAACATCAAAAATAATAATTGAAAGATAGGATTTTGCGCAGTTATAGAATATCAATGATCACAAAAAGATTACATTCAGCAAATCCGATCAAAAGATATTTCTTATCATAATTAATGCCTCAATTTGTTAAAAGAAAATCCTCGGGGGCGCAGCGCTACTGTAAAATACTTGACCTTCCGCATGCCCCCCCCCCCCCCCCCCCCATCTTTTTTTTTTATCAATGGGCACTTCATTTGCGTAGCTGATGACACTTTATGGCGACTACAAGAGGGTGGGGAGGTGAGAGGACACACACAGACCCTCTATGTGCCGCACCATAGCAAGTGCAGAGACGACTTGGAGAGCGCAACTCAAATTAGAGCTCCTCTGTGCTGAAAATTGATCCGAAAATCGGATGATGACGATAGTGTTATCTCTTTTAATCTAGCAGAATTTAAGGGACGTGATCTAATAATTCATGATCTGTACTTCCTTTAAGCTCTAACCTTTTTATAACCAGATGATTGGTTTTGATCTTTTGATTTTGTCAGCTGATCTGACTCCGGATCTGCCTTGGATTATGCAGAGGTTTAAACTGACGCTGACATATTTTAGGATCTCAAACTCAGCAGAATAATCCGAAAGATGCCATGCTTTGCATGTTGTTATTGACAGATTGTATTTATTGGAAACGATAAAGACTCTGAAGAAGTGTATGCATATTTTGCACTGAAGACCTCAGGTGAAAAATATTAATCAGAAAACCTAAAAAAGTGTTTATGTTTAATTCTAATATTCCTGCAGTATAAATTAGTGACACTCTGCATAAAAATGATGCACAGTTTTCAGAAATACCTTAAATTTGGGATTTTCTGCTTAACAATTTTGTTTAACAATTTTAAAGAAATAATGTAAATAAAACCCAATCAGAATGGGATTTTGAGATGTAGGATATAACCTATATTAAATGGAAATGTGACAAAAAAATTTGTACATGAATTTATGCAAATTCTCACCATATTGACCAAAAATCTTGGTGTCTTTTCATTTTCTATTGATCAAATCAATTATTAATATCTGCACCCTCTGTCACAGCAGCTCACACCCCCAAAGTTCTCCACCACTCTGCGGTCCTTGGTGTGATGTTGCCAGTGGAGTGCAAATTCAGCAAAGAAAACTTCCCAGCGGCACATTTTCCAAAAGAGAAAAGAAAGCTTTTTATTGCATTTTCTAGACGTTAAATTTGCAATCGAAGGGAGTTGATGTGTTTAAAATGAGCTCAGCACCCAGCCTTCTTGAGTGTGTGTGCATGTGTGTCATAATGCAGCCTTGTGCTTCCTGGTCTTTGTGGTATACTCTGTTGTATTAGAACCATAACCACAAGAAAATCTCTTCACGGATCAGTCCTTGTGTGACACAAAGGCCTGATTGTGCTCGCGCAAACCTTATTGTTTGATGCACTTAGCCAGCGCTTGTGTGCTTGTAGAAGTTAAGTGTGTGTGGTTGGCCATGAAAAAGAAGAAGAAAAACTTGCATGAGTCCCCACGAAGGAGCATGGCGTTTAGTTACAAAACAAAGAGGATGGCTCGAAAGTGAAATATGGTTGCCCCCTAAGCAGAGTCACAATTTCATGGCATTATCTGCAAGCCACTGTATATAGCCTATCCTGTCGAGCAAGATTAGTAGCTGACAGGCGAGATGCCAGCACATGAATCTTGGGGCGTGCCACAAAACGAAACTGTTCAAACTTGTTTTATTATATCAGTTTTGTTTAAGAAGACCATTTATGTTGTTGTTTTTTTGTTTTGATGTCAGAAAATCAGCCAGCAATTCTTGGAACCGCCACATGATCACATCTGTTACCCAGCTTCACCTCAGCTCACCTTTGACTCCTGCCCCACACACACAGGGTCCCCATATTGATGGGAGTGAGGTGTTTTTGCTTAAGTCATCTGAAATACTTTTATAACCCGGCCCCCTGGAGTTAGGCCTCAGCGTTCACACAGCGTGCCTCTTTCGCAATTCCAGTCCCACTCTTTACTATTGTATAAAACTCAACTGCACACTTTAGCCAAATGCAATCTTCAACTCTGCATCTTGGCTGTACTTCTGGCCCCTCTAAGCCTTCAGGACCCACAAGTGGAGAGAAATAATTAGCACCACTCTGTTCAGCCATTCATTTATACTTCTTTTTTAAATACAGCCTTTCCATTTTTCATCTTCTGTTCCCCCCCCTGGCCCCTCCTGAGATGGTTGTGTGAAAAATCATACTTTTCCAACATTTCTCCCCAAGGTAGCTTTGGCAGGGGCTCACTCGCTGGCCATTTCTGCCTTTCATACTCTCCTCACATACCGTGGAACAGATCACCGGTGAGGCCCGGCGTCTTTGAAGTGGCTGCCATCTCACGCAGGTTTGCTTGGACAGCCTCCCACCCCCCAACCACTACCACCCTATTTTCATCTTGTTGCTTAAACTTGGCAGTGTTGTCTTCGGTGATAAAAGTGTGTGTTTAGGGTACAATAGTGGTGATAATAATTACACATTTTGAAAAATGGCAGTTTTGAGCCATCCAGAATGAACAGCCCTCTCGAACCCAGTCAAGGGCCACCCCCAGGTGCGTGAAAGCGCGGGAGGGTTTTTGTGTGTGCCGTCCTTGAATCTGAGTCTATGCACAGCTTCTCATGTGAGATACAGAGACGCAGGAAGCTGGTGAGGCAGATCATTGATATGCTGCCATACGTCAGCTTTAAGATAGAGCCATCTGAGAACAAAGTCCTCCATCGAGGCTTTTTTACACACAAAGCCCCATGGAGTGGTGTGTGCGAGTGTGCTCCTGTGTGTGCTCGTGCAAGTGTGCAAGCAGGTTTCGGAGATCTCACCTCCAAAGAATTTCGCCATATGGTCGCCAACACATACACCCAGAGAGAGACGGATAGAGAGCGGGCCAAGGAAGGACTGAGGGAGATGCAGGGAGGAAGAACGTGAAAGAGCAGTGTTCTCTTTTGTCAGTGACAGAAGCAGGAGAGGCGGCTTAAAACAGATCCTCTACCTTAGATCAGATGGTTCACACACACATAGGCACACAAAAATTCCCCATCTCCACATATTTGTGAAGTAGGAAAATCTGTCTCAATTAACACATTTGCATTGGGCGATGATGGACTCCAAATAGGTCACTCACTAAATCTCCCGCCTGCGAATCTTCCCTCTAAAATGTTAATTAAGGAGGGCTTTGAGATTCTTTTGCTCTGGGCTGGCCATATGGGCCGGGCATATGCTCTATATATATAGTACAATATATAATTCATACACTGCTGCAGGAGAGAGTGTTTCATGGGGACCAGAGTTTTTTTTTTAGAGGTTTTCTACAAAGAGAGTCAGTATGTTCTGGCCTCGTCAGTGGCAGGTACAGAGCTTAGCCTTCATGTTATTCAATGTTACACAATGGGACTGAGTTCATCAACACCTGTTTCTTTGGGTGAGATAAGGAGGACTTTTAGATTATCAGTTGAGAAATAAGAAGAAATCATCTACTGTTGTGTGTTTTGTTATGCTTTGTACCTTCAGGTAGCAGGTTTTTGTCATCACTGGGGTTTCTGGGTGTGCAAAGAGATTCTGTCAGTGTGTTTCCTCACACGCTCACAGTGTTCCCCGTGCCATGCAGGCGCCCATTCACCAGCAGAATGAGGCAAGGGCAAGCCAATGAAAAAAAAAAGTCCTTTCCCACCCGCAGCTTTTTGGGCACGACTCAACCAATCAGGCAAGACCGGCTCGTCCACCTGACCCTGTCTCTGCGCGAGAACGACCAATCACGAAGGTTCCAGCACACCTGATGCATTATGGTCTGTTTGTTGGTTGTCGATTGGCTGGTGTGGACCCCTGCACAGGTGCCGTGGATTTGGTCCATTTTTTCCTGCTGCCAGCCAGTCAGATTCGGCGCCTCACTGGCAGACATTTGGCATGGCGGAGTTTGGGTGCTTGCATTTTTTTGGTCATGTGCATGCATTTACCACTGTATTAGCATGTGTATGTGCATCACAGGAACTCAACTACTCCATTCCCACAATGCTTTGCTGCCTTATCAGCCGGCCTCTGTTGTTCTGTTCCTGGCTTCATGTGGACTCAACAATAGGCACCGTGTTGCCCCATCAAGAAGCCAAGGGCCCCTGCAATAAAAGGAGACAAAGAAAAAAAAACATGTTTATGGACTAATAAAGATGATTAGAAATCGCACAATTGCAGAAATATGGGAGGTTTGTGAGTGTAGATTATCTGTAATAAAAAGCTGAGGGGGAGTTGGGGGAGAGGGGGAGGCAGAGAGTGAGCTGTACAGACCTCTTATTGCGAAGGATATGAATAGCCTTTGTTTTCACCACAACTCAGGGCTGTGTGGTCTGCCAACGTCTGGCTCTTATTATGGGGCTTGTGTCTATGTGTCTGTGTAAGTGGCATGCACGTGTGCGTGGCCGTGTTTGTGTGCAAGGAAAAGAGCACATGGATGCGAGGGGGGGGGGGGGGGCAATTATATTTTTGAGAGGTTGACTATGCATGTGTATTAGAACATTTTTGCTTACAGCTAGATCCACTGTTTTCTCTCTGCTCCTGTTCACTAAATGAATATGCCATGGGGTTTCAGGCTGGCACAGGCGTGTGCATGCTTTTTTATCCGTTAAAGTTGTGAAATGAAATAGGATTTCACAGGACGTCACAGTGGCTGTGGGATTTGGGCTCCCTTTGGCTAAGTAGAGTGGGATAGGTTGATCCAATCAACAGCAGAACTGCAAGGAGAGCCTATTTCACAGCTCCTGGCTCTGCCAGAACCCTGCCTGCCTGCCTGCCTGCTTGCCCGCCTGCCTGCTTGTCTTAGAATACAAATAAAGCTCCCTCAATGCACACCTACACACATGCAGACCAATTTCTGCTTAGACTGAGGATTTATGGTGCTTTGGAGCTTCTGTGAGGAAATGAAGTCATCGTGACAATTTTTACTATGAGAAAAAGCTCACAAAGAAGAGGAAAACCACTTTTATTGATGTGACAACAGATCAACAAATCCTTATAACAGACATGTGTATATTTTAACAGAATATTCCATCTATCCCAATCATAATGCCCTACAGGTTGTGTATGTCTGAGTGACAATAATGACATTTTAATAAAATGGTTTTCTCTTTTTTTAAGGCCACCGACACCTATCTGGTAAACGACGACCCCACAAGAGGCCCAGGGATGCCTGAATGTTTCCTCGTGTCTGATACGTACAGGGTATATACGCACCCAAAAACACACTCAAGCTCTTTGCATCACTATGTTTTTCATTATATTAATCAGTGATTGTCTATTTACCGAGCAACATAAACTTTCTTCAAGAAATTTAGTTTTACTCTTCTTTTTCTTTGTTCTCCATTTGGCGAGGGTGATGGCAGGGTTCTAGAAACGCCCCTCATGAGTGTTTCCTGTGCAATCATTTTAAAGTCCTACTCTGATCATTTTTAAAAAGCATATTGTTTTTTTAGGACATAATTTCTCCCGAGAGGAAGTACTTCATCAGAAATTTGCCTCTGAGTTGTGAGTTATTGGAGCAGAGGAAGCCTTCTCTCATTTCCCATAATCCTTGTGTCTACACTCTCTCCCATTAGCTTACAGCCTATCACACCCTCAATCTAACATTGGCAGTGCAACAAAAATGGCGAGCAATATTGGAGCTCTCCAGTCATACAGATGCCAGCTCAGACGAGAAAATCAAAAACGTATATGGATCTATTTGGCTGAATTTGAATTCTTCCCCTACCCCTCCGGCTTCTCCCTACCCCCATACATTTAACTCTCTTCAAACCGGACATTACTTCCACTCGATAATGTCATCAATATTCGCCGGTTTGCGCGTAGCTGCGAGCAATCGAAAAATACACAACATTAGTTTTACAACACTAAAATGTCATGCTAAAACAAAAAAAGTCATTACTTACATTTAAATGTAAAGTTCTGTGCTTAAGAGCACACCCACATGAAGAAATGCGTTTCTCGTCCACGTCACAGCACGTTGTGGATCACCCTTACAGCAGAGGGATACCCAGCCCTAAATCACTTAAAAAACACATGTTTGGACACCACTACAGCCACAAATGTCCCTTCAATTGGAGCAATAAGGAGAGGCCAGAGGGGTAAAGAAGAAATTCAGAATTGGACTTTGTCTGCAAGTGGATGCATCAGAATGGAAGGGAGCTGAAAGCTTGTGGTAGCCGAATATTTACGCCACTACTACAAGTTTTTTTAATCGTCATTTTATTGTCTGCTCCTGATGAATGAATCAAGAAATACTCAGAAATGCAATTTTAAACTTGATTTTCTTTACATATGTCCACCATCCTGAGAAAAATGCTACAAGAACATGCGAAAAACACCAAAAACATAATTTCTATTGGAGTGGGTCTTTAAAGGGTCAGGGAGGGGTGAAGACTTCTCATCGGTCTGGTGACTTGGAAGCAGAGATCCCGACGCATTGAGGAAATGAGCCCACATTCAGTGTTTACATACTTTTGTTAAGATGCTCCTAAATGCAGACTTTTAGTTAAAAGACTTAAAATTGATACCAGATTGAAATACTTTTCAAATAAATCCATTTTTACTTTTTTTGTCCAGATTTTCGAAAGTTGTATTCTATTGGGACACTATGAATTGTGTAGATAGCCTGATAAACTACAGTTTCGGCCTGAGCGCCACAGTCTGACATGTTGTGTTTCCCACTGAAGCTAAACTGCTATGACATCAGCCTAGCATAATAAATCTGAACATCTTCCCCCTGCTGAAAGCAAACATGGTAGAAATGCCGTAATCTAAACCAGTCTGAGTATAACGTATGACTGGCTATTAAATACAGTAAACACATTAAAGGCAGCAGGCGTAACACATTGCCGTGTGCACACACTCAGATTGAAAACAGACTCATGAAGTCTCTGGGATCCACGATGTGTGTGATGTGCTTGTGAGCCACAGTTAACCGTTTCTTTCTGGCATGATCATGACTGCTCGTTCCTAGAAAACATATAAACAGCAAACAATATTTACTCTGTACCGCGAAGTCAATGGCACAGTTATGCACGCTTTCCACTGACATGCTTCCTGCCTTTTAAGTGCAGCCTCAACCACCTGTCTCACACATTTAGCATGCTAATAGAAGTATCAGCATGCGACATCACTTTCAATATTTAATGGCATAGCCACAGGCAATGGTAAACAGCAAGTATATGGGTAGTGCCTTGTGTCAATGGGAGACCGCGACATGCTAACTTTAGACACGCCATATGGTTTTCTCATGTGCTCTTTAATGGCCAACGTAGTCCCAGAAACCACAAACTCTGCTCGCTCCAGGGGCTTTCAAAGGTGATGCTCAGACAGGACTAAAGCTTGGAAACCCAAACGCTGCAGCTTTGCCACAAGTCTTGTTGCTATAGTGGGTTTGTTAAACCTTGTTGTTCAAAATGCTGGGATGGGTAACTCATGCCAGACAGAAACTAGCAACAAAAACTTAGACAACCCGAAAGGGGCATTAAGCCTTTGTGCAGACAAAACAGGAGGACGGCTAAAGATTATACTACAGAAAAGAAGAAAAATGTCAAAAAGAAAGAATCGCTCCGAAAGAGAAGAAGGGGTGGACAGAAAAACTGAGAGGGAAAACGAGGGAGCACACAAAGGCTTTGGGTTTGGGCCGGTGCCGTGATGGGGTGTGGTTTGGAAAGAGGAGAGACTCTGGGAAAGGAACACTACACCTCAAAATGCTTCAGTGTCTTTCACATTTACTTACCCCCCCCCCCCCCCCCCACACACACACACACACACCACCACCTCTTTTTGTTTACTTTTTTGTGTTTTTGCAACTGACCCCCAAACATTTCATGCATGTGTACGACAACGTTTGTGTTGTATATTAAATGCATGTGTGCCTGTGTGTGTGTGGAATGGATCATGCATGTAGGCTGAGGTCTCATAAAGCTGCACGGCTTCTTATTCGCCCCCCTCTCCCAACTGGAAAAAAAAAACCTGGCAATCAAGCTATGGGGTGACTTCAGCCCCAAAGTCACGCCCTTATAACAACTTAAACACTTTAACATGCACATGCACACACTGCTACCACACATGCATACACGAGGCAGAGGCTTATGTATAATTGCAGGCACTCTGCCCGCATATATGAGTGTGATTAGTCCAAGGAACTGGGAGCGAGGGAGGACGAAGCCAAGTCTGATTAGAAACAGAATATACTTCTTCCATACAATGCCACAATGGGACCGGTTTGGGACTATATATATATATATATATATATATATATATATATATATATATATATATATATATATATATATATATATATATATATATATATATATATATATATATATATATATGTGTGTGTGTGTGTGTGTTTGTGTGTGTGTGTGTAGGTGTGGGTGTGTGTGTGTGTGTGTTTCGGTTTGTGTATTAAAAAATGACAACGAAAAAAATTTCTGAAAATTATTTTTTTTATTAGCTGAGCAGGTAACAATGAAGAGAAACCTTTAGTTAGCTTGAAATAGGTTTGGTGTAATGTTATAAAACAATGAATTTAAATCTTTGAATTTAACACAACATGTACCAGTTGGTCTGCAGTACAGGTGCATTGATGTACTACTCCCACAACTCAATTCAAAACATATACCATGCCGGTATATACAATATATTAAAACGTTCAGAGTCTAACTAATACAAATAAGTGTTCCCTGTATTTTTGATTATTTATGTTAGAGATGTCACCATTTGGTAAAAGGGCAGACGGACAAAATTAAAGATAAATTCCAAAATCAATTTAAAGCGAACTGACATGTTTACAGTACTGTAGCTACATTTTTTAACATTAGTCGTAAGTCTTAAAAAAGATGCATATATATAGTTCATGTCCTTAGATTAGATAGATAGATAGATAGATAGATAGATAGATAGATAGATAGATAGATAGATAGATAGATAGATAGATAGATAGATAGATAGATAGATAGATAGATAGATAGATAGATAGATAGATAGATAGATAGATAGATAGATAGATAGATAGATAGATAGATAGATAGATAGATAGATAGATAGATAGCAAAATAAAGACATAGAGGGACGGGTGGGACAGAAAGAGGGAGGGAGGGAGGGAGAGAGGAGGGAGGGAGGGAGCAGGGGGAAAAAAACTTTCCTCTAAAGTTAGAGCGGCGCTTTCACTGTGAGCGAGGCGGGGTTACAGCCTGGACCGAGCCACAGCGGCTTTGCAATGCAGCACCGCAACGAACCTCCATCCAACTTTTTCATCAACAACTACTTCCACCTCTAGACACCACCATGTACTCCCCTTACTGCTTGACACAGGTATGGGACAGGGGGAAGCGCCGCTGGGGCGCTCCTCTTCTAAAGTTTTTCCGGTGTCGTGCGCCTCCGCTGTGTGTCTGTGCCGTCTGTGCTCTCCGCGCTGCGCGGTGTGTCGCGCAGCTGCCTGTCATTTACTGCGCATTAGGGACCTTTTTTCCAACTCTGCTCTCCTTCAGCAGATCGTGCTTAACCTCTTCCTCGCGTTCTCCCCCTCTGACGCTCTCTCCTCCTGTCTTTTTAATGGCTCTGCTCCAACAAGCTTTCTCGCGCGTCTCATTGCGCATGGTTAGGAGAGAAAATGGCGCTTCTCCCAAATCTATTTTATATAAAACGGAGGTTGGAGAAAAAAGGCAAAGAAGGGCTTTGGGTCCTGACAGCTGGCTACGATAGTTGCAAACATCCCGAGACGATAATAGGTTCAGTCGACAAATAGATAACTCTCCCAAAAGTTGGAGAGATTCTTCTTAAGGCAGTGGATTTTCTTCTCTCTTTTAGTTTTGCGGTTGTTGAGGTCTACCCGTCATCAGCAGCAGCTCCCGGGATGAGGCGTCCAGGCTTACTGAGGACGGTTCCAGATCCTTATCTGATTAAATGTCTCCCACCATCATAATAATTATAAATATAAAGAATATTTTTTAGAAATAAAGGCGGGATCAGGTGTTTGCGTGTCTACCTGCAGACACGCGTTGTGCTATCACCGTCAAACTACAGTTTACAGCTTTAAAAGAGGCGGCGAACTGAAGCAGTTTCAAAATATTATAACACATAAAAGGAATTACAGGTCAATAACTTCACTTTTTTTCTTTTAGTCTCACGTGTGACCTTTCATCCGCATATCTTTTTTATTACCTACATATTTTCCAGTGCGCCTGCTATCCTTCTGTTTCAGCCAGACGTTTTAATATAATTAAATTCCTTTTTATATTAATGTATTACTTCTTCTACATCCGTGAGCTAAATCTGATCAGGAAAATAACTTTAAGTAAAATCAAGGCTTCCCTTCTGTGGCTCAAAGGTCAAGCTTACGTGACCTTTATGATTTTTTTTTAATCCTACCTTTTTGCCCTAAAAATATGAATATAAATTTGGATGAAAGTAGTTTTGGTATAAGTGCACTAACGGAGATTTGGTGGAGTCACGGCAGAGTTAACAGGAGAGCAGCAGGCGCGCAGCTTCAGCCCGCCGCGCCTCCGTTTCTCCTTTCTACCGCTCGGATCCTCACTTCAAGGAAAATCAATGTATCTTTTAAAACATGGCCCAGAATTATCACAGCATGCCTTGATTGGTTTCTGATTTTTTTTTCCAAATTTAGTTTTAGTCAGCTTCATTATAACTCCTTCAAATTTGATCTTTAAAACATCTGCTTTCATTTACTTCGTTTTTAGTACGATCATGAGCTCCATAACTTCAGGCCTCAACCGGTACTCCTAGTGATCCACGGAGGTCACGGCCGGCCGTTCTCTTCTTCATAGTTGATTTGTGGAGTTTATGTTGTGCAGACATTTAACCAAATGCATTTAAAATCACTGTACAGCCTCTCGGGCCGTGTGTTGTAGCAACTGCCGTCATTCCTTTCCTCAAACAGCATAGTTTGGTGTTTGAGGAGCCCCGTGGAAAACGCGCAGTGCGGTTATTTCAGGCCTTCCAGAGCTCTGCTGCTTTTTTCTACTCATATTCTCTTTACAAAATAACATGCTATTGATTTGTTGAGGTTTTCAGCGCAAAGAGCAAACATTCTCCTATTTTTGATGAACATTTCTACCCTTTTCAAGGTTACAGTGACAGAAACGTTTCCAAATCAATAGTTTGATGTTTTCTTTCTACAATTGAACCCACATAAGTTGGTTTTGCTATAGACCCAAAGCTGATTTTTTTTCCAGGCCTGGTGGTATGAGGCAAAGGTCCGGATCGAGTTCCCTCTCTCTTTCCATTAATTAAAATTAATTGGCTGCAGGTCCTTGCACGCGAGCGCAGCGCGGACGCGTGCGCTCCATATGCTAGATGCATATCGATCTGCTTCGGCTGCTGCAACGGCGGTGTCCGGCCCCAGTTCTGGAAATCAAGAAGAACTGATTTGTTATCTCATATTTGCTATACAGCTCGCGTTTGCAATCAAAGGCTGGTATAAGATAACAGCAGGCAAACACAATGTTTACTTTATTCCGTGCTCTTTTTGGTTATAATCTGCTCCAATAATGCTGTGCGCTCAGCATCCCTCCCAATGTCACACACAGCGATGCGTTAAATCGCATCCAGGAAGGTTGCGCTTTTGTTTGCGCCCACGCCAATAGTTTAGTGAACATGCAAAACTGCAATAAACGACATCAAATTTATTATTGATGCTGATAAAAGCTTTTCTGGAGTGGTCTGGTCCGACCAGTCTCAAGTGCGCTTGGCAAACATCACCAGGAGCTTTTTTTTTATT
The DNA here is from genome assembly GCF_053564925.1 of Oryzias latipes. Classification (NCBI taxonomy): domain Eukaryota; kingdom Metazoa; phylum Chordata; class Actinopteri; order Beloniformes; family Adrianichthyidae; genus Oryzias; species Oryzias latipes. The sequence continues at coordinate 33,402,034 of NC_136237.1, read as the reverse complement.
TGAGACAGAGGTGCATTTACATAAAGCTTTAATGCGCGCCAAAGTTCCAAGAGTCACCCTTAATTAAAACTTTTATGTGCCGCTTTTTCGAATCAATTATTCCAGTTAAGCCTCGTTTATCCGCGCGAGAAACAGAAAAAAAACACACACACAACGACAGCATCGCCTCCCATCACCACTTGCCAACTGACGGTTTGCTTCAAACACGGGTATTAACAATGTGAGATTGCGTGGTTTGTGCTAAAAAGCATTCTCCCTCTTTTCTAGCTGAAAGCGCTTCATGTCCGATTTAATTCTTTAGGGTTTCAGATAGGAAGATCAAATAAGGCCTTTAAATCAACTAGGCCATGTAGTTTGGCAAAGCATTTGAATACATGATGGGGGAGATGCATTAAGGGATAGCAAATGGAACTTTGGTCTATTTTGAGGATAAAAACTTCAACAAAACAGCAAAGGATTATAAACGAGGAGGCTCAAGGTTGATTAGAAGTTATTTTTTTAAATGTTGCTCACAATTGTCAGCTGTCCAGAGACACCTGTCTTTTCATTGTAGTCTTCATCCCTTTTGGTTTATGACTCTCCTGTGTCACGCTTCGGTTCTGGTTTCACCAGGGTTGGAGTGTGCCAGTGTAAGCTGAGGTGGACCTGCGTGATCTGGTAACATACCAGGTTTTACCAGCGTCACTTTGCACTCATGTAGCACTAATCCTGCTGCGGCAGAGCTAGTTAGTAAGCACAGCACAGGCAGAGGAGAATGGGTTTGCTGTGGTGGATGGTGAGCAGGGTAAAAGTCGCCTGCCAACTGCAGGCGGGCGGCAGGCAGTGGGTTGAAGGCAGAACCCAGGGGTACACTGTGTTCTTTTTACTTATTCATTCTTTCTGCTGGAGACAGACCAGGTCCACCTTACACTGCCTGGCCAAGAGCGAGAGCTGGTAGGCAGGGACTAGCTGAGGACAGAGGGCCGGGAAGTGGGAAGGATGATAATATCAGCTGAACAGCAACTTACTAAATATATTAAAAGTACATTTGAAAAAAACGGAACAAGCAAAAATCCTTTTAAGACAGAAATCTTCTGCAAAAAATATTTGAAATCATAAATTAAGATATAAAACACAACTAAATGCTTTGAGAAGCAAGGGTCCTATGTGGGCTCAACCCAGGGGGAGCTAATGGACAGTCCCCCTCTGCCAGTGTGCAAATCTGTCTTAGAAGTGGGTTAAATCCAACAGCGTGGCACTCTGCTTATCCCTTATCTGTGCATTCTCCCTGACGGCCCATAGAAAACAGATTTATCACGCTTTATGAGGCAGTTGGCACAACAGGGTAAAAGGTGGTTGTACCCTGGATGGACTGGGGATCTGTTTGTGTGGTTGCATTGTGTCTATCTGTATGGTTCTTGTGCCTTCTAGTGTGATTTAGGCTGATCTGCTGGTGGAAGATGTAGTCAGGCCCTACAGCAATGTTAGACTTGGTCTCTAGCCTGCTGTGTGTATTAAAAAAAAACAGACATAGACACGTTACAGGTTGATAGACATAGAAGGGCAGATTAAGTAAAAAAAAAAAAAAAGAAGCTTTTTCTCAGGCATAGGGCAAATAAATTCTGAAGCCCATAAAGTGTTAAATTAAGTGGCCTGTTTTAGAAAAAGTTTGAATTTCATGTGTGAATCAGATGTGCCACAATGATTTGAACAGGTGTATGGCAGCAAGATGGGACCCCGATATAGCGAAAACATCGATGAAAGTAAGGATGAAAGAATGCTTGTGAATTACTCTTCTTTGCAGCTGCTCAAAGCTCTTTCTCCTCCTCTACTCCTTCCACCTCTTCAGTTAGCTCCCTTTCAAAGAGAAGTAACGGTTGGTGAGAGATCTGCATTGTCTGAGGATGAGATTCAGTTGTTGTTGTTGTTTGTCTCTCTCCGTCTTTTTCCATCCCCCCTTCTATTTGAGTCATTGGTGTGTTCTTCACTCTTTTTGATTTTTCTCAGAGCCCATTTTTTTGTGTGTGTGGTTAACCCCACTGAATGGGACAATGCAGCGTAGCGTGAAATTAAAGCTCTTAGTTAGCTTGCAGTTGCTCAAAAGAGGATTTTACACATGCGTGCATTCATCACCCTCCCGTACGCTATAGATATGGCTAATTAGAGGAAGTACACCCTGTGTCCAGCATTAAGAGCCCAATTAAGGCAGTAAGGAAAAACCTCAATGTGCGAGTCCTGGGCCAGATCCGCTCTGTAAAAAACGCCCTTGTGTGAGAAGTATGGTATCGCCGTAATCCAGGCGGGAAAATAACACCCTTACATAGGAAGTTTTATTAACATATGCATCTCATGCAATGGCTGAGTAACCCGAGAAAACATTAAAATTGATCATCCTGACAGGCAATTATGTGATGGAGAACAGATTGGGCATCTTCTCTTTTTTGGAACTCAGTACGGAGATGTCTGTTGTGCACGCTCATTACTTTGTGCATTTAAGCTTTAAAATGTTTGCAATTTATGAAAGCTGATATGCAACAAGCAAGGGCCCTAAAAACCTACAAATACATGAATCCAATTTTAGATAAATACTTTCTTTTTTATTGGAATCCCCCCCAAAAAACGTTGGCCTTTCTCATAAAATTTTCACGAGTGATACATTTGTTGAAGTTTAAAGTTTAAAGACTCACTCCAATGAAAAGCATGTTTTGGTGTTTTTAACATGTTCTTGTTGTTCTAGTTGTTCTCATGATGGAGGAAAGATATAAAGACAACTAAGTATTACATGGCGTTTCTTAGTATGTCTTTTTTAATCATTGTGAATCAGGAGCAAATTAAATGCATAATTACCTGCAAACTAATTGGTGGGCTACAAGCTTCCTGCTCCGCTCAATTCGGATGCATCCACTTGTAGACAAATAGATTCATTACGTCTTTGTTTTCCTCATCTGAGCTGCTGTCCGGCTCAAAACCGTACAGCTGGATGGCTCCAATATTGCTCCCCTTATTTGTTGCATTGATAATGTTAGATTGGAGTTGTGAGGGGGTGTATCTAGAGGAATGATGGGAAACGGGGGCAGGCTTACACCACACCAACAGGTCCGCCAAGAGCTCAGAGACAATTTCTAATGAACTACTGCCGCTCTGAAGAAACTATGTCCTAGAAAGTGACACCTTTTTAAAAAAAAAATTGGCTTAAAATGTCATAACCAAAAGATGACTGGTAATGCTTTTACAATAGATCAAAAGTTGACATTTGCATGTGCAGGAAAAACTGAACTCAAGAGGCTTCTAAGTTTCTTAATGGGATTTTAAAGAGTTACAAAAGTCAGCTCACAATAGTAGTAAAACTTGATTAGTTTAATTCTGCTGTATTTTGTCAAAAATGTAAAGAGTCACAGCTGAAGCTCAAAAAATAAAACACTTTACACTGAAAAAAATAATATAATGAGTTATAACCAGTCAATGAGAATGTCAAAGATCTCATTTCACCTTTGCCTCTTTTATTCCCTCCACTCTAGAATGGTATCTTCCACATTCTCATTGTTTGGTGACTCACAAAACTGCAGTGAGTTGGGTGGGATTTCCTGGGAAAAAGGCAGTGATATAAAGTAAATAAAATATCAACTGTTAAGAGTTCTAATAAGGCTAAAAAAAACACATAAAAATTATATGGACACCATATGAGTTGAAAATTTTTAAAAAATAATTTTACCAGCTATTTCAGAAATGACAAAGCCTTTTGGACAAGAGGTGAAACGTCTTCAACTTTAAAAACCAAGTCCAGATGACAACCTTAAAACCTACTACTAGGTTTCTTTTTTTTGTTTTTTGGTGTAAAAATTGACTTTTTAACATCAGAGTCAATGGGAAAATGTCCCCTTTTGACACCAGCCTCCAGTGGTCTTTTCAGCAACTGCAACATTTGGTTCTTCTGGGTCTGCACCAAATTCAGAAATGGAGGGTGGGGGGCTTGATTGAACCACAAGCTTAGAACAATAACTTCATGTTGTGGCAACAAGCCTTTTTTACTGCTCTGTCAGTCCATTTATTGGGCCGTGTTGCAATAAGTCACCCCTCATGATTCATTAGCTCCAACCTGTACTTTCTTGTCTTTACGAAACTCAAATTGCGTCTAGTCAACCTGGCATTCCAATCCCTTCACCTAAGGACATTTTGGTAGCAGCAGTGGCATGTGTTTTCAGAGGCCCCATTGACGTATGCTTGGCTTTCAAAGATTCATCAATTGACATCAGAGTCACCACAGCTAAAAGGCAGGGTGTTTACTAAAGAACAAACTGACGTACCAACTTTTTCAAACTCACTTTAGTTTTTAGAAGTTTGGAAAACTCTGCAACATCTGCAATTCGAGGTCATCACTCATGCAATAAAGAACATAAAAAAAAAAAGATTTTTAGTATCGTCATTCATTTTCTGTGGCCATGACACCCCACACTGTTGCATGTTGCAAATAAAGGTCATTTATTTTGGTTTACGTGAGCATTTGAAGCAAACAGAGTGATGCTAACAAATCTGCCAGACTAAATCAATATGTTTGACGATGGACAAAAAACGCCTAGACAGTCCATGTGCGCCACAACTTTAGCTTCCGTTACAACAACTAGACACTAACCCCCTCCGTCGAGTGCAGGACTACTGTTCGTGGAGGCCTGGTGGTCTCATTAGCTGCCAGGGAATTCAGTTGGTGAGTCAGACTTTGTAGAACAAAGTATGCTTCACTGTAAATCACCCCCCCCCCCCCCCCCTCGTCGACAGCACTGGCTGCCAGCCAAGGGTGGAAAAATCTATAAGCTGTTGCGTAACATATCATATCTTTACCTTGTTTAAACCCCTACGCAGCAAATGTGTGAGCAGCGAGAGAAATCAGGCTGCGTGTTTGAGCAGACAAACAGAGTGGTATTTTTGTGACCATTTTCCTCATATTAACAGAATCAAAACACCCGAGAATATAGATTCTTTTCAAATAGACTGAGCCGAATGTTCTGGGTTGCACTCTGACGCTAGAAGCAATACAAGGTTGTATAAACTGTTTTGTGATCCTATCAATGATTTAAAATCAGCGTTATGTTTTGCTTTCATGACCTTCAAACTCTATGGCAACACAAAGTCAGAGGTGCGAGTCCCTTCTGGTATTACTGAGGCTTTATACATATCCCTGTATAGGAAATGAGATTTAGCAATAAATAAAATACTGTCAGGCCTTTCATGTTTGCCACACCTCCCCCTTTCGCGGCCATATTTCAGCGAGTTTGGTGCTGTGTTTATGCAGGAGCAGCCCTCAGGCCTCGGCGTCGTCCTGCCCCTGAAGCTTCTTCTGCAGCTGGAGTGTGTAAACTCCTGATGGAGGGATTGTAGTGTTTTTATTGGATGTCTTTGAGCGGGGTTGTAGTCACTCACTTTTACTCTCTCCTGCTGAGCGTAAACTCACAAGTGTCATCGCCGCTGTTCTGCTCACACGCGGTCGCTCGAGCCGAGCAACACAAAGACCCAGACGTGCGCCACTCGCAAGTGTAAAAAATTGAAATTCAAAGTGAGGACAAATGTCTGCAAGTTCACAGCCGTCCAGATATCACATGCTAAGACTGATCCTTTTTTGATGGTGGTGATTACTATTAAATGGGCTGTAATGACTACTGATAATCCCCATATGCAGCTAAGCACCATAGAATCGCCAGCAGGCTGTTGTTTGTTAATGCCCCACTAAAATCTAAAACACATGCAGATGTGTGTGGGGGGAAAAAAGCAAACCACAAACCCAGCTTTTTTTTTAGTTCGTGCTCTTGCTTAATGTGCACTGGCTTGCCTGTGGAAAAAAATGTCAAAAAAACGTGAACATTTTGGATTTGGAGTCCTTATATTAAAACATTTTTTTCCTCTCCCCCCTCCTGAGCTGTGTGGAGAAAGAGGTCAAAGAGTGTCAGTGCGGTGATGGTGGTTTGGGCCTCGGCGATGACAGCTGGATGAGGGACGAGGCTTCAGCTGGTTGGGATAAAGTTTGATGCTAGCAGCCTACAGCTTCATTTTTCACCCTGTGCCATGCATATGTATTTGTGTGAATACTGTGTAAACGTTTGGGAGACTGACTGCTGATATGTTTGTGTTTATTGACTCAAAGAGACAGGCCGTGGCTGCGCGCACAGCAGTGTACGGGTGGCAGGGGTCCAAGCTTTGGGGAAACGTGTGTGTTTAAAGTACACACAGGCCTAATTATGCTGATTTAAGCATTCTTGCGGTCCTCCCTCTGGCTTGTGGTGTGTTAACTGGCAAAGGGGCGTCCAGCAGAGAGTGAGACAAGTAGAGAAAGTAAGTGAAAAGACGAAGAATAGTGATTAAAGAAAGGGTAGTTTAATTAAAAAAAGTGAGAAAATGAAAAGGGAAGTGATAGAAGTGATCTAAAATACAAGAGTAAAAGAATACATATATATGTGTGTGTGTGTGTGTGTGTGTGTGTGTGTGCGTGCATGATACTTGTTAAATGGAGGTAAAACATAGAGAAACGTCAAACTTCCAGACATTTTTTTTCCCGCTTCCTTGCAGCACAGAGCGCGCCCCCTCTTCATATTTATTTTTATATTCAGATGTTATGGATTGCTCCGGGAAAGGGCCGTCCCTTTTCCAGGCAGTGGAATTAATACTGTTTGAACATTTTCTCTGGAATTTAAAGAGAGGAGTTCAACTATGAAGTTGAGAAGTTTTTTTTTAAAGTTTAAACTTGATCATTTCTGGATATACAAGTGATAAAAACGGTTGTTTGTTGACTGCACGCTCTCTGACCTGTGGCACCTGTCTTTTACATTTGTGAAAAGTCTTTTTTTTCTTCTTCATCTGTTAATAGAATTGTGCTTGTAGCTCACATTTGTTCTTGTGCGTTTGTGTTCTCTGAGGTATTCCTGGATTGTGGCTGCCCTTGATAAATCCCAAACACCATAAAGTGCATAAAAGGTTTTGCGCGAGTTTCTATAACTCTGCAGAGCAGAGATTGATGATGTTGGCCGATGTGTGTGTGTGTGAGACGCCTTTCACGTAGATAATAAAGTCCCGCTAAAGAAGCAGGCAGGAGCTGTTCAGTGTCTTTAGGGTTTCTTTGTGCTGCTTGACACCGGATCTACTTACATTAAAAAAAAAGGCAAATGCACGTCCAAAAACTTTATTTTCTTTCTTTTTTCCTCCTCTTGCTTCATTTTTTTCTGCCCTTTCCCCTCTTTCACTTATCTGTGTCTGCTGCATCTCTTAACTCCCCCGACTTTCTCGCTCTGCCGCGAATCTCTCTGGTTTACCTCATTCTTTCCAGCCCCTTTTCGCTGCTCCTTTCTTTCCCTCAGGAAAGGGCCACAGTCTTATCTGGGATATGTTGAATTCGATGAGCTTAAAAGCCACTTTGCTACTCCTGTCTGTCTTTGCATGGAGCATAAAGGCTATGAAAAAAATGCTTTCTCTTTCCATTATTTACCCTATAAGGTGTTTCATAGATTCCTTCTGTGAGACGAATGAATATTTATGAATTATAAAACTATTCCAGAGGATACTGTTGTCTTCTATCTAAGAAATCAAATCTGTGTGGAGCTTCTTGCGATAACATGCCAATTTTCCTCCCTGCAAAAGGGAGTTTGCAGAAACAATAGGGCTGTTGTGTTCTATAATGCAATTTTATAAGGAAGTAAAAAAGCTAACCTCAATAAACGTTTATGCTTTTTATTTTTTTAGTACTGATGATATGGTGTCGTCTGCTTTGTGATTATTTGGCAAATTACTAAATAATATCCATTAGAACCTGGTAAAATGTTAGTGTTGAAACATCAGGACGTAAAAAATAATGTGAAAAGGGGAACAGAGTCCAGGCCCTTTCTGGATTGTGGCTGTGAAGGATGTGCTGGTTTTATTCTTAGGATCTGTGTGTGTTGTACATGGAGCGGCTCCATGGGTTTGACTCACAGAAAGACAGCGGTGATGGCCACGCCGAGCAGGGGGTGTCAGGCTTGGCCGGCGGTGCAAAGGCAAACCCTTGTGTGGAAGCCATACTTCACGTGTGTGTGTAGGCGTGTGCACGCGCAGACTTTCTTTCTGCGTGCGTGTCTTTCAGTCGTGACAGCCAAAAAGCCTCGGCAGCGTCTGACGTGGCAGCTCTCGCTGCTTTCTGTCCAGCTCTTTCTTGTTGGCTCACTTCTCTGTGATACTATCTTTCCATACGATCACTTGTTTATAAATGGAGACTGGCTGCTACTTCACATCCGACCAGCTTTGCTCAAGGTTTATCAACTTTCTCTAAAATTAATATTTTCTATAAATTAGTTTATTTCCATTTGGATCCTATTTATTCACACAATTCTTAGCACAATAGACCAGATAATGTAAAATGCTGCCGTCAATGGTCCCACATGCAAACTATTAGGCAGGTATTACCACTAAAACTGAAACCCACATCTTTCTATTTTCTGTTACTTACACCAGCTAAAGAAATCAGAGAATTGAAAATTTGGTTTTATAGCCACAAAACTGTAAATGCAATTGCACTTGCAATTTCATACTGAGTCCAAGCTCTACTTTTCTCGATTTGGGCCATCTTTTTGGTTTTTTTTCAGACCTGTTTGTGAGGTGCTGTTCTACTGAGGTGGGTTCTCTCTGTTTTATGTTCTCTCTGAGGACATGTACTTATTTATGGCTGTCTGCCTGTGGTGCTGTGGTGCTCCTGAGGTCTGAATGAGGTGCTAGTTTAGGCTGGAGAAGCCAGTGATCATGGTTGCAGTGGAGATAACTACTCGCACTGCTCTCCCAGAGGCGCCCGTCTCCAACACACGTCTATCAGTGTGATGGAGAGATTGAATTTAAAAAAAGAAAAAGCTGTGGTTGAGAAGATAAAACTTTCAGAATGATATATCTTGTTGTCCTATATTGTTCACACCAAGCCTTGTGTGGTTTTGAAAGCTCTTTGTTTCTTGCCTCTCCTTTATTTGAGCGTTTCTTCTGGCCTGGCACAGCAGTTGCTCCACGGGGAATATGCCTCTCCAAAACTGTCAGAGCGAACTTTAACCCTGACATTGCACGATCCATATCAAAAGAGCACCTCTCTTTGACATGAACTCTGTCCAGCAAAACAGAGAATAAGGCATAGTTCCCAGAGGGCCAGATGGACTGATCACTTTTTAACCCAGTTGCGTTCAGAGACACAGAAGAAGCCACTTGGAGCAGCCACCCACACTTGACCCTTATATCCACAGCTCAGAGCAGACAAGGCAGAGTGCACAGGCATAGGCCCAGCTCATATCATGCCACAGAGAGCAGGCCACATTTAACCCCCACAGTGCCAACCCGACGCAGCCAAATCTGCAGCTCATACGATAAGCAGAATTACTGCATGCTCATGTTCCTGATAGACGGGGTCACTGATGTGGAAACACAAATGTAGTGTGAACTTTTCCCCACACTCAACTGGACACAATAAACTGTGGCTACCTGGTTTTATATTTTTTTAGAGATACAAAACCGTAACTTTGTTCATTTTTTACAGAATTTAAAGTCCCACCCCAATTTTCTGTTGATCTATTTTAAAAGTGTTCCCAGTGGTCTTTTAATTATGATAACGGCATTTTTAGCCCAAATCAAAAACATGTGTTGTTTTCCAGGACATAGTTTCTGCAGAGTTCATCTAAAATTGTTGTGGGCTGGACTATTGGCATCAAGTATACCTGCCCCCACTTCCCATAATTGTTTTGTTTACGTGCTCTGCCAGTAGCTTACAATCCCAACCTAACATTAATGCTGCAACAACATGGCGACCAATATTGAAGCCATCAGCTTTGAGGCAGAAGCCAGCTCGGACGAGGAAAATGAAGACGTACATGGATCTAGACGTCTTCAAGTGGATGGATCCAAATGGAATGGAGCAGGAAGCTTTTAACCCGACAATTTAGCTTCTACGTCACAGCTACAAGATTTTTCTTACGACATTTTTCATCTGCTCCTGATTCACAATAATTTGAATAAAGAAATACTTAGAAATGCAAAATTGAGCTTAATTTTCTTTATATTTGTCCTCTATTATGGGAAGATGCCACAAGACCAGGTTAAAAACACCAAAAACACCATTTTAATCTGAGTGGGTCTTTGAATCAGCTTTGCTCCCACATTTTCACACCAGTGATACAGGTGTTTACCTGTGAATCCTTTCCAACTATTTTTTATATTTGCCAACCCTCCTGTCGATGAAGTACAGCTTTCCAAGTTTTTGTCAGATTTCACAGGACTGAGATACCCATCCATCTATTTTCTATAGCCGTTCATTCCTGTTCAGGGTCACTGGGTTGCTGGAGCCAATCCAGCTACTGTTGGGCAAATGCAGCGTGCAACCCCCGGACAGTTACTGGGGCATATAAATGTACAAAAATACAAGTGATTTGTAATTAATTTAAAGCTGAAATAGTCTTAAATATTATACACATAACAACATTTCCTCGCGACAGGCTGGCGTGTGCCCTGCAACAGTAGACAGGACAGGCTCTGGTGGCTCCTTCACACCGACAGAGAAACAAAAGGTTAAGAAAATGGATTGATAGCTAATTTTATTTCAATAGAAAAAAAATGTGATTGTGTGAAAAAAAAAGCCACGTAGCCCAAACTTTATTGAAACTATTGTCACTCGAATGAGTTTACAAAGATTTGTCAGTGCAGCAGAAACACAGGAATAAGCGAACAATCGTTTTTTTTCATTTTTTCAAAAAACAGTGAATAAATTCACATGAAAGGCATGAATGAATGTGCAAAAAAAAGTCGTTTTCCGCCTTTTTTGCGATCGTATAGTTGCAACCGAACAGCAACACAAACTGCTACACTTAAAAAGTGTCATCTTTGTTGGAGAAGTATTTACCCCTTTCAGAGGGGTGCCAAAGGGTGAGTTGCGGCATGAGTGGCTGGGTGTAGAAAGAAAGAGGGAGTTTCAGCTCTTGGGTGTCTGGCACTGGCTGAGGAATGAAGCTAAAGCATGGGTGAGGCGAGCCATCTACGAGCAAAGAAGTGGGGAAGGGGAAAGTATTTGAGGAGGAGCGGAGTGAGAGATACTAGAGGATGGATGGCAATTGAGATGGAAAGAGCAAAGGAAAATGCAGTGAGAGGGTGAGTGAAGCAACGTTTTGAAGTGCAGGAAAGGGGGAAAGTGTTGGAGGGAGAGCGCACAATGAGAGGTGAAAGGACTAAATGAAGGAAGGGAGAATAGTTGACAGTGGGAGGGCACCAAATGTATGTGTGAGTTGGGGTAGTTGTAAGTCATTTGCATAAAGGGTGAGGGCACTTTGCCCAGCTTTCGCAGAGAAGTTGGCATCTCGCCTTTACGACTGGCAGAACAGGGACCAGGGAGAAGGAGAAGAATGAGGGGGAGTGAAAGAGTGATGGTGGAGAAAGTCTCTCAATAGTGCATCTCTTGTGCGAGGACTTGCAGGCCTTGGCTTCTGCTGGAACAGGGCATGGAGGGAGGGGAGGGGGATATCGGGTTTCATTATCTGCTTGAATCCTGCCGCATTTGCTAATCAGGAGTTTCAAAGCCCTCGCTGCAGCTGTAGACGCAGGGCATGGTAGCCAGTCTGTGTCGCTGGCATGTGCCGACTGGAAAACCAGAGGTGTGTGTGTGTGTTTGTGTCAGTGTGTGGAGCTGCGCTTCACATAGCGACATTAAGTGTGAGACAGACAGTATGTCTTTCCTGTGCAGCTAAAGCAGTGCTGCCACCGTCCATCACACACAGATCATCACCCGGAGTCACACTGCCTACTTGAACTTATCAGGAATGGCTGCCCTTGTCAAGTGGAAATGCTGTGCTCAGTTTTATTGCGACGTCCTGTCGGAAAAAGCCACAGCAGCAATGCTAAATGCATTTGGCATTTGTGTATTTGGAGACACTTATTACACGATAAAAGTGCTGCAGTCTGTATTTATCTGAGTACGTAAATTCTGCAGCAACTTGGTGCTTTCTGAACACAGAATGAAGTACTTTTTGAAATATATATTTTTGCAGGTATCTACATTTAAAAACACCAAACATCTCTAAACAATTTCAACTGAAAAAGTCTGAAAAGCTCCATAAAGCTCCTGATTTGATGCGCTCACACTTGAGGCTGAAACTGAGAAACTCATCATACAAGCGAGAAGGCATTTTTGAGGATAGCGTTACCCAAGTCCGCATTCAAGTCCGGAGCGCAGGCTTGCTGTCGGTCCCTGTGTCTCTGGAGCTGCTTAACGCCTGCTCTCGCTGTCTTTCCCTCACAGCTTCATGCCACAAATCGTTTCCAGACTTTCACACATAGTAGTGCTGCAGTGTGTAAACAGCCGTAATTACAAATGATGCACAGTCACACATTTAAAATCAATCTGTAGCACTGAGACAAAAAGGAGCACAAAGGGGGATTTTTTTTTCTTTTCTGGGATTATAATGAATGAGAAGCTTTTGAACTGGATGGAAATCTAGCAATGAGGCAGTTTTAAAGAGAAAAATGATATAGCCTTCTGATGTAAATGACTGACAGAAGGGGAAAGACACTTTTCTCATATTTTTCTAAGTCCTTGGGATATTAAAGTGCATACTTGTCCCATCACCCCCAAAATATATTATTTGTCTAATTTACTTCCCCCCCCCCAATTTATTCTGCTAACTTTTATTGTTGTAGAATACTTCTCCTTAAATCTACTCATGCTTTTATTTTGGAAAATTACTAAAAACGCAAAAGTTTTTCCCTTCCGATTTATGACTTTCTTTTTTTAGGATATAGTGGGCATAAATCATGAGACTTATGCTACCCAGATAAAATCATTTTTGATTTAAACCCAGTTGGGGGGAAATTCAATTATGTGAAGAGCCAGGTCCACTGAGTTAAGCCTTTTAACCAAATATATATAAACCAGCTTTAGCTGTCATGACACACACTCGATTACACAATAATCCATTGGTGTCAAATGTTCATTATTAAATATATTTTTTTTGTACACAAAAGACATAAAAGTTCAATTCTAGGTGGGACACAATCGCTTTATCAGCTTTCTGTGTGTGTGTCTTCTATGAGTGCATGCAGTGAAAATTAAGAAACAAATGAAGCAAGCAATTTTTTTCATTGTTAATATTACAAACGTTATTTCAAGAGGATTTCTACTATGTCCCCCTTTTTATAGTAATTTTAATATATCTAAATGTATTATTTTTTCCCTTTTTAAAAGATCTGGTTAAACTTTATGATTTTTTTTTGGGGTCAAAATTAAATAATCCAAGTGTGGCAAGTGTGGCTGAAGAACCCTGCAGGATTTAGCACAATCTGATGTTCTGATCCCATGTTTCTATATTTACACCTTTGGAGTTTTTTTGTCCAGTATAATAAATATCAGAAATTCATCCCAGGTTTTATTAGCACTATTTTCAGCACTCTGGAAACAGTTCACGGTCAAGCTTGGAAATAATTTAACACTGACAGATATTAATCACGTTCAAACTGTGTTAAAGGCGACTTTATTAAGTGTTTCTCAGCGTCGGGCAATATGTAGCATTTAATGGAACATTTTTTTAAAGCCTCAGTCATTGATTTTTGTATTCCTTTAGGAATAGCGGGCCCGCAACTCCTTTTTCCATCCCTTGCCGCTCGACTTTGAACGCACTCCTGGACTCTTTGTTTAAGGTGGACTGGGATGTTCGAAGGGCCGTTCAATCAACCTTATTCCGGATTTAAAATATATGCTTATAATTGGAAACAAGTGCATTAATAGAATAACAAGAGTCTAACTTAATTATTTAACAACAAAAAACGAAGCATTTTCTGAACAGGCACGTGAGCTGTGTCCGTGAAAGTTGAGAAAGCTTGTGACTTGTTTGCCTAAACTAAAGTGTCTGCTTAGACAGCCATCAACGAGACACGGTGAGAACAGAGAGTGTGGTGTTTTTTTTTTTTTAATTTGTTATTTTTTATTTTAAATAACTTCCTTCAGGGCCTAATTAAGGTGGAAAGACGAGGCAGTTCCTGTTTATGAACAGAAATGCGTCAACAAGGGCTTCAAAAAAATAAACACGCGTAAATTTGTGCGTAAATTCTCTCTTTTTATGTCATATTTTGCTTCATTTTTATTTTATGTTATACCCCCCCTTTTGTAAATTGTTTAATCCTTTTCCGGCCCCACGATTGATTTAGTGGTGGTGGGTGCACCCTCTCCCTTATTAGAAGAAAGATGGCACGATGAGACAAAGGGATACAGAACCATGTATCACCCTTTTTTTATTTTCAGAAATGTTTTAACAGATTTTTTTTTTACTAAAACTTGAAATAAATGTGATCATAAAAAATGTCAAGAAAAGGGAAAAATTAAATCGTGTGGAGCCAAGCAGTCTAAGATTTCTGCCAAAAGAATAAAAGATTGTGTAAATTGTTCACATTTTGTGCATTTGGCAGTGTTTGTAAGGCATGAAGGATTTTTTTAGTGTTTTTATTTTTCATTTTTTACAACAGTGTTTAATAATGTGGATTTAAGAGTACCATTATGGTGTGTTTCCTTTTTTCCTAAAACTTTATATGAAGATTTAATGACTTGGAAGGGGATATGCAGTAGTGCTGCATGTTTTAGCAGATGGGCTATTTTTTTCTTCCAGGTGAAAACTGTCTTACCTATAAGAATATTAATGTTTTTAGAGCAAACGGCAGGATCACTTGGTAGATTGCACTTTTTTTCATTGTCACATCTGAGGGTTTTTTTTCAATAAAAGGACATTTCTACATCTTTACTCATTGAAAAAAATATTAACAGATTATTTCTTGGCTAATTTAATATTTTCTTTTGTCTCTATCGTATTTGTGTTTGGGTTTGAGGATTTTGTGAACAAGAGGCAGGAGGCCCAGCTCATCCCAGCTCAGAATCAGCGACCAGTCAGCCAGCCAGTCAGCCAGCCAGCCAGCCACCCCAACTAGTCAGTGAGCTTCCCACCTGGGTTTCCAACCAGTTACTCATCCAGCCAGTCACAGGGGCTAAAGCTTGTCAGCCAGCCTTACAGCCCACTTGCCAACCAGTCAGTAGATCAGCCAGTTATCCATGCTGAAGCTCCTGTGTTAGACCCCGACAGAAGGGGCTGGCCCCACTAAATCTGACGGTCCTGGTAGCCAACCAGATGACCCTAGCCTTTATAAGGCATTCACACAGACAGCTTGTCCCACTGAACAGCAGGTGGCTTCAAACTGCAATCACATAGCTGTTCCTCCAACTTTGTCATATGACAAGTTAGCTTTTTATAGTGACCGACTGTGAGGTTCCAGTTTTGACAATATCCTCGTAATTCCTGTGAGCCTCGTGGACTAATTCAAGTTTAATGGGCAGCACAAATCAGCACATGCGCTCCATTCTGGTTTTGGTTTTTGTGGAAAATGACATTAAACACACTTCTAATTACAAGAGAGAGATTGTTTTTTAACAGCAGATTAGGTTGAATGGGTTCTTGGTGAGATCTTTTTTTTTCATGATAAGGAGAACACATTGTCCCCCTGAGGCCACATGGATTTGCTGGTGAAAAGCAGACAAGATGCAGCATAAGGGAAGTACCCTTAGCTGATTTTCATCCTAGTTATGCTTTTTTCTGTGGCTCTCACAATGCAAGATAATTAAAATATGTTGAATCTGCATTTGGAAAACAGCTCTTCCGGTCGTAGCCAATACAAAGTAGGAGACAAAGGAGTTTGGGAATAACAGTGAGGGCATCCTCTGTTTAAGTATTCAGTTGGAGTTGAGCAGAGTGGGGTGCTCATTGGCTGCGTGCATGACGCCAAAGACCACAGGACGTTCCAGGGGCCAGTGAATTGTCCATCAGCCACAAATGGGATTAATCCTCAATTTTGAAACAGAAACTTTTAATGTGTTTCTATGTCTGTACTGTCTGGTCTATTAAAATGGAATTGAGAGCGAAGTGGGAGAAAGGGCCAGTTTGGATGTAAGAGTGCATTTTGAAACGAGAGAGCATGTTTTTGGATGGCATTTTTTGTTTGGGGGTGGGGGTCTTTTTTCTTTTCCCCCCTCCCTCCTCTCTTTGTTTGTGTGGTAAATCCAGGAGCAGCTGCCGGTCTCAGGGTCTAGTGGGATTTTGGGTCTGTGTTTTCTCATGCCATCTCATGCCAAGGTAGTGTAACGCGAGCACAGAGACAGAGAGAAAGGAGAAGGGTGTTTCTGGAGGAGGGGGATGCAGGGCTGGAGAGCGCCTCATCGGGATGGCTGTGACCATGATGGTGACGAAGGACGAGAGGAGAGTTGGGGATCTTCAGAGGGCTGGGTGGGTGCATGTAAAATTTATATCCTCTGGACTTTGCCTCAGCAGTAGATTGGAACTTGTATATTTGGCTAATGACGTGCCTTCTGCCTCCACCACACACAATCCACCTCCTTCCCTGCTGTCTACTACCAGCCACCAACCATCCAGACCCCCACCTCTTTGCTTCTCCCTTTGCCATCTCCCTCTTCCCTCCCTTTGAGTGCGAGGAGCTTGCGCATTGGCTGAGCTGTTTGGGACTTGGTGCCAAATAGGTGGGCCCTCTGCATGTTGGCACACACTCAGTCAATGGTTAGAGACGGAAAGTGGAGGGGAAGAGAGAGCCAGAGCAGGAGAAAAAGAGGGGGAAAAAAGAAGCTACACTCGGGTTTGCCAGCGGTCGTGCTCAGTCTTCCAACATCTATTCGGTCCTCTTGTTTTGTTGGTTTTTTTTTCCTTCTTCTGCTCCTCTGTCTGCACCCCCCTTGTCCATCTCTCTGCCAGTGCGTGACTCCTATGCAGATCAGAACTGCACCAATAGCACGTGCCATTTTGCCAACAAGATTTTTTTTTTATCAAGATATGTTTTTCAACCCATTTTTAAGGCAAAGAAAAATATTTTTTCGTGTTTTTGAACAAATGTATTCTTTTTTTTGCACAAATTGATTCAACTTCATTCTTGCTTGTCCAGCTTTTTCTTTTGCCAGAGAATTTGAAAAACTTTTCTTCCCTCTCCTTCTCTTGTGCTTCTTGTGCAGCACCTCCACTGCTCCTCCTGCCACAGTACCTCCTGTGTTCTTGTGCAGGTATTACACCTGTGCCCTTTTTGGCTTGCATCTTCTTTCTTAGATTTGTCTTTTCCCCCCGCTGCTTTTATTGGACAGTTTCTCAGCTTCTGTTTTTATTTTTTTGCTTATCTTTTCTAATTTTTTTGTTTTCAAAAATTCACAGCAATACTTGGTGCTCAACAATCCAGTTACTGCTCTGGCTTGGCTTTTTAAGTTTCAGTGTAATCGATGGAGTGAATTTATCATGAAAGAGCGAAATGGTAAATAATTCTTGCTTTGTGTATACTTTGTTTTTATAAATCAGTGCATTTTTTAAGCATATTTATGATATTTTAAAAATATAAACATTTGTGCCTTTTTGGTAGAATTTTTTTTTATTTAAGTGTGGGTTTGTCTATTTTGCCATTTCTTAGCTGTCATGTTTTTTTTTCTGTCAGACGTGTTTCACTTTTTTAAACACCAAACTAACTCTAGTTTGTTAATCGACTTAACTGATGAATCAATTTCTGTTCCTATTATCCGACCAGATCGATCTGTCTGAGGCAAGTTGTTAATCAATTCGACCTACACCAATTATTAAATAATTTCAAAGTGAGATCAATCAATATTTGACATTGGAATTTACCATTTGGATTTAGGCACGGCAGGTTTACTTTACTATAATGTAAAAATAATCAAGTGCATTACGAAGGACAACACACATGTGATGGCAGCAAAAAATGATCAAGCCATCGTTACAGTACAGTGTGTGAAAACAGATGTCCTGGATCGATGTTAAGTCAGTGAATTGGATCAAATCAGATCCTTCAAAATGACCAAATATCAACTATGAATCATGTCAGCAAACACAAATTATGATATGAATCGAATAGTTGTTAAAATGAATCATGACACATTCATGTTTGAGCAGTTAAGTTTAAAAATTTCAATAATTAAATAATAAAAACGGCCCAAATATATATGGATTCCAGTTGGCGTTTTTATCTCTACCCTGGTCATTCCGTCATATTCAGCAGTTTTTCAAAGCAGTGTTGTGGGTCCATGTTAGTGTACAGCATCCTTCCCTCTCTCTCTAACTGTCTCTCTTTCTCTCAGTCTCTTAGCACCTCTCGCTCATTCTCTCCGTCTGCTCATACGGAGCAGGCTCTGCTCCTCCATGCTGCGTGCCGGTGCTAACTGCCTGTCTTCTCTTTTCCCCTCCTCACCCCCACTACCTCTCTCCCCGTCCTTCTCTCCCCCATTCTCCCCATCTCTGTCGTCCGCCTCCTCTTGCTTCCCACCCTCCTCCACCCACCCCACATCCTCTTCTTTCATCCAGGATGAATTCCACCCCTTCATCGAGGCCCTTCTGCCCCATGTCCGCGCGTTCGCCTACACCTGGTTCAACCTGCAGGCCCGCAAACGCAAATACTTCAAGAAGCACGAGAAGCGCATGTCCAAGGAGGAAGAGCGTGCAGTGAAGGATGAGCTACTTGGGGAGAAGCCAGAGATTAAGCAGAAGTGGGCCTCCCGCCTACTGGCCAAGCTCCGCAAGGACATCCGGCCTGAGTTCCGTGAGGACTTTGTACTCACCATCACGGGCAAAAAGCCCCCCTGCTGTGTGCTGTCCAACCCCGACCAGAAGGGCAAGATCCGCCGCATCGATTGCCTGCGCCAGGCTGACAAGGTGTGGCGGCTGGACCTGGTGATGGTCATCCTGTTCAAGGGCAGCCCCCTTGAGAGTACGGATGGCGAACGTCTGGTCAAGTCACCTCAGTGCACCAACCCTGGTCTATGTGTTCAGCCACACCACATCGGAGTGTCTGTCAAGGAGCTGGACCTTTACCTGGCCTACTTTGTCCACACGCCAGGTACGTTACCACCTGCACGACAGACTGTTGTAAAGAAAAATGCCAACAACAAAAAAAGGGCACAGTTCAAATCCATATTTCTAAGTGCTTTTTTTGCATAATAACACACACACGGACACACACACACACACACAAGGACACAAACATGATAGGGGACCTGATAAGGTGCCAACAAAGTAAACTGAGGGGAGCTGGTAAATGACATTACACGCCATAAATTATTACACAATAATATAATAGGTAAATGGATACTATATCTTAGAACATTTAACATATTTAAACAGTTTAATGGGAAAAAACTCAATTTTTCTCATATTTTTAATTTATGTGTGTAGAACAAATATTAGGGAATAATCGTTTAAAGAGAACCTTCAAAGTATATTTTTTCACCCTTTTTCAATTTTTGGGCTACAATTTTGGAGTGAACTATAAAAAAAAAGTTTAAATTGTGTTCATGGTTGTAAATGAAGAATTTTTGGTTTTATCCAGACTCTGTTTCATGCTTTTTGTAGAAAAGAATTCACCTGGTTGGTGCTTGAGAACGTCTACATGTGTTGATCATCAGTTTAAAATGATGTTTTGTGAATGTTAGTTTAAAGGAAGCACATTTTATGATGACAAAAATGCGTGTACTGTGATTAGATCTTTTTAGTCGGGGATCATAACTTGGACACAGTCCAAATGTGCATTTTTTTATTAGAGAAAAAAGAAAAAAAAAACGCAGAGACTCGGCTGCTCTTGGAGAGCGCGCTGATGCTGCCCTGGCTTTCTGCATAACACTAGCTATGAACTGGACCTGGCTCCCAAACCAAGGCTTTCACACGCACACGCACAAAGGGCGGCAAAATTCAAAAACGTAAAACACAGAAAAAAATCTACTAAAAATATATGGCACACTTTTGCAGGTACAGCCAATTGCAGTTTCAGTCACAATTGTTTCCACACATCTAAACAGTGGACGCATTCGGCCAAGTACTATCACAGAGATTCAGTTTGATACAGCCAAACATTGTTGTGTCTCAGCCACCATTCTGGATACACACTCTCACACCCAGCCAAACATCACCCTTAGCTTCCAGTCCGTGGATTCTGCACACACTGCCAAAACACTAGTAGTGTTGTTTTCTTTTCCCTACGCTGCAAGAAACACAGTCACAGCAGCCACACACACTCTAAGAAAATACATTTCACAGCCAAATCCTCCAAATATGTGCTACTTCACCATTTGCTGGCTGGGAGTTCAAACACTGCTCATGCTCTAATATTATCTCAGCTGGAATTTTCTGGAAAATTCAAACCATGACTCAACCAGCCGTATAGTGTATATAAGACGCAAACTTCGGCGGCTGCCCAGATATACACAATTTCTTAAGCAAAAGTCTCATGTTAACCTTTAATATGCTGCCAAATGCTATCACAGACGGTCTCAGTCTTTGTCTGCCTGTGAAACACACACACACACCCACACACACGCACGCATGCATGCAGTCACGGTCAGGGCCAAACACCTCATGCAGTCTGAGCCAAACCCTGGCAGCAGCTCCAGCTTCACTTTGTTCGTCTGTCTTTGGTGGAATTAAATGATAAGTAGTTGGCAGTCTGTCTCACTATTTTAATGGTAATTCTTTTTTGTTGTTGTAAATTGTTATTCACATTTTCTTGTTGTCATTGGCTCAAAAGTTTTTTTGGGTAAAACATGAGAGCTTTTACAACATTATTATAATTTTTTTATTGTTTGATATTATAAGTGTTTTAAAAAATACATTTTATTTGGGGAAATCAACTCACTCTGTCTAAACAGTTTTGGGAGACATTTATTTTGAAATCTCTAGCTTTATTTATAATTCTTATAAATATAAAATAAATTGTTATTAATGAACAGGAGTTAATATATTATTTGTTTTTTCAATTTTTCTTTTTTACACATTCAAGTGCAAGGAAAAAATGAAAATGAAAATTCTTTCCACCTTCTGCAACACTTACAGTTCAGTTTTCCATCAGTCTCTGTAATGTTGCTGCTGTATTACTTTGGTTTACAGCAAAACAGTAAAACCCACTATCGTTCGCCGTTCATTCATGAGGTTGACGCACTTTCTGCTTTATCTTATCTGCTACAGTGTGTGTGTGCGTGCACTTTTATCGTCTTCCAGAGAGCTAATGCTCTCATTAGGCTGTGGTTCGGGAAACCCTGGGCTACACAGACACAAGTCTGGCGGAACGACGAAGGGCAAAACCCGTTCCTGCACATGCTCAAGAAGTCACAAGCCTTCCCACACCGTTGTCTTTGGGTTTCCTACACACATTTTGTGAGTTGAGCAATGTCTCAGCCTGTATTTACATGTCACCCTGAAAAGTGAGGCGTTGCAATGGGTCTCTGCGTCGCAAAGACATGAGATGCGATCGCTATTTGTTTTCTATTCGTTTTGCATTTTGTCAGACTTTAGCATCTCTGTCTTCCCCGCTCCTCTTTGATCTGGTACACACTTTTGTTTTGTCTCCTTAAACATCCCCTTTATTGTTACGCTCACAGAGGTAAAGCCTCTGCTGATCTCTTTTGTTTATATTGTGGAAGACGGAGACAGAGGGAGCATGGGAGAGACTGCTTGTTGGAAAGGAGAGGAGGCTATAATAATGATTGTTCTGTTTGGCAGCACCAGAGCCCCGTTGGTGTGGGAAGAAGAGAAAGACGTCTTGTGTTTTGTTTATGAAAGAGTGGCAAAAGCTGCCATGGGGAATCTCTAGGCCTGCCATCAGGCTTTCTCAGACTGTTCTGCCGTCAGCCAGCCTTTAAGGATCCTTTTCTGTAACGGAGCAGAACACACCACAGCAGAAAACACTGAATAAAGAAAAACATCATCGTTTAAGAACATCAGTTAAAAAAAATAACGTTTCCCTCAAGTGTTGTTGAACGTCTGATGTGTTATAATAGATGTTCATAGTTTTGGCTTTAGGTCCCACTCCGATCATCTTCTGATTTATTGTAAAAGTTCTCCCGGTGGTCAAGTAATTATTATTATAATGACATTTTTTGCCCAAAATCAAAGAAGGTGTGTCCTTTCTAGGACATAGTATCTGCATAGTGGCAGGAGTTTATTCGAAAATTTGCCTGTGGCCGAGACCATTGGCACAGTGTAAGCCTGCTCACACTTCCCGTCATCCATTTTTTTTTACACTCTCTCCCTTTAGCTTACACAACCTAACAATATTGGAGCTATCCAGCCGTACAGATTTCAGCCAGATGCCAGCTCAGATGATGCATAGGAAGACGTACATGGATCTATCTGTCTGCAAGCGGATGCATTGGAACGTAGCGGAACAGTTAGCTTGTGGCCCTGCTACAAACATTTTCTAATAGAACTTTTTCTGCTCCTGATTAACAACAACTCGGAGATAGAAATACTTAGTAATGCAATTTTAAGCATACTTTTCTTTATGTATAAGAAAAATGCCACAAGAAGATCTTAAAAATACCAAAAACACTATTTTCATCTGCGTGGGTCTCTACGTCCCAGGGGTTTGCCAGATTAATACACACTTCCTTCTATAACCTATTTATTTAGTATTGGAAACTGGATCCACCTTTACGGAATTTTGAACGTTAATGTTTATTTTTCAAAATAAGTTTCAACTGAAAAAAACCCCTAAATTTATGATTTGTTAAACGTTGGAAAAATCCATGAAAAAAAAGATCTATAGTTAGCTGGGTTTGGTTCCTATTCCTATTTTTTTCCATTCTCTTGTACATTGTATGTGTGATCACGAAAAGATGTTTCAAATGTGTTTCCAATCAAAAGTGCAGTACAGGAAATTTGCAGTCACTCTGAGGGAGGTGTGAAATGTGCTCGCTTTGCCATTTCTGCAGTGACCGCTCCACACTCCACGGTGCACACTGCCAGATCCCGCCTCCGTCTCACTACAGCAGTAGTAATGCCTTGGACGGTGCTGTGAGAAAGCCCAACGAAGTCCCGGAGCTGTGACCAGCTCCCGGCCAACTCGCTGACCACAGCAACGATTCACAAATAAAAGCTCACATCGTTCATCACGGACAGCTCCAGATTTAGGAGCTTTTAAAAAAAGAGGATAGTCGTGGGAGAGGAGGAAAAAATGAGCAATAAGAAAGAAAGAGGAGTAAAAAGGGTTCAAGATGATGAATAACTAAGGAGGTGATAAAAGTTGAAAGAATACTCTGAAAAACATCCTCATGGCTCAGGTTTTATCTTTGTTTTTTTTTGGTAAATGTCCTACTTCCCCCTGCCTAGATTCCTATGACACCTTTGTCGTGGAGTATATTATCCTTGTTCACAAGTTTTTTATGTCTTCAGCTTTTTTAAGTAAAGGAAATCTTGACACTGAAGGTTCCCGTCACTTTTGGAGGCTTTTGTTTTCTACAGTGGAAACACAGCTCTTGAGAAAAGCTCCTTTCACATGTAGACAGCTTTTGGCATCAGCTAACATTTTTTGATATGTATTACAATCAGGTCTGTCTTTCTGTTTTGCATCAAAAACACATAGAAAAGCAAATAGAAATCTGGAAGGGTTGAAATCCAAAAACATAGTTCTGCAGGCCACATTAAAAAAGTACATATTGTTAGTTAATGAGAATAGGTCAGCCAAAGCCCTGCTGCTGTTTTTTTCTTTCTTTTTGAATAATAAAAACGTGTCCATAGACAGACACAAATAGCTTGGTTCACAAAGTGATCCAAAAACCTTAGGGTCTACTTTTATCTCATGAGGCCACGATGACACGAGCAGAGTCCAGGGGAAAACAAACAAAAGAAACGGGAGAGTTGAGTCAAAGGCAATGCTGTTATGTTTGGTCTTTGATTAAATTGACCATTGAAAACTGGCATGCCTCTTGATACGGTGCTCTTACCCCCAGAGACAACTTGATGCCCTTTTTCGCCCCCCTCTCTCTTTTTACATCATGATCATAAGCTTCCATTTCTTTGGCAGCGCTGGACCCATGAGAGGGTAAAAAGCATGAACCTCACTGGTCTGCCCACATCTGTTTTCTTTTGTGTGAAGACTTTCAGCTTTGGGAAATGTGCTGCAAACCGATTATTCCAGTGACATTTAGAGGTCATCGTCTCGATGAAACAGACAAATAAGGAAGTCTGTGCTTTTTAGTTCTGGGATTGTTTAATTGTTTTTGTTAAAATGCTGCAGTTTTTTTTCCAGTATTAATTTAAAAGAAATATTAAACTGGAAAGAAAATAACAAGAGAAAAAACAGAATAGTCAATCTGAGTTTGTTATTTTTTACAATAACTTGTCTTAATTTTGAATTAATTAAGTTTTCTTGAATTTAAATCCTGTAAGCATATTTTAATTTCATCCACATGTGTAATATATATATATATATATATATATATATATATATATATATATATATATATATATATATATATATATGTATATATATATATATATATATATGTATATATGCATATTTTGTTATTTATATTAGGCTCAAACAAAAAACAAGTGCATTACATTTTTATAGGTTGTGTTTTAAGTATATATTTTTTTGTATTTTACTAGAGAAAAACAAGACTTTTGAGTCAAAATTAAAACCTAAACAAATAATTACTTAATCACTATGCACTTTTGAAATTTTCTCAATAAAAACCTTTTTTAAATATAACAAAATATTTGATTTCCTTACCAGAAAAGACAAAAGCCATCACATGCTTTAAGTCTAATTTTAAAACGAATTGTGGAGATTAAATTGTTTATTAATTTTTTTAAACCGGTAAAGATTAATATAAAGCATACAGCACCCCCCCCCCCCCAAAAAAAAAGAAAAAAAGGCATTTTTAATTCGAGCTGAGTGGGGCTTTTTAACACTTTTATTTTGAAAAACATGCCTAAGAAAAGTGAAAAAGAATAGGAGGAGGAAGAATGAAAAGAAAGAGGTCATTGGGAAAAAGAGTCAGGAGCGGTTTTGGGTGGGTGTGAGGGGTGTATTGTCTGTTTTAATACTGTGTCTTCCCAGTGCCCAGTCTCTTTTCAGGCTTTTGTTGCGGCGCCAACCGTGAAATGTGTCTGTCCCCAAAAACCATATACCCACTCAGGAGGGTTTCCTGACCTCAGAGACAGAGAGCAGGAGAAGGAGCAGGCGAAAGAGTGCAGCTCGCTCCCAGACAAGCCAGCCAGAAAGAAGGGAGATCCAGGCAAGACGGCTCATTCACTGGGCTGCACTCACAGCAAGGCCCTGGCAAAGGCTGCTGAGTTTGGCTAATGCTGCTTTTCAGAACCTTGCAGCCGCTGCCGTGCTATGATAATTATAAGAATAATGTGCTCATCCCCCTAAATATAATGGTTTTTAATTTTTTTGTTTCTGTTACTTGTATTTCTCCCCCTGTTTTTTACTTTTCAAAAGGCATTGTGCCAGGTTTGTTTTGCTGAATATCAAGACGTGATTTTTGTAAAAATATATTCATAAATATTTTGCCTTAAAGATAACAAAATGATTGTATTAGGAAGTTTAACAGCAAAGGAGTCTAGCATTGAAAGTGAGAGGAGTTGTGTCGGCGGCCGTTTTTTTGGCACGATCCTATCTTTCTGTATGAAAGGCGCCAAATTTTTGCGCACAGTCTTTGCCAACCTCCTCCCTCTGATCCTCTCTTTCTTCTTTTATTCTTTTACTTGTTCTCTTTTTCTTTTATTCTTGGTGTTGAAATGAATGCCCTATCCTAGCCTCATTAGCACCCTGGACTCCTTTGCAGCCACAGAAAAATGTATGATAACCTGGAAGCAGAAACATTTTAGCTCTGAGAAGAACCTTTAGGGTTCAAACTATGACTTCAAGGATTTGAAGAGAAAAAAAATGTATGAAATGCAAATGGTTGTTTTAGAACTGAAATGTAGAAATAAAGAAACAGAATAAAACAGGAAAGGAGAAAATATAAATATTTTAGGAACAAGATCTTAATTTTTCCTCCTTGTTCACACTTCATTCAAGTCGATCGCCTTCAGCCGAGATTTTTTTTTCCTCTCATCTTAGTTTTTTCTCTGTTTTAAACATTTTACATCATCAGGCTTTCTTTGCATGTCAGGTTTTCTCATCATGCCACTCTTCCGTGTAAGGCAAAATCCTTTTGGGGGGGTGGGGTTGACTGAGCGCGCTTGCTGAGAAGCACAGCAGAATCCTGAGAATCAAATTTGGCATGCGGCTCTGTGAGAGAGGGTAAGCTTCAAATCGGTTTGGACACAGATCTAGGACACTAGACAGGAAAGAAAGCACAAAGACACAGGGATAGGGAACAACATCGGATTGAAGAGGGAGAAATGTGCATATTTGTATGAATTTGTAGTTGATGGGGGGAGCAGTATAAGTAGAGATTTAGATCGAGAAAAAAGGTGTGGAAGAACGTGGGGGGGTGGGGGTGGGGGTGGAAGACTCTCCTTCGATGTCGAATTGAATAACAGGCCGGTAAATAAATGGAGTGGCAGTAAACAAAGCTTGACGCTTTATCAAAAGACTCCATTCATCTGTTAACAGGAGAGTCTCTATTTTCTCCTCAGAGACAGTGAAAGGAGCCCACTGACTCAGACGAGAGGATGGTGCTTGTTTAGGGAGCTGGATGAGTTTGGAGTGGAATGGTGCTAGTATATGTGTTTGTTTAGCTCGAGCTTGGAGGGGAAGTGGAGCAGGTGGGCGACTGACAGAGTCCCAGTGCATTTGGGAATGTACAGTTATAGACCCACACTGTTGAAAAATAGTGTTTTTAACATGTTGCTGTGGTATTTTTCTGATGTTGAAGGACATGGATAAACGGAAGCTCAAAATGGCATTTCTGACTATTTCTATATTCAAATCATTGTGAATCAGGAGCAGACGAAAAAATGCTGTTTGTAAAAGCCTGTAGCTGTGACATAGATGCTACAATCGGCAGGCCATAAGCTCCCTGTTCTGCTCCATTCTGATGCATCCACTTTTAAACAAAAAGATTCATGGACATCTTTGTTTTCCTTGTCTGAGCTGAAAACACGTTTCAAAACCGTACGACTACATAGCTCCAATTTTGTTTGCCATTTTCGTTGCATGAGGAATGTTAGGTTAGCGTTCTGGGGGGCTGTAAGCTAGCGGGAGAGCATGTAAACAAACGGATGATGGGTAAAAGGGGTGGACTTACACCACACTAACGATTAGAGGGAAATTTCTGCTGAACCGCTGCCATTCTGCAGATACTATGTTGTGGAAAACGACACAGGTTTTTAGATTTTGGTTAGAAAAAGCAAAAATATAATTAAAAGACCAGTGGGAACACACGCTTTAAAAGTAGAAAGATGAAGTAGGACTTTAAGGGGATCCCAATTTTTATGCAAATCCCAAGTTATACTTTATACTTTGAAAAACTTATTTCAGTCTCCACAGATGTTTGTGTCAATTGTAAAAAATTGCAAAAATAAAAACTTATTAGCATTATAGAAATGAATCTGTATAAAACAAAGACAAAACCATGAGAAAAATAAAGCATAGAGTTAAAAGAGGCTTTTTTGTCCGTCCAGCTGTTGGAAAAAGTGTCTGAAACAGCTAGGTGAAAATCCAGTTATGTTAGTTTTTGTTCGTATCTCTGCCATGAATTCAGAAAGCAATTTTTTTTTTTAGGTTTAAGTTGTGCAGAAAGTGTATGACAGTATATATTTATGTGTCCAGAACACAGCAGCACAGAGGTTGGTGTCCTTTTTGGCAGAGCTTCTGTGCACGTGTGCAAGTGCATACAGCATGTGCATGTGTGCGCTGTCTCATTATATATGGTTATTTTTTCCAGACCATATGCTATGCTCTACTTTGCATGATTTACAGTACCACGAGCCAAGCATTTTTTTCTTCTCTTTTTTTTTTTTTTTTACTGAACAGTTCGTTTGAAAAGAAAAGAGTCTTGGGATCTTGGGGACACAACGGTAAACCGGCATCAGCAAGATGCTGTTCATCTTTTTCTGCCTTTGCTTTTTATTATTCAGCTCAGCAGTTATTAGTTAAGGTAAGGATGTGTAAAATAAGTGCTGGAAAGTGCCATCTTTGTTTCTGTTATTACAACTTTTTAATTAAGATGAATTCAGAGATCAGGGCTAGGTCGCCCCCATTTACTTAATGAAGTCTGTTATGAAGTGTAGGCAGCAGGTTGCTGTCATTCAAAGGCTTTATTTCAACGTATGTTCAATTGCACTGTTTTTCTAAGTGCCAATGTTAATAGCTCTTACTCCTTTTCACCAGACAATTATCATTTATGAGCTTAGTTTGCTTTTGTAGTTGTGGCCTTGTGTCGTAAAACATGAGAAGTGCTTCTGTCTCTTGTTACCTGACACAGCTAACAGCTGCGCTTCCTACATTTTAGTTCCACCTTCAGATGCCTTCCAATTCATTCACAGCCTTTGAGCTGGCAGCAACTGTATACACTCTCTGTATTTTATAGCTTATCAGTAATGACAAAGTACTGCATTTAGTTAATGCACCACTGCCGCCACTAATCATTTTCTTAGTTAACTTTCTAAAACATTGATTGTCTTTTTTTCTTTAGTTTACAATTGCTCTCAGAAACCCCCTTCCCCTCTCCTGTCCTCTGCTTTGCCTTTTTAAAATCCCCTCTTAGTCCACAGCCTGCTCCCCTTACATTTATTGGACCTGAATCCGACTGCCGTCATGGCAACCCAGGCTCTCGGGGAACCTTGTTTGGGTCCGGTCCAAGGTGCCTCCGGGGTGGCACTGGCTGGTGTTGTCTATGTAAATGGGCTGTCACTGTGGCGGGTTGCTAGGACAAGACAAGTGTGGGCCTCGTTCTCTGCAATAGGGATACTAGCTTGCTACCTTCCGTTCACTCTCCTCTAGCTAACATAACCCTACAATATTCATTGACATTAGCAGAGGTGGCCACAAGTTTTAGGGTTTGTACCCCAGGCTAAGCAGAGGAAGCATTTTACCAGTGCGCATATTGATGTGGTATGGCTTAGTGCCCAGTGCTGCATCCTACGTGAAAGAAAACTGGAGAGGAACATGAGAGAATGAAAGGGAGAAAGACGGCATAGATGCTTTCTCAATGTACGAGTGTTTGTTTTTTGACAATATATTTTATTATTATTTTGCACAATTTCAGTATTTATGCTCGAAAATGACGTGTTCTGCAGAAATTGTTTTATTTTCTCATTTTTGTAAAAAAAAAAAAAGATTTTTTTTTTTTTGCCAGTTTACCTTGTTTCTTCTGCATTGCCTTAAGTAACCGAGTGTTCCCTTTTGAAATGCTATGAGGACAATTGGTTGTTCCACCAGCTTATCATCATTAATGTGAAGATAATTTCAGTTTGACGTACACTGCCTAATTGTTTGTGTTTATTTGTGCTCTCCTCTGATACCATGGAAATCCTTTAACACATCAGCCGCATTATCCTTCCATGTGGATTAGCACCTGGTGTGTCTCCAGACACACGCACGCATAAGTGGAAATCTTAGTATTGTGTGGGTAGCATTAGAAGATACGGGTTCGTGCAACCCTTATCTTTGTCACAGCTTCTTCCTGTTAGGTGTTCCTGCTGTGGCACAATAAAAAAAAAAAAAACTGGAGGGCATTGGTGACTTGGAGCATCCTTAAACAACGTTCCAAAACCTTTGTCCTGCTTAGGGCTTTATAAATTTGCAAATAATGTCAACATACGATAATGGCATACAATAATTAATGTTTTTGAATAATGAGACCCGCTTTGGATGCTGTTTTTTATGTCTAGAGGAACCTAGAGGAGCATAACATAAAAGTTATGTTTTTTTAAATTAATAACAAGAACACAAAAATATTGTTTCCCTTACAAATGTTTTTAAAGATTAATAATTAACAAACAACAATAACTTAAAGGTAAAGCAAAAAGGCTTTAGGGTAATACAAGGCCAAAATATCAAACAAACCCCACCTAACTAAAATCTAATATCCTACTTTTTAATGAAAGAAAAAGAAAATCATTGACAAAACACGAACCTCCCTAGACTAACAGAAAAAGGAGAATGCATATGTGAAAGAAAATGGCAGTTCACCAAACTACACTAAACAAAATAGTACACAGAGTGGACCTGAGCTCAAAACCACAAAGTGCAACACAGACTACATGACAGGTGGAGAAGAGCACCAAGCTGCACAGGCACCAGGTTGCAGCAAAGCCCCCTTTGCTTTTAAAAGCTTCCTCCATCAACTCTGGTCCAATGGGAGCCACACCTTCTCAGGATCACACCTGTTAAACAACCGGACAGACATACACAAAAACACAGAGGTCCCACTCTGATAGAAATGAAATTCACAAAACACAGAATAAAAAGAAAACAAAACCAAATACGGCCACAGCCATAACAGATGCTTTGATTCTGGAAGGAAAGGGACATTTTTTCAGCATCCTGCCCTTTGAAAAAGCACGGATAGGTTTCATACAACATTCATTCATCTTCTGCCGTTTTATCCCTTTCGGGGTCACGGGGCTGCTGGAGCCTATCCCGGCCACATGTGGGCGAAGTAAGGGTACACCCTGGACAGTTCGCCAATCACACTCACACCTAGGGACAATTTAGAGTTGCCAATTGACCTATGATGAAGCATGTTTTTGAACAGTGGGAGGAAGCCGGAGACCCCGGAGAGATCCCACACATGCATGGGGAGAACATGCAAACAAGGTCCCCCATTGGTGTTCTGTTTCAGGTCCCCCAGCCAGGACTTAAACCGGGGGCCTTCTTGCTGTGAGACAAGAGCGCTAACCACTGCGCCACCATGCAGCCTTCATACAAAATATCATTTGAAATAAACAGGCTACAGAAGTGTTTTCCATTCATCTATCCATCTTCTTTGCCTGCTAAGGCCTGTGCAGGGTCATGGGGGTTGCTGGAGCCTATCCTAAGTACTTGAGTTCACCAGTCTATCATACTGCCATATTTTCTCCTGAGAGACAATTTAAGCCGAATCCAAATTTTTCCCCTACCCCTATGGCTTCTTCTAACCCCTACATTTAACCCTCTAAAGGGAGAGTTATGGAACCACAATGTCTTTGAATTCAGACTTTATTCCCACTTGTATTCAGCCTTAGAGTCACTATATTGGACTGTGGGAGTTCATGAAGAAAAATCCACAGACGCACGGGCTGTGAGTTATTGGTGGAAACCACCACCATGGCCCCAGTAGTCTTTTTATTTATTAAAGAATTGTTTTGGTAATCTATTAAGACAGTGAAATGCTTTTGTTTATGGCCTCACAAGTTTTACTTTCATGTTTTAGCTATTTAATTGATGGTTTTTCCATTTTCAATAACTTCCTTCAGCTTTTTACTCAAATTCTGGATTTTGTAAACAGCAGAAAAGTCGGGTAAAATCTGAAGAGATATAGTGTGCGGTCTTCGACAGTGCAGGGTACATAGTTAGTGTTAACTGGTACGTTTGCAGCATGAGTGGAAAGTCTTTGAGACCATAATTCCAGCTCTTCTCTAACTTTAGATAAAATTTATTTTTCTTTCATTGTGAATTTCTTCTTGTTTCCCCTGTCTTCTGCCTCTGACCTTAAATTAGGGCCTAAATCTAGGATGCTGACATGCTAATTAGCCCCTTTTTCTGCAATTACTGTACTCTCTCCTGCCATCTTTGCTGTCTGTCTCGGTTTTCCTCGTATTGAAAGTCTGTATTTTGGCTACATCTGTTCATCTTTTGAAACCTTCCCATTTCTTTCAGTCCCCCTGGAGCTGTTTGGTTTCCTACCCCTGGGTTTCCTGTTTTCATTTTTTTTTACCATCACTTTCTTGGTTGTAAACCAAACGGCCACCCACTGGTTCGGAGCAACATGCTGGTCAATTTGAGGAAACCCAATCCTGATTTGTAGCAGATTGCAATCTGAGATTTGACATTGAAAGGCCTCTTCTTAATCAAACAAAAGGAGTTGTATGTTATTGGTCGTTTGTTTCTGTCATGTTCTTTTACATTTTTACATTAAGCAATAGTTGATTTTAGGTTTTCCGAAATAGTGGGGCTTTTTGTCATTAACAATGTGTAATAATTGCATAATAATCACACATTAGCAGTAGATTCCTGCATAGATTTGCACAATTCTATCAAAGATCTACTCATGAATCTGTGTCTGACATATTGTGGTCTGAAAGTTATCAAAAACAAAACATTTAATGCTTTTTCTAACTCATTCTGGAACAGTGCATTACATACAACACCATTTATTTTCTTGTAACCCTTGTGCTATCCTAGGCACTTTAACATTGGGAGTTGGGTCATCTAGACCCACTAGACAGTGCGCTGAACCTTTTTCTTCAATGATTTGTGATCTTCACTGGTCTCCGTGGATTACATGAAATCCTGTTCACCTTTATCCACCATTGTCATGGTAGGGAGAACACATCAATGTAAGGGTGGGGTCATAGGGTAGCACAAGGGTTAGGCTTACTGGTTGCTGGTTGTGTTCAGTGTCTGGTGTCTGCTACTTGTCTGTGCTCTGACAGTCGATAACGTTAAACTAAAAAGCATTTTAGATGCTTATCATTCACACTTTTTATTCCTTGAGAGCAATGTTTTGTCTGACAATATCATAAAGTGTAGGACCCCGAATGCAGGACACCTGGGCTTGTGGTGGGAGCTTAGAGCTGTTAACAAACTCAAAGATGACCAAACCATAAAACAAGGGGAGACAGACAAAGTGAGAAATCTGTGACATGAGAAATCTAACTGAAAAGCCCTTCAATATGGTAAGGGGGATAATTAATAAACTGAAGAGAGTAATGGGTAATTATCATAGAAGAAGACAAAATGTGAAAACAGCAACATGACTTGACCCAAGGAAGACTGGAATTAAGGAAACAAAACAAACAAAAGGGCACAAGACTTTTTTGTGTGTGAAGATTTTCCCTCTGTGAAGTTCTATCAAACCAGACAAATGCAACTTTATTGTTCTATATATTTCTTATGCAGTGGTAAACACAGTGCTTTAAAGAAAGATCAAGTTTTTAAAATAGTGTCAAATAAAATATATTAAACATCATTTTTACAAAGAGGCACTACAGCAGTTATAGATGAGTGGTAGTGTTAAAAATAATCTACCGTAATATATATTTAAATAACTGTTAAAGTCCTTTTTAGGATTGTTTTCTAAATGTTTTCAAATATATTTTTTTCTGTTTTAAAACACCTGTAGTACCGTCAAGGGTATGCATATACTTATTTGAGAAGTGCTGGTTCAACAATCCCTCAGAGATTAAAACGTTGTGTATGGAAATCAGGAACTGTAACTGACAGGTCAAAAAGGGGTGCATTGCTTGAATACCTCTCTTTTTGCATAGAAATGTCTACTTTTAGCCTTCTTCCAAGTAAAAGTGGTTTTGGATGCAACCTTCTTGGTTTGCAATGTTAAGAAGTCCTAATTGACATTGATCCCTATTCATCCTTTGGGTCAGAACTAGCATGAATACCTTTATGTTGGGTTGAGCCCTGTTCTTCTGAAACTGGCCCATTAAGGATGAGGCATCAGTTTCTGAGTTTTGACTGTATGTGACACATGTGTGTCTGCTGTTGATTAAAAGTTGTTGTTGTTGTTGTAATTGCAGGGCTTAAAATGCCAGGTGGTGGATGTGTCCCACTAATCCCCTATCTAATTTCTAGGTCCAGGGGTGAAGCTCTTAATCCGAGACAAACACACGTACACTGACTCGAAGATCTGCAAAGAGACACATATAAATATGGACCTCTACTGCTACAAATATATAAGTTGACAAACACAGATAGAAATGGACACAAGGAGTTTTTTTTCTTTCATTTTTCTACATGAGTTCATCATTAAAATTAGAAGCAACTGCTGGTTTAATCTAAAAAGAGGAAATGTACTGGGCACACCTCCTTGAGTAGGTGCTCATATAGACATGAACTGAACTTTATGAGTCAAACTTTACTAAGAAAGTTTACTTTTGCTGTTTTTTTTGTGCTTCACGGCCACAAAAGAACAAACTGAATGCATGTTTTTTCCTGCCTTCTCATAGCTCCTCATATAGGCAAACATTAACACTTTTTGTTGTATATAATCCTCCTTTCTTTTCATGTTTTTCCTCTTGCTTTTGTTTTATTGCCTTGGGAAATGTACATAGGTTGTTGCTAACCATCAGATCATATAAAGGGGCACTTAAGATAGAGGAAAGTGTCAGAATGGCGAGAAGATAAAAGAGGCGACTGGTTGCTCCACCCTTTACCTTAGTTCACCCCTGCTCGTCTCTGCTCTGCGGTATGTGGGTCAGCCGCACACTGCACTCTGTGGATAGATACAGCATAGCATGGGGAGGTCGCTCTGGTTGGTTGAAGGAGGTGTCTGTGCACTTTTTTTTCTTACTGCTACAGTTTTCTCACTTGGAAAGGGTTTTACTTTTCCACACAACTTTTTCTATCACCAATTTTGCAGCTTAAAGTTAAACTAATGCTTGCATTTCCTTGTCTTCTTTATAAAGTTTGGTAAAATGTTTGTCCTTTTTAAGGAGCATGAGAATTTCTCTAATACATTTTGGGGCCTGCTAAGCCTGCTTTCTATTCCTTTTTTTAAATCTTTTTTAAAATTTTCCGTCATGTTGCTATCTGACTTTCTCAGCTCTCTGACTCTTGGTGTCAGGTGTAGAGGACATGTGTTTTCAGGATATCTGGTCGTTTACAGCTCTTGAACTAAGAGGGGGAGGAGTCATGCTAGAAGAACCGCCTATCCCCAGGCTTAGGGTCATCTCAGGTGAAAAGTTTCTGGGGCATGTGGGTTTGGCCTCTAGAGAAGGGGTGGAGTCCTGGGAGGAGTCTGCGAAGAAGGAACCAGATAGTCAGTTTGTTATAAAAAGACATATTAGAAAGGCAGCCTGACACTAAATTTCATTTAGCCTTCTTTAAATGAGAATATATATAAATGTTTTGGTTTTTGTGAAAACAAAATTCATTGGCTGGGATGCTGAGAAATAGGTAATTTCTTGCTTTCTGCACTGTGGACACTGACAGAAAAAAATATATATACATCTAAGGAGTGGGTAACCATACTGGTTTGAGGATTTCAATAGGATCAAGGAGGATGAATATCTGTCAAAAAAGACAACATTCTGGTGGACCTTTAGGAGACTGAGTTATGGAAAATAAAGCAAGAATTTAGCTAGAGGCTAGAGGTTACAAGTTGCTTGCCAAGTTTATATGTGAAGAGGAGTGAATAGTAGGGAGACAGGAAAGAAAAGAGTGTGAGAGAATTTGGGGAGGTGGCAAGCAAGTGAAAGAGTCTGCAGAGAAAGGAGGAATGTAAAAGAAAGATGGAGCTTCTCTGCAGAGCGGGTTTCCTGAGGTCACAGTACAGAATATCACAGAGGAATGTGGAATGCTGAATCGCTGCCAAGGCAAACACACCGGCCGCTTCACCACCACCGCCCCAATGGCTGTCAAGGGCTGGTTTACACACATGCAAAGACGCATCAACATTCAGGCATATACTGTGCACGTATGCAATGCTCAAACGAAGCAAACATGCGGCAAAACGATAATGCATTTGGCCCATCGGCTGCACCCACCAGTGGGGATTCACGGTGGTCAAAGACAGGCATGCTTTAAATTAGGATTTCTGCAACCATGATGACGTGACAGGGACATCTGTTAAATATGTTCAGAAAGTCTTTTCATTAGGTTGCATGTGTAATATAATGACCGTTATTATGGACCATGAAGGCCCAATTGAAAATCAGGGAGTTGTAAGTTATTACAGCTGTGTCGCACACAGACGCACAGGAAATACACACAAGTTCTGACATGTGCGTCTACAGTTACGCACAGAGTGAATGAGTCATTTAGTGCAGGTTGGGAAAACATGTTAAAACACACACGCTAAACCAGCGTTTGATGCTTTGTTAGGGATTTAGGTTATATCCGCCATTCGCTAAAAATAAATACAAAGATGAAGTGGAGAGATCCATTTTGAGAGTTTGAAGATTTACTCAGAAATCTGCAGACATGACAGTTCAGTTGCCAGTAATGTCCTTTACTTTTAAAAATGGGAATCATTCTAAATGATTTTAATAGATTCACTAAAAATCTGAGAAGTACTTTCAGACCTGAATGGCTCATTTGGAAAATAAGTTGTGGCTCATCGAGATTTGTGCACAGCAGTTTGTTTTAGTGCTTGCACTCATACTGATTTACATGCCTGCTTACTGGCTATAAAAATGAACAAGACAAACGGCAATGTTTCCGTCAGGAGTTCCTTTTTGAGCTGCAGCAGATTTAAAGGTCGTGTCTTACCGTTTTCTTTTTCTTCCTTTTTTTTTTGCATCTGTATGTGCATTGCTGCCTTTTTTCCCCCCAGCCTTCCCTCCCTTTCTCTTTTGGAGCACGCCAGGGTCAGAGGTCATAACAACTAACCCACTCCATAGTCCTTTGATGTGGTACACCACACAGATGCAGACACACGTTTGCAACCATGCACACACACACCAGGGTCACATTAAGAAAAACTGTCTTCACACTTCATGCCTCGTCTTGTTTGCTCGCTCTTATGGTGTTGAGAGTGACAGATTAAAAAATAAATAAATAAACCAGGAGGATTTTGCTGTTGTGCTTATACTTGCCTCCTGAACATTAGCAGAATTCCACGATCTTGTTGAGATTTAAATGTAGAAAGTATGGGGATTTTTGTCTTAAATAGTTAGTTTATTCCTTGTGCAGGAGAGATATTCATACATCTGCTATTCAGAACATCAGATGGTACTGTCTGCAGAATTTAACAGATTTTTTTTAAAGACCCACTCCGATCATCTTTTTATCTAATGTAAAAGTGTTCACAGTGGCCTGTAAATGATGAGGATGATGCTGTTTTTGCTAAAATCAGAAAATCTTTTTAGTTTTCTAGGACAGAGTAGCAGTAGTTCCTTAGAAATTTAACTTTGAAATGTGGGCGCGAAGCAACCCCATTTCCTTTTCCCGTCACCCAAATCTGAGCTATCTGTTTAGGCGCTCTCACACCCTAATACCCTCAACCTAACATCACCGGTGCAACCTGATTCACAACAATTACAATTGTTGTGAATCAGGTTCATCGGGTTTTTTACTTGTTGTACAATTACAACAATTAAAAAAATACTAATGAATGCAATTTTAAGCTTAATTTTCTTATACGTGTCGTCCATTAATGAGGAAAATGCAAAAAACACCTAAAAAATAAACCCAAAACATTGTTTCTTCGAGTGGGTATTTGAAGTTATAACTTTCTAAAAAACGATATAGCAGTTAAGTGCTTAGACATTAAAACTGAAGGTTTCTATTTCCTTTAAGCCTGTTCAATGGAGGTGGTGTTCCTTTTTCCCTTTCAATACATCTGTTCTTGGAGAACATTTATGCGGAGCACATGAGATAACGCAGTTGCAGTTAATCTGATAAAATCTGCAACCATATTTTCTGTTTTTTAATTTACTTTCTAAAATTAGGCAGATTCGTATATTTATTGGTCCCACAGAAGTTTATGTGAACTATTTTCATTTGGCCAAGTGTTTTGCATTCCCACATATGCATTTGTTTACGCAGTTGCTCACTCAAGTCGAGCCAGCATGCATATGTGTCATCTCGTCCACACCCTGCCATCTCACTCCCTCCATCCCTCTTTTTCTTCCCCTCACTTTTTGCTCCGAGTCGTGTCGCTAAGAAGCCGGCCCGAAGAGTCAAAAGTGCAAGTGAAGCTGATGAGTCACAGAAAGGCAGCCTCTCCCCCACTGTTTGTAAATATGTGGTTACTCTAATTGAATGCAGCCCCAGTTCTCAACAACTTTCTTCTTTGTGTGTGTGTGGCGGTTTTAACCGCACAAATCCACAACAACAAAAAATCGACACAATCATTTCACCGACACACGTACCTATTATCTCAATGCTGTTCTTTTTGTTTTTTTAGATTTTTTTTTTACATTTACCTCCCCCTCACAATATTGTGCACACACAATTTTAACATCTTTCCATAATTACAGGCTGTAAGATCCCGGTCTAAGAGCTGTGGTTTGGCTGGCCCTCCTCTCGTTCCATTAAGACACTAAGCAGCATGTGTCACTCAACACTTCAGCTTCTCCTCCCATTGACAGAAGCCAGAAGCCAATCATTTCTGACTTTAACGTAAACAGAAGTTTTTTTATTTCATTTTTTTTCTTTTTCTTTTTATGATTATTCTGTTTTTAGCCAAGGTAAATTAAAAAAAAAAACAGTATCATTTTCTAGGACATAGTTGCTGCAAAGCGACTGTAGTTCATTAGAAATTCACCTCGGAATTGTGGGCAAGACTGTTGGTGTGGAGTAAGCCCCACCCCCACTTCCCGTCACCCATCTGTTTATGCATGTTTCTGCTAGCTCACAGCCCCACACACGCCCAACTTAGCATTATCAGTGGAACAAAAAAATGGTGAGCAATATTGGCGCTATCCGGCCGTACAGTTTTGAGCCAGTTGCCATATCGGATAAGGAAAACAAAGAAGTATATGGATCTATTTGTCTGCAAGTGGATCTATCAGAATTGAGCAGAGCAGGGACCTTGTGGCTTGCCGTCATAGGTCCTACATCTCACCTACGAGCTTTTTCCAACAGCATTTTTTTCATTTGACCCTGATTCACAACAATTTGAATAAAAAAATCAGAGATATTCCATTTTGAGCTTACTTTTCCTTACATGTTCTAATCATGAAAAAAAATTGCTACAAGAACATGTTAAAAACATCAAACACACAATTTTTATAGGTGCTTTAAAATATAGATATTTTGCATTTCACCTATATGATACAGCTTTTTCCCACTTTTCTCTATAGGTTCTCATAACATAAAAAGGAATTCATTTTTGCAGTTTTCCTTTATGAATTTAACCCCTCAGCACTGTGAGAAAATCTAATTTACATTTGGGTGGGTGTGTTATTCTTTCTGTACTACCTGATCGGCATTACTGATAATCTGTTATTTTGACCTTTGACCCGAAACATGCTTTAACTAATCTACCAGAG
Organism: Oryzias latipes; assembly: GCF_053564925.1. Classification (NCBI taxonomy): domain Eukaryota; kingdom Metazoa; phylum Chordata; class Actinopteri; order Beloniformes; family Adrianichthyidae; genus Oryzias; species Oryzias latipes. Next base: position 33,363,170 of record NC_136237.1, on the reverse strand, counting down.
CATAACGGAAAGTAAGCTCCACTAAATCTCCAATCCCAGCTTGTATTTATTCTCTTCTTAGCATCTTAGCACAGATTTAGTCATTTCACATGCAGGCTCTTAAACATTTTAATATAACTAATTGGATTATAGCCTCTTTTATAAGCCTAGAAGCACCTTGTGCAGAAATAGGTTTTATTTTAACCTATTTTTGCCTCTTCCTTCCCCTAACTCTTACCTTGACTTAATGATCCGTAAGAGTTTTAATCAACAAACAGGAGAAGATTTTCCCAGATTTATACTTATTGACGTAATCAAGTTCAAACTTTGCTCTGGCAGCAAGTTCTATATAGTTTTGTTAGAGCACCCCAATTTTAGCTTAAATACTTACTTTTTTGGCAATAAAAATATACCACTGCTTCAAGTAAAATTAGGAACTTTTTTGTGTCTTACCTGTAATGCTCTTATGAAGCCGAGCAGCTATGAACATGATGTTTTAATGTTGTGTGAAACTTGGCCAACTAAATATGTCATCTAGGTTGTTGTTACCATAACAAGTACCATAACAAGTGATTGATACATTTACTGATAAAGTCTGTTAAGAGTGAAAATTTGAGGGAAGCTACCTTAAAAGCACGTAAAATAGGGCCAGCTGCAGAAAAAAAGTGTCTAAATTTCATTTAGGCACTTTTTGATGTGTTTTGGCATGTCAAATGCTCAAGGCTCTACATTATGGGTGAGCATTAGTCAGGTGCAGATTCTGCCACCTAAACCTCCACCTGTAGCGGTCATTAGACTCCATTTCCTCTGACCTAAATCCAATTAGATACAGATTTCTACCTTAACCACCCATTTAGATTCATTACAACTCCAGCAGTGGCTTGGGCTCATTTTGACCCAACAGAACCCAGCTAGTGTGTGTGTGTGTGTGTGTGAGACACAGCCGTAGTAGCATTAGACTCCTGGCCTTGCCTGAATTTGGTAATGGCCGATTAATCGACCGGTGACAGTATCCCTCAGTCCCAAAGCAGCTTATCGTCTCTGGGGCACATCCAGAACACCCTGTGATTGTATGTTATTGCGCATGGGTGGATTGTTTGTTTAATACAATTCTGCATTCTTGGACTTTTTCCAAAGTCCAAGAAGAGGAGTTTGATTTGATCTGCAATTGGATAAAAACCAGTTGTCTTTGCATGGTCAAAAAAGATTTTGGGTGAAAAAAAACGAAATTTTGCAGTGCACGCACATTTGGATAAACACATGCACAAACATATCGGGCGTGACAGTAAACACAGTTTAAATCCACTCGAGGATTACAAATCCACTTACAGTAGGTCGATGTGACTATGTCAGTTGCAGATCACATTCTGATCTTTTTTGCCTTTTTAATGCTTATGCTTTTTTAATTCCCTCTAAAAATAAAAAATAAAACTGCAACACGGGCATGTTGAAATCCCATAGAGATATTGCAGCAACATGAAACATATGGAACAAGCATGCACATGCTGACTGCATACGGCCAGCCTGCTTTCTGTGAACCTGAAATCTAAAATTTAAGCTGCGCTTCAGAGCTGTTACAATTTTTCCGTCAGGTTCTCTCAAAGTGAAATGTGCATAAATTAAAGGAGAACTGAGAGAGAGAGAAAAAATAACAGTGATTTGAAGGTATGTACACCCATGTTTTTATTATATTTTCTAGTCGGGGAATATATTTTCTGAATGAGTAATGATGCATATGATATTGACTTTAACAACATCTGTTTATATGATTTAATCTCCCTCCATACCCATTAGACCTCCCCCTACTTCTTGGAAGGAACTGCTGCCTGGTTTGCCAAAAATAATCACTTGTTTGGTGCTATTTACTTAAATCTGTCAAAGACACACTGTTGGAGCCTGTGCTGTTATGGTTCTCTTTTGCTCTTTGAATACAGTTTGTGGGCTTGTGAATGTACCTACCAAGCACACATGGACCTGCCAATGTGTCTGATGTTCTATACTGTTCTGTCAGTTGAGCGTGAGAGAGCCTGATGTCCATGGCCAGTCGGTGGGCGCCTCCTCTCACTTTCAAACACACGAGCAAGGGCAGCCAGGGCCAGCTCTCTTCGGAGTGTGATATGCCTGAATATGTCTTAGTGAGTGAAGACACGGCAGAGCCACTGGGTTTATCTTGACGCGTCTCAGTGTGAGACTGCTTGGATGCTCGCCCTAGTTGAATGAACAGTGTAATTTCTCCTCCTACTTTATGAAAAATGATGAGCAACAGGGAAAATAGATGGTCGAAGAGTATTGGGGGGTAAAAAGTTGCCAGGCAAATGTCAGCTTGCACCTTGCCTCCCTTTTTCATTCTTTCAAAAATTATTTTTTCGTTCTGTCTCGGTTTTGTTTGTTAAGCCTCCTGACCCTTCTCTCTAACCATTTTGCCTTGTACTTTGGAGTTGAGAGGCACTGCAGGCATCTCCCACCTGGAGCCAAATCTGAAGTCATCCTGCAATATTCCAGATAGATTAAATTTATTCTTCAGTTGCCGAGCACCTCAGCAGGTTGTTGCACTCAAACAAACCAAAAATTCAAACAAGTCCCGTCCAGGCAGAGAAACTAAAATGTCCCCGTAGAAAAACAGTAATTCTTTAATAAAATTGAAATGGTATAAACTCACTAAAACAGCAATAAATGATCAAAATACTTTTTTTTTAAATTAATGGTGTTATAATTTTGTTCAACAGAAAGAGGCCATCATTTGTCAATGTAAAGACACATTCTCAGCGGGCTAAACTCAGGCTCTTGAACACGTGTTTAGACTATGGTGTTCACCATAGATGAGCAGGGAGGGGCTTCATTTTCTTTTGCTTTTCTACTGTTTACTGGCGCATGTCCGCCACCTACAGTTGGAAGACGTTTGGTGTGAAGTGTGGAAGTGGTGCAAATCTTGTGAATATATCTCTGGGATTTAGCTCTATTTCAATACATCACAACACCTAATCAGGAAAAAAATATATTTAAAAAAACTTGCTGCACAACGAAATGATAGCTGGTAATATTGAGCTAACATTGAAAAAATAGGTTCTTTCTTGCCTTTCGTATGTTGGAACACATAGTTGCACATTTGCATTGATCAAAATGCCCACAACAAAGAACTTGATAAAGCAAATAATCCTCTTTGCAGGCCTCCAAAATTTCCAAACCTTTCTGTAGTATAAAGTCTATTTATCTTATATGCAACACTATGGAGAACCTCCACCATGTAATAGTAATAAAACAGGTTAAACATTGTGGGATAAAAATACATTTAAAAATAATATTGTTGGTTTTTTTAGACAGAGGCAGCATTGCCTCCTTTTCTTTTGAGCTAACGATTGTTTTACTCTTATTGAAGGAAGCAATTTGTTACCTTTTTTATTTCCTGTAAACATGGAAAAAAAACTTTTTTAGAACAGGATAATACACCTTCTGCCAATATGTCTTGTAGTTCTCACCAGTTTTTGTTGTAGAAAAAGCATAGGATAATTTTGTGAAGTTTTTTTGCCTCTATCATTAATTTGAGATCCAAAGGAAATATGAGAAGATGGATGTGCTTTACATGCTGTATTTTAATTATTAATTAAGATATCCTTGTTGGGCGTATAGACCGTAAACCTTTATGCTTCTTACAGTTCAAAGTTTTATCCATCCCAACACAGAAACAGGTTGGAGGTGTATTGGTGTAGATGGAGCAGTGGGGTGCAACCTTATATATGTTCTTATTTTTCAGGGAATTTGGATTCCCCAACCCTTTGCAAAGACAATTATTTTAAATAAATAATGAATCTCTACCTAAAAAAAAAAAAAAACTAGTAAAATTAGATTTAATTAAGTTTTGTTTTTAGAGATTACACAAAAAAGTAGGTCTTTGATGTTTGGATGATGTTACTTTTTCTCCTTTACTGCTGGAAATCACAGAAGCTACATTTAATTTATGTTTGCTGGCAGCTCATTCTGCAGAAGCCTGTAATTACATGAGAAAAAGGTTATGTCTGTACTTTGTTTGGGTTAAGAGAAAAACAAGTTCTGGGCAAAAGTAACATGCCATGTTTTGCTGTTAGCAAATACTTCTAAAGATGAGAGTTTTTTATTTAGATTTCTTTAAATAATGCCGCAGTATCAACCCTGAAACCAAGTTTTTAAAATTACATTTAAATAGTGTAGTATTTTCTTATACCACTCTGACAGTTCGCATGCCCGCTCACCTAACCCATATTTTAACAAAACAATACTTTAATTCTAAAATGCAAACTGCATACATTATATAGGCGCAAGATTAAGCACTATAAAGAAAAGCCCGTTGATAACATTCGGATTCTAGACATCTACACGGAAGTAGTAACAGTGCAACAGTTCTTCCCAGTTGTCTGTGGTTAAACTTTGTAAAAAGACTGATCCAGTTTGGGGCTTTCAGGAATTTTTCAGCTTTCTATCGCATCAACTTTGCACCCAATGAATCAACAAAGTGTCCACAAATCTGCATAGCCGTCTGGTGCTACATTCACACTGGGCACGATCAAGAATGTGCACTCATGGTGTTCACACTGGACAACCAGGGAGAGGCGTTTTCTTCTTTTTCCTTTTCTACTGTTTACTAGCGCATGTCCGCCACCTACAGTTAGAAGAGGCTTGGTGTGAAATGTTAAAGCGGTGCATATCTCACAAAAATCTTGCCCCAGGCTTTTCTTTCACAGCTCTGTTCTGATACATGAAAGGATTAGTGTTATATAATTTCAGATCAGCACAACCCCCAGTTATTATTTTCTCCTCAATGATCAATTTTCAAATGGTTGGCACTTTTGTGAATTAAAAGGGACACCGTCCATACATCAATACCAAATCTGAGTCCCTCACTTTTCAGTTTGACCTGGTTTAACTTTCACATGCTTTCAGTGGCTGATCGTTTTGTACATAGAGCCTGGAAACGGTCGTAGAAACATCCGTAGCTATGCTTTAACAATTTTAACGCGAAAGACCAAAACGCCCATTTACGCACATAAGCGTGGATTTTTCACTCCAAGTGAAGGCAGTTAGCAGAGGCCGGTGTGAAAGCAGCTCAACTCCTGCAGTGCAACAGGGTCTCTTCAGAAATGTAGCTACTCTTCACATAAAAGCTTTATTTTGTTGTGTTTTGTATGCGTTGTGATGATCTGCTTGGTATTTTGTGAAATCAGTAGAGGTAATTTACAGAATTACAGTAGATCATTGGTTTCATTTGCAATACACAGTTTATACTATAAGTTGCAACTGAATTTTTTTTGAAAAGTTGTAATTTTTATTTAGAAAACCTATAAAGGACAAAGATGTGAGTACACAAACAGTTACTGGTAACTAAGACAAAGTCACTTGTTGGAATACTTTTAATATAACACTAAAAATCAGTTTTTTAATTATGAGATTGAACTTCAACTTGATCCTCAGTCTTTTTTCAGTCTGACTCCCCCTGACTCCCCCTTCACCCTCCCTCAGTTTTGGGATTAAGGGGCGAAGGCAGCATCAAAGGCCTGTCACCACTAGAGTTAATGGAGCGTCACACGTGTGCATTCACACACACAGAGCATGAGAGACAGGTCCTGCAACTCGAGATGAGGGCATTTGGAAATTTGCGATGGGGGTATTAGCAGCATAGAAAAGAAGGAGAGAGTGTTGCAGATGGGGTTAGAGGGCAGGATAAAGGAAGTATGTGTGAAAATTAAATGTTACAGTGCAGTTTTTAATAAGTCTGCATTTATGAGCATAAAAGACACAGCTAAGGGAGGTCACATTCGGATGGAGAGCCCTTATGAGGGACGTTTGTGGTCGTAAGAGGCAATGAAGAGAAGCACTTGTTCGGTGTAAAGCCTAATGTCATGCTTGTTTACACTTCAAAGAGGGAGTCCGCCGGAAAAGAAACTTGTGCTGTTATCAGACACGTACTCACCACAGGCAGCCATACATTATGTACATAACCACATGTTTTGACATGTGCCTTCCTGAAATATATGTATAGGCACACACGCACATACCGACGTAGATAGGTTAACAGGGTAGAGTTCCTGTTGCTTCCTTGATCAAACAATGGGGGCTCTATTACAAGCCTGACTGTGCCGGGAGAAAGAGAGATTCATTGATAAAGACGGAGAAAGAAAGAACACAGGCAAAAAGAGACGGAAAGGGAGAATATGAAGAAAGGATGATATTTTACTACTGAAAACTATGCCTTTCTTTTGTACAGAATGTGCAACAGACTAAGATTATGCTGTTTTCCTGCATCCTAAGTGCTTTGGCACAGGGATTTTCTTTTTCCGTGCATATTTGATTCACTCCTCATCTGCTTCTCTGCTTTGTGTTGTTCAGGAAATGGTAAACTAGTGTTTTTGCTCCGCAATGATTGACCCAAGCATGTATAGAGCCTCCATAAGGACGCAACCTCTGCTTGGAACAAGCCACCCCTGTGTTTCCCCTCCTCCTTCTCCTCCTCCTTCTCCTTCTGCATATCCTGCCTGCCCTGTCTCTCCAGGAAACGCTCCTCCTCCCTTCCTTCCTACCTCTCTCTCCCTTTTCACCCCCCTTCTTCGCTTCAGTCTGAGCTTTTATCACTTCTCTGACTCCTTCCTCTTTCTGTTAGGATGAAAGTGAGTTAGAGGGGGCGCAATCTCTTCGGGCGTAATTGTCCGCACAAGTGTGCGAGCGATTTTTCAACTGCGTGTTGTACACGTGCCTTTGTCTGTACAAGTGTGTTTTTGTATAAGTGATTAAAATTCTGTTGAGACTCTGGTGAGCTGGCTGTGTGAGGGCTTCCATTGAGTCAGAGCAGGTGGGCTCCTGCAGCTAATCACTCCTTCCTCCTGGCGACTAACTGGGTCAGGAAAAGGGCAGCTGACATACAGACAGGCCAGTGTCGATTGAGAGATAACTCTTGCACCGAGATTGTAGCAAAAAGAATTGGTTTTTGGTTTTATGTCCCACTCTGATCCTCTTTTGATGTATTTTAAAAGCGTGCCCAGGGGTCTTTTAATTATGATAATGTAAAAAAGTTGTTGTCTAGGTCAGTTTTTACATTAATTATCTAGAAATTCACCTCTAAGTTTTGGGCAGAACAGCTGGCACAGAGTAAGCCTGACTTCCCATCATCCCTTTGTTTACACTCTCTCCTGCTAACTTACAGCCCCTCACAACCACAAGCTTGCATTACCAGTGCAACAAAAATGGCGAGCAATATTGGAACTATCCAGTCGTGCAGTTTTAAAGCCAGCCCGGACAAGGGAAACAAAAACATACATGAATCTATTTGTCTGCAATGGATGCATCGGAATGAGGCGAAGCAGGGAGCTTGTGGCCTGCAGACTGGAATTGTAACAACTACAAGCTTTTTCAAATGGCTTTTTATTATCTGCTCCAGATTCGATAAAGGATATGCTCAGAAATGCAGTTTTATTCTTCATTTTCTTTATAAATGTCCTAAATCTTGAGAAAAATGCCTCAAGAAGATGTTAAAACATCAAAACCCCAATTTTCATTGGAGTGTGTTTAACTGTCATGAATCAAGTCTGACAAAGTCTAAAACTTGTCCAAAAACAAATAAAACACACAAGATGAATGGATTTTTGTGCAAATAAAAAGGTAAGTCAACTCAGCTTTAGCTTTTCCTTTTCTTGGTTGCCTCATCTTCCAGGATCCAAGGAAATCTTGGTTACGGGTACAACAGATCCAATGTCTTCCTCGTCAATACTGTTATTTTTCGCTGTTGAAAAACAACTCTTCTTTTGTTGCCAGCTGCACTTATAACCTGCTGATGGGTTTAATCATTAAATGTGACACTGACCTCTGCAGACTTGACGTGATACCTATTGTCAGTGAATAATGCATTCTTGTCTGACGTTCACCTGTGCCTGTGAATGTCACAGGGTCGCGGGATGTAAACAGCTTGCAAAACCGAAGCGTGCGGTGTTGGAACAGGTCACATTCTGCAGCTGCTTTCTCCTTGCTACAACACAACTGTAGCCAGTTTCAGCAGGATTCACTGATAGCCATGACTTTAACAGCTGTTTAATGTTCAGATCATTATCCTCTTCTTCTACACAGGTATGATTTCTATCTTTAAACTTCCCAGCAAAATTCCCAAAGTTCATAATCAGATCGTTTTTAAGTAAAAACTTAGATTCTCATGTGGAACGAGTGATTTTATCCAAAAAATCTCTATAGTTGTGCAAAGGTGTTCTGTTGAATGTATGTTGGATTTTTATTAGATTATTCTTACCAAAAAAAAAAGCATTAAAAATATGCAAAGTATACAATAAGGCATTGGTTATATTAGCTATTTGCTTTTTTATGTTTTTGTTGTGTCAAAGCAAAAGGCTTCAAGTTTGCAGAAGTTTTAACATGTCAGATCTTAAAAGTTACACGAAGAAGAAATAGAATCCCAACTAGCTGCAAGTAAAAATGTGTTGCAACTTGATTAAAGAGACAAATGTGAACAGGTTTTTTTCTCTGTTTTTAGCTAAAATGTGTGAGCAATTTGGTGTAGATGTGTGAGAGAGTTTTAGGAAATTAGCCAAACGGAAAAAAGTAAGATGAGTTAATTTACCACAGACTAACAGAGAAAGCAAAGGAGAATTAGGAAGGGAAGAGATTTGAAACTAAAAGACCACAGTTTTTTCATTAGAGGCAGATCAAGTGATCTGCTGGACCAATGTAAATAAGAAAATGACATAGATATTTGTTAGAGATCAAATGAAGTGTATTAAGCTGAGAATGCAAGGCTCCCCACCAACTTTTTGGACTTGTTGAACTGGTGCACCTAACTTTTCTTAACAAATGTTAGGTACCCCACATTTTCAACTGTATTGCATTAACAGCACAGTTTTACGGAGGCACTTTATGGTTTATAGTGGCAAACATAGATAGAGAGGGTACACTCGGGCAGTGCGTCTTGTTTTGTAGATGCTTTGAACTTTTTCAGTGTTTCAACTCCAAATGCATTAGAAGCAGTAACAGATGCACGGTTGTCAGCCATCGTCTTCTCACAGTCAGTACCAGAAACACAGTGTATCTTATTATGGGCTGCGCTGTATCTGAGCAAGAGAAACTGGTCAGACCACTCTCTTGGATTTGCATACACCACAGGAGATTTTATGACCACACACCCCAGAACCCCAATGCTTTAATATAGTTGACTAAGTTACCAGCAAAAATACTGATTTTGGTCATATTTATTATCCTCATAATCATTTTTCATTGCGTCTTTTTTAAAATATGAATCTATCTTTTATTCTCTCTCTCTTTTTTTTTCTCTTTGCACTGAAATCACATTAAAACGAACAAAGAGCAATTTCATTGCAGTTAAATAAGGCAAATGCAGCACTTCTTGCATCATGAACGCCATTTTCAGACCCTTAAAACTGCATTCTGAGCTGCTTCAAGCTACTTTGTTTTCAATGTGCTGCTTAGAACAGAAATGTAGCCAAATGTAATATTTCTGCACAATGCACGGGATCTGGGCACCATTTTTAATGAGTCCATGCAGCTGCGCAGTCGGAGTGAAAAACAGGCTCAGTGGGACCAAGTCTTTCTGATTTTTATAAAGATCAGGCCTGAACATTCTCAAAAAAACTATTTCTTTTATTCTGCTCTCATTATATAAGGCTACGTCAACTCTGTTCATTGGACTCGGGCAGCTACTCATCTGACTCTGACCACAGTATTACCCACACATACAGAAATACGGCCAATCAGAGGTAAACTCATGTTTCATTATCTCTGACTGCAGACCACAACATGAGCTTAATGGCGTGTCTGCTGTTAAACCACAGAGAGGCTTTAAGAGTGGCTGAGATGGTTGGGTGTACTGGTACGACCTGATATTTCATTGGTCACACTATTGAGAAATTAGGTTGCACATGCAACCATAATGGTTGCACTCTATACAACCCTGAAACTTTGGCTAGAAAGTGGACATTTCTTGATCTGGTTGAGTTTGCAAGACTTTTGAAGTTTTGAAAGTAAAGAGAGTTCATAGTGCTTTTTTCTGTCTTTGTAAGACAGAGACGCATGCGGATGGTATATGTGCAATATGTACCTCGCTACCCAAAAAAAAAAAAGAAGAAACAAAAAAATCCTTGAATAAGTGGGTTGTGAGGAAAGATGAAGGTCTGGTAATAAAGTAGAAACCCAACTCTATCTCCCTCCCACTTTTCATATTACCTATATCCATCTCCCTCAGCCCTCTCTCCAGCACTGATACTTTTTTTTTCCTGTGTTGCTTTTCTCCTTGTTAGGCTTAATGCCTGCTTACAGCTTCATTTATGCCTCATGCGTGGAAATTGGGTAGGGAACCTTGTGGGTTTGTGTCGTTGGAGATAACCAATGTGTGGGAGGTGACAAAGGTAGCATAAGCCATCGGTGTGTGTGCAGTGCGCACGAGAGTGCTAATTTTGTGTGTGTGTGATGTCTGCTTTAAGTGCAGGAATAGATCTCTGACAAATGGAAGTGCGGAGGGGTATGCATCTGTGTTTTTTTTCTCTCTTAAAAGCCAGAGGAGAGTTAATCTGAGCGAGTCATTCCTCCTTGTGTTTGACAGACTCAGTCTTAGCTCATCTGGTGCTGTTGCGTTCAATCTCAAGCAGTTGTTTCGTCCCTTGAGCTTTCAGTTATAAGAAACTGTAGAAAGGGGTTCTGGAGCTAGATATCCTGGTATGTTTCTCTCCTAAATAACAAATACAATGACATTTTTATTATATTTGATATTTTTCTAGTTTAAATACACATTTTGTTTAGATACTGCCATGTAAAACTCTCACAAAGAGCCATTTTGCTTTGCTTGCCTTTAAAGTTTCAAAACCCTAACAGACCCAATTGTTGTTTTGATGTAATATTGCGTTAGTTTGTAATTACAAAGCCTCAAGAATGATCACAAAGCGTAATATTTTTGTCCTTTCCGCTGCGAGCTCTTCGTGCCCTTTCTCATATCCTCTCTGTCACTCGCCAAGCTAAAGCGATTGCCCCCAATCATATCCGCTGCTGTCATCATAGCCTCTATATCCCTGTTACTTCTGAAAGTAATCCTCTCTTAACAATCCCTTGTTGCCTTGATTCACCATTAGCTAATCAATAAGCCCTAATAATCGCTATCAGCAATGAAGGAGCCAAAGCAGGAGGATATGCAGTTGTTAGTTCAGACCACAAGCTAATAAAAAGGCCTTACTGGGCCCAGGGCTGAACGCTGTGATTTCTGGCTGCATACTAAACTTATTTTGCCAGCTTAAGCTGAAACAGTCTGGCACAGGCTTATTGATCACGAACATTGATTAGAAGGAGACAGAGCTGTAACAGGCACAAAGCTGTTGTTGTGAACTCTTGCACGATATTTCTTCAACTTTTTATTGCACAATTAACCATACACTTTCATTCTTTTCCTGTATCTTTTTCTTTTTTATTTTTTTATTGCCAGTTGGCCCTGACAGGGTTGATCAATCAAGGCGTCAGTAGTTTTGCCACAAAACCCCCAAGTGGATTACATCAGTGCCTCTGTGAATGATGCTGCCTGCCACAAGCCCTCAGCGTGTTTCTGACTTTATGCAGCTCTTTTCTCAAACATTGGATATGAGACTCGTTTAGAGACATTTGTTGCTTGCCTGGACCTAGTACTCCACGTCAGGAGTTTTATCCCCTTTAGAAACATTAAATTTGATTATTTGCAGGAATTTTTTTTTATACTTTTTTATTATTATACTCTGCTTTTTTATGGCAAATAGAAGGAGCTGTTTTTCTGAAGATGAATATACCCTTCTAGAGGATTGTAAAATAGGATGTGGATGGTCTCCTGTTTAAATAAACTATTGGGGCAGATTATGTTTTCTCCCTTCAGTCTTTGAGGGTTTTTCCTGGAAGACTGGAAAAGCAACAACCTTTTAAAGAAAGAGCAAGAGGGAAAACTGATAAGACAAAGGTTTTTTTTAATGTATGGGTTAAGTGAAAGCAGTGTAAAGTGTGGGCTTTTAGACCAAGGCCACACATAAGTGAAATCATACAACTGAGTGTTGATGAATGGTTTCAATGGAGGTATAAACATGCTATTCAACATCCTCATTAAACCCAAGCAATTTATGTTAAAGCCCATATGGCCCAATGGATACAAGTGTGAACTCTATTTGAATGCATTCTGCTAACAATTCTTCCACACACTTTGAGTGCTATTTTTATTGCACCAAGTGCATCTGTTTAAATAGTCACACCATATGATGTTGAGTCCATGAAATGATTGTTGGAACACAAGGTAGCGCAGTTGCTCTGGGGCAGAAGAACAGAAGAACTTCTTAGGTCTGTTTTATGTGCCAAATGCAAATGCCGCCACGAGAGTACAATCCATTGCTTTCCCAAAGTCCAGGAAAATTCAGAGGGTTGTGTCAAGATGTCAAGACGGGTATTCAATGGAGGAGAAGGTTAGTTAAGAAAAAATGGGACACTTGGAAGTCAGAGGAGAGATGAGAAGAGTACAAGGAGATGCAGTATATATATATAAACACGCATCCTGCTCCGCTCCATTCTGATGCATCTATTGTACCTGCAGACAAATAGATCCATTTACCTCTTTGTTTTGCTTATGCAAACTGGCATCTGGCTCAAACTGTACAGCTGGATAGCTTTAATATTGCTCACCATTTTTGTGGCAATGCTAATGTTAGCTAGGGGTTGTGAGGGGCTGTAGGCTAGCAGCAGAGAGCGTAAACAGATGAGTAATGGGAAGTGGGGGCGGGCTTGCTCCGCATTAACATTCCTGCCTACAACTTAGAAGCCAGTTTCTGACGAACCTCTGCCACTCTGCAGAAGCATTGTACTAGAAAACAGCACAAATATTTTGGTTTGGGTTAAAAACGGCACATTTAATTAAAAAAACCACTGAGAAAAAACACGTTTACAATAGATAAAAAATGATTGGAAAGGACTTAAATAAAAAAAGTTCCCCTGAACTGACATGTATGAGTAGTTTTGTATCTAGTTTCTGATATGTTGCCACAATATGAAAGTAAGCAAATTGAAAAAATACCACAGATAAGCAAAGACCTTTGTCCATTTGTCACTGGTGCTCTCATTAGCCATTTTTATCCAGCTGTTAGACTGTATTAAGAAAAAGTCATTACAAGCCCACTTTTCTTTTCTTTTTTGTATTTATGTCAACGAGGTGGCACAACACTGTACGAGTGTGCAGTGTCAAACAACACTCTGGTGTTGTAGAATCAGCTGGTTTACAAAAGCTTTGCTGCCTGGAGCAGTTTAACTTGTACCTTGCCAGTTTTACACCTTTACATTTTTTTTGTCTTTGTGATTAAATCTCGTTTCAACTTAGAGATGTGTTACTTTTGTGAACCATTCTACCTCTGTTCCTGACGAACAAGCCAACAACACCCACAAAATGTTTATCAGCATCGTTAAAATGTCTCTTTTTCCTTCTCTCTGCCTATAACTAAAGCCATTCCTTTTTTTATTTTTTTACATTTGCAGTTTTCCAATGGGTCCTTTTCAAAAATAAAAGTATTGTAAAAAATGTAAACGTTTTTCTATTCAACAAGTTAAATCTGTATTTTTGATGAGCCATTACCCAAAGATTAATATATTTAAACATCTACGTGATGAATATGTCTTACAGGTAACGAAAAACTCAGTGTTTCAGAAAATGTTTTATTTTCCAATGTTTTCTCTCAAATTTTAAGCAGTTGTAAAGCAAAACTAAAAGAACAAAAGACAATGTTGAGGCTCTGGCAACCCCTATGGAAGCTCTCAACATTATTGCAAGAATTTTAAGGCCTGTGGTCAAAACCACCTGCAACCATCTGCCTGTCTGTGTGCTCCTCTCACCAGCCTATCCTTCACCAATCTAAAGAGCTTTACAGCAGGCTTGTGGGTTTTGGGCAGTGCTTTACTCAACATCAATCCTGCCTGGACAAGTGAAATGTCCTGAAATTACTGAAATCCCCCCAAAGCTGATATTGGAGGGATAGTGCAGGCTTATGTGTTCCAGTCGGATCTAGCTGGAGTTAAAAAGCGAGTTGTGGAGAGATCAAGAGAGTGATGAGAGATTCCCACTGTGTGATTCATTTAAAATCAATAAACCTGAATAAAAGTAATAGCATTTAATGTGTGAGAGAGTGGTCTTATATTGCATTTGAAGGCATGCTAGAAGATGAAAGGTTTTTGTCAAAAACAGGGTTATAGAGGGTGGCAAGGAGGTAATTAAAAGCATATTTTCATTATTTTATCTCACAGCACCAGTTCGTTCTCCTCTCTCTTGTTCCTTCCATCTATATATATTAATCTATGCATGCCGTAACTCTTCTTTGTGTTTATTTTCCTTCCTTCCAACTTCCTCCACTCGCCCATCCATCTATCCCTCCTCTCGTCTTTCTGTCAATTAGCTCATGTAAACTTTGCTTTCCCTCATTGTTTTTCCTGGAGAAAGTGACTCTGCTTTTGATTAGGCCCAGAGCTCAGCTTTAATACTGTAACTCCCCCTGCACATACACACAAATGCACATTCATGCTCTGCACTAACATCATACATCACTTCTTGCGCAGTCGGTTGGCCTTTGCTGCCAGACACTTATCGAGTACACACTTTTATGTTTCTTTCATAATGACGCTATCTTAGTTGTGCTCATATATTTTATGTTGCCAGTCCACAGGCGTGTAGAAACCGCAGCCCAACACGATACGAGTGTGGAGGTGCATGTCCGTAAACAAACACAGGCGCACAAAGGTGTGTTTTATTGGAGATGGACAGCAGTAGCACCTGTCTGCCAACTGTTTGGTGTCCCTTGGGGAGTTTCAGCTGTCTGACTGACAGGTGAGGAGGCCCAGGGCCGAGAGCCACAACACAGATGTCCTTACCCAGATGCTAAGGAGGGACAAAAATCCTCTGTGTGCGTCTGTTTTTGTGTCTGGTTGTCTCATTACTACACATCTACACTCTTGGGGTTTTCATAACTTTGCTGTTTTGTTGGGCTGAACCTAAAAAGGAAACAAAACTTGGATATTTTTCTTGACTTTTTTATTTTAACTGAATTTTTTATTTATTTAAGACAGTGGGTTCTTAATAGATTGTCTTATTTATTCATTTGCCAAAATGTGTTATTCACCTTCCACCTTTCTCCTTTTCCACCCTATACCTCTTCCCTCAATTTCTGCTCTCCTTCCTTTCCCTGTTGCTTCTCCCTCTTCAGTTCCCTCCATCTCCAGTTTTCCACATAAAGCTGTTTTTCATAGAAGCCCATGCAGCCTGGAATAGCATTCCCCCGGGCGCTTCAGGCTGAAACACTAGACTTTTCTGAGCGCAAGCCAAACAGATGCTGGCTCTTGGAGTCCCACCAGAAACAAGCCTTCATGCTTCTCTTTGTTTCTGTCTCTTCCACTCTTTCCTTATCTTGTTTCTCCCTTTCTCTCACTTTTATGCTTTTTGTCTGTCCTCATCCTTTGCTGTCCCTGGTTTCTCATCTTTCTTCCTGGTTTCCCATTCTCCAGACACTTTCTCACACTCCCTCTTCTGTCTGATTCCTCCTTGGTTTCTGTTAGGAGCAACATCTTAGTTTCCTGATCTCTTTGGGGTGTCGTCCAGCCTAATGTCTGAACACAAACGTCTGCTCAGCTTTCTGTCTATAATACTTTCTCCTTTGAAAGCCCCTTGTCAGGTGCTCATTTCTTGCTCCTCCATGTTGAAAAAAACCATGTCATTGGACACAAATCTGTTGAAAATTGTATTTACCTTTCTCCCAATCTTTCCTTTTTCCACCCTGAATTTGTTACTTCAAGTTTGGACTTTTTGTTTCATTTTTCCTTCTTCTCACAGTTTGTAAGCCTTAAAAACTTTGCTTTCACCTCAAGACCTTCACTTTTACATAAACACGTTAAACAGACACACATGTTCCTATGCCGTAAGTACTCATTCATGCCTGCACATACAATACAAACACATTTTCCATCACATACGCACACATGTATATTATTCTCAGAGGCCATACTTGGCGTTGCAGCTTTTGGCAAGTGTTCAGTTCTTTTCCTCTCTCCTGTGGCTCTCTAACTGCTGCCGTGTTTACATGAGCTGCCAATCACGGCCAAATCAAAAGTTTTCTTTTGTTTTTGCTACAGTTGGAGCATAAGGAGGTATACTACAAGTTGGCTTATAGTATTTCTATAACGGTAGGTGTCCTGCATTCAACTACAGTAGTTGGGGGAGGGGGGGGGGGATAATTATAAGCTTGTCTTAGTGAGCAGAGCTTTTTGGCCTAATTTAAAAAACGTTTCAAAAAAATTAGTACGGTCAGATAGGTACTTATTGAGGAAAAATACTTGCAAGTAGCAAACAGAGACACTAATTTTAAAATTGTGAAGAATTTTTTTACATCACCCACAACTAAATAGCAGTTTTAACCATCATACATCTGTTTTTGACAAAACAGCCACTGACTCATAGAAAGAACCCTCCGAACCCTTGGCACCTAAGCTTTTTATAAGGTTATGTAACATATTATAGTGGCTGCACTCAGCATTACATCACTGATCAGATTACAGGAGGATCAACTCACATACAATCACCACCACAGCACACCCACCGCTTCCTATTTTACTGCCCTACATAGTGTAAATGAAAACATTGATCTGTGTTTGGTAAAATTATAACATTTTCAAAGCTGTTGCTCATTTTTCTGATCAGTACATTTTTAAAGGGGCAACAGATGTTTCTGTTGATGATTAAAGCAACTTGAGTTTAGTGTGCGTTGGATCAGTTTGAGTTAAGAGTGTTAAATCTGTGCACAAAAAAGCATCATCAATGGAGATTTGGTTTGTTGTAAAGGAAAGTAAGCGCTGGCCCTCTACTTTAGTAGTAATTTTACAAGTAGTGATAAGTGTTATTTTACTGTTGAGGTTCTCTAACCAAAGCTAAGCAAAGCATTATGTTATACATATTAGCAATACTGGAAAAAATGGATGGACAAGTTTTCATGTGAGCACTCAAATGTTGTGTGATTGTGTGTACCAGTGGCTTAGCCAGGGCAGAGTACAGGGATGATGTGTGGAGTGATTGTGGTAAGGAAGTGAATTAGAATTAGAATTAGAGACAAGATGTTAAGCGGGATGGGCTTATAGGCTAAGCTTAGGCTTGATGATGGTTGTTTGTTCACACATGTCCAGCTGGACAGTCAATCAGTTTGTATCAGATTTGTATGAATCTGATTTCTCTCTGAAGATATTTGGGAGTTAGTTTGGACTTGCACAAGAAAGCAGACAACCAGGACAGAGATCTACACAAATGCAAATGTTATATGTGTGTGTGTCGCTTTGGTGACTTGTGCGCTGCAGTCACACACATGCTTTATCTGCGATCCAAACTCTGAAAAGACTGTGAGGCTCTGTAGTCTGGAAGAAGGCTTAGAATTGCCTGCTGTTCTCTGCCCAGACTGAGTGCTCTTTTTCGGACACAGACTAAAGATGCTGAAAGGTTAGGAAACGTGTGGGTGGACATTCATATAGCACATTATCTGTTTGTCTTTTCTGCCTGTTTTATCTATTACTCAATCATTCAAGCCTAGGGTGTCTTGCACACAAACGCTGGCATACGATTGACCCAACGTGGCCGCCATGCAGCTCCCCAGTGAGTCACTATACAACTGACAGATGGTGGTCTGCTTTATTGTACATCTACATCCTGACTGGTTTATATACTTGCCTGTGTTGGTGCCCTCACTTGTTTGTTCGGACTCCAAGCTGTTGGAAGCTGTGCTGGCTGCTAGGGTTACCACCATCGCCATGTGTTGGATCAGCTTGTTCGCATTATTTGTCTGTTGCGTTTTTCATGACCGTTCTTTGCATGGGAGCCAGAGGAACTAATTTATTTTTTTACAATGTTAATGACATTTAAATTCAGTTTTGTTACCAGTAGGAAACAGCATCCTATAAAGGCAATGTATTGTGTTTATTTGATGTATAAGACTATTGGCAGCTTTTTTTTGTTTGTTTGTTTATCTTGCATACGAATGAAGAAAGCATTTATACTTGGGTGCACCGCTGGTTGAGAGTCTTGCTCTGAATTTGTCATTTATAAAATTCAAACATCGATCCTTTGATGCTGTCTGCAACCCTGAACATAACAATAATTCCGTCTGCTAGGAGTTCTTATATATGCATCAACAGACACATCCAGAGAGGCAGTCAGACTTAGAAGCATAGGGTCACTCGCTGACAGGCCTGACTGGGTTGACGTTATGCTCACTGTTGCGCCTGGCTCCTGCTCCCTCACATGACTTCACCCTTCACCGTCAGCCTTCTCTCTGTTGGTCCTGACCGGGTCTCACAATGGATCCTAGTGTGTGCATGTGCTTTGGTCAAACAGTTTTTGAGCATCGCCAAAGGGTTTCTAGTTTCTTTTTTTGCACTCATTCTGTGAATTGTATGTTTGTGCTGTTCTGACAGGGCAGCAAACCCTCACACAGCAGACAATTTAATTTTCTTAAATTGATAGCTGTTTCATTTTTTGTGAGTGACATCATCAGATTTCTGTGTCTACATATCGGCAGTCCGTCTGCATGTTAGTAAGGTTATAATCAGTCAGGATCTACGTAGCTGCACACACATTCTTCTGTTTTTAAAAGAATTTACACAGTTAAAACACATCTGTCTTATACTTTCAATGGGTTTCATTGATAGCTGGCACACCCTTACTCACTGGATGAAGTAAGCCAGAAAGGTGATGAAAAGACCCTGAATTAAAAAAAAAAAAACTTGCATTACTTACAGTGGGTTCAGTCTATGAGGCCACTGAAGCTATCATTTGGTAAAAAGAAGAGATGGGTCCAGCTTTGATTTTAATGGAGCTGACACCTATTCAGTGTAAATGTAGAGGCCTGACTCCTGATGCTACATAAACAATGGGAATGTGATGCGCTTGGGGTTCTCGAATGTGCTGAACACAGCTTCTTGAATGCACTTTTACCACACGGTGTTCACAATGGACTGTTGCTACCTGATACTAGCGCGTGTACCTACAGTTAGAAGAGACTTGGTGCAAAATATTGAAGTGGTGAAAATCTCCTGAATCTTGCTTCAGGCTTTTCTTTCACAGCTATATTTTGATAGATGGAAGACTTGGTGTCATATCTTTCCATTTATTAAAAAGGATGCTACCAATACATCCCTACCTAAGCAAAGTCCCTTTATGCTCAAAATTTGACCTGGTTTACCTTTCTTTGTCCGTTTAATGGCCGCATGTTTTGTATTTTGAGCCCGAAAACTGATTTAAAAACTTGCATAGCAATGCGTGAAGGCAAGAGTTTTGCACGTGGAAGCTCGAAATGCATTCACATAGGAAGTGGTTGCTTGAACGGGTGCGGCCGAGGCTGGTTTGAACGTTGCATAAAAGTGAATCTATTAAGACCTGATGGGAAACCTTGAGATTCACAAATGACAAGTTAAGCTTTTCAAATGCACAGATTAGATGTTTTTTTATGTTTACACAAAGGAAGGAAGCCAATTCTTTCACATGTTAAGAAATGTTAGAAAAAAAAAGAAAAAAGATATGGTTATAATAAGGCTTAAGGCTTAATATGTTTTAAATTACTTTATAATGTCTGTGTAAAGATTATTGATTGATATTAAGTATAAAAATCATTACTTGTATTGCTTCTGGTTGTAGAGACACTTTTAACAAAAAATATGTTATTTAAATTGTAGCAGTTCATAGAACCGCTTTTTGAATTTCTCTGTGCTGAGTTTCCAGTTCAGTGTGTTCTCCAGGTGAACATTTAGCTACTGACTGATTTGTAATGATTGACAGATTTATTTTAGAATCCATGACTGAATCTAAAAACAGCAGTGGCTTTGTAGTTATACTAAAGTACTGTAACAGAATTAGCTTTGAATTTGTCTGCTCTCTAACTGTTTTCCTGCACTGACTTCTGCATTCACAAAGCTTAGAGACGGCCAACAGTGAAGCAGACTAAAAAATATGCACCAATGTCAGCCTAAATCCTTTTTGACATAGCATTTATTGAGTGAACATCCGCACATGTCAAAGTTTACTTTAATGCTTCGTGTAGTCTGATATTGTTGTGATTGGCTGGAACTTGTTCACACCCCTATTTAAAGACTGAAACACACTCACACACACACACACCCATGCATCTACGCTTTAAAAATGTTTGCTTAACTTGCTCTGTGTTGAGCTGTCTGCCTGGCATCATCCCCAACTCCGGTGCCAGGGGTCAGAGGTGACTACTGCTTGGCAGCTCAAGCTTCATGTTCCTCGGTTCTTCATGGTCATGTGTGTCTGTGGCTTGTCAAGTTGACAGTGTAATGTCTTTGATCAAGTTTACTCTTCAGGAGTTCTCTCTGTATGCCCGCTATGTACATTTCCTTTAAATTCCTCCATTTTCACTGTATTGCTCTGCTTGGCAGCAGATTCTTTCCTACATCCTGAATGTAATTTTTTTTCCTCCTTTTGATTCCTCCCTCCCACTGTCCTTTTACTTTGTGTGTCTTACCCTCCTTCTGTCCTCTTGGCACAGATCGACATGATTAAGTCTCTTGTATTGTTTATATTTCCCAGTGAGATGCATATTGTCGGAGTCCAGCCCACTGAGTGCAGCACTATGTACTGAAAGAACAGTCTCCAGTACTTGTCTGAAACAATCTGTGTTTTTCTGAAACTCAATAAACTCAAAAGCCTCAGACTTAATAAAGAGAAGCAGTTGTACTAATTGACATGTTTTTTTTAAATATGTAACTTTATATTAGTGAATTTCCCTTCAGATGGTTTGCTTTTCTGTTGTGCTCCCAAAAGAACAGCGATGCTTCTCAGAAACACTGAGATGAATGGATTCTCTCTTTATTTTCATAAATCCATTTCTCTGAGGCAAGGAGCTTAAGTGTTCCCCTGTAATTGGGCTTCCTGGTTTCCAGTCAAACGCACTTTCTAACTGACTTATTGGCTCATTGTTGTCTTCATAAAGTGGCAGATTTTGGTTTGAATTTTCATTGAAATGTTCCTCGGGAGAAACAAGCTTGGCTGCTGGAAAAACGTTTATCACTTATCTCAGTGGTGCTTTTTAGAGGGGGTGGCAGCCATGCATGATATCACTTTGAGACTGTCTGAGCATGTGTGTGTGTGTGTGTGTGTTGAGGATGTTTTCATACTCTTATCAGTGTGTCCTTGACTAGCTAGTGCAACATCCTTCCATCAGTGTAATTCGCTTTCTTTTATGTATTTTGTACGAACTCTGAGAAGGGTAAGGAAAGGTGCTCCCTAAAAAAAACTCTGAACAAGTGCAGTGGTAAATAAGCCAGCATGGGACAGAAAACACCTGGACGCAGCTTTGGAAGAGATTCGAAATGTGAAGGAGACAGGTAGTTACATCTGAAGATGAACTTTATTTTGATAGACACCCTTCCAACAAAGGCTGATCATTACCTTAACGCACCCCTTTGCTGGCCAGACAGGAAGTACATGTAACAGCCCCAGCACAAAGACCTACAGTGTGTATATAGGCCAGCAGGAAAAGGACAGGGGGAGGAGAAATCCAAGTCTCAACTCAGGCCCTTCCCTCTCTTGCTATTCTTTTTCTCAGCTCAGTCCTCCTGCTTTACTTTTCCTCTCCCAAAGCGTCTGTTTGCAAAGCTTCTTAAACTGCTATTTCTTCCGCTTTAAGTCTTTTTTTTTCTCTCCAAAGTTATGTTATTCCTTCTTTGATTTACTGATTTACATCCCTGTGCCTTTCAGGTTTTCTTATCACTCCCAGACTCTCTTTGTGGAACAGCAGTACTGATATGAATCCCTTTCTCTAACAATTAACATATTTTTAAGATAGAAAAGTGTATAGTTCTCAATAATAATTATAGTTTTATTCAAAAGTATTTTTTCCACTTCTCTTTGTTTCTGTTTCTTTTCCATGGCTTGCACTTCTCCACAATCTAGAGAGTTAAGTGTGAGCTAGCTGAGACGCCTGGCCCCAGGACTTGTTGCTTTATTTGCATTTCACTATAGTCTGAGTGTGCCAGGAAATCGCCACCTGGTGGTTATTACCTCCATCCGCAGCCTTTCCCTCAGTGTGTGTGTGTCCGGTGTTTGTGTCATGCAAAAGCAGTGTAGGTAGCAGTGGGAGAAAGTTAACAGCCGTCTTCCTTCCCCCTCCCCATGCTCCCCTTCTCCTTTCCCTTTCCGGCCTTTGTGCAGCTGTATTTATTTGGGCTGGATTAGGGCTTTGCAAAGACACTGGCCCTCGATACGCCCGGGGCCCCCCACCCCAGTTGACTCCTTTAAGCTGAGTAGAGATGGAGGGTGACAGGATAATAATGCTGATGTCAACACCACTTACAGGACAGTTATATCAGTATCAGCTCAGTAGGAGGACGTTCACACTCTGTTAGGCTGGGTTGTGAACCATGCTGGGGGCCCCCAACCTCGGATGCACTCACTCGCACATGTGTTGTACGCTCAAACTGCTGCAACTGAAACAGCACGTGTGTACATACGTGACACATTCTCACAACTTTTACAAATAACACAATTTTAAACTCGCATGAACACACATCTACTCCATAAATTCAGTGCGTGTACACTTTTCCAAGATTTTTGATTTTGCATTAATATTATTACACGAAAGTGTGATTACATTCAGCTTCAGTGAGCCAAGTCAGCGACACTTCCTCTCAGAGCCTTATGTGCTTTCTCCACCCGACATGTGTCGACTGGAGTACATTTGTGCAAGTGTGTTTTTGCATGTTTGCTTGCATATTCATGTAGGTCTGACGGAGATGCTGCGTGTGTTTGTGGATCTGTTTGAATAGGTTACTTGCACCTTGAATCTTTGCAATTCTTCCGTTCTTAGAATGGCTGATCAAAAACTAGTCCACTAAAGCACTAAATCCCAATGCCTACATTTGATCTACATACAAATACTGCCATCCTGCTCTAATGTTCATGTTTCTCAACAATTCAAGAACAGCTAAAGCAAATACATTTTGTTTTTTATTTCGAAATTAATTAAAAAAAAAGTTGATTAATACATTTCGTAAAAAATATTCATATATCACACATTCATTGGTTTTGTAGTCCAAGTCCGACATTTTTAAGTCTTAAATGAAAACTACAATGCAGATATATTGGGTTAAAAAAAGGGGTCAAAAGAAACAGCATGTTCCTGGGTTCCATAAAGTAATTGAATAACATTACTAAGTACTTAATGATCCAGAAACCTGCATCCACAGAGCAACAAGGTGAGTTTGGGGTTAGGAGGTGAATGGAGACAGAGAGGAGAAATGAAGAGAATAAATAAGGTTTGGGGCAACATCGGCACACAGCCAAAACACCTCGCTCCTGGCCTCAACACACACGGACGCACACATACACCAGCACCACCTTACGTAGCTTCACCCATTCTGTCAGAGCCCTCGCACTTTGTCTACAACCTTAGCTGATTGTGTTATCCTTTAACACTTATGTTTCTCTCCCCATCCTCCATTCACGAAAGCCTCAGTCCCCCTCTCCTTCATCCTTTGTCCCCCAAACTCCTCTTTACTTCCACATCTCTGTTTTTCTTCCCATCTATCCCTTCATCTCTCAGCATATCTCTCTCTTGGGTCTTCTTGCTGTAGCGCAGTGCTGTTGGCAGCGCGTGGGCGCAGGCGGCACACAGACGGGAGCACAGATGGGCAGCAAGCTGTGCAGGGCGGCCATGCACACCTGCTCCACACACACAGACACACACACAAACACACATGCACACACACATGAACAGGCACACAGTCATACACGCACACTAAGATGCAAATACACACATTTAGAGCCCTACTCTGCCACCTCACAACACAGCCGGCCTGCCTGGCACAGGGCAGTGTGATGCAGGAGCACAAATACACACAGACACACATGTTTATTTACACACACAGACACTGTAAAAGAATTGTACATACACACACCTAATATATATATATATATATATATATATATATATATATATATATATATATATAAAATCAAAGATTTACATTCTGAACTATAACTATAGTGGGAAAAAATCCCAATTTATTTGATTATGGATAAACTTGCACCAAACATGGAAACTTCTGTAACAATTAGAAAAACCTTTTGTTGTCGTTATCAATATTATGTAAGTAGCTGTGACTTTAGTAGTAAATAGATCCATCAAAAATGGCTTTTTTGTTGAATTACAACTAAGGACAAAGTTTATTTAAATCTTAATTTATTTATTCATTTATTTTGGTCTGTATTTTTTAATAAGTTAAAGAATATTTATTAGTTTATGTTTTTTATTTATTTTTTCTTATGAAATCTATTTGAACATTTTGCATTCAATAGAGAAAGACACTAAAAGGTCAAACACTGGCTCACCACATGGGAAGTCTATAGAAGCTTTCTGCTCACATTCACGACAACGATGCCTTCCACACGCTGATGAAGTCACATCTCTACACGTGACAAAAAATATGAGTTAAATGAAAGGAGCCTGAATATATAGTTACACATAAATATATAAATAAAAGAAGAAAAAAATAAAATAACCTCCAATAAAAGAGCTGAGTGAACATCTGTGTGGGATAGCTGGGGGGATTAGGAGGGTTTGGAACATTTTAAGCGCATTAAGGATTAAAAAAAGGTCAGAATGTTTAGCAACATACCGATAAACCTCTTAAGCGAAACCCAATTGGGAGGCTGTACCACGTTATCCTGTGTTTTGGGGAGGAGAGGGGAAGGAAGGGGGAGAAGGAGGGGGGAGTAGAGGAGCTGACATTTGTTCCAACAAGAAGGGAAATCAACACATTGTGGTGTTACACACATGCATATTGACACATATTTGGGCATACTCTGCGATGATGTGGCTGCAGACTGCACAAACTGAGTTGTTGGGTTTTGTGTTACATTAGGAAAGTGTTTAGTTACCTGTATGGTACAGCAAGGCTTTTTTTTTAACTTTGCAGACAGGTTTGACCCTGTCTTTGCTTTGATTTCAGTGGATTTATTGTCCATTCACTTTTTTACTCAATCTGTATGTTTTTGATTGTCTTAAACAGTGACAAAACCATCTTTGAAAAATGAATACCTTATTTTTAGGACTATATGTCATTTATTTTTTGCATAGATTAGCTGGTGGTGCAACTTAAATGTGATTTTTTTTTTTTTAAATAAATGAGCTCACATGTTTGTGTACATTAGTTTTTGCTACTGACAGCAATGCAGAAGAAGAAGCCCCAGCCTCGGTGGAGTTGTTAAGAACTGACGCGGATGATGAAGAATTAAGAGTTTAGTTGACTTGTTAGCTTGTTCTTCATGCTATGGCTATCTAAATAATTGTTCACATGTTGCGCTAATATACTAGAGAATCATTTAGTTGTTTTATAAACTTAGCTTCATGTATGACGAACAATGAAAACAAAGACTTACTTGTACATTGATCTATCTGTGTCTGTTCTTGGCCCCGTACCTCGTTAATTACATTTCTCTAAAAAATTATGACTCATCCTCTAGTGCGACTTCTATGTTTTGGCATCTGCGACGTATACTCTGGAGCGACGTACAGTCCGAAAAAAAAGGTCAATGCAGGATTTTCAGGTGCTGGTCGCTCAGCAACAGATGAAAACTCATCCATGAGAACAGCATGTCGAACTGCCACTCGCATCCTCACATCATGGATGTCTTATCCTTTTGTTATGTTACTTTGTGCTGCTGTGGTAGTTCAGGAAAAAAAAAACATCATTGTGTAAACATACAAGAAAAAAATCTTATTATTTCACAATTCACAGTGAAACCTTTAATGTGAGGAGTAAAAAAAAACTTTAAAATTGGCAATGAACCTCAAAAATATGGACTGAACCTTAAACAGTTTATAAGAATCGAGTTGCAAGGATAGATGGAACCATTGTGAGGGAGAGCGGTACTCAATACAAAGAGGTGTGTCAAGACTGTGATGAGTGGGGTTATTTTAGTGGTGGAAAGGCCATGGGATTTGCCCCGGAGCAGGTAAAGAAGTTGTGCAATCAGCAACAAGTGACAGCGGCAATGGTTAATGTACAGCCGCAAACATCCTTCACATCTGGACCCAACCAAAGCAGAGTCACACTCCTTTCAATGACCACTCACACTGATATAAACAGCAATGGTTAAAATATCCCTTCTGTTCATTTATCCGAACTGCCTTTCTTTTTGTTTACTTGTTTTTCCCCTACTAGGCGTCCCCATAAATAAGGGTGTCAGAACAAGAAGTTGATTTGAAGAGGAAACCCTGAGGACAGATCATTGGTTAAATCAGCTGGAAAGCATTAGATGCTATACACTTGAGAATAAGAACTTAAATTGGTTGATTGATCTAAATGTGGAAACCAAAGTAGTTCTTGTTCCAAAATTCAGTTTTATTTTGTTTTTTTAACTTGTGCCCCCTAGATAAGTATTGTCAATGTATAATATTAATTAAGCTTTTGTAGTGCATACGTCAAGAGGTCAAGATAGGGCTTTCTGAGAATTATGTTGAACTTTCTTAAAAGTTCTATGTGTCAAATAATGGCAGTGAAGGAGGGTCTGTCATGAAACAAAACTGACAGAGAAAAACAATTTATGAAAACAAAAATTCTACTCATCAAAACAATTCTGCTTCACATTGGGTTTTTGAGGATTGCTGGTCGTGAAGGAGGTGAAATTCAGTATACCAGAGGCAGGCATGTGGTAAATTCAGTAATTTAACAAATAAACATGAGACAGAAACAAGCAAAGCCAATGTTTGGGCAGAAAACCAAAAACACAAACAACCGCAAGAGGATGACAGACTAGAATAATGGCAAGACAAACTAAAACATGGCAAGAATCAACTGAAAGCAGAAAGATATACACTGAGGAATAATCAAGGAATGGAAAACAACTGTGGCGGATTCAAATCGAACCAGGTGTAAACATGAGAAGGAGCAGAAAGTCTAATAACTAAACAGACTAAATGCAGAACATAAAACACAGAAATCAAGTATAATTCTAAAGAACAATCTACGATTTAGACCGGCAATTTAACCCTCTAGCTGACAGGAAAAATAGCTCCAGATCCCGTTTGTCAGTGAGTCAAAAAGTCAGTTTCAAACACTGTTGGTGTTGCTCACTAATCCTCTTTCATGCTGCTGTGTTTGGATTTACCTTAGTCCACACACTGTTCCTAAATATCTCTGTTTTGTTACTCTCCCTCCCACTAATTATATCAAATATTAAGTATTTTAGTAGCGCTCCACTTAATAATCATGTTTTTGTATACGAGTGGAATTGTATGTTTTTAGAGGGATGTCTCTTTTTTTTTTTGCTAATGGTACATCAGGGTGTCAAGAAAAGAAAACTAAATTATTTCAACTACAAAAAGCATGATCAGTTTGAAGTGTTTTTCTAAACTTTGGGTTAAAAGTCAAATAAACCTAATTATCTCTTGCATTATTTGTGGATAAATCCAAGTTATTTTAAAGATGGACGATAGTGAGGTGTTTTTGGTGCTCTGTTAGGTGGACTTACTGTTAAAGTCCCACTCTGATCACCTTTTGATCCATTGTAAAAGTGTTCCCAGTGGTCTTTTGATTATGAATATGCTGTTTTTAGGCAAAATCAAAAAACCTCTGTCGTTCTCTAGGACATAGTTTCTGCAGAGCAGAGTTGTAGGGCAGGACTGTTAGCATGGAGTACGCCCGCTTTCATATCCCATCATCCCTTTGTTTATACTCTCTCCCGTAGCTTACAGCCCCTCACAACCCCAACATAACATCACAGATAAAACAAAAATGGCGAGCAAGGTTAGAGCTATCAAGGTTAGAGCTATCTAGCCATACGGTTTTGAGCCAGAAACCGACCTAGACAAGGCAAACAAAAGTGTACATGGATCTATTTGTCTGCATGTGGATGTATCAGAATGGAGCAAAGTAGGGAACTTGTGGCCCGCCGACTGTGGCACCTATGTCACTGCTACAGGCTTGTTCTAATGGCGTTTTTTCATCTGCTCCTGATCTGACATGATTTGAATAATGAAAGGCTGAGAAATGCAATTTTAATCTGAATTTTTCTTTAATTATATACTCCATCATGTGAATACAACACCGAATGTATTTTCATTGGAGTGGGTCCTTAAAGACGTTTCCTTATGTTTGGGCTAAAAGGAGCAGCAGCTTAGCAAGATTTTTTTTCCAGCATGAAGTATTTCTATAAAAACGGTTAATTTTAGACTTAAGACAGAAAATGAGAACAGTCTTTTCTTTCTGTGACAGTTTGGTTTAATCACTGAGCCCTTTTATTACAAGTACCCCCATTTTGAAGGTGAAGATGAGCTGGATGTTAGATTTGAGGTTAAAAATGGTTTTGTTGTGGAGGTGGACGCAGCAGGGCGTCTGATGGAACGGGGTGGGGGGTGGGGGTGGGGTGAAAGCAGGACTCTGACTGGGGTTGCTGTGGGGAGGGCTTTAGGGGGCTGCGGTGGGAAGATAAGGGGCTGGCTGTGCAGTTTGCAAACTCAACGAAGAGAGGGGTGAGGGGGTTTGTGGCTGCTGATGTAGCCCACAGCTTGCAGAGCAGTGATAACCAGCAATCAGACCTCTGTCTTGACTCCCTCTCACCCTGTCCCCTTCATTTCTCTGTACAGCTGCGTGTTTCACTGAACTGCATCAGTTGCACTCATTTCAACTGAGTGATGTTGTGACGTTTTGTAAGCAGTGTCAACTGAATGCAGTATCTGAGGACACAAAAGGCAAACGTTGAAATCTTCATCACTCAGGAAAATATATTTTATTTGCAGGTCCCTAGAGGACATTAGCAAGCTGTTTAGACAGAAAAGCACAGATTTTCAAAATAAAAGTTTAAAAGGAGCATTTTAAAAGATTTTGTTGGTTGTGGTGTTACTTTTATGTAACTCTTAATGTGGTTGAACTTGACAAAAGTATAAAATAGAAATTAGTTACTCTTTTCTGATACAGGCAGACTCCCATTTGGGGTTCGCCACAATAAATCCCCCCTCAATTCACATATCACTGGGCTTCAGGTTTTGACAGCAGATGCCCTTCCAGACCCAATCAACTGCATACTTAAAGACTTGAGACAGGAACATAAAAACACTTGTGTGCTCCCATTTGATTGCAGAGAGGAGCAGCATGGGCAATCAGTTAAAAATCAAAAAATCTTCAACAGTAACCGCATATATAAATGACACAACTTAAATAAACTATGACATCTAAAGAATATTTAGTGATTATATCTAAACGTTCTGCAGAAATGTTGTGCCTACTTGGAAAACATTCAAACACTTTTGGAAACATAAATTTAAGTAATTAAAAGATCATTTCAACCAGACAATTACCCTTCAGACAATTCAAGTCCTTGCAGGATCTCCTTGAGGCAACAGTTTTGCACCTTTGATTGTTTTGTGTATTTCAGCTCAGGTTATGCAGTTTATTGAAGAAAAAATTAGATTTCTTTCAAAGACACATGCAGCGAATACGCTGTTAGCCCTGTTTGTTGCGAGAAACGTGTGTTCAGTGACGCAGAGTCCTGTAGTGAAGCTGTACACGATGACAAGCACAAAAAAGTCCAGGGAAAGTTGTGCTGTTTTCTCCACAGCTTTCATTGGCCGTCATGTATGTTTACTCTAAGTGTGTACCTCAGTGTTGGTCCCTGCAGTAGTGCGAGTTTTAAATGTGTTTGGGTGTGTGCGTGGTACGGGCACAGCCACGTATGTTTTGGAGAGAGTGCTGTCAGTTAGCTGGAATGTGGCACTACCGCCAATGCTAAGATGGCTGCCAAGCTCTAAGATGGCTGCCAGGATTACACTCGGCCAGTGAGAGACACAGAGGAGTGAGACATTTAGCAAGAGAAGCTCTTTTTTTATTTCTCTCTGCTCTTTCTTTCCTTCGTTCTTGCTCTCGTCTGTCTCGCCTCTCCTTCTCTCTGTGGATAAGCGGTTCTTCGTAGGCAGACAGGTCTGTTATTGTTTCTTTTCAGTAATCTGTGGCTTAGTGTGGCTGCAAGGCAAGTGCTGCTGGCAGGAGTCTGCGTGCTGTGTTATCATACAGCTTGTATATAAACACCTTCTTCAGATAATGTTCTAGCTAGCTACAGCCTAGCTAGGCATGAATGGGCATCATTTCCCCATTCCCCACAAGTCCCGGAAAGACAGACCAAAATGATTTCACGAGAACTGGACTTTCATTGCTACTATAAAAAAAGTTTATCTTAAAGTACCACTCCAATATAATCGTTCCTGGTCTTTGAATTGCAGTTATGCCATTTTTAGCCCAAATTAATAAATGTGTCTTATGTAGTTTCTGCGGAGCGCCAGGAATCATTTGAAATTTGCCTCTGAGTTGTGGGTGGGACTGTTGGTGCAGTGTAAGCCTGCCCACACTTCCCATCATCCTATCTCTTTTCCTTCTAGCCAGGAATCCCTTGAAAAAGAGATTTTCAATCTCAATGGGACATTTCCTGGTTAAGTAAAGGTTAAATAAAAAATAAAAAAACATACTGGTGCAATAAAAACAGCTAGGGATAGTGGAGCTATCCGGCCGTACAGGTTTGACCCAGATGCCAGCTCAGACAAAGAAAAAAGAAGACATAACTGGATCTAGTACAGGTGGGTAAATCAGGATGGAGCAGAACAGGAAGCTTGAGGCCCGCCGACTGTAGCACTTACTTCACACCTATAAGTGTTTTCCAACTGCATTTTTTTCGTCTGCTCCTGATTCAAAACGATTTGAGAAAAGAAATGCTCAGAAGGCTGTCAAAAAAAGTTTCATTGGAGTGTGTCTCTACAAGCAAACTTTTTTCTGGATTTGCAAAGGCTTCCCAGCCAGTGACAACAGTATGATGTCTGTTTAATTGCCTTGCATCTGTATAACCTTAGCTCATTTGTAAAAACGTCTTTCCCCCCCCCTTTAACTTTATCATACACTAATCCTTTAAGTCATGTAGACCGGCATGCTCTACCCAATCATTTGATCTGCATATCAGAGTTTGTGTTTATCCACGGATTACAACACGTTTTAATGCATTAGGTAAAAATCAGAGAGAAGCGAGGGTGAGTGAAAAAGCTTGTGTGTGAAAGTCTGTGTGTGTAAGGTGCACTGTATATGGAGGCTAAATCCCCAACAGCAAGAAAGAATTAAATGGGATTAGTGTAAAGGATATGATTGCCTGGTTAGATACTAAATGGTGCAGCAGCACAGTGGAAAACATTGCACCATGATCGCACAGGGACAGAGTGGATGGGAGGGATTGTTCTTAGATACAAGGCTATCACACACAAATGTGTGAATTCACATATCGCACATACTTCATATTCTCTCTCACACCTTAAGTATCTCTGTTTTTTGGCATCATAAGCATATGATTATTGTCGATAAAGTTTGGTGCTCATGTTTTCAAGCAAGTGAACCAGATCCTAACCATCTGTCTTCCCCCCCCCCCATTTGTCTCTTTTCTGATATAGAATCGGGACAATCAGACAGCTCCAGCCAACAAGGAGACACAGACATCAAACCACCCCCCAACGGTAGGTATATACACAAAAACACAGAGTTGGATTCCTATTAATGTGAAAATTCATCTCTGTTAATAATGTTGGGTTTTTTTACATGCTAACTTTAGACTTTTTACCTCTTTTCCTGTACAGGACACCTGAGTTTTCAGGATTGTTTTGTCACTTCAGGAGTGTGGAATGTGGCAGAGCTTGTCAGAGTCTCACAAAGTAAGTTAAAAAGAAAAACACTTTATTAAATAATTGAAGATATGCTTGTCGGTTGTAGCAAGTATCCGCTAATTGTTTTAAGTTTTAGTACTTTAGTTACATTCATCAAATCATTATTGTGTCAAAATACTTCTTTCTTATTATAATTTACATTTTTATCTTCTTAAAAAAATGTAATATCTCAGTAAAGAACATTCACTTATCATCCGTATTATTGAAATGTCCACTTTTCATCCCCACCCCAGCTCCTGTAGCCACGGCATCAGGCCCTAACTTTTCACTGGCTGACCTGGACAGCAGTCCCAGCTACTACAACATTAACCAGGTGGCTCTAGGGCGGCGCTCCCTCACCTCCCCTCCTTCCACCAGGTAAGCTTTCCAGGAACAGGTTCTCCAGGGACTGCAGTACCACGATTGCAAACTGCACCGGCACAGCTGTGTGAAACCAGCACATGGTTTTATTTAACTGGGAACAAATCATGATACCAAAATAGCAACTTATTACCACTTGTATTTTTTAGAGCTTGTTGGTAAAATCTTAAGCAACATATTCTAAATGCCTGCATTTGAGTTTCTGTTTAGACTCTTATTTTTATATTAAAATTAATGATTTATAATCACTGGGCCACTCATAATTAGTGAATCCTGGTAAATTGTCATCATTGAATACAAAGAAAAACAACTGTGGAAGGAAAACGTGAAGTTTAGTGTTGTCATCCTATAACCTGGCTACAGTTTTGGAGCAGATTTTTGGGCCTCAATCTTTTAGATCAAACCCAGATCAGGAGATAATAGCAGTGTTTGAACAGGCTGCTGTTCAGCCTATAAATAAGGCAGATGAATCTCTTCTAAATCGTTTGTTACCCTAATGCTACTTGCAGCTGATTTTCATCTATCAACTATTTTATCAGATTTAGTTATTATATACTTGTTTCAGGTTTTCTGACCATTTTCCTTCTGTTTCACTACTGTGGAAAAATGGGAGAAAAGAATCTTGACAATCAAAATTGTGTAAAACCTTTTTCAAAATAGACACGTGCAGTAAAATACGTATACTGTAAGATCATCATATTTAGAGTTCCTCCAGCACCTTATGAATTATGCTTGCCCATCCATAAACACTAAATATATTTTCTACATAACAAAATTGTATGAATCATATCAATGAAGTTTTATCAAAAAATATGAAAAATTGCTGCTGCATAACTTATCTTTAAAAAGATATATTTTGAACTACTGATCTTGCCCGACCGCTTTAAAAGCTCAAGTATCGATCAGAGTTAAATTTCAGTTATTTTTAAAGTGTTATAGTTGTAAGGTAAACATGTATTTTTTTTAAAGAAAGGAAAATAAACTGATTTTGTCCATGTGTTTTTCATCAAACCTTTATCAAATTGCCTATTTTCTTTAATGCTTCTATTTTGAAGGAAAACAATTGTATGCAGAGTTCACTTCTGCTTTGACTTTCTAATGTTAACTTTTCACATGGTGCTATAGGCAGACCCGTACTTTACATTTGTGTAGTGGAAAAATTGTTTTTTAAATCTCTCCTCTAAAGTAGAATTGTATTATTTGTGTGTGTATGTGTGTGCTGTTTGTGTTTGTTGCCTTCCCCTCCATGAATGTGTGATGCTTGTTTCTCCCTCTTCTACCTTCTTACCTCTGTCCTCTGCTGTCACTTTAGGTCTGAGGTGGAGTTGTACGCAAACCTTCCACGGAGGTAGTTATGAACATCTGAAAGATATAAATGAATGAAAGACCATAAAAGACAAATCCTTAGACTTTCAATTTGTAGCTATCTCTGCTTCCTAACATTTCTGTTTCCTCCTTTTTATATTCACTGTTTTAACACTTCTTGCTCTGACTGAAGACTGTGCAAGATTGTTGTTTTTTCAATTAAAGATGAAACCTTTTCATACAACCACCTTTTAGTTTTCAGTTCTGAGTGTTGTATTCCTGAGTTTTTTCTTATTGTTCTGAAAAAGTATTTATAAATGGTTTTCACCCTTGCTCCTCTTTGAATTTCTTCCTCTCAGCTCTACCAAGAGGAAGTCCTTGGATGACAGTGAGTTGGAGAGCCCTACGGACGATGTTTTCTATCCCGGACGCTCACCTGCCGCCAGCTCTTCTCAGTCCAGTGCATGGCCTAATGACATGGATGCAGGTAGACACCCCTTACCATCTATCTATGCAAGCACTCTGAAACTTTTCCACCTTCCTGTCTGATTCTCACCCAACCATCCAAGTCCAAGCTTCGACTCCTCCAAACTCTTCCTCACATTCCCATCTCTTCTGTTTGATGATGTACACCACCCTAAAAGCTCTTGAAATGATCTCCCAACCCCACACTCACACCTGCAACAGCTCTGTGGCACGGTGAAGCTGCACCTTTTATAAGCAGCAACCAAAATATCAAAGAAGTAAAATATTTCAAGCATTTATGAGACCAAGGCATACAGGCATATATTTCACACTTCAAAAATTAAAGACCCACTCAGATGAAAATCCTGTTTTGGTATTTCTAACATGTTGTTGTGGTATTTTTCTTATAGAGGACATATATAAAGAAAATTAGCCTTGAATTTGTATTTCTGAGTATTTCTTTATTCAAATTGTGAATCAGGAGCTGAGGAAAAGATGCAAATTAGAAAAAGATTGTATTTGTGACATAGAAAATGCACTGGGAGCATCACAAGCTTGCTGCTCTGAGAGCTCAACAACAGGAAAGGGGGCAGAGTTGCTCTACACCAGTGTTTTTCAACCAGTGTGCCGCGGCACACTAGTGTGCCATGGGAGATGGTCAGGTGTGCCGTGGGAAATTTCCCTCATTAACTGATCAAAAAACATTTACCATCTCCAGGATATCAGCTCTTTGTTCATCCAAACAGGCCCTAATAAAGCCCTGAGTAGTTAGGAATATGAAAGATCGTAAAATACTTTTTTCTTTGTTTTCTTTTTGATTCTATCAAAGACATTTTGACAAGAATGACGGTACCACGTTTTAGCCGTAGCTTCAGCTGTTTGCGGAAAAGTCCCGTCCTTTTTACTGTCTCCACCAATCATTCTTGGAGGCTTAATCACACGTCATCAGTCTGACTAATCAGAAGTGGTTAAAGTCTTCACTTCCTTGTTCTGATTCTGCTCATAAAGTCTCTCAGTTCCAACAAAAATACCAGCTAATGCTCATATTTAGCGGTGTAGCTTTCCACTGAATCCAGTATCAGACCGTGGAACAAGTGAACAAAACAATGAAGCTCAGGGACGTGAGTCTTTCTGCCCTATTGTATCAGTTTTCACACTACATCTCCCATGATGCATTGGGTTAAAGCAACAGCGTCTCAGCGCACAATGAGTCTTTCGTGTTAAATGTCTTGAAACCACAACGAACACAACAGTTTTTAAATCTTCTAACTTAACTTTTATTACATCTTTTAGAAAAAACAGCTGCATCTTCCAGCTTTTTCTGCCACAATAATTATCAAAAAAATACATTTGAGATTGCGGAGGGGCTTTAGATCAATACAGACTAGGAGTTTCTCCTTTTTAATTTTTGGATGCTGGTGTGCTGCAGGATTTTAGTCAAGGTTAAAGTGTGCCGTGGCTCAAAAAAGGTTGAAAAACACTGCTCTACACCAAAGGTCCAACCCACAAATCAGAGGTGAATCTCTAATGAACTTCTGCTGCTCAGCAGAAAATACGTCCTAGAAAAAGACACAGGTTTATTTATTTTGGCTAAAAACTGCATCATCCTAATTAAAAGACTTTTATCAAAACATGATCAGAGTGGGTCTTTAAAGTAGGAAATGCTTGGACATCAGTGTTTTTGTAGACTTTTGCCATATTTCTGGGACAATACCTTAAAATGGTGCAGGGTTTATGGTTCATTCCCTATATTTTCAGTCACTTTTTTTAGGAGACTCTAAGAAACTTTTGCTCAGAGTCTGTGCTCTACTACGGTTAAATTTAACCAAAAACACAATAAGAAACCTTCTATAGCAGCTTTACTGGATGCCATCTGCCCAGTAGATTTTAGATACTTATAGAATCTTAAGATCAAGATGGATGTTGGTGATTTTTATTGTTTTCCATGAACCACTTCTTCAATGATTGATACCTAGACTCATCTGTTACCTCCCCCACTTATCTGGTCCACAGCCACTCACCGCAAGAGCCTCGCAGCCAACCCAATCCCATTTTTCCTTCAAAGGCTCACATTTCCCCATCCTTACCTCGAAGCCATTCTTCTGCCTTGGGTTAATTTGATGTTGTGAACATGATCAGTCCTTCTTTGCCTTGATCGCACACAGATTCTCCCTCCTAACTCTCCTTCCCCCCTGTCTTTCTCATTTTTTTCTCTCTTTCACTCTTCCCCTGTCTCATTGTTAACAATACCCTTCTTCACTTTCAGTGCAGCACCATTTGGCGAGTGTGCAGGAGAGGAAGATAAAACATGAAAACGATGGCGTGCAGTTTCCTTACCATGGTTAGAACAACATTGATTACACTCATACCTTCTTACTATCCATCAGCCTTTTTTGAAGTATAGTCGTTCCTTTTGTGTATGTGTGTACGTGTGTTTGCGTATGTGCATCTATACAGAGATTGTAGATCACTTGCATATTTCCGGAAAAGCATATTTTTGTGTATGTTTCAAACTGACTTGTGGGAAGTGCAGGAAGGGAAAAGGGCAGCCATTGAAAAAGTTACAAGTGAGCAGAAATGAGTTCAAACTTCATTCTGTGTGAAACTTGAGGCTACAAATAGCTTCCCTCACACTCTCCTGGCTACATATCAAATGTCAGGCCTCCCCAAGATACTTTATCTGTTTACACTGACAAGACCAGCAGGCAGGATCACTTGCTTTACCCATTGTTGCTCTCAAGTACACTCTTGGAGCCGGACTTGAACCTTCCAACCACATGTAAACAGAGGCAACCCACGCACAGCCATTACATTTCCTCTGCAATAATTTTATCCCACCCCTTTAGGTGTTCAGGTGCCCGCCCTGCATCCATCCCTCCATTGCTCACTCCTCCCTTGCCTCAAATACCTCTTTTGAATGCAAAACCCAACCTTCAGCTACCTCTCACACTCTCCACTCCTTTCTCGTCTCTAATTGACAATGTGTGCAGCAGAAAGGTCAGAGAGTACAGAAAAGTAGAAGAAAAAAATGAGGGATGGTGGGGAGGGAAAAGCCTAAAATTCGGAAAGTAAGTTGAAAGAGTGAGCAGTGTAAGAGGAGAAAGTGGTGATTGACCTGCAATGGTAACAGCTGATGAGAGAAAGGGGTTAATTACAGTGTTAAGTAGAGGAGCCAAGACTCTTGGTTACATTTTGCCAGTCTGTCCTCACTTGGGCCTCTGAGGCTGCTCCTCCACTTCTGCTCAACCCACTGTAGCTGTAAATGTAATTAAGAGGCTGCTCATCAGAGCCAGAACAGGGGCTTCTGCATGCCTTACTGCACCACAGCCTCACCTTCCATCTTTTTTCTTCTCTGGCTTTCTCTTCCTCTCCATCTGAATCACCACTTTTTTTCCTGTAGTGTGGCACATCATTCTGCACACTTTCAACTGAATTTGTCAACTTGAAGTGTAGAATAGCATGCAAATCTAAAACTTTTACCGAGCGAAGTAATACATTACATTGAATAAAAATGTGGCAAGGCAAAGGCGTTTTAATTGTCAGCCTTTGTGTTAAAATGAATTATTGGTATCACACCATTTTTAGTTAGTAATATGGAAAACAGTAGGAGTGCAACGGATCACAAAACTCACGGTTCGGATTGTGTCACTGTTTTAGTGGCATGGTTTGGATCAATTTTAAAAGGAAAAAAAACAGGACAAAATAACAGGATAAAAGCTTAAAATTCCTTTTTCAAAACATGTATATGTAATAAAACATGAACATATGTACACACACGCATACATATACTGGATAAAGCACCTTAAAACGTTTGCTCGATTTCGGGCACACAAAACACTAATGATGTTTTTGATCTCAATATATGTATATATAGATCTGCACAGATATGATCCGTTGCACCCATAAAAAACAGAGTACAAAAGTGGGATTTGTTCATCTAATTTTCTCAAGCAACTTGCAGCCTGCAAATTTTATTTAATAATTTGTGTTCATATTGCGGTGAGGTAAATGTAAACACACACAAACAGGTACCCTTGATTGCCTCTATTATCATTAGAGTAGTAACACACACACACACAGATGTATGAAGTTGCACTCATACAGGGGAGTCACACAAACACCGCTGGGTTCAGATGTAGACATGACGAATTTTTGCTCACATAGCTCACAACCCAGTGAGACACACACATGTAATACACACACACTCACTGGTCCCAGATGGTGTTTCCATGTGTGTGTAGCCTTGGGATCCGTGAGGATGCTGGAGACAGCTGCTCCACAGAGGCGAAAAAGGGTGGGGGTGAGGTAAGGGTAAGCAATCAAAACAGCAATGATTTCATATTAGTTCCAAATGATTGTGAAATTTTCACCAGAGAGCTGTGGGGGTTAGGGGCCTTGCTCATTGCCTTGAGTTAAACGTTTCATGCAATTGGGAAACACGTCTTCCTTTCACTGTTGCACATATGTGGTTTAGACAATTCCCCAGCTTTCCCCCCTTTTTTTAACCACTCCCCCTTATCTTCTCCAACTGTTTATGTGAACTTGTTCTATATTGTATGCTGTTTGTGTTTGTGTGTGTGTGCGTGTCTGTGTGTTCTTCAGAGGCGCATCTGGTGGCAGGCCTGTTAGTGCAAAGAGACAGAAGGGTCATCATGGGAACGCTTGATTAGTTGCCAGTGAAAAACTAAAGCCTGCCAGAATAGGAAACAGTGGAGTTTTTGGCAGGCACGCACACAAACACAATACAGACCACTGCACAGTTTGTGAAGTGATGAAGATTGTATCTAATATCTGCTTGGTGATGGAGACAATGCCACAAGTTTCTACATTTTCAATCTCTCTTCATCAAAAGTACGGGTGTAACTATACATTTTAACACCAATTCATATCATAATTTGCAGCTGACGATCCGATTCATTATAGATATTGGTTCATTTTAAACAAGTAAAACAATAATTATTGGCAAATCCATTCACATTTTAGTTTAATAAAGTTCACCCCACTTTTGTTTTTCAACATCAAAATTATACAAATAGAACATTATTATAACATAGTGGTAATGTTGTAGTAAAAGAAACCTACTCTACCTCGATCCAAATGGTATTTTCCTATATCAATTATAATTGATGTATTTCTTTTAAAACAAATTTATAATGGTATAGATCGATTTGATTGCCAACCCATCTTATTGGATCTTAGGAATTTAAACCGATTCATTGATTAATCGCTACACCCCTACTTGAGAATCTTTTCGATTTCCCAAAATGACAATCTTTTACTTCTTCAAAGTTGTGTTTATGTATCCAATTTGTCCCCATTTCACTTCCTCGGTCTT
The DNA here is from genome assembly GCF_053564925.1 of Oryzias latipes. Taxonomy (NCBI): domain Eukaryota; kingdom Metazoa; phylum Chordata; class Actinopteri; order Beloniformes; family Adrianichthyidae; genus Oryzias; species Oryzias latipes. Next base: position 33,323,972 of record NC_136237.1, on the reverse strand, counting down.
TCCCAGCTCTCCCTACAAGTATTTTCATCGCTGTCTCCCCATGCTACACTTGTACCCACCTTCCTCCCTCTAGTGTGACAGTGTCAAAGCAATCACTGCTAACGGCTGGTGTCAGAAGTAGGATTGGGGTTGTTTTCATGCTTGGAATCTCTCTGACAGTACAATACGCCCCCAGACTCCTGCTACATTTGGGGGAGGGAGGGTGTTTGTGTGTGTGTGCGTGTGTGTGTGTGTGGGGGGGGGGGGGGGGGGGGGGGGTATATATCTGGTAAAGACATAAATGGTTCACACGAATTCACTCCCACCTGCTTGAGACTTAACTCCTTCACACAGGGGGGGAAGGTTTTACACGCCCCCACACTCCCATAGACTTTCACACATCTCCAGCTGGAGAAGTGAGGCAGAATCTTATTTAATGCCTTGTTTGATGCGGAGCGGCCACAGAAATAAACCACAAAACAACAGTCAAAAAAAGTTGAGGAAGAGAATAGATTCACGCCACGCACTTGTGAGGACGATTAGAGTGAAAGTTGAAGGGGAGGATATGTGTCTATTGTTGCATCAGTTAAAAATGGAGCTCTTAGCCGTGCGTTCAGACATGTGTGAGTGCGTGTGCACGCAAGAGATAATGACCATATTTAATGTCTTATGACATTCCGATTTCATACGTGTTGTCAGAGCAATGCAACAACAAAAAAAGACACTGCTGTAGTTTCACAGGTTCTGCTTTGCTCTCTTGCTCCTTCACATATTTTCATGTCTCCCACATTCATCTCGCCTCTCCCTTTCTGTCTCCTCTCTCCATCCGTCTGCTTGTATCTCGCACTCAGCAGCTGCCATGTCCATACTGTACAGTGTGTGCTATTTCTGAATGAAGCTGTCTTCTTATGCAGCCAGCATGCAAGCTTCACTGTGGCCAGACCACAACTGGTTGAGCACGGCTTATTGACGGTCACGTTCATACACAGAGAAACTCTCTGAGTTTGACGCCTGAAAGAGAGAGAGAAACAGAAAAATGTAGGACTAAGAAAAAAACTGTGGTGTAGTATAAATTACTATAGCCACAGATGTTCTTTGGCATCACAACAAAGACTATGTTCAGTTTGGCTTTAGGTGTTTTGCTCCTTTTTTTCCTCTTTAAATATATGTTTTTAGATGTATTCTTCTGCATAAATAACTTGACCGTACTGCAGGGTGTTGGGTGTCCTACAGTCTCTTTCCTCTCCATAAAACAACCATTGATGAGCCAATAAAATTAGAGTCTTTTAAAAATCTGTCTTTTTGACTGGCTTGACAAAACATTATTGCATGGGCCCAGACGTGGAGATCACACCGACAAATCACTCAATGCAAAACATATAAAAGATCAGAAAAAAAACATTACATTTTAGAAATCAAAACAAAATTCCAGAAACCAAAACACAACTTCAAAAAAGTAAAACAAAATAAAAATGAAACTTTTCGAAAAACAAAAGTAATTCCAGAAATCAAAATGAAATGCAACAAAATGAAACACAATAAGAAGCCACAAAGGCAGATATTATGGGACATCGCTGACATCATTCAGTCAGCGATGTCCAATAGCACCTTTTCCGGTTTCTTACTATGTTTGGTTTTAAAAAAATAGTTCTTAATTTCTGGAAATGACCTTTGTTTTCCGAAACGTTTAATTTTTTTTTCCATTTCATTATTTTGCAATTGTGTTTTGGTTTCTAAAATGTAATGCTGTTTTTTTAATTATATTTTTATTTATTTGTTTTTATTGTAATTGTGGTCTTTAATATGTTTTTTCGTTGAGTGACTTGTTGGTGTGATTTGCACTTTAGGGCCACAGTACATTGTATTATTGGGAGTAAGGGAATGTGCTCATTTTTCTTCCACCATAAAAAGCACATTTTTGCCATGAACAGTTTGGAAGTATATATAAAAATCATGATTTTTAAAAGCCCCAACAAACAAAATTCTTTAAATTTAGTTGACTAAAGGGGCATCCGTTTATTGATTAAAACCACTTCTCTTTCCCCTCCCCCCCACATTTTCTTTTTTTTTCCTTTTTTCTTTTTCTTTTTTTTTTTTTTTTTTTGGTGACCCAATTTTTATTTTATTTACTTATTTTTTTCCGCCAGGACTGTCCTCGCCTGGTTCACTTAAGAAGCCGGGAAAGTTTGATTTCAACGCCCTGACTTCCCAGACGAGGTCCCCCCGCATGGCGTTCACACACCACCCGCTGCCTGTGCTAGCAGGAGTGAGACCAGGTGAGAGCCCTGCCATGAACCCAACAACTCAAGCCACCTCCCCGTCCTGTTACAACCTGAAAAAGAGAGAGAAAGGGATCCGCAAACCTGACCTTAGCCCTCCATGTTTGTACCACCAAAGTCCTCGTGACAGAAACCAAAAAGCAACTCTTCAGTCATGAACCTGAACGTGGAAATCCTAATGAGCGAAAGAAAACTTTCCAGAACTACATTTGCGATTTCTCTACGCAAAGTTTCACTTGTTCGGTGTTACTGTTACCATCATAGCTTGGCATTGAAACCTCTCTCTCTCTCTTTCAGTCTTTCTCCATCAATCCATTTGTACCCCATCTTTGTTTTTAATGATTCCATTGCATGGTACCAGTGCTGCATTCATGCTTTGTGACTGATATAACACATCTACTGCTTTATGCATTTGTTTCTGTGTTTTCATATGCCAGCTCATGCTTTTAAATACTAAATAGCGAGTACTGTTTACCGTATTTTTCTGATTAAAAGTTGCTCTGGAGTATAAGTCGCACTTTTGGCAAAAAAGTGCAACGCTTCTGAACAAACCCGCCAACCCGGTGTAGGGCTGCGTACACAACATAGGCGATTCATACGTCAAATTCGTGTCCGCTGTCTCTTTTTTTATGTCAAATTTGGTGCTCAATGCTTGTACAAAAATGTATTCATAAACGACGATTCCATGGTGGGAGAAGTTACCGTCAAGTTTTTTGCCTCATTGTTACATGAAAGCATTGACTGTATATGTCATTTACAATGATGTTGAGAGATCAGGTTTACTTAGTTTGAAGAGCTCATCGGTAATCACGTCTCCATGTCTGGGTTCATGAGATCATTCAGTCTTCTTTTTTTTGTTGCTTTTAGCGGTACTTCTATGACTCTGTAACCCATTTTGATGATTTGCCGCCCCGTAGTAGTCCAAGGAAGGAAAAAATAAAAACAAGAATGATACAGTCTCGATGCAAGTAAAGAAAAAAAATCATAAAGTAAATGAGGAGACCGATCAGATTCTCCTCCATGTTTGACTTGGATGCAACTTCTTCTTCTGCGTTGCTTTCAGTAGCAAATACTGATACACGTCTGCTAAAGGGCAACCTGTTGTTAGAGGGAAAATAACAAATATTTGAGCCTAATTATGTTATCATTCTTATTATAAGTCCCACCCCTGGCCAAACTATGCACACACACAAAAAACGCAATTTATGAAAAAAACAAAAAAATATGTTAATCTTAAAGGAGCGTTAGATATGTAAGTTTTACTCATCTTGCAAGCATGAGGAAAACTGTGAAATCTGCATCAGGGATATTTTTTATTTTTTGCGAGCAGTGCTAACACATTCATAAATCAACAAAATTCATCATAAATAGTGCCATAGAAATGGATATATTTCTCAAAAAAACACGTACTTGATCTAGCATTATACCAATGGCAAGATATTCTCTTTGGAGTTTTTCAGTCGGATGGAATAACCAACACGGGTTGTCTGTCTCTATTTAAAGAATTCCCAAAGTCTCAAGATCTGTAGTTTGCCAACCAATCCCTGTAGTTTGGCCTCACTTTTGAAAGACATAAATATGTCCTCCTCTGGCTGTCTCTCTCTTAATTCCATTTGTCTCTCAAAGGGAAAGATTGGTGCGGTGCCAAACCAGACCTGCCATGCGGAGGTCATTTGGACCAGTTGCCCAACATTTTGAGATGTACTAATTTTCTTTCTCTTTTCTTTTTTGAGAACTCCTAAAATTATGTTTAGAAACCATATTGTTCTTTTTTTTTTGGAGGGGGCAATAAAATCATGCTTTGAATTTTTCATCTTAAATCTAAATTTACACTCTTAAAACTAAATGTTGTCCTGAAAGTTTTTATGTAATAGATGAATCGGGCTGTTTTCAAAGATTTGTTTATTTGCCTGCATGTGTGTATATTGAGACTCTTGTGGAGGACTTAAAAAATGGCTGCTGTCCAAATAGATTGTCCCTCCAAGGATTTGTTCTATAAAGAGGCTGAGGGGGATGATGGGGAAAGAAGAGAGACGGCTCAAGAGTGGGATGGTAGGGGAGAATGAAAGGGAAGGAACATTTAAACAGCCACCATGCAGCCGGGATGGTTAGAGCTGTTAACTGTTGTTCCACAGGTCTAGTGAGTGCGGCTGTTCTGGGGTTCAGACAGGATAGGATGCATACTGCGTTTGGCTCTAGAAAGGCAATGGAGAGCTGCCAGATTCACAATAAAGAGACGCATGAAAGCTGGCATGCAGAAAACATACAACTGTATGTAAATTAAGACACAGCCATACAGAAAAAAAAAACACATTATTGTGCACATAAAACACAAATCAGCTCAAACCCCTAAAAGTCAAACAGGAATGTTTCAGTTCTGTGGGTGCAATTGACACAAAGGATGGTGTTTGACTCCAATAATCTCAAGTGCTTTTTCCCATGCTCCCTCACCTAGCAGCTTTCCACTTCAGCTTGGAGAGACACATTTGCAAAGCAATAAAAGGATCACAGCAGTGAAGACAGTAGCTCTGTGTGTTTGTGCGCCTGTTTGTGTGTGGCGGGCTGGTGGCTGATTGATGTCTCTGGGAGGTGTTTTGTGGTCACCAGAGAGCAGGGGGAAGATTCCCTGTAAAGCATCGAACTGCTGGGCAGAACCACACAGCAAAGTTATGCTTCTGATTAATTACACACCACTGACAAACAATAAACTAAAAGTGGAAAAAGCCAGTGTGGGCTAAGCCAGTCATACCCCTCTGGTGTGTGTATATGTGGGTGAGTGAGAAAAATGAAGATGCAACAGAAGGCAGAAAATACTGTAACACTCTAGCACGCATGTGGCTGTGAAAGTGTGTGTGTGTGCGTCTGTTATGTTACTCAAAGTACATAGAAGTCTAGAAGTGTTTTTTTTTTTTTTTAAATGAACAAGAACATATTTCGTCCCATTGCTACGGATAATTGAAGTAATTTATAAGCAGAAACAGCTTTAGTCAGTCAACCACACAAGAAAGTCATTGGCAATAATTAGCCGTAATGACAAACGGGCTGTATCCTGCCATCTGTCCCTGTGTTTGGTTAAAATATATGATGATCCTAATGCTGTTTTAAATGTGCATGTTTTGAACATCATGGCAGTTAGTCATATATCTTATCATCTGTGCTGAATAAAATTGTGTCAGTATGAGATGAAATCTCATAGTTTTTTTTCCTCCGCTTTTGGTCTCCACTCCTCACGTTTCTGCTCCTCCACCCCTTTCCTTTCCCTTTCCCTTTCCTTTTGGTCTTTTTTCTTGACAGGGAGTCCCCGTGCCTCGGCCTCTGCCCTGCACTTCCCCTCTTCATCTATCATCCAGCAGTCCAGCCCGTACTTCACCCATCCCACCATACGCTACCACCACCAGGACCCGCTTAAGGAGTTTGTGCAGTTTGTGTGCACCGACGGCACTGGACAGCCCAGTGCCCAGGTAAGGGATTTGATGCTTTGATGCTCTGCAGGAAGTGGGGGTGATTATAGGAGGCTTTGCTACAGCAGTTTGGGATTTAAGAATGTTTTGATTGCAAGTAAAACTTCTGAAGATTTGCATGTGGAGTGCAAGGAACTTTGAAGATGGCAGGAAGCTAAATCATTTCATTGTATATCCTAATATATGTGAGTCAGCTCAATAACTGCACGATAGCAAAGTAAACCAGTTCAGCAGGAGTAGTTTAAAATGAGGACAAAGAAGGCAACCAAAGGAAACTGTAAGGGAAGAAGCTACCCCGTCTTTGACTCATCACTATTGCAGGGCAATGTGTTTGCTATCTTCTGAAGTTAGCTGCCAGGGTTCTTGCTTGTTAGATATTTGAATAGAAAGGCTGACTTTGACAAAGTGGCAAATGGCATTGGATCTGTTTTAGTAAAGGAAAGCAGTGTTGAGGATTTGTGCACATCTGGATTTTTCCTGTTTGCAGAGTAATATGTCTTTTTAATATTCAAACCCAGTTATTTAGGACTAAAGATGATCTCTCAAGCTGTTACTACAGTGCATCTAGTAGCTTTAGTGGTACTTTTTAGATGGAATGTACTTTCTGTCCATTCGGTTACTTGCTGTCATCTGTCAAAACAAGTTGTGGTAGAAGGTCAAGGCATCTTCAAATATGCAACCACCTTTCGCCTAAAACTTTCTAGATTGATGGAAAACTGAAGAAAATGTTCAAGAAAAATTGCGTTAATTGAAGTGAGAGACGAAGGATGTTAAATGAGAAGACAGAGATGGGGTGTTTGTGCGGTGCCAGAGGGATTAGAAACAAGGCAACCCCGACAACATTTCTACACTTTGCTAAAAGGCAGATGTGGCAACACATCAAGCGTTGAAGTGGAAATCAACTGGCCTTTAAGACACATTCTGGAGTGCTTAACGTTGACTTAAGGACAGAACAGTGCTGTAAACCTCTACTGTAAACCTTTGGCCTTTTGAGCAGTTTTAAGTGATTTGTTTCATGCCAGGTCGTCCTTTGTTAACTTAAAACATAAAACAACACTGGCTTTTTTTTAAAGCTTTACACATAGCTATGCACAGATACTCCGGCATACAATCACCATTTACTTTTTCTTTCCTTTCGAATCTAACACGGCACTTCTCTTAACAGTCCCTAATTCTCCTACATGGTCGACACCATTGTTCTTTTCCCCCTTGTGTGTGAAAGCGTTCACTTTTCAATTTTTTCCCTCACTACGTTTGAGTAGTGTTCCATTTTCTTTCATTTTTTATACAACAAGTCTCACAGTGTGGATGTGTGTATGCTTGTGTGTGTGTTTTTTTTGGATTCTTATTTTTTTTTCTCACATTGTAGAATCAAAGGTTTTATGTTGAGTGTGCGTCTCCAAGTACACTGTATGCAGGGGGTGTCCTGCTCACCCTGTTTGTATGGTCCATCTGCAGCCTAATGGAGGTGGCCAGAGCAAAATGCCGGGCTCCTTCCTGCTGCCCCCGCCACCCCCGGTGGCACGCCCTGTGCCCCTTCCCATGCCCGACTCTAAAACCTTCAGCACGCCCACTGACGGCGGACTCAGCTCACCCGCATCTCCGTGTAAGTCACCCCCCACTCCCACTCCCCTTTATAAAGCAGCATTGATCCCAGAGTCTCCCTGAAGACTTTTCATAAAAAACAAAACAAAACTGGCAGAAAATGTATCCAAATATATTTTCCCTCGGATACATCAAGCCCATGAGATACAATCCCCAAGTAAGCCCCGGTACTTTTATACAGCTTCACATACTGGCTGTGTTCTGTAATGTTGTCGATAATCTAGTGAAAGAGAAAATGTTGGGGGCTTTTATAATATTCAGCCCCTATAGTTTTACAAAGTGCAGTTCCCTTTGATCTCAGAGAATTTCGCTGTAGGTTTTCGTGAAGACTGCAGTCTGTTCAGTCAGCAGCCTCAGGAGCTTCACTCTTGGTCTGTCCATCATCTCATAGACTGTACACTCCTTCAAGCAACAAGCAGCTCTAACAAAAAAAGAAGCCACGCCTTTGCCAGAACAATGATCCTCTTTCAAGCTACCCTGTAGCCCTTTTCAGACTAACACATAAACTCAAAAAGGAACAGAATATTTATGCTTCTCTCAGTTCAGGTTAAAGACCCACCTAGATGAAAATCATGTTTTTTTAACATGTTCTTTTCCCATGATAGATGAAATATATTAAGAAAATTTAGTTTAAAATTGCGTATCTGACTATTTCTATATTCAAATTGTTGTGAGTCAGGAGCAGACGCAAAAATGCTGTTGGAAAAAGCTTATAGGTGTGACATAGAAGCCACAAGCTCCCTGCTCCGCTCCATTCCGATGCATCCAATCGCAAACAAATGGATCCATGTACACCTTTGTTTTCCTCGTCTGAGCTGGCATCCGGCTTAAAACTGTGCAGCTGGATAGCTCCAATATTTCTCTCCGTTTGTGTCGCAGCGGGAATGTTAGATCGGACTGGGGGGCTGTAAGTTACCAGGAAAGCATGTAAACAGATGGGTGACGGGAAGTGGGGGCAGGCTTACTTCTCACCAACAGTCCCCTCCATAAGTCGAATTTCCAATGAACTCCTGCTGCTCTGCAGAAACTATGTCATAGAAAACGACGAGTGGGACTTTACACAAAGTAAAACTACCCTGGAATTTGAAGTATCTTTGAAACAGTTCATTTTTAACATACCATTATATTTGTTAAAAAATGTGAGAGTTGAAAACTTAAAGAAAAAAAAAGTGGGATTTTACTAGCTTCTGTTTTTTTGGAATACTTTTCATTATAATTTTAAAGTGTGCCGACCATAGGTTGAATTGGAGTAAAGGCTACAGTTTTTCTGTTGGATCAGCACAAATTCTGTATTAAAAATAATAAATACATTGTAGGTGCTGCAGATAATAGTGGAAAATAGTTTATTTTTGTTCGAATGTTTTGACAGATTTTAATGAATTGGATCGCTTTTGCTGCTTCTTTCAATAAAATGACAGCAGCATTTCAAGCTGGTCAGGTGCTGGCAGTTACAGGTAAATGTTCCCATCTGCCAGTACGGTTCAATAACAGCGTTAGGAACTGTGGCTGCGAAAAACGAGCTCATGATGCACGGTGTCAGCAACATGCCTCGTCATCAGCTTTAAGAAAATTCCAACCTGTCTGAAAAGGGCTACACTCTTTCGCTTCCTCTTGTGCTTTGAAGTTCAGTCTTCTCTCGTCTCCCCATGGCTGCAAACCACCTCTGCCTCCATTCACAAACTTTTCTCTTTCTTATTCTTTTTTCCCCCTCTCTGGTGTTGGATTCCCTGCTAGCACCACTTGAGGCAGTGTAGTCTTTCCCTTCCTTGTTTTGGATGTGTTTTGTAGTTTGTAAGAACAGAGCAGAGCTTGTGTTCTCTGTCGCTTCAAGCCTTTGATCAACACAGACTTTCCATGTCTGTCTGACAGCTGCAGTGAAATTCACCCCCTTTCCCACCACTTTCCTTTTATTTTTTTTTGCTTTCTTCTCTCCTTTACTTGACATGCTCATAACCTCTTTTCATTTTTTTTCTTTATTTTCTCTTAGTTTTCTTTTTAATGGAACAAAATTAGGGCAGTTGGCGTGGACTCCAAAAAAGACAACATGGCCCACTTTACCCATACAATCCCCTCGCTACTTTTCTTTTTTTTCCACAAATCCCACCACAGTTTGAGATTGAGAGCAACAAAACAAACATTAAAAACCACAGAGTAACAAGAACACCCTATATTTATTCTGATTTAAAAACAAAACAAAAAAAATGGAAACATTCTGGCCTGTCTGAATCAGTGCTGTACCAGGGGAGTGGGAGAAAGGAGTGCGATCAGAGAGCGGGAAAGCTTTGGTTGATGGTGCGGTACAAGAGTCGGGTCATGGAAGAAGCACAGCTCAGAGTGGGCACTGGACGGTGCAAGTGTGGCTCCTTCTCCTCTTAAATCTTTCTCCTTTCTCTCCTCCTCTTTCTTCACTTCAACTCTCCCTCCTCTCCCTCCTTCATCCTCTCCTGAATTAACATGTTGCTCCTATTTATTTATATCAACATCCATATAAATAAATATGGGACTCTCCACCTTGTTTTTTTTTTTTTTTTTCCATCTCGGTGACTGTTTTAACTGTAATTTTTTTTTCCCTAATAATTTTCTCCCTGATTCTCACAATATCTTAATGAAAGTCGTGGAACACAGGCAAACACGAGCATACGACACACTCACTCATGCTTCAGTTTCCAACCCTGTCACTGTCACCCCCTTTACATCCCCATTCACTCGATTCATGTGCAGCAAAAGCTTCAGCCATCATGACGGAGTCCAGTGATCACAACTGCCCTAAATTTGATCCTGTGGCATTTCTGAGTGGTGCCACTGTCCAGGAAAGAGGCTCCCCTTAAGCTATTCACCTTAAAGGGAATATTGGCTTCCGTTAGATATGAATAGACTTCTTCCCTTGGTCACCAGGTCCTTCGGTGTTAAGTCCACAGTGAAGCCTCACTGATTTTCAATAATCCTGGTGGCTTATTTTAAAGGCCGGGGGCTGCTGAGGAGCGTCTGTGACAAACAGCGCAGAAAAACCTTTTTCACATTCGCCCTGATCATTTCAGACAAGACCCTCCCACCCTAATTAACGAAAAATGGTTTTATATAAGAAATTGACTAAATGGAGTAAACTTACCCATGTGACCAATAGGGAATTGAGTAATTAAACAGTATGTAGACACAGCCTTAGCATTGTCACCATGATTTTATGATAGAAAGACGACGATGTGGAGAGCATCAGACTCTGCTATAGGCTGAGTGTGTATGTCTGTGTGTAAAAGCATGTACACACTTGTATCTCTCTGTTTATAGCATACTCCACGCCAGGCTCCACAGCTCCCACCCGGTTTGTCGGCATCGGAACACGGGACAACTTTCTGAATATCCCCCAGCAGACTCAGGTACCCTGTCAAACAGCGCTCATTTATTTTTACATCCACATATCCATATCCTTCCTCCTCCTCCTCCTCCTCCTCTGTTTTGTGTCCTTTTCTTCCTTTCCTTTCACCAAGCCCCAGCTCTCCACTTTGCTGTTCCTTATTGCGTTCTTTCCAAACGTCTGGGTTTTGGTGAACATTCGTTGATTGTGACAAAGTGAAGGCTGTGACACAGAAGCAAATCTCAGAATTTAATGAAACTATAAACAAAATTCTGGCTTTACAACACTAATCATTGACTGTATATGAGGGCTGGACTGAGTGACTCCTCCCTCCTTACATTCCAAATAGCAAGTTCCTGCTGGGTCCAAGAAGCCAAAATCCCATAGACCTCTATTGAGATACAAACAGCTATTGCTCAGTCATTCCATTTGTCAGAATAAGCATTCGTGTTCTCACTAATTCTAGATTTTTTTCATGATATTTTTTATTGCATGTTGTTCAAGTTATAAACTGACCAATTAGGTGTGGACTTCTAATAAGCTTACTTGTAATTGGCGTGTATGGTTGCCATAGAAATGGTGACTCAGACCGATCAGACCAGTCACTCCTTACTGACAAAATCTGGCTCCAACATGGTGGTGTCCATATTTTAAAAAAATGGTGACTGAATTGACTTCATATCCTTGAAGCCGGACATAAACCATTTTTTATGGATGGCATCACACTCACTCTGTCCAGTTCTCATATACAGTCAATGACACTAACAGCAACCAAGGTGATGACTTTTTTTTGTCCTGTATCGCGCCACACTCTTCAGCAAAGGAAGATTGCAGATAAGTTTAAAGACCCACTCTGATTAAAATTGGGTTTTTGGTGTTTTTAACATGTTCCTCAAGCATTTTTCTCATGGTAGAGGACACAGATGAAGAAAATTAAGCTTTAAATTCCATTTTATAATGTTTCTTTATTCAAAGCATTGTGAATCAGTAGCAGACGAAAAAATGCCTTTGGAAAAAGCTTGTGGCAGTGACATAGGTGCTACAATCAGCGGGCCACACGCTCCCTGCTACGCTCCATTCCGATGCATCCACTCGCAGACAAATAGATCCAGAACTTCTTTGTTTTCCTCGTCCAAGCTGGCATCTGGATCAAAAATATACGACTGGGTAGCTCTGACATTGCTCGCCATTTTTGTTGAACTGTTAATGTTAGATTGGGGTTATGAGGGGCTGTAAGCTAGCGGAAGAACGTGTAAACAGGGTTGGGCTCACTCGGTGCCAATAGTTCCACCCACAATTTAGAAATGAATTTCTAAGGAACACCTGCCACTCTGCAGAAACTATGTCCTAGAAAACGACACAGGTTTTTTTTTAATTAATTTTGGCTAATAACATCATCATTTAAAGACCACTGGGAACACTTTTACAAATGATCAAAAGATGATTGACTTTGAAGAAATTGTTAAAAGTAGATTTTATTTGTTTTTCCTCACAGCACATTCAGTTGTTTGCAACCTGTCACAGTTAGACTGCAGCAGAGTGCTGCTCGTGTACAGCGTCAAGGCCTTTAGTTTCAGTATTGGTTTACAGTGCCTCCACCACAGTAGATTCCCCACAGTGCATGGAAACCTTGCCAGTTACTTTCAGCTCCAGCCGTGTTGATTTATCTCTGCACGGCCCCACAGTGTGTGTTAGTGCAGTCTGTGAGGCCAGCAGTGCAGTACATTGTGGTTTTAGCTTTGGCTGGGCTCTGCCACTGGGCTGCAGCGCCTTGGGCTCCCCTCCATCACCAACACAACTTTTCTCATTAGGGGCTAACCACACCTGCCTGCAGCCAGCTCAGCCCCTTCTGCCCTTCCCACACATGGAAACAATCTGCATTCCTGCTCGGCACGGCTCTGCTCAGCTGAACCCCCCCACCCACCACCATCACCACCCTTTTCCAAACTACCGCCCCTCCTTTCACCCACCCACTGCATCAGCTGCCCGCTATCCTTCTCTCCTCCTGCTGCTTCCTGAGCTCCCCACCTGCATCACTCTTCCACAGATGCAGCTCTGGCACTAAAGGGGGGGAGGGGGGGGCATCCAAACAGCGTCCAAATGTGCTTTAATGCATATGCACATACACTTCAAGTCTGAGCCAAAACTTGTGCCCCTCATTCCCCTGCCAAAAAGGAAAATTAATTATAATAATGCTTAAGAAAAAAAAAGTGCTTTTACAATAGCTTACATCTGCTCAGAGACTGCTTGTCATTTCCTGCTGCTGGTTATTGAAATTATTACAAAATCTGCACCTAAACTAGTTTGCCAGATTTCTATGAAGCACACTGAGAACCTGGGCATGAGTACCAACAGCTGCGGGTTAGATGAGCCTAGTAGGTCAGCAACAACCTTAGCCAGAGTGACGAGCAGAGGCCTCCGCCTGTCCTGCTGTTCTCTGGCATATGGCGAGGTTCAGACGAGGGCCCTGCCAGCCTGCCTCACTGCTGCTGGCCAACTAGCCAAGACAGAAGGACAGTGTCTTCTCTCTGGTGTCAGAGCAGCACGCAGAGAAAAGCTGGTCTGAGGAGCTCTCTGGTGGTGAGGCCTCTGCAATGCAAGCATGAAACGCTGTTAAAAAAAAAAAAGAGGAGGGGGTTGCTCAGAAAGCAGGAAAAAAAACGGAGGCAGTTAGTTTGAGTTTGCTGCCCTCCACAGTCACGTCCAGGCTGTCTGGTTGCTGCTGGCAACCAGACATGATGTCATACACAGTTGAACTTGGACTTGGGGGGTGAGGGGGGTCACTTTCCGCTGCCAAGGATTACATTAGGAGAGTTGGAGGAAGAGAGGAAGGAAAGGATAAGTGCAGGAAAGGAAGTTTGAGTCAGCTTGAGGAAGAGTAAGCAACAAACTCCAAAACGAGTCAAAGGCGGAGGGGGAGAGACGGAAGTTTAAGAGGTGAAACTTTCTTGCCTGGATGCGCTTCGGTGAATCGCTGCTCTCCGTCAGGCAAAGACCATGGAATGTCAAAGGCAGCCAGAAACAGGCTGCCGGCCTGTGGCAAAGCCTCTATTCGACTCTTATCAAACTGAGAGTCTATGACCATTTCTCGTGTAAACTGGCAGCAGAAAACAAATGGGATCACCACAAATCCTGCTTTAGATGTTTTTGTTTGCCAAAAAAGAAAGTTCTTCTCTTGTTTAAAAAGTGAAAACGGTAAATAAATATTAATATTAATTGGGGGCATAAAGAATGGGTTGAGAGGGACCTAGCTGCAGACAAGATGGCACCTGAGATCATTGGCTAGAAATGGAAATTATACAACTAACCCTAACTCTAAAGTGTTCGCAATTGAAAAAAAAAAAAAAAAGATATTAAAGTTTAAAACAGAGAAAAATCATAACTGTTAGTCGCCCGTGAAAGTGTGTATTATTTTCTAGTGATATGGGAGGACTCCCAGTTCCAGTCGAAGACTTCTGGTTCTGGCCGTTGATGACTGCAACCAGGTCCTCTGGAGTTGGTTAGGCCAGGGTTCTGCAACCGTCAACACCAAAACTCTGACCAAAACTCTGTATGAGTCGCAAAGTCTTTCTCTTTAAAAAAAAATTCTACTCTGCTTCTTAGGTATTTTTGTTGTTCATTTTCTGTTTTTACACATATAAATGAAATATTGTTTTTATCCTTAATTAAAACTAAAAATTATATATATTTATATTATAGTTTTCTAAATCTAAAATTGTTTTTACTTTTGACAAAGGGTTATATGAATTCCCTTTAAAATCAAACACCTTGTGCAACAAAGGATAATTCTGCCGGAAATGAAATCCAATCCAATCCAGCCCTAAACAGCCTTTTCTCTTGTTATACCTTTGAGTGCTGTCAATTCTTCATTTCTTACTAGTGCTGTTTATCTGAATAGAAGTACGAATTAATTAGATTATGATCCAATTGAAATATTTATGAAGCATGTAAAAATTCAAAAACTACCCTATGGGCAGCAACTAAATATTGTTTAGCGTTATAAATAAGTGCCTTCCACTTTTTTCCAATTATAAAAAAAAACGTACAAAAGTTCAAACATTTTACCAAAGTATTAAAATCTGTTTAATCATGGTTGCTCACATGGAAGCTCTTGATTTAGTGTAATTTTAGTAGTGGTGTGTAAAGCTTTATTTGACCTTTTTAGAAGCACATCAGGCATAAATTCATATAAATGACTAATTCAATTTAAATCAATGCCAGAGTGCCAAAGGGCTAAAAGAGCCACACGTAGCTCCGGAGCCTCAGGTTGCAGACCCCTGGGTGATATTCTCGTTATTTACATTGTGAAAAAACACCTTAAACTATGAAATGCCTTTTTTGCTAAAAAATGTCTATCTATGACCTAACTTTTCATGTTTATCTGAAATGATTTTTTTCCCCATTTCTAGTTCTGTAATGTTACAGGTCCTCAGTGACATCCTTGGATTTTGTGAATCTTCTAACCTAAGCTCGTATACAGCAGCTAAAATATTTGCCATATATTTGCTCAGTTTTATTTGATCAAAAGGTTTTTCTGTCATGATTCTATTTTCTTCACTGTATGCAGCAGTTGAAAACTGGACTGAATCAACTGAGAGGTGGGAAACACTAAAAAGAAAAACTTTTCTGCTTTCTCCACAGTCCTGGTTCCTCTGACAAGGCATCTGAATCCACAGCTCACGTTGTGTCATAGAAATTGGAAAGCTGAAAAACAAACGCATCACCGTTGATAAAGAACAAACTGCTGAAAAGGTCTTGAAGGTCTTTCTCGCCAAACACTATTGAAAGTACTACTACAGAACCCCGAGAACTCCCACAGCGCCCCCATGAGGACTCCCACTTCAGCACGTCTCAAACAGGAATGTTCGTCCCCGTTCACGCAGGAGGCTTGAATGAGATTGAGCGGACAGACTCGGAAGAATACACAGGAGAGGAAGAGGAAGATGAGGAACAAACTCTGAAATGCCAGAATGGAAACACAACATAGAAAGCTGACAAACGACCAATTCAATATTTGTTTTTTTTCTTCTTCTTTTAAAATATATATATATATAGATATATATATATATCTATATATATGTATATATATAGATATGTCGATATTTCTCTTTTTATGTTGTCTCCACAATGAAACTCCATGCATTGGCTAAGAGATCCACAAAAAAGGGTAGTTCATAGTGGCATTTGAAAGTTCAAAAGATTGTCACCCAATTTGCACGCATCCATATCAGTGCATTTCTCTGCGCATTTCTCCTCCACTGTCACACATAACACTCATCGCCATTCAAGCTCCTCCCCTTTATGGCGCTCAGGGTGGAGACAGCTGCACACCTGTGTGTCGCCACACTCTGCTGCTTGATTCGCTCAGTCCTGAGCCTCTTTCATTTCCGATTGGCCAATCACAGTGACGCCATCTGATGGTGTGACACGTATCTGCACTAAAGCGGCTGTTTTTTTTGTTTACCTGTCAAATGATGCGGGTGTCCTGCTGTGGGAGAGGTGACCGCCATGAGGCAGGTGCGAGCGAACACCAGACAGAAAGACATAACACTAACTTTACACGTGCTCCTTCGTCCCCTCACCTATGCACTATTGATTTTTAAATAAGGGATGAAAAGTGTTGCACATTGATGATCATATGAGCGATGGAAGAAGTGGGCGAGGCCCGCTGCCACTGCAGGGCTGAAACTGTGCTGAATTCGGAGTCTTGGCCCCAAAATGCGCAGCACTACGCACACAGACGCATGTTTGCAGACCTTCTCCAGAGCAGGCCGTCACACAAAACAACCCCTTTGTTTACTGACACACATGCACACATATTATGTGCTTCATATCACCAGCTTTAACTTGGTTTTCAGGCATACTCTGGCTTTTCTTTCTCTCCAAGATTTTGTTTTTGGTTTGTCTCTCCTGGTTTGTTTTTGAATTGCATTTTTTTCCCCTCTCAGATTTCCGTAGCTCCGTAACAGCAAATCTCTTCCACAGGCAGCACAGTACCAAGAGCTCTTCACATGCATCACTTGTGTTGCTTCACCCGGCATCCCCCCTTTCTCCAGATAAATCCAAACGAGCACACAAACGCACGCACGCACGCATACGATGCACACCGACGCCACCGAAAACAGAATTAGAAAGGGAAGCCTTTACATTTGGTTCTCCACATCGCCTTTAAGGGCTTTTTTTTTGTTCATTATTTGTAATTTGAATTTGAATTTTTTTTATCTATGTAAATGTTCACCATGAAATTGTTGTTACTTTCATCATGACAAGATATTTACCTCACAAAATAACTGGACTGCCTGGCTGTTGGTTCTGTTTTGCAGGGATAGTTAGCAGGGAATTACTCTTTCTAGAAACATTAGTTCTATGTACTAAAAGCATATATCTAAACTATAACAGTATAAGGAAGTGCCTCTATTCCCCCTCCCATGTTTGAGCTAAAACTTTGGGGGATGTTGGTGCATGTGGAAACCATTGGCTGGATCTTTATAGAGGACTGCAACAATTTTTTTTTTTTTTTTTTTGTAAAGACAGAGAGATCCTATATATTTATGATATATGCTCCTTTTGCTACACACGCTTGCTGGCAGTCTAGTTATTTTCTGAACTCTCTCTCCCCCTGACCCACAAGCCGCTTCAGTAATACCATGAATCAAAAGACGCCATTGCCATCTGCAACACAGCATTATGACATGTACATGTCAAAAATCGACAGTAGATTTGAAGAAGTGTTTTTTTTTTCTTTTTGATGGAAAGTATTATTATTGAAAATATGTGTCGATTGAGCCACGTGCAATGCATTGGGTAGATCATTGTGTTTGTCTGTTAGAGATTTTTAAGAAAGCTTAGAGAAAAGAGAAAAAAAATGTAATTGTTTTAAAGTCTGCACGCTCCAGGACTCTAAACTAGAGAGCCATGAGAAATCCTAGTCTTTGTAAGTTTGGGGGTATTTGTTTTCACTACCTTCTTCTCTTTTTTTTTTTTTTTTTACTGTTTTATGTGTAATCATTTGTTAATAAATATGCGGGAGGGCTGAAGGAAAAGAAAACCTACATAAAAAAGAAATTATCATCAGATGAAAACTGGTGCTTTAATGCTATAAAAATACATTCAGACCTACGAATAATTAAAAAAAAAAGAGCAAACAATTTAGGAAAACAGCATTATTCCTCTATCTCTCTATTTGTATTCTTCTCTTTTTGTATCAAGTTCGGGGAGACACCCGCCACACAGAAGGTAGTTGGTTTCAATCTTCATTCGATCTCCTTTCTGAGAAGACCCATGTGCTCTGCCAGGAACTCACCAGCAAAAGTCAAGCCACCCGCCAAATTGACTTCTTCACTATCTCCAACTCCCATTAAGCCCACGATAGAGATCCCTTTACCCTGTGCAGACAATTAACCCCCCGAATCCTCGTGTCTTATCGTCCTCACCTGAATGGAGCTCATCTGCTCGTGCTCAGAGTCCTCCTGTTCACGAAGCGCGAGTGTTGAGACCTTCTGTACACATCAAGGGGGCAATCGTAGCTCATAGTCAGGCAGAAATAGCCATTTTTGAAGCAGGCAGTAAAAGCTGAGCCTCTCCCCCTGTTCCACCCCCCCGCTCTGTAAATGATTCTTATAGTGCTCGTGCTGTAGTGTATAGTTTCCCAGCAGTTAAAGGTTGTCCCCTTGAAAGTGCCTTTTGTTCACAGACTCCATTTTGTAATCCAGGTCGCCCCTTTTGTTTTCAAAAATGGTTCGAGGTGGCAGGTTGTTCCCCAGTGCCCCCACATGGGGGGGTGGGGGTGGGGGCAAGAGGTCGTTGCCAGTTCAGCGCTTCGGGACAACTTCTTCCTCCGGCTTCAAATGAATCCCCTCCATTCTTCCTCCCTTCTCTCCTTGATTCATTTTCAAAGCTGTGTATCTATATGTTTATATGATATATATAGATATGCACCTTTGTAAAGTTCGAAAAGAAACTGGTGTGAATTAGTTCTTTACTTTTTATTGATAAATGACAAAAAAAAAGTTGGAAAAAAAAAGCTTAAAAAAAGTCGTTCTTGTTCAGCTTTGGCTCTTTTTTCTTTTCCTTTGTCTCCACTGTCTGTTTTCTGGTAGACACTGGAGTAGTCTGTAACTGTGTGTCCGTCACTCTCCGTCTCTCGCGCGCCCTTCTCTGCTGTTGGGAGGGCGGGAAAAAAATAAGAAAGAAAAAAGATATTTCGGGAAAAAAACAAAAACAAAAAAAAAAACCTTTTTGTCTGAGCAGAATGCAGTTAGCTCACATGTTATTCTTGTCTGTATGCTTCACATTGTATTACCATATCCATCTACTTCAGCTTCTCCATTCAGCAGCTAATGTAAGTGAACAAATTACACGGCCGGGCTTTTGGGGGTGTCCTTGGGTGGATTAGGAAGAGCCAACAGGGGTTCAAGGGTTTGGGTGCACAAGGTTTACACGGAGGATCAACAGGGTCTGGAGGGCTGGGTGAGCTGCTTTGGGAAGTTAGGACGGGGCTGCTCAGACTAGAATAAGAGTTTACTCTTTTGTTATAGCTATTTATACTTTGGCTTTGTTTTATTCCCCTTTTTTTGTTTCCTTTTTAATTTGGAATTCAAATTTGCTATCAGGGTATGCTGTCGTTAAGGCTCCCTTTCTGGACGCCTTGGACTGTAAAATGGAAGCTACAAGCACCTTATAACCTGACGTGTCCCACATGAGGCCCAAAGAGGAAGCTGCATTACTCGGATGAAATCCCACATCAATTGAAACAGATCTTTTCAAATGAAGTATTGTTTCAAATGGGTTCCACACAGTAGAACCCTCAGCAGTATTAAAACACACCAACTAAATGGCTAAAAAAGGCACACGTGACCCCTGACCTCTCAGACTAAAGAGGACTAAGGGGGAGTTCTGCCACTATCTTCCTCTGACCACCTCATGCTGGACAGTCCTGTGTCTTTGTTGTTTATTTTGTTGTTCTTAGATGTGTATGGTTATTGTGGGGGGGAAAAAAAAGACAGCAACCCAGCCCCCCCCCCGTCCCTGACTCCTCGGTCTTCTACGCCTCTGTCCGTGCTCTCAGTGCAGCACCACTTCATTGTGAGAACACCCCCAGGGCTCCAAGTGAAATGCATGTGTTAATTACAGTTTCTTTTCCATAAGAAGAAAAACAGTTTGAGAAGAGCAGCACCTGATTGAATAAAAAGGATGTTCTTGACTGTACCTCCTCGCCGTGTCTCGTCGTTTTTGTTCTCCAGAGTTTCAATGTTGCGCACAAAATTGCTTTGAACCCGTTTCTAAAAATACTGACCAAGAACGCCAATAGTTATAAATATTTTGCACTTTATTTTAAATAGGACGAAATATTAACTGTAGGTGCAAAGTTGAAAGATAAAATTTGAAAATATGTAAAGTGAAATAAAACAATTAAAATCAAACAGAAAAAATGGTACAAAGGTAAACAGGCTTATCCACTAAGGCCAAGGAATTTGTTTGGACATAAGGATGTGTGGTATCCTATGACTCCACCCTTACATTGACGTGTTCTCCCTACCATGACAAAGGTGGATCAAGGTGGAAAGATTTCATGTAATCCATGGACACCAGTGAAGATCACAAATCATTGAAAAAAAAGGTTCAGCGCACTGTCTAGTGTGTCTAGATGACCCAACTCCCAACGTTAAAGTGCCTAGGATAGCACAAGGGTTAAAGCTGTTTTAAAGCCTAAAAACTATTATTGCACAAATCTGAAAAAATAATTAAAAAATAAGAAAAAACTAGCTAAATAACATTAAACATTCATACTGCTACAGGAAGTGAAAATAATTATCTGTTGGGACCCGGAATGTAGTCCTCATTCTCAAATTTGTAAAAACGTTTAGCCTTCTGGTTGTGCAAGCTATAATGAAGTCGCACATATAACCTCTGCACACAGACGACAGTCAGCACTAAAGTGTTTTACCTGAGTCTGTTTCCAATTTCCATTTTTCACAAATGCATGCATTGTAAAACATCATTTAGATGTTTAAAAACAGTATATTATGAATCAGTCCTATTTATTGGACCCGTTGTGTGGAAGTTCCAGTTCATGGCAGCTGGACATCTTCGTGCTCTTGTGTATGATCCTCTTCCACTGTAGTCTCATTCTGCAAAATAGAATGAAAAAAGGTTTTCTTTCTGAGACTTAAAAGCTCTCGTGTGTTTAGAAAGATGACGCACCTGCAGGCTGCTCAGGGCCTGTGCTGCGGGGCTGGTTTCCTGCACAGGTGGAGGTTTCTTCTCCACATCAGGAGGATCGTCACCTTGGCTGTCAGATGGTGGTGGAGATTGGGGTTCGTTTTCTTCTGCGAGCGGTGAGAATGTTGCTTCCTCAGCCTATATGTGCAAAAAACACTTCATTACACCTGTGAGCATCCCTCTCTAGAGCAGGGATGGGAAAACTACGGCCTGCCTCCACATTTGGTCCGGCCTGCCGAAGAAATGTCATAGAAGCATTTTTTTGTTGTTTTTTTTCTTTAATCTGACCCCACGATTGCTGCTTTCATGTGTGCTTTTAGGTTACGTGGCCCTCACAAGAAAACGTTTGGGGACCCCTGCTCTAGCATCTATGTGGTGTTGGAAGGTTAGTAGTTTTTTTTCATTCAAACACTGCATGAGTGCTGCATTTTATCTAAGTTTGCGATTTACCCAAGGTAAATCAAATGGTGCAAACTAAAGCAACACATTTGAAATAAAAACTCAAAATATCCTTTTTCAAAACATATTTTTTCAGTCAAACTGTTCATCCAGATTCCATGTTATTTCTTTCTCTTACAAGGAGGATTACCAAAACACTGCGCATCCGCTACTGGTCCAGCCCTCCTATCAAATTTTAGAACCCTTCAAACCCCACCATTCGAAAAGTTCCACCCCCGGTTCTGGACTTTCTGCTGTGTTTGTGGGAGTCCGTGGAAGAGACTGACCTGGGAGTTCTGATCCGGTTCGTAACCCGTTTCCTGGACAGGAGGTGTCGGACCATAATTAAATGGAATTGCAGCACGCTGAGGGATCGGTGGAACACGGCTTTGAGAGGTCCTGGTTTTCACCAAGGTGGGGAGGGGTGGGGGTGGAGGGATCATACTAGTTTCCTAAATGTAGGGGGGGGGGAAAGAAGCAGCATATTTTGATTTTTTTTTTATTAAAGAATTTTATTTGCTTATGCTTTCTGTCCAATAGAACATAAATGTAAGCTAGTAACACTTCAGCGTCATTTGTGTTTCTGCAGTTTGACATGGAGTGAAATGGAGAGACATCCTTTCAGTGTGTGAAGGCCTCACAGTTTAACAGGTGTTAAACAGGTCATTAACAACCTGACCCACCTCTATCCTAGAAGTACATCACTCCATCTTGTTTAAAAGTTTATATAAGGGGACATAAATGTCCTAAGTATGTGCCTACACACTCCAAAGACCTCATTATCCTCACAAGCTGCAGGAGAGTTGAATCCTTTGATGCTAAGTATGCTGAGCTAGCTAGTAGGTAGCTTTAACAACTAGCAAATATAGAGAGTATAATGTCCACGATCAATAAGTTTAGTCAGTGAGGGTGATCGTCTCCAATCCACAGATCCAGACTTAAACAACAAAAAGTCTGGGATCCGCTCATGTATCTCTGTGCTCTCCATTAGCTAAATTTAGCAGCCATACATTATGATACAAAGATGTTTTTCCGTAGACAGCGCTCATTGTCATTCCGCACAGTTTTTTTTTTTTTCATGACTCGAGCCACTATAAAGTTGGAGGGAGTGGCCCACCTTCTTTACTTCCATTTGTTGTGATAACAATAACACGAACACGTTATGTCATAATTTACGGAAAACCCAAATACGAGACATCCATCTATGTTAGCAAGCTACGAATATCAACTCCATAACAATATTTGTTTTAAAGTAGCAAAAAAGCGCAACGATATTTATTTGTTGTACAAATTCAAAAATGCTGTGTCATACGCAAAAACTACTAACTAAAAATAAAGTGTACTTAAGGCAACATAAATACTTTTTTGCAAGATATATGTTGTGACTTTAAACCTTACCGTTTAATGATGCGCACAACTTGGGCAGTCACCGGCTAAACACTGGAACCGATCAACACTGGAACCGGCTAAACACTGGAACCGATCAACTTAAACGCATAGACTGCTATGGCTATAACTCATTGGGTTAACGAACCGTTGCTTCCATATAAGACAGGGGAACATTTGTTTCTTCCTTTCTGGTTTCACTCTTCATGCGCAATGTGCAATACTGCCCTCTATCGACTGTTGGATACGTCGCTGAAGTTTTTATTATTATTTTTTTTTATTTTTTTTAATTAAGAAATGTTTCAACAGTACAGTATTATTCATTTCGAATTAACGAAGGTTGCCCTTTTTTAAAAAATTAATTCACATCCAAAGGTGTTTACATATTAATAATTCACACAAAAAAGAAAGAAATGCATTTTATTTTGAAAATACATCTGAGCTGTTACCTAAAGCGGATGTACAGTTTTAGAACTGTCCTGCTTAGAGTACTTCCGGCGTTTATTTAGTGTAAACACAACACACAGCTGGATACACAACAAATATCACCTTGAGTACAGAGTTTAAAACCCGTGTGTCCGCCGTCGCGATGAGGTTTCCTATTCCCCATTTTCGTCCACAGAAGACAGCGCTCTTCTGAGAAGCTAAATTCCAGCGACAGCGACCGAGCTAAGCTAACGCGAAGCCAGAAACCGCTCGCGCTTGTCTTCAAAGTTGGCTCAGTCTAGCCCGTTTAAAAAAGCGCCCTCCTTCATGTTTGTGTCAGGTCAATGGGAAACTGTCTATTTTCACAAGGTGCGGATGACCTCTCGCCTCTAAACGAGTCTGAGGGGGGCAGTCTGCCCGGAGAGCCGACGGTAACACAACAGGTGAGCTTTAAGTTTAAGGTTGTATTAGTTACCTATTTTTTGCTGGTTTCCAAGTACATTTTACTATATATACTTTTTTGCATTATATTGACTTGTTTTTTTAAGCCACCAGAGAAAAGTAGTACATGTTATGCAACCAGTCCAAAGAATATATGAAACTTAAAAGGCTTAAACGATTTTAACACAGTACATGTAAACGTTATGTGTGAGTTTTAGAGCCACGTGACTCTGATTACTTTATCAATTTAAAGACTATCAATATTGGTGTAATTTTATTGGTCAGCCATAGTTTTAAAGTCTGGAAATTTGTCACAATACCTTCTTATATTTGCAAAAAGAAAAATAACTTCTTGAATATTTACCCCTTTTTGAAATGTAGTTTCACCTTTGGAGCTCATGGAAACCCTGACATTTATAATGCAACTAAAATTTTATTTAATATAGTCCTCTAGTTGACTAAATTGGGAATTTAACACAATAAATGTGTTATTGTGTTTAGTCTATTTATTTGTCTTTTTTTTAGTAGGTCAACTGAAGTGAAATAATAATTAATTCAACCAATCAATTGTATTTGAAGAGCTCTCATAAAATGCCAGAGCAACCAATGTTCTGTGCAAGTAAAATGTAGATATAAAAAATAAACTAACAATTGACAACTATGGCCTGCTAAATCTGCTCACTGGAGTAAATTCAATAACATTAACTGAGATCAAATGGATGAATGCTTTAATATGAGAAATCCTTAAAATAAAGGCAATTTTCCAGGCATTTCCAACCAACAACAACTCCATTTTTTTTATCACCTAAAGACATGCACAAAACCTAGTGTGTTTTGTTTGTGTTGCTGATTGTGTGGTGAAGGACTTTTATAGCAGCGTTATGTTTGGCAAACACATGACTTTTCTGAAAACCCTAAGGGGACTGGAGAATAAACTGTGGGTGTGGAAAACTATCACCCAGAAGGAAAGTATATGCAGTGGAATATTGATGGTTTTGCTTCAAAAAAATCTGTTTTTAATCACTAGAATCAGATGTTTTTAATACAGTATATTTTATTTTGAGCATTGCTGCTGTTTAGTGTAATGAACAGACAAAGGTCTGGGAAATAAAAGAGCTACCTCTCCAAAATGATAAGATCCTCTGGTACCAATGAGGTCCAAAGTCTTTCTCTTCTTTCCATTTAAACCATTTACTTCTGATCGCAAAATAATCTTTGATTTCAGGATCTAGTGTTGACTGTTGAGGACTGGTGTCTTTAGTTGCACTACTGGAAATTTTTGAAGTCCTGTAACCCGACTAATATCTCAGAAGGTGTTGTGAGATTGTGCAAAGAAAGTGTTGGTTTTTCCTCAACAGCTGCACAGGCTTTAACCTGACTAGCAAACCCCCCCCACTGTCTTATCTGACTCCAGGCCTGATGACTATTCTACTGCCGACATGGTTATCAGGTTTATGGCGACTCTATAAAGTCCACGCAGCTGCTGTCGCTGAAGCAGAAGGAGGGCAGAACTGTTTGATGACATTTTCATAGATCATTAAAATGTGCATTTTGGAGCCGGTTTAGCTCGTGCTGGTTTGCGGCGCCTTCTGTCCGTGAAACCCAGGTTCAACTCCGGGCTGCTCCCTGTTCCCCTCTCTACTTCTGTGCCGGTCCCAAGCCCGGTTGCCTTGAGAGGGTTGCGTCAGGAAGGGCATCCGGCGTAAAACATTGCCAAGTTTACCATGCGACTCGTTCGCTGTGGCGACCCCTGATGGGAACAGCCGAAAGAGAAACAACATTAAAATGTGGTTTTGTATTGATAGATAATCCAATCTGTTTGGTTCGAAATCATCTCCAGGAGCGCAGCCAGCTGGAGTTCCATCCCAACCCTGGAGAGAGTCGCCCCGTCAGCCAGCTGACCGAGGAAGAGCAGATCCGGATTGCCCAGCGCATTGGACTCATTCACCACCTTCCCAAGGGCATCTTCAACCCCGGCTCTGACCCCTCTGAAAAGAAAGTGATAGAGTACGTTTAAAGGAAGGCGTGCCTCATGTCCATATTCATATAACTGACAAAAATCATCAAGGTTTTGACCGTGTCCTCAAATCTCTCTTGTGCAGGTGTGTGATCTGCATGATGGATTTTGAGTATGGAGACCCCATTCGGTTTTTGCCCTGCCTTCACATCTACCACGTTAGCTGCATCGACCCTTGGCTGATGCGCTCCTTCACCTGCCCCTCCTGCATGGAGCCCGTAGACGCAGCCCTGCTGTCCACCTACGAAACCAACTGAGCAGCCTCCCGCTCGGCTGCTCCCGCCTAGAAACAGGCGCACCTCCGTCGGCACGCCTGTCCTGTTTCTGCTCCAACAGGTAGCCCAGGTGGCGTGGGACGAAGCAGGTATTTATAGACCGATGTGAAAGGGGGTTTTGCAGAAATGCAACGCTTAGGTTTCATACGCCCGTTTTCTGGAGGTGTGAAAGTGTGTGCCAAATGACTTTAGATGAAGAAAATAGACGAATATATTAGAAGAATGTTGCCCCACATCTGCTTAACGGGCAGGCTTGATTTTTGAAAGTGGTCTTTGCTTCAGGTGTGATGTGCAAATGTCACCAGAAAGAGAAAACATGAAGGGAAGTGAGAATGTTCTTCAAATAGTTGTGAATGTCTCTGAAATGCGATCCCTCCCCCCAACGGAGGGTGACCACGCCAATCTTCTTGAACAAATTGATACTGTGAGGTCCCACGACATTTCAACGTTTACAGTGCTGGGATGCAAAATGCTGTCGTTTGACAACTTATAAGCCTTCTTGAAGCTCTCGTTTTTGAACGGTTTGTTCTGTAGATCTTTTTTTCTTTCTTTTTTTAAAAGCTGCTTTTCAAGAAAGTTAATCTAAGTTTTGCCTTACCAGATAACAAATCCCAGCCTTTCACCTTGGGGTTGCTTTTAATGTCACGTTGTAAAAACCCAGTTCCTCTGTGTTCCTCTGTGTTCATCTGTCTCTAACATTTACACAATATGCTGTGCAATCTCCTGGAAGCACCTTGATTTAACCCAAATCTAAAAACACTGTAGAACTCAGATGATTGAGTTTCATTTCTTTTTTCAGTCGTTTATGCTGCTGTTGCCTTGAACCTGAAGATAGCTGAGGATTTTTTTTTTTTATTAGTAACCACGCATTTCCAAAGTTCATGAGCGGCAACACAGATCCTTCTATGATCTCTCAATGTAAAGCACACACATTTTTTAAGAATTTTGAAATAAATGCTACTAATAGAGGGGAATGTAAATGTAAAGCAGGATTTTACATAGATTTGAATGATGATAAGGAGTTGATATTAATTTTACTGTGCACTTTTTGTGCCTTTTTAAGGTATATGTTGGTTAATTCATGTGAAGTACAATCATTTCTGAAATGGCTCATGTCTTAATTTAGCTGTCCTCTAGGGGGAGACAGATACCAGCCGTTCTCAGACCTTGGAAAGTTTTTCTATAGCATGGGTATGGTGTGGTTCAGTTTTTTGTTTGAATTCATTTACCAGCCAACATTTTTATATTAGGATCTGGTTTTCTAAGGCCAAGGGGAGTTGATTCCACAGGTATTGTTCACCCTAAGACACCACGGGATAAGAGTTATCGAATGACTTGACCTATTAAAAAAAGCTTGTGGGAAAATGTCTTTTGGCCAAAATAAAAGCTCGTGAGCTTTTATTTTGACTCCATGAAGTTAAAACTTTTTCCCAAAATATTTTAGCAAATGTTATCATGGTGACAGTAAAATATCACACAGACAGTGTTTTCTTTAGGAGAAAATCAAGGACTTCTCCTCCTGAGTGGAGCCACACTTTGTCATGCACCATGAATACCCATTATGGAAAAATATGAGATTAAGTCGGGAAAATACTGGCTGTTTTTAATTTATGCATGTTGAGAAACTTCAATAAAGATGGATACCGAGTCTCACCCTGTGTGGTTCTCACGTCTGTGACTTTGTGTACAGAAAATATAACATGTAGAGCTGAAATATTGACTAAAAAAAACATGCAGAATACATTTAAATCAAAAATATTCTTTTAATTAAAAAATATATTTACAGTGGTTTTACAGTGTAATCCATTTAAACACAAAGTGCTGCAGTGTCACAGTAACATTTACAGTTCTTCTTAACAGACTTGATCCATTTACAGAGATGTGAAATAACAAATGTGATGCATTTATAGTTAAATTGTTTCGGCCGTGCAAAGGAAAAACCTAAAAGTCTACATTTATAGAGCGTAGAATCCCACACTGACTGTAGCCAGAGCCAGAAAAAGCCCCAGCACCATCCTGATGAGCGGGACGTGGAGTGTTTTCGCCTCTCCTGACTTGAAGGTTAAAATCTTCTGCAGCTTGTTTTCTGTGACGTCCAGCAGCTTCTCAATGTCATCAAAGACCTGCAAGTCAAAGGTCATCTCTTGTCAGCTAATCCGGTTAGAATTTCCTTTCTCTGCTCAAGCATCACTTCTAACCTGGATGTTGAACTCGAAGGCCCTGACCGCCTCCTCCAGCACGCCGTTCCTCTGCTCCTCCGTCAGCTCCACGCTGTTCATTCGGCTGCGGTAGAGCTGCTTGAACAGGTTGGGGCTGGACACTCCAGGGAAGGCAAAGAAGGACAGACCCTCGCTGCTTTTCAGCCCCATGGATTTCTGGGCAATCCGACCAAGAACCTGGCCTCCAGACAGATCGCCGAGGTAACGGGTGTAAGCGTGGGCCACCAGAAACTCGGGGTACTCTTTGCCGATCTGGGTAACCACGCCAAAGACAGGTGTCAATGCAGTTTCACTCTACTGAATGGTTTTCTTATGTTTTATCATATCAAATGTACCTGTCTGAGCCTGTGACAGTATCTCTTGGTGGCGGCAGGAACAACTATTTTCTCTCTCCAGTTGGTGCCGTAGAAATACTCCAGGTCTTTCTCAATGGACTCCAGCCTGGCCAGTTCGGATGGAAAGTAAATGGGCGCCACACCAGCATGGTTGGAGTTCCTGCTCAGCTCTTCCTCCAGAGCTTTGTAGATCTCATACAGGGAGCACAGGAGGAGCTGCAGCGGGTGAAAAAGAAGGATCTTTGGTCAGATTAAGAGCTCGATTAAGAGCAAAAATCTGGGCTGCATATTTTCTAACCTTGTACTGTGGAAGCGTCACTTGTCCCCGCTGGAAGCTCAGCATTAGCTCTGTGTTTTCTGCTCTGACGTGACTCTCCTTTGTCACCTTCTTGATTTGTTCAGACAGATCCCTAAAAAAATAAAAATAAAAGGAGAATGAATCCCATTCAGGGCAGTATGAGACGCATGTGCGTCCATAATGGCAGCTTGGAGGACCATGCAGACTGTTATCTCAGGAGTACAAAAGTAAAAACCATCACTTAATGCGATTAAAATTCATTTTAAAAGCATCCAGGAACTTTATCAGAAAGTAAAATCCATTGCCTGTTAATAGTCTTGTCCTATAAATGGATCGTTTCTGTTAGTAAAAGAGGGGAATTGGATGTGAAAAGGAAAATCTCAGCAGTTTACTCTTACCTGTCAGCAGTCTGCTCTGTTGCTGCTTGAGTCTTCCTCTCAGTTTCCATTGTGATGCTGAAATCCAAGCAGTCAGAAACCCACTTTGAAACATCTCCACTTGTTTTTCGATCTCACAAGGTTTACGGTCTAATACGTGAAAATGAAAAGCATGAAATCTGAACTGTAAAGTCTCAAGTTTACTCACCAGTTAAGATCAACTCCTTCAGATTTGTTAGTCCTGGTTTTTCCTCTGGATGTCCTGTGTGGTTGGTTTGCCTTCTCTGTCTTTTTATACAGTGGTGGCTTCAGTCTCCTCCCTCCACATTAAAAAACAGGATCAGAGTCACAGCCAGACATCAGTTCAGTGGGAGGCACTGAGAGTTAACATGACGCAGCAGTTTTGAGAAAGCGCTGAGGGAGGGACTACTGGAGTTAGCATGACATCAGGAAATTTGCTCTTGGAAAACCAGAAGGGGTGGGAGGGGCTGAGAGGTTAACATGACTGTGCAGACCGAGATTCCAAAGTTGAACCAACAAGAGAGCTCCAAACATGACTCTGAGCTTTTAGGGCGCTCCAAACATGACTCGGAGCTTTTAGGGCAAAAATAAGAAGTTGAATGAGAATATGCAACACATTCTTGTTCAACTTTATGTATTCTTTATAAACAGATCTTTAGAAATATTACTAACTGATAGTTTTATCGTGTTTTGTGAACTCTGGATAGAGGGAAATGTTGAGATTTATTTTAATCGGTCGTCTGTCAATAAATCTGTAAATGCAGCGAAGATCAGATGAAGCAAAAAACCACAACTTGAAGAAAAAAATAAAAAACTACCAATTCTAAACCTGTTTGCACAACTTTTATTATTGTTTCATTTAAGGTGAATCAATCTAATGTGCTCTTATGCCTTGTGTGATTTTTATCAAAGTGTTTATGTAAAGAAATGTCTTTAATAAAAAAAATACAACAAACTTTGTTGAAGAGGACAAAAAGTTCTACGTATTTGATAGCTTTGGTTTTAGTGTATTGAGGTGGACTATCTTGGATTTTCTGGTGGTTTTATTAGACTACATCCTAAATAATTTGAAGCCTCGGACAACAGCAAACTTATATCTGATCATTTCTGCAAGTTTATTGTGTGGTTTCTGTACCACACAAATGTTTCCTAACTGGCCTTTAGGTATTTTTCAACATAGTGATTTTAGCTGAAACTCCTCCAACCTGGCAACAAAGCATTAGAGCCGCCTGCAATTGGCCAAGAAAACATGACTCAGCAGTCATGAAGGGGGGGCGGAGGTAAGGAAGGGAAGGAGAGTGCTAAACGTGAGACGGCAAGTTTTTCTCCAACAGACTGGCGGGCAGTTCGACAGACTTCGGCTTCAGTCGTGTATTTCCGTATGGGTGGAACAAATGTTCAATCAGCTGATCTGATTTTCGTTGGAAATTACGTCAACTTGAGAAATCCAGTCTTTCGACTCTTTTGTTTGTTGTTGTTGAAAATTTCGACGCAGATAATACATCAGAGGACGGTTCTGCAGAGAACAGTTTTAACACCAGAGCAGATTTTGGTGCAGAAGAGTAAGTTTAACTCAAACTTTTCATGTTGACCGACTTTTAATTCTTGGCCTCGCGCCAACACACCGCGCGCACCGGTGACTCATTACAGGGAAAGTAGGTTAAACAATAATTTTAACTATGGGAGCGCAGCACATTCAGTATTTTTTTCTATAAAAGGATGGAAATAGTCCCCCCCCCCCCATTTATTTTCTCCCCAAAATGAATTCACTCATTTGGAATAAATCAAATATTTCTGTCCTGTTACAAAAAGTAGTACAATTTCTGCTTGTCCTGGGAACTTGCTCTCTTCATCCCTAGTTGGGTTTGCAATTAAGTTTTATTTGAATTTCAAAACAAATATTACAATTTTCTTTATGTGTTGAAAGGGAAGTTTTAAAGACCCACTCCAATGAAGATCATATTTTTGGTGTTTTTAACACATTCTTGTAGCCTTTTTCCTCATGATAGAGAACATGTATTAATAAAATTAAGCTTAAAATTGCGTATCTGAGTATTTTTTTTTTTTAGATTGAAGTCATTGTGAATCAGGAGCTGACGGAAAAATTCTGCTGGAAAAAGCTTGTAGGTGTGAAAGCTACAACAAGCTTCCTGCTGCGCTCCATTCTGATGCATTATAGACTACTAGATCCATGCACGTCTTTCGTTTTCCTCGTCCTGAGCTGGTAATTGGTTTACTCTGACATTGCTTGCTATCTTTTTTGCACCAGTAATGATGGGTTGAGGGTGTGAAGGGCTGTAAGCTAGGAGTAGAGCGTGTAAACAGATGGATGATAGAAAGGGGGATGGCTGACACTGAACCAACAGTCCTGCCCACAACTCCAAGGTAAAGTTCTAATAAACTACTGGCGCTCTGCACCATGTCCTAGAAGACAACACAGGTTTTTTGATTTGACTAAAAATGTCCAAATCATAATTAAAAGACCACTGTGAACGCTTTAAAGTAGATGAAGGTGATCGGAGTGGGACTTTAATGAACTTTGTAGGAGTTTTGTCCATCTTTGATGTATTAAATTCAACTGCAGTCCTCAAAGAGACAAACACTTTCACATTTTTCTGAGTGATCAGAGGTTGTTGAGTTTTGTTATTCAATATTGACATTGAGTCTGTCACACATGAAGGTGTTTGGAATAATCTCTCATCCAGAAGGACAGAGACCAATACGAGAGTCCAGATCGTTTAAGAGTTGATTTATTCTTTTGCTAAAATAAATATTGTTTATTCCCTAATTCCTTGTGCCTCCTGTATTATTTTTTGGTAACAGATGGATGGAGAAACGGACAGTGATGGGCCCAGGGAAAATCAAGGACAAGAAAAAGGCATTCCGATGGAGGTGGAGAACCTTTTGGTAGATTCAAAGAACTCTGGTACAAAAGGAAACAAGGAGGGGGAATAAGAACCCTTTTCAATTTTTTTTTTTTTTACTGGAATCACATTTCAAAACTTGGTTTAAATAAGCTAATAATGTTTGTGTTGCTGTCTGATGCTCTTGAATATTTACTGATTTAAAATGTTTCTTTAGTTTCCTAGATATATTATTTTCAGCATACATTGTCATTCATACATACACACAGCTTGGTGCATTGAGCATTGGTTGTTCTGACAGACAGAAATATTAAAGAGAAATTCCTGAATTAAATTACATCAGAATGGGAGCAAAAAAAAAGCCAATAAAATCAGTTTTGAGATGCTTAAATTCTTAAACCTAGTTTAGGAACAAGCCAAAAACCAGCATTTTTATGGGTGTCTGCTGTTTAAATTTGGTAAATCCATATAAAAAAAAATCTTATCCCACAAGAGCCAGTGACTAGTTGGCTCATCTGCTTCAAGGTGTTCAGAGACGTTATTCTGAATTAGTTTGTTGTAATCCGTTTGTTTTTATAGAGGAGCAATTTAAATGTAGTTGTTCCTCCATCCCTGTCTTAATGCCACTCACTTGACCTCTATCTGAACTGATATGTGGCTCCAGGTGAAGTTGAACCAGCCCACCTGAAGTAAAGTAGTCTGCGAGTTTCACTGTGATGTTTCTCACATATTTCTTCTGTTTTACCCCCACAGAAACTGGATGGCACCAAGAAACGACACAACGGTATGTTGGTAAACCTTTAAGCTTAGATTGTGCTGTAAGATTTAGCCTCATTTCTTTTGTAATTATTGCTAATCACATGTCTGCATTCATATATATTTATTTACGCCCTTTATTAAAGCTCAACCATAAAGTAAAGGATTTCTTTTGCACCAAATCTTTGTAATTCCAGGTAAACCTGATGCCGAACTGCGCAGGTTAGACTCCTCTGATCCTCTCTCTGCTTGTGCAGTTCACATGTTTTCAGATGAATGGACAATGAGACAGGAGGAAGAGGTGAACAAACAATCAATTCTTTTATTTCACTGTTTTGAACATCAATGATAATTTTTCTAAACCAATCTGCGGAAAACAATCATAAAAACATGTTTTTTCAAAATGTTTTCATCCTTCTGCCTATACTTTTATGAATATCTTTTAATAAATTGTGTTTATTTTAGATCTATTTATTTTAATTCCTCTTTTTTTTATCCCCCAGATTAATACTAGCTCCCTGCTGGAGAACTCGCAGTTTCTTAATTGCCACAGCACTATGCTAGAAGGTCACACGGATGCAACTGAAAGGCTCTCCGACCCCCTAGTTTTGGGGAGGTCGGATCTCTCTGATCCCTTGCGCAAGGCTGGTCTTGTGGTACCAAGGCTCTCCAGCGAACCTCGCAGTCCCATCACTTCTTCATGCTTTGTGACCAGTCCAACCTCAGATGCCCTCAAGTTTGCCTCCAGAAGTCCCAGTCCACTGAGGGGAGATCCTGTCTCTGCTGCAGCTCACCTGCACCTCCTGGGGGAGTCCCTGTCTTTGATTGGACAACATCTGCAGGACGTAAATGTAAGTAAATCATAATTTTTAAATATTTCCATGAATTCCGCCAAAGTGTCCGTACAACTTAAATATTCAATGTTTAAGTTATTTGTTCACCAAAGGATAATTTTTTCTTATGAAATGCAGTAAATGAGCCTTAACTGTTGCAGATTAAACACTTGAGAGAACTTCACCCTCTTATTTTGCCAATATTGGAACCAAAAGTTCAAATGTCCCCACACAGTTGAACCTGAAGCCGTTCACGTGAAAACTGCGGCTGTTTGTCAAAGACTCTGCAAATATGAAATGTTTGCCACGTCGATTTTTGAAAGGGCTCTGGGGCCGTTGTGTAGTAAAATATAGGTCAAGATTTATAAACTGTTTTTTTTTCTGTTGTATTAACAGTTTTTTGAAAATTCCTTAAACAATAGATCAACTATTTAAATTTTAAACAAAATATTGATTAAAAAGATCAAACAGATTAGGGATTTTAAGTATTTCCGCTTTATTTATTGTGATTTTATTATGATTGAGCACAATGTCTTATATTCACGCGATATGTAAGCATATTGTGTTTTCTGGAAAGATGGTTTTGTCACTAATGCTTTATTTAAAAGTTTTTATTCAAATAACCAGCTCATTTAAAAAAAAGCCAATTGTAGCTATTATAAGTTTATCACGACGAATTCTGTTTCATGTCAGAAATGTTGGTATTTCCACATTAACTGTA
Organism: Oryzias latipes; assembly: GCF_053564925.1. NCBI lineage: Eukaryota > Metazoa > Chordata > Actinopteri > Beloniformes > Adrianichthyidae > Oryzias > Oryzias latipes. The sequence goes on along the minus strand of NC_136237.1, from coordinate 33,289,668 downwards.
GATGTCACCTTGACTTTGTTTAATTTAATAGTAAAAGAACTTCAACAATTCAGGGAATTCCACTAAAATCAAACTGTAAAGAAGAGAGTTATGTTGTTGATTAAGCAGAAGTAACTTTCTTTCTCACACTTTTTTTAAATCTGGAAGACATTTGCCCCCAGAATCTGGTAGAATCTGGTAGAAACTGGTAGGTGGTGCTGTTTGACAAGTTACGTCGATGCAAAAAGCTTCATTGTGTTTCACATGACCAAACAAAAGCACTGCATTTAGGCAGAACTTACTGAGTTTCTGTTTCATTCCGTTTTTTTTGTTGTTGTTGTTTGTCTTAGATGATGTAAAAAACACATTCAAACTTAACTTGAATTTCTTGACTGATCTTTTGTATTGGAGACTCAGAAAACAACATAGAAATGGTCAGCAAGTTCAGTAACTGCATGAGAAGCTCAAAGATGAATATTTTGACATTTAAATTTGTGTCTGCCTGGACCATTTTTCTTGGCAGACAGCACTACACTTATGGTAAGGAGGTATTATCATCATTTAGGAAACTCTATTAGTAATAAATCATTAAAACCTACATGCTTAATCTAATTTTTATTATTTTCATAATGGAAAAAAGTTTGTTCAGAAGCATTTGTTGTTTACATTGATGTTTTTACAAAACCAAGCCTCAACTTATAAAATTATTTTATTATTGATCAACGTGGTAAATTCTTATGAACAGCTCGCATTGTGTTTTGAACAGCCAGATGGTTTTATTTTATTTTTTTACGGGTTATGCCACCTAAAACAGAGAGTTTGTGCTGAATTACACAAAAGGTTATTTCCAAGGAAACACAAAGGATATCAATGTTTTAAAAACGTTTTTGTGAAATAAAGCTTCTTTATGCATTTAGTTGAGGTTTTGCACCATTTTTTTTTTTGCTTACAATCTTCTCTGTTTTCATAAATGCTTGAACATATGGTTGTGTCAATTTTTCAAGTCATTTTTCTGTTTTAATAATAGTGAGGAAAAGCAACAAGCAATGGAAGAGACTCAAATAATCCAAATACAGATAATTTTAGGTCTTTCTTACAGAGAAGCTGTAAAGAAAGTGGAGGTGTCAGTGAGTGCAGTTTCCTTCACCGTCAGAAGATGTTTTAAAATCTTAAAAACTTTCTCATCACTTCATTTTATGTTAGTTCTGCCCCATCATTTTCAAAATAGTTTCTTTAAGTAGAGGGGATGGTGTGCTGTCACATTACAGACTGATCAACTATCATCTCTGGAGTCCTAACCCCATAAAGCCTGCATTTATTTTGAATCATAAAAAAGTAACAACATGCTTTTGCTTTCAATTAGATGCTAAATTAAGTTAAGTTTGGAGCAGTTTGATGTGTATTTGCATCAGCATCAAGGGGTTAATGGATTTCACAGGTCTCTCTGTGCCTCTCTGCAGAAAACGGTGTGTTTGTCGAGTTCCTTCTCTTTACTTTTGGATTCTCTGCTGTGTGCCTTGGCTCCATTGATGAGCCTCACCTCTGAAATACCTGAGCTGTCGAGCTGCACAGACCGCACACTGGTGAGAAATGCACTCCTTCAGCAGCGGACATCATCTTTAAGACACTGCTATGACTTTACAAAGATTACAGCAAGGATTTAACATGTTTTTTCTTTCTTTTCCAAGTCCTCCTCTCTGGAAAACTTTGCTTATTTGATGCCCGGACTGTAAGTGACCATATTGGGACATGACGCAATTTTGGGCGGTCGCTAATTTTATTTTCCCATTATCATAGTAAGCATTATTGTATGTGCAATTTCACTTCATTAAACATTTAAAAAAGACACACAGATACTGCTCATTTAAAGGTATCTAAAGGTATGCTGAAGCTTCGGTCATGGAAGCTTATGTTGCATTCAGACATTACCTTGATATAATTTGCTCTTGTGACTAAACGTATTTTAAAGATTTCAATTATTCAGAAGCAGATCAGTGTAGCACTCAGGTCCAATCAGTTTAAATATTTTCCTACAATAGGTAATCTTCAGGAGCTTTACAAAGAAGATTTTAGATATTATTTTTTTCACTAAATAGTTTTAAAGAAAGTAGACCAGATGTGCAAACCTTCTCGTTTTTTTTGGGTCATATCACTAATTCTGAGGTTGACGGTGGGCAGAAACGACTCTTGTTGAGCAGGAACCTGCAGAATCAGGAAGGAGCATCGTTGACTGGTTGGAGTCAGATAACAGGAAGGAGACGCAAAAACACGAAAACATACTTTCACTTTGAAAGCAAGCAACACATTAGCAAGTGCAAAAAATAATATACGCTAACGGAGAGTGAAGAGAGTAGTGTTTATTACTGTGTACAGGGCATGAGAGCTCCGTGCATCATGATATGAGCCCCAGCCATCTGAAAGCTTTGACACACTATGCAAGAGTAAAGCATATTTTAAAACAATATTTAGTTATATTTATGTATTTATTTATTTATTTATATATTTATTGTACAATATTTATTTAGTTATAGCCCTCCTGATCAGTTAATACTTGTCTTCAACCCCTCACCCCCCCCCAAAAAAAACACATGAAAAAGGAAGAAACAGAAAAGACTGACCAAAAAAACAAAAAGGCTCTGACAAAGATGCTCCCCAATCTTACCACAGTGACCTAGAGAAATATCCTTCACCACAAACGATAGCCACTGGCTGCTGCCTTTTTATATGAGCAATCAGAGATCCTGCAGCCTGACAGCAAAACTCTGCTTTAAAGACCATGAAACACTGAAATCTTTGAAATAGGATGGAGCAGACAATAACGGTGTCCTGCAGACAATCACACGTGCTCAGAATAAAAGGCCAATTTCAAAACAAGCATTTAGGGTTAGTGCAGCGTTGGTGAGGGGAAGCCAGAAAACAAAAAGAGAACGCAGAAATGGAAAAGAATAAGCAAACTCTTCATAGACTTCATTTGGACCGCAGAATCTTGTTGCTGTGAAGGGATGCAGCCCTGGACAGATGTCCACTTAAGCAGATAGGAATTACTTTCAGTTAATGTCAGACATTCTCAATGTCCTGCAATCTCTCAATATTACTATTTACTGTGTTGAGTTTCTTTAACAAAAAAAAAACAATAAATCTGACACGTTTTTAAAATCAAACAAAAAACTAGGATGTTTTTTTTAATGTTTTTCAGCAGGTACATTTCTTTGATTTTTTTTTTTTTTTAGAAACGAAACAGGCAAGCTTCATTTCCTCATCTTGACCTGACAACAAAATATTTACTCAGTTTAGATTGCCAGTTTTTCACCTTAGCGACTGCAGAACCTGAAAGGCATCCTTTTTGGAAAGACACCCAGGAGGTCTGGGTGGAGCAGATGACACAGTGGTGGAGTGAGTCATTTGAGGTTAGGGCTTGAACCTCCACCTTCCCTTGGAATGCACAGTACTGAGCAGACGGAGAAACCTGTTGTACACACACGCAATCTGTGCGTTTGGGTGCATGTGTAGTCAAAGTGAAGAGTGAGACGGCAGCATATCTTTGTCTACGGAGACCCAACATGTTCTGAAGTTCTCTGGTTTGGACAGAATTTGGAGCCAATTGAACACATTCAGGCATCGCATAAACTGCACCTCGTCCAACACAGTAAGTATGTTTCCTGATTTAAAACTTGCTTACAAAAACATAAGTATAGTCCATAATCTAAGGTTGTTGAAACTTAAAAGACGGTTACAAAAATACGGAGCATACACGTTATTTACGACAATACCAGGCTCGCTAAAAAAAAAAAAAAGAAATTATAGGAATTTACTGTCCTATGCTAAATTTTTGCGCGTCATTTATTATTTATAACTTTAATTTATTGCATATTTTGATCATATAAAGGTGATTTAAATATTCCATGTAGCACTTTTGGGATTTTTTTCTTTTGTTGCTTTGGAGTGACTGTATATGTCAGTGTGAAAGTCTATGCTGAATGTTGTTAAACTGGACTGGTAGGTGTGGCTATTTAATAGCTGTGACATCTAAGGAATGCTTAATGCTCCACTTAAGTGTTGGTTTCAGTAAATTCAATGGCTGTTTTTTGTTTTTGTTTTACCTGTTCTTGAATTGTGAGCCAAAATCAAAGGGTTGAAAATGAAGAAATTACATGAAGGTTCAAGAAATACCAAAAAAGATGTGCTTTTTTTTGGTGTTGTTGTAAAATTTATATATTTTTTTTTACACTTGGTAATTCAGTACTTGATAGATCCACTCCAATGTAAATTGTGTTTTTTTGGTGTTTTTAGCATGTTCTTGTACCTTTTTCTTTTTTAGGAAATTAAGCTTAAAGCTTCTGAATATTTCTTAATTTAACTTGTGGTAAATCAGAAACAGACAAAAAAAATGCAGTTGGAAAAAAGCTTGTAGTTGTTCTGTACAAACTACAATTGGTCTTTGCTCGGCTCAATTCTGATGCCTCCACTTACAGACAAATAAATCCCTTAAACATCCTTGTGTTACTCGTCTGAGCTGGCATCTGGCTGCTGCTCCAATATTGCTGGCCATTTTTGTTGCGCTGGCAATGTTAGGATGGAAGTGTGACGAGCTGTAAGCTAGCGGGAGAGAGTGCAAACAAAGGGATGATGTGAAACGGGGAAAGGCTTATTCTGTGCCAACAGTCCCATAACCACTGCCACTCTGCAGAAATAATGCCCCAGAAAAATACACCGTTTTTTTTATTTTGTCTAAAAATGGCATAATCAAAACCAAAAAGACCACTGGCAACACTTTCAAAATAGATTCAAAAAATGATTGGAGATGATTGTCTTCCTTTAAATACATGCAGTTGTGCCCATGAAACTTTATGAACAACAAGCTTAACATGTATTTTGTTTTGTTTTGGTTTACTTTTTTTTTTTTTTTTTTACCCTGAAAATTCTAGTAAAGTAATTTTCTTTCACGACTACATCAACATAACAAGTGTTTCCTGATTACTTCAAACCAAACATGCATAGCTTGAAATGCTTGTTTCTGAGGAGTTTCTTTGCCAAATAGTTATTCAAATCAGCTGTTTGCTTTCTATTCGATGAAACCAAACAGAACAGATAACCTTTTCTCTACTTGCTAGATGACTTTTTATCTACTATCAGTAAAGAGATCCATTTTCTTTTTCAGGTGTTTATGTTTCTCAGTGTGGAGAATGTCAGCATATTGTGAAAAGAAAAGCATTTTCTATTTTTCTTTTTCTTGAACACGAATCCACAAAAACTTTTCTAAAATTTGCCTTGGAGGCAGAAAGTCTGCTGTCTTCTGAATGTGGAAAAAAACTGCTTTGGTTTTTTCAGTTCTCAATTGTGGCATTAAATGTTGATTATTAATTAGGAAACACATTTCATCCCTGAATTCTCCTTTATGCCATGTCAGGAATGAGTGAATACAAGAGGCAGAACTTCAACAGCTCCTCAGACCTGAGGTTGTTTCTTTTGGGGAACATTGGCTGTGGAAAGACGTCGTCTGCTAACACCATCCTTAACCAGCCGTCCTCTCGCTCTGCTGATGACCCCAAAAGCTGCAATCTACGAGAAGCCTTCACCGACGGCCGGAGAGTGGCTCTGGTGGAAGCTCCGAGATGGTATTGGGCCGGCGAAAAGGTGGACGACAGCGTCAGAAAGGAGACGGAACAAGCTGTGGCTCTGATGGAACCAGGACCACATGCTGTTTTGCTTCTGATCCCTGTTAACCAGTTTACTGAGGTTGGTTTTTCCCAACAGAACACGTGTATGTATTCAAGATTTGAAAAAAATAAAGTTCAGCTACCATACAGACACATTTTTGTGGAAACCCAGGCAGTGAAATCTTAAATTAAGCTTGATATCATACATTTTTATGTCTCCTTATTCTTTTTTTGTCCAGATGGAGTCTCGTGTGCCTTCAGAGTTGCGAGAGATGTTTGGGCAGGAAGTGCTGGATCACACTTTGGTGCTGTTGACTTGTGGAGACTACTTGATGGGAAAATCGGTTGAGGTATTGACAAATGTATAGGTAGCCTCTGCTTAAAGTCATTTTTATTTGATGCACAAGTCAGACACGAACCACCAAAAAGAATAAGTAAGTAAGGAAATGCTTTCTAAATGACTAACCCTAACCCTTTGCAGTTTGTTTTTGCAAATCTGCTTTCCACCAATTGGTGTTTTTCCAGCAAGTGGAAAGGATTTTTTGTGCACAGCAACACTTACCACTTTTGCAAACCGGTCTTAATAGTGCCATCAAATTACCTACATTCAAAAATTAGGTTTCATGATAGAAATGAAAGTCTGCAAATGTTTTATGTTATTATATTAAAAAGGGGGACTTTGCCTCCAAAGCCCCTCTTTCTTGTACGTTTATATATACTGTGTTCTGTTCAAGTGATATTTTAGTACTTTTCAATATCTTTTTTTAAAAATGTGTGCCTAAATTTACTCAAGTCAAATTGTTGGTTTGCAGGAATACCTGCAGAAAGAAGACCCAGGATTGAGGCAGATGATCAAGGGTTGTGGTGGAAATTTCCATGTTCTGAATAATCGTAACCCAAAAGACAGAGAGCAGGTCCGCGAGCTGCTGGAGAAGGTGAGCAATGCAGAATACGAACAACTGGAGTTTGCATCAACTTTGCTTGACATATAGTTGTTTGCGGGAATGGTTTGAATGGAAATTTGTCACAAAAATTTGAACACGCCTCATTTTCTACTACTTTCTATGTTTGTTATTGTTTGGAATTTTTTGATCTTGTTTAAAAAAAATCCAAGATGGCAGAAACACTTACACAAGTGAAAACAAAGACTTGTGGTAAATTTCCAAAAAAACAAATATCAAGTCAGAATGGAAGAAAGGCATGAGGTTTAGATGGTTTGGGTCTGGAACAAAAACCCCTGAGGTTAGGTTTGTGTGTCTTAGTGAGATGGAGTCAAAAGGGCTGGGCTATTCGAATGCTGCATGACTACGTTTAGATAAAGAGGGGCAGATTTTGATGGATTCATAGAAAACAATTTGAATCTCAGTCGAACTCAAACAGATTTGTAGACTTTATTGGTTAAAGTACAAACCTGAATGGATACTTAACAATTTTAAATAGTAAATATCGTTTCAAAGTTAAAACCAAAGTGACAAACTAGATAAAGGCAAACCAGCCTGACATTTATTTCAAATTTAAAGTAAATTAATTTGAAATTAATACTCAATGAAATACATATGTTGTAGAAAGATGCAAGAAATTAAAACTTCAAAAAAAAGATCAGATTTATTAAATTAATGTATTAGAATCAGATCTATTCACATTTACATTTTGTCCTATTTTAGATTATTCCTTTATGGAAATATAGATTATTGGGAATTCTGAAGTACTTTTTGTGTTTAGAAGTTTTTAGATGATTAGCTGCTTGTTTTTTTTTAATTGCAGACCTTGTTTTAAGGGTTAAACAATGTACCGAACTCTCTTTCTCTCCAGTCTGCCTTCACATGAAAACCTTCCATTTTTCTTAGCATTTTTGTTCTGCTTGAATCCAAAGCTGTGTTTTTGCTTCTTCATTTTCTATGCTTGCAGCAGAGTTTCCGTTTGAGCGGTTCCCTCTGACTCAAATTTCCACTTAGGTTCCCTTGAACATGTGCACTTCCATTTTCCTTTTTACCCTCCTAAATTCTTCAGAAATAATTACCCCAACAGAATGCCAGCTATGATATCAGTTTGCTGAAATGTGGGCGGACCTGCATCACTAAAGTGATGTAACCATCATATCTAGCACTTGGGGTGGGACGGGTTCCTGCCATGGTGGGGATCCAGTGCGCATGAGGGTGGTTGCTCCCGGGTTTTTGTCTGACAGCGGGGCTCTTGGAGGCCTAAGTTGGCCGGGCTGCGGCGCTGTCGGCCGCTGGCTCTGGGGTGGGGATGTCAGGCCTCTTGCCTTTGCTGGAGCATTCAATGTGAACAAGGTACACTCTAAGAAGCACACATTTTCTTTCAGCCCACCTGCTTACTACTTTTTGCACAAATATAGGCAAGGGTAATGTTTTTACACCCTTCTCCAAGAATATTGTTTATGCAAACTATGTGTGTGTATCTTTCTGTGTGCATAGTGTGTGAGGTAAAACTTCCATCATCAATGTTTGAATATACTTAAAACCTGTAAACAGTTGTGTTCAGACTATTTGTTGGTGTGTGTAGGTGAGAACTAAGTCATGCAATTTATTAATGACAGACACTCTTATGTTATGAGTCTGTATCATCATCTTAACCCTAACAGGGTTGCATGGGATAGAGCAGTGTTTTTCAATCAGTGTGCCGTGACACACTAGTGTGCCGTGGGAGATGGTCAGGTGTGCCGTGGGAAATTGCCTTCATTCACTGATCTAAAAACATTTTCCATCTCCAGGATTTCAGCTCTTTGTTCATCCAAACAGGCCCTGATAAAACACTGAGTGGTTAGGAATATGAAAGATCATAAAATAGTTTTTTCTTTGTGTGTATTTGATTCTATTAAAGACATTTTAATAAGAATGACCGTACCGCGATTTAGCCGTAGCTTCAGCTGTTTGCGGAAAAGTCCCGCCCCTTTTACTGTCTCCACCAATCATTCTTGGAGGCTTAATGACACGTCATCAGTCTGACCAATCAGAAGTGGTTAAAGTCTTCACTTCCTTGTTCCGATCTGCTCATAAAGTCGCTCAGTTCCAACAAAAATACGAGTTAAAGCTCGTCTTCAGCGGTGTAGCTTTCCACTGAATCTGGTGTCAGACCGTGGAACAAGTGAACAAAACAATGAAGCTCAGAGACGCAAGTCTTTCTGCGTTCGGTGGCTGTTTGCACTACATCTCCCATGATGCATTGGGTTAAAGTGACAGCGTCTCAGTGCAGAATGAGCCTTTCTTTGTAAACGTCTTGAAACCACAACAAACACACATCAAACAGTTTTTAAATCTTTTAACTTAACTTTTATTACATTTTTTAGAAAAAAACAGTTGCAACTTCCAGCTTTTTCTGCCACAATTATCACAAAAATGCACGTGAGATTGTGGAAGGGCTGTAGATCAGTACAGACTATGAGTTTCTCGTTTTTTTGTTTTTTTTTTTGGATGCTGGTGCGCCGCAGGATTTTTGTCAAGGTTAAAGTGTGCCTTGGCTTAAAAAAGGTTGAAAAACAGTGGGATAGAGGGACACATTCAATCTAGGTTAACCATGATATAAAAGTAGGAAAAATGCTAGAGAGGTGATACCTTTGCTCTACCCATTCTTTTGAAAACCTATTGGATGATATCAAGTCCAGCATATCATGTGATTTTCTGCTTGATTTTTATTTTTTTTACCCAGCATGAAAAAAAGGTTATGGTACACATGTTCCATTATTAATAATTACTATTGGAATTATTTTGTTTATCAAAACAAATGTTTTCACAGTTAAAAGGAAAATAAGTGAAGCAAATAATTCCAAAAATGAACCTAATTTCAAATTCTAACCGTTTATTTAAGATTTAATTTGGAAATTAGGGGGCGGGGACATGAGAAAATCTTTTTGTGTTTTGCAATTTTGGTATTTTGGAATATTTTCTTTGTAGATTTGGACTCATGACGAGTAAATTTATTCAGAGATTACATTTTTTAATATTTCATTTGTGTATTATTTAAAATAGGATGGATGGGACATACAATGTTCTTAAAGTCTGGAATAAGCCTTGAAATCAGCCTCCAAGGCTGTTAATGTGACAATTCTCAACACTTTTGTGACAAATATTACTTTTATTAAAGGTGGACCGCATGGTGGCGAAAAATGGAGTATTCAATATGAAAACTGCTGAAACCAGACAGCTGAACAGTCAAATCGAAGACCAAGAAGAAGAACAAGAAGAAGAAGAAGAAGAAGAAGAAGAAGAAGAAGAAGAGGAACAAGGACAAGAAGAGGAAGAGGAGGAACAAGAACAAGAAGAAGAAGAAGACGAGAGATACTTGTTGGAATTAATGCAAGATCAGTTGCTGGGGAGAAGTGAGACATTAGCTTTGAACAGAATTTTAGGCACGGGTGCACTTGAAGTGGTAGTTGAAGAGGAGGAAGAAGAAAACGATGATGATGATGAAGAAAAAGAAGAGCCCATCGTACCTTTGAAAATGACAAACGTTAAACAAGTGATTAATAAAAGGGATGGAAGTATGGGTGAAGCTCGAGTGCCCAATGGGTTTCCTTCATCTCCAGAACCAGAGCTGCAATCGCATTCGAAGTCTTTTGATGACCCACAGCTGAACAGCACTCTAAGTTCACTGAAAGCAGGTACATGTCAATGCACGAAGGCACATCACTTTCTTTCCAGAGGTTACAAACAACTCACAATAGTGAATGCAACTCCTCCTATTTTCCTGTAGATGGAGGTCTTCTCTCAAAAATATCTGAGATTGTAACATCTTCAAGAACCCCAGCTTCCAGTAGGTTTCTTGACTTTGTCATCTTGTGCTATTCTTTTACATTATTTACTCTTGTGGACGTTAAAGTTTTCCATGTTTCTTTGAATTTTATTTGCAGTTGAAAGCAGAAGCAGCAGTGTTGATGGAGCAGCACCTCAACCGTCTCCTGTTTTTTCTAATCCTCATTCACCCATCTTCGTCTCCACCACTCAACCGTTGTCAAACTTGTCCCCCTCTGCTTCAATATGTTCTCCATCCTTCTCGTCCTACCCGATGCCTTCCGCTTCGTCTTCTCCGGAGCTTCGTCTGATTTTGCTCGGTCGATCCGGAGCAGGGAAGAGTTCAGTCGGGAACAGCATTCTGGGGCAGAATGTCTTCAGATCTGAGTCAGACAGCTTTACCGCAGTCACTCAGAAGTGTGAGAAAAGGAAGGCAGTGGTTGAAGCACAAAAGGTTTGTGTTTAAAACATTTTAAGCTTTGAATCCTTGCTTACCTCACTCAGAATTGTCAAAAGATTTCAATTTTTGTTTGTAGTTTTCTGACAAATAAAATGTTTTCTTGCTGTCTTTTTTCTCTTCTGCAGGTGGCAGTAGTGGACACTTCTGATTGGTTTAATTCAGAGCAAACCCCTGAGGAAGTGCGAGCTCAGATCTCCTCTTGTGTTGCACTGTCCACCCCCGGCCCTCACGCCTTCCTGCTGTGCGTCCCGTTGGACCAACCTGCAAAAACCGAGCTGCAGGCTCTGGAAGCCATGGAGAAGGTTTTTGGCCCAGATGCAGTGACAAAACACACCATTGTCCTCTTCACCTACGCCGATCGCCTGAGGGACAGTGGGATGATTGGGAATGGCGGCGTGGAGGCCTACATAGCGAATCAAAGGGGGGATTTGTTGAAGCTTGTTGAAAAGTGCAGGGACAGGTTCCAGATCATGGAGAGGGGTCAAAGGGAGAAGAAGAGTGTGGCTGATCTATTCACTTTGGTGGCGCTAACAGTGAAAGAAGCTGGAGGACAATACTTTTGTTCTCCTGCTTTTCTGGAGGCAGAGAACAAAGTGAAACAAAAGCAACTAGACCTCGTAAGAGAGAGGAGAGAAAAAGAACTAGACCAAAAAACTGTAAAAAAGGCTCAATTGCTCAGCCCAAAACGTAGGTCTTTATTTGAGACAGAAGATGAGCTTGAGGAAATGAGGGATGAGGCAGAGATGAGTGTAAGTCTGACTAGTATGGACTGCATTTCTCTACTTACAATTTCTGACTTGTCCCCTTCTTTTCTGAATTCTCTTAAAGAGAAAATGGAGACTAGTATGAAGATGCTTCCTAAACTGACGTCAGATAGCTCAGTGCGACTTGAAGAAACAAGGAAGCAGCAAAGCAGTCCGGTGTTGGCAATCCAACAGATGGTGGCAGACGGTTCCCTGTGGGGAAAGGTGGGATCTACTGCAGGTCATGTTTCCAGAGCGGTAGGAGATAAGGTTCCAAGGGTAGTGGCAAATGGTTCCTCATGGTTGGGATTCAGAGCTAGAGCAGTGGCAGGGAGTCCAATGTGGGAGAAATTGGGGGCTGGTACCAAAACTGGAGCTAAACTGGTGGCAGACGGGTCGTTAAGAGTTGGAGCCGGGATTGGTGCTGGTGCAATGCAGGTTGCACAGAGTCCCATGTGGGGCAAGATGGGCTCCGGGGCAAAAGCAGGGGTCACAATGATGGCTGAGAGCTCACTGTGGGAGAGAATGGGAAACGTTGCTAGACAGGTTCCAAAAATAGTGTTTGCAGCTGGGCTGCTAGGACTGGTGCTCGGTGTGTTTTTTGGTGGACTGTTTTGGGGAATTGTCGGAGCCGCTGCTGGATCTGCAGCATCTGAGATGACCCGACAAAAATTCATCAGCAGAAATTCTTCAGAGGAGACGTCTGAAGCTGCAAGAAACATGGAGAAAAGCACGTGCAACAGTGCAGATGGAGGGAAAAGTCTGAAATACGAATGAAGAACTCAATGTAGCATGGATTGAATACATACATTTAATTTAGCAAATTAAAAAAATGTACCTATGCTCAACTGACTCCATTAGAATATAGTATTTATTTTGTCATTCTTTTAGATACAAAAAACTTTTAAATTAAGTTCAAAGATTGAAATCCCCTATTCAGTTATGGATCGAACTAATTTGTTTTTGTATAAAAGCATCAGAGAGAAAAAGAAAATCCATGTATATGTTTATTTGCAGAACTTTTTTCTTAATTTGTAAATACCTCTTTTTAAATACCTTCTTTTTTGGGGAATTGTCTATATTATGCATTGTGTACATTCTATACTCTTTAATCTGTGCCTCATTACAATGAACAATAAAATATTTTTGCTGGACATTCATATGAACGAAATCCTACAAAATAAAACAAATTAAGGGTATCTTTTTTCAAAAACTACCTTTTTTTCCCCTCTTTTCTCAATTTTATTTCCTGTAAGTTGGTCTGATGGTTTAAATTAGGAACCTCACTTGAATGTTATAAACCTTAAACTTTGACAAAGCAGTAAAAAGAAATCATTACTGTTGTGCTTGGACTTGGATTACCCCAAAAACTCTTCTGTTGGTCAATTACAGGTATACAGTGTAATAGCACTTTCAAGACAATTCGGCTTTACCAGAATTCTCCGGACTAACTAGGCGGATTATGACTATCATTAAAAATAAAGCTCTTTCTAATTTTTTTTCCTGACAGCTTTTTGTAGCGCTTTGAGAAGATCTGTTTTGAACTGGTGCTTTATAGTTTGTTTTCTGGCTTAGACGCGTGGAAGTAGTATTATTATCTCTCAGTCCCATGTTGGCCGGTGTTGCCCGGCCCCTAAGATAAACGCCAAGCCTTTACAACCAACAGATCTGGAGCACCAGATTTTTACCGGAGCAAAACTATTTACATGAATTTCAATGTTGCTTGTCAAGAAGTCTCCGCCTTCACACGTTTCAGGAATGGGTGGACTAAAGACCAAGCTTCTAGTATCATTTCATTATTTTTAGGGAATTTTTTCTTCTCAATTTCCTAATTTTTCAGTAATTTTTTTTAATATGTATTTAGGAACATCCTATCTTTTTCTGTTTCATTTTGTTACACAAAAAGAAACCCACTCTAAAATGTGTTGTCATGTTCTGATCTATTTTTTTATGACAAGTAATTTTGGTTGGGTGTATTACATCGGGTAAAAATTACCCATCCAAATAGGATGGTGTAACTTTTTATAGCCAAAGTGTTTTAGGGTTAAAGTAGAAACAATTTTCTAGTAAAGTTAACAATCATTTAGATTGTGCTTTTGAAACTCATTCAGAGCAGTATGATAAAACAGAGTGAGATACAGTATGTTGATGTATTATGATGCTAATATCTAACACAAGGAACGCCCCATGTGTACTTTACAAATGTATTTTGTAAAAGCATTAGTGAGGAAAGATTGAATTAAAAAAAAACATTTGACCTCTGTAGTGGGGTGAAAAAAGGGAGGGGTCAGTGCCGCAGATGAAGCCGCAGCAGCAGTGTTGTGAAAGTGACTCTTCCTGTTATGTGATCCTGAAACCAAGTGCACATGGGTTCCCTAAACATCCTGATGGCTTTTTTCTGTTTTTTCTCTTTTATCCAACTCTCTCCCTTCTTCAATTAAAACGAACGCATACATACACCACCACACCTTCAGGAAGCTCGTTAGCCATCAATGAGACAGCACTAACTGTAGCTATATCCTGGCACCAGCGCAGAGCTGATCATGCACGCTGGTAGATTGCGCTGCTGCAGCTGCAACTTTCCCCCTGCACACTTTTTAGCCTTCCTCCACCAAGCTGAACCCCATTTTTAACCACATCCCACATCCATGCAGATCTTCCTCAGTTCAACCACACGCCCCAAACTGTTGGCTGTCACATAAATCTTTGTCTAGTTCAGCCGCATGTACTTTGCTTTTTTTGTGCAGAATTTGCCTCCAGGTTACAGAGCCCTGGATATGACGGGAAAAAAATTGTTCCTTCATTTTACTAATTTTGTGGGCACGAATTAGTGTTTTTTTTACAATGAGCATTAGCATTTCGTGACATTAAATTAACATTTTGTGTCTGAAAATGAGTATTTTTGGTACCAATTAGCATTTTGTGGGCACAAATTGGCATTTTGTGACATTAAATAAGCATTTTGTATGCACAAGTTGGTATTTTGTGGCTGCAATTGTGTACTTTGGAGCCACAACTGCAGCAGACTGACGACTTGTTCAGGGTGTACACTGTCTTTGCCCAACAGTTGCTGGGCTGGCTCCAGCAGCCCAATGACCCCTAAAGGGATTCAGCGGGTTCTGAAGTTGAATGGATGGAGTATGTAAAGATTCATTTTTGAAAATGTGGTTTCACTTAAAAATATTCACAATAGATATGCAAAGAAAGATTAGGGGGATTTCCAAGTGTGCTGACTGATCTGCTATGGAACAGTGCTTATTGTAATGGGCTTAGAGTAAACTTGGAAAGGGTCTGAATGTTCCTGAACTGAAGGCAACAAAACATTTGCACATATTGAGTAACTGTGCTGACAATGAGCAGTCTTTAGCAGAGTAAGAGGATGTTAAAAAAGGAACAGCAAACTAAGGCCCACTTTATTTTTGTCTGGTATGAGTGTGTCACAACTTCAGGGTATTGTCATCCACTCAGCAGAGACACTAAATGTGGCAAAGCATGTAGGATGTAAACTATATTACCAAAATAATTGACTCACCCATCTAAATGATCAGAATCAGGTGTCCTAATCACTTGGCCTGGCCACAGGTGCATAAAATCAAGCTCTCAGGCATGCAGACTGTTTTTACAAACATTAGTGAAAGAATGGGCCGCTGTCAGGAGCTCAGTGAATTCCAGCGTGGAACTGCCATAGGATGCCACCTATGCAACAAATCCAGTGGTAAAATTTCCTCACTCCTAAATATTCCACAGTCAACTGTCAGTTCCAGCAGAACAAAATGGAAGAGATTGGGAACAACAGCAACGAAGTGGAAGGCCATGTAAACTCATAGAGAGGGGTCAGCAGATGCTGAAGGGCATAGTGCAAAGTGGTCGCAGACTTTCTGCACAGTAAATTGCTACAGAGCGCCAATATTCATTTGACCTTCAGATTAGCCCAAGTACAGAACGCAGAGAGCTTCATAGAATCGATTTCCATGGCCGAGCAGCTGCATCCAAGCAGTGGTGTAAAGCACACCGCCACTGGACTCTAGAAAAGTAGAGATGCCTTCTCTGGAGGGAAGAATCGCGCTGTTCCATCTGGCAATCTGATGGATGAGTCTGGGTTTGGAGGTTGCTAGGAGAACGGTACATTTCAGACTGCATTGTGCCGAGTGTGAAATTTGGTGGAGGAGGAATTATGATGTGGGGTTGTTTTTTTTAGTTAGTTCCAGTGAGAGGAACCCCCTAATGCTTTATACCAAAACATTTTGGACAACCCCATGTCACCAGTCTGGTGTGAATAAACCTGACAGGCCTGCACAGAGTCCTGACCTGAACCCGATTGAACACCTTTAGGATGAATTAGAGTGGAGACTGAGAGCCAGGCCTTCTCCACCAGCATCAGTGTGTGACCTCACCAATGTGCTTCTGGAAGAATGGTCAAAATTCCTATAAACACACTCCTTGACCTTGTGGACAGCCTTCCCAGAAGAGTTGAAGCTGTAATGGCTGCAAAAGGTGGACCAACATCTTTTTGAACTCTATGGAATAGAAATAGGATGGCACCTCAGTTCATATGTGAGTCAAACCAGGTGAGCCAATACATTTGAGAATTTAGTGTATGTGAAACTGAAATAAAATTTATTTCATGTAATCTCAAGATGAGTTGAATCTTTTTTTAAGGAAAGTGTATATTTTTGTGTCCACAAAGTCACAGTTTGATGTTTGTTTGTTTATTTATTATATCTTAATGGATTCCAGCACTGAGGAAGGAAAAAGATCGATCCAGTTGATTGAAATGTTTAATCAGTTGGTCTTTGCATTTTCATAGCTCAGAATGCTCCAAAGCCATTGTCAGGTGTTGCATTGCTGCACAGAGTGTCACACAGTAAATTTGTACACTACTACAAAAATAAAAACCAAAACTACCAAATACAACCAGGAAACAAAATGTTCAACTGCTTGATTTCACTAAAACTGAAGCCTCTTTGGCTCGTCAAACACATTTGGTGTCGTCTGTCAAAGTCCAATTTTCGTTTTGTCTTGCTGCCTTAGTGGTGTCACCGCTCATCATTAGTGGATGCCACCATCCTTATTTGACTTTTGACCTTTCCCAAAATGCTGTGGGTAACCATAGAGGTCTTGACCCCGAGGCTTTCCTCACTGTCTGTGTCGCCATAGCAACTGGAGGTTGATGGGGAATTAGCCAGGGCAATGACAGAGTCTGTGGAGTCTCTATGGTTCGTCACAGCAGCAGCACGGGCTGTTTCTGGTGAAGTTATGGTCTGGAAAAGAGACTTTTGTTTGCTGCTCTCCGTGCCAACAGCAGGGCTCTCATCCTCTGCCCCTTCCTCCGTGGAGTTGCCGCTCTTGCCCTGGGCCTGGTCATTGAGCAGGGTGACTAAAAAGTCGATGTACTTCACAGCCAGACGCAGGATTTCATTTTTGCTGAGCTTCTTGTCGGGTGGGTGTGTGGGGATTAATTTTCTCAGCTCAGAAAACGCTCCGTTCACATTCTGCTGTCGCCAGCGCTCACGGCTGTTGGTGAAGACGCGGCGAGCCAGTTTCTGAGGAGGGCCTGTCAGAAATACATTAACACTGCATAAGAGCCCAAGATATTGCAAGATAACAGAATATATGTATGTTTTTTCATGTTAGGAATAAAAACATAAAGGGTTTTTCTGCTCTGATGGGTTGCCAAAACCTGAAGTAAAGCCACTTTGCAAGTACTTATTACTGAACCATAAAATAAATCCTTTAATCTTCATTTTTAGTCTCTAACATAGAAATAGTGGCCTTTATCCTTCTTTAAAGAAAGATTGAAAAGCATTTAATCCACCTGCTTTTCTGTTTTAAAAAATGTCTTACACTTTTGTGAATTCTATATTTTTTAATCATTGCATTACTTTATTTCTGAAATAAGTTTGACCTGTGTGATTTAATTTACTGTCTACAATTAATGCTTGAAATAAACCAATAAATCAAATTAAACAATAAAAAGCAATACTGTATATAATACTGTAAATATTGGTGTGTAAGGTATGAAAGTAGTTTTTGTTTTTTCTCAGACACCTACATTCGGAGATCTCCATCTCATATTGTGATGACGGCCTCCTCTTGATGCGACTGTTGTTGATGATGCTATAGCTTCCACCTGATGGTCCCAGGTAAGAGCTAGCCATAAAAAAGACAACAGAAAAACACCAGGGCGTCAATAAGAAACAGACAAAATAACTCACTAATAAGTGACGGTGGAGATTTTCCTACAATGAGGGGGTAATGATGTTTGTGGGTTGAGGGAAACCATGATCGGGGATGTGATAAGTTTTCTTGTGTTGGCTGATGCAGAACCTCAACCCCATCCTATACAGATTCTTTTTCTGACAGAGAGCCTCTACAAACAAACCAAAGGAAGGGGTGAGATTCTGTTACCAATAGAAAATCCTTCATCTGCCTTATACGGTGGATGCTTTTCTATTTTACCGCTCAAAACTGAGTAAAGTGCTCTTCGTTGAAAAATCTAATGTCCAGAAGGGATATAAACTCAGTGCTTTTCTTTAGAAACAAAAGCATGAAGCCACCACTTCCAGGGAAAAATACACTGGAGTATTATATTTTTAATGTTTTGCCTAATGGAATTATTATGGAATTATTTGATTCAACATTTATTTAACAAAAAGTCAACTTTCAATATATCTATATCTATATCTATATCTCTCTCTCTATATATATATATATATATATAGATATAGATATAGATATAGATATAGATATATGTATATGTAGATATATTTGTATATGTATTTCAAGAAATAGAGCATCAATGCAGCTACCTGTTTCACACAATGCAGTGCAGACACTGTTCATGTAATTGCTGTCAGGGCGATGGGAGATATGTTTGTTTGAAGCAGTAAATGTATATCTCAGAAAGTGACAGTAAAGCAGTATTTTTTTGCTTTTAAAAAAATCTTAAACAATCCTGTTAATCAGATACATTTATATTGTTCGTTGGTCTCTAGTTTCAGCCTTTCACAGGAGAATCAAAAAGGGATTAAGTTTCTCAAGTATATTGCAATTACTTTTATTATCATCAATTATTCATTTATTTGAGCTTATTCTCACCTTGTTAGGAATGGAGGTGCAGTGATGTACTGCTGAGGTAGCAGAAGCCCAGGAGAAGTAGAGGAGGGGCCTCCAGGTAACCCAGAAGCTGCAGGGTTGAGCATGGGCAAACATGTCTGCTGGCTGCTGCGAATGTCCCCATGCAGCAGGTTGGGAATTGGATGGAGGGCGGTCAGCGCAGTGTTTGGTAGAGGGAGAGGAGGCTTGCTGTGGCTGAGGCTGATGACTGGAATGTGCTGAAGAAGAGTTGAGGATGATGAGGACAAAGGCAGGGCTGCAGAGGTGGTTGGGGTTGGTAGGAGGCAAGGGGATGTCTTGGTTGGTGCCGGGAGGAGGGGAGGCGGAGAGGAAAGGGTTGGTGACGTGTTTGCTGATGCAGCTGCCCCAGTTGTGCTTTTTGACCAGATATCTTCTTCCTCGTCCATCTCCATGTTGGCAGGCTCAGGTGTGTCTGTCTTGTGATTGGTTAACACTGTTGTCAGGGTGGTGGGAGACTGAGCCGAGGGGGTGGTGAGGACATCCGTGCACCTGTTTTTTTGAGCAGGTGGACTTTTGACAGCATCCTTCGGACTGTGTTGCTCTGTGAATGGTGAGGAGGCAGAGGATGAAGATGGGGAGGAAGAGGAGGGATGAGGTGAGGCAGAGGGTTGTGTGGAGTTCAGTTTCTCCATCATGGTTGTGACGTGTCTCTGTGTCAAGCTCGTCCTCTTCCCAGCGTTTGCCTTCAAATTTCTCAGGTTCCTTTTGTACAAACTCATATGTTTATTTTCAGCCTTAAAGAGCGCTTTTAATCTTTTCAAATTGGATGCATACGTTTATTTAAATGTGGGCTTTTGCTTCTTTTTCCTCCCAAAAAAATATTATTTTCTGGACATTCCAAAAAGAAATTCCTCCAGTTTTCTTTGTCATTGTGTCTTTGATGGAGCTTCAGGTCAGAACTTGTCCATGTGTAATTCAAAAAACCTTAATGTCAGTTCTTAAAACTTTTTATAGTCTGTTCCGTGTGCAACACAATTAGTTGCTACATTTTAGCGTTTCTGACATGAACACACTCCATAAAACAAACGGTCACAGTGACACAGCCTCGGTCATTGCTGTCGCCTCTTCTGGCTCTTGTGCAACTGCGTGTTCCCTCAAAACATCCTACAAGGGTTTAAAAAAAATGTGCTGATTTCTACCTTCCTTGAATGTATTCGTGCTTTGGCACCGTTAACTCAGCTCCGGCGTGCAGCCACTTCACGTGAAGTGGATGGGTGTGTGTTTTTCTTAGGACACCCCAAGTGGCCAATTTCAGGCTTTCATTGAGTCTCTAGTGGAAGCTTCTAACTAGTCTGTGTCCCCTTTAGGACGTGTGATTTAAACTCCTTTCAAGATTGAAAAACATCCCAGATCCTTGAAGATTGGACTCTCTGTTAAAGCAAAAATAAAACAAAGACATCAAGTCTTCAGCAAATGAAAGAAACGATTCTGAAACACTGGTTCACATTCAAACACCAACATAAAAGCAGTTATTTTGGTGGGATGAAATATTAACTCTAAATGAGCTGTATCTGTACTGTGCTATGCAAAACAGACTTATAATTTCACAGCTTCTGCAATCATAATTGTTCCTGTTTTGTTTTTCTAGTCATCATTGCATTATACTGAGAAAATTATATTTTCAGTCATGCCTACAAGTGACAAATAAAAGCAATTTGGAACATTATAAACTTTAACCATATGCTAAAACAGAGTCCGCTGCATTTAGATCTTTAGAACAATAACTTCACAGTAATAAGCTGCGATAATTATTCAAAAGTTTTTATAAAAGCAGATCTTCATACAGTCTGTTTTGTAAAATATATAGTGAACTCTTAGAGTTGACTTTAAATAACACATAAAAATGTCTTGATAGAAAATACAAATTTTAAATTATAATTTACGTTTATTCCAAATATCTTTTTCGTGTATTTATCTCACTGTGTATTAGTTTGGCATGAATAAATTTGATATGGTGCGTTTCCCATAACCATTATTTTATCAAGGAATTTTTAAAAAGTCGTTTTTTTTCATACTTAAATCAATACTGTTCACAAATGGATTTATTTTATGTTTCTTTCAATACATATACATTACTTAAATTCTAAATTGTAAACAGGCTATTGAATATTTTTGTATATTGTATAGCGAAGGTCCCTTCACATGTCATGCATGTGCCATAAAGTATGCCGAGCAGAAATGTATGTGAACCCCTGGATCTAAAAAACAGTTTTTAACGACAGTGAGAAGCAACAAAACACTAGCGTACAAAAGATAAATTAAAGATAACCTGTTTGAGGTGAAATTGTAATCTGAGTACTTACAGACACATTTTGACATCCAGCGTGTCTTGTCTGCCAGTCATGCAAAGTGAATGCTCTCAGTGAATGCGCATGTTGTATCTGCGCAGTTCTTGACGTCGCCTCCGTCCTCTTTCTGGTCGCTGAAACTTTCAGTCGCCCCGGAAGAAAGAACTGGAGCCAAAGGGTCTGACACCACTTAAAAAGATCCTTATACTGTCATGAATCCTTTTTGAATTTATAAATTATTATTTAAAAAAAAAAAAAAAGAAGAGAGTTGAGACCAGGATTGTCCCAACCAACTAATTTCTTCTGCTATCTGTTGAGCACTTGCTCCTTTAAACAAAGACAAAGTGGGTTTCTATAGATGGTCTCCACCATCCGCCTCCCATTTGTCATCCTCACCTCTCTGTCTTTCACTGTCTTGTCTATTCCTATCCCTCCTCTTTGCCAGGAAGACACAATGCTTTAGTTGGTTGCCAGAGTCCTGGCTCTGGCAAATGAGAGGTGAGTGTGAGAGGTGGGGGGGAGAGAAAGGGAACCGTGTTGCAAGGAGAGTTTTCCGCTCCCTGCTGGACAAGAGGATGTGCTCGTACAATGTGGTGGCTGCTGATAAGAGCCTCAAAAGCTGCCTGTGCTCTGCAGATAAGGAACCTCCACCACCCCTCCTCTGCCCCCTCCATCAATACACACCGACATGCACACACACGATCAACTTCACACCTACATGCACACACACACATATGCCACACCACACTGGTTAGTCCTGGACATTGAAGGGATTGGAGTATTTCCAAGCAAATATGTGCCATAGCACTTACATTACAATCTGTTAAGCAGACAGTGTGACACGGACATGGGGTGCACGTGTGTCCAAGCACAAAGCCATAATGACAAAGTTAGTTCAGTCAGTCATCAATGGAGGAAAAAGTAATTTCCAACAATCCAACGGGGTGACAAAACCTTAGATGGTAAGATGCATTAACTCACAGCTTGGTAAATACAGTTGGGGAAAAAAAATTGAGAGCCCAATTGTTCAAGTTGTCCCACTTAGAAAGATGAGAGAGGTTTGTAATGCTCATCATAAATACACTTCACCTGTGACAGAATGTAAAAAAAAAAGGATCCAGGAAATCCCATTATTTGATTCTTAAGGAGTTTTTTCAAATAGCGGTTCAGAAAATAAGTATTTAGCTCCAACAAGCGAGCAAGAATTCAGCCCCTCACAGACCCACTACCTCTAGTTTGGTGCTAAGTTCACACCGGGTTTTGGCAATCCGCGTTCAAGCAACCACTTTCAATGAAAAGTCCATGTAAGTGTACATATACACACGTTTTGGCCTTCTGTGTTCAAAACTCTTGCCTGAACACGAGAGTTCACCCAAGTTTTAAAGTCTGTTTGTGGCTTGTACATGTTCATGAACATGCATCAATATTTACACCAGTTAAACTTTCACCAATAGGTTGTGTCCTTTTCAAAACACGGAAGTACCAACCACTTGAAAACTCATCATGAAAGAAAAGTTCATAAATGCAGTTTGTGCACAGATGGAATTATGTTGCACAATGTCTTTCATATGTCGGAATAGAGCTGTGAACGAAAAACCATGGAGCTAGATTCACAAAATTAGCATCAAGCTTTTTCCAACTGTGAGTACATGCATTAGTATTGGCCAGCAACAGTCCAGTGTGAACATCATATGTTGAAAGTGCGTTTAAGTTTGCCTGTTTAGCACGTTCTTGAATGTGCATCACATCACTGTATAAAATGCACCTGACAACACCCTTACACAGTCCGACTGCAACCTCTCCATCATGACCAAGACCAAAGAGCTGTCAAAGGACACCAGGGACAAAATTGTACACCTGAACAAGGCTGGGATGAACCAAACTACAATAAGCAAGCAGCTCGATGAGACAACTTTTGGAGCAATTATTAGAAAATGGAAGAAATAAAAAATCACAGACAGTCTCCCTTCACCTCAGGATCCATGCAAGATCTCACCAGGTGATGGGCCCACAGTAACAGATATTACTTTAAGTAACGCACTACATTGTCTTCAATTCAAATCCTGCAATTATCCAAAGGTCACCCTGCTTAAGCCACCAAAGGTCCAGGCCCGTCCAAAGTTTATCAATGACTGTCCAGATAATCCAGAGAAAGATTCCAAGAATGTCATATGGTCAGATGAAACCATAAAAGTCTTGAGTACAAACGCCATTTACCATGTTTGGAGGGGGAAGCATGCTGAGATGCATTCCAAGAGCACCAAACCCACTGTGAAGCATGGGGGTGGAAGCATCATGCTTTGAGACTGATTTAATGTAAACGACTGATCCGTCTTAAGGAAAGCATGAACGAGGCCACATATGGTGAGATTTCGGGCAAAAACCTCTTCCATCACTGAGAACAATGAGGGTGAAATGTGGCTGGATCTTCTAGCACGGCAATGATCCTTAACACATTGCCTGGGCAACAAAAAGAGTTGGCTACTTAAAAGCATTTCAAGGTTCTGGAGTGACCTAGTCAGTCACTTGGCCTTGATCTGCTGAAGAATCTGTGGAGAGAGGAGAAAGTCTGTGTCCAAAACATTACTTGCGGAGACTTCATGAAAAAATGGACCAAAATAGTTGCTTTGCTTCAGACCATTAGTCATTTTCCAACCAGGGTTGCATCACAAGTAATGGGGTGAACTTTTTTGTTGACCAAATAACCTTTTCTTCTTCGTGATAATGTATAATAAATCATAAAATGTGGTTCCTTGGATTATTTTTTTTTACATTCTGTCCCTCATAGTTGAAATGTATATATGATAAACATTACAGACCAAACTCATCTCATTCAGCAAGACAATGTACTGTACATCTGTCCATAGTCCTTAGTCCAAGCAAATTGCTTTCAATTGAATCCTAAGAGATAGCGGTGCAAAGTGGTAAAAGGTCATCTTAACATTTCTTTGTCTGAATGATTATTTACTGAATATCACAAAATTGTATTTTACTGAGAAAAGTTCAGAAAACAAGCTACATTACTATGTTTGCAAAGGCTCACACAGCAGATTGCTTATTATAAATATGTGGGTCATTTTTTTACTTTCTTTTTATGACGATCTGTGTCACCAGTTCCCAATACAGAAGTCATTGCCATGGTAACTTTCCTCTTCAAGAATTCTGAACTTCCTTCCTTCTATCTGTCCCACCCATTTCTTCAAAACCTGTCCACGTCCGTCTCTTCTGCCCTCAGGGTCAACACTTCTCTTACATTCTCTCAGTCATTTCCTTCTTAGACCAACTGAAATACAAACAGTTTCAAGCTTTTACAATCACCTGACCTTCAAAGGTCCTGGGAAAACTCTGCAGCTAGCTCAGCAGCAAATCTGTCATCAACCTCGTCATCATCATCATCATCATGGTCTTTCTTTTTTCCTTTTGTCATTGTATTACACTTTGTAATCATCAACTTTAGAGACAGGGGTCGGGTGTGTTGAATCAGAGAGCAGTCAATGTCAACTATTGCTGCTCACAATTTGTGTGTGGGCATGAAAAACATCTGTGGTTCTAGCTGATCACACTTTGTGTGCAAGAATCAGTAGCACCGTTCCGCCTGCAGATGCAGCACAAATTTGCCTAAAAATAAAAATATAACTGCCCAGGGGACAAAAAGAAATCCGTCGGGATCAGTTATTCCGGTCTGTCCCAGTGTGCTGCCCTGTTAAACTTTATTTAACAGTTAATACTTAATTAGTCTTAGCAAAATAGAAAGTTGTGTATGTAAAGAAAAACAACTCGGTTTCATTTATTGGAAATAACTGAAGTAAAAATTTAGAAAGTAAAGTTATGATCTAATTTGAATGAAAAAAAGAAACTTTAAATTCTAACTCTGTATTGAATGTTACTTGTAGTTGCAATCAGGAAAAAACAACCCAAAAAAAACTTTGCCTAAAACTCTTATCTTGCACAATTTTGACTAAGCATTTGACAACGTTTTGAAGTTCCGTATTCTTTAGCTTCCTCACAGTTCAGCATCTCTTCACACTTGTACTTATGTGTAACTTTGGTGTTATGCATGCTTATATAGCTTGTCTATCTATTGCTTAAAGCAAAAAAAAAAAAAAAAAAATAGACGGTGACTAAAATGTGTTGGGATTTTGCATTTAATTTTTTTTCAAAGCTATAACTAAAGGCATAAAGGAAGCAGTTAGTCTGTCTGCATCACTGAGCAGCTACAAGCAGCTTGCATTCTGGTTTTTCCCTTTTTGAAGGTCAAAAAAAAACCTGGACTTGTCAGACAGTCCCAGTGTTGGAAACAGACTTGAGACAAATTGTTGACTTTCCTTCTGTCATAGTTTGAGCACTCAAACTGTAGATGGGGAATAATAATAGAAACAAACGATAACAGACAGCTTCCGCTTTCCCCTTGAGTGAGGAAAAAAATCAAGAGAGGATTGTTTTAATCCCAGAGCGATCCTGCCCACCTGAAACGAGACTATCGATGGGGGATTCTTGAACAAAGAGCATGTGCTTGTGGTGACCAGTGGTCATTATGAAGTTTGCATACCTAACTAAACTAAGATCTGTTTCTGATCCTGGTTAGAGGGAAGGCATGTAATGATGCTGGCCTGAATTCTTAATATTTTTAACAATAAAAGAAAGCACAGTAGTAGGTTTAAAGGTTGTCACCTGGAGTTGGCTTTTAAAGTTGAAGATATTTCACCAATTGACAAAGCCTTTTGGATAAGAGGTGAAAAGTCCAGATGACAACCTTTAAAGCTACTCCTTTGATGGAATCTACCTGGATGAATAAGAGTCTTCATAGACAATAAATGAAGGTTAAAGGAATTAAAGACTGTTTGAAGAGAAAAGATAAAATACAATTAATTTAAGAATTGTCATAAAAGCAGACAAAATTGTGACAAAAAAAAGGGTCATCTTTGACAAGTAAAAATTCAGTTTAAAGACACACTCTAGCGTTCCCAGTGTTCTTCTATTACTGATTAGGCAGTTTTTAGTGAAAAATCCAAAAGCCTGTGTCATTTTCTAGGACATAGTTTCTGCAGAGCGGAAGTAGTTCATTAGAAATTTGCCTCTGAGTTGTGGGTGGGTCTGTTGGTGTGGAACAATCCCCCCCTCCCACCCTATTCCGCTGTGGAGTGGAGGAGGGAGCTTGTGGCCCCCCCGGTGTTTTTTCTACAAAACAAATCGGCTCTTTTTCAAACGACATTTTTATCTGCTCCTGATTCACAACTATTTGAATAAAGAACCCCTCAGAAATCCAATTTTGAACTTAAGTTTCTTCATATATGTCCTCCATTGTCAGAAGAATTCCACAAGAACATGATAAAAACACCAAAAACATGAGTGCAGTGGGTCTTTAAGGGGGCTGCAGTGGTTCACGCCCTGAAGGCGCCTGGTTTAAATTCCAGCAGGGAACCTTCTGCGTCTAGTTTGCATGTTCTCCCTGTGCATGCAGGGGTTTTCAACAGCCACTTTGGTTTCCCACCACAGTCCAAAGATGGGTACATTTGATGTTATGCATCCCTTTGTGCATATAGGTGTGTGATTGTGGCCCTGCAACAGACTGGCGACCTGTCCAGGGTGTACCCCGCCATCACCCGACAGTAGCCAGATTAGGCTCTGGCAGCCCCATGATCTCAAAAAAGGGATAGGGTGGGTTAGGAAAATTTATGGGACTTTGTTTTTTCTGGGTAACCTATTCGCACAAATTATCTGATTTATGTTGGTTGTGGAACTGACTGCATGCCACGTTGCAGAAAATGTAGTGGAATTTTGATTGTGTGGCATACATTTAAAGAAAAAGCAAAAGAAGCTAAGTAAGAGCTACTATTTCCCTGGATTTTATTTGACATGTACTCTCGATGCAGTGAGTCCCAGTATGACTTCATTAGATGTAGAGATTATACAGTATAGCTGTATAGTTTATTTCCAAACTTTTTCTAAATGCATTTTAACTAAGGCATCAAAGATTTTTTTTTTATATCTAACAGCACAGGACTTTATTTATGTAGGATTTATTTCTAAAGTATTTCAATGTTTGTTTTCTTTAATCAACTTTTCTGTTCTTGATTAACCTTGCAACCTTTATGTTTCCTGTTTGACGAATTTTACTGAAGCAAAAGAAGTTAACTAGACTCCTCCAGTATACTAACTAGCATGTTTTTCCCTTTAAGCTTTCATTTTGTCGCTGGAACAGTATGAACCAAAGACCAAGAAGACACAGTGTTAAGGACAGTACTTTTATATAGCCTTACTGGGAATAAATCACACCTGAATAGGACCCTGTAAGCCTGAAACCCACCTTTCTTCAGATTAGAAGCTAATTATTTTAATGAAAATGTTTTTTTTTTTTTTTTGCATTCATACAGCAGCCATCAGGCTTCATAGAAATTCTCATATTTCCTTAAAGCAGGGAAAAAACAACATTCTCATCGGATCTAAAACAAAAAAACTCAAAATGATCATGGAGTGAAGACAAGCCCATGCACAAGAAAACACACACACACTCCCTGAAGTGAGCTCCATGGCCACATTTCCTCCACGTCGTGTAAACACTATTGTGCGCCTGGCGATAGGGATCACTTGAACCTAATTGTTTCAGGCAATATTCACAGTGAATTTCATGGAGAAAGTGACAAACAATGCAGCGAGCACTAGCCGGGACAGACGCTCTCCCTGTCTTACTCTGCTGCGACAGATGTCCCCTCTGTTTGTTTCACTTGATTGTCCTGGGGGGGGAGGCTGATGCTAAATTGGTGGAAAAAAGAATGATAAGTTTGTGTTCTCTATCATTTCATCATTGAAATGCACACATTAAGATACAGCATAAACTTATAATGGTTGCTGTTTACACAAACTCCAAGAAATTAAAAGGTGTATTGATTCTGACCTTTTAGAAAACCAGATAATGTGGTTGAAAGTGGTTGCTGTGAGAATTCATATGATATTTTAGCTAAAGCACATAATGCAGAACTTGCGTGGCACCCTTTTGACTCATCAATGCTGCAGAAAAGCCAAAATGAAATGATTGTGCAGCTTAAGGTAAAAAAATCTAAAAATAAACTGAAATCATTCTAGGGGTACTTAAAGCATTAGGGGCATATCGAATTGTTAATTTAACAATTTTTGTCAAATGGTTGGTAGACTGATTTGGATTAAATTAATCTTTCCATCTTTTGTCTTTGACATGAAATCATTACGGTGGCCCTGAAGTGCAAATCCCATCAATAAATCACTCCACACAAAACCATATTAAAGATCACAACGACAATTAATGAAGCAAAAAAATAATTAAAAGACAACGTTTTGCTTTAAAAATCAAAACAAAAGTCACAAAACAATAAAAACGTAATATTTCAAAAAACAAAAGTAATTTCCAGAGAATAACTAAGTGTTAAAAAATGAAACAAAATAAGAAAAAGTACGGGACATCACTGATTGGATGATGATGTTTGAGTTTTGAAGAAGTGGGAAAGCAGAAGGATGTTTTCCCTGATGTGTGGTAAAGAGTTCATCGAGCAATCACTGAACTTTTGCAGTGGCTGTGGCCAAATGCTTTGATAAATATCTCCTGTCGGTAGATTTTGGCATTCCAAATGACTTCCGGTTGAAAAGGTGAACAAACGTTATCATCCAGTTAATTAATCTCATAATGCCTACAGTCTCTTTTCAGGTTTCTTGTTTTGTTTCATTTTTTTATCTCATTTTTATTTCTGCAGATTACTTTTGTTTTTTTTGTTTTTTTAATGTAAATTTTTTTTTGTATTATTTGCTTTGCATTTTTTTATTGTCATTGTGATCTTTAATATTTTTTGCGTTGAGTGATTTGTTGAAAGGATTCACACTTCAGGGCCAACGAAAAGTCATCATAAACTTAAAGTTCATTATTTCCATCCCGACTTTGTTTTTTTTAATTTAAGCTAAGAGAAGTGTTGTTTATAGGCTGCCTGGTGGTCATCGCACACCTCTCTCTGAAGCCACATGAATCGACACCGAGAACCTTTTGGACTTTCGACTTAAGGCTCATTTGAAAAAACAAAGTTGGAGCCAGGTCAGGTCACACAGCAAACATGACCTGGCTTGCTGAGTCTATGGCTGCAGTCTAAACTGATCCAACAGAAACAAACATATTACTTTTATGAACCTCGTCTTTTAATTTCGCATTTTCTTCAGAATTGCGCAAAGAGGTGTGGCCTTTTGATTGACAGGTGATCGTTGAACTGTCAGCTCCAGAGCAGCCTTGCTGGATGTGTTCCAATAACTGTTATCCTGTTTGTACGACTGTGGTGGAGAGGTAGAGCAGTCAAACTCTGATCGCATGTTCAGTTCATGCTTTACCCGCCCATGCATCGAAGCGTCGTTGAGCAAGACACTGAACCCCACGTTGCTCCCGGTGGTTATAGGTTGGCGCCAGCGTTCAACAGCGGAGCCACCGTCAGTGTGGGAATGAGTTTGTGAATGGGTGAACTGTAAAGCGTTTTGGGCCTTCTAGGGAGGTAGTAAAGCACTCTTTAAGAGACTACGTGCACGACAGAACTTCCGGTTAACTTCCGTGTTTCGAGTGTGAGGCCGACAACTTCCTGTTGGTCGTGTTATTGTTGTGGGGAGTTTTGTTGAGTTGCTAGTTTTGAGTAAAAAGGAGCGGATTTCGGGTAAAAGAGAGGCGTTTGGTGTTTCAACGCGTGACAATGACATCACAACACTGTTGTGTACCCGTGTGCGAATTTGTCAAAGTACAACAGTACTAATATAAGCTTTCATAGCTTTCCAGTAGATGTGTCGGTGAGAGAGCCGAATGGATGGTGAACACGGCGGGAGGACTTCACCCCAAGCAAGACTAGTCGTGTTTCGTATTTGCAGCAATCGGAAAGAAAATGCGTCATGTAAACACGCCGTTCGGAATACTTTGCCCCGGTCAGACTCGTTCGGATCAAAATTTCTTTCCGATCAAGATAGCTGGGTATACCGATCGTTGTTCATGTAAACGGTCATTCCGATCGTGTGTCACTATTGATCTGGGTTTACGTCATGCATAAACGGTGTTTCGCTGAGAGAAAGCTTGTGAGCTCATACGGGACCGACCAGCGGCTCTGCGGACGCCCCGCGTAAAGCCCCGCTCAGCTCTCGCCCCGCTGGCTCTCCCGTCTCTTTCACCCCTCACGAGGGAGATGCGGGGGGGGGTGCGTGCTCACTGACGTCTGGACCCGGCATCCGAGCTCTGCGTTTGGGCTCCGGAGCCAGTGGACCGAGTGAACCTCTCTGAATGAGCAGAGCAGCTGGATTTATTAATGTGTTTGAGGGGAGGGTGCTTTGTTACGTGTGCGTTTTGTTATGTGTGAGAATTCGGACTGCGAGCCGAGCCGCCGCTCTGGGTTAGCGGCTGCCAGACTCGCGAGGACAGAGCAGAGCTCGAGCGGCCAGCTTACACAGCCGTCACGGGGCAGTGTGTGAGCTTTTCAGAGCAGAAATGCCGCTCAGTCCTTAGAAACTGTTCAAAAAATCACGACACATGGAATTGTGCTTCTAATTGTGCCCCGACAAATAAAGGCTGATGTTGTTAGCCCGTGTTGTTAGCCTCTCCTAACACTGGGTTGTTCTTCAGTTCTGTTCTTCTTCCACAAATAAAGCACTGACCACAATGATTAAATATAAAATGAGAGCGAACAGGCACTTCATAATATTCATAAAACTAATAAAAGCACGTTTGGAAGATCGCCTCGTATATTACCGAGCTGCTGCATAAATGTGACAGCAAAGGTTTGTTTACGGGACACATTTCCTTTTCGGTATTTTCGACACGATATTTTGCCCGTAACCACGCACTGGTCGACAATCCCGTAGATGTCGTTCACGTCGATTTTCGGGAGACCTTGTTTGTAGAAAACGGGTGAAATTTGCCATCTTTCGCAATCAAAATCTGCCGTGTCGCTGCTATAGAAGTCGCAAGCCGGAAATGGTCGGCCTCACACTCAAGGCGGCGGAAGTAGAACTCCTTACTTTCGTGCACGGAGCCTATTGTACGCCATCTACCATTTTTATCTCCTATATTCCCATTTTTGGAAAGACTAGTGTGACGTCGTAGTCAAGACAGAGAGCAAAGTCCACAGAGCTAACAAATGGCTTCAAATAAGTCCAATACAAGCTTCATTGTCGCATGACATGACACTTCACACATCTTCCATACTGTCAATTTGCATTGATTTGCTATTTTTGCAACAGCCTTATTGCAATTCATCATTCATGGGACTCATGTCCTGAAAACTGTTGCATCCTAAAAAGTCAAATGAAGAGCAGACGTAGATGAGTTTAACCTCTTTGTTGCCCTGTGGAACTGAAGTCCCAGTTCCTGAGGAAAAAAAAGTCATCAATGAAGCTTTTGTTTTCAGTTCTCTCTGCATTTAAAGTTCGCTCTGATCTTGATTACAGTGACTGCACCTCGTAGTGTCGACCGCATGCCGACAGTCACACATTGCTCCGTTCCCAGGATGCACCTGGCCAAGGACGAGCAGGCGGATGTGAGGGACAGCTGCTTCCTGTTCACACTTCCTGGTTCTGCGGAGGAGGGGGGCCGTAGGGTGAGGGTAATACATGGGTAGATTAGGGTATTTGGCAAGGCCTTGTCCAAACAGGAAATTTCTGCCATGGCCACAGGTGTAAAAGAATCAAGTTCCATGTTTGGATGTGTAAAGTCTGTTTTAGCCTTAAAATAGGAACAGTAGCTAATAATGATGATTATTTTGTTTAAAAGGCCATTTCAAAACTCTTGAGGTAAATTTACGGTGTAAAAATATAAAACAGCACAATAAATACTATATATATAAAAGATAAAATCTATTTAAAATCTATATATATTTAAAAATATTTACATAAAAGTGACAAGGATGACTTGATCAGGATTGGTGAGCTAATCAAACTTTAGAGACTTGCTCAATAGTTTTCTTAATTGCACAAATGCCGAGAGCCAGGAAAGAATCGCAGCACTCCCATTGCAAAAGCTGAAACTTTTAATCCATTAAAATCCTAAGAACATTCAATATAAAACCACGTGTGAAATATTCAAAGGAAAAAAGATAATCTGGTTAGAAACTTCCCCAGGATAAGATTATCACAATTACTGATTGAAAGAAACTCATTCATCTGTGTTTGTTTGCAATATTTGGGAGCATTTCATCTTATAGAAAACACAACAGTTGTCTTGGTTTTAGAGTTAGGATGGCTACAGAAAAGTTTTTAAGGTGTAAATGTAAAGCTTCACTGGGCAGGAGACTAAACGTTTTGGCCTAATTCCATTTCCTATTGTTTGTTCGTTTACATTCCCATGTGTAATTACTTTCATGACATTTATAAATGTGTAAAGTTGCCTCCAAGAACCATGTTTCATACCGTTTTACAAGCTTTCGACTGACTTTGTCATTTCTCCGTTTCTTTCTTTACGCATCATTTTTTTCTTGTTTTTTTCTGATTTTTCTTTTTTGCAGCAAACATTCCCTAAATAAACAAGTTGACATATTTGCAAAATTAGGTTGGTAGGAAAAAAAGTGGAGGCTTTCAATAGACTGCAGGTATACAGATCTGTTAATAGGAAGGTGCAGTTTAAAACATTAAACTCTGTTGACCTTTTTGACATATGTGGCCTCCTTAAGGCCATTATGCTTTTAAAAAACAACACGTCCACCTACCGTTTGTCAATATATTTATATTTCTTCTAATAAAATTGCTCTTCTGCACATGTTTTTCTTTTTGCAAGTAAAGCAAATGGAAAGCTATGATTTGGACTTTTCCCACTAGTGTGTGAGTGTGTGTGTTTTAAAGCAGTGGCATATTTTGATTTCCTCTCCCATATTACTCATCATCAGCACTGCGGTCGTCCAAATTCCACTGGTGAGTGTGACCTGGCCCTGTTGTCACCCTTCGGCCTGTAATAATAGGAAAGACAGAATCAGTTTTCCACACTCCCCTCACCTTTCTTCAAAATAGATGTGTTCCTGTTTGGCACTTTCCCTCCCAGCTCTACCTGGTTTATTTTTTCTTTTTGTTCTTTTTTTTTTAAAGTTTGTGGTTTGTTGTAAAAACATTTATTTAATGTCTTAAATTTTGTCATTTGTTGCTCTGTTAAGGAAAATTGGTGGATCTATCCGGTCAGCTCAGTAAAACAAACACAGATCCTTTAACTACAGTATGTTCACCCTGGCCTCAGCAATGCATGTTCAAGCAGCCACTTCCAATGAAAAGTCTACGTAAATGTGCGTGTATGTTTGTTCCGGGCTCAAAACTTTCACGTTCTAACGTAGCTACGCAGGCTTTTATGACTATTTTCGGGTTGTTAGTACAAAATGTGTGACCATTGTGAGTTAAACTGAAACAAACTTTGACCAATCAGGGATTCTGATTTGGTAGTGACTCACGCATATTGTCTCATTTATTGCCTAGAAGTGCCAACCATATGAAAATTGACAATGGAGCGTCTTCCAACTGTACGTGGCAGACATGCGCTAGTAAACCGTAGAAAAAGAAGAACAACATGGGTCACATTTTTGGTGTATCTTCAGCTTTATATCTCTTAGCACAAATAACATAAAACTATTAAACACACCATCATTTCACTCAAAATGGCAATATCCCCACATTTTCTGAAACAGAAAATTTTATTGAACAAGAAATGCAGACGTACGTCTAAAAAAAATTGAATAATGTGAAAAATATTCCAACTTTAGTAACTTTTGTCAATAAATTATTGAAATGATATACTGGTGTTTTAAAATAGACATATCAGATCAATCAAAAACAAATATTATCAGCACAGATGTTGGGTTTCTGAAGAATGTATTAGTCTTCATTCATATACTATTTGCAAGGTTAAGTCTCCATTTGCATAAATTACTGCATCTCTGTACCACAGAGAGGAGGTTAAGTACTAAGATTAAGCAGCTCTATAAAGCATTTTTTTATCTTAAAATAGGACATTTTGTATCATAAATAATGTTTAAGGTTTTTAATTTACAAAAGCGCTATCTCAATTCTGTCTACGTTGCAAGCTGATGCTTGCTCTAAGAGAAAAAAAAATCACATCCTATTTTGTAACTTTTCTAATACTGCTGATAGGAACTCGCAATTTCTTTTGCAACACTGCATGTTAATTCCCAGAGGAATTTTAAAGTCCTCTTTCTTTTAAATGACCCTGTTGAGACCTTGTTTCCTGTCAGTTAGATGCTTGTCACAGTCAGTAAGCATCCTCTTTTTGCTGCTAGAGCTTATTTGCATAGTCAGACTTTTGTGTATTTTCCATCTTTCTCTTCTCTTTTTAAAATCTATATGTACATACATTATGTTTTTTTTGCGTTTTATTGTCATCAATTAATAAATGCCCTGCATGGTTGCATATTGGTGTAGTGGTTAGCACTTTCACCTCAAAGCAAGGATTCGGTTCAAATTCTGGAAGGAACTTTTTGGCATGGAGTTTGCATCTTCTCCCTATCCGTGTGTGGCTTTTCTCTGGGCACTCCAAAAACATGCTTCATAGGTTAAAAGGTGACTCGAAAAAATGTCCCTTTACCAGTGATTGTGCAGCCCTGCAACAAAAAGGAATCACATCCCAGGTGAATCCCCGCCTTTGCCTGACGATAGCTAAGATAGGCTCCAGCAACCCTATGACCCCAAAAAGGATGAAGTGGGTTTGAAGGATGGATGGATGTTCTGTCTTAATGTGCAGCAACTTTGTGACATTTTACAGTTTTTCTACGAATAAAAAATGCTGATTTTGCATTTTTTTTCCCATTCCTTAAAATTACATAGTATTAAAAAAACTTTGCCTCATATTATTCTGGCATGTGCAGGTTTCCAAGTTGTCATTTATTTCAGCTGGCCAAGAAAGATTTTGTTATTAGATTTAAGACCACCAGATGGCGACAGAGGCAGAGTTTTGTAAAACGTGGGGACAGTTTCTTAAACTGCCTGCCCCACCCCCCCTTTTTTTACTTCTTTTACTGAGATGATTTTTCATTTGTTTGAAATGTTTGAAAACGTACAACTTTTTTAAATGTATGTGGCACTGCTTTAAACAGGCATTCCTGCGTCTGAAATGTCTCTGTGAAATGTAAGCACAGATCTCCTTTTGTCCAGATGAAGCTGTAATTAATGCAATGCTTGGCCTCAAACGCACACGTTGTCTGCTGGTGGGCTGTGCTGCGCTGCAGTGCGTGTGGGTGGTCTAAGCCAAGCGGAGGAGAGAAGGATTAACACCAAGGCTGCCCGGAGGAAAAGAAAAAGGAAGGATGAAGAGAAAATGGGAGATGGAGAAGAGATAAACATCTGCACACCAGATGTGCTGTTCAGCATCCAGAGGTGGTTTATGAAACAGAGAAGGCATTGAAAAAGACTCTTGTTAGAGGGATCTCTGCTTTACGAGTGAACCGACCTGCAGCCTTCCTCTCTTCCTCACTCAGAGTTTTCTGCTTGCTCTGTCTGTCATCTGCTTGTATTTACATTACAAAAACCTCGAACATCCACTTGCCCTGTTTTCATCTCTTGCTCTGTTCCTGGAGGAACCTGCCATGATGCAACTTCGATTGCTGATCACCAGCTGTCAAAACACGCTCAGAGACTGATTTTGTTCCACTGCAGAGAAACACAAGAGTCTTTTTAGTCCTCTCGAGCAATAATGACATTTGGAACTTTTAAACCTGCTTTCCTTTTTGAACGTTTTTACATTAAAGGGCCAAAAACCCTAAATTTCTTTTGATCTATTTTAAAAATAGGTCTTTTAATAATGATTATGCCGTTTTTAGCCAGAATTAATAAAAAAACTGTTATTTTCCAGGACATAGTTTCTGCAGATTGGCAGTTGTTCTTTAGAACTTTGCCTCTGCCATCTGGGTGGGACCACCGCCTGCCCCCTTCCATTCCCCATCTTTTTCAAACAGCATTTTTTCGTCTGTTGATGATTCACAGTGGTTTGAATAAAGAGATGCTCAGAAATTACATTTTGAGCTTAATATTGTTTATACATATCCTTCATCCTCAGAAAAATGTCACAAAAACGTTTAAAAAAGTGATTTTCATTGGGGTGGATCTTTAAATCAGCATGACAGATAAAAAGGAGAGGGAATAATCCATTTTCATCTTTTTGAAAGCCAAATTTTATATTTTTCATTTTTATGCTTTATATTTTACGCAAAAAAACCCTAATACATCATATAAGAAGTGTACAGCATGTATCCATGTGTATAGCGACATAAAAGGCATTCTATTCTATTCTAATGATATGTGACCAAAAAAATTATAAACCATAGAATTTTACATTTGATTTGATTTTTGATTTGAAATGGTTTATTTCAAGCAATTAAGTAGAAATAATACACAAAAGCAATATAATCATCAGTTATACATTCATACAGTAACTAATCAAACTTAGGATAAGTAGACATATTAATAAATATTGCTTGAAAGGGAGTGGAAGGAAGCGAACTTATATAATCATTATACTATAACCGTTATACTATAACCATTTTATTACATGGTTTATCAATATCCGGTTCCTAGCTTTTATCAGACAGAATTAAGAATCATAAAGTATCAATAAAGCACATGACAAAGATGAATTACTTAATTATTATGCAAAAATAACTATTTCAGAAATCAATATGGCAAATGCAGATCAGTCATCTAAAATATATGCAGATTTTGTTACTTATAAAAGTCATTCATATGATTAAAACATAATACTACATCCGTAAAATAGACATAACACTGTTTCAGGAATTTTCATAGCAAAATTTCATCAAGTATCAAAAGTTAAAAAACATGTGCAAAATTATGTTACATTAGGAAAGATATTTGAATCAATTTATCAATTTTTGGAGCAAGTGAAGTAATATCAATGTCGATCAATTTAACCATTTTAAATAAGTGATTAATCATTAGTTTTACTTTTTAAGAATAAATGCGTGTACTGGATCATCCATAAAGTACACTAGAGTTCAAATATTGTTCTTTCAATTTAACAGTTTATATAACTTTTTTATAAACCTCCTTGAAGCCTGAATTTATTTTCAGCTATGATTAAATATCACTAATGTTTTTGTTTTCAAGTAGATGCTAAAGTAAGGTCATTTTGGAGCAGAAAGGTTTTGATGTGTTGGTGCATCAAAAAGTGTAAAGGAGTTACATTTTAGACTATTTTCTCTGTTTTTTTTGTGTTTAATCTTCCTTTTTTAAATATTGGTTTACAGTATTCTATACAGCCTTCACTTTGTATTGCCTTTAAAACCAATTTCTTTCCATTTACCTTTTCACTTTTTTGTGTTCATGGAGCGCTCTAAATGTCTTACTTCTTTCCTGATTGGTTCAGCATGTGTACGCAGGTCTGTGTGTGGTTTACAGCTGTTTGCAAAAGTGAACAATGGCTGAGCCCTCTCTGAAGCGCTTTAAACTCTGGATAAAAGCTTGGGCCAAATTAATAAATTTTAACTGGATAAACTTGCAGCTCGTACACTCCATGACATAAACGTACCCTCTTAAATGACAGAAAAGCAATGCTTGTTTGGCTACAGGACTCCAATTAAAGCAGACGATCATGTTTTCATACAACCTCTTGTTCTCAGAGGCTCGGCTGACCTCACTTTCATACTCCATCAAGACACAATAAACAAGCAAGCATGGGAAAACAAATGCCAGGGTTCATGTCTGCTCCGTCAGTGGCGAGGCTTTTTACCTGGAGCTAGTAAAATTTATTTTGGTAGATAATTGGCTGCAGTTAGGTTGTAGCCCACTTGTTGCTGTAATAGCTGTTTGTTTTTTCATAGTGGTGCGGTGGAATTTACTCTCCTGATTATGTCAAAAGGCAATAAACTTTTGAAAATGCTGGGCATGGATTGCTTTAAAAGCCTTGAATTTAGTGAGGAGTGTGAGGCCAGTGTTGGCTTTTTTTTTTAGCCAGTCTTTCTGACACAAAGAAAACGAGGACAACTCGCTAAAAAAGTCTCTTTCTGACAGCTAACCGTTACAGAAAGGAACAGAAAACATGTTTGCATGGCATTTCATCATACAGCAAAATAAAAGCAATGTTCTTATAATTTTTATTACTTTTAACCTATATGTAGTGGTATACAAATAAAATGTATTATTATTATCTATTATTATAACCATATGTATCACATTTGATATGTACATTTCTGAGATCCCTAACTTTCTAGAAAGTTCTAAACTTTCCTTAGAAACTCATTGGATATAACTTGGTTCGTGGTTTCTGCCTTGTAGTTCATCATCATTCCACTAGGAGCAGTAGAAAGTCTTTTCCTGCTCATTTCAAAATGGCTGCCTCCGTGAAATCTCCAAAACACTTTTGGCGAGAAAAGTTCAGCAAATTTTCAAAACTTTATTGTAAGAACAATTCAACTATTGGTGTTCTTTTTTTGTAAATGACTACATGCTGTATTGAAAAAAATGTAAAATTTGTTAATAATTAATTCTTTATATGGAAGTTACATCGTGTTTAAAATTTTAAGATCAAATTTAAGACAGAAGGTAAAAAGTGCTTTTATCTGAACGATCATGTCAATACTTTTGCATCTTAAACTAACATAGTTGTGACCAAAACTTACCAAATCACCCAATGTTTTGATATTGATTCTATTTATACCTCCTAAAAAAAATTAATTGCTTTTTTTACGGTACATTGCATCAAAAGGTATCTTAATTCCAGAAAATTTCTAATTTTCTAATTTTGATGTGGTGGCTTTACAGCAGGGGTGTCAAACTAATTTTCACTAAGGGCACACCAGCATAATGGTTGTCCTCAAAGGGCCAGATATAATTTATACATGAAACTAAATGTAATGAAAAATAAATGTAACTACTCCTTAATGCTAAATAACTCATTATTTATTTATTATAACGTTTTAAAGGGACAATAACAGTTGCATAGAAAACATATGTTTGCTTGTTACTCTAGCATAAATACTTTTAAATTTTGTTCGCTTATTGAAACCCACGTTCAAACTGTCCAAGTGAATAAAGAAAATAATATAAAACTGAGCTAGAAATAACATGTTACACGTGTAACATTTGACAAAAAAAGGCTGCACAGAGCCTTGCATCCAGCTGATGGTTTATGACAACAATTTCTCTGCATACACACATAAAACCTGCAAACTTTGAATAATTACAACAGCAGCTACACATAATATGTTATCAACTAAAGTCAAATTTTACTTATATGCTCTCGCGGGCCACATAAAATAACAAAGGCGGGCCACATTTGGCCCCCGGGCCTTGAGTTTGACACATGTGCTTTACAGGGTTAAAAAATGTTCTAAATGTATTTTTTGGTAAAGTTGTACTCTTGGAACAATTGTCTATTTTCTTTTCCTTTGACATTAAGATGTCACATCTTCATCAATTTGACCTGGTACGTGAAACAAACCATTGCTGCTATAGAAGCATTTACTGTATACGACAATTGGACCAAGTGGGTGTGACATTGTGAAAAATGGCGTACTTTGGGCTCCAATGAAACAATTCAATGCAGTCTCCATTTTTTTGTGATATGGACATTGCCATGTCGGAGCCAGACATCGACAGTAAGCAGTGATTGGTCCAAGTTGGTTTGAGTCATCATTTCTATGTCAACCACTCTCGCCAATCAGTAGTGAGCTTGTTGGTAGTCCACGCCCCTGCCACATGAAGGCGGGCTCTTGGGAAACTGTCAATTAAAAAAAATTATCAGAGCAAAAATGTTTTTTCTGACATATAGAATTACTAGGATAATTGGGATTTTGGCTTCTTGGAAGAAGCGGGTACTTCCTGGAGGGGGGTAGAGTCACTCAGTCCAGTTCTCATACACAGTCAAAGTGTAGAAGACAACTTCCTCATCCCCCGCAGCTTTTCCTGCCTTTATTTCTCCTCTCTCTGTCACAGTCAACAACTCTCACCTGTGCCAGGCACAGAAAAAGGCCTGCAGGTTTGGGTGCTTTAGACCAAAAAAGTCCTCAAAATTCAACACAAACTATTACCGTACATGTTTGTAAAAGATCTAATTGAGGTTGTGTTTTCAGGCTGAGAGGAAAGAGATTAATAAAGACACAAACTTTAATCTAAAACAAAAAGTTGCTGCATAAGCAGGAAGTCCAAAAAAGAACTGAACAAACTGACAGAAAACAAAGACGAAGCTGACAAAGAGGAAGCAATGAGGAGCTGGCACCAACAGAGGAAGCTGGATAGCATTATACAGACTCTGGGAGGTGAATCTAAAGCATGTGTGGCAATTAGTAACTGAAACTGTGAAAAGGAAGAGCAGAAAGCAAAAAAAAAAAAAACAGCTTTAAAATTATACACGACATGAAACCAAATCATGGAATCCAAAGACTCTAAGAGAAGATTGGAGGACATTTCTTTCCCATAATTTTAGATGGGTTGGTAAATTGTGTTTTTGGACCGATTCATAAAGATTCAGACATTATCCACAACTAAAAACAGTTCAAAGACTGTCAAATTTAGCCGTTACAGTCTCACATTCTGTGTCATCCCATCCTCCATCTATCCATCCTCCCCTCAGATTTGGATTTGTGTGTCCCCAAACAAATCTGGCCTCCACATGTAAATGCATTTTGCACTTTGTTCACTTATGAAAGGCATTACATGTGTGTGCTGCTCTCCACTTTCATATTCTCACTGTTTTTGAAGTGCAACCCCTGCTTTGTGTGGTTCCTGAGACTGTTCCACTTGTTTGTCTGAAACTTTGGAGGATTACAGTTCAAAGAGGCTGCTCTGAGCTTACACAGACGACTATGGCAGGACCCCCTCCTCCTCCTCCTCCCCACCACCACCACTATGTGTGCTACAAGTTGTGAATAACAGGGAATTGTGTTGCAGATTAATTTCAGATGCAGGTTCACTGTGTTTTTCAGACATTTTTACAGTAATTTATTTTATT
Source organism: Oryzias latipes (assembly GCF_053564925.1). Lineage (NCBI taxonomy): Eukaryota > Metazoa > Chordata > Actinopteri > Beloniformes > Adrianichthyidae > Oryzias > Oryzias latipes. Next base: position 33,248,720 of record NC_136237.1, on the reverse strand, counting down.
TTTTATTTTATTGCAATTCACATTAAACTGCACAGAATTGAGATGTGCATGCAAACATAATTCATTGAGAGGTGAAAAACAAAATTTGATTAATAAATCAAACATTTGCATGTTATTTTGATTATTTTAATCTGATTTATTTTCTTTTTTCAAGTTGAAACGACTACAAGTTTTTGTTTGGCACAGCTTTGGCACAGCTTTGCACTTTTACCACCACTTTATCTCAGCAAAATATATTTAATTTGATTCATTTTTCCTCTAAGTGTGTCTGTTAAACCTTTAGACTTACCTCCAAATCCATGTCAGTACAGAGTGTTTAGAAAAATGATCATACGTGATACAACATGCACACCTGCAAACAGTTTGCTTTATGCAGTGAGGCAAAACGGGGCTGCTTTTCCTGTGTTGAAAAGATTATTTTAGTCTTTACCAGGAAAAAAATAAAGTGTGAATGCCATAAAAATGCCTCAGATACTGTATGACCATTTTTATCAGACTATTGTCTCGTAAGAGGTCCAAATTCAAAATCCCTCCCTGCAGGGCTGCTGTTCTTTCTAATCAGAAACAGCAAGCTGACAGCTGACCGACCAAGAGCGATGAGTGTTTAGGTTTCCATAGGAGCTCTTGATTCATCATAAACAAACAGCAACATGATGTACGTTCACTGCAACAGCAAACAAACACAGCTACAAGATGAGATCAAAAGCTCAAGTTTGAAAAAATATTCAAAAAAAAGAAAAAGGAGCGAGCAGCGAGGGTGAAGGCGAGGGTGTTTTATGGAGGGCAGAAAATCGAGCAGGGTGGTCCTCTGCTACACACCCAAGTGGGAGGTTTTCATCGCAGAAGCAGAAAACACACAAGAGTTTTTTTCACTGTAATCTCTCCACGCTAGAACTAGATGAAGTGTGCAGTAATGAGCGGTACAAATGATTATTACAAAGAGTGAACTATTCTTTTAAACGTATTCTAAGCATTAATTAGGAAAACCGTCTGAGCCTCCAATTTAAAACCATTTTACTTGTTAAGAAATGTGAATATTTTTACTAAAATGGAAGCCAAACACATCCACAAAATGTGATGTTGGTTCAAAACAAAACAAAGCAGAACAGAGAGTAATCCATTCTGATGGTATGGAGACATTTTTATGTGATCCAAACAAGTATTTTTCCATTTTTTCAGTTGCTGCAAAGCAATATCTTTTCATCTTGAATCTTTTAAGCACAACAGCAAAAAAAGGTTTAATGCAAAAGTCTCCACCTAAAATATCTGGTTGTTGTTTCAATAATGATTTTAAATGCTTTAAATGATTTAAAATGTTAATATATTTTTGTCAAGTTGACATTATCTGATAAAAAGTGCTAGTTACAAACGTTTTAATCCTTTTTCTTGGTTTAGCTCATTTTCCTCCATGGTAAATTAGTGATGATTTTCTGAGGTTTACACATTGCTGGAGTTTTTCCTACGTTTATTTAAGTACTGTGATGCCATTTCGGGTACACTGCAAACTGTTTACAAAGATTTAAAACTTTGTTTTTCAGACATTTAAAATATTTTACTAGGTTTTAAGTTAATTATCTTTGCTCCACACCTTTCCTAGCTCTTCTCAAATCAGCATAGTTGAGATTTGTTGTCTCATTAAGAGATAGAATCTAGAAATAAGTAAAGTGTTTAAAAAAAGAATGCAAATCCTTTTGCTCCATCTTGACAAAAGAAAAACTTGATTTAGGACTTAATAACTCAAATTGCATTTTTGGTTCAGATACTGTAAAAGGATGTTATTTCAAAGTTCAATTAATGTTGTCAAGTTAAACTGACATCTATTGTCATGATTTTGTAAACCAAAATTATATTTATGTTGTAGGAATATGTGCTAGTTTTAGATTTTATGAGGATTTATTAAGATGGACCAACTTGTATTAAGATCATATTCTCATTTTGTTCACATTTTGATCCAAAACGAGTCATTTTCTTATTACACTATTTTTTTTATCACTATAATTATAATGATTTTTTATCAATATTATCAAAAATTAATTACCAGTAGGTACACGAAAACCCCAACCATGCTTTAGAAGTAGCAACAAAAAATATTATTGGCCTAATGAATTTCCATTTGAAGTCATTCTATCAGCTTTTTTTAGTTTATTTTTCCCCTTCTGAACGCTACGGTGGAACATCTTATTTCTAGATTTTGATATAAGATTTCTTGTTAAGTAAAAAGGATTTGCTGCATGGATGGATTATTTTACTTATTTCTAGTGATTTTCCTCTTAATATTAGTGTTTTTTTTTCTGTTTTTCGGCTGCCCTTTCTTGCTATGTACATCCCCTATTTTCTGTGACTTTTTATTTCTGCAAGCCAGATAAGTATTGCAATTTAAATAAAGTGAGTCACAGTATTTGCTCATAACTGTAGTTGTTAGCTAATGTTTAGTTTAGAGTTAGTGTGCGTAAAAGTTAAAAATGGTGATGTAACCCTTGTGCTATCCTAGGCACTTTAACATTGGGAGTTGGGTCATCTAGACCCACTAGACAGTGCGCTGAACTTTTTTTCTTCAATGATTTGTGATCTTCACTGGTGTCCATGGATTACATGAAATCTTTCCACCTTTATCCACCTTTGTCATGGTAGGAAGAACACGTAAAAGTAAGGGTGGGGTCATCTAAAATAGCACAAGGGTTAAGGCAGCATTTAAAAAGCTGCACTTGCCTTTGACCTCTTCTTTCTCAAATTCACTACTTCTTTCTACGCAGCTGTTTTTGCTTTTTTAAATTCTCTTTTTGCTTTTGCTGAGTCAAGTCCTACTTCTCTGTCAGAGGTCTAAAAATACAATTGTAAAAAGTGGGTTTGGTTGTGCACAAAACTTGAATAAGAATAAAACCCGAGCTCATTAGTTACTTTCACAGGAGCCCCCTCCCCATCAGATCCCTGGCTTGGGTCTCCCACACCTGTCAAATTCACTTTTCGCCCCTAAAAAGCGAGTGGAAGCAGGCCAGCAAGGAAAAGACGTTTGGAAGAAGGATTGGTTTGGCAGTCGGGGAACAACTTGTCTTAATAAAATGCTGCAGAGGAACAAACAACATGACAAAAAACCTGTAGAGGAGCTTTTTAAACAAGGTTTTAACCTCTTATGTTGAATATGAATGCACTCACGATCAAAGCTGGCATTAATGAAGCCTAAGGGTCCTCTTTTCCTTTACTCCTGTTTATAAAGTGTTTTTTTTTTTCTATTTCTATGCATAAGTCCACCAAGAACAACATAACAAGGGTGATGCGCTCCGTGTTTTAATGAATTCACTCCGATCTTGACCTGCTATGAAAACAGTGTGTTTGGTGTTTTTAACATGTGGCATTTTTCTCATGATGGAGGACATTTGTTAAGTAAATTAAGCTCAAAATTGCGTTTCTGAGTATTTCTTTGTTCAAATTGTTGTGAATCGGGAGCAGACAAAAAAAATGTTATTTGAAAAAGATTATGAGTGTGACGTACAACTTACTACGGCAAGCTCCCTGCTCCGCTCCATTCTGATGCATCCACTTGCAGATCCATGTACGTGTTTCTTTTCCTGGCATCTGGATAAAATTTGTAGTTGTAAAGATCCATTTTTACTTTTTTTTTTGTTGCACTGCTAATATAGGTTGAGGCTGTGACATGCTGTAAGCTAGGGAGAGAGTGTTTGTACATGGATGGATGACTGGAAGGGGCGGTGGGCTTACTCTGCGCCACTAGTCCCGCCCACAACCAAGGCTGATTTTTAATGAACTAATACTAGTCTCCAGAAACCATCTACTTGAAAAAGACAAGGGTTGGTTTAATTTTGCCAAAAGATTGGGTAATTATAAAGAAAAGTTTTAAAACAGATCAAAAGCTGATTGGAGTGGGACTTTAACACAACTCTGATGCTGAGTCTTAGCATCAAAGATAGTATTGTAAGTGAGGGTCTAAAAAACAGACTCCACTGTTTGACCTGAGCTCAAAACAACTTACCTCTGCTTGCAAAGTCAGATTTTCAAGCCTCTGCTTTGTTACCTAAAGACAGAAATACAATTCTAAAAATATATCAAGCTGTGAGGTTGTTTCCACAGTTTCATCACGGGAAAGAAAAGATTTCTTTAAATTTCTGTGAACTTTAAAAATCTCGAGGACAAAAAACAAGACAGGGATTTCGAAATTGAATGATTTTTGTCCACTTGTTGGAGATTTTGCACCACGATTGTCTTAAAGTAAGAATTTCTAAATCTACGATCTAAATTGACAAAAGTAGAATCAAAAAGGAGAAACAATATGGTTCCATAAGATTTAAGAGGTTTACTGCAATAGCTTTGATCGGCTGATCAACACCAGACAGTGAGAAAAGCACAAGTTTGTTCAGTTTTCTCCGCTGGAAATTTCAGGTATTTATTAACACAAAAGCTTGAAAAAAAAAGACATGAGCAATGATCCAAAAGAAGCAGCTGTTGCAACACTTTATCGTACAAAAATAACAAATTTTAATAAGATGAGAATCTCGGCCAGTTTGCTCCAAAGCCAATTTGTAAAATAATTCCAAAACTATAAAGAGAGAAGACAGAGCTCGCGAATTGCATCTTAGATCCTCAATGGGAATATTTAAAACAAAGTTTATGAACTAAAACGTTTAAAACCCCTTTATATGATGGTTTATTTCAAACAGCAGTGATGCAAATGCCTCTATTGTCACAGAAGACAAGGAAGCAGAGGTTTGCAGAGCTGCATGTGAACAAGCCACAGTGCCTCTGGACCTCCGTCATGTGGACAGATTAGCTTAAAACGGGACTTGTTTTCTAAATTTCCTCTTACCAACTGACAAGCATGATTGGTCATGATGTGGGCTTGTTTGGCAGTACTTGGAACCAGAAACGTACCAGAATATTTTAGCAGCAAATGTGAGACAGTCTGTCCAACAGCTACAGCTTAGTCATGCAAGACACTGATCCAAGGCACAGCAGCAAATTTAGCGCAGAGCAGATCGAAAAGGAAAATAAGGTTTTGGAGTTTTCCTGCAGTGGTTCAAGGACACATGGGGAGAGCAAAAAACACTTCAGAGAACGGTGTTGAAGAAAGAATGTGCAATGATGTGTGAGACTAATAAACTCCATCAGGAAATCATAACTTCATATTTTTGCAGCACAAGATTCATATGGAAATTATCATTTAAAAAGGAAAATTATCTCATCAAATTGTCAAAACAGTTGTTACAAGATTTCCTCTTGTCAGAGAAGTTTTTTTTCACAGATTTTGCTCAAATATCCATTTGTTGTCAAAGGGATATTGCAAAGCAATACTTTACCAACATAAAAGGTTGTTTTTTTTAGGAGTATGCATAAAATAATGTTAAAGAAAGCTGAAAAAGAGCATGCTGGGAAAACAATCTTCCCTAAGAACAACCACCTTATAAATCCAGAAAGAGATTGCTGCACTTATTTAAAAACTCGATTAATCTGGAAGAAGTGTACATAAAACTTAAAAACATGATCTAAAGTAGACACTGGTCTTTTGGGGTGTTTGCCTTAAACTGAAGCCTCTGCTGCAACATTTGTATGGTAATGCAGACATGCACTCTTCCTCATCTGCTTTATATAGTGAAGATCATTCAAAGCTTGTTATACATTTTTTACCTGGCTTTTATTGTGTCCTCCCATGAGACCCCCGTGCATCACCTCTCCTTTAAATCAGTATCCATCTCTTTCTTTAGAAAAAAAGAAAAAAACAAAATGAGAAATCTGACTGAATCGTAAAAAAGTTTGAACCTGAGATGATCAAATTTGCATGTTTGATTAATGCTGCAGTCTGCGGAGCAAAAAGAACGTCTGCTTTCATCTGTTTGTTTTTTATTCCATCAGGCACTTTTTCAAACAAAATAAAGAGGATTTGAAGTATTAAACACTTTAAGCAAATCTGTTTTATTTTAAATTCTTTGCATCTCCATAAAAAAGTTTTATGCATTTTAGGAAGTTTTTCTAAACCACTTTAAGATGCAAATCTTAATAGATTTTAATGAAACTATATTTTCTTTTTTTTCCCCAATTCTAACCTTTTTTTTAACTTTGTATTAAGTGTTTGCACATTTATTAAATTCGTTTTTAAAATTGAAAGAAAGATTAAAATCTTTGAAGCAATCAACAAGAAGTAAATGAAAACATTTCATTCGTAAATTCAAATTTCATTGACACTAAAATGGTATTATTATTAAACAAATTCCAACTGAAAATATATTATACAAACATGATCAAAAAAACTTTTAAAACGTTCACTTTTTGCTTTTTTGCTCTTTTCTCCAATATAAAATCAACCATTTTAGATGAGATTAGATGAAATGTTCGTAATCCCAGCAGGTAGAAGAGGAAAGTATGACAGGGGGGTGCTGGGCATCACGCTGGGCAGCGCGGCAGAGGGCAGGAACGGGGAGTTTGGAGCAAAAGGCGGCACGGACACGCAGCGTCCCGAGTCCAGATGTTCAAACATGAGCAGCGACGGAGAATTCCCGGAGAAGAGAGAGGAGAGCGCTGGAATGATGCTGCTCACGACTGGGATGCTGGGGCCCACCTGGGACCCCGGGCCAGCTGCTGCATCCCGCCTGAAGTCTGGCCTGCCGAGACAGGAAGCAAACGCGTTCGCTCCTGGAGGAGAGGCTGGCGCCAGCCTGCGCTCCTGCGCCCACTGCTCCTTCAGCGCTCCCAAACTGAACTGATGCCTCTTGAAGCGTTTCCTCCTGCGGAGAAAGCTCCCATTTTCGAACATGTCGGCGGACATTGGATCCAGGGTCCAGTAATTCCCTTTTCCAGGATTCCCGGGCTCCCGGGGCATTTTGATGAAGCAGTCGTTTAAGGACAGGTTGTGACGGATGGAGTTTTGCCACGCGGGAAACCTCTCCTGGTAATACACAAAGCGCTGGCTGATAAACTCACAAATCTCACCTAGGGTGAGTTTCTTCTTTGGGCTCTGGAGGATTGCCATGGTAATCAGAGCGATGTATGAGTAAGGAGGCTTGGAAGCGCCTCTCCTGCCCGGAGCGTCCTGCGCGCGGACTCCTGGAGAGGTTGCGCGCCGCTCCGCGTCTGCGCGAGTCTCTTCTCTGCCATCTCCCCGGCAGTCCGTCGCAGCTTCCGCGTCGACGTCGGTCTCATCCATGGGTCTACGGTCCAGGGTCATGGTCCTGAGAGCAGCAGGGCCCCAGCAGGTGATCTGAGCGCCTGTCTGAATGACTGACCGCCCCCCGCCCCCCTGATTCCTCCTTCATTCACAAAAATCTGTCTGCACGTTGAAGTTTTTAAGCCTCCCCCTAACAGGCGTCCTCCTCTTCCTCTTCTCTGATGCGCACTGCATCTTCATCAAGAGGAAAACTAGCCTTCATAGTTGAAAAATGATCATAAAAAACAGAGACTGATCCAGATAATGAGGTCAACTGAGCCTCAAATGCATGTTTTATACTAAACTGAACTCCTAACGTCATCGATTTTGCTTAAATCGAGTTCAATTTTTAACAAGTGGTTTAAACTATTTAACAAAGTAACTTCAATAAAAAGAAACTTCCTTTTAAACATAAGTGAAACTGCTTGACTAGACTCTTTTAATAGCTCTTATAGGAGATGTGTGGCAATATTTAACATTTTTGGAAGGCTGCTAGAAAAATAAGTGTCGAATTCCTTCCTCAAACAGTCAAAAGAACAATTAATAGCAAAAAAGGTTTTTGTTAATAAAAAACACTTTTTATGTAAAGCATGTGCACAGCAGGTGAGTTTGGAAGGTTTAGGCAGGTACATCTCATAAAACTGATTTCTTTTTCTTTTTTGATTTTTTTTTTTTTTTTACGTCTTTGGCGTTTCTGCCAGCATTCCTCCTCGCTCCATGGTTTGGCACACAGTGAAAGAGGTCACTCTTAAGAAGACGTAATCCATTTCCAAATAATAGGTGCACTGTATCAATCTGCGGAGGGCCACCCACCTGGTCTGTGGTGCAAGGCGTGCCAAGGAAACTGTGGGAAGTCTTAAAACAGACCCCCCCCCCCTTTCCTCCTCTTATTGAATCCATGAAACTATTATTTTTAAGTAATTGTTCATAGATTTATGGCAGCAGTTGGTTAATTAAAGATCCTGAACACAAACGTAAAGATTTTTCTTTTTTATTGAATTTTGCAAACCACAACTAACTAGAAATCTTAAATATACATTCTTGTTTTTTAAAGAAGTGCACACATTTAACTTGTCAATTATATATATATATGTTTATATATATATATAAACTTAATTTACATGTAGAGTTATGTACTGGAGTCAGCACACAGAGTTGCTGTCAGGGTCAGGAGCAAAGTTTAATAGTAAACATAGTGACATTAAAGACGAGCTCTTACTTTGACAGTCTGTCAACATTAACCACCAGCTCTGATGGACATTTAGTATCACATTTGACATGAAGAGGAAACATTTACAAACTTTGTAAAGAAAGCACAACAGTAGAGCATCAAGCAAAAAAAATATTACTTTGAAACACCATCTTAACTTTAAGTGAATTTTAGACAAAACATTCGTCGTCCATGTTTTTTTTTTTAAACACTCAAAAATATGTACCAAAACAATGTCAACAGGGAAAAACCGTTTTTGACGCAGATGTGCTCATCACAAATGAACTACGATGCCTTTCTAGAACCTCTAGATCGTGTGTTTCCGCTGAGCTGTGGTGAGCCTCACAAAGTTTCCACATTTGAGGCAGCGCGAGTTGGAGTTGCCCTCTTTTCGAGGGATGTGCCAGCAGTTCAGACAGCGCACTCTGTACTTCTTATACCTTTGAAAAGATTTTTTTAAAGGGTTAAGTCACATTATTTCTTCACTACAAAAACAGGAAATGCTGCAAAACCAACAAAGAACTTTCTGCTAGAATTGCTACATTTGGTGAAAAGAAAAGCTCTTTTCAGAAAACTTTTTTTATAGCAGAGTAAGTTTGATTTAAAACTTTTGCACTGTTTGAATGAACATAGATTTACTTTGGCATAAAGCGTGAAAGGAAAATGTCAAAACTCTTAAGTTACATAAATAATAAAAATGGACAGCAGAATAAGGCAAACGCTGATCTGCATGTTTTTCTATATTTAAATCAAGCAGAACTAAATCCTTTCATGGTTTTCACATCCTGAATTTTTTTGGCAGAATCAGAAGCAGTAAAGTTAATAAAAGTTATTCTGGTGTTAGAACTTTTGGTCAAATCAGGATTTATTTAGATCAGAGCTGCAGTGACCCAAAAAGATATTAAAGAGGCTTAGGGAACAGATTTTCATAGCTTTTCCTACAATCAGAAACTAAAATACAAACCGGTTTTATCCTAATGAAGGCCACTTGGTTTATGTGGGAATTAACTTAAATAAAAATATACCTCACAAGAATATCTTTTTCCAAACTTTATAGAAACTTTTACAGTCAAACTGTGCAGAGTTTGGATTTGGCTGAAAAACCCAATTATACATCAATTATCAATATTTATGTGTATTTGATCCAAAAAGCAAATAATGCAGATTAATATGAACAGGAACAAAAGAGTAAACTCTTAGAATACACTGTTCTGATCTATTTTCTAATGTGCTAAATCTTGCTGTTATTTTTTAAAAATCATATTTTTTAATCAATACATTTCATTTTTACATGTTTTTAGATTGCCTGTTAATGCACATTTTACAAAACGTTTTAACCTTTCTCATAAACAACTGACAAATGTACGATTATTCACATTCTGTGTCAAATTTGAAGTTTTATTAGACCAACATAAACATTATCAGGGAAAGTTTTGAGCTCCTTCACTGTTTTACTGTTGAGTAGATCTAAAAAGAACAGAACAACAACGAGACTGTGCCCTTTTTCTAAATCTAAACCAGAACACAGATGTGTCCTTTTAAAAAGTACACAATTGAAAGTCTTAATAAAAGTCGTGTGAAAACCCATTAAGGTCACACGTTACATCTTTATTGTTAGCATTCTCCAAATGTTTTCTGGGTCACTAATGTGTATGATGGACTCTCAATAAGAAAAGTTAGGCTCACGTGACAGAAAAAAAAAGAATAATAATAATAATAATTAGACTTTTTCAACTGATGATAAAGTATATTGGGGCCTTTTTAAGTAACATGTAATGAATCAAGTTATTTCTCACAAAACAAAACTCCAGAGCACAGCTGACGATCTCAAAACTGGTTAAAGATTCCGTCAAATGAGGAAATGTTTTTTTTATAACCATGACTTGGTAAAAACAGTCATTAAAAAGTACGCAGTTTTATTGTCCAGTGGTCTCAGAATCATCCGGTAGCCCCTGTAAAACTTCTGGATTTAGAAAATTCCGTGTTAGGATTCTGCATACAACTATGAATGGTGCGTCCACTGCACCACAGCTTAAGGGAGTTCAAATGCAAGGTGCCTGAGAGTTCAAAACAATCGTCCCCCTCAGCCGTCTGAGCAGATAAACGAGGGGAAGGATTTTGTGTGTTTTTTCATTAGTCAATGTTCTACACTTTTGTCTTGTTTTTAGAACTCCAGAATATTTACCGTCTCCTAAGTTTAACTCTTCTGCAACTCTAAGCGCTGCTTTTGACCTCAATATAAGCTTCCAGAAAATATTTCTAAACCAATTTCTTTGAAGATTTTTCACTCTGCCCCGATAAATCTGCACTAGTAAAATTGATTTTATATGAGAAAAAAAAACATTACATGTCTGCCAGAACTATTAGAAAGGCCGTCAAACTTATGGTCTATTATCAAATAAACGGCTTTTGATGATCAGGAGCTACATTCTGACCATCTTCGTTAGCAGAAAGTGTTTTTCTTTTGATACTTCTGTTTGAATTTCTATTCAAATCTTTAATTACAACCGATGTTACATTTATTCAGTTTTAGTTCCTGGCTACAACTAAATGACCTTTTAAGCATAGTGCATCTGCACAATTAGAAGGACTGACGTTTAAATGTTTTAGTACATTTCTATGCAGTTCCTGAAAAATAGGTCCATAGGATTTTCACAAACATTAAAATCAATGAGAAGACTGAATGAATGTTACCCATTAGCAATCATTTGCACCAGTTAAGCCAAATGCTGTACTGCAAATCCAACCACCTTGTTTCAGAAAATGTGTAACATCCAAAAGTGTTAGTTAGAGCTACCTGATTCCACAAGCATTACAGAGGGGAGTCCCATCCTCTGCGTCCCTCCACATGGGGGTCTTCCTGGTGCAGCATGACGCACAGACTTTAACCTCTTAAAAAAAAACAAAAGGAAGCATATTTTATGTTTGCACTGCAAGTAAGACTTGTAATCAAACTGGCCACTTCCGAAAGAAAGGATATATATGTGGTTTAAAAAGGGATCAAACACAAAGATGTTTGTGGGAAAAACTGTAGGCGTGACGGATTCACATGTGTAAGATGCTTGTTTTATAGCATTTATACTGTGTAAACGTCAAATGTTAATTGAAAATTTAGATTTTTTTTCTCATCGTTTTAAAGAATTTGTCGGCATTCAGGCTGCAGTACTAGAGGTGCTTAAGACTGAAGTAAACATCCGGCTTTGGATCGGTGATAAATAACAGTCTGATGGTGTGTTCACACTGTATTGCTAAGCAACCATTATTACAAGTGACTTACTGATAGGATTTTCACTGAATTTTGTTACATTTTTACCGAGAAAGGTGCAATGTGGTTTGCATTTTTGTTTTACGTATTTCTCTAAATGATGATTCAGAGTCATGGCAGATTGAAGAATTGAAGTTAGCCTCTTCTTACATTTTCCTTTTTTTCCCACATAACATTTTAGGATTTTCGTTTTTCAGGCGAGGACTTCAGAACGGGACAGGCTTCTACAGATTGGCAGCAAAGATGTTACTCACTAGAGATGTCCACGGTAAGCTCATTGTCCTCATCTGAGCTGCTAGTTTTATATGACTTCTGCGACATCCGTGACCTCAGTTTTGGTTTTCTCCCGCCTCTGCGGAGCTCCTTGCTGTGGGGAGGACAAACGCAGCAGAAATGAACGAGTGAATTGTGCTGCAGAGGATCCATGTGGAGAACCACTACCTGTACTTGGAGGTTATCAGGAGCCGGCACTGCTCCCTGGTGTCATCCAGCTCTGTGTCCATCCTGAACGTCACTCCCTGGAAGTTTGGGTCTTGAATATCAGCACTGCGGGAGGGATGAAGCTGTTTTCTTCTGCTTTTGGCTCTCCACGGGTGAGAAGGCAGGCCGATCTCCTCCTTTTGCCCGTTCCAAATTTCTGACGTTGGAGTTGACACATCACAGCTGAGGGACTTTAAGTGGGCAGACCCGTGTGTTTCTTGACTGTTAGAGTCTAAATCATGTGCTGAGACCTCGTGGACTTCTTTTGAAAGGCTGTTGAAACTTTCTGCGTCGCCTAAAAGGAGGGATGCTGGTTGTGAAGAGGGCAGGATGGGGTTAGGAGGAGGCAGCTGAGTGATAACAGAGGACAAACTAATGTTTGAATTCTGATCTAAAGTTATTGCTGGTATGTCTTTTTCACTTGGACTAAAGATCAGCTGATCATCAAGAGATATATTAGTAGTGTGCACATGCTGGTCAGCATTATCAGGGTGGTGTAAATCTAAAATCCCCCTTACACCTGAAGATCTGTGGCTTTGTTCTAGCTCTCCGTTTCCATTGAACTTGACTTCGTCTCTGGGACTCCACAGAGGCTGAAAATAAATCACTGAATCATCTTCCTTTAACTTTGCCCCACCAGCATCCGCTTTTTCAGCCCTCTGGAGCTGCACATTGCAATCCCCCACGTCCTGCGCAGGATGTGCAGAGGCTGCCCTCTCCTGTTCCTCTGAGAGAACAGGAGATGCTGCGTAACGGCGCTGAGCACCGTCTCCACCGACTCCCGCCTTGGTTTTTCCCCCAGCAGCCAATGAGGCCGAAGAGTCACTGCAGTTAGCGGAGGACAACACCTTCCCAGAGACTGAAACCTGCACATCTCCTTGGAGGAGTCTTTCACAGTGCAGGTTGATCAAGCTCAACGCTTTCAGAGGACTACTGCATTCACGGCGGGCCTCATCTAGATGGGCGTTCTTGCTTCTGGGACTTTCTTCCCTCGTGTTTTTCAGGTTATTATGAGGCGTTATATGAGACATGTTGAGCTGGCAGGAGCTAACAGAGACTTGGAGGGAGCGTCCATCTTCAGTCTTTTTAATAAATACGGGATTCTTCTTCGACGTCTCCTTGCGTCTTTCAGGTGGTGGATTTGAGTCCAGCAAACTGGTGTGGGTGTGTGCGGTTAGCTTGGATACTTCCTGGAAAAGGTAGAAGAGTGCAGAAGGGGAGTCATTGTGTTCTAGTTTGCTCTTGCTTTCCTGGGTGCAGACAGCTTCTGCCTGTGGTCTGGTGCTCATGCTGCACAGTTTTCTGCAACACACATGGACATGCAGTCAAACAGAAACTGCTTTGCAGGTCAGTTAGTCTGTCTCCTAAGAATTAGACAGTAAACCGCATTCACTTTAGTGTTTCCTCTTTTCATGGAAGCAGTTTTTAAATGTCTTTTGTCACAACTGGAAAACAAAAATGTTATTAACTTTATAATCAGCGGATTAAAATGATTAGTTGGGTCTTTTAATATAATTGCAATAAAGGAGGGAAAATAAAACATCCTGAAATGAGAACAGAATGTATATCTTGTTTAGTTTTACTGGAAGACAAGAAGAAATGAGAACAATTAAAGTATTTAAGTATTTTAAAGCTACATAATACTAACAAATAATACTAATAATGTCATACATATCAAACAACAACATGGCATGAATATGAAATTGTTACAAATTAAAATTAGTTTCCCATAATCATTTTAAGAAGAACTCAGTTTCTTTCAAAGGTTACGTCACTTAAAAAAAACTTTATTAACTCACCAAACAGAATGTAGCAATTTTCGTTTTGAAAAAATGCGTTCTAGAATCCAAATGTTGCAATGTTCTGGCTTCTAGAACGTTGACAATTTTCGCGGGTGTTTGTGTCAGTGGTCGCGAGCGCATTAAAGATCAATGGCAGTGCGGTCGATTTAATGTATGCATTTAAAATGTATAAACTACTGACAAATGACAATTTCTGTTTAAACAACACAAACATTGAACTTTGGAGTTTACCTCACAGATGGGGATCATATAATTTATAATAAAGTGAAATGTTTTTAAAGTTGAATATTTTTTAATGAGAAATAAATAAACAAAGATTCCACTTATTTCGACGGTTAACCTTTCTTAGCCTAACAACTTACCATCACGCTTAGCCATGACATGATCTAACGACTTCTTAATGGTACAACCACAGAGATGGCCTGATCCATTTTTTTAAACCAACTTCACATAAATTCGATTGAACTACACTTCCCCAAGTTGAACTTTTTTACCCTTTTAGTAATCCAAGATCCCTCCTAGCTGTTCACTGCGCTTGATCCTCACCTTGGATCTTTGGATCCGTTTGACAATTACAAAGTTGGATTTGCGAGGAACTCAAACGATCGCGCGATTTGCTATGAATGGAAGGAGTTTTTTGGGGACAGGATGTGCACAGGTGTTTCTGATCTGGAGGATTACACCGTCGCTGTATAAAAGTCAAACCTGCCGACTTGTTTTATTCTGAGGTGTTTTGGTGAGGTCGACTTGTCTACAGGTTAGGCCTCCATCCTCACCAAAAAAAAGAAAAGAAAATATAAATATATATATTCCAAGTAAAAGAACCATTTTGAGTCAGACCCCTGGTGTTTAGAGCTCTCTTTTATTTCAGCATAATTTTATTGCACAACTTTAAATGTTTGCAATTAAGACACATCTTGATTTTTGCACAAAACGACTGCGGTACCGTCTGCAGGAGAGTAAAGTGGTAAAGTGAAGCCTACCAGCTTCCTGCTTTGGATCCAAACACCTGAAACTGGTTTACTCAAAATCTTAATCACCTTCAGCTGAAAGGAAAGAAAAATCTCATCCCCAGCCCACACAGTACTGTCGTCGTTTTGAAATGTTAGAAGTTTCTACTTTGTAAATTCTGGATTGTGGAGATTCCGCTTTAATGAATGGAATATGCGTCTTTATGGCTTCTTTTGTCTGGCTTAAAAAGCCAACAGCAGGAAACCAGCGGTGATGTGAGGGTACTTTGTTAAAACGCTGCTTTTAAATGAATGTAACACATGAGGAGATTGCTACAACGAGTGGACCAGGACACAAATGAACCGGTCGACATCCTGCAACATTTGTGCGTATAGAAGCTGTAACAAGGAATGCTCCATCCTGCAGTGCGGAGACTGGATATGCTCGGCAGTGTGCGTGGTTTCAACAGTGACCAGTCTCAGAGGATGTCTGTAAGATGGCCTGAGATACAAACAGATGCTTTATCAGTTCATCACTTCTCTTTTTTTTGCATATAACCATTTATGTCACCTCAGAAGATACGTAGTGTCCAACTATCCTGACATTAAAACTGCAGAATCTTGTCAGTTGGCGAATCGTGTTGAGAGAAGCTATGGACCATACTTTCTTCCTTCTGCCTTTTTCAGTGGCTCTCAAACGCGGTCGTCCATCGGTCTTTCTCACAGCAACCCCTGCATTTTAGCCTCAGAATCCTCAGTTTCCATGTTGGGTCCCTTGATTCAGTGAGGCTTTGGAACGTGACCGTCCACATAGAAGTTCCTGGTGATTTTGGGAAGGGTCAGCTCAATGCCATCGAGTTCTGGAGTGAGAACGATCTGACACCCCAGCCGGGAGGTCTCTTGAAGCATGGGCGCCATGTCGAGCATGTCATCCTCCCTAAAAAACCAAATTCCCAGTCAACTTTTATTTCAAATCGCAATTTTTACTCTGTGCGGTGCAGCCGACAGACCTCTCTTCAGGCTCCGGCAGTTTGTCAAAATGGGCGTCGCTCACATAAACATGGCATGTCGAACAGGCCAGGGATGCCTCACAAGCTCCTAAACACAACACCAAAGGTTAGGGAACAATTTGAAGAGCGTGGATTCATCGGCTTGATCGACTCCTACCTTCCAGATGAATTCCGTGTTTGTGAGCCAAATAAAGAACATTATCTCCAACTTTGGCCTTCACCGGAATCCTCCGGCCAGACCGGTCTATGTACACCACGTTGACTCTGAATGCACACAAGAAGACATTTAAAAACATTTAGATCTTGGAAACAAGAGTCCCTTTTTAAAAAATAAATAAGTAACAATCATCCAAAATAAGTAAAACATACTTAACCTGCTTTGGGCAAAATAGCATAGTCATAAAAGACAAAAGTGTACTTCTCGGTGGACAATTTAAGTTTCTGATTACAGGTATTTGGGATAAATCATTCCATGATGTAACATTCCTTTCATGGAACAAAAAAGGTTATCTGTCCCCCGAAAAAAATCAGAAGGTTTAAAGATTTTACCATTGTCTTGTTTTTTTTTTTTCTGTCATAAATGTCCCATTTGAATCAAGTCCTCACTGCAGGTCTAGTCCGAGTCAGTGCTTTGTCATTAAAAAAAAACACAGATTTTTTTTTTAAGTGGTGTTTTTTAGCATCTCTTTTTGGCATTTTTTCTCATGATGGAGGACATGCATTTAAAGAAAGTGAAGCTTCAAATTGCAACAACTCAGATGTGAGTTTCTAATCAACTACTGCCACCCTGCAGAAACTATGTCCTAGAAAACGACACAGGCGTTTTCATTTTTGGCTAAAAACAGCATAATCATAAGGTAAAGAAAGCTGAGAACGATTTGAAACTGGATTAAATATGATCAAAGTGACTTTAATAATCTCACCCACATAAAAAAAATAATAATCACACTTACACTTCCTCTGGGTCCTCTGCAGTAGAGCTGTCCTCTTCCCTACAAAGACCTTTAAAATACCAACAAAAATGTTAGAGGCTAGATTCAGAAAACAGCACTTTTACGTTATATGATGTACAGCACCTTCTACACACAAAAAGGAGGAGGGGTGCACCTCGGAAATCCTTTAAAACATGCATCCATGTATCTCCAAGATTAAGAAACCGATCAGGAAAAAATAAAAAGGTGTCACTTTAGATTTTGCTTGTCATGATGACCCATCAGAGTCTTTACTCTATAAAATGGAAATTCTATAAGTTATAGAAGGTTTTTTCCACCAAAATGTGCTAGCTGGTATTGAAAAAAATTTGAGTGATTGATTTTTCAGAAGTTTTTGAACACAAAATATTAGTCTAACTCTGGATCTCCCTGATACAAAAATGTACAATGGAGTAAAAAAAAAATTTAAAAAGTTTTCACAAGTGAAATTGTTAAACATAGTGGGTCCACAACCATGTAGGTATGTAAACATTGTAAAATCAAACCAAATAAAGAATTAGAATGCTACATGGTATAGAAATGGCACATTATTATTCATGCACTTGTATAAGTATTACCCTATTGTGCACATCCATCAATAATTATTAGACTAAGGAAGGTATCTCTGGTTTAAATTAATTATGAACTGCCTTTAGATTTCGTCTAAACCCCGTGACAGGTGATTTTGATTCACATAACACACCTACGGGAACATTTGACCTCTGACATAATGGAGTTTCAAGGAGATGATGGCATGATGGCAAAATTACACAACTGGCACGAAGATGTTTTTTCTGCTATAGTTATAGCACTATAAAACCAAACCAAACAAGTGGACACCAATAATAGCCAGCATTCTGAATCACTTTTTATTTATTTATGTTAAATTACTAATTTTAAATTATAAGTAGTAAACGCAGGGAGTTTCTGACTGAAGCTAACCGTTAGCAAGCTGCACCACACTCACCTATGGTCGTCTGTAAATGTCGGTTTGTGGTCCGGAAACTGTCAAAAGAGCCCCTCCTTTGTAAACTGGCGCTGCTGTTCCCACAGCTCTTTAATCTGTAAAATGGGCACGTGCTACAATCTGGAATAACTCGAGACAACCTCAAAGTCAGCCCCATGCTCGTCCGAACTGCAGCGGACGCCGCCATCGCTGTGTTTTGGTCACATGACTGATAGTAGCCAATAGGAAAATAGTGACAAAAACGTTGACATTTCTTCTGTGATTTGCTTTTCTGACAGCAGGGGGCGCTTGTGTTTGACTTTTATCTGAATTAATTTTCATAACAAACCCAAAAACTCGGATATCGATTCGGATCAATTTATACATTGTTTTCTTATCAATTCATCAAAATAAAGTCATATATATTTTTTAAATTAAGGCATCAAAATGGTTTAAAAAAATCAACACTTAATTAAGGTATACAGAAATAATAATTTGCACACTTTACATATCAAGTTAACTAACAATGCACAGTGATTAAATGTGAGTTTGATTTGATTTATTTCAAGCATTAATTGTAGTCAATACAAACAAAACACACAGATTTATATAAGTTATTACAGAAATAATTAAGTATGATGATGAAATGCATACATTACAAAAAAGGACAAAAACAAAGACCCACTTAAGTCACATTTGCTTAATCCAATACAGTGATCATTAACTAAAGTCAAGAAGAGCTTGATTTATTGCTTGAAAAGGAGTGGGAACAAGCGTGCCTCTATAATCCCACCCCTACTGAGTTAATTCATTTTTTTAACTTTGCATGAATTTTGTAATCCGCTTCTGATCAGATAGATTCTTTTCAAATAAAAAAATCAGGTGATTATTAATGATTGATGATCTTCAGAAAACATGATGTCAGTAAACGGTAACATGAATCACACACTATGTCACAGTTATGTAATACTCATTGATTATAATCAGAATACAATTTCATATTCATCCAGATATCATTGCTACACATTGTAGATCAAGTTATCAAGTCACAAAATCGACTACATATTGATTATCCTCAGAAAGAATTCTTACATCATTAACATTAATGATTCACACTTTGGGCAACCAATAATCATTGATCATCATTAGAACACATTATCACACTAAACCATTGATTATTGCTACACATTACACATTAAAATGGTTAATACATAATGGCTTAAAAGCTTAAATTATTGTATAAAAGTCCTAGGCCTTCCTTATATTTGTATTTATTCATTTACAAAGAACCAATCATTTTCAATGGTTTAAAGTGGTCTTATACAAAAGTTTTCCAAATGTTTAGCTTAAGATGGTTCCGATTGTTTTAACAAAACAGTGGTTCTGTTCTCCTCACTGTCACTGAAACCATAGTTAAGGTTAAATTAGATGAACTACAAAAACAAAAGAACAAATAAACCAGATTAGGTAAAAACACTCAAAGTGAGTTAAAGAAACAAATGTTTCTAAATGTATTTTAAGGTAATTTTACATGACAAACTCCAGATAAGCCAATTTTGTTCATTTACACACACTGATATTAAAAATGAAACACGTTTGCCAAACACACTGTGTACGTTACATAAGTGTTTGATCCAGGTTGCAGCTTTGACTTGTCTAAACCTGTTTATGCCACTGGTTAAGAGCGCTTGTTTGAACCCACATTTCATCCACCTGTTTTTCTTTCTTAACAACGGGGATTGATTGATCTTTCATTCAGATTGACTCCTGCTTAATATTAATCCACACTGTACTGATGATCATATATGTCTTCATAGCAGCTGGCTGGTGCTAAATACAGTATGTCTCCAGAGCTCCATGCTCTAGAGACGTGAGCCTGAGCCCCTATTATACTTTTTTTTTGGTGTAGCAGAGGAAGATTCATTTTGATAAAGAATCTTTTGAACATGTGACCAGAGTATACAGATAAACAGACGGGTGTTATGGCTAGAGTCATGACAAAGATTCCTTCTCTTCCTCCTTCTGGAATATGAAGACAATTTGTGTTAAAAATGAGCTGCTGCCAAACATGGGGTCATTTTGGAGCAGAATGTCGTGCCAAAATGTGTGGGGTTTTTCCTTTTTTTTATTGCAAAGTGGATGTTAATAAGTGAATGTTGAGTTCATCTTCTGGAATAATCCTCTCCATAATTCTTTTTCCACTACTGATTCCTCTCTCAGATCTCAGCTTTAGTTGATGGGAAAGCTCACTCTTAAAGTGGGAATTCAGATGCTAACCTCCCATCTGGAGCTGGCTGCAGGGGGTTCCTCCCATAGTGATGATCATAAAAACATGAATGGGTCCCTCTGTCTGCTTTTTTTATTTGACTGACTAGCTTTAAGATTGTTATTTTTTATATACTCTAAATCCACATAATGAAAGTTTTAGGGTGCGTTTTTCAGACGTCACTGTCCGGGGTCAGCAGCTGTGTGTGAATTTGAAACTCCTGGTATTTAATTGGATGCCTTTGTCCTGCAGGCATGTGTGCACAGACATGTGAAAATGGATGTAGTTACACGTTCAGCTGGGATTTATAAGGCCTCGCGCTGTTCCTCAAACTCCCTTCGCTTTGGGGCTTTATATCACAAAATGCAGTCAGTCTCTCAGGAGTGATTTATAACGCGCTCAAATGTAGCTTCAACCCAGCCTGTTCACCTTAAGTGGTATGCAGAGATTTTTTTTTTTTCCTTGCAAGCTATGATGATCTTAAAACTCTTGGGACCAAGTTTGTGCGCACAGTTCATGTTCCCAAGACAGATAGAGGATGGAAAAACACTGCATTTCCTGGTTGTCCTTTGGGTGCTCTCAGTCCGTCATGTCAGTGCTGCCAGTGTTGTTTTTACTTGTGAGCGTTTACAACCCATAACAGAACATTTGAGATCTCCAATCATGCCACCATACAGTTCAAATTATTGTCAGAATTCAAAAAACATTGTATAATAACCTAAGATCAGTGAGTGGTTCCAAAAGCTCAATAAACAAACCTTTGCTCATCAAATTGACTGCACAGCTGTATGTCAACATGATTCATTTGAGTTTTTTGCTCTTGAATTTGAATAGTGTAACAACCCAACCAGCTTTCTTGTTACTCTATTGGGTTTGCATAAAAAAGCTGTGATAAATGGCTTTAAGGTGGATGGCAGTTTGAGACCACAATAGTGTGTCCTAAGTTTTGTTCATTCAATCAGTAAGATTTTCTCTGTGCTTCACAGCTGCCTGATTTTATTTGTAAAGCACAGCTTTTCATATCCATGAATGTTTCGTACAAGCTTAAAAATCAAAAATATCTAGATCGAACTTGGAAAAAGTGTATTTTTAGACAGTCAAATCAAATCTGTCACATTAGTTTTTCTTTAGTTTTTTTTCTGGTTTGCCTTTGTGCTCTGTTTTAGCAAATTCCTTTAGAAAAAGAAATTATTATCAAATTAGAACGTATTTGCATACCAAAAACTAAATGCATCAATTTTAAAAATAAAAGTCAAATTCTTAATTTCTTTACTTTTAAACATGAATATCTGTTGGTTTTCCTAATTAAACATGAAATTGTCAAATGTCTGACCGTACCGAGTGCATCACATTGCTTATTTAAAGTGTTATATGGTGTCAAGTTGTCAACATTGTTGTGTTAACCCACCATACTGAACTGCGGCTGAGATTTAATTTGATTCCAGCTGCTCTGCTTTGCTCCGTTGGGAATGATCTGCCTCAAGTTATCTGGATTTCAGGAGTGGTGCTGTTTTTGAATGTTTGACAGATCAACTGTTTTTTTAAAGACTTTACTGGTTCAAAAAGTGCACAAAAACATTTGGAATTAAACAGTAATTATTTTCCCTTAGTTTGAGTGATGGAAAAGCTTTGCCTAATTTTATATCCACAGTGGAACCAGTGTGGCGCGGGCTGTTTCATCTTATCGGGACCTTCATGTTGTGTTTGAAGAGTTGACTGTAGTCATGTGTGTACCTGCATTGCAGCAGCGCGTCCCTTCAGCCTGATGACTCACAAACCTCTGAGGGCAGCTAATCAGAAACGGGTTCAAAAAAGTGCCGCTGTGCCCTTTCATGCTTCATCGTGTGGGAATGCTCGTTTCTCAGGTGAACACAAGGGAAACGTCTCATAAATGTGAGTAAAGCTTTAGTCTGGGTGCTGGCACAAACACATGTAAAAGCCATTTTTTTGCCATGAGTCTGGAAGCGACTTCCCCAAAAGTATGCGTCACATTTTCAAGTGTGAGAAAGCCCTTGCAAGCGTCCCCAGGGCTCACAGTTGTGTATAATTGATGACCTTTGTCACCCACAACACGACACAAGATGTTTTCTTTGGCTTGTTAAGCTGATTCAGACTGCAGTCCGTGCTACCACCGTCTGGCCCATGACAGATAGAACTGACCGCTGAAAGTTGACCTTTGACACCAGATAGGGGAAAGTGGCAAATAAGGGTCAGAGACTTGAAAGGTCACAGGGCGAAACAAATCATGTCAACAAACACAAACAGACAGAGTTAGCCCCTCTGATCAGGGCTCTTGAGGATTTGGTGAAAGGTTTGCGCGATAAAGTTAAAAATAGAAGGAAAGCAAATGAAATTTCAAATTGTCCATCTAAATTTCCACCAATTGTCTGCTATTTTTGAGTTGCAACTTTAGACAGGGGTAAATGTATTGTTTTTTTCTTTAATATTATGTTTATTATTAAGTGTCTAGTTTGAACGTTGATAATGAAAAAATGTTCATACGCAGGAAAAGTTAAGAAACTTACAATGTAGTCAAACATTTTTAGTGAGACAATAAAACTAATCATGACAAAATGCAGTATAAACATTTAAAAAAAGAATTGCAACACAAAAATAAACAATATGAAATTGCCATCCATTTCCAGTATATTGTTTTTAGAGTTGACAAAACAATAATTTATTCTTATTTGAGACGAGCAAATGTTTGAGCTTTATCTGGATTAAACTAAATCATGCAGGTCAAGATGGTCCATTAGATTTAAGTAGAAAAAAAACAGGCTTTATTTTGGTATTTTAAGGACTCAAAATCCAATATGGTTTCTCCTTCTTGACAGACTAGTAAATTCCAGGTCTTGAAGCTCTTGTGGGGTCTTTTGCTCTCAGATGACACAGAAATGTCAAGAGCCAAGAAAAACAGATAATCACTTTTTCTCACGACTTTGTTCCAGTTTCATCAACACTTATTCTGTCTTTCAAAAATGTTTGGTGAAGTAATTTTCATCAATAAAACAAAGAACAATGATAATAGAATAAAAACACATAGATATGTCAAATCTTTTTAAGATATTAATTCATAAATTAATTAATTCTTGACATTATAAATGCTCCTGATCATGTATAAACATGTATGCATATAATACACACAAACAACACATCAAATCCACTAAATATATGGAGTTTGATTATTCCTTGAAAGGGATGAAAGCGTCTGATGGCTCCAGACTGGATAACTGTCCATCTTTTCAGATGGCAGCAGACAAAGGAGGAGGCAGCAGGACCGGATTAGCTCATTCAGCATGCTTGGTCCTCTGTGGAGACATTCACTTGAAAATGCAGCCTTTTTCCGGGGAAAGGGAGTTTTCTTTACCAGGCAAGAGATTCCCTAAAGTTGTTATGAGAAAAGACAAACTTATAATCTTTCTTAAGTGTTTTTGTTCCCATTTGACACCAAACTTGAAGTGAGTTCTAGTCAGTAAAGAAAGATTAAATGACCAAACCTGAAACCATTCTGTCTGGTTCCCAAATAACAGCAAGACGGCGTCCCTACAGTACTAAATCCAAATGAGCAGAGGTAAAGTCAGTCTGGAGAATGCTAGTTGGGTCCCAGCCTGCAGCAGTTTACATTTTTAAAGTGTCCTTGGGGAAGGACACTAAACCCTCACATTGCCTCCCCATGTGTTCCATACTTAGCTTCAGGTTAACACGTTTGGTAAATGACCGTTGTGTTAAGTACAATAAAATGCTGTTAAACAGAAGAAAAAAAACATGCTGCAAAGAAAGTGGTTCACTGATGTGCTCCTAAAAACATTGCTAACTGTGTCAGAGGTCAGAGCTCTGTCTCCCTCTCTGGTCACCAGCGGGAACCGAATCCAAAGTACTCATGCACTGCATCTCCCAGCAACCCCAGCTCACAGTTCCTGGACACCACACCACATACCTGACTCTCATTTGCAATCACCCACAGTACACTTAAGCCAGTGCTTCTCAAATAGTGGGGCGCGCCCCGATGCCAGATGCGCTGTAGTAGCGGTTATAGGTACAGATCATACGGGCAATTGCTCGGGACGCAAAAGGGGGGTGGTGACAGCGGCTCCGTGCTTGGAAAAAAATTTGCATCATTATTGGTTTCCTATTATCTGTTCTATCACAGAGTTTGTAACAGCCTGAAACTGTGAACTGCCGTCCCTGCAGCTGCTCATGTCTCCTGTCACACACGCGGCTCGCGTGTGAGAGAAAGAGAGGGGAGGGGTAGTGGGCTCAGGAACGTGGACGCGAAGCGCTCCCTCTGTTGGGCAACACCAGGATCACCGTGTGCCTTTAGATGACTCTGCTCATGCTAATAATGTCATTCTTCTTCTTACAGGTCGGGGGGGCTAACGGGTCGGGGTCTCCGCTGAGGCAATCAGTGGTTGCCTCGGCCGGTTGGCCTCCTCCGTCCCGTCAAGGCCTGACCAGAGCTCCTCTAGGGCCGGCGTCTGGGGGAGGGGGCTTGCTCCGGGGGGGGCGACGCTTTCTGGCTCCTCTCTCTCTCTCTGTGGGGTGGGTGGTGCCGGGCCTGGGGTGTCGGCGCCTCCGGGGGTGGGGCCCCTGGGCTGGGTGGCCCTGGCCCCTTTGCTGGGGGGGGGGGGGGGGGGTGGCTGGGGGACAGCTGTTTGACCACCGGGGGACAGTCTACCAGCTGTTTACCCCCTTCCTCATATAACCTCATATTAGGGTGAGGGGGTGGGCTACTTGGCAGTGGCCCCCGTCCTATGGTTGCCGTATGGAGTGGGCCCCCCCTCTTTCGGTTTTATTTGCACCTTAGACATGTAGGGTCCTTGGTAGGGGGGGTGCTTGGACATCACTGCAAGCAAGCAGCAGATGTCCTCCTGGCACCCTACCCGCCAATTTTAACCGCACCTTAGACATTTAGGGCCCCTTGGTGGGGAGGGTGAGGGGACATCACTGTGAGTAATCAGGAGATGTCCCCTTAGTGCCCTACTCGCCAATTTTAACTGCACCCCTCTTAGTACACACACCCCTCCCCCTTCAATATATACATTCCTACATAACCACACACACATGCACATACACACCCTCTCAAACACACATACACGCACACACATTTTGCAAGGAAGGTGGGACCTGGTTCCATCTGTCCCCTACCCCTTCCCTGGTGGGGGGTGCGGGCCCCTTGGCGACGGCGGCCGTGTCCCCTGGGTACCGGCTCCCTGGGCCCGGCGGTGCTCTCTCCGCACGGTGGGGGGGTTCATATTACACCTGAGCCGGGGGTGTTCGTGTCCCTGGGGGGTGGGTCCTGGTCCTTGCCCCTGAGCGCTGGGCACCGCCAAACTTCCAACAGTGGCCGAGCCTGGTCGGGCCATATTTATAACACCCCTTGTGGGCCACCCTTTTTTCCCCGGGGTTCCCCCCTCCTGGGCGGGGGCGGCGGGCCCCTGCCTTGCTTCTCCCTGGACCAACCGTGGGCCGGGTGGGTGGCTGCCTGGAGTGCGGAGCGGGTCTCCCTTGGGGGGTCCTGGCTCGTACCTGGGGTTGGGGCGGGGGGATGCCCGGAACTCCTGGGTGGTGGTGGGGTGCTCGTCTGGGGCTGTGGGCGTCCTTCTCCGGTGGGGCCCTGCGTTGGGCTCTTCCGGCGCGGCGGGGGGGCTGCTTTCCTGGTTGGGCTGGGGCGGCGCTCTCTTTCCCTCCGCGCCTCCCTGCTCTCTGGCTCTGTGGGCCTCGCGGCGGTCCTGCTGGCCCTGGCCTGGGTGGCGGTCTTGGTCGCCCGGGGGGCGGTTGTTCCCTGTCTGTTCCCGTGTGGCGTTGGGGGAATTCCGGCTGCCGCTGCGGCGGGGGTCTGGGTGTGGGGGTGGCTGGGCGCTCCTCCTCCTTCTTTTCACATTCCACCCTCCATTTTAGAAGAACATAAACACTCACCTGAGCACAGGTGTTAGCTCACCTTTGCACTAATAGTTTGCATGATTGAATGAATGAAAGATTTCACACTAGTTGGTTTAAAGGCATAGGTATGCGTTTGTGAACACTATCTGTTCTGTGTACATGTTGACATGTGAACATTTTTTGCGGCTAGCAGGTGTGTTGATAACATTTGAGTGTGTGCGAACAGGCCCCGCCCTTTTTGTACTATATTTGAACCGTACCGTAATGATAAACAACCAGTAAACCTGTCAGCTCTATGCTGCTTCATGGTCTTACCCCCCCCCCCTCTCACTATCACCCCCCCCCCTCTAACATCCCTCTCTCTTCTTCCCTTCTTTCCTTTTCCGTCCGGTCCAACACCAAAGATTTTCAAACATGGTTGAAATGAATAAAGTTTGGCCTCAATTACAAAAGGGGTTTATTCAGTCATACCTTTGGTATTGTCTGAAGATTAATAACCCCTCTTGTTAAAGTAAAATATGTCCAACACAAGAGGCCCTCAGCTCTCATCTGCCTGCCTAGCTGTTGGACAGGACAAGTTAAAAATAAATAATAATAATAATAATAATAATAATAATAATGTCATTCTTTATGAACTATTGTAGTCATTTTGATGATGTGTCTTTATTGTCCATCACTGTATTCTTTGTCTGCCTGTGGTTTAGTTGGTGTCAGTATTTGACATAAAGACAGCAAGTAATGCAGGAAAACAGCTGCACTTTACGAGATCAGATCAGATCAGATCAGACCCTCAGATCAGAACGTTTTTACCTGTTTCTTCAGACTAAAAACGTTCAATATATTGGTGCTGCTGTGTTAATATCAAGTGATCAATTTACATTTAATATTATTTATTGACAATTATTTTTCTCCGCATCAAATGGTTGGTCAAAATGTTTCTAGTTTAAACAAGGACTGGCAGATTTTTTATTTCAGGCACTTTAGGCTTCTTTTCTGTTTTAGACTGTAACAGGGTTTGTGTGGCAAAATACATGAATTATTTGTTGAAAGTCTTTTTATTTTGTTTTTTTCTTTTGTTAATGCTAAAAGATACAATTTTAGGTATAATTACACAATTTCTATAGATACTAAACTAATATATTATCACCGCAGCGAGTGTGTGTGTGGGGGGGGGGGAGATTAGGTGGGGATGTGAAACATTTTCTTTTTCCTAAGGGGGGGCTTGCAAAAAATAATTGATAAGTACTGACTTAAGCACTGCACTGAGCCTCACTCAGTGTGAAGTCTTATTTGTGCCACTCTGCCTTCGTTATCGAGCGGAGAATTCTGACACGGGCTTCTGTTTCATGACCCTGTTTTGTCTCTGACTCAGTTTGCCTGCCGCCTGCCCTGAATCCCGCCTGGATCCTGACTACCCCTGTTTCTTCTCTGATGCTTCTATGCTCATTATTGTCCCCTGCCTGCCTGACCCTGATTTAGCTTTGTGGACTTTTAGCTGTGCTAATAAAACCTGCTGCATTTGGAATCAGCTATCTGCCTGTTCTTGTGACAAACTGGATCCATTTTGGACATTTGCTCCTTTTTTTAAAATGTCAACCATTTCATGGTTATCATGGCAATTTATTAACTCCTCTTCTTTTAAGGCAGATAAATGGGAAAAACCACAGCAAATGAATGCACTGCAGCTTAATCTTGAGTGTTCACATTTGCCTTCATTTACCTCTATTGGCAAAAACTCCCTTTTTAGTGCATATGTGTGATTACTGAAGCTTGTGTTTTTAAATGCTGGTCAGAGTGAGATGTGCCTCTGGGGACCAGAGAGGTGTTAACTCTCAGGCAAACTTTGTTCCACATCGTCTGAGTCCTGCTTTTCACTGCAGCTGTAAATTTTCTTTACGTTTCACCCGCACGGTTAAGGCTGAATGAACAGCTCATAGAAAAGCAGTAAAACTGTATTTTATTTGCTGACATAAATTTAATTTAATGAAAAAGTGAACCACAATGAGACATTTTCTTAATTGTCAAGTTTCATTTGAATTTTTACCACAAATTATCACAAATTAACCAGAAATTTGGTTCAAGACATTTGTCATTTCTTATTATTTTTATTCATTTTATTTTATTTATTTTCATATTAAATGCTCTCTAGAAAAGCATAACCTCAAAAAAAAAAAAAACTTAGTCTGAGCCCATTATTTCCTCTGGTCATCCCACCCCCTCCTCTTCCTTTCCATGCATGATCCCACATCAATCATGACTGAAACAAAAAAAACAAAGCACAGAGCCAACTTCTCTTTTCTTGGCTGGTTCATGAATCAGGCGGCAGGCATGTCTGCAGAATACCCAGCCAATGCAGTGTTATCAGCGCAGCCTGCAGACTGATATGAACCAAAATACAACAAAACAGGAAACGTTTTTAATCTACAGCTCCTGTGCTTCTCCATATTTCAACTACAGAGAAGCGCACTGTCTTAAAATACAGTTTTTGATGAACAATATTTTAATGTTTGATGTGGTGTGCTATCCAACCCAGTTAAATAACAGGCTCTTTATAACACTGCAGTCTACATTCTGACGAAATTCTGTAATGTGGTTTTTACATATTTGATAGGTTTGTCTTTGCATCGAAGTTTGCATTGGATTTGCATGTCTGTATTGCTTGTGCTGTTTCCTGGCTTACTGGTGTTTTGTCTGTGGATCGGGGGGGGGGGTTATATCTTTGAGACGCACCCTACAGGTGATGTCAGATGATAAGGCTTGGTGGATCACAAAGAAGGTGCCATTTGGCATTTGTAATGAAGAAAATGAATATTAAATACTCATTTCTGAGTATTCCTTCATTTAAATTATTGTGAATCAGGAGCAGACATGGGGAAAAAACCCTGTTAGGTTGGGCGTTTTAAGAGGCTGCAAGCTAGCAGTAAAGCATGTAAACAGATGGATGATGGGACATGAGGGGAAGGCTTACTCCACAATGAATGCCTGCCACTCTGCAGAAACTATGGGCTAGAAAACCACACAGGTTTTTTGATTTAGGCTCCTGAACAACAGGAGATGAACAAAACCTCCATTCTTCACGGATCTCTGGGGTTTTGCAGCTGGCTGGACTGGAGGAGGATTAGGAAAGGACTAATTTATGATTAAGATGGAATGAAGATCGTGGGCTACATGTCAGGAAAAGTTATCAAGCTGTAACACCTAAAGTTTATATTTGATTTCAGGAGGCAACAAAAAAAAGAACGATTGCAGGAGTCTGACATTAATTTGCATTTAGGTTGAAAACTTGTTTGAAAAAAAACCTGAAAGATTGAGAGCTTTGTGAAAGTGATTCACAGTCTGCGTAATTGTTATTGTGGACTTTATGAAACCCTCTTTCCTCACTCTAACACCACACCCTCTCCATGACAAAGCTGACTATTTTCCTTTGTCCCCCTATCTGTGACCACATTGCACCACCACTCTGCTTGTTCACACACAAACATTTTCACGGGGACAGGATGGGGATGATAAAGGCTTGGCAGATGGCGGTTGAACAGTTTGGCAGGCTCGTTCCTGGAAAATGGACAGCTGTGAGCAGTGCGGCCTCTGATGCAGGGCATCACGGCGGCTTCTGTCACCGGGCGGTGTGAACTATTACCCTGTGGGTTTCCTGCTTGCTGTCAAATGTTTGATGTATACAAGTAATTCTGGAGTCACGTGTACTTTTTGACACCTTGTGCAAAACTCCGACAGACATGGGAAACAGTCTGCGCACATCCTAAAGGAGCCCATCCAAACCAGACATATGAGGAGCTGACGCAGTGTGCACAGGTGTGTCTGATGGCACTGTTGTGTGTTCCACCAATGAAAGGTAGGTTTAGTCATACACATTCCAAGACATAAACATCTTTTCCACATAAACAGTCAAATAAGAGATGACTTCCAGTTCACACGATTTAAGTTCACACCCCTGGAAATTACATAGTTGTTAAGTTGTTTCCCACAAAGTGAACAACTGCATTAGAAAAGGTCCTAATCAGTACACAAAGACAGAAACCCACACGCTCACAAAGAGGCCATTTCCACCAATTATCCGGGTTTACCTACCTCATCCTTTTTTTTTCCAAAAGGTAAATCTCAACATGCACAGAAAATGCTCCAATCGGTCCCAGTTTATGCATGTTTGGAGTAAAAACACAGTGAAGCTGAAATGGTAATTAACTGACAGGTTCACTAAAATCAATGACTGATCGCGGCAACAATGAAAAAAAAAAAAACCTTGTGTGCTTTTACTGGAAGCAAAACCACAAACAGATTGTGCCAAATATGCGGTTGCACAGTCATCATTTGCCACAGCCCATTTAGTGTTTTTCTTAATTAAAATTGCTGCGTGGATTGTGGTGTTATTCATAGTTCCTCTCATCAGCCAGGGGTCTAACAACACAAAAAAAATGTAAGGAGTGGTTTAGATAAGTGCATAAAGAACCCACGACCGTGAAGAAAGTCCCCTCATGGAAAGAATTTTTCAGAATTACTGAGGCATTTCCTTGCTACAGTTTCTCCCTGCAAGTGAGCTTGACTTTATGACTGTTTTCTTTTCATAAGGCCAATTTTCTGTCAAGTTGCATGACTTCACACAATCATGACAACACTTTTTTGTCCCTGGTCTAGGTTTTTTGTTAAAGTAACCCTAAAGGAACAGAAAGATTGTTTCTAAAACATGCTAAGAAAAAAAACTATCTGATTTTTCTTGTCTGGCAGTTAAGAAGAAGTCTTTTTTTAAGCTCAGATAAGTTCCCCACTGCTGGAAAAAGTCAAATGTCAGCACATACAAAAAAAAAATCAAATTCTTAGAGATGAAAAGTAAAATTGGAGATGGAAAACATTTCAGAACTTTAGAAGCAGACAGGAAATAAAACTGTTTTGTTTCTTTCCCTATATGAGGAGGAATACGGTAGTTAAAAACATCTGTGTTTGCTATTTTAGCAGAACACCATCCAGATTCTAGATTTTGTGCATGCTTCTACCCTAAAAGTCTACCGTCTGGACACTTCCTTTGTGTTTTTTAAATATCTGTAACCGAAGGAAATGTAAGTCTTTCCGAAAAAGACGCATTATCAAAAATGCATGTGAAAGATGCATGAAAAGACAAAGACATGCATGGATAAGAAATCCACTTTTTCCACTTGTGCTAAACAGCTTAATTATGCATTGAATAATACACTTAGTAATGCAATGTAAGTGTCTGTTAATATGTTATTTAATAGTTAATTAATCCTTAATTAAGCATTAACTAACTTTAATAAAGGAACCCTCATTATAAAGTTTTACTGTAAAACTGTAAGAGCTGCATGGCATAATGAACCATTTCGATTCTGTTTCAACTCATCAAACTCTTCACAACAAAAACCCAGATCCAATCCAGAACACAGACAGTGATGTCAATGAAGGGAAAGGCTTCATCACAAGTCCAGCTCCTCTTGGTGATTCATACAGACCAGACAGACTACACTCCTTTCATTTCTTCCTGACTCCCCCTGAGCTTATGATTACTTGTGCTCTTTTCCCAGCTCCCAGAAGGTTTCATGTTGTTCTGTGAAAAGACCTCAGCGTAGCCTCATGTAACGAGAAAAAACAACCAAAAATGTTTGAAGCTCTCTTATCTTTTTGTTGTTTCTCCATGCTTGTTCTTGATCTCCCCCACTTGGATTTCTATAAAACAGATACAGATAAATGAGCCAGAGAACTTCATCCATCATTCTTTATTTAAAAAAAAAAAAAAGCTTGTTTGAATCGGAACCTCATCTAAAGACATTTAAAGAATCACCCTGATGAAAATGGTGTTTTCAGTGTTGTTGACATGTCCTTGTGGCATTTTTCTTATGATGGTGATTAATAGAAGCTGCTACAGCAAGCCACAAGATCCCTGCTCTGCTCCATTCTGATGCATTTACTTTTACAGGGCTATGTCTATGAAGACTCTCATTCATCCAGGTTGGTTCCATGGCAGTAGGTTTAAGGGATGTCATCTGGACTTGGTTTTTAAAGTTAGAAGACGTTTCCCCTCTGATCCAAGAGGCTTTGTCAATTCTGAATTAGCTGGTCTAAGAGCTGGTATGTATGTGCTCATGGGGTAGGAGTCAGACCTGAAACTGGATGGTATTGTCAACTTAGCCTCCATGGTTTCGGGTCATTTAGAGTACTTTGTCCTCAGCTGGGGGTTGGGGAGCCAGTGACTCCCTCCCCAACAGGACTACATCCATGTATGTCTTCTTTTTCCTCGTCTGAGATGGCATCTGGCTCAAAACTGTGTGTCTGGATAGCTTCGATAGTGCTCGCCGTTTTTGTTGCATCAGTAATGTTAGGTTGGGGGCAAGTGGGAGAGTGCCTAAACAGGAAGTAAGTCAGGAAGTAGGGGCAGTCCCACCCACAACTCAGAGGCAAATTTTTAATGAACTACTGCTGCTCTGCAGAAACTATGTTCTAGAAAACTCAGGTTTGCGATTTTAGCTAAAACCAACATAAAGATAATCAAAGATGACCAAGAAAGATTTTGTGGGACTTTTGGTCCTTCTTCCTCTCGCATAGATGATGAAAACCAAGTTCTACCCATCACCCAGAGTATCAAGCTTATCTATGTCTGAAGGGTTTCAGTAACGAGCTGTTATGAATCTATCTCCTGTCCAGATCAAACACTCTATACATTGGGGGAATTGTTTTGGATTTTTTGCTATTTTATATTAATTTTAATAAGATAGTTGTGGGAAACATAGAATTTATGATATCAGTGTGCTTGTATAATTGTCCCGGCAAGCATTTGGGTGGGCTTCTCTGTTTGTCTGGAGGTCAGTGGGTTCTGTCGGTGTGAGGTAAATCACTTTGTGGGTAGGAATCCTCATGGACCGCACCTAGAAAACCACATTCTGGAAAGGGAGAGTTTGAACATTGGCACTGGCTCTCTGGAGTCCATACATCTCAAATTGCTGTGTTTTCTCTGAAACTCAACCTCATTGTTTCTCTCTGACACGAACTTTGGCAGAAACTATTTCTTTTTAAAAAGGGGGGGGTGCAAAGGTAAGGAAGAAAGAGGCAAATCTGAAAGATTGCTAGACACAGAGTTGGCCTTCATCTGTTTGACGCTTCGCAGTTTCCAACTCAAAGCCCACAAAGAATGAGTTCGGACCAGAGATGGGAGGGAGGGATAGGGAGCGTTCCAGAGGATTATGAAACTTGACATGGATGAAGCCACACTTTAATGAACAGAGCTTCTTGGATTTCTTGGTGGCTTTTAACGGCTCCAGCTGTCTAGAAAGACGACTCATGAACGCAGTTGTTTACATAGGGAAGAGGAGGGGGTTTGCTGGCTTTTACAGCTTGCAGTGTCTCTGATAACAGCATAGATTGGTTTGTTGGTCATTGCAGACCTAAAATTCTGCCTATAGTCTGCAATGAAATAACCTCAGCCTCCATGTACAATGTGTGGTAATTATGATTAATAACAGTCCAGGAAAGTAAGGCATGCCTGACGAGGTGTCCCTAATCAGCATATACCATAGTCACATATGCAAGAAATACATTTTAAATCAACTACTGGTAGTTCAATCTT
Organism: Oryzias latipes; assembly: GCF_053564925.1. Classification (NCBI taxonomy): domain Eukaryota; kingdom Metazoa; phylum Chordata; class Actinopteri; order Beloniformes; family Adrianichthyidae; genus Oryzias; species Oryzias latipes. Next base: position 33,215,205 of record NC_136237.1, on the reverse strand, counting down.
TTTTTTTACACAGTTAAATAGTTTTTCACAAGAAGCGGACAATTTAGAATCTGGTGTTGTCATGGTGATGACTACCTAACCTGCACGGACCTCACTCTGCTGCAGCTGGTGCATGAAGACTCAATAGCAGAGGACAGTGGTATACGCCAAACATCATGTAAAGCAACACAAAACATGATTTCAGAGAGAAGTAACTTCTTTTGGTCTAAAAGACAAAACGAAAGTTTGTTTTAAAGAAAAACAAAGTCCACAAGTTGTTTCCAAGATCGCTGGGATTGCAAGAAATATCCAACATTCACTCTAATAATCAAAAGTGTATCGACGAACAAACATTTTTGTTTATTAATTGAACACGTATTCCCTCTGTGTCAAGCAATAAGGTAAGCAAGACAGGAAAAACAGGCAACCAACTATTTAAAATGAAATGCAACATTTGCCGTTGATGGTAACATTTGACTGAGACATTGGCATGTCTGCATCCATCATGGAGCTACTTAAGGACAGAAATCCTTTCTACTGTCTGCCTGTTATGATAAACTGCAGAATGATGTATGTCGACCTATGTTGCGAGTTTAAGTTGTTGTGATCACCAACTGGCGTTTAGACCAGCGCAATAATATAGAACATTTAGGCGACAGTATGAGACCGGAACGTCTGTTTTAGGTGTCCATTTTTACTTTTTAATGGACTCCCTGTAGCCAATCAAAATCAAGTAAGTATTCACCCAGACCATGGCTTAAGCCAGTGTTTTTCAACCTTTTCTGAGCCACGGCACACTTTAACCTTAAAAAAAATCCCGCGGCACACCAGCATCCAAAAATTTAAAAAAAAAGGAGAAACTCATAGTCTGTATTGATCTACAGCCCCTCCGCAATCTCACATGCATTTTTGAGATAATTGTTGCAGAAAAAGCTGGAAACTGCAGCTGTTTTTTTTCTAAAAGATGCAATAAAAGATAAGTTAGAAGATTTAAAAACAGTTTGATGTGTGTTCGTTGGTTTCAAGACGTTTAACAACAGATCTCCGTATGCGCTGTCACTCTCACAACCCAATGCATCATGGGAGATGTAGTGCATAAAACGGCCGGAGATTGCTTTTCGGAGCTTCATTGTTTTGTTCTCTTGTTCCACGGTCTGATACCGGATTCTGTGGAAAGCTACACCGCTAAAGACGAGCTTTAGCTGCTATTTTTTTTAGAACTGAGCCACTTTACGAGCTAAATCGGAACAAGGAAGTGAAGACTTTAACCACTTCTGATTGGTCAGACTGATGACATGTGATTAAGCCTTCAAGAATGATTGGTAGAGACAGTTAAAGGGACGGGACGTTTCCAAAATACAGCCGAAGGTGCAGCTGAATCGCGGTACCTTATCAAAATGTCTTTAATAAAATAAAATAAACGCAAAGAAAAAGTATTTTATGATCTTTTATATTCCTAACTCCTCAGTGTTTTATCAGGGCCTGTTTGGATGAACAGAGAGCTGAAATCATGGAGATGGAAAATGTTTTTAGATCAGTTAATGAGGGCAATTTCCCATGGCACACTTGACCATCTCTCACGGCACACTAGTGTGCCGCGGCACACTGGTTGAAAAACACTGGCTTAAGCAACAATCAGGAATTTACTTTTAAAGGTTTTTCTAAGTTTGGAACTGGTTTTATTGATTAATTTGACTGTGTTGAAGTTCAAAATTTGAAAGACCCACTCAATGTATTGGTATTTTTAACATGTTCTAGTGGCATTTGTCTCATAATGGAGGATATACAAAAAGAAAATTGAGCTCAAAATTACACTTCACAGTCTTTATTTAGTTCGTTGTGAATCCGGAGCAGACGAAAACATGCAGTTTGATGAAGCTTGTAGTTGTGAAGTAAAAGCTATAACGGCAAACTGCAAGCTCCCTGCTCTGCTCCATTCTGATGCATCCACTTGTCGACGACTAGATCCACATACCTCTCACAACTCAGATGTTAATTCTAATGAATTCTTGCCTCTCTACAGAGACTATGTCCTAGAAAATGACACCGGCTTTCAGATTTTTCATATATAAAGCAAAATCATAATTAAAAGACCCCTGGGAACGCTTTTACAACTAAAAAGAGGATCAGAGTGCGACTTTGAATATGAAAAAATGAAAAAATATTTACATTTACATGTTTTTAATACTAATTTAACAACACCGGATTGTTTCCATTACAATAGTCTGACTGAATTTCATTTAGAGAAAGAGAAAAAAAACACACTTAAATCAGCTCTGGTTGGAATTACTCATTGCTTGCAAAATGTTTTACTAACATCAGTGTTCATAATAGGGAGGATCTCTTCTTATTGTTTTATTTTTTGGGATGTTTTTGGGGGTTTTTTTGCGCACACAGCAATTCTTTACTTTTCTGTACAGCTTTGGTGTACTCAGAGTGCAGCTAATGTAAACCACAGAACTTAGGACACCATTAGAGCTCTGCTTCCCTGTTTGATGTCTGTGACAGTCAAAGGTTACACATGCCCAGTGTTACTCCCCAAAGATGACTCCTCTTCAAACTATGAAGAGAAAAGAAGCAGACCTCAGGGAGTCAAAGTTAGGGAATGCTATGAGTTTTTAATCCATTGGTCTGGACTTTGTTTGGTTATGTGAAACTTGAAAAGAAACCCTTTTGTTCCAGACTTTTGCTTTTTATACCCCATTGATAAAACTCACAGGACATGTGTCATACCTTTGCTGACTAGTTTTTGTTCTCCAACAAAAACTTAAACAGCAGTCTTTAAATTAAAACGTCTTGTCAAAAGAAGTCCAGCACTTGGGTGATGACTAATAGGAAACCAACAAATAATCTAAATTTATACTGACCTTTAAAGTTTAATCAAAAGGCTGCATCAGTCCAGACTGTGCAGCTCCTTTCACTTCAGAAACATTTTACAAATTAATTTTTAACTTAAGAAGCCTGAAAGAAACTAAAGATCCATGTCTTCAGTCATTGAAATTTATAATTTCATCCGTACGTTTTGTTCTTGCATGTGAACAATCAAACTCAATTTAATTTTATACGTCGATGCTGTGTTTGCTTTTCTAATTATCCACCCGAACACAACAATGTTTTAATTTTTATTTACATAGTAGCATAGCATTTTTTTGTCAATTTCAAAATGCATACATGTACAGAGCTTTACATAACTTACAGTTTGGCCAAAATGGAAATGCTTTTATTCAATGTTCTACCAGAATGTTTGTTATAAAATATTGATCTGCCAAATAAGCAATACTTCATAATGATCCATCCATTTATTTTTTTGCTTGCCTCTTCCATCTAGTGTCATGGATGCATGTCAGTTGAAAGGCAGGATGTGTCAATCATTCACATACAACCACAAACCTCACAGCTCCTCCTAGGGGCAGTCTAGGACTGTCAGTCAACGTAACACATGTTTTAACACATAAACCGCGGGAGAAAACCAGAGCAAAAGTGCACATAAAGACCTGCGTTACCATGTTGATTCAGTAAGGGATAAATTCATAGAGTTGGGGAGCCAGTTTAGCTCGTGCTGGTTTGCGGCGCCTTCCATCCGTGAAACCAGGGTTCGACTCCAGGCTGCTCCCTGTTCCCTTCTCTACCTCTGCCGGTTCCAAGCCCGGTTTGAGAAGGTTGCGTCAGGAAGGGCATCCGGCGTAAAACATTGCCAAGTTTTCCATGCGAATTGTTCGCTGTGGCGACCCCTGATGGGAGAAGCCAAAAGTGGAAGAAGATAAATTCATAGAGTTGTAGACACCCTTCTGACCTTACTGTATATTTACTGTTTCTTTCAAGTTTGAAGGACATATTTATGAAGAATACATAATGCTCCCAGTAAGAAGCCGATGCAACAGTTATACATTTAAAAAGAGATGTCTTGTAGCCCTCTCCCTGGCTTGGGTGGGATGTCACTTTGATAGATGCTAATTCAAGAATTAGAGTGTAGGATAAGTGTAAAAGAATACAGATACCCTGGCATAATTTTGGATTCAACATTAACTTTCAAAAGCCATACAATAAATAGTCTGTCACACACTAAAATACACTCTGTCAAATTTTAGGTCCATACGAAACTCATTGAAAACCCACGGAGCAAATTCTACATTAATGCAACGATTATGTCTCATTAACCCTTACGTATTTCATATTGTCACAAGCAAAGAAGACAGCTATTAAGCCTCTGGAATCTGTCTATAAACAAGCACATAGGATCTTTCATAGAAAATCATAATCCAAACTGCAAATTTACGGCTGTTTTTTAGGATCATAAATAATATGGCTCCTCCACCACTCAAAGTCTTGCAATGTTGAAATCAGAACAAATGAGTTGAACAACAAGGTCAACATCTAACGGCCAGTGAAGCATACCTAAAAGAAGAACTGCTCTGGGCCAATCAGCATTTTCTTTTAAATCAATAACTGAGTGGAATAAATGGCCAACATACTTAAAATTATGCTAAAACGTGCAAAAACGTGGCATGAAATTCAATTAAACTTGTTTTAACAAAACAGACATGTCAACATTAAACATCTAGTATGTTTCAAAGATTCTCACAGCGTTTCTTCTCAATCTCCTGTCTTTTATTATTAAATAGTTGTAACTTTTATGTAATCATGTATTGTTTTATGGTAATTAATAATTCTGGCATTTGCATGTCTTGGGGACTGCAGATGGAAGATTAGCTCTTAGAGCTATAGTTTGGTTCAAAGCATCTTTTCTTCAATTACATGGTCCCTGTCAAATAAACTAAAGAAAGAAAGAAACAGGAAAGATAATCTGCTGTTCATGTGTGCTACTTCATGTTTACACAGAACAGAATGCATGCACTTCTCTTTTACATGGTGAGCAGACCTGAAGATCAGCATCGTTAAGCACATAAGCCCCCTCTGATGAATGACTCATTTAGAAAAATCCCCAGACGCCAATTACCTTCCATTCAAGCTCAGATGTGGCGAAACTTTTCAAGATCCGTTTGGAATTTGAATTTTAAGCAGAACGCTCAAGGAGAGAGGCTCCACTCCAGCCAACTCAAGCGAATTTCTATTGGCCTATTGCCGCTCTGCAAACTATGTCCTTAAAAACAACACAGGTTTTTTGATTTTGGCTTAAAACATCATAATCATAATCAAAACACTTTCACAAGAATGATTGGAATAGGTCTTTAACAAAGATTCTAAACTTGTGTCAAGAAATTTTCAATTTTCCCACTGGTAAACCACTGGGCAAAGAAACAATGCATCTATTTATCTTTTTAGGTTAGCTGTGCCACACCACCATTGATTAAAATCTGCAATAAACTGCAAGGCACAAATGAGTAAGAAGTTTCCACTTTTCACAACAGAGGTACTCCCAATGCAGAACGCTCTTTAGTTGTTGGTGAAGGTTAAAGATGGAGAAAGCTGACAAATAGTAATCTGAATTTTTGAACAAACCTGATTTGATCTGTGAGTGTTTTCCAGTAATTTCGACCTCAAATTCCGCCAAAGTCTATGCAATTTGCAAAACAAAAAGTGGTCAAATTTAAAGCAGTCAAAGACATGAAATGTCTTTTTTTTTGTCTTGGCTGGAGCAGCTGGAAAGGAGAAATGCTGAGTCATGAGAAGTTTTGAAAAACTTGAATCTACATGAACTGCCTAAAGACAGCAGCAAGAGTCCCAATTTTCCCTTGAGAGTGCAGCTGTTTCCTTTGGATACTGGCTGTATCAGAAGGAACAGTAGTTTACATATCACTAATCAAATGCCAATTTTTTCTGCAGCAAAAGGAAAAATCTTTCCACCTGGCACAAGAAAACACTGCCAAAATCATCACCTCAGCATGTGGGTGACAAACAAGTCCAAGCAGAGATGGATATTACAATAAATAGGGATAAGAAAAAAACTGGCTTTGAAATTTTTTTTGATCCACCCTGCACTGCTTCCATCTTTCCAACACAAACTGACATTAATTTAAAGCCCCCTTTCCCTAAATCAACATAAAAATCAAGCTGTTATCATTCAAACTTGTCATGTTGAATGTGATCAGTCATGAATATCTGGCAGACAAAAACAGAGAACGTAAAAACTTCATTCAGCCTCCAAGACAAACCAGCCATCTCTATCATCTGTCTCTTGTCATTCCGCTCTCCCTCTGTTGCATGCTATGAGGCTTGTTTTCCAGGGAAACATCTGGAGCCGGGTGCTCCATCAGTGGCTCATGAGTGCACCTCCTAATGGAACATGTGAATGCGTTTTAAGATCCCTCTCGAACAGCTGCTATAAGGTCCATTACTGATCTGGTTGGAGAGCAGCAATGTGCCAAACGCGTCACACATTCTGGCCCAAATGATGCAAATTGATGTTGATGTAGATTTTGAAAGCCAAACCACAGGGAACACAAAAGGAAAGAGGAAAATGGCCAAGGAGATGAGTGGCTCAGAAGAATGGTGAAACATATTTGCTAATGAGACTGAGGCCTGAATGAGAGAAGACTGACCAATGGAGGATCCATGTGCAGATTTCTGAGAGGGGTTTCAAATTCCCATTAGCAACAGAAACCGCTGGAACTAAAAGCAATTGAAACACCAAGTTCTCGTCTGTCTTTTTAATGGACAGATGTTGACATGATATGAAAGCTCTTGCTATTATCAAATGTTTAGGAATGGATGAACAGTGAGGTGATGGGAGTGCTAACAAGTTGAAGTGAGCATGAAATTGTCAGCTCTCCTGGAAGAGCGGCTCTCTTGGCAAACAGCCTGGAGGGAGATTTGGTCTCCATCTGTTTCGACCGGACTTCACACAGCAGTACCAGAGATGAGGGCATGTTCAAGAGCTGTGACAGGGTGATCTCACTGGTGTGCGTTCCATCAAGAGGCTCGCATTCTTAAACATGGCTTCAAAAGCTCTTTCAAACAAGAGATGAGTCAGTTTGGTGGAAAAACAGGCTTGTTGCCATGACCTTAAGGGAGTGTTTGTACAAGCCAAACTGGGTCAAGCAAAACTAATGATCAGCAACACATTTAAGAAAAAAAAAAAAGAACAGTACAAAATTCTTTTGCAAATACTCCGAAAATTATTTAGGAACTAAGAAAAAACGCAAATTAGTAAAGCAATAGTTGGGTAACATTAGACTTTTGCTGATGATGTATTGACAAAGGATCAGTTCCATCTTTCGCATGTAAAAGTTATTATGAGCTTAAGAAATGTTAGAATTAAGAAAAGAATTGGACGGGACAGAAAAAAAACTCCACAAACCTGTTCTTCCTCGCATGATGGAATACATATATAAAGAAAATTAAAAAATAATATTCCATTTGTGAGTATTTATTTATTTATTCAAATCATTATGAATCAGGAGTAGACAAAAAATTGCTGTTGGAAAAATCTTGTAGGAGGGACGTATAGGTGCTACAGCTGGCGAGCCACAAGCTCCCCGCTCCACTCTATTCCAATGCATCAATTTGGAGGCAAATATACCAGAGAGCAGAGAAAAAGGGGGCAGACTGGGGTAGCAGCAAGACATGGCGAGAAAAAATGAGAAGTTGGTGAGAACGGAAGAATGGACTAGAAAAGTGGACAATAAACAACCCCCCCCCCCCCCCTATCCACCCCCATCCTGTTAAGACAACAGCTCACGAGAGAGACCAGCTGAGTTCACACACACACCACAACACACACATTCCCATCTATTACTATCCTCCGCCTCCAAAATGTTCTGTCTTGTTGCCAAGCTGTGGACCTGCTGACGTGCTGTTTGTGCATCTCTGCCCACATGCTTTTGGGAGGTAATTAAGGCCTTCGTGCAGATTGTGGGTTTCCCCCATCTGATCCTCCCAGAGTAGTGGCAGATTTTATGAAGATGATTGTTCGCCTCTGGAGCTGGATAATGAGGATGAAGGTTTCAAAGAAGATAATTCTCTGCAACTTCAAGAAAAAGAACAATTCCTGATTTTTTGTATTTATGTTAACTCCTACCTTCTCTCATATTTTTTTTTACCAATGTGACACTGCTCATTCCTTAAAGTCACACTCCATCATCTTTTGATCTATTTTAAAGCATTTCCAGTGATCTTATAATTGAGATTATGCCACTTTTTAGCAAAATAACAATAACCTGTGTTGTTTTTTAGGACATAGTTGCAGAGTGGTGGTTCATTAGAAATTTGCCTCTGTGGGCGGGACTGTTGGCCCTGAGTAAGCCTCCCCTCACTTCCCACTATTTATTTGTTTACATTCTCTCTTACTTGCTTGCAGCCCCTTACAATCCCAACCAAATGGTGAGCAATATTGGAAAAGTCCAGGTAGCTCAGAAAAAAAAAAGGAAAAACGTACATAGATTTAGTCGTCTACATATGAATGCATCAGAATGGAGTGGAGCAGGGAGCTTGTAGCCTACCAGCAGCCTCTAAATCCCTGCTACAAGCTTTTTCCAACAACCTTTTTGCATCTGTTCCTGATTCACAATCATTTAAATAAAGAACTATTCAGAAATACAATTTTAATTTTAATTGTTTTTACATTTGTCCTCCGTCATCAAAAAAGGCCACAAGAACATGTGGAAAGCACCAAAAACACGATTTTTATCTGAGTGGGTCTTTAAATTAGCATGAATAATCACTGTCTGTATTTTCTCTTATATTTCCCAAGGTTCCTCTTTATCTTTCCCCTTTGTGTCCTGCACTTTTCCAGCTCATCTCCTCTCCCTTCAGTCCTGATCTTGAAATCCTGCTTCTAAGCAAGGGGGGGGGGGGGTCTGGCAAAGGAAGCCAGATGACAACTCCCACAGGACATGTCAGAAGCACTTCTAAGGAAACTCGTGAAATCTATCTCCCCAGTCATCTTGCCTTTTATCCACCACACGTTCCTCTGCCTCCATCGGTTGCATCCACAAAAGTCCATGCTAACCACAAGCTCTGCCCAAAAGCAACCAGCTGTAAAAAGGGTTTACAGCAGTTAGCAGAGACACCAACTACCCTTTCACTAAGCCTCCACTGTTGTAGAGTGGCCGTTAGGGTCCCCACAGGGACTCATTCGAGACCAACATGATGCCAAGTTGCTCGTATTGTTGTGCTTCCATAAAAAAGTCCTACCAGTCACAGGGAAGACTCAAATGCCTTCCACTTTGAACACAAACAAATCACACAAAAAGAGTTAAAACTCCTAACTAATTTCTCTGGTCCTGTCAGTGCTCTGTATTGCTCTGTAATGCAACACGAAACATGGAGACTGTATTACTTTCAAATATGTTGGCAAAAGATGTCCTTAACTGATCTCGGATGGAGATAGAAACCAACTTCCCACAGAGTTTGACAATAAAATGTGTGTTAACTTGTCCCAACAAGTTGCTGAAGTCACTGTGAAAATGCAAATTCATCTAGACAACTCAATTTCTTCTTTAACATGCCCCTATGAACACTTCCATGTAATTCAGACAAATATATTTGATATCTGTGGGAAGTTTTGCTTCCTGACTACATTTTACAAGCCCTTTGGGTTTGTACCAAAAAATCTCCTAAATGCAGAGCAGTTGGAGGACGGATGGAAAATCTCAGGATATCAGGTTTAGGCAACTTCATTCCTTACTTCCAATGCAAAAAATTCAAGAAATTAACAAATTCATTATTGAATTTGTCTCTCCTTGATGTGATTGTGATCTATTTTCTCTGAAATTCTAAGAGCAGCGAGTGGCTGCGTCACAGTAAAGAATCAAACGTGGCTTCAGGAGAATTTCCTTACAATCCCTTGAGGGCATTTGTGTTTGCGCACATGCTTATATGCACCATAAGGCTGGTGTTTATCCTCATGCAGCAATCACTCTCAACTAAAGAGAACCATGAGAACATCTTCTAAATCAATTACCGTTCCACTCCTTTTTTTTTAAAAAAAGGTCATAAAGGAAATCAGCTTAAAAGGCCAGCTGTTTTGTATCTGTGCACACTCTGCCCATGTGCTCCTGATACCCCATTTACCAAAAAAAACTCTTGCTGAACTTGGAGCATGCAGCTGAAACAGGAGCCAGCTGCTGTTGTTGCTGCGCATGTGACCCGACTTTTGATTGCCTGAACCAGTGGTTTAGAAATGTGGTTGATGGGTACAGGACGGAAAGACATGAGTGACTGGCACGTTGATGTGGAGACATTGAAGCTGAGGAGCGCAAAAGGTCTCTGTGCCTAAATATCTCTAAACCACCGTAATCGTTAGCAGAGCTTGAATGACATCAGTGCGTCGCCTGTCACTGATTGGCCGTCTGATGGAAAACCAAACAATCGCAGATCATCCATGAAACTCGGTGCCAAAACCATTGCAGGGTAATTAATATGTAGGTATTGGTGTAATTACAGACTGTAGATGCAGAAGTTCTTTTATTTTGTTACTATTTCTAATGGTGTGTTACTTTCAAGGCAACTGAGATGTGAGTGATGGTTTACAGAAAAGTGAAATATGTTCTGAACTGTAACCCACAACACAACTTCAGTCAAAGGATTCCAAATAATGTATTCCTTTCAACACATAGAAAGTGACGGCAGAAGGAATAAACAGTGGCAGATGTTTGACACATGTTTAACTTGCACTGAACCGCTTTGATTCAGGCAAACACGTGATCCTGCCAAACTTTGAAGTTACGTTGGCATGTGATGTTAAAGATTTATACTTTAGGGATTATGTTAAAGATGAATAGAGCTGTGTTATCAGAGCTCTCAAGGGAAACAGCTGCTTAATAAATGTGATTAGCAACTTCCCTCGTTAGATTCTGAAATCCTTCCAGGTTGACTTTTGTTTTAAATGTCTAGACCCTCACCAGAAATCAGTTGTTTTCCCTAGATGGGCTTATCATGAAGCATTTAGCCTCTGATGAGCTATCCGTTAACTGCTTATCTGACAACAAGGAAGCTAACCCTTTCTCTCAAAACATTTTCTTTTCCTTACAGAACAAAGTTTGCTGACCTTTCTGCAGTGCAAAGCTGACGAAAACTTGAGGAAAGCTAGGAAATTCAGTAAATAACCGACTTTAAAGGGCAAAGAAGGGAGTTACGAGGAGGAATCTGATTTCTATTTGGTGTATTTGGAGGTCAAGGTAACAGTTATGGTGCCTCTGTCGTTATGAAAATGAGCCCGCTGCCCTAACACACGCATGTGCAGCACATCAGGGATTCATTTATGGAGGAGCTGGGAAGACTTTTGACCCACAAACATAACACTAACCGGATCGTTTTCACACAAATTCATGTAGAGCAAGACCGTCAGCATTCACTGCAATTTCCACCTGGCAGATTTGAAAGCCTTCAACAACAGAGACAGCCAGGAATATATAGTTTTTCCTATCTCTCTTCCCCTGAACATTTTTCAACATGGTGTTGCTGCTGCAGTTTAGTTGAGATGTTGGCAGGAGCTGACTTCATGAAACTGTCAGTGGAGCAATTCAACAAAGCAGTTAATAACGGTCAAAGTCAGAACATGACTGGAATTCTGGAGTTTGGTTTCTTTTCAGCTGGCCTAAGATCTGCCCTCTCCTATGAGATACATCACTGGAGGAACAGGGTAACCTTTAAGAAGCATTAATAATGGGCAGAGCTGTGAACTGGAGTTTTTTTGGATGAGAATACGCCAAATGTGAACATGTCAGGTTCTTCTAAAGGTAAAATGGATTGCAGAGCAAGGAGCAGGAGGAAAAGAAAGTTGAGCGCTCCACCCACTTCGATCATCTTTTAATCTATTGTAAAAGTGTTCCAAGTGGTTTTTTTCATTATGACTATGAAGTTTTTAGTCAAAATCCCCCCCAAAAAACTGTTGTTGATTCTGGACATAGTTTCTGCAGAGCGGAAGTAGTTCATTAGAAATTTGCCTGAGTTGTTGACTGTACTGTTGTTGCAGAGTAAGCCTGTTTGCGCTCTCCCCCACTAGCTTATAGCCCCTTGACCCCAACCTAACATTAAGGGTGAAACAAAAATGGCGAGCAATATTGGAGCTATCCAGCCGTATAGTCTTGAGCCAGATGCCAGCTCTGATGAGGAAAACGAAGACGTACATGGATGTATTTTTATGTCACAGCTGGAAACTTTTTCCAATGCCATTTTTTCGTCTGCTCCTGATCATGTATTGAACAAAGAAATACTCAGCAAAGCAATTATATATGTCCTTTATCATGAGAAAAATGCCACAAGAACATATTTTTCAGAGTGGGTTTTTTATGCAATAAAAATAATCCTGACATACTTTTAAAGGTTTTGCAGAGTAATCAACATTTTTGTCATTCACACTTACTGATACCCCATCTTCTGGTTTATCCATAATTTAAACTGCTATATATATAAGTAGCAATCACTTTCTAATAAAAGTATAATCATGTTAAGGTGTGTATAGTGTTTATTGATTTTCAATTGAGATTATTATAGCGTAAACTGAAATATTTCAAACCATTTATCCCTATTTTTTAATCCACTGGCAGTTCCAGCTCTATGACTGTGGGAAAAATTCAGTAAGGCTCTAAAACTAGCTGGAAGTGGAAAAGGTTTCGTCATGTTTCTGATGAAGGCGTTCTAACAACACAATTTGGAAAACTCTTCTATAAAATTTGTTATTGCAAGTTGAGACATGAGAAATCGAGTACCTTATAAATTAAGCAACACAAAAGTTTTCATGATTTTCTGTTACTAAAGCGAAAAGTGTTTTTTTTTAAAGGTGATTAAATGCTTCCAAAGGTCGTAAATAACTTGGAATTCACCGTTGGTGATCTGGGACCCACTGGTTTTCTATAAGATAAGACTTGAAACATCCCAGTCTCTGTTGGGTTCTGGCTTTTCCCACTCTTTAATCCCTTCCGAACGCACCATCGATCACAGCTGGACGCCTTTAGCTACAGACCTTTGTGCAGCCACCTGTAGGGGGTACACCTAAAGCAGAGAGGATCCCCACTAAGAAATATGTTGTCAGTGTGTGTGAGGTCCTGACCTTAACCCTGGAAAGCAGAAGCTAAAGCAGCTCCATCACTTGTAGTTACACGAGAAGCTCAAATTACTGCAGAACCATTCTAACAAAAGCTCAGTAGTTTGGAACTATTGACAAAAATATGGTAGTTATTTTGTAACAGACAGCTAAACCCATTGTTTAGGTTTCTATGAATTCTAGATTAGTTCAGCAACTTTTGGAAGAATGTATCTAGGGACAAGTTTGTCTTAGTCTATTTCAGATGGTAAGGGAATTCATCTAAAGCAGGCATGTCCAGAAGTCCTAATGCGGCCCGCGTTAAATTTAAAAAACTGCATATACTATTTCTTGATTGGCTAAATTACATTATGCTATCCATGACAAGCTAACTTGGAAAGAACAGTGCAAAACATTCAAGCCACTGGAAAGCCTTTTAACAACACATTGTTGTTAAAAGCAGCGTCTTTTCACAAAAACCATTGAGTAAAAGGAAAACCTCCAAAGCGAAACCGGTAGAAACACTGATTGCCAAGCACCACAAACCTTTTACTGATCATGAATTTATTAAAGACTGCATGATGAAAATTTGTCTTGAGCCTGTAACACTGTGGTCCACTGTGAACTAGAGACATTTTTTTTCATTAGTCTGTGATGAAAGCATCTGACACCGCTCGGCTACTGAAAATTTTGAGACAACGACGTGAACATGAGTGAACTTGAACTTCAAAGCCTTAAGGGCCAAACAAGATCAACAGATGTATTTATTTCTGTGGTCAAAACCACAACAGTTTGTGCTTCTGAAAGAGATAACTATTTGTGTTATTTTCCTGTTCACAAGATTCCATTTTACAAGTTTACAGTGGCCCTGCAACAGACTGTCGACCTGTACAGGGTGTTTCCCGCCTTCGCCTGACAGACAGTGGCCGGGTTAGGCTCCAGCAGCCCCATGACCTCGTGAGGGATCAAACTGATCCAGAAAACGGATGGATGGTTGGAAGTTTTCAGTGAGAATTTAAAAGTTTATTTTATTTAGCATATCATGTGAACCAAAAAATGTATGATTTTAAAGTGTCCCATTGCAAAAAAAAAGTACTTTGATTAAATAGTTTATTTGGCCCTAACTCATTCTCCCCTCACCAAATGTGGCCTGGAAAGTCTTATGGACTGTGAATAAAAGGTTGAATATGTATGCAATTATTTGTTCAAGGTACCTTGTGCATTAAGGCTTAAACAAACAATATTTAAACCTTCAGTACGTGAAAAAAATAAAGTTAGATTGAATATAAAACAACATCATAAAAAATGAGTAAATCCTGCATTTTGCAAATCTCTGATTGGGTAGACGGATTCTTAAATTGTTTTTTAGCAGACGTTCATTAGATGTCTCCCTTGAGGAGGGCTGTGAGGTCATGGATTCACTCCAGTTCTCACAGAGAAGAAAAACAAACTAGGTAGAGACTTCTCAGTCATGATTGCTTTTTCTTTTTCTTTTTTTTTTAGGTCATTGTTTTTAGTCTGATATTAACAGTTTTTCTGTGCCCTGCAACAGTAGTCTTAAATTACATCTTATATGGTGGAGCCACCAAAAAAAAGTGTGAATTTACTCATGTGAAACCGGGTTGCGATGTGAAAACAGAGGTTAGAAGAGTTCTGTTTGTGACACATTCTGGCTCTTGAATTGAAACTGTTTCTCAACACCTCAAGAGTTTTAAGCTGCAAAGTTTCATGCACAAATAAAAAAGCAGACAGACACTTACTGTGACTGTTTTTTTTTTCCCAGCAATAACTGACAAGTCACTGTGCAAAGCATTTCCAGCTGTAATGCAAAGCCAAACAAATTACTTCCTGGTATCGTCTGCTTCTTTAGCACAGCACGGATCTCCTGGTCCTTCCCTGGAAAAGGAATCAGGATGTTTTCTGCTATGTCAAAGTGTCTTGTTTGACCAGAAAACCTGGTTCAAATTCTCTCCGTTAATGTAACTGAAGCAGCACTGAAGAAGAGTCTTTGAACCAGAAAACCTGATCTTGTCTTTTTGATTGATATAGTCATCCATCCATCCATCTTCTAAATCCACTTAATCCCTTCCAGGGTTGCTGGAGCCTATCCCAGCTACTGTAAGGCTAAGGCAGGGTTATTCCTTGGCACCGGTCCAGAGACATTTTTAAGTACTAATCCAAACACAGCAAGTTCGCATAATAACTTCCCAACATAAGCACTGACAGAGAAACTGTTTTTTATCAAGGATTACCTTTAGTTACTTTATTCTTTCAAGAGTAGCTACGATAGAGCTTTGCATACCTTTAACACACCTCCAAAATAGTAACAGAGAAATAAAACCAAAATGCAGTTATCAAGTCAGGGCTTGTCCTGCGCCCTTCTCTTTGTTCCCAGCTTATCTTGATTGCACTTTTTTGCTTATTTTTTCAAAGCATAAAAAGGTGAAAGCTCTGAAACCTGGAATTTATTTACATTCTTAACTATTTCTGTCACCATCATGTTTTTTTTTTCAAAAGAGGGCAAGACTGTTACAATGACCTAAAAAAAATCACACAATAAAAAGACTTACACTTAGTGGTTGAATGTTTTTCTATAAAAATGAATTATATTTCCCTTGTTAATCAGTTTGAGAGCAACTCCTGTAAAAAAGATAAACCTGGAGAACAGAAGAAGATTGAATTATTTTAAAAAAAATAACAGGGACCTAAGGTTCAGAATGAGCTTAGATCTCCTTTTCACAAAAGACTTTGCCAATGTTTAACCAGAATTATTTCAAACTATTTAAACTATATAAAGAGTTACCTTTTTTGAGAATGTGCTTCATAAACTCCTACATAAACAGCGTGGCAAAACGTATGTCAGATGCAGGATGTTTCATGTTCAAAAATGTCATTATGGTTCACTTTTTTTATGTAATTTTCAGCAACTGCAGGAATGAACACATCATCTTGATGGATGAGTGATTTGGTTACAGCTTGGAGGAGCCAAAAGGGGGTGTCAGCATAGCACTAAAAACCCCAAATGTTCCCAAAACCTGGATCTCATTAAGATCTCAGTCTGCCTGCAACGCAATGAACGCTTTCAGGCTGCAGCCGCAAACGCCTAACAAACCTTCGGGACTCAGACAAACCCAGAGTAAAATACCAGATCACCAAGTGAGTGCTTACTGATCTGAACCCCAGCTGAAAAAGGAAAACTGGGTTTTTTAATGTCTGGTGTTTTGGAAAAAGTGAAAAATTGAGAACAGATGTAAGCTTTAACACAGACGCATGCAGAGCGAGGCCACCGGCTCCTTTCTTTTTAGGTGTTATCTGCTCCTATCACTGTAATGAGACCAATGGGTGCTCATTTCCTGAGATCATCTGTGGTCACTAATGGTGCTTCTCCCGGAAACTATTTAATCTTTTGTCAAAAGAAGCTCTCTCGCCATTTTTTTTCAACTCATCCCTTCATCTGAGGCGAGCATGCAAGAAGGATGCAGATCTTCATAGATCACCCTTTAGTGGCCTCCAAACCACTGCAAGTTGGCTGGAAAATCCAAATAAACATCAGGCTGATGAGTGGTTTAGATGGTCTTAGGTCATAAGAAGAGATTGTCAAGCGATTGGATGTTTGAAAGGAAACATTCACTCGTCTGGAGTAGATGAAACATTGCAGAGAAAAGACTATAAAGCACAGAGGTTCCTGATCAGCCTTTGTTGAAGCCACACTAAAACATGGATCTAATAAGCTTGGTTGTGATGTCACGTCCGAGGCATCTTGGCTGTTTAATGAATTTACCGTCTGATTGCGATGAAGCTCAAGGGTGCCGTTTCTGGATATTTTTTTTTTCCTGCACTACATCTTCCTCGTCACGCTCATGATGACAGGTGGAGGATACATCAAACTAATGATGCATTTGTTAAAACAACACACAGAGATCTTTCTTGTTGCTGAAATCCCTTCAGAATAATACCTCCATCTATACTGTCTGGATTTACTTTGACAATCAATGCATCAACAGTTCATTATTTGATACTGCAAAGCAATCAGATGTTATTGGAGCAGTCAGATCGTCATTAGCTCATTATGGACTTTATATCCAGACCGTTACAATGCCTGTATGTGAAACTGACTCACACGTGGGTGCTGTTTGGGATCACAGGCCACAAAAGCACTTTGTTCAAAATTGAGTTTTTGGTGTTTATAACTTGTTCTTGTAGCATTTGTCTCATGATGTGGGACATATATAAGGAAAATTAAGCTTAAAATGCATTTCTGAGTGTTTCCTTGTTCAAATCGTTGTGAATCAGGAGCAGATGAAAAAAAATGCGAATGGAAAAAGCCTGTTGCAGTGATGCAGGTGCTGCAACCAGCACTCTGCGTAGCCCAGAATATGGAAACAGTTTACTCCTTGCTCTGTGAGTAAATGACAGAAAATTAAGAACAAAGAAAAGAGATAAGCATGTAATTAAAAACAGGAATAAATGCTCTGTTATCATGAATTATGTGGTCTAATTTGTGGCCTTATCAGTAGAGTAGAGGAGGGCAGACTGATGGATTCCAGGATGGTCAGGACTGAGATTATCTCTGGGAGAAACAGTTTGAAGTGTGGAAAGCTTTCAGACGAGGACCACTTCGGTGGTGGTCCAATTCTCTGTGGGAGATCACAACCATAAAATAAATATCTGTCATGGCACAAGTTAAGTATAAAAACAACATATGGATTATTGTAAAGTTTTATCTTCAGGGAGATCTCATCTTTTTTTTGTTAAATTAAAATAGAAATTACCTTAATGTTATTTTTGCTACAGCAAAACATTCCTAACAGCAGCCTGTTGGATCGAATATGCAGAAAAGTTAAAACTGCAGCTGGAACATTTAGCATTGCAGTGCCAATTCAGATAATCTATCCTTCCTCCAGTAGAATCCCATTAGACTTGTTTCTGTAGTCCAAGTATAAACCTCTGTGCCCCACAAACATACATAGAGTGTTGTATTTCATCCCACACCATCACATCCACACCCAGGAGGAGCCGGCTCAGTGCAAACCTGCTAGTGTTACAACAGTGTGTGTGGCAAAAAATATAGAACAACAGACGGGAAAAGCCATGGAGAGTGCTTTTTCAGCGTATAAAAAACAGATGGACCAAGAGATAGTAGTTTTAAAATGCAAAGAGAAAAATAATAATGAAGAAAAAGACAGACAAGAATGGGTCAAGTATTAGGAAAAGATGAAAGACCACAGTGTTTCCTTCCTGCACACTGCAAGTCCTGCCTGTTAGACTACCCGTTTTTGGTGTCAGACTGGTGTTTCCTCACTCTAGACTTTAATCTTAGACACTCAAGGGCAAGTTTGCACAGTCAAATGATAAGACGATACCCATTAATTCAGAAAATAACGCATTGATTGGGTTACAGTTTACAGCCGTAAAATGATTCCACGTCTGCTGCTGGACTGACGTTTTGATTGAAGGTGCAGCAGGATGGCAGCTTTTTCTTTTTTTAACATGTCAGCAGTCAGATTTGGCGCACACTATCAGAAGCTTGGAAAGCAGCCCATTTAACCTGTCAAGATATGACCATGAATGTGGATGAAAAGCATGTGCTGCAGACGAGTCACGGAAACAGAGGCAAGAGGTGTGAGAAACAAAAACAAAAAATGGCTGTAACGAAGAAAGAAAAGGAAATATGAAAACAGAGGATCCCCATGTTTAGCCATGTAACTCCACACCAAACAGGCACAGAGGAGGAAGAGACTGTTTGAACTGTGTCTCTCTGTGGTTTAGTATCCCTGGGATTCTTCCGGAGAGGATTCCCAACACTTCAAACACTGTGGATAAGGGAAAGTTGCTCTAGTCCCAGCTGTTACTGATGCACATGCAGCCTCATGTCCAATGATATGGGCAGTATAAAAATCTCAGACAAACCGGTAAAATGTCCTAAATTCTTTTCCACTTGCCTTGTTTGGGAACTGTGAGTTTCACAGTTGATTCGTTTCACAGGTGAACCAATGAGGCGCGTCAAACGCAACCTCCCTGATGAGCCCTGTGAATAAAATTTGAATGTCATCTTGTCCGTATTAAACTACCAAATCAGATTTCATTCGCTTGGGTAAATGTGGGAGTGACGCACTACAATGAAAATACAAAAGCTCAGTGTTCAAATCCGGCGTAGGCTGTTTGAAAAAACTGTTACCGGGCTGTGTCTGTGACGAACTGGTTCCTCCGGTAAACCTGTTGCAAAAGTGAAATGAAGTATGAAACAATGCAAAGATAAGAACTCATGATGGGAATAAACAGGACTTGCTTGCCATTGATACTTTTAATTAGTGTGTTACAGCTTCGTCTCGCCTTATTGTATTGCAATTTTTAAGATTAACACTGTTCTGACAGCTTACAAACGTTTAAATCTCATGCAACCAACAAAGTTTATGATCATTTTAGCGAGAAGCACCCACTTTTTAAAGACTTGCAATACGTCCTTAGATATGCAGAACCTGCACATTTTGAATATGAGGACCAACCAATTAGAGAGATATCAAGAGGTTTGGGATCATGAGACTTCAGTGCAACATGAGCATGAGTGTGAGAGAGAGGAAGCTTGCAGAAAAATGTAAAGGGGGGGAAGAGTTTGAGTTTTAGGCCAACCCCCAGAGCTGCAGCATGTCTCAACTGAAGTCCTCACTCCCTCTGCCTTGTCAGTTTGACAATAACTTACTCCCTGACGGCGCTCGGCCGGATTCTGCCGACCAAAAAGCAGATGAAGTGCAGGATAAGAGCGGCGCCGACGCAGTTCCCAGGTAATTTGTCGAAGAAACAATTATTTAAACTTTTTTTTTTAAACTATTGCTGTAAACATATTTGACATGTCATTTAAAACTATTGGTGTAATTAAAACAAAAATCTGAACCACAGATAAAGCTTTTATTTTAAGTTAACTGTAAATAAAGTTTCAGAGGGGTTAAAATGTGAATGAAACGTCTAGATTAAATTACTTTTTGCTAAAAGAAAATTAAGCTTTTTTGGGTTAAACCTTTAGTTAAAAAATTGAAATTGCTAACATTTTAAGTTTCTAAAAGGATCTCATTTACATTCATGATAGATAATTATTTCAAACTTAAACGAGTTAAACATTAAACTTAAAGGACACTTTATAAAATGAAAAAAATAAAATAGAGAGTGCAAAAGCACTCAATTTCTGAAGGTCTGTTTTAGAAGATTTTCTTCGTCATTCATGGAGTGAATGCAAAAGGACTCATCATGAATGTGTGTACTAACCTAAGTACAGTGGCATGAGTAAATATCCTTTTGAACAACTTCCTTAAAAATTTTAAAAACAAGGAATTTTAGATAGTCACACTGCCTTCTGTTTCTTTTTTTCCCCCCTCAAGCCCATTTTAACTGTAGTAGCTATTTTGGTCAAGCAGAAACTCTTCATTTACACCATGAGAATCAGCTTAATGTATATAAAATCAGTTGCAAGGGTTCCTGCTCAACAATTTTACAAGGGACAAATGCAGTTTAAAAGAAAACTGAAAAAATGTACAGGCTTGTTTGACAACCAACCATCTGCCTTTCGATTATTTCCTGCAAGCAACAACTATTACTCAAAGTTTTTGAACTTTATGAACAATCTCGGAAGTTCTGACTCTTTTTCTGCCCTTCTCTTCAGTTTTTGGAGTTTTTTTTTTCTTGCAGAATAATTTCGCTGCTTCCAAAGTCTAAATAGTTTCTTTTTTTCTCTCCACAGGTTCCGAGCTGCATAATCAACAAGAACTCAAGAGCACCACCTTTTGGTGAAAAGCAAAACATCTACATGGTTTTTACTGTATATCAAATTCATGTAACCCTTTAATTTGCTGAGGAAGCGGTGCCTTTTTTTGCATCTATTTTGATCCCAGAAATTTTTACTGGCCCCCTGCCAGTGCCAAACATGACTCTTTAGCCACCGAGTCCAAGAGGGTTGACAGAAACAAACCGCCGGGATGACGGCTTCAAGTTCTCTTTCTCCAGAAAACTTCTCCACCTCCCTCAGTCCCTCGCCTGGCTGCTCAGTGCCGCTCTGCAGCTGCCCAAACAAATCAGTCATTGTGGATCATTACAACTACACTGGCAAGCTGAAGGACGACCGCTGCCATGTCGGGCTGAAACCTGAGAGCATCGCATTGTTGGTGCTGTGTGGTATCATCATCCTGGAGAATGCTGTGGTTCTCATCGCTATTTGGAGGAACAAGAAGTTCCATCTACCCATGTATTACCTTCTGGGAAACTTGACTCTGTCCGACCTTCTGGCTGGGATTGCTTATATAGCTAACATTCTCATGTCTGGACCTCACACCTTAAAACTGACGCCTTTGCTCTGGTTCCTCAGGGAAGGGGGAGTCTTCATCACATTGGCCGCCTCTGTTATTTGTTTGCTGGCGATTGCAATCGAACGGCATTTCACTATGATGGCCATGCGTCCGTACCACGGGGCCAAGCGGGGACGGATGGTGGCACTTATCATAGCAAGTTGGGCCCTGGCAGGTTTTCTGGGGGTGCTTCCCATTTTGGGATGGAACTGCATTGGAAAGTTGGACCAATGTTCAACAGTGTTCCCACTTTATGACAAAAGCTACATCCTATTCTGCGTCTCCGTGTTCAGTGCAGTGCTTTTGGCCATTGTGGTTCTTTATGCCAGAGTTTTTCACATTGTGCGCACCAACACACAGCGCCAGAGGCAGGGCCTGACAGGACCCACGAGAAGAAGTTTATCAAGAAAGTCTAAGAAGTACATAGCCCTGCTAAAGACAGTGACTATTGTTCTGGGTGTCTTCATCGCTTGCTGGATGCCTCTGTTTGTCCTCTTCCTCTTAGACTTTTTTTGTTCCAGTGGCAAGTGCGAACTACTATACAAAGCCGACTACTTCCTCGGGCTAGCCATGATCAACTCACTCCTCAACCCCATCATCTACACTCTGACCAGTAGAGACATGAGAGTAGCCATTCTGAGGCTGCTGTGTCTGCCATGTCTGATTGCCACAGGCGGACAGATCAACAGGTTTGGGACGTTCCTGGAGTACAGTTTCAGCAGGAGTGAAGTGGGCTCTCAGAGGTTGGACGTGGGGCAGGAGTCGATCATTTCCACTGGAAACATAATCAACACTTCATCTCCAATTAAATCTATATATCCCAAGCTCTTCAAGTCATAGACTCTGGCAACAATGGTATTTTGGGGTATTTAGTAAAGCCAAAAAGTTAAGAAGTATGATAGAGGTGCAGCTGAATCATGCTTTGACAAATGCTTCACATTTTACAAATAAAAAATAAATGTGCGAACAGCAACAATACCATGAACTAGCTTTTTTAGGTAAGAAAAAAAGGGCCACAGTATTCTGGTCAAAATGTGAACTAAACATGACTTCTTGTCCTGATGGTGTGGAACAGGTAAGAAAATAGGTCAACCTGTATCATCCACATCTTCAAGTTGAATGGTCTGCTACTCCTGCTCTGATAAAATCCTCAGCACCATAACTGCTTTTGTTTGTGTACGTGGTGCAGTGGAGCTTTGCAGAGAAAGACTCTGAAAAGAGGGAGTTTTATTTTAAGAACACATGAAGATTGTTGTAGTTTTACTGTGGGAGGGATGAAAGTTTCTCTAATTCTCTTGATTTAGTTGAAAGTGAACCAACCAGACAAAGCAAAAGTCTTTCTATTTTCTGTTGGTCTGGCATTTTCTGTCCAGTTGCATTAAAATGTCAACACATCCGAGATGTGGCCAAAAAAAAAAGATTTTTGAATGTTATATGGTAATACTTAGACTGTGACTGAAACCACTCAGTTATGAAAACACAGTTCGGAATTTTTATCTTGTGAATAAAGTTTCATTTATTAGCTGCGGCGGGTGTTTAAAGGATAAGAATTTATCTGCACTTGTAACTTATTTTATGGGAATTCAAGAAAACTTCAGGGCTGTAACTACAATACTTCTTTCTGTCAATCATCACAAACGTTTCCATTTTTCTTGAGATATCTGCGGCTGAAATACAGTCGAAGTGGATGAATGTGACAGTTTTCTATTTTGTGCTGAACTTAATGTAGCGACAAATTTTTCATTACTGAAAAATATGTTTTTTTATAACACTTGTAATGTGAATTGTATTTTGTTACCTTCCTTTTCATTCAAATAATAAAATATTTTCTTAGGCGAACCATCACTCTTTTTGCATTTTGTTGTGTGTGATTTATGTGGTCTGAAAACACATCTGGAGGAGACATTGACTCACATGCATCCCGCTCTTATTGTCTCAGCAAAGCACAGTTTATCAGTGGGTTAACAAAAGACTTGGTTTCATTGCTCTGGTTTTGTTTGTCGTTTGATTCTTTAACAATATCGAAATTTTCCCAGATGCTGATTGCAGGTTTTTGCAATACTCCTGCAGACAGCAGTCAGGCTTTCTTTCCCACACTTGAACACGTGTGCAGAAATAATCTATAAGACGGTTGTTTTTATCTCTGCTGACAAATGAGCTTACTGACATGACTCAACAGAGGCTTGACCTTTGCAGCTGTAACTGTTGGCTTTTACTGCCACCTTGTGATTTCTTTTAAAAACAAGGCTGCTATGTAGGCTACTACCCTATTGACCCGGATTTCACAGTTTGCAGGAGTGAAAAAACTTGGTGTGTCAGCACAAGCCAAAATGTGTTTTGGTCCCATCTGAAGCAAGGCAGATTTTTTTTCTGATAAAAAATAATTGTTAGATAAGATGATTGCGAGAGAGCTGCATCATGTTTTCTTTTAATGTAGATTGGTTCAGAGATTTCTGAGTATGAGTGACATATGTATGTTCTTATTATAAGATTGAATTGTTCTTGTGTAGATGCAATGCTTATTTAAGAGGATAAACATATGAGTAAAGTATAACTGTAATGGTTGTAACAGTTTTGTTAAGCAATAAGTCACAATTTTAACTCAAAGTTAACCTTTTGGCCTGGTTTTCTTTTTTTGTTTTTTTTTAATTCTGAGACTCCTTTCCCAATAAAAGCCTACCACCCCCTGACGCAAACACGACTCATTGCTCGTCAATGGAGGCGGTCCCGACGTTCAGGAAGCATGCTTTTATTGTGAAGGCCAGTTGACTAGTACAATGCTTAGTCACGGTGAGTTACAGCCTCCCCTCCTCCTTCCTATGTGGCGCACAGCTCGGCAGAAAACGTTGGAAATAAGAGAGTACGTGAGTTGCCTTTACTTTACAGTTAAATTTTAAAATGTCCATCAGTACGGTTTTGTCAGTTCGGTTGAACGGAAAGTAGGTTTTTTGGGCGGTAAGACTGAGTACTTACTCTTTGTTAGCATGTTTGTAGCTATCAGTTCTCAGACGTTACTCCACTGTCTATTTTAGGGGCTTATTTTGCTGCTGCCGATAGCGTTACCTCCACCTCGGTGTTTTCTTCCAATCAATGAGACCGCGGAATTTTTTATCTTTTTAGACCTCAGTTTGGTCCACCTTCATCTGTGTTTTTGCTGTTGCATGCCAGCTCTGTGGCAGTTTCAGCCGAAAACAAGCTTGTAGTAAGTGTAGATGATGACCTTAGTCAGTGTGGAGTGAAAGCTAAACTTCGCGTTGTGTGAAAGTTCTTCTAGGAAAGGTGCACGGGATGGAAATCTAATTCCATCCCCGGGCTTACATAAGAACCAGCTCCACTTCTGGGTCGCGTTTTGGTACATTCAGTTCCACTCTTTCTGGCTTGGCGAATAGCTCGCAATGAGTCACCAACGAGGGAAGCTCTCCTCCTCCACCACGAATGCCAACAAAACACGTTGGACGCTCTTTGCTTGTCTTCGGCCTCGCCCCCTCCGCGTTGGCTGTTTCGCACAAAGTTTGGCGACGAATCTAGAAGTGAAAGTCTCTCCAAGTTGTTGTGGTCTCCACAGATTTTCTGCAGCTTTTTTTTAAAGTGACAGCTATTGATTGCAGGCCCGTTTTTTGGAGTTGCACCTTTTGTATGAAAGGTGCTTTATAAATAAAGTTGATTCAAATGGGGGTTCCCAAATTGAGGTGCAGGGGTTTATTGAACTTTTTTGTTACTAAAAATGACAATGCAACACAAACTCTCATTTTTTTGCAATATAAATATCTTGAGAAAAAAGTAAAATGACATAATAATGTTTATGTTATTGAAAATGTTACACTTTTTGAGCTCCTTGCTCATTTGGAAAAAGATTTGAACCAAAACAAAATGCTCTGAACACCAGCTAAATAAATAAGTTTACCCTCTCAGTTCAATACCAAAGAGATGAAATGCCACATTCACCAGACTGATACGCTAGCTGCTTGTTTGTGAGCGATAGCATGTTGAGCAATATGTTCTGGAATGTTCTGTTTTCCTTGTTAGTCACCAGGAGGAAGAAAAGTGCAGTTTCAAATCAGTGTCATAAAGTGTGTTTCGTGTTACTGTAAGTGTCACTGGCTGACTCCACAGCAGCCTTTAAACACATGACTTTTGATAACAAAATAGTCTTTTTCCTACTCTACGAACTGTAAAACACTTGTCTTTTTATCTCGTCCCTCAATACAACCTATGGTGTGTTGGTTATATAAGTAATCGTGTTAGGATTGTTGCTGACGGACTGACTCTTCCTATTCAGAGTTCACCAGTCAAATTGGCCACAGTCTGCTCTTTGTCTTTCATATCCCTGTTGCTTCATGTTCTGTAAAGGAGAAGTTGTGATGACAGTAAACTGGCCTGCATTCACTTTGTTGCACCCTCCACCCCTCTGTCATTTTAACATTATGCAATAGTCGAGTTGTTGTCCTCCCGTGGACCCGTGCCCATTCTGTCCTTGCTGACGTACTTTTGTCCAAACCAGCCTGGAGAGCAATCTCTGCCATGTTTCAGTCATGTTCTTGCCCCACCAAGCCTGAAAAATTCTCATGTTCATGTCTATCTTCATGACATGTAATAATTAAACAAAACAATGGGTTTGATTAACTGAAAATAATTAGTGTTTTCTATGTTCTTCTTACTATCAGCTGGATTGGTCACAGGATAAGAGTAAATACTTGTCAGCTGGATTTATGCCCAATTGAAGGTACTTTAGCAGTGTGTTTTTAAAGTCAAATATGTTGTTTTATTTTATATCTTTAATGTTAGTGTTTTTAGACTTTTGTTGTACACGTCTGTATAAAAAGTATATCTTTACAGTGGCATGTTAAAAGGTTCTTAACTGGGATCATGTGGTGACCACAGAATTTATCTGAGGCTTCCTAACACAAACCTTTTCTCTCCTTCTCCCCTCAGCTGTCGGCTAAATTCCCTGCCTGCTTGAAAGCAGCGGCACAACAAACGATATCCAGCTCTGGAAAATCTTAAGGAAGTTTTTTTTTTTCAAGTATAGACTTCAGTTCTTCCTTCTCCGTTTCAAAGAGCTCTCAGACCCACCAGTGACGCCTTTGGATCTCTTCTTGATTATCAAACAACAAGCAGTCAAACTGTTGGATTCCTACACATTTATCTCAACATTTGTTTTACTTTTAACGGTCATAGTTTAGCTTTGATCCATCTGATGAGTTGGTTCCTTTAGGGAATTTAACTGACCAACATAGATTTAATAAGAGACTTTCAGAGCATGATTTAATTGGCTACTGCCATATATTTCTTTTTATTCCTCCAACAAACAGGCATGTTTAACAGGCTTCTGTCAGTATCATGCAGGTGTGGAAAGACAGAGAGTTTTGTGACAAATGCAGTTGATCTAAAAGAAATCCCTTTGATTCCCGACTCTGTAGTTTAAACTTAATTACAGCAACATCAATCTTTAACTCCCATTCAGCATGCTGGAGGGCCAGTGTATAACGGCGTGCCCAGCTGGAACTGGCATCTCTCAAGCTATTTTCAATGTCATAACTCGCAGCATGACTCAGCTTGAGTGCTAAACAGAGCCAGGACATCTTCATGTGGTCATAAATAAGACTTTTGCAGAGACTAGGAAGGACAACAGAGACGCTGTGACAACTGGAAAGACTGGAGCTCTGCAAAACGATCACCTCGACTTCATTTCACATGTGGTGCCAGGATGCCCAATAACCGTGTCCACCGATCTTGAAGCAAAGACATTAAAGAGGAGAAAGACCCTTTCTAGGAAATGACAGAGTGCCTGACAGAATGCAAAGCGCTGGTGACGCCCTCCACGCGCAACGGTCACCGCGTCTTCAGCTACACGCTGGAGAGCCACACCTCGGCCGCCTTCGCCATCATGAACGAGCTGCGGTTGGAGCGGCAGCTATGCGACGTCACGCTGCGGGTGCGCTACAAAGACCTGGACGAAGTGGACTTTGTGGCGCACAAGGTGGTCCTGGCCTCCTCCTCGCCCGTTTTCCGAGCCATGTTCACCAACGGGCTGAAGGAGTGCGGGATTGAGCTGGTTCCCATCGAAGGGATTCACCCCAAGGTCAGTGGCATTTGCTTAGAATTCATCATTTTAAGGGGTTTATTTCCATGTCACGCCTTGGAATAACAGTTTACGTTTTGTGGTGCAGTGAAGTGGATGTAAACAGGATAGATGTCAAAGAGAAGATGCCCAACTGCTTTAATATGGAGGGACTGCTCTGTCTCCAGAGGATTTCAGTTTAACTCGTTTCCAATCTAAATGTTTAACTCCCTTTTGAAGATGTAACTGTTAGTTTCTATGTTAAGGAATGAAAAAGTTCTCAAACAACTCCTTCTCAGGTTATGGAGCGACTGATTGAGTTTGCCTACACTGCCAGCATCTCCGTGGGAGAGAAGTGCGTCATCCATGTGATGAACGGCGCCGTCATGTACCAGATAGACAGCGTGGTCAAGGCCTGCTGCGACTTCCTCGTCCAGCAGCTCGACCCCAGCAACGCCATCGGCATCGCCAACTTTGCCGAGCAGATCGGTTGCACAGAGCTCCACCAGAAAGCCAGGGAGTACATCTACATGAACTTCAGCCAAGTAAGGCAGTGTCACAGAGCAAAGATAACTTTTATGTAATCTTGCTTGTATTTTTCCACTGACTTGCCACCAATCAGAAAAAGTGGGGAATTTGAAGTGGTTTTGGAAGTGAAACCTGTTTCACATCTTCCATTGTGGTTCTTGGTGGGTGCTTTTCCCGCTGCAGTGGGCCATGACCCATGGCGAGCTTTATTTTGTCATGGTTGGAGCATACGTGGTGGCAAAATATGACTGTACGTCAGAGTTAATTGATCTTTGACAAGATGAGCAAGCAAATTCATGTCGAGTTGAAAGTCTTGTTGCACAAATATTTGTCATTGAGAGCTTTTATCATTTTGTTTTTGTTTTTTAATTAAAAAACGTGTTTGAAAGTGTAAAAGGTTCTTTTATTCTTTCTCAATGTCAGGAAATAGCTGTAAAAGTCTATGGTTACTTCTGTTCAGTCAGAGTATTGTTTTTGCAAAAGTTTTTAAAAGTGAAAATGGGTACATGATAGAACCTGCTGAGTCAGTTTGTTCAGGAAGTCAACTGTAATCTGTTTCCAGGTAAACACTGAAATATTTTTTCATGTAAATGCCTATTAAGATGAAAATAACTGTTTTTTTTTTTGTTTTGTTTTTTTAGTAGTTTTTACAGAATATGTTTTAAAACCGTTTTGCTCAGGTCATCTACTTGTTTAAAAAAACTTGTTTTTATGATTTTCATTTGTGGAAAGAAGGTAATTGAGCTGTATTTTTTTTTTCTTCCAGGTAGCGACCCAGGAGGAGTTTTTCAACTTGTCTCAGTGCCAGCTGGTCACCCTCATCAGCCGCGACGAGCTCAACGTGCGGTGCGAGTCTGAAGTCTTCCAGGCGTGCGTGGCCTGGGTGCGCTACGATCACGAAAACCGTAGACCCTACGTCCAAGCCTTACTCCAGGCTGTGCGCTGCCATTCCCTGACCCCCAACTTCCTGCAGACCCAGCTCCAGTCCTTAGACTGGGACCCACAATGCAAAGACTACTTGGCTCAGATTTTCCAGGAGCTCACCCTCCACAAACCCACCAAAGTAAACCCCTGCCGAACACCCAAGGTGCCTCAGCTCATCTACACGGCAGGGGGGTATTTCCGTCAGTCCCTCAGCTATCTGGAGGCGTACAACCCCTGTACAGGAGCATGGCTGAGGCTAAGTGACCTCCAGGTGCCCCGCAGTGGTTTGGCCGCATGTGTGATCAGCGGCCTTTTCTACGCCGTCGGCGGTAGAAACAACGCGCCCGACGGCAACATGGATTCCAACGCTTTGGACTGCTACAACCCCATGAACAATTGCTGGTGTCCGTGCGCGCCCATGAGCGTCCCCAGGAACCGGATCGGGGTGGGCGTCATCGACGGCATGATTTATGCGGTCGGCGGTTCCCACGGCTGCATTCATCACAACAGTGTGGAGCGGTAAGTCTAAGGAGACGGTTCATCAAACTCACTCGTGATCAGGACGTTCTGCTCCACAGCTTTTAAGCCTGTTGATGTGAGAGGATTTGAACCTCTGTATGTTGGTTGCTCTGCGGTCTGTTGACGTCCAGACAGCTGTGTTTGTACTACAGACATGTGGTTTATTTAGTTGACTGTATGAAGCTGGATTTGCCACAAACAAAGTGTCTGGTAACTTCTTAAAAATGTTGCATATTCTTGTCTTATCAACAGGTTGACTCTTGTAAAAATCTACAAATTTATGCCAGAAAATTGAAGGTCAACTTCTATATTCTAAATTCCTTTTGGTTTCATAAATATTTACTGTGGTTTAGATTTGGGGAACAATCTTTAACTGGTTCAACTGGCTTGTTTTACATTCAGTTAAATAAATGATCTCCTTTTTTTTTCTTTCTTTTTTTAACTAAAAGAAATAACATTAAAGCGTGACCTTAGTTCTAAAACTGCAATTATTAACTAAGCTAGCCAAAGTTACGCTGAAAGAGGAACAAACCAAACCTGTCTACATGGTCAGGTGATGACGTCAGGGAAGCTTAGTTCTACAGCAACAGAAGTGCAAACTAGATGTTGAGAAAAGAAACGTCTGCTACTTGGTTACAGTCATTCATTTAACCAGGTGCTGCATTCTATCAACAGCAAAAAGCAGAACAAACTTCCTTTGATTCAAGGACTCGCCAGTCTGCCAGCTTGAAGAAAAACGAAGAGAAAAAATGCTAAAAATGTTCTGTTAATGTTTGCTTGTTTGACAACTTATTTTTTAAAGTGAAAGATTTAACAGGGATGTGAGAATATTACACAAGAATTATAACTCGCCCTTAAAGTGAGTCCTTGTATTTTAAAGAAAATGTGTAGAAGTAGCTGTGATTGTGTTTGTTTATCAGCATAGTCATCTATATGAACCTGCTGACTGGGATGTGGCAGTTTGATCATTACACCCTCTCTTCCTAGCTTATCACATTAGCAAACTTCCCCTTTTAAAATGGTTCATATAATTTAATCCAGCATTAATGTGGAG
This sequence comes from Oryzias latipes, assembly GCF_053564925.1. Lineage (NCBI taxonomy): Eukaryota > Metazoa > Chordata > Actinopteri > Beloniformes > Adrianichthyidae > Oryzias > Oryzias latipes. The sequence goes on along the minus strand of NC_136237.1, from coordinate 33,184,882 downwards.
TAATTCTTCAAATCAAGTGTCATATTTTTAAGAAAAATCCTTTAAGATGCACTCCAATCATCTTTTGTTCTATTTTCAAACCGTTCCCTGTGGTCTATTACTTATGATTATGATGTTTTCAATCAAATAAACTATAGTTTTCTATGACATAGTATCTGCAGAGCGGCAGTAGTTCATCTAAAAATTCCCCTCTGAGGCTGTCGGCGTGTAGCAACCTCTCCTCTGTTTATACACATTCCCGCTAGCTTACAGCCAAAAGCTGCACGATGTGAGGAAAACTCTGAGCATTATTAGTGATCAGAATTGCGATGCATGAACAAATAGCAAAACAACCAAAAACAGAATTTCCATTTCACTGCAACAGTTTCATTTAAATAAGAGTCAACATAACTTAAATTGTACTCTAAATGACCCTAGTCTACATAGGAGGCGAACATCTAAAATAACAGGGCTCCATCTGATTGGTCAATGATGGAAAGGAGTCCATCTGATTGGTCAAATGCATAAAGAGATTTATTTGATTCGTTAAATAAGATTGTTCCAGCAAATTAAAGTTAACCATTTACTGCAATTTTCGCTGACTTTTGCAATATGCGAATTGCACAGCTTGATATCGTGACGACAAATGTTTGATTTATTGTGCAGGCCTATTACACCCCCAATCTATCATTGCAACAAAAATTACTAGCAATATCGGAGCTACCCAGCTGTACAGTTTTGAGTCAGATGCCAGCTCAGACGGGGAAAATGAAGACGTACGTTGATCTATTTGTCTGCAAGTGGAAGCACCAGAATGAAGCGGAGCATGAGGCTTGTTATCCACCGACTGTAGCGTTTTTCATCTGCTCCTGATTCACAATAATTTGAAAAAAGAAAAACTCAGAAATGCTATTTTATATATGTCCTCCATCATGAGAAAAATACATATTAGAAACACTAAAAATTTTCACCTTAGTGGGTCTTTCATGATAATTATCTGATCTCCACAGGTACGACCCAGAGAGGGACCAGTGGCAGCTGGTGGCCCCCATGTTAACGCGACGGATCGGCGTGGGCGTCACCGTCATGAACAGGCTCCTTTACGCCGTGGGGGGGTTCGATGGAGCAAACCGGCTGAGCTCCTGTGAGTGCTACAACCCTGACAGGGATGAGTGGAGAACCATGGCCTCCATGAACACTGTGCGGTCCGGAGCCGGTAAGGAAGAAACCACAAAATCAGAGGAAAATGTTAGAACATCCACAGAATCAGCGATGTTACTCATTTCATTCACAAACAGGCTGCTTGTAAAAGAAGGGTCCTGCTGAAGCAGTGTGTGGTTTTACAGTTCCTTTCTTCTTTCACCTTTTCTTTTTTTTTTAAGATGTTCTGTCCCTTCTAGGAAGACGTCTGCAAACATTAATTCAAATAGGTGTCGTCCTTCATGCTAGTGTTAAGGTTTCTTATAACCGTAGCAGGCTTGACCCTCCTTTACTTTTAGAAGCTCGTGCATGTGCTTCTGATGGACTGATTACATTGCATCTGAATATGTGCAGATTATGCCGCTACTGTTCAGTGCTGGGCAGTCCAAACCTGCTGCTGCTGCTGATCGCCGGGGTCGGCTGTGTTTTACCAACACACAGCTGCAGGGAAAGGACTGGAGCTGAACAGTTTAGTTTGTACTTTTACACATGTGACAAAGACTAATACTTCAATACTTCTTCAATTTTTGTAGGAAAAAGAGCCTTTCAGACGTTGGGGTTTGTTTTTTGTCAAAAACATGTACTTTGTTTTTATATTTAGCTATATTTATGCTGCTTATTTAATCTATCAGATAAAAATGCTAAGAAAGTCGCACACCTGAACCATTGAGATTAATGTGAAACGGCCCGTCATTGACATAAAGACTAACTTAAGATATCTTCAAGAATAAACTGTACTCGTTTATCTAAAAAAGCAGTCATAACAGAGACATTTCTCTGAGAAACGAGTTGGTATTTCACTGTTTGGGTGTAAAAGAACATGTGCTGCGTTCAAACTTTCCATCCACAAAGTCAGCAGAAAAGTTGAGTGACCTTTGTCCCGTTTCAGGCGTGTGCGCTCTGGACACCCACATCTACGTGTTGGGAGGGTATGACGGAACCAACCAGCTGAACACGGTGGAGCGCTACGACGTGGAGACGGACGCCTGGAGCTTTGTCGCCTCCATGAGGCACAGGCGCAGTGCTTTGGGGGTCACTGCGTTATGTGGACGCATCTTCGTCTTAGGTGAGTCAATTTTCCCCAAGCTGTCACACATTTAACAAAAAGATGTTTAACTTTGAAAACTTATGATGGGAAGAGCAATTTTTGAACCGTTTATATTCTCACGGACAAAAACAAAAATTCGAATGGATTTTATTGTAAACCATACATTTTGAACATTGCCCTTGCAGGAGGTTATGACGGCAGCACTTTCCTGGACAGCGTGGAGTGCTATGACCCAAAAGAGGACACCTGGATGGAGGTCACTCACATGACATCAGGGCGGAGTGGCGTGGGCGTGGCCGTTACCATGGAGCCCTGCCCAAAGGGTCTCTCGAAAAGCCAGAAGTGTGAAAATGACCCGTCGGCGGATCCATCTGCTGGCTGCGATAGGCCACACTGTCAGTTCTCGAATGGACCCTTCGGAAAAGACGCCTCATTCTGAGCCGCGGTTCCGATCACGAGAACCCTAAAAATAGAATGAAAACACAGACGGATGAGGACACAAATCCTGACTGATTGTAGAGAGGAAAATGAAACGCACATAGAAAAAGTCATTAGTATTATCAGTGCAGCGATGATTCTGGTTTTAACTAAAGCCATCTGCACTGAATTCTGTAAACCAAGTATGATCCGCACAAGTCCATTTTTCCAATTGTGATTCATTAGTCTATGGTTGAAGATGATGGAGCTCTGCGCATCTGTTCTCTCTGCTGTGGAAAAACTGCAAACTGAGGTTCCTGTAGGCTCAAAGAGTCGTTTTCACGAGATGGAAGAGAGAACCACCTCCTTATGGGAACAGAACATGGTCCTTTTCATAGGTAGACGAGTCTAAAGTGCCATTGTAGAGCCTGCGGGCCATTCCCCTATCAGTATAGTGTCGAGACACTCCCCAGGTTTGGTCCAGTTCATCCAGTTGTTGAAGACAAAGCTCCACACAAGACCATTTTTGTAAATATTTCTATCAGAAAAAGTAGATTTTCCTTCAAGTCCCTAAATTTTCATGAATCTTTGTATGATTAGGTAGTAGAAGACGTGACAACTTTTAGGGTCTCCATGTTGAACATCAAGTTCAAACAACCATTTTTTTCCTTTCTGTTCTGCTCAATTAATGCAAAAACCTCTGGAAATAAGCGAAATGGTCACAATTAATAACAATGTTAGAACTTTGAGGTCACCAGTACCAACATCCTTTATGAAGAGAAGACAAATAAGGAAATCTCTGTGAAGTGACCATTTAGAGGTTTTCCACAGTAAGCCGGTTTTTCTTTTTTGTTCAGAAGAAATGGTTTATGTCCCCAGGAAGAAGAAAAAAATAGTCAACATTTACATTTTGAACGGAGCCCATTGTCTTATATTGAGTGTCAAAGACAGAATAGGTTAGCATCACCTTAGCAGCAAACATGTTGAGTAAAACTGCAGAAGAATTTTAGAAAGGAACAGTTTAGTGGTGTGCAGATCCCAAAAAAAACAAAAAGTTTAGGTTGCAGTTGAAGCAAACTGCCATCAGCATCCCACCGATTGTGTTTGTGTGAACAAAATGACACAACCTGGAGTCATTTTGGTTTCAACGTCTTAGAGACCTTAGAAAATGTAGAAGTGAGCATGGTTGTGCGTTAGTGTTCAAATATTGTATACTAATGACAAAACCTTGCTGAAATGAGTGTATTTGTAACAGCAATTAAAGCTACAAACATGTTTTTAAAGACAGATGTTGTACATTCATTCATAATCTGAAAAGTCTTGTACAGAATTCCAGAGTTCATTCTTTAATTTATTTGTTGAGACGCGGTGATTTTCCAGTGGCTTTAAACTGACATCTGCTTTGTAACTACACACTCCTTGTGTAGCCTTTTCTAATAACTAGTTTGCATTGTGACTAAGTGGAAATCCTGTTGATGCTAATTTCTGATGTTTGATTAAAAAAAAAAAAACTTCACTCTGAGTTTTTTTCTGTCTTTAGTTGGAATTAAAATGGAAAAAAAGTCTTTCTCAATGTTTTTTTTCCTACAAATGACTGTAATTGTATTTATTTCAAAATGTGTATATTTGATGCAATACCATCATTAACCCTTGTGCCATCTTAGATGACCCCACCCTTGCATTGACATGTTCTTCCTACCATGATAAAGGTGGAAAGATTTCATGTAATCCATGATCACAAATCATTGAAGAAAACAGGTTCAGTGCACTGTCTAGTGGGTCTAGATGACCCAAATCCCAACGTTAAAGTGCCTAGGATGGCCCAAGGGTTACGTTTGTTGATGACACCACAGTGGTGGGGCTTATCTCTGGAAATGAGTCTGCTTACTGGGACGAGGTGGAGCGGCTTTGTGTCTGGTGTGGAAAAAACAATCTGATTCTCAACACAACAAAGACAGAGGAACTGGTGGTGGACTACAGGAGGAACAAAACAGACATTCAGCCACTGCAAGTGTCCTACCGTTGCTCAATAGAGAATATTTTAACATACTGTGTCTGTGCCTGGTTTGCCAGTAGCACAGCTGCGGCTAGGAAAGCTCTCCAGAGAGTCACCATGAGAGGCCACAGGATCATCAGCTGCCCTCTTCCTGTCCCTGGAAGAACTGTACAATTCCCGCTGCCTAAAAAAGGCTCGGAACATTCTGCAGGATCCATCACACCCTGAACGTTCTCTGTTCAAACTGCTGCCTTCGGGCAGAAGATACACGGCAATTAACCCTTGTGCTATCTTAGATGACCCCACCCTTAACCCTTGTGCTATCCTAGGCACTTTACCATTGGTAGTTGGGTCATCTAGACCCACTGGACAGTGCGCTGAACCTTTTTTCTTCAATGATTTGTGATCTTCACTGGTGTCCATGGATTACATGAAATCTGTCCATCTTTATCCACCTTTGTCATGGTAGGGAGAACACATCAATGTAAGGGTGGGGTCATCTAAGATAGCACAAGGGATATGTGTGTGTGTGTGTATGTATATATTTATGTGTCTGTGTGTGTGTGTGTGTGTACGTATACATGTCACAACCTGTAGTGACCGACAGATGGCGCTAGAATTTCATCAATTTAGTGTTGTGACTTCTGCAGCCTTCAGCATTTTTCAATAAGTTCACCACCTGAAAATGGTTTGGATGTTTGCTCCAACTTTTTTGGAATTCTGTAGCTTGGTGTCACGGCTGCAGTAAATGCAGACGGTTATTTTCTCAATCCAAGCAACAGTTGATAAATATTTTCTTTTCTTAACTCCCCCTGCAAATGGTGAAACTTTTCTTTATGGTGAGTCTCATAGTGGTGCTGACTGTTGTAGTGTTTGAGCACCTTTTGATAAGATACCAAGCATGCAGGTCTTGCATTCAACTCTGTGAACAAATAAAAATCTTTCCATTTCTCCTGAAAAGCTCAGCCCTCCACTTCAACCTTTTTTGTTTGTTTTTGACAACATCTTGGTCATTAGGGTGTCACTATTGATCATTCTTATAGCAATGTAACAGCAGTGAGGCTCACGCGGAACCAAACTTCTGTACATCTTACTCAGACAGAGCTGTTAGGTTTCGCATTTGGCACATGCAAAGATATGCTGTTTAACCTGTTTTGCCTTTCCTTAGCTCCCCCTAGTGGCGGATTTGCACATTTCGGTTATTTCTTTGAAAAGAAAATCACAACTCGCCCCAGGAATGGACTAGAAACGTGTTTTTTTTATCCTTTTAATTTTTACTCTTCATGACTGGGCCAGATTGAACCGTCTGGCGGGCATACAGCCCGTGGGCCGTATGTTTGACACCCCTGGTACAGAAATTAAAGGACCTGTTCTGGCAACTTCCTGAAAAAGAAAAATGAAGCAAAAACATGAAAGTTTTCTTTGAAAACTTCATCCTCCAATAAAATCTTAATCTTTTACGGATTACTGCCTTTGGTATTTCAATTAAAAATAGAATTCATTACAAACATTTAATTGATAATGACTTCATTTGAGTAACATTTTAATATCCTTTTTTTAAGTATGAGCATCAGTGTTTTAATAAAAATAATAATAAAAACTGTTCAATCGTGGATCTGAATGGCTTCATCATAGACTGCTGAGAAAGAGTTCCTTCGATTTAAAGTGGGAGTGATCTGAAATTCACATCCGCATGTTTGGACTCACTTTTTTTTCCTTCACTCCGGTGATTTCCTCTGAGGAGACGAAGCTGCCCTGCCTGAGTGACTGACTGACTATCTGACTGAATGACTATCTGACTGACTGACTGACACCCGCGGTGTCTGCCCAGACGCAGGTAAGCGCGGAACTCACCTGACCCCCGCCGCTGTTTCCCTGTAGACGAACCTGATTCATTGATGCCTCATTAAAACGATTCGTTACAGGACGCGTGTTACGTAGAAAAGGCTTTTTTTTAAGTCTGTCCATCCGTGTTGTTTGGAGGCTAAAAAGTGACCTGTATCTCTCTTTCTTAAAATAATCGTTTTTTAGTGACTTTGGCTTTGATAAAAAAAAATGATTTTAAAGCTTTAAACAATGGACTCCAAAGATGTTTCACGTTGTTACCTGACTTGTTATTCTACTTCATTCAATCCTTGAAAGCAGAAACTCCTGTCACCGACCAGAGGCGCTCCTAAGTATTGTAGGAGCGGGGTGTCCACAGCCTTCTTTAAAAGGTCCACCCTTCATCCTACAGAATATAAATAAGAACAGAGGGTACCTTTTTTAAGTTAGAATTGTTTCTTAATTGACTCACCTGATAAAAAATAAATAAATAAGTAAAAATATATGGAGGGAAAAAAAGAGTAATATCAATATACTCAAAGATGCAAATTAATAACCAATTTTCTCCTACAAAATTGATATTTGTAACCAGGAAATGCTTTTTAAACTGTTTTTAAAAAAAAAAAACAGATTTCACTAAAATATTGTCCATAAGATCACACCTGTCATGACTGGCACTCTTCCAAAAAAATAGTTCAAAACAAACCCCAAAGAAGATACTTATTAAAGCGTAACACTTAAAAGTAGTGAAACCCTTTATTTTCTTCTTTTTCTTTTTTTACTTTTCTGTGTTTTATTAACGCCAATCTTGTTTTGCAATTTTCATTTCCTACAAAATTTGAATTTTTTATTTTAATGTTTTGTTGTTTCTTTATATTTAATAGAGCTGAAAAGTATGAAATTTCTATAATGTTTGTATTTTTATTTTTTTTATCTGTGCTGATTAAGCTCTACTATATTCACATGAGGGATGGCAGTAACAAAAAAGCAAAGATCATTACCTTGTTTCATCCAGTGCTTCATTTATTCACAATTAAATTAAATTATAAAAAACTTTACATGTTTGTACTTGTAATTTGGCTACAAATGCAATTGAATTTGAGGACATAGATGTGAAATATAAAAATTATAAAGAAATGTCAGATAGTTGAAGTAACTAATTCTATAATACTTGCCTAAAAGCAATGAAAGTCTTTTTTATTTAAAAAAAAAACAGCAGTAAATGGCCTCTAAAGTAAAATGTGTTAAATATTTATTTTTTGCCAGTTTTCACAAAATCAAATCAGCTGCTTCTCAAAGGGCATAATTGTAGCTGAAGTTAGATTAGCTAAACCTTCAATTTCAATTATATATATATATATATATATAGCCCAATATTTACAACAATAGTCATCTCAATGGGCTTCATGCCGGTGATTGTGTAATAAACATGAATCATAAAGAACATAAGTCACATTATTCAATAGCTGATTGCTAAACTATACTAAACAGACTAAACTAAACTTGGTATCCTTGCCCTGAGACCCTCCTTCGCGGTGAGGAATAAAAAAACGGATTCCGTAAAAAAAATAAGAAACCTCAGGGGTGTCCACATGAAGGAGGGATTGTGACTACAAACTAAAAACCACTGCTTAAGTAGATAAATGAAAATTTGAAACTTTCATAACACTCAAAACAGGGAAAGAGCATAATAACAAATTATGGAGCAGCACAGGAGGAAGGGAAAGACAAGAATACACACAGACAAGACGAGACACAGGTGAACACAATCAGGACAGATGGGGAAAAGGTAAAACTCGAAACCAACACAAAACAGGAAATCCTACAAAATAAAACAGAAAGTTAACTCAAAGCATCACAGAACAAAAAACAACTAGAACACAAAAGCAAAGAAACCAAAACCGTGTCATCGTCCCCCAGGACGGACAGGCAGTGTACCAGAACTCTTGGAGAAAATTAGCTTATCTAACTCTACGAGACATATTTAAATAGTCTAGCAATCCAACCCTAACCAGTACTTCTCTGTTTTCCAGAGCAGGTTTTTTTTTAGAACGCACCCCTGGCTACCACAAACATACTGAGTAACATCTTTTGTAATGTTAATAGATCTTATTCTTTTCTCTAATTACAGAATCCGTGTGAAGAAGGAGCACGATGATCCCAGTGGCAGAACTCAAGAGCTTCTCCCAACCCAACGCACAGTTTCTGGTGCTCAAGCCGTGGTGGGATGTTTTCTCCGAGTACCTGTGCGTCACCATGCTTATGATTGGAGTCTTCGGATGCACCCTGCATGTAAGACATCTCAGACTTTCAAAAAAAAGGAATTCTAATTTTACTATGAAGAGCCTGCTATCATCTTGTTGACATTCCTGTCCTTTAGATGATGACAAAGCGATATTTGCTCCGTAATGAAGCCGTTTTTATATTTTACCTTTCAATTTAGTGCAAATTTAGACATTCAATATAAAAAGGCCTGTTAAGGTGATGCTTAATATGAGACCTGTATGTATTAAATGCAAATGTAAATCCCCTCCCCAGGCACTGTTGACCTGGGTATCGTGCAGATACATGTGACCTAAACAAACCTCATGTGGAGGACAGTTAACCATGACCTCAAAGCCTGAGGGTGGGGGGTTGGGTTACACAGTCATAGGTTAGTTAAATCTACAAAAAAAACCATAGAAGTTTTTAGAAAAATAATACGTTTCGGTTCAGTTTGCACTTAATTCTGTTGACACCGAATCCAAAGTCCTTGACCTAAAATGCTTTAAGGAGTTTAAAAAAAAAGACATGGGGTTCATTTTGATGATCGGAACATTTTGGGAGAGATGTGTTTTTTAAAGTTAATCTATCATTATTACTATTATGATTTTAAAATGTAATTTCTAACTATTGTCCAAATTAAGTTACTAATTCGTTGAAACATGGTTTTAAAATACATTCAGGACCATAAATATTTGGACAGAGACACAGTCTTTCTAATTTAGTTTCTGTACATTAACACAGTGAATTTTAAATAAAACAACTCAGATGCCATTGAAGTACAGACTTTCAGCTTTTATTCCATGGGTGGACCAAAAAGATTGCATAAAAATGTGAAAAACCAAAGCATTTTTAAAAACAATCCCTTCATTTCATGGGCTCGTAAGTAATTGGACAATTGACTTCCATGCTATTGCATGGGCAGGTGTGCGCAATTCCCTTGTTATGTCATTATGAGTGAAGCAGATAAAAGGCCTGGAGTTGATTAGAGGACTCGTGCTTGCATTTAGAAGATTTTGCTGTGACCAGACAACATGAGGTCAAAGGAGCTCTCCATGCAGGTGAAAGGAGCCATCATTAAGCTGAGAAAACAGGAAAAAAAACATGCAAGAAATTGCTACAGTATTAGGAGTGGCAAAATCAACAGTGTGGTACATCCTGAGACGGAAGGAAAGCACTGGTGAACTCAGCAACGCAAAAAGACCTGGACGTCCACGGAAGACAACAGTGGTGGATGATCGCAGAATCATTTCCATGGTGAAGAGGAACCTGTTCACAACAGCCAACCAAGTGAACAACACTCTCCAGGGGGGAGGCATATCAATATCCAAGTCTACCATCAAAAGAAGACTGCATGGAAGTAGATCCAGAGGGTACACTACAAGATGCAAGCCACTCATAAGCCTCAAGAATAGGAAGGCTAGATTGGACTTTGCTAAAAAGCATCTCAAAAAGCCAGCGCAGTTCTGGAAAAACATTCTTTAGACAGATGAAACCAAAATCAACCTCTACCAAAATGATGGCAAGAGAAAAGTATGGAGAAGGCGTGGAGAGGCTCATGATCCAAAGTATACTACATCATCAGTAAAACACAGTGGAGGCAGTGTGATGGTCTGGGCATGCATGGCTGCTAGTGGCACTGGGACACTAGTGTGTCAATAGTGTTTATTGATAACGTGACACAGGACAGAAGCAGCCCAATGAATTCTGAGGTGTTCAGAGACAGACTGTCTGCGAAGATCCAGGTGAATGCAGCCAAACTTGCAGCGTTTCAGAATACAGATGGACAACAACCCAAAACATACAGCCAAAGCAACTCAGGAGTTTATTAAAGCAAAGAAGTGGAATATTCTTGAATGGCCTAGTCAGTCACCTGATCTTAACCCAATTGAGCAGCATTTCACTTGTTAAAGACTAAACTTCAGACAGAAAGGCCCACAAACAAACAGCAACTGAAAGCTGCTGCAGTAAAGGCCTGGCAGAGCATTCAGAAGGAGAAAACCCAGCATCTGGTGATGTCCATGAGTTCAAGACTTCAGGCTGTCATTGCCAACAAAGGGTTTTCAACCAAATATTAGTAATGACCATTTGGTTTTCAGTTATTTCATTTGTCCAATTACTTACGAGCCCATGAAATAAAGGGATTGTGGTTAAAAATGCTTTAGTTTTTCACATTTTTATGCAATCTTTTTGTTCAACCCATGGATGATAAATTAAAAATATATTCTAATGGTTTCAGGATTCCATTGATTACTGTTTTCAAAGCCAAATCAATGCCATTAACATCAGTAGAGAATTTACCCTTCATTCCTCTCACTGTCTTTAATATTTCATTTTCAGTTACTGGGTTAAGAACGATTGAACTGGGATTTCTGTCAATTAATATTTGCACTTCCTTTTCAAATGTTCCTGGATCCGGAATTTGTTTTTCTAATTCAGGTCCCACGTTTACAAAAAAAATCATTAAATCTTTTAGCAATATCCTCCATTTGATCTATTTCTTTGTCCTTACTAATGAAGTACTTTAGATAGGTATTTCCCTTGTTACCTCTTTAGAATGGTATTAAGTATGCCCCATGTTTTTTTTTCCTCTAAAGGTTTTCCATAATATTCCTTCTTACATTTTCTTATGATCTGCGTTAATTTATTTGTGCATTTTTATGTTTAATTTCTGCCTCTTTGGGTCTCTTTTTGAAGTTGTAAGGGTATTCTTCTTTTTTTACATCCATTTTGCAATCCTTTTGTAATCCATGGACAATGGAAATACCTAATTTTTTTCTTGAATTTTTTAACTGGACAACGTTTATCATACAACAAACCAATTATCAGTAAAAAATACTTGTAAGCTTCATCAACAGTGTTTTTTTTATAAATTACATCCCAATTATGCTCAAGTAGCTCAGCTTTAAATGCATTGATGGAGGTTTCTGTTAATTCTTCTGTATCCCATTGAGAAATGCAACCTGTGGTTGACATAACAACTGTCATATACTGTGAAAACTGAAAGATGGTCACTAATTTCATTAATTAGCAACCCATTAACCGTTTTATTTTCAAGATGTAGTTTGGAAAACACACCTGACTGAGCATGCCTGTGTGAATTTAACAGTCCATCAATTATCAGTTTTTCATGCAAAAAGTCAATCATTAGTTTTTAAATGAAGTATTTAAGTAAAAAGTTTTTTTTTTTTTACTGAAGGTTAAAATTAAATTTATGCTACACACATCTGAAATGTAATGTATTTAATGTGTTTATTGTGAATATGAATGACTTAGACACCAGAAGGATGCTCTTTCCAGACGTTTGTGTATTTGTTGATGTAAGGGTCATTGAAAGAGGAATGTTGAGATACAAAGAATTACCAGTTAAATACTGTTGGATGAATGGTGAAATATTCAGTTTTTATCATCATAAATCTGACTTCAGAGGAGTCAGTGGCTCACCAGGCATCAACCACACAGCCCGTCACTGAGTAGTTGTGTGTGTCAGAGAGAGGTAGAGAAAAGAGAGAGTGTGCGTGTGGGTGTGTGTGTGTGTGTATGAGATGAGAGAGAGGTGCTTGTGTGTGTGTGGAGGGGGTATCTGGCCTCCAGGGTTAACTCTGTTAACTCTGGCTAAGCTGCATTTGATGAGTGTATTTAGGGTGGACACTTTCCTTGAAATAAACACAAGTACAATACTTGCTGTTGTGTTGTAGGGAGAGGAGTGTTTCATGGAAAATGATATGGCTTTAATCGCGGGCTTGTGTGTACGTCTTGGCAGGTCAGTGCGTAGTGTGGCTCTTAGACTCTCACAGTTAAAAACTTCGGCTCTTGGTGTCAAACATAGTTTAGGACTGCCCTGGATTTGAACATAACTTGGACACTCGAACTTTTTTTAATAGGCAATTAAAATGTCACACATTTGGCAAAATGAAAATCCAATAAATATGAACATCAGACCACTTTGTTTAGATAATAAAAACTTAAAAAATAGTTTTTGAAATGGCCAATTGTTTAAACCCAATGCAAAATGGAGGGCCCCTCCCTAAAAATCATTGCAGTTCTGCATGACAGTTTGGTTTTGCTTTTAACCAAAACAGAGTTTTAACTCCGGCTCTGCTGCCCAGGAGCAGTGTGAGGTTTAGTGTCTTGCCCAAGGACACAATGACACATGGGTGGATAAAATGGCGTAAATGGTAAATGCCGTATACTTAAATAGCGCTTTTCTACCTACAAGGCCCAAAGCGTTTTACAGTCACAGACCCATTCACCCAGTCACACACACATTCACACACTGGTGGCGGCTCCCCTGCTGAACCCTGGCCCCAACCTCCCACCAGAGGCAAGGTGGAGTTCAGTGTCTTTACGGTAACTTAACCTAAAACTAAACCTAAAACTAAATCAGAAGATTGACTATTGACTATTCAATCTCATTGTACAACGGACAATGACAATAAAGCAAATCTATCTATCTCAATCTATTACATCTCTGCACCATTGCCACCCTTCTGAACCAGGGCAAAATGTTGCATATCTGCTTTTCTTCGCATTATTCTGTTGAAATTACTTGAGAGGATCAACAATCGAACAGCTACCTTAGTTCAAAGAGCGTTGTTATTTCCTGTCATTGACGACAGCTCGTGTTAAAGGGTTAAGAACATCAATTATCACAAATGTGCAACAGTTCTTTTATGTGGTCCTAGTTTTTCCTCCAAGCACCATAACAATGTGAATGTTAAACAGATCAAATGTATCATCACTTTTCCAGCATTGCATCATATAATTGCATTTGTCCTTTATGTACAGCTCACCCAAGAGAAGATCTCCTGTCTCCCTAGCCACTTCACCAGCCCGACCCCCGAGGTCATCAACTGCAGCCACGTCCGCAACTACAGGGACAATGAGACGTCACAGAGCACACCAGTCAGACCAGCCAACCCCATCATTACAGAAGTGTTTGGACACAAGAACAACCTGGACTTTCACCAGTACGTCTTTGTCAACATTTATTGCTATGAACACTCTGTCCACTGGTTTGCAAAGTACTTCCCTTACCTTGTTGTGATTCACACCCTGATCTTTATGGTGGCGAGCAGCTTTTGGTTCAAGTTCCCTGGTACATCTTCTAAAATTGACCTGTTTGTCAACATTCTGGGGAAGTGCTTTGACTCGCCATGGACCACAAGGGCAATCAGTGAAGTTTCTGAGGAACGAGGAGAAGAGAATTTGGTTATTTTGAGAAATAACACCATGTCAAAAGATTTTGGAGAGCGACGAGTGAATGAAGAGGAGAATGTAGGGCTTCTTCGTTCTGCTTCCGTCAAGTCTAACCCTGACAAGAAGGTCTCGGATTCTCAGTCTCCTGCTTCTGTCTTGGACAAGAAGGAAGGAGAGCAGGCCAAAGCTCTTTTTGAAAAGGTGAAGAAGTTTCGCACTCATGTGGAGGAGGCAGACATTTTGTATCACATGTATGTTCTGCAAACATCACTAAAAGTTTTCAAGTTCCTTGTCATCATCATTTACACTGCAGTCCTAGTACCAAACATTGAAATTGTCGTGCGATGCCACGTTCCTCCTGAGCTGACTGGATTTGATATCTATTGCTGCAACCAAAACAAAGCCCACCTCTTCTCCAAACTTGCCTACGCCTATATCTGCTTTGTGGGAGTGTATGGCCTTATGTGCATCTACACCCTTTACTGGCTGTTTCATCGACCACTGAGGGAGTACTCCTTTGATCACGTCAGATTTGAGACCGGCATTAATGACATACCAGATGTAAAAAATGATTTTGCGTTTCTCTTCCACCTTGTGGACCAGTATGATGCTCTTTATCCCAAAAGGTTTGCTATTTTTCTCTCTGAAGTCAGCGAGAGCCGCCTCCACCAGCTCAACCTAAACCATCAGTGGACGACCAAAAAACTGCGTACCCGCCTCGCCAAAAACTCCAGCAACAACACAGAGCTTCACCTGTCAAGGCTTCCTGGGCTTCCCGACACCGTCTTTGAACTTCCTGAAGTCCAGTCCCTGAAACTAGAGCAAATTAGTAACATCACTATCCCGGCAAGTGTGGCAAAGCTGGAGCTCTTGCAGGAACTATCGCTGATCTACTGTACTGCAAAGCTCCAACAGTCTGCCTTGAACCACTTCAGAGGCCATTTGAAGATTCTACATCTGACTTTTGAGAGCTCAGAGGAGATCCCTTTGTGGATCTACAGCCTTCAGAGTCTGGAGGAGTTGTATCTGTCTGGCCCTTTAACCAACGACGTTTCCAAGAGTCCATCTCTGGAGTCACTGCGAGAACTCCGAGCTCTGAGAGTCCTCTATCTGCGCTCCAATCTCCGAAAGATTCCCCCCAGTGTTGGGGATGTTGCTTCAAAGTTACAGAAGCTGTGCATCCACAACGACGGCTTCAAGATCCAGGTCTTTAGTGGCTTGAAGAAGCTCAGCACCCTGGTGTCTTTGGAGTTAGTGGCCTGTGATCTTGAACGCATCCCAAGTGCTGTCTTTAGCCTCAGCAACCTTGAAGAGCTGGACCTGAAGGAAAACAAACTGAACACTGTGGAAGAGATTCTGAGCCTACAGCACTGCCGGCGCCTAGTGACACTCCGACTGTGGCACAACAAAATTACCTACATTCCAGATCACATCAGTAAGCTGCGCACCTTAGAGACTCTCGACCTCAGCTGGAACAAGCTACAAAATCTGCCCTCTCGGCTCTTTCACTGCACTAAGCTGAGGCATCTCGATGTCTCCCACAACGAGCTCACCTGTTTGCCCCCCGAGGTGAGCATCCTTCAGGGTCTTCAGTTCTTCTCTGCTGCCTTTAACTCCCTGGAATCACTGCCGGAGGAGCTGTTCTCCTGCAAAAAATTAAAAACACTCAATCTTGGCAACAACCGCTTATCGTATCTCAGCCACAGAGTGGCCAACCTTCCCCAATTGGTCCGACTAGATGTCAAAGGGAACCGCCTGGAGTCTTTACCTGTGGAGATAGGGGACTGTCCACTGCTTAAATCCAGTGGGTTGATGGCTGAGGACAGTTTGTTGGATCAGCTGCCCTCAGACCTACGAGACAAGCTGACTGAAGGATGACAGTGTGGAGACGAGGACGTTACTGACTCTTCTCAGAAGAAGATGTTTGTCCAGAAACTGCATGAGTGTTTCCTCAGGGAAGCCCAGGATTACCTGAAATACAGACAGAAAAAGAGTAACTATAAGAGAACCTGGAAGAAACTTTGTGTTATCCATGGATGTGAGGGAGTTCAAGAAAAAAACTTCAAGTGCTTTTACAGATATGTTTTTTTCATCTAGTGTCACTGGTGCAGATGACCGAAATGGGTAATGCTTTCTTTTACAGTACAGTACTTACAGGGTATTTAAGTGGTAATTTCATGGTACCTTTGTTGTAACCATTGGGTACTTAATAATAATAATAATAATAATTGATACTTCATTAATCCTAGAGAAGAGAAGCTAGTCTATGAACTGCAGACTAGCCGCGCTAGGGGGGGACAGCTGTCTGGGGAGAGCGGGATTGATCCGCCAGTCCTTTGGTTGTTGGACGACCTGCTCCACCGCCTGAGCTAAACTGCCGCCCCAGTGGTACTTGATTTGTATTAAGGTACTGCTATTTGGCTTATACTTACCCGGTACCTACTGATCATTTATGTTGAATCAATTGCACATTTTTGTACATATTTCTAACAGAAACAGTAGATTTTCCTTCAAGTCCCTAAATTTTCATGAATCTTTGTATTATTAGGTAGTAGAAGACATGACCACTTTTAGGGTCTCCATGTTAAACATCAAGTTCAAACAACCATGTTTTTCCTTTCTGTGCTCCTCAAGTCATGCAAAAACCTTTGGAAATAAGCTAAATGGTCACAATTAATAACAATGTTAGAACTTTGAGTTCACCAGTACCAACATCCTTTATGAATAGAAGACAAATATGGAAATATCTGCGAAGTGACCATTTAGAGGTTTTCCACAGTAAGCCGTTTTTTCTTTTTTGTTCACAAGAAATGGTTTATGTCCCCAGGAAGAAAAAAAAATGTCAGCATCTACATTTTGCACGGAGCACATTGTCTTATATCAGTGTTTTTCAACCTTTTTTGAGCCACGGCACACTTTAACATTGATAAAAATCACGCTGCACACCAGCATCCAAAAAAAAAAAAAGGAGAAACTTCTAGTCTGTATTGATCTACATCCCCTCCAGAATCCTACGTGCATTTTTGTGATAATTATTGTGGCAGAAAAAGCTGGAAGATGCAGCTGTTTTTTCTAAAAGATGTAATAAAATTTACTTAGAAGATTTAAAAACTGTTTGATGCGTGTTCGTTGTGGTTTCAAGACGTTTAACAAGAATGACTCATTGTGCGCTGAGACGCTACCTAACCCAATGCATCATGGGAGATGTAGTGTGAAAACTGCTGCAAAAGGGCAGAAAGACTTGCGTCTCTGAGCTTCAATGTTTTGTTCACTTGTTCCACGGTCTGATACCGGATTCTGTGGAAAGCTATACCACTGGAGACAAGCTTTAACTGGTATTTTTGTTAGAACTGAGCGACTTTATGAGCAGAATCGGAAAAAGGAAGTGAAGACTTTAACCACTTCTGATTGGTCAGACTGATGACGTGTGATTAAGCCTCCAAGAATGATTGGCGGAGACAGTTAAAGGGGCGGGACTTTTCTGCAAACAGCTGAAGCTACGGCTAAATCGCGGTACTGTCATTCTCATCAAAATGTCTTTAATAGAATAAAATAAACACAAAGAAAAAAAGTATTTTACGATCTTTCATATTCCTAACCACTCGGTGTTTTATCAGGGCCTGTTTGGATGAACAAAGAGCTGATATCCTGGAGATGGTAAATGTTTTTAGATCAGTGAATGAGAGCAATTTCCCATGGCACACCTGACCATCTCCCACGGCACACTAGTGTGCCACGGCACACTGGTTGAAATACACTGTCTTATATTGAGTGACAAAGACAGAAAAGGTTAGCAGTAACACCATAGCAGCAAACATGTTGAGTTAAACTGCAGAAGAATTTTAGAAAGGAACAGTTTAGTGGTGTGCGGACCCAAAAAAAACAAAAAGTTTAGGTTGTAGTTGAAGCAAACTGCCATCAGCATCCCACCGATTGTGTTTGTGTGAACAAAACGACACAACCTGGAGTCATTTTGGTTTCAACGTCTTGGAGACCTTAGAAAATATAGTAGTAAGCATGGTTGTGCGTTAATGTTCAAATATTGTATACTAATGACAAAACCTTGCTGAAATGAGTGTATTTGTAACAGCAATTAAAGCAACAAACATGTTTTTAACCCTTATGCTATCTTAGATGACTCCACCCTTACATTGACGTGTTCTCCCTACCATGACAAAGGTGGATAAAGGTGAAAAGATTTCATGTAATTCATGGACACCAGTGAAGATCACAAATCATTGAAGAAAAAAGGTTCAGAGCCCTGTCTAGTGGGTCTAGATGACCCAACTCCCAACGTTAAAGTGCCTAGGATAGCACAAGGGTTACAGACAGATGTTGTACATTCATTCATAATCTGAAAAGTCTTGTACAGAATTCCAGAGTTCATTCTTTAATTTATTTGTTGAGACGCGGTGATTTTCCAGTGGCTTTAAACTGACATCTTCTTTGTAACTACACACTCCTTGTGTAGCCTTTTCTAATAACTAGTTTGCATTGTGACTAAGTGGAAATCTTGTTGATGCTATTTTCTGATGTTCTAGACTTCACTCTGAGATTTTTTTCTGTCTTTAGTTGGAATTAAAATGAAAAAATAAATAAAAGTCTACTTTGTTAATGTTTTTCTTCCTACAAGTGACTGTAATTTTCATTTTTTCAACATTTTTGTCACAATTTTCGGATATGAAACAAGTCTTTGGCAATTAATCTTTGACTTAGGCAAATATTAAATGTGGGATTTTCCATTTGATTAGAGTAAAAACAAGTGTACAATTTTTAAGAACAGTTTCTTTCAATCCAGTTAAATTAATTTTGATGCATTATTAAAATAAATTCAATGTTCTTTTGTTCTTAGACCAGATTGAGAATTTTAAGCTTTTTAAAAAAAAATTTAGCTACAAAATACTAAGTCAAAATCAAGCATCAGCGGTCTTTCAATTCAAAAAAAAATTGGAAAATTTGTTGTGAGTTGATGATTCACAACGTTGGAACAATAAAAAGTAAGCAATTAAAACGTATCACCTTGCTCAGCTTTATAATCTAACATAAGTTTATTTTCTTGCTTGTAGATCCCCTGGCGTTTACTTTGAACAATTGATGTACAGTTTATTGTTCCTTGTTCTTTTGCCGTATGTTACAACAGAGTTTTAGGGCAAGTTTACAAAAAAAAATTTTTTTTAAATTACGACTTTTATCTCGTAATATTACGAGATAAAACTCGTAAATTTACGAGTTTATATGTAATGAATTTATGACTTAAAATCTCGTAAATTTACGAGAAAAAAATCATTGATTAAAGAGGAAACACCAAAGTTTTCCGTTCATTGGAGCCTAGCTAGAAGATGAAATATGTGGAGCCTTTTGTGAAGCTTTATTTCCGGATTATTATATGTTTAAAACAGAGATTCTGAACCTTTGGCGACTCAAAATCAGATTATTGTCAGTAGAGGCGGCTTTCCGGGGTTCAGTGTCTGTAAAGCGGAGTTTCATATGTAAAATTAGGAGCTCAGAGACACGTTTGGGTGTAGAGGACCGCTGCAGCCTTTATTTTCCTTTTTATAAACATTTTTTTTTTCTTTTTTTATTGAATAATTG
This sequence comes from Oryzias latipes, assembly GCF_053564925.1. NCBI lineage: Eukaryota > Metazoa > Chordata > Actinopteri > Beloniformes > Adrianichthyidae > Oryzias > Oryzias latipes. Next base: position 33,165,365 of record NC_136237.1, on the reverse strand, counting down.
CAACATACAGAACCACAAAATGAAAAATTAACAACAATTACACTTCTGAATACAGACTAAACGTGTTACATTCTTAGAAAGATTCTAAATATTAGCAACACATACAAAAAATAAAAAAAAATAAAACTAAATATAGAAAAAAAAAATAATAAATAAATAAATAGATAAAATAAAAAGAGAAAATGCGAGAGTAAACTTATGTTATCATTCCAAAAGATTTACAAATGTTAATTGTTTTGTTAGCTTTTGTATTTTTTGAAGCTGAAATCAAGTTTAAATATTGCTGCAGTTCCAGTTTGAACACAAAGAAATCAGGTTTTTTATTAGAAAATTTGCTTTTGTGAATGTGAAATTTAGCCATAAATAATAACATGTTTATGCAAAAGAAAGCATCTCGATCTTTGACCCCTTTTTATCCACATACCCTGAAGTTCATTTGTCTCATTACGTCATGAACTTGTCATCAGAACACCAATGCGGAAGTAAACAGTGTCACATATGCCTCCTCCTCCAGATAAAATGTCCCGTTTCAACATAAAACAACAAAGATGAATGAAAATAGTCTGTTATCTTAGCATTAGAACGGTGAAAAGCCAAAAAGGGCTCCTCCTCAGACGGAAGCATCACAAAGATGTAGAGATCTTGTCTTTGGAGGAAGAAATGATTCAGATGAACAGCTGCAGGGATACCGATGGCTTCTGAGGACCTCAGGGGCCGGCCTCCTGTTGATTCCCAGAGTCAGAACTAAACAAGGGGAATCAGCGTTTCAATATTCTGCAGCAAAAATCTGGAACAGCCTCCCTGAAGTCGTAAGACAGGCCTCTTCTGTGTTCATGTTCAAATCTAGACTTAAAACATTTCTGTTTAGCCGTGTATATGACTGAAAGGTCCTATCTGCACTTTTCTTTCCTTTCCTTCCTTAATTTTTAAATCAATTTTCAATTTTTTTTTCTTTTCTTTTAAAGTAAATTTTATGTTGATTATTTCTATGATGTATTGTGATTTTAATGCATTTTTCTGTTTTGTGAAGCACCTTGAATTACTTTGTGTACGAATTGTGCTATACAAATAAACTTGCCTTGCCTTCATTGGGCTGCAGAGATCCTGGAAACCACCCATCATTAAATAAAACATTAATAAATTTTAAATCAAACTAATGAGCTTCCAAACCTTTGGAACGTTACCAATAAACATTCAGCTCACCTGATCAACTAAGTTTATTCGGTCTGCTCTGCTGCTGCGCGGCGTTCACTTGCTGCTCTGTATGCTCTCTTCGACTTTAATCTCGTAAATTTACAGGGTTTTTTCTCATAAATTTATGACTTAAAATCTCATAAATTTACGAGTTTTTCTCATAAAGTAACGATTTATAATCTCGTAATTTTACTTTTACTTTTTTTTGGTGGCCCTAAAACTCTGTCGTAGTATGTCACCTTTGTTCTGAATCAATAAAAAAAAACAATAAAATAAAATAATTTAACCGACAGAAAAAAAAAGAAATGATGGACAAGCTGGTGGACAAACAGATGTGTGTGCGTTCACACAGGCACATATGCAAATGAATACATATATCTTTTCTAGTCAAATTTCACTAGTAACAACCACTTAGTTGACATTTTAACATTAGCTTAGTTTTTTTATAGTACTCATTTTAGATCTTTATCCAAACAATTCCAAAGTTTTGTCCCAAAAACAGAAGGACATTTTCTTTTTGCATTAATTCATGACATAAAATAATTATATTCGTCCTCTCTTCTTTTAAAAAATGACTGCAATCTTTTGGGCAAACTACTAAATGTATACAAAATGTTAACATCTGCACACTATATTTTTAAATTGTGCACTTGTAAATTCACAAAATATGGCTTTATTTAAGGCTGTAATTGCTCCTTTTTTTGTTTATTTATCAGATCAATATTTGTTTTGTATATGTTTCCCTCAATTTCATTACGGGAATGAATAAATGGTAGAATTAATGTTGCACTTGGAATATGCAAGCATTTTTACTGTGTTCTTTTGATATTTTTGGCAATATATCTATAGCTTTAGATATTTATCTTTTTTATATATTCATCATGTGGTTTCCAAATAAGTTGGTGGTCAATGACATATACCACTAATGTCATTATTGACTCAATAATTATTCAGGAATTTAGTTTTAACTTTCCCTTTCTATCTTATCAAAATAAGGTTTTGTCATTACATGTTGTCGTAACCTTTAATGACCACCAGATGGTGCTACAGTTTCAGTTAGTGTTGCCGGCAATGGTGTGTATAGAAATTAAAGGACCTGTTATTGTAGCTTAATGAAAAAGACAAATGAAGCAAAAGCATAAAAGTTTTCTTTGAAAACTTCATCCTCCTTTTAAATCTTAATTTTTTACGGATTACTGACCTTTGGTATTCAATTGAAAGTAGAAATTATTACAAACATGTAACAGAAAATGACTTAATTGAGTAACATTTTGATTTCCTTTTTTAAAGTACGAGCATTAGTGTTTTAATAAGAAGGGGAAAAAAACTCTTTGTGCAAGTTGTGTATCTAAATGGCTTCATGGGTTGCTGAGCTCGGCAACATGCAAAGAGGTCCTGGTGGGAGTACTCTGAAATTCACATCCGGATGTTTGGACTCACTTTGTTTTCCTTCACTCCGGTGATTTCCTCTGAGCAGACGAAGCTGCCCTGAGTGACTGACTGACTATCTGACTGACTGACCCCCGCGGAGTCTGCCCAGACGCAGGTAAGCGCGGAACTCACCTGACCCCCGCCGCTGCACGAACGATCTGTGATCACCTGATACCTCATTAAAAACGATTCGGTAAAGGACACGTGTTACGTAGAAAAGTATTTTTAAAGTCTGTCCATCCGTGTTGTTTGGAGGCTAAAAAGTGACTTTTATCTTTTTGCTTTTTTTAAATAATCCTTTTTTTTGTGATTTTGGCTTTGTTAAAAAACAATTATTTTAAAGCTTTAAACAATAAAATCCAAAGATGTTTCACGTTGTTACCTGACTCGTTTTTCTACTTGATTCATTTGTCCGAAGCAGAAACTCCTGTGTCACCGACCAGAGGCGCTCCAAGATTTTGTAGGAGCGGGGTGTCCACAGCCTTTTTAAAAGGTCCACCCTTCATCCTCATTTTTAAATAAAAAAATTAAACAACAGTTAAAGGTAAAAATATAAAGTAAAAATGTGTCATATGTCACTCCACAAAATCAAATAAGCTGCTTCTCAATGGACATAATTGTAGCTGAAATTAGATAAGCTAAACCCTAACCAGAACTTCTCTGTTTTCCAGAGTAGGTATTTTTTTAGAACGCACCCCTAGCTACCACAAACATACTGAGTAACATCTACTATAATGTTAGTAGATCTTTTTCTTTTTTCTAATTACAGAATCAGTGTGAAGAAGGAGCACGATGATCCCAGTGGCAGAACTCAAGAGCTTCTCCGAGCAGAACACACAGTTTCGGGTGCTCAAGCCGTGGTGGGATGTCTTCTCCGAGTACCTGTGCGTCACCATGCTTATGATTGGAGTCTTCGGATGCACCCTGCATGTAAGACATCTCAGACTTTCAAGATAAAAGAATTCTAATCTTACTATCAAAAGCCTGCTATCATCTTGTTGACATTCCTGCCCTTTAGATCAGTGTTTTTCAACCTTTTTTGAGCCACGGCACACTTTAACCTTGACAAAAATCCCGCGGCACACCAGCATCCCAAAAAAAAAAAAAGCAGAAACTCATAGACTGTATTGATCTACAGCCCCCCCCCCCCCCCCCCCCCCCCCGGCAATCTGACGTGCATTTTTGTGATAATTGTGGCAGAAAAAGCAGGAAGTTGCAGATGTTTTTTTCTAAAAGATGTAATAAAATTTAAGTTACATACAAACTGTATGTTCGTTGTGTTTTCAAGACGTGTAACAAGGACGACTCATTGTACGCTGAGGCGCTGTCCCTTTCAAGCCAATGCATCATGGGAGATGTAGTGCGAAAACTGCGAAAAAACGGCAGAAAGACTAGCGTCTCTGAGCTTCATGGTTTTGTTCACTTGTTCCACGGTCTGATACCGGGTTCTGTGGAAAGCTACACCGCTAAATACGAGCTTTGGCTGGTGTTTTTGTTGGAACTGAGAGAGTTATGAGCTAAATTGGAACAAGGAAGTGAAGATTTCAAACACTTCTGATTGGTCAGACTGATGACATGTGATTAAGCCTTCAAGAATGATTGGTGGAGTCGTGGAGACAGTAAAAGCTGCGGGACTTTTCAGAAAACAGTTATAGCTGCAGCTAAATCGCGTTACTGTCATTCTTATCAAAATGTCTTTAATAGAATCAAATAAACACAAAGAAAAAAGTATTTTATGATCTTTTATATTCCTAACTACTCAGTGTTTTATCAGGACCTGTTTGGATGAACAAAGAGCTGATTTCCTGGAGATGGGAAATGTTTTTAGATCAGTTATTGAGGGCAATTTCCCACGGCACACTTGACCATCTCCCACGGCACACTAGTGTGCCGCGGCACACTGGTTGATAAAACACTGCTTTAGATGATTACAAAGCGATATCTACTCCGAAATGAATCCGTTTTTATACTTTACCTTTAAAATTATTGCAAATTTAGACATTTAATATAAAAAGGCCTGTTTAGGTGATGCTAATTCCCCTTGTGACAAAAATGAAAAGCTTCCATGTTTTCCATCAGTTGTAAAATAAAAAAGAAATTAAGAGAGCTTTCACCAAAGTCAACAAAAATCAACTTTTTTATTCATTTATTATCATCTGAAACAAAAATCCACAATCAGTGGAAAAAAGGTTTCTCCTGTCATGATCCATATTTACTACCAAACACTGATGGTTTGAAAGGAAACGAGGGAAGATGTGTCAGATAAGAGTTAGCACTAATATGAGACTTGTATGTATTAAAAGCAAATGTTAAGCCCCTCCCCAGGCACTGTTGACCTGTTTATAATGCAGATACTTGTGACCAAAACAAACCTCATGTGGAGGACAGTAAACCATGACCTTAAAGCCTGAGGGTGGGAGTTTGGGTCACACAGGCATAGCCTCTTTTAAGTCCAGAACTTCTCAAAGTTGTTAAATCTACAAAAAAAACTATAGACGTTTTTAAATATTCATACATTTTGGTTCAGTTTGCACTTAATTCTGATGACACAGAAAGCAAAGTCATTGACCTAAAATGCTTTAAGTGGTTTTATTCTTGAAACTGTTTTAGCCATTTTAAGATGTAAAAAGTTTTCAAACAAAATATACCGACACTATTTAAGCTTTAGCATTGTAAACCAGTTCAGTTTATTATTTAAAAATATTAGCAATTATTTTATTGTCTATTTTAACAAAAATAAATCTGTTCTTTGCAATCTTTGCAATTCTTGCAATCAAATGGTAAAACTCAGTTAAAGAAAACAACATAAAATACATCATATAAAAAGAAAGAAAGGAAGGTTTACATAAAACATAAATGTAAAGATTTGGCTGTATATAAAATACAATACTTTAATAAAGGGGCCTTTTTAAAGCAAAATAAAAAGTCATCTGAGGACACGGAGGAGGGGATTTATAGGGTGATGAGTACAGCTTTCAAGGAAAATGCCAAGTAGAAGATAACTTACAGATAAAAAAGTCATTATGGTTTTCTTGACCTATTTCCTACAGAAAAAAAACCCTGGGTTACAGGTTAATAAGCAGTCACTAAGATGCATGAAAACTGATTGGTTAATTATGACACCAATAACTAACAGACTAAAAGTTACCTCTGCTGCATCAAACTTGCAATTTTCTTGTGTACTGCAAAACTTTTACTTCTTTGTATTTTTCCTTGAGCACAAAAGGTAATCAAGCACATAAAATGCATTTAGTTCTGTACTGACTAAATGTTTACAGCAGCAAAGGTGAGAAAACCTGAAGTCAGTGGTTACCTAATCCAGCTCCTGAACTAGCCCCGTTTCTTGACATCATTCATAATGAGCTGCACCTTTGCACACACCATCACTAATGAAGGTCATAGTTGTAAACAGTGGGAGAAAGATTAGGCAGAAATACTCCCAGAGAAAATAGACCTGCAACAAGTATATAGCTATATCCAAATTCCCTCTCTAAGCCCCAGAAAATTACATTTTTTAAGACTACCCTGGATTTGAACAGAACTCGGACACTCTACATTTTTTAATAGGCAATTAAAATGTCACACATTTGCCAAAGTGAAAATCCAATAAATATGAACATCAAACCACTTTGTTTAGATCATAAAAACTTTAAAATCCGTTTTGAAATGGCCAATTGTTTAAACGCAATCCATAGTGGTCTATATTCACCAATCTTATCAGCGTTGATGCACACTAGTTCTTTGAAGAGACTTTAGAAAATTTCCAGGACACTGAAATTTGGAATTGTAGATTTTGATTATCCGACAAAATGGAAAACGCCGTATACACTGTATTGAGCAGTGAGGGAATTTGGACATAACCAGTGGCTCCTTATGTAGCAATTATCAACCCTCTTTAGGAACCAAAGCACTTTGCCGTAACAATCCTATCCTGCACAGATTTATACACTATTAAGGGCAGGGCTGCCATGCGCCGTCACCAAGAGCGATGTGTAAGACGCATTGACCCCGACCCCTCTACCTCTGCAACATGGCCATCCCTCATTAGTGCCTTAACTACCGGTATGTTCAGTAAAAAAGACTGAAATTGGAGGGCCCCTCCCTAAAAATCATTGCTGTTCTGCATGAAAGTTTGGTTTTGCTTTTAACCATTAAACAACTGAGCTTCAGCTCCGGCTCTTCTGCCTAACAATGGTGCCAGTGTTTAACCACCAGGAGCAGTGGGAGGTTTAGTGTCTTGCGCAAGGACACAATGACACATGGGTGGGTAAGGCAGTAACTGAGCCTGCGATCTTCTGATCAGAATATCAAAAGATTGATTGTCACACCTCTGCACCATTGCCACCCTTCTGCATCAGGGCAATATGTTGCATATCTTCCTTTCTTCCTATTAATCTCTTGGAATTACATTGAGAGCATCAACGATCGAACAGTTCCCATGATTCAAAGAGCGTGGTTATTTGCTGTCATTAACAGCAGCTCCGGTGTTAAAGGGTTAAGAACATCAATAATAACAAATGTGCAAGAGTTCTTTTATGTGGTGTTAGCTCTTTTCTCCAAGCACCATAACAATGTGGTTCTTAAACAGATCAAATGTATCATCACTTTTCCAGCATTGCATCATTTTATTGCATTTGTCCTTTTTGTACAGCTCACTCAGGAGAACATCTCCTGTCTGCCTAGCCACTTCACCAGCCCGACCCCCGAGGTCATCGACTGCAGCCACGTCCGCAACTACAGGGACAATGAGACGTCACAGAGCACACCAGTCAGACCAGCCAACCCCATCATTACAGAGGTGTTTGGACGCAAGAACAACCTGGACATTCACCAGTACATCTTTGTCAACTTTTATTGCTACGAACGCTCTGTCCACTGGTTTGCAAAGTACTTCCCTTACCTTGTTGTGATCCACACCCTGATCTTCATGGTGGCGAGCAGCTTTTGGTTCAAGTTCCCTGGTACATCTTCTAAAATTGACCTATTTGTCAACATTCTGGGGAAGTGCTTTGACTCGCCATGGACCACAAGGGCAATCAGTGAAGTTTCTGAGGAACGAGGAGAAGAGAATTTGGTTATTTTGAGAAATAACACCATGTCAAAAGATTTTGGAGAGCGACGAGTGAATGAAGAGGAGAATGTAGGGCTTCTTCGTTCTGCTTCCGTCAAGTCTAACCCTGACAAGAAGGTCTCGGATTCTCAGTCTCCTGCTTCTGTCTTGGACAAGAAAGAAGGAGAGCAGGCCAAAGCTCTTTTTGAAAAGGTGAAGAAGTTTCGCACTCATGTGGAGGAGGCAGACATTTTGTATCACATGTATGTTCTGCAGACATCACTAAAAGTTCTGAAGTTCCTTGTCATCATCATTTACACTGCAGTGCTAGTACCAAACATTGAAATTGTCGTGCGATGCCACGTTCCTCCTGAGCTGACTGGATTTGATATCTATTGCTGCAACCACAACAAAGCCCACCTCTTCTCCAAACTTGCCTACGCCTATATCTGCTTTGTGGGAGTGTATGGCCTTATGTGCATCTACACCCTTTACTGGCTGTTTCATCGACCACTGAGGGAGTATTCCTTCGATCATGTCAGATTTGAGACTGGCATTAATGACATACCAGATGTAAAAAATGATTTTGCGTTTCTCTTCCACCTTGTGGACCAGTATGATGCTCTTTATCCCAAAAGGTTTGCTGTTTTTCTCTCGGAAGTCAGCGAGAGCCGCCTCCACCAGCTCAACCTAAACCATCAGTGGACGACCAAAAAACTGCGTACCCGCCTCGCCAAAAACTCCAGCAACAACACAGAGCTTCACCTGTCAAGGCTTCCTGGGCTTCCCGACACCGTCTTTGAACTTCCTGAAGTCCAGTCCCTGAAACTAGAGCAAATTAGTAACATCACTATCCCAGTAAGTGTGACAAAGCTGGAGCTCTTGCAGGAACTATCGCTGATCTACTGCACTGCAAAGCTCCAACAGTCTGCCTTGAACCACTTCAGAGGCCATTTGAAGATTCTACATCTGACTTTTGAGAGCTCAGAGGAGATCCCTTTGTGGATCTACACCCTTCAGAGTCTGGAAGAGTTGTATCTATCTGGCCCTTTAACCAACGAAGTTTCCAAGAGTCCATCTCTGGAATCACTGCGAGAACTCCGAGCTCTGAGAGTCCTCTATCTGCGCTCCAATCTCCGAAAGATTCCCCCCAGTGTTGGGGATGTTGCTTCAAAGTTACAGAAGCTGTGCATCCACAACGAGGGCTTCAAGATCCAGGCCTTTAGTGGCTTGAAGAAGCTCAGCACCCTGGTGTCTTTGGAGTTAGTGGCCTGTGATCTTGAACGCATCCCAAGTGCTGTCTTTAGCCTCAGCAACCTTGAAGAGCTGGACCTGAAGGAAAACAAACTGAACACTGTGGAAGAGATTCTGAGCCTACAGCACTGCCGGCGCCTAGTGACGCTCCGACTGTGGCACAACAAAATTACCTACATTCCAGATCACATCAGTAAGTTGCGCGCCTTAGAGACTCTCGACCTCAGCTGGAACAAGCTACAAAATCTGCCCTCTCAGCTCTTTTACTGCACTAAGCTGAGGCATCTCGATGTCTCCCACAACGAGCTCACCTGTTTGCCCCCCAAGGTGAACATCCTTCAGGGTCTTCAGTTCTTCTCTGCTGCCTTTAACTCCCTGGAATCACTCCCGGAGGAGCTGTTCTCCTGCAAAAAATTAAAAACACTCAATCTTGGCAACAACCGCTTATCGTATCTCAGCCACAGAGTGGCCAACCTTCCCCAGCTGGTCCGACTAGATGTCAAAGGGAACCGCCTGGAGTCTTTACCTGTGGAGATTGGGGACTGTCCACTGCTTAAATCCAGTGGGTTGATGGCTGAGGACAGTTTGTTGGATCAGCTGCCCTCAGACCTACGAGACAAGCTGACTGAAGGATGAGAGTGTGGAGACGAGGACGTTACTGACTCTTCTCAGAAGAAGATGTATGTCCAGAAACTGCACGAGTGTTTCCTCAGGGAAGCCCAGGATTACCTGAAATACAGACAGAAAAAGAGTAACTATAAGAGAACCTGGAAGAAACTTTGTGTTATCCAAGGATTTGAGAGAGTTCAAGAAAAAAACTTCAGGTGTTTTTGCAGATATTATATTTTTTCATTTAGTGTCACTGGTGCAGATGAACGAAATGGGTAATGTTTTCTTTTACAGCACATTTCTTGCAGGGTATTTAAGTGGTTATTTCATGGTACCTTTGTAGTAACCACTTACGTGGTACTTGATGTGCAATAAGGTAGTGCTATATGGTTCATACTTACCTGGTGCTTACTGGGTATTTAAGATGTACTCATTGGGTCTTTACATGGTACCTACTGGGTACTTACACTTTGAGTTAATAGTCCCTTGTTGTACTTATCACATGTGAGGACAGGGTAAGTACAAACAAAGTATCTTGAATATGTTTTAAACTTACTATGTTTTAAGGATTTTCCATGTGTAATAAGATAGTAAGTAAACCAAAACTATCTTAGAAATATCCTGAAAAGAGTGACCAGAATTCATTTACTTACTTAGTAGGTTTATGTGTGTTTAATGGTACTTATCATATGTAAAAAGGTAGATATTTTATTTGGTACTTTATAGTGTTTTTCATGGTTATTACCATTAATAAGAAGAGGGTAAGTACACAGAAAGTACCGCTTAATGTATGTTAAATTTACGAGTTGTTATAGTGTGTTTTGTGGTACTCACAATTTGTAAGGAGAGAGTAGCGACACACTAATTACCACTTCACTACCCTGTAAGTTCTGTACTGTAAACGAAAGTGTTACTTAATGTTCTACATATGAAGGATTAGCAACTCTGGCTTGGATTAGTGTGGGGACAAAACATGGAGTCAACACTACACAAACAGAGCAGCAAGCTAACGTTGGCCACAATCATCCAGGGCTTTGCGTTGTTTTTTGGGGGGAGATTTGTGTGCTGTCATGTTGAACAGGCTAATTCAGCCTGAGGAGGAGCATCCAGCTCTGCATTGGCTCATGTTGCTCCCTTTCAGGTTCAGAACAAACAGAAAAGGTCTGTTGGTTGTCTGATAAAAGCTCTCTGTTCAGACTCACGGAGAAAGGACTAAAGTTTTACTTTTGTAGACATAGAAAAAAACCCAATTAATTTTTTTTTTTTTTACTTTTAAGTAAAATGTAAACTTTTTGCGAAATACCATTGACAAATCATTATATTGTTTCGATAACACTAGAAAAACTGGTTAAATGAACTTTTTTATCAGTTTGTAGACTTGTTTCTCAAAAAATTTGACAAACTAACTGAAAGTCAAATGGCTTCAAGATAACTCCTGTAATTACTTATTGTAGTGCAATAAACTTTTGATATTGTAGAAGTCTCTCAAGTCTCGCAAAGATTTATCAATTTTTTTGTGTTTTTGTCTTAGTGATGCTTTGGGATAGCAGCAGATCTCCTGGGATGAAGCTTAAACATTCAAGCCTGAACTTCTGCACAGTCATGTTTGTGCTTGCAGTGTAGGAAGCAGCTGAAAAGCATCCGGCTGTATATTAAACCTCAGTTCAGCTCAATCTTTTATAGTTAGAAGAGACTGGGGACAGTTTAAAAAAGAGAATGGAAAGACCAAGGCGTTAGTCAATCATTGGCTCTTCTTCTCCTTGCAGTCAGTGTGGCAGCCGAGTGTGTCACCGGCGTTAACCAAAACAAATATGGCTGCAACTGAGGTAAAGGCTTTGCAGTAAAGAAATAGCATGAATTTGAGGTGGTCGGGATGACAGAGGTCACCTATTCAGGTGAAATTGGGAGCAGCTCCTCTACAGTAGACCTACAATATAAGCATTTAGAGGATCAGACCTTTACCTTCGTTGGCTGCAAGTGTTTATTGTTCAGATTCTTCATGCAGGGATTTATTACAATCAGTCAATCATAAGATGACCAGTTAAGAATTTACCTTAACTTGCTGTTTTGAATCCAAATGTTTTATTTTATCAAGCTCAGTGGCCGTGTGTCCACCCTGGGACTGCAAGGCTGTGAGTTCAAATCCAGGCCGAGTCATGCCAAAGATTCTAAAAATGGGTCCCAATGCCTTCCTGCTTGACTCTCAGCATTAAGGGGTTGGATTGGGGGTTAAACCAACAATTCCTGCTGTTTTCTTTCAGGGGGTGGGTCAAATGTGAAGAATTACATGCAGTTTCCCTAAGGATCTATAAAGCATCATTCTGCATTGGTCTTTACATTGAGTTTTTTTTTTTTTAGAAATTTCAATTTTATAAAATCAGTGTTGATACGGACAAAAACATTTACGATGGGGTTATTTTTTTGCCAGCCTAGACGTTAATCTTATTTGGTCATTTTTAACCTTTGACCTTGCGGTAAGGAACTATAAAAAAGAATGACTAAGCAGTCACAGGTCTGCCCAACCCCAAACTCGCCAGCCACTGCCCTGATTGTTTTCTGCCCCGCTTGCTGCTGATTACAGATGACACACCTGTGTCTTAACCTCAAGAATCAGGTTTGGGTGGGTAAATAAGGGTTTTAGACAAAAAGACAACCTACATTTACCGAACACCTTAGAAATATTGTGTCACTCAGAATGAATTTTTGCTTCAGAACACAAATGTTTCATATGTGTATGAGTCAGGTGGGTGTGGACGTGTCATTACTCACACATCTCAGCATGTTTCTTTCAACCGTTTGGTGAACGCCCACTTGTCCTTCTTTTGTTATATGTTCACGCAGATCATGATATGACATGCCATGTCACTGGGGTAAGGGGGACGGACCCATTTTTTTTTTTTTTACCATGTATCCGCCCACCTCTTTCAACTGAGCCTACCTGGGGGCTTTTGTTAATCTCCATACTTCCAGAACAAACTAACCAAAACAGCATTTATTGGGCAAGGATTTACTCAGCTGACACTCCCCACAGAGAAGTCTCGGAGCTCTATCTAGTGCCTGATTTTAAAGCTGAATTTTCTTTTTTTTTTACTTTTTCAATTTTGTGAAAAGAAAAACATCACAGCTGCTTTTCCAGTTCTAAAAAAAATAAATTAAAAAAAGCTCATAATAAGCTTTAAAAAATTGCCACTGATTCTAATATGAATATTCTTTCTAAAAATGTCTGAATTGTTATTAAAAATTGAAGAAGTATAATAATTGTTTGATGAGTTTCGGTTACGCTGAGTAGCTGCGTTTTATTTTCCTTCTTGGCCAGCAGAGTTGGCTGGTGGCTCAGAAGGAAACAAAATAGCCATTGTACCGTGCCGTCTACCTCCAAGTCCGAACAAACAATCCCCTCATTCACTTGGTCACAGTGCTGTTATCTTTTTGACCTTGGAAATAGTTTTAGTTGTGTCATTCATGTCAGCCTGGAGTCACCAGCAGTACCTCTGATGACTCACCTTAAGACATTCACTTCAACTTAACAAAAAGATGAAAACAATTTTTAAACGGGTTTCTGTAGAAAAAAAAAATTTAAAAGTGAGAAAAATCTGGATCTGTGCTCAAAAAGTAGTAAAGAATAACACGTTTTCTATTAAGCTATACATCTTAGTAACTCCATGTTTGTTTATTCCCATTAACTCCTCCTCTCTTCTAGATTTCAGGCCAAAATTAGATCCAGGGTGTTGGAGGACTAGGAGTAAATGTCTATCTATACAATTTAATTATTAAAGAATACTTAAAATTATCTCAGAAATGTAAGAATTTGATTAAACTCTTCTTCAATTCCATGGGGGGGAAAGAAAATACAAAAGGTGGGTTCCTTATAAAAAAAAGAAAACAAAATCAGTAAAAATAAAGGCAACAACATGATTTTCTTTTTTTTTTAACTTCATCTCCCCTTTTTTCACATTTACTTTCCTGTTGCTATGAACACTTAAAGTATCAGTTAAAAAAAGAAAAATTCAAACACTTCGCTTTGAAGTTCAACACTTTTATTGTTTTTCCTCAAATATTAAAGTGAATAATCTCACTTTTTTCCGTAAAAGTTTTTATATAAATAACATTTAAACAAATCACAATATGTTTGTATTTACAACGTCACAGGAAATGTTCAGTCCAACAATAAATAAGAGTCAATTGAAAGTCTAAGTACATCTAATTCAGATTAACAACTAGGCAAAGCAACGAGGGTGCACCATGTCAAGTTTTGTAATTTAAAAAGAAACACACGTGTATGAATTCTTACACAATAGAAATAGTTAGGAAACACTGCGGAAACTTTATACAAATGTGCACTCCCAGTCAAAAGGGAAAACAGATATATGCATAAGTATAAGGTGCCTAAATTGCACTGTGCAAAAGAGGTATCTACAGTATATAGACACCCATCCACTGAAAATAAGCTGCCAAGACAATATGTCTTGTGTCACATATTAATGCTGAGCTACAAATAACAAAAAAAAATAATCTTTTACACAGCAATGAGTTCAAGTCACAAGGTTTGAAGCCAAAAAAAAATGAAGAATGACGACGAGTGAGAAGAAAACTTTTCTAACTATGTATATGAGCAAAAAGTGAGTCCATCATATCCGGCACACAGGAAGCTCGGGCTACATCTATCGCCGTCTGACCGCTCTGGTTGGCGTGCTTCAAGTTGGAACGCGGAGCCAGGAACTGCACGACATCGCGGTGGCCTTCCCAGATGGCAATGTGGATGGGCAGGGCGCCGTTCTGGTCAGGGATGTTCACCGAAGCTCCATTCTCCACCAGGACCTGCAGGGTGTCCAGGAACCCTGTCCTCGCTGCATCGTGGACAGGCGCTATGCCGTGTTTGTCCTGGACGTTGGCGTCTGCTCCTTTCTCCAGCAACAAGCTTGCTATTTTGGAGTTCCCCATCATCATAACCTGTTCAAAAATAAATATTGTATGCATATTTATTAGCCCTCATGCACAAATCAGCAACTTCCTTTACAGAACGCCTTCACTTTTGCTTGAAAAGAAAAATCCATCCATAATAAGAGATAGAAATAAATAAAAATATAACTGTCATAAAAAACAAATACACTAAATAAAATACAGCTTTTACTTTGAGATCTGCACTAAACCTGAAAAAGAACATTTTCATTTTTTCTGCTTACAGTTTGTTAAAGCATTTATTTTTTTATGTGTGCTATAAAAATGCAGTATCATCACGTCAAGTAGCCTGACTTAACATGTTTTACAATCTTCTAATTAAATAAAATAAAAAGTGGGAGAAAAAAAATATTTCTGTCACGTTTTTTTTAACTTATTCTTTTTCATAAAAAACACAAATGGAAAATTACCGAATAATAGAAGTGTACATTAAAAAAAAGTATATAAACAGACTCGACCATGAAGGAAATAGGGAAAAAGTTGCACCAACTAGTATCTCCACCACTGGCACTGATGCTCCAGAGACATCAGCAATAATAGTAATATATTTTATTTTCTGACCTTTATTTAATCAGGATATTCCCATTAAGATTCCAAGGGAGTACTGGGCTGCTTACAAATACATTAAAACATCTAAACAATACATTTAAATTCTAAAAATACGGAGTCATAACACAGTGAAGGATTGAAATAATAAAACAATAATTCTTGTTTGATGATTTAGTATTAATAGTATTTATATTTAATAGTATACTAGTTTACCATAGTATACCAATAAATAGTATATATTAAATAAAATACAGTACTTAGTAATAAATATTAATGGACAATTTCTAACCTTTTTCCCACCCAAATACCACTATTTTACTTTGAAATCTCTGCATGTTGGGTTAATTAAATATTGGAATAGTAATTGTTGTGTGGTTACTGTGTTTACAGTTTTTATTCGTAATTAAAGCAGCTCAAATGTAAAAAAAAAAAAAAATACCCCCGTTGCCTAAATCAGATTTCCGGTACAGTCAAGTCTGCAAATTACAGAAAGTGTCGTCGAACATTTTACTGTGAAAAGTATCAAAAACAGGAACAGCGCAACTTCCTGGAAGCGGCTATTCATTACTGAACTAATTTGGCAACATGCGCGACTTATTTATTGCGCAGAGTCAATTCCTTGTATATTACGATGGTTTAAAAAAATATTTAGCTCACTTTTTGATGTGAAGATTTTATAAGAAACAAGTGTTGAGAGTTTTATGTTTATAGCGGGCTGTAAATACAGTGGAGGAGCAAACCAACCGCCTACAGATGACTAATGTCTTACTACCGTGACAGGTCTCACCTGCAGCGCCGTCCTGCCGAACTCATTCCGGGTATCAGGATGCACCCTGCATTCCTCCAGGATCCGCTGCACTTCGCTGGTATTCCCTTTGGCTGCCGCCGCCGTCAACGCTTTGCCAGCGTCCATCTGACTGAGGACCATTATAAACTCCGTTCTTGCCTGTTCAACAGCACACGCGCCCCGTACACCATGAAAATCAACCACAGTTGGGCCATTAAAACACATAAATGCACGAGGAAGACTGAAAAAGCCAGGAAGATTGCTGTCGGCTACACCTAGCTAACAACAACATCCGGCTAACGTAACTTGTAGTTTTTACGGTGACGCCATGTTACGTGACTGTAAGCGTACTGTTTTTGACTTGGTTGTTTGGGCTAATCAAACGGCAGAAAATATCCAAATCCATATTTTTTTTATTGAGAAAATTGGCCGACACTTAAGTCACATCGACAGAGAGTTATGAAAATTAACAGAAAAGCTAAAAGCTAACCGTAAAAACCGAGCTCTTTAATCCTACCTTCGTCAATACGTTAGTATCCGAATCCTCGATACGAATTTTCAGCCCGCCGACACCGCAGTCCGGTTATTTTTTAAATACAATTCAAAATGGAAGAGTTTATAAACATTGACAAATACATTTGCGCGCTGAGATCCAAACAGTAGTGGATCTAGCCGACAATTTACAAACATTGGAGAGTAGATATGCTGGCCAATCACAGGTGGCCCAATAGGCGTTGTACTTCCATAAATGGTAAGAGAGGCGTGGTTACAACTCTGTTACTACGTTATCACTGTGGTAACAGTGGGGATTGACCAATCAGAGCGCGAAGCGAAGAAAGCGGGCGATTCGTATTCGTTTGTTTCTTCAAAGACAGTCCATTCACATTTCCACGCTTTGGTTGTATTTCTTCACAACAGTGTGGAAAAAAAGGCGGGTTCATGTCTTTCGTTTTAGGCGGAATTTGCCGGCACTGATTGCACGGTGGTGAACCACACCACGGCTGCTAAATTCAGCATATAAAGTCCTCAAGGAACAACTCACAAAGAAACAGGTGCACAAAAAACAAGTTGTTTTCAGAGGAATAATCTTATTTCAACAATTTTAAAAAGATCTGAAAAGGTGACAATAAAATCAAATTGCATGGAGATTTAATATAAAACAGTTAAAACACACAAAAAAGAAGTAAATTAAAGAAATTCTTCAGGTGCAGATAAAAGGTAAAATTCATTGTGCTCTTCTGGAAGTCCTGGAGATATGCAGTAAAGCATCTTGCAGGCTTTACTTAGGCATTTGTTCTCAACTGGTAATCTAAAACAACAACAAATGCACACAATTTAAAACACAGATAGTGTCTACTTCATACTTGAATTTTAATCAAATATACGTAATTATTATAGTATACCTCCACTTTGTGTTATATAGCGCACCCAGGGTAAAGCCTGGTAGCCACTTTTTTCAATGATTTTCATATACCGAACCTGAAAAAAAATGCATAAAGTTAAATGACACATTATTATCGCATATAGATTAGAAGGCAAAGACAAAACAAGTCAATGGACATAAAAAAAACTATTTAAAAGTCTTAATGACAATACAGTAATTGGCAACTGATATAATAAACACTTTGAAGCATTCATACCTGAATTCCTGACACTGTAAAGTATGGGATTTCAAATTTAACAGTAATGGGAGGTTTGCCTTCAAGCTCGTCCTTTTCAACACTGGGTAACCCAAAGTGAGCTCTCATGAGAAACTCTTTTCCTCCCTAAATGGTTAGATGTAGACAAGGACAATTAAAAATGTTTATAATTATGGTAAATGGAGAGAATGTAAAATGAGTGAAATGTTCTCATTCCATTGTGTGTTTCTCACAGGAAAGGACTTGATGGTCCAAAGCACCAGGTCCTTCTCAGGCACATACTTAGCACTCCCTGTGCTGGTTTTGAACTTGGGTGAATCGGCATCACTGGGGACTGGGACCCGAATCTCAACATTATTTGCCACAGATTGCTTTTTAAACTGCCCCTTTGCCTAAAAAACACAGGACAAAAAGTCATTTTGTGAAATTATCGCTAATGGTTATTATTCTTTTTTTTGGGATACAACTTCAATATTGGAATGGTTTTAAAACTTATTAAGAAAGTACACAAAGTTGTTTTTTCCTTACAAGACTCAGTAAACATCTAACAGTTCCATCTTTCTTAAAAAAACAATATTCAGGCAAACTAATACGGTTCCATATAAAAATAAAACTGTTTTTAAATGTCATTGTAAGATGCAACATTGAAAATGAAATTTAAAGCATCAAGCAGGTTCAGATGCAAAGTCGTACAGACATTCAGCCAATGTAACATATAAAAGCTGCAACTATGAAATTCTGCATATTTTGAACCCAGTAATGTTGTAAATGTGTTTGCAACCTTGCTATGCTTTGATCAAGTTTACTGGGCAAAACAAGCCCAAATCATCAACCACCATGCTTACATTTTGACATAAATTGTTTTAGCTGACATGGAGTTCAAAATAAATACATATATGAAAAATATATGAAAATTTAGAGTTGTAATTAGTCTTAAACAAGCAGCAAAGTACCTTAACCATGATTTCCACTCGACTGTGAGAAAATTTTTCTATCACAGATTCGATCCATATCAATGGTTTCACCTGCAAAACATACATTAAGTCTGTTATTTATTTATATAAACGCATAATAATAATTGCATTTTCCAAAGGTAAAAAGTAATGTGGTGAACCTTACATGAGTATTGATGCGATAAGACATCAGTTCAGACTCTCCATCAGGAGGAATGAAGGAGATGGTACGATCGCTGTCAAAGCGTGAGAGACGGACGCACTGATGGAACTTCACATCCTCCATCATCACCGTTTTCCCCTTGTCACCTGAACACAAAACACACAACCGGCGTGCTTCAAATGAAGACAGATCCTATTCAGTTTCCTGCTATAGAACAGACATAAAAAGCAAAAGTGCTTACGGCCAGTGAGAGAAAAAAGCACACGATCGTTGAGACCGAGACGCAGTTCAGGCATCCCAGACAGCATGGTCTTCAGCTTGATGCTGCCCACAATGTCGCTGCTCATCACACTGCCATTGGCATTCACCTTAAAGAGGAATAAATAAGTAATGATGAACTCAATTAGAGTTAAAAACAACCTATTTTAGTCTTTTCAAATACCAAAATGGAGAAATCTACACACATAAAAATATCAAATCAAATATTGTGTTGCTCTTACAAAAAGTTAATTTAGTAATAAATATAGCAGATCATATTGTTAGAAGGTGCAGTGGTAAATAAGACTTTTCAATTTTTTGCTGTTCATGGTTTCAAAAGCACAAACAAAAAGTATTTTATTTCTGTCCGTAACTCCACTTTGGAAATAACAAGAGCTTTTTTTTTGGTTTCCCTTTACTAAGGGTTTTTTTGTTTCTCTGGTATTTTAATAAATGTAAATTGTGTTCAGGTTTTCCTGTTGCAAGAGCCAAAGCAAAAGCTTTGACTTAGTCACCTTGAAGTTTTACACTAAAGGTTTTGACAACAGGTTGTAATCTGATGCCATTTTTCAACCGCCTGATTTCTCTTTTCTTCTCGGCCAGCTCATCTTTGCATCGGTCTTTTGATGTCTACCACGTTGGTACGATCACAAAGCGATGACAGCGTCTCCTGCAGACCATTGTTTAAAAGACAAGCTGCACAGACTCCAACCGCTGATCTTCCAACTTCCAAACCAGCACTCTCCTTTTGAAAAATGGCAGCCCCACAGAATCTGCTTCCAGAATCTGCTGTTTTCACTGAATTGGGTTTTCTCCAAACCAGTGAAATGTTGCCCACATTGCTGGCTGCAGCACAGGCATCATAGATCCAGCTCTGGGATTAGCGTTTGGCATCACTAAAGGATTATAGTGAAAGCGTCTCCTCTGAGAATTTCTTTTAAAAGGTTTGATCTGTGCATGCACGGCTGAACAAAAGAGCAGTGGATAGAGGGTAATTTTTCTGAGATGTCTCAACAGTTTCAAATATTTCCAGGCTCTCTGGTACTTTTTGGGAGGAGTCAAAGGTATATAAACATAAAAATTCAACAACAAAAAAATTGCAGCTGTAGAAATGATATATAGTCCTAAAAAACAATCTTCTTGTAAAATATTTTCTAGAGGCAGGCAAATAGGTAACCATATCGTAATCACCCAATAATATATTTTTTAAATATGTCACTTATACAAACTGAAAACAATATATCTCACTTGTTGGATCTGAAGGGTAAAATAAAGACTAAAGAATAACAACCATGTTTATTGATCAGTGTGTATTCCGGCTACAAACAAAGTTCCTAAAATGATCTCTTAGATAAGGCAAAGTAAAATGAAAGTTTTGTTGGATTCAACCATCTGTTACTTAAAAAAAAGCACAAAAAGACTTTTATTTAAATTGAATTCTGTAGTAAAGTTGTACATTTTTTTAGCATGTGTGTCAATGGGAGTTGCTCCCTACTGAAACTTGCCTCTAGTGGTCATTTGAGGAACTGCAGAATTTATTAACGGTTTGAAACAAAATGTGGGGACTTGACATAAAACAGATTTGCATGCTTTTTTTCTTAACAGTACACTGTGTTCTGCATCTGGATTGGCTGTTGACCTTGTCAATCAATCTCCTCCATGCTGTGTCTCCTGTACAGAATGTGTACAGCTTACCAGAGATACATAAATCTTTGATCACGCTCAGATCTTTGTTTTCATTCTATGACACTGGACTTATTTTTCTATGAAGGTTTGAACTTTGAGAGTTTAAACCAAAGAGAAAAATGTCTAAATGTTCATGTCTGAGAAAAGTGTGTAGTGAAGGCTTTTACAGCATCTGTAATCCTACTTTGCGGATTTCACCTTTCACAGGTTACTTTTAGAACGTAAACCCCCCAATAAGCGAGGAAACACTATTGCCTCAAGGCGTTGGATGTGAATTTGCTCTTTAAACTCAAAGTGCACTGAATTGAGCTGGACCTTCATCCTTTAACATACCAGTACATTGATGGACTCTATGACATCAATGAAGACCTCGTTCTTCTTGTATTTGATGCCTTCTGACCGCCAGGAGACGGCATTGGTCACTGTGGTCGGCACCTTGGTCTTTGCCACCTCTAACTTCGTCCCCTCCTGAGTAATGTATCTGGGGGAAAAAAATTGCCAAGAGATTCAGTTCTATGGAGTAACATCGCTTACATGCTGTATTTAAATTTGCCTTGTCTGCGCCTGTGTCTCACTCACTCCTGTAGGATTTTGCTGTCAGTAGTCTGAGGAAATCCAAAGTCCATCAGCTCATCCAGAAGCTCATAGACAACCACAAAATTATCCTGAATGCTCTCCTCCTCCAGTTCTTTAAAATACTCCGTAAACACCTGCATCACAGAAACAGATCCTTTATCTGTTGGTGCTCTGAGCAGCTGAGGTTTGGTTTTAGGTAGACACAAAGATTTCTCTGTAAACTTCTACCTGCTTAGCAGATAGATGGCAAATCTATCAAACCGGTTGAAATGATAAAGCAAAGTTTAACTCACCTCAACCAGTTTGTAAAGAAATGAGTAAACCAGGGAAGCGTTTGAGTTCTTGTTCGTGGTTGCCACAACTGCACACAGTCTGAGTCAAGGTTGGTTAACAACAGCACGTTCACGGTCAGGTGACGTTATCAGCTCCTCTGCAGCCAACGTTGTTTTAATGTGTACAAAGCAGAGTATGAGGATACGGTACAGGTTGCTGTGTTTGATCCACATGAAGTGCACGGTGCCACGTGTTATCACAGGACAGATCATGCCTTCCTCTTCCTGTTGCATGAGCAAAGGAATGAAGTGGTCGATTTCTGCCATGTCCACATCGCCTTTGTAGTTCCGACATATCAGCACCTGAGCAGAAAGTAGAAAAGCACAAAACGCTGTCGGTTGGGGATAAAAGACAAGTCTGACAAGCCATGTTCGGAATAAAATATGTGGGATAGGAAAGCTTTGATTGGTATCATGTAAACCTATTTTTCATTAAAAAAAATAGCCAACGCAAAAAACTGTTAGATGACCAACCAGCTGACGAAGCTGGACAAAATTGTATTTTTGATTCCTAAACTTTTTTCAAACTCTTCAGGGAAGTCTTGGGCACGAATCATAGGTCAGTAGGGTTCATGTCTCTACTCGGAGACCAATTACAAAAGCTTTACTTCAAAATATCGGCGTGCAACTTTTCTGGAAATATTTTTACAACATCTTCATAAGTTTTAAAACTATTGTTCATTAGAATATGCTCACAAAGGAGGCAACAGGAATAATTCTACCTTTGCAACACATAAAGCATGCTACTTATGGAGTCCTGCAAATGCACTTAGTTTAGAATATGGCATATTTTTGTATAGATTGATTTCCTGTTTTGGCATCTTGACCCACACCAAAAAAAAAGAGCAAATTGAAAAAAAACATCACAAATAAAGGCTGCAAACATCATTGCATGGCCTGCAGGCAGTTCCCACGCTCGCCGTAGTGGCTGACCAGCTGCTACATGACCCTCACTCATCCCCTCTGCCTTTGCCACCGTGGTCAGCGCTGCGCGTGGCAAATTTACGAAAAAACACCTTTTTTAGAATGACGGCTTTTTTGTTAGTTTTATCTCCATAGCAACCATATAATTTTTGGGTCTGCCTGGGGGTGATGAACAGATCTGTGTTATATTTAAAAGAATCTGCGAAAGTAAACTTTTGGTTTTCCTTGGCAACTGAGTTTTTTTGTTTGTTTGTTTGTAAACCACGTCAACATTCCTAATTTGTTGATTTTGTATGTTACGTCGTTTCGTTCAGCCAAAAATTCTTGAATTAAATTTCTACATTTGTAAGCTCACTATGCTAATGCTGTTCAGAATCTACAAACTTTAAAATCAACTTTTTTGATTTTTCAAATGGCTTCCTAATGATGCTTGAGGAGTTAAGAATGAAAATAGGAAAATAGGAAAATTTCTAGGACTTTTTATTTTTAAAAGGTGATTTTTTTTAAAGAAAATTCAAGAAGGCGGCCTGTGCCACAGGTCAAAGGTCAACGAAACTTCGGTGGAGTTGCAGACTTAGGTTGTGTCCGAACTCCTTTACTACTCACTATATAGTTCACTATATAGTACGTTCACCATTTTGTAGTGTTGTCTGAATCTTCAATACAAAAATCAAGTGCTTTAGGAATTTCACAGAAGCCTCTGCGAAAAACCAGTGTGCATCGATGGTCACTAGATTGGTGAATATAGACAACAATGTGTTGCGTAGGAACAATTTTTGCCCAAAAAAATTGTATTTAAATGTATTTTTTTAATAAACCATCAACGTTTTTGTATTCATAAGACAGTGCATTCACAAAACGATCATTTCAATTATATTTTAACTTCGTGAAATCCATGACAACATATTCGCCATAAAAAAAGAAAAGAAAAGAAAAGAAAAGTAGTAAGCATGGTGTCCGAATTGCTTTTAAAATCCAGGGCACTACATAGTCCAGTACTATATAGTGTTTTAGTAGTTAGGGATTAGGGTGGGAATTCGGACAGAGCTGTAGTGGGGTGTGTGAAAATTTTTACTCATATTGTGCGATAATGGCCGCCAAGTCGTAGGTCTTGTGGCCATCCCACAATACTTTCAAAACTTCCTTTGGGTATCCCCCACAGGTGTGCTTTGTTAGTGGATATAGAAATATTTTTTGAGCCTCAAATAAGATTTTGGCCCCATTAGACACTTTCGCACACTGTCATCTCTTTTTTTTTTTGGTGGGGGGAAATGCTTTACTATGCCCATTAATTAATTTACATGCATTTACAAGGTGCAAGTAAATTTTAAGGAGATTATGAGCATGTGGCGGGGGCAACATTTTTGCTCCAAGGTGCAGTAAAAAGAAGAAGAGTCACGAAAACGATATGATCCCTGCAGTCCAGGACTGCTAAATCAGACTTTGAAGCAGACCAAAGCAGCTTCCTTTTATTTTGAGAACAATGGCTTTCACATTTCCCAGTTCCACTATGCAAAGCAGCCCTAAACTTGACACCTGCCCCCCACCCCCCACCCCACACACGCAGCAGCAAAACTGAAAACCTGCTGCGGGTCTCTGAGGAGGCAGGAGAAACGCTCCGACAGGATTGCATGTCACACAACTCCTTCATGATCTTGGCGTCAGACGCCCCCTTTAACACACTCGATCTTCTTTAAGCCTTTGCGAGGCTCCCACCCACACCCGCAGGCGCCCTGCAGATGCTGCGCCAGCTGCGCACCGAGTAGCAGCCGCTAAAAACCGGAAGTGGAAAGAAGCCGTGAATGAATAATGATCCCGACGCACGCGCGTCATTACATTTTAACGAATACATGAATGTTTAATGGCTGAGGAAAATGACCTGAAGTCGGTTCAAAAGTTGCTTCGATGTCATAAATAAATAGATAAAGACATAAATGTGCGTGTTGTCCGTTAAAACGAGAGTAATAACTTAACCCCCGGTGACGATCTTTACCTTTCCCTTCAGGTCCAACACAAAAATAGCTGAGGCGGACATCGTGCTCGAACCTGCAACTCTTCACTAATAAGCAAACAACTTTCAGCTTACGGTGGTTCCGTCTTCCCTTTCGCTATCAAACCCCAGAGAAAACCATAAGTGGGAGAGCAGTCCGCCGAGGCAGTTTTTTTTTCACCTCTGAGAATGTCGTGACGTGGTCACGCAGGTGAAACATTAACCTCACCTGAACGCGTGGACCCGAAGAGGCTGTGCTGAGCAACTTGACCACAAGAGGGCGCCACCGAAGCAGAGTTGGAAAATCAGGTCAACAACTCTGTTCAGGACGAATGTCATTCATACATTTAGACTTAACTATGCTCTTTATATGACACAATAGACCATTTATTGTTGGTCTGTACCAAAACACAAACATTTTACATGCATAACTGCAAAACTGGTTGGAGCTAAAGAAGTTCCCGTGGCTCTAGAGATGATACAATTGGAATCCTTCTACCAAACAAAGATTCCTGAAAAGAAACCCCATTTTCAATCTATTTTTCATTAATCTGGAAATGTGTATAAAATCCTTCAAATATATCAAAAGATATATAGGAAAAAATATACAAAAAGTTAACTAAAACGACATTTAAGATTTTTTTTTTGGGGGGGGGGGGGTGTTTGTTTGACACTTAAGCTTGTTATAAAGATATGTTTTGATTTTTGTTTTTTGATTTTTTGTTTAATTTAATTTTAGTTATCTTCTCTGCCTAATATAACCTTGAAAAAAAACTACGTTTGGGGCTTCTTTACAATTTCATCTTTTTTAATCTAAAAAATATGATAAATTTGCTCCCTTAAACTATTCGCCACAAATACACAAAAATATTTTTAGTACTCAAATAAACATTTTTTTTAGAATTTTTTTTGGAACAAATTAGAATTTTGTGGATATAAAATAGTATATAATGCAGGCATATTTGTTTTTTGTGTACCCTAATTTGCAATTGGTGGGTACAAATGAGTATTTTTTCAGTGAACAAATTCATATTTTGTATCATATAGGCACAAATTATTATTTTCAGCGCACATATTAGCATTTTGCCAACACAAATTTAGATTTTGTGAACACAAATTAGCATTTTCTGTTCACAAATTAACATTTTGTATCCATTTTGTGCACATAAATGAGCATTTTGTGTGCACAAATTAGCAAAGCATGCATGCAATTACTTGAAAAAAAAATAGTTTTACGCCACGCCAAGTATCAGGAATAAACGCTCACTTTGGGTAATCTAAAGCATTAAAGGATAAGTTAATAAAAAGTCTTTTTTAATCAATGTAAAATATTGCTGAATTAATCAAATAAAAAGCTAATATTAGAAATACCAGGAAATGGCTTTCCGAGTATATGAAGACTACAGCCCTGAGGTGGTGGAACAGAGGAAAGTTTATAAAACTGTGATGTCGGACATGTATCAGAAAGGCTTGCGGCCCTCTCTGCTTTACCCAGCACGGTTACGCATCATCAAAACGGATGGCACCCGTGTCATGTTCAACTCTGTGGATGAGGCTAAAAAGTTTGTGGAAGACTTTGGACGAGATTAAACTGTCTACTTCAGGTGAAGTATGGAGCTGCTCTAATGCCAAACCATTAGCGTGTAGCTAAGCGTGATGCTCCATGCTTCACGCTACAATCTGCCAATAATTGTTTACAATGGGTATTTCATAAATACTCTTTAAGATATTACGTCCATTCCTTACTTGCTGTTTCTGTGTGTTTGTTTTAAAGTTTACCTTGTTCTCTTAAACTTTATTTTTTTATCTTTATTTTTTTAATAGTTTAACTTACTATTTAAGTATTTGTAGGATAGGTAGGTTGAGTATGGAAGGTTTGCATTTAGATAAGGTAGGTGTGCTGCAGACATTTGCAGCTAGTTTCACCTGTTTTTTTTTTTTTTTTTTTGTTTGTTGTTGTTGTCTTTTTGGGGGGGAGGGGGCTGTTTGGGGTTTGCTGTCTATGTTTCTAGCTCGAACGTTGTATAAATGGTCTGGTGATTATTTCATCCCTCCCTAGCAACACAAGTTGTAATGGCTGGTTCCATTAATATTATCACCTGGAATGTAAAGGGCTTAAATCACCCCATTAAAAGAAAGAAGGCTCTGACACACTTAAAAAATTTGAGCGCGGATATAATCTTCCTACAAGAAACTCACCTCAAAATCTCGGATCACAACCGGTTGAAATGTGGCTGGGTGGGGCAGCTTTTTCATTCTTCCTTTCAAGGGAAAGCTAGAGGGACTGCAATACTTATAAGAAAAAATATCTCTTTTACATGCTCCTCTGTCCTGGCTGATCCGGCTGGCAGATACATCATAGTTACTGGCTCACTTTATAATCTTGGTGTTATTTTGGTCAATATTTATGCTCCCAATTGCGATGATCCTTCCTTTTTCGCACGCGTTTTTGGTCAGATACCGTGCCTTAACACACATTTCCTTATTATGGGAGGAGACTTTAACCTATGCCTGAACCCTGGGCTGGATAGGTCGTCTGTGAAACCTGGATACTCTGTACCTAAATCTGTTGCCCATGTTCAATCATTCCTCTCCACCTATGGCGTTTTGGATATCTGGCGTTTTTTACACCCACAAGACAGGCAATATTCCTTCTTCTCAAATGCGCATCAGTCTTACAGCAGAATCGACTATCTCTTTACAGATAACAAATTGACTCCAAATATTCAGCTATGTCATTATCAACCAATTGTAATATCTGACCACGCCCCTCTTGTGCTAAAACTGAATATACCTGCTTCCTTTTCTCCCAGGAGACACTGGAGATTTAACTCTCTTTTACTGAGTGACGAAACATTTGTAGATTTCATCTCAGACCAGATCTCCTTTTTCCTGGAATTTAATCTAACATCTGATGTCCCTATTGCAACTGTTTGGGAGGCTCTTAAGGCCTATCTTAGAGGTCAAGTGATATCTTTTATGGCCAAAAAGAAACGTGATTCTGTATCAAGGCAGAAAGATCTGGAAAAACAAATAGCTGATGTGGATCAAAGGCACTCTCAAAACCCCACACAAGATTTATATAAAAAGCGCTTGGCACTCAGTGCTGAGCATGACAGGCTCACATCACACTCTATTGAATACTTGTTAATGAAAAATCGGAGCAACATGTATGAACATGGGGATAAGGCAGGTGAAATACTGGCGAGGCAACTGAAAAGTGCGAGGGCCAAGCAAGTTATTCATGGGGTTGCTGCACCAGATGGCACAGTTTTGACTGACCAGCAGGAAATAAATGATGCTTTCCAATCTTATTACTACAAATTATATAGCTCTGATAATATGTGCAACTCTAACCTTCTTTCTGAATTTTTTAGAGACCTACAAATACCCACCCTGAGATCAGAGGAACTGTCGAGGTTGAATGCGCCTATACAACAGCAGGAAGTCTTGAAAGCAATTAGGGCTTTACATCCACAGAAATCACCAGGCCCCGATGGTCTGCCAAGTGAGTTTTATTCTACTTTTGCTGAAAAACTGGCCCCTTTGATGACCACAATGTTTGCAGACTCTTTCTGCAAAGGTACTCTTCCTAATAGTTTGAACCAAGCCAGTATTACTTTACTCCCTAAAAAGGATAAAAACCTACTAGAGTGCGGTTCTTACAGGCCAATTTCACTCTTGAATACTGACTATAAAATCCTGGCTAAAGTCCTTGCCTGCCGACTCGAAACTGTCCTGCCTAGTCTTGTCTCTAATGACCAATCTGGTTTTGTTAAGGACCGTCGGTCATTTTTTAGTATTAGACGGCTTTTCAATATTTTATACACCCCTAGTGTAACCGAATCTGAATGCCTTCTTTCCATGGACGCTGAGAAAGCCTTTGATAGGATTGAATGGAAATATCTTTTTGAGACTCTAAACAAATTTGGGGTCGGGTCATCCTTTCTATCATGGGTCAAGCTTTTGTATACTTGTCCATCTGCTACAGTACTCACTAATAATACCTACTCCAAACCGTTTAGTCTGCACCGTGGTACCCGACAGGGCTGCCCCCTCAGCCCACTACTCTTTGTGTTAGCCATCGAGCCCTTAGCAATAACAATAAGGAAAAATAATTACATTTGTGGCATTTCAAGATGGGGTACAGAACATAAGTTAGCCCTTTATGCGGATGACCTCCTGCTGTTTATATCTAAGGCTAAAGACACTATCCCTCACGTTTTAGAACTGCTTGGTAAGTTTGGAACTATCTCCGGTTACAAAATAAATCTGCAGAAAAGTGAGCTATTGCCACTTAACATATCTGATTCAGCCATGAAGGAAATTACTCTCCCATTTAAGATAACAAAAACTAGCTTTGTCTATTTAGGAATAACTGTAACACAAAAACCCTGTGATCTGTTTAAAGAAAATTTTGGGAAACTGCAGGTGACAATACAACAGGACCTGGCTAAATGGTCTCCCCTCTACCTCTCGCTAGTTGGGAGAGTGAACGTGGTTAAGATGTCTGTATTACCCAGATTTCTATATCTATTTCAGAGCATCCCCGTATATATCCCTAATAGTTACTTTAAAAAACTTGACTCTATTATCTCAGCGTTCATATGGAACGGCAAAAAACCACGGCTGCGCAAGGAACATCTGCAGAAAGCAAAACAACATGGTGGTTTTTCACTTCCAAATTTACGCTATTATTATTGGGCTGCTAATCTGTTTTGTGTGACATACTGGGCACATTACTCTTATGATGTTGGACCGCCGTGGGTGGAGATGGAAAAACTTTCTGCTGGACCTGGTCTGTTACCCTCGGTCGTTGGTGCAGCACTCCCACTGACTAAACCTCTGACTATTGATAATCCTGTAGTACATAACTCGATTAAAATCTGCCATCAATTCAGGAAACATTTTGGTTACTTAGGGATGAGCCTGCAAGTTCCAATAGCATCCAATACATTTTTCCAACCTTCATTGTTGGATGCTGCATTTCAGAGGTGGCGGCGACACGGTTTGACGACCTTTAACGATTTATTTTTTGATAATCAATTTGCCACTTTTCAGCAACTGGTCGACAAATATAATGTTCCTAACTCAGATTTTTTTAGATACTTGCAGGTGCGTCATCTCATCATGACCTCCATCACAGGGTTCCCTATTAAACCTCCTCAAAATACTCTGGATAACATTTTGATCTTCAATCCCACCCGGAAGAAATCCATCTCTAAATTGCTTGGCATGATCTCAGCCATAGAGTCTTCCTCGATGCTAACCATTAAAACATATTGGGAGCAGGATCTTGATGAAACCATTAATGAAACAGACTGGGAAAATATAGTGAGGAACATCAACTCATCCTCGATTTGTGCAAAACACTGTCTATTGCAGTTTAAGGTTGTGCATCGTGCTCACCTCTGTAAAGCCAGATTAGCCCAAATGTACCCACAAATTGATCCACTGTGTAACAGATGCAAATCAGCAGAGGCCACACTAGTTCATACTTTTTGGTACTGCCCCAAAATACAGTGCTTTTGGGGAAATATATGTGAGGCACTTAGCTGCATCTTGGGAGTCCAACTGACTTTAAACCCACTTATATTTCTGTTTGGAATAAACAGCGGGGCTCCGACATTGCCTCCAGGTGGTCAGAGAATCATTACTTTTACAACTTTACTAGCTCGACGCCTCATTCTGCTTAAGTGGAAAGATGCTGCCCCACCCACTTTATCACATTGGATTCAAGATGTGCTTTACCATCTTAAGCTTGAAAAAATAAGATTTACTGTAAGACAATCAGAGCATAAATTTTATAAGGTATGGAGACCATTTCTCAACTTTTATAGTTTACCATCTACAAGTGTAACAGAATGATGCCGTTTTTTTTTTTTTTTTTTTTTCTTCTTCTTTACGTGTGTATTAATATATTTGCACTTTACTTATTTTTTTATTTTATTTTTTTGTAATGTATATGCTATTTAACCTATACTGTGACAGATTTTATATATTCATGTTTCTGCTTATAACTTGCACCATTTTATTTCCTTATATTTCCATTACTAAAATTGATATTGGTGTATATGACACTGACAGCAGCAGGGGGTGGGGGACTGGGTTTTGAGTTTGTTTGTTCTATGTTTTAAAACTGAAAACTTAATAAATATATAAAACACTAAAAAGCTAATATTAGTGTATTTATTTCAAAAAATTAATTAAAAATTAATAAGAACTTCAGTGCTTAATGGTGTAAAACAAAAAGTAAACAGAAGGAAACTCAGACAGGAAAGAGACAGAGCAGTGGCTTTAAATCACTCATTTGTGTTTTAAATTTAATGACATTTTTGGATTCTAATTCATAAAGACTGCATCGCTGTAAGCATAACTGATGAGGGAATGAACAAGTTGCCCAAGATGGGTTTATTGAGTTATATTCCTTAAAATGTAATTAAGCTTTTGCATTTTATTGAAGTCCGGCTTCAGATCAATCTTAATCCGTAGCTTGAAGGATTTGACTTTAGGGCTTGACAAATATTTACTGCTCACATGCAAAGGGGAACTTATTTAGCCATAAACGCTGTGGGCCTCTCTGTGAGGCTTTATGCCCCACGTCTCAGTCTGGATGCTTCTTCTTATCAGCTCTGTGCAGGAAAACAGTGACTCACAAAAGTACACATCCTGAGGTGAGTAAATGAGTGTCTGTCAAAAAGCAGATGGGGATCAAATGTTTTCAGCATCTCCCTCCCTTAGTCCATTCTGTGTGTGATGCTCTTATCTGAGCTGCACTCTTTGCCTTTGGGTTGTAAAGGAGGGAGTCACGCCTCATGAGGACTGAGCTCACCTTGGATACGAACCACAATATAACAAAAATGATACTCTTGTTTTCTAAATTTACACAAATGAATTATAACGTTGTTCCTTAAACAATACTGCTTCAAATATCACCACTTTTATACTAAACTCACAAAAGTACGGTACTCTTAAGGAGAATCTTCTTTCTTTTTTAAAGTTTAAAAAAAAAATAGATGCCAAAATGGGATAATTAAAAATAATTGCTCACAGGTAATTTACTGGTTTGACCTCTCTCCAAAGAAGAGTTAGAAGAAAAAATTCCAACCAAACCATGTTGGAGTGGAAAATTTCAGATTAATGGTATTAGGAATATCTGGTGTTTGTTTTTCAAAGTAATCCCACAAATAGTAAAAAGTTTCATTTTTTAAAATTTAAATTAAGGACTTAAAAAGAGGAAATGTGTTGAAAGGATTGCTGGAAAAACTTGAAATCATACTGTCAGAAACTAGATAACATACTTTATACTGCACTTTTTACACCATCCATTCTATTAATAAAATATTTTATAAGTATTTTATAATTTACAAGTCTTTATAAGAGTTTGTTAGTAATTCACCTCTGAGTTAAGGGCAGGACTGTTGGTTTGAAGTAAGCCTGCCTCTAATAATTTTTAATTTATATTATTTATATTATTATTTATTTTTTGCTTTCTTTCCCACTAGCTTACAGCCCTTCTCCCCCCTGATGCAACAAAGATGGCGAGCAATATTGGAGCTATTCAGCCGGACAGTTTTAGTCAGATACCGGCTCAGACGAGGAAAACGAAGACGTACACGGATCTATTTGTCTACAAGTAATTGCATGGATGGAGCGGAGCAGGGAGCTTGCGGCTTGCCGTAGAAGCTTCTAAGTCACACCTACAACCTTATTCCGGCAGCATTTTTTGCGTCTGCACTGGATTTACCATGAAAAATATTTCAAATTGTAATTTAACGCTGAATATATTTTTTGATATAAGTCCTCCATCCAGAGGAAAATGCCACAAGAACATGTTAAAAACAGGATTTTCATTGGACCATGTCTCTAATCGCTGGAACATTAAATGGAATCCAGTTTTAAATTAAATCCTGTTTAAGGTTAATAAAATATTTTTCAATGATTTGAATATAAAGCAAAAGTTCCCGAAAAAATTCCTATCATACAGTTAAACATGTATGATAGGTAATAAGAGTGTAGAATAACCCAACCCTCAGCCCCTTGAGTGGCAGCGGCCCAGGTGGTTCAGCAGGTCAGCCGGTGA
Organism: Oryzias latipes; assembly: GCF_053564925.1. Taxonomy (NCBI): domain Eukaryota; kingdom Metazoa; phylum Chordata; class Actinopteri; order Beloniformes; family Adrianichthyidae; genus Oryzias; species Oryzias latipes. The sequence continues at coordinate 33,132,927 of NC_136237.1, read as the reverse complement.
TCAGCGATTCAACCCCCCCAGTCAACTGTTGTTGTGTCCTTGGGCAACACACTTCACCCTTTCTGCCTTCAGTGTGGCTCCACCGGTGCATGAATGTCCCGGCGATGGTCAGAGGGCAACCACGCCCCGTCCTGTCAGTCTGCCCCAGGCTACACCAGCAGCTCACCATCACCAAGCATGACTGAGGAGTGAATGAATAATGCATACACATTGTAAGCACTTTGAGCAACTGGAAAAGCGCAGAAAAATCCAATATTATTATTATCAAAAGCACTACAGACATTTCATGAGCTGTGGAGATAACAGGTTTCTCAAAACATCTCTGTATCTCTGCAAGTTGGGTTTGCTACCCGATACGTAATATAATATCTCAGCATTGTGGGAAACGCTGCATCTTGTGTGTGTGCAGGGAGGAATGAGAAGACGAGTCCAGATCTCAGTGGGGGGGACACTGAAGTTTTTAGAGAACATTTGCAGTTGATTGTTTGAGAAATTGTTGTCCAGCTGAGTAGCTCATGTGTTTTGTTTTTTCAAACTCTGATAAAGAAAAATCTCATTTAGGAACACCAAATAAACCATTTGTGTCCTCTCACGCCCTTGCAGGAATCCGCCCACCGTCTTTGCCCCTCAGGCTGTCCAGGTGAGACCTGCATCTCATCAGGAGCTTTTGGTGATGCTGCTGGATACCTGACAGGGGAGTTTCTTTCCATCTACGCCTTATCTTCCGAGGACACTCCCACTTTGCTTACACAAAAGTGGTGTGAGATGCAGCTCCTCCCCTTTTTTCTTCACCTGGCCAATTGAAAGCCAGCATACATATGTAAACGATGAGGAGAGGATGTGAATGACAGCCAGCAGAGCAGGTAACAGGTGCCTCCTGAGTCCAGAATGCATCTGTCTTTTGTCCCATGGGCTCTACCAGAGACAAAAACACAAACAGACAATTTGAGACATTTAAGAGATTGGCTGTCGCCGTCAAATCAGTCAGCCATGGTTTTTGTGGCATTTCCAGGAATGGACAAAACCCAGACGTTCAGCCTCGATCAGGTGTGATGGGCGTGGAGCCCTGGAATGTGGACGTAGAACTCGATGAACAACATACCTCACCCTCCGTGTTGTAAAACATCGTGATGGCACACCGTGTCCCAAAACAAGGACGGTCTATGATCCTAACTTCCTGCAACCCCATCCCCTCACACACGTATATTTCTACTCTCTCTAGAGGAAATGATGCACATGTCTTTATGAACGGCCCTTCATGTTTTCCCCCCCTGTTGTTTCCTATTTTCTTTAAGCTGATTTGTTTGCTACCCTATTTTTAGAATTGATCACGTTTTTCAAAAGTTAAAAAAACCTTCCTACTTTGGCTGCCTGGATCTTCTCTACAAAACTGGCTTTCGTGCGTCACGGCAAACATTTTTCCACGGAACTCAAACACACTTTACAGGTTGAAGTGGGATTTCTGTCCACAACTGACCCAGCTGGAACAGACTCTTCTGACCCCGATTGATATGAACGAGTGGATTTATTCCAGCATGAAAATTTCAGTCAATTTTAAATTAGCTGAATAAATCAGAATGAGAGTTCTGATTAAAAAAAAAACAAAAAAAAACCACACAGTCCTGAATAAAAAAGGGGGATCAATCAACTCTGACTCAAAGAACTCCCTTTTCAGTTGAATGAATACAGTCTTTTTTTTCCTGCTTCCTCTGTAACCTCCTCTTGGCAGAACGCTTGACTGATCAAGGCTTTTGGTCTCCAGAATTTGATATCAATTATGTAGGAGCTTAATCACATTAGTGTTCGTCTGGTTCTTTGCTCTTTGGGACATATGTAAAGGTCATTTTTGGTGACTAAGAAAGGAAATTTCCTCCAACTTTGAGTGGATGTGCGCAACTATTTTTCAGGCAACACATCATGGATATTAACTTTTGTATTATTTTTCTCTCAGTTACTTGTGTCTTTGTTTTTTTTAAGACTTCAGGATTTAAAAAGTCATTATGTAATTATATGAAGGGTAATGATCTGCTAAAGTCATGAGAGCAGAGATCTAAGTTGGTGAAATCACAAACCCGACATTCAACAAGCAGAAAAACGAGTTTACAGTTAGAGTCTTTTATTCAACATAAGAGTCATTTCAAAGTAAAAACAAACAAAAAAATACAGTGCAACTTAAAAACCAGTTTGCCGGACATCAACCTATAGCAAACGTGAACATTACTTCTGCAGTGAAGGAGAACAAACGTCTCTAAAAGACATTTCTCCTTATTAATTCCACATTAAAAAAAAAAAACTCTCAGTAACAGAAACAAAAGAAACAGAACAAAGGACGCAAAATGAATTATCTAAGACAAGAATGAAGAACCTGGAACAAAGGAGGGTTTTAACCAGGCACAGTTGTGAACAAGTTAAACACAACCCTTTGTGGGCTGTTGAAAGGCTTCATTAAGGTAAGTTAAATAACAGCTGCATGATAATATACTGGGTGAACAGGCTTTCAGGAAAACAAAAACCCAGCTTTTAATTTGAAAGATGTGCATTAGATTCAACTTCTATACTATTAACATTCAAGAACTTTCCATAAATAAATAGAAGACTATATCAGATATTTACACAGTTTTGATTAAACTTACACAAGTAAAAAATAAAACCAAAACAATCCAGGAAAGAATTTTTACAAAACATTTACAGAAACTATTTACAGTTTTTAGGAAGTCATTGTATGTACTATATCTTCACTTTAGACAGGAACCTTTTCTTCATTTTGGTTGTAGTCATAAAGCTCAGCAGATAAAATGTAAACCGTCTGTGACTTACAAAATAAAAGCATTCAAAAAAAGAATTTATTCAAGACACAATATTGAGAGAAAAAAAATAAAAGCTTTTGATTTAGGAGTCAAGCAAATGTGCAACCCTGATCTTCCAGTAAGAATAAGCTGCCTGCAGTGGCTTTGGAAAGGCACAGAAATCAATAGGGCTTTTTTGTGCAAAGCTTCACCCGTGAGGCTACAAGGCACACTTGAGCATTACGAAAGCATGAGTCAAAGGAACGGCTTGATGAGACACTTGTAGGAAGCATGTGCATCTCAGCAAGAACATTTCAACATTCTTCAAATAGCATCCACAGCTTCAGAGCCCTGACAGGAAGAGAACATCCATGCAGGGGCGGTAATTCTTCATCGTGAAGTAGTTCTGCTTCATTCTACCATGCTGGGGGCTCAGAGGAGGCCTGTTAGCAGTCTTGAACGGCACAGTGCTGCGGTCAGTGACGAAAACCTCAAAACAAGTTTGGAGAGAAAGGGCAGAGCAGCAAGGCCCAGAGACACAGAGGGGGAAAAAATCTTTGTTTCATTCATTCATTCATCGTCTAAACCCGTTCTGTCCCTCTTTGGGGTCACAGGGCTGCCGGAGCCTATGGCAGCCAGTCCTGGGTGGAGGCAGGAAACACCCTGGACACGTCCGCCAGTCTGTCGCTGGGCTCTTCGTTTTTCTGTTTATGCCAAATCCATTTCGTCCGTGTATACCACTTGTTTCTGTAAAAGAAGTAACGCGGAATAAGAAAAGCTGCAAAAAGGATCGCCTGGTTGTAATGAATAAATAAAGGGATGCTACCGGAGGATAAACAAAGCCGTCAGAGCCGTTCCTGCAGATGTGCACCTCGTCCTCTGTGGTTTTCTGGTACACGGGGTTGTCGAAGTGGATGCTGTTGGTGTTCTTCACACGCCAGCGCCTCCACAGAAACAAAGCTCCCATGGCCAGCAGGGACACGAGCACTGCAGAGAACAGTTTCGTTGAGATCAGCGAGAATAGAGAAGATGAGGAATGAAAACACAAAACTGTAACTTACTGATAGACAAAACGACGACGAGAGTAGAAGAGTACGATGTAGGGGCCTCCGTAGGAGTCACAAACTGTCTGTTACCTGAAAGTATCAACGTTATAATGTTATTTTAGATGATAAATATTTATTATCCCAAAGTTAAGATTGCAACTTCATAAACCTTTTGCCTACCTTGGGCATTGGCGGACGGCACCTGTGTGCTCCGCACAGATGAGGTAGATGCAGGTCCTTTATTAGCGACGGTGGTGGTTGTAGTCTTGTCAACTGGGACGGGCTTGGTGGGGGTCACAGATGGGAGTGGATTTCTGTTTTTGTCTGCTGAGCCTTTTGGGAAATGATATAAGGGCTGCAGTCAACATGTGATGTCACATAACTCATCAATTTTTAAATGAATGCTGCACACACGTACCTGTCACACATGACCTCATGTCGGGACCCAGGCTCATGTCGTCAGGACAGGCACAGCTGTATTTAGGGGAGGTTGTGTTGGCTTGAGGAGCAGGGAGACACAGAAACTCACAGCTGTCTTTCCCACTGTTGCACCAGTTGATGCCTAAAAAAACAAAAACAAAGTTTTTGTGATCAAGCGTAGACGTTCTTTAACTTCAGTCAATGTACCGGTACGTACCGATGGGCTGCTTGAGGTTGTGGTAAAGGATGATGTCCTCTGGATGATCCAGGTCTCCAGCAATCTGGGTGAGGTTTCTTCCTGTGAGACGACTGGCGCTGTAAATGCCCCGCAAACCAGTGTCCGTCCAAAACACTTTGTCCTGTTTAGAGAAAGTTTGAATGATTACAAGCAGTCATGAGAAAAAGTCATGGTTAACAGTCCAACACCTAAATAGCGTTTCATGAATGTACCGTTAATTTGTTACATTTTATGTCCATTTTTGAGGCAACATTTTGTTTTTTAGTTTTTTATAATAGTATATTTCTGAAAAAAATAACTTTAGAACAAAATAAACTGGTTTCTACAAAAAATACTTTTAAATACATGGCTGTAAGATTTACAACATTACAACGAACTAAAAGTTTTTTAGCAAAAATAAAGCTTAACATGTGTACTAAACCTTAATTTGATAATTCTACCACAAAATTATTATTTTTTGTTTTCTGAACAAATTGAATATGAGATTAAAATCTGCTACCAAAACACACATAGATCATGTAGAAGATGTAATGAGGACCAAAAATGAGGCCTTTAAATCTGTATGAAAACACTACATTGAAGGCAACTTAAAGTGTTGCGTGTCTCTTGATCTGTCACTTGTTAGGCTGCTGGATGAAATAGTTGCAAAATTCTGCAATAAGTTGTATAAGAAATTAACTGAATTGATATGTAACAGTTCAATTCTAAAATTATATCGCATTACTCTCACAAGTTACAAATCATTTTTCTTCAAGAGATCATTTTTGTCCCTGCTGGGTTTCCAGGAAATTGTGCAACTAGTAGATGAAGAACAACATCATAGCAACTTGTTCCTTTACACATTTAAACCAAGGTGTGGGATGGTGGAAGCGCTAACCTCAAAGACGGTCAGTGAAAAAGGATGAGAGGGCCTTTGGTTGATAACAACGACCCTGTGTCTGGTTCCTCCATTCACATCAATGCTGAAGACCGTGTGCAGTTTGGAGTCCACCCAGTACAGACGCTGGTTGACCATGTCTGCCCAGAGAGCAAAAACCTGATTATCATGTTTCAGTCTAGGGAGTTTTGTTTTTTTTACTTCCATTAACAAAGTTTTAACGTTTTACTTACCAAGAGTGATGCCATTGGGCGACACAATGTTTTCTGTTACCAAGGCAACACGACCGGCTCCATTTAGACCACTCTTCTCGATTTTGGCGTGATGTCCCCAGTCTGTCCAGTACACGAAGCTGAAAAAGAAGTAAATGAGATGTTTAAAAATCTGATCGGGAAATGGGAGTCAGCTAAAACAAAAAGCTGTAGAAAGTGTGTTGGCTTACTTATTGACTGGGTCTATGGTGATGGCTCTTGGTTTATCCAGGTTCTCTCTAATAAGGGTTTTCCTCTTGGTGCCATCAGTGCTCGCCACAGAGATCGTCTTCAAAGTGCTGTCAGTCCAGTAGATGTTGCCGTGGACCCAATCTACGGCAATACCCTCTGGGGTCTCAATCCCACTGTCAATGACTGTGACAGGCTTGGAGGAGCTGTCAGCCAAGTTTAACCTAAACGCAAAAGGAAAAACTCAGTTTCCCGCCAATTTTGAAGATGTTTTTCCAACACCATTTCATACCAGAAAGCTTTAAAGTTTAGTTTATAAAGGAGCAGCAAACACGTTATCAATGAATTCTTCTTCTTTCTCTTTCGGCTTTTCCCATCAGGGGTCGCCACAGCGAATCATCCTTTTCCACCTCACTCTATCATGGACATCTTCTACCCTAACATTAGCCAACTTCATGTCCTCTGTTAAGACATCCATGTATCTCCTCTTTGGCCGTCCTCTTGCCCTCCTGCCAGGCAGCTCCATCTCCAACATCCTTCTACCAATATATCCACTATCCCTCCTCTGAACATGTCCAAACCATCTCAGTCTGGCTTCTCTGACTTTGTCGCTAACACAGGCAACATGAGCCGTCCCTCTGATGTACTCGTTCCTTATCCTGTCTAACCTGGTCACTCCTAAGGAGAACCTCAACATCTTCATCTCCGCTACCTCCATCTCAGCCTCTTGTCTCTGTCTCACTGCTACCGTCTCTAACCCATAGAGCAGAGCTGGTCTCACCACTGTCTTGTACACCTTTCCTTTGAGTCTTGCTGGCACTCTTCTGTCACACAACACTCCTGACACTTTCCTCCAACCGCTCCACCCTGCCTGCACTCGCCTCTTCACCTCTTTTCCACACTCCCCATCACACTGAACTGTTGACCCCAAGTACTTAAACTCCTGCACCTTCTTCACCTCAGTCCCCTGTAACCTAACGCTTCTACCTTGATCCCTCTCGTTCAGACACATGTATTCTGTCTTACTACGACTGACCTTCATGCCTCTTCTTTCCAGAGCAAACCTCCACCTCTCTAGCTGTTCCTCCACCTGCTCTCTACTCTCACTGCAAATTACAATGTCATCCGCAAACATCATTGTCCAGGGAGATTCCTGTCTTACCTCATCTGTCAGCCTGTCCATCAGCATAGCAAACAAAAAAGGACTCAAAGCTGATCCTTGGTGTAGTCCCACCTCCACCTTGAACTCCTCTGTCTGACCTACAGCACATCTCACCACCGTCATACTTCTCTCATACATGTCCTGAACTACTCTGACATACTTCTCTGCCACTCCAGACGACCTCATACAGTACCACAGCTCCTCCCTCGGCACCCTGTCATACGCCTTCTCTAAATCTACGAACACACAATGCAGCTCCTTCTGACCTTCTCTGTACTTTTCCATCAACATTCTCAAAGCAAAAATGGCATCAGTGGTGCTCTTATGGGGCATGAAACCATACTGCTGCTCACAAATCTCCACCTTCTTCCTAAGCCTGGCTTCCACTACTCTTTCCCACAGCTTCATTGTGTGGCTCATCAACTTTATTCCTCTATAGCTGCTGCAGTTCTGCATGTCACCCTTGTTTTTAAAGATCGGGACCAGAACGCTTCTCCTCCATTCCTCAGGCATCTTCTCACTCTCTAAAATCCTATTGAACAACCTTGTTAGAAATTCCACTGCTGTCTCTCCTAAGCACTTCCATACCTCCACAGGTACGTCATCAGGACCAACGGCCTTTCCGCTCTTCATCCTTTTCAGAGCCTTCCTAACCTCATCCTTTCCAATCTCTGCTACTTCCTGCTCCACAACAACCACATCTTCCTCCCTTCTTTCCCTGTCATTTTCCACATTCATCAGCTCCTCAAAATACTCCTTCCATCTTTTCTGTACACTCTCCTGGGTTGTTAGCACCTTTCCATCTCTGTCCTTAATCACCCTTATCTGTTGCACGTCCTTCCCATCTCTGTCTCTCTGTCTGGCTAGCCTGTACAAGTCCTTCTCTCCTTCCTTTGTGTCTAACCTGTCATATAGCTCATCGTAAGCCTTCTGTTTGGCCTTTGCCACCTCTCTCTTCACTCTACGCTGCGCTTCCTTGTACTCCTGTCTACCTTCCTCAGTCCTTTCTACATCCCACTTCTTTTTAGCCAACCTCTTCCTCTGGACGCATTCCTGTACTTCCTCATTCCACCACCAAGTCTCTTTACCGTCTTTCCTCTTTCCAGATGACACACCTAGCACCTTCCTACCCGTTTCCCTGATAATTTCTGCTGTAGTTTCCCAGTCATCTGGAAGCTCATCCTGACCACCCAGACCCTGTCTCAACTTCTGCCTAAATTCCTCACAAGTTTCTTCATTCTGTAGCTTCCACCACTTGGTCTTCTTTTCTGTTTTCCCTCTCTTCTTCTTCCTGACCTCCAGAGTCATCTTACACCCCACCATGCGGTGCTGTCTGGCTACACTCTCTCCTACCACCACTTTGCAGTCAATAACCTCTCTCAAATGACCTCGTCTACATAGGATGTAGTCCACCTGGGTACTCCTACCTCCACTTCTGTATGTCACTCTATGTTCCTCTCTCTTCTGGAAGTAAGTGTTGACTACAGCCATTTCCATCCTCTTCGCAAAGTCCACCACCATCTGTCCCTCCAGATTCCTTTCCTTCACACCAAACCTGCCCATCACCTCCTCATCACCTCTGTTGCCCTCACCAACATGCCCATTAAAGTCTGCTCCAATAACAACTCTCTCTCCTCTGGGAAAACTCTCTATGACCTCATCCAACTCACTCCAGAATCTCTCCTTCACTTCTAACTCACAGCCAACCTGTGGCGCATACCCACTGACTACATTCACCATCACCCCTTCGATTTCTAACTTTAAGCTCATCATCCTGTCTGAGACTCTTTTCACCTCTAGAACACTGTTTACAAACTCCCCCTTCAGGATCACTCCTACCCCGTTTCTCTTCCTATCAACACCATGATAGAACAGTTTGTATCCTCTTCCAATACTACGTGCCTTGCTGCCCTTCCACCTTGTCTCCTGCACACACAGTACATCTACCTTCCTTCTCTCCATCATGTCTGCCAGCTCTCTGCCTTTCCCTGTCATTGTGCCAACGTTAAGAGTCCCTATTCTCAAACCTATGTTCCTGCCTTTTCCCTTCTCTCTCTGGCCACGGGCCCTTCTGCCTCCCCTCTTTCTTCGACCAACAGTAGTCAAATTTCCACCGACACCCTGTAGGTTAACAGCATCGGTGGCGGTCGTTGTTAACCCGGGCCTCGACCGATCCGGTATGTCTAAAGTGTTGTGGATGATTCGCATGGTTATTTTGGCAATTTTTACGCCGGATGCCCTTCCTGACGCAACCCTCTCTATTTATCCGGGCTTGGGACCGGCACAGAGGCAACTGGCTTGCAACCCCTGTGGCTAGATCAATGAATTCAAGCTTTTATATTTGTTGTGCTCATTTAAAGGGATCTGAATGTTGACGCTGGCAAAATGAAATTCTAGCACCGTGTCAGGTGTCATGCAGAAAAAACAACAAAAGTCAGCTGTTTCATGTAAAGAAACCCACGTTCACTGAGGAGATAGCAATAGTTGTTTTAAGGTAGACAGATATAAGAAAAGTTAAAAGCTGAGGATTTTATTTAAAATATTTAATTAGTTGAAATCTTTCATATGCAGTTTTCAGCGTGTACAACATTTTTACCTGAATATCTTCTTCAGAGACACGTCAGACCAGTAGAGGGTCTTCTGAGCCATGTCCATGTCCAGAGCCGCAGCGTTTTTCAGGCCAGGGATGACCTGGACATACTCGCTATGGTCCACTAAGATCTTCCTCACATCGTGCCTGGTGGTGAAGAGCAGGGCGGGCACAGTTCCTGCAGAGGGCGGTTGATCAGACTTTAACACAGGGCTGTGAAATGAGCCACGCAGTGAAATAAAAAAAAAGATCCAGTCAAGTTGTACCTGATTCAGCTTTGCATGTGTTGCTCACAGGGTCAATCTTGTAGCCCCACTCGCAATCACACTTGTAGCTGCCAGGCAGGTTGATGCAAATTTGGCTGCATGTGTCGGCTTCAGCACATTCATTAATGTCTGTATACGGAAATACATAAGAACGCGTTAGGAACAAACTTGATTTTTGATTTTACGCGTTTTTTTCATCCTAAAAACCAAAAGTCAATCTTCTCACCTTCACAGTTTCTCTGGTCTGCTTTTAGTTTGTAACCAGCGGGGCAGGAGCAGTTGAAGCCGATCTTCAGGTCATTGCAGTGGTGAGAGCAGCCGCCGTTTGCCGTTGAACACTCATTGATGCCTGCGGAAACCAGAGGCAGAGAGTTTTCCACTGGAAGTCCTTGCAGCAGATTCGGGAAGGTGATCTGTATCCAGTGGGCTGTCGCAACGTCACTCACCACATGAGCTTTCAGGCTCATCAGATCCGTCACTGCAGTCTTTTGTCTTGTCACACACGTTTTCCATGCTGATGCACTCCCCACTGCTACACTTGAACTCCGATGGAGCATCACATGCTTTACATTGTGGAAAAGGAACATAGGATTAAGGTCATGAACGTCTCCAGCGGTAAACAACATAATATACACAAACTTCTTCAGATTTTTAATCACCTGTGGAGCAGTCAGTCTCATCACTGCCATCACTGCAGTCGCGTACCGAGTTACACTTGAGGTTGCCCTGCAGGCAAGAACCATCACCACACTGGAACTGGCCTTCCAGACAAACAGGGCGACCTGGAGAAAGAAAAATGTAAAAACGAATTAAAGATGAATTTGCACATCTCGCAATATCTTATTTAGATCTTTCAAGGTAATGAATGTGCAGGTGCCATGTGTGGAAAACAGAAATAGGTGATCTTACATACCTAAAATCTTAAAATGTATCACTGACAATTATTATTTTTTTTTAAATAAAATATTTCTGTACTAGTTCTCCCAAATGCTCCAACTTACTGCAGTTGAGCTCATCGGACCGATCATCGCAGTCAATGCCTCCGTCGCACCTCCAGCTGCCAGGGATGCACTGCCCATTCGCGCACTCAAACTCGCTGACGCTGCATTTAGCTGCTGGTTTTTTCCCGCCGCAGGTCTCCGGCCACTCGTCAGATCCATCGGCACAGTCCTCGTCCCCGTCACAGCGCCACAGGGAAGGCACGCACACAGAGTTGTTGCATTGGAAAGACAGAGGGTTACAAGTGGGCTTGGAACAGGTCGTCTCGTCGGAACCATCTGAGCAGTCGTTGTCGTTGTCGCAGACGAAACTGAGGGATATGCACTGGCCGTTTGCGCAGCGAAACTCGTCGTTTTTGCATTGTTTCACGGCTGTGACAAAAAACAAGACGACAGAATCAGCAAAATGTGGACAGAAGCAATTAAGTCTAAACATTAAAGTTGCAATGCAAAAAGGTTTGATGACCACTTTAGTGATTGTAAGAGGTTTTTGGCTCTGTTGCCCAAATTTGATTTGATTTGATTTTTGATTTGAAATGGTTCATTTCAAGCAATCAAAGCAAGAATAATAAACAAAACAATACAATCAGCAGTTATACATTCATACAAAGACAGATAAACTTAAGATAATTAGACATTAAATAAAAGAAAGGGAGTGGAAGGAAGCAAATTTATATAATCCCACCCCTGTTCTACCGTAACCATTTTCATTACATGATTTATCATTATCCTGTTCAAATCATGAACCCTCTACTACCGTGTTTGACATGTCTTTTTTCTTTTTTACCCGATTTAATCTGCTTGGGCTTATCCCACTTTTAAGATTTGTTTAAGACCAAGTGGTTCATTAAATTACACAACTTTACTTATTTTGCACAGGAAAAATGGGGGAAAACCTCCTTCCTATTGGACGCCAATAATTAACTTTTCTTCCTGATAGTGATGTTTGATCCCGTTGTGTTTGCTATCATCGATCACAAGAACAAAACCCCCTTTGTGCGTAAAACTTACTGCAGTTTTTCTCATCCGCTCCGTTGCTACAGTCAGCTTTGCCATCGCAGTGCCAGCTTTTAGGGACACACTGGTTGATTGGGGCGCCGCAGTTAAACTGTGACGGCAGGCAGGTTTTAGAGGCTGAGGGCAGAAACGGGAACAATGATGGATCTTATGCGTGGATGCGATCTTGATTTTAAGCTGTTCTGTCCAATTAGATGAGAACAACCTACCACAAGTGGAGAGGAGCTCATCCGTCCCATCGCCACAATCATCTGTTCCATCGCAGATCCACCTGCGAGTGACGCACCTCCCGTTCCCACACTTCAGCTGAGAAGAGCTGCATGTGAGCGCGCCGTCTGCACAAAAAATAAAAATAAAAAGTGTGTCATGAGGAACAACTAACACACGACATTATCAGCGTTTAAACGTCACCTAACAAAAAGCTTATCTACATCGCCTTGTGGTAATCAGGTAGCAATGTGGCAATGTGCCAACTCACACACAGCTAAGATCCTTGTTAAGTTAACGTTCTCTAGGTTAATATTGTAGTAAAGCTGAGATAAAAATATAAAGAAACACGTTTTTTTCTACTAAAATGTTGTATGGTTGTTTTGGCTTACATTAGAGCGAAAGATGGAGCAACACAGCAGCTGGGCAAATGATGTGGTCACATTTTTTTCTTTTTTTGCATGACTCTCACATACAGGCTGAAATGTTAGACTGGAAATCCAACAAGTATGGGAAATAAATCTAGCATGAATTAACTCGGGTTTATTGTGCGGTCCTGTACTGAGATGATCCGACGTAGGCAGGTGCCCCCTGATAATAGAAGGTTGGGGCAAAACTAAAGGTCCCTTGTCACCTAATCAGCTGGAGGCTCAGGACACTGTCAGACTATCCCTTTAAGACAATGGCATGGGAGGAGTTTAAGACAGAGATCACACCACCAGCTGCTGATTGGTCCCCTGCTGACATTCCTCATAACAACATGCCACAGTGACCCAAAGGCAGCAGCTCAGACTCTCAATGCTAAGTCATCCCAAGAACTCCGGAGTGACGAAACTCCAAAAAACACAAAACAAGAAGACAGGTCAGACCAGATTATGAGGAGTTTAGGAGGATTGTAAAAAAAAAAAAAGGGCATCAACAATGGGAAAATCGTTAACAATGACCTCCTACCTACTCTGGCACCTAATAAAGAAATGAACAGACTGACTTTTAGGCAGATACTTTTGCTCCGTAAAGTAAACAGCCCCTTTCCAATCCATGGTTGCATTTTTGTAGAAACCACACACACTGACATGAGTCAGAGAAGTTAGGAAACAGACCCTGGAGTGGATTTTCTCAGCAAAACTTACATGACTCAAGACTTACAGGAACAGAAAAAAAAAAAAAACCTTATAAGTGAAATTTTCCTTGAGTTTTTTCAGAAAACTTTCATTTAGAACACATCAGGGAAGTGGTTAGTTTTACATCTTGTCCTTTCAAACCTCATCTGATAGTGTAATGCGGACACAGAAACTGCTGATAGTGTAATGCGGACACAGAAACTGCAGACTTAATGAATGTCTAAACTTTGTGAGCGAACTTTATCACGTCACATGCCTGCAGTAAAAGTACAATAAGCCCCTGTGCAATAAGGTGTCATCATATACACACCCAATAGTTAATAACTAGCCAGTTTTACTGTTATTGCTCAGTGGATAGGTTAAAGTTTAATTATGTCAGTATGAAGTTTTCTGCTTTATGATAAACTCTTATGATTGGCGGTCCAATGTAATTTGGGAAAAATCCACATCAGAATCTAGAAGAAACATTTTGTTGTGCGTTTTCTGAGTTTTGTTCCCAACAGCAGAGAGCAAAAACCAAAACAAATATTGAATTATTTATTAAAAATGAAGGATCATATCCTAATTAAAATATTTCCCACAATTCTTTTCCCACTCTGCAGCCCTTACAAGCAGTGAACATGTCAATTACAAATCCTAACCATTTGTTTCTATAACGCATTACAACCAATTGCAACCATTTTAGAATGAACAATAATAGTGACAGTGGAAAAGTTGCCGAGACGTTCGCTCTGGCACTGAGGTCAGCAAAGAAATCCCAAAGTGTGGCATAAAGATTGTCGTTTATGAAGTACGCAGTCACTCCCAAAGTCAGGTGTCACAAACATGGACATCACCTCATTGACAGGTATGTGGACTGTGACACTAGTCTGTGTCTTTCAAAAACACAAATAACATTACTATGATCTTAGGCCAAAATTAATCTTATATCTCAACATTAATTTGATCTGTTGTAGGGAAAAAAAAATTTAGGCTTTTATTTTGTAAAATGTAATGGAGGAAAGTGGCAATCATTGAGGGATTTCTGGAGAATCTGACATAATAGATCAACAGCAAATGTTGATATTAGAAATTAAAAGGGTTTGGTAACTAATGTACTCCATCCCAAATCAGTGATTTCAAAACAAAACTAATTTTAAGTTATTAGAATAAAAGAAAGTATGACTAATTAATATTAATAATAACAACATTATAATTTTAATTAATTAATTTTGCTCTGTCATGGGCAGCAAAGGGAGAACAGGCTGTGCAGCATCCCGCGCTCCGCACCCGGCCTGCAGGAGAGACGAGGAGGAGGTCGCGCCCTCCATGACAACCCCATGACAACCGTCAGTCAGCATTTTTTAGCACACGCCCACTGAAACTCGAGACGAGCCGGTATCGAACGTGATTGGGTGTTGCCCAGCAACACCTAGCAAACCCGACCAATGACAGCGCCGTACACACATCCCTTTCATTTCTCTTTACTGCAAAGCATATTAAGGTTTTTTCCGACATGAATTTCGACAAATAGCTTTTAAACGAGTAAAATCTTGAAAAATACAATTTTTACAGGAATCAAAATAGTTAAAATCTAATTAAATATTAATTTTCAAGAAAATTACAAAACCATACATTTCCAGAAACTGTGTTCCAAACTAAAAGAATAATTGGTGATAAACCAAAAGGAGTTTGTCGTAAACACAATTTTACAGACGTTGGCATAACTTATTTTAAATTCATAATTAGTGTATTTCATAGCAATTAATAACATTTAACCTCAAACTCATTTAAAACTATATCAAAGTGAGTTTAAGCTTAATGTTCACAGACAAAGAGCTAAAACAAAAAACCAAACAAAAAACATACACACAAAGGAAAAAACAATAAAATTATTTCTTACCCGTCTTCGCCAAGCAGTGAATCAGCATCAGCAGACATGACAGTTCGGCGAGTCTCCTCCGCGTGCCAGTCATCTCCTCTTTCTCTTTAGTCCTCAACTCTTTTTTGTGGGGCAGCAACAGAGAAGCTGGTTACCGGCACTGGAACTGATGAGTCGATTTCTAGAGAAGGAAAAAAACGCCGCTAAGGACGGTCAGGCAGAGAACCGGGCGTCGGAAACCAACTGTTGGCTAAATGACAGCGAGATCTGCGTCGCATCCGACCATTTGTACGGAGCCTGAGAAAGGGGCGGGGCCGTGTCAGTGGTGTGATGCTCGGGAACAGACGTGAACGCACGAGGGGGGAGGAGCCAAGAGTGGCATCACTTCCAACTTCGCTCAACCTCCCAAACCTGTGCAACCTGCTCGGTTTGCATTCAGAATGAAGAAAATGCGATTAATCAGAGACAACACAAACTGTACATACCAAGTTTATTAGCCTTTTTTTTTTTTTTTTTTTACACAAATCTATGTATCTCTGTGGACAAGAATGTACTGCAAGTACTGACTATGTATTCAGGTATTAATGATTGCAAAACATTAACACTGACATTGAATTTACAACAGACCTATCAGATAGGAGCATGTGAAGAAAAGAAAAAAGGGATTGCATTTTGACTTGTAGTTCTAGTGGAAATATCATGACACACCTGCAACAATGACAGTTTAAAACGAGTTATGTCAGGTAAATCGATTGACAGTCATGGCTATAACTTGAAATTTAAAAAAAAGTCAAATGAAGAGGTCTACACTGTCAATGACTCCATCATAACTGCTGGGAAGGAAGAGCTCAAAGACCTACTCCAATAAAAGTCGTGTTTTGTTCTTGTAGAATTTTTCTCTTGGTGGAGGACAAAAACCAAATTAAGATAAAAACTGTTTTGCTCAGTATTACCTTCTTCAAATGATTGCGAATCAGGAGCAGAGGAGAAGAATTGTTGCCAAAAGCCTGGGTAGTCGTAGCAACTAGCTCCCTGCTCCACTCCATTCCGATGCTGCCACTTTCAGACGATTGAACGTCTTTGTTTTCCTTGTCTGAGCTGGCATCTGGCTTCAAACCGTATGGCTGGATAGCTCCAATTTTGTTCGTCAGTTTTGCTTCCATGGTAATGTTAGGTTGGCGTTCTGAGGGTGTAAGAAAAAAGGGATGATGGGAAATGAGGGTAGGCTCCTGCCGCTCTGCTGAAACTATGCCCTGGAAAACGAAGCGCTTTTTTCGATTTTGGCTAAAAACGGCATGATCATAATTAAAAGACCACTGGGAATGCTATTAAAATATATAAAAATGATCAGAGTGAGACTTTAAAGTGTCTGTCATATCAGGCTTCAACACAAGCAGGAAACGAGACCAACCCAAAGGTGACTACTCATTTGAATTGTGCCACCAGCTCCAACTAAGAAGCTCTGGGGATCATTTGCAAAGCAAATTCATAGCATTGTTTGTGACACCAGTTTCATTGTAGAAATTTTGGACCACAATGCAGAAGACAATAACTGATTTTGGAGGCAGACGCCTCACAATCTAAGATTTTATCCTGGTATTCAGATGGAAAGCATGGGCTGCAACTCCAGACTCCAGGAATTTTCACCCATTTTCACTCTTGGTGCATCGTATAAACAATGCTGTTTGCAGAGTTTAGTTTGTTGGAGTCCTAAATTGGTCAGAAGTAGGATTTAGCTCATAATTTGGGCCACTGAAATTTCTTGAGGTATTCAAGTCAGATAGAGACAATGTGTTTAATCCTCAACTTAAATACCTTTTGAAGGCAAGTGGCTAATTAAAAACAATAGGTAAGTTCTTTTTTTATTTCTGTTCTGACTGTTTTATAAAAAATACATCAAGAAGTCCTCCCTTCCTGCTTCTAGCACAGGGGTGGATAAGAAGGAGGGTCATGGTGACTATCTTTGTTTAGGTAAGGGAGGAGCCATTCGGGGAATGTCAAAATAGTTGTTGGATTACATACTTGAAACACTGACAGTAAAAAAAAGGTGGAAAAAAGTACACAGGAAGATACGCAAAGTTTGCCATCAATGAGCATGTTGAACATTTTTTAAAAAGTTGGTGAAACACAAACACTACTAACTTTATTTCAATTAAGCTGATTTACATAATCGATCCATCTCAATTTACTTAGACAGGAAAAAATTCCAGACTCTTTAACATTTGTGGTAACATGAATAAAATGTACGCAGACAAGTTATACGTCTATCAATTCTAAAAAAAATCTTATTTCAAGAAATAAAAAAATATACATATACATGTAAGTCCAAATTTAATAAATTCTGTTTGAAACAAGTCTTCGGTACAGGTTTTAATTAGTTACAATCCCAGAAACATTTTTTTTTTTTTGCATTGGACCAAAAATACAGGGTAAATTAAAGTTATTTATTTCTTAATGTACAAAAATAAACAACAGTCCAATTTAGTGGCTAATTTAACTGTACTGTATCGGATAACTTAGCTTGTTAAAGTTCATAGAAGATACACTTTCTTAAATCATAAATATTATCTGTACTCCATTTTTTCAGTTGGTAAGTCACTCACTGTACACACTATGCCCCGTCTCCAATATCAGCAACATGATAATCTGTTTTAGTTTGGTAAAGTTTGTAAAGCACAGAAATGTTCTGCATCAGCCTCTCATAGGTCAGAATATTATCATTGTTTTTGCATTAGGATCCAGAGTGAGTGGTTGTTCTAGTGTCAATATCTGTTTAACCAGTTGCTCTGTGATTGTTTGTGGAAGCATTACTGTCTGTTACATGTTAGTTTACACTTTAGTGATTGCAGCTTCAATGCAGAACAGTAAAGATAATTTGCACGTAATGAAAGAAAAAACATCTCTCATTCACGCAAAAATGACGAACATGCTGCCAAAGAATTGCAAAGTTGTAAAATGAAATGACTCACGTCCTACAAAAAAAAAACTGATTCTGTCAAGTATTTTTTAATTCATTACATTTCTTTTAGGTTTTGCTTCATAAAAAAATAGTAAAATCAGTCAACATTAGAAGACTGCAAGTACAGAATAAAATCAATGCTTAATTCAAACTAATAATTTCAAGTCTAAACGCAGGACAGCTTAAACTCAATATGATCAATCAAAGCCTGACATCAACACCAGAGAAACCTCAGTGTTACTGTACAGTATGTGCTTGTTCAGATAAAAGAGACAGACATCTCCAGGACAACAAATTTGATGTAGATTTATCTGAATGTACACTCAGAAAGCTGTTATAACAGTGATAGTAACAGCACTGTAACTGCAGTCAAAGAAGCACTGATAAAACTACAAATCCCAATCATGCCAAGGGAAAAAAAACACAAGTGCGCGGTGCAAACATGTAGATCAATGTTCTGTATCTTCAAAGCTGAGCGTTGTGTCAGCCTTGTTCAGAGAAATGAGAATCACTGATGAAACACAGAAGCGTAAAGGTTGTCATGAAGCTGCGCAGGAGGAACTCTACTCACTTGAATTGTTCCTCACGGAAAAAGAGGACTTTGCGCAGGAACTAAAATTCATTGATGTCAGAGCATTCTCTTTATACTTTTTAACACGTCAAAATCATAAGCACTGGGAAAAAATATCTTTATGTTTTGTTTGAGGGTAAAACAATCGGAATGACATGAAAACATTCAGTTTTGGCTGAAGCAACAACAAAATATGGAAACAAATTTGATAATATTTAGGGCCACAATAATGTTTAAAGTTTAACAAGTAGGTGTGATAACGCTGAGCATCAGAATGTCACTGCGTAAAAAAATACATTATTCCAGCTGAATGGGAAGATATGATTACTTTTTATATTTGTAAATATTACAATAAGTATAAGTATCATAGTAAATATATAAAATATTGTAGTAAATATTACATTAAGTAATATTTTATGGCAAGCGTACTAATTTTAGTCAACCAAAAACATTTTTTTTGACTCAATGCAGCTCTAGAAATCTCCCTCATTACCAAGCAAAACAAGTTGCTATGTTCCCAAATGTATTGGCTCACCTTGTTTGACTCACATATGAACTGAGGTGCCATCCCATTTCTATCCCATAGAGTTTAATAAGATGTTGGTCCACCTTTTGCAGCCATTACAGCTTCAACTCTTCTGGGAAGGCTGTCCACAAGGTTAAGGAGTGTGTTTACAGGAATTTCTGACCATTCTTCCAGAAGCACATTGGTGAGGTCACACACTGGTGGAGAAGGCCTGGCTCTCAGTCTCCGCTTTAATTCATCCTAAAGGTGTTCAATCGGGTTCATGTCAGGACTCTGTGCAGGCCGGTCAAGTTTATTCACACCAGACTATCATCCATGTCTAGATAGAAAGATAGATAGATGACTTTATTAATCCCACAATGGGGAAATTTCATTTATCTGTTTATTTATTTGTCTACATGGACTTTGCTTGTTGGAAGAGGAAGAGGCCCGCTCCAAGCTGTTCCCACAAGGTTGGGAGCATGGAATTGTCCAAAATGTTTTGGTATCCTAAAGCATTAGTCCTGAAAAAAACAACCACACATCATAATTCCTCCTCCAACAAACTTCACACTTGGCACAATGCAGTCAGAAATGTACCGTTCTCCTAGCAACCTCCAAACCCAGACTCATCCATCAGGTTGTCAGATGGAAAAGTGGGATTCACCACTGCTCCAAAGTCCAGCGGCAGTGTTCTTTACACCACTGCATCCGATATTTTGCGCTGCACTTTGTGATGTATAGCTTAGATGCAGCTGCTTGGCCATAGAAACCCATTTCATGAAGCTCTCTGCGTACTGTACTTGGGCTAATCTTAAGGTCAAATGAATTTTGGCGCTCTGTAAGTTGACTGTGGAATATTTAGGAGTGAGGAAATTTTACCACTGGATTTGTTGCACAGGTTGCATCCTATGGCAGTTCCACGCTGGAATTCACTGAGTTCCTGACAGCGGCCCATTCTTTCACAAATATTTGTGAAAACAGTCTGCATGCCTGAGAGCTTGATTTGTGCATCTGTGGCAGGGCCAAGTGATTAGGACACCTGATTCTGATCATTTAGATGGGTGAGCGAATATTTTTGGTTTGTTTAAAGAGAACATTGCCCTGCTCCCGTGTCGCTCTTGGTGTTGTTTGTACCTGTATATCAGGGGATTTAAAAAAAAACAAATAAATAAAAGTGGAACAAAAGACCAGATTTAGTAGCTGATTAACATTTTTTCAAGTTCCACTTCTCAGCTGCTACTGAAGCAAACGGGAAGTTCATAACTACCATCGGTACACTTAATAAATAAATAAATAAATTCTGTATGGGAAATACGTGTACAATTATTATCTTTGACTTGAAGACATTTTATCTTAATTTTACAAATTTTGAGTGTACTGTTTGCTATTATTAATCTGCAAAGTAGACATTTCTGCAAAAAATAATTTTACAGAACATTGCTAAATGTTCACCCTATTGTTTATATTTCAGTGGGCTGTGAAAAAACGCATTTAGATATTTTTGCAGTCCTTAGAATTCACTGTTGCTCTGAGTTACTGCATAAAAAGACTTTGGTTTCCTCACCTTTTAATCTGAAAAACCAGAACAACAGACTGGTGTGACAGGAATGCCTTATTTTGTATTATTACAGCCTGCAGCAGTCAAGGACTGCAAGGACCTTTTTCTTTTTTTGAGAAAAACTCAAAAAGGTTCAAAAAGCCCTCAAAGGAAAGGACTAAGCCAAAAAAGACATGACCATTCTATCATTCATTCATCTGCTGAACCCGTTTTGTCTCTTTTGGGGTCACTGGGCTGCTGGAGCCTATCCCGTCTACTTGTGGGTGAAGGCGAGGGACATCCTGGACAGGTCGCCAGTCTGTCACAGGGCCACAAATCACACACCCATACACACTCACACACTGAATTTCTGCGCTTTTGAGTGAAAATTTGTCCCCCGCCCCTTTGAAAATTCACCTAAATTTGCACACACCTAGTACCCGGCGAAAATTAATTTTGGGCATGGTGAACGACCCCCACTCCCCAAGACCATGACATCACAGCGAGCAGTTTTGTAAAAATTATGACTGGGCCAAAAGTCGCTTGTGTAGCCACACATTTTTTTTTCTTCAAAATACAGTAACGAAACCAAAACACACATGTCGAGGATATCCAAGGGAATTTTTAAATTATTATGGGATGGCCAAACGTTTCACGGCTTGGCTGCCATTTTGTGGCAAAGCTTGAGATTTGTGTTTTTACGACATCATGGGAAAACAATATTTTATTTTGTGCGATTTTCACAAAATTTCACATGCAACCAGCTCGAGTCTACAAACACAACAGATAATTCATTGACCTTTGACCTTGGGAAGAGGCCATTATCTTAGATTTAAAAAAATGCACCTTTATTACCAGCTAAAAACTAGAACTCATCCTAAGGATTTTTATCAACTGTCTCGTAATTTCTCAGGCATCAATGGCAAACTAATTTGGAAAAAAAGGTTGGAATTACAAGTTGTAGATTTTAAACGGCGTGCGCGCGCACATTTTTTAGCGTAAAAATTAAATCTGCGATTCCCTGGGGCAAGATGAACAAAACGATTTAACATTCAATAAGATTATATTAGGAATGTGGATGTGGTAAACAATAAAACGCTGCAAGAAATTTTGCTGACTCAGTTAGAAAATTAAAATCAGAAGTTTTTTATCCATTCACCAACAAAACCAATATACCCAGTCGGGGATATCCAAAGGAAGTTTTGAAATCCTTGTGGGGTGGCGACACGACCTACAATTTGGCCGCTATTATGTGTCTAAGTTTGTGATTTAGCAATTTTTTATGTTTTTCCACAATATTGGAAAATTAACTTTTTTTCAGGCGATTTTCACGAAATTTCACACACATACCGCTAGCTTAAGTCTACAACCAGGTCTGGAGTTTCGTCAACCTTTGACCTCAGGAAGAGGCTGTCATCTTCAATTAAAAATAAAAGCACCTATGGTAACAGATTCTAACAACAACAGCGAGCGTCTCGTAACTTCTCGGGCATCAATGGCAAGCTACTGTGGAAATGTTGCTGTAAGAAGTTGTAGATTTTGAACGGTGTGTGTGTGGTGAGCTCACAAAAGTGGCATTCTCCTGTAACTTGCCCACTGTGAAAATTTAGTGCAGGCATCCATGGCTAGAACTGGAAAAATTGAAATAACATTGGAAATGAACATATAAGCAATGTGGTTAGGTAACAGCTCTGTTGCTAACGAAATCCAAAAGTTTACTTTTTCCGTCTGAAACATATGTAGATCCGTTCGAAGAATGTGTGTGTGTGTGAGAATGCATGGGTGGGGGCTTCCTCACCAGTACCCGCTGGGGCTCACCTTCCCTTTTGCAGCGTGGGGAGCGTGGGGGGGATAAGGAAGGAGGGGTCGAGGAACGTGTTGGGTGAGGGGGCTGTAGAGGGTAGTGTAGTGTGGGGAGGTAGGGGTGGAGCTGTGGTTGCGTCGTGATCTTTGGGCTGCTTGGGTTGGGCGCTGGGGCTGACCTGCGGTGACGAGGCCTGCGGTGGTGGGCTGCCACCACCGGGCCACTGGGTCCTGGCTTCGTCTTTGACCCGTGCCTCGGTTTTCAGTGCTCGGTGGCTCGGTATGGCGGAGCGCGCCTGTCCTGAGGCCTGGGGGTCCTCCTGCCTCCTGGTGGCGGAGGGGCACCTGCAGGGGGGCCTCCACTGCACCTGGCTGGGTGGGTGGGCAGTGTCTCTCCCCCCGCTCAGGCTGCGCTGGGGACGCTCCTGGTCCGGGGTCTCCCCCTCTCTCCTGGTCTGGCTGGTTGGGCTGGGGAGGATCTGATTCCCCTAACGATCACATGGTTCACTTTGGCAGCGTGCATGTAGCTCCACCCCCATGTGCACGTGCACACTGGCACACGGCTCCCTGTCTGCTTTATCCCTCCTCCCAACCCACAGTGTACTGATGGACAGATATCTTCCACTTTTCTTAGTGTCAGAATTTCACTTTTTTTCACTTCACAATTTTCAAAGCTTAAAATCATAACCTGTTGAAATTAGCAACTCTGCACTTGTATCCCCTCACTTTCCCCTCCCTCTTTATTTCTTTTTCTTCTACCCCCCCCCCCCCACACACACACACACACTTTCCAACTCTCCCTCCCTTTACTAAAAAGAATATGTATATATAAATAAAACACAAAATGTAACAAATAAATAAAAAGTAATAAAAAACATATAATAACTAATCTAAAAGGGGTTTATACAAATTTACACCCTGGTTACCCGAAGATTCATAACCTCTTTTTGTAACTGTAAAACCTGTCCAACACAAAAGGCCTTCAGCTCTCATCTGTTGGCTCAGTTGTTGGACAGAACAAGTTAAAAAAAGTGCATTTTCCATAAAAGTATCACCTGCAGGTCTTACCATTACTAGCCTCTTAAGCCATGTGTTTTTCTGTAAAACAGCCTAATCTCATTATGGCACAAAACAAATGTAACATCAACTTCATTTCAAAAAGTAAATTTGAAATAAACTTTTCCTATTTTTGTTTTTGCTTGTTCTTGTTAATTCAAATGTTTGGAAGAAAATGTTAAAGTGAAGGAAGAAACCTTTGGGGCTTACATTTGCAATTATGAGACTTCCTCCTAGTGGTGAAGTAGGGCCACTGCATCCAGCAGCCAAATTCAACGCTAAATCTGAAATATGAAAGGCAATTCTCCTTTACAACCCTTTTCATTCCTATGAAATTATTACAACAAAAATATAATTTTATTTAATCCTCATTTTAAGGATCTAAAAATCCAAGCGCATAATCAAAAATCTCCAAAATTACCTGGAATTTAAGTATCAATACCAGTCATACTTTATTCTAAAAAATCACAAACTTTAAAATAAGTAAAATATCTACAAGTAAAACTAGGCATTTTGTTAATATTAACTCCAAGTAAATCTTTCCATTTTTAATAAAATAAATCTAAATAAAATAAATCTAAATAATAAATCTAATAAAACAAAAACTTTTATTTGGAAAAAAAAATTCTGGCCATGGTGTAAGAAGGAATGAAGATATCTTGACAATGTCACACAACATCAAAAGTTTATTATTTCCTTCTTAGTTCAAGCAGCAAGAATACAACACAACAAAGACAGATCTTGAAAAATCAGTGAAGAAAACATTGACGCTTTGGTTCACTCTAGTTACCTACTGAAATGAGAGAAGTAAAGTACTCAGCTTGCAAGCTGTACATACGTGCATTGACGTTATTATAAATACTCTTCACAGTATATCCAAAAACACACAGCCATGAGGCAGTCATGAGCAGAGGAGCCGCTGTCGCTTCATCTTGGAAACAAAAACATAAAAAGTGCAAAATATCACCACACAAGATTAAAAGAAAAAAACGGAAGGAGGACTCATTAAAGCTACAGTGCTCACTGATTTTTTTTAGGCTTACAATCAACTTTTATACAGTAAGTGCTGTATACAGGGTGTGGAGCAGGTAAGCAGCAGGAACGTTGTTTTTTTCCTTCTTTGTTGAGCCCCTTGGCCTCAGCTCCCATTAAACCTCAGTCAAATAACTGGTGACTTGCTAAACAAGACAGGATAAGGGTGGAAACATCCTGCGCCCACACCAGACTTAAAGAGTAATCCCTGGTCACAAACACATTTCTGCAATCATAGCGCTTCCAAAAAAACTAACTGCTTTTACAAAAGATGACAGGAAAGAGGTCTGCTTTTGTCCAGATGTGAAATGAGGTGGTGGCTTCACAAAAAAAAGCATTTCTAACAAAATAATTTTCTGTTTACAGTCTACATCCTTCACTTGGCTAATTAGGCCCAGGTCTTACATGAATTCTTTGCCCCCAAAAAAGCCCTAATTAATCAATTTTACAGCAAATCTCTGTATTTTAACATAACATAAGCAGTATTTGTCAGGGCTTAAACAAAAGAAACTTCAATTATATTCTTGCGCATCTTAATGGCAACATTTTAATTATAATTTAAAAGCTACTTTATGATTATTAAAAGTGATGCCTAACAAAATATTGGAAGGTATTTCGGAGAAAATTCCATCCCCTTGTGTTAATAATTCAACAGACTTTCTTTCATATGTTAAAGGTTGACATACATTTTAAGTCTTTATCTATGCGCACAGAAATGCGCACCACTACATGATGTTTTATAGATTATTTTAAAAAAAAAAGAACAAATAAATTCTGAATATGGAGGCTTTAGAATAAAGTGAAGCCTCATTTCCTTCAGGGCTCGGCTAAAATGAAAAAAAAAAAAACAGGAAATCTACATAAGTGAACTGAAGGAGTTAGACTAATAAAATTAGGATTAGCATGAAATAATTTCACATTACACACGTATATTTCCGTTTCTCACGTAAATCTAACAACATTGTAGTAGTTGTGTCCCTTTACCAGCTCTGCCTCTCAGTGCTCAGTGGGCTGCATGTTATCATATCAGACACTTGTTTTACTGTCAACATTTTGGACCTCTGAAGGGTTTTGACCTTTAAAAGACTAATGCCATCAAACTGGCTAGAGATGTAGATTTATTTGGACTTGACCGAGCAACTGTCACAAATTACATTATTGTTTTACTTAATAAGATTATCTGGCTTTAAATCACAAGCACTCAAAATGCCTTGAATGACGGTTAAAAGAAACGTAACTTAAAAAGCCGTAACATTTTGAAGACAGAAGAGGCAGGCCTGCCCGGTTTGGTTGTGAATATCTTTAAAAAGTGTATTATTTTCTATCAGGTATTTTTCCAGGAATTCACTAGACACTTACAGGGATTTCAGAGACTTTAGGTAGATTTAAAAAAAAAAAGTTATTTATTTTTTATCAGCTTCTCTGCGCAATACAGAAAAGTCCTCCTTCAAATCAGTCAGCAATAGTTTGGACTCTGAAGTCACATTCATCATATCTCCATTCAACTTTTGACAGAGGGTGGAAGGGGTTGACTGAGGTTTATTCAATATTGTTTATGTGCTGTTTGATTTGTGTCTCTTTCAGGCCTCCTCCTTTTCTAGAACAGTACAGTTTAAGACTCCTCATCGGTGCAGCTGGGAGAGCGCTCCTGGAAAAAGAAGGAAAACTATAGTCTTCAGTACACAGATCAGATTTTTTTAAAAGAATAAAATTTATTTCCAGTACAAAAGAAAGCCAATAAACCACCAGAGAGCAGTTTCCTCCATAATTAGCTGGAAAAATGACTAAGGTGTCTGTGAGACACAGACTGGCCTACCTCTTCCTGCTCCTCCTCTGAGTCATCATCACTAACGACGGGTTTGGCTCTGGTGCGTCCCGTTCGTCTGCTGCGTCCCTTCCCTCGATCTCCACCTTTATCCTTTCGACCCAGACGAATTTTCACTTTCACAGAGCGTGCTAGAACACACACAGGCATCATTTTAAGGAGAAATACTATATACTTATAATATATAGGACCTGGGCACATAGAAATACATTTTGAAAGTTCTGCTCTACACAAAGTTCGGGCAGCACCTCACACAGACACGCTTACACTCAGACTCTGATCCTTCATCCTGCTCGTCCTCCTCCTCCTCACTGTCTTCCCCCTCGCTTTCTTCCTCTTTCTCGATCTTCTGCCTCAAGCTGGTGAAGACAGACTGGAGCACGATGGAGTCTTCATATATCTGTCCACACATGAGCAGGTGTGAGAATCATCAGCGGGAACAAACAGGTCAGGAAGGAGAAAAAAGGGCCTTTATCACATTGTGGAGGTTATTCTAGTTGTTGTGCACAAAAACGGAGCCTGTTTACTTTCATTCCAAACACACAAATGACCCAGCTATCTTTCAACCAATGATAACAAATCGGATTAACACGCCTAGATTTCTCACCAAAAAGCTTATCACCGAGTTTAACATTTGTCTGATTTATTTTACTGTTTACGCTTGAGCATGTGTAAACAAAACACAGAACATGGAGATGATGTGGTAATGACAACAGACTAGTGGGGGTGTGCCGTAACCAAGGCAACTGCCACTTCATGGATACAAACGGAGGACAGCAGCAACAGGTTTTTTATTTCGACACCACGCCTGTCCGTTCAAAGGTAATTGTTTAAAGTTCACGTCATTACAGGAGAGCGTTCTCCACAATAATTCAGATTAAGGATTAAAAGATGAAGATCGAGATTTTGTAATGATTGGATTTCTGTAGTCACTTGAAGTCAGTTAATGCAAAATATATCATTTAGTAAAAATGAGTTGTCGGATTTGGTTGTGAGCTGTCAGAATAAGATATAAGGAGAAAATAATGTGTTTTTGTTCAATTTATACAGACAATAAATAAAATAAGATGCACTCAATTTAAATTTGAATAGGTCACGCTTTGATTTTTAATGAATAATTGGAATTAAAGGCAACAGATAGCTGCATGCTGCAGAAAATGTGTCCCACCAGAGAGCCTTCCAGGTTGAAGGTCTGAGCGTTCTGAAACAGCAGCATCACGTCTCTCTCCAGGTCACCCAGAGTGCGGTAACGGTGACTTCGGATCCTCTCCTGCAGTGGGGACAAAGCATGTTCGGCATTTAACCTTTAATGTATGCAATCATTCATTACGTTTTGCTGCATCACAGAAATAAAAAACCTTGGGATAATATGACCTTGATCTTCCTGAAGTCCACCGGCTTGCGGATCAGTTCATAATACTCCGGCAGCTCTTTTCGAGACGGCAGCTGGATGAACACTTCACTCAACTGCCGTCCGCTGGCACTGCAAAACCCGATATCAGGACAAGATGAGACCCTTTTATCAATCTAAGGTCCTGTGATGAACGTTATTTCTCTCCTAATCTAAGTACAGCACTTAACTTTTTAAAGTCCATTTTTTCAATGGTTGTGGTTCACTTTGTTTCTTCAAAATTGTGATATAATCATGTTGTGTTTTCAGAGTTACAACACAGCATAATATCAGAATTTTCCATCGTACAAAGCAATCAAGCCATTTATTATATTTAAGTGTTTCCCTCTGCATTTCCAAACATTAATGTTTTTAAACTTACTGTTTAAAGTTATTGTGAATGCTAAAGATGGATTCAATTTGACAGAATTCAGCTGAAAAGCTTGTTTAAAATATGTTCCATGCTGTATTTTTTAATTTTTCATTTTTTTAATAAGAATTTATTATTTAATTTAGATGTCTTTAAAGGTGAACAGATATACCTGAGGATGCTTTCAACAACAACAAAAAAATCTTAAGCCAGCTTTCCTTTTTTTTTTTGTAAAAGTATGAATAGATTTTTCTTCAAGATTTATGTAAACTTAGGATGAAGTTGGATGAATGGAGGATGTTCACTTCAGTGATCTCTTGAAGGACTAGTTAGAAGAAAAATAAGTAGTTTCCATTTCTAAAACTGAAAGATAACTTTCTTTTATTTCCATTTGTTGTTTCTCTGGGGTGTATAAAGCTCTTTTACTCTTAGTTATTGTTAGAAGTCAGAGTTCTGTCTCCCCCTCTGGTCACCAGCTGGAGCCATCTCCATAGTTCTAACCCCAATACATCTCCCAGCAACCCCAGCGCACATTTCCTGGAGGCCGCACATCTGAATCTCATTCACTCACTCAATGACAAGCATACTTAAGCTCTGTACTGAGCCTCACTCAGTGTGAAGTATTGTTTGTGCCACTGTCTTCTTTACTGAATGCTACAACTGGACCTGATCTTATCTATCAAGTGTGGGGGAAAAAACGGATTTTATATAATATTCAGTCTTTCATTCTCTAAAGTTTTTTTGATCCAAAAGTGAAGTAATAAAACTAGTGTCATACCATTACGGTGATCTAAAACATATTTCTTATTCTTATTAAGTCTTTCATTTGGAAATTGTTATCCTTAGGCCATAAGTACCAAACTTATTTGCTTATATAGTTCTTTTTGTTGCCAAAGCTTAGGTATAAATTCTGCATGTTTTCTTTTCTTTTAAACTGCTGTCTTACTGTCAACAAATGCTGAAATAAAGCAGGTTTATTTTTTACCTTAAGCATATTGAATTAGTACAAAAAGTGGATCCTAAAGCTTCATTTTCTCTCTGATGTGGATCGACTGTTGTATAGAAAATATACAACTGATACCCATAGTCAAGAGGGAAGAAGATTTTTTAAATATTCCACCTGTCTTTGTATTTGATGACAGCATCTACAATTTTCCTCATCTTCTTTGTGAGGGCAGGAGGATTGGGGGAAAGTTTCTCTACAGGTGGTCGCCCCCTTTTTCTCTGCCGCTTCCCATCCTCATCTTTGTCCCCTCGTCCACGGCTCCCACATGAAGATGATGGGCCGGGGAGGTCCAGGTCACGGTCCCTTTTTCGTTTACGAGTTGTTTTTTTGTGGCGAACTTCTTCCTCTACCTCCTCAAGCGTGCCCTCCTCGATTGCCTGCAGGGAAGTTGCCGCCGTTTGATGGAAATCAGAGAGAATCGAACAACACAGAACAAATGCATGATTCTATTCTGTTCTATATAAAACAACCTTGAGCCACTGCTTCTCCGTCAAGGAGTCGCTGTAGTCCACCTCCTTTCGCTGCCGAGAACCTCGTCCGAACATTTTCTCTTCCTCCTCCTCACAGGTCAGCCGTTCAACTTCAGCATCGTCCTTCATGATCCAGGTGGGAAGCTCATCTTCCTCCATCAGACGCGGCTTACGTCGGGGGTTGCGAGCTTCCTCGCGGCGCCGATCCAGGTCCATGCGCTGGGGTGAGGAGCACAACATAAATGGAGGAAAAGGAAAACAAATGTGAGATCAGAGGGATAGACATTATTACTCACCATAAACAACTCAAACTCCTCTTCACTCCTGGCAATCATCTGGTTGACCGTCTCATCATCTGGGACCTCATCCTCCTCCTGAGGACAGCAGAAGCACATTCACAAGCACAGTGTGAGAGCACGCACACCACCTCCCGCGTTGGCAAACGTCCACCCCTAACCAGACCTCATCTTGCTCCTCATGCTCCAGGATGGCCTGCAGGAAGGCCCTGCGCTCATGACTGGAAGACTTCTGGTCGAACATGCCAGCCTGGATGACCTTCTGGTCCACGTTGAGTTTGTATTTGGCTGCAGCCAGAATTTTCTCTTCCACGCTGTTGACCGTGCAGAGACGAAGTACTCGCACCTCGTTCTGCTGACCGATGCGGTGAGCTCGGTCCTGAGCCTGCAGGTCCTGAGGGGGGAAAGAGGAAGAGTGGGTTCGATTTTATAACTGAAGCAAACTTAATAAACACAAGTAAAGTTGACTAATTCTTAATAGTTTACTTTTATAGCTTTTTTTTCTAAGATCCAGAGTCTTACCTGATGTGGGTTCCAGTCGGAGTCAAAAATAACGACAGTATCAGCAGACTGCAGGTTGAGGCCGAGGCCTCCAGCTCTTGTGCTCAAGAGAAAGATGAAGTATTCAGACTCTGGACTGTTAAATGTCTTCAGTAGCATTCCTCTGTCTTCAGCTTTAGTGGTGCCTGCCATGAAGGGATGGTGGAAAAAGAGAAAGTCAAGGGAGATATTTAGGAACAAGAAGGAAGCAGATATGAGGATTTTACCATCCAGACGCAGGTATTTGAAGGTGCGGTAAGCAAAGTAGTCCTCCATAATGGTCATGAGTGAGGTCATCTGACAGAAGAGCAGCACTTTGTGGTTTGTAGCTCTCAGCTTTGGTAGAATTCGATCCAACACCTCGAACTTTCCTGACGCTCGATACAGATCTGGCCTGATGGACGCAAAGGTAAATTTGGCTAAAAAGGAGACAACTCGTGTCAGAAGTGATTTTAGGAGCACTAGGCACTTACCCCTGGACTATTCCACCAGAAAATCCTAGATGCTCAGAAAAGGATTCCTAAAACACAAATTTAAAAAGTAAATGGAATTTATTTAACCCTTTTAACTGAAAAATCATCTGTTTGCAGTTGATTTTTGAGCATTTAGCCAATGCTAACCTCAATTTGCTGGAACATGTAAGGATGATTACAAATCTTCCTCAGCTGCATGATGGTGTTCATCAGTGTCTTCGTGCCTCCTTTACCCTGGAGAGCATGCAAGCAAGGAAAAGGTACACAGGGTAGGGGTACAAGTTAGGCTGTACATATTCTTTATTCCCAGTATTGAGTTATAGTTGTTCGTGGAAAATACAGTTAGAATAACAAAACTGTTTTCTGACATCATCTAAACCTATAAATTAAAGTTATCTGGATTTCTAAAACCTTGTTGGATAAGATTAGTTCAATTCACCACAAAAAAATAGTATTTAAAATAGTATTTTAAAAGGCTTTTGTGAACATAAACTATCAATATGCTAATTTAAAGTGTGCAACAGGGTGAATATGCATTAACGCTTGGAACTAAAACCTTTGTTGCTGATGGACTTGTGCATTCACCTTCTTATCTTTCTCTGATCCGTCAGTAAGTAGGACCCCCTTGGCCTGCATGTGCCTGTACAGAACTCTCTGGAGAGACGACATGTCGCATTTGATGACGTACTCCACCTGAGAGCAGAAAAAACACCAGAACCATTAAAAAAAGGGGGCAGGAGTTCAGCTGATTTATTAAACTGGCATTGTAAATCATATGATGTTTAATTTATTATATTTGTGCACTGTAGCACCAACCAGTCCTGTCCAAGCGTATATATTGAAAAACCAGTCTGTTCTGCCCACTAAAAGAATCAAATATGAGTCAGTATCCTTCGAAATTAATTAACAAAGTAAAAGCATAAAAAATGAGAAATCTTCTCTCGCAATCTAGTTTTTTACGGTTTGCACTGAAGTCTAAGTGTGAAACTTCGTCTTCTTTTTAGAGGTCTTTTATTTAAAATACTCTTTTCCCACGGTTTCATCTTTAATGTAATTTTAAACTGTATTTTATTTTCACAAACATTTCCTGTATGATGCAAAAGCTTTTCTTCAGTGTGCCAGCGATGTCACAACTCAACAACATGCAGCCAACAAGTCATCACTTGACACAAGAAAAGAGCGATAGCACTGACCACAGCGAGGTGTAAGAGTTCCTGGAACTGAAAGTTGACTTAAGTACAACAGTACTTTGTCTTCTTTTATTTCCATTTGTGGTTTCTCTGGGGTGTAAAAAATCTCTACTTTATCTTTCAATTTTAGCAAAACAGCCTTAAAATTTAAAAGAGTGAAAACTTCAGTTGAACTTGCCTTTACCCCTTTAACTGCCTACTCAACCAAACAGTAGATCACATTTAGCAAACCTATCAAAAACATTGACTGTCTATATTACTTCCCCAAGTCAATAAACAGCAAAAAATACTTGTTTTTAATTGATTTAGTCTTGTTTGGGTTGTTAAATGGTTAAAAGACCTGACCTGGTTTTGTGGCTGCAGATTATAAACTTAAACTTGACCAAAAATTAATTTTTTCATCTCATTACAAGACGTTAAAACATAAACAGATCTCTTTCTTTTTTTTTGCTTCTGTTTTTTAAACAGGGAACCCGAAATAAAGACCAAAGGTTTTTGAGTTCCGTAATCTGTATCTCTTTGTAATATTATTTGAATGTGTTGGTTAACACATGCCTTCTCGGGCAGCTGTGCCTCCACTTCTTTCTTTAACCTGCGCAGTAGGAAGGGACGCAACACTTTATGCAGACGGCGAATAATCAAAATCGTCTCCTCTTCATTTAAATCCACCTAAAGAAACAGAAAGCATTCTCTTACATGTGAAATATGTTTGCTGTGAGCTGACAGGAATACGACAAAAAAAACACACAAAAAAAACCTTCACACCTTCTCTCCAGTCATTGCAAATGGGGCATTAAACCACTGCTCAAAAGTGCTGCAGCTCTTGAAAATGGTTGGCAACAGGAAGTTGAGAAGCGCCCACAGCTCAGGTAGTTTGTTTTGAAGAGGAGTCCCGGTCAGCAGGACCCGCCTTGGAGCAAGGTAATGAGTGTTGAGGACCTGGGTAAGTTTACAGTGGTGGTTCTTCATGCGGTGACCCTCATCCACGATCATGTACTTCCATCGGATCTAAGAGAAGATAAACTTATGATAACACTGCGAGAGACCTTCGTGCATTATTGCTTATGTCCAGTCCAGCCAGCCAACCCAAAAAAAAAGAATGCCCTGAAAAGGATGATTTCTCATCCTCTTTGTCCTGATGAGTCCAGCTGGCTAAGATCAAACTCGTGCCTGACCCACCTCTCAGCCCCGTCAGGAACCCTATAAGACAACATGAGTGCAAAGCAGCATGATGGTCACAGAGCACAGGAGGAGACAGGCCAAGTCAATGTGCTGCAGCACCTAGAAGAGAGAGCACTGAAACGCAGCAGAGGGGGGATCAGATGGGCCGGACTCAGATATTCTGGAATGAATCAGGGGAACTGGGAGCCATCAAACAAAATACACTAAAAGTTCGGGGAAATGAACAAACAGAGGAAAATAGGGGTTACAAACTGTGAAAACAATCTGAGACAGAACAGCTATTTCTTTGTGACGTGTATGTGCTTTCTTTGTTTGCAAACTGTTATTACCTTGGCCAACACTTGCTTGTCCTTGATGATGTACTCATAGGTGGTGAGTAAAACGTTAAACTTGCCACTTCGCAACTGAGGAACAAAAGCCCTCCTAGCAGCAGGAGACCCCTAAGTGCACAAGAAAAAAATATACGTAGCAAAATACGATCAATAAAAAAACAAAAAAAAGGAAACCTAGATGACGAGCCTCCAAAAATTCACCTTGTAGGACACTTTCACTACTGATGGCGCCCACTTGTCAAACTCGTACACCCAGTTAGACAAAGTTCTGACAAAAAGAAAACCATTTTTTTATTCTGCAGTTAATAGTCTCTTATTTTTCAGAGGCAACAACGAGCTCTTACGAGAGGGGTACAATGATGAGGTAGGGCCCGTTGAGGCGTTTGTGCTCCATGAGGTATGTGATCAGAGCGATCGTTTGGATGGTTTTTCCTAAACCCATCTCATCCGCCAGAATCCCATTCAAGTTATTGTTGTAAAGAGAGACAAGCCACTCCAGACCTTTAATCTGCGCGAATGACAAAGAGGTGTGAAACCCAAAATATAGAAAGATTGTTTTGTGATTTTGATTTTAAATGGCAAGACTTTCTTAGATTCTGCGTGCTTTCACCTGATACTGTTTGAGTTGTCCATTTATCAGTAAAGTAGACTGCTTCTCCACCTTCTCTGTGACCGCATGAGCCACAGCGTAATATGACTGGAGACCTCGGGCAAAAGCTGCACCGCTGTACTCGTCGTCAACGTCCTGTTTGGCATTCCTGCAAGTAAAAGGAAACGAACATGAATAGCACAAATAATAATCCACGTAAGACCAGCTACAGACGTCCGTTTGTGACATACTCGATGATGTGCCGGACATCCACCTCAGACACGTCCTCACTGTCAGGGTCTGTGATCTTCTTTTTGTCATCTACTGAAGTGCTTGAAGGTTGAGGTTCCTCTTCTTCTTCCTGTAACATAGCTTGATTATTAGAAGCTACTTTATGTTAAAAAGTAACTGTGATGGTGACTTACAACCCACCTCCTCTTCCTCCTCATCTTCACTGTCTTCACTGTCTGAACGTGGAGCCACCTCATAACTAGATAATGCAAGCATAAATAGATCTTATTGGGGATATTAAGTGGCTGCATACCCGAGTAGTTACTCATTCTGGATTAAGTGTAACATGATTTGAAATTTTTGTCATCAAGTTGTGCTTTTTTTGGGATGCATGAATGGGTTCTAACATGGCTTCTATGAAAAAACAGCAAGATTTTTGTACAGGGGTCTGTGTATTGACTGTCCCAAAGTACAAACCATGGTATAAATTACGAAACATAACCAAATAACAGTAATCAAAATGGTGGAAATTATATTTTTTTCCATCAGAAATTTTCCTCTCTAGGTGCTCATCTGCCTCCATGCAGCCGTTCTCACCCAGGGTTCATCTCCAGCCAGGTCTCCAGCTGTCCAGCTTTAGGCGCATCCACTCCGGTCAGAATGTTCCCACTGTCCACGTGGATGACCTTCACTGGCAGGTCACTCATCTGACTTGTCTCATCCAACGGCTGCAAAGAAATAAGTAACATTTCCCTTTGACTAGACCCCTTTTTGATGGGATAGACATTTAAAATTTACATTTCTTTAGGGTCAAGAAACTTTATTTTCATTCTGATGTCTCAAACGTTGCTGTTTAATATTTTTCTAGTTTAAATTCCATTATTATCAGAAATTAGGATAAATAGGAATTTTACTAAATAAATTGTAGACTTGTTTGCATTTGATGGCAGCAAAATACTGTTTTTCTTAACAGCAGGTTTTACAATAAAAATGAAATCCTATTATATTTTATTGTTGCTTTTAAAAATTGACAGACATTTTATGCTTTAAGTATCAAGCTTCCCTTACTTGGTTTGAAACAAAAACTTTATTGTTCAGCTGCTGACACAAACACAGGAAAATTTATGTGAGGCACATGCAGTAGATCAAATAACGCATTGTATATGAAATGTCAGTGAGCTGACCTTGTTTTTGCTTTTTTTTGGGCCCATTTTCTCATGATAATGACAACTATTATGTTCTTGTTGTTAATCTTCTTTCTCTTTCGGCTTTTCCCATCAGGGGTCGCCACAGCGAATCATCGTTTTCCACCTCACTCTATCATGGACATCTTCTACCCTAACATTAGCCAACTTCATGTCCTCTGTTAAGACATCCATATATCTCCTCTTTGGCCGTCCTCTTGCCCTCCTGCCAGGCAGCTCCATCTCCAACATCCTTCTACCAATATATCCACTATCCCTCCTCTGAACATGTCCAAACCATCTCAGTCTGGCTTCTCTGACTTTGTCGCTAACACAGGCAACATGAGCCGTCCCTCTGATGTACTCGTTCCTTATCCTGTCTAACCTGGTCACTTCTAAGGAGAACCTCAACATCTTCATCTCCGCTACCTCCATCTCAGCCTCTTGTCTCTGTCTCACTGCTACCGTCTCTAACCCATAGAGCAGAGCTGGTCTCACCACTGTCTTGTACACCTTTCCTTTGAGTCTTGCCGACACTCTTCTGTCACACATATCCCTTCAGGGGTCGTGTCAGCAGAGGAGCTTTCACTGAGTTGCACAGGTGGTTTGGTGTAGATTTTTACGCCGGATGCCCTTCCCGACACATCCCTGTATTTTATCCGGGCTGGGGACCGGCACAGGGGTGCTTAGACTTGGATCACCTTGTAGCTAACGACAACTCGTTATCACGAGATAACAAGAATATACTTATTTCATTTTTCTACAATCTGTAGCAAAACAAAGCAGTTTATTAGAGAAAATATCCAACACCAGTAGAACTGATCCATTTATAATTGATTACTTGAATCCAGGACTAACTCAGGTGGAGATTGTGCTGATGTTGTCAGTCATAAATAACGTCCAAATTAGTCATCGTCATTTGAGCAGAAGGTTGGCCCAGCTGCAGCTGCGCAGTGCATCAGTGATCCTGCAGGTGTCAATTTCATCAGGGACCAGATGAGGTGACCCGGCTGACAACAAGGTTACAGAATGATGGATGAAAGAGCCAGCCTGGAAGGACTTGGTGTCACTCAGGACTTAGTAGATATTATTATCATGAGAAAACGATGTTATCATAAGAAAACGGGCGAGTGGAATCTGCTCACCTCTCCATCAGGCCCCAATGCAGGAGTCTGGCCTTCTGCATTCTCCATCTGCAACACAAGCAAACGTTCTCAACTACATGCAAGTCCTGGGTGTCAGAAGCTACAAACCCCATTCGTGGTTTTTGTAACTGATGATAAATGTACATTGCTCCCATGTTTGACACCTTCTTCTTTTTCTTCTTCTTCTTCTTCTTCTTCTCCTTCAGGGCCTGTGCAGCTTTGTGGGCTCTGACCAGCTCGGTGAGGTTGGCCACATACTCATCAGTTTGCTGTAGCAAGTAGGCCAGGCGCTTATCCTTTTTCTGGTCAATCAGTTTACGGTAGCCCTCCTCGTCCTCAGCCTGCAGTGAACATGTTCATGTGTTGGGTTGAAGTCAAAATGCGTGAGTGCATGTTGTTGCATTGCAGCATTACTGTACCATAAGCCTCCTCATCCTCTCTTTCTCAATGCGCTCATTCTCTTTCTTCTGCTCGCGCTCAGTGTTGGCGTGGTATGTGGCCACGGCTTTGGTTAGCTTCTGAAGTTTGCCTGTCATGGACCTATGGTATTCCTTAAAGTCTTTGGCATGCTGGAGGATGCTGTTGAGGTACTCCTGGGGTGAACAATCAGAGGAAGAAATACAAATCAAGTGGGTCCATGTTTCCTTAAGATTAAAGGTGATCTGCCAGTCTCTCCTTTACCTGATGCTTTTGTCTGCGTTTGCGTTCCTGCTCGATCTTCTGCTGTTTCTCCAGTTTTTCAGTGATGCGGGCCTCCCGCAGAGACTGACGCTTGCTCCTCTTGTAGGCCTTGGCATCAAGAGCCGTCTCTAATGCTGTGTCACGCCGCATACAGACAACTACTTCTTGACGCAGCTGTGCATAGATGTATAAAACAAAATCCTTTTTGTAATATGCAAATTACAATCATTTTAAAGGAAAAAAATGTGGCTACCGAAGGATCCAGAGATTGGTTCTACTTTGAAGGAACAGAAAATCCTGTACCTGCCTCTGGAAGTTAAGCAGTCGGAGGGCTTTGAGCTCGATAGTAGCTTTGGTACGTAGATCTCCAGCCAGAGAACCTGGCAGGTTCTCCAGTTCAGCTATGCGATGAGCAATACGAGCTTGTAACCTTAATGGAGCAAAAGTCAGGAAAGTTATCATCGTATGAGTGTTTTGTTATTCTCCTGTCTAACGTTATTTTTCTCAAAGGCTTTACTGAAATTTTTAAAGGGCCTATTTCACGAAAAATCAACTTTTATAAGCTTTTAAGTGTTTTATGTTAATTTGTCATTATGATCAACCCCAAAGCGGCATTTTAATCCAATGATTTCTGAGTATTCCTCTAAAAACCTGGGCTCTGAGCAGCAGCCCCTCCCAATCCACAAAAACGAGCGGGTTCTCACATTGTGACGTAGATATGAGAGGAACAGCCCCTTCCAGGAAGAGTCTGCACTGCCAGCACCACCCCTAGGCTAACACACACACCTTCTATTATATGCACAATATGCACATCCATCTTTACAGAAGTTTGGATGTTGTTTGTTTTCGTGGTCGAAACACAGACACGCTGCCGAAGCCTGCTCTAGGTTGACGCCATGAAATGGGCGGCACCCACACGGAGCGAAAGCCGATGCCCCTAAGGTCAAGTCATCTTACTTCCAGGTGGGAAAATGAACTGTGAAAATAACTCATTTCATTTAAAAATCATTCTTTAGTAAACCAAAGGTAATATATTATCATATATTTGTATTTAATTTAATTTGGAAGGTTTACGGAAAGCATGATATAGGCCCTTTAAAGCTGGATATTGTTAATTGAATATGCATTTTGAAGTATAATTTACAATAAACGCTGTCTTTTGTCAGGGAAAACCTCTTCTAGGGGAGAGGAGAGCCTCAAAGGCCTTGCTGCACCTGTACTCCCGCTCCTGCAGAATCTCCACTGGGTCGAGGCCACAGGGTTTCTGGATGGGGGTGATGCGGTTCTGCTTGGTGTGGTAAGGCATCATGGGAGTAGGCTGTGCTGGCTGGCCAGGGGATTGGGTCTGCGGGGGCATTACAGGGGAGGCAGCCGGGGGGACAGAAGGCGGAGCAGGAGAGGGCCTGCCGGTGGGTTGAGGAGGGATCAGTTTTTGGGGGGCATTGGAGGGCGCTGCTGCATTCACCATGGGGCCTATAGAACCGTAAAACGAAGGGATAAAAAGACGTCCATGTTTTTGCACGTTAAAGTATGTTCCATTTAAAAGCAGAATAAACTTAAAATATTATAGGATGCAGCTCTGCTCCACATCCAACATTTGACCCTGAACCAGCAAAGGAATTAGAACCACATGCCTTCAGGCCAGGACTTGGGTGGTCCATTTGGGTTTTGTCCTTGCATCCCAACAGGAGTTCCTGATGGACCCGGGGGAGGCATGTTAGGACCCATCATTCCTAAGAATGAGAACAGGCAAATTACAAAAATACTAAGTTTGTTAGTTTGAAGTCCAATATTTCACACATTCTCACCATGACCTCGGCTGTAGCTTGAACTCATTGGCCCTGGTCCTGCTGGGCCACCTCCTGGTCCTCCTCCGCCTCCAGGACCCAAGCTGGACATTGGCTGCTGCTGCATTCCTGGCATTGGCCTCTTTCCCTGGACAGCCATCTGAAGGTGGTCTGGCAGGGGTTGCCCACGGGCCAGCATTTTATAAGCCATGATCTGGGCTCTAAGTTGGTGAAGCTGGTTCTGAGTAAACGGAGTTGGGCTACCAGGGCCTCCAGGACCTGCTAGACCAGCGGTTTCAAGGCCAGAACCAAGGCTGGGGGTGTTGGAGCCAAGACTGGGGCCAGGGCTGGGACCAGGTCCAGAACTACCAGGAGGTCCAGACCTGTTATTAGGACCCATGCTATGCTGATCTCCAGCTGAACCATCTAGGGAGGTGGAGGAAGATCCTGGACCGGCAGAAGAAGACGAGGATGACAAAGATGATGGTAGCAGGGGACCTGATGGGGGACCATTTGAAGCAGCAGGGCTGGAGTGGTCAGAACCACCTAATGGAGAGTGGTAACCTGAAAGACCAGGAGACAGGAGGAGTTTAAGAACATTGAAGTAATGTTTAGAACCTTCATCTTGAAGATGAAGCAAAGCAGCCTTTGCAAAGGACACTGAGATACAAATATACTATAAAAATTATTTTAAAACATGTTAAAATTCAACTATATCAACTCCTAAACTTTGGAGAACTTACTCCAGAATCCAATGAGACCGATGCCAAATATAATATAACAGCTATAAAAAAGAAGATTCTGTTATGTAGATGCTTATCAGATTTCTCTCAGATTTTCTTGGCTTGATCACAGATATGTATATTTTCCGCATAAAAAGGAAGTGCAGAAGTCCTGCTTTTACAGCAGAGCAATAATGAGCAGAACTGAATCACATTGTGAAGAGTAAAGCAGATGGGACTTTACAGATTTTTGTAAGAGCTGCAAACCAGCACAGAAAATGAAAACATATTTCCCCTATTGCAGGGAAGTCAAAATGTTATTGTCCTGCTCTTCTCTTGACCTAATGATGATCATTTGGATCAGGAGTGTTTTGTCCATAAATAACCTGCAAGGGTAGCCTAGACTGTAGTAATGCTGACGTTTTTTTTAATTGTTTTGACATCATATATTGAAATAATTTTTTAATAACCCATGTAAATGCAGTCATTGTTTTCTGCTTTTGTATTACTTTTAATAAAACTTTTTTTTTATTCAAACCTTAGATGTTATCATTTCTAAATTAGCTAATTTTCCCACGATATCTGTTTTCTAAATGTACATTTCTTATATAGAAGATTTACTCCGATTAAAATTGTGTTTTTGTTGTTTTTAACATGTTTTTGTGGCATTTTTATCAAGCTTAAAATTACATTTATGAATAAGCCTGCACAATAAATCGCAAATTTATCGTTAACGCAATATCTGTGCATTACGCATATTGCAAAAGATGGCAAAAATTGCGATAAATGGTTACCTTAAATGAGCTAAAACAATCTTATGGCAGCTTAAAGTGTTTAATGAATCATATAAATCTCTTTATGCATTTGACCAATCAGATGGACTACTTTACATTATTGACCAATCGGATGAACCCCTTTTATGTTAGATGTTCGCCTCCTATGTAGACTAGGGTCATTTGGAGTATAATTTAAGTTATGTTGACTCTTATTTAAATTAAACTGCTACAGTGAAATGGAAATTGTGTTTCTGTTTCTATTTGTTCTCATATTGCAAGTTATATTGTTATCGCAATATAGCTCATTAATATTGCTTATCATAAGTTTTCCTCATCAGCCCTATTTAGACAGTACCTCTAGACAAGTATGTGTTCCATCTCCTCATCTGAGCTGGCATCTGGCATAAAACTGTATGGCTGGATTGAGCCAGTATTGCTCGCCATTTTTGTTGCACCGGTAATGTTAGGTAGGGGTTATAAGGGGCTGTAAGCTGGCAGGAGAGCGTGTAAACAGATAGCTCAGTTTTGGGTGACAGGAAGGGAGGCGGCGTTGCTTCACGCCAACAGTACCGCCCACATGAACTACTGGGAACACTTTTAAATTAGATCAAAAAATGGTCGGAGAGGGTCTTTAATGTTAACATCAATAAGAGTGGCACATTATTTCTATGTTGAAATACCAAAGTGAATTTATAAAATAAAATTCCTAAAAACATGCACCACAAGGAAAACAAAGGCGCCCTTGACTAAATCAGTAATTTGTTAACAGGTTAGCATTACAACAGGTTTTAAGAGTGAGTCACAGTGCTGTCTGGGTTTCTCCTTAGAAGCTCTGCGTCTCTTTCTTGGGGCTGGCAGCGCACAGATGCTTACAAAGCCGCTGTCTGTCCACAAACTGTTTCTGGTTAGAGATAAACTGAGTCATGAAACACTTTAACTGGGGCTTTGTATGAACAAAACGCGAAGAGACTGAAAGCAACACTTCAGATTTCATGTCAGAGCTTGTGATAACAATGACACTCCTTGCAAGCAAGCCAGTCAAACCACAAGAACACAACATTGCCGCTTACACAATCCTGGACAAAGATGTAACGGCTTAAGAGAAATGCTCGACTACCTTGCGAGTGTTGGTCCAGGGGACTGGGTGGGGGGCCCATACCAGTGTGCCCGCCCTGTCTCATCGACAGGCCCTTCATTTGATTGAAGCGGCTTTCCTCGCTCATGCTCTTGTCGTGAATTCCCTCTATGGGCTGTGTGAGAAACAATTAAAAAATTATATTTTTAATATATTTGAAACTGAAAATCTAAATATTGAATTCCAACAAATAGGTTACTCTTTGGTTGATGGGAACACAAAGTTTTTAACTTTTTTTTAATATTAGACACGTGATGGACTCCAAAGAAACTCTTATGAACCAATTACTATAGAGTTAAAGACCCACTCCAAAGGAAAATATTGTTTTTAACAAGTTCTTGTGTCATTTTCTTCATGACACATATATGCTCAGAATTGCATTTCTGAGCATTTATTTATTCGAATCGTTGTGAATCAAGAGCAGACAAAAAATGCAGTTGGAAAAAGCTTGTAGCTGTGGCATGAAGCTACAGTCAGCGGGTCACAAGCTCCCTGCTCCGCTCCATTCTGATGGATCCACCGGCAGACAAATAGATCCATAAACGTCTTCGTTTTCCTCGTCTGAGCTGGAATCTGGCTCAGAACTGTACGACTGTATAGCTCCAATATTGCTTGGCATTTTCGTTGCACCAGTCATGTTAGGTTGGGGTTGTGAGGGGGTGTAAGCTAGCGAAAAGAGTGTAAAATTAGGGCAGGCTCGCTCCACGGCAACAGTTCTGCCCAAAACTCAGAGGTGAATTTCTGAGTAACTCCTGCAGCTCTGCAGAGATTATGTCCTAAAAAACGACAATTTAAAAAACGATTCCCCCAAAAACGAATTAAAAGACCACAGAAAACGCTTTTACAATAGATCAAAAGATGATTGGAGTGGGACTTTAAGACAAATCCTTTTACTGCCTAATTCTCTAAAGTCATGGTTGACTTCTGCTGGAGTTTGAAGGCCCTACTTTGTGCATCTGGTGCATGCTGTCCGACCCATATCCAGAGGGGCCTGGCTGGGAATGTCCAGAGGAAGGAGGACCGGGACTGGGCCCCATCATGCTGTGAGAGGAGCCCGGGGAGGGCCCGGGGCTGGGGCCCAGCATGGCACTGGGCGAGGGACCCGGCCCAGGGGAGGGACCGGGACCAGGGCGAGGGGTGCCCCCCATAGGGGGATCAGGAGTGGACATCACCCTGGATCTCCTGCTCCAAGTCGAGCAGAGGGGACCTGAGAGGAAAAAGGAGTGTGCACAAAAATGACAATCTAAATATAATCCTATTTTTATGATGATGATAAATCTGATATTTTCTAATTGCTGTATGCCTTCCTCGTGACAATTAATATTATCATTATTATAAGGTGAATACTGTCAAAGCCATTCTTTAGCTGCGTTGCACCAATTCCACCCGTTGGGCTGATATCCAATTACAGCTGCCAAGTCCAACTGTGAGCTGGCCGCGGGGAGATACAGTAAATGATGCACATGAGCCTCTGCAGCTGAGAACCGCCTCAACAGGAACGCTTTCATCGGCTGAATAAATATATATAAAAAAAAGGGGGGGAGAATGGCGGACTGTGCTTCTGCGATTTACCTACCCGGATCATGAACAGGACAGGCAGCTTTTAGCTAAAACCTCTGCGCTCACGAAGGGGTTTTTGCGGGAGATGGAAGAAGACGCAGCAATTTTCGCAATTAGACAACTCACCCTCTTTATAATCTGCCTTCAAGCGTTGATTTGTTTCACCGACGTGGCTCGAGCGCCCCCCTCCACCGCTCCTATGACCGAATGTCTAGTCACGGCCGTTGGGCGGTGCGCATGCGTGCGAGGCGACAACGGTCCTGAGTTTGAGGCGTCAAGAAGATGCTCCCCGGATAAAAGCAGAACATCTAGGGGAATTTATTCTAGAAACATCATCTGCCAGTATGGAAGTAAACAGTTGGATCCTTTTTCAAGTAATTTTTTTAATTGCTCCAGTTTTAGAAGCTATATAAAACATGTCATTATAAAATGCCTGACTTTTTTAAGGGGAAAAAACAAGAAAAATTAGGTTTAACTATTTAAAAAATGGTATGTGAAAAAGATTTATACATTAAGGATTGAAAAAAAAAAACGATTAAAAAATACAAATTAAAGCAAGTTTATAACAAAGATAAGGACTACAAAATAAAGTTCAGAATTCTCACAGAAATTCTAAACACTGGAAATTCAGGCAGAATTCTATTGACATTTAATTACAAATTCCAGGTTTTTTTTTACTTCTGATGGAAAATTTAAGCAACTAAGTTAGGGGAAAAAATAAAACGTTCCCCTTTTTTTTCTAATCTTGGGGCTTTCCTCTTTTTCTTTATGCTTCCCAGGAAACGTAACAGACAAATCCAAAATAGTATTTAAGATTTGCAAACAGTGGGGTCTAACGATGTCT
Organism: Oryzias latipes; assembly: GCF_053564925.1. Taxonomy (NCBI): domain Eukaryota; kingdom Metazoa; phylum Chordata; class Actinopteri; order Beloniformes; family Adrianichthyidae; genus Oryzias; species Oryzias latipes. The sequence continues at coordinate 33,088,704 of NC_136237.1, read as the reverse complement.
TTATAGAAAAAGTTGCCTGCAGTGCACGCAAACCTTAAAATATAAGGACAAAAGTCTTAATGACTCATGTCTTCACCAACAGGCCTTGCAAAAAATGTTCATTAAAATAAACCCAAAGATAAAATAAGGATGAAACAAATAACACACAGCCAGACCATGGTAAAGACACCAGGGGCCTGTTTCAGAAAGGAGGTTCGACCAACTCTGAGGTTGAACTTGAACTCTGAGTTGGTCAAAGAGATTAACAACTCTGAGTTTTCTGTTTCAGAGAAGCTGATCCGAGTTAGGTCAATCAACTCTGAGTGGACTGATTCGGAGGTGAGCGTGCGCACCGCGACTATAAGAAGCCATTATCAATGGAGCGCAGATATCACGAGTCACCATGGCAACCGTGAAAAAAAGAGGTCTGCGTATTTTTCGCCAGCTGAACTTGACGTGCTGCTGCAGAGTTACAGTGAATATGAGCACATAGTCCAGAAGAAAAGCAACACCGCTGCATCTGCAAAACAGAGACAGTTAGCGTGGGAAAACATAGCTGCTCAAGTTAATGCCTAAGTTTGCATTTAAATCATTGTTATGAAATATTGACTGTAATAACTTTTTAAATAGCGTAAGGAGTGAAATAAAAAATGGCGATATTTAGGTGTACTTTTGAAGTGTTATTCCTGGTGTAATTGCATGAAATGCTGCATAGTGTACAGAACCAATCTGGGGGGAAAATGCATTTAACGTCGGTAATGTTTAGAGGACTTTTTGTTAACCTTCCCCTCTTGGTCAGTTTAATATTAATACATGCAATTGTGTTTTAAAAGTGAACTTTTGTCTACTGTTGAACCTTTCGCTGCGCGAAGGCTTCTCCTTTCTTTTCTCTCGTCTTTCCGACCGTGGTCAGAAGCGCAGGGGAGATTTCCTCCAGGGCCGAAGGGAATTCTCCTTCGGGGTTCACTTCCCGTTGGAAACCCTCAACCTCCAGAGCGGATTAAGAATGACTCCAAAACAGTTATTCTGGGAATGACACCTTCTCTTTATTTAACTAAGTGCTCCGTCCTCCGAACACACAATATATACCACGCACACACCTCCGCTCCGTGCTCACCCCCCCCCCCCCCCCATCTGCACCTGCACTCGCCCCCCCCCCCCCATCTGCACCTGCAATCGCCCCTCCCCTTGTCTCTCGTGGATCGCACCCCGCTCAGCACACACACACTGCAACACTACCCTTGTATTGATCAAGTGGTATAGGTTTATATGGGATTAAGAAAGTAAGCAGTACTAGCAAATTGTGTTTCCAAAAAGTAATTGTTACATTGATCTAATTCAATGTCCCTGATTTCATTTTCATGTAGATGCAATCCTGCAGGAATTAAAAGAACATGGCAGCAGCTAAGAATGAAGTATAAAACCATAATTCAATCAGGTCAAATCTGAGCATGTCATGGATGTAGGCTTTGTTGACAATATTTGACATATGAAACATCTACATAGCAATACATATCTAATGTTGTTTTCATTGTATATGTAATTGACTGCAACGAAAAACGGTAACGCTCAAACAGAAACGTATGGAGCAATGACAAAAAATCGAGTCTTCTCAAAATCCTCGTACGAGGTAAATGTAATTCTCTATGAATCAATGCAGCCTCCTCGTCTATTGGGTCCTCCAAAAAAGAACAAGCCATTCTTGTCACTTAGACCGTCTCTGTCTGTGTGACGGAAATGTGGGCAATGAAGGTTAAAGCGAAAAATACCGCTTCGTCTTTAAAAAGGGGAGGGGACCGGCAGAAACCTTGAGTTTAGGGAATAAAACCTGCTCCCGACCAGGTTAGGTTCACAGCATAAGTAACCATGGACACTGACTCCGTGTATAAGTTACCTCTCTTTCAGAAACGGGTTTGACTTACTCTGCTTTCTCTGGTTTAACAAACCTCCCATTCTGAAACAGAAAACCCAGGGTTTCCCTGATTTCAGGGTTAACATACTCAGAGTTTACACTTAACCTCCTTTCTGAAACAGGCCCCAGGAAGCCAACTTTAAGAGTGAACTTTATTGACTGATCCTTCTGGTTGGTAATGAGGTCTAGACAAAAAGGTAAGAATGTGGAATTCAGAAGCAGAAGGAGCAAGTGCACATGTAATTACCAGAAGATGCTTTTTATTCAGAGTTTTCCAGAGTTGTTTGAGTTTAAAGCTTTTAGATGAGTATAGAACACACCCCAAACCTCCTCTCCAGGTTACAGTGAGCCGACAACAAAAAAGACAGAGACAAACCTCCCTAATAAAAGAAAAGTACTACGGCAAAGCAAGACACGTACATCAATTTTACAACCAGTGTTCAGATTTATTCAGGACACAAATCCTGACGTTTGCAGCAGTATTCTTCACAGAAAACATTTCTCATTTAGGGGAAGTAACAGAAGATGGAGCAAAACTCTTGAGTTTAAGTTGTAAAGAATCTTAATAGTTTTTTGGCCATGAGACACATCACAGGACTAAAAAAAACCCAACTCTTTAAATTCTATAACAATGTCAAGTTATAACTCAGCCTATGAGGATTTTCATTTCTATAACATCTCAGAGTTTTAATGTGTGATGAACCATAACACACAGTTAAAAAGAAGTGCTGTTGTTAGTCTTCGTAAAACCTTCCAGAACTTGTTTCCAAGTTTTTCTTTTTAAAAACAAAAAAAAAAGTGCAAACCCCTTTCTGACCTTCAACGTAAAGCTCTAGCATCTCCATCTCCAGCTAAAAAATGTTGTGTTCCAGCAGAAACTGAGCGTTCAGTATCATTAGATTAATTGTAACAATGGAAGGATATACGGTTGGAAAAGTCAGTATATTCAGTTGAAAACAGTGCCACTTAAATAGACTTGTGCAATCAACCATAAACATACATTACATAACATTCACTCCCTCACAGATAGACAGATTGAAATGTGATAAATAAACCAAATAAAAGTTAAAACATGTGCAGCAGATGGCTTGTTTTACATGAACTATACCAGACAGACGACGCTGAGGATTTTAGGTTTCTTTTCTCATTGGATAAAAGTCTTTTCAAGTACTTGAATGGGTTTTTTTTCCAGCCGTGACCCTTTGAAAAAACTACTATTGAGAACAACCACTTAAAGGGGATGACAGCATCAATGCAGAAGGAAACAAACTCCAAGAGTCACCATGTAGCTGCAACCCCACAGACTTTCCTACCAGTGGAAAGACCACCAACACTCGCTGCTGCCACCTAGAGGTAGCAGTCAAGAATGCATTTTTCTTCACAAGAACACAAACTCCTCACTGCCTTGTCTGATGTTACCCCTGCCACGCTGTTCTGCAGACAGAAGGTGAGGTGGAGGTCCAAAGTGGTTACTGCTGAGAGCGACAAGTCCGTAGTCCTGCCCTCGTCCATCGACAAAGGTGAAAATGGGATACTTCTCCTTGGAGGACGAGAGAACCTGGAAGGACACCACAGTGAAATCATACTTTATTTGCATAAAGCACAATATTTAAACAAATATGTTAAACAAGATAGAGCTAGAAATAAAAAAAAGGATGTTCTATTCCATTTTTAAAAACTATAATTGATGACAAATAAAAGCAAAACAAAGGTTTCTCTTAATTAAAAAAAAAAGAAACTGAAAGCGTTACTTTTCGCTTCATCATTTAAAATATACAATGAGAATAAGCCTGCAAAATAAATCACCAACTTGTTGTTATCCCGATATCATATCATGTCGCAAAAGTTGGCGAAATTTGCAACAAATGGTTACCTTAAATGTGCTAAAACAATCTTATGGCAGCTTGAAGTATTTAACGGATCAAATAAATCCCTTGATGCATTTGACCAATCAGATGGACGCCTTTTATGTTAGACGGTCGCCTCCTATGTAGACGAAGGCCATTTGGAGTTATGTTGACCGTTATTTAAATTAAACTGTTGCAGTGAAATGGAAATGATGTATTTAGTTGTTTTGCTATATGTTTATGTATCACAAGTTATATCTTCATCGCAATATTAATCACTAATATTGCAAATTGCAAGTTTTCCTCATATTGTGCAGAACTAAATAAAAACAAAAAATCCTTTAAAATAATGATAAATAGATGCATTTCCTCTCATTTCTGACAATCACAATTAGTGTACGAGAAAATGGGAGGAAGGTGTGAAGCTCACCATGCCAACAACAGAGCACATGGACTCAAAGTCCTCCTTGGTCCGCGCGTAGAAGCCGATAGTGCAGCTGGGATCCATGCGGCTGAAGGGCATTTTCTTTGGAGAACTACAGTGAAAGGACTGCAGAGAGAAACATGAGATAAGGGTCAGACAAGCACAGGTCAACAATAGACTCCAATCTGTTTGGGCAAAAGACGTACAGAGTGTTAAAAAATGAGAACACAGACTTGGAGTTCTGCTGACATTAGAGGAAGACGTACTGTCTTACTGTGGGCAGGACAGGGCAACATGATAACAAACCTCCAATGAGAAGTTGGCCTGAGTGAAATCAACGACTGGTTGGCAGTAATGGGGGTCCAGGTACAACAGCTGCTCATCTGTCCAACAGAGATGTATTTAAGTAAAAATTTCCTCCTTAGACAAGAAAAAAAGCATTTGTCCCCCAATAATTCTATATATAAAAAGAGAAAGAAGTTGGTTCCCACCTTGGAAACCAATGAAGTAAAGTGAATGTTTGGGTTTGCCTCCAATAATTCCAATGCAGCAGTCCAGACTTAGAATGTTCTGAAAGTCAAAACCAAAGTTTTCAATTTGATACACTGGGTTTTAATCTTCAGCGTGAAGTTTTTGCAGCGTAACACAGACCTTGACGCATTCAATGTACGACGGGTTGAGGGCCTCTCCTCCCAGCCGGACCGGCACCAGGATGATGACAGACTTCCACGCCTGGCTGGAAGGATCAGCGACTCTTTGACTTAGTGAGGGATCACAAAGCTGTAGCACGTCTTCTTTGTAAACTAAAGTCAACATCAAACCAAGAACATCCTTACAAGTGAAGCCCAACAATGTCATCTCGACATCAGATGTCTGACATTCTCACCAGTGCAGTCCTGTGCCACATACACAGCCAAGCTCTGCCCGACCGACGTTTTTGCCACCGCTTTTCTGGAGAGAATAAGAAAGGGGAAAAAAAACGAATGTTATTGTCTTTATTTGGGTAAATAAAATGATCTTACAATAAAAAGGTTCTTACCGTAGTATGTGTGCCACTACTGAAGGGCCATACCAGTCTCCTGCTTTCTTTCCAGAACCTTTGCCGATATCCACCAGCTGATGAACACCAAAAGGTGCTGGAGGTTGATCACCAAACAAGGTAACAAGTTTTTGGTGGGTGGGCTCTGCCTGTCGGTCCCTTGAAGATTCCGTTTTTTTCTTCTGGGAACTTGAACAGGATTTCTCAGGTGTGGTGGAAGCACGAGGAGCGCCAAAAGAAGGGATGGGGACCCCTGCAGCCCGCACTGGGGAGCGCGGTCGGAAGATCTCAAAGTCCACGTCAGTGAGCTGGTGAGCGTCTGGCCAAGTCCAATCTACAAGATAAACAACATTTAAAAAAATAAAAAAACATGTCTACTTAAGTCTCAAAACCTCAGCAAACTTATTCTTAAAAAGGCCAATTGCTGTTATGAGATTTTTATTTTTATTAAAACAAATGGCTAAAAAGGTGGCTGTGAAACAGAGGAAGAGCGATCAGCTGCAGGGTTGGTGGCTTGTTTCCTAGTTACTTAAGTCACATGACAGAGTACCTTTAAGTAAGTCTTTAGTAATGCAGATTTTTTTAGGCTATTTCATACATTTATTTCACTGTTCCTGAGAACATATCCTTAGTATCCTCTCGAGTGTAAGCCTGTTGTAAAGATTTTACTGATGAATGATTGCCTCTCCTCTGAGAACCACCAGCAAAGGAAGTTCCTACCGGAACGTATTTGCTTTGATGGACATTAAACGTCCGTGCTGCTGCTGGTAAGTTTGGTTAGCAGCACTTCCCATCAGTGTGTGAATGTGAGCGTGTTTGTGAACGGGTAGAGGGGAAGCAGCATAAATAGACTGAGCACTAATATGAAGAAAACTGCTCTGTAAGCAAAGACAGAGCGATTTGAGTTTATAGGCAACATGTAAAAAATTTAAAGGAAAACAAATTCAAGGTGAGAAAAAGAAAAGTTAGAGAATTGATGTTTTTTCATTCTGGAAAAAACTTGTACCGGTATACTAAAAACTCTCAGCCAAGTTCAACTTTGTAAAGTATTTTATAAGAAAATAGGAGTGCAAGAGAAATGTTTGCATTTCAAAAAGTGATCCAACAGCATTGAGGTTAGTGTAATCCAGGGCAGGCTGATGGTTTAAAGGCAAACCTTCATAATCCTCAAGCTAAAAGTAGAGAAAGAACATTTTGGATGATTCAGACAAAAAAAAAACAGTTATACCAACAATAGAGATGAGGGGAAGTTTTCTTTCCTGATGATATGGTCAAAGGAGAAAAAAACGAAAAAAAGAAAGAAAAAAATCCAGAATCTCATGAAACACATGATCCAACTCTACTATGTAAAAACAAGCGACCATTTATGAACAAAATGAGGATCTACGAGATTAACTTGATAAAAAAGGATCTGCTAGTGACAAATTTAACACTGAAATATAACAGGACAAGAAGAGAAAAGGTTAATGACAGAGTCAATCAAGTAGGACATTTGAAACTTAAACTAAATACTTCAGTTGAAATTAACTTAAACTAACTAATTAACTAAAACAGCTAAACTCCTCCCAGAAATGTCCGAAACATGTGCAGACATTCCTCATTGTTTTACGACAGCCTGCTTAAGGATTTTGAAAATAAAAAAAGTATAGACATTTGCCTTTAAAGATACAAACTCACAAAAAAGCCACAGCTGAAGACCTCCATCAGAGTAAAAGTGCGAGACACAAACCTGGTGGCATTAAGTGAAGCAACAGTCCCTGCGCCAGCAGCATCTGCCCGCTCCGCAGCATGCAGCCCCAGCCACAATCGGTGGTCAAAGTGGAGCCTTCAAGTTGAGGAAATTCCCTTCTGTAGGTCAACCAGATCCTGGAGACAAAATCCAGACGAAATCGCTCCACCTCATCTGTGAGCAAAGAACCAGAAGGACAACAGAAGTTATAAAGGAGTGAAAGAAAAACAACTAAAATCAGAACTTCTGTTACACGGTAACAGCAATATTTCAGCTTTTAAAGCAGTTTTGTGAAGTTGTGATCACAGAAATAAAGTTAAAAATGAGTTTGTACATTAGGGAACCCTTCTGCATGGACAGGCTCAAATGAATTCAAATGATTAAAGCGGCTCTACGGACACGTTTTAACCTCAAAGTGACAGAAAAAGAAACACTTCATTTGCAGCTAGTAAAATATAAACAAAACATAGAAATTAAAAAAGGGGTTAGAAGGAAATAAGCAGTAGCCATTAGGAATGTTTTTTTAGAAACAAAAGAGATGAACAGCTTTTTCTGCAAAACGACTTCAACAGTTTCTCTCTAAAAGTGAACTGAGGACAACCTGACTTCCTAGTGGTGAAAAACAAAGACATTACAGTTGGCAATGATACACGAATTCCATTTTACACTTAATGCTATTAAGTAAAATTTCCTTAACAACTCAAGGAGATTTTTCTCTGTCTATTACAAAGGAACAGTTTCTTTTTTTATTTTAATTCAAATGCAGAGAAAAGCTACATAAATGACTTTAGTTAATCAAACAAACCCCTGCAGTCTCTGCAGTTGCAACAATAACTGTTTGTCAGACAAACCGAAGACAAATGTTGTGTTTACCTTCACTGTTGAGCAGATAGGCGTGTCCCAGAACAAAAATGGGTGAAGTCTTGTTGAAGGAAGTTTTAGTCTTAACAGTCCAACCTGTTGAGACAACAGCAACAACAACAACAAAAAAACAGCAACTGGTTAAATGCACATTAATTACAAGTTCTTATGCTCCTTTTCAAGGGTTCTGTCCAGCCCTCATACCATATTTGACATTGTTCCACGCGGACATCAGTTTGGCCTTCAGTTTGTCCATCTCGTCAGGCTCTTCGGCCGCCTCTCTACTGGAACTTGGAACCGGATGAGGCCTGAATCTGTGGCTGTTCTGCCATTCCAGAGTTTGCTGCCTCCGGCTCTCCAACGGCTCCTCCTGCATCACTCCGGCCACGAAGGACACCGTGTTGGAAGAGACCGAGTTCATGTTTCTGAACATTTACCAGTGGACTCTAATGCTCTTCATTGCAACAAAAAACCTGATCTGTAAAACAACAAAAACAAGACGAGCAGAGCTTGAACAATCATTGAACATTTTTGGTTCAACTTCAAAAAATGTTCTACTTTTCTGGAAAACTTTAACTTATTAAATGCAGTCCTTGCTTTTCCTGGACTCCACATACCCAAGCATCGTAGGATTGTAGTCTTTACTAACCCCTAAAGTGAGCCAATAGTATTTTAATGTGACTATCAAATAATGCAGACAAAATTGGAAGAATTTGTTTGGGCTGTTGTTAGTCAAATGCACACTGTATCCAAGTGAAGTAGACTAGTGAATAATTAAACAGGCTGAAATTGAATGAACTATTTACTCTGGTTGTATCATTGGTATTAATTTAAAACAAGGAACTTTAGAAAATAAATCCCACTCATCATGTGATTGCCATTCAATAACCGGTCTTTCGGGATTGTGCAATCGTGAAGAGTCATCTGATTGGTTTTGAGGTTGAAAGTTAAGCGGTAACCGTATTTGACATATTTCCCTAAAAAGGTAGTTCTTCTAATTTTCTACTACCTTCAGCAAAACTCAGCGCTTCCCTAAAAGCACATTCAGCACAGAATTGAATATTTAGAGCCTCCAAACGTACCTGTGTTTAGGGAATTTAGGTAGGTCATACTCATGTCCATGGTGGTTCGGCTGACCCAGCTTTGCTACAAACAAGCTAGCTCTGGCGCTAACACCGGCGTTAGCTTTAAAACCTCTAAACACGAATGGGCCACTAAGGATATGCTTACTTTTACAATTTAGTATCGCTATAGCCAGTGCTGTTATCGTCCCCCATTTCATCTGATGGCCAATTATGAGATGAACGACTACAGTGAAGATGTGTTCCTCTAAAACAGTTACCGCTTTAGCATCTTCTGTTCTGTCATAGCAGTCACTTCCTGTTCTTTTCGGGAAGCGCACTGTCCGGATGGAACGCGATTGGTTGAAATCTTTTGTTTGAGAAAGCTAATTGGCTACTTTTCTTGGGTAGGTGGGACTTCAAAGTCATGTACGTAGAGCGTGGTTTATCAAGTCAAGTGCTTTTTCTACGCAGAAAAGCAGTTCTTTATTTATTTATTATGGCCCGCAGCAGTCATAGACTGCAAGGACCATATTGTAATTTATTTATTTATTTATTTATTTCACCAGAGTAAGCCTATGTAATCCTTGATGTCAAAACCTATGTTTGCAAAGTCACCTCCTAGGAAAAACAAAACGTTGATTCATTTTATGTTTTTGTTACCGTTATGATAATTATAATACCGAACTATTGTTTTTTTTAAATAAAACCGTAAAAACGGTGAGATGAAACAACACATACAGAATGCTTTCTGCTTTCTTGGTTTTAAACAGCAAGAAAGAACATGACAACAAATAAAAAGGTCGGAGACGGTGTGTCTTGGAAGATATTTTAGAGCTTTATTCCACATACTGCACTTTAGGGGCAGATTTACTACACTGGGCACATTAGCAAGTGGATGCAAATCAAAAATAGCACCAATGGGAGTGTTCAGTTGTGAATGGCAAGATTTTAAAACTGTATTTAATCAACAAACAGAGACTAAGCCAACTCATTTCAGCACTGACCAAAATAGGTTTTACCCAGAGCAATGAATTTAATGGGACTGGAATGCAAACAAGCTGAGCTGCTGATGAGCAAAAGCCACAGACTTACTAACTGTAACGTAAAGTAGTTCACATGCAGACTGTGAACAGATTTGATTTATAAATTCCATTCATTTTTTTTTGTAAAAAAAGTTTATAAACATTGGGATGTGTAAATTGAAGTCTATAGCATACAACAAAAAGAATCTTTTACGTTATGACCAGCTCTCCCTGTAATTTGCCTATTTGGTAACAAGGTCTTTTTCTTGCTCTTAGGGAAAATGCATAGCAACCTCCAATGAAGTCTCCAATAATTGAAAACTAGACCATTGTACTGTAAATGTAAAAGCAGCATGGCTTGGCAGTCATGTTTCAATAATGCATCTATACTTAACAAGAAGTGTCCAGCAAGATCTAAACTAAAGTTCTTGGACTTTGTTTGCTTTTTATGCAGGAAAACAAAATAGGCAGTGAATCATTAGAAACAACATTTAGGAAGTCAGTTTGTACAGATCAGTTAAATAAGCCCTATTCATTATTTATTTTTTCATTTTCGCACCTTATAAATAAATACTGACAGCCACTTCTGAACCCCAAGATGAAGTTTGCATTAAGTGCAATAAGATAGTAGTAAATCTGTCCCAGATTTCTGGGTTTGAGTCACATTTACCACAAACAAAATTACCCTTAATGGTACAACCAAAACAGGTTAGAGGGAGCAGAAAGTGTGGAATGTTTTTCATATCTGGACTTTTTTGTTCCCTTAAAGAATCCATGCTTGATAGCAATCACAAAGATGTAAGAAGAACCAAGAATAGGGATCTTTTTCTTTCAAATAAAGTGCAAGTAGACTGCTCTTACTTAAAAAATTTTAATGGGACTTTAAATCATTTAATTTTTTTTCTCATATAAGATAACTGGAGTTGACCTGATACTTTCATTGTTACATAAAGATTTAAGAAAGATTCATTAAAAGAATATTCCCTGTTTTTTCTAAGTTCTAATTAACAGTCACATGAAGACCAAGATAGATATTTGATGGTACAATTTTACAGTTTAAATTTACTGCAAACATATTGTAAAAAAAACAAATGTATACTCAGTCAGCCTGTGTGGAGTAGCACCAGTTTAGCTCTGAAAAAAAGGGGTTAGAGCTTCATTCAAGAAACTTTGTCCACGTTTGTAATGACACCATGAACCACTAGAGGGCAGTGCAGCACTGTGTTGTTCTGAAGCCTGTTTCCATGACCAGGAAAATCCAATACTTTGGAGAAAATAGACAAATATCAAACTAATTAATTTATAGAAATTGCAAAAATGGAAAAGTAATAGGAATATTTTACACGTTTTTGTCCCTTTTTGGGTTCATTCACTACATGTTATCACATGCATGTAAGAACCTAAGACTCCAACTTCCACTTGTTTTATATAACAATCTGTCTTGAGCTAACAGAAGGTTAAATTTGAGGTTTCTACAAAATAGGCAACATATTATTGTCTTTTGTGTGTACATTAAAAACTCACTCTGATGAAAATTGTGATTTTGGTGTTTTAAACATGTTCTTGTGGTATTTTTCTGCAAATGGAGGACACGTAAATTTAGAAATTTAGGCTTAAAATGGAATTTCTCAGTATTTTCTTTATTCAAATTGCTATCAATCAGGAGCATCCACTAAATGACTAGATCCATGTACATCTTTGTTTATACAAAGGATAATGGGAAGTAAATGTATTCCTTGCTTTTCCTGGACTCCACAGCTTACTCCGTGCTAATGGTTCTGGCCACAATTTAGAGGTAAATTTCTAATGAACTCCTGACAAACTATGTCCTAGAAATCAAAAGTAGCTTTGATTTAGGCTAAAAACACCATAATCATAATTAAAAGACCATTAGAAATGCTTTTACAATAGATCAAATGATGATCGAAGTGGATATTTAATGACTGTTTACTTTTATACAGCTCCTCTTGCCACCATGTCACTGCAATTTTCTGTTTTTAAAATGTGTAAAACAAAAATATGATAAACGAGCACTACAGAAATAGCAGTTCAATACCTTCAATTACCTGGATCAGATTATTTTGTTTGCATGATCACTTGGAAAATCTAGGAACAATATAATTTTTAGTCTGAAGTTTGCTTTCTGGGAGGTGCCTTTAAATGACTGACACATCAGAATGTGTGACTGCAAACTGGTACTGCAACAGAATCCAGTGTTGGACTGTGGTGTCACTTGCCGCTCTAAAGCACAATCTGTGCACTCACATTCAGTAAAGTATCTACAATGAATAGGGAATTCATCCATCTTCTAAACCCGTTTTATCCCTTCCAGGGTCACAGGGCAGTTGGAGCCTAACCAATCGTGGGCAAAGGCGGAGGACACCCTGGAAAGCTCGCCAGTCTGTCGCAGAGCCACAATCACACACCCATGCACACCTAAGGGCAATTAAGAGTGACCAATTAACCTATAAAAATGAATTAAAAAGCAACAACTCTCAAACTGAACTGGAAAACCAGACATTTGAGTTGATTGACATATATTTAGTCATGTCAGTAAATCTTTTAGTGTTTTTACAGTTTTATTTTAGCGTAAATTTGCCTATTTTTCAGACTTGTGAAATTGAAAATTTTGACCCTAAAAAAAAGACGAAAAAAAAGAAACGCATTGGATGCAGAAAATGACCCTTTCCTGTACCAATCATACCCACATGCCCGTCTGTACCTGAGCCCCTTAAAATGATTTGCATTATGTACAGTGGATGGTTACAAACTACATGGTAAGGATGAGACACGGTAGATAAAATGTCAGGTAAATATATCTGTCATTGACTGAATCATCTTTATCCATTGCCACGCTGAGAATTCCACTAGCTAAAGTTGCTAAACCTAATTGCCATTTAATGGATAACTCTTTTTTTTAACAATAACCATGTAATTGTTACACTTTATTACTATAAGCTCTACCTCTTTCAAAGCCCTTCGATAAATAAATGATGTATGCTACTTCCATGAGTGTCTTCCTGCTTAAACCAACACTCCACTTCATTTGTGCTTGAAACAAGTTCTACTGTTTCTAATGCAGTGCAGAGGATTTTTAACTGCATTTTCTTTTTAGGTATGACCCATTTCCTGGTCATACTGGTCCCTCAAAAAAAAAAAGGCACTGCTAACACCCTCCTAAACACGCCCTCAAACAAACTTGTCCCCTAACACATGGATTATAGCAGGAGTTGGGATTAAAATGCATGGAAATCAGCCGCTGACACTGCTGCCTCCTGAGGCAGCGAGGGGGGGCGGGGGGGGGGGGTGTTCGTGGCGGCCTTCCTGCAAATGGGAGATAAGCGCTTCACCTCCACTGAGGGATGCAGCCTTCAAGAATCCTCTGAAATAGACACAATCTAGATAAAAACACACATTTGCACACAATCCTTTTTTTGTTTGTTTTTTTGCCAAATCCACAGACAGAGAGCCAGCTTTGGCAATGTCTGACCATTTCCCCCGGAAACCGTAAACTGTGGAATAAACTCCTGCAAATGTCACACTGCTGCTGCATGTAATCCTCGATGTAAATATGATAACTTGACATTGACAAGCTGTAAAAAAGAGAAAGGCCTGATTTGGAGATGGAGTGAGAGATTTGGTATTCACAGTTTTCAGCATGTTTTGATCAGTAAAGCACTTTTTCACCTGTCCTACAGCCGTTACATGCGTTCACGCTGACCCTCACAAATACATCTGATAAAGTGTTAAACATTAAGAGTCCTTTCAATAAGTTACTCGTAATAGAAAACCTGCAAGTCAGCCTTACAACATTTACTTTGCACCCTTTTCAAGTTATATTCATTAAACTGATTTTGAATTAATATATACCACTTTATATACTCTGAAACTGGAATGTACACTGCTTTAAGTGCTTGCTTTTTTCCAAAAAGGCTTTTTTTTTCACACCAACGTCTGTTTAGAAACACAGAAGGGGTCACATTTTCAGCAGGCTGCTGCTACTTGCTGCAGTTTTTTCGAGCGGTGACCCTGCAGAATTCTGGGTCGCCGCTGCAGTGCCAGCAGCTCCTCGAGCTCCAGCCAGAGTGTCAGGTTTTCCCGCGACACCTCCCTGCTTCTCCTCTGATGACTTAGTCTGCTGCTCTTTGCTCTTGGCCCCCTCCTGAGAGCCTAGCTTGATTGGCCCCAGCACGTTTTTGGCCACCGTGGTCAGCTGGCTGACGAAGCTCGTCTTGTCGCCCGGGGAAACGGGCCGCGACTTGCAGAGGGAAGGTCCACAGAGGGATGGTGTGACTGATGTAGGAGATGGGGAGGGAGAAGGAGAATGTTCCTCCACCACTTCCAAGCGACATTTGTCCTCCCAGTCCAGCGTCCCCCTGTAGCAGTTGACCGAGCCCAACCCCTGTCTCACTTTGCTCAGCAGGAGCGGCTGCCCGTGTGAGGGAACGACGGGAGCTAGGACCTGAGCGGAGAGTTTGGGGCTTTTGCTCCCTAGGTCGGAAGTTCTTGTGTCACTGCTGTCCCCGGCACCTGGCGCTTTAAAAGTTTTGTTCATACTCAGATGAGTTCCTGTTCCTGTTGAGCTGATGCCCGTAGACTTATCTGGAGCAGGAGAGCTCTTGCTCAAGGCAGCAGCCGCTAAACCAGACCGACTTTTGCTGTCTCCATCCTGTTTTGGTCCAGGTTTGTCCGCCAACAGCTCCTCTTGGGGACTTTTACTGTTAGATAAACTTCTGGCTGGCTTTGATTCTTGCTGAGGAATGTCAGCCTTACTCAGAGAAACCTTCTCGGGGCCGTTCTGTCCACCTAAACCTCCCGTGGTTTTGACAGGGCTGCTTGGAGTTGTAGCTTTAGAGGTTTCTGAACTTATTCTGGAACTTTGAGGGTTAAAATTCCTCTCACTTCCAAGAGACCTTCTTGCCAGAGACGATTGAAATTCTCCTCCTTCGGCTAGAGTTTTAACAGCCCTGGTGTCCCTTTCTTTCTCCCGCTCCCTCCCTCTTTCCCTCTCCTCCCTGTCTCTTCCAGCCAGCAGCGTCTCCCTGCTGAGTGGAGACTCCTGCCGACCGAGTCTCCTAACAGGTTTCAGCACACCCGTCTCTGGGGCATTAAAGGATGAGGTCGAGGGGGGAGGATTGGGAGGTAAATTTTCTCCCTCTGTCTCCAGCAGGCTTTGGAGCCCAAGCTCACAGAGGAAGGCATCCTTGCGGTACTCGGAGTGCTGCACCTCCAGGCTGTGTTTCCTCAGCAGACCTCCGAGACCCCCTGTTGAACTGGACTGAGTCAGCGGCGAGCCCAGCTTCTCTGCCGACTGCACCCGTTTGAGAAGAGGAGAGCGGGGCGGCTCTGCGCTCTTCGGCCTTGGACGAACCACAGGCGGGGAAGAGTGGAGCTTGACGGGGAAGGACTGTGTGGTGTTGGAGCTCCCTATGGTGTGACCAGGCAACGGTGGCGGGGAGGATTGAGTTGGGGACGGTGTGTGGGCCAGGGGGGACAGAGGGATGTTGCCAGCAGATTTGCATCGGGCAGAGCGATACTGGCGATGAAGTTTTGGGGAGAGGCCGTGCAGCGAGCTGGGCCTCATGTGCTGAGAGGGAGAGGGGGAGTTTGGAGTGCTGGAAGCTGGAGAGCTGCTCTGGGAGGAAGCGCCTGAAGAGTAGAAGAACAAAGCGCAAATCTGGGCTCAGTTTGATGTAAATATATAAAATTATGACCATGTTTATCTTTTCACAGCTCAGTTATACATTTCCAGAAAAATACCCAGGTATGGGGGCTCAGGGTTGGAGCGGTAACCCTGAGTTGGGGACCGAGCAGACAGGCTGTGAGTGGGAGAACCAGGAAGACTTTCACTGGAGGACAGAGAGCGGTTCAAAGAGGACAGACTGCGGCTGGTGTGGAGAAGGTTGGACTGCTTTGTGATCTTCCGGAACAAGGAGCTGCGTTTCTTACTGTACAGAAGACACAGTGAAAAGAGAGAAAAATAAACAAAATAAACATGACAGTGTGTTTAAGTCCCACTCCAATCATCTTCTAATATATTTTAAAAGCATTCCCAGTAGTCTTTTAATCATGATTATGCCGTTTTTAGCCAAAATGGGGGGAAAAAGGGTCGTTTTCTAGAACATAGTTTCTGCAGAGCGGCAGTAGTTCATTAGAAATTTGCCTCTTAGTTGTGGGTGGGACTGTTGTCTGCAAGTGGATGCATCAGAATGGAGCAGAGCAGGGAGCTTGTGGCCCGTCAATTGTAGATTTTTCGTAACAACTACAAGCTTTTTCAAACAGCATTTTTTTTGTATGCTCCTGTTTTACAATGATTTGAAAAACGAAAAACTCAGAAATGCAATTTTAACTTCCATTATTTTTATTTATATATGTCCTCCATCATGAGAAAGTACATTTGAAAAACACGATTTTAATTGGGATGGGTCTTTAATTAGATGATATTTCAGTTGAGTTGGTAGAAGAAGCCCTTACCTATCCTGTCCCTCCTTTCCTGTTGCCCTTTTGTTTCGTCGAGCCATTTTACACTTGTAGCTTGCCTTGCGAGCAGGGCCCACTTTAATGGAGGTGTTCTCAAAAGGAGTGGTTGTCACCGTCACCTTGTTACCGCTCTGTAAACATCAAAGAAAAGAAAAATGTTCTTCTAATGCTGAAAGCACACAACAGCCTTTTTTTCAACACCAACTTGAATGAACTGCTCATACTAACCTTAAGAATGAGCTCTACAACTTCAGTGTGAACCAAACCATGAACAGGTTCTCCATTGACATGAGTGATGAGGTCACCTGCACACAGGCCAGCCTCCTGGGCGGGGCCTCCATCCTCTACATGCTGCCAGTACAAACCAGGAGGTCAGAACAGATTTATATATTTTTATTTTGGGAAAGCAACACTATAACTAACTTCATATAATCAAAGGATATCAGATCCTTTCAAATTTTCCATCTTTAATTGTGATTCTGAATCTATATTAAACCTAACAATTTTGGAATGTCAGTGCATTTAAAAATTAATTTAAAAAAAATGAGCCTCTTTTAGTATCAAGAAAGAACAGAATATAACAGAAAGACATCTCTCATCCACTTGAGCATTAAGAGCATATGCTGATTATGAGGAGGGTGGGGGGTAAGATTTTATGATATTTTCTCTAGGATCCGATTTACACTCCAGTTTCTTTTCAATAGTTTTTTTTTTTTACCAAGACCAAGCGCTAAAATCTTTTTGAAATAAAAACTTTGAGAGGAATTCCTTTGATATGCGTTTGTATTTTTATATGCTGCTATCCTTATAGGTTGGCCTAAAGTGTCAATATTTTAGAAAATCTCCCTGGGTTGCTAAGGTCGCGTGCCTGGGCTGGCTTGCGGAGACGGGGCGCCGGTCGGGTGGTGGCCGGCTCATGGGTTCCGGGGGCCCTGGCTTCGTCCCTAGCCTTTGTCTCGGTGTCCGGCGCCCGGTGGCCCCCATGGCTGCCGCCTGGTACGGCTAAGCGCTCCTGTCTTGTGGCCTGGGGGCCGGACACTGGGTTCGCTTGTGCCTCTGGGCATTGGGGGGGCCCCTGTAGGGGGGCTCTCTCTGTGCCTGGCTGGTGGGGTGGGCGGTCCCCTCCTCCTCCCCTCCCGGGCTGCCTGGGTCCGGATGCTGGGGGGGCTTCTGGCCTGGGGGGCTCTCCTCCCCTCTCCTGGTCTGGCTGGTCTGGCTGGGTAGGATCTGGCTCCCTTTATGAACACACGGTTCACGTCGGCAGCATGCATGTATCTCCACCCCCACGTGCACGTGCACACTACCACACCGCTCCCTGTCTGCTTCATCCCTCCTCCTTACCTACAGTGTATTGATGGACAGATTTTTTTCGCTCATCTTAGTGTCAGATTTTCACTTTTTATGTAACATTCGTCTTTCCAGCAGATCTGGTATAATTGTTACAGCTTAAAATAATAACTTATTCAAATCAGTGCTTGTATCCCCCACCTTTTCACCTTTCTTCCTTTTACTCTCTTCCACCCTCCCCTCACATTCTTCCCCTCTCCCTCCCCACACACACTAAATGTAACAAATAAATAAAAAATAATACAACAAAAAGGGGTTTATACAAATCTACACTCTAGTTTCTTGAAGCTATATAACCTCTTTTTGTGATAGTAAAACCTGTCCAACACAAAAAGCCTTCAGCTCTAATCTGTTTGCTCAGCTGTTGGACAGAACAAGTTAAAAAAAAAAAAAAAAAAGGAAATCTGATTCCATAAATTAGTTACATTAGTTTCCCCAATCAAAACCCTTTTGTTTTAGGGTAAATGGATTGTTGTTTGTGTCATCAGTGTTCATCTGTTTGGGATCCAACCATTAAAAGTATATTTTGTCATTATACAACTTTTTTAGGTTGAAGTGCCATCAGCAGTCACACACATGAGTAAGAAGAATAACCATTTGACCTGAGGGAGCTGTAAGAAGCAATCAGAAGAAAATGATCTGAGAATTTAAGGTGATACATGTTGTTTGTGCTCTTTTTAGGCCCATTAGATTAAAAAACAGAACAACACATGAAAACAGAGTTTTTAGTATAAGTCTCCTACCCAAACAATATGGTGCACACTGTAGACATCACTGTCTCCAATGTAAACCCGGATGGCCCTGAGCGTAAAGCCGTATTTCTTTCCCGAGCGATGGATTGTTATGGGGGAACGCAGCACACTGACTGCTGGGAAGAAGTCTCTGCTGGGCGAAGAGTCCCGTGATGAAGGGTTCGAGGTGAAAGAGTGGGGAGACATGGGGCTGGCCAGTGGGGAGAAGCCCCCATGCTGCTCCACTGGATGCATAAAAGAGATGAATTAATGTATCAAATATCTTTTATCTGCTAATGGATCAGAGTTTCTGCTGCCTGTTACCTGATGGGATGATCACAGATAGAGTGGTGGCAGAGGCAGACTTGATGACTTTATTTCCGGATCTGGGGTTGCGTTTCTCTCCATCACCGGATAAGTGTTGGTGGCGTGCTCGGCGGAGGACCAGGTCGTTGGCGGCTCGGGCACCCAGAGAGTCATAAAGAGGAGTCATCACGTCACGGCTAGCAGCTGCAAGACCTGGAAACACAGTATGGACTGAGACTACACTTGGGATCTCCAGAATTTAACTATTAGGAATCAAAATCGTGAAGAGATAGCAGCTTAAATTCCACTCCAATCATTTTTTGATCTATTTTCAAAGCGTTCCAAGTGGTCTTTTAAAAATGCAGCTTTTAGCCAAAATCAAAAAACTTGTATTGGTCACTAGGACTATGACACACCCCAACATAATAGTATTGGAGCAACAAAAATGGTAATATTGAAGTGGGTCCTTAAAGAGTAAATGTGAGGATAGAACTGCTAAGAACTAATGTGACTCTGCAGAAATTCTTCTCAGACCTGAATCAGGTTTTATTTTGAGGCCCCCTCTCATTTATTCTTGTAACTTGTGGACGCACCTGCTCCATTGATCTCCTTTGGAGTGGCTCGCTGTTCCAGCACGCTAGGGGATGGAACCGTGGTCCCGTCCAGTGAAGTCCCTCTGATTCTCATGGCGTTCTGGCGGGAGTGAACGTCTGGGTCACCTTCCAGAGGTGAGGCAAAGCGGTGGGTATCCATTAAAGCTGAGAAACGGCGCCTGGCACCAAGAGGAGGGCTCGCATCTCCATCCATGTGGAGAGACTCTGAACAGGACAGCCGCTTCCTGCAGAAGAATGTCCTGCATGACTTTCACTGATTGTATATTTTGAGTCCTTGATGGGCTTTTTATTGAGATTATTTTTTTTATTTTAGTACTAAGTGGAGAAAATCAATGTCTGTAAAAGCAAAACTATTCTTTCTTTATTCATCTGAGCTTTGAGCTAAATTGTTGATTAAAATGAAATCATTTGTGAATTGTAGTTTGTTTGGCAAGAATACATTTTAAATAGCATGTGCTCATTTTTATTGCAGTTAAAGTCCATAAATGTATTTATAACACTCCATTTTTTTATTTTTTTGTTGAATGATTTTTACTTCTCATGCAGCTAATAAAAACGATCAAAATTTGTTGGAAATACTTAGAAATAGTTTTTGTTCACCAAATAAAACAGCTGAAAATCGAAAACGGTGCAAATAATCTTTCGTACGGAGGGATAGGAAAATCCTTTTTTTTTCAAATAATATGGTGTGAGGCTGCAATAAACGCCTCAAAGGAGGAAGAAAGCATGAATGGACATTCTTATTATAAATGTAGAGAGAATCTAAGTCCAAACCTGTTAGGGAAAAATCTAATTGAGATGGAGTTATGTGGCATGTGGATTAGTGTCTGCAGTATGTTTTAATCTACATGTCAGTTATATGCTGTGCATAAAAATGACATCACATCAACAAGGATTCAAGATGGAAGTTTCCACCTCCAACTTCTCTTCCTAACTTCTGATGAAATCTGATGAAAGTCTTTCAAAAATACATAGTAAAAACAGAAAAAGAATTGCTGCATTATTCAATAATATTTAGAAACAATTCAATTTTGACAGCTTTGCTGTTGTCATTTCAGATTTAAAGTTATTTTTTCCACCAAAGTGTGGTTATTTCTGTTGGTTTAGTAAAAAAAAAAAAAGAAACAATTGGGGAAAACACTTGGTGAGGCAGTTAAAAATAGAGAACAACGCCTCAAATCAGATGGTAATACAACACTTCTCACATCTCAGGAGATCCGGTCCTCCAGCTTTTGTCCCTCATGCCAAAGCTGCCCAGGCTTTCTCTCTTGGTCATCTTGTCCTCTCTTGCTCCCTTGTGCTCCCGACGCGACACAGAGGTTGTGGCTTTTTGCTCCAGCTGTGAAAGATGCTCCATGCTGCTGTAGACCTGCAGGAGGGCACAGATGGCCCATTAAATATTTTGTTACAAGGTTTTGTTACACTGGACATCATCTATCTTTCCTGAAATTGTGTGCCTGTGCGCTGCTCTTTGTAAAATAGAGCTAAAAGATTGTGATCTTGAATGTCTACTAAAGTTCTGGGTGGGATGTTGGAGCCAAGACTAAGAGATTGTGTCTAAGTGGCTCAACTTACTGCAAAAACAGCCCCTGTATAGAAATAAGTCAAAAATTAATTGCCACATTTTCTTTTAAAAGGCAAAATAATCTGCCAATGGGGTAAGAAAATAGTCTTACCAAGAATAAGACATGTTCTCTCAAACTTAGATTATTTTGCTATTGGAAAAACTCTTAATGAGATTACTTTTCTTGCAAGACAGAAAAAAGAAATATTTTCTTGAAACAAGGGTCTCCATACTTTCCTAAGATTTAGTTTTTGCATTGTTGATGCAGATTTCTCCTGTTTCTGCACACAGTTGCAGGTAGTGACTTTCAGAAAGAACCCTCAAAGCACAGTTAACATAAAAACACAAAGGAAACGATGACAGCATCCTTTAAAGCAGGACTGTCCAAACCATTTGCACAGAGGGCCAGATTTGCTGAGGTAAGAAATGTGTGAAGGCTTACCATTCAGCGTGACATTCCTTGACCTATTTTAATATTATTAAATTCAAATAAATTATTTAATGAACATTTTACTGCAATAGCATCATTGCAAAGAAACAAATGCATCTAATAAATATGTTTTTGTCAAAATTATTGGCAATTTATCTTTTTTTTTGCACCTTTCATTCCTAGTTACCCTGTCGTAGATACTATGTCTCATCTTTGACTTGTAATTTAGCCAACCCCAATCACAAAATTGCACACACAACTTTTAGAAAATGCTGGGGACGGCATTTTATTGATTTTAAGAAAGGAGCCTGCAGGCCGTACAAAATTTAAACACCGGCCGCATTTGGCCCACAGGCCGGACTTTGGACATGCCTGCTTTCAATTTTGTATTATTGACGTGTATTACGTCACATCAGAAACTGAATAAGAATCTTGATTTCAAGAAAATTCGTCTTATATTCTGTCTTGCAAGAAATATAATCTTTTCAAGAAAGTTTTTCAGTAGCAAAATAATCATAGTTTGAGAAAACATGTCTTTGGGACCAGAATTTATTTATTAAAATAAGATTTCTTGGATCATTTTTCTTACCCCACAGGCAGATTTGTTTTCCTTATTTAAAGAATGGGGTAAGACTTTTTGACTTATTTCTAAAGGGCCTGTTTTTGTAGTGCTATGAACATACTTTTTCCAGCAACACCCGCTGATTTTAGCATATTTGACGAAACAAAATACAGATCTGACATCAAAAATACTGTTATATGGGCTCTGCTTTAGGGTTAAAACAAGTTTACAAAGGGCCTGAATCACAAACATAAGATTAGCTGATGTCAGTTCATCCGCCCCTCTGGCAACAATTCTCCTCGCTATCTTATCCTCCTCTCTTAGCCATCATTTCCTTTATGCACATCTGATCTACAGTCAGAAAACATTTATTAGGCTTGTAATCATAAGAATGAAGTCCCTTTTACGGTCCATTTTCCCAATGCAAATATTGACCTAGCTTGGCAGCTCTCCCTTTAGAGTCAGGAAATTAAACTCCTTTGCAAACAGTACTCTAAATGTTTTGTCTATGCAATATATTAGAAGAGTTTTGCTTTTATCCTAAACATAACATTTTTATATATTAGATTTTATAACCTTTTTTTCCACTAAAAGCTGCTTTTAGAAATCAGGATATATTGCTGCATTTTTTTTATTTGCATAAATCCTTAAGACAAATTTGGCCATAAACTGGTGTTTAGTAAGTAAACAAAATTAGGCTGAAGGTAGACAGTATTACAAAGATCTATTAAGTCTAATTTATACCCAAATTTAGGTTTTTAATGAAAGCTAGAAAGCATTGAATTATTCTCAAGTAAAAGGAGAGATGGAATCAAAACAATTAAAATAAATATCACAAAATTAATTTCTAAATACACAGGGATCTGCTGCAGTGTATATCTTTTTTTGTGTTACTATAGTCTAAAAAAATTTAGAAAATGTTTACCTCAATAATTTGGAGAAATGTTTTATATTTACACAGTTTGCATGAAGCATTTTGTACACTGTAAATTGTATTTGGACAGTTTGGTTGTTTTCATGTATTATTGTAATTTAACCAAACAAGCTCTGTGTCATGTTGTTCGTGTAAATTAAAATTTTAGGTCAACTAAACAAAACTTCTGTATATGAGATTTTACATTCAGTTGTTCAACACTATAGGTACAACCTTATTTTGGCCCTATTTAAATTAGAACAAAATAAAATTTACATGATTTCCAAATCTATATCAGAATAAAACAGCAGTAGTTTGGTTAAACAAGATATTTTAATTTAATACAACCAAAGGTTATGTTAACACAACAAATCAAGATTGTTATCGTGACTTAAAACTTTAAGGCAGGCCTTTAACTCGTGTTTTTGTGTTTTAATGTTTTACAGTGCAGTTCTAAACCAAACTGCCTCTGCTAATGCACTTCATTTGGTGCAATAAAAACAGCTTGCAGACAGAATAGCACATTTTTACGACGGAGTTTTAGGGCCACGGTGAGGAAAAAAAATTCTGCCCAACATGACGAGATTAAAGTCGTCATGTCGACTTTAATCTCGTCATGACGAGAAAAAACTCGACACAAAGTTTCGAGAAAAAACTCGTCCTGTCGAGATAAAAGTCGAAATAAAGTTTCGAGATTAAAGTCGCAATGTTGCGCGCGAGAGAAAAAAACTCGTAAATTTACGAGATTATTGTGGAAGTGAGCAGCACGCAGAGCAGCAGGTGATCGCCGTGCAGCAGCAGAGCAGACCGACTAAACTTTGTTGAACAGGTGAGCTGAATGTTAATTGATAACGTTCCAAATGTCTGGAGGCTCATTTGATTGATTCACAAGTTATTAAAGTTTTATTTATTGATGGTTGGTTTGCAGGATCACTGCAGCCCGATGAAGCCATGATCGGGTGTCCCTGCAGCTGTTTGCTTGAATCCTTTCTTCCTCCACCAGAGACCAGATCTCTATGTTTGTGTGATGCTTCTGTCTGAGGAGGAGAAGCACTTTTTGCCTTTATCAACGTTGTAATGCTAATATAACAGACTATTTTCATTCATCTTTGTTTTTTAATGATCAAACGGGTCGCTTCATCTGCAGGAGGGGGCGTATGTGACACTGTTTACTTCCGCATGGGTGATCGGATGACAGGTTCATGACGTAATGTGACAGATGAACTTCAGGTTATGTGAATGAAAAGGAGAATAAAGGCTGCAGCGATCCTCTACACCCAATCGTGTCTCTGAGCTCCTTATTTTACAGATGAAACTCCGCTTTACTGACACCGAACCCCGGAAAGACGGCTACAGGGAAAATAATTTCATTTTGAGTCGCCAAAAGGCTCAAAATCTCTTTGTTTTAAACCTATAATCCTGAAATAAAGCTTCACAAAAGGCTCCACATATTTCATCTTCAAGCTAGGCTCCGATAAACAGACAACTTCGGTGTTTTCTCCTTGTTAATCAATGAACTTTTTCCCGTAAATTTACGAGTTTTTATCTCCTAATAAAATTACTTTTTTTTGGTGGCCATTAAACTCTGTCGTAAACTCTGAAGTACAAAGCCACTAGCTCTCTAACAATAGCCATAACACTGAATATTCCTGAAAGACTCAGCTTCACTGCTCTCGCGCAACATTGCGACTTTAATCTCGAAACTTTATTTCGACTTTTATCTCGACACGACGAGTTTTTTCTCGAAACTTTGTGTCGAGTTTTTTCTCGTCATGACGAGATTAAAGTCGACATGACGACTTTAATCTCGTCACGTTGGCCAGAATTTTTTTTCCTCACCGTGGCCCTAAAACTCCGTCGTACATTTTTAAAATCTGCCAATGGGATAAGAAAAATGTAGGAATTCTTATTTTAAAAAACAAATTCTATTCACTAAAATGTGTTTTCTTGAACTAAGTTTATTTTGCTGAAAAACATTTAAATGTTTTTCTTGCAAGACAGAAAATTAAGAAATTTTTCTTGAAACAAGTTTTTTCTTTTACCTTCTTAGGATTTTTGCAGTGCATCTTTTCAACAAATATAATAAATCCTTATTGCTCCAGAAGTCCCTTAATTTCCAACAGAGGGAATAGAATTGGCGTGGCAGGTTTACGATTTAACAAGGAGAACGAGCGTCAGTTTTTAATTATGCAAGTCTCTTTTTTTCTAGAATTAGGAGCCTTTTAGTGACAGTCGATTGCCAGGAAATAGCAATAAAGGTATGGAATTTGCACCAACTGCAAAGGGAGCATAAAGTTGGTACAGCGAGCAACTGTTCAACCAGTCAGGCTAAACATTTTGGGCTTCAGTCCTTAAAAAACATTAAATCTATGCCTTCTAATGGCTGTGAATGTGAATTACTCAAAAAAAGAGACTCAAAGTCTGAATTAAACAAACAGAAATGTAAAAATCTTTTAATGCCAATTTAATTGTCAGATGGCAAAGCTGAATAAGTGAATTTATTTTCTTGCCTTTGTAGCTGTCGACAGACACATTAATAATAGTTTGGAGCTTTTAATGAAAAGCAGCAATTTAAATATTTCCTTTGACTCCAGTTTGAATGCGCTACAATGAGATTTTTTAGTTTTTCTTTTTTTTTTTGATGAAGTGCCACTGTCAGCAGCTTTTTCACTGATCATTTCTTCTTTGTTGCTCCTGCCAGAGTGACTTACAGTGCTTAACAAAAAGACATTTCAAACCTGACACACGGTCCCTGCATCATTATACTGAAGAAGAAAATGTGCTGGTAAAAAAACTAAGACACTTTTTTAACAAAAGGCATTGATCAAACTTGTTAGGTGATAATGGTTTAGCTGTTATCTCTTTGCCTTCTGATGACCCCAGCTATCCTTCACTGCACTCTCGGTTTCTTTGTGGATACAAAAATGAAATTAATTGACTCCCAGCTCCACATGGGACAAATGGAAGAAGCAGAAATTCTTGTAGGATTAACCTCCACATGAACACATTTGAACAGTTACTATGACAAGGACAGCATGAGGATGCAGGGATGGAAACCCCTATGCATGCTCAATTGTGCACAATGGAAACAACTACCAGCAGAAGATCCCGCTAAGTTGCATTCTAAATTTCATTTAGGAAGCACTTAATATATCATGTTAAGATAGAATTATTCATTCACTGAGAACTGATTTTTGAAAGGCTCTTCTTTCAAATCCAAGATTTTACATGTTAAACACTTTTTGGATTCATGAAGTTTGAACTGTTTGCTCATAAACTATTAAGAAGCTTCCAACACGTTCCACTGGAATTAAGAAGCTAAGTGGCAGCTTGGTGCCTCTAATTGAATACACCTAATGAACGAATGAATCATCAGCCGCTTTAAACTGAGACATTCGACGGTCTGCTGTTCTAGAGATGTGGTACAATGCCAAGAAAAGGCTTAAAGGTTGGTAAGGTGTTAAATGAGAAGTGAAAAGCGTCTTTTAAAAGCAAAACTCTGAGAACAAGAACAATGTTTTCAGCAATCAGAGTATTTCACACTTTATGGGAAACTATAGATGTAAAGAATGCACACTGTACAGATAATCTATGATGTCATCAATAGGATTCTGAAGGGGGGAAATGAAGCCTGAAATGGGAAGGGCTCATTGACTGAAGCCCCCCTTTAAAAAAGTTCAAAGAATGGCCAGGCAGTGAGACAGAATACAGAGAGTTTGGTCCACCCACCTGCCAATCAAAAACAAATAACCCTGTAACCCACATATGTGAGGTCCAATGAAATCCAATCAAACAATTTGAAAAAATAAAAATTCCACCCACAGCTGTAAGGAATAGAAAGCAAAAAAATATACACTTAAAAAGCAGTTGATTCCAGACTTTACATATTTTTATTTGGATATAGAATCTGACTTTTTACTATTGGAGTCAATGAGAATTTGCTTTCTAATCAGCCTCAGTGGTCTTTTGAGGAAATGTGATATTTGACATTTCCTGGTTTGTGTCAAATTCAGGACAAGATTTAAGAGCAGAACTCCTGAGTTGACTACATTGAGCCGTCCCACTGCAGCACCAGTTACAGTCAACACTAAAACCCTTCACAAAAAGTATTACAATTGAAGTTTATTTTAAGTTTAAATATAAGTATAGCAGGTAACCCATAGACCATATTTGTGTAGTGTAGGGAGTATACTAACTGAATACTTCTTTGGACTAAATTGGAACATTTTAAGGTCTGCAATCCATAGATAGTATATAAAAAGTAAACATATACTGCCTCACTGTGTATAGGCCTTCTTGTAGTTAACCTAAATAAAATACTTTTTGCTAAAATTATAGCAACATAAAAGGTAATTTACGTTACCTTACCTGAGCCGATAAATTAGAATCAAAATCACGAAAGGTGGAGATTTAAACAAGAAAGTCACTCTAAGATTTGACGGATAAATCCTTTGTTGGCCATACATTTGCTACATGTTGAAGCAAAATCTGGTGTAAGCCCTCCAGCTTCTGGGATGTGGCTTAAAATAAAAAACAGGAGAGAAAAAGAACAGACGTGGCATTTCGGGAGCCCTCACAGACTTCATTAACACCATGTTTGAGACCCAGGTCTACCCACAGGAGCCTCTTTGCAGCATGACCTATTTCATCCTAGCACTTCTTTTTGACATTTGCACCGCCTGGTCACATAACTGCAAGTGCTAGGTGAATGTCTGAGTGATAACTTGACAGGGTATGAAGACAAAGTAAGCTGTGAGGTTTAAAAGAGGCGAGGCGAGAAGCAAAGTCATACCTTGCTGAAGCGAGGAGAACAGGAGGAGAACTGTCTGATCTCCACCGGTTCATCATCGTTGGTGTCATCCTCATCATACGTGTTGATGTGCTGATAACGATCCGAGCGAGCTGGCAGAGATAAGAGCGAGGGAAGAGCATGCATGAATGCATACCTCGTGAACTTCACCTTGATGTAAGCTACGGATGTGCAAACCCAAACATGCTTACTGTCAAAGTAACTGGTGTCTTCCTCCGACTCCAGATGAGGGATGAACTCCGCTTTCTGCCTCAGCAGGCTGTTCCAGTCCAGATCACTGAAGAACGGATGCTGCTTCACCTCAAACGCTCCACCTGGTGGCATGGACAGAAAGGACATGGAACAGGTAACGACGCTAAACACGTTTGTTTCTGATAATTTTTGGATTTATTTGTCTGGAAGTGGATGCATCAGAGTGAAGCTGACCAGGGAGCTTGTGACTTGCGGTAGTAACTTGTACGTCGCACTTACAAGCAAGGTAAGACACGATAAAAAAACATATTAGATCAACTAAAAGCTCTTCTGAATTAATAACGTCTTGATCTGACTTCTAAAACACTCAATGGAGTTGATCTGTCGTACTGACAGAGGGAGGTCGTTCCAAAGACAAGGAGCCACAGCTTGACAGGCAAGGTCACCTTTTGGAATTTTTGATCAATTTTGATAAATTTTTGATAAATTTTGGTTTAAAGACCTCAGGGCCCGGACAAAAGAGTAAGGGGTTAAAAAGGTCAGCCATGTACTTGGGAGTATGTCCATGCAAGGCTCTGAAAACTAGAAGTAAAATTTTAAAATCAATTCTAAATTAAACTGGGAGTGTCAATATAAAGGCATAGTATGTGCTCGCTTATTGGCTCCTGTTGAAAGCCTTGCCGCAAAAAATATGAACAAGTTGTTGACGTTTTGTTGAAACAGGTAAAAAGTGAATTACAATACTCTAAACGAGAAGACATAAAAGCATGAATAATCATCTCCAGGTCAGTCTGGATAAGATGTTTTTTTACTTTTGCCATATTCCTCAGAAAATACATTCAATTTTTTGACAATTTCACAATAACAATTAAAAAAACTATGCAATTAATAAAAAAGAAACTTTATATTTTAGAAATCAATACAAAATTCTAGAAACCAAAACCTAATTCAAAAAGAACAAAACACATATCCAAAAAAATGAAACTAAATAAAATGAAATGTTTCAGACAACAAAAGTTATTCCAGAAATAAAATGAAATGGTAAAAAATAAAACAAAAAAAGAAACCGGAGAAGGTAGGTATTATTGGACATTATCGATTGATAATATTTGTTCAACTTTTCAACCGAAAGTTATTTAGCATGACAATACCTCCGATAGAATATTTTTTTAAGCTTCTGGCTACAGCCGCTGAAAGTCTAGTAACTGCTCAATCAACTGTTTCCCACAGTTTAGCCAAAACATCATCATCATCCAATCAGTGACCCATAATACTCACCTTTTCCAGTGTATTTTATTTTAACATTTCATTGAGATGTTGGGAAATTACTCATTATCCGAAATGTTTTTTTCCCGTACATTTTTGTTTCCAGAATTTTTATTTGATTTCTGCTTTTCAATAATTGTTTTGATTTTTTAATTGCTTCCAAACTAAACAGATTCTGTATCCAAAGTTAATGTGATGGTGCCTTTATTGCATTTTTCTGCAAATTCTGCTCAAGAATTGTTCTTATCGGTCACTCAGTGTTGTACAGGTTTTTAATACAGAAATTATTTAATGTTTTGAAGTTTATAGCAGTACCTGTGCCTAGCCTTAAAAGAGGGTTGGTCTGCAAAAGGGCAGAGATGAGGGCCTGGGCATCGGCGGGTAAAACTTCATCTCCTTCCGGCCAAACTATGTCATCTTCAGAGAACATAAAAAAAGAGCAACATTTGAGAATAACATCCTTTAGAAAAAAAAAAAATTTATGTGGGGAAATGTCCTTGGGGGGTGTTTTTAATTAATAAATTTTGGTTGACAAACCTGTGATAACCTGTCCAAACAGCTCCTCAGGTGTGTCTCCAAAGAAAGGCACCAAACCCACTAGGAACTCGTACAGGATGATACCCATGGCCCACCAGTCCACAGGCTTACCATAGCCTTGCCGAAGAATCACTTCCGGGGCGATGTATTCTGGCGTGCCGCAGACCTGCAGGAAGTTATGCAGAGAACAGGATTAAAAAACAGTTTGATGAAAGACAGCTTAAAACCACATCCTCAAAAGAGTAAAAAAAGAAATTTAACACTGCTATGAAAGAAAAGTTAAGCTTTAAAACTATTGAACATACCAACTACAACATTAAGATAACCCAACTGCAAAAACTTGTGATCAGTTAGGAAGAGCAGAAAAATATAGCCAGTCCAGCTCCAGAATCTTCTAACATTTACTTCGAAAGCCCAAAAAAGGCATGAGAATGAAATACTATCAATATTTTTACAGCAGCATGCACTGCAGAAAACTCTTTTAAAACCAGATGAAGGAAAGTAAAACCCCTTTAATAAATCATTTGTGTCATGGCAGTGTTCACTCTAATGATCATGCAGTATGTTCAGTTGTGTACTTCTGAGGATGCAAGTCCAAGTATTAAACACTCCTGTTTTTGTTTACACACCATTACGAAATGCACAGACAAATTTTCCTCCAGATCAAAATCTCCGCAACAAACATGAAAGCAAATGTGCTCTGCAGCTGTGAGATGATGAGCAGCAGAGAAACAGAAGCCTGCTTCCACACAGGAGGACTCACGGACCAGCCTGACTAATTACAGTTTAATTCACGGCATAAACAATAACTGCATCGCAAAATTAGTTTGTTACAGAGATAGAGACAGCGTTAATTATTGAGGCTGAACAGGAAGTGCTGCAATGTATCTTTTGTAGAGATTATTGGCTTTGCTGGACGGTTCAGAGCCATTGCATGCATGGTTGCAGGAGAAGAAAGGAACTTTTAAATGGTTGTGGATTCGTCAGACTGGCTCCATCTTTTCCTAATAAGGTATTGTTCAAAATCTAACACATATTGCTAATTTGCCGTTGGCCTATGCATTTTTAATGCGTTCACATCTACAATCTTCAATCTAACTAACAGATAATGCACCAATAGGTTTTTGTTGTTGTTGCTAATCTTGTAAAAATAAGACATCTACAATTTGCTTAACCTACTGTATCCCTTTCAGCGTGACAGGGCTGCCAGAGCCTAACCTGTCTACTGTCGGGTGAAGGCGAGGTACGCCCTGGACAGGCCGCCAGCCTGTCCCCAAAAAATCCCACACCCTCAGTAATTCATAGGGACAATTTACAGTAATCAGTCAACCTGAAGCAAGTTTTTGGACTAAGAAGAAGCCGCAGTGCCTGGAGAAAACCCACCATGTACGGGGAGAACATACAAACTCCATATGGAAAGGACCCAGCCGGGTCTTTTCTATGTGAACCAAGGGCTTCTCCCTGTGAGGCGAACGTGCTAAGCTTATCGTCTCTGTACATCTTTCTTCCTTGGGTTAAGTGTGTTACTTCTAATTTAACATTTAAGAGTATACCAACTTTTAGTAAAGGTCTTTTAGATCATTTTGAGGGCTATATGTTATTTTTACTTTGAAATTCTTACACTCATTTCTTTAACCTCTAAAGACCTGTGCTAATATTTGAGCTAACCTCCACACATGTAGTCACGGGGCTCCAGGTAAGCACAATTAACCACTGTGACAATATGCTTCTGGGTACCAGAAATGCAAATGTGTCCTCTGTAGAGGACATTTCTAAACCTGAATATCTTCCAAACACTGCATACTAAATGATGATACAAAATGCAAGTGTAAATTATTTTGGATGTATGTGCTTGATCTTGTTGGATACTGCAAATATCTTACACTGAGTTACTTTATGCCTTGTAATGTAATTGCTGGTGTTTTGAAACACTTACGTATATCCCATCAAATGACATGTTAATTAGGGAATTATCACTTAAAAAAAATCATGCAAAAAAGTGACAAAAAAGCAACTAAAGAAGAAGCAGGTATGCTGCCCTGTTTGTAGTCAAATAGATTTTATTGAACTTTTGCTATTTTGACTGTACCTGTTTGTCCAGAAACTCTCTGGCATCTTTCTCTATGTGTCCTTCATAGAGGTTGGTGGTAAGGCTCATTAAACCCATCTTTGACAAACCAAAGTCTGTGAGCTTAATATGTCCCATGGAGGTGATCAGGAGGCTGTGAAGACCGAGAGGAAAACCATCAACAACCATTATTTCTATTGCTGTAAAGCCTAAAATGTCCGAACGTGTGGAGACTTCGTTCAAAAACAGATCTAATGTCAGGAGTCAGGAGGCATTTAGGAGCAATTCTTTTTCCTCGCTGCAGCAGAAGTGGCTGCAGACAATTATGGCTTTATTAAGAAACACAAAGAGTAACTATTAGACCACTGGTGCTTGTCTGCAAAACAAAAATCCATCGCTTGTTTTTCACTATAAAGTGGATTATCCCCTTTTGATTCTTACATTTGTTTCAGTCCCTCAGGAATCCACTTGTTTGCATGTTGTTGTTTGCAGTGTTTGGATGTTATTGTTTTTTTTATTAAGATAATTTTTCTATCTTTTGTTTGCTTTATGCTGTTGTTTCCCTCTTGAGTTAAAATCATGATTCCTATCATCATTTCTTTTCAGTTTATTTTAATTCGTTTCCATGTTTCCTTCGGTCAGAAATGCATCCTCATCTTTAGCACCTTTTCTGTAGCTGGTCCTTTTTCCCCACCAAGCCTTTCTTATATTTTTTTATTTTTTGTTGACTTTCCTGGCCTGCAGTATCCATTACTTTGTTCTTTTCATTGGTTCATTAAAGTTTATTTTCACTCCACTCCTCTTTGTCTTGCGTGACCTTTCATTTGGTTCTTTTGACAGCCCTTACAGCTAACTCTTTCCCTCACTAATGACTTAGAAAATGACACAATCAACCAGCTTCTATAGACATTAGATGAAAGTTTCAAGAAGAAAAATAAAAGAATCTCTGTTTAGACACTTACTTATCGGGTTTGAGGTCTCTGTGAACGATACCGTAGTTGTGCAGGTATTCCAGAGCTAAAACGGTTTCAGCAAAATACATCCTTGCCAGCTCCACAGGGAGAGCCCCGATGTTTTTCAACAAAGTGGCACAGTCACCACCTGAGAGAAGAGGAGAAACACTTTTTCTTTTTCTATTTTAAAGACCTAACCAGCAAGGATCTTGAAAAATAATATGTTTCTCGTTAGCTGGAATGGAAAATCCATCCATCTTCTGTTCCTGCTTCATTTTGCTCAGGGTCACAGGGGATGCTGGAGCCTATTCCAGCTACCTTGGGGGTGGTTGGGGTACACCCAGGACAGTTTGCCCATCCACACTCAAACAGAAGCTGGCACGACAGTTTAAAAAAAAGAAAAAAAATCACATTTATCGAAAAAAGGTTTTTGCGCTTGGAGGAGGTGGTTTTTGAGTCATATTGAAATTGACATGTTTCGCAAAATTACAATGGAAACACTTTTTTCTAATTAAGTGACTCACATGACAACAACTCTGCACAGGTAGCCAGTTTGTAGATAGCGACGGCACTGCGCTTCTTGTTAGGAACTGGCTGCCTTGGACACTGTACAGCGGGCGCCACAGCAGGTCCCCCAGCATCACACAGCTCTTTAAAAGTTGAGCGTGTCATGCGGAATTATTGGATCTTCCGTAAAATCAACAACCACTTTTTCCCAAAGTCACTTCCATGCCGACGTGTTAGGAGCTTGCCCCTCCATGGCCTGAATAAGAGACCGACATCTCCTTTGATGGCAGAAATTTTAATGTATCTGCTGTAAATCAAAGTATTGCTCAAACGGCATATTTATGAATGACTTATTGGGTGAGTTGGCTTGTTTTTATTTGCATACCGGTAATTAAGATTTCACGGAAACAGTGTATTCATGAAATTGTGTTTTTTTCTACATTCCTAAAATTTTTTTGTATGATGGAAACACAGCTAGAGACGCACACACTTTTAACAATACAATTTAGAAACACCAATCAACCAATAAAGCCTGTTTTTGGATTTTGGGAAGAAGCCGGAGTATCCAGAGAAAAACCCACACAGAAAAATGACCAGGATTCGAACCTGGCTGGGTAGGCAAACCTTTTGCGGACTGTGGAAACATCTTACTAAATGAAAACACTGTTCTTCATAAGGAAACTTCGTCACTTTTTTGCATCTTTGCTTACATAATTTGTATTTCTGTCATGTAATTCATGTTTACTGGCCCTTCATCATGCATGAGTCACTAATCCACACCTTCCCCTTAACACCTCAGTCAGGTTGTTTAGACCTGGTGTGAACATGCGTCTTGGCAGTCCTGATCACAAGTGGAGGGCTCAGAGTGTACCAGTCCATCCCTGTTATTAAAATGTCTCAAAAGACGTCACAAATGACCTTTTCTGAATGGATGTCACTTCCTGTTTTTTTAAATCTTTTTAAAAATAAAGTCGTGTTGTAACGGGCAGCAGGGATCAGCTTAAGGTCTACTAATGTTGTGAAATCCTGAGTGACATTTAGTTGCCTGGAAGTAATTTTTTCAGGCTGCCTGCCAGGAGCTGAATGTGAAGCCTGCATGGACAGGTTACCTGATCATAGCAGGGGACATATTCTGTTGAGTCCACCAAAGACCCTCAGACTGGAGCAAATCAATGCAGTGAACAGTTGGGATTTCAAATTGGACGTTGAAAGACCCAACATAAAACAGACTTGACAGAACACAAATTTTCAACTTTTTTTTTTCATTTCGGTTGTAAATTTGTCCTCACCTTCCACATACTCCATGACCATGCAGAGATGTCGGCGGGTTTCAAAGGAGCAGAACATGGAGACGACGAAGGGGTTTTCTGCAAAAGTGAGGATGTCCCTCTCTACAAAAGCCTGCTGGATCTGATTCCGCAAGATAAGGTTCTGCTTGTTGATTTTCTTCATTGCAAAACGCTGCCGCGTCTCTCTGTGGCGCACTAGGTAGACAGCGCTGGAAAACAACAGCAGAAGCAGAAGAAATATAAATCAGCATAAATCTGTTATAGATCAAAGATATTCAAGATATAAAGTTCAAATTTCCTTTTAATCAATGACAAATTACTGTGTTTTCTCTTAATGTCATTAAGATAAACATTTTTTAATTACCAATCTTTTTATTTCTTAACACAAAATAAAACAGCAAATGTCCACATGTTGATCTTTTTAAAATGTGTCCAATCTCAGTCATGCTGTTCCTTCTTTTTTTAAACCTTCAGTATTATTTGCAAAAACGTAAAAGACAAGAGGAACACATTGAGGAACAAGACTTCTGAAAATACTTTTTTTGACTAGAAATGGCAAGAGAGAGAGGCTCTGAGAAACAGACAGGACGCAGAACTGGAGGTAGCAGAGAGGACGATGCCGAGGTTCTTTTTGGGAATGTATAGGATCAGGAGGGAAACATCAGAGGGACATCTGGAGATAAATGCAGGGATGCAAATTGAGATGTTTTGGAGATATTCAAAGGAGAAACAGTGATTCTGTTGGTAAAGGGATGCTGAGGTTGGAACAATGAGGAGCAAAGTCTAGAAGAGGACCACAGAAGAGGTTATCAAGAAGAACACGAGGGTGGTTGGAGAGGACAGGGTTAGATGGAGATGTATGATTGAGCAAAAGCCCCAACAAGCTGTTTTTTTAAGTAACTTTCTTTTAATTGTTTCTAATAAATTCACATATCTTTGTCATATCAGCAGTTATAAACACATAATGATAACAAAATTGCTTGTTGAGCTTTTGCTTTTATTTGTTTTCAGGACATTTAAATACAGGATGATGATGTCTCAAAATGTTACTATCCTGATAAAATATCCACATCATCCATCACATTAGATTGAGAGCTTGACAAAACTCTTTATATAACTTGAGTGGATTTGGTCTCAGCAAAAGATCAGTCAGGTTCAAATCCCTTGCTTACCCATAAGCTCCATTGCTGATCAGCTTGATGGTCTGAAAGTCTTCTTCCGTAGGCGGTTTGATGGATCTTCCTTTCCCCTGTGGATATTTGATAGATAAATAAATACGTCAGCAACCTTCGATTTTTACATTCATGTGTTAAGATTTTGCAATTGTAAATATGTAAATGAATGTGTCTGCTCGCATTCATCACCTCTGCTGAGTCATCTGTCTCTGGAGTCTGTGGGCCCTCACTGTCATAGCTGTCAAGGCTCACGATTTCTGCAAAGAAAGACGCCAGTTGGTGAAAAATCCCAGAGTTCTGGAGTTTCCAGACAGAGAAGCTGGTCTCCCACAATGCTGAAGCACCTTCAGCAGAACCACTTTTCAGGTTTCAGAGAGGCGGAGGGGGCCAAAGGCGCTAAATCAGCCTGAGACAAATATGAGATTTAAAATAGCTTCTTCTAGCAATTTGTCTCAGTTTTGTCAGCTCTTCTGCCCCCTCACTTTTGTTCTCCCCCCCCCTTAAGAGAAAGGCAGAACATTTTCTTTGTTCTTGTATTTTTGCTTGGGACATCTGCTAAAAAAAGGTCTCACTCTGAAAAGGCGCTCAGTAGGTACTAACTACTAAAAAGATAAAAGTCCCTCAGCTGAGAGTCACATATGTGCTCAGTTGCTGTTTGGCACTGAAAAAATCTCGTCAACTGTCTCCAAGACACCAAAGAATGAAGTGTGAGCATGTGCAAGCAGCTGTGTGGGTGTGTGTGCACGCTCGCCTCTGCATGACAATAGGCGCTACAGCCAGAAAAACATTCAAACAAGTGGAGCGTTGTTAGCAAAGATTAACTCTGACAGAACTAAAGCGAGATTTCTATCACACAAGTGATAAATAAAATCTTCTTTTTGTGGAGATTTTTTCTGAGCCATTACACCAATGAGCTAATGAGAAGGTCTTGATGGATTAGATCCAGCGCTGCTGAGCAGATGCGAACAGACGAGTGAGCTCGGGGCAGAATTTAATCCCTGATGATTAATGAAAGAGAGCAATGTCACTGCACCACCGATGAGGCCGGTCCAGACTCTGCTTCTCTATATATCCTCATTCTGAGCGTCCTAATGATGAGTAGATTTAAGGAGCAAAATCGGAATCAAGCTCTATAATGAAACAAGTCGAGGGAAATGATAGATATACAGAATTAAAACTACATCCTGCAAAATACAGTATGGAGTCTCCAATGTCGCTGAGACTAATTTATTCAGTCCTTTAAAGTAAGAAAGAGAAAGCAAGTTCTTTTTTAAAGTTAGTTTCATTTAAGCTAAATATGATCTGTTTCTATATCTTGTACTTTAATTTATGTAAGATAGCCAAAAATAAAATCTCTTTGTGTGCAACTTAAAAAGAAAACGATAAACGCAGAAAAAATAGAAAACTTTACCTAAATTGTATATGGTATCTTGTGGTTTTACTTAGAATTGAAATAGGATGTGTAGTATTGATGAATTCAACACTTACTATAAGTGTCTCTAAACAGCATTGAGTGACAGGTTGCAGAAAAATTACAAGAAGAATCGCTATTAGAACCAAAAAATCAAATTATTCTCACTGTTTATGATTAGATTGTTTTTTTACTTTTTGCCTTTTATTGGTGCAGCTAAGTTCTCTTTTTAAAGATTAGGATTTTATAAAATAATGTTTCACCATCATCACTTCTGTTTTCCAACTTTATGGAGGTTGTTAACACATTTGAATCTAAAATGTTTTAAGGATAGTTGAAGAATTCCTAAAGAATTCCTAAATTAAAAAAGCCTGCATGAACATTGAGGCATTAAGATTTTTTTTTCTTTTTTACATTTTTTTCTTTTTTTTTTAAACAAATATCTTATTTTGACACTTTTACTTTATGTTTTTTTTAGGAGACTCAGCTATTCTTTTTGTTCCTTTGTTTTTACTGTCTTAAAAGTTGTTTTTATACTAGTTCTATTTATATATATTTTTTATACTTTACCCTTGTTTTTATGATTTTCATCCCCAAATAGCTCTTTGTTTTAGTGCTGTTGTACCAAACTGCTTTAGAAATAAAGTTGAGTTAAATTGTATGCATCTACCAAGAACAACAAGGACAACTTGAAGATAATAACACTTTGGGGCAAAAATTCAGGCAAAAAAAATATAAATCATGATAACGACACTCACCAAAAACCCCAAAGAAATTGTCAATCTGAGATTCAGGTGGACTTAATTCTGCACTATGCAAAATATTTTCTCTTGAACAGAAACCGTCTGGCTGTTTCCTGCCGCTCTCAGTCTCTATGGCGAGTTGGAGCTTAATGTCGTCCTGGCTCCAGCTCAGCACTTAACAGACAGAGTAGTATTGATCCTTTCATCTAACTCAAGCTAAGAAAGTAAAACGAGCAAAGCTGGCCTACAAGTTAAAGCTCATTCCATTTGTTTCCATCTGCATTTTATCTGTCTTACCCTCCAGTGGGTCTCTGGTCAGGCCCAGCTGGCTTATAATATATCGAGGGATGTCTGCTTTCATGAGTTGCCCTTCTTTGGCGTGATCCTCGGCTGCTTCCAGCAAGTGATAAAACTCCTCTGGGTTAAACTCCTATTGTTAGAGGAGGAAATGTGAAGAAGGAGAGGAAACATAAAACACAAAGTGCAAAAACATATATAAAAGTAAACAGCACTTTACTTTTTCTCAACTCATTTTGTAACAGTTGTTTTATTACTCCCGAGCTTGCCCCTGATGTTCTGTGAGATTCTTCTTGATCCTTCTTGTTGATGAAATAACATTTTGATAAGAATGCTCAGGGAAGCTGGTATAATTTCCTCTCCTACTTTCCTGTGTTGGCTCCCTTCAGCCAGAGAAAACAGAAATAGGGGGAATTAACCTGGCGCTCTGATGACTCGCCTTACTCGTGGATAGTATTCCTGTAGCCAGACAGCCCACCGACTGTGACATTTTCAACAAAGCGGATCTAGCAGGAATGCTAAATGAACTGTACGGGAGTGGACAACATCTTATCTGTGCCAGCATTCTCCTCTCTAACCCAAGAGCCATGAGGATCTAAAGTCCTCTCCACGTCTTGCTTGACCCCATCGACCTATTCTGACGGTTGCCTTGACAACAGAAAGATGAGCCAGGAGTGTTGGGAGGAGGATGCTGCAGCGGATAAAAAGGGGATAATATCAATCAGCGAGTTGATATTCAGGTGTGGCTAAGCTTTCTGTTTGTGAATAGGCTCATTATTACAGAGAAGGGCTAAGAGAATGAAGCAGCACGCCAAGGACACTGTTACTTTTTCATAAAAGAGAGAAAAATAACTTGAAGCTATAAAAACACAGCTGATAGCACTAGTGTGTGCCTGGCTCAACTTAAGAGCTTGAAAATATTAGTGACCATTACATTAGATTCATTCATTTTCAGCACCCAATACATGCTCTTCAAAACTAATAAAGTTATATCAGGTAAACACAAAAACATGAAATAACATTGACGTAAATAGCAACCAATAAATAAATAGGAAATGCCATTGGGACACGACACTTTTTTTTGAAAAACAATGAGTGACTTACAATTCATAAAACCCACTCAGATAAAAAAAAAGTTCGTGTTTTTTGGGTGTTTTCAACTTGTCACACTGTTTTTCCACGGAGGACATAAATAAAGAAAATTAAGCTCAAAAATGAATTTTTTAAGTATATCGATGTGAAACAGGAGCTGATGAAAAAAAAATGCAGTTTAAAAAAGAACTTCTTTGTAATATAGAACATTTGCTGGGTGGGCAACAAGCTCCCTGCTCCACTAAAACAAGAGAGCTCTAGGCTTCAGGTAGGGGCAGAGTCGGTGGGGTTGCTCCGCGCCAACAGCCCCACAGACAAATCAGAGGCAAATTTATAATGAACTCCTGCCACGTTGCAGAAACCATGTTCTAGAAAACAAGACAGGTTTTGTTATTTTGTCCAAAAATTGCATAATCATAAATGAAGGACCACTGGGAACAATTTTAAAAAAGCTTAAATAATGATGGGAGTGGGACTTTATTTTTTTTTACTTTAACCGTTTGTAAGAAATCCCACCTCAAAGTCTCATCACTTATTTGTTGCATCAAAAACAAAGACTGAATGTTCATCTGTTGCTATTACTGAATAAAAGAAGAATACTTTTGAAGAATAAAAGCATTCAGGCATTTTTTTTTTTTTTTGGGATGAGCACAACCGACTTGCAGATTTGATTCTCATCATTGGAAAAGATAGGATGAAACTTGCCAAACACTCCAGCAGCCTGGCAGGACGAGATGTGATGATGAAGAGCTTTTTGACGATCTCAATGATGAAGGTGAGTTCCGAACTCTCTGAGCGCTCATGTGCCTGGCAAGGAAGGACAAGCCAAGAGCGAAAAAGCTCAAAGAAAGTGGGAGTTTGAGCAATTTGACAAACCAAACTGTGTTGTTGGTTTTTTTTTCAAACTCACATCATGCAGCAGCCTCTCCAGGTTTTCCTGTAGCTCGCAGAAGTAAACACTGGTGATAAGGCCCTCTTGCGATTTGGCCAGGCAGTCTCTGGACATCTCAGCTATCTGGTGGTGGATGAAGCTGAGTAACCCGTCGGCCAGCGGCAGAACACTCTCTGGGGAGTAGTTCTGGATGAATTCTGCCAGCCTCTCCTCCATTTGAGCTTTGGCCTTTTCAATGGACAAGAAGGACGATTAGGAGTCATCTAAGGCACAACAGCAAAAATCATTATTCTGCACAAGGTACAGTACAACATCTTGACTAGATTTTCAGCAAAAGTATTAAGAATTAAAATTAACTTAAAAAAAAGATAAACAAGGAAAAGCAAATATTTTGAATAGACTTTAGTAATCGGCTCACTTATGCAATTTTCTGCAAAAAACATTATGCTGTATTGGATTTTAAATGCAGATTTTTGTCCTATTAAGTGTGTTGTTCTTTGACTAAACATCAGGTACTAACCCAATAAGTGTTATATAAAAGTCAAACATCTCCAGTCCTCTCATGTTTTCTCTAAGCTGCTTTTTAGAGATTTTTTTTTCTGTGGTTCACATATTTGATTCAACACTGAAGCCAACAACACGGCAAACTGTAACTCTGGGAACTATGTCTACAGTGTTTGATTCCACCTGTCTGAAGTGTGAGAACATTTCATCACACGCATCCACACACACATCTCTGCACACAAAAATGGTTGTCTATCACCAAGTTTGGATCACACATCCACATTTCAGGGTGTAGAAGTTAGAAAGAAAAACTTTTAAATAACCTTAATTAAGACTAGCATCATACTGGTTTAAAATGAGAGTTCTTTGATACCGAAACCCCAAATGGAAAAACACCAAGAGATAGATTGTGGTTCAGGTGGTGATGTAAAGCTGGATCTATGTTTCTTCCTCTTTGTTAACATTTGTGATTCTTTTGGTTTAAGTTTTTTTAGGTCCCATTCCCTGGCCTTCCCTTATTTGCTCTGTAACATTCAAGAATTGCTTTTAAAATCATTTAAGTTAATTTTCGACATAATTAGTCAGCGTTCATTTCTGTTGCGTGTCATTCCTCTATCACATCTCTTTTCATGACAGGAGAATCTGGCCCTGACATGACCACACATCTGATTTTATCAGGGTTAAATAACTCAAACTAAACCGGCAGTGGATGAGTAGAAAATTACACCAACTGTGAACAAAAGTTGGGGAACAGAAACAGAAAGCCTGAAAACTCAACACTACTTTAACACAAAGTGAAAGATGACTTAGATAACCTAAAAGACAAAACTGAAATAATAGACAAAGCACTTGTGCATTAGCAAGACTGCAAATGCATAAGTGCATCTGTAAATTTTTGTTTACACTGCCACTAATATTGTTTCTGAGAAACTCACAAGTTAATCTTTAGTACTCTTCAAAGACCCACTCCAATGATAATTGTGTTTTTTGGTGTTTTTAACATAGCATTTTTCTCATAATTTAGGACATATAAAGCAGAAAATGAAGCTTCAAATTTAATTTATGAATATTTCTTTATTCAAACTGTTGTGAATCAGGAACAGATGAAAAAATTCAGTTTGAAAAACAGCATTTCTGTGACATAGAAAACACACTCCCTTATCCGCTCTGCAACAGAGAACAGAGTAGGGGACGGGGTTGCTCCGTTCCAACAGTCCCACCCACAACTCGGAGACATATTTCTTACAAACTCCTGCTGCTCTGCAAAAAAAATGCCCTAGAAAATGACAATGGTTTTTGGATATGGCTAAAAATGGCGTAATAACAACTAAAAGAGCACTGAGGACACTTTATATCAAAAGACAATCAGGGTGGATCTTTAAGGAAGTACACTTTTAATCCAAACTGTAAGCCGTGCAGGGGTGGACACTAAATCTCAAATCCCTAGCAGCGGGACACCGAGGCTGTTTGCAGGATTCTAACGCACATGAAACAAAGCGCCAATCATTTCACCCCCTGTTTTCTTTAAACAGAATAACTGCACACATTTGTCGAGTCAACAAGGCTCCAGATCTGCTGTATGGACTAATGAAACAGATACAAAACATGATGATGCAATCAAGATGCATTTAAGACTTCTATGTATGAGCATTTTCAGGAGGCTCTAACAGCCTCCACAGTGACCAAGATTACATTTAGATTTGGTTTTCGTGCATCGCCTGGTGCTGCGGGTTCATTAGCCTCCCTAAAAAATTCTCTGGAATTTGTAAGGGTTGTTCATTGTAGCTTGGGTAAAAATTAGTGACTTGTTTCTGGAGCGTTCATTTGACACAGACAGTACTGCATCGTTGCTGTGGCTTCATGCATTAGTCATGCCCAGATGAGAAAAATGCAACATCCTGCCTGCTAATGCTATTCAGTAAATTAATGTTCCCACTGCCTCAGCTAACCTAGTTTTGAACACACTTCATTATAGTCTCCTGTTGATGCTAACTTCTTCAAAAAAAAACACGGCAAGACGCCTGTCAAGTGACTTTTCCAAAGCTGCAATGAGCTCATTTCAGTGTCAAAGTCATAGTGACATTTAGACATCTCCCATCTGTTTGACATTAAAAACAAAAGACAGCTATTTTACATTTTTTAGGATTGTTTTTACTCTTTAGTTAAAAAAAGAAAAAAAAACTTTTTCCCTGAAGGGTTTGCGGAGAAAGCAAAACAAGCACAACATTCCTCATCAACATTTCATTAATTAGATGATCTCGAAGGTGATCTACAACCAGATATGTAAATGAGAGACAGTTGCACAAGTCGCACACGGAATTTTAACATCTTGATGGTATTTAATAAAACCAAATTCAGTACAGTAAACCACTAGATGTTTTTAGATATATTTAACCAATACTATTTTAAACCAAAAAAGATCACATTTCAGGTGAATAAATTGATTTGATCTTGCAGCAAATTCACTTATGAGTGAAATAATGGCTAACCTGAATTTTGTAACACATAAACACTGCCAACTACCGGTCATCACACTGCATTATTTAACTGCAAAGATTTGCAGACATTTCAGTAAAGAAAAGAAAAGAAAAAGAAGAAACTGTCTCCAGGAGCTGGTTTTAATGTTATTTAACTGATCAAATTCTGCTCAAATCTGTCAGGCAACACAGCTCTAATAAAACAGAGCAAAACAATTTACAAAATGTTTAAACTCATGTATATCAAAATAAACAATACATTCTGCAGTATATGATCAGGTAAAACCACAGAAGCATATACATATGTCTTATTTCTTCATGTTAATGTTAATTTTTGACACATAGCTGCCTGCTCTGTATTCAGTGTTTTCTGTTTCCCACCTCTGAGGAACAATGAAAGCAGAGTTATCGCCACTGATCACAGCACAGTTATACAAAAAAAAGATCTAAATTTGTGTGGCGCCTGGTATTTTGAGGGATATGGAAATAATAAAAGTTTGGACGACACAAATACCACCGTAGTTCAGGGAACTATATGAACCTAGCTCTTGTTTTACATTATATTAAAACAAATGTGAGAGGAATTACCAAAAGCACCTGCAGCAGATACAAACACTCATATTGGAATGTTATAATCCAGAATGAGAGCTGCTGTCAGAATATTGCAGCACATATTGAGCGCCAGGTTCTCTATTAAGTCATTTCTAGCTTCTGAAGACCTCTGTATAATGTCATTTAGAGATTTTTTTTCTGACATATTTTACAGCAGATGAATTAGATCAGTTTCACGTTGGAGCCATCATTTCATATTTTTTATAGTTAAATTGTCAAATGTGTTGATTTGTAAATTCAGCTCTAGTTTGACATTTAATAACTGTGAAAGAGAATACCACAATGATGGATTGTTACAGGTACATGTTTACTCTGCCACCAGCAGCAGCAACAGCAGCTATGGGAAATGACAGCTGGTATAATGACAAATGAGCTCAATTTTGACAGTTTATCAAAAGCAAGGAACTGTTTATGTAGAATAAGTGTATAAACCTGCTTTTTTTTTTTGCTATGACTGTAAAAGTGGCACATGGTCCTAGAGACGAAATGACTGGTTTGCAGGACAAAAAGAGCCCCTAAATGTAGAACTCTTTCCATGTGATCGGGACTGCTCCAATGGTTCTGCTTGTACTCTACAAAGAAACGAGTCGGCTAACGTTCCATCAAAACAAGAGTTTGCTTTGTGCTACATCTTCTTTTTTGCATCACTTAAATGTGCCCAAGGGAATGCCTTTTAGTTTGTTTATTAGTTTTTTACATTCGCTAATGAATCATCGGCTGCGTTTCTAAAAGATGTGAATACTGCGAATAATGAGCCACTCCGGAAAAAATGTTGTAAAAGCAGATGAGAGACAGCTATTGTGCGGTTTGTTTGATGTGTGTGAGTGTGTGAATGGAGTTACACTTGTGTATTTGTTTGCGCCAGCCTGACCTTGGGGAAACGCTCCTTGTAGACATGGTTCATCATGACGATTTCATTGTCATAGCAGGATGGAGAGCGCCCCGGGCTGAGGAGAGGCAAACACAGACAACAGGAGAGTGATATACAGTACTGACTGAGAAAATCAGCCAGACAGATGGAGAAGAGGCAGTAAACAGGATAAAAACAACAAACCAATTCAGTTGTCTTTTTTTTTCATTTTTAGAGCGATTTCATTGTTTTCCGCAGCCTAAATCTGTAAATTGTGTCATAAGGGAAGGTTCAGATACTGTGATGTTTCAGATGCAAATAACTATCCATCTTCCTCTCCTTAATCTTGGTCTATCTTCACACTGTTTACTCTGAACTGGGTCACAAAAAACTGTAGCACGTATAGCAC
Source organism: Oryzias latipes (assembly GCF_053564925.1). Taxonomy (NCBI): domain Eukaryota; kingdom Metazoa; phylum Chordata; class Actinopteri; order Beloniformes; family Adrianichthyidae; genus Oryzias; species Oryzias latipes. The sequence continues at coordinate 33,043,796 of NC_136237.1, read as the reverse complement.
AGCAAAACTGTGACACCACTCCACCCCCTAAAGCCCGCTGCTGTGAACAGAAGTGTCAAAAGATGACTGAAGTCAGCTCATTTGACCAAAGCATGTCAGACAGGTTGTATTTAAACTTGAATCAATTGTTTTTCTTATCCTATAACAAAAAAAATCTTGTTTGTTATGAAGATTAATCATTAACGTGTAATGTGGTGCCTAGTTAAGCATGTAAAGTCTACCCTCACAGGGTGTTTTGAGAGTTTTCTGTGGGGAATTCTGCTTAAAGAAAAACTGCTGCACCCTGTGGAGTAGAATTAATATGATATAAACCTAAAGCACACGTTACAAATAAAATATTTTATATATTTTGAGGTGAAAAAACATATGATCGAGCATTTATAGTAGAAATGCTTTCTTATGTCTTAGCATCCTTCAGCCAAACCGCACTTTTATCTGGATTTCAGAAGATTTGTGGCTCCAGTTTGCAGCATCAACAGATAATATTACATAAAATAAAAAATGAACACATAAGAACAATTGTACGAAAAACTGTGTGCTTCTCGGATAAAGATCCACTCCGATAAAAATTGCGTTTTTGGTGTTTTTAACATGTTCTTGGGACATTTCTCTAATGATTGAGGCAATATATTAAGAAAAATTTAGCTCATTGCATTTCTGATTTTTTAAAAAAATTTGGTGAATCAGGAGCATAAAAAAATTCAATAGGAAAAAGAGTCTAGCTTCAACGTACAAACTACTATTGCCATGCCAAAAGCTCCCTGCTCCACTTGTTGACAACTAGATCTATGCACGTCTTCGTTTTTTCTCGTCTGAGCTGGCATCTGGCTAAAAACTGGATAGGTCTTTGTTGCACCATTAATGCTAGGTTGGGGGTATGAGAGGCTGTAATCTAGAGGAAAAGAGTCCCAACAGATGGATGACGGGAAGTAAGGCGGGGCTTACTCTCCGCCAATGGTGCCGCCCACCTCCTGGAGGTAAATTTTGAATTGCTGCCCTGCAGAAAACTTACCCTAGAAAATGACAGGTTTTTGGATTTTGGCTAAAACGGCATAATCATAATTAAAAGACCACTGGGAATATTTGTAAAATATATCAAAAGATGATCAGAGTGTAACTATAAAAAATTGTATTAGTGAAAGTTATTTGTGGCTTGAGTTGTTTTCTTTTTTTTTTAGAGGTTGCATTTACCCAAGCACACACATACAGCAGCATGACCAACGGGGGGGGGGGGGGGACTCATGACAGTCTCTCATCTCTGGCCCGTGACCTACTGTGGTCTCACCTGAGGCTTCGAGAGCGAGGGCGAACATGCGGTGAGCGGTGCCCTCCGTCATCATCTGTGATGCTCTCTGTGCTGCCAAAGTGCTTGGACAGGAAGTGCAGCTCATCCATTGTGGGTTGGGAGGGCAGCTGATGCAGACGCTCCTGAGATGAACTGGAGGACTGGAGAGACACCAGAGACATGACAAAGAGTAGAAGTTAAAAAGGAACCTGTCCTTTGATTCAGATTTTTGAGCTTTTCATAGAAGCAACAGAAGGGAAAAGAGAAAATAGAGGAAAAGAAGAATGCGTGAGGTGCACTTTGAAGTGAGTGGGTAGTACAAACCAAAACAAAGAAGCTACCAAGTTCAAAGAACTAGAAGGAAAAAGGGAGAGGAGGAGAAACATGGAATAATACCCAGAAGGGGTCTGTGTGGGAGGAAAAAAAAGAATAAAATGAACTAAAAAAACAGCACAAAAAAAGACTGTAGGGTATGAAAGTAAAGTTAAAGTTAACTGCAGCTTTTAGTGTTTGATGTCAGGATAGGTGGTGGTGTTGTTTGGACCTAAACAAAAGGTTTTCCTTCGACAAAGGAATTGGATCGATGGCAATCTCAATGAACACAGTTCCCAATAGGATAAGGTTGGCTTTGGCTTTATAAAAAATCCATTAGAAACTCCATTCGGGTCAAAACCGCTTGCAGGCTGCAGACAAACACTGACATGATGATCTTGGGAAACGTCCTGTCTAAAAAAGTCAATTAAGAAGACCCGTCAGCCCAGATGAAAAACGAGCAAAATGTCAACGGATATGATGATCGTCAGAGCATGAAGAATACTTTGTGTGTGTCTTGCTGTTCTTTTATGCTGTAGCACTGAAAGATTTTGAGTTCACTTAGTTATCTTTAAGTTTATGTCAATTGCTATATGGTCTTACACAGAACAAAAGAAAGACTAAAAAAGTATGTTTTTCATAAAAACGAAACAGTAAGTGAATAGAAGTGTTTTTTTAATGGGGCCTATGTCAGTACATTTGTAAAAATAGCAAAACTGTTAGTAATATACTAATAAATATGTAAATAAAAAAACGAAAAATTAAAATGTTGAAATCCCTATTCAAAACAGATGGTTTCTGGTTCGACTGCCTGACATTCTGATGCAATTTAGTATATTATAGCAATTAGAAGTAACTAATAATGAAAAGAATTTTTTCAGTGCGATGTGGATAAAAATAATCAACATAACACCGACATGCTGATAAATTGGCTAAAGGCTTAAGTGCAAGTATAAGGCGAGTTAACATTTTTAAGGAAGTTAATATATTAGGTTTTGTACTATATTATACCACACAATTGAAACTAGTACATGCATTATTAAATATCTGTAATATGCAAAAAAGGACATGTGTGGTCATGTGCAGAAAATATAAACTCAAAGGCTGGTGTGTCCGGAACCTAATCAAATCAAAATATAAGCAAAAACCATTAGGTTCATAAAAATGTACTTTTAGTAGATCATCAAATCCAGCTGCAGAACCACAAAGTTCTTCATCGGGGTGAGAGAAATTTGTTCTCTTGGTTCTAGCGACCCCATAAAGGAGCAGTGAGCTGCAGTCATAACCACACTCAGGAGCCATTTGGTGGGGTTTAATCAGCCCTTAATGCTGAACGTCAGTGAGGGAAGCATTTTAAACAGTCTTTGGTATGACCAGCCTGTAAATTTGACCCCCCCTCCCCACAGTCTCAGAGCAGATATTCAACCACTGGTTTAGGTTTATTCCTGCTGAGCAGAGTAGAACATAAATGAATAAAACTAACTTTTATTATTTCAAGTGGTTACTTAGTGAACTGAACCTCGCTGAACTGAACCTCGCTGAACTGAACCTCGCTGAACTGAACCTCGCTGTTCAAAGGAACTTTAACCCCTTCACACCACATGTCACTAGTTTGCAATATACCATTAAATCCATTAAACCTTGAACGAAAAAAAAACATTAAACAATTTTTTTTGTATAAGTGGAATTGCATTTATACCCCTGAAGAGGTTAATCTGGAAGTTGAAACTTGTTTATTGGATTCATTTAATTGATTTATGTCTGAATGTGTGATATTACCTTAATTTGGATTAGTGTTCTTTTGTAAATTATAAATGGAAAATGATTTTTTCCTGCAATTATTTCCCTCAGTTATAAACTCAAATAATTACAATCCAACTGTTGTGTTGCAGTGAAGTTACAGTCTTTACGTTTTGCTCTTGAGTCTTTCTTGGCATTCAACTCTAGATACATTTTTATGCTGATTCTGCTGCATTTTTGCATATTCCTACTTTTTGATCATTATTCCGTATGGAATATATATTAAAAAAAAAATCCTCCATTAACTTTTTCTGCACCTCATCTTCTTCCCTTCAGAATGCCAGTGTCCTGGTGTAGCTAATCAGGTGTGTAATGGTGCGTGTAAGGACAAGTGGAGGCAGTGGAAGCTGGGGTAAAGCCGGGTGGGAGGTGGAGAGGAGCACAGAGACTCAAGAGCACTCCTCTTATTTAATGTGTCGACTGTTTTGAAGCTACCAAGGAGAGATGGAAGAGGTGGCCAATGAAAGAAAATATGTGTGAAAAGCATTCAGAATGCAGAGGAGGTGATGTGCTCAGGAGGGCACAGAACACACGGGTTGTGGATTATGAGTCCAAACCTCCACCTAACTATCACACACATTATATTCACAATAGGCAATGAATCAGGGCTTTCTACTAGAAATGTATCTGATGTTCCAAAATTTGACCAAAGCAATCCCTACAGTTGTCTCCGTTGGCGTCAAATCACATTTAATTTCAGCCAACGCCCTTTCATTTGTCTCACTTGGCCGACTAAATCATCTTTCACTTCTTTTCCGAGGAATTATGTGATGGATGGAAAAATAGCTTGTGACATTATGGCAGACACAAAAATTGGGTATGTATAAAATCATTCTTCCATGTAGCATATATTTTTTTTTAAAGACAGAGTTATGACTTGCATATAGATCAGGGGGATCATATCTTAGCAACTGAGAAGTTATATTTAGTTCTGGTGAGCATTTACTTGATAATCAGAGGTATTTTTAAATAACTTGAATGTAGATTTGTGTGCAAGTGTTTGTTAATAGATAAGTGTTTCTCTATTGTAAATGCGTTCCTAGTTGTCTTTAAATTATGATGTACCGTTTTTAGCCAAAAAAAAAAAAAAAAAAAAAACACTGACAGGAGCAGATGAAAAAATACCATGACAAAGAGAGCCTATATTTGTGATGTAAAATTATGATGGCTGGGCCATAATCTCCATGTTGTAAGGTGTCGGTAACAGGGAGGGCAAAGGGAGCGGGGTTGCTCCATGCCATTGGTCCCGCCCACAACTCAGAGGAGAATTTCGAATGAATACTGCCACTCTGCAGAAACTGTTGTTGTTGATGTTCTGGGTAATAACAGGTTTTTTGGGCTAAAAACAACAAAGTTGTAATTAAAGTGAAAAAAAATTTGAACCCCCTTCATTCTTTTGCACATTGCTGTTTTTCTTCTCTTCTTTTTTCTTTTTCTTTTCTTGGACTGAACTGCTGTAGCAATTGAATTTCCCCAACGTGGGATCAATAAAGAATATCTCTATCTCTAAAAAAGGGTGACCATGGTGCAGGGGTAGGACAGTTGACCTCTGATTCGGTTCCCACCTTACCCCATGTGTCGAAATGTCTTTGGACAAGACACTGGACCCCACGATGCTACTGGTGTTTATAGGTAGGCACCAGTGTTTGGCAGTGGAGCCGCAATCAGTGTGTGTGTGCAAATGGATGAATGCAACTGTGACTGTAAAACTCTTTGGACCTTCAAAGAAGGTAGATAAGCGCTGGATAAGCCTACGATAAAGACCACTGGAAACACTTTCAAAATATCTCAAAAGATGAGAATTTAATAAATCTTTCAAGGTTCTCTTTTATCCAGTTAATGTTGTCTTGAAGTTGAGTCATGAACGTGTTTTGGTTAAAAAAACCCAGACATAATCTGAACGCAAAAGCAAAACACATGTCTTCTTTCTCTTTCGGCTTTTCCCATCAGGGGTCGCCACAGCGAATCATCCTTTTCCACCTCACTCTATCATGAACATCTTCTACCCTAACATTAGCCAACTTCATGTCCTCTGTTAAGACATCCATATATCTCCTCTTTGGCCGTCCTCTTGCCCTCCGGCCAGGCAGCTCCATCTCCAACATCCTTCTACCAATATATCCACTATCCCTCCTCTGAACATGTCCAAACCATCTCAGTCTGGCTTCTCTGACTTTGTCGCTAACACAGGCAACATGAGCCGTCCCTCTGATGTACTCGTTCCTTATCCTGTCTAACCTGGTCACTCCTAAGGAGAACCTCAACATCTTCATCTCTGCTACCTCCATCTCAGCCTCTTGTCTCTGTCTCACTGCTACCGTCTCTAACCCATAGAGCAGAGCTGGTCTCACCACTGTCTTGTACACCTTTCCTTTGAGTCTTGCTGACACTCTTCTGTCACACAACACTCCTGACACTTTCCTCCAACCGCTCCAACCTGCCTGCACTCGCCTCTTCACCTCTTTTCCACACTCCCCATCACACTGAACTGTTGACCCCAAGTACTTAAACTCCTGCACCTTCTTCACCTCAGTCCCCTGTAACCTAACGCTTCTACCTTGATCCCTCTCATTCAGACACATGTATTCTGTCTTACTACGACTGACCTTCATGCCTCTTCTTTCCAGAGCAAACCTCCACCTCTCTAGCTGTTCCTCCACCTGCTCTCTACTCTCACTGCAAATTACAATGTCATCCGCAAACATCATTGTCCAGGGAGATTCCTGTCTTACCTCGTCTGTCAGCCTGTCCATCAGCATAGCAAACAAAAAAGGACTCAAAGCTGATCCTTGGTGTAGTCCCACCTCCACCTTGAACTCCTCTGTCTGACCTACAGCACATCTCACCACCGTCATACTTCTCTCATACATGTCCTGAACTACTCTGACATACTTCTCTGCCACTCCAGACGACCTCATACTGTACCACAGCTCCTCCCTCGGCACCCTGTCATACGCCTTCTCTAAATCTACGAACACACAATGAAGCTCCTTCTGACCTTCTCTGTACTTTTCCATCAACATTCTCAAAGCAAAAATGGCATCAGTGGTGCTCTTACGGGGCATGAAACCATACTGCTGCTCACAGATCTCCACCTTCTTCCTATGCCTGGCTTCCACTACTCTTTCCCACAGCTTCATTGTGTGACTCATCAACTTTATTCCTCTGTAGTTGCTGCAGTTCTGCGTGTCACCCTTGTTCTTAAAGATCGGAACCAGAACGCTTCTCCTCCATTCCTCAGGCATCTTCTCACTCTCTAAAATCCAATTGAACAACCTTGTTAGAAATTCCACTCCTGTCTCTCCTCTCTCCTAAGCACTTTCATACCTCCACAGGTAGGTCATCAGGACCAACGGCCTTTCCGCTCTTCATCCTTTTCAGAGCCTTCCTAACCTCATCCTTTCCAATCTCTGCTACTTCCTGCTCCACAACAACCACATCTTCCTCCCTTCTTTCCCTGTCATTTTCCTCGTTCATCAGCTCCTCAAAATACTCCTTCCATCTTTTCTGTACACTCTCCTGGGTTGTTTGCACCTTTCCGTCTCTGTCCTTAATCACCCTTATCTGTTGCACGTCCTTCCCATCTCTGTCTCTCTGTCTGGCTAGCCTGTACAAGTCCTTCTCTCCTTCCTTTGTGTCTAACCTGTCATATAGCTCATCGTAAGCTTTCTGTTTGGCCTTTGCCACCTCTCTCTTCACTCTACGCTGCGCTTCCTTGTACTCCTGTCTACCTTCCTCAGTCCTTTCTACATCCCACTTCCTTTTAGCCAACCTCTTCCTCTGGACGCATTCCTGTACTTCCTCATTCCACCACCAAGTCTCTTTACCGTCTTTCCTCTTTCCAGATGACACACCTAGCACCTTCCTACCTGTTTCCCTGATAATCTCTGCTGTAGTTTCCCAGTCCTCTGGAAGCTCATCCTGACCACCCAGGACCTGCCTCAACTTCTGCCTAAATTCCTCACAAGTTTCTTCATTCTGTAGCTTCCACCACTTGGTCTTCTTTTCTGTTTTCCCTCTCTTCTTCTTCCTGACCTCCAGAATCATCTTACACACCACCATGCGGTGCTGTCTGGCTACACTCTCTCCTACCACCACTTTGCAGTCATTAACCTCTCTCAAATGACCTCGTCTACATAGGATGTAGTCCACCTGAGTACTCCTACCTCCACTTCTGTATGTCACTCTATGTTCCTCTCTCTTCTGGAAGTAAGTGTTGACTACAGCCATTTCCATCCTCTTCGCAAAGTCCACCACCATCTGTCCCTCCAGATTCCTTTCCTTCACACCAAACCTGCCCATCACCTCCTCATCACCTCTGTTGCCCTCACCAACATGCCCATTAAAGTCTGCTCCAATAACAACTCTCTCTCCTCTGGGAAAACTCTCTATGACCTCATCCAACTCACTCCAGAATCTCTCTTTCACTTCTAACTCACAGCCAACCTGTGGCGCATACCCACTGACTACATTCACCATCACCCCTTCAATTTCTAACTTTAGGCTCATCATCCTGTCTGAGACTCTTTTCACCTCTAGAACACTGTTTACAAACTCCCCCTTCAGAATCACTCCTACCCCGTTTCTCTTCCTATCAACACCATGATAGAACAGTTTGTATCCTCCTCCAATACTACGTGCCTTGCTGCCCTTCCACCTTGTCTCCTGCACACACAGTACATCTACCTTCCTTCTCTCCATCATGTCTGCCAGCTCTCTGCCTTTCCCTGTCATTGTGCCAACGTTAAGAGTCCCTATTCTCAAACCTATGTTCCTGCCTTTTCCCTTCTCTCTCTGGCCACGGACCCTTCTGCCTCCCCTCTTTCTTCGACCAACAGTAGTCAAATTTCCACCGACACCCTGTGGGTTAACAGCATCGGTGGCGGTCGTTGTTAACCCGGGCCTCGACCGATCCGGTATGTCTAAAGTGTTGTGGATGATTCGCATGGTTATTTTGGCAATTTTTACGCCGGATGCCCTTCCTGACGCAACCCTCTCTATTTATCCGGGCTTGGGACCGGCACAGAAGTAACTGGCTTGCAACCCCTGTGGCTAGAAAGCAAAACACATGTACATTACTAAAATAAAAATGCTTCAGCAAATTTTGCACAAAAAAACCTACAAATCTTTACAATTTTATGGACTTTATGGATACATTATGGGACACGTTATAAATAAAAAACAATCAATTTATCACTGTTCAACTACAGAATCCTGTAGGAGACAGAGATTAATCTGATTTTTGGGGTGTGTTTTGGCAAGAGTCTAGTGGGACAAAAGGTATCATAATACACACGTCACGGTACAAGATATATCCCGATACATCCCAAGACCGTACCAGAGCCAATATTTCACTATATTTTCTAATTTTTTTCTAGGCATGATTTAGGGAAATCTTTGAATATTAATACACCTTTCACATGTATAAAATTTACGCAAGCAAAATCCAATTTTTTAACACTGAATGTTGTCTGATTTTCACAACGAGAAATTTTTCAGCGTAGGAAAAACTCCACAAAGATTAAATGTTCCTTAACCTGTAATGTTACATACTTATGATGCTGTTTATTTTATAAGCTCCTCGTGCTGCACGTCTGCACAGCCTCACTTATTCTTATGTGAGCCCACCATGAAGGACTAAAATCTGTGTTTTTATAAGGTACCGGTGCCAACTTGGCACATCGGTTTGGTACCCATACTTAGTTAAAACTGACTTGTATCATTTTGCCTTGCAACAATAACTGCGAGGCTCGTGAGTCGCGGTGTAGAGCTGCTGAAAGAGGCTCGGTGTGATGTGCAACCGGTTGGGGGTTTAAGTGTAAAAAGAAGGTAAGATTCTGAGCTACATGTTTGCTTATTAATAATTATGTAAATACAGTCTTGGCAGGATTTTAAATCAATTGAAGTTTCACCAAATGAAATATCGCGATATTTTACAGAATCGATTTTTTTTCACCACTACTTTATGTTTTTTTTCTTAATGTAACAAGATGAATCAAAAATTCACAAACTATAGGTAAGTGGATGGACCTGGTTTTGTGACTTCTTATACTTACTGTTGAACTGGGAGTATTGGTGCCATAACCCGAGGAAGGCAGAGAAGCCAAAGACCATCGACGACCATCCGCCCTGATGAGAGAAGTGGAAAAATAATGTTATACTCAATGTTAGATGCAGAAAAATAATCTTACATTTGATTCTACTAATGTTTGGCTTCAAATGTAGAAATCATAGAAACGCAATGACACCAACTTCTATTCCTTTTAATCTGCTTGCACTTTGCTTCTCTCATTGCTTTTCCCCCTTTGTGGCCTCCTCCAAGTCTGACACTTAGTATGAGTGAGTGATGAGGGACACAGTCCTGGCACCTCTGCTGATTCAAACTGTGTCCGCCTGCTGTCATGCCTCTGTCACGCGTCTGTCACACTGCCGCGGTGGGAGCAGGCCAAGACAAAGGCAGATTTCTTTTTGCATGTACGTGTGACTGAGTGTCTCCTGATAGGTTCGGCTGTGTTTTTGTGCCAAAAAAAAAAAAAATCTAACAACAGTTTTACTCAGCTAACGCAACCTGACTTTCTACTGAGATAAATTTAACGTATTGTTTAAAAAATGAATAAAAAAAGATTCCAACCTGCGAGAAGAAGCAAAGGAGAAGTGAGCCGGTCCACTTGGGGAGAAGTTGCGTGGACTGTCCAGAGGACTGTTTCCTGATATTAAAAAAAAATCATTTTGTTTAAGGCATCTGTTGTGTATCTAGTAAAATAAACTTTACATTAATTCAGAGATAAACACATACAAGCACATATTTGCACCTTAAATGAAAACTGAACAAAAGCACAATTTCATTCACAGCAACACCTACTTTCAGGACACCTACAGAAACTGTGCATCAGCATCGGTCCATCTGCTTGTAGCAATGGAAGTGAGTGTTAATGACTGAGTGTAATGAGTCTTGATGAGGCGCCTCGTGCTTCGATTTTCTTTGGAGAAACTACAAGCAGTTAATGCTTGTTAAAGGGACAATACAGAAACCTGAAGAAACATTTTTATTCTTTGTGGGGGTCTAAGGATACAAATACTTATTGAACAATCGATCTAGTACTGAGAGTAACAACATTATCAGTTGAAAACCATAGATTGGTAGTTGGTAAAAAGATATTAAATTAATAAGGAAGTAAATAATCAATTTCTGATAAACTGTCAGCTTCTCTTCCTGTTGTTCTTTCTGTCTTTGCGTTTATATGAACATGTGTTGCAAACAAAAACAGTCCAATCACAAACTTGCTTCTTTCAAGTCAGGACCAACTGAAGGTGAACCACATTGAGGGATGTGTGTTGTGTTCACTGAACATATGATGACCTTTTTTTTCACAAAACTTTACTAAATTTGGGATACAAGTTGAGAAAATAATTTAAGTTGTACTGTCTAAGGCAATATGTAATTGGAACAATAAATATGACATCTGATAAACTTTTTGCCAGAATCAGTAAAAAGAAAAGCATAATAATAAAAAAATGTGCTTCTTTTTTTTAATGTTCATGTATGTAACACTGACCTATGTGTCCAGGCAGAGGAGAGTGTGGCCTTGGCAATGTGGGCGATGTACTGGTCAGGATGAGGCTCTTTCTGTTACTGGTTCTGCAGCTGGAACATCAATGAGAACAAACAAGACCTTAGCATTTGTCTTCTTGCTATCAATCCAGAGACAACGACTGTGAGAGTGCACTCTTCATGTCGGGTACACGATGATGCAGAACTTCATTGACATCTCCAATGTTTGTAGCAGAAAGCAACAAAGCATCAAAGATTTGTAATTTTTCAAAGTCCAGCCCTGTGACAGCACTGTCATGGATTATTGTGGCAAGAATGATGGGGCAGAACCGAAGGGAGAAAAACAGGAGTATAGATCATAATAAAGACTATTGATTTTTAAATATTTTATGTGCTGCTGTCGAAGCCACCAATGAATGTACAAAATGCTTAGCGACATGCAGAACCTAGCCCCTGACATAAACAGGACAATGAGATATTCAGGTGATGTTTTCATGAGCATATTGGAATTGCTCTCTTGCTTTTAACACCCATGTGCCTGATGGGAGTGTCTGTCAGAGAGGCTTTAGAGCAGAAAAAAATAGAAAGAAGCGGGCAGCAGAAACTTTGCATTCCATTGCATCAGACAGCATGGAGTGCTTTAAAATCTGTGCAGCATTTTTTAGTAAACCACAGCACCCACATATAAAACTGCACATTTGTTGATTACAGCACCTCGTATAATTAAAACCCTCTACCTATTATTTGCATTTAGGTCTGGCAGTCATCTTTCTATTCCCCCCCCCCCCCCCCCCACACACACACACACACACACACATTTTTTTGATGTGGCTTTTCCAGCACTCTGAAGCATCAACTCTAGGAGGATTTCATTGGTGGCAGCATGCCTCTGTGGGCACCAGCTGAGAGGGAGCTTGAACTCAGTTTAGCAGAGCAGAACAGGAACATATTGAAATATTTAGAGGAAAAGCATTAAGCTTTGGACAGAGGGAGGAAATGTCTTCACACTATTCTTTACTTCAGCTCTTCAGCTTCAAATGAGAAAAGAGGGGTGGAGGTGGAGTGAGGGTGTAGCAAAGGGGGCAAGGAGTTTACTCTTTTTTAGTGTCATCACTAACATTGCACTAGAAAAAATCCTGAATTCCGCCTCCTAAAAATGGGTAACTTGTGGTAGAAATAATCTCTTTTAGTGAATTAAAAAAACAGAATAGCTTGTTATTTTTAAATTAAAGAAAATATAACCTTAAATATGCTAAAGAAATATTTTGTTGGAGGAGTTCTTTGTTTCTAATAAATTTAGTTTTTTCTTTGTTAATTAAGCAAAAAACATGATTCAAATCTTTTTTCATTTCATTTCATTTGCTTTTTATCAGTGAAAGCCAGTTTTTACTAAAATAAAGTCATTCTATTTGATATGTAAAGAAAGAAAAGTCAACTTGGCTCAAAGACAGACTGAGGAAAATTGTCTTTATAACAAATTCTTGTCGCGTTTTTCTGATTATGGAAGACATTTATAAAGAAAACTAAGCTCAAAATTGTATTTCTGAGTATTTCTTTATTAAAGTTGTTGTGAATCAGCAGCAGACAAAAATATGCCTGAAAAAGCCTATTTTGGATCTAGAATGTACACTGGGCAGACTGGAAGAGGAAAGGAGGGGGAAGTTTCTCCATACCAACAATCCTGCCCACAATTCAGAGGTGAATTTCTAATGAACTACAGCCGCTCTGCAGAAACTATGTCCTAGAAAACAGCAGAGATTTTTCAAATTATGGCTCAAAACAGCATAGTTATAATCAAAGACCACTGAAACTAACTCAACTCACCACAAAACGTAAAAGACGACAACACAAAGATAAGGTAAAAACACAAGATAGAAAGAAAATAAAGTCAATAAATTATAAAAGCAATAAACTAAAAATAACGCAGCAAGAGTCTCATGTTGCTTTAAACGGGGACGGCCATTTAAGATCATTTGGTCTAAACACTAGTACTTCTGTTGTATCTTCATTAAAACTCAGGAAACCTAGGGCCAAACAATCCTTTACATCAGAGAGACATGATACAAGCAGATTAGTAGAAAAAAGGTTCTTTCAAGTTTTTTGCATTGTGATATTAGGAAGTTAACTTGAAATGACCCACTTTTAACTCAAGAAAATATATTTTTAGCAAAACTGCAGCTGAATCAAAACCCTATGTAATCATAGTATGATTTATATAGTAAAGGTATCACTAAAAAAGAAAAAATCTTGCCTTTGATTAAATGCAATGTCAATATAGGAAACATTTAAATTATAAGTGGTTTGTCTAACCTTAAAATATATTTTTTCCATGACTTTTTTCAGTTATTTGAATTTTGTGCTATGACACCATGTTCATCCAATTTCACTCTCATTCATGTCCTCCTTCCACTAAATGAATGGTTTATATTCTGAGGAACTGAAAGAACTGAAGTCAAAAGCATTCTTCTCCCCCGATCCTCGGTATTACAGTTCAGGCTGAAATGTTAAAACCTTTAATCTAATCATGTCTTAAAGCTAGAGTTCCCCTTTGATTTACAATGCTGTTATCTCAAATGAAAAGGAAATTTTGCCTGAAGCATTTGAACTGTAACAAAGGCTAAAGAGGATCCCTGCTCCTTATTTCATTCCAGCTGCTAGTTCCACAAATTATTGTTCAACTTCATTTATTCCAGGAGTCTTGTGTGTGGTCTAGCACAGCAGAGCTGATCTACACCAATAGAATACATTTTTTCTTCATTTGCATTTGCATCTGCTTCGCTCAGAATATTTATCCAGGACCTAAAGAAAATGTTTTCAGGTCACACCACACTGCTATTTTCTCTGTTTCAAGAACAAAAACTGAGCAGCACAGAATCACATATCTGTGACTGCAGCAACACATGGCACACTAACTGGAAGAGAGTCGAGGTAAACAAGCGAAAGCATGACTCCAGCTTATTCATTTGCAAAACTGCCATCCTGTACTGGCATCCTTTCTCTGACTATGACTCATCCCACATTCTCCTTCTGGAAGCCTATTTTTTTACCCTTATATACACAAAAACAGGGAGAAATTCCTTTTTCCCCCCACTAAACTAAGAAGAGCCAGACCATGGTGAGTTTAGGGATAACGTTTGATACAAAACAATGATCTGTAAATATATAGAGAGCTGGGTATTTCCATATATAAAAGAGAAATTATCCAAAACTAATGAAAACTAATGTGAGGTTGCAAATAAACAATGTAGCTGAATTCTGCACCTACAAAGACGTGATGAGACCGATTTTCAGTTTTCGCTCCATGTAACTGTAATCATTCTGAAGGCTCAGCACCATGGACAGTGCCAAAGCGAGGTTGTTGCTTGAAAAGCATGGCTTTTTAAAGCTTTGAATATACAAACAATGATCTGGGAAGACATAGAGTATTTCCATAGCAATCAGATAACTCATCTTAAACAGATGAAAATCAGTGCACATGAACAGTTTAGTGATAGCTCAAAAAGTGGTTGTTTCTTGTACAGACTGGTACCGCCACATAAAGAATGTTGTTGACTGTTGACAATAATAAAGAGTGGACTTAGCTGGAACTAAAAAAGCAGATGTCATTTGAGTCAATCCTGCATTAACAAATATGTGATGAGATTAAGTTTGTGCCGTCTCCATATTAACTGTAATCGTTCTGTAGGTTCAGCACCATAGACAATCCCAAAGTGATGGGATGGTTTTCTAAAGCTTTGAAAAAGGTCACAACCTAATGCCAAATACTCTCCATTGAAAAAATTGTTTTCTAAAAAATAAAGTTCAAATATTTTTATACCCCTTTTGTCATTTCAAGCTTTTCTAAAAAACAAAACAAAAAAGCAATTGGCTTATATTGGAGACAATGTCTGAATATAGAAAAGCCTTCTGATATTAAACAAAACAGGTTATCTTACTTTCGTTTTAGTGCTTTTTGATTAAAGATAAATGTGGATAGTTACCGGTGGATTATTTCACATAATTGACAGTGTTAATTGAGGTTAAAATGCAGTTTTTGCTTCATTTGCAACATTACTGTGTTGCTTCAATAATGGTACCTAGCTTGATGACTGCAATTTGTTCCAGCAGTGTGTTCTTAATGTGAGGTGTTGCATACATATCATCCATCCATTTTCCAAACCCACTTAATCCTTTACGGGAGTCATAGGGTTGCTGGAGCTTGTCACAGCTATCGTTGGATAAAGGCGAAGTACACTATATGGACATGTCACCAGTGTGTTGCAGGGCACTTTTTTAAACACACACATAAAAATAACAAGTGTAAAGCAGACCTAAAATTATAATGTTAACAAAACTGCCTAAATAATAAAAAAAATTCTGACATCATGCTCCATAAAAGGCATTATTAATTCTAAATATGGGACATCTATGCTAATTTTTTCCCTGAATTTTGCACAAATTCGCTAATCTTTACCATCATATATCAAAATAAAGAAATGTTATGGTAGTTATGACAAATGCTTTTTCATTTAATTTAAATTGTTTTGTGTTCACAGTATCTTCTTAAGTAGTTTTGGTTTTGTTTCTGCTGGTCTTTGTTACAGTCCACACCTGGATTTAGTTAGCAATCAGCCACAGCTGTTTCTGATTCAGCTAATTAGTCCTCAGCGTATTAAAGTGCTTGGTTTTGGTTGATTCATGTCTGTTTTTCTGTGTTTTTATTTTTATTTCTCCTTTTTATCTTTTAAATTAAAAGGATAGTCACAAACTAGAACAGGATGATGCAAAGTGTTAGAGTGGATTGGAAATGCTCGACTTCACTGATCACAAACTCGAGGAAAACTCGAGGACCATGAAGTCCACTTTGTCTTGTAAGAAGATTGTAACCTTTGTTTTCGGTAATACAAATTGAAAGCTAAGTCCCATCTAACTTAAACATAGTTTCATGATTATTTCTCTCTCAAATACCCTAATTTTCTCCTATAAATAACTGCATCAGTCAGTCCTTAAAGATAACAGCAGCCATGGGGGGGGATGTTAGGAGCTAAACCAAAATGCTGCCAATTGTGACTGGGAAGCAAAGAAAATAAAATGAATGCTGGCAAAAGCTGTGTGTTTGCAGGTTATTCTATGGCAAAATATGATTTTAAATCACTGCTATATTTCATGGTCAGGCAGTCCGAGAGACTGTCTGAAGAAATCCTCCGTAAAAAAGAACTCAGTTGCATGAAGCACATCGTTTTTAAACTATCAGTTAAATGTTGTCCCCATTTTAGCAGCAAGTATAAATCAACTTTCTGCATAAAAACCCTCTGCCATGACAGTATAGTGCACAGGCATCTCTGGATCCACCCTGTTCAATGTTTAAAAACAACCCCCACAGCAAACAAGACTTGTCTTTGAGATTCTTTCTAGTCCAACTGGATTATTCAAGAGCAAGGACTCAGCTCAGAATCCACTGACGAAGAGTAAAGATGAAGACTTACCACAGGGGAAAAAGCCGGGAGGGCTGTACAATGTTGCCATAGCAACACGTGGAGAGCAACCCTTACAAAAAGCGAAAAAGTGACATTTCCAACTGCTTGCTGTTTTCATAAGAACACCAGTATCAAAAAAGTAAAATAAGATGACTGAGCCTCGACTGGGACTGACAACCCGCAGAACCAGAGAGGTGTGACGTCACCCCGCAGGGCAGAACAGTTTTTGTTGTTTCTGCGTGAATGTCAGTCGCATAATCCATCATAATCCATTGTGTAATCCATCATGCAGACTCGATCTGTGAGTGACGGAGTAGTGCTGGTGGCTGGTGCTGTCATTCAGGCAGGATGGGGGTCAGCGTTGCACGACACAGTGTGTGGGCATCGAGGGTTGAGTGTGTCAAAGACTGATCATGTGAGGTGTGTCAAAGTCCATCAGAACAGGCAAAATAAATAAGTCTCTCGTTTATCAGCGATTAGATGGCTTTCTATAACCGGGTCAGCTCATGAAAACATCTCCAGAACATAAAATTCCAACAGCAGAAGCATAAGAGAGAAAGTTTGACTTTAAAATAACTTGACATCAATTGTAGATCAAGCTGTTTTTTTTTTTTTGTCAGGTTGTAGTTCATTTTTAATGATATTTTGAAGAATAATAGGGATGCAACAATTCACTTTCCCAAACCTTCAAGATGTAATTTGTGTAATACAAAACAACAATAAACAAAAAAAACAGAAACTATTTTTAAAAAATTGGCTAATAAGCAAGTAACAACAAGAAAAACCTTTCAGTTGGCTTACAAACTAAGCCTAGTGTAATGTAACAACACAATAAATACACAAAAGCACAATACATTTCCTAAATTTAGCACAAGAAATGTTTAACACTTTCAAGGTAAACATACTAGAATACAGATGGGATGCCTCTACCACTTTCCCTCAATTCAGTTCAATGGTATAAAATACAGTTTTAAACTGAGAGTTATGGCATCCCTATGCCAAAGAAACTAGAGATTGAGGGTGAAGATCAGCTAGTTAATTATTTTCTTTCTTTTTTTAATCCTCAGTACCAAAAGGACAGTCAAAATAATCTCATTAAACCCATCCGGAGTTGAGAGGTTGAAGGCCAGTTCTTACCCCAAGAGAACTGTGAAATTTATTCTCATTGAAAGAAAAGAAAACTTCTAGACCCCTAACAGCTTGTTCTCCACACATCTACTGGGTAAATCTTTTTTTTATCTTGCCTTATCCAAGAAAAAAAATTGCTTGGTCAAAAAAAAACAAAAAAGTGAATGCAATTTACAACCTAGCTTCTCCTTTTCTGGCTCATCTGCTTAAAAACTGCCAACACTAAGTTGACTTCCTTGTTTGTTTTGTCTTTTCCTGTTTTTATGTGTTTCCTTTGTTATTATTGTGGGTCAGTGCTAGGCTTTACTGTCTTGTTAAATTGATTTTTTTCTTTTTGCCAGCCACTGTTGTGTTGGTTTCTAATTGCATTTTAGTTACAGTAGGTACTTTTCTAATCTTGTTTTCACAAAAGTAAATTTTATTTTAAATTTTCTAAAGGCTGACAATGTATTTGCTTATAGTGCTTAATCAGATGAGAAAAACTAGAGGAAATTCAAACTCACTAACCTCTAAACCTCGCAGTAATGGTAAAAATGGTTCATCAACGTGACACAGTTCAAGACCAATGTGCAGGAACAACAACTAAACCATCAAGAAAAGCTGCTTTTCTTTTCTGAATCCCATCGAATGACCCTGAAAGGAGGTTGAAAAGAAAGTAATTTTAAAGATAACAACATGACTCCAAAGCTAAAGCTGCTTTTTCTTAGAACTCAGTAAACCCCAAACAGCCTCCTCAGCATGTAGACCAGAGCAGCTTTTGTTCCACTGTCACCCTTTCTTCATTCAAACATCTGTGGCTCACAAGCAGGACAGCACTGCTCCTCACTTTGGAACAACTGACAGCTGATCAAAGGTCACAGCAACAGCAACTGCATTTATAGAATAAAAATGTGATTTCTTGGAAAATGCATCACTTTGCTTTTTGTAAACGCATCAGCCCAATTCATAGAAATGTCCAAAAAAACCAATAACAGGATCATTTGCATTATTTTATGCACATTATTAGGGCGCCGTTTCATTGCCACAATAACGAATAACATCAAATACCAATTTTACAATTCAGTTTTAATTTATAATTTGATTCATTGCTATTATATTTTGTTTTAAAATTTCAGTTCCAAAATGTATTTGTTTTATCTTTATTTTTATTGATTTAAAGCTTGTAATATAAACTGAGCAAAAGCTTGAAAAACTTTTATTAATAAAATTATACATTTTTGGACTAAAAGCAAACTTGAATTAGTTATTTTCATTGAATAATGCAAAACATTGCTTCAAAGGAAAATTATTTCCTGTACTTGATAAACTGATAAATAATGGACAATTCAGTATCAACATATCTTTTTTTTAAACCCAGTCATAAACAAACTTGCTTTTCTGTGTATTTCTAATTAGATTGAATATTTTATTTACTGCATTTTAGTCTAACAATGGAATAGGAAACTATTACACTTTTGTCTGTTTTTTCATTGGCTTTTCAAACCAAAACCTCTGTGTCAGGCCATCAGTATATCAATATTAATCAGATAAATCATCTAAAACTAATGAAAACTAGTGTAAATGAACAGTTCAATTCCATGTTGTTTCTTGTCCAAACTAGTCAGGCTCTAAACATGGGTTGCATGACCTGGTTTGGATTTGGTTTCCTCAAGTGAAGAAGGATAAAGTCTAAGGAAGTCTAAGATTCCTGGATGTATATCTGCAATTTTACAAGTTTTGTTTTCTTTCAATGTGATGCATGGAAAACTGAGTTAACAATAAAATCAGTTATTCTGTCTTGCTTTTCCTTGCTTATAGGAACATAAGCTAAGTGAACAAAACTTGGATCACAGATACATGCAGTGGAATAAGTTAAGGTCAAAAAGGCTCTTAAAGATAGGGAGTCTTTAGAGATAAGGTTTGAGGCAGAGTCATTCATGAGGAACTGGGAGTCAAGCATCTTTTCCTGTACATCAAGAGGGCTGCCATGTAGCACATTCAGGGTGGCTTTAGATCACCTCTGGGGGCAGTAGTGAGGGATGCTTCGGAATCTTGAGCAGTAATTTGCCTTTCAAGGCTTTTAGACTGTTTGGACATGAGGGGACTTTTACTGGAGATCTCAGACTCCTTCTCCATGAAAAGTCTGGGCTCCCTGGCTGCCTGTGCTGTCCACTGCAGGCTCTATGCAGGAGAGTGGAAAGTTCACACCTTTCGTACCTTGTTCAGTGACATTATGGGACATTGTAGTAAACCCACCTGCCTGCTCACCTTTGCACAGACGCATAGATGCAGACATGCCTGATGTATGAAATATGTACAGGTATGTGTTGCTGTTAGGTGGTGTGTACAGTTGTCTGTGTGGATCTGTGTAAATATGTGTGAGTGCAAGACTGTGCAGACAGTGCTTGAATTTTTGTGTGTGAATATTTGAGTCCCCAGTTGTGCAAAAAAATGCAGCCCTTTTGAAAACAGTTGCTTATGACATTGATAACTTTAAGCCTCAAGCAACTTTCATTGCCTGTTTTAATGTCTTCCTTCTCTCCTGCTCATGTTTTATCAATTCTTCCCTCTGTTTTTGTCTCACTCTCTCTGTTGGTAATGAAATAATACATTAAGAAAAAGTTCAGTTCCAAATGCAAAAGACAAACCCAGATTGTGAAAAAACAAACAAAAAAAAAAACTGTCCAACACAAGAGACTCTGCTTCTGTTTGCTCAGTTGCAGCACCAGAGGGGCTAGTTTTGGTGGTTTGAACACCAACCAAGAATGATCTAGATCTTGTCTGCTAAACACGCATTCATGAACGTATAGTGTAGCCCATGGTGCTAAGACTGGACACTATTTACCAGTGCATATCCAACAGTTGGAAGAGGCTTGGTACGAAATGATGAAGCAGTGCAAATCTCGCGAATCTTGCTCCAGGCTTTTTCTTTCACATCTCTGTTTTGATACAGTATATGAAAAACTTGGTGTCATATAATTCCAGCCAGGCACCAACCACAATTAATCATTTCTCCTCCATGATCAATTTTCAACTGGTTGGCACTTTCGTGAATTAAAAGGGGACGTCATCCGTACGTCACAATCAAATCCAAGTCACTTATTGGTCAAAGTTTGACCTGGTTTAACTTTCAACACAAGTTTAATTTTTGCCTATTTTGTACGAAGAGCCTGAAAACAGTTGGAGAATTTGTGCAGCTAGGGTTAATGCAATAATTTTAAATGCTGAAACCCAAAACTTACATTAATAATAAAAATAATGCACGTTGACATAGAATAATCATTGGAAGTGGCCGTTTGAACGTGCATTGCTGAGGGTGGTGTGAACGTAGCTTCACAGTTTTCACTGTACAGAGTAAATCTTGATCTTTGCGCAGACACACAGAAGTCAGACATCAGTACAGTAGAAGTCCTTCCTTTCTCATATTCCGGAAATGTTCTTGCTATGGTTTCATGTATCAGAGTAGAGAAACACCAATAGTCTATTATTGTACCCTCACTAGTTGTTTTAAGAAGCGTAACAATAGTTTTTGAAAGTAAAAAACAGTAAGATATTAGATTTGAAACTTGACTGATTGGTGTCCAAAGTCATCAAACTTGGCTTGGACTAGCCCTAATTATTGCTAAAAGAGCTACATGACCACAAAAGATCAGTAATATAAAAATATACAATAGAAGGGTTTCTGTTCTACCAGTCAGAGCACATCACATGCCAGGCTCCATAAGAATCTCCAACACAGTTAGCACACATAGTACTGTCCCCATTGTGTTGGACCATCATGCATCTATCAACCACAGTTATGGTATGCTGAATAAAGTCCACCATATTCACTATCATTCAGCTAATCCAGCTGTTCAGCTTACTCTTTATACATAAGCCGTTTTATTCACCTCTGCTATTCCTAACATGTTTTCAATTACCCAGACATGTAATAAAGTCAATTTTTCATTTGACACACTGTCCTCATACCTCAAACTTTTAACTTTTATTTTTTTCATGTTATTTTCAGGGTATCTTTTTTGCTTTTCAAAATCTTTTTTCCCCCCAAGACTTGGACTGTTATTAAATGCTCAAATTTATCCTGCACTGTGTTGCATGAATAACTGAGGATGCATGTTTTCTATAAGCATAGATTTTTTTAAAGTTTCCTATTATTGGTTACTACTAATAGGACCTCACCCCCTTAATTCCTGTTCAAGTAAAAATTTTGACATTTAACCATGCAAACTTGGAGTTTTTAGTGTGAAATGGAGTTACGAAGTAATAAAAAGATGCTAAATTAAAAAAGAAAAACTGCCAAAGTGAGGAGATTTTACTTCAGCCAGTGTCCTTCTCTCCCTGTAATACAACACAGTGTTGCCATCAAAAGTAGAGCTCCGGTCAGCATGCTGCAGGAGACTGAGATAAAAAATCTGTGCTAATGACTCGTGCAGACGCTTTGACGAGCAATTATCCCCCCACAGGCCTTTGGCTGACATCAGGCTATCAGTCTGTTGCACACATATGCCAGCAAACGTATTCTTTTTCTGTGAAAAACAGCGCTGGCCTGTAGCGCTGCCTAAAATTTTCCTGCGTTCTTTACATTCATCAAACAACAACAAGTAAACACAAATGTCAAGAGTGATAAACCACTTACCCACAACAAGATATAAATGAACTGGAGTGTTTGCTTTTCCCGTGGTTGCGTGTGCATGGCAGTGGACCGACACTGATGCATGGGCTAACCAAACATTTTGTGAGTTTGTGTTCATCAGGGGTGTCATCTTCTGCTGACTCACAGGACGCACAGGACACATTAGGCTGCCTCAGGACCTCTTAAAGGTGGCACACATTGACGAATGGTGTGAAAATGACTGAAATAAAAAGCTTCCCCCTGAACAGCGGCCCTAAGAGACACTTAGTTCCTTTTAGTGAAATGTGTTACGCAACATACGCCGCTTGTACCGCCATGGTCCAAAACATCCTCTGGCAACAAGACAGATTCCAAATTTGGGACAGTGTCCAATGGAAGTCATGTGGGCAGATTTAAAAGGGCTACAGATGAAGACACATGAGCAAAACATAAAGCGAGATGTCTGCAGGTGTATGTCACAGTGGCCTCTTTTTGCATTAGCACACAGTGCAAAGACCTACTTCAAGAAAATCATGTATTTGGTGTTTTTAATCTGTTCTTGTGGCATTTTTCTCATGATGGAGGTTTTACATAAAGAAAATTCAGATTAAAACTGCATTTCTGAGTACTTCTTTACTCAAATCTTGTGATTAGCGAGCAGACGAAACAGCATGTGGTTGTTATGTTGAAGCTATAGTCAGCGGGCCACAAGCTTCCTGCTCTGCTCCATTCTGATGTATCCACATCCAAAAAACACAGCTTTGTTTTGCCTAAAAATGGCATAATCATAATTAAAAGACCATTTTTTAAATGGATCAAAAGGTGATTTGAGTGGGACTTTAAACTGATAAACGACGACTGATTTACTTTAAAAAAAAAAAACTGATGACATTTATTTCCAGCAACCAGTCACATACCTAAACAAAGAAAGAAAAAAAAAACTCTTTAAAATGTTTATTGCAGCAATCACTGATGTGGAAGGGATTGAGAGAAAATCCTTTATGTTACAACTAAAATAATTTTTTTTTTAATTTCAGTTCATGATACATGAAGAGATACCCTGAAGAAGCCGTGTAACAAAGCTGGTTGGCGACAGTGAAGACGACTGTCTAAATTACTCACTTATTGGCAGAATGACTGACATGCTTCCTGACATTCTGAGCTGCTTCCTGGTGAAACCTGTGACTAACCAACTTTTGTGAACTGCTAAATTTGGAGCGGACTGACTAAGAGGCTGACTGACAAATAGTTAATTGGCAATGAAGTCTGTCAAGGCCTGGGGCTGAGATAAATCCACTCTGCTTCAGCAATGAATCCCACATCTGAGGCGTTCAAGACCGTCTCTGCCTCAAACTGTTTTTCTAAGAATTGCATGCAGTGTGCCTTTCAGTTTTGCTTTCTTTGCATATGAATTCACTTAAATAAAATACATTTGGAAAGTTTACTTTACTACTAATTTATTTGCTACTTAGTCTACAGTGCATAAAATGAATGACAGATTAAGGTAAACGACGGATTTATTGTTTTTTAACAGGAAACAGCTAGGTAGCATGATTCTAAATCATCTCATAGCCTTTGACCCAATAACGATCAGTGACGTAGAAAATTAGTAACAATTTATAAAACAAGAAATATTATTTTTATATGTATGGAACTAATAAGTAAATGAGTCTGGGTGGGAAGAGAGTAGAAACTTTGTTATTTGTCGTTAAGACCTAAAAGCTTGACTAATTTAAACTTTTTGAGTAAATGAATTTAACTTGTTTTAAGATCACTAACAGCACACCTTTCTTTTTTTTTTTTTTTCTTAACTTGTTCTGTCCAACAGCTGAGCAAACAGATTAGAGCTGAAGGCTGTTTGTGTTGGACAGGTTTTACTATCACAAAAAGAGGTTACCGTAAATTCCGGACTACAAAGCGCACCCGATTATTAGCCGCACCCACCCATTTTCACGTGTTTAACTAATTTTATACATACACAAGCCGCGTCGGGGTACAAGCCGCATGAATTAGGCAACATTGTCATCCTGACGGATCACTTCC
The DNA here is from genome assembly GCF_053564925.1 of Oryzias latipes. Taxonomy (NCBI): domain Eukaryota; kingdom Metazoa; phylum Chordata; class Actinopteri; order Beloniformes; family Adrianichthyidae; genus Oryzias; species Oryzias latipes. The sequence continues at coordinate 33,019,629 of NC_136237.1, read as the reverse complement.
TGACTCAGAGTGTAAGTGTGATTTATTAACACACAGTGGGTGGAGTCATTTTTGCCTTAGGCTCATGTCTTTGAGTCTATCTGCATCTGCCAAACAGTATGCACCTCTATTCTGTTCACAAGTTCCTCAGTTATGGTTTTTATTTTTTTTATTTTTTTTTAACTTATTGACAATCTAGGTATCACACATAAAATTACAAACAGTAACCATATAATCAACATTACATCCCTCAGTTATGATGAGGAAATTTACATCCCCGATCCCCCATTTCCCATGAGTCTTAGGGGCTAAAGGCGGGGCCAACGCCCGGCTCGCCATTCTGTTGTACGTGTTTAAGAATGAGCAGCAGTGCATGGAGGGGTGAACGGGTAAAGCTCTCCTTCTGCTTGTGTCGCGGCAGCGTTATGGGAGTAACAGGGCTGTTTAAAAAACACGCTAGTAAAATAAAGCAGCGACGACTGAAAAGCGCGCGCCTCAGCGCGATGCGCGCGCCTCAGCGCGATAAGCGCGCCTCCTCGCGGCGCGTGGGTCAGAAGTTTCCTTCCACAACAAACACTTGCTCCGCGGACGCCTCGAGTAAGCCCTGGCTGCAGCCTGCAGAATGGCTCGACGCCTCCGCGCTCCCGCGCGCTCCTTGTCTCCCCTTCCTATCTACTCCGACAGCTCTGGCCAGCGCGGCTACAGGGAGGAGCGCTTCGTCCCCATTGCGCCGGTGGACGGAGCAAATCGTGTCTGTGCAGAGCAATCGGACTTAATACTGTACGTTTTGTGTATGAGGGGCGGATGCGTTGTTACGTGTGGGAGCCTTCAGACTGCCATCGGCCCCGCAGCTCACACGACACGCAGTCTCCAGCTCACACGGAGGCTGTGAGCGTTTCAATGCAAATCTCTGCTCAGTCCTTAGAAACCGTTAACACGACCACGTCAATTTGTGTTTCCAGTCGTGTCCCGACAAAATAAAGGCTGATATTATTGCCACATATTTACGTGCAGCCAGCCGAGTCACTATGACTCAGAGGTAAATGCACTCCTGAGCATGCGCTGTTCTCTCCGTCACGCAGCCGACCGGCTTTTCCAAACCCGTTGGTGATTTTTTCACGCTGCTTTTAACGATTGCTTTTAACTTGAAAGCTTCATCATATTGTAGCGGCGATCACGTGCACGTTGGGTCTAATGGCACCAAAGGATTCTGGGATGCGGCTGGACATGCGTGTTTCGTTTTGTTGAACCATGACTGAAGTGTCTAAGACCTGAAGTCAGGTCCATGCTGTTTGGCTGCTTGGAGGTGTGTTGAAAAACAAATGACTTGTGTTTGATGTTAGAGAATTCAAACCATTCACTGTGTCCAAAAATACGTACACGGCGGCCGCCAATAAAATCCAATAATTAGCCGCGTCACTGAATAAGCCGCAGGACTGTAAGCGCAGGAAAAAAGTAGCGCAGGAAAAAAGTAGCGGCTTGTAGTCCGGAAATTACGGTATATAGCTTCAAGAAACTAGAGTGTAGATTTGTATAAACCCCTTTTTGTCGTATTATTTTTTATTTATTTGTTACATTTAGTGTGTGTGGGGAGGGAGAGGGGAAGAATGTGAGGGGAGGGTGGAAGAGAGTAAAAGGAAGAAAGGTGAAAAGGTGGGGGATACAAGCACTGATTTGACTAAGTTATTAATTTAAGCTGTAACAATTATACCAGATCTGCTGGAAAGACGAATGTTACATCAAAGGTGAAAATCTGACACTAAGATGAGCGAAAAAAAATCTGTCCATCAATACACTGTAGGTAAGGAGGAGGGATGAAGCAGACAGGGAGTGTGGCAGTGTGCACGTGCACGTGGGGGTGGAGATACATTAATGCTGCCGACGTGAACCGTGTGTTCATAAAGGGAGCCAGATCCTACCCAGCCAGACCAGCCAGACCAGGAAAGGGGAGGAGAGCCCCCAGGCCAGAAGCCCCCCCAGCATCCGGACCCAGGCAGCCCGGGAGGGGAGGAGGAGGGGACCGCCCACCCCACCAGCCAGGCACAGAGAGGGCCCCCCTACAGGGGCCCCCCCAATGCCCAGAGGCACAAGCGAACCCAGTGTCCGGCCCCCAGGCCACAAGACAGGAGCGCTTAGCCGTACCAGGCGGCAGCCATGGGGGCCACCGGGCGCCGGACACCGAGACAAAGGCCAGGGACGAAGCCAGGGCCCCCGGAACCCATGAGCCAGCCACCACCCGACCGGCGCCCCGTCCCCGCAAGCCAGCCCAGGCACGCGACCTTAGCAACCCAGGGATCGCCGCGCACCCACAGCCACAGCCACCCCCCTAAAACCCTACGCACTACAACCCCCCCCCCCCCCCCCCCCGCCATAATATCTGACCGGCCGCCCCCCCCGACCCCACCCATGTATGGAGGTGTGGGAGTGCTGTGTGTGTGCTGCAGGTAAAATAGGAGGTCACCAGTGTGGGGGGCTCCACCGCTGCCAAGCCGCAAAGCCCCCCACTCCGGAGTCCCTCTGTGAGTGGTGCAGCACACCTTTCTTTGGATGAGTAATATATTGCTTTAAAAACTTTTGGAGTTTTATTTTTTTGGTCTCTCTGTAAACAAAAAAAAGGTAATTAAAACTAGTGGTAAAGTGGTAATGAACATTTATTTTAAATAACTTAAGAGTGTAACTAATGTTCCTGTTTGTGTTTACAGATTGCCATAACTGGATGCTGGTCATAAAGACAGTCCAAAAGACGTTGATGTCTGCAGTCCTCTTGCTTTAGTGGGACGGGCACGGTGATTGTAGTTTGCGCTTCCTGCCTCATTATCTTTTTGAAAATGCCCAATTAGGCAGGAAGAAAAAATGATAATTTTGTTGAGCACGCCCGATTCCTGCAAGAAAAAAAAAATTTTAAAAAATGACCCTAATTATGTACAAATTTGAACTAGAGTAAAATTAAAACAAACAAAAAAAAATCTCTACTAAATTCATTCCACTGCAGGACTACAGAGATAAAAGGTTTATTTGTGTGTTTTTTGGTGCATAGCTCAGGACCACCAGTAGATCTGTGTCAACAGAGCACGGTTTTCAAGCGGGAACTGCATATTTAGCTGTATATTCAGTGAACCAGTGAACCTTTTAAAAAATGAGCACAACTCCAAAAAGCTTTCATCAAACTGTTCAAAACTATTCAGCCCCAAACACACCACTTTAACTGACTGCACTTTTCCCAACTCTTTATGGTATATCATTGTGGTATTTAAGGCCGTTTCAGAGGTCAAGAATTTCAAGAATCAAGAATTTTTATTTGTCACATACAAAGTTATATTTAGCAAGTACAACCAGTAGTGAAATGTACGCCAGGTCCGCTCCGTGGACAGTGCAAATAATTAAGGAAACAGCACAGATGAAAATACACATAATATACACAAGTAAAGCTATGTAAAGATGAAATAAGAAAGAATGTGTATTGTAAAATTAAAAATGGAACGCAAAATAAAGTGCATGAATGTAAGGTGTTTCTTTTTATCAGTGCTTGACAAAATGTTTAGTGTCAAGACTTATTGATCACTTCTAGTTTATTCAAACCACAATCATGCATTTAAATGTCTGATAAAACTGAATAAAAATCTTCATTTTAAAAGTAAAATGTCCCACATCTTCTTTCAGGTAAAAATAGTTTGTGGATTATGAATCCGCAAAGGTAAACAAGTTTTTTCGAAGACATTGAAGTGATGTTGTTGCAATTTACAGCAGTTTATAGGAAACTGTGCAGCACCACTCACAGCTTTCCATTAAACTTTTAAGAGATAAAAAAAAAGTAAAATGTTACCAATCTTTTGTATTTCTCTACACACGACATAAAAAAAGAAGCCCTAAACCAGCTGCTTCTGAGCGACAGCAGGCAGTCAGAGTTAAGCCTTGATTTAAAACCCTTCTGTGGACAGTTTGTGTCTGCTTGCAGCTGGAATTTATTTCATGTATGATAGCCAAAACTCAGGAGGTTGACAGAGCATCTGCCAATCCATTCTCTATTGTGTGGAGGCAGTGGGATAAAAAAAAAGGTGAAAAAGTTAAGAAGCTATCCCAGTGTTTGTGTGAAAGAGTCAATAGCAACATGCAGGCCTATGTAATAAAACAATGAGCTATATTAATGATGGACATTTGAATTTACCTGGGTGCTTCAGATGGGTGAAGTTCTTTTTGCTGTGTTTTTGCAGCAACTTGTGTAAAGACTGTAGGCTGTCATCCACCATATGTAACTCCATCTTCAAAACATGTGTGCGTTCAAATGTGTTCTTCCTTTCGAGCATTGATCTGTTCTTAAATATTTATCAAGTTGTTGTTTTTTTTTTATATCCGTTCAGCCTTTCTTCATCTATAAGGAACCCTTAAAGCGCAGCAGAGACAGAAAATAAACAGGAAAAACTGCATGTCCTTCACATGGGATTAATGCATTCGTGGTCATGAACATTCACTTTGACCATATCTTCCAAATGGGGTTGTCATGGAGATAGTTTAGGTAACTCAGTGTGAGATGTAGCTGGAAGTTTAAAGCATATTACAAGGGCCTTTTGTAATCTATTTAGTTTGCATGGTTAGAGCATCAGTGCACTTTCCCAAAACACTAACACTTCTTATGCTGCAGAGACACATTAATGACACGAACAATAAAGAAGCAGGACTCTATAGCAGTGGTCATTAGGATCACTGCTAAAAACTCAAATGAACTGAAAATCTATAGTCACACATGAAACCAGATTATCATCCAGCTCAGGTCTGGATTACCAGCCATGCTTCCATGTCATGGTCACAAACCATAAACAGAGGGCTTTTTTTTTTTTTTTATGTCCGAGCCATCATGAACACCGGCGAGAACAGATGGTGCTGTCATGGCTCGTACAACAGGAGAGAAAAACAGAGAGAAGCATCTATGTTTAATGCTGTGCCTTCTCTGTGCATCACTCTGCTGCTGGTATCATAAAAATTAAACACAAAAAAAAACACTGTTCATGTTTTGAACTTTATGTATGACATAAGGTTATTGGAGTGAAAACACAAATTCAGAATAAGCTTTCGGTTGATGTAGTAATGTTAGAGTTACAACCAAGCTGCTTACTATCAGCAATACAAGCTGTGCAGAAGCTAAAATGACTACACTGACATGACCGCAGCCAATGTCACTCCAGTTTAATCTGTTTGTCCCTTACATATTTTTTTTTTGTCGTAACAATTTGTCCAGAACTGTACTGAACTGAGCTGAACCTAAACTGATTGGATTGCAACAATTTAACAAGATTGACATTTTTATATATATATATCTCTATCTAGTGTTCTGAGATCAAAACCCTTTCTTTCTAAACTAAATCTGTGCAAAATGTGGTGCCTTTTTTGATATTTTACTTCTGCAAAATTAGATACAATGAACATAAAAATTCAAAGATGAGAGTCCAGATTAATATATTTATATTTAACATGCATAAAAACCTTGAAGTCCTACTCTGACCATTTTAATCTAGTTTCTGCAGAGCCGCAGCAGTTCAGCATCTAAGTTGTGGGTGGGACTGTTGGCAGGAAACAACCCCACCCCCCTTCCCCTTCCCCTTCCCGTTGCTAAGAGCTCTGAGCAGGGAGCTTAAGGCCCTTCCAGCGTATTTTCTACGTCACAAATACGCTCTTTTTTTAAACAAAATTAATTAATCTGCTCCTGATTGAAAACGATTTGGATAAAGAAATTCTCAGAAGTGCAATTTTAAGCTTAATTTCCTAAAAACATGATTTCTTCAGAGTCAATCTTTAATAAATGTGAGTGGATAAAATATTTTGAGCTTTGGACAGGAGTGGGATTATTTCACCCCACTCAAGTATGAGTGTGCTAATGTTGATGTGTGGGTTAATATTCATGTGCAGCTCAAGTGAGTTAATTCTATGAGCAAGAAAGGGAATAAATTATTTTTCTGCCACCATTTTCATAGTTCATCTCCCGTTTGTTGAGTTTTGAAAACAAGCCAGCCTCAGCAAGGAGCATGAATCCACGAGTCTGTCGTCAGGGCACGCTTAACCCCAGTGGGTCACCCTTAAATGTGGGCTGAGACTCTAGCTCAGCCTTTCATCTCAGCCCACTTATCTCCCTGCAGCTTTGCCGTTTTCTCTGCGCAGAGCTTCTTGTTCCCTCTCACACCTTTGCTGTCCGCTTTTAGCACAGTTTGTTTGGAAAGGACACAAAGCATTATCTCTCTTAATTGCTACAACCGGCCAAGAAAACGCAGATGCGCAAAAGCACAAGGGGGGCGAGAACAGAGGGGCAAGATAATTAAAAAGCTGAAGAGAAAACAAAGAGAGGATAAAAAAACAATTGGATGATATTTTTAACATGCAACCGCTCTCTTCATTGAAAATCTTATAGAATGTTGGAGAAAACCGGAAAACAGCACTTCAAGTTTATTTAAACTACCACTTGTGTAGGTTTTTTTCTTTACAGCCTTTGCCGAGTCAGTGTGGTGTGAAATATGCAAATCAGTTAATTGTTTAAGATCAGAGAAACTGTAAAGATAGTTCTGTTCCTATCATTAGGTTAGTGCACTACAATCAAATAGAAGCATTAACTCAGTAGGTGTCATCGTGGTACTCCTAACGTTGTCATTTAAATCAAATAAATTGTATTTTTTTGTGATTTTTTTTATAAAACCCATAAATACTAACTGTTTAACTATCCGTAAAAGTTTGAAATAAATTTAAACAGCCATACTTATTTTAATCTTTATTGATTGTTTTTTAACAAGCATTTCCTAGGTGTATTACTCTCCGCTCTGGAATATTTCATAGAGGGCTGCAGGGCTCAAAGGCTAATATCCCTGACCATTAGACCAACCACATTGTGTAATCAATCAAAGTTAGTGCTTTTATATCCATCACTGAGTTAAATTTGGTTCAAATACTGGTTTAATATCAACTAATACATGGAGGTTTCCTCTCTTTCATAAAATGGTCGAGTCCTTACAGCTACATCCACACAAACTCATTGAACTAATAGAAGTGTCAACAAGCAGGTGCGTTCACACCACATTTGGGTCAGCTGGAGAAAAGCCAAGCTTTCAAAGAACGAAGGTGAAAAGCTTCAGCTTCAAAAGAAGAAAGGATGTTTCCTCTAAATGATCAACGGCTTTGGCCATTTTATTGCCTAACTGGGGATTATCTGCATCTGGAAATGCTATGCAGGCTGGCAGCAGAAGAACCTGCTAGACAAATGCAAGCCTGAAGATAGTGCAGATCCATTGCAACAAATTAGACATGTAACGGATTTAGCTTAGTTGAAAAAGTAATTGACAATTTACATTTACAGTTTACACCCTCGAGCTTAAAGCCCCTCAAACCCCCTACCTAACACTACAGCTGCAACAAAAATGGAAAGCAATAGTGGACAAATAGTTTTGAGCCAGATACAAGCTCAGACGAGGAAAAAGAAGACGTGCATGGATCTATTTGTCTGCAAGTGGATGCATCAGAATAGAGAGGAGCTTGTGACCTTCCCAGCATCTTTTCTTTTTAACAAAAAGATTTTTTGCAGCTGCATTTTTTACTCTGATTTAACCAAGCAAATACTAAGAAATCCAATTTTAGGCTTAATCTTATATTAACGCCACAAGGATATGTTTAAAACACCAAAAACAAGATTTTCATTTAATCTTTGATCATTTTTACAGTGCCCATAAATACTTTACATTTTTTTAAGCCTTTACACATTTAAATGATTAATCCTACGTATACCATTTCCATCTGTTTTATAAAAATAACTAAATAAAAAAAATGTTCCACACTAAGATAGTTTGACTTTCCAATTAACAAGCAAAATAAATTTATAAAAGAAGCATTGATAATCTTCAGTTTTACATGTGCAAGTTGAGAAATGAGCATATTGTTTCACATGAGAGTAACACAGGATGGCAGAAACTCTGCAAACATCTGTTTAGACAACATACTTATGATGGCTAACACTTTAAAGGGAAGCTTTACAGTCATCCAAAGATCCTGCTGTTATTTCCCTTTACAGTGACAATCCAGCTGAAGGCTTGCATTAGCCGACCCCCAAGAGAGGTCAGTTAACAGGAGGAGGCACCAAAGGTTCTCTGCTGATGGGATATGAAGGAAAAAAGAGGACGATAAGAAAAGAAAAACGGTTGAGAAAAAGGCTAAATAAAAGACTGATACACATGAGGTTGTGCCATGCAGACACCCTCAAGTGCAGCCCTCTGTTGTTTCTGATACACAAGCCTTCCCTTGACACTGAAAATAATGCCTTCAATCCTCAAAGCTGTCATTGACACACAGCCAGCTAACCAAGCATAGAGTCTTTCCAGCGCTCATGTGTAAGAAAAGACCAGTAAAGCAGGCGAAATCCCCCTGCACATGTGCATCACTGCAATAAAACTCAGCATGGATACAAAATCAAGCATTACCTAATCTTTATAAACTGCACACGTGCAAGTTACACAAGATGCACTTAAATGACCCCAAATAACTTGACATCACACAAACGCACAGAGGCACACATGCCATATTGCTGAAGCTAAATGGAGACAGGGAGACAACTGTGAGACAGCGTGATACCTGGCAGGGACAACGGAAACATCACGGAAAAACACAACAACCTCCGTGGAAGAATTAACACAGAACAACAGCAGCAGGACACTGCAGCAGCCACAAAGACCGCCAGGTGACAGATTGTTGCAGTTTACCTTTTTGTGCGTCGAAACATGTTGCTCGCAGCAGAAGGATGTGTTGGCAGAAGAACATGAGAGCCGCTGAGCCTTCACGCGCACACAAATAATCACACGCACACATGCACACACGTATCCGCACACAGAGGCAGGCAGTCAAGAAGCAGCGATTACGCTCCACGCTGGCATGTCAGCTTCCTCTGGGCAAACACACACACACACACGCACAGACTGTCTCTGATGGAGCGCCGTGACTTTGCACACACAAGTGTGTCTCCGGGAGAGGATGAAGAAAAAAAAATTTGGTCATCTGCCTCGCAAAGAAATGTGAATTAGAGTGAGGAAACAGCAAACAGAAAGAGAGAAGAGACAGACTGGGGGAACAGGCTGCCAAGCATCTCGCTCAGAAGGAGAGAGGGTTGTGGGGCTGCTCTCAAGGGTGTCGTGCCAAGTCAGGAAGTGTGCGGCGACAGAGAGATGGTTGGGGGGGGGGGGTCAGAGAGAAGGAGGGAGAGAATAAATGTGTCTCTCCTGGTGAAGAAGAGGAGCTGGGTTAGTGCAAGAACATGCAAGTATGAGAGAAAAAACAACATGAAAAGAGAGAAAACAGAGAAAAGGATGTAAGAAAATATTGGTGAACTATACATGAGTTAGTAGATGGAGAGCAAATACGATTTAGACTTGGATTTCTGGCAGCAAATCCTAAGAAAATATCATAACTAAACTGAATTGAAACAGAGGAAGTTTACAATCACATCTACATTCAATGGCCACTTTTGGGTACACCTTTGTAATACCAGGTTGGACCCCCCTTTGCCTTCAGAACTGCCTTACTCGTTGGGGGCGTAGATTCAACAAGGTACTGGAAACATTCCTCAGAGACTTTGGTCCATACTGACATGATAGCATCACACAGTTGCTGCAGATTTGTCGGCTGCCATGACGGCAATCTCCCGTTCCACCACATCCCAAAGGTGCTCTATTGGGTTGAGATCTGGAGACTGTGGAGGCCATTTGAGTCCAGTGAACTCATGAACTGTCATGTTCTAGAAACCAGTCTGAGATGATTCCAGAATCATGACATAGCGCCTAAGTAGCCATCAGTAGATGGATACACTGTGGTCATAAAGGGATGGACATGGTCAGCAGCAATTCTCAGGTAGGCTGTGGCATTGGAACCATATTCAGTTAGTACTAAGGGGCCCAAAGTGTGTCAAGAAATACCCACACCATTACACCACTACCACTAGCAGCCGGAACCGTTGATACAAGACAGAGACATGTGTGTCTCTGTGCATTTGTGTGATCCATGCTTTCATGTTGTTGACACAAAATTCTGACCCCACCATCCGAATGTTGCAGCAGAAATGGAGACTCATCAGACCAGACAACATTTTCCAATTTTCTATCGTCCAGTTTTGGCGATCCTGTGCGAATTGTAGCCTAGGTTTCCTGTTATTAGCTGACAGGAGTGGCACATGGTGTGGTTTTCTGCTGCTGTAGCCCATCTGCCTCAAAGCTACACGTATTGTGAATTCAAAGATTCAAAAATTCTGCAGACCTTAGTTGAGACCAGTGGTTCTTTGAATTGCTGTTGCCTTTTTATCAGCTGGAACCAGTCTGGCCATTTTCCTCTGACCTCAACAAAGCATTTCCGCCCACATATCTGCCACTCACTGGATATGCTTTCAATTTCTGACAATTCTCTGTAAATCCTTTTAAATTTTCATTAATGAGCAGTTGGACAGGTGTGCCAAATAAAGTGGCCACTGCCAGTGAGTGTTTTTCAGTGTTGTGCTTTGTTAGGAGGTCTGGGTCAATTTAGTTCATTTTGATTTTGGAGCACATAGTGTTTGGAGTCTAAACTCAAGTGATGAATATTCTCATAATAGTAATATTAAGGTCAGATAAATCTTGGAATACCAGCAGATGTTGCTTTTAAAAACACATTTTTGATTGCTTGCACTGACATGTTCCTTGATTACTGTAATTTTCACTCAGTCCCACACTCGTCAATCTACTGCTGTGAAAGCAAGAGCAGCTTTTGTTCACCACATACAAAATAATCAAAATAAATGCATTCAAGAGCGAAAATATATCTGAACCTTTTTGGAAAAAGGATCTTGCATGATTAAAAATTGAATTTGTTGGTTTTATTTTACTGGACACATCAAATGATCAATGTTAGCTTTGATTCCAAGCCGGTTTGCTTCTCTGAGACGCCACATTCATTGACGCCCAGTGGATTTGTCCTGAATATCACTGGAGCTGTAAAGCTCAGACAAGAGGGGTGTCACATCCACTGTGCATGCATGCATATGTGCGCTTGCTCCATCCGTTCGCTTTGAAACAAACCCACCAAATGTTAAAGCTGACGCAGGGTGACAGTTGCACAGTAGTGCTGAGAGGAGTAATTCAATAATGAATGCTGTCTCTAATGTGGGAGTCTGGATGGATAAAATATACATGGGGAAAGAAGAGGCTGGTTGGGGGTGATGATATCACTGGAACACAGCGGGAGATCAGAGACAAGGATGGGGGGATGATATCTTATCGAACACTAGCTTAGTGTTTTTGAGCTTCTTATAAACAGCCTTTCCTAAACTTAAGCTTTTCGATTCTCTGGATTGGTTGTCTTTGATTTTGTTTATTCTCATAGTTCAATCATTAAGAAACAAATTATCACACAATGCTTAAGCTCCACCCTCAAATGGGGGGAGGGGAGGAGGATGCAGAGAGAAGAGAGTTGAGGACTGCTCTAGAGGGTCTTTTCTGTCACACTGTGACATCTGTTACCCAGCCGAACAGGTCAGAGGTCACATTCACTTCATGACAGCACATATGTGGATGTCGCACAACTCAGCACACACAAAAGTGGCTTAGACACACATGTGCAACCGTAACTGGGCAATCAACTTTAAAATTTGGTTGGCAACAAACAAAAGATTTATTGTCGACTAACACTTGGACTTAAAAACGGTGCAAAAGTCTAAGTCACCCACATTTGTTTCATCTTCTGATGTGATCCTAAACAGACGTTCAAGCTTTCTAAAGGTTCAGTATTAGAACTGCTTAAATGTAATTTACTCTGCGTGGGCAGAGCTGTGACAGCAGAGGGGTGTGAAACACTGTTACCTCTGGCGTACGTGACAAAGAGGACTTAAACACTGGAGGACACCAAGGCAACGTATCTGCTGTCTCCGTCTGCAGTTTTGTCACAGTCAGTATGAAATGGGAACCAGAGAAGGCTGCAGGCAGTAGGAGAAAAAAAACACTCCTGAAGGTACAGGAGTGATAGGGAAACTGTGCGCAAAAGCAAAAAAAAAAGAGCAGAAACAGTAAAAGGTAATGCATTAAGACACTAATGCAAACTAGTAGTAATTAATAGGTCAGATGTACAATGTTGACGTATCCAAATGTATTGGAAATCAAATATGCGCTATGTGTGTTTCAGATCTTTCCAGAATTTTTTACATGTCACATTTTACCACTATACTTGTGGCGTAAAAATTTCTGTCAAATCATCTGTACAAATCAGCGAAAGCTGAATCACCGTGGCGACCTATGAAGGGAGATGCCAAAAAGTGAAAAACAGCATTAGCTAATATTTTCTATATATTTATATATTTTTTATATATGCATTTTTATAGATATTTTTCTATATATTCATATATTTATTTCTATATATATTTTCTATATAGTGCAGTCATTGTGCCTAAAAATATCCAAAAATGCAACAAGACTTCTTTACTAACTTTACTTTTTTGAGTAAATACGATGGTTCAACTCCTTACTTAGTTACGGTACCTAATGTTTTAAATAGTTCCAATTTTCAAATGGAATGGCCTTCTGCAGTTTTCACAAAGGCAAGGTAAGATTATTTGTAAAGCACATTAATGTTCAATAAAAATACAAAGTGTTTACATTAAACATTTAAAGAAACATTAAAAAGAAATATTAAATGAGTTATTATTATAATTTATTATTGTTGTTGTTGTTGTTATTATTATTCAATTGTATTATATGTCATATATAATATATTTTGTATATTGTATTTAAAGAAAGTTTTAAAAAAGAACAATTTAAAGTAAGCAGAGATAAAACCTGAGCTAATAGTCCACCTATGAGTCACACATGTGGGCCGAACTCTGTCAGAAATCATATATTACTCACAAAATTTAAGGTTGTCTTTGGAAATTTTGATTTTTGAGTTGTTGCTTAGCACATGGAAACTAGTGGCCACATTTCACTCAGTTACAGTCTCCTTCTGTTGTCTTATGGCAGCATTGTGGAAAAATAAATAACACCAGAATGTCTGGGAATGTATCTGCTGCAATTCCCAGCATATGACAACATAGAGAGCAAGAAAAGTATCAAACAGACACAGTATGCTGATAAAGCGCAGAATTTTATGATAGATTTTATGCCCTACAATCATTTCCCAAATAAATAGTTATTTACAAAAATACCAACCCTAAGAAAGCATCATTATTTATGTAAAACAAGCAAATAATATTAATTATGAAGAAAATGTATGAGAAATGACCTATACATTTGGTAACATTTTACATTAAAAAAAGCACAATTATAAAAAAGCAAAATTAGAGTAACACACTCAAACAAATTTAATGAAAGAAATGGGGAAGAAAACACAGACTTTTTTGTCAATCCCTTTTTAAATCATGACCTAAATAGTCATCTTTCCTTATTACTAAACAATTCATGTTAAGAAGTTATGTAAATAAAACCTGAACCAGCATCATACTTTAAATATGCATGGCAAGGGCAATGAGTGCAATTTTTACAGTTTATAATAATAAGAAGAGAAGTGGAAAGGATTAAAAGCTCAAGGGGGGAAAATGTCTCCAGAGAGCACCAACAGCTGAAACATTTCAAGCACTCGGAAACTTGATGGAATCTTTGGTGGAAACTTGCACAGAACCCTTATGCTCAAATGCAATCTCACACTGTCTTTTGAGCACGCTTGAGACACTTTTCCAATTGTTGCCCGAGTTAAAGAAAGCTTTCAGCAAAAAGCAGCAAAGGAGCGTACATAACATCCAGTGATGAAGAAGGAGCCAAAGGATTCAGGCCTTTATACAATGACCTTGAAATTACTTTGAGTAATAGGAACTACAGATTCAAAAACAATCTTTTTGTTTTATTCAGAAATAATCATAATCCTAATCCTCATGGGAGGGTAGGAATAAAGCTGCAAATCAGCACCATGGACAGAGACATTCACAGCGTAAATGTAAAAACAACCCACAACTTTTAAGAAAGGAAGGAATTTTAAGTGTTTGTTTATATTTTTATACAGAGATGATTATAAATCATTACATCAATCATTTTAGACAGCTTTGTTATATTTTGTGTTATATTAATATTCATAATTTGTTAGTATAAAAAGCCTTTGAAGAAGTTAGTTGTGTTGGTGAAGTAGAACACCAGGCTTTCAGTCACGTTAACTTAGTTTAGATTAAACTAGAGGGAATTGTCAAATATTGTTGTAATAATTTCTTTGTTTTGCTAAGAAAAACTGTGTTGTGGGAGGTCATAATCAAATCAGAGTCCATAACTGAACAGACTAAACTATTTAGTAGCCACAACATATTAAATCAACCACTAATTCATCTGATACCACAGAAAAATGGAATACTGTTTTGACCCCATTTTAGGTAAAATAGGCAAAAAAATGGAAGAACCCGTCACAAAGTCACAAAGTCACAAAGGAAAAACAGATTTTTCTATTACTTCAGATAAGTTAAAAAATAATACAGGGTTAATGCTGTCGCTGTGTGTCTTAATAAAGCACTGAGAGCCTGAACCAGTATCAGTCAGTGGTTCGCCGTGCTTTCCTGGCAGTTGATTTTAGACTGAAGTGTTAGACGTCAGGCAGTGCTCTGCTCTCAACCTCCTCGCCTCCCTGATCCATACGGGGCACTGAGGTGGTAGCACAGCTCAACTGCTGCTGAGCTTTTATTGCATAGCTCACTGGTGCAGGAGATTGGCCGGCAGAGAAGCTCGATGAGTGAAAAACACTGAAAGCGAGCTGAAACATGCTTTCTGAGGGCAGGCTTTCAATGCGTTGAAACGCCATTTGACCATAGCCTCCATTGAAAAGACTGCAGGGGCGTTTGTTGAGATCTTAAAATATTTTTTCCCCTCAACTGTTATTCAGTTCCAAGAATGTCTACATTTATTTATTTGTGCCATGATTTCTACATTAATACTAAGTCCTTGTCAAAAATATTGAAATAAATAATTATTTTTAATGCTTTTTCCTAATTTCTGGTTTGATAAAGAGGATGTTTTATAAAAACAAAAAATATTAGAAAAATTTACTTGATTATGTAACTTGCACTACATAATGGCTTTGTGAGGTTGAAACATGAATTAAAATAACAAGCAAAACAGAACCACTTTACTTTAAGAAATTAGCAAAATGTTCAATTTTTTTCTGCTTATTGTCAGTTCGGAAAAAAACTTGAAAGATTTTGCAGTTTAGGAGCTAAATCAGAATCAAGCCACAAACAATTTTTGTACCATACTTGGATGAGCATTACATAAAATGAAAGCAAAAAAAAGAAATAAAAATTATTTTTCTAGTCCTTTAAAGCAAAACTATTACCAAATTTTAAAAGGTAAACAAAAACAACCCATTAGGAAAACAGCTCAAATTTGCAGGTTTCTGGTGCTAAACTCCCAGAAATTCATTAATACTTCAGTTGTTATAAATTTAGACCAAAAAATATCTAAGATATGTAATTTAAAAACAAACTGAATTCCATCTCTGTGGCGCATGTGGCTCTAAAAAATTACAAACAATTTAGAAAACTAAATTGCCAAATGCCTTTTAAAATAGCATCAAATTACAAATTGAATTGTCAATTGAAAATTGAATATTTAGTTAAATTATGGATAAAAAACTTCTATAAAATAATCTTAGTTTAGGAAAAAATATCTCTTAGAATGAGAATTCGTGACCATTTTTCTTAACTCATTGGAAGTTTTTTTTTGTTTCTTTGTTTCTTTAAAGATTTTTTTTTCTTTTATTTACATTTTTTTACCTGTTTCTAGGGGGCCTGTTTATATAGTCAGACTCGGTGAAATATACAGTACAGACCAAAAGTTTGGACACACCTTCTCATTCACATGAATGGGAAGGTATGTCCAAACTTTTGGTCTGTACTGTTAAAAAATCTGTCAAATCAGCAATTTAAAATGTATTTTTTTTAAAAAGTCAGCCTTAAAATGTTGTACACCTCAACAAGAGTTTATTAAAAATACATCGTAGGTGCACAATATTTGTCTGTATATCCAGAAGAATCTACTGAGGAAAATATATAAATACATAAAGTAAAACTCACCCACTGCTACTTTTCCGGGGCAGAGGTAGATCCTTCTGGAAAGAAAGAGAAATCAAGAAAAGAAGAGAGGAGAGATCAGTCAGATAATCTGGGTCACATCACTGTTGTACATCATGAAATGTCTCTATGGAGTAAATCTGTCTATAGATTTACTAAAATAAATCCTACAGTAAAACTAAAATGTTAAAAATTAGCAGTTTCATGAAGGACAGACACATCACATAAACCAGCTTTCCTTGAAATTGCAAAAAAAAAAAAGATCGAAACAAATCTGATGAAATGATTTGTCCTGTTATGCCCTCTGCTTCATTTCTTCAGTTCATTGTGGTGTCGCCTTGGTGATTCTCTATGCTTATGAGTGAAAAGCAGTTTGAAAACAGATCCCTGCAAAGTGCTGAGAGGCTTCAGAGCTTAAAGAATCACCAGCTTGATGGTAGACAAGAATCAATATAAAATTTGTTGCAGCTATATTTATGACACTGGGAAGCAACAGGAAGATCCGTGATGTGATTATCAGCTGCGATAAATCCGTGCACCGTTTGTTGTCCGTCTATTATCAATTTAAACCATTTAAAAAGCAGTCTAGGGGAGCTCAGGTTGCCGTTGGTTCCTTTTGTCAGCCTGTCCATTTATAGCTCTTCCTGGACAATTTTCTACCTCTCAATTGTTCGGTAAAAATATAAGTTACCTGTTAAATTGAGGTTGAAAAATACAAACATAAAGCAAATAATTGTTTCCTTTCTTCTCTTGCTCTATCTTGGTGTTTTAATAGGTAACCTGCAGCCTCAAACCCAAAGACATCTGATGAAATGAAAATGACTTGACAGCAAGAGTGGACATCTTTCATATGTTAGAAAGAATTTGTCCCCCCAATTAAAAAAAAGTGTGAATAAAACCCTTTTGCAGTGCAAAAGCCTAAAAAACTAAAAGAGTTTAATAGTAATTGAAAGAAAATGTTTTGGTTGACTTTTTACAAAATCTAAAGCAATGGGCCAAACTTAAATACTCCTTCAAATGCAGTAATTAATGCTCTAATATTAAAATGGTAAATTGCATACATTCATAGAGCGTTTAAGCCCTTCTTAAAGGTAGTAAAGGTAGAAGAAAGTGCTTTACAGGCACACTGATGGCGGTTCTGTTGCTGAACACTGGCGCCAACCTATACCCACCAGGAGCAATGTGGGGTTCAGTGTCTTGCATAATGATACTTTTGACACATGGGCAGGCAGGGCAGGAAACCAAACCTGCAATCTTCAAATCAGAGGTCAACCGCTTAACCTCTGCACCATGGCCGCTCCAATTTTCCCCAACTTTTGCAAAATATTGAGTCTGACAAGCAAATTACCTTTGAAATGTGTATTTCATTTTTTGTGATGAGCTTTGCCCTTGTCTAACTTCTCTTCTTCAACTCTAGGGCCACAAAATATTGAACTAATTTGCTTTGATCCTGTGAGATACCGCATGTCTTCTCAAACATCCTTAAAATGAACCAGAACAGCTTTAGATCCCTGTGCAGCCTATACCCACAATGAAAAGTATAATTAAGGATTTTACTAATCATCTAATGGAAATGTCCATGCTTGTTCTTTCAATACTAAAAAGCCTCTGTATGCTAAGGATGCTGGGAATTGTTTTCAAACTTTGAAAAGGGGGTATTCTAAAGTCACATAAAATGTGTCTCAAAGACCTATTAAGATGAGAATCATGTTTTTAACATGTTGATGTGGAATTTTTTTGATGATCAAAGAAATTTGAGAGATAAATTGCATTTTTAAGTATTTATATTCAAATTCAAATTGTGAACCAGGAGGAGACAATTTGAAAAAGAGCTTATCTGTGACATAGAAAATACACTGAGCTCCCTGCTCTGAGCTCCCTGCTCTTCACCAAGAGTCCCGCCCACAACTCAGGTGAATTTCTAACAAAATACTGCAGAAACTCTATCCAATAAATCGACAAGTTTTAAAAAAAAATCTTGGCTAGAAAAAGGCATAATCATAACTAAAAGACCACTGCTTTTAAAATAGCTCAAAAGATGATTGGAGTGGGTCTTTTGAAAAGCATGTTGAAAGGCTGTGAAGAGGGTTGTTTAAAACTTTAAATGAATTTCAGGCAACACCTTTAACTGCAGAGGAATTGTGAAAGAAAACTATCATGTGGTTACCACTACTAGCAAAATGTGCAATTACAGATGCTGGAAAAGCTACAAGTCAAATCTCCCACTTTTTTTCCTGAATCAGGCGAAGGGTTTCAATGAAACAGCTTGATACCACAAACACATTTAAGTCATAGTCTTTCTCAGCACTTCTTGCTCTAATAAGCATGTCAATAATGTCAAATGAGAAAAATAAACTTTTTATTAAGTCGAAAAGGGGGGAAAAGTGTGTAGCTGAATTTTTTTTAGGAAATCAACACACATCTTCAAGAGGAAGTGAGTGGTCAGAGTGACTCACAGGGAGCCCCAAAGGAGCTGTGTGTGTGTGTGTGTGGGGGTGTGTGGGTGTGTGGGTGTGTGTGTGTGCGTGTGTGTGCGTGTGTGTGCGTGTGTGGACGTGTGTGAGATAAGGCTGGCTAATGGATCAGACCTCCACCACCTGATCCCTCTCACTGTCTATCCAGTGGACAGCTTGTGTCTGATCTGCTATCTACTCATCCCAGCATTTTTGATTTTTTTTTAATATAGTATTTGTTTTTTGTTTTTAATTAATTCAGATTGATAAGATTTCCAACATCATAAAAACTGTCCTCCCTGTAATTTTGAGGGGAAACGTGTGGAAACATGCAGCTGAATTTAAACTGAGCCATGAAAAACAACCGTAACAATATTTCATTATTATTTTCAAACATTACTTAATAAACTGTAAATAAAAAGGCAGAACCCATTAAATGAGTTGCATTGAAACAGAATTAGGGATGCACTGCCAGAATAAGAGCCTTGTGTAATTTTCATCCTCTTTTTTATAATTTTCTTCCTCTTTTTGATTTTCATCTCACATTTCAAACTGTCCATCAGTGATATAAATTGTCTTTAGGTAATTCAAGCTGACAAAAATAATCCTCTAATAAAACTGGGATGAGCAGAAAGTGGATTTCCTTACTAATCTGCGTGTGGTCGTGTAACAAACTAGCAGGACCGAGTGACCTCCTCTTGTTTCCCGTGACAGCTGGGTTTGGGAGCAGCAGATCACCATGATCCTCCACAGGATAAAGCAGGTTTATTATAGCTCTAAAAGTGTTTGTAGGTTCTGCTAATGGATCTTCACATTGCTAATAAGTTTGGTGATTCTAGTTTCTATTTTTTCAGTTTAACGGCCGTGACTTGATGAAAAGAGCTTTAGAGTGTGTTTATTGGTTTTGGGAACGTTTTTTGTCCACTTTAACAGATGTGAAAGATCACCTGAACTCTGACAGACAAAACAAATGAGTAGTTTGCCTAAATGCAAGGGTTCCAGTTCAGACAGAGCATAACATAGATTAAAAAGTGGAATTGAATCAAGGGAAATAAGTGTCATAGAAGAGGTGAATATTAAGCGCAGAAATAAAAATAGCCCTGTATAAAAGCACAAATTGTCAGTGGAATGGAAAACGTCTTGATGTAGTTTGGTGTCGTGAGCAGGTGAGACTTTTATTAATGTAAAAAAAATAGAGGACTGGCAAGTCAAGACAACTTTTGTGTTTATGATTTTTCCCGCCTTCATCAGTGGTCAGAGCATCGCCCCCTACAGAGCATCTGTTGTAACAGCATAACATTTTCTCGAGGTGCGGTCTGCCAAAGTACATTAAAAAAAAATCTGAAGTAATTTTTGTCCATTACGAAGAAAAATCATATAGACATGATAACAGACATGATATAGACTACAATACTTTGTCCTGACAGAATTATTTTAAATTTGTGCAGTTTTTTGCCTGTAAAAGGCCAACAGGAAACCACAAAAGATTAAGTTTATGCACACTAAATTGGGACGCTTCCATTTCTACTTTAAGCCCCTCAATACTCAGACTATTCTTAGTTATAAAAAAAAACAGTTTCCAGAATTCAGGGATTTCAGTGAGGCTCTTTTTCCAAAATTATTCCAGCCCAGATTTACTGCCTTGATGAGCACTTTTCTCTTCCTGAAACCCCTGTGACATCAGATGGACATGTTAAAGCAGAGCCAAACGGTGGACACAGCCATGAGTGACAAAATCAGGCAAGCAGAGCTGGATCTTCTGCAACGAAGACACTCTTCCCCCTTGTGATTAGCAGATTGGAAGCTGGCATTCTGCCCAGAGATAAATATTGGACCAATAATTATGGCGTGTGTCAATAACACTCCTACCTCACAAAAGGCGAGAGGGAAGCAGAGCCACTTTCTTTGTGAATATGAGTGCGTAGTAATAAAGGTTAAATGCTCAACAGGCAGCTATAGTTGATGAGGAGGACACAGTAATCTTTACGTGAGATGAAAACAACTTCCATCAACAAGATGCAACACAACACTAAATGCAGCTGCGGTTGAATAAAGGTCCCTGAATGGAGACAATTATTCGACAACTAATCTTTGCAGCTAGATGTACTATTTTTAAGTGAGCCGGAGTTAATGCTTTATAGCTTCATCCCTCTGACAACCAGTTAGAATAAAGCCAGGATTTATAAAAGACTGTATGACCAATTAGGGTTTTCTTCTTCTTTTTTTTTTAAATGCTTCAATCATGGAACGATTATTATTATTATTATTATTATTATTATTATTATTATTATTAAATTAATATTATTGCAACACTCCTTTGCAGCCTTTAAAGCAGAACTCAAATGGCAAAAAAAAAAAAAAAAGTTTTCTTAAAGTAAGATCAGACAATAGCAGTGACGCAGCGACCACGATCCCTGCCAGACCATAGGCAGGGGTGTCAAACTTATTTTCACTGAGGGCCACATCAGCATAGTGGTTGTCCTCAAAGGGCCAGATATAACTTATACATGTAACTAAATGTACTGAAAAATAAATGTGACTACTCCTTAATGTTAAATAACTCATTATTTATTTACTATAACTTATTAAAGTGACAATTACAGTTGCATAGAAAAACATATGTTTGCTTGTTACTCTAACATAAATCCTTTTACATTTGATTCTGTCAGGTTAGGTTATATGGACAGTGTTTAAGTCCTAATATATAGTCGCCCGATCCGATATTTCAAGTCCAATTTCCCCTAAATATTAATAAATACACACAAATTTTTATTTTTTATTTTAAGAAATTAAAAACTTTAATGCTTTCGCGGGCCACATAAAATGACATGGCAGGCCACATTTGGCCAGCGCGCCTTGAGTTTGACACATGTGCCATAGGCTGTATCCGAGGACTGGACTGAATGACTCCTCCCCCTTGGGTTCCAAACAGGAAGTACCCGCTGGTTACAAGAAGCCAAAATCCCATAGACTTCTATTGAGAAATAAACTGTTATTATTCAGTCATTTTATTTGTCAGAATAACCATTCTTGCTTTGCTGCCTGTTTTTAACATGTTGTTTGGTAATCTGTTTTTTCTTCTCGCCATTATTGTTGCACCATGTTGGGGTTGTAAGTAGATGTAAGATAGCAGGAAAGTCTGAAAACAAAGGGATCGTGGGAAATAAAGGGGGGCTTGCTTCCACACCAACAGTTCCGCCCACAACTCAGAAGTGAATTTTAAATGAACTACTGCGGCTCTGCAGAAACTATGACCTAGAAATCGTGAAAGTTTTTTTTTTTAATTTGTCTAAACACTAGGGCTGGGTTGATAAAATTAATTATCAATCTTAATAAATCCAAGCTTAAAAAATCAATAATCGATCACTAATAGTTGAGATCGAACTTTTATGCCTTTACTTTCCCGGTGACCAGCAGCAAAAGCCAAATTTCGCTAGTGTGATGCTAATGTATCATGGAATTTCCCATAGGACGGCTAATGCTAACCCTCGTTCAACTTACACATTCATTGCTGACTAAATAAACAGCTTTATAAACAGACAGGCATGAATTTTCCAAACTATTTTTAAGGAAACATTTTTTAAAGTAGTATGTGGTCTGAGGCACAGTTTTTTTGCTTAAATCTTCTAAAATAAAGTGTCATGGTATGGCGCAAGCTCCCCCTAGTGGTCAAACGGAAATGCCCTGTAACCTTTGTGCTATCCTAGGCACTTTAACGTTGGGAGTTGGGTCATCTAGACCCACTAGACAGTGCTCTGAACCTTTTTTCTTCAATGATTTGTGATCTTCACTGGTGTCCATGGATTACATGAAATCTTTCCACCTTGATCCACCTTTGTCATGGTAGGGAGAACACGTCAATGTCAGGGTGGGGTCATCTAAGATAGCACAAGGGCTAGAAGAGGCAGAACATAATGATCTGCACATTTTTCATAAAACTGTATAGTGTTAACAATCTCGATCGTTTATTATTTCACTAATATTTACAGTATGTGATTGATATTGATTCATTGATCAATAAAGAAATTCTGATTCTGATATCAAAACATATATAGATTGTTAATGTATTTCTATATAAATATGTCTAGAAGTGTCAACTGTGTAAATTCAAAATAAAATAAAATCAAATTGAATTAAATGGATTGAAAAAACATGACTTTAACCTATAGTCAGGAAAGCAAAGATAAAATATTCTTTTGGGTTGCTAACTTAAATCCAAACATCAATAACTTGCCAGTCAAACAAGAATGACTGAAAAATAAACAAGTACATCCAATTAGGTTTTTAAATAAATAGAGCAATCTGCTGTGAAATAATGCAGATTTAAAGCCAGCAAAAAAAGGAAAACCCATGGGAAAGCAGAGGTCTTTTGTGTTGTATAAATGAACGATAATTCACTAAAGAAGACTGCAGATTATAAATGCCAGTCATCTTTTAACCATGGATAGAATGTTTTTTACTGCTGAGCTCCTCAGACAGAAAGGAAGTGATTAAGAGAAGAGCCACTCTGGCATCAAGGAACTTTCAAAGAAGTGCATCATGTCATTTCTGAGGAAATCTATAAAACTGCTTATTGGAAAGGGAGGTTAAAGTCATTCATCGCTGAGCACAGATGGGCAGAAGTTTGCCCCGCTTGCCATGCTGAATGCAAACTGTCTAAATAGATGCTACAACCACAACAATTGGGACGTTACAAACATGAAAATGAAAAAGATACCTGACTACAACAGCTCATAGAAAATGATTAACTGCTGGTCCTTCCAACATTTAGATTTCTTCAAAATTTTGGTCTTCGTTCCACCTTTGTTGTCAAAGAATCTGAACACTTCTGTCCTGATCCCTGTTTTTGCCAATGCACAAGTCACTACAATGTGACCTCATATGGTACTGTTGCATATGTCTACCCCCGCCTAAATCAAGGTTGTTCATCAGACATCTTTAAGATATGGCCAACATACCTTTTTTTCACGCAAGTAAACTTTTGGTTTCAAATGAAGCCGCTGTTCTCAGCAAAAACGTGTGCACTTTTTCAAAATACATTATAAGAAATGAATAGTTCCGAAGTCTAAACTTTCTTTGTTCTGGTAAGTTTTGTGCTTGTCTCTGCTGTTTAAAGACCTACCTCTGAGGAAAATTGCATTTTTGGTGAGTTTAACATGCTCTTGTGGCATTCTTCTGATGATGGAGGATGTATATAAAGAAGTTTAAAATTGCATATATGAGTATTTCTTTTATCAAATCGTTGTAAATCAGGACCAGATGAAAAAAAATACAGTTTGAAAAGATACCTGCAGTGAGCTCTTAGCAACAGGGATGGGAAGGGATTGCTCCATGCTAACAGTCCTACTCACAACTCAGAGGCTAATGAAACTATGTCCTCAAAAACCTTTTGATTTTGCCTTAAGACTGAAAAATCATCATTTTGGCATGAAGTAAGATGACTGAAGTGGAACTGTAACCCCCAGTATTTGTACATTTAATTATTTTAACTTAAAATAAAAGAAAAAGAAAATAAAAGTGATGCTTTGAATGATAGCCTCTGGCTCTGACAAACTTTAAAATGTATTTTGGAAAAAGATATGGTACATGCATTTGTGCAAAACTGCAAAAAGGATTAAACACGGCTGCAGTCAGTTCTTAAACTGTTCCCAAGTTTGTAGCGGAGTTCTTCACAACCCTCTGTTTAAAGTGCAGTGCAGTCCTTCCACTTACAAACCTCTGCTTGTCTCAATTAAAAGTTAGGCACCCCTAACCCAATACATGAGGGGGCAGGGTAAAAGGCTCAGGGGTATAACTTTTCAAAGTGTGCAGATAATTCTTGCAAATAAAGTCCTAATGTTGCCTCTTGTCTTTAAGCAGACCCAGGCGGTAAAGGGATCCTCATATTGTAATATCTGCCTAAATGGGGTCTCCAAAAAGCAACAGCTGTTGCTGACTTCCAGTCTATGCTCCCCCCACCTATTCCCTTGGCCTCCACCTCTCCCAGCTTGTCCTGCTGCCAGTGGTAGGCCTTCCTCCCTAAGGGGACGCAGCGCTGTTAGGCCACCATTAGTCCTGCTAATGGGCCGGCCAACAGCACCACATCCTTAGCAATTAGCCCTTCTCAGTGGGAGATATGGATATCGATCACTTGGTGAAAATGGAGAGTATGTCAAGAGTGGGGGGGGGGTTCAAGTATCCAAATGAAAAAATACAAATATGCAAACAAACCAATGGAGAATGTTTGAACTGCAGCATAAAAGGAAACGTTCCAATATATATAAGGTTAAATAAACATAAACAATGAATGAATGCACTCTATTACAGTTGGCTATACATAAAAAATTTAAATTGGACTCTTCAAGTTCAGAAATTTTTTTTTTTTTTTTACTATTACAGTAATACTTAAACAAGGTGCTGCAAAAAGCAAAAACTAAAAAGTCACAGTTGTTGATGGCAGTTTAAATCTCTAGATGACAAAGAATGCATAAGGGGTTAGCACTTCAAGCTGAGAAACAACTCAGCAGATGATTAGAAATGCAATGTCAGCAGGTAAAATGAACAAACTGTCTCTTTCAACAGGAAGGAAGAAAACTGAACGATAGTTGGATAAGTGGGACAAACAAACACCTCTTCAGATGTGGGATTACAAGTTTCGCTGGTGACAGTTTCTTCTTTTAGTCTTCACGTGGTCAAACTAAAGTAAATAAATCAAGAAATGTTGAACAAGATTCCAAGAACTGCACAGACAATTATAGTTTAAAACTGCAAATATTTTAGCATATTTTTTAAAAAGTAGTTTGACTCACATCTTCTGGAAAAAGCTGTTATGAAACAAACATTTGCTGAACAACCAAACCCAGTTTTTTTTTTTTTTTAACCTTGTTTACCCATAACTAACCATTGGAGCTCTTTAGCGCCTGTGACTCTGTGACCTTATATCACTTCTTTTCAAACCACTATTCAAGTACACAGGAACCAAAGGGATTTTAGATGCATGCATTCTGCTTTTTGTAATATGCAACAGTCACTGAAAGGCAGTTCAGATTTTTCCAAAACAGGGTCAGTAAGTAAGAAGATCAGGTCTGGATGTAATGCTCGGCAATGCAGGCAGAGTGGCACAAAAAATATTTCGCACTGAGTGAGCCTCAGTGCAGTGCTTTAGTGTAAGAGATTACAAATGAAAGGCAGGTGTGTGGCATCCAGAAACTGTGCGCTGGGGTTTCTGGGAGATGTAGTGTGTTTAGAGCTCTGGAGAAGGTTCCTGCCGATAACCAGAAGGGGAGACAGAGTTCTGACCTCTGACAGGAATAAACATTTCATAAACAAGCAAACAAACTGTATTGTAGACAAATCGGGAAGTGATTTTTAGCGGTCAAAATAATATAAAAATGTTTTGTAAGACTGAAAATAGGAATTTTAAAGATTTGTTACAACACAACACAATGCTTAAATACTGCAGAATCTGCAACATCAACGACAGTCAAAGACACACAAAGATTTTTGTAAACTAACAGCTGTGTTGGAAAAATTCTGAACTGAGCTGGAAATAATCACTATTTATTAATATGGCTGTTGGTAAATTTGGTCATCTTTTGTGGCCATTGCAATATTTAACAAAACTCTTGCAGATTTCCTCATCAAAGAAAGCACCAATGTTCTCTGCAGATCTGTGTCAAAGAGATATCATTTCTTTTTGAAGAAAAAAAATCCATCTCAAGATCTCTACGCTCACAGAGATCATGCTGTTTGTTTGTTTATCAGGAGAAAGACTGACAGACAGATGATCAATAGAAACAAGCCTGTTTCATTCCGTCAGCGCTTCACCTAATACAGACAAACCTTGAAGGAAGTTTGCTCTTTTGACCAATTTATAATGAAGAATAATGAGAAACAGCATATTTTATCCACCAGCTGAAATTATGCTTGTATAATTCCAACACTTCTACATGTTATTGCAACCTAGAACTGCAGTCAATTGTTTGGGAATTTAAGCGCATTTTTTTTTAAATTATTTTAATTTAATTTAGTTTTAATGCATGTTATTATTGCATCTGTGATATTGGCACACTAAGCTACAAAAACAGTGAAAAACAGTGTTAATAAACATAGTTCACAGGCTATTTTTAAAGTCCCACTTCAATCATCTTTTAATCTATTTTAAAAGCATTCCTGGTGGTCTTTTAATTGTTATTTTTCCGTTTTTAAGGAAAATCTAATACAATGTGTCGTTTTCTTGGACATAGTTTCTGCAGAGCAGCAGCATTTCATCAAAAATTTGCCTCTTAGCTGTGGAAGGGGCTGTTGGCATGAAGTAAGCCTGTCCTCATTTCCCATTATCTCTTTATTTACACTCTCCCATCTTAAAGCCCCTAACAACACCAACCTAACATTACAGGTGCAACAAAAATTGTGAGCAACATTGGAGCTATCCAGCTGTACAGTTTAGAGCCAGATCCCAGCTCAGGCAAAGAAAATAAAGACATTTGTGGATCGATTTTTCTACAAGTGGATGCATCAGAATGGAGTGGAGCTTGCAGCATGCCGTTTTAGGTTCTATGTCACATTATAGGCATGTTCTCAGAAGCACAATTTTACACTCAATTTTCTTTACATATGTCCTACATCATGAGAAAAATCCCACAAGAATATGTTAAAAACACCAAAAACGTGATTTTTATCAGAGTAGGTCTTTACTGGTGTCAAACAGGTTTGTTTTCTCTAACCAGCCTTGTCTGGGGCCATGTCAGTTCCACGTTATCATATCTCCTTGGAGAATTCAAAGTTCACAATAATTGGTTTTTACTAGTTTTTTTTTTTTTAAAGGGATTTAAGCTAAGGGGGGTTGACAAATGTTTGTTGTGATTTTGACATTTCTAAACACACATAAACCAGAACACACGTTTTTTATATATATATACGTATTAATTGAAATCCAGCAGCAAATTTAATTATTTTTATGACCAAACATTGCAATCTAAAACGTTTTCAGGTGAACAAGCACGATAAACTCTGAAGATGCTGCAAAGATCTAGAGAAACTGCTTCTCACCTGCAGCCTCCGCCTGCGGATGATCCCTGAATCCTCCATGGCGCATGCGTGGGTTCACACCTGTCGGCAGGTGAAAGGCCAACTCTCGCGTGTTTTTTAGGGAACCGGTGTGCGTGGTTTGCCGTTGCCATTGTGTTTAGAGAATAAGATGGACATTTTTGAGGAGACTTGAGAGGTTGGTGGTGGCTTCAGAGGCGACAGTGAAAAATAATATAAATAAACCATTTTTTTGTTTTGTTTTGTTTGGCCGGGGGGGGGGGGGGGGGGTGGTGGTGTTCTCTGTTGCTGCGCTGCTAAAAATCAAGCCTCAGGTTCCAGCGAAGCATGGAAGAAGAGGGGGCTCCTGGGGTGAACCCCAGCAGACAGACTCCCCATGCTGGCGGACAGGGATCACTGAGCGCTGCTCAGCGGGGAAAAGAACTGAACAGCTGCAGGAACCAAACCCCACCTGAAACCTACAGAAACCCCCAGGAAGAGTCCAGACCCAATCACAGTTTGGATCGAAGCAAATACAGCCGAATCGCAACGAACGAGGGCGCACGAAATTCCCAAACAGTTTGTTGGGCAACGGCACCGAATGAGACCATCTTCAAGCAACTTCAAGTCCTCCACACCCTTCACTCATCGAATGTCCACGGGCTCCTCAGGGCATCCCAGCGTGGAAAAGGCTGGATCAGAGGGAACATCATGAGGAGGCGCGCGCGTCCAGCTGATCGCTCCTCGTTTCCCTCCGTCCAGACGCAGATTTTCCTTCCGGTTGATCCACGCGGCGCGTCCGACTACGACGATCTCAGATTAACGCCGCATTTGTGGAGAAATACTAGGAGCTATAGTTTCCACGCAGGCGTCGCTACATCCCCTGCTCCTGCCACCCACTTCCTACTACCAAACGACGGTTAACCCCTCATCGACCAGAGCCTCTGAGCCAAACGGAGGCTGCCGGTTCAATCACCCTTAGAGGCACGAGAGAGCCAAGATTATAATTTAAAAACCACAAACATGTTGTGAAGATGGAAATTGCAGCGACTTCTATTATCATTAATATTATTAATAGCCTATTTTGGATCAATATTTGCAGCTGATAACGCAATCAGAGGACGAAAAATACAATTCTGGAGAAAAGTGAACCCAAACATTTTATTTATCCCGACCATCACCACCACCCCATCTCAAGCCCCTTTTAAGATATGAAAAATGTGACATTTGTCTCGTTATGAAGGACATATACTTTTTGCTTTGCCCCAATTATGATACATCCAGTTGCAGACAAATAGATCTGTACGTCTTTGTTTTCCTCATCTGAGCTAACATGTGGCTCAAAACTTCATGGCTGGATAGCTCCAATATTGTGCGCCATTTTTGTTGCACCAGTAATGTTAGGTTTGGGTTGTGAGGGGCTGTAACCTGGGAGCGCATGTAAACAGAGAGCTCTCAGTTACGGGTGATGGGAAGGGAGGACGGGGTTACTTCACCCTAATGGTCCCGCCCACAACTCAGAGCAAATTTCTGAAGACCCACCCGACTACCACTGCCTCATAATGACCTTATGTAAGGATGTAGCGTGTGAGAAGCCATTAAAAACAACTACAACTTTAAAAAGTTTACTATATAACTAACAGATACAGTACATAAAACCCACCTTTAATACCGCTTTTTTCTCCCTCATGTTTTCTAAAATGCATTAGGTTACCCCAGCCTTAAAACCACCTTTCATTATAAACAAAACAGTATTTACAATTTCACACATATTATTTAATGGCACAACACAACAGTGCCATCCTGCTCCAGATGCTAACATATAAACAGTAGACGAGAAATCTTTGCTGCTGACATATTAGTTGAAACACGTTTTTTGCAGCTTGTTAGATAGTCATATCTGCTGAGCTGTTCTATATCTGCTAAGTCTGCAAAGAAACTTTTGTATCATCAATAAATTGCATGCATTATCACAACTTGCGGGGCGGGGGTGCAAAAATCACTAAAAGTCCATCACTGGGGTCTCACAGTTCCTCAATGACATCAAACATTCTTACATTAGAGACTGCAAAGGAAAAGAATGTGTTGGTCAAACAGAGGAGGAGAGGGTGGAGCTTCAGTGCATACAGGCAGACAAGAGGAAGGCTTAGGGAGAGATTGAACTGCTGCGCTTTAGTCATGCTCATGTAAAAATGTATTGCTAACAGACGCTTAGTACTGCTGAGTTCAGAGGCTTTACATATCAGAGCCATGCAGGCATTTGTTTATTCACTGCTCTACATTTCAGCTGGGTTGCTCTCTTTGTTGAACTAATACCAGTCTTTAATATTCGATTTAACCCTCAGACATTCAAGTTTGACACACAAAAAAACAAAATATAGTCTCTTGTGTGTTTATAATTTGTCAGATACAAGTCATATTTGAGGTTTAGTGCTGCTATAGTTTTTTTTTATTATTAAATTAATCATAACTCGAACACTGATTGGATCGTACTAAAGTTTGATATCAGCAACAGTGGTTTCATGAACTGCACTTACAAAGTATAGTGTTTTATTTCTTTAAGACACTCAAATTATTCAGGTGGAAATTTTGGTGCGACCAGTTATTGTAAATTTAGGTGTATGATAGAGTCGCTGTGAAACAGAGTGGTAAGTAGCATGAAAGACTGTTGTATTGACAGGTTTTATGACTCTTCCTCCATCTGGAGAATGTCCAAGAAAAGCACACTCAAAGTAAATCTTCTAAGATTTGGGAACTGCTTACAACTGATGGAGGAGAGGAATTCAGCACTCAAGAGGAGAGACTGGGGCAATGTCTAAATTCACTCACTACTCCCGGTTTAGTGCACTATGTAGGGCATTTGAGATTTTGTCTGCACGTCCCAATCTACAATTTCAATATCTAGAGTCCTAGAAAATTCCCAGAAGTCTTTGCAAAAATCCAGTGTGCTTCAATGCTCTCTTGATTGGCAAATGTGGACCAAAATGCATTGCGTTTGAACAATATGTCATTTGAAAAAATGTGTTTAAATTTGCTTTTTCATAAATCATTCAAGTTTTTATCATAAAACACAATGTTTTTATATAAATTTGGTTCCAGCAAATGGGTGACGTCATATTTGCTGTTTTTAAAAAACAAAGTAGTGAACATGTGTCCGAATTACATTCAAATTTAAGACACCGGATAGTCCCGTGCGTAAAAGTCTTTTGGGGGTTAGGGACTGGTGAGGGAATTCAATCAGAGGCTTTAGCTTTAAAGCAGCAGAGCACAGCAGGATCTCTTCAGCTTGATGCTTCACATCCAAAAAGAGCAAAAAGTTCATGATAAAAGCTGCAGCCCAGTTCAAATTATCTCCCTTCCAACATCATGCATAATAGTTAATCACTTGTGCTGATCTGCTTTGTCAAATGCGTCACTGTGCTTAGTACCTTTTCTGCTATCACTTGATCCCCTCAAGTGGAAGAGTCACTCTCCCATTTTTTCAATTATTTAATCAGTTTATTTGTGCAGCACAATTAAACTTAACTTCAGTTCTCCAAAGTGAAACACAACGACTAAAATATGACACATAGTATAACTCATAAAGTATATTAAAGGACAATTTAAACCAACTATTTAGTCGAAAGTCAAGAAGTTGACTTAACTTAAATCCAATTATTGGAGACGAAACTTCAACCGATATTCAAATTGATTCTGTGCAGCACTGCCATGTTGAGACAGATCATTACACAGTTTTGTTAACCCTTGTGCTATCTTAGATGACCCCACCCTTACATTGACGTGTTCTCCCTACCATGTCACAGGTGGATAAAGGTGAAGAGGATTTCATGTAATCCATGGACACCAGTGAAGATCACAAATCATTGAAGAAAAAAGGTTCAGCGCGCTGTCTAGCGGGTCTAGATGACCCTACTCCCAATGTTAAAGTGTCTAGGATAGCACAAGGGTTAAAATAACTTAGGCTCTGTCATCCCAAATTGTTAATTTTGCTCGAGGAACAACCAAAAGGACCTGCCTGGCTAAAATCCTGAACTAAATTCCTAAGTAAATGGGGAGTTGGTGACTTTTGGTTTTTAAGGCAGACGTCGTGTCCTCAGGCAAGCCTGCAGTAACTGCTGTGGAATACATTTAATTTAGCAGGACAGTTGGTCTGTAAATTCAACCATGTCAGTCCAGTTATAAGGCAGGTGAAAAGCAAGAATAAAAACACAATGTGCTTCTCAGATCAACATCAATTCCCGTAACTGAAACTAAAACATTTACTATTTTATTTTCCAGTTTTATGGAGCTGTAGGATTAGGCTGACGTGAAGGTTGAAGAGGGATTTTCTTTATTTTTTTTTACTTTGTGCCTACAATCTCAGTTGTGCAGCTCATCGATAAGAGGTTTAACGCTCCAAAGATTCAGTCTGAACGTTTTTTCAAGAGTTTCAAGAGAGAATATTGGGTTCCTGAACGATGAGATTTAGAAAGTGCATCCTCACCTGTCTTCTCTTCTTGGAGCTGACAGATCGTCTGACTATGTGGTTATGAAGAATTTTCTTTCCTTATTTGTAGTATCTGATCCTCAATCACAGAAACATTAAACCTGCTACATAAAAACTAACATTATATGCTTTTATTGGCCTGTTAAAGTCAAGGAATTTCTTTTGTTGCCTTGAAATTATTTGTCTTTATTCAAAATGTAACCTTAATCCTCCAGAATCAGATACTCCCATTGGTGGTTATAATCATTTATGGTTATGACTTTGCAAAATGTAGTAAGTCTGCCCTCAAACGTGAAAATAAATAAAAAATTCCACTTATACATTTAAGGCACTCTATAAAAGTTTTTGTATAAACGAAATGATTTCTAATAGGTATGCAGTAGATTTTAGTACTTGACCATCTGCAGAAGTGTTGGAGCTGCAGAGCCAAAACAAAGTGGTGTTCAGCATGTGCGCATGTGAAATATTATCATCTGTATCGCGACCCACTTAGCGGCTTGTATGACTCCTGCACCACACACAGCTTCTGCTCCTTTTTGAAAAAAATTGATTGTTAAATAATAAATGCCCTTGCATTAATTTTACATCTTTTTGTTCATTCTGTGCTGTGCAATTTAAGGGAGGAAAGGAGTTGGCGGAACAAAGCAAGGCATTATCAGTCAAATGCCTTCTCCTGTTTCTCTGTGTAAAAGCTTTAAGAAATGATGTCATCCTCTGTGAAAAGACGCCCTGTGGGAGGTTGCACGGGGTCAGATCTCTGCAGCCCTTCACTCGTGCCTATCGCTTGTGTGATTTCCCTCCCTGGTTGAACCTTTCTCCGGAGAGCCACGTCAGCTTGAAGTGCTACATAGATGCGAGACACCTGTTCACTCAGACATTCTGAGCCTTATCATGCTTTTATTTAGGATTTGGCCCATTTTTAACTGGGAAACTTTTGATTAATCTCAGCCCAGGCGTCTTCTAACATGAGTGCAGTTGAACGGCCGCATAGCTGAGCTGCTTCTTATCTACTATGAGGTAAAACACTTTAGCCCTCGTACTTTTCTATGGAGTCCAGATGACCCCACCCTTCCATTGACGTGTTCTCCCTACCATGACAAAGATGGATAAAGGTGGAGAAGATTTCACGTATTCCATGGACACCAGTGACGATCACAAATGATTGACTTGTGGGGTCTAGATGACCCAAATCCCAGTGTTAAAGTGCCTTGGATAGCACAAGGGTTTGAGGAGTTGAATGTTGAATTAATTCAAAATGGCGTTTCTAGAGATGTTCAGACTCAAATCTGACCAGATTATTCAAACATTCCTGTAAACACTAATCTGCTCTCTCATTTCTGATTTTGCATTTATCAGCATAAATGTTAGGATCTAAAATGTCACTGATTATCACACAAGCTCCTGTCAGGTAACGACGGTGTAGGGTGCAAAATGCAGGAGCTCAGGCTTGTTAGCTTAAACATTTAATAAATAACGTAGACATGACAAGACCAAGTGAGCAACAAAAGGTTGACAAAGCAGATAATCCGACTATGAAAAACTGAAAACCAGACACTTATAGACACTGAGGGCAATTAACTGAACGGATCAACCTGAACCTGGTGTGACTGTGACAAGGGCACAACTCATAACAGAACATGAGCACCAAGGTTATGTCCGAAATCCCTCCACAACCTTAAAGTACAGGACTATCTAGTGCCCTGGATTTTAAAAGCAATTCAGACACCATGTTCACTAGACATCACTGATGTCATAAAGTACAAAAGTAATAAATATGAACATTTTACTAAAGCTATTTATGAATCCACTGTGTTCTGATCATGAAAACTTAGACGGTTTAAAAAAAAAACATTTCAAAACATTTTTTCACATGAAAATCGTTCAAACGCAATGAATTGTGGTCTATAACTCGGACACTGATTCGTTCGAACTAAAGTGGATTTTGGAATAGTACATATGGACACACCGACAAAATGGTGAACGTGTTTTATTGTGCACTATTTTGTGAATAGTAACGGAATTTGGACACAATCCCAGAAATCAGACTGGGTGGTGGCTTTAATGCACCATAAAGTTGTTAGCTAACTGCCAATAAACCACAGAACTACAATCTTTGCAGCCATATAGATGTATGACGGTACAGACTGACTCCTTTCTTTGTGTTAGAAAGTCATTTTAAACGGCTTCCGGGCTTCTAAAGACTCAATTCTTTGTTACTTTTAAGCATTCATTCTTTCTGTGTTTAGTTATTCAGTTGTGCAATTTGCAGTGATTGATCACACAGTCATTGTGTTTCCTGTTTTTGTGTAGGTGACACTGTGAAAACCAGAAGAGGGCAGTTGTGCCTTAAACTGTTGTTTTCTCATAATGGGGTCAAAAGAGAGGCCAGCAGTAATGTGTAGACGGGTCTGAAGGATACTTAGGTCTCATGTTAAGACCAGATTTAACAAGAAGAGACCAGATGTTTCAGATTCTTTAGTCCCAAACCATTAATATGTTGAAAAAATATCTGGTAATGGACTGAAAGTGTTTCCTTTGACAGGTTTACAGTAAAAGATCACTGTCTGATCAGATTAATACACCAAAGTGGACAAAGTTGTGCTTTTCAGAATCTGGTTGTTAGCTGCTGCTTTTTAGCATGACCTCAGTAAATGTGGTTACATTCATCAAGGATCGTCTGGATCTGCTTTCATTCATCAATGCTCAGAAAAAGTAAAAGTAAAAAAACTTCACCTAAAACATCTGATGTTCACCCATTTTCTGTCATTCTTGGCTGATGCATACACTCTCTTACCGTTTGTTTTGGATCATTGTTACAGAATATTTATGAAAATCATAATCAACAAAGTGAGCAACAACTTGACAGTCAGCAGCATTAATGGAAAAAAGTGTAACAATAATCCAGTAGAAGCTGACACCAGGAAAAACTTCCATCAGATTGGAGAGAGAGAACACAAATAATGAGACATGGTTGCTCTAACTCAGATTTCCTGTATTTTCATTGTATGTACCTGTCAGCACTCTTATTTGACATGCAATATGATATTTATGCAAGGTTATGAGGTTTAAACATAAGAGAATATTTGCTACTACCACCAAGATCTGCACCCACGGTGGCTCCACCAAGGTTCGCGCCCCAGGCTTCTGTGCGCGTCCCCAGAAGCCCATTGAGACGACTGTTGTTGTGTATTTGGGCTACACAAATAAAATTAAATTGAAATTGAATTGAAGAAAAAACCAACAGGTTTTGTTTTTGCACAACAAAACTGACAAACTCGCCTGTTAGCATTCGCTTCAATTACAAAGCGTGTTGTGGGTTTTAAAAGGGTTCAGTGGACGTTTTGGAAGATGAAGACACTTAAATTCAGATTGGAAGCCTAAACAGCCCGGAGTTCTCCTATGCTGAGGGTGCTTTACGATCTGTTACTGTTAATGGTCAAGGTGACAAACTAACCAAGTAACTATAACTTAGTTAGGATGTAGATGAGTGGATCATCAGGCCTGTCTTATTTAGCCAAGCACTGTGAAACTGACATCACTTCTAATAAGATGCATCAAGTAATTGACATCTCAGCCATTTTTAGACAGTATTCCTGTTCTGCCCTTTCAAAAAGAGCATTTACTGATTTGTAAACAGTATGAGGAAATTACAGGCTTTTACCTTCGGTGTTGTTTCGCCCCAAACAATCAGGATGCAGGTCAAAAAGCAGCCCTGAAAGGCCGAATGGACGAGCAGCATGAGATTTGACAGGAACTCAGTCATAAATCAAGCTCTGGAAAGTAAAGGCGGACATTTCCAGGACCCGTTGGATAATTGCACCACCTGATGGACAGGAGAACTCAGGTGATTTGGAATCTGTGGGGCGTGTCGCGGTGGAGAGGAGGCTGAGTATAAATGGAGTGGTTGATTGCTTTGTAGCACGGTGTTCAACAGACTGTAAATGTAACACTGAGAGGAAGAGGAGGGTATTACTTGAACAAGCTGGGATTGTTCAGCCTTAGCGGCAAGATATTGCATATTGCCTTTTTCCTCTTTTGTTTACTGCTATGGCTGTGCAAACTCTGCATGTCGGTCTGAGATCCTGTGCTCCAAAAGATCCTTGTTGAAGATTCTAAACTCCCTTATTGGCCTATCTGTTTATTTTGCTGCAGAAAAGGTCATTTAAAAATGTTTATTTATTCATATTATTCCACCAACAGGCCAAAGCCCATTGAGAGGCAAATTCACGTACTGAAAAAACTAAAATCACATAATTTTCATTAAAATATATCAAATAATAGGAAAAGAACAATAATCTTAAGAAGAAAATCACTAGAAGCAACTGTCCGTGCAGCAAGTCGTTTTTTAACCATCATGGAATCTTATATTTAAAGATCAAAATCTAGAAACAAAAGGCTCCACGCTAATATTCAAAAAGGAAAAATAAGCTAAAACAGCTAACTCTTACATAGAAATCAGACTGAATGTTATTAAGCTCAATAATATGTATTTTTTACTAGTTCTAAGCAAAAAGTTTGTATTTGTTTGAGTTATTTAGTTTATTGTTTATTTTATTACAGTGATTAAAAACTGGTGTAATACATGAAAATGACTCATTTTAGAACAAAATGTGAACAAAAGGAGAATACCATCTTAGTACAATTTGGCCCATCTAAAAAATTTCTCTTAAAAGCTAAAACAAGCATTTTTTTTGTTTCAAAAATAATGACACAAAATAATGACAATGAATGTCAGTCTAACTCGTCAATATTTATTGAACTAAAAATTTCAGTGCAATTTGAGTTTTTTTGAGCCTTGAATCAAGTTTTCTATTTTGGAGCAAAATGATTTGGACTCATTTTAAAAATAACTTTAGCTTAATGAGACAAAAATTCTCAACTGAGCTTGGAAAGAGCAAAGAGAAGCAACTTCAAAGTTGTTAAAATGTCAAAAATGTCTAAAAACAAGGTTTTAAATAAATGCAAGTATCAACTAGTTGGTGATGTGTATACCCAATAAAACTTACAGCAGCACCAGATTTTCCTTTTTACAGCAATGAAGTCTCACTTTAGTTCAAGTGTGATGCTCTCAGATCTCATCCTTCCTTTTCCTGTCTTGCATCTATACCTCCTGAAGCATTTTTTTCTCATCTTCCCCCTTCTCTGCATTTCTTGACTTGACTGTCTGGAAGTGGGTCACAGACTGCAGCTGTGCTAAAAGCCTCGTCTGGTAAGAGCAGCTCGTCTAAATAAATCACTATAGGATCAACAGCCTCAAGAGTGACTCATCAGAAAAAAATACTCAGAGGAACCAAAGCTGCTCAAAAGAAAAGGTCCATGCTCGCTTGTGTATATATGTGACATAAAAATCTCTCACACTGTAAATTGCCCATGGCAACAGCCACTGAAAAATGTAAACAGCACTGTAGCTGAAGTATTTTTCCCCACATTGTGTGCCTTTTGAGTTGGACTCCAATCCATTTTAGCTTGGATTCTGGCGGCCGTTGGGATCTGCAGTTCTGACTTTGGACCAGTAGACAAGTACTAAAATTAAAACGTTAAGGAAATTGCTATGTTAAAGTATTTAAAATGCAATGTATACACATTTTCTAAATTACAATTAAAACCAATTTGTCTTTTTGTCATTGTTTGTCGCCCTCTAGCGGCCAGTATTTTTAATCTTTTTTTTCCTCTCATTTTTCCAAGAGTCCGCCTTAAAAATCAGGGACAAAACTAGAAATTTCAGAACGTTTTGATAAAAAAACATTGTTCTGTGTAAAAATAATCTTTACACCTAATAAATAAAAATAAAAGGAATGTGTGCCTGTGATAATGAATGGTCTTGCCGTTTGTTTTTTTAATCAAGAGAGCAGTTGAGTCATTTTTTGGTTGGTGACCAAAAAACCCTGCTTATTTTGAAGAGAGTTGATGAAGAAAACTTGACCTGGATCTCCTGAGCCAAACTAAGAGAACCTAATCCAAAACCTCAGGCACACCTCCTGACAAATATGTGCTAATCCCTCATATTCCAAACTGATCCCAGGCTTTTTTGAATGTAAATCATGTGACATCCAGCAAAAACTCCATTAAAGCACTTATTAAAAATGAAGCGGTGATTGAAGCCAACATGATGAATGAAGCCAACGTGAAATGTCAAGCTGCCATTTTTGCAGTTTAATGAGAAAACGCCTCAAAGGTCAGAGGATCGTGCGTGATACTTTTGTATTATGGCTGTCTTAAATATTTGTAATTTATGGAACATTCAAACATGTTAGCTCCAAGACTATAAATATGCTCTTTGTTAGAATTTGAAGAGGAGTAGAAGATGTTTAGCCTATATGAAAAGATTTAACAAACAGGAAAAATTGTGTCTCAATTTAAAAAAGACATACAGAAAGGTGTTGATCTTCTATATTTGAGGCCAGACTTTCAGGAAACCATGTTTTTGTTACGAATGAAGTTTGCAAAGCATTTTGGGATGCCTTCATTTTGACATGTTGCACAGTATTCTCTAAGCAAACTATATTTTTGGTAAGATCAATGAAATATATACTTTACTGGGTTTCCTAAACACAAAAAACTTTTAGCATCTTTTATATTTATTAAAATGGGATATCATGAAGATAAACGTCAGTTTTAACACTAGATGGCAGCATTTAATGCTTATAATGTATCTTTTTGAATCAACAGACCATCATTTCTTTATCTGCTGTTCTGTTTTAACTTTGTGCCGAACTGACTTGAGGGACAAATGCTTTGCCATCAAATTTAGATTTGTGGAATCTCAATGTTGGAAAAGAACAAATGAAATCCAATAAGCACAATTACATGGGAGCCATTAAAGAAACTGGGACTGTGTGTTCCAGATTTAGAGATTACAGACCTGCTACCCTGTGTGACCTGGAAACGCGGAGCCGTGTCGCTGTCCTTAGTGCTGAAAGCAGCAAGTAAGGCAGACATACAAATTACAGCATGTTAGAAGCCTAAAAGATGATTTTGATTTATTTATTTTTTAAACAAAAAAAGAAAAAAATATTAGACAGTCTTAAAATAAAACAAGAGTCTAAAATTCTGAGGAAGAAAAGTTGAAACACATGAATAATCTCTCTCATGAAGACGGGTCATGACAAGGACCCGAATGCACGCAGCCGGCCTCGCCAGCCTCCAGACCTAACTCAGTAGAAAATCTTTGCTCAAACTTTGAGTAACTTATCTGAAGATGATCTGTGTGGCCGAGGAGGCTAAAATACCCTCCTAACATTAACTCCCGGGAATGTTGGACGTGTGTAATCACAAACAAAAGCTACTGTACCAAATATTACCATTGATTTTCTCAGAAGTTCAAATACTTATTTGCAGCAGTAGCATACAAATGGGAGAGGATTCCTCCTTTGTGTGGAATCCTGAGGTTTCTTCCTTTTTTTCCCCCCGGAATCCGTTTTAGTTTAGCCAATACCTATTAAATTGTATGAATTCATGTTCTTTATGATTTAATGTTTACTATACGATTGCCAGTATGAAGCCCATTGAGACGACTATGGTTGTAATATTGGGCTATAAAAATAAAATTGAAATAAATTATTTCAAAAACCATACAATGAGTTCCAGATGTTTTTTGTAGATCGTCTCTCACAGTGGACATGCACCTAAGATGAAAATGTCCGACGCCTGCATGATTTCCAAGTGGAGGAACTTGCTAAAACGCAGGATGCTCAAATACTTTGCCTCACCGTGTTTTTGCAGTTAATCGTCTGTGATTCACTCTTTTCTTCACAGATATCTGTATAAATCTTTATAATCGAAGTGGAGAGGACTCAGACGTCAGGATGTTACCTCATCCCTGCATTGCCTGCATTGGGGTCTAACACCATTAAAATAGACAACCTTAAGACGACAGATCACCACTTTAGTCTGCTGCGGGTGAAGATCCAGTAACTTTAATCCCATTGACGCAGCAGGAAGCCAGGCTTCTTATGGGAACAGGAACAAAAGCCTGGGGGAAGTTATAAATGGTCAAACGAGAACGGATTAAGAAAGGGCTCAGACAGGATGTAACCAGACCACATCCAAGACATTTTGGTGAGGAGGGACATTTCCTGACAGCTCCTGCTGAGGATTGCAGCTCCCGCCACCTCCTTGACAGTGAAGAACTCCTCTCCGGTCCTCACCATGGAGTCTGCCACACAGTCGCTGTCTGCGAACACAGCTTTCCACAGAGAGACCTTCCCCAGAAGGGCACTGCGAGGGGCCTCCAGAGGAGCATCGTCCCACTTTGTGGGGACCTCCATCATGATCCTGTCGTCCTTCGCGATATCGACTTTAGCTATGAACTGTGTGAAGAAGATCCAGGAGTCCAGACACAAAACCAACGGCAACTAGAAACCAAGGATCCATTTATGTTCAACCCCGGCAACTAAGGAGGAATATATTTTTGTAAGAACATTAGCATCAGGATTGTTTTTTTTTATTAGTAAAATGCAGTATTTGTTATGTCGTGTGTAAAGTGTCTTCAAGGAACAAAAGCCTGCGGACACCGAAGGAGATGAAGATCCATCTCAACTAGACTGTTCTGACATCTGGATGATGGTCGCTTTTGGCCGTTTTGGGACTAAAAGTGATGCAGTTGAAGGTTTTTTTTTTTTATGCTATGCAGTAAAAACCATCAGACCTTATACTCCTTTTGTGTCATTATAGCTGAGGAGTTTTCTAAACCAAAAGGAGAAAAAAACAAACTTTTACCTCTAAGTGTTGAGGAATTGGAAAATTTGTTTGTGTGGCTGTAGAAACCAGGGT
Organism: Oryzias latipes; assembly: GCF_053564925.1. NCBI lineage: Eukaryota > Metazoa > Chordata > Actinopteri > Beloniformes > Adrianichthyidae > Oryzias > Oryzias latipes. Next base: position 32,978,858 of record NC_136237.1, on the reverse strand, counting down.
GTTTTTCTTTTAATTAAATGTAAAAATTGTCAGCTACAAAGCCTGTTTTTAGTGTTAAGCTTCTCCTGAGTCGATTTTACATTTTCTTAGGGGGACAGATGTGGAATTAAAACTACCAACCTTTGCTGTGAAGCTGTTTTTTGTTCAAAAATTTCTGGGATGCATTTGTTGTTCCAAGTTGTGAACAATTTATTGCAAAAAAGAAGGGAGAAAAAAAAAGGGAAACTAGTCACAGTGCGTTTAGAGACTGCTCAGGCCCCTCAGCCTCCTGTCGGTGAAGAAACGGTGCGTTTGGCGGCTTTGGTCGTCACTTCCAGCTGATGCGCTGAAGAACGACAGCATGGACTTGTTGTTCAGCCGCTTGGCCGCCTTCTCCCCGTCCTCTTCATCGTCATCCCTGAGGACGGAATCAACAAGGTCATCAGTCACACGGAGGTTAGACCCTGAGCTCACATGAGCTTCAGACATCGGGAGTGAGCTTTTTACACACTGGTTTGAAGCAGCGGTCCCCCTGGGCCGGTACCAGTCTGTGAGACAGTTGGGACCACGTCACAGAAAAAAAACAACCACACCCTATTTTTTTTTCCTGTCTCATTTATAATCCGATTCTGATGTTAGTTTTGTTTCGGGAAAAACTCCTCACGCCATCCGACTGGCTCTTGACACGTCAAGTTGCTCGGTCACGTGTCTCAAAGCGACCGCATCGACTGCTAAATTGAAACCCTCAAGTTAGCAAAGTTATAAAAAAATTAAGGTATTTAGAACGTTTCTTTTTGCAGAAAAGAGCCAGTGAGGAAACAGAAGCTGGATTCAACAGACAAAAATCAGGCGTCTTTACTCCAAATATGGATTTATTGCAACAGTTGTTCCCAAAAACCATAATAATACTATCAAATGTTACGAGGACGGTGATAATAAAGATGGATTCACGTTTCTAATTATATCTATTAAATATCCGTGTTTTTGACCACTTTTGTATTCAAAGGCTGAAGTTGGTGTTGAATTTTTTTTATCTTACCTTATGTGTTCAGCCATGTGTTTAAGAAAATCTAAATCACGTTTTAATGGTTCCTACATGAAATCTAGTGTAAAAATACAGCTGTGGATATTTTAGAGAGGAAGAAGACAAACTTTACCCTTAAAGGTCAAAGGAAACGTCGACGTCAGCCTGGTACAGACTGTACCGTGAAAATATTGTCTGACATTAGATAGGTCAGACAAATAGGTTAGAGACCACTCCCTTAGAGTGCATTTAAATGCACACGTTTAATCATTTCAATCAGGTTGATCATTTCTAGAAGCTTCTGGTCGACTTGAAAGACCTGAGAACAAAAAGGCCAAAGGTGAGGAGGAGTTTACCAGTGAACCGTCACAGCCTTGCTATCCAGCAGAGTTTGGGCTGTACTCCAGCTGAATCGCACAAACTGCGGATACCCGAACACGGGGTCCAGGTACTTCAGCAGCCACGCTTTGGTCTTTGGGTCTGAATAGACAGGACACAGGAAATCTCAAAACCAGATTATCAATTCTTTCTATTTTTCATGCTGATTTAAAAAAAAAAAAGGCCTGTGACCCGCATTGCTGTTACCGTTAGGATATCCAGACCCATAATCTGCATCCACGTCTCCTAAATCTTCTGCAAACTTCCAGCCTTTTACAACGCGGTCCCTGGCAACCTGACCATTTTTTGGTGACAAAATAGCAATTTTTTTAAATCGAATCAGACCGGACATTAAAGCAGAAACAAACACACTGAAAATAATTAAGAAGTGAAAAAGTTTCATCTGGATAAAACATTTTAAGCTCAACTGATCCAGCAAATTGAGAATCTGAAATTTTAAAGCTCTGCTTCTCATCCTGGATTTAGTGAAAGTAAAGACCATCCAGAAACTTCTTGCAGGAGAAAATACAATCTTTTAACAAAAACAAGGTTGTGATCAGCATCTAAAATGTATTCTGAACCCTCAGGAACTATCATGTAAACTGGAAGAAATGGAAAAAGTTTAGCCTAAACCTATAAACCTTTCACACATGTGGTCATCTTTTAAATAACCAAAAATCTGACAGACAAAAGCGGTTTTGTCATTTTGCTTCAAGTTGACATTTTAAAAGTGTGTTTGAAATCAAAATGATGAATTTCTGTACGTTTGTTTCAAATTTGACTTCAAACAGGTAGATGCGACACACAAGATTAATCGACCTTTCACCTTTGCACAGATACTGGCCGCACTGACGACGGGGAAGAGGGAGTCGGCTTTTGGTCTAACGGTGACCTCAATACCAGGAAACCGCTGTGAAAGTTTCTCCTCGTACTTCTCTGCCGGACCAACTGTGTCCACGTAGATCTGCAGACCGGACAAGACAGAGGAGGGGTGGAGCAAGTGAGGGTGGAGAAGAAGAAGAGTGACTGGAAGCACATCTACCACAAAATAAGTGACAATGTCGCAAAAGAAAAAAACCAAACCTGACAAAAACACAAAGCGTAAGTGCTTTAAAGTGGGGCTGGGTTGATAAAATCGAGATAAATAAATTAATAATTGATCCCTAAACGTAGAAATCGATCTTTTATGCCTTTCCTTTTGTGAAAACCCATAGTCTGCTTGCTTGATGCTAACATATGATGGAATTTCCCATAGGACAGCTAATAGCTAACAGCTGTATAAACTCACAGGCAGGAATTTTTCAAACTCTTTAAACTTAAACCTTTTTTAAGTAACTATTTGCGGTCTAATGCAGTTTTTTGCTGCAATTTTCAAAAATAAAGTGTAACGGTGGCGAAACGGAAACACCCTCCAGAAGAGGCAGAACATTCATTTTTGCAATGAGCCAATTTAGGGCCTTTACAAGGTTATTGATCTGCATATTTTTGTTGAAGCTTATCCTGTTTACAATTTTACAGTATGTGAACTATGTCAGATTGATATGAATATCTTCAAAACATATACAGATTATTGTTGTATAGCCCTACTTTAAACACAGACTCCGATGAAAATGGTGTTCTTTACATGTTCTTGTAGCATTTTTTTCTGACGAGGACATGTATAAAGAAATTTGAGCTCCAGATTGTTCTTCTGTATCTAAATTGTTGTGAATTAGGACCAGATAAAAAAAAAGTGTTTTGTGAAATAGAAAATTGCTTTGCGTTCTCACCAATGGGGAGGGGAAGGGGGCCATGGTTGAACCGTGCCAACCGTCCCACCCACCACTCAGAGGCAATTTTGTAACCCTTGTGCTATCCTAGGCATTCCAACATTGGGAGTTGAGTCATCTAGACCCACTAGACAGTGCGCTGAGCATTTTTTCTTTAATTATGTGTGATCTTCACTGGTGTCCATGGATTACATGAAATCTTTCCACCTTTATCCACCTTTGTCATGGTAGGAAGAACACGTCAAAGTAAGGGTGGGGTCATCTAAGATAGCACAAGGGTTAATGAACTACTACTCTTCTTCAGAAACTATGTCTTTTTTTTCTTCTTTTGGCTGAAAACGACATCAGAATCAGAATCAGAGATACTTTATTGATACCACACGTGGGAAATTTGTTTGTCACCATAGCAACTGAGAGCAGAGGGAAAAAAAAGACTTAGAATTAAGTAAAAAAAAAAAAAAAAGCAAGAACAACAAAATGTAGCATAAATACAGACATCAAGGTATTATAGTTTAAAAAGCTATTTACAGACATAATCATACAGACATAATTAAGACATAATCTTAATTAAAAGATCGCTTTTATTTACATAAAACGATAGTGTGGCGTACCTCTTTAAGCTGCACTCCACTGTCCAGGGCGTACTGTATTAGCCCAATGGCGGTATCGTGTGAGAGCGCATTCAGGTTGTATTTTGTCCTATAAGTAAAAGCAAACATGAAGCTACGGTTTGTGAATCACTGAACAATGACCATGAGATCTGGACACGCCTTACCTTTGTAACATACTAGTGGAGATGGTGTTGGGTGAAAGAACATGCAAAGCCCAGCCAACATAACTTTTGGCTTCATCCAGGTTGTGGAAAAGTCTTTCTCTTTCTTCTTCTGTCAGCGTCTTTGAATCTGGAAATAAGGGCAAAGTTAAAAAATGGGGGAAACGTTCAAACATTTTTCGAAATGGTCAAGAAAGTTGTGCATACTTGATTAGAAGAAAGAAGGAAAACCTGGTGAAATAGCGCTTTGGGATTTTATCTAAAATGTAAAGCGCATTCTAAATAAAATTTATTATTATTATTATTAAATGTGGGCATTAAATAAACGCAGAGGAACATGTAAATTCATCTAAGCATTGTGTTCTATACTTAGAACTGTTAAAAGTCAAGAAGAGAGTCTGCATTTTATTTTGTTACAAGATTCAAGTCAATTTTACTTACTTATATAGCCCAATATTACAACAATATTCATCTCAATGGGCTTCAAACGGGCACTTCATGTAATAAACATGAATCACAAAGAACATAAAGTCATAGAATTCAATAGGTATTGGCTTAACTAAACAGACTAAACTAAACTGGGCACCACTCCCTTTAGACCCTCCTTCACTGTAAGGAAAAATTCCAGGGGAAAAAAACAGATTCCGGGGAAAAAAGAAGAAGACGACTCAGGGGTGTCCATATGAAGGAGGGATCCTCCCCCAGGACGGACAGGTGATGTACCACAATTCTTAGAGAAGAATAAACATATCTAACTCTGCAAGATGGATTAGAGTCCCAGACAGGAGAAGCAGAGGAATCGATTTATTTCAAGCAATCAAAAAGAAAAATACTAAATACAAACAAAAGAGATATATGTTAATATATGAAAGTCCCACTCCAATCTTTTGACCCATTGTAAAAGCGTTCCCAGTGGTCTTTTAGTTATAATTATGCCCTTTTTAGCCAAAACCCAAAAACGAAACTTCAATTAGGTTCGATTCCCAGGGTGTGCAATGTACTTTACCCGGTGTAAGTCACTGGGCAAGACCGTTTGTGCTGCTGCCCAACTATGTAACCACGAAGTCTGGGTCCCCTTGTTCCAGTTCCCAGTACGGATAGAATACAGGGGGTCAGGAAGGGCATCCGGTGTCAATCACTCTGTCTAACCATTTGTTAAACCAGTTAAAGCTGATTCCCTAAGTGGATTTGCCGAAAGGCCTTGAAGACCACAATGTTGCAGGAGTTTGTACAGGAAGTGGTACAACTAAAGATAAGAGCTGGGGCAGAATATGAATGAGATGGGCAAATATATTTGATTTTGTTAAGAAAATATATGAAAACTGGTTGTTGTTCAAGTGGAACTGGAAGGATTAAATAATTCCAAGGATGAAACCCTGGCTCTTAATCTGAAAGGAGGGGACGACTGAGGACAAGGGGAAATAATGGTCAACACCGTTGTACAGGTGTGAACACACCTAGACCGCCAATGTAACAGAAGAACCAGTAGTACCTGCAACTTTCAAGTCCTTCAGCTCCTGTTTTTTAGACACTGGACAGAAACATATTCCATACACCATGGGTCCTAGATGAAAACAAGAGCACTGTGATAAAACGCACACAAGTAAACATACCTTCCTAAAACTTTAATGACAAGCTAGCATACCCAGCACAGGCCCCCTGCCCGCCTCGTCAATCCCCAGACAGCAGTCCTCCGTCCTGCAGATGTCAGGGATCTGGGAGGAAAGCCGGCAGCTGACAGTGTTATCTGCTTCAAACGGACCCAGGTCCATGACTACCCACGGCGAGAGTTTTCAAACTAAACTACAAACCCACACGATGAATTCTACAAATTCTAAGCGAATGGTCTTTCCTGATACGATTACTGAACGCAACTACTAGCTAGCGGCTAACTGCTTCTTCTGTGGTCGAACTGTAGAGTTTGTTTTATCAGTACAATAAGAACGCAGGAGTCGCGGTTCTCACAGTAAAACGCTTTAGATGAAATACGGATATAGAAGGAAGATTCAACGTTCTAACTTGTTTTCTTTGGAGCAGGTTTGGCGCCGCGGATATGACGTCAAAAAATAATTTGTTTATCCGGTGGCTTCAAAAGGACGTGCCGCCACCTGCTGGACTGGAGACAGACCTGCAGTCAAAATGATTTTAAACATTTTGATTCAGCAACAAACAAATCTGAAAACAAAAGTAGAAAAAGAATCCCAATAAATACATAAACAAATAGCTATGAAAGGTTAAACATTTTTTAAAGTATACAGTCAATGTTCATTACATATCTGTTATTTTTAATAGAGCTACAGTAACAAGGCAATTTCCCCTTTGTGGATCGATAAACTCTATTCTATTATTTTCTATTCTATTCTATTCTATTCTAAAACTACAAATAAATTAACGAATAAATAAATAACAACACTGGAAATGTGACAACAGTTGTGCAAAAATAAAATATATTTTGGTGTACTATACCACTTCATGCAATTTTAGAGTTCAGTGTTACATGGAGAAACAGAGCAAAAATAAATAAAACAAAAACAGCTACAACTGAAAGGATAAGCAAGTTATGATCTAAAGATTATACGGAAATCTAATTTTGTGTGAATTGGAATATCGTAAGACGTGTTGAGGTGGTTAAAAAATGTTTTGAAAGAATAAGAAACTTTTCCCTGTACATATTTAGCTGCTTTCTGGCTAAATCTGCCTCCCTCTAAGTTCACACTGTGCATGTTAGCTTATTTGTTGATTTTAAATTGCCCGTGGCTGGGAGGGTGTATGGTTTTGTGGCTCAGTTTGGCACTGCTGAAGACTGGCAGCCTGTCTGTGGTTTGAGTCTGCAATATATCTGCTTGCAGACAGGAGGACTCAATCTCTGCAGGCTTGCAGCAGGAACATTAGGCAGAAAAATCAGCTTGATAAAAATCCTAATAATAAGACAAAAACACAAAAACATTGTAAAGACTCCATTGGGCAAAAAAGACCAAAACAGTCTTTTAACAGTTTGCTATATTTTTCATTTTATGTGCAGAGGTTCAAACAATTATGGGGAAGCATTTAAAAAGAGGAGTTCTCCTGCTCTCAAAACTTTATATTTGTGCACCATAAAATTTGCTACACCTTTTAACTTTCCTTTTCCATCTATCCACTTTCTAAACCCACTTGGTCCACTTTTGGGGTTTCCAGAGGTAATCGCAGCTACTTCCTGGTGAAGCCAGGATGATTCACACAGAGATGAACAGCGTTCACATTCACACCTAGTGGCTATTTGGAGTCACAAAGGAACTTAGTTCCTTAGCATAGTTTAGACTACAGGAGGAAGCCGGAGTGCCTGGAGAATATCTATGCACGGACAGGACGAACATGCAAACTCAACATAGAAGGGACCCACTGGAATTCAAACCAGGGACCTCTGTGATGCAAGAGTGCTGACCTCTACCCCACTGTCACAACCTGAAGGCCCGTACACACCGGGACGAATATTCGCCAGGCGTTATTCGCCAGCGTTTTTCGCCACGTTTTTTGTGTTCACACCCAGGCGATTTTCGCTGACGATGAGTGGAGTGAACATGCAATTTCATTCCCTGACATTAGATGGCGCTTAATGTAAAACAGAAATACTCCTGTACACAAGGTGGCGCTGCGCAACTTTACGCTTCTGAAAGTCGCTTTTCACTCAGAAGAAGAGAGCAAGTATTTACACGCTTGTCAGAATCAAACAAAGAAAACATGAATATTTCAAGCACCAGTAGCTCCAACTGGTGCTTGGTTCGGGGATATTTTAGAATGTCCGTCATTATTGCTTCGCGGCTGTGTGTAGACGCTACTTGGCGTCTATCTTCTTCGCTGGTATGTGTGCTCAGCAAGGCAGTTTTGTGTTTGAGCGCCCCCAAGTTGTGTTTTACTGTAACTTCAGAAGCTCCAGACACGTGAGCAAAAGCGCCATTCTCATTGGTCGAGTAGATTTCGACGCGACGCGTCGAAAAAAAAAAACGAACCCGAGGCGTTTTTTTTTTTGACGCTTTAACGCCTGGCGTTTTTTCGCGTCGGTGTGCACACTCTCGTTGGTGCCCTTTGTTTAGTCACGAGGCGTTAAACGTCGGCGAAAATCGCCGGCGAAATTCGTCCCGGTGTGAACAGGCCTTAACTTTACTTTTCTGACCTTTAATTTTTTAACAGATTTGAGAACCAAGCCAAAATCTACTGGGTTAGCGTCACAATTCAATAAGTTTATGTTGTTTTTGTTATGAACCAGTTAAATGTGACCAAGTTTAGTCCTAGGAGAAACTGTGACATTTATATTTTTGATGTTGTTCTGTGCCAAGCTCCTTGCTCCACTCCATTCCGATGCATCAACTTGCAAACAAAAAAGTCTTTGTCCTCCTCATCCCAGCTGGCATCTGGCTCAAAACTGTTACCGCTGGATAGCTCCAATATTGCTCGCCATTCTAAGTTTTATTCTAAGTTGGGGGTGTGAAAGCGTGTTAATAGGTGGATGATGGGAAGGGAACAGACTTACTCTCTACCAACATTTCCGCCCACAATGTAGAGGCAAGTTTCTCCTAAACTCCTGCCGCTTTGCAGAAACAATGTCATAGAAAGCGGCACAGGTTTTGGGATTTTGGCTAAAAGGTCATAATTATTATTAAAGGACCACTGGGAATGCTTTTACAATAGATCAAAAGATGACTGGAGTGGGACCAAAATGTCAATAAACATAGTGCTTTTAATGTGCATTTTGTTTGTGGAAACATATTTGGTTAATTTAAAGTGTTCTACTGCCTTTCTAACTCTATGTGGTGTTTAAACCAAACAACCCTTTTAGATCAATGATTAGTCATCCCTAAAAGGAATATTCAAGAAATTTCTGTACTAAGCATATCCTAACTACCTTTATTTCTCTTCTCCAGCTTTTTTTAGTCCATTTTTTTTCCTGCATTGGTCAGTTTTACTTTCAAATATTTTATTTTTGCAGGTTTTTCAAGATCATTCTAAAGCACAACCCTGGCCCTGACCTTGACATTTGAATTTTGGATAACCTCTATTAGGCCATAAACTGCAGCTGGGTGTGGAAGCGAGGAGTGAAGCTCAGGTAGAAAGCTGTCGCCTTGCCAGGACCAGAGGAAGGCTGTGTACAAAAGTCCAAGTGTACACTGGCTGCTTAGCTGAAATTGGGCTTGCCTCTGGTTGCTTACACCCTCCCCTTCTCTCTGTTTCTGTCCTTCTCCCCAAGTGAAAGACTCTCTTTGTGTCTTTCAGTAACACGCAGTCCCCAGCCGATTAAATGCGGGGAATTAGTAGTCAATTTTAGCCCACGCCACACACACCAACACACTAAACAGCTTAGTGTGGTGGGGCTGTGATTGTGTTGTTATTACAGTTCACACGTCAGCACCGTGTTTTTATTTGTTCATTTTCTGCCTCCACTCGCCCACCACTCCACGCCTCATTTTTCCACACTGAACGAGCCTTACACATCTTTTTTTTTTTTTTATAAATAAATTGATTTAATAGATGACAACGATAAAATTTCAACAATGCTCTTTGTGTGAGGAAGCAAAAAATACTCCAGTCAATATAGAGCACAAACTTTCCAAACCTACCCAGAGTTATATCAAAGGGGGGAAAAAAAGCAAAGACGTGACACAACATTTTTACTTATACACAAACAACAGCTAACATGGCAAAAAAAAAAGTGTCAGTGTTCGATGACGGCGTCTGCGTCATGTCCTAAACGGTGGCAATGATCCCTCTCCTTTTCTGGTAAGGAGGCAAAGAAGTGTTTCGGGAAACCTTGTAGACAAAGGCACAGTTTTTGGCTCACATGCAGAGTTTGGACATGTGATATTAATCCTTCAGCAGGACCCAGAGCTGGCCAGTTATCTCAGGAGATTTGACTTTGTCCGTATGCATTTGAACTCACTTATTGGCTAAATCCAACTGGAAAAAATCCGCAAAACTGTCTGGCACTTATTTAAAAAAAAAAAAAAAAAGGATAATACTCAGGTTGAGGTTTACTGCACATTATTCCACTTTCAGGAATCCTTTGATTTCACAACAAAACAAATAGAGCTGAGGTAAATAAATGTCCAACAAGCTATAGAACACTTTAGGAGCTCTGTTCCCTCTGTTTTTCCTATATTTCCCCTTAAATGCTTCGCTGTTTAGTCCAATGTCATCATGTAAAGAAAGGATGCTATCTACAGAGAAAAAGAAAAAAAAATGCTGTCATTCTTTTCTGGCCTTAAAGAAAAAAAAAACATTGGGGATCAATCAGAAGAGAAAAACAAAGTTTTTTTCCCCCCAAAAGCAGTGGTGCAGTGTAATAGTAACAACAGTCACACTAAGATATCAACATTAATTTCTACTCATATAAAAAAAACATGAAAAAAATCCTTTAGTTTGGTTAATAAGAGTCTGATTATGTCAGTCTGCACCCAACTCATCCATCAGGGTTTTATTAATGCGACGTTTAGTGTCTTCCTCCCCCCATTCCTGCTCTTTCCACTTCATGAATTCACGATGGCACACGATGGTTCGAGTTCTCTGATTGGCTGCCTGATTCAACCTTCTCCTGTGTGAGTTTGTCACTCAGTTGTGGACTCATCTTTACTAAAATGAACCAAAAAATATATGGCACAGACGTACACGCATACATATATATTTTTATGTACATTCACACGCTCACATGTTTGCACGCACACAGATACAGAGATCCACGCACACACTTCCCATATTTCCCTCTGCTCAGCTGGTTTGCCTCAAGGTCTTGTGAGGGTGGTGTAAACAGGCTGCTCCCAGTGTGTGGGGCTGTGGGAGGGGGCCACGCTAGAGGGGTCTCCTATGGTGGTGTACAGAGGCCTCTGTGTCGGGCCCATGTAGGAGAAGGCTGAATAGAGCCCCGGGGCTTGGCTGGAGTGGGCGTAGTATGCCCCAGGGGCCTGGTGCTCTCCGTAGTCAAACTGAGCTCTGGAAGCCAGCGAGGGGAAAGCGGTGCCGTAGTGAGGGAGGCTGAGCGGGGTGTAGGTGACGTGGGTGCCTGACGAAGGCGAGGACGAGGCATCGGAGTAATGGCTGGCGGACACAGACTCGCTTTTGATCTGAGCCTTGGACGGATCGGAGGAAGACGGAGAGGCCTGGGGCTGCTGCTGCTGCTGCTTGGAGATCCAGGCTGAGTGGCCGCTTGCCGCAGCCAGGGCGTAGGCGTATGAGGAGGCGGAGGAGCCGACCGAGGCGGCCCCAGCCCCACTCTGAGGATGGCCATTCGGGGGGAGGTATTGGTCAAACTCGTTGACATCAAACGGCTCAATGTTGGACATCACCTCGTGACTGATTTCGCCAATGTCCATGGTGCCAAAGTCGATGTGGGGCTTCGTGGACGATGAGGGGCCCCCAGAGGCCCCGTCAGCTCCCACCCCGAGGGCTCCCCTGGACCCCCCTGATCCTCCGGCCGCCCCTGCCCCCCCCTCCCTTTTAGCATCTGACAATTTCCCAGACTGGAGCTCTGTCTTTGGGGTCGTGGGGGGTGTGGGAGGGCTGTGACCTTGACCCAAATGATAAAAAAAGAAACATCAAACTTAAATTTTGCATTTCTAATATCTTTTGGTGTGATTCTAAGCTTTATAAAAGGAAATTCAAGCATGAAAAAACTCATGTCTATACCTGCAGGGTGGTGGTGATGGTGGTGGTGGTGGTGCAGGTCACCCAGGGGAGACCCTGCGCCCACATTGTGATCCAGGTGTAGGGTCTTGTAGTGTGACTGGGAGTGGCTGGCCTCGCCTTCACCCTGGCTGTCGGACTCGCTGGAGGCCATCAGTTTGCCGTTTTTGCGCCTCCGAGGCTGGTACTTGTACTCCGGGTAGTCCTTCTTGTGCTGCTTCCTCAGCCTCTCCGCCTCCTCGATGAATGGCCTCTTGTCGTTCTCGTTCAGCAGCCTAGAGGGAGAAAAATATGCAGCTTTCATCACTTTCTAAAGTAAAAAAGTTAAAAAAAATCAGAAATGTCTGTATCAAACGAGACCTTTTTTGCGTCAATAATGTAAATTCCAACCATAAAAGTTTGCACAAACCTCCACAGTTTGCCAAGAGTCTTGCTTAGCTCCGCGTTGTGCAGGTGTGGGTACTGGTCGGCCAGTTTTCTCCTGGCGGCTTGCGCCCACACCATGAACGCGTTCATGGGCCTCTTCACGTGCGGCTTGGCTTTGTTTCCGTTGCTCACGCGCACCGGCATGGGCACGAGCGTCCAGTCGTACCCGTCCAGCACCTGACTGACCGCCTCCCTGATCCCAATGGGAAACCGATCGTCCTCATCCTCCGACTTGGCGCGCGCTCTGCCCGCGTCCTCTGCGCCGCCGTCCGCCACGCAGAGCGCGGTCAGCTGCTGCGGGGGGCCGCTCAGGGGCGAGTCCTGGCCGGCGGCCGCTCCGGGCTGAGGCGGTGAGAGTGAGTGACCGTCCTCTGACCCGCCGGGGCTCAGCTCCGACTCAGAAAGGCTGTGCTCCTCACCGGACATTTTTTTTAACTTTACACTATTGTTTTTCGCCTAACAGTAATATATTGGCACAAAATATATTTTTATTTTACAAGCAATCCAGTCTCTATTTTAATCTGTAAAAATCTGGATCCACCAGGGATTAATGCTGACTTTCCTCCGGAAAAACCATGATGCGCAAAAGTGTCCAATCCGGTCAGTTTCTTTGCAGAAAAAGCATCTGGAAAGCAGAAAAGGTTACAAAATAATCACTTAAGGAGATTTACATGTTTAAAAAAAAGATTTATTCAAATTAAAAAAATAAAATAAAAGCTGTTTAAATTCAACACAACGAAAAATTAAAAATATTATCAATGTGGTTATAACTTTTTTTTTAAAACTGAAATATTAATAGTCGATAGAGTCAGAAATTTGTATTATAAAATTACATAACTCACCAATTTAGATGTCCAGTGGTTGAGCATGGGAGTGTGTGTGGCTGACTGCAGGGCGATGAATGGCTGCTCTGTGTGGCAACAGCGGAGCTTAAAGAGCGCCTTGTGAGAAGGACTGGCAGGGAAAAAAAGTGATTGAAAGTGGAAAACATTCCCAAAGAGACAGCATTCCTGTACTCACAGCCCGCCTCCCAACGCTAAACTGCGCGCTGATTGGCCCGCCAATTATACCCTCTACTCTCTGATTGGACGCACTCCCGTGGCCCCCCTGTTAACGCCAGTCCGTCCATCTCCGCCACATTTCCAACATTGAAGAGGTGAGATTTTTTACCTCGGAGTGGCTTAAATGACTCCATAGTGAGGCCATTTAGAAGCAGGAGAAGGCCGGCTTTGTTGGACGTGTTAACATGGATCAAACAAATAAACAATCGCGAGGAGAGTTATTGCTCCGCGCAGCCACATTCCTCAAAAAAAGCCTGAAATATCACGAGTCAATTTCAAGTTTGATTCGAAAGAAACTTCAGTTTTAAGAGACATGCAGGTATTGGGTGAGAAAAGTCCAGAAATAACACGAAATAACTCAAAAATGGTCTAAAATATAAATAAAAAATCACGACCTTTACGCGTACGCTCCACAAAAAGGAGGAAAAATGTTATATTCAAGAAGAAGGTTATTTGAAACACTAATAATTAAGAATCAATTGCAATGTGTGAGCACCTGTCGGTCATGTCAAGAAAAGGTCCAACCTTTTGATTAAAAAGGTTGGAGTGGGGGGGGGGGCGTTTCTGTGTTTGCGCTTTTGTTTGCGCACTTGATAACCGCGCAAAAAGCCGTTAAAGCGTGTCCTGATGGGAAGCGGCATCCGAGGCGCACACAGACACACGCGCACGCACAAACCGAATGCAACACAATGACCCCTGTGTGTCCGATGCCTCTCATGTTGGGCCCGGCGCTCTCCGCGCTCCCTCTCTCCCGCGCTGCTCTCTTTGCTCTCTTTGTCTCCATCTCAGGTGAATTGTAGCCATGTGATCAAACGCCCAAGCCTCTATCCATTAACCCTCGTAAATGGTGAAAAAAAATGGGGGAACAAAAAGCAGTTTTGTACTGCAAACATAGGGGAGAAAAAAAATTTGATAACAGAGAGCGATGTGTGCGTCTTTCTCCCCTTATGTCCGAGCAAAGACACAAGTCGCGCACACAGAAAATCCTCTGCGGCGGAGGGGACACATGGATCTTTCTGTTCCTCTAGCGGCCGCCTTGACTTTGTTTCTCACCTGACTTACCTGGATTTGGGCCTCCGCGGTGCTGATGCGCCGCATTTTGAAGGGGGATGCTGATGGAGGGTGGCGCGGATGCGGCACCCCACAGAGGTGAGGATTTCTGTGAGGCCTCCCAGTCTGTGGAGTGAGTTTCAGAGTTTTATTGATTTATAGTTAGTGTTTTCGTTTTATTTTTCGTTTTTGTTTATTTATTAGTTAGTTAGTTAGTTACTTAGTTTGTTTGTTTGTTTACGAAGTGCATTTTTTGACGCGCAAAAAAGTAAAGAAAATAAATCTGGATTCAGATTGACGGGCTGAAAGGAGGAAGACAGTGTCAGAGCGGCTGAAGGTGGGCAACCTCGCGCTTGTGCGCGTGCACGCGCCTTTTGGGAGTTTACGGGGTCAAGCAAATTCGGGGAAACATTAATGTCCAAAATATGATCATTAATATTCATAAAGGTGTTTAAAGAAAATTGGCTCTGGGTGGAAGCAAATAAAACATCTAAAAATGTTACAGAAGTGCTTTATTATTATTTCTATTATTGTTCTAATAGTTACAGATAAACAACAGGAAACAACAAAATACTTATTTTTTTACATTAATGGTTTCCCCGTTTTGTTTCGTTTTGTAAACTGATACGAATTTTACAGAAAGTTACTAAAATCCGAAGTTATAATAATCCCAAAGTAAACAACAATGAGAAACTCATAACATAATTTGTTTCCTTGCTGTTTTCAAACTTATTAAAATCGGAAAAACATTATTTCTTCTTTTTGTCCGATGCGTTTTTTCTCATTCCTTTGGATAAATCAACTAATTCGTTAAAAAACGCTAAAATGAAATGATTTTGCTTTTTTGTCTAAAAGCAATAAAAAAATAAAAAATAAACTCCAGTTTGTAGAAAATCTGGTTCCTCCAGAAACTAGATTCGGTTTTTAGCCCAAAAACAACAACAAAAAATCCAGTCTGAAGCCTAGGTGCGCAATGCGCACTTCTTTTGAGTTTTGATTTAGTCTTAATCAAAGCAACTTTTTACTCAGTCCTCTAAAAATTTCGTTCAAGTTAAAGAATTAGGAAGGTTTTCAAAATAAAAGTGGAAGTTTAACCAGTTTAAATCTTTTAATTCCTTCAACAATAAAACATAAAAATTCACGAACAAGAGTGTTAATTTAATTTCAGTTTTTTGTTATATTTTGTATTCTTTTTTAAATAAATTTCAGTCACATAAACAAAATGTTTATTTCTTGATTTCAGGTTTAAAGCTCTGAAAATATATCTTTTTGCTCAAAAGTGCATCAAACTTGTTTTTCTTTTCCTTTATGTTGACCTACATGACCTAAAACGTGTATGTTGGTCATCAAATTTGAATTTACTGTATTTTTTATGGCCTTCTTTTATGACATAAATATTCAGTTTTCCTTTTAAACTGACATTGAACCCACAAAATGTGTGCTTTTATTTTCAGCCAACGTAATTAATAAAGCACTAATACTGCATTTAATCATTTCCCATCGCCAACTTAAAACTGAAACCTCAAATATGAGTTCCTTAGCAGACAAAGGACTATGTACCTTCCTTGGTTTTTGATTTGGACATGTAAAGAGGAATTTTCTGACATTTTCTGGATGCTGTGTGAGAGCATCATGAGCCTCAGGGCAGCTGGAGCTTCTTAGAAAATAGAGCTCACATGGTTTTGTCAGTCCCTGCGCTAACCTGCCATGTGACCGCAGTAATGGGCCTCTCCATGGCTGCACAGACCACTGTGTCACAAGAGACGGTTTCCTGTGGCTCCTGGGGGGGGCAAGCATGGGAGGACAAGGTCTCATGATCAGTAGGGGAGGTCAGATTGGCAAAGGAGGGGTCAAAGAGTCAGCCTCAGGTGCACGCTGTCAACCCGAGCGACTCTGCGAACGAGTGTTTAATTTATGAAGGAATAAAACATTTTTAAAAAACGAGGACGATCCTTCTGACTTTCCACTCCCAGTGGGAAAATTCCTGAAATCTGATAAAGGATGGAGGAAAGAGGCAAGAGAGAGGAAAAAGAAAGAGGGATGCAGATAAGGGAAGCATGCACCGCGGTCAAATATTCACATGCTAGGTCACATTCTGCATTAAAGTGACGCATAATTGGTGGAAAGCATTCGCTCCTGTGTCAAGAGTCACATTTGGCCTCCAATGAATGCCATCGTTTGTTCCAAATGATGATGAAGTCTGCAGAGGGGTTTAAATTTATTTGCCAGATTGGCTTCAACTTTCGATGCAAAATGTTCTGAGGTTGAGGCGGCCTGTTTGAAAACTCATCTGTAAATAACTTGCTGTGGTTCTCATGCTTCTGGGTTTGTGAAAAACACTGTAATTCATAAATGTCATTTCCTCTCAGGGTCTGAGCGAGAAGCAGTTGGGGTCAGAGCTTTGGCTCGGGGAATTCCAGCTTTTTCGCTCGACTATCAACACAAGCGGATCTCATGTGACTCCTCAGCTCGTTTGTTTCTGGCGTTCATCTCCAAGCCTTCCTTCAGACAAACAGCTAGAGCACGAACGGACCGGGCCTTTCTGAGATCTTACGGGTTGAGATTTTGGTTCTGTCATATCAAAATTGTACACTTGATGGAAAAGGGGGGGGGGGGGGGGGGGGTCAATGGCTGCAGGTGTTTTCTGTCTTAATCACTTGTCTTGTAGGGTCCCTGAGTTGTGATGATGCGGTGACACGCCATCCATGCAGACGAATGAGGAAGGATTCCACTATCTGACCTCTGTCACTCCCTTTTTTTGCCTATTTTCACCCAGTGAATTAGTGCAGCTGCGCCACACTTAAATGGGTGCCCCTCTTTTTTTCCTCCAAGAGTGTATGTGACCGACCATGAATCCTCTCTTTGTGCTCTGTCTGTAGAGCCCCCCCCCCCCCCCCCCCCCCTCATCCCCTCCTCCCCCTCCTCTATAGTTTCTTGCCTTCTTCATCTTTTCTATTTGGGAAAGAGGGGCTTCGGTTGCGATGGCGGCAGCACTGGTGAGGTGGTGGTGGTGGTAGCGATGGTGGTGGTGGCGGCGGGGAGGAGAAGGTGGAGGGAGGGGTAACTTGTTGGACCACATTCTTGTGCAGCTGTGGAGGCTGGTGGAGAGTGGGGGTGGAGGGCAGAGCGGGATCATCATTGCATTGCAGGGCATCATGAATGGTCTATTGTTCGCTGGTTGGCTCTGTCCACGTCTCTGTGCCACAACTTCAGGACGAAATGTGATGCAAAAAGCCAGATATGAGGATCGAAAGCTTAAAAAAAAAAAAGAATTTTGAAATGCAAGCAAAGTCAAAATTGGGGACAACGGCTGAAAGAAATGATGTTTACGTCTCAGGTGCAGGGGGATGTTCACCCTCGGAGTGTCACAGGGATGACGAAGATGCTCGCTGGGACAATAATAGCATTCATGCTGCAACTTTATGAGCAGTTTGTCCCGCAGTCATTTGTACCAACGTGCTGTTTATGCATTCGTTTGCATCCAATCTGGAATTCGTCTCTGCAGAAAACTGAACCACTTGTCAGCGTTTTTTTGTTGTTGTTTTTTTCTGTCGCTCATTTTGAACGTCTGCCTCTCTGAACATGTTTAACAACCTCCTGCGTCAGGTGAAGTAGAACAGGGAAAAGATCAGGACCAGATGAGCACAGGTGACCTGCCAGGTCAGGCGTCTTTTCATCTTTCTTCAATCAGACCAGAGCAATTAAGCAGGAGCTTATAGTTGTGTGGATGAGAGGCTGCAGACAGCTTGATTTCAGAACAGCAACACAAAAAAACACACAAAGACACAAACGTATTTCTTTTCTTTGGATTTTGAATGCTCGTTTAGGAATTGTGTAATAAGTCCATAGAAGTAAATACATTTTTTAAAATGTATTTTTATGATTCTGAGGCAAAATCAACAAAAATTTCAATATTTTCAGATTTCTTTTTAGAAGCAGATTTTGTTAAAGCTGCTGCACATTTGCACACAGTAACCACTCTATTTGGAAAGACCATTCTGTGCACAACTCATAATTACATAAGGTTGTTGAACAGTTCTTTTCTTCTTTTTTTTGCATCTTTTGTTGTTTTTTATGCAAAACAGGTCATACAACATTTTTTTGTCTCCTAAAATCAGTCAATTAAACATTTTTGTGCCCATTATTGTCACTTTTATCTCGATTTGGAAAAAAAAATCAGCAAATAACATTGTATAAAACCCTTTTTTCTTGATGCTCAATAATATGGTAAACAAACCAAACAGCAACACGTGTCTCTATTTAACTTACTTATTTTGAATTTTGTAGGGACTATAATTCATATATGCAGTCAACTACTTTTTTTTTTGGGGGGGGGGGGGGGGGGTCAAGCAAAAAAGGAGAAAAGCGGAGGGGAGACATGTAGCCGTTTCCAGTTTCCAATCATGAGTTTTCCTCAGAACATTTAATTAGTCTGCGTGAACGACAGAGAAGGAGGGAGAAGGCCTGAGGCTCTGGAGAAAAGATGACTCCATCTGAAAGAGTCTGTTGTAGTCCGAGCAGACGGAGAGATAAAAGGCAGCAAGACAGAAAGATGGATGAGATATTTGGGAGAAGAGAGTGCGAAATTTGTTGATTTATTACTTATTCCTCCTGTCTGTCATTTCAACTTTTACTGGCTTATTGTTTTCTCAACAACACGTAAAAGTGGGCTTTTACGTGTTGTTGAGAAAACTGGTGGACTTCATCATTGTCCACATGGAGATTATTTTCAAGCAGCTGATCATAGCTGACATTAAAACTTTTAACTGGATGTATTACAATTTTAAAAGGCTGTAAATGAATTCTACAGCTGGCCAGAGAAATAGTCCTCATAAATTGATGTGACGCAGCCCAAAGACATTTATTTTTGCCATATTCACATTTTAATTCTCCCAAACTCTTCATAAATAAAATCTGAAGTCTTGAGGATTTTGGCTCCTCCATTAACTTTTTACTTCGATCATCCGCCCTCCAAATCCAGACATATTTCACAAATGAATGATGTTTACGTCATTATATTGATTCTGTTTTTAGGAAGCTAAACCTAAATGATCTGTCTTTCTGATGATAACATGACGTCCCTCTTAAATGAGTCAAATCAGGTTCATTTTTTTGGATGTTATTGTGGAATTCCGTAATAGACAAAATAAAAATAAAGAGATCAGATATTCATGCAGAAACTTTCCAGCCTGTGTTTTTGTCCGTGTGTGTGTGTGAGAGAGTTGTTTACAGCGGGGTGAGCTCTCATGTGAGCACTCGCTGCACATGAGGGGAAACATTCAGCTAGAACACATTCAGGATGTTACCAGAAAGTCCATTATTCACATCACTGATTTCTAGTAAAAACGTTTGAGTTTTTGTTTTCTATTTTTTTTTCTTTTTAAAAATATATGTCCTATTTTAAATGTCATATATCAAGTCTCATGGGTGACATTTGAAGTTTTATCAAAAGCTTAAACTTCCAGTGAAAAGAAAATCTTTGAATGACTTAAATATTTTTTGTAAAATTTCCCCAAAACCAATTTTTTGACAAAGGTTTGAGCAAAAAGGATCATTATACTGTTTCAACATGTTTTGTTAAGTAAACACACAAAAAAGGAGTAGTAAAAAAAAAAAATAATAAAAAGGTACAGAAAGGGTTGAAAACTGATCATAAATAGAGGACTTGATGAAGAAATGTCGGTGTAGTCTAAGTGCTGGGTGTGCTTATCCAGGAATGAGTCCAGGTGAGCTTACGGGAAGCAGGGAGCAGGTGGTGAGCGGCAACGGCAGCAGTGAAATGAGGAAAAGACACTGGGACTGAGGGAGTGAATCCCCCAGAGAAAAGCTGGACAAAAGCTTCACCATAATAGGCAGCTAATGGTATGTAAATTATTACCCGTCTCCACTTAAACATCAGACTCTGAAATAACTGCAAAAACGAACAAACTTTCCTCCTTCAGTTCCAAAAGTTCATGCATGACAAGGCAAAATGAATTAACAAATAGACACTCATCCAGTTAGTGGAGAACTTTAAGAGCATTTTGTCCCAAACTTGACCCTCCGGCAGCACCGTAGCACGAAAAAAGAGGAAATCAGTCAGTCAATTTCTAAAATCAATGATGTGAAGTGTCTAAAGTTTGTGTTTTTACTGAAAGTTTGAGGGATCCTGTGCCACTGCTTAACTCTTGAACACCTTTTGATTTTCTAGACCAAATTCACAATCATGCAGAGGATTTGTTGTGAAATTTAGCTGAGACTCTTGTAGGAGTCAGCTTGAACTGCCATGTGCTGCAGTTGTAAATGTGAAACGAATGTTTAAACATTTGTTGGCATTAACTGAGAATGAGAAACTGTACATGGTGTATAAATAAAACTAAAATCTGTTGCTTAACAATATTTCCAAGACAGTTAAATTATTTGAAAAATGTTAGATTAGATGAGCAAACTTGATTCCTGCAGTGATGACGGGGGATCAAAAATAAAGTGAAATGCGAGTCCCCATTGATGTCTACCATCATTTGAATGGATTCAATACAGAGATTTCATGACAAAGTGAAACATTTTGACTTTAAACAGGTTTCAATTGGTATTCTTGCTGACCCAAGTACTGCACAAATGTTTCCACTTCTTCCTTCACTTATGTGGGAAATCTTTCATTATCACTTGGTTTCTTGCTGAGCGTTTGATGGAAGCTGACGATGGACGCCTCTTATTTAAAGTCAAATCCTTTTTCTCTAAAAGTTTGAGAAAATTACACCCAAAAATACGAATTTTAGGCCTTTTGGCCCCATTGTAGAAACAAAGCCTTTAGCCACAGGTTATTGGGATGTAACAGTGAGGGGCCACACTGTTACATCCCAATAACTTGTGGATAAAGGCTTTATTGGGATGTAACAGTGTGGCCCCTCAAAGCCCCTGGGGTAAATGGAGCAGACGTAAACAAGGAAAGAGGAGTTGGTACCAAACAGTCTCAACTAATAAAAGCTGAATGATGCCATTAATCAAATTTAAATCTATTTTTTTCTCTGTGGCATTTATACATTCCAAACATTGCTGTTCAAAAAAATAATTTAAAAAAATCAAAATCAAATTTCAACATATTTATTTGTATTGCACTGTTCCTGCTACAAAGCATCTCAAAGTGCTTAATAGCAAGATAACCAAAAAAATACTTCTACTTCCCTCTAGCACTGGCATAGGCAAACTATGGCCTGGGGGCCACAACTATTGAATGTGGCCCGCCAAACTGGAATAAATAACATTGATAATTCTTGTTTTTTTTCCCCCCCAGTAATTCTGGTGCACTACAAATACATTGACCTTTTAAGTGCAGAAAATCATTCTGCATTCACGAGGATTTGATGTTTTTCTGACGTTCCGATAATTCCAACACCTCACAAACTCACCATTCTCTAAATATGTGTTTTTCCCTGAGGGACATCAATCCAAAATGTGAACAAAAGAAATATTCCATGCATTTAAAAAAAAAAAAACCTCCAAAATGTTCAGCTTTAAAAGATATGTATTAATTTTTAATACATTTTTTGGTGTGTTCTGGTCCAGATTCTATTTCTCTCTCTTATAAAAACACCCCATGCATTTGCTCCTGGCTCTGTCCTTCTGTCAAATTTGGGAACCTTTTGTGCCCTAAGAGTCAAAAAGTTTGCCCACGCCTTAGAGAACAATGGATTTAACCAACAACCTAAAATACGGAACAAGGTGTTTAAAGTCAATCCATGCATTTTTTACTTGTCTTTACAGACCCTAATAGAGCCTATTTTTATTTGTCTTTTAATCAATTGACGACTAAATCAATCACTTTTGTTTTTTTTGAAAATTATGGCCAATACTTTTTAAAATTTCAATTGAAAGGTATAAAAATGTGGAAAACTTGTGGTGAAAACATTTGAAGTGAAACTTCCTAGGATGCTGTGGAGAGCAACGCTGGCATGTTTTACCAAACTGGCTGTAATGCATAATGATCATTTGGTTGTGTTCTACAGGGTTTGTGATTTGTTGCAAAAAGGAGAGAAAAAAGTTTGAATGTTGCACTTTAACATCTTAAGACCCGAGCTAATGTTTGAGCTAACCCTCTACACATACAGTCACAGGGCTCTGGTTAAGTAGTCAAGTCAACTTTATTTATAAAGCGCTTTAAAAACAGTAGAGGCTTACCAAAGTGCTTAACAATGAAAGATAAAACAAAAGTAGAAATAACTACTGTGGTGATTTAACCCAAAATGTAATGCATGTGGTTGTTGGGTCTTAAGAGGTTAAAGTGACCAGAGAGAGTTAAAAAAAAAACCAGCTTGAAATTGTATAGAAATAGATAAATCAGACACAAATCTATACCCCACACAGACAGAACAGTCCAGGGGGTGTTTTCTCCGCAGTGTGGCCCGGCCTTCCCCAGCAGGCCTCAGCTCCTGAGCGGAGCTGAGCTCCACACAATGCTCCACTGTCCCCCTCCGAGCTGCTTCACAGCTCCACAACAGACAACAGCTCATTATGGAATCAAAGATCCCCCAGCCTCGGCTCCCAGCGCCTGAAACCCGTCCCCTGCTGAGCACCGTCCCTGGCCCTGGTCGCACAGCCCGAGGCCGCAAACAGCCAGTAAGGCCGGAGAGGGCACGCATGTACACTGGGGTGTTACACACATGAAAGCACGTGAGCACACTCACACACTTAACCTACAAAAAAACTGAACACACCATCTCATAGGCAGGATGCTAGTCAGCCATTAAGGACCTCATCAGAGGTCGCAGAGGTCACACAGCTGCTCTCATCTCCACTGCTGATGACAGGGTGATGTGACGATGCGGATAATTAACCAGCGCCAGAAATTAGCCATGAAGGAGGATGGGGGTCCAGCAGGAGCAGCTCAATAAATCATTTTCTTTTTAGAAAGAAAAAAAAACTTGGTGCATTTCAGAAAAACCCAAAAGAGAAAGAGAAGCTGAGTAAAAGTAGAAAATCAATTCATACAAAACATGTACCCCCATCGGAATCTGTCACCTCCTGGCTGTAGTCTCAGTCCTGCAACTTTTATTTACATATAAGTGTTTAATGTTTTATTGATTTCTGTTTGAAACATGACAGAACAATTTTAAAAACAGTCATTTGTAAGAAAGTTAAAGGCGTATCGGCTTTTCTTTTTAGAAAATAAAGTTCCTGATCTAATGCTAGATGCACAGTCCATTTCTTTTGCTATAGAATTCAGATTTTATATTTTCAAAATAAAATAAATATTTCCATGACCAATCTAGCAAACATGGATTGGCAGTATCAACAATCAAAACTAGGAAAAAGCTGTGTGTCTTCTTTTGTATTTGTCTGTCATGAATGGTTTTCACAAGAATTTTGTTAAATGTCAAACCTCCAATGAACACGCAGGGCTGAAAGTAAGTCGATACAGTCCAGTACTGGTTGGAAGCTCAGCTTGGCAGCACTTTACTGCTGCCAAGTTCATGCTATAGTTTTAGCGTCTCTGGTTTTTAGTGTCGTATGATCGCTACAAAATGTCATCTATGGCCCTCTCTCCCCTCCTGTTATCCCCTAATTCTGTCGCTTCCCTAAACAATAGTTATGAGCCGACTGTTTGGAGTTAAAGACAAGAGCCGGCCCCTTTATGGGAGCCGTGTTCCTTTAAAAAAATAAACAATTCATTTACTATCAAGCAGCGTAGGCATATTTTAATGGAAGTTGGAGGTTGGTTAGTTCGCAACGTGACAAGAAAAACATTTAATGTATTCTACAGTTTCCTGAACACTATTGTGCAATGATAGAAGTGAAACATGCAACAAAAACATGATTTTATATTTAAAAAGTCAATGTAAAAAGAACAATGCAGGGAAAATTGTTCAGGAGGAAGATCGCAAGTGAGGATGAAGATGAACAATCTGAAATCAGTAAAGGAGAAGAAGAGAATGAGAATGCGGTGCATTTTCTGCATTTATCAAGTTCTTTAATACAATAATCAATTGAAATGTTTTTTTTTCCACAAAGGCCTATCTACATTTTTATTTACAGCCAAGATTTATTCTCAAATGCGTTTATCTAAATTAGTCTTGTGAGGATTCATTTTAACAAGGATTTGTTTCATATCCTAATTTGTGGTCGCTGAACCGATTCATAGTCGATATTTGTTTATTTTGAGCGATCCGATTCATTGACCTAAAATCGATCAAGGACATCTTTAGCCAAAACTTCAACCGGTGTGACTCAGAACTTTTTCAGATTCCTTGAATTTCTTGCAAGATAATAAAGTGAAAATTAAATATGTTCACAAACAAACAAGTAAAATTTATAGTAAATCCATTCACATTTTAGTGTCCTTAAGTTCAGCCCAATGTTTTTTTTTCCACATCCAAATAATCCAAAGAGAACATTATTAGAACATTCTAGCACACTGTATGGTCACATCTTTGCTAAATTCAAAGTGTTTCCACATATTGGACTGTGACGATGGATTGATCATTTTTTTGCTGACATCACGTGTGTGTTGTCTGCTGCTGAACCAAAGACGTCCTATGTTTAAATTGAGAGCAGAGTATGCGTCACAGGACTTCGGGTGGCTCACAGTGGTGTCGGTGTTCAGCCACATGGTGGAGCCCGTACAACAGCTAGAGAATCCATCTTCCAGAGTCAGATGGATTTCAACGTCTTTTTTCATGTCTTTTTCTATGATTTCATTCATCTAAGGTTGTTGTGAGTCCGTCGTGTATTTATGTCTCTTTTCCAACATAGCTCTAATGCCATGTGGAGATGATGGATGAGAGCTGGGATTTCAACCAGTTTACATGGTTTCTGAGGTCCCTGCTGGCTAAAAGGTCATAAAAACTGAATTCAATAAATAACGGTTGATCATTATGGACTTAACTTTTAAATTGGAAGTGTGTATTTTGCACCAACGCATCATTAGTTAATTTATGGAGACAGGAAAACTGGACAGCATTAACTTACCTGGATGGTCTGTTCAATTGGCTGCTTACGCATAAAGCTAACCTTATATAAAGTGTAAAGAAAAAAAAAAGCCACATGTGTGTTCCATTAATTGAAATACAATTAGCCTCACAGCTGATTTTTTTCTTCCATTTTTCTGATTATTAAAATTATCATATTAGTCATGAAATATTAGGCATATCTAAAATTGTTAGAAGCTCCAGTCCAAAAATCTGACAAACTTAATAATAACATGGTGACAGTAAAAAAGTTTGCACATACCACTTTGGTTTAATGGCTGTTTTTGGCATCCAAAGCAGTTTTTTATTTTGCTTTTTTATTTTTTATATTAGTGTTAAAATTAAAGTGTTTTTCACATGCATAAACCTGGCTCGGTCTTTAAAAACATTGAAAAGAATTTAAAATAAATGTTTAAAAGAAATCATAAGTCATAAAAGGAAATTAAAACAATAAATAAATGTCAACACATGCAAAACATTTGAAGATTGCATTATTTATTCATATTGATCAGAATTTATCACTTAAAGTTTATCTGTATATTATGTGGTATTAATTTAAAAGTTTAAAACATTATTTACAAAAAACCTTCAGCATTCCGCAGTGACGACTTGTTGTAGATCACATGCAAGCCATACCATATTCAAATACGTCAATTTTCTTTTGTAAATTAAGAGAATAACATGTTCAGGAGGAGAAAAATGTGTTTTACACATGCTGATGCTACCTTCGGAGATGTTTATGTCACACGTGTTACACGAGCCATAGCACATGACAAACGTGTTATGGCTCAGAAAATTATCTTTACTTAACCCTTTATTACTTTGAGTTGATGCACAAAGAGGAAAAAAGGTGGAAGTAGAGTCATCACTGCTGATCAAACTCCTGACTCTCTGCTGATGTATAAAGGTAAGGTGGGCTGTATTCTGTCCAGGCTGATCTGATTCTCTGTGTCTAAAACACACAACATCTCTACAGCTTGCTCCTTCACAAACGTCCCTTTAAAATCTAAGTGAGCATCGTCTCTGATCGTCACGTCCCTGCTGCTTCTCAGGGTTAGTCCCTCTGTGTCCTTCTTTGCATTCTCGTCATCTGCGTTGTCTCCACAGCACAACGCCACCTCGTTTTCGTAGCAGAATGCGCTGGGGGAGTGGGAGCCTTGCAGGTGTCGGGCCAGTCTTGGGACAAACAGAGACGGGGAGCGAGAGTAGCTGGAACTGGAGGTTGAGGACTGCCCACTTCGATCCTTCATCTGGCTCAGTTCCCTGGCACTGCACTGAGGCGTCGATGGCACTTCGTAGGTCTTATGGAAGCGGGAGTAGTCCACATGGTATCTGTCACCCTTTTCAAACACGACAGGATCAAAGCGGTGACCCCAAAGGATCTCTCTGGCTAAGTAGGAGCTACGAGCCTGTGTGGTCATTGCTGTTGCTTCCACCATCCCTTCTAGGATGACCACAATCTCAAAGTCTTCCTTCTGAAGGTCACTGCGACTCAGGTTGTACAGGGGACTGTTCTTGTTGATCTCGTGCACAACCACCAGCGGCGACACAAGGAAAAGTCTATCCAGGCCGTCATCGTAGCCAACGTCAATGTCTGTTTGTTCTATAGGGAGGTACTCGCCCTCCGCTGTCACATACGGCCTGATGAGCTGAGCACGCACATGGGCCTCCACGATGTGGCTCTTGCGCATGTTCCCCAGGCGCCACATGAGACACAGCTTTCCGTCCCGTAGAGCGATGACGGCATGATGCGAGAACAGTAAGGTCTGTGCCCTCTTTTTGGGCCGCACCATCTTTGCCATTATGGTTCCAATCATGAAGGAATCAATGATGCAGCCCACAATAGACTGGACCACCACCGTCAGAACAGTGATGGGACATTCCTCTGTGACACACCGGAAACCATACCCAATAGTGGTCTGGGTCTCTATGGAGAAGAGGAATGCCCCTATGAAACCCTGGATGTGGAGAATGCACGGCCGCCACTCGTCTTTTGCCTTATCTGTCGTCCTTGGAGGATCCTCATCCTGCACAGGGATGTGCAGGTCAAAGTCCCCATGAGCTAATGCTACACCCCAGAATATTAAGCCAAAGAGGAGCCAAGACAGAAGGAAGGTAGTGGTGAAGATGAGCAGCAAGTAGCGCCAGCGTATGTCCACACAGGTGGTGAAAATATCAGCCAAGTATCGTTGAGGTTTACCCTCCATGTTGTTGAAAACTACATTGCACTGGCCGTTCTTCTTCACAAAGCGGCTGCGCGTCTGACTGCTGACCAGATCCAGCTCCAGATCACACAACGGCGAAGCACGGCAGCTGTTGTGGGCGATGGGCTTTGTTATCCTCAGAGCCAAAGCCCCGGGTCCTTCCTCACTTGTCAGACACTCCCCTCCGCCACCTCCTTCCTCACCTCGCATGCAGGCCGCTGATAAGGTCTGCTGAGTCAGAGGACTGTGGCCATTGTGGAGGCCCAAGGTGGAGATCTTCAGGGCATCTTCATCAGTGGAAACGATGCTGTATCTGAGAAAGAGACAGGGAAAATGGACAAAACGATCCTTGAAGATTCCATTGATCATCATTTAACACATGAATAAATAACACTGTAGACTTAATATAGCAGACTTACAGTTCAGAATCTTAATCACCGGCTTTTTGTTTTCAAAAAAAGTATCATCAAAAAACAACAACATGTGTTTACTTTGCTTTAACAATTATGCAAATTTAGTAGACTTGGATGGAATCTGAAGCTAAAACAGTTCAGAGCTTTAGAAGCAGGTGACCAGATGAGAAAAAAAGTGAAAATTCAGATAATCTGCAACAACTATCTTCTGGAATTCCTGTTTGTGAATCTCCAATGAGCCAATCTTTACTTTATTAGCACATACGACTCGTGTAAAACTAAATTAAAGACTGGTTAGAGGAACGCGCGGGACTTTTGTGGCCATTAAAAACAAATTGTTAAGTATTTGTTGTAGTTTATTTCATTACATAAACACAACAGACGAATCCTACAACTGCAGGGTAGAAATAAAAAAAAAAATAAAGATTTTCTGTGATCTCAGAGATATTTAAATTGCTGTCAGGGTGCAGAAAGAAACCAAATCGATAAGGAATTTTAGGACTTCGTCTTGTCCTTCATACCTTTTTGGCCTCTGTTTCTTACTGTCCTCAATGTATTTTCACAAATCTGGAGAACTTTGTAAAGGGGTTGGTGACATACAAAACTAAACTGTGACTCGCTGATAACAAGGAAGAGATTTTTATACATTTAAACATGTTTACAAATCGAAGAAAAAAGTCTAGTCCAAAGTCATCAAATCTGTGCAGCATTATTTTAACGTGATTCCAAGATTTTTGTTGCTTATTTTCACATTTTAGATTTTCCCGCTCTGACAGCACAAACTGCTGCATCTAAATGAAACACAACATTTACGGGAATTACGTTGCAGGAAACCAACAAACTGTTAAAAGAAATCCATTTTTCCACTGTGTAAGATCAGTCACTTTGCAATAGTGTAAATATCTGTTTTGCAATAATTTTCATCAAACCCAGGCTTTGCATAGTTGGTGACCAACCAACAGGACAAACTGTGAACCAGCGACAACTGTAGGCTAAGGAAATGGTTTTAAGTAATGTCTGGTAAACTGCCATGGTTTAGGAAACATTAATGAAGTCATTAGATGTTTAAAAGTTCCCTGAAGGGTGTTAGACATGTACCTATTTGTGGATGAATACATTCTCTGGGATTTTCAAAATAGATGTTCTGAAATGACATTGACAGGAAAAAGAAATAACCTAAAAAAAAAAATGCTTGTTGACACCGTTTACTATTCCACCTTCTTTACCTGTTGACCCGCACCGCTCCCATGGCGCCGGTGATCATCAGGCTGTGTCTGCAAGGGCAGTAATGTAGGTTGGGACGGGCAGTTCCAACCATTAACTTTCTGTTGCTGGACAGGGAGGCGGTGTAAGCTCAGATCTGTCTTGCATCGGCATTCAGCACGTCCTTCTCCTCATGCATTCTCTGCCAACAGAAGAAATTAATTCAAAGCTTCTCACATTTGTTTTAAACATGTCACAAATGTTGCAGAAACATGAAATAACATTACAGATGTTTATTTAGTTTGGAATGACTAAAGTTTCCTACAACCAGACCAACCAGTGCGCCCTCACTCTTTTTGTTTTCCACCATTCATGCCCTTTATCCATAAATTCCTGTTGTGTGTTCTTTCCACATTAGACTTTCTCTGCTAAAAACACAAACAACAACACTTTTTCAGACATTTAAACATGCATATATGTGTGTTATGTGTCCTATTGAATGCATTTTTGTTTTGACATTTGTAGATGGCATTTAAGTTTATTTGAGTTGTTCAACATTGTTTGAATATTTTTCATTTCTTATATTTTAAGGTTATCAACCTAAACAACCTCATAGAATAATATGAAATGAACAAAGAAATGAATGAGTTGATTCTGTTTCCTTAAGAAACTGGGCCTTTCAAGTTAGCACAGAGCTGGAGAAAGCAAAGACTTCGCTACCAGAACCATCGGATGTGAATAAAAAGGTTGGGAAACAACTGAACAGAAACTCTCCTAACTCAACACATTGAGTATTAGCAAGTGTCTCATTGACTTGTGCATCTTAATTAACTGGAAAACCAAAGAAAAGTGTGTATGGATGGAGACAGGACAGTCTAGAGGATCTGAGTTGAAAAGAAGGTTTATGCCCAGTAGTGTGAGCCCTGTCAGCCACCGTACACTACCATAAAGTACCAAAATGATTTATTTTGCTCCCATTGCATTGGCCTTGAAAAGCTGAAACAGTCTTGACCGATGAACTGTTCAATGAGATTCCTTCACGCATAAAATAGGACCAGAACCTAACAGGTTACATGCAGAATGCACATGTGTGACAGCATTTTGGGTTTACCAGAGAGAAGGTGGAGAAAAGGAAAGTAAGATGGTAGATGTGCTAAACGGAAGTCACATATTATTGAAATACCAAAAGTTTTCTGTGAAGATTTGAACAAACAACAACCCAGTAAAACTCCTCAACAATACCAAAGATGATAGGAACCAAAAAGCCATTCCAAAAGGTTTGGTTTATGATCTCAATGTAAAGCAAATTCCAAAATACAAATAAATAAAACTGAAATAATGTGTGCAGATTTAAACATGACGTTTGTTATTACACAGGAATCTCAAATGTGACCATGACATTTTTACAGGATCGTCAACAGCTGGAGAGAAGTGCGCAAGTTATGATATTTACTGTAAATGTCCTTACGTTAACCACTTTTATTCCAACTTTTCCAATTTTTTTAAATTTAATTATAGTAAAGTACTTGATCTGCAAGACCACGTGCATTTATAAACAAGCTAAGCATATTTTGAAGCTAGGAATGCTTCAAATGAATCAAGACTGCACCATATTGGAAGTTAAATCGAATCAGAACCTTGTGAAACTAAACTGAATCAGTTCGGCAAATTAGCAGTGATACCTGACCCATGTCAAAGACCAGTTTGCTGTACAATCAGACCCAAAAAGACATCCATCAGACTTGGTCCGATGAATAGAAAGCATCAGGCAGGATCCTGCAGAGCACAGATTGCAGTACAATTGATGCTAGTTTTTCAGTTTCTCCATGATGATAGTAGCACTTTACTACAGTTGTTGTAACGCTGTCCAGTCATGCGTGCACAGCGTCCGTGTCCTCCATGTGTGTGGTGACGTTATCAGTTATGAATTCGTTTTTATCTGACTGTAAAAATTGACTTTTGGCGTGAGAGAAAGTGAAAATTGCTAGTTGCGTAGGTCTTGTGTGTGAAAGCTGGGGGCTCTGCTTAATGCAGGGAGCAGACCAGACAGTTTTGTGTAATTAAAGCCTATTGATCAGGTCCTTGCCCAGTGATTAGCCTTAGGCACCTTTAGGCCAACCATTGGTGGAAAACTAGACAGGCAGGGGAAGGGACAGAGGTTTAAAAAAGAGATGAATAAGTGGTAATCCACTGTTCGAGGAACAATTGATCTGCTCTTTGGCCTGATGACAACGTTATGTCAGCAAGCTAGGGACCAGAAAAACCAGGGGGTTGCATAAGCAGCAGAAGGCAGTGCCGAGCAGAAAGGTCATTTATGTTTATTTGAACAACTTTTCCTCATTGGAAAGACATCATAATAGAAGTTGAAATAAGTGGTGTTATTTTGACAAGTTTAGCGTCATAACTCAGTAACATCAAAAGCGGCAATACACACACAACTTGACTGTGATGGGACTCCTGTTACTTGCTTTGGGCACTGTGCAAACCCTCATGTGCCACAGACTGAGGACAGATGTTCTGGTATGGCTGCTTATTGGCTGGATGAAGGATGATGTTAGACTAGATAATCCCAAAGTGGCAGATGATTACATCAGTAAATCGCACAGCAGGGGGAGAGGGTCATAGCACACACACTGCAAGGTTTTCTTGCAGATCTTAAGGCTAGAACATGCAGTTACTGGGGTCAATCCCAATATGTTTTTGTGATCTAAATGTAACCTAAAGCAAAAAACTTATTATTATTATTTTTTTTCTGGAAATTTGTCACTTGAATCTTTGCCTTAAACTGTATCCTTATTTTTTTTGTATTTAATCTGTTAAAATGGCAAAAGTCTATTAACTGCTTTAAGAAAATTGTTGTGGTCCACCCTTTCAATTCTGGGCAGCAACTTTTTTTTTTAGCAGTTTCTGATGTTAACCCATAAGAACCCATTGTGACATCAGTGTAACAGAAAAAAAACATCAGAAATGTGCTCTGTGAACCGCTTGGTCTGTGGTATATCCCACATCATTTTCATGTGAAGGAAACAAAGGTTCTTGTGGTCTCACCAAAGGTTTTCATAATCTAATATAATATGTAAAAGCATAGTCCTTTTTATTTGGAGCTGATGTGTGCAAAACTTGTTTATTTAAAAACGATATACATCCTGCAGTAAAACACATGTAAACAATTTAGAGATTACTCAGATTGATTCTAAAGCTTTACTAAAAATGCTCAGCCAGTTGGAATCGCCTCATCGAAGCACTTTGTACTTTAAAAACAAGCATCCGCAGTAAATGAGTGTGTCTTGGCCGCCCTTCGGTTTAAGGGAGTCTTGATATATGTTTCACCCACTTTACAATATCAAGATTTACTTTTTTATATTTTCTTCTCTTAAAAGTGGTTTAATTAAAAAAGTTCTACTCTAAAGAAAAGCAACGCTGCTTTTGAAAGTACTTTTTTTTGTCATAGGGAATTAAATTTCTCATTAAATTGCTAATAAGTTATCCAGACAATAAAAAATAACTTTTTAAAGTAACTGGAAAAAAGGTGAAGAGTTTTGAGTAAGAATTGCATTATTTAGTCAAAATCATTGTTAATTTCAAAAGAACTCCCATTGTTTGATGCTTGTTGGTCTTGTGGAAACAGAAAACAAGAAAAACGGCAGACTCCAACTCTGCTTTATGGCACGCAGAGAGCAACATCTATGTCTGATGTCGATTTTTAAGCCTCACAGTGGAATAAAAGAAAAATTTAAATAACTTAGGTGGAAGTATTCAATAAAGTAATCTCAAATGACAGAGGAAGCCCTTGTTTGTTACCAGAATCCTCTAATCTCCACATCCAAACTATGATCTGAAA
The DNA here is from genome assembly GCF_053564925.1 of Oryzias latipes. NCBI lineage: Eukaryota > Metazoa > Chordata > Actinopteri > Beloniformes > Adrianichthyidae > Oryzias > Oryzias latipes. Next base: position 32,946,145 of record NC_136237.1, on the reverse strand, counting down.
GATGGACAACAGTGATATGACCCATCTTAAGCCTTTTATGTAATCTGATTTGGAAAGGAAACGGAATGAAAGAGTTTGTAAGAAGTGCAACTGTTTGTTGAAAAAAAAAATTAACCTACGGATTAAATCCCATGACATCACTACAAAAGGATTTAAGTGAACTCAATTTTTTGGTTTTGCTTTTCCTGAAAGAATGTGAGAATGTGTGGTGAGGACATTCAGTTCAGGATGTTCTTTAGCAAGAGGAGCCAGTTTGTCCCTGAAGACAGCAGCCCTGGCTCCACGCTGTGTCCCAGTCCTGCAGGAAAGCAGAAACAAGGGCTTGGGCGCTCTGCAGGACTGTGCTCATTTTAACTAAGAGAACTTCGTTTTCCCTCCCACTCATGCACAGACACAGATTTTCTTAGATTTTTTTTTTTAGCACTTTGCAGTACATTTTGTGGCTAGTACACAAGCTTTGATGTGACAGACCTCCAAACCTCAACAAATAAGCAGGAAGAGTTCCGACTCATCCTCAAATGTAGGTCATAACTTGCAGTTTCAGGTAAAAACATACATTTGTCTTCTATCTTTGGCCATACATCACAGCAGGGAGAAGTCCTAAATACAAATCAATAGGTCACAGAGTGCAGGCACAAGTCATGGAGGAGCTGTTTGCAAACTCTGCTGCAGCTGTGACGTGTGTTGGTTTCATTGAGGCCACAGGAGCTGTCCAGTGCTGAAAATCAATCCAAAGCCTGCAGTGATAATCGACAGGGGAGCAGCAGAGCACTACACCGATGTTGAAAATGATGCTGCCTGTTAAAATCTCTCTTTTTTTTCTAACCCCCTCCCTTGCTTTCATCCCTCACTCACATTTCTTTACAGTAGACCAGTTCAACAGCAGGAACGTTTAGTTAAACATTGATTTTTTTTTTCATTTTCTGTCCAGTTGGGTAATTTTTTGTTTAATTAGAAAGTAAAGTTGCAGCATGAGTTCATGTTGGATAAAAGCACAAAACTGAAAAACCTTTTTTTTTAAAATAATTTTTAGAATCTTTAGTTGTTTGTGATGTATTCCATATTTACAAATATTCTTAAAATGTAACTCAAATATCTTTAAAAAATGACATATACTTGCACTTACCTTTGCTTTGCTGTCCACTCAGTAACTTAAAGTATGAAAGTGGTTTCATCCTCCTCCTGAAATTATGCTTAGGTTGCTTTTTTCCTACTTTCTTGCTTTCCGTCTTCTTTTTCTCTAAAAAACAAACATCGTCTTCAGAGATCTGCTCCTGGATTTCTCACACATAAACTTGTACATGTCTCCAGTCTGAGCTTTGTCCTGTTGCTCCATCACACCAAGTCGCTCCTTTCTTCCTGCTTGGTAGTTCTGCCTCTCCCCACATGCCTGCTGGCCAGTGTGTGTGAGTGTGTGCATGTGTTTGCATGTCTGTGTGTGCACAGAGTGATACAGAGAGAGAAAGAGAGCTCTGATTACACGCCTATTTATAAGCTCAATTGTTTTCCCCAGAAACGGAGGACGCAGAGCATGTTTAAGATTCCAGCCAAATCCAGCAGATGTTCAGACTCACAAGAGAAAAAGAGGATAAAAAAAGTAAATGAAAAAAGCACAAAAATAAAAATAATTCTTCCAACTTTTATGAAACTCCTACTCTAAAGATTTACTTTGGATACACAGCTTACATACACATGTTTGTTATTTCTTTGGATTATGGCGCTTGGAAGAAGTCTGAACTCTGAAAACAGTGTTTGATATGGTTATTTGGAGTCTTTAGCCAGCCTCTTTTTTGTAAAGAGAAAAAAGAGGCTGGCTCATTTAAGTGATGTGTCATAAGCGGTACATCAAATAAAGCATTGACATACCAGTGATGCTTTTATAAGCTGACGTAAATCATTACAGGCAGTCATGGAGCTCAACTGTGACATCGCCCAAACATGATTTGGTTGGCTTCATTTCTCATTTATAAAAGGCAGAATACTGTAAACAAATAACCCATCCATTTGCCTAACCTGCTATCTTCGTTGTCCTGGCGATGGTGGGATACAACCTGGAAAGGTTGCCAGTCTGTTTCATGGTACACAATCACTCCCACACCTAGGAACACTTTAGAGTAAACGATTAACCTATATGAAACATATTTTTGAACTGTGGGGAGAAGCTAAAGAAAAAACACATACGCACGGAAAGAACATGCAAACTCCAGGGTCCCAGTCAGGATTTGAACCAGGGCCTTCTCGCCTTCTCATATAGTGCTAATCACTATGCCACTGTGCAGCCCTGTACAAACAAAGGATCTTAAACATTTTAACAGCTCTAATAATAGTAATTTGTAATATATCAGAAAGTAAAGAGAGAGGACCTAAAACATTACAAAATCGATTTTTGCAAAGCTGTCAAGTGGATCTCAAACTCAAGCAAACATTTCTGAGGTTGGAACAGGTTATTTTCTGGTGGGCCATCTGGGAATTTATGAAGTAAAAATTTTTCTAGGGAAGTAGCTTTTGATAAAGTGGAAAAATATGCAAAACCTTGCTAAACCGCTTTCATGGGTGAAGGCATGAAAGCGGCAAAAGCCACGGAAATCATTGCACTTCTGGTTCCTGTTGAAAAATAATTAAAATTAAAAAGGTTTAATACAAACATTAGTTGTATCTGGTATATGAAACTTCTGAATGAAAGCTTTGAGAACTCAGTGGTGAAAAGATCTTTCCAATCACTTCTTAGTCATTATTGGTGACTGAATTTTCTTAAAAGCTTTGGTGTCTTACAACCGTCCATCCATCCATCCATCCGTCCATCCATACATCCATCCATTTTCTGACCAAATCACACACATAATCACACCTAGGGACAATTTATAGTAAACAATGAAGCATGTTCTTGGAGGGTGAAAGGAAGGCGGAGTGGCTGGAGAAAACCTATGCATGCACAGGGAGAACATGCGAACTCCACACAGAAAGGTCCCAGCTGGGACTTGAACTGGCACCTTTTTGCTGTGAGGCAACCACCACTGCGCCAACGTCCCTTCATTCATATAAATGTAAATGTGTGGCAGTCTGTCTCTGTTCAAAACGAAAAAGATATTCAATCATCTTTTAAACAGAGACAGACAATCACACTTATTAATATCCAAGGGACAATTTTGTCATCATTTAGCCAATGAAATGTGTTTTTGGAATAGAAATTGGAGTGCCTGGAGTTTGGCAAGTAGCAATGAACTGAAGGAAAATTAAGACAATGAAGAACCACACAAACTAAACCTCAAAGATCAATTTTTACATTTACTTATTAAGGTGTTTTTAACTTTTCTCGCATCCACAAACATTTCCAGTACTGTATTTTAAGTAATGTGTTATGTGAACCATGCTGAAACAACAGCCTGATTGCTGAAGTTAATCGCTGAAGCAGAAGGGAGGAATTGCAGCAAACGTTCTGTTACCCACACCAGCGTACTGAGTCCTCTTCATGTTGACTAACAGCAACGGCCCCATAAGACAAGACAAGTCACAGCAGACTGGATTACAATAATTATCCTATTTATAAACATGTACTTCCATAAAACTGGAAGTGTTTGAGTTTATATTTGTCTTTCATGTGTTTTTTTAGGTTACATGAGAGGGATTTTCCAGCAACCACACCTGACAGAGACGAGGGAATTTAACACAGTCTACTGCATAATTAGACAATTTTGTGGCAGTTTTTGGCCAAAGTGGTAATGGTTGCTTTAGTTTTATTTTAATTGTTCTTGGTAAAGAAAACAAAAAAAAAATTCTCAAAAAGAGATTAAAGCCTAACTCTTTCTGTCTTTAAGGAACTTTACGCATTTGTCAGTCATTTCCACCAATGTGTTTCAGTCGTTGTGGATTTTGAAACTTGTCTCCACATCTTTCCCGCTCTTCAGCAGCAGACACGCTGATGGATGAGTTTTAACCCGGATTTCATCAAATCAACAAATGGGGGGGAAAGTGCTTTTAGTGAAGATGAAGATGAAGGTGAAGTGTGTCATGTGTCAGAGAAAATAACTCAAGCAACAGTCTTAACCACTCAGTCTGGGATTGCTGTTACTTGAGACCACAGAGATCGCATTAGTGATGTCCTCCACAGCAGACATATGCTCTGCAAATAAATGTGTTTCTTTCAGATAGTGCAGCTTCTTTCTCTTCTTTGGTCTCCTTGTAACAAACAGGGAATCAGACAAGAGACAGCAGCATGGAGGATGTCACCGCTTTGTCACAGCGGTGGCCAAGAAGCCCCTAGAAAGGTTCCCCTGATCCAAAAGGTACAAAGAAGTTTGCTTGTAAAACACTGGAACTCTTCTCAATGCTTGCATGAAGGCTTAAGCAAGCATGGGAGCTTCCTGCATACCTGATCTGACTCCATGTGTTAACTTGGGGAAGCTGAATACATTTGTTTTTTAACCATTTTTAATTGATTTTTTTCCCCGTATGAATAGAAATTACATACAATTTTCCAAAGCATTGGCACATGTTGAGAATGTGAATCGTTTAAATCAAAATTTTAAATTATTATCATTTTTTTTAAATCAAATTAGCTGTACATTTCCATATTACTTATATTGCAGTTTTGGTTGCTTTGTTGGTTTATTTCAAGCAAAAAAAAAACAAAGAAATTATCATTTAAATAAATATTTAAATGAACGTTATTTAAGATATTAATTCATAAATTGTTTGGAAAATAAAAGCATAAGATGCCATCTTCTTGAAATCATAATTACTTTTACATTAACAGACATAATTGCACTAATACACTAATACACTTGCACTAGTACATGCATGAGACAGTTCTAATTGGGACTGAAGTAATAAAAACCAAATAAATAAATAAATGGGACTTGGCCCGTTGTAGACATATATAATAAAGAACAATGTTTAAACTAGAAAAAAAAATTCTGATGAGCTCAACAGCACACTCTAACAAACTTCCTTCCTTGTGCAGGGCCAGCGCTGACATTTCTATTTCGGACTTGATGAGACCAACTAGACACAGCTCTTTAGTTTCCATGGGAACCCTTCTTTCTGTTTATTCTTTTCCACACAGAAATGCCCTCTTTTGTCTCAAGTTGTTTATTTCCAATTATTTTAAAACTCCTCTCTGTCTTGTCTGCGTAGGAGGGTGTTAATATGCTTCAATATGGGCCAGAGCTGGGTGGTACGGGTCAGAGGTCGGGGGATTAATTGTGTGGGCTCATAGAGAACATAAGTAAACTAAGAAACACCCACAATGCCTAATGTTTTACTGGATGCAAGAGAAAAGCCTTGAAAAAGCATTTGATAACACAACAAAAGGTGGCACTTTCACTGGAAAAAGTCTCTATGGATGAAGATGGACCCATGACACAGAAAGGATTATTAATAATAACGATAGCAGGTTGTGCTTCAGCTGAATATCCTGACAGCGCCGTGTGAATGTGAAGCAGTCTGCAAAGAGGACATGACTTTGAATGAGGTTAAGCAAAGCCAATTCAAACTGCCAGAACAGCCACGTGACTACAGAAAGAGGTAGCCTAAAAATAGGAAAAGAACACTCAAAAATAGTAGAGTTATCTGTTTGTGCAGCAAGTCCTTTTTATTTAACAAGAAATGTTTTAAAAGGATATCAAAATAAATAAAAAAAACAAGGAGTTCCATAAAAACATTCAAAAAGTAAGCTAAAAAAAAGCTTACTGCTAGATAGAATAACTTTAAATTGAATGTTATATAGCACAACAACAAGTGTATTTTTTTTGCTAGTTCTAAGCAAATGGTTTGTATTATTGAGTTTTAATGACTGACAATCTGTGGGTGGACCCCATCTTTGCCCAGCAGTAGCCAGGTTAGACTCTGGCAACCGAAAAGGGTAAAGCGTGTTAAGTAAATGGAAGGATGGATTTTCCTTTTTGTGTTTGGAGTATAAGTTGTTCTTTTTTTGCATAGTTTATACGGGAGTGCGACTTAAATGTGACTTTTTTTTAAATAAATAAATAAATAAAGAAGAAGAAGCGCTGCTCTGTCTTCCATTGGGTTTGGCAGAATTGTTCCAAAGCGACACAGAGAATAAAGAACACTACAGATTCAGTGATTTATAGTGATGAAGGTTTAGTTGACTTATTAGCGTGTTTTTATGCCATGGCTATCTGAGTAACTGCTTATAAATATACAACATCCTCCTATGTTTCATGAAGCTTATTAAGCATCAAGGTGTTACAGCAGTAAATGGTGCAGACATATTCAGTCCATTATTGTTATTATTCCATTGTTATGATTTGAATTTGAAGATGAAATGTCTGCTCTTGTTCCCATATTTTGTTAAATCCATTTTTACTAAAAGTGCAACTTATTTATGATTTTTTTCTTCTTTATTCTGGAATCTTTGGCTGCTGTAATTATGTGTCATATGTGTTAATGGAGTGGAGTGGGAATGGTGAAGGATGGGTTGTTTTTTTGTTTCAAATGGTAAAGCACTTCGAGTTATGCAAGTTATGAGAAGGGCTTTTTAATAAATAAAGTTGTATATGATTTGATTTGATACTGCGGTGTGACTTACAGTCCGAAATAGACAGTACATAATTATGGTTCATTTTCATAACAGTGACAAAAACTAATGTAATAAGTGGAAATGACTCATTTTAGAACAAAATGTAAATATAATGTAGTAAATCTTCATAAAATCTAAAACTAGCTCTTATTATAGAACATAAATCTAAATTTTGGCTTCAGAAATATTGTCTTTAGATTTCTCACAAACATCATCATTTTAATAACAATTTCTTTTTTTTCTAGATCTTAGCTCTAAATGAGACAAACAATTCTCAGCTGTGCTGATTTTGAGAAAAGCTTGGAAAGGTGTGGAGGAAAGACCAGTAACTTAAAACCTGGTAAAATATCTTGAATGTTTAAAGACAACGTTTATATCTTTGCGAGTATTAAATAGTTTGCAGTGTGGTCTAGGTAGCTGTGAGGTTTCAGATGCATGGCCCTGCCTGACCAGACATCCCATCTCAGCTCTTAGAGAAACCAACGCACGTTTTTCCACTGACAACCTCACGGAGGAGGTCAGTGACGGAAATCACCTCCTGGAGCCCACAGCTGTGGTATAATAACTCTCCCTTTGGTCCCTTTTAGATCTGATGAGAAGCTGATGGGATCTATTTTCTGTAGTGCAGTCCGTCTCTGTGGGCCGGCTCATGACTCGCCTCGAATGCCATGAGAGCCAATTTACCGAGAAGCAGGCGGCTGCCTCATTTCTCACTTTCAGAACCGATCTAGGTCAGCGTATTTTTTAGAAAAAGCAGGCCAGCAGGGACGCAAGGGGGACGGGGGCAGCCCGTGGATGAAGGCATGCAACAAATTTAGATTCTAAACCTGTAAACATTGCTGTTCTTAAAGAGATAAGCATGAACTAAAATTACATTTTCAGTCAAATCTTCTTGAAGGTTTTTGTCAGTGACCATTAAAACACCTTCATATCCCAGTCAGACCAAACCAAATACAGCAGCTCTGCAATAAAGTTTAATTTTAGTCTAATTTTTAATTCGAACACTGATCGCAGGTTTGGTTCCCGCCTTGCCTGCCATTGTGTGAAGACACTGAACACCTCATTGAACCTGGTGGTTATAGCTTGGCACCAGTGTTTGGCGTCAGTGTGAATGTGTGTGTTTGGGTGAATGGGACTGTGAGAGTTTTAAAGTCAGCATATAGCAATAATTATTAGGGGAAATTTCGTGTGAACCCAGAGTTAATGTTGTCAACCCTGTTTTTTTCAGACAGACATTTTCTTCAGTTTATTTTTGGTCTTGAATTAGAAAATTGTCAGTAGTTTTGGTTAAAGAATGTGTTTAGATGTTTTCTGTTCTGTGTCAAGAAATAAAAAGTTTCCCATTTCAAAAATGTTTATTAAATAGTTGATTTGAATTAAAAGTTATTGTAAGGGTTCAATAAAAGATAGGCGATATGAACGTTTTTTTTCACCCAATATTCAAATTCTCAATTGACTAATGTGCAAGTTGATCATGCGATATGGAAATCCATTATGAAATTTACATGTCAATATGAAAAGTTACAATTCAATTTACAATTTTGAAAATACAATTTTAAATAAAAGCGAAATCAATTGCATTTTAAATTGTCATGGATTTTTGATAGGTTGGCCGTCACACAATTATATCTCGCTAAATGTGGCTCCTGCTATAGCTGTATAAAAAAAAACAGTTTCCCTCAGAAACTTTTTTGATTATTCATCAACTTAGTTCAAATCTCATCATTTATTTGGACTTTTTGGTGACAAAAAACTTAAGATAGTTCATTTTGTCTTTAACAAACAAATCATTTTAACCATTTTTATAGTAGCTATAGAATAAAACAAATTTTAGTCACTTTACTTTGATCCTGTTAGATGATATAAATACGGGAAAACATATTTTTTTCAATTCTGCCTATTTGTGTTTCTTTATCTGTCAGAATGCAGTTCCTATGTTAGCCTATGAAGCAAACCCTCAAATTTAATATGCAAAATAGCCAATAATGTATTTTAATCTATATTTGCACCGTTTGTTTTTTTTTACTTTTATTTTAACATAACAACAGCTGCAGATTTGAAGGAAACAAAAAACAAGAAGCATTGATTTTTTTTTAACAAAATTGGTTTGTTGATGGCAGTGACAAAGAGAATAAAAGTATTGAACATGATTGCTGCTCATGATCAATACTTGCCTTGAGGTGGAGTAACAGGAGTGCCTAAGCGCTCCTTGCCTTCCACATTCATGTTAAGCTAACATTTGTTTCACCCTGATGTGCTTTCATGTTTTTATTTCGGTCAGCAGAACCATGATGTGCAAAACAATAAATCAAAGAAAAGATGTGCAACTGTGACGCAAAACCTTTGCTAAAAGCTGACCCGCACGCTCACATGTCCATGAATCTCTGCAAGACTGACGTAATCAAATATGTTTGTCCTTTGGAAAAACAATTTGGAGTTACGCTATAGTCAGAGAATAGGCTGATTTTACATAAAAATGTTAAATTAAATGTTAAAAAACTGAAACATTTCCTTCTTTTTAAAATTTCAACATACATTTTATCAATAATACCTAAAAATTAATTGATTACATTCCACAACGATGATAAAAGTCAGAAAAATCAAACACAAGACTATTGTGCCCAACATTTGTATGTTACAGAATTTATAAGGTGTTTAACTACAGTGTGAGAACTTGACCTTTAAACCAAATTACTTTTTTTAATTTTGGTTTATTTAGAAAAGTTAGGTACATTGTAGAAGTTGGCAGACTTTTTGTTACAAATTTTTAAACATTTCAGTGGTTTGCAATTTTTATACGTTTTTTAAATCTAAAAATTACTTTATTATCATATAGTCAAACATTTACAGTCATCAATGAACATTAAACTGAAGTCCAAAGATTTCAGCAATACCTGTTACCTGACAAAAGTCCAACAAGCATCAAAGTGAGGTAAATCTACTTTTCCTATATAAGATTCCAAACAGCTGAATTCAGAGTGTTGCACTGCATAAAAAACAAGGCCACCTGCAACCCAGATTCTCCAGAAAATGAGTAATTCAAACTTTTTCCCACAAATCCAGCGCAAACATGACTTCTGCAGCTTGTGGATCTATTGACCAGTTTTAGACACAAAGTACGGTACTTCAATAGGAACTCATTAATCTACATTATTATTACCGTTACTTAAGTTGAAGTTTGCCCAAGCCGCTACTTTAATAAAAAAATAGCTGGTGAAAAACTTATTCCCAAAGGCTATTGATTTGCTAATTTATAGTCTTAGGCAAACAAAGTGAAACTTCATGTACAAACAGGTAATGGCAGATGATAAAGTAAATGACATGTTGACTTTTTTCCCTTGCTTACAGTCCTTTCTGCAAGGCTTTCCATGTTATAAGGGTGTGTCATAAGGCACTTTTGAACACAATGCTAATGTCCAATTCTTAAACTTTGATTTTCTTTTTTTAAGCTATTTTTAAAGGCTTCCCAGTGGTCTTTTTACTATGATTATGCTGTTTTTAGTCAAAATTAAAAAAGTTTTTTGAACATACAGCCCTTTACAACCCCAACATTACCGGTGCAACAAAAAAGGTAAGCAAAATTGCAGCTATCCAGCTGTACAGTTTTGAGCCAGATTCAAGCTCAGACGACAAAAACCAAAGACGATCATGGATCTATCTGTCTACAAGTGGATGCATGAGAAATGGAGAGAAGCAGGCAGCTTGTGACCTACCGATTGCAGCATCTACATCACTGCTACAAGCTTTTTGCTATGGCTTTTCTTTGTCTGCTCCTAAATCATGACTTCAAAAGAAAAAACACTCAGAAATGAAATTTACTCCATCATGAGAAAAATGCCACAAGAACGTGTTAAAAACATGACTTTCAGCAAAGTGGGTCTTTAAGATATAACACTATATTTCAATTCAATTCAATTTTATTTTATTTTTCATAGCCCAAATTTACAACAACAGTTGTCTCAATGGGCTTCGTATCGGTAATTGTAAAAGTTAAACATAAAATCAAAAGGATCATGAACATACATACATAGAGTTCAATAGGAAAATATTAAATTGAACTAACTAAACAGACTAAACTAAACTGGCATCTCTGCCCTTAGACCCCCCTTCGCAGTAAGGAAAAACTCCTAAAAAAACGGATTCCGGAAAAACCGAAGAAACCTCAGGGGTGTCCACATGAAGGAGGGATCCTCCCCCAGGACGGACAGGCGATTACAGGAACTCATGAAGAAGAATGAACTTATCTAACTCTACAACTACATATTTAAAGTCCAGCAGATGATCTTCATCCAGATGAATTTGGGGGGACAGTCGGGGGCGCGAGTCCAGCCAAAAACAGGATCCACAGCCAGGTGTAGGAGCAGGAGCAGAGACGAGCCAGAGACGAGGTACACGGTCAGGTACAGGAGCACGATGAGCAAACTGGAATCTGGAAGCCCTCCCACTCCCCAGGAGGGGAGTGGGAAAAGATGGACAGTACATGAATCGCACCGCTCTAAACAGAGGCATGGAGAACTAAATGATGAACAATGACCAAGAAGAGATAAGAGAGGAAGGGTAGAAGTAGATGAGAAAAGACAGAACCCCAGTGCACCATAGTTACCCCAGCTTCAAACTTCTAGCAGGCTACTAACAACTAATTGATATTGTTATTAAGTCTAATTTAAACACATTAACATTAAGTTAAGTAATCTCAGAATACTAACTAGTCTGACAATAAGCCTGTCCAAAGAGGAATGTTTTCAGTCTAACTTTGAATGTAGAAACTGTGTCTGCCTCTCTCACAAGAGCTGGGAGCTTATTCCATAAAACAGGGGCTTGGTGGGGCTGCAAGGAATTGAATTTTTGCCTGCCTTTTTTCTTTTTTGTTAGGTTTTCAAGCAAATAATAAACATATCACATTCTGTTTATGCTTTCATCTATTTATCCTCAATATGTTGATGTTTGTTGCAACCAAGCCTTCATTTTGGTGGAATAATCAAAGTTAAACTACAGTATTTTGGTTAAACCTTACATATTTACTCTAATTGATGCCAATATTTATGCATGTGTGGGAAAATACTGTAAATAGCATCTAGCCCATTTTAACTAAGTAACTAAGTAAAAGCGTGTCACCTCTGATCACACCCAAATGTTGCTTATTTAATTATTTTGTTTGAAATTAAACTTGAATAAAAGGGTTGCTGCAGGCTTTAAAACTAGAAAATAAACAGAAATTAACACTAATCTGTTGAACCATTGAACATCTTACATGAAAATCTAAGGATTACCACCAGTCTCATCCCTTTTTGAGCATTTGGGGTCAAATGAACCTGGATAATAACTTGAGTGGACATTCAATAAAGGCAAAAAGCAGAGTATCAAGTTAAGAAAACTGAAATTGAGCGGGAAACAATGTGTAGAAAACCTTATATAGTTTCTTTAAAGTAGATCATCTGTGGCTAAAATCTGCCGTCTGTCAACAAAAACAAAATAAGACGGGAAACCGTGGCTGTTAAGCTGTCATGAAGATGAGAGGAGGCAGGTCACTAAAACTAAAAGTTCTTTATGAAAAAAGAATAAAAAGATTGAAATGCTGCTTAAATTGCAAAAACAAACAACCTAAAAACCATGGAAGTGAACAAACTGAACCCAGGTGAGAAGACAGGATAAGGAGTCGCACATTTATAGGCATGGAGCAGCTGCAGCAGTCAGCATTCAGGCTGCAGGTGCACCAAACAGATGAAGAGCTTGGACAACCATTCATTTCAACTGTGGACTCCACGTCCACACAGTTATTCTGATAAACCTTTCACGTGTAGCTCACCTCTTTGGAGCTCTGCTCACAGAAAATCTGCCTGCAAAGCAACAGCTAATGTTAAGATCACCCTGCATTTCAAACCAGCTCCTCAAAAATATGAAGACATTCCTAGTTAGTCTTGTTCTCTGCTCAGGGCTTAGTAAATGAAGGGTCATTGAAGATTACAAAATATCATTTTTGACCTGCCTATTTAAGAATTTAAAGTTTAACATTTGCTTTCCCTCTGCAGAAATAATTCCTTTATTTTTCAAAAATCCTCATTTTTAATTCATTGCTGCTAGACAAAAAAGGGAAAAAAAGATTAGCTCATAATTTGGCACAAAAAAATCTAAACATAATGTTAGCTCAAATCTGACGAAGCAAAAAAAATGTCACTGTATCAGGATGACCCAGATGCAGGACTTGTCAACAAGGTTGAGGGAAGATCCAGAGTTCTTTTAATAGCAGCAAACACTAGTCTAGGTGGGAAAAACTCCACAAATGCAACAGGACTCAAAAACAGCACAACTGAGGTAAGGACCCCAGGCCAGGTGACTGAACTAAAGCAACACTCAGAAACGGAGACACTTAAATAGAGCTAAAAGAAATTAACCTAAAGTGCAGGCAGCTGTGGGCCACTCATGGAGAGCCACAGGAGAGGGGGCGGAGTCTTACAGGAGAACCCACAGCCAACCCGCTCGCTCACAAGACACAAAAACAGGTTAAAAAAAACTAACAGAAATGAAGATTGTGACAAAAAAATCTCAATTTACCAACATAGATAAGTTTTCTTTTCATATTTGGCATTTTCAAATAATTTTGGGAGGCAAACACGGTTAAGCAAAATCACAGATTGACATTTAGAAACACCAAAAGTTGAAACAAACCTTGTTTTTTTTTCAGATGAGAGTGAAAAAAATAGGTGCAAGAAGTTAAATTGGAAATCTTTTTGCTTTAAGGCAGTTTCCTTTTCCCAACTCCACAACATTATTTGAATTATATATTTGACATAAAAAGTCTTCTTAAATTAGACGGAAGAATCACAAGCTTTTTTTTTACCATGTTGTTAGTTTGGTGGTTCACATGTTGAAGAATTTTAACAAGTGTTTCCATGGAAACTCTCTGCTTTCTCATTACAACAACTTCTGCAAGACGAGCTGATTGCAGCACGTGTGTGTCACACAGCACAGGACAAAAATAGCTCTCCTTAATTGTCATTTCATGTGCCAAAATGTTTAATTATGCTCCAGCGTCTTAAAAGCTCACAGCACTCCTTGACAAAGTGTAGGCTCAGAAAACCGTAATTAATCATCACAAACAGAGGACATGCTCTAAAACAAGACTCACATATCTGAGAAGTGGGACTGAGAGCTTATTTTAGATCTGACTCTGAGCAAAAACACTTCAAAATGCTCATCTCTGGATGTTTGAGGACACGAGACTTCACTAGCAGATGCTTTGTTCCCACTTTTGTTGTGTACACACCAGGCGCATCAAAACCCAGCAGGTTTCGCCGTACTTTGTGTACATCCCGGAATAGTACGGCCTTCTGTGGGTCTGTTCTTTCAACCAGTTAAATCCCAGCAGGAAAAATCCTCTCAGTTCTCAGACTGCGTGAATTCCCGCCATGGTGCTGCACCATTTCTTTGAAGACTGAAGCAACAAGACCTGGTGGAAGCTTTTATGAACTGCAGCTTTAAATGTTAAATGTTTGGTTTCAATTTAAGGTTTTACTTCATTCAAAAATAAACAGACAGTCTGAATCATTCCCTTCTGATTTTTCTAGAGAGAATGTAAAAATCTCCTTAAGATCAAAACATTGGAATTATTGAGCTTGACCAGAGGTTTAATATACTGAGGGATTCTATGATTATTTTAAATGTGCAATTTCCTTTTACATTTATTTTGTTCATTATGTCCCAGAACACAAAGTTGTTGTTTAAGTTAACTGAACATGTTCACAACTTTCACATCTCTTAAATTGCTACTCACAAAATTAAAGCACATCTGTCAGGACTAAGGTGCTACCATTACACAGGTATTTATGTTTTTAGGTTTGTTACTATTTTGTTATCATCACATGCTGCAGAAAAATCTTAGAAGGCGTGAAAGGAAGGACCCAGACGACCAATGATTTCAGAGCCAGCAGGGTAATTAACACAACAGTCCATTGAGGGACACCATGTCATTGTGCTAGATCTTCCAGTAAAGCAAATTTTAAATAAAATTGGGGGAAAAAATTAAATTTAACAGCTTCATCTTTGAGGTTCACCAATTTTCTGAGGTAAGATCTGGTTGTTTGGATTCACAGCTCAGACAGCATATATTGATAAGATAAAGATAAAGATACTTTATTGATCACACCTTGGGAAATTGGGTTGTTGCAGTGTCAGCGTTAGGCTTAGATATGGAGGCTCAGCATGAAGCTTAAGTGAGTGTTAAAAATATTGCTGTTGCAGAAACACAGTTAAAAAATATTTAGAATTCAAAAAGCAAATAAAATGTATTGTAAAAACTGCTAAACTGCTTATTGACCTTAGCTTATGTGATATATTTTGGTTTGCTTTAAATATTATTTTATCATAATTTCAAAACAGCCTTTTAAATTTTACTGCATAATAATGTTAATAATAGAGTATGTATTTATTAGATTACTTTTGTCTGTCAATTATTGAAAAGTGGGCGGGGCCTAGATACCTCAGACAGGAGCTTGTGGCGCACAACTTGCATAAGTGTGAGAGGAATTCAACAGGAATGCAGCAGCTGACTTTACTGTAGGTGATCAAGCACAAACAAGACTTTAGCAGATGTTTCTTTAGCTGATGTTTCAGAAGCATGTCTTCCTGTCTTGTCATGATCTCCATTTGGTTTTGGTTTCTCAGTGTGAGCATCAAGACTGTTCCTAACTTGACCTCTGTCCTGTTTGGAGGAAAACAGGCACCCTATGTTAACACTGAAATCAAGAGAAAGACAAATGCTCAAGGAAACATGCACCCAACCCATGACAGTCTCTTAAACTGAAGGTTTTTACGACTTCATTTTTCCTGTTCACTATTCGTTTTGTCATGCAGGCTGGCTGCCCATTCACGTGTCGCTGCACTGCTGCATGCACTTACGGTAATTAGTCAGTCTTAATTTGAGCACACCTTTTGAGTTCTCAGAGTTCTCTTTTATGTGCTTTGGGTTTATTTTAAGCATCTCAATTAAGACCGTTTTTTTTTGTTTAAATTCTTATCTAAGATTTTGTTTTCTCTCTCACTACCAGCGATAGTTTTCTGTGATTAAATACCTTTGAATTTTCTTAATCTATCAGCCCCAATTATGTTGTTCCTTTGTTTCTTTTTTTTGCTACATGATTTAGTCGCACATTAACAAACACATCCATGTACTCCAAAATGATGGCGCCTCATAAATACATTTAGAATAACAGTTGCTGTCAAGATCTGGAGAATTTATCAAATTCTTCTGAAAGTAAATTCATTTACATTTAAAAAATATTCTTCCCATAAATTTAATGATGAATCCATAAACACGTTTAAGATAGTGGGAAGAAGCAATTTCATAGAATCCCACCCCTATCATGTTTTACTCAACTTCGTTTTTTTTTATATAGTTGCCATGATTGGCTTCCTATATCTATTTAAAGCTATTATTACTTTTTCAGTCCTAGTACCAATTATGTCTCAGTAACAGTAATTCATTGTTGATTATTGGTTTTGTTGTTTTTCTGCTTCGACCTTCAGTTAGTAACCACGTCGTGTGTTTTCAGGCCGTTCACCTTTTGTCCTTCTCTTTTGTGTTTTCCTCGCCAGACCGACCATCTGTGGAGCAGCACACCACCTTCCATTCGACACCTGTTAAAATGCTCCATGTTTCACTTTCCAAAGATGACACCTGATAGGTCGTCCCTGCTCCTCTGTCCCAGGTGACAACCAATGAAACTTAGTTTACTGATGAAAACACCTCTGGCTTCTAAGTCGTCCACGGTAAACAGGGACAGGCCTTTCTTTTTCTGTCCTTGTGCTGTGGACTGCTGATCAAGGATCTCTTGGATTTTCTGAAGATGTGGAACTGGACCATTTTACTGAGGTAAAAATTGTTGTCAGTCTGTTTTAAGTATGTTTGCGTAAATAAAAAAGCATCAAAAAAGAGATTTTTTTTCCAGTGAAATCATTATATTTGATAAAAAGGAATCCACATTTTAACATTTAGTTTAAAAGATCTGTTTAAAACAGCGTTGTTTCAAGCTACTCTTCTGCAACTCATCCATCCGAGTAATTGTAGTTTATAAGCATTTACTTGTTTTGAGGATGACTGCCATCATATGATGCCAATCTGCTGTGCCTAAAGTCTAACAAAAATCTCTTGTGAAAGAACATCTTGCTGATCTGTCAAAGGATGATTCAGCACCAGCCAGCCGTTCGGTTCGGATGACAGTTCAGCATGGCGCCTCCAGTCGAGGACTTTTATTGCTGCCGGTTTGAGGCCAACACCTTTGACCCCTCCCGCTGCCGCTCCTGCCTGCGGCCGAGTCACATGCACCTCAGCAGCATCAGTGCAGCGCATGTTAACCCTGCAGAAGCGGATGAGCTCAATGACGCGGTGAGTGAATGAATTATTCTGCAGTTCTGTGAAAACAGTCGCATCTGTTCTGAGCAATGAAGGATTAAGCAAAAAAGGGTTCTTAGGCAAAAAGAGAAATCCTTCAGAGAGGATTTACGGCAGAAGACCAACGTAACATAAGTAACTAACAGGTGGTTTAAAGCTAATCATTTGATGTTACAATAAGTTTAGGGTTTCAAATTGTTCCACAGTGATGATGTTAATTGTGAAACATTGGGATTGTACAGTAAAAGGCAAAAACAAGCAGCATGCAAGACATTTATCCATCAAACTTCAGAACCCGATGAAACCCTTTATGGGTCATGGGATTGCTTGAGCCAACCCAGCTACTGTTGGGTGAAGGCGGTTTACACCCTGAATGGGTAGCCAGTGAGTTGCAGGGCCACAAACTAACTCACACACTTTGGGGAAATTTAGATATACCAATTGACGTATAAAGCATGTTTTTGGACTGTGGGAGGAAGCCGGTGTGCCTGGAGAAAACCCACACATGCACAAGGAAGACAGGCGAACTCCACACAGAAAAGGTACCAAATGGGATTTGTACTAAGGCCTTCACACTATGAGGCAATATCTCTAAGCCCTTGTCACCACCGTGCAGCACACACCCAAGTCAATTATAAATAAAAAATATGGGGAAAATATTAAAGTAATCTAAATACTTTATCCCAATACGTATAATACTCCATGTAAATGTTTTTCTTGAGTGTGCATTTAGTTGTTCACATCAGACAAGCAGGAAGGGGCTTCTTCTTCTTCTTTTCTTTTTCTACTGTTTACAAGCTCGTGTTTGCCACCTACAGTTGGAAGAGGCTTGGTGTGAAATGTCAAAGCAAGCAAATCTCACAAATCTTGCTTCAGCCTTTTTCTTTCGTAACTCTGGTCCGATACATGAAAGACTTGGTGTCATATCAATCTGTCCGGGCACAAACCACAATTATTAATTTCTCCTCCATGATCAGTTTTCAAACGGTTGGCACTTCCGCAAATTAAATGGGACATCAGCCATGCTTCGCTACAGAATCGGAGTCCTTGATTGGTCAAAGTTCAACTGGTTTTACTAGCATGTAGAGCCTGAAAACAGTCTTAAAAACTGTGCGTAGCGACCTGTGAACATGAGAGTTTTGCACATGGAAGCCCAAATCGCTGATTTATACACATTGACATAGACTTTTCACTGAAAGCGGTTGCTTGAACGCCAAGGGCGGCGTAAACGTAGCTTAAGGAGATTCAGCCTCATTCATCTCCATTTCTCCATACGGTTTATCATGTTCTGAGAAAATAATACATTTAATACCAGAATTCTAAATTCAGATAAGTAACCTTGTCGCTACAGTTTAGTACCATCCTTCTGTTGGAGGTTCCAGAGCTGCATTGCTGCACTGCGCCTTTACTCTATACTTAAAATACATGCATTGAAAAAACTAAACTCCAAGTATGCAGTACAAGAATTTCAGTTGAAAAAACTGGCATACCATTTATAATTACCTTGTCAATGTTCAAAATGAACAGAATGCATAGCTGCTCTATTTTGAAATACAATAGACATCCTAAAGGTGCTGGGTTTATGATAAAATTAGCATTAAAACCAAAAAAATATTTGACAGATATTTTGAAATGAAATGATTACACAAACATTTTCACACATCTCCTTAATGAAGGCCATCCTCTATTAATCAAACTTAACTTCAATTTTCTGTAATATTGCTGATGTCTTTTTAAGTGCAACAATATCTTGTTTATGGATATTTAAATTTCTGATTCTATGGAGAAAAGGTTTCATTTTGTTGAACTTTAAAATGCAGTGAGAAGTGGTGCCACCAACTGCACAGTAATATGAGGATGTCAAAGATGAGCACTATTACCAAGTAAAATGGGTGTAGCGGTAGAAGATGGATAACGCAACAGTGTGGCATTTGATTCTATATCATGAATAAATAAAAGCCTGTTACAATCCTTTGGGAATGGGCTGCCATCTGAAACCCATGAGCAGCACAAGCCCACTTTTACAACACTTTAACATCCTGAGTCTGATGCTTAATCAAAGTTCCAACTCTAAAATAGATGCAACTTTAATGATAAAATAGAAAAATAAATCTTTCAATTCTTTATTTGGAACACTAGGAGATAAATGCGTAAAAAATGTTCTTGACAACGACAAATGGAACTTAAATATATATATATTTTTTTTTAAAAAAGGCGAATTGAGTGGGCGGTTCTGGTAATGCAAAAGCAATGGAGCAATGAAATAATGATGAGCAGGACTAGAGACTAGCTTGAGTTACGTTCGCTTCAGTTTAAATGGATTGGCTCGAGTAGAGAGGATGGAGAAAGAAAAGTAGGAGGACAGCAGACACAGCTTCAGGAAGCAGCCACGGTAAGTGAAATATGTCTATGGAAAGTTCAGGATGCTAGCTGTTTGCCTATTCTATCTTGATTCTCTTTGGAGTTTGTGGAATAAATGACACCAGCCACCACTTTGTGGCTGTGTTGTACTTTAGCCAAGGTCACAAGAGGTGACTCTTTTCTCAAAATGAGGAAAAGAAAGGTATTTTATTTCACAAAACTAGATACATTGGAGCTTTTAAAGTGTCTCTGGTTACAAATATTTACAACATGCTTTTATTTTGAAGCATGCCTTCTATTTTATCTACCACTCTACTCATTTTTTTTAAATCATTTTTGCTTGCCTTATCTCAGGAAGCAGACGATGACGACTACGCCTTGTCTGAGGACGCCACAAGCGCCAGCAGTGATGATGTCAGCGGTGGCTGGACCTATGAATGGAGTCTGGTGCACAGCCTGAGTGCTGAGTGGGAACTTGAGAACTGTGACACTGACATACAATCCAGGTGACAGAATCCTGCAGCCCGATTTCAGAAAATCTATTTTCTTTTTTTTTTGGAACAAGCTGCTCCAAAGAACTATCTGACTTATGTAGCATGACTAAACTGCCAGGAATAAACTGGTTGCTGAGCCACATATTGACAATTTAAAGTATGTGATCAGCTATGTGATTAGAAACCTTTGAAGGAAACCTTTCCCTTGTGTGTGTGCATCTCGAATTTGGAAGATGACTTCACATGTGTTGCAGAAGGCTCTTGCTTACGAAATATTTGGTTATAAACCAAACTCTGACTTCTACATATAGTTTCTGTGCTATCAAACTTAACTGGCTACTAGTTTTGGAATTTGTTGTGGTGTTTTTGAGAATAATCTGTTATTTTTAAAAAAAACCTGCTTGCAGGTTCATTCTGCTTGAAGTCATGTTCTAGTTTAAAAATTGAACTAAATAAAGGTTAAAAGTTACTTTGGACATCTTAAACTGTTCTTTATCTAAACAGTTTGGTGTCATTTTTACCCCCTTGTGAAGCAACTTCTTCAGTCAAATTTAATCAACTTTTTTAGTTTGGATCCATGAGCTTTACAAAAAATCTGTACTGTAAACCTGCCATCTGGATTTGCAAAAACAGAATTGCTTAACCTTGTCTTGTCTTTGTTCTTCAGATCAAGGTTTCGTCTGAGTTGTCTGATCTAAATTCAAATCGTGTGATGACAGGGGTTTCACAGGTTTCATTGTTCTGTTATGGATTGCAGGCAAGAGGGAATCCAGGAGCAGGAAGGACTCAAACCAAAATTGTTGCAGTTAGAAAATACTTAATGATAAAAATTCTCCACTAGTGTGGGCCAAAAAGACTCAAAAATACTAGACTCCAAGACAAAATTACAGAACACGCAGATCCAAAAAACTACTCCGTAAAAACCTAAAAACGAATAGATAACTGTAAGCAGCTTACCTGCACTGAAAAAAACAGAAAACACACACGGGGGATAATTATCCATTAACATAAGCTTTTGATAGGTGGTGTTGAAAAGCTTAATCACTTTCAATCCCTTCAAAATAAAAGCATCTTTATTTGGTACTTTGAAATGTTCTTTATCAGTGCTTAAATTCCATTGTAAAGGTTTTAAAAACTAACAACGTAAAATCTGAGAAGCAGACATCTTTTGATGAGAAAAATAAAATTGTTGAAAATGTTAACATACATGACAATTTATGTTGTCTGCTATTAAAGTTACTCCAACTCTGAATCCCTGTGAGCTGCAGAGACAGCCATGTGGTGGATTAACACCCCAACCCCTTAACGTTAAGTGTCAAGCAGAGGCATTGGGCCCCATTATGAATTAACTGTGGATTTGAACTAACAACCTTCCAGTCTTAAGGTGGACTTTCTACCACAAGGCCACTGAGTTGGTAAACAATGTCTATTCTGACTTTTAAGACAAATGAGAAGTAACCAGTAGGTTTGAAGAAATGTTATTTCAGGTTTATGAAATGTCAAACAACCAATAGGACTGAAAGCTATAACCTTTTGTTTGAAACAGCCACAGAAATACTTGACTTTATATTCCACATTTGCTATCTTTGACTCCTGCAGCTCTCCAAAGCAGGGGGATTGCTCTGACCGGAGCAGATCTCTCAGCTCAGAGAGGTGCGGCGCAGCCCAAAAAGAAATGACCAGACTGGACCCCTCCCCTCCTCGAGTCGCTGAAAGTTACTGGATGGATGAAAGGAGGGGTAGAGACAGGTCCCGCCGCGCCTCAGGTTAATAGCAGACACACCACGTCCTCGAATACTCCAAACAATCATCTTAATCTTTTTTGCAAAAATTGTAACATTTTTAGCGTACTGTTTTCTATTTTTTATTGTCAAACTTATTTTAATACTTGTGACTTATCACTGGTTTCATTTTCTCTCTCTATGTATGCTATATTTTTTTAGTTACATTAGGTGGAGGCCTTAAATAAGCCTTTTGGGCTTTTTGCTTCTCCTTGCACTGCATTTGATTGTCTTTTTATGGTTTCTGCTGTGTTTTAAAAGTGAAAAAAAAATAAAAAAAATTAAAAAATTATAGACAAACTGGATGTTTGCATCTGTAGGCGTATCGTAGGCATAATCGTAACAATGATCTCAAAATGTGTGTTGCAGATACCAGAGGAGAGAAGGAAAAGGAGAGCGGCTATTTCTCTCCAAACAGAAGGGGTGACGATTTGCAGCAGACGGATGAGACCAATAAACGGTCCTATCGCTACTTTGAAAGAGGACGTCCTCTCCCGAGCAACTATGTCCCTGAGCCCAAAGCCTGCGTCCCTTACAGGAGTGTCAGCTTGGGTCTGCCGTCCCAAAGAAGAACCCCAGAGACGTATGTCCAGGAAACTTGGCGGAGCGAGTCTCCTCAGAGGTACACGTATCATTCCAACTTCAGACGAGGTGCTGACTCGCAGAACAATTCTCCAACACGTCACAGCTCTGTGAGTCCGGACCGATACAAGGTCATGGACTATCCGGCGGAGCCTACAAGGAGTAGCCCCCTCTACAGCAGCCAGGCTCGATCTCATGTCTCATCTCAGCTTCCATCCCACGGTGCCTCAGGGCACACGTCTGGCAGGTCCAGTCCATCCCGTAGGAGGGGGTCCAGAGCGTCTCGTACAGCGTCACCTTCCAGATCCATCCATTCACACAAGCACACAGACTTTATCCACTCACAAAACGGGGAATATCCTCTGCAAAAGAGTTGCAGCAGAGACTCAAGAACCCCCTCACAGGCTTCAATTAGACACAGTTTGGACTCAGAGAAGCTGTACAGAAACCTTGAGTCGCTCTCCCGCCGCAGTTCCACGGCCGTTCAACAAAACCAATACGAAGGGTCGCAAATAAGGCCGTGTGAGGCGTCGCCTCGGACAAGAACAACCGTCAGCAGTGTGGCTAACACTCACACTCATAGTAGTCGTGATGTGTCACCAAGCAGGACAGTCCGTAGTCCTCAGAGCAACACTTCACCCAGAGACCTTGACTTCCCAGACAGCAGAAAAAGCCATTCTCAAGGCTCCTGGCAGGGCTCCTCACACTCTCTACTCAGCCTCCCACGGTCTCATGCTTCCTTGTCTTCAAGGCATGGTGCAGAATCTCAAGGTCCTAGTGGATCACTATCACAAATTATAGACAATAACAAAACCAATGAGGAGAGTCCAACAATCATTTCTGACAGAAGCAGGAGCAGCTTGAGGAGGGGCATGGAGATCTTGCTGACCTCTGAACCTCAGAGGACTCCAGCAGAACTTGAAGAGGTACATGTGTTGTCTGGTTAATTGAGAATAGACTTTTTTGACAATTAGACAACCCCTAAAGATACAGACTATCACAAATGCACCCATCTATTTTAAAATAAACAACTGAAATGAATCCAAAATTTAAGACACCTATGCAAAGTGTATATCAGCAGTAAAAATGGTTCCATATTGTTAACATTAGGGCAAAAAGTGGGCTACAATTTTGTGTACTAATCCTACATACAGAAACCCTTTTTTATTTTAGCAGTGCAAGACGTTGTTAGTACAAACACAAACAATTTCATACACTTGTTTCACGTTAAAGGCTGATTCTTGTGTGACAGCTTGTAAATCATTTTGAAAAAAATGTGTTGATCTAAGGCAGGAATGACCATCGATGACTACATAGTACTAGCTGACATACCGAGGATACAAGTGGAGTTGGAAGAGGAGTTCCCAACGCTGCGATGTAGAAATCAGAGTCCCAGTCCTTGCAGGGACCAGAGACTGCGTACACACAGGTTGGTGGTGCAACATGCCTAAAAAAGCAACCTACAGACGAATTTCAATGGAAACTCAGACGCAATCCAAAAGTTTGTGTAGCGATTTGTTATTGGCAGATGTGTCCATTTCTGTGACTGCCACATGTTGCTTCAAAGCCAAACATGCAGAAATTAATTCAAAAGAACATTTAAGAATTGGCTCGAGAATGCAGTGACTCCATTGAAGCTCAGCATTCTTTTCTTTTTCAATCAGTTTGAATTTAGAGAAAGTTTTGCAAGAAACAGACCATTTCAAAAGCATGTCTCACTCGGGGCTGCATGGTGGAACAGTGGTTTGGGCCCACACCTCACAGTGACTGGTTCAAATCCCACCAGGGACCTTTCTGGATTTTCTACAGCACTCTGGCTTCCTCCCACAGACCAAAGCCATACTACATAGGTTAATTTGTGTCTCAAAATTGCCCTTGGTGTGTGTGATTGTGTGGCTCCATGACAGGTTGGCAGCCTGACCGCATTTGCCCAACAGTAGCTGGGACAGGCTTCAGCAGCCCCGTGACCCTGAAAGGGAAACTGCTGATTTAGAGGATGGATGGATGGATGGATGGATGGATGGATGGATGGATGGATGGATGGATGGATGAATGGATGGATGGATGGATGGATGGATGGATGGATGGATGGATGGATGGATGGATGGATGGATGTTTTACCTGACCATTTTTAACACCCGTGTCTTTGTAGGAGTCAAGATGAAACAGACATGTACCGCTCAAGGCTTGAATCAGAGGAGAGGGGAAGGGTCAGAGAGAGGGGAAGAGACAGGCGAGAAAAATGCAGGGACCCTGAGATTGGACGATCCAACCTGAGACACTCTGCAGCATCTCTTCACACTCAGGTAAGATACAGGAACTGTAGTTATGCTCAACTTTCAGTTGTACTCATTTTAGTGTCTTTGAAGTCATCAGACGGCCGAAACAAAAAGCACAGACCTGTGAGGGAGAAAGAACGAGCTCCTGCAGAGCAACTTCTAACACAGGTGAGCAACAGTTTATCACTTTTTTTCCCAGAAGATTCTGTTTTATGCTGTTTTTACTGCTATCTTTACCCTGAACCCTGCAAGGAAAACACAGTGTCGAGTTTCTTATGGACCCCCTTATATTTTTTGATTCAGAGAAAGCTTTGCATGTGGTCACACACTGCATTATTATGCTGAGAACTTCTGAGCAGATTAACTGTCAATTTTGTTTACTGTAGGTTTTTGTTTTAGTCACATGTCTTAAAGAGCCTCTCCAAAGCGTTCCCAGTGGTTTTTAAAAAAAATTATAATTATGTCATTTTCAGCCAAAATAAAAAAACGTGTAGTTTTCTGGAACATAGTTTCTGCAATGGAGCAGTAGTTCAATAAAAATTCACCTCTGAGTTGTGGACGGGAGCAACACCGCCCCCCTTTCCCTCCCCCATAGATGAAGCTCTCTGTTTAAGCAAAGCAGATAGCCTGTGGCCCACCCAGTTTATTTTCCACATCACAAATAAGCTCTTTTTCAAATGGCATTTCTTTCATTGTCCACAACGATTTGAATAAAGAAATATTCAGAAAAACAATTTTAAGCTGAATTTTCTTGACATCTGACCTTCGTTATCGGAAAAATGCCACAAGAACATGTTAAAAAAACACTAAAAACATTATTTTTGTCAGATGGGTCTTTAAAGAAAACATTTCCTTGACTGCTCCACATTTATTTGCACTTATTTTCTGTGTTTCTTCCTCTGCGGGTAACAACCAAACATGGACGAACACTATGGATGTTGAGTAAGTATTTTGTGCAGCAACAGCACACTTTTTTCAACCAAACATTTAACCTGTTCCTCTTTATCCTCTTTATCACTGGAACTACTATTCTTTCCATTTCAAATGTTCACTTTGCAAAAATTTTTTTATTCTTATGCACAAAACTCTTTCCCCCAATCCTTCATGCACGCTTATATAGTTATCTCAAAAAACACGTGTTGCTGACAGTTTCCGCTTCCTTTTGCCTTCACAGTTAGATGTAAAAAAAACAAACCACAAGAAAGTTTTTCTAAACTTTTACCTTTAACTTCTAGACACTGCTGCTCAAAGGGCTGGATGTCCATTCTGGATGAAAAGGGAAAGGTAAACATCCTTTTATTCTTTTACTAATGTATTTAAGGTGTGGTTACAGCTTTTTCTATGTTGTTTCATTTTGTAACCACAACGTCATTATCAGACAGACAGTTCAAACCCAACCAGCCTTCTGACATACTTTAAGTCTTGTAAAGACAAGGTTTCTGTTGTGTTTAAACTGGTTTAGGACAGTAGAACAAGTCTAATGATTTTTTTTAAAGAGCAAACCAGCTCTTTAAGTTTAGGACATAATTTAAAAAATAAAATAAACACTGTTTTTAGCTAAAAATGTTTTAACTTTAACTTTGAAAGGAGGACAAATGGCTAAGCAGGCTTTTCATCTCATCATGACTTCTCTTTTACACATTTTACATTTATTTGTGTGTGTTGCTTCCAGATGATGCACTTAAGAACTATTCCCATTGTGCAACCATTTTAGAGACAATTAAAAAAAAGAAAGATTTAAGTTGTAATATTTATTAAATAACGAAAGGGAAATCCACCCCTTTAAAGTTCAACAGAATCAGAGAGACCCATGGCAGTGTAGCCAACTTCCTGTTTCTAGTATGATGATTTACAAGATATAAATATTTTACAAATTTTAACAATCTTCACATTTAATTAAAGAATGGAGTACCTAAATGCCTTAGATAAGTATGGTTGTACTTCAAAACAATAAAATTTCTTCAGTCTTAACTTCTAAATTCACATTAAATAAAAGCGTCTGCAGAGCTTTTTTTCATGTTTCTGTAGCTCATCAAGAATAAAAGTCTAATCTTAAAGGATGTGGAAAACTTTTTCACCTACGAGATAAAGTAAATCAAAGTGATTTGAGAATCCTGTATTTTTCAGTGGAGAAAGCACTGGTTTGTACTTGCTGATACTTCACTCAAGTACTACAGAGACTCAGAGGCTGAGGAGGTACGACTTTTAAATCCATCTTTCTTGGTTCAACTTCTGGCTGCAGCGTCTTTTAAATAACTTTAAGCTCTTCCTTTCATGTTGCAGTCCGATGACTTGGAAGGAGAAATAGATCTGACATCCTGTGTCAATGTGTCAGACTGTGAGGTAGAGATAAACTATGGACTGCAAATACAAGTATGTTTTCACCCCACTTCTTTTCAGTTTGTGGTTTAAATTTCACCATCTAAAAAGACAGAATTGATCCTTCCTCCCATCATCATAAACAAGCTATCTGAGCTGCCTCCATGTTAACCGCAGTTGTCTCCTTTGATCTTTTCCAGACAAAAAGAGCGCTGTTCACTCTGTCTGCAATAACATCTCGGATTCAGCAGAATTGGGTGAAGCTATTAAAGCAGGCAGTCAAGAACAACGCTCTGTGAGTTCAACCTTATAGACACCACAGGAGATACTTTTTTTACTTTTAGTGCAAATAAACACACAGAGGGCAACCATAACACCAGCTCCTCCATGTTTTAGCATTTACCGCCAGGCACAGTCAATAAAGTTCAGAAAGTAAGGAGAAAAAACCTTACCTGGAGTGAATTATATCACTTTGTGCTTTTAGAAATCTGTTTATCAGTTTGAAAAAAAATTATTGAGGAGATTGAACTCTTGAGAGGAAAAGGAGATGGATAATGGATTAAGAGAAGCAAACGGATTTAAAAACCCCACAGGCATGAACTGTTACAAAGCTCATAAAATCAAAAGAATAAACACTGCTACTTTATTACGAAGACCCAAGGGTCAAAGAGAGGATTAAATCTCTATTTTCCTACTGACTAAATGGAAAAAATTGGACTATTTTGCCCTCTTTCATTTAGGCAAATACACATTCCAAGAAGAAAAAAGTCATAGTGTGTCAAACATATATTTTTAGTTATCTCTCTTCTAATAATTGAGCTGTGTTGTATAAAAAAATATACAAAAAAAGTTTATTTAAACCCATACAATGCTAAAGACTTATCGAGTTACTGCAGTCTATTATGACACAAACAAGTGTCTGAAGGTTTCTGTGATTGGGTGGTCCTCCTCCACCCCCCGTGTCCATCTCCGGATGTGTAACTTTATCCTCCTGCATTTCTTTCATTCGGCCCTCAGCCAATCAGACTCCTACGGCGAGAAAGAGAACCCTCTCTCCCAGAACCCGTCGTCAAGCCAACCACCTGCTCGCTTCACCTGCAACGACTCTGGGGGTGAGCTTACCATTTCCACCTACACCGCCGCAGCTGCGAGCCCCTTCCGTGAGGACGACCAAACAGCAGCCGGCGATCTGGGCGCAGATTTGTCTCCGACCAGTCAGAGAGACGAGGGGGAGGGCTGGGATCGTGAGCAAGCCAAGCGACTGGAGGAGAGGAACAAGTGGTTTGAGGAGGGGGTCCCTCTCAGTGAGATGAGCAGCAGGTGGGACTCTATGGAGCTGAAGAGGGGAAGTGTACCTGTTCCAGTCACTGAAACCATAGACTCTGAGCTGAACAGGAAGTGGGCAGAATTTGAAACTTTGTCATTCAGTGAAATGAGCCCACAGTCCCTCATTGGTGCCCAGGTTTATCCGTCGGACACCCAACAGCAGTCTATAGATCTTTCCAGAACTCACCACCGAAACTCTGAAGAGGCTGAACAGTCTGAAGCATCACTAACCAGGAAATCAGAAGGGAATCCTCAATTTGAAAATGGTGTCCAAATCCCCACAGCAGAAACTCTGCAGAAGGAGGTAAGTTGGCCGCTGAATGATGCTCCAAATTTAACGCAAGATCCAACTCTCCATCTTTGCCCCCTCCATCCAAATCAATCTCCCAGGCCATCTCCCTCCGACAGCAAGTGGACAGCATCAAGAGGGAGCGTGCAGCTATGAGGCTAGAGGTGGACAGCCCCTGTGGTCCCACAGCCCCCTGTAGAGCTTTGCTGGAAGAAATGGTGGCCTCACATCGGAAAGCTCTGCAGGAGCTGCAGGAGAAGCATGCCAGGGAGGTGAAGCAGCTGGAGGAGGAGCGAGATCGCCTGTTGCTGGTAGAGAGGCAGGCAGCCACAACAGGTGAGCCAGGAAGTGACATCATAAATGAAGTCTTTTCATTAAAAAACTAAAATAATGAGGCTGGCATTCTGTTTTTTATTAATATTTTGTGGTTTTAAGTTAAACAAATTTCTAATTAACATGAAAGCTATGGAGGCACTAAAAGCAGCTCACAGGGAGGAGCTGGAGAGGGCCAGAAGGCTCTGTGGAGAAACGGCTCACATGGATTCTTCACATGGAGACCAAATGTAAGCATGGAGGATCTTTGGCTCTGTTATCGCGATGAAACTTTCTGACAGGCTCTTGCTGCGGGCTTGTGCTGTTCTGTACTCCACAATGACCTCTTCCATAGCGATGCCTCTCAATTTACACCAGAACTTGTGTTTTTTGCATGTCAGGCCTCGGGCAGATGCCTTGCACGGGGAATTAAATGCACTGTCAGAGCAGTACTCACAGAAATGCCTGGAACTAAGCTGCACAGAGCAGAACAGTAAGAGACGAGAGGCTGAGCTGGATTTTAAGAAGAGAGAGCTGCAGCAGCTGCAAAGAGAGAACCAGGTTTACAGAGATGTTCCATTGGGTTTTTAACATTAAGATGAAGTTAAATCACAGAAAAAAACTTTAACTCAAAGTTCATAACTTAATATAAATGTATGTTTCAGGAGCTTAAGACCAAGCTGGCAGAAGAAATCAGTCGAATGCGTTATTTCATCACAGGCCAGAGATCGGAAGTGGTATCCCTTGGCAACACTGAGCACACCGTGTCAGATTTAGAGGTACTGAAGACAACCGTTTAATTGTTACTGACTTGAAATCTATTGTGAAGTCAAGGATTAGCAATGAGACTGAATCCACAGATGACAAAAGTTTTCTAATCCCATTATGACCTTCTTCAGACATCACTATCAAAATGTTCCTTGTTTGCTCTTAGGGCTTTAATTTTGTTCTACTCTAAAGAGATGAAGAAGCAAATGCTGCCCTCTACTGGCTAAATGTCAGTAAACATCTGTCATCTCTCAGCAAGGATGTGAGGTCCCTTATAAAAACGTTGCCAATGTGTTTTAGAGAATGACAGGAAACATTTTCCCACTTTTACTGATTTGATATCAAAGGAAGTAAACATTTGAATTGGGTCTCTTCTTGAGTAGGCTATGTTAAATATTATCTGTCACCCATTTTGAACATCTGATTTTGATCTTTTTTTTTAGCATTTCTGAATACTTCTACAGCCTATAGAATAAGCTTAATGGTGTTATATTTCCAACGCAAGCATTATGAGATACAATTTATTTGTACTTTTTGGCATATTGGATGTCCATGCATGCTTTTATTTTGTAAATGAGGAATTTCCTGGTTAGTTTTTCTGTTGAACTGCTGAAGTTGGGAACACGTTTGCAAAGTACCTACAAAAAAACTGGCAAATGAACGGAAAATTTGGTTTTGTCTAGACGCTGCTAAAAGCAAAGGAAAATGAGGTGCAGTCTCTGAGAAAGGAAATGGCCTGCCTTCAAAATCAAGTACAAACTCTTACCAAGGTATGCCCTCAGAAATATTTCACTTTGAAACATTTTCATCGAATAAAAACCACATTTATCCTTTTCCTCTAAGCTTTAAATTGACTGTTTTTAAATCTTGGGGTTTAGCAGCTCTTAAAGATATTTGGAGAGTAATTGGCAATTTCTTTTTAAGCTCAAATAAAGTGCGATTTGTAACATAGTTCTATGTCTATTATTAACTCAAAAACAAAGATAAGATGGGACTCTATTAAAACCTTTGAGATCAAACTGATATTTTGAGTTTTGTTTATTCAAATTAACTAGAACGTCAGCAATCCACCTGACTTTTTCTCTTCGTCATATTCGTCTTTGCTTCAGGAAAAGGAAGCAGCTTACGAGCGTTACAAGGAAGCATATGTAGAGCTGACTGCCACGAGGGGCCGCAGCCATCTGGAGATGAACGCCCTCAATGAACACCGGAGACTGGCCAATGCTGCTCTTCAGGAGGAGGAAAGACAAACCTAACCAACACGGATCACATTTCAAACTAGAGATCATCAGCCAACATGCAGCATTTGTCACCTATGATCACATATTTATGAATGTAAAATACATTATTGATTTAAATGAAATAAAAAACAAAAGTTTTCCACATATAACTGTTTATTTAGATGGCACAACAGGAGTGAAGGTGTAGCAGGTATCTTTCACATCCTCACATTTATTCATGACAAGATCTAGGTTGGACTTTGAAGGAAATAAGTAGGTTGGAGGTAGAGGATGTACTTGGAAGTCATCAATACTCCATATTCTTTGTGCTGGCTGGTTTTCTTTCAGTCCAAACTGCAAAACATCGTGAAAATATATAAACATTTACGATTTTTGCATCACTTTTGCAGCTAACTATAGTCTCCTAACACATAAACCAACTTAGTAAAGGGCCCTTCCGTTCTTTAGGAGTTAACATGTTGCTGACACGCCCTTCAAACAAAGATAAGACCGTGAAAAGAAACAAAGCAATCATGTTGCAACAGTAAGAGCAGGCCTAAAAGCACACCAACTTTACCTCTTGTTATACGACAAGCTTAATTCAGTCGTCGTCGTCGTCATCTTCAGGGACAAAGATGTCGTGCTCTTCCAAGAGAGCGGCAAAGTTCTTGCTGATCAGAGTTCCCACATAAAGAAAAGGCACCACCACGGCCGTCATGCGGATTAAACCAAAGGGTGTCTGAAAAATTCATGAAGACATTCAGGTTCAGTCACGAGCCACACCTCAGTTTCCATTGAGGTGTTTTGTGTTATGATTATCATTAACTACCAATGTTGCCCCACCGATTATTTATCAATACAGACGTTGGATTAAGATTTATGGCGAAATATTGGTGCACTGTCTGAAAACCTACTGTCTGGAAAAAAAATGCTAGTTGTATTTTTGTTTTTTTATTTGAAAAAAATGTTAAAACTGAATTCAAGCCATAAGGTAAAGCAGGATCATGATTCTCAGCAGGTAATTTCACTACACATTCATTGATATAATAAACTGTTTTTATTTTCCTTTTTCTCTTTTTTCACTTTATATGTTTGATCAAAACAGTGTGTAAAAACATTTTAGTTCCAACAATTAACTCCTGAAAAAAAAAAACAGACTCTTAGTCACCATTTCGATTCACACTTATTTCAACCAATAACAAAGGCGAAAAAATGTTTTACTTTTCTTTCGTACAAATATTTTAATAGTAAATCCCACAATTGTTCACAATTCTAAATGATGAAAAAAGAATTTAAACACCTTAGAAGTTACCTAAACGAACGATATTTCTGTAGGCGGAGATGAATTTGCGTATTCTCAAGCTCATTGGCTGAGAAGTGATAGGCTGGCATGACTGCAGTCTTCCTATTCGCTACAGCTGGTGTCAATTGAAACATCGCCCCGCCCAGTTTGTCTTGTCATTTTACTGTGTTTAAATTAAGCCGAAAACACTCACTTTGTCTGGTTTTGGGAGAATTCCTCCAGACGATGTAGACACAACGGTTCTACTTTGACCCGCCCTGGATATGGCTGACGCTTTCGAGACGGGGTGACGAGCTGTTGTTCCCCTAACGCTCGTAGAAGCGAGTCGGAGCGGCAGTCGGAGAAGGTTCGCCATTTTTCCAGTTGCAGGGGGACGTTTTGTGCGGAAGGACGCCGTACAGAAACCACGCCCACAACCATCGGATATCTGCCTTTTAAAAAAAAAAAAAAACTTTATTGTACACAACGGTAGTACAGTACAAAACACAATTTTACTAAATAAACTTAATACATATTACATGCAATTTACATAAAAACATTCAAGATTTTACAACTTTCATACAAACATACAGCTTTTTGATTGAAGGTTTAAGAGAAGGTATTGAGATACATTTCAATTTGATTAATGTGGGGAGAAAATGGAAGATGAAAAAATGTGCATTTATGAATATAAAATTTGCTAAATATAATTCATAAGATTAATTATGTTTTTTTTTATTGACTCCAAGTTTTTATTATGAAAGCCAAAAATTATATATTTAAAGTTTAGAGTAAAGTTGGGGTGGATGTGTTTTTGATAAATTGTAAACACTTTTTCCCAAACAAAATAATTTCAGTACAGTTCCAAAAAAGATGGTTAATTGTTTCTGGTTGTGTTTTGCAAAAAGTACAGTTAGGGTCAATTGTTTTGATGTATCTTATCATGAATTGATTGGTGGGGTAAATTTTGTAAATTATTTTAAAAGAAACTTCTTTCATTTTATTATTTATCATAAATGTTTGGGTCACACTCGAGCCTTTTCTCCAAATTGTGTCGGGAACAAACCGTCCCCTGTAGTTTTTGGTACATGGTACAGAAATGACATCCCTTTGAAGCAAGGTACGTATTTTTCCTGTGGTGGTGTTAGTTGCATCCATGAAGGGCATTTATTCATTCCTAAGAGTTGTTTTAAACATTTGACCAATTTCTTTAGAAACAGCATCAAACACAATGGCATTCTATTTAGGAGTCACAACCAGATTGTATTTAGAATTGAATTCAGTATACCTTAATAAATGCCCATTCGTGTCAAAAAGTTGATCCACCAGTAGAATTTTTTTCTCAAACCAAAGATTTGTTCTTGTATAATATATATTTGTTGTTCCAAATAAAATAGTTATGGGGAGAGAAATTGTGTTTGTATAAAAGTGCCCACGCAAGAAGAGCTTGTTTGTGAAATGCCGATTGTTTAGCTGGTATTTTATCAACATTGTAATGACAAAGGAGAAGAAAATTAAGGTTGGCTACATTTGAAGATATAAAATGTGGAAATATATTCCAAATTGATGTAAGTTTTTTTAGGTAAGATTTGATCCAGTTTATTTTAAATGTGTTATTTAGGGTTGCAAAATTAAAAAAGTTTAGTCCATCATTCTCGTACGAGTTCATTAAAACAGATTTTTTTTAATAATGTATACGGTTTTTCCAGATAACGTTAAATAAATTTTGGTCAACAGATTTTAGTGTTTGATTGTCAACACAAAGAAAATGCAGAGTAAGTGAGTCAAGCGATTTCCTCTGCCTTTGACCATCAGATATCTGCGAGGGTCATGACGTTTCATGAAAATAAGCCATACATAGTAGGCGGGTAAAATTAACGTAAATTTGTAAAACGGACTATAGTTTTATTTAAATAAACTGTATATATTTGCTCAGCTTCCTGAATGAGTAAAACAAACAAAAAATAAAAGCACTGTGTTGTTATTTAACAATTATTCACGAAAATATATCCTCTTAAAAATAAAAGCCCTGACATTTTGTCACCTAACAATTGATCACAAAAATTAAACCCCTGTGTTTTGTTCTTGTCTTCAAACAAGTAACCACAAAAAGTCCAATAACACAACTGTTCAACATTAAAATGAAAATTGTAATGATAATATGACACCAGCAGCTGGACTTTAATTCAATAATGTTTACAA
This sequence comes from Oryzias latipes, assembly GCF_053564925.1. Lineage (NCBI taxonomy): Eukaryota > Metazoa > Chordata > Actinopteri > Beloniformes > Adrianichthyidae > Oryzias > Oryzias latipes. The sequence continues at coordinate 32,912,005 of NC_136237.1, read as the reverse complement.
CTAAGTTTTAAAAAGAGTTTCCAGACTTCAGTTCAAAGTTAGAAAAATTTGTGGATAGAAGTTATAAAGATAGAGCCAAATTGTGAGATAGCTGTCTCCCAATGGAAACCTTAATTAATGTAAATAAATAAGGAAGTTACCAGGATTAGAACAGTTTAAAGGAAATGCAGAGGGGTATGTGTCACAGGAGACATAAAAAAAAGGCCTACCGTGCGCTCAATTTAGTATTCCGTGCGCACAGTTTATCAGATTTTTTTTATTTTTAACCACTGGCACCCGGCGGGCTCCGTATTTTATAAAAGAAATGGACCATTTTGTGGTTTTATCAGTTCCAACTGGGATGAGATGTTAACAACCTACTCCAAGAAAAATTGTGTTTTGGGTGTTTTAACATGTTTCAATTGCATTTTTTTGGTGATGGAGAAAAATTAAACGTAACAATGCATTTCTGAGTATTTTATTTATTAAAATCCTTGTGAATCAGAAGCAGACGCAAAAATTCACTTTGAAAAATCTTGTAAGAGAAACGTATGAGTTACTACGGCAAGCCACAAGTTCCCTACTCTGCTTGTTGAAAGTTAGATCCACGCACATCTTCAGTTTCTTCGTCCAAGCTGGCATCTGACTCAAAACTTCATGGCTGGACAGCGCCATTATTGCTCACCATTTTTGCAGCACTGGTAATGTTAGGTTGGAGTGTTAGGGGGCGTAAGCTAGTGGGAGACAGTCTTAAACAGATTGATGATGGGAAGTGGGGACAGGCTTACTCCGTGCCAACAGTCCCACCCACAACCCAGAGGGGAATTTCAGATAAACTGCTGCTGCTCTGATTTTAGTTTTGTTTTTAGTGAAAAAGGGGCATAATCATAATTAAAAGACAATTGTGAAAGCTCTTAAAATAGATTACAAGACGATCGGAGTGGGACTTTAAAAGATGGAAAAACTACAAATATGCATGTATTTCTCTGTATACGCTAAACCAACAGCAAAATAGAGAGAAATGTAAGCATTAAATATAAAAACACAATTATCATTCAATTAATTTAAATATAAGACCTGTCAAATACGCACCCCCCCCCCCCCCCACACACACACACACACACACCCACACACACACATACGTTTCATGTAAATAAACCACATCTTTTATGCTGTGTGACCTGCACCCACATTTCTTTTTCTCAACCGGAAAAAATGATCGCTCACCAAATGTAAAGCCTTTTTTATTATTGTGTTATGTGTTTTTAAAGGGGGGAGATTTCTCAAGGTAAAAATAATCTAAAACTTGTGTTTTCTTCCGCAAAGCAGCGTTCCAGCGGCTGCCTGCAGCGCTTCTTCCCTGAGACAGAGGGACTAAAGAGCGGGCTTTCGTGAAGACGAGCGAAAAGAGGAAGTAAGAAGGCGGAAGTGGGCACGTTGAACAAACTTGATAACTTCTAGCTGACTGGCTAGGAGCACACTTCGACAGTACGTTAGCGACATGTGTTATGTCGTAATTTCACACATGTTTCTCAGAATAATCGAGGTCTTTGCCGATAATTAGTCGGCAGTATCTCAACTGGCCACACGAGTGGACTTTCAGCGGCTGCACTTGTTTCCACCGACCCGAAACCATCCATAATCGAAACTCCGCTCCTGTTCGAGCGCAGCGCCGTGAACGCGGGAAAAGGACCGCTTGTTTTTAGCCGGCTGTGTTGGAGGAGTCTTCGTATTTCTCCTGTCTGGGGGTTAACTTGTGCAGACTTTTAGGAGCCAAGAGGCCTACAGCTGAGGAGTACTGCATGTGTGTGTGAGGACTGCCGTGAGCGACGACAAACTCGTTGAAGAACATGTCGGCCCAGGCACAGATGCGAGCGATGCTGGACCAGCTCATGGGGACGGGCAGAGACGGTGAGCTGTGCCTGCAGCATTTTCACGTCTGTGTCCGATATTGCCCATGTAGTAGCTGGCGACTGTTGTCAGCACTAGCCTCCTAGCTAACCTGTCAGTGTGTGACTCGCGTGCGCGCTTCGTATAGCAAGAAGCTAGCTGCCTGCTAAGGTAAAAAAAAAAGAAGCTAGTCACTTAAGCTACCTGTTGTTTTTCTCCATTCAAAGCAGCTAAAATTGTGATTTTCATTGAAACTTTGCCCTAAAGTTGCATTAATCATCTTTTTTCCTAAACATGTCATTTTCAGAGTTTAAGCACTCAACTTTGACCCAAATAATGATTTAAACCGAAACTGGCAGTAACTTTAACTCCTTTCCACATGTCCAAACTTCTTGGCACAAAAAAAGCACGGACTTTTTTGTTTGGTAGATGATTTGTTCTTTGTTTTTTTTGTCTAAACTGTTTGGTTCTCCTTAAATCTTGCCACATTTATGAAATACGTGCACGTTGTTGTGTGGAATTAGACAAATCATCCTCAATTCCTAGAAGGTGAAGGGGTTGATAAGATGAAGTGTTTTTGGGAAATCCACTTTGTTTCTGGTGTTATCTAGGTTTTAAGTCTCAATATTTTACCTCTGGTCTTTCCAAAGCATTCTATTTCAGTCAACATTTGGATTCTAATCCACAGATTATTCCCCCCCCCCCCCCATCATAATCATAAGCAAGCAAACACAATTGTCCTTGTTTGTGCCAACTTTGGTTGTTGTAACATCTTTGATTATTTGTAGCACACCTCAGCTCTGACTTTTTTTTATTTTTCTTCTATTAGGAGACTCCATGCGGCAAAGAATCAAATTTACAGACGAGCGAGTCTGTAAAAGCCACCTCCTGAATTCGTGTCCTCATGACATTCTGTCAGGAACTGTAAGTACCATGTGTCCACAGTCTGTCATCATCACTGTTCATACCATCAAAAGTAGTTGTAAGTGGTTCAAGATCCATGAGGTTCCACTGGGTTTAAAGTCTAGATACTCCGTTTTTTTAACTTTGAAGACCTTCAGTCATGCAGCCATATTGCAAATTTTGTTGTAGAATTTTCCGTTCAGTCAAAATACATTTTCAGGTAAGCAACCTTTTTGTCCCCAAATGGACATATTACACCATGCATTATGAAAAATCAAAGTAGTTGTTTGTTTGAATTTTCATTAATTGGTGTTTTATGTTTGTGATGTTGCTGTGAATTTGTGGCTTGATGATGTAGAATTATACAGACCTGAAGGCACAGATTGGGGAACCCCAGGGGGCGGCTGCATTCAGGTCTTCTTTTGCCGTTTGTGTTTTCTAGTTTTATTTTACAATTTTTAAGGGTTTCTCTCTCTCTTTTTAAATCATTTACAATATTTTGTATCTGCAATTTAATTTAATTTCTCATTGTCTATTATTACAGATGTGTAGATGCACGGATTATCAAAATAATATATAACTGGATAAATGACTTTTCATAATTCTTCTTAAGGTTATTGAAATCAACCAGCCTTTGATAGAAAAGCAAACTAACCAGAGAAGTCTGAAAATTTGTATTTGTTTTTTTTTTTATCTTTATAAATTTATTTATTGTGTAAGTTTGACTTGGAGGACGGGTCCAAATTTTGAGCAATTCGTATCAATTCCTCTGACGACTGCTGGTAATTTTGTGTTGTTGTTTACAGTAAACATTGGTAAATAGGGTTATTTTTATAAACACAATAGATCTTTGTTAATTGGTTGATTTGAATGCTACTTAAAACTGATTAAATGACAAATTTTCATTAATTATAGTTTAGTAATCTAGTTGTTAATTTAAACCATTTGGTACTAATAATTAGGCCTGCAAAATAATTCGCAAATTTATCGTTATCGCGACATCAAGATGTGCAATATGCATATCGCAAAAGTTGGTGAAAATTGCGATAAATGGTTACCTTAAATGTGCTAAAACAATCTTTTGGTGCTTTAAGTGTTTAACGATGGAGCCCTATTATTTTAGATGTTGCCTCCTATGTAGACGAAGGTCTTTGGAGTATAATTTAAGTTATTTTGGCTCTTTTTTGAATGAAACTGTTGCAGTGAAATGGAAATGATGCATTTAGTTGTTTTGCTATTTGTTTTATTTATCGCAAGTTAAATGGTCATTTCAATATTGATCACTAATATCACAAAATATACAAAAAAATATACAAAATATCCTCATACTGTTCAGCCCTACTGATGATATGGTGCAGTCTGTGATGTTTTCATTTGAATGTAATGTGATTGGATGAATGTCCCTCCTGTTTTCTGCAGAGAATGGACCTGGGAGAGTGCGCCAAAGTCCATGACCTGGCCCTGAGGGCCGATTATGAGATTGCATCAAAGGAGCAAGAATACTTTTTTGAACTTGATGTAAGTTACAATAAAAAATAGAAAAACTAAATGGGATTTCCTCTTGATGAATAAAGTAATTGGCATGTATTTATAAATGAATAAATGTATTTTTTGGGTACTCTGGCTTTCTTCCACTTTAAAAAATGTTTGTACTATTTGGGATCTATAGATTGTCTATTAAAAGGCAGTGTGTGGATCTAGTTTGAAGCAGTTATCTATGCCTGACTTCTAAAGGGTCATCTCTGCCTGATGTGCTTTCTTGTAGGCTACAGAACACCTTCAGTCTTTCATCGCTGACTGCGACCGCAGAACTGAACTGGCCAAGAAGAGACTAGCCGAGACTCAAGATGAGATCAGCGCTGAGGTGGCTGCGAAGGTAGCGTAACACTCAGCCGCTGTTGTTAGTGGCTCGGTCATGATTTTATGAGCACCGCTCCTTTGTTAATTAAATATACCAAGAAAGCTCCTGGCACAGCAGCACTTTACATTGACAGGCTTTCAAATTTGGTTCTGCAAGTTTTTATCGTCACCGTAAACTTTTTCAAACATTTTGATGTATTTGTGTCCCATTAAAACAGGCTGAGCGAGTCCACGAGTTAAACGAGGAAATTGGCAAGCTGCTGGCCAAAGCAGAGCAGCTGGGGGGCGAAGGGAATGTGGACGAAGCCCAGCAGTTGCTGGAGAAGGTGGAAAAGACTCGAGCCTTGAAGAAGGAAGCAGAGGTAAAACGATAAAGGCTAAATTGTAATTTTTTTTGGGCAAGAACCAAGTATTGAGTTTCACTCCCGCTTTCCAAAACCCAACTCTTTTTTTTCTGTGCAGGATGTGTACAGAAACTCGATGCCAGCTTCCAGCTTTCAGCAGCAAAAACTACGAGTGTGCGAAGTGTGCTCCGCCTACTTGGGGCTCCATGACAACGATCGGCGTCTAGCCGACCATTTTGGAGGCAAACTGCACATCGGTTTCATTGAAATCCGCGAGAAGCTGGAAAAGCTAAGGGTGAGATTGCTTTTGAGGGGATTTTAACAAGTAGAACCGTACAAATAAAAATGTTCAAAGTTGCATCCATTTAACTAAAAATGTTGTTTAAGTTGAGTTCAAACATTACATTTTTGTCAATTTACACATTTTTCAATTTACTGGCGTTTTTATTCCAGAAAGCAGTTTCAGAGAAACAGGAGAGAATGCGCATAAGAAGGAGAGAGGAGCGAGAAAGGGAAGAAGAAAAGGAACGACAGTGGGAGATGGAGCGTGAACGGGAGCGAGAGCGTGAACGGCAGCGAGAATGGGATCGAGAAAAAGAGCGAGACAGAAGGCGGTGAGCTGATCGGATCCAGCTTCTTCTGTAGGGACAGCTTTGTCTTCTGAAAAATTGACCCTTTCTTTCTGTCATTTTAGGTCAAGATCTAGGAGTGGAGATCGGTACAGGTGCGCCTGCATCCTCATCGGCATCACTTTTGCCAGACGTTTAGTGTCACAAAGAAACTGCTGTTAAAAGTCCCACTCTGATCATTTTTTGATCTTTATTAAAAGCGTTCCCAGTGACCTTTTAATTATGATTATGCTGTTTTTTGGCCAATATTTAAAAAACGTGTTGTTTTCTAGGACACAGTTTCTGCAGAGCAGCAGGAGTTTTTTAGAAAATTCCCACTGATTTGGCGCAGAGTGAGCCTTCCGGCGCTTCCCATCATCCCGTTGTTCACACTTTCTCCGCTAGCTTACAGCCCCTCACAACCTAACATTAGCGGTGCAAGAAAATTGGCGAGCAAAATCGAAGCCATCCAGTCGTACAGTTTAGAGTTGCATGCCAGCTCAGTCAAGGAAAACAAAGCCGAGCATGGATCTTTGTCTGCAGTTGAATGGATCAGAATGGAGAGGAGCAGGGAGCTTAACTTGCATGTCACAGCCACAACCTTTTTTATGTCTTCGTCTGCTTGATTTCCGATTTGTCATTAGAAAAACGCTACAAGAACCTGTTAAAAACACCCAAAACATGATTTTCATGGGAGTGGCTCTTTAAGTGATTGTGTCAGAACAAGATCTTGTTTTTTTCTTTTTAATTGCATTGTGTGTTAGTTTTTTTTGGTTGCCATTTGTACAGAGTGGATGATTTTTATTTGACTCTGGGATATTTCAGGGATGGCGGGAGCTCATCCTCTCAGCGTTCCAGACGCCACCACTCGTCCCGGCCCAGGGAGGACGGGTCCGATCGAGACAGAGACAGAGATCGTAAACACCGACACAAGGACAGGCACCGCTCACGCTCGCATTCTCACAGGCACAAAAGAAAGAGGTCAGGGTTGTTGCTTCACTGAAAAGTTTACCTTCAGTCCTTTTAAACTTCACTCGGGTAGTTTTAGCTCTGGTTGTGGAACAACTGGTGGCCATAGATTGTCTATTCTATTTGTCATTTCCTCTTTCAGGTCTTCCAGAGACGGATCAAGTCACACCCGCGACAAAGAACCGTCACCGACCCAGGAGAGATCTCGAGATGGTGCGGCAGAGGGATGGCGCGAAAACAAAGTGGAGCATGCAGACTGGGAGGAGAGGGGGAGGTCTACCTCTCCTGACATGACCAGAGACAGGGAGAGGGAGAGATCTCTGTCATTGGAGCGGGACCGCCGGTCTAGCTCTGAGGAGCGAGAGTCGGGAGAGATATGAATGTTACACGGCGGATTTGAATGATCTACAGTTTAAAAAAAAAAAAGGAGCATGTGAAGGTGTTTGATTGGGTTTGGCCGTCTACTCTGTATGCATTTTCATATTGGGAAGTGTGTATTTGGATGGTGGGGCTGAGGTACTGCCTACAGTGGTGACGATCTAAGAAAAATATAAAACTACTTTTCAAAGATGTGCGAGGCAAGACTGACATGGGAAGGGTATTGTCTCCATTTTTTTATGTCAACTTTTCAACCTTATGTACAGTTTACAGAGTGATGTAAAAGAATGCAGACAGACAAAAAAACCCTCCTTAAGTCTGTTTTTATTTTTCTCACTTTTTTTTTTTTTTTTAGTTGAGTCTTTCATGTCCATGATATTTTGTCTGATCCAAGAAGAACTGCAGTTCCAAAAGCTGTTGCACAGCCTTTGTGCTTTTGCTGGAAATGGGCTGCTTGCTGACTGAAGGCACTTTTCGATGTGTGTTCTTGGTGCCTTCGACCTGCAACAGTCTCATTCGGAAGATCTGATTAGACTTCCTGTAAGGTGCATTGATTAACTTGTGCTTTCAAAATAAACTTGCTTGTTCTTCCGAAGGGAGTTATTTGAATATTTTAACTTTTTTTTTTAATGAAAAAATAAAATTTGAAGTTTTGCTCTTTTGTTTTGGAAAAGCTAAAAAATAGAAGTTTAGAAAAATCTTTGTAATTTATTACAAATTTTGCAAACTTTTAAATGTTTGCATTATGGTAGTTTGTGTGTTGCAATGGCTTCAAATTAAAGTAAAAATACTTATATATATTCTGTAATCAACGTGACTTCACTTGAAGTCCACGTCAAGGTGAAGATGCCGAACTCTCAACAAACGCTAGATGGCAGAACTTGTACAAGTTTGAATATGCGAAAGCGTAATGACGTCAGACGCCGGTTTGGAAAAGACGCGCGAGCTGGAAGAAGTAAATCCGATGAAAAAAGATGTCGCGGCTAAACCCGTTCGCTAAACTTCCTGGGTTGAACACAGCCAGTGTTCTGGTGAGTTTATTCCGTCAGGGTTACCGGAAGGCGACATTACCGGGTTTCTAATGCAGCATTTCAGTGAACCAAGTGCTAAAAAAAAAACTAGTTAGCATTAAGCTAACATTAATTTAGATAGCTTAATAGATCTTCATCTTAAAAAGAACGTTTAGATATAGTTTATCTTTTTAACACAACTTGTACCGCTTAATAAAAACTTAATATTGCTGTGTTGGATTTTGCTGCCATGTAATGTAAACACAAGAAACGTTAGTAAGTTTTTCCGGCTGTGCAGTGATGAGTTTGCTGTTAGTTTGTGATTGGTACTTGCTTGTTGCATTAGCATGATTGTTTTACCTGCAGCTGGTGGAGAGTGAGGAACACTTCCAGCAAAGCTTAGCAGAGGCTCTGGTGGAGGAGACCAGCGTCACTGTCAATGTGTGAGTACTGTCCTCCAATTCTGCACAGTCCAACACAATGACACACAAGCAAACATGTGATCAGGGTCTGAAGTGAACATTTACTACGATCATATGTAATCAAACACATGACAAAATAGTGAGCTTCATGGATGTTTTTCAACCAAAGTTGCCTAATGCTACAACAGACTATTGTTTTTAATTTCAACATACAGACTTATTTTCATTTTATTATCGTATTGAATTGTTACCACCTTTTTTATTTGTTTCTTTAAAGTTTTAAGAATTGCATCTTCGCATGAAAACCTCCAAAGATGTAAAGTTATGGACTATTAGGCTCTAAAAATAGATCATATTTATTGTTGAAAACAGTTCAAGAATCACAGTTTTCAAAAAAAAAAGAAAAAAAGTATGAATTTGAGAAATAGGGTTATAAATCTAGACGTGTCCCTTTTAAACATACATCTTTCTGAATATACACCTGTTAATCTGAATGATTTGTTTAAGTTTTGTAGTCTATAAAACAAACAGTAACAGTAATGGTGGCCACACTGGAGGTGGGAAAACAAAAGACACAGAGGAGACGCCTTCTACATCAAACCCGACCGTCATTGTCTCTTCATGGACAATAAACAAAGGACTCCAGAAGCACGTAGTCTATTTTTAAACCATTCAGCTCTACAGGACAACATTCAAACAGCAGGGCCAGCTAATATCAACAAAATGAGACCAGATGGTAAACAAACATCACAGAAAGTTTGAGTTTTAGGGCTGAACGTGCAAACAAGAGTTAAAGGGCGTAGAATTACCAAAGTTTTACTATTGTCAGATTTCTTATAGTGTGTTTAAATGTGTCGGTTACAAACTAAATTATTACTCTGTTATCACCTTTTTTTTTCTTCTTCTTTCATTTAAATGTGCTCATTGTCTATAGGAGGCTGGCCAAGAGTTTCCCTCTGCCCATTGAGAACGATGAGAGTCGCCCAAGAATTGACCTGGTGGTGTTCATCATCAATCTGACCTCAGAACTCAGGTGACCATCAAACCCAGACTTATAGGGCAGCTACCTGAGCTCACGCAAGGAACATACAATGTTCAAAACCCATTTTAATGGAAAACGGCATTAAAAACTCATTAGTAAGCCTCTTTGCGCATCGAAAAGCAAATAGACCAACAGATAATGCCTCCTAACAGCAATTATGGTTAAATGGTGAATAGTGGTAAAGAGCTTTTCTACCTTCCTCAAAGGCCCAAAGCGCTTTACAGTCACATTCACTCACACACTCATGGCGGCTCCGCTGCCAAACACGGGCGCCAAGCTTCTGCCAGAGGCAAGGTGCGGTTCAGTGTAGACACTTGGACTCATGGGTGGGCAAGGCGGAAATCGAACCTGCTATCTTCAGATCAGAGGTTGACCTTTCTACCCCTGCACCACGAAAAAATATCTTGATTTCAATTCATTTCAGCATTTGTTTTTAATACTGATGTTCTGCACAAATTTGAACTGTATTAAAAGTGAATTAAGTTTATTTAGGTAGAGTGAAGAAGAAGATTCTTTTTCTGTTATGCATGCATCCATCCATCCATTTTTAGAATCCCTTTCAGGGTTGCGGTTCTGTAATGCATGTTTTGGAAATAACAGAGTTATTTGTCCAAAGATCTTCTGGGAGCCGGTTTAGCTCGTGCTGGTTTGTGATGCCTTCCATCCATGAAACCAGGGTTCAAATCCGGTCTGCTCCCTTCTGTGCCGGTCCCAAGCCTGGATAAATTGAGAGGATTGTGTCAGGAAGGGGCATCCGGCGTAAAAACACATTGCCATGCGACTCTTCCTCGAAAGAGAGGTTGTTTCGCTGTGTCGACCCCTGATGGGAAAAAGCTAAAAGAGAAAGAAGATCTGTCCAGACATCTTCACGTGAAGCTCTTTTCTTGCCACTAATGTTTTTTTTTTTTTAGTACCTGGTATTAGATCGATACTGTTTTCATACTTTATGAAGTTTTTAGAGATTAGAACTTCGTCCCCCAGTTGGTAAATTATGCAACTAAGGTTGAAGTTAAATAATGTTCACAAGTTCACAGTTCTGTCAATCACATCATTTTTGTTCAATTCTTTTGGAGTTGCATATTTATTTCTTAAAAGTCTCCATGCGGCGCTGCAGGAATGCAGTTTGTCGATTTGGATTTTAGAGTGACGGGTATTTTTGAGCCATAAAGATGGAGTCCAAAATAAGTTCTTTGTTCTGATCAAATGCAATAAATTAAGTCTGACATAAATATAAATAGCAAAAAAAAAAAGACAAACCTAATTCAGAAGTCCTGCTGAGTTTACTCTTATCATTTATCAGTTTTATTAAACAAACAGGTCATTTCTGTGCGTTTCCTTTGGACAGTTTCCAGTCAGCAGAAGCGTCTTTAAAGTATCTGGAGCCTGGATATTTCCTGGGAAAAGTCTGCTTCATGGTCACTAACGGTATGACTTTGAAAGTAAAGCACAGATCCTGCCATCAAACATGCTTCGGTTACAATGTGGTGCTTCGTATGTTCTTCGCCTCCTGCTGACATTTTCCTGCTTTTGTCTCCTGCAGCCCGCAGTTCCTCCGTCCCAGCAGAGAGGCTGGATGCTGTCAGGAGGCTGGCTGCGTCTCTACACTGCCCCCTGCTGTTTGCAGAAGAGCAGGTTTGCCTTACAACAATGAATGTCCTCCAGAGAACAATCACAAGTTTTTCAGATGAAGACGTCTATAGTAATTCTCATCAGCTCATGTTAAAGAGATGGGAATATTGTGTGAAAGCGATTGGGAGTTTACTGCTAACGAGATCAAAATCAATCTACAGTCGTGCTAAATAAATCCTAAGTTTGATCCACTTTGAGGTCAATTCTGTTGCCTTTGTGGTTAGTTTTAGACTAGAAGTCATATCAACTGTAGATTCTACGTCTGTTTTGTGTAAGATGTTTTGTTTGTTGCCCTCTGCAGACCCCACAAGGTGTGACAAATGCTGCAGAGAGGCTCCTGACCATCCTGAAGGCAGCAGCCGGCTTTGTTCCCTTCACTACACCTCTGTACCTGTCCAACCTGACCAGATGCACTCTGCCACCAGACATCGACCAGCCCAGCTTCGATTAACTCCACATATTCTATTTATTTCATTTCTTTTTGTGTGCGTTATTTGATTGTGATATGTTTTTATATAGAAAATATCTTTCTGGAATGGATTAAAGTTGTCAAAGCTTGTTTTTAATAGGAACAAAGGAAAAGTCTCTGCCATTTGTCCTCACAGCAGCAGCAGCGACCAGCTGACCTCGGCTCTATCAGAGTGTGACCAGAAACCCGGCTGATGTCACGTCTGCCAGCCTGCACTTCAATCCCTATTTTAGTTTTAGTTATCATGCAGGTTAAACAAATATCATGTGAGGACAATTCAAAGTCAATGAAAAAGCAGAAACAAACACCCATTTTCAGCCTCACAGCTTGGTTCTGTGCGTCTTGAGCTGTGAACAAAGGTCACGTCTGGGTGTTGGCAGAAGGGTTTTAGGTTTTTCTCATTAACAGGAGCACCTGAACCGTCTTAAATGACTTATAGTACCTCACTGAACTTGAGGCAAAGTCAAAGTGAGCAGCTGACCCTCGTGGTTCCTTCATTCCTCCACGTTTGTTGCTGATGATGTCACCCATTTCATTACATAAGTGCTGGTTAGATTTAGAAAGCACTTTTCTGTTCCCTGTTGGGTAGTTTTGTTATTTAGCATTTTAGACAAAATAATTTGTAAATGGAGGTAATGATGTGTTTTTATTTATTTGCAAATATTTAAATGGTGAGAATAGGCCTGCACTATAATTCGCAAATTTATGGTTATCACGATATGAAGCTGTGCAATATGCATAAAAGACGGCGAAAATTAGGATAAATGGTTACCTTAAATGTGCTAAAACAATCTTATGGCAGCTTGAATTATTTAACGAATCAAAGAAATCCATTTATGCGTTTGACCAATCAGATTGAGCCCTTTTGTTAGATTTTCACCTCCTATGTAGACGAGGGTCATTTACAATTAGAGGTATGCTGACTCTTATTTAAATTAAATTGTTTAGTGTAAATAGAAATGATGTTTTTGGTTGTTTTGCTGTTTGTTCATGAATTGTAAGTCATATCGTCATCGCAGTATCGGCCATTAATATCGCAAATCGCAGTTTTCCTCATCATGCAGCAAATTGAACTCAGGATAGTCATTTAATGCGGTCAGGTGTGTTTACCTGGTAACACAGCTTCTTACTACTAATGAAATTTAACAAAGAAAGCAACCAAGCTTAAGGACACTGATTAAAAACCCTTAGAAACAGACATAGCTCCATCATTATTCACTTATTTCACATTGGTCTATGTTGTTTGAGGGTCATCTTCATAAGACTGGAAGAAATTGGATTGGGCAATTGGAGCACCTGAAAGCAAATAGATGCAACGTTCCAACAAAAACAATGTGAGAACATTAAAAGCAAAATATTTGATCGTATCTTTTACAGATCTAAAAATGTGCCGTTCTTATATAATTTAAACATTTTATTCTTTTTTAACTTTGATTTAAATAGACCTCCTGAATAATTTTCATGTCCAAATTAACTCTGAGCAACATTTTCAGTAAAGCAAGTAAAGGTTGTTATGACATACATCATGTCCACCAAAGGGATTAAATTATGGAATAATTCCTATAATGAAATCAAATGTCGAACCATAAATATATTAATTTCAAGAACACCAAAGACAGTAAATTTGGCCCAAAGACAACATAAAAGTGTTTCATACAAAGAGTATTTATGTATAGAAAAAAAAAACATACAAACGCTTATTAATGTTAATTATTTCAACAGTGATGTGCTCGCTTTAAGAGTCTCATTTTATCCAACTATTTTTTTCCCTATTTTCTTTATTTAAATGTCATACAAAATAAAATAATCTAGATAAATTAAAAACCACAAGACAGAAAAATTAAATCTACATTATTCTTTTGATTTATTGTATTGATTGTTTGGGGACTCTATTTAGTTTATTTCACATCTCGGCCTTTAAATCTTCTCATTTAAACATCTCAGCTCTTTTTTTGAACAATTCACTAATGCATATACAATAATTCATCTTTAAATTGGGAGGAGCCGCCGTCATTGCAATGCACAGAAACAGACCAATGAGGAAGAGATTTGGAAATAGATTACCAATTCTAAAGCTTCACCTTAAACTGATGCACCACAGCTTCATCTTTAGTTTAACGAGACTATCCAATTTTGCAGTAGAAATGTAGAATAAAAAATAATATCCACCAAATTGTCGACAGCTCAACTAAACATTTAGTTTATTGTATAGTCATTAATAGGTTTTGCATGCTAGGATTGCAGACATTCATTTCTCTGTTCAATTATTTTGGGAGGAATCTTCACATCAATCTCTGCAAATCTAGGAGGAAATGGGTAAAGTCTTCCTGTGTCTGCTGCTGTCACTCTACAGCTTTATTAACAGAGTTCATTTTCCTTATGAGGGAAAAGTGTTTTGTCATTTCAAAGTATTTGAAATCATAAAAAGGCATCCTGCATTTTAACATGTTTTTGTGCTTTGGAAATTTAGAACTCATGCTGAATACGTTCATTTGCAGGAATAAAGGCATAATTTAGCAATTTCTTTTGTAGTTTTACACATCACTAAAGTGGATTTTTCTGATATTGGAGAATAAAAATATAAAATGAAACAAGAAAATACACAATATAATAATAATTATATAATTTGTAAATACTTTTGCTGTAAAAGTTTATTTTAAAGCTTTTTTCCGCCTCGTTGATCCATCATTTTTAGATCAGGCAGCCTCTGATCTGTTGCGTGGTGTTTGACCTCCACCCTCTGTCATCAGCTGCTCCAACTCAAGAGGAAGAGGTGAGGTGGAGGCAGAGGAGCCGTGCCTCGTGTCACGTCTCCATGCCTGCTCTGACACCCTCCCCTTTTTTAATGAAAGGTTATCTTCTTGGCAATTACCCACCAGACGAGTTAACCAAACACTGTTTTGGCATCATGTGAGGAACTGGAAGGACAACAAGCCGTCAGCGGGGTTCAGGAATGCCGGTGATAACACTCCAATCTGACTCTCGCCTCTTCAGCACGACTGTCCCAAGTTCAGCCAAAAGAAATTTTCCTGACATTGCGCTTTTATTGTTAAAGAGGCTTATTTTTATTTGTTTTAAACATCTCACCAGTAGCAAAGTTTGAATTGAATGCAGCAGAAATTCCTTCAAAGGTGGGATTTGTTTCAGATCAATTCAAATATAAACCATTTAGTTAAAAAAAAAAGTTTTTTTTTGCAGATCACTCTGAAGTCAACAATGGGACAACTCCAAATGTTTTGGTTTTGTTTGGTGCATTTAAGGACACAGTAGTTTGCTCTAACTGTTAAATTTGACTTTAAGATGTGGTTTTTTATCCACCAGTGAAAATGAGGATGAGGTGTCAGTTAGTCTTTTTGGTCAGAGCAAAGCGTTTCTTCATTTTACTTTGTGCATTTAAAGTAAAAAAAAAAATGTCACTGAATTAAACAACAAAGCCAAAGTTTTAGCTGATTTATTTTTATTCTCAAAGGAACTTAAGCTAATTCATAATCTGTACAGTTTAACATGATATCAACGCTTCACAGCTATAACAGCTTCCATTTTCTGGCAAACTTTCCGTGGGGTTAGGACTCTTCATGGGACGTCTGACTGTTCCAGAAACACATTTTTGACGTCAGACATTGCAGTTGAGGGAAAGTGTTGAGCTCGGAGACTCTGATTCATGGAGCCGCCATCAGTGAGTGGATGTGTGGGTGAATGGGACTGTAAAGTACTTTGGGTTTTCTAAGAAGGTAGTAAAGTGCTATTGAAGTACACGCCGTGTCAAACAGGTTCTATTAGGTTAAAGTCAGAACTACATGCAGGCGAGTCAAGTTCCTACACACTTCCAAACACTCTTATGTCTTTGTCGACTGTCTTCGAACATCCCCAGACTGTTCATACTTCCTAGTTTGGAGAGTCTTTCTTTTCACTGGAGCTAAGGGTTCCTATCAAACTGCCCACATCATGATCCTCCCTCCACCGAGCTTCACACTTGGCCCAACAGCTATTCTTCTGGTAATGTGCAAACCCAGACTCCTCCAAAGGATAAGCAGAAGGAAAAGCATGACGTGTTGACCTAAAGAAAGCCTTTCGCCTTGCTCAAGAGTGCAGTGGTGATGTGCTTTGGAACCATGCATCCGCCACTTTGCACTTTGTCTGCTTGGCTTGGATGCAACCACTGAACCTCAAAAACGTGCTTCCTGAACCTCTCTCTTAAGATCAGCTGCCCTGTTGCCTCTGTGAGGCTGCTGTCACTGCGGATCACTTCCACTGTGTTCTAACCGTGCAGCTCCTGGTGTTGAAAGCTGCTGCTGCACAGGAGCGTCCACACTGGGGTCCTCTGAAAGAAAACCATTGTGTCACAAATGCTTGGATAAGTGCTCTGTGTGCTTATGTGCACTACAGCTGGACGTGGAAGGCGTCTGGAACACCTGAACTCAGGGGTTGGGATGGGGAACTGTTTGGCCAAAGCAGGGATTCCTTCAAACCTTTTCTTTATTAGTTTTTCAGCTTTCGTTTATGTGTTTAAAAAAGTACAGATTGCAGATTGTCGAGCTTTTTTTTTTTTTTCATTTTTACATGGGATTTCAAAAAGGACTTTATTATTTTTTTCTTTCTGAACCACAAACCTAACTAAACGTTAGCTGTAGGGAGAGAGCAAAATGGCAAAGAGCTTTAAAAAAAAGCTGATCTTTGAAAACTAAATTTTTATTATCATTATTATTATTATTGAATTTGAAACACACCAAAAAGTGTCTCGTTTAACATATTTAGCAAATAAATATGGCCTAAGCAAGAATTGTGGCCATGATGAGTTCATGTATGTTAAAAGCAGATCAGGACAGTTGAACCACATCTGGACCTTAAAACACACAATAAAACCCAGAAAAGGCCTGAAAAAAAGTCTAAGGAGGAGTCATGTGGTTTTGTTTTTCTAACCCCATTTATACTTAACTTAATTTCTAATTGTAAATAAAAAAATCTTCAATAGTTTTGCTCTTCAAGGTGATGTTATATGAAGTTCTGCATGTAATGGTATTTTGTGAATTTGTGACTTACAGCATGAAAGGGTTAAATTAGAGGCCAGAAAGCTTTCTGGAAGCAGAGGAAGTGTTGAGACTCTTCATCATCACTTGCAAGAATCACATCTGACAGATCGCCACCACAGATAGTCCCTATATGTGTCCCTCTGAGCAACAATAGAATAAGAGGTTTGGAATAAATCTGATTTTTTTCTATCTCCAGCACATGAAACAAGCGATGCACAGCAATGAGAACAAAGACTTTTATTGGAAAGAATAAAACGTCAATGATGATTTACAACACTGAGAAACTCGCATGTCCAAGAATTTAGGTGAAAAGTTGAGAGATGAATGCAAATCAAGAGCAGTCATTCTACTTTGTGAAGCACATTGGGTTATTTTTGCACAAAACAATTATAATCTGGGCAAATGCAGAAGAAACGGAGTAGCTTCGTTTTGTTAAAAATGAAAGCACCCGCGTGCTGTCAAGTTCCAGCAAGAACCGTGACCTCATCCGGCAAAGCCCAGCTCTTTGTAGTCGGCCTCGATTTCTGCAATGATGCCCGCCATCACGCTCCTCAGAGCCTGCTGCCCGGCGGCATCCAGCCCGGCCTTCTCCGCCATGACCTTACCGATCACCTCAGTTATCAGCTGATGCAGAGAAAAGCATGGGAACAATAAAAAAAAAAAAGCTTTTACTTCCAGTCAGGCTGAAGGAAATGATCTGCTTCGACTGCTCCCAATCCTCACCCTGAAGTTGTTGATGGGGATCTTGTGCTTGGTGGCATGGCTGTTAGCCAGAGGTTTGAGAATGGCACCATGGTTGCCTCTGGCCTTCAGCAGCTCTCCAAGCTTCTTCAGCACCGTGGCTCCGTGGGCCGACAGAGCTGCGTTTCCTGCCATGTCGCCTTTGGCGATGCCAGCAAACTTGGGGAACAGCTTCTGAGTTTCTGGGTACTCATGAAATAAACTGAGGAGTAAAAGGGAAGCATGAGCAAAAAACAACAAAACACCTGAGAACCTTTTTTTTTCAGAAATCCTAGGATTCTTAACACATTGGAGTTTCAGATTAAGCTACGTTTTTAGAGTTTATTCAGATCTTCATATAAAATTTAAATTGTGGTGATATTTTCCCGTGTTTCTGCTTCTGTTTCGAAACAAGTCTCTCCACAGGACTTTGGTCTGTGACGCTCAAGAGAATCTAAGTTTTCTTTTTAAAGAACAAACAGTTTGATGAAGTGTAGAATAAACAAAATCCTTTAAACTGTGGGGATCTCGTTAAAAGATAAACTACTGAGCCGTATTCTTGGGAAAGTTGAGAATAGGAGAATAAGAGGCACTGACCGGGTCAGAACCAGGTTCCCATGAGTGTTGTAGTCTGCTTCCACTGGTCCCCAGTGCTTCAAAACCATGTCATAGTCCGCCATGATCTCAGAGGACCGAGTCTGATGAAACAAAGGCAAACAACACAATTTATAAATAATCTGAAACTTTAATTCAATTTGAATCAAAGACAACACCCCGGTTTCCTGTTTTATTTATTTTTTTGCATGTGTTTCAATCTCGTTTAATTCCTGTTTGATTTGGTGGCCTCTGTCCAAGAACCTCTCCCTTCAAGGGCAGATGGATCACCTGCTGTGCCCCTTGTGAGTCTGGAATGTGTCCTGGGTGGCGTTCTGCTCAATTTCTCTGAAGGGAAATCTGATACAGAGTTTTTCAAAATAATCTAATGTGTGCTCACAGATAAAACCCTTTTCCTAAACAGCTTTTATCTGTCTGTAAGCAGACAATCACCTGTTATTCAGTATTCTCAATCTTAAAATTCCAGTTATTACGGATCATAATTCATAAAGAAGTCTCCTGTATTCTCTATGTTTTAGTTCTATTTTTTATTATCTCACTTTTTTATATATACCGGTAGTTTTTCTGAACAAACTCACTTTTATCAGATTAGTCTAAAACCAGCATATGAACGCATGGAATCCTTATAAAAAGTTTTAAAATTAGGAGGATAGGAAAGCCATTATACCTGGAGGGGATCAAATATCCGTGTGGTTATCCCAGGTTCTCTTTAGCCTGATTTTGCCCCTTCAACGCTGACCTTTTATACTCCCTCCCTCCATCCTGCTACCAAATTTTTCCATCACTCCCATGAGCCGGCTCCGTCCCTGCACGCCTCTCAAAACGCAGTCAGCTTCTTACGGTTCGACACAGGAACTGCTGATTCCATGCAAACATGCATGTCAGCTAATTATTTTCTGTTGATAGTCTGAGCAGCTGCTACAGGAAATTGGGCAAAAATGCAGAGCTGCAAAAACTCTCGTGGAGGATTTAGAAAAAAAATCGTCTTTTTTAAAGAATCTTCTTGATTTGTTGATTCCTCCTCTAATGCATCACATTTTCTGCCCAACAGCTGAGCTGTTTAGTATAAACCAACTGCAATGTTTTGTACAAAAATTACAATTTCCTCGCATCACTAACTGTGCATGAAAACAGTTCAATTGATCAAAAGTGGTGTCAACATTTAATTGTGAAATTTATTTTACAGGATTTTATTGTTAAGCAATTTAACATTTGTTTTTGTTTTTTAATGGACAAACTTACAACAAATTTAGATTAAAATCATTCTTTTTTGGCTCCTTATAATGTTCCACCATTGGGAAGTGAGGATGTTCTTCCAAATATTTTAGGTTTGCAGCAATATACACGATATTCTAATTATAAACACATATTTATAAACATATAATTGTTAAAATAGTATCCAAAAGCAGAAGTCAAGCCATCTCTCTCTGCAGTGATGCTTTTCCATTTATTCATTTTCTAAACCCTTTTGGGGTCACAAGGTTGCTAGAGCCTATCCCTGGGTACCCTGGGCAGGTTGCCAGTCTATAGCAGGGTGTAGTCATGCTTTTATTTATTTTTAAACAGTTTTGTATGAGTCAGTTGAAAAGTTCTCTTAATAGAATATCTCACATTGAAGGTGTCATCTTTGGCATCAAAATGCAACAGTTTTGGCTCATGGAACAGTTTTACTCTGGGAATTCTTAAGTGGGACCTGTGCTGCAGCGATGGACGAGCTGTCAATGAACAACCCTCCTGGTTAAAGTACCACAGGTGTCCTTCACTCCCTTTTCAGTTTCCTTGAATTGTTTACTGAAGATATAAAACTGTAAAAAAAAAAGAAAAAAAAACAACTGTGGGGTGTAACGATTCTGAATGACGACCAGAGGAAGAAGTGTCTTCCTGCGTGGACTCTGCATGATCTTCCTTGCGTGATAACGGTTTCTCCAAGTGCTTTTCTCTCTACGTGCTGTTGGAGCCGGTACTGAATCTGACAATACATGAGATGAACTGCTGACCTGTTCAGTCTGCAGCCCGGTTCTGACCCGGTGACAGCTGGGACTCACTTCAGTAACTATTAGTGGGAAGACGTAGTAGCTGTGCTGCTTTTTTAAAGACTATGGCACTGCAAACACAATTGAATTAAAAAACAACAGTATATTAAACATTAAATAGCTTCATTATATAGTTGCATTAAAACAATGTTGAAATAAATGATTAATTCATACTGTTTTCTTTCCTTTTCATGCAAAACAACAACAGTGACTTACGTAAAATAATAAATAATAAACTACAATATTTTTAAGAAATGTGTCTACTTTCTAAATTTCTTCAAACTGCATATAATGTTATACCAGCACTTTTTGGAATCAAGCAAACCTCAAAACAAAAGCTTGTTCTTGTTGAACACAAATTCTGTCTTTAAATCTGTATAGTAAGGTCTCAACCATAATCACTGAACCTTGAAGACCAAAACAACTATATTCTTGAACAGCTTTGTCCAGTTCAGATAATTAACTTTGTACAATTACAGTGCGTGTTTTTTAACTATACCATCTGGCTGGTTATAAAAAGGTAAAATATGATATTTTGTGCCCTGCAGGGAAATAATGATGATGTGGCTTAAATTAGAACACAGAAAAAACAGAATAAACCTGCAGCCTAAATTAGGCTTATTCTAAACAGTTTGTTTCCCTTTCGGCTTTTCCCATCAGGGGTCGCCACAGCGAACGAGTCGCACGGTAAACTTGGCAATGTTTTACGCTGGATGCCCTTCCTGACGCAACCCTCTCAAAGCAACCGGGCTTGGGACTGGCAAAGAAGTTGAGAAGGGAACAGAGAGCAGCTTGGAGTCGAACGCTGGTTTCACGGACGGAAGGCGCCGCAAACCAGCACGAGCTTAACCGGCTCCCTCAGGCTTATTCTAAACTAAATTAAAAATATGTTTTGGTCAAATATTATTTTCATAATTATTCATATTTATTGTTATAGTTTTAAAGAATTGGCTATTGTTCAAACTCAATTTCTATTAAATTAGCCAATCTAATAAAAAATTAAAGTTTAAACATTTACATTTCTTCATCTAATTTTAGAAATGATATGTTACCAACCCTAAGGCCCATGTTAAATATTACATGCTTTTCTATTTTGTAACTTCTTTTCTTTAAACGTACACAAATATACACGGTGATTTTTTTTATTAAATAAGCAAAAATAAATCATTGTGTTATTTTTTTTTGGATCAATGCATTTTAATGGTTGGTTCATTGACACGTGTTGAGTATGTCCCCTGGTGGTACAAAATTGAAATGACACAAGGTGAAAGGTAAGCGTTTCCTGATTGGTTCAAACTTTAACCTCATGTTGGTTTATCCAATAGCAGCTCAAGCTGGGATCACGTGGGCGATTACACCCGGAAAAACGACTAGACTGTCAAAAAGACAAGAAGTCGATTTACATCGAAAAAGTCTCGGTTTTTTTTATTTACGTTTATCGTTTTTCTTGCGATGATAAATGCGTTAAAAAGCGTCAGACTCATGTCGTCGAGTTCAGTAAAGCAAGCAGGTAAATGTTGATCTGATCTTTTATGTAACCTGGCACAATCATGACACTAGACATTTGTCTTGCATTTTAAATTGTATGTTTTGTTAATAAACATTATATTTATGGAACGTATTTCCTCTTTTCCATTCAGAAATAAATGAAAATGATTGTAAAAATGAATTTACTGATAAACTATGACTGAGTAACTAGGGGTTTAAAACGCATTGGGTGTGTTTGAAAAGGAAAATAAAAGCATTTCTATACAAGTTTACACAATTCACAGTAAAACAGTTTATGTGCTAGTAGTTCTGAGCTGCTGCATTATGTCAGGAATAAATTAGTATTACGTATTATCATTTTAAAAAGTTATTATTTCATTTTTTTAAGAGTTAAAATATGGGATCAGTATCTCGCTCAATTTTAGCCCAATATCCAGTTGAATTATAGAAATTTAAACCAAAATTTACCTGTTTTATTTAAGTAGACTGACCTTTACTTAAATAATAACCTATATTTTATCAATATTTATCAGATGTTGTAAAGCAGAAGATAAGGCCTAACAAAAAAAATCAATAAATCCTCCCAACAGTTTTTCCTTCTCTGTGTTCAGTTTCCGAGCTCTCTGTGCCGGTCCCATGGGGAGAGATCCGGGGCAGAGTGTGGGGTCCTGAACACGGCAGTCCGGTTCTGTGCCTGCATGGCTGGGCTGATAACAGCGGTACCTTCAACACGCTTCTCCCTCTTTTACCCAAAGGTAAATGTCTAACAGCTTCTCCAGCTTTTTTCCATCATTCCTTCCAGGCTGTGCATTCTAAAAAAAATTAAAAAAGTCATGATAACAAACTTTTATCATATATAATTATTCATTTGTAAATGAGTCTGACATCAGCAGAACCCACTTTTGGTATTCAAACATGAAGAAAAGTGTCACAGATTCTTAACAGAAGTAACAAGTGCAATAAAAAAGCTAATTCTGTATAACACAAGGAACATTTTTTAAAAAGTTCATTCCAAGGTTTTTAAGAACAAAAATAAAAGTTATTTTAAAGCATGAATGCTAAACTTAGATGTGTGGAAGTGTGTGCTGTTTTCAAGAAGCCCTGAGTCTGTGGATTGCATGATGACATGTTAAAGTGATGGAAAACTTGTATTCAAGTCAGAAAGTTCCAATATCACTTATTTTTTTGTTCACAGAAGGTTTTGACCTTATCTAAACAGAAGTTGGCATCCTAAAATAATTTTTTTTGGATTTGTCTATAAAAAAAAAAAAAACGTTTAGTTTATTTCAGTTTTCTTTTCCAATTGATTTCTTTCCTGCTGCAGCAAACGCTCAGACGTAGCTGCACTTACCCTCCTTTTCCGTTTTTCCTTCCTTCAGACTGCAGGTATGTGGCCATGGACCTGGCGGGTCACGGCTGCTCCTCCCATCGTCCTGCTGGCGTTTTGTACTCCTTTCCCTCGTACGTGATGGATGTGCGCAGAGTCGTTGAAGGTGTGTGGCTCGAAAGCGTCACCTTTTTCTACTGAGTTTAAATTATCTGCACAACAACGAAAACATTTATTTTTAAAAACCCATGCTAAATATTTATTTTAACCGACAAACACCTTTTTTGGAACTGACGGGGTCGTGTAAGCTTTTTTTGCTTTTGTTTCCATCATTTTTGATCATTTATAACTTCCCAGTTTAATACTTAAAAGTTTCAGGGTTGAAAACCAAAGAACAGCTCTGCTAAAAACACTAATTCTAACACTGTTTGGGGTTTTACAAGTTGACATCAATTTCTAAGAATGTGTCAATGCAAATTCCACAGCTCTGACATCCCTGTTTTTAAGTTTTAAAGTAATCTGATCACCTGTTGTGACGTTTTGTGTGTTAAAAGAAAGAAATTCTATTTTATCCATGCACTAACTAATTTATTAATCACAGTAATTGACTGAATTCTTTTTGAATTTCTTTTAGAATCCAAATGTTGATTGTTTTAATATTTTGGTCAGAGTTGCTCGACCTAGTTTTCATTTTGTTTTGCTTGCTTTGCTTTTGCTTTAGTCAAATGAAAGAGCGTCCATTTGTGTAACTTCTTTCAAACAATTGCAAGTCAGTTAAAAGTTTTGTTTTGCCAGTTGATTGTACCAGTCAGTCATTTTGGGTTTCAACTCAAATAAAAGTTCAAATCTGAATCAAAAGGGAAATAAATAAAGAGAAGAGATCAGTTGATTCACAAATTAAAACATCACATTTTCTGAACCCAAAGGCTTTGCAGCAGTATGGTCTTCCTCTGTCTTTAGTATTGTGGGTATTAAGTCATCTAGGGGCTTTTTAAGATTTTTTTTATTATGTTACTGTTTGCTCTAATAATTTACCCTTAAAATTGTTTTTTTTGTGATATTTTTCAGTATAACATCATCTTCTTTTTTGACATATTTTTGGGTTCAGTACTTTTATCATAAACCTGTACAAAAAACACTCAATATGGAGTTTTAAAATGTGCTATTTTTAATCAAAAAATGTACACAATTGAGAATAGATAAAAGAAAAATGTAAAAATCCAAAAAAAAAGCAAAGACAAGGTCAGAATAATGGGAAAGCGTTCACCAGTTGTCTTTTTAATTTAGCTGTTTTTAGGCTAAATAAAAAAAACCTTGTTGTTTTCTAGAACATAGTTTCTGCAGAGCAGCAGGAGTTCATTAGAAATTTGACTCTGATTTGTGGGCCGGATTGTTGGCGTGGAGTAAGCCTGCCCCACTTCCCATCACCCATTAGTTTACACGCTCTCCTGCTATCTTACAACTCCACTCTAAAATGACCTGTACGACAAAAATGGCGAGCAATTGCAGCTATCCAGACGTACAGTTTTAAGCCAGATGCCAGCTCAGACGAGGAAAACGAAGACGTTCATTTGTCTACAAGTGGATGCATCAGATTGATCCGAGTTGCTCTGAGTATTCGCATCTATGGCAATGGCGACAGTAGTTGTCATAGATACGAGGACTCAATCACTGTCGACTGATTCCAACATGGCGGCGCTCGTGTCAGAAAGAAATGGGGAGGGATTTGCCTCTTTTCGCGAGAGCCGGAGGAAAGGCATTTTCTATGGATGACATCACACCTCGATTCAACATTTTCTATGGATGACGTCGCTCCTCGATTCAACATTTCTATGGATGACGTCGCTCCTCGATTCAACATTTTCTATGGATGACGTCGCTCCTCGATTCAACATTTCTATGGATGACGTCGCTCCTCAATTCAGCATTTTCTATGGATGACGTCGCTCCTCGATTCAACATTTTCTATGGATGACGTCGCTCCTCGATTCAACATTTTCTATGGATGACGTCGCTCCTCAATTCAGCATTTTCTATGGATGACGTCGCTCCTCGATTCAACATTTTCTATGGATGACGTCGCTCCTCGATTGAGCCATTGTATTTAAAGGCTATGATGTTAGGCTGCAGTTCACTCCTGCCTTTCAAGTCATTTATTGTAAATTTCCTGCATCCATCCACTGACGTTTCAAAGCCAGAGTTGTAGGAACCAGAACAACGGCCAAAACGTCCACCCGATGGGAACAGTTCGGCCTGTACCACTCAGCTACATTATGGTACATAAAATAAATAAAAAACAGGAAAGCTTGATCTGTTTTTCTGCCGTAATTTGTGAGCTGGTAAACGAATCTGCAGAAACTGGAGGGAGAGATGTTTCCTTTAAATTGAAAACGGTTTCTGTGATGAGATACTGAACCTGGTTGATGATGTGTGAAATTACTCCCACAGCGCTGCGGTGGACCAAATTCTCCATCATAGGCCACAGCATGGGTGAGTGCGACTGCAGAACAGGATTAAAGCCTTTACGCATACTTCCCTTTCATTCACTGAGCTTTTTTAAATTTTTTATTTGTTTGTGGTTCAGGTGGAAACGTGGGTGGGTTGGTAAGTGAGGCGTTGGGACGGCATGGTGGACATGTCGGCGCTCTCCTCTTTATCATCTCTGTGGTTTCCACAGTTTAGCGCTCTGTATCCTGAGATGGTGGAATCCCTCGTGCTCCTGGACTCCTTCGGTTTTTTACCCACACAGACGGTACTTTTCTTAATCCACCCCACACACACACTGACTCACACGCTACACACTGAGCCTGAGCGATTACTCACAGTATTGTGGTTATACTTGGAGTAAGAGTGCCAGTCGTGCTGAATCACAACATTTGAATCATTCCTCGCTCTGACCATCTGGAAACGATGCTGGCTTTCTGTTTTTTGTTGGAGTTCAGAGAGAGCTGGAGTTCATCACAAGTAGAGGGGTGGCGGTGAAGCTAACAAACCCGACATCCTCCCCTCTTGTCTCAAATCATGAAAAGTTTGACTCAGAATCCAACAGGAATTAACTTTATTCCTTCAAAAGGGCAAGTCCTTTGTCAAACTCAAGAAGATTTCATTTATTCGATCTGACGTTAACTAACGCAACCACATTTTTGCCCATATTTTGAATTATTAAGGCTGTTCATAATTACAGGGCTGTTGCTACGGGAAACGGCTACATGTATCCATCAAATAGCTGCTGGATGACAACAATGTGAACCGGCTTTGATGGTGTATGAGATGAAAGAAAGGAGAAAGTATGACTGGAACCTCAGAAAAACAAAAAAAAATGATCCATCATCCATCCTGTGCTGCACAACCTTAAAGTCCCACTCCGATCATCTTTTGATTCATATTCAAAGTGTTCCCAGTGGTCTTTTAAGTATGATGCTGCCCTTTTTAGGCAAGATAGAAAGGACATAGTTTTTGAAGATTGGCAGTAGTTTATTACAAATTCACCTCTGAGTTGTGGGCGGTACTGTTGGCACAGTGTAATCCCACCCCCTCTTCCCCTCCTCAATGCTGAGAGTTTGGAGCGGGGAGCTTATGGCCCCTGCGTTGTTTTCTACGTCACTAATTAGCTCTTTTCCAGACGACATTTTTTTCTTCTGCTCCTGAATAAAGGAATTCTCAGAAATGTCCTTTTGAGCTTCACTCTCTTTATTTCTGTCCTCCGTCATCAGAAACAACGCCACAAGAACATGTTAAAAACACCAAAAACCTAATTATTATGGGAGTAGGTCCTTAAAAAGGCATTAAAAAAATACGGATGCTATAGAATGATGATTGAATTCTGAGTAAAAGGAATTTATCCCATTTTTACCAAACATTTTTAACAGTTTCATGAGCATTCTCCAATGTTTCTTTTCGCCTTTGCGAGTCATTTAATACTTACAGTTCTCCTTTCAAATAAAAGGTGAAAACATTTTTTTTAGATGTGGAAATCAGTTTATTTATCAAATGTAGTTTGGCCTCAGTGCATCGTCTGAGTGCGTAAAGGCCGTAGATGAGTTTTTCCAGTGAGTGAACAAACCGTGAACAAGCTCATTTTAGCTCAATGTTCACTAAAAGGCCGCATATATTGACCGAATTCTGTATCGCTTAAAAGATGTTTATTTTGACATTTCAAAAGTCACATTTGTGAAATGTTGTAAAGCCACCAAAGAAATGGAACCAGCAGCAGCAGCTTTGTCCTTCAGGCCCCTCCTAATGCTTCTAGTTTTCCATTTTTTCAACAACAGCACACACTGTGTTTTCTTTGCAGAAAGACATTCCCCGATTGGTGAGGCAGGGGCTGGATGAGATGATCGAGTATGAAAAAACCATGGCGGACAAGAAGACAAGAGTTTATACTTATGAGAAGGCTGTTGAAAGGTGAAGCACCTTAGCGCTTGCACAACACTCATGCGGTCGTTTTTGTAATTTTCTGTGTAAAAACCTGCAGGCTGTTGGCTGGAAACAAGAGTCTCACTGCAGAGTCGGCAAAAATCCTTCTGGAGAGAGGTTTAGTTCCAGCTGAAGGAGGTATATACTCATGCTCCTTCTCTTCTTTGATCTGTGACTTCCTGCTGTGATGAAGATCTGATGGTTTTTTTTTTTTTTTTTTTCCCGTCTGGTAGGAGTGATGTTCTCCAGGGACTTTCGAATTAATCTGGTAAGATGTCGTTGGACTGTTCCGTCTCAACCCATGGTGAGATGCAAACATGAGAGATCATGTTTGCATCTCACCCGCTTTTGCTTTGTGTTTCCAGAAAAATGTAGTCCGCATAGGTTTGGAGCAGAGTCTGGAGCTGCTCTCCAGGATCCAAGCTTCTGTGCTGGTGGTGCTGTAAGATCTTCTTCTGCTCCATGGTTTTCTTCATACACGCATAACCCAGGATTTTCACACGCCAATCTTTGGTTTTGTCTGTTTTTTTAAAGAGCAGAAGACGGCTTTGAGAGGATGTTTTCTGAAACGGAAGAGAGAGAATTTACGTCGGCACTTCTTCAAGCCTACAGGGACAGAAATGTGAGTGTTTGGCATAAAACAGGTTGGTGTGCATCTGCCTCTTCCTGTGTGTAGTTGTGCCTCACATGCTGACAGCTGCACACAAGTTGTGTTCAGTTGAGCAGAATGTTTCTGATGCAGCAAAAAATGTTAATATCCTATTAACTGACCTACATACTAAAACATGCTCTGCAGATGTAATAAATGGGAAAGTGTGTCCTCCCTGAGGGGGGATTTCCAAAAACAGCCATTAAATAAAATATTTTTCCATTTACTTTTTGGCTAAAGTAGTTCGTTTTTTGTGAAAAAAGGTCCAGGTTTAAAAAACAATGCAAAATAAACTTTAATTTAGAGAAGGCAACATTAGACACCAAAAAAGAACCTATTGACTTCATGATTGAAGCTCTCTTAAGAACGAGTAATAGTTTGGGCCAGGCGAAGTTTATCAAGTAACCACTGAGGCTACTTGAAAGCTCAGACCCATAAAATAACCCACATTTAATTGCACGTTATTTTATTGCCATGGAAACATCATCTTAAAAACTATGTAACTGACATAATTGGCATATTTGTTTTTGGGGCCCTTTTTGCCTAATTTCAGAAAAGCTGAACACTTTCTAGAGACTAAAATAAAGACGACCAGGAGCCAGACAAACAGACTTCCGATTAGCCTGCTAGCTAAAGCGAATTTGTCACCCTTTTCCAACACGTTTACAATAAACGTACACCAATGCTGCATTCATACCGGACGCAATTTGCGCATTGAATTTGCGTCTGCTCATCCACTCTTCTGACGACGTGCATCAAATTTTCTCCTCGATGCCTTTTGGACCCTTGACGCCACGGCCGCGGAGCAACCACTTCTATCAAACAGGTAGTTGTAGTGTTAGATAAGCTAAGTTCTGGTACATCCCTGTCTGCCCTGGGAAATGTCCTTCCGTCATGTGAACATAGCTGAGGTTTCTTCTTTTTTCCCCCCAGAATCAGTTTTTCTAGGAGTTTTTTAGGAGGGTGTAATGGCAGGGATACCCAGTTTAGCTTAGTTTAGCAATCAGCTATTGTTTTTTATGACTGATTTAATGTTTTGTACATTTAGTGCAGCCCTTTGAGATGACTAAAATGATGATCGTAATATCTGGACATAAGTAAAACGGAATTAAATTGAACTGAATTGTTTTTCTGGACTTCATTCATTGCCACATCATGGAAAACACGGATGATGTTGAGTGAGTAGCTTGGGTTTATGTTATGTTTTGGAGAGCTCTACAGAGGCGCCGGCAAATCCGTCGCCGTGTCTGGGTTTACCACATCCCTCATAGACGCTCACAGTACGGTGAATTTCACCATTTACTGCAAGAGATGCGCCTGGATGTGACATATGTTTTTAAAGGTTTCTTCCAGCAGTCTGCAGACCAGCATAGCGAGCTAGCTCTGCCCGACCCTGGGTGTACGCAACCCAGCAGCCCCAGCGGGCTGAGAAAATGGATGGAAGTTCAGGACACAAAACCCTACGTCGAGTAGCCGTATTGGATTTTTTTTTAACCTGCTGATCGAATCCCTGAAAACGTCACGAGCCCAAAGCATGTCCCTGATTGGTTGATGCAGCTCGCTGCGTCTGCCACCCAATTCTTACCGCAGGCCCTCAAATCGCGTCTGTACCTTGACTTAACATTTAAACTCCACGCCCCTGACACATGAATCGCATTCGGTGTAAAAGCAGCATAAAGCTTTCTTAATTTTGACAAAAACATTTGCTTTACACACACACACACACACACACATATATATATATATATATATATATATATATATATATATATATATATATATATATATATATATATATATATATATATATATATAGTACATTTTACAAAAACATCAGTGCGCATGTTTGTTCTTATCCGGTATGGCTCCAATCTAATCAAAAATGGACCTTTATTTTGAAAATTGTTCGGAAAAATGTTTAACTGAATTTTTTGAAAACATCATGAATCTTTATTTACCGTATCATTTCTATTTGAAAGCAAAAATCTGTTTTTTTTAACCAAATCCTGTACTATTTTTTTTTTCAGCATGCCGTGGCCACGGTTCCGGGTAACCATCACGTCCACCTGAACAATCCAGAAAATGTTGCTCCGCTCGTGTCGGACTTCCTCCAGACCAAAGTGCTTTCACTTTCATCCCGACTGACAGATGGTCAGATTTCTAAGTTATAGCAAACGCACACAAGCATCAGTTTTTACTCATAAATAATGCAAAGATCAACAGTTCTCATTAGAAATAGTGAGTGTACTAATAAACAAACGCTCTCTGGGTTCACCAGATAAACCACTATGAGTTTGGTAAGTTTCCGAGTCCCTTAACTAGTCAACCTTCTTTAGCTGCAAACGCGCATTTAATGGTCACGTGTTTTGTACTTGGAGCCTGAAAACGGTGGTAAAAACTAGCTACATGTTTACGCTCGTCTACATAGACTTTACACTGGAAGTAGCTGCTTGAATGCGCGTTTCAGAGGGCAGTATCTGCAATTACAGTCAGTGCAATTACCAGCTACATTTGCTCGGACAGCTTATTCCGATTAAAGGTCATATTCTGGATAATATTCTAATCAAAGCGTTCAGATGAGGTGAATCAGCAGGAATATTTACACTTACATGCTCACATACTAATCAGCAGATGTGACAGATGTGCTGTTGAAATAACTTCTGACTTGTTTGGTGCTTTGTAATATATATTTTATTTTATTTGCAACTTAATTTGAGAAAAATACTCAAGTAGATCCAATGACACATTTAAATCCAGATCCCCATGGAGAACTTATACAAAACTTAAAAAAAAATAATTTTGGTACATTTTTAGCTAGCAGTCAAAATCAGCTCAAACAGAATTTAAAAAAATGTTGGTCTGTGGTTGGATTTAAAGGCCGTGTCACACAGCCACTACGTATATTTTGCATATTTTCCCCAGATGAAATTTCGGTCTTTTGTGATACATGCGTGATATGAGTAATTCATAAGAGTTTCTTGCGTTCGTCGATGTTTCCAGATGTCCGCAGAGGGTTTTGGCCAACGGGTCTTTACGTGTTCAAACTATATGGCCGGTCGAGAATCACGCAGTACAGTTCGCTGGTTACATTGCAGGGCTGGGTCAGAACAGAACCGCTTTTTCAAAAATCTCTCCAATAAAAGGAACATTTTGTTTTATTTTGGATTATAATTTTGGTTTGGTGTGAGATGGAATACTTCAACATTAAAATGTCTCATTATTATTCAGCACTTAAAATAAGAGAAAAATATAAAAGCATGTTTTGATGTTAGTGGGGGGAAAAAAAGAATTCTATTCTGTTTTCAAAATGAGCATTTTAGAGCTAAAGTCTCAGCACAGCGGTGTTTGTGGTTGGCAGGATCATACTGCCAGTATCTCATGATGGCCTCCTTAACAGGTGCAGATGGGTGAGAAGATCCTCATTGTCTGGGGACCAGGTGTCTGCTGCTCAACAACCTGGATATATTTAGGAAAAAACATAAAAATGGATAACAGGAGCTGTCTGAACTTATCAAAGTTTCTCATTGTTGCAGAGTCAAATCAAAGATTATTACAGTTCAAAAAAGATTAGGAAATGAATATTTTTAGTATTTTTCTACTATATAAAACAATATACCGTAGTTTTGGTTTGCAAGTTAAGAATTATTATCAATTACAAAAAATAAATTGGCAATTGGAATTATTTAATATTACGTTTTTTGTTCAAAACTTTTTTATTTCGATTTATTATTAAAGATCGATCAAATTCAGCTCAATTAAAAATTGCTCACGTTGACTTTAGTTTTTTGGAATTCTTTAACATTTTTGAATTTTATAAAAAAATATCCCAAATTGTTTAACTTATTAATCTTTATGGTATTTTGTATCACTGTCATTTTATGCAGATGATACTGTGCTTATGAAACATGTTTCAAAGCAGAAACCCTTCAGCTTCAGTTGATCTTCAAGATCTGGTTTTAGCATAACCCATTTTGTAATCTTTGTTTTGTGTGGAATACAAATGGTGCTAACGTGTAAAATATACACAAAGTGTGATGGAAAGAAGCAGCGTTTTATTTTCCTATTTTTAATAAAGAAACTCCAAACTATGGTGAATTCAAACATTTTTTTTCATACAAATACAATTTAAACACATTTTAGCTCGTGAATGTTTTTTTTTGGTTCCCAACGATGCTTGTTTTTGTCGCATTTTAATCATCTTTTAGGCAAACTATCATAAATTACTCAAATCACGTTTTTCTCTTTTTTTCTGGGTCGTATTACCTACAGATATCATTTTTTTGTGAAAGGGTGAGGAAATATGACTAACGCTCTAAAACCCAAGAAGACCTGATATGTTCAGAAAACCAGACGCAATGGACGAGTAAACTTGTGTAGAGACGCAATGATCTGTATTCTTTAATGAGGAGTTTTGGTAAACCCAAAACTGAGAATTATGACTGCGGTGACAGAAATGTAGCTACAGAAAAACGATCAACGATAAATGCAAAATCAAATAGCAGGTTAGAATGATCATGACAGGATGAAGATTCATTCCTCTTCAAAGTGGAGGAGATATGAGAAGGCAGACACAAGTTAAGGGTTGTAAAAATAATCACATAAACTTGTGCTTTCAATTAAAATATAGACTAAGGTCCTTCTATTGTTATTAGTGGCACGTAATATTAGTACTAAAAAAATCTAATATTTTTAACTATTTATGCATTCAGTGTTTTGTTGGCACTTATCAAAAAATTAAAACTAAAAAATATTTTGCTTTCATTTTCATGTATTTAAAAACACCAAAAATCATATTTTTGGTGTTTTTAACATGTTTGTGTGGCGTTTTTCTCATGATGAAGGACATATATATATAAATATATAAAGAAAATTAAGCTTAAATTACCATTTCTGAGTATTTCCTTATTCAAATTGTTGTGAATCAGGAGCTGTCAAAAGAATGCCATTTGAAAAAGCTTGTAGGTGTGATGTAGAACCTACAATGGGTGGGCCAAAGTCTCCCTTCTCCGCTCTATTCTGATGCATCCATTTGCAGAAAGACTGGATAGTTCAGATATTGCTCGCCATTTTTGTTGCACCGGTAGTTTTAGCTTGGGGTGTGAGGGGCTGTAGGCTAGCAGGAGAGAGAAAGTCGTAACAAGGTCCCACCCTTACCTCAGAGGTCAGTTTAAAATTTCCATATTGACAAATATGTTATTCCAGTTTGATCATTAAAAAAACTGATTTTGTTTTTCTCCCAATAGTGTTGAATTGCAGAAATTTTTAGAATTTTGTAAAAGTTTTGAATCTGACAAAGTGACCATCTCTTTGCTCTGCTGCACTGATACAGGCAAACTGAAAGCAGAATTTGCAGTTCTCTAAAATATGATGCTCTTGTCACCTCAGCAGACTGTTGGCATCTGCCTCACCACAGGAGGTCTTACTTCAGAAATGTCACAAACTGTCTGTTGCATATTTGAAGATTTACTCTCACATTTATTTTGGGAACCATTAAATCCAAACATGTCAGCAGGAGGTTTAAATATATATATTTTTACAATTTTCCTATAAGAGAGCTGAAGTTTTTGATTATTTGAATGTTTATTTTTCCCAAAGGGGGATTTAAAAAAAAGAATGAGACGTAGACGCATTACAAAGAATCCTTTGTTTACCAATCAACAAAATGTTAAAGAAAAAGAGAGGGATTGTTGGTTAATAAGAATTTTATTTGTTTTTTGCTTTTCCCGGCACAACAAATCTTTTCATATTGCATGTGATCAACGTTCTTTTGTGCATTGTCCCTTGTTTAAAATAAATAATACATTTTTAAAAATCATCATTTCTATTTCAGCACTACCCACAAGACCAATACAATTTATGACATTACAGTTACTAATCACAGTAACTTTGGCGGGAAATCTGTTACATTTTTAATTTTACAACGAAAACTACTTTTTTATCTTTTATTTGGACTCTCTGCTCCAAACTATCAGCAACAGAGAGGGGAAGAGAGGGCGGGGTTGCCTTCACACCAACAGTCCCACCCACAACTCAGAGGTGAGTTTCTAATGCACTCCTGCCGCTCTGCAGAAATTATGTCCTAAAAAAATGACCCAGGTTTATTGGTTCTGGCTAAAAGCAGCATCATCATGATTAAAAGACCACTAGGAACGGTTTTAAAACGGATCAAAAGATGATTGGAATGGGTTTTAAAACATTGAGGGGGATAAGTTGGCGTGATTCAGAACAAGAGAACAAACCAAACTAGAACGAATCCTCACGCATGTCACCTGTGCTGGAGGTATCTGTCTCTTCCTGAGGATGTGTTACGCCTGCTGATTGCTTATTAATTCTAAAGATAAGAATCGCTTTTTGTCAGCAATTTCCTTGTGTCTTCCAAGATCAACAGTTTTTGTTTTTTTCAACTTTGAGAACATTTTTTTTTTTTTATGACAAGCAAGCAAAGTCACTCTTTTTCCCCGCTATTGCTTATTAAAAGAGTGAAAAGTCTCATGAGGTCAGAAAATAGAAAAGACAGGCAGCTCCTTATCGCACAAATGATGACCCTCATTACCCTCACTCTGGTGCGTGGCAGGGTGACCCCAATTACTGAAGCGGAGCCGCTCAGTGGCAGCAGGTGAGTCAGAGTTTGCACAGAGCGGCTCTCAGGTGAGCTGGTGACACCGAGGGAAGGTCAGGTTTACCACCTCAGAGGCCAGACCGCCCGCCCTGAGACAGAAGCTGGAAAACAGGACTGTGAAGGAAAAACAGTTGAAGTTCTTTGTTGTTTTTTTCTGAGGTTGGGTTAAAGGCAGAGAACAAATGTTTAGCTGTGCGACAGAAAGTCACACTTTGCGACCTTGAAATATGGAGCTGAGCTTAAAAAATACAGAAATGGTGTTCTAAAAAAAAAAAGCACGAGTTTGAAATCACCATTCAGCTTGAAAAATGACTCTGAGGCTAAGTTGATTAGAAAAAAGTGCATTTATTTGGGCTGAAAACGTAATGAGGAAAAGATGAAGATATATGGATGTGATGCGGTTCCTACAGCCACTGGAGGTATGGCTGCACCAAACTCAAAAATGTAAGCTATGCTCTGAGCTCTGCTGCCATATTTACAGAAAGAAAGCTTTTTTTTTCTTGTTTTTTTTTTAAAGCAACACAACACTAGTGCCACACAGCAGACTGTAACAGACGGATTGTTTTCACAATTCTTCTCCCTTGCTTCACCTATGAGCAAAAGATTCACCCCTGCCACATGCTCATGAACACGCCACGCATTTAGCACCCGGTGAAAAGGAAATTTTGGGTAGGGTGATGAAAGAATGATGACATCACTGCTGGCCAAACCATCCATAAAACAAATGGGGCCAAAAATCTCTTATGGAGCTCAGAAACGCATTTCAAAATCTACTGAGGGAACCAAAACACGTGTCGGAGACTTCCAATAGAAGTTTTGAAATTATTATGGGATTGCCATGGCTTGGCCATTTAGTGGCAAAGTATGAAATTTGGCAATTTTTATTTTTCCCATAAAATGAAAAAATTCAACTTTGCTTCGAGTGACCGTCATGAAATTTCATGTGCCACTAAGTTAAGTCTACAACTATTTCGGGTAACCTTTGACCTTTGGAAGAGGCCGGCATCTTAAAAAAAACACCTTTAGTATGGTCTACAAATGTAAACTCCTCCTGGGGATTTCTGTCTGTCACCTCCTGACTCCTCGAGCATCATTGGGAAGCTACTTAGGAAAAATGTTGGAATTAGAAGTTGTAGATTTTTGAACGGCGTTAGCGTGGCGTGTTCGCAAAAGCGGAGTTCCCCTCTTGCTAGCATATTTTTTGGTACTTGTTTTACATTTAGTGCATGAACCGTTTGCTCAAGCTGAAACATAAAACCTCAGTTGCTAAGGAAAAAATTGTACTTTTTCCGATTCTTCTAAAAATGACATGGACCTGTTCGTCACATCCAGTCGACCAAGACTTGAAATGGTTGCTATGGAAATAAAACCAACAGAAAATCCTCCTTTTTGATTTAAAAAATGTGTTTTTTTCGTGAATTTGTGACGCACAGCTCTGACCAGGGTGACAAGGGCAGCAGGGGAGAGTGAGGAACGTGTAGCAGCCGCTCAGCCAAGGGGGTAATGGGGAGATGGCGAGGGCAAGTAGAGCCTCAGGGTTTTTTTTTGTGTGTTTCATCACTGATCAACAGCACCTCCTTGATTAATGCTCATGCATTCTAAACTCTGACCTTGAACATCTAAATATATGCAGCTAATTTCCACTTTCAGTGGATCAGCAGCAACAGCATCTTCATTTAGATCTTTTTCTCTGGCATTATTGTTGTGCAAAAGCAAACTGCTGCTTTTCCAGAAGCTGAAGCAGAAGAGCATGCCTCTGTTTGCACCAGCAGATGACACAATGACTGTGAGGAAATCCTGTTATTGCTCCTCTGATGTTCTATTAAACTAACTTCATGTCCTGATTTTGAGGGATTCTGATGTATGATGGACAGTTTTAGTGTGGGGGGTGCTTTCTTTGTCACCTGTGAGAGCTTCAAACAGCTCGTCATGTCTGTTCTCAGACACTCCAGCTTCTTGTGGGAAACCGATCCCTTTAACTCAGCTGCTTTTCAAGAATCCGCTTGTGCAGAGTGCGCTATAATTGGCCGTCTTTAAAAAAAAAAGATGTCACTGCCTGACAACTTTGTAGGACATCCTCACATCTTTTGTCTGAAAGCGGCACAACGGAGTAAAGAGGGGGAGTTCATAAACACTGCAGCTGCTGTCAGACTGGAATGACAGAAGTTCCCCCCCGTCTGTTGCTCGATGTTGCGTAAATTGAGCAATCGTCCTCGTGTTAAATGGACTGGAGTGTGCTTTTATGAAGTGAGCGGCAGGGCGGAGAACAAGAGGAGACATCTGAAGGGTTTAACCCTCCTCTCCTCAACCATCCCATTCCAGAAAAAAAAAGCTCCTCTCGTCCCCACAAAAATGATTATAGTTATATAAGTTTTCCTCCCACTCCCTCCATCTTCTCAACAATCAGCAGAGGTGTTGTCATGGCAACCCTCACCCCTCCTCCGGACGTCAGAGCTGGGTGCTTGAGGATGAAGCCGTATGCAGCTCCAGTCTCTGGCGCCTCTCAGAGAGCACCTGTGATTTCCGCGGCTGTCGTGTGGCGGCGGGATCTGCAGGCGTCCGAATCCGATCCCATGGTTGTTAGGAGTCGGGAGCTCCGCTCTTCATCAGGAACCGTCACTGTCAGACGCCGGAGGACCAACTGACATCCACAGGTAAGCACAAAACAGAATGCTCACGTGCACTATTTTTAGAAAGTACCTGTTTCGGGCTAATTCTGTCCAGTTTGAGTCAAACTGAGAAGACAATAGACAGCAGATGCTGCTCGGACTCCGTTCTTCATGACAGGAGGAGGCAGAAAGCCTTCATGAGGAGGTTCTGCAGACATGCTGCAGTTTGTCCAGAGTGTTTGTGAAAAAAATTGAGAAAATACTCATTCCCTGTTCTCCAAATCTCCTTTTGTCCTCATTACCCTCTCTCCTCCACCACCCCCGTCCCCGTCGCCCTCCCTGACAGCAGCCACCATGTCTTGGTTGTTCTTGGACTGGTTCATCCCCCTCTACCTGCTGGTGTCCGTTTTGGTTCTGGCCGGCTTCGGAGCGTGTCTTTACTTCCTCGAGCCTGGGCTGCAGGATGCTCACAAGTGGAGTAGCAAAACATTTCGGCATCACCCGCTAGTGGCCAGCGTGAACTGCAGAGATGACGATAGCAATGCCCTGATATGACCAGGGGGCAAGGCGGGTGAGCAGTAAACCATCTGGACAGGGGTGCAGGCTCCACATCGCCCTCCAGGGACACGGGGCCAACACTTTGACAAAGCCTGAACATACAGAGGACAGAGACTGCCTGATCATGAAACCTTGTTCTGTCTCATTCCAGCTTTTTTCTGTAAAAAAAAAAAAATTGAGTTAAAGAAACTTAAAGAGAGGAGGAACACAGGAGGAGACAGGGAGGTAAACAGAGGAAGCCCTTTAGGGTCTGTAACCATCATGACATCAAAACGTGTCAGTACTTTTTGTAGTTTGACAATCACTTCCCATGAAGCTGTCTATTGTGCATTTAATCATAGTCATGAGAGTGCAATGTCTTTATTGTTGCTGGGGAGGGATGTCTGTCCTCCCCCCTGATGTCAGCATGGTGCTGCTGTGCAAAAACGCTGTAACCTAAATAAAGAAAAACAGAAGCAGTTGTTAGAAGATGCCAAGATAACCTCAGATATTTTTAGATGTTCATTGTTTTTCCATCAAAGCATAATAAAAAAATTTTTGGTTGTGTAATAACCTCCTGTCCTAAATTCTTTTTCATAAAAAAATATAAAAAGTTAACCAACATCAAGACACGTTTTTTGTTGTTTATGCACAAATGATTATTATCCACTGTTTCACTTAAGAGAAATGTCTCTTTTTTTAACATTTATTTTCGTCATATTTCATGCTGTCGTCCGTTAATTGATTGACTAATTTCCTTTTATTTCTAACAAAAGAAAATATTTAAATACATGTGATAAAGTGATCCAAAAAAGAAATAGGTAGAAGAATAATTCATGTCCTGTCTCCAGTCTTAATACATTTTATGCTTACATTTTTACATAATTCACATAAACACAAAATAAGAAAAAATAGTCATGATTGTCCATACATCGTCTTGTTAGGCTTCTCATTTTATAATATATTCATTTCCAAAAAAAATTTTATTCTTATTTATGTAAAATTGTATAAAATTTTTACTCATTTTCAACCATGTTATTTCACAGAATGTAGTTATAAAACAGACAAAAATGCACAGACCTTTTCGGTGTTGTCCTTCCACAAATGTGTTGGATAACATTTTTCTTTCTTAGAAAATATTCTCCTTGAGATGTACACAAATAAAAATTAAAGTATAAGTAAAAATAAAGCATAAATCCTCATTTTAAGTGGAAATCACAGGAAAGAATGGTAAAAATGGTTGCCATAGAAGACCAACTCAACCTGCTTCTATCTGCTTTCTGGTTCCAATATGGCGGCGGCATGTCGCCATATAAATGACGACTGAATTGACTTTATTTCATTGGAGTTGGAAGTAAGCCGTTTTCTATGGGTGATGTCACAGCCAATGGTTTCCTGACGATATGATAGATAATCCAACATGATGTAAATCCAGAATGCTCAAGAAAATCCAGAGATTTCTGGATTTAATCCTGGCAGGAAAAGCGCTTAGTTTTGTAGAAGCAGCTTTACTTTTATTTTTTTTGAGGCTGCTGTTAAATTCTTTGTGTGTTTGTTTTTGTATACTGCCGGTAGCTTTGAATCACTGATGCTCAGAGCCCTAAAAGAATATTTAGAGCATTTAATTGTATTGGATTGAGCGCTTTAGTTTGGCTTTTCAGTTGAGTTTTTGGTTTTGGTCCTGTTCTGTTTGCTGTTTTCCATCTGTTAATCACACCAGGTTTAAGTTGCCAATCATCCACAGCTGTCTTGATTTGTGTTATCGTTCCTCAGTGTGTTTAACCTTCTGGTTTTCAGGTCATCCGCTTTGTCACTTTGTTTCTCCATGGGTTTTGTCATGTTCAAGTTTATTTCTTAAATGTTTGTAGTGATGGGCAGATGAAGCTTCACGAAGCATTGAAGCCTTTCATTCAACTGGTTCACTCAAGTGCAGTTGAAGCTTGGAAGCTTGCCGGCGTAGGACATCCACTGGATGCAGAAATATCAGTTGGTATGAAGGAAACAAGCCACGATATCATCATGTCACTAAAGGTTTGAGTTTCTGCCACCAAGCCTGGTCTGCTGAAAGTTGGATCCTACACCAACAGCTTGTGACAAATTTAGTACTGAACAAAGGAGGAGAAGGATCAAATGTTGCCATTTCACCAGTTGCCATGTCAGTGAAGCTTCAAAAATCCATCAGGTGTTCGCTCTGCTCGAAGAAAAGTGGTTAGCTCAGAAATACTCAAAATCTTCTCTTGGAGAAGAAGTTTCTCAGTGATCTTGACAACGTGGTACTACAACAGCCAAACAAGAGCACTTCAGCAGGCTTTCAATGTATTCAGGCAGCTCTGACCATGTTCAGACTCCAGACTTCTGTAAACTTTTGAGTGGGAATGAGACAGTGAAGCCTCAGTGCAGAAAGAATGGAGGGAATGGCAGTGTGTGGGCCTGCAGCTTCCTACTGCTCGGCTCATCGTCTCACATTCTTGTTTACTCACTTGAACACGAGAGAGGCACCGCATCAGGTCTGACTCTTTGTTTTTCTACTAGGTTTACATTTTCTTGTGATTCTCTGACTTCTTGAATGCAATAAAAAACTGTTTTACAATTTTTTTATACCTCTTATCAAATTATCAATACAGAGATAATTCTCTGGTTGGAGAAAACACTTGATTTCTTCTACAACTGTCAGATCAGGATTGCTGGGAGATGTGTTTTCCTTCTTGTTTCCCTATTTTTTTTGGTTTCTTCTCACCTCTTTGCTTCCAGCTGCTGCCAAACAGAATGAGTGTTTTTCACCCTTCGACGCCTCTGCTCGCAGACCCGTCTGCCTCCTGCAGACAGACAAATGAGCATCCAAAGGTTGGTTTGTTGCCTCCTCTGTCTTCACCTGTGATCAAGAAAAAAGCAATACACCTCTCATCGTTTGATGAGAAGGGGCTTGTGTTTCAAATGTCTGATTTCAACCCGTCTGCAGCTGACGAGTAAGTTCATGTCTCAATCTCATTTGCCTAATCCAATATTTTTTTTGGTGCTAAACTGACTGGATTTTTCACAATTTAGGTCATTTGATTTAGTTTCTAAAAAGACGCCTCATCAGTCCTGGAAGAGTGAAGTCGGACAGAAGGAAAAGAGGGAAAATGGACAAGGAGCTTCAACCATCCACAGGATTAAACCTGAAACCCGCTGCTCCCCACGCCTTCCTGCAAACCCTAACAACCCTTTTTTTCCAAAGACAGATGCTCCGCCCCTTTTCCCCATTCTGAAATCAGATGACTCCTGTCATTCTGTCACCTCACAAAGCAAATTTTATGCAATGTCGCACCAGCCAGAGCCAAAACCAAGATCATCTCCAACCTTGTCTGTCCCAACTCCCAGGCGGAGTCCATCTCCAAAATCTCTACAGTTTCCTGACGGTCAAAGCGGAGAGCAATGTTCTCCCGTTGCTAAAGAAAGACATGCTCACTCGATTCTCATCTCAAACAGTAGAAGAAAGCCTTGTGATGAAGCAAAGCATGAGGTTCTTGACCAAAGAGCTTTGATGGACTTTACCCACTTTGGTTTGAGAGTTCGTCCTGTGATGAGTAAAGAACATCGAGCTGAGTCCCGTCTCTCAAGCACTTCTCAAAATCCCAACAAAGATGGAAAAAATGAACCTGAAAAATATAATTTAAAGACTCCAGTAACTGCAACGTCAAAGATCCAACAGCAACAAGAACGTCAGAGTGGAGAAACTGAACACTGTTTCGGTCAAAACACAGATTTCAGGTGTCGACACCAATCCGAGGATCACGTGTTTCCCGTGAGGGGATCGGGGAAAATGACCTCAATCTCAAAGTCTCCTCCAAATTTCAGCTCAGCCAACAGCGAATCAGGAAGCAGACGACTGGAGTCCACAAGCATGGACGCTGCTTTTCCGTCAGGTCCACTTCACAGAAAACCGCAGCAAGAAAACATCACTCCAACATTTCCAAGGAGCCCATCCATGTTCTCTGCGAAACACGGGTTACCTCAAGACCTCAAACTTCCACAGGAACCCAGATTATTGACAAAGAGCCGGTCTCCACAGATGGACACAAAAAGCACTGAAAGCTGGTCTGACTGTGTCTCAAAGGGGTTTAACTCCCAGTCAAGTGATGTCAATCAGAAACCTGAGGCTCCTCTGCCTGCACAAAGATTAAATCGACTTATGGGTCTGCTGGCTCCTCAGATCCAGGAGTTCTCTCACTCTGGGTCTGCTGGACTGTCTTTACACCCTGGCCTTCCATCAAACCTGGACTTGTTTCCTGCATCACAGGTGCACGTCAGAGTCACAGATCTAAACCAAACAGAACCACCTGACCTCCACGCTGTGCCAGCAAAACCACCAGAACATCCCTGGCCCCCGTCTGTGGGGCACTGCCCACTCATCACAAACAACCCCAGCTCAAAGAGGGTCTCCGACCTGCTGCTACACAGAACGTACCAGTACCCAGAGGAGGGGGCAACAGCAAGTCCTCACCAGAGCGTCGCAGGAAAAACCCTTTTCAACGAGGAATCTGAGGACTCCTACTATGTCACCATGTTCCACCCGGGCTCGGTGTATGTGGGTGAGTACAAGCATCCGGACGACTTAAACTGAGCAAAGTCAACACATTCATCAAGATTATGGAATTTAGCATATTTTCTGTCCGCAGGGGAGGGAGCTCAGAGCAGGGGGTGGTCGTAAAGGATAACAGGGGGACTGAAAACGCTGCCTCTTATCAGCAGAGTAACAGATGCGCTGAGCAGAGATGTGACAGCTTTGGTTAGCGGGCTCTAACAAAGTCAGGGGAGCAGGAAGACGCAGTCTTCCACTAAAGCACTCAAAGTCCTGCAAAAACATGCAGAAAAAAGACGAGAAGAGGCAAAGAAAGCAGGAACTGTGAGGTAAAGAAGAGAACCGATCCAGAAAAACATTTCCAAAACCATAACTGTGCTCTCACTCATATTGGCATCAAGGTAGCAAAAGAGGTGCCCGCACTTTGTGAAGAACAAGATAATATGCAGTATTTTTTTGTTGCTTGAACAATATTTGTGGTTTGGTGCCTTGGTTGTCACAGAAACGCTAAAGGAAAGACCTTTAAAAAAAACTAAATGTTTCGATGCTCAGAAACAGAAAATAAACCAAATGCATAAAAACAAGAAAAAAACAAGTGGCATCTACAAGTACCATAAACTTTTTTTTTTTTTTTTTTTTTTTTTTTTTTTTTTTTTTTTTTTTAACTTGTCCTGTCCAACAGCTAGGCAAACAGATGAGAGCTGAGGGCCTCTTGTGTTGGACATATTTTATTCTAACAAGAGGGGTTATTCATCTTCAGACAAACCAAAGGTATGTCTGAATAAACCCCTTTTGTAATTGAGGCCAAACTTTATTAATTTCAATCATGTTTGAAAATCTTTGGTGTTGGACCGGACGGAAAAGGAAAGAGGGGAACAAGAGAGAGGGACGTTAGAGAGAGGGGGGGGTAGGAGGGTGATAATAGGAGGGGAAGGGGGGTA
Source organism: Oryzias latipes (assembly GCF_053564925.1). Taxonomy (NCBI): domain Eukaryota; kingdom Metazoa; phylum Chordata; class Actinopteri; order Beloniformes; family Adrianichthyidae; genus Oryzias; species Oryzias latipes. The sequence goes on along the minus strand of NC_136237.1, from coordinate 32,868,957 downwards.
AGACCATGAAGCAGCATAGAGCAGGCAGGTTTACTGGTTGTTTATCGTTACGGTACGGTTCAAATGTAGTACAAAAAGGGCGGGGCCTGTTCACACACACTCAAATATTATCAACACACCTGCTAGCCGCAGAAATGTCCACATGTCAACATGCACACAAAACAGATAGTGTTCACGAACGCATACTTATGCCTTTAAACCAACTAGTGTGAAATCTTTCATTCATTCAATCATGCAAACTATTAGTGCAAAGGTGAGCTAACACCTGTGCTCAGGTGAGTGTTTATGTTCTTCTAAAATGGATGGTGGAATGTGAAAAGAAGGAGGAGGAGCGCCCAGCCACCCCCACACCCATACCCCCGCCGCAGCAGCAGCGGCAGCCGGAATTCCCCCAGCGCCACACGGGAACAGGCAGGGAACAACCGCCCCCCGGGCGACCAAGACCGCCACCCAGGCCAGGGCCAGCAGGACCGCCGCGAGGCCCCCAGAGCCAGAGAGCAGGGAGGCGCAGAGGGAAAGAGAGCGCCGCCCCAGCCCAGCCAGGAAAGCAGCCCCCCGCCGCGCCGGAAGAGCCCAACGCAGGGCCCCACCGGAGAGGGACGCCCACAGCCCCAGACGAGCACCCCACCACCACCCAGGAGTTCCGGGCATCCCCCCGCCCCGACCCCAGGTACGAGCCAGGACCCCCCAAGGGAGACCCGCTCCGCACTCCAGGCAGCCACCCACCCGGCCCACGGTTGGTCCAGGTAGGAGCAAGGCAGGGGCCCGCCGCCCCCGCCCAGGAGGGGGGAACCCCGGGGAAAAAAGGGCGGCCCATAAGGGATGTTATAAATATGGCCCGACCAGGCTCGGCCATGTTGGAAGTTTGGCGGGGCCCAGCGCCCAGGGGCAAGGACCAGGACCCACCCCCCAGGGACACGAACACCCCCGGCTCAGGTGTAATATGAACCCCCCCACCGTGCGGAGAGAGCACCGCCGGGCCCAGGGAGCCGGCACCCAAGGGACACGGCCGCCATCGCCAAGGGGCCCACACCCCCCACCAGGGACGGGGTAGGGGACAGATGGACCCAGGTCCCACCTTCCTTGTAAAATGTGTGTGCGTGTATGGGTGTTTGAGAGGGTGTTTGTGTGCATGTGTGTGTGTTTATGTTTGAATGTATATATTGAAGGGGGAGGGATGTGTGTACTAAGGGGGGTGCAGTTAAAATTGGCGAGTAGGGCACTAAGGGGACATCTCCTGATTACTCACAGTGATGTCCCCTCACCCTCCACACCAAGGGGCCCTAAATGTCTAAGGTGCGGTTAAAATTGGCGGGTAGGGTGCCAGGAGGACATCTGCTGCTTGCTGGCAGTGATGTCCAAGCACCCCCCCTACCAAGGACCCTACGTGTCTAAGGTGCAAATAAAACCGAAAGAGGGGGGGCCCACTCCATACGGCAACCATAGGAGGGGGGCCACTCCCAAGTAGCCCCCCCCCAAGGCGCATCGCAGGCTAAACCCCCCACCCCCTCACCCTAATATGAGGTTATATAAGGAAGGGGGTAAGTTGGGGACAGCTGGTAGACTGTCCCCCGGTGGTCAAACAGCCGTCCCCCAGCCCACCCCCAGCAAAGGGGCCAGGGCCACCCAGCCCAGGGGCCCACCCCCGGAGGCGCCGACACCCCAGGCCCGGCACCACCCACCCCACACAGAGAGAGAGGAGCCAGAAAGCGTCGCCCCCCCCCGGAGCAAGCCCAGGCCCCCACCCCCAGACGCCGGCCCTAGAAGAGCTCTGGTCAGGCCTCGACGGGACCGAGGAGGCCAACCGGCCGAGGCAACCACTGATTGCCTCAGCGGAGACCCCGACCCGCTAGCCCCCCCGACCCGTACTAATAATGGGCCCCCCCTCCCCCCCAGAACGCCCCCCCACAGGACAGGGCCGACAAGCCCCCCACCCCACCCCACCCCAGACCCCGCAGCCGAAGCGGGTGACACCCAGAGCGACCGGGGGCCCCGAGAGGGTTGTCCCGTCCCGTCCCAGAGCCAGGGAAGGGCCGATCCCAGCCCCAGGTGCAGATGGGCAGCCCATCCGGCGCCGCTGGGCCCCCCCCACCCGAGCAGGGCCCCCCGCCAACCCCCCCCAGCACAGGCAAAGGGACCACCCCCCCAAGCCAAGCCAGACCACCACCCCACCCCCCCACCACGCACCCCCACACCCAAGCCCAGAGGACCACGCAGCGCCCCAGCCCGCCCCACCCAGGCACCGGACCCGACCCCCCGACCAACGGAGCCCCCCACCGCCCCCGCCAGGCACCGGAAGCCCCGACCCCCACCCCAAACCACGGCAGAAGGGCAAGGAGCAGCGACGACCAGGCCCTCCACCCCCTAAGTCATGGAGTCAACCACAGGAGACCAGAGAGACTGAATTCTTTCAAAGTTACTTGAGCTTTGGGCTGACATTTTTTCCAAGCTGATATGATCAAACAGCAGATTTCTGTGTTGACTTATGTTTATATTTTTCTTGTTTTTCCAATTTATTAAAATAGTTTTTTTGGCAATACAAAGAGTTATGAAAATGATAGATGCTAATCCTTCTTCTATATCGATGGCACTCATGTCACCAAGCACACAAAGTGACGGTGAGGCAGTGATTGAAACCTTAAGCCAGACTGATAAATCGGCACATACCTGCTGCCAGAGAGCCCTGACAGGAGTGCAGAACCACAGTGCGTGCATGTAGCTGTCGGGTAGATTATTATCACAGTGCTCGCAAATGTCTGAGTTACTGAGACCCATCTTGAACATCCTCTGTCCAGTGTAGTAAATTCTGTGAAGAGTTTTGAGATGGATCAGCTGCAGATTTGGACTTTTTGTCAGTTTAAAGGTGTTTAGACAAAGTTCTGACCAGAAGCTTTCATCTGTGCTGATGCTCAAATCTGCATCCCATTTTTTTGTTGGAAGGGCAATATTGTTATCTAAATTACATAAAAGTTTGTATATTTTGGAGAGAGTTCTATTCATTGAAAAATTAATCAGAGTGGTAACTACATCTGGTAGCTTTAAATCGTCGTCTTTAATTTTATACTTTTTAGTAATACTTGATTTAAGTTGCTGATATTCCAAGAAGTTATTTATTCCATGTTTGTCTTGAAGTTCCTGGGGGGTTATGAATCTTCTATCAATAATTACGTGCTCTAGTTGTTTTATGCCCCCTGCTTGCCAAGCTGGGAAGTGAATCATTTTTTTGTTAATAAGGATGTCCGGGTTGTTCCAGATGGGTGTCATTTTGCACGGTTGAATTGATGATTTTGATATTTTGAGAAATTCCCACCAGGCTGTTAAGGTGGCATTTATATTAATGCTTTTGAAACAATCCTGTTTTTTAACTGTTTGGCTAATAAATGGTAGCTGTGACAGGTTGATCTTTCCACATAACACCTGTTCCAAGTCTAACCATGAGTTGGTTTCTGGATTATTTTTTAACCATTTTAAGATATATTGTAATCTATTTGCAAGAAAGTATTTGTGGAAATTAGGTAGTTCTAATCCTCCACAGCTTTTTGCAGATTTTAAAGTTTTTAGACTAATTCTTGCAGGTTTGTTGTTCCATAGAAAGCTTGATATGGATGAGTCTAATGTTTTGAACCATTTTAATGGCGGTTGTGTGGGAATCATTGAGAAGAGATAATTAACCTTGGGTAAGATTTTCATTTTAACCGTGGCTACCTTGCCCATAAGGGACAGAGGCAGGTTGGTCCAGCGTGTTAGATCGTCCTGTATGCTTTTCAGTAATGGGGTGTGGTTTAGCTGCACCAGTTCTGATAGTTTGGGGGAAAAGTAGATACCCAGATATTTGATATTTCCTGTTTTAACTGGAATTGTGAGTCTTTGTTCCATATTCCTGTTGAGTGGTAATAAAACAGACTTATTCCAATTAATGGAATAGTCTGATATGGAGGAGAATTCATTTATGATCATTGCTGTTTCATTTACAGAATGTAAATTCCTTAAAAACAGTAATATGTCATCCGCATAAAGACTAATTTTATGATGGCTGTGTTTGGTTTTTATTCCTATAATGCTCTCATTCTGTCTTATTGCTGCAGCTAAAGGCTCAATGAATATAGCAAAAAGAGAAGGAGAGAGTGGGCAGCCCTGTCTGGTTCCTCTTCCAAGAAAAAACCTGTTTGAAGTCTGTTTATTAGTTCTAACTGATGCATTGGGGTTGTGATATAATATTTTGATCCAATTGATGAATGCTTCTCCAAAACCAAACTTATGGAGGGCAGCAATAAGGAACTTCCAATTAACTCTGTCAAAGGCTTTTTCAGCATCCAGCGATAGTACCGTCATTTCCTGTTTTTTAATGGTGGCAAAGTCTATTATATTAACTAGTCTACGGACATTATCATCCGAGTGTCTGCCTTTGATGAATCCAGTCTGGTCGAAGTGAATTATGTGAGGAGTGATTTTTTCTATTCTCTGTGCTAGTGCTTTGCAGATAATTTTTACATCTGCATTGATTAAAGAAATGGGGCGATAGCTTGAAGGACTAGTGGGATCTTTGTCTGGTTTTAGAAGAAGAATTATGTTGGCTGAGTTCATGTTAGGTGGCATTGATTGGCTCTCATTAATAGATGTGACAGTTTTATAAAATGTTGGTGCCAGTTGTTCCCAGAATTCTTTATAAAACTCAGCAGGAAAGCCATCAGGCCCTGGTGCTTTACCATTGGGCATAAGTAACAGAGCTTCATGAAGTTCAGACGGCAAGAGCGGAGAATCTAAGTTTGTGATTTGATCCTCATTTAGCCTGGGTAGGTTTACATTATTAAGAAATGAGTCAATACTTTGCTCTGACGGATTGATCTGCGGTGTGTACAGGTTTTTATAAAAGTTTTCAAATTCGTTATTAATTTTGACCGGGTCATGGGTGACATTTCCTGTTTGGTCCATAATAGAGGTGATTGATGATTTTTCTCTGTTAATTTTAAGCTGATTAGCCAGAAATTTGCCAGATTTATTAGAGTTTTCAAATCTTTCAAGTCGTAGTCTTTGTATTTGAAATTGTGTTTGTTTATTAATGATGTCATTTAACTGCAGCTTTAAATTTTTCAGATCTCCCAGAATGTGTTCCTGTGCAGAAGCAGCATAAGCAGTCTCCAGGGTTTTGATTTTATTTTCTAATTCTAATAAATCTGCTTTCTCTTTGCGTTTTTTGTGCGTTGAATAAGAAATGATTTTCCCTCTCATGACTGCCTTTGCTGCTTCCCAAAGAACGCACGGTGGGATGTCTGGAGTATTGTTGAAGTCTAAGAAGGTTGCCCACTCTTTTTTAAAGAATTCAAGAAATTCCTGGTCCTTTAACAGAGACGTATTAAACCTCCAGGTTGTACCAGAGGGTGTGGATTTTTCCCTAGAAATGTTTACAGAGACTGGTGCATGATCACTGATAATAATTGGATGGATATTGGAGCTTTGAATATTTTTTAAAAGAGAGTTACTGATTAATAAATAGTCTAAACGGGAGTGTGAATAGTGAACTGGAGAAAAAAAGGTGAACCCTTTAGTGCTTGGGTGACATGAGCGCCACGCGTCGCAGAGACCCAGATCATTCATGTACTGCTTTAGAATACTTGCAGACCGCCATGTACGCTGGTTTGCTGCTGTGCTGAGTCTGTCAAGTTCAGGGTCCAAAACAAGGTTGAAGTCTCCTCCTATAATGATTGTGGAGTCAGAGTGAACTGAGAGTGAGGTGAAGAATCTGTGAAAGAAGGAAGAGTCGTCAACATTAGGACCATAAATACTCACTATACAATAGTCCTTATTCTGAATGGATATATTAATGATTACAAATCTGCCTTCTGGGTCAGTAACTGTATCCTTATGAGTAAAATTAAACAGTACCATAAACTTTTACCCAACACAGGGTGTTATCAGATTTTTTGGAAGAAAATTACAGGTAAGTAATAAAATTAGGATATAATAATAATATATTGTGTTTCAAAACCTTATGCATATTCCCCTTTATTAATTACATGCTTTACATGCCCCAAGTGTCCCAAAAAAACATTAAAATAATGAAAACAATAATCTAATCAAATCGATTCATTTATATAGCACTTTTTATATGTAACGTAAAACAAAGTGCTTTACACCAAAACAAATAAATTTAAAGGCGATGATACAAAAATAGTCAACCCCAAACCTCCAACCTCCCATTATAAATGAAAGGGAAGCAAAGACCAAAATGTGTCCAGTGTTATTAAAGTCATTCTGCTCACACAGAGGCTGGTGTTCTCTCTCATATTCATACAAAAATATTATTCTTTAGGCCATTTAGACCACTGCAGCTTAACACCAGGAAATAGTGTGGAAATGTGCATTTTTTTAATATATTTTCAATTTTCTGTTATTCTGTTTTAATGATCATCTCGTCTTTGGAGCTATAGTAACAAATCCTTTCCGCCTCGGAATCAAAGTTCTATCTATAAAATGCAAAGGAATATTATTTACCAGTTAACCATTTTTTGTGTTGTCCTGAATACTAAATTTCCAAAATAGCACTGAAATCTTATAAGCATCAGCTTGTGAGTAGCAAAATATTCTTATTTTTAATGTTGGACATTAACGCGTACTATTTAGAACAGGACATTTCTTCAACCATGTTCTTACTTTGGTGTCCACCTGCACCGGTTATATTTCTTTATTTCTTCTTTTCAAGAATCTCGTTTCATCTCCCTCGAGTTCAAAATCCCTTTTTGTTTCATCTTAAGCCATCTTTCAGATATTGCGATTACTCTGAAAGGTCAAGGAAAACGAAAGCATTCCTTGACTTGTTGAAAGTTGGCAAACGGGCTGTTCAAATGGACCAAAGAAAAGATGTTTTCTGCCTTAAATGCCTCGTCACACTGATAATTAGTAAAACAGCAGAAGCCATTGTTAATGTTGGAAAAGCGATCGGTGTCTGGGTCACATTCAGCTTCATGTGGCTTTTGGTGGAGAAGAGCGGGAATCAAGTTGATCAAACTCAGTCTTAGATCTCTAATCCTTGCAGTGTGTGTAAATGAGAGGAGGCCCTTCCCACCTCCACCTTGTGCTGCACCTCATCTCAATGTCCCACATATTATCAGCAAACCTTTTGCTCATAAAAATGTTCCTTAACTTCTTCTTTCTTCAGATTTTTACAATCATACAGTGAAAAGACAAAAGATTTCATCCTCTTTTTCATCTGTAAATAGTTATGTGCAAATACACCTGTGAACTTTAAAGTTTTTCAAAAGTCTGCATTCAGGTACCAATTGTTTTGTACCCAACTTAGTATTTTGGATATTTTTTCAAATTGTATTTTAATATAAAATAAAGAAAATATTATTTTCAGGTCTCAGCTTTGAAAATTATATTTTTTTTTCTGCGTTCCACCTTAAATCCAATTGAAAGCTTTTATTGTCGTGTAACGTGTGAACTACTTTTATTATAATCAGTTCAAACCTATAAATAGCACGCGGCACAGACTGTTGCAAAAAAAAAATGTTGCTTTGAGGAGAGAGTTCCACCGCGCATGTGCACTGCATCTCCCCACTCCCTCTCCTCGTGTTGCCCTGGCAACAGTCCGGTGGGGGTAGGGGTGGAGGGGGATATTGTCGGCTCGCGGGAAGGAAAGAAAAGGTACCGAAAGCCATCTCATGACCCCTCCCTGTCCCGATTTCGGTCTGAGTTGAACCCGTTAACGAGTCTCCGGAGCCGCAGCAGCGCCGAGAGGAGCCCGAAAAAACCGCGGGGGAGAGGACAAACGGAGCGGTGAGTGTGACGCTCACGAGCCGCCGAGCGCCTTCGGGCTGCGGGTTAGCTGCTAGGCTAACGGCATCATTAACGGTGACAACGATGATGGAGCCAGCGTTGTGTTTTGAATGAAACGTCTCCACAAACATCGCAGCGCGTCCGTGTAAAGAGGGTGAGAGGGCAAATAGGAGGTCTGTGGGGGGGGGGGGGGGGGGGGGGGGGGGTCTGCATTTGGAAGACAACCCACCCCCCAGCTGTGAGTTTGTGGGGAGGAAGAACCGCACGATGAGCGTCTGCAGAGAGACAGCAGCCGTGACCAGCAGGTCCGTGGCCTCCTGCCTGCTGCCCACAAAGCCTGAACTGACGGTCAAGGGTTTCATCAAAGCACCGAGATGGTTTCTCCCATAAAGGTGCTCTGTCATACGTTTATAATACTAAATATGTTTTTAGTCCTTTTTTTTTTTTATTAAAATTACTAACGCTTATTTCAAGGAATAATTTAATCATCTTAACTATTTTTTATTTAAATGTATTTCATATTCCTTAAAATATCAAAGGTTAGATTAGCGGCACTGGATTTGTGCAAATCTGAAAAAAAATCCAACCTCCCATGTTACTTTACATTTTCATTTTAGCCTCCAACCACAGCGAAGCTACAAATTATATCATTTCCTTAACTTTGTGCAAATATCACAACATTGATCATTTCTAATAATTCAAAAATGAGTTTTAGTATTCATTTATTTTTGGTCTTTCCCAAAAACGATCTGCAGTGATTCGTGCAGAACTCATCTTGTAGATGTTAGGAAATGTCACTGCTGTCGTTATCCAGCTACATCAGAGGCATGGATCTCTAATGGTGACCTTTAAGATGCTTTATGATGCTTAACAAACATCAGTTACTTTGGACCACATACTTAAGTTTTGGGTGGAAACTGTTTGCCAAATATGAACTAAAGGGTCAGCAAATGTTTTGATGATGATGAAATTGTGTTCTTTCTAAAATGAATCTTGTTTGCATCCGTTCTCGAAGTCTCCTGAGCTCACTTCAACTTTTCAAATCTGTTTCCATGCAGAAGAAAATGACAAATTGTTACTTACGTTGGTTTTTTTTTTGTTATTGTGGCATTTTTCTGATGATGGAGGACTTTTATTATGACAATTAAACTAAAAATAGCCTTTCTGATTATTTATTGAAATTGCTGTGAATCAAGAGCAGACGAAAAGATGCAGTTTGAAAAAGAGCTCTCAGCAACAGGGAGCGAAAGGGGGGGGCGGGGTTGCTTCATGCCAACAGTCCCGCCCCCAACTCCGAGGTGAACTTCCAATGAATGGCTGTCGCTCTGCAGAAACTATGTCCTAGAAAGCAACACACATTTTTTTTATTTTTGTCTAAAAGCTGCATAACTAAAAAAAGACAACTGGGAACGCTTTGAAAATAGATCAACGGATGATCTGAGTGGGTCTTTTTAGCCCTTTGGGGTCATGGGGTTGCTGGAGCCGATCCATGCTTCCATTGGGTGACGGTGGGGTCCACCCTGAATGGATCACCAGTCTATCAGGGGGCCACAAAGACGCGTGGAACAACACACACTCACATTCACACCTAGGGACAATCTAGCTTTATCAGTTGTGAGAAAACCCACACAAGACCCAGCCAGGACTCGAATCAGGGCCTTTTTAACTGTCAAGCAAGAGAGAAATACCAAGCAGCCTTTGGTGTCAAACTTTGTACATTTACTGCTATATAGACAAATCAGAAACTAGCTTAATAAAGTGTAAAATAAGACACTGTCTAAAACATTTTCCATGTTCTTTTCTATTGAAATTAATGGAAAATGAATGTAAAGTGTATTGCCTCAGATTTGTTTCTGTTTTAATCATAAATCGTGAGGAGACATTTGGAGTCCCTCAGGGCTCGAGTCTTAGAACTTTGCTATTCAACAAGTTCCCTCTGGATCAGATTGCAAACTCTAATATTGTTTTAAATCATAAATTTGGAGATGGCTTTGCGTGAAATATTCTGTTTATGCCTGTCAGTATAAATAAACTAGTTATAGTAGAAAATTCAGCCTCTATATGTCTTTATTAGGCAGAGAAAAACATTTAAACACAAAGAAGCAAAGAGCATTAGAACCATAACGAAGCGATAACTGAAAAGATTGCCCTTTTAGTCTGCTGCTACGACCCATTTCATCAATGTAGGAGAAGTGGAGCACCAAGCCTCTGCTGCTCCTCTGGCCTACTTCCTCTGCTCCATATAGCCACTGTCACTTACCCCTGTCCATGTTCTCCTCCACAGACATGTCAGACATAGTTCCACCAGAAGTTAGACCCAAACCAGCTGTTCCAGCCAAACCCCCAAATGTGGGCATCCCCTCTCCTTCCAGCTCCTTCCCGCCTCAAGCTCCAGGTTTCGGAGGAGGCGGAACCTCCGCTCCCCTTCCAAGTGCCATTCCTGTTCCCATTGGAGGCCACGGTCTGAACCACGGCGGCAGTCATGTTTTAGGTCACCCTGCCGCCCACGGGGGAGGTCACCCCGCCCCCCACGGTGGAGTTCATGGCCACGGAGGCTCCCAGAGCTCGGGTGGAGGATCCACCCTGCTGGGATACATTGGCATCGACACCATCATCGAACAGATGAGGAAGAAAACCATGAAGACGGGCTTCGATTTCAATATCATGGTTGTTGGTGAGTCACAACGAGCTCCTTCAAACACAGACGTGAGATGTCCGGCTTTCCACCTGATCTCCTCGCTCTGGTCTTTCCTCTGGTTTCTCTCATCAGGCCACAGCGGCCTCGGAAAGTCCACGCTGGTGAACACCTTATTCAAATCCCAGGTTAGCAGGAAGAGTGCAGGATGGGCTCGGGATGAGAAGATCCCCAAAACTGTGGACATCAAATCAGTCTCTCATGGTAAGTGAAAACTGAAGGTCATTTCTTTTCTTCAAAGACAAAAGACACGTTTGATGTCTATTACTCCCAGATTGGCTGTATATTAGAACTGGACTGAGTGACCCCTCCCCACTCACATTCCAAACAGGAAGTACCGCCTGACTCAAAGAAGCCAAAATCTCACAGATTTCTATAGAGAAATCAACGGCTACTAATCTGTTATTATATTTGTCAGAAGAACCATTCTGGCTACGCTACAGTTTTTAAACATGTCGTTGCTAATCCAAATTTTTTTTAATTATATTTTTTCTTTCTTAAAAGTTATTCAAGTCATAAACTGACCAATCGGATGGCTCCACAAAAGTGGGTGGAGCCTGCTAGCCCCACATTCCCACGTTTGAAATGTTTACCTTTTGTGTCGCCCGCTCAGAGGTGGTAGGGGTGTGGACTTCTGACTCGGACCAATCACTGCTTACTGATGATGTCTGGTTCCAACATGGCGGCGTCTGTGTCGCGCAGTGTTTTGAATGGGTGACGTCTCACTCAGTCCAGTTCTCATATACAGTCAATTGTTTGACTGTTACACCATCCAATAGCTTTTCATGTCAAGTTGAAGAACTCCATCAGAACCATTCATGATGAAGTCTGTAAATAAAGAGATGGTTACACGGTTTGTTTCACCATTTTATAATAAAGTTAGAGAAAGAATGCCAGGGACTGACACTAGTGTGGTGGATGACCTAAACCAATGTTATTTAATAGATTTATGCAATACAGACTCTGGAATTCTGCCCCTTTAGGTCAAATTTATAAAGGACATTTGAGAACAATGTCAAACAAAAAAAGAAAAGGAAATATGTTTAACCAACAAAATGTTGAACAAATTATGCGATTGTTGTTTTTAGAAGGAAACCAGTGAAGAGAAATGGATCAAACCTGGAAGTAAAAGTTTCAATTTTGGAGACTTTGAATAACTGGGATTACGTAGTTTTCTTTAGTTGTCTTCTGTGTCTGTTCGTGAAAATATCTCATAAAAAAGCTGCATTCAATCTTTATCCTCTGTTGTTTAATCTGGGCTTGTTGATGTTTTCTTAATCCTTTAGAAAAGCTTGATAAAAGCTCAATCACTTGTTTTAAAAGACTCGTTTGAGGCCACATCTCCCTATTTTTTTGAATCCAGCGCCTGTTTCTAGTGTTTCGCTTTTTCCAACCTTGTGTTTGGTTCACAGTGATTGAGGAGGGTGGCGTGAAGATGAAGCTGACCATCGTGGACACTCCAGGCTTTGGAGATCAGATCAACAATGACAACTGGTGGGTTTTACTGCTCCCCTATAGTGTTGAAAGCATCCTCTTGCCGTGGCCACATGCACCGTGGTTTCAGTGCGTGTAACTGTACCGACACTCTAACCGCAGCTGGGAGCCCATCTCCAAGTACATCAATGAGCAGTATGAGAAGTTCCTGAAAGAGGAGGTCAACATCACCCGAAAGAAGCGCATCCCCGACACCAGAGTGCACTGCTGCCTCTACTTTATTTCCCCCACTGGACACTCGTGAGTAGAGAAAAGCTGCCCATCTTTGAACAGCATTTCCTCCTCTAAGCTCCTCCCACTTTTCTGCTGCTGACAGCGGTCTTTGGTGGATGAATGGGTGCAGATCTTTTAGTTTCTTTGCCAGCGTCTGTAAACCCTCACGGCCAGGAATACTGTGACTGAGAGGATGATATGGGATAAGGAGCTGAACATGACCTTTGAACCAGGAGGGCCCACTTTTCCAGAACATTGGAAAAACCTCCATAAGAGCAGCGGAACCACTAGGCATCAGTCAAATAAACTCCAACACTCCGTTTATGTTTATGAAAAAATGTGAACTTTTCAGGCGCATGACTGTGTAATGATCAGTGGCACTTCAAAAAACCCAGTGATCAAACCTAAATCCATATTTTGTAATGAACTGTCTCAAACAGAGGCTAGAAAAAAAAATTGACCCCCTTACTTTTTTTGAGTCAATATTAGCATCATAATTGACACAAAATTAGGAAGCCATCAATACAACCGTCTTTAAGCATTGCAAAAATAACAAAAGCAATATTTAAAAATGAAATATTGAGCCCCTTAAATTATTTGCTACACCCCTGTATTGTGAACGTCAGCCGTCAGCACTCCGGCCTTAGCCTTAGCCAAAATCTGCTCCGTTTCCTTGCTATGGCAAGAGGAACTTCTTATTTTTTGGAAAACTCATCAATGATAAAACATATTTTTTGACCCTTTCACTTAAAATGACCTTCCACTCTGCAGTTCTCATTTGCCACCCTTCCAAAGTCTTCTGTCCCCCTCCCGCCCCCCCGCACACACCGGTCTCAAAGGATCCCAACAGCTTCTGGACGCAGGTGAACGGTTTCCGCCTCTGCGTTTTTCAGGCTTCGGCAGCTGGACGTGGAGTTCATGAAGCGCCTGAGTCACTCGGTCAACATCATTCCTGTTATTGCCAAGTCGGACACGATGACTGTCGAGGAGAAGCAGGAGTTCAAACAGCGAGTGAGTTCTCCAACGTTGTTGTTTTTAACGGAAAGCAAATTAGTGTTTTTCCGCTTTTTCTTTTACTGACGTACATCTTTTATGCCAATTACCCTCTAAAATGGCAAAAGTAAACATTTTCGTATGATGCCTTTTATGCATGAAGGAAATCTAAAGACGTCGGTGAAAACTATAAAAAGAAAAAACACTGGAGTCGATTAAAAGGATTAGCAGCACTTCACTAAAGAAAAGGACAATAGAATCCAAAAAAAAGATGGTTTTGATTTAAAAATGTCCACAAAAATGTTTCACTTAAGTATTCAAAAACCAAAACAAAACGTATCAACAGAGAACTGTTGGCTTTTATTGTGAAAAGGCAAAACCACAGACTAGGAAATTTGTCTGATTAATCATATCTCTTATTTTGAAATTTTGAGATGCATTAAAAAGAAATATTTAACTAAAAATAATCAGTTGAATTTGAAAAATTGAGTTAATGAACCCACTGTAAAGACATGTCAAATAACTATTTAAATACTTGTAACCCTTGTGCTATCCTAAGCAATTTAACATTGGGAGTGGGGTCATCTAGACCCACTAGACAGTGCGCTGAACCTTTTTTCTTCAATGATTTGTGATCTTCACTGGTGTCCATGGATTACATGAAATCTGTCCACCTTTATCCACCTTTGTCATGGTAGGGAGAACACGTCAATGTAAGGGTGGGGTCATCTAAGATAGCACAAGGGTTAAAATACAATCAGGGTCCCATGATGCACTGCAAAAAAAGAAGAATAAATCAAATATTTAATCTCAAAGGGTGGAGCTGGTTTAGCTCGTGCTGGTTTGCGGCGCCTTCCGTCCGTGAAACCAGGGTTCAACTCCGGGCTGCTCCCTGTTCCCTTCTCTACCTCTGTGCCGGTTCCAAGCCTGGTTTGAGAAGGTTGCGTCAGGAAGGGCATCCGGCGTAAAACATTGCCAAATTTACCATGCGACTTGTTCGCTGTGGCGACCCCTGATGGGAGAAGCCGAAAGTGGAAGAATCTCAAAGAGTCAGATTACAAGTCTCATCTTTACATTAGTAAGTTTGTAGTTTGTGTTCAATAACAGGTCAGTTCTGAATGAGACTTCAGTGTCCATCACCTCTTTTCTTTTATCTGCAGAATTTATTTTTTTCTGACCTTCAGCTGTTGTCACATGAACACTATCTGTGTTTGCTGAACTAAAAAATCAACAATGTTCTCCCAATGTACGCATGCAGTGAGGCTCTAAAGAAGCCTCTGACCTTCCAAGGTTCTGCTTCCTCCTTTAGTCATTGTGCTGTGAGAGAAAACTGACGAAGAGGAGCAGAAATGTGACAGAAGTGATGGCAGCTCCTTTACCCTGAGATACAACCGGGTTCTGAGAAGAACTTCTGTTCAGAGCAGATTTGATGCTTTTGGCTCTTACAACAATGGAGGCTTTTTTTTTTTTTTTTACAAAGTACCAACTTATAACTCAGAGAAGAAACTGAACTTTTCTAGAAAGAAATTCTACAAAGGAAATAGATTATTTGATTTATGCTGAGCTTTTTTTATCTTCTTCTGTGTCTTTTTTGGAGAATATTTTACTTATTTCAGTTCATATTGTTTTTTATTTTCCAATATTTGACTTCAAAATAATATAACTTCCTGTTTCAGTTAGAGTTCAAAGACAGCCACTATATTTCAATGTCTGTAATGTTTCGTGGTGTATTTTAAAGGCTGCATTGATTAAAACATTTTCCAGCTTCTCAAACTAACAGAAGTTTCATTTTGGCTGCAGGTCAGAAAGGAGCTGGAGATGAACGGCATTGAGTTTTACCCGCAGAAAGAGTTTGACGACGATATGGAGGACAAGAGCGACAACGACAAGATCAGAGTAAGTCCCAGGTCCAGTCTTCTTCTGTGCGTACGAGCCTTCGTAAGTAAGTAAGTAAATCTTTATTTATATAGCACTTCTCAGAGAGCGACTCACAAAGTGTTTCACAATGTTAAAACAAAATAAAATCAGTAGCGAGACCCAATAAACACACACAGGCATAGAAGCAAACAAACAAACACGCAGAAGTGAACACAAGTAAAAGTCAGCTAAAAGCTCTCCTAAATAAAAACGTCTTAACTTGAGCTGTAAAACACTCGGCTGAGTCAATCTGGCGCAGAGACAGGGGGAGGTTGTTCCAAAGTCGGGGAGCGACTGCCTGAAAGTTTTAAAAAGAGTTTTTGGAACACAAAGATTTTTATCAGTGGACCTCAAGGAACGTGCAGGAATGTAGGGAGTTAAAAGGTCAGAAATATAGTTCGGGGTTTATCCATGCAAGGCTCTAAAAACTAAAATCAAAATCTTAAAATCTATTGTAAATTTAACAGGAAGCCAATGTAGCGATGGAAGCAGAGGGGTGGCATGAGTACGCTTATTGGTTCCAGTTAGAAGCCTTGCAGCAGAGTTCTGGACCAATTGGAGACGTTTAAGAGACTTTTTGTTAAAACAAGTACAAAGAGAATTGCAGTCGTCTAAACGAGAGGAGATAAAAGCATGGATGATCAGCTCAAGGTCAGATCTGGTTAACATTGTCTTCAGTTTAGCCACATTCCTCAGGTGATAAAGCTGTTTTTGACCAAGAGCTTCGAGTGAGAGTCAAGAGACATAGCTTTGTCAAACCAGACACCAAGATTCCTGAGACTGGGCTGGACAGAAGAGCTCAGTGAACCAAGGTGTCTTTTGATGGAGGCAATTTTGTCATCAGAAGCAAAAAATTATTGTCTCAGTCTTATTTGGGTTCAGGAGTAAATGGTTGTCATTTAACCACACTCTAATGCTGGCCAAGCAGTCTAGTAGATACAAAAGATTTGTATAATTATTTTTTCCAAAGGAGCAATAAAGTTGAATGTCATCAGCGTAAAGATAATAAGAAATAGTAGAAAATTTGTTGATGAGTCTCCCAAGGGGGATCATGTAGAGAGTGAATAGAATGGGTCCCAATACAGAACCTTGGGGAACGCCACTAGACAGGATTTTTGCTTCTGAAGATACCTTCGGTGGCTCCCCTCGTCTTCAGAGGGTTCTCGTGTCCTGAATCTCCCGTCCGTCCTCAGGAGGCCATGCCCTTCGCCGTGGTGGGCAGCGATAAGGAATACCAAGTGAACGGAAAACGAGTTCTGGGGAGGAAGACGGCCTGGGGGATCGTAGAGGGTGAGAGCCGCTGTGAGGTCATTTCTGATGAGCTTTGTGTGTCGGCTGGTGACAGAAAACAAACAAAGTTCCTGTTTCCTTTGTTCTGCAGTTGAAAATCCAAACCACTGTGAGTTTGCTCAACTGAGAGACTTCCTGATCAGGTGAGTTTCTTTTACACAAACAAACAAAAAATTAGTGATAAAAATCATTTGAATTCATAATTTATTATTATAATTATTTATAAACTTGGAAAAATCAAGGATCAATCCAAGAAAAGATTCAGCCAAATCTTTTTCCGTTCCTTGGAACTATAATTTAACATATTTACGAATTTCTTTATGTGATTGTCCAGTTGGATAAAAATGTAGTTTTAGTCTTAGTTTAACCTTTTGATATCTTCGCCATCAGAAAAACGGTACTGTTATTCTGTTTGGATGAACTCAAGTTGGCTCTTCAGGTTGAAAGAGGTCAACATTTGACAACAATCAGAGCCTTTACACAGGAAAAAACTAAATCGCTTTCTGAGAGTCTAATTATCCTATTTGACTTTATTTTGGACAAAATAACTGAACAGATAATGAGAGTTTTTGTTTGTGTTTGTTTTTTTTTCAAGTGAATTTGTTCTGGATTTAGGATGTCTGACCCAAAATGTGTGATGAAATGTTCCCTGTTGGGTCATCCTGTCTTATATCAAGTTGAATAGGTTAAAGTCCCGCTCCGATCATTTTTTTTTACGTCAAAAATACACTTTTTCCAACAGCATTTTTTTGTCTGCTCCTGGTTTATAATGGTTTGAATAAAGAAATACTCAGAAATGCAGTTTTAAGTGTAATTTTTTTCAGATAGCTCCTCCATCATCAGAAAAATGCCACAAGAAGACAGAAAACAAGATTTTCTTTGAGGCGGTTCTTTTATTTGATCAGAAATGATGGGGGTCGTCCCGGAGAAGCTGATCCACGTGTCCCCACTGCTGGACTCAGATATTCTAACAGCATCTTCCCTCTGATGCAAAAAACTCGGAAGCCTCGTTTCCACTGAGCGCTATGGTTCAGTCTGGTATTTTGAGCGTTTCCATTTATAGAATGGACCAGTAAACTGGAGCATTTTTGGGCCCCATTGGTTGTCCATAGAAAAATGGAACGGTTAGGGCGGAGCTACCGTCGTCACACAATGAAACCTGTCTATTGGTGGAAGGTCAAACCAGCCACGCCTCTTTTCAACTGTATTCCTCTTCGCAATTTTCTCCCAAACATTAAATAACTTGTATATCCGAAGCATCAAAAGCCAAGCGGAGAGAAAGAGCTGCTGGATGAACTCCATTGTTTTTTCTGCTTTTCCTGTAGTCGCACTACTGTGACGCGAAGCTAAGCAATCGGTTATGTTGTGGCGGTCCAACTTTGAGTGGAAATGCCCACCGGAATTGCCTGGACCAATCTAAACCGTGGAAACGAGGCTCAGCAGTCCCCTCACAGCGTTCTAGAAACATGGTGGATCCCTGAAGAACCCACCAATCACCGCTCTCTCT
Source organism: Oryzias latipes (assembly GCF_053564925.1). Classification (NCBI taxonomy): domain Eukaryota; kingdom Metazoa; phylum Chordata; class Actinopteri; order Beloniformes; family Adrianichthyidae; genus Oryzias; species Oryzias latipes. The sequence goes on along the minus strand of NC_136237.1, from coordinate 32,851,072 downwards.
GTGCTCTCGCTCGGCTCCTTCCCAGGTCCCACCTCCAGGATCTGAAGGAAGTCACCCATAACATTCACTACGAAACGTACCGTGCCAGGAGACTGAACGAGAACGGAGGCCTCCACCCCATCTGTGACACCCAAGACAGCAACCTGTAGTCCACCCGGTGGAGCGAGCAGCTCAGCCATCCAAGGAGCTCACAGAAGCATAAACGTCGCCCCGGCGTTGCTGCATGTGTGGAACAACCTTCATCTGTGACGTCATTTAATGTTCCCCCTCTTCACGTTCCTCCCCCTTTGACCTTCATCTCACATATCAGATCTTTATAGTTTTCTGAAAGCAAGAGTTAGTGCCATTTGATCCACTGCCAGCACCTTATCTTGTGGAGCAGGTTAGTGCGAGCCTAGAACCTAAAACATTCAGTTTAGGACTCGAGGAAGCATCATTTTGTTAAATTCATCTGAAATGTTGCATAACAAAAGTGAAGCAGTTCTGCTGCAGACTCTGCTTTCATTAGCAGACTATAAGATTCTAAGCAGCTGTCCTTCGCTTTACGGGGAGCAAAGCCAAACGAGTGTTTGAGTCTCAGCATGAACTCCCTCAAACGCAGCAGAATCTCTCACGGCCCCATAAATGCAGGGAAGGTTTGTTCATAACGCTCCACTACTTTAATTATAGGAGGAAACAAGTGTCTACTTTCACCCAAACCTCCATTATTTGATGATAACATTTAGAAGATCACAAAATTAGAAGTCACACTTGAATTATTTTAGATTAATCACAATTTTTGTCTTTAACTTGTTTAAAAAAAAAACTAAAAAGTTAGGGAGTAAAGAGACAGAAAAAACACCCAAAGTCTTCAGATCTTTAAAAGTCAAATGAACCTGGTGGGTTTTTATTTAGTTATAATCAAATCCCCCTTATCACCACTTGGTGGCAGCATTCCTCAGTGTTGAGTGGTCTTGACATTTTCTCATTGGCCACAACCACAGCAGCTTAAAGTCCCATCATCTGTGTGGAATTTGTTCTCCCCGTTTGACCTATCAATCTGGGAAAGCGGTGAGCTGCAGACACCCCCCAATCCAACCCCGTCATGCTGAGCGTCAAGCAGGGAGGCACTGGGTCCCGTTGTTAGAGTCGGCCTGGATTTGAACTCGCGACATTCCAGTCGCAGTGCGGACACTCTTGCACAAGGCCGCTGAGCTTGCATTGGTGGCGGCTAACATATCCTTCTGCGCTAGGTTTACATGAACCGTCCCGGAGTTATGCACTTATAAACACGTTTACCAGATTTTCTTCAGGAGGTCGACATTTATTCCAGGTGAGGATGGAAATGCCAAAAGTACAGAAAGATGAAGAATCATCATTGGAAGAGTTGCTCCTGTTTGCCGTTCTGATGTGCCTGTGTTGTTTTTGTGCAGACTGGCGTGTGGGGAGAGCGTACCAACGCCTCCTCGCTGTGTCATGTTTGTGCGTGCATGCTTGCGTCTGTGCGTTGGCCTAACCTGGGGTAACTGATGTGCCAGAGGGTAACATGGTAGCCACCACACATCGCTCAGCCCTGCATCCACCCCCCAACCCCCAGGATGTTCATTTCATGACAACTCTTTGCAAGGTTGCTGTGATCGATTTGAAGAATTGCCAGTATTACACTGAGTTTATTTGTACATTGGTGTCATTGTAATTTATTCTTTGTTCAATTAAAACAGTTGTCCATGTTTTTAGAATGTTTTTCTTATTATTGATTGTCAGATTGCGAACAAAAGAAACTAGGGTCTTTGGGAATATTTGGGATTTGTATTCAGGAAAAAAAAAATTGATGCTGTAAAACTAAGTAACCATTCATAAATGCATTTGTTTGTTTCAGAAATTGTTTTTGTGTTTTAAACATATTTTTGTTTTTATATTACGCTGGGATTTTGCAGAGGTGTAGTGGTTAGCACTCTCCCCTCGCAGGCTCAAATCCTTGATGGGATCTCATGTGTGGGTTTTCTCCGAGCACTGGCTGTCCAAAAACATGCTTCATGGGTTAACTGATGTCTCTTAAACAACGCTTAGGTGTGAATTTGTATATATAGTTAGCCCAAAAGTAGCGGGGATAGGCTCCAGCAGCTCTGTGACCCTGACCAGGAACAAGGGGACTGGTACAAGTACTGGTACTTTTGCACTAATTCAAGGATCATTCATCTGGCATCAACACATGGGAGGGAAACGAGATGTAGTGGTCCATCTTTGTGTCAACAAAAGCACAAAAAGTGCTGGAAAATTAAATGTCTCTAACTTAACCTGTTCAGACATTTTTAAAATAACTTTTGAAATAATAGATTTTTTTTATACACATACAACAATTTTTTACATTATCATTTACTTCAACTCAAAACATTTTGCTCAATGTTTCGTGGTCTAATATGATCCCTGACAGCTGCTTGGTGCTGCTTTCTTCTTTTTTTTGTCTGAAGAATAAAAAATCCTGAGTCATCCTAAAGATAAATCTTTATTGCCGGAGAAAGCCATCAATCTTCCATTTTCAGTTCTGAGCCACACGTTCAGATGAGATGGTGACTGTAGCATCACAGTGAATGCGACAGAATACAGGAGAAACTGTTGCTGAAACGACTCTTCAGTGTGCTTGATGATCAGTGGTCAGGTTTACACCAAACAAAAACAGAGCATAAAACGTTGCTAGTTTTATCTGGTCAGCTAAAGAATCCCAAACCAAACTGAAGTCAAACTGAAGGTGGAAAGATTTCATGTAATTCATGGACACCAGTGAAGATCACAAATAGTTGAAGAAAAAAGGTTCAGCGCACTGTCTAGTGGGTCTAGATGACCCAACTCCCAATGGTAAAGTGCCTAGGATAGCACAAGGGTTAAACTGTCAACGGATGCACCATTAATGGTTAATGCAATAGTTAGGGAATTAGCCATGGGGAGCATTAACCATGTGCGGGGATGCGGTGGTTGGTGCTCTGCTTTGAATCCTGGCTGGGTTCTTTCTGTGTGGAATTTGCATTCTCTGCCCGAGTATGCGTGGGTTTTCTCTGGGCGTTCTGGCTTCCTCCCAAGAACAGGCGTCATAGGTGGGTTGGTGACTCTAAATTGTTGCTTCGTTGTGCGTGTGACCCTGTGATGAGCCCTCCAGGGTATACCCCGACCTTCAGCCTGAAGTAACTGGCCCGGCCTCCAGCACTCCCATGGGATCCTGCCCGCCCAAATTAGTGGGATTAGAAGATCGATGGACGGGAAGCGGTTCTGCTGCATCATAGAGATGGGAAAAAAAGCAATCTTTGAAAAGTAAACATGTTTTTAAAAAATCAAACTGAATCTTTATAGTTTTTAGAAAAAAAAAACACTAATTTTAATATAATCACAAATACATTCATTGCCAGAACCATTCTTTTTCTTATTTTGAAAGGATTAGCTCATTCAAACTAAGTCTCTTTGGCTCGGTGAGAATTCATAAACCAACAACTTCTAGTCTTCACTGTAATCCATGTCAGAGGATTTCTGTTGGGTGAAGATCAGGACTCTGAGCAGCCCAGTGAAGTTCTCTCACACTAGAGAGAACTTGTTTTTAGTGATTTTTTTTCTCAGGGCTCTGATGTCCAGACCTAAATGTTTTCAAAATGTTTCAACAAAGTTGGAAATATGCAATTGTCTCAAATCCCTTGGTTTTGAGACAATTTTTTCTTGCCAGGCTCCAAGGGATCAATTGCTGAGTGGAGAAGAATGATTCATCACTCCAGAGAACGTGTCTCTAGAGTCTACAGCTGAAGTTTTATAGCATTTTTCAACCTGTCTTGTGCTTTCATACAAATTCACACACTTGTGGAGGCAGAGCTGCCACGCAAGGAGCTTGCCAGACCACTAGGAGTGATGTGGGGCTTATTGTTTTGCCCAAGGACATTTGGACACATGGGCAGGCAGAGTTGCATCACTGCTTGGATGCTACTGGTCATTCATGGAGTCCAGTATTCTAGTTAATTTCGAAGTCTGATCATATATGCATTATGCTCCTCAGTATCTATAGATGCTATTGTGTCAAAACAAATGGTTTATACTTGTGGCTCAGTTGGTATTTCTCATCAACTCCACTTTGAAGTACAGTAGTCGCACCTTTCACGGTCTCTCTCTTTCCCAGGTTTTTTTGTGCAACTTTGCATGCTTTTTTTTCCCCCACAGCTTATTGTTTTCTGCCTCCTGGATGGCTGTAGACCCTGTTTCCTGTACGGAATGCGTTCAGTTTGTCGAATTTATATAAATCTTCAAGCAGATCTTTGTTCTCCTTCTAATATACTGGACTTATTTTTATACAAAGGTTTAAAGTTTGAGAGTTAAAACAAGTGGACAAATGTTTGAACATAAATATCAGTCTCAGAAAAGGGTATAAAGTGTGTAGTGAGAGGTTTGACAGCCTTAAAACATTTATAAAAATTGTTAAAAGTGAAGATAACTACTCTACTGTAGAGATGTCACTCATCGTGCATCTTTTTTTTGGAATGTAACTTAACCGACAGTTGCTGCTGACAGTTCAGTGAAATGTGTCTAAGCTCTAGTCTAGAGTCTATTCTTTCACAAATCCTTGTAGAAGTAACTTCCATGCTGTGATTTTTATTCAGCTGTTGATGTGAAAGTGACAGAAATCTGATTATTTGAATGAATACTTCTGGTGATGTGGGGTGTGTGCTTTATGATGTGTCTGCTATCTGAACATCTTATCACAGCTGATAAATCTGAACTGATAGTTTCATTAAAATCAATCATAAAAGTATGGTTCAATCTGCAACTGTGAGCTACAACCAATAGCTGGAATCCATAGTACTTGTCACGTGGCAAGGCAGGTGCTTATTCCACCACCAGAGGGCACCACAGGTTCAGTCCAACACACAAATTTTACCTGACAAATGCCTTAATTGTAACAATGGTAAGGCCTAAAAGAATTCCAATCCATGGGAATTCCAAAACCATTTAGTCTCCATACAGCTTATTTACATGCGGAGACATCCCACTTATGCCTCCTGCACCAAGGAAAGGGAAACCCAGGGACAAATAGACATAAAGCAGGAGGACAAAAGACGCAACTCCTTGAAGGGAAGAAAAAAAGCAGTGCCAGCTCCTATACCAGGGGAAAAGCCTGAACTCCAACAGACAGAAGGTGCAAAAATATAATTAAAATGTATAAAACCCACTCACACACAGACACACAATTGCCCCATGGACCGATAGCACCTGTTTATACAAAGTCCTAATTTACTGGGAGCACCCCAGCCATATGCCTGCAAGCCTTAGCCCAGGGATTTAAACACCCAAAGGATATTGGTTAGAGCAGGATGGAGTTGCTCAGCCAAAAGTGTGCAGGAGTGGCTCGTTCCAGCTGAATCTGACCTGTTGCAGATCAGAGGCAGCAGCGATTGTGACGTGAAGACACCGAGCAGCAATGCAGGCAGCGGAGTGCGCCTAATTTAACACAGTTTTAACCAACACATGCAAGGCATATGGCATGCAACAAAGACACAGCAGTGTGGGAAGAGTAACCAAGGTGCCACTTGTCCTGAGCATTAAATACAACCTGCAGCATTGTAGCCAACGTCTTGTGCTAAGTACACACTGGGCATGTGCTGAACATGGGAGTTTTGTAAGGCTTTTAGAATACGGTGTTCACCAAGGTCTGTCGCTATCCGATACTAGTGCATGTACTCCCAGTTATAAGAGGCTCGATGCGAAATGTCAAAGCAGTGCAAATCTTGCAAATCTTGCTCCAGGCTTTTGCTTTCACACTTGGGGTCATAAAATTAAGGCCGGGCACAAACAGCAACTATTACTTTATCCTTCATGATTGATTATCAACCGGTTGGCACTTCTTTCTTGTTCTGAAAAAGACGCTACCCAAACATCACCACCAAATCCGAGTCCCTTGATTGGTCAAAGTTCAACTGGTTTAACTTTCCACGCACGTTCAATTGCTACACGTTTTGTACATAGACCCCGAAAATGGACTTCAAAACTTTTGTAGCAATGCGTGAACGCAAGAGTTTTGGATTTGGAAGTCCAAAACTCACATATGCACACATTTACATAGACTTTTCATTGTAAGCGGTGACTTGAATGTGCGTTGCTGAGCCTGGTGTGAACGTAAATTACGCTCCTAACCATGAGCAGCCAGGAGGATAGATTCAAGATGTTACCAAACTGGATTGAGAGTGTGTTGGTAAGATACATGGAGGAGATCACAAAAGACATCAACCCTCAATATGTACTTCCAATAAGTCCTCCTGCAAAGCAACTGTTGTTTATAGAGTCAGTTCCTCCAAGAAGGCCTTCAAAACAGTGCAATGGACAGTTTTAGGTTCTGAAACATCCCTTTGACAGACTATACGCAGGGCTTACCAACCCTGTTCCTCATGGGCTACCGCCCTGCAACTAACCCTGCTCAGTAGGTGCTGATGAGCTGGACTGAATCAGCACAGTTTCTGACTGAAAACACCTGATCCAGGTGTGCAGCAATTACTGAAGCAGGGTTAACTGCTCAACAAGCGGGCAGTAGCCCACGAGGAACAGGGTTGGTGACTCCTAAACTACAGTATAAACCCCACCCCTTCTTTCTCGAGCTTTCAAAGATTTAAACACCGCAGAAATCCACACGTCTTGACTATTTATATGGTCACAAATACCCCAATCATGGAAAGAACCAGTTGGATCTTCTGCAAACAGGTCTCCTGAAAATCTTGGTCATAATTTCTTCCTCTTTGTTCTGTAGCTTAGACCTGGAATTCTCTGGCTCTCTTAAAAGCATTGGGTTGGTGTGTTTGGATCTCCTCCACCGTCATGGACGGTCTTTCTAATGGCCTTCTTAACTTGCCTCAACAAGAAATCTAAAGGAAGTTTAGGCTGTGGAATGAACGTCAACAAAAACTGTCTTTAGTTTTGTGCGCTGTGGTCACTTGCAACAAACTGGAACTCCAAACCCTCTTGCCTGTGAAAGGCAAAGCAAAGAGATTTCAGAAGAAATTAGAATTAGAATTAAATTAGAAGAAATATGTCTATGAAGACTCTCATTCATCCAGGTTGATTCCATCATAGTAGTAGGTTTAGGGGCTGTCATCTGGAAGATAGAAGACGTTTCACCTCTTATCCAAAAGGCTTTGTCAATTCTGAATTAGCTGGTGAACGAGCTGGTAAAAACCCTAGCCTTTCTAGACTGTGCAGTGATCATTGGAGATGACAGACAGCTCCAGGTGGAAGTGTACAGGACAAACTAGGCATGATCAGGACTTTACAACACAGAGCCCAGGAGGTGCCCACAAGCTCTGTCAGAACGAAGGAAGAGGAGCAACATGTCCGTCAAGCCCTCCGAACCTGTGGATATCCCAACTGGGCTTTCACCAGATCACAACACACAAGAAAAAAAGACAAGAAGGAACAAGAGCCTAAAGGGAACAGTATTTCAATTCCTTATATCTCAGACCTGTCTAAAAAGCTAAAAAGGATTTTCAGACAACATAGCATCCCAATTTATCTCAAACCAGTTAATACTCTCAGACAAAAACTGGTTTATCCAAAGGGCAAGATTCCTAGCTACAAACAGAGTAAGGTTGTGTACTCTATCCACTGCAAAGAGAACTGCAATGAACAGTATTTGGGAGAAACCAAACAACCTCTACAAAAGCGGCTTTACCAACATCGCAGAGCCAACCCAAGTGGACCTGAGTCTCCAGTGCACCTCCACCTAAAGGCCACAAACCACTCATTCGAGGACAGTGAAGTCAGTGAAGTCCAAATTCTAGCCAGAGAGAAAGGATGGTTTGAGCGAGGAGTGAAAGAAGCCATCTTTGTCAAGAAAGATAAACCTTCTCTTAATAAGAATGGTGGTCTCAGGTTTATTCTTCCATCCATCTACAGCAGTGTTCTGAAACCCAAACAAACCGAACCAGTTCCACCTGGGTTGTTAACAGCTGAAAGAAATGACCAGGTTGGGGAGGGAGTCACTGGCACTCCAACCCCCAGCTGAGGACAAAGGACCTTAACGACCCGAAACCATGTAGTCTAAGTTGACGATACCATCCAGTTTCAGGTCTGACTCCTCCCCAATCCGCATATATACCAGCTCTTTTACCAGCTAATACAGAACTGACAAAGCCTTTTGGATGAGAGGTGAAACGTCTTCTAACTTTAAAAACCAAGTCCAGATGACAACCCCTGAGCCTACTACTGTGATAGAATCAAGCTGGATGAATGAGAGTCTTCATAGACATTGCAGTTTTATTGAAAACATTGGTCAGCACAAAAGCATTCTTTTCTGTTCTGGCAGGGCTCAAGGACAGGAAGATCAAATAGAATTGGCTTAGACTACGTTCACATATAGAACTCCCACCACGCGATGGAAAGGCGTGGGCAGAATCTTAAAGAATGGCTGTCGCCACCCGATTTTTTTGAAAAATCATTGCCGTGGTCATGAATGTAGAAGACTGCTGTCAGGCGTCAGTCAGTCAGGAGGAGATGACGCCATTATTAAATCAGGCTGCCACAGGGCAGTGGCAGCGGCAGCTGGCCGGCGATTTTAAATGTTTCCAGACGGCGGCTGTCTATATCAAGTTCCACCAGCTGCGCAGTAGCCCCGGGGTATATATTAAAACTAGGCTGTTCTGCACCACCGGTCATTCGCAACTCAGATTTTTTATACATCATGATCTTGACAATTTACTACTTTTTTGACAACATGCCTCCCAAGAAGCCCAGCAAGGAAAAGAGTGCTTGCACTGATACCGTACAATTTCTGACACTCGAACTGTGGCAGTGGAACGGGGGCAGGGGGGTGGCTGGAGGGGGCCAGTGTAAAATCGGCCAATCATCAAACGATTTTGAGGACCTTGGAGAACCTCCTAGCAATTGATTATCGCGCTGCTGCCTTCCAGCCACCGCACAACTTCCAAATGTGCCCGGGCAGCCACTAACCGATGTGTAAAAATTGTCCGGTAGGCGTAAAATTGGCACTTGTCCTTAAAAGTTTGATTTCCACCACGTGGCATGTAAAAATGCCATTGCGTCTCCTGATTGCAAATGCCGCTGTGAGGGCACTTGCCGGGTTTTCTGAAAAACCTGTATTTGTGACCGTGAAATTGAAAAAGCTGGAAGATCTTCCATGAAAGCAGCAGATGAGATACTGTTGTCCTTCAGTAGCACATAAGTCATCTAAGATCAGTAGAATCCACATTGGTGCAAGAGCCTGCTCAACTTGCCATTGTGAACCACTTCAGTTTTTAAGGCAGCATGACAACTGAAGGACTTCCTGTACAATTTACTAAAACTGACCCTTACAAAACAGTAGTACCTCAAAAAACACAAACAGTTTTAGCAAACAGCGTAGACCCATGCAAGGACTTGGACAGGCTACATGCATGCCCCAAGAGACATAGAACTGTGGGACAAGGAAACTGTGCACCACTTGTGCTGAGCATAAAATAAAGCAGCATAGAAAACAAGGCTTTAAGCTACTGACTTGTCTGGAAGACAGACCCAAAATTCAACCTAACTGGCTTGAAACTTCGCTGGTGTGACAAAATAGAATTTGTCATAATAAATTTGCCAAATGAAAACACATCAATTTTGAAAAAAAACTTGTATTTATCAAAAGAAAAAGTTGTGTTGCGCGTGGAGGAGGTCCTTTTTGAGGCATATTAAAATTGACATTTCACGAAACAGCAATGGAAACCCTGTTTTCTAATTGAATGAGTCGTGACAAACAACTCTGCCCAGGTAGCCACTTCCTTAACCCGCCGGGGCCACAGAGTTGGAAGAGATTGTCCTGGCTACTATTGGGCGAAGGAGGGATACTCCCTGGACAGCTGGCCTACTTGCAAGGCCCATGGGGCTGGAGCGATCACTCCAGCTACCCCAGGGAGGCTGGCTGAACAGCATAGCTGGAGCGATAATGCTCGCTCTGCTGTGCGGCGGAGCTCGTTTCCTTGTTATGTCGGCAGCCGGGTGGCTGGCCGACAGACAAAGAGCCACTGTGGGATGGAAAGGCAGCCAGCTTGGGCCTCCTAAATCTTATGATATTTTTCTTATTTTTATCGAGACAATAATAAAAAGACCCTCTAGTTTGATTCTTGTTTTTATTTTTTCTCTCTCAAACTAATGTGGCCATCTGACTGTGTCACAGAGTCATGGAAGTAGGGAAGCCAAGACCATACAGGGCCCCACCGGAGAAGGACGCCCACAGCCCCCAGATGAGCGCCCCACCACCACCCAGGAGTTCCGGGCATCCCCCCGCCCCAACCCCAGGTACCTCAAACCCCAGGACCCCCCAAGGGAGACCCGCTCCGCACTCCAGGCAGCCACCCACCCGGCCCACGGTTGGTCCAGGGAGGAGCAAGGCAGGGGCCCGCCGCCCCCGCCCAGGAGGGGGGAACCCCGGGGAAAAAAGGGTGGCCCACAAGGGGTGTTATAAATATGCCCCGACCAGGCTCGGCCACTGTTGGAAGTTTGGCGGGGCCCAGCGCTCAGGGGCAAGGACCAGGACCCACCCCCCAGGGACACGAACACCCCCGGCTCAGGTGTAATATGAACCCCCCCCCACCGTGCGGAGAGAGCACCGCCGGGCCCAGGGAGCCGGCACCCAGGGAACACGGCCGCCGTCGCCAAGGGGCCCGCACCCCCCACCAGGGAAGGGGTAGGGGACAGATGGACCCAGGTCCCACCTTCCTTGCAAAATGTGTGTGCGTGTATGTGTGTTTTAGAGGGTGTGTGTGCATGTGTGTGTGTTTATGTTGGAATGTATATATTGAAGGGGGAGGGGTGTGTGTACTAAGGGGGGTGCAGTTAAAATTGGCGAGTAAGGCACTAAGGGGACATCTCCTGATTACTCACAGTGAAGTCCCCTCACCCTCCCCACCAAGGGGCCCTAAATGTCTAAGGTGCGGTTAAAATTGGCGGGTAGGGTGCCAGGAGGACATCTGCTGCTTGCTTGCAGTGATGTCCAAGCACCCCCCCTACCAAGGACCCTACATGTCTAAGGTGCAAATAAAACCGAAAGAGGGGGGGCCCACTCCATACGGCAACCATAGGAGGGGGACCACTGCCAAGTAGCCCCCCCCCAAGGCGCATCGCAGGCTAGACCCCCCACCCCCTCACCCTAATATGAGGTTATATGAGGAAGGGTGTAAGTTGGGGACAGCTGGTAGACTGTCCCCCGGTGGTCAAACAGCTGTCCCCCAGCCCCCCCCCCAGCAAAGGGGCCAGGGCCACCCAGCCCAGGGGCCCCACCCCCGGAGGCGCCGACACCCCAGGCCCGGCACCACCCACCCCACACAGAGAGAGAGGAGCCAGAAAGCGTCGCCCCCCCCGGAGCAAGCCCAGGCCCCCACCCCCAGACGCCGGCCCTAGAGGAGCTCTGGTCAGGCCTTGACGGGACCGAGGAGGCCAACCGGCCGAGGCAACCACTGATTGCCTCAGCGGAGACCCCCGACCCGTTAGCCCCCCCGACCCGTACCAATAATGGCCCCCCCTCCCCCCCCCCCAGAACGCCCCCCCACAGGACAGGGCCGACAAGCCCCCCACCCCACCCCACCCCAGACCCCGCAGCCGAAGCGGATGACACCCAGAGCGTTTGTCCTGTCGAGAGGGTTGACCCGTCCCGTCCCAGAGCCAGGGAAGGGCCAATCCCAGCCCCAGGTGCAGATGGGCAGCCCATCCAGGGCCGCTGGGCCCCCCCCGAGCAGGGCCCCCCGCCAACCCCCCCCAGCACAGGCAAAGGGACCACCCCCCCAAGCCAAGCCAGACCACCCCCCCACCCCCCCACCACGCACCCCCACACCCAAGCCCAGAGGACCATGCAGCGCCCCAGCCCGCCCCACCCAGGCACCGGACCCGACCCCCCGACCAACGGAGCCCCCACCGCCCCCGCCAGGCACCGGAGGCCCCGACCCCCACCCCAAACCACGGCTGAAGGGCAAGGAGCAGCGACGACCAAGCCCCCCACCCCCTCAGTCATGGAGTCAACCACAGGAGACCAGAGAGACTGAATTCTTTCAAAGTTACTTGAGCTTTGGGCTGACATTTTTTCCAAGCTGATATGATCAAACAGCAGATTTCTGTGTTGACTTATGTTTATATTTTTCTTGTTTTTCCAATTTATTAAAATAGTTTTTTTGGCAATACAAAGAGTTATGAAAATGATAGATGCTAATCCTTCTTCTATATCGATGGCACTCATGTCACCAAGCACACAAAGTGACGGTGAGGCCATGATTGAAACCTTAAGCCAGACTGAAAAATCGGCACATACCTGCTGCCAGAGAGCCTGGACAGGAGTGCAGAACCACAGTGCGTGCATGTAGCTGTCGCGTAGATTATTATCACAGTGCTCGCAAATGTCTGAATTACTGAGACCCATCTTGAACATCCTCTGTCCAGTGTAGTAAATTCTGTGAAGAGTTTTGAGATGGATTAGCTGCAGATTTGGACTTTTTGTCAGTTTAAAGGTGTTTAGACAGAGTTCTGACCAGAAGCTTTCATCTGTGCTGATGCTCAAATCTGCATCCCATTTTGTTGTTGGAAGGGCAATATTGTTATCTAAATTACATAAAAGTTTGTATATTTTGGAGAGAGTTCTATTCATTGAAAATTTAATCAAAGTGGTAACTACATCTGATAGCTTTAAATCGTCGTCTTTATATTTATACTTTTTAGTAATACTTGATTTAAGTTGCTGATATTCCAAGAAGTTATTTATTCCATGTTTGTCTTGAAGTTCCTGGGGAGTTATGAATCTTCTATCAATAATTACGTGCTCTAGTTGTTTTATGCCCCCTGCTTGCCAAGCTGGGAAGTGAATCATTTTTTTGTTAATAAGGATGTCCGGGTTGTTCCAGATGGGTGTCATTTTGCACGGTTGAATTGATGATTTTGATATTTTGAGAAATTCCCACCAGGCTGTTAAAGTGGCATTTATATTAATGCTTTTGAAACAATCCTGTTTTTTAACTGTTTGGCTAATAAATGGTAGCTGTGACAGGTTGATCATTCCACATAACGCCTGTTCCAAGTCTAACCATGAGTTGGTTTCTGGATTATTTTTTAACCATTTTAAGATGTATTGTAATCTATTTGCAAGAAAGTATTTGTGGAAGTTAGGTAATTCTAATCCTCCACAGCTTTTTGCAGATTTTAAAGTTTTTAGACTAATTCTTGCAGGCTTGTTGTTCCATAGAAAGCTTGATATGGATGAGTCTAATGTTTTGAACCATTTTAATGGCGGTTGTGTGGGAATCATTGAGAAGAGATAATTAACCTTGGGTAAGATTTTCATTTTAACCGTGGCTACCTTGCCCATAAGGGACAGAGGCAGGTTGGTCCAGCGTGTTAGACTGTCCTGTATGCTTTTCAGTAATGGGGTGTGGTTTAGCTGCACCAGTTCTGATAGTTTGGGGGGAAAGTAGATACCCAGATATTTGATATTTCCTGTTTTAACTGGAATTGTGAGTCTTTGTTCCATATTCCTGTTGAGTGGTAATAAAACAGACTTATTCCAATTAATGGAATAGTCTGATATGGAGGAGAATTCATTTATGATCATTGCTGTTTCATTTACAGAATGTAAATTCCTTAAAAACAGTAATATGTCATCCGCATAAAGACTAATTTTATGATGGCTGTGTTTGGTTTTTATTCCTATAATGCTCTCATTCTGTCTTATTGCTGCAGCTAAAGGCTCAATGAATATAGCAAAAAGAGAAGGAGAGAGTGGGCAGCCCTGTCTGGTTCCTCTTCCAAGAAAAAACCTGTTTGAAGTCTGTTTATTAGTTCTAACTGATGCATTGGGGTTGTGATATAATATTTTGATCCAATTGATGAATGCTTCTTCAAAACCAAACTTATGGAGGGCGGCAATAAGGAACTTCCAATTTACTCTGTCAAAGGCTTTTTCAGCATCCAGCGATAGTACCGTCATTTCCTGGTTTTCAATGGTGGCAAAGTCTATTATATTAACTAGTCTACGGACATTATCATCCGAGTGTCTGCCTTTGATGAATCCATTTTGGTCTAAGTGAATTATGTGAGGAGTGATTTTTTCTATTCTCTGTGCTAGTGCTTTGCAGATAATTTTTACATCTGCATTGATTAGAGAAATAGGGCGATAGCTTGAAGGACTAGTGGGATCTTTGTCTGGTTTTAGAAGAAGAATTATGTTGGCTGAGTTCATGTTAGGTGGCATTGATTGGCTCTCATTAATAGATGTGACCGTTTTATAAAATGTTGGTGCCAGTTGTTCCCAGAATTCTTTATAAAACTCAGCAGGAAAGCCGTCAGGCCCTGGTGCTTTACCATTAGGCATAAGTAACAGAGCTTCATGAAGTTCAGACAACGAGAGCGGAGAATCTAAGTTTGTGATTTGATCCTCATTTAGCCTGGGTAGGTTTACATTATTAAGAAATGAGTCAATACTTTGCTCTGACGGATTGATCTGCGGTGTGTACAAGTTTTTATAAAAGTTTTCAAATGCGTTATTAATCTTGACCGGGTCATGAGTGACATTTCCTGTTTGGTCAACTTCCCCTTTCCAACAATTGAGCAAGCAGATCAGAGCTGAAGGAATGTTGTGTTGGACAGATTTTACTATTACAAAAGGGGTTTGTGAATCTTCTGACACACAGGGTGTTTATTTGTATAAACCCCTTTTGTTTTTGAGGCTAAGCTTTGTTTATTATAATTCTGTTTGTATGCATTTCTTGTGCGATTGCACGGGGAAAAAAAATAAAGGTGGAGAGTGGGATGTTAGAGATGGGGCATAAGGGGTTAAGATGAGGGAGATAGGAGGGGGCGGTTGATAATACAGAGTCATAACGTAAGAGTGTCATAAGTAAATTGCATGACTCAATTCTCACATACACACACTTGGAGACATGATTTCCAATGCTTTTACAAGTTTTTTTTTTCAAAATAAATAAATCCTCCATGTCTGTCTGGATCACCTTTTATGTGGACTAATTCTAGTTGGGTATTATTGTAAATATGCTAACGTGGCTGACGACTAGCATGTAGCGTGTCACAAACAAGTTTTAGAATAACTGAACGCAGTTAATAAAGTCTGACTGCCAAACTATGTCTCGCTTAATGCACCTTACAGTTTATTGCACCTTATATTTGACAAAAGTTCCTAAATAGACCATTCATTGACGTCGCATTTTATGATCGAGTATACCCGTTGTCCGCAAAATATGGTACTTAAAAATGTAGGCATTGACTGTAACAAAATGCAGAATTCATTACACATTTAAATTTTTAAGAAAACTCTACTCTCAAAGTTTTTTCACATATAAATCATTAAAAAAAAAAAATTTAAATAATGCATTTTTTACAGTATAGCTTTCCTAACGTAGCTTTGCTGTTGCGTTTTGAGCAACAAAATACGTATGAACCTGCTTTTTCTGAGCTACAAAAACATTGATTTACATTTAAAAATTTTGCAAATTGTTTTTCCTTAAGAAACTAAGAAAATTCAGTTAATAACTAAAGCTATGTCAGTCACATTTTAAGTTAAAACCTATGAACTGTCATGGTGCCTCTGGCCCTCTCTCCTCCCCCTCCCCTCTCTGCTCTGCTCCTGACTCGTCCCAGCTGTGACCACTCAACTCATCAACATCCAGACCTACTTTAGGAGATCCAGTTCCAGCATTCATCGCCAGTTCGTCGCCCCTGATGGTGCATAGTCTGGTCACTAAGCTAACTTCTTTTCTCATGTGTTTTTGCTCCTTGCTAATTCTTGTTTACGCCTTGCCTACAGGACTACAAATCCACAAGTGGTCACCTGAGTCTCATTACTCCCAGAGCAGCAGTTTCCTCACGGAATTTCCTGGAAACACCAAGCCAAATCTAGACTTCCAGCCACGCCACGAGCCACGAATAAGCCTCGAGTCCCGCCACAACTTCATGCCACTTCAAGACCTCCTGCCTCACCAGGACTTCAAACCACGCCAGAAAATAAACTCTTACTTACCTCACTATTCACCTGTTTTCCTTCCGGGATCCACCGCCCTGGTCTGCCCCGCCTAGCAAGCCATGACGTGAACAACATAATTCTGCTTAAGATGAGTTGAATACATTTTTGCACTACTAATGTATTTGTGTCTATCTAAAATGTTTTATAATCTAAAACAAGACTGAACAAAATGAATATTTGCTTAATTTAGCATCAAGCTGTATCTCCCTTCAGATAGGGAACATCTTGGCCGCTGACTGTATATGAGAACTGGACTAAGTGATTGGGACATCACTCATAAAAAATACCTTACGTCTGGCTCCAACCAATTGAAGCCAATATGGTCGCCATTTTTTCATGATCCAGATGCCACCATGTTGTGGTCACCGAAGTGCAAACACAAATAAAAATGTAGCAATATGTTTTAAATAGTGGAGCTAATTCTTTTGCATAAAATTCCCGATATGTATGATAGATGATCCTGAACCCAATGCCAGCTAAACAAAATGCCCTAACATGAGGAAAAACAACACACACACACACACACAAAAAAAACTTTGTCCTTTTTTTCTACCCTCCCCCACCAATAATAGAAATGGTATATGCCAGTGAGTTTCCATGACCACAGCGCCTGAGCATTGGGGTGTGACCTCGTTTCAAAGGAAAATCCAAGTCTCCACCTTCTGTTCCAAATTTAACGCAAACCAGACGTACCAAATGTTGCAGTTCCACCAGAATCAACTGGAGACAGGTCTGTTTAGTTTGCTTTCAACAGCATTTTTCTTTTTTTTTTAAAAACATGTTTTTTTTTATTATTCATTTCAACCATGGAGGGAATGTTTTTTTAGAGTTGTGGTTTTTTTGTTTTTTTGCAGGTGGGTGGATGCATTGGTGGATCCAACAGAGCTTCTCGTTTGATTTTGTCCCATTTTGAAAGTCGTTTCTATGAATGAATGTTTGTTGAATTGGGTGGAGGTGCGTTTAACTCTGTTGTCCAAAATAAATAATTCAAACTTAAATTCTTAAATCATCTTGTTTACATTTGTAATTTTTTTTACTGGATGTCAACAAAATCTTTGCTGAGATAATGTACACGTTCATGTTCTTGTCCAAATGAATTTTAATTGACTCTTTGTATTGTCCACATAGAAAATGTAGCCAGATGGCTCTGTTGTCTGTGTGTCGGATGGCGTGTGGGAAACCAGGCTTAGTTTCCCAGGGGGCACGATGAGCTTCATCCAGTGTCGATCCTTGGACAAGCCCCTTCACACTATTGCCAAACTACGTAGCAACAAGAGGGCTCAAGTCTGCATCTCCTTGTGCCAGTCCCTAGCTCAGATATTGTATCAGGAAGGTCATCCAGTGCAAAAATCTCTGCTAAACCACCTGTGCGACTTTGTGGAAGCTGATTTGCAATTTCCACATGAAAAATGTCATATTTCAGTTGGGCTACTCTGGACACTGCAATTCTGCAGCTTCTCCCACCTGTTTGGTGTGTGCATGGCTCTGATTGGCCACAACGAAACATGACTTTGCCCTGAGCCAGTCGTAATTACTTACCCTGTTACCACTTCCGACAGAAAGAGACTTGGATGCACAGCCCTTCATTGATTGAGAGGGTCTGGTGCTCAGAGCTAAGGATTTTTGAGTAATACTCAGAAATGGAGCAAAAATACCGCTTTGGGTTTGTTTTTGTGAGAAATTAATATAATACACTAATAATATAAAAAATTTAATTTTGCATGACATAGCCCCTTTAAAACCCTTTGATTCCTGAATTGATTTCACTTTTCAAATTAAGGTTATTTTGGGGGTGACGTGGTTTTATGCATATTTACATCGATAGGCGCCAGTGATTTTAGGACAATTTAGGATGAACAAACAGCTTGAGATTTTAGACAAAATCCAAAGCATAGGGAAAAAAACACATGTGGATAGCACATGAAAAATTCTCACAGGAAGGCCAAGTTTCATTGTCTGAGGCAAAAGTGTCAACAACCACGCACCATGCTCCGAAAAAGGAATCAAAACTACACCACACTTAAGCCCTTGTGTTTTGTGGTTTTAACTCCACAGGCAATTTATTGGTTCCCTAGAGAAAGGAAATGCTTTACCTCCTGTATTATGCATCAATAAAATGCTTACGTTTATAGTGAAGCTATTTATCACGCTAATTACATTGCACTAAAACCCACAGAAAAGAACCAGCACACTTTAGAGGAGCTAAATTGAGGTAGGGGCACAGAAAAAAAGAGATTTTGCCAGTAATATGTTGTTCTTTTCTGAAAATTGACTTTTTACATTTTTTCATTAATTTTTTTAAAGTTTGTAATTCAGTAAGAGCTTTTGTTATTGAAATGTACACAATCAGTGATAGGTGTTTTTTAATAGAATGCTCATCATGTAGAGTGAAACTTAAAATGTTATTAAAAGTTAACTAATGTAATGATGAAAAATGTGAGAAAAGCAAAGAGGCAAAAACTGCCTCACTCCCTCCTCCTCTTTTGGAATGGTACAACCCAGAATTCTCCCATAAGTTCCTAGAATGTGGGTGTGGCTTGGTGGCAGCATTTGTTAGGGCTGTGATGCAATGCGACTGTGAGTGACTCACCCATGCCCGATATTTATTTATTCCTAACACAAACATATATGAAAAGAAAAAAATATGATCGGTTGAATACCAAATAAGGTCAACTACTCTACGTGGTTGACAGAATACAAGAAAACCAGATTTGTCTTTTTTGTCTTTTGTCCGCCCTGTGGGATTAAAAGTAAATCAATCTTGCAATCACCTAATGTTTTTTTCTTTTTTCAAACACCTTAAGTGAAGATGTGAAGCCAAATACCTAAGATGTAAAAGGCTTAGAACTACCTCTTCCACTACTACTTTATTATAGATTATAATACATCTTAAAATGGTTGAAAAACAATCCAGAAACCAACTCATGGATGGACTTGAACAGGCGTTATGTGGAAGAATCAATCTGTCAGATCTACCATTTATTAGCCAAACAATAAAAAAAAAACAGGACTGCTTCCAAAGTAGTAATATAAACAGCACTATAACAGCCTGGTGGGAATTTCTGTGTCAAAGTGTCAAACTCTTCACTTCAACCGAACAAAATGACACCCCTCTGGAACAACTCTTACAAACAAAAAAAATATTACAGTTCCCAGCTTGGCAAGCAGGGGGCGTAACACTATAGAAGACTTAATTATTGGTAGAAAAATTCACAACACCCTAGGAACATCAAGAAAAACATGTCCCCTACCCCATCCCTGGTAGTGGGTACTGGGCGCTTGGCAACGGCGGCCGTGTTCTCTGGGTGCTGGCTTTCTGGGCCCGGCAACCCTCTCTCCACACAGGGAGAGGGATCCCTGATTTCTCTGGCAAGGCCAAGAGCCGGAGATCACATCACATCTCAGCCGGGGGGGGGGGGGGGGGGGGGGGGGTCCGGGTCCCTACGGTGTGGGTTCTGGTCCTTGCCCCTGAGCGCTGGGCCCCGCTAAATTTCCAACTGTGGGCGAGACTGGTCGGGCCATGTTTACAACACCTCTTGTGGACCCCCTCTTTCCCTGGGTGTCCTCCTCCTGGTCGGGGACAGCTGGCCCCTGCCTTGCTCATTCCTGGACCAACCGTGGGCCGGGTGGATGGCTGCCTGGAGAACGGGGCGGGTCTCGCTTGTGGGGTCCTGGCTCTTACCTGGGGTTTGGGATGCCCAGAACTCCTGGGTGGTGGTGGGGTGCTTGTCTGGGACTGTGGGGGCTCTTCTGGGGAGGGGCCCCGCGTTGGGCCCTCCCAGCGGAGGGGCTGCTCTCCTGTTTGGGCCAGAGCTGCACTCTCTGCCCCCCCATACCTCCATGTCTCTGGCTCTGGGGGCCCCCGTGGCGGTCCTGTTGGCCCTGGCTTGGGTGGCGGATGTGATCACCCGGGGGGCAGTTGTTCTCTATCTGCTGCTGTGCGGGTGTTTGGGGGTCTGGCTGCCGCTGCTGCGGGGGTCTTGGTGTGGTGATGGGTGGGCAATCTCCCTCCTTTTTACATTCCATCATTCATTTTAGAGGAACATAAACACTCACTTGAGCACAGGTGTTAGCTCACCTTTGCACTAATATATTTCACACTAGTTGGTTTGAAGGCAAAAGTATGCGTGTGTGAACAGTATTTGTGTTGTGTACATGTTGACATGTGAACATTTTTGGAGCCAACAGGTGTGTTTTTAACATTTGAGTGTGTGTGTGGACAGGCCCCGCCCTTATGGACCTGTATTACATCTGAACCTCACCGTAACGAGTATAACAATCCAGAAACTTGTTGCTTTATGCTGCTTCATGGTTTTACCTCCCCCCTTTCTATAATCACCCTTTATCCCCCCTTCTCTAACATCCCTCTCTCTTTTTCCCTCCTTTCCTTTTCCATCCGGTCCAACACCAAAGATTTTCAAATACGATTAAAATGAATGAAGTTTGGCCTCGATTACAAAAGGGGTTTATTCAGACATACCTCTGGTTTGTCTGAAGATTCAAAACCCCTGTTGTTAAAGTAAAATATGTCCAACACAAAAGGCCTTCAGCTCTTATCTGTTTGCCCAGCTTTTGGACAGGACAAGGACAGGAAAAAAAAAGAAAAACATGGAATAAATAACTTCTTGGAAAACCGGCAACCTTTCTTATGCAACCTAGATAATAATATTTAAATTCTGATAACAAAATGGGAGGCAGATTTGAGGATCAGCACAGTTCAAAGCTTCTGGTCAGAGATTTGTCTAAACACCTTTAATTGACAGAAAGTCCAAACTTGCAACTAATCCAATTTAAAACTCTTCACAGAATTTACTACACAGGACAGAGGGTGTTCAAGGTGGGTCTCAGAAACAGACATTTGTGAGCAATGTGACAGTAATTAATTACTTGCATTTACTGTGGTTCTGCACACCTGTTAAGGCTCTCTAACAACAGGTATGTGCTGATCTATCAGTCTGGCTTAATGTTTCAATCATGGCTTCACCGTCACTTTGTGTGCTTGGTGACATGTGTGCCATCGATACAAAGGGAGGATTAGTATCTATCACTTTCATAACTCTTTGTGTAGCAAAAACAACAATTTTACTAAATTGGAACAACTAGAAATGTATAAATGTAGGTCAATGCAGGAATCAGCTGTTTATTCATAACAGCTTGGAAAAAATGTCACCCCAAAGTTCAAGTAACTTGGAAAGAAGTGAGTCTCTCTGGTCTCCCATAGTTAACTCACTTCAGCACCGCTGGTCGGGGAGGTCTGGTTCCTGGGCGGGATGCTGCGTGGTCTTCTTTGCTAAGGCGTGGGGGGGCATGGATGGCACGATTGGGTGGGAGTCTGGCTTGACTTGGGGGCTGAACATTTTGCTGGCGCCAGATGGGCCACCCATCTGCACCTGGGGTTGGGATCACTCTTTCTCTGGCCCGGGGACGGGAAGGGGCAACCATCTTGGGGCCCACGGTTGCTCCGGGGGACATCTTCCATGGCCGTGGGGTTGTTCCCTTCCTAGGCTGTCTGTGTGTGTGTGGGTGGGGGTGGGGGGGGGGGAGTCTTATAGGTATCGGACCTTGGAGGTTTGGCGGGTTGGGGTCTCCAATAAGGCAATCGTGAGGGTCCTGACTGGTCAAGCTGTCACAGTCCTGTCAGAGCCTGACAAACACTCTCGCAGGGGCGGCGCTTGGGTGGGGCCTGGGCTTGCCCCTGGGGCCAGCTATCTTTTGGCTCCTCTCTCTTTGTGTGGGGTAGGGGGTGTTAGGCCTGGAGGATTGGCTCTCCTTTTGATGGGGCCCCTGCCGTCACTGCCAGCAAGCAGGAGATGTCTTCTCAGCGTCCCACCCACCAATTTTAACTGCACCTTAGACATTTATGGCCTCTTAGTGGAAGGGTGTTTGGACATTACTGAGCAATCAGGCGATGTCCTCTCAGTGCCCTGCCTGCCGATTTTAACTGCACCCTTTACTACACACACCCCTTGCGTCTCAACAATCTCCACTCCATCACACACACACACACACACAAACAAACAAACAAACAAACGCACAAACAACAAAAGCCTTATACAAGGAAGGTGAGACCTCTGATCATCTGTCCCCTACCCCATCCCTGGTGGGGGGAACCAGACCCTCAGCAACAGGGGCTGTGTCCCTTGGGTGCTGGCTTCCCGGGCCGGGCGGACCCATCTTTACAGAGGGAGAGGGATCCCTGAGTTCTCTGGTGGGACCATGAACCGGTTATCATATCACATCCGGATGTTGGTCCTTGCCCTTGAGCGTTGGCCTCATCCAAAATTCCAACTGTGGGTGAGCCTGGTTGGGCAATGTTTACTACACTCCTCAGGAACAGAGGTGGGCGGCCCCTGACTTGCTCCCTTTCCAACCTCCCGCAGGGTGGGAGTGTGGTTGCCTGTAGCATGGGGTGGGTCTCCATGGGGGGACCACGGCTTTTGCCTGGGATTGGGGAGGGGGATGCCCATAACTCCCAGGTGGTGGCTCTCTGGGGATGGGGCCCTGGCGGGGTAGAGGACTATCCTCCTGGCTGGACTGGGACCTGCACTCTCTGTGCTCCTGTGCCACCCTGCATTTTGGCAGTGGGGTGGTTCTATTAGCCCTGGTCTGGGTGTCTGGCTTGACTGATTTTGTCGGAATCTACTATACCATGCCAATGTCGGGGGGGCCCTTGCTACTGCTACCGCTTCAGTGGGGATCTCGGTGTGGGGACGGCCGGGCACTCTCCTTTTTTTTGCACTCCATTATCCACTTCAGAAAACATAAACAACTGCCTGAGCCCAGGGGGGTATTCCAGAAAGCAGGTTATGCTAGCTCCCACGGTAAGTTTAAGGCTAAGGAAGTTGATAACCTCAGCTTTCGGTTCCAGAAATGGAGGTATGTTTCAGGGTAGGTCAAGTTGCCATGGCAACTCATGCTCTGAACATAACCTGGTCTGGAGCAGGTGTAGTTGAAGGTTACTTTGTTTACAGACAGGTGAAGCAGCATGCCGTGTCCATTTGAAGATGATTTAGTGGATGAAGAAGCTCAGATAATACTTTTTCCACCATGAAAGGGTGATAAGACCACGTATGGATGTTGGAAAAATAAACTTTTTTACTTTGATCTAACTTAATTATTTGCTTCAGTTAAGATAATTAAAAATCTTTTTTTTTGTTTAAGTCAGTTTAAAAATAACACGTAGTTTTCAGACAGTTATTTTGCTTTCATTCAAATTAATTCAATTAAGTAGGTGTAACTTTGGTGCTGCTGTTAGATCGGCACCGCAAGGGATTGTGGGATATCATTCCCTTTGCCTGTCTGGACGGATTTGGGTTTGTGTGGATTGTAGACCAAATGTGTTTAGTTGTTTAGCTGTTTTACTGTGTTTTACCGTGTTTTGCCAAATTATTTTGTCCTACTTTGCTCAAGTCTCTGCACCATGAGGGAGAGGGAGGAAGAGGATGATGAGTTTATATAGCACGTCCACAGTCTACTGGTATGTTGACAATGTCGGAAAATTCCTAAATGAATAAACATACAATGAACTTACTCTTTTGTTCTTTTTATTGTTATAAAAGTTAGGATCTGCCGGCTCAAACTTAGACATATGAGAGTTCAAGAATTTTAATTCATTACGATGGAAAAAAGATTACTTGAATTGGAGTAATATGACATTTAGTTAAATAAATATGTGAATTTGAGTTGTATTAACAACTATTGAGGTTTATAGATGCAAGAAATTAGGTTGAATAAATTTAACTCAATTACTTGTTAACAATAGAAGTAATTCATTTAAGTTGGCAAAATTGGATAAGTTATAAATATATATATATATGCGTCACATGAAAATGGAAATAAGATCAGAAACTCGTGCGTTTACTTTGTCTGTTCTTCTACTACAAGCAGAAACTCTTTCTTTTGCGGATGCAGCCGTATTACTTTTTTGATGGACGTATAATCTTCATACGCCGTCATGAATCTCAGACTCTGTCTCACTGAAGTATAGCGCTTTCTGTTTTTCTCCACGCGTTTCCATGGTGACTCTGGAAATCGGCGATCCATTGAGAATGTCTTTATGTACCTGCAGTGCACGTGCATTAACCCAGGGTTACCAAGTTGAGCGTAATTACGCCAACTCATATCCGGTCTTTTGGAACCGACATACCCAGAATAAGCAAGTTCAGGCGGATTTCAGCCAGAGTTCAGGCTTAATGTCAGGCTAGTTTAAACATGCTTCCTGGAATACCCCCCAGGTGTCAGCTCACCTTTGCACAAATAGTGTGTGTGACGGATTGAAATGCTTTACATGTTTTGGTTTGAATGCATATGTGTGCGTGTGAACTGTAGTTGTGTTGAATACATCTTGACATGATTGTATGTGAAGATATTTAGAGCCAACTGGTATGTTTGTAACACTTGAGTATATGTGGACAGGCCCCGCCCCTTTTGACAAACATTTACACCAGAGAGTAATGATAATAATCCATCTTGTTGCTTAATGATTCTAACCCCTCACCACCTCTGTAATCATACTCCAGATTTCCTTAACTTTTCCCCCTTTATCCCTTTATTGCCTTTATCCCGCCTCTCAAATATCCCTCCTTTCTTTCCTCTTCCTCTTTTTCATCCAGTCCAACCAAAAAAGGGATACAAATGAAATCAATTTACATGAAGTGTAGCCTAAATTACAAAAGGGGTTTACACAAATACACCCCTTGCGTGTCAGAAGATCCAGAACCCCATGTGGTAACAGTAAAATATGTCCAAACCAAGAGGCCTTCGGCTACTATCTGTTTGCTCAGCTGTTGGACAAAACAAGTTAAAAACTAAAAAAGATATATTACAAATGCTTTTTCCAAGATTAACATTCAAAGCAAAACAAACTGTTACAAAGCTAAAACTTAACTGAGGTTTAAGTGTCACAAACACATTGGCTGTACTCGTGTTTGACCACCCTCTTGAAATAGTTCATTAGTTATTTTCCATGACCTACATTGTTCTAAAATGTGGGTGGAGCTTGCCTTTAATGAAAAATCCTGGTTTTAGTTGGATCTATTGTCTCTTTTGTAATTATATTAATGTGATGGGATAAGTGACACAGTTAAAGGAACAAAAACTTCAGATCTTAAGTCATTTAATAGCATTTATGCAAAAAACATAAAAAAAAACTTTATTCCTGATTTACATTCCTGAGTCACATTGGCCTACTGGAGCCAATTCGAGAGGTTGTTGAGCAACAGGCAGGAAACAGCCTGGGCAGGTCACAAGTCCAACATACAGCGATAGAAAAACAACACACTTCTATCCCAAAATCAATTAAATTGTAACACAACAGAGCTAAGATTGACAAGCTTCAAAACAACCCTGTAAAAATAAATAAGATAAAAAATATTTTTTTCTATTTACATGTATTGGTTTTCCTCTATTGATACATTTTTTGGTCACTTTTCACACTGTATGTGTGCAGAAAGGTTGGGAAATGTAGTCAAAAACTGTTAAAACGTATAACAAATTACATTCTGATAACGATCTGCTATTAAGCCTTAACTTAAAATATTGATTCGAAAATTGATCAAAATGGAAACATGAAATTTATCATCAATGTTAAACAGAAAAAGACTGTCAAAATAAAAAAATCTGATAGCATTAGGCTCTATCACAGAGCTAACCTATTTGTTTTACCATCTACATTTGTTTACATATTAAACGTGTAGAGTTACAAATGTTTTGATACATGTCTGCTAAAGTTTTTTTTGGGTGTTTTTATGCATGAATTAAATGTTTATCTTTTCAACCCAACAACAGGGTGTAGCAGTTGCTCTAAGCACACATCTATTGTAGCCATCACACTGCAGAAACGACCGTTTGGGGGAGGGGCACACAGGAAGCCACCATTTGTTGCTTTCCTATTAAACGGGCATTAGAAAAAATACATTAAAAAATGATTAAAATGAAACAAAATTTTGGATAGATTTGTATATGTTTTGCTTTAGAACTTTAATCTTGAAGGATTTTAAATAAAAAAAATATTTGGAAGGAAGAATGAAAAAGATTTAAAATCCATGAGTGAGCAACATCCCTAAAAGAAAATAGCACGTTTTACAGCATAAAAGCACCAGGAAACAAAAAGGGACAGAAAAGAGGCAATTTCCACTTGATCTGCTGCACCCCGCAAAACCATGGTACGATCCAGTAATTTTCCAGGAAACAGGGCCCTCAGAATGTGGGTGGGGCCTAATTTCAACTGGCAGTTGTTAGCTGTTATAGTTTTTCAACACTCACTGTCTTGGTCATTTTTAGGTAAACCTAAAAAACCTTGATTGAAGTCACTGTTAAAAGAAATCTTTATAATCCAAGTCCTTCAGTGGAGTTGCTTCTTTTCGTCCACCATTTGTGGTGGGCACTTCTCTTGTTCAGGGCTCACATGTGTCTGTCATGGAGCTAATCCTGGTTCTCAGCAGACAATATGCAAAATAAATAAACTTGTCTAGAGTTCAACAAAAACAACAAAAAAGAAACAGCCAATCTTATTATTTTATATAGCCCTTTGAGAAAAACAAAGGGCACAAGAAAAACATTAATTCTTTTTGTCCACACTGAGCTGGTTCCGCTTTTTTTTATTCATTTTTTTAGTCCAAAATTTGATTTAGCTACATTTGATTCATTTAAGAAGATTAATTGATGGATTTTACTTTAGACACATTGTGAGTGGAACCTAAAATAAAAACACTAAACGCGTAATTTAACATTTTTACTTCATCACACTTCACAATTGTATTACATTCAGCATGTGCTATTGGTAGCTAGCCTGAATGTTCACATTTCATTGGTCAAGTCTGTGTCCACATGTGTGTGATGTGTTAATTCAATGTGTTGCTGCCAAAACACACAGTCGGCTGAACCAGCAGACTACAGAGGAGATCTTTTGGGGGAGGGGCACACAGGAAGGCAGTTTTTTTTTTTTACAGATGTTATCTTCTATATAGAACTTTAAATGAAACCAAAAAGAAGTCCAATTTGTCAACCCGTTTGTAATTCTTGAAGCTTTAAGACTGAGTTTGAAATGAGATAAAATTTCATACAACGAAAATGTTTAGAATTTTTTTTATCTTAATGCTTGTTATGTGAAAAATGCTAAACATTGAGATTTAAAACATAATAATAAAAAATGGGAGAGAAGACAAAAATTTGGCAAAGCTAAAAAGGCAACAAATGGATTTCCGCCCCCCTGTAGTCAGAATTGGTATGTCCCGGTATTTTTCCATGAGGCACTGTTCCATGATGTAGGTGTGGCCTATTTGTAACAGTAGCATTCAGCAGTTTTTCTTTTTGTGGTTATTCTTTTTTATGTAAAGTAAAAACAGTAAAAAAAGAAACAAAAAAAACCCCCAAGTGTTGGGAGGACTAGTGTGCAGCTACGAAACCAGGCGCTCAGAGCTCGGAGAACAGCAGAGACAGAAGTAGTGCTGAGCTGTTTGTATGAGACAATTTTTTTTTTTTTTTAAGTTAACGCTTTACGTCAAACTCCAAAGGTTTTCATGTCTGGGTAACTTTCTGTGCAATTTTAATATACCGCTCTGTGTTTTAGAAATACTTCTGGTAGTGTTTAATAACGTAATAAAAACAAAAAGATACCATTGGGGGGTACATTCAATCGTATCCTGCTTAAATTCACAGGAAATTTAGGCAAAAATAGTGTATGTTGAGTCAAACTACATTTCTATACTTTATTCCTTTTAGTTATATTGACCTCACTAGTTTCCTAAACTGTTAAATCAGTAAGAAATTTGGCATAAAGTGATTCATTTGTAGTGACAGCTGTTGAGGACTTTTTGCTAAGAATCGTCCAAAGGGGATTTGATATTCAATAACCCTTTAACACCTGTGATGTCGCCGGCGACACCGAAATACCACACGTTCTTTGACATACTGCACGTACATCTTTGACTGTTTACGCCGTTAACGTGACTCATCTGATTCTGACGCAGAGAAGAGAGGCCCTTCATATCGGCTCTGCACTTTACGAAGAGGAGTGTGGCATGAGGACGTAAAAGCGCTTTTTCTCCGCAACAGAATGAGCTGATTTACGTGGATTGCCAAAGACCGTCACTACCAAAAAGTATTTTTTGCTAGCGCTCCAGAATCCACTGGAATTAGGTTTAACGGTTGAAAAGTTAAGGTAGTCGAAAGAATGTAAACATAGGAACTAAAGCTGGGGTGTAAAACAGTTAGAGAAGCAGTGTAGATATAAGAAAAGTGAACAAGTTTAACCACGTTTTGGCAGAAAACATAAAGACTATTCACTTTTTGACTAAATGAGAATAGATTTTCATTAAAAAATATACGATATTCATGTTGTGTCATTTGCTGTATTTATTTAAAAAAGAAGGCAGAATCGTGTCGTCATCATTTTATCGTCCTTTGGGTTCAAGAGAGTCTGACATGTTTGCTTCACTTCGACAAAAGGAGAAGTAAAAAAATAATGGATGTAAACTATTATTTTTTGCTTGTAATTTTTTTTCCCAGCACTTTAGTATGAGCAAAAAAAGTATAAACACAACAGAATCTACGATTTCTTTTTCATGAGCAAACTTTTTTTGGGCAATTTCGAATACAGATCCCTGTTTTTGTGGCATGCAAGTGTTCCATCATTGGTAGTCTGTTGTGCACACAAATCTATGCTATGTAAGGCATTCTGACATGTTAGAAGTGCGTTGTTAGTGTGTAACTTATCTACCTGTAACAATGCAAGAAGCTCATAAAAAGGCACAGATCTAATCTGAAGGCTGCCTTCCCTTTGACTACCACTGCACTCCATGTCTAGTGTGCATGGTTGTGTGAGAGGAGAGAAACCACCAGGAAAGGAAGAGTGCAGCAATACACTAGTACTCCTAATCACATGTATTTTGTAGTAGGTACGTGCACGGCGCTAGCAATGACACAGACTGCAGTTGATGAGATGGTGGAAAGTATTTATTGAGTCCAGGAGCGGCCATTTTGACACCAATAATCAAAGCTACAGAATGTTCTCCCTCTGCTGGACTGATGTGGAACTACAACTTTTTTGATATAAAAGTGAGTCTACAAAATGGCTGTCCTGTGTGACAGAGATCAGAGGATAGCTACAAACAACATACCCCGTCCACGTGAGGGATTAGTTTCATTGTTCTAGTAAAACATAAAATAAAGCTGATCTATATTTTTCTGCGCTTAAATCTCTAAACAGGTAAACGAGGAGCAAACCCCGAAAAGGTTTCTTTAAATCTGCTGGATTAACCCACGGGGCAGTTCAAATTTAATATTAAATCCATATTATTTAACTGTTTGTAATGTAGGTTAGGTCCGAATTCCTCTCCTACTCTCTCCAGCTACTACAGAACTATGTAGTGTGGGACAATGGATTTTAAAGCAATTTGAACACCATGCTAACTATTTTTTTAAAAATGGTAAATACAACGTTGCAGATTCCTTTTTACAAAGACAAATTATTATTAATTTAAAAAAAATTGAAACACTTATTCTTTCAAATGAAAAATCGTTCAAACGCAGAACATCGTGGTCTACATTTGCCAATCTAGTGATCATCGACGTAGATTGGTTTACAGCAGTGACTTCTGGGATATTTCTCTAGCCCTGGATTTTGGATTCGGACAACTTTACAAAATGGGTGTCCATATACCCCCCCCCCCCCCTTTTTTTTAGGCTCTTCTTCAAGTAACTCCTCCCTCTGAATAAGTCCCTCCCCCTCAGCCGGGTATTAGTCTGTGAAGGAGAACTCGCTCACCCCTCCCTCCCTCCCTCCCTGCCACATGCTAATGTGGAGCTCACTCTAGTCTGTGCCTGCGCTGCTGGCTCAATGAGGCTCTAGCATCCTGCAGCTCAGCTTCTCCACACTGAGGTGCTGCTGCTTGAACACACCAACAGGGGTGAGTCCTCCTCAGCTAACCCGTACAAACCGACCGCTCAAGTTCTGGAGCCGTCCATACGTACCTCAGCGGCACTGGGCATCAACTTCAGCGCCTCAACTGGTGGAGAGGCTTTGAAAAAAGAACCCCAAGGAATACTGAAATTCAGGTCGCGACGCTCGGCGCGAGCGGCTGAGGTCTATCATCGTCCAACCCCCGCCGCAACGACTGCTGACGTCACACCAGTTTTATTTCTCTGCCTCGAAAAGAGGAGGAGCCTATTTTCGAGTTGATCCGACGGTCGGTTGAGACCGCGACCACCGCGATCCAGGCTGTGTGGCACAACCTCTACCCTTCTCCCGCCTGCATGTTAAAAGGAGAAGTTACTGTCACAGCAGATCCCTAACGGGTTCAGTAGATTTTAAAGGTGATAACAAAGAGAAGAGACGGAGCCGTGTGAAAAAAGCGGGAAGAGCAGTGGATAGCGCTCATCAGGTGAGTAACGGTACTGCATGTATGTAGCTTGTTAGCAAAACACCTCCTACCTTTTAGCTGTGATGTTTCTGCTTTTTTTGAAGCTGCAAAAAAAGTGGGCTCACAGACACTTGCATATAAGCACTATTTATGTTTTGATTTTTTTTAAGTCTGATTTTCTGTATTTTATTATAATTATTTTTATATTAATGTAGTTGTGGTTAAAACTATCGGAAAATGTTGCTAGCTAGCTAGTACCTGAAACTCGTATAAAAAAGAAATATTCATTTTTGATTTCACCCAATGAATCTAACTGTAAAATTATATTAGGTTTAGAATCGAACATTTCCAAAAGGTTTTATGATAAATTTGATTTTTGATTTTATCTTGAAAAAATTTGTAGAACTTTTTTTCTCATTTATTTATCGTTAAATCATTTTTACAATTGCCATGGTTGATGTTAAATTGTTTATTGCCAAAAATAGATTAGCAGACTTTATGTACTAAATTTGGCTAACAATTTTTAACAATATATATAAATTGAGTAGTTTGGCGATTAACTTTAATTATGATTTCGTAGAGAAATATTATTTTCTCAAATGCAAGTTTTCAGAATTTTTTATGTTGTAATGAAAATGCTGAATGTGTCCGCTGATAATTGCGTTGTCAACCGCTGCGTTGACAATGGAATTGAAACATCCTGCAAAGTAAATAAACATCGTTAAATAGATATAAATATTAATATGCACATAAATATGTATGCATCCTATGTGGTATTGGTCTTAAAAAGAGCACCAATTTTGCAGCGGTGACAGTAAATGTAGAGGTACAGAAAAGGTTGAGATTTATAAAACTTCATCCAAATGCAAAAGAAACATCAGGATTGTTTAGAATGTTCGCATAAAGACAAAGAACATTCTTCACAACAGTTAACTTACATAAAAACCTAAAAAAATAAACAAAAAAGGGGGATTACCCTGGAAAGACACAAAACCTAGCTAAACTACAATGGAAAAAGCTGCATCTACACCATGCTCCCCTCTTGGTTCAAAATGGTACAACCCAGTAATTTTCCATCCGCCACAATGCACTAGAATGTGGGTGTGGCCTAAAAGAAGTGTCAATCTGTGGTCGAAACGTGTTTTTTGTTGTTGTACAAAACTACAAAAACAGTGTGTAGCTGTTTGAACTCTAATGTAGTGATGTGTGTCAAGCTTTTTTCCTGCAGCAAAAAGCCTTTGAGTTAAATTACACACATTTTCAGATAGAAAAATCACAATCTATTCATTCATTTGTTGAAAAATAATCAAAGCTAGCAGTTCCAGATATTCTATCACTTTTTCTGAAACTGCTTTGGTCTTGGCTATATTCCCCTCCCCCACGTCTTTAGTTATCTGCCTTAATGTGGTGCATTATCCTAGCCTGGTGCTCTGGTTTTTTTATTTCTTTAAAGAGGAAGTACTCTTTTAAGTGGTGCCACCCACTTTTTAAAAAGCTGTTTTGTAAATTTTTTGTGAAAATCTTTGACATGTTCTAATGCGTCTTAAACAACAGGTGATCAATCTATGTGCAAAAGTTTACTACATTTGTGAACATAATTGTCTATATTCACACAAGGGAGATTTTTGTTTGTCAGCTAAACTGACACATTCGGTACAAAAAAGTTGTTTGTCAGGCCCACTAGTCTTGTTTTTACAGCTATGTTATCAAATTTAAACTAGCTGTCTATAGCTGCTAACCTGTGACCACTATGTGTATACTATCAAACTCATTTGCTTAAACGGCACTCTGGAAAAAATTGTGTTTCCTGTGTTTTTAGCATGTTTTTTGGCATTTTTCCAATTATTGAGGACGTATAAAATTAAGCCTAAAATAGCGACGAAGCAGATGAAAAAGATCCATTGGGAAAAAACCTGTGCAAACTACTTGGATCCGTGGACGTCTTCTTTTTCCTCGTCCACGTTGGCATCTGGTTCAGAACTGTACGCCTGGATAGCTCCACTATTGTTCACCACTTTTATTGCTCTGCTTATGTTAGATCAGGGTGTCGAGGGCTGTAAGGTATAGGGTTGTGCCGATGCACGATACCATCGTCCATTGTGATGCCACGGCCCCGCCACGTTGCGAGTCGACACCATAAGCCGCAGTGACATGTGCAAAATATCTTGATGGGATCAATGGTCGGATTAGAATCCAACCGTGTACATGGCACAGAAAAATGTTTTCAGAATATAACAAACGTTCACTAAGGTCACACTTTCGGTCGGAATAAATCATTCGCACATGCGCAGTAGGGTTTGAAAAACCGGAAGAGGATATAAGTTCCGCCGAGCGGCTATTTTTTTTCAAAAACTTTATTGAATGTAACAATTCAATACAAAACAAGGTTAAACAGCGCTGAGCGGCTATATACATTGACATGTCAGCTCGGTAATATACGAGACGATCTTCTAAACGTGCTTTTAATAATGTTACGGTTATTATGAAACACCTGTTCGCTCATCATTTGAATTTTAATTCGTGTGGTCAGTGCTTTTTCTGAATGGAGCCGGAAAGACGCCAGGATTCGCAGTATGCTAACACGGGCTAACAACATTAGCTTTGGGTGACGCTGCATCTTGGCTGCACGTAAACATGTGGGAATAACATCAGCCTTTATTTAGTCGGGACACGACTAAATAAAGGCTGATGCTGATACGAAACACAAATCCACGTGATTGTTTGAATTTTTTCTAAGGACTGAGCGACATTTCTGCTTTGAAGCTCAAACCGCTGTGAGTGCTGACGATCCGAGCTGTGCTCAGACACACACTTTTAGACCCGGTTCTGAGTTTGGTAGCTCGTACCCGTAAAGCTGCGGGACGGATCGCAGTCTTAAATCTCCCACACATACCGCTCATGTAACAAAGCATCATCCCCCCCCATCAAACACAAAGCTGTAAGTCCGCGCTCCGCCGGTCCACTTGACTAGTAAAATGCGGGAGCGGACCACTTCTCGTCTATTTTGTTTGTTACTTTTTTTGTTAAAGTCACTTCCCTCAGTTTATACTGGATGATCGCGGATGAGTCATTATTTGGGAAATAAAATAAATAAAGTAATAAAGTAATATAACGAATAGCAATTATATAAGAACGAAAAATGTAAAAAATAGCCCCCCCCCCCGACGATATCATCGTCCATCCCGATGGTTGACAGCAAACATCGTCAACGGCCAATTTAGGGGACATCGCCCAACCCTAGTAAGGTAGCAAGAGAGAATGTGAATAGATTGATTAAGGCGAAATGGGGGTGGGCTTACTACACGCCAAAGGTCCCGCCCACAACTCAAATGTGAATTTTTAACAACCTACTGCCGCTTTTCGGAAACTGTGTTCTAGAAGACAAGACACGCTTTTTATTTGGGCTAAAAACAGCTGAATAATCAAAGAGCACTGGGTCTTTAAGTTTTTGTTAATTGGATGAGGGAACTGGTTTGCTTGACTTTAAATGCACCTGGCCATAAAACCACAAATTCTAGTTAAAGTCGCATTGTCTTAAATAATATTTGTGGATAATTTACTATTTTTTCTTTCGAATGCCATGTTAGGTGTATAGCTTTGTGCTCTTGTACCAAAGAACAGACTTTTTGCGACTCTAAATGCACATTGATAATGTACGTGTTTGATATAGCACAGTCTATTATCTGTGTAGCTAACATGGCTGCATTAAGCCTGTTTTTCTTCTGTTAGCACATTTCTTGCTATTCCTTTTAAATTAAATCACCAGTTTTCTATGCTTCTCGAATTTTTAGAGAGAAATAACAGCATAGTTTCTTCTAAAAGCTTTTGACTCTTGTCGGAAATCACGATTGATCTACTAATCAAAAACGCACAGCTACAGAGTTGCTTGTTAACCATTTCTAGCACTTGTGATTAAACAATATATTTTAAAATGGGCATTGTAGAATGGAGGAGCGTGTTTTCTAAGTGCTGACGCTGAACTTTATAGCCTATGAGACATGTTCTATGGAGTTTTAAAAAAGTGTTTTTCTTTTCTTTTAATGGTAATCTGATGGACTAGATTTGGTTCAGGTGGGACCAGGGGCCTCATTTATAAAACTTTGCGTAGGATTTGCGTCAGAAGTGGCGTACGGATGAAACATAGGATGTGCGTACGCACAGAAATATTCGGAGTTATAAAACCGTGCGCACGCACATCCTACGCATCTTTCTCTTAATAAATCACAACCAATTCTAAATGCTGCGCAGCTTTTGCGGCCTCATGACACGCCTATAGTTGCCCATAAATAGTCTGTGAAACGCCCACAAATGAATATTCATTGATTGCGAAACCATGCCAAACACGGAGAGAAAATCAAAAAAACGTAACTTCACTCAATGTGAAGTAGAAGTTATCGTTGATGAGGTGGAAAAGAGGAGAATAATGTTGCTTGGAGGGCACAGTGTGGGCATTACTAATGCCAAAAAGGCACGTGAGTGGCAGACGGCGGCAGACGCTGTAAATGCTGCAGCCTCACAACCTCGGACCGTGGCCGAAATAAAAAAGAAAAGGTCGGACATCAAAGTCAAGGCAAAAAAATGTCTAGCGCTGAACACCCCCCCCCCCCCCCCCCACACACACACACACACGTGGGGGGGGGGGACACCGGAGCTGACCCCTCCTGATGAGAGACTGGCGGCAATAATTGGGGAATCCCTTTTAAGTGGAGTGGTGACTGAGGCGCAGGGGGACACCGACGCGCCAGATGCACCGGGTGACACACCCCCAAAAGCCCGCAGAGGAAGTCGGAACCGGCTCATAAGCCACTCGTCCTCGTTTGCCAGCAAGTCTCCTTGCTGTCTAAAGATGCGTTCACTCCGAATTCTTCCATTTGCCACATCTTCTAAGAGCGCAAGATCAGCCATTGTGCGTCATTACGCATTGTGATGGGGCATTTTATTTCCATCCATTTAATTACATCTGACAAGCTGCAGATGTCGGTAATAATCGACGTGGAAATGGGAAATTGATCAGCGCAAATGTAATTTCTTGTTGCTTTCTGAATGGTCGAGACATACGCCATACATTGTTTCATCAAAAATAAAACAAACTAAAGGCATATGCATGAATACCATAATTCCGTAGCTTATGAAGAAATGTTTTACTATGAAAACAACTTTCCCTAGTGGACAATTAATGCATCTCTCTCTATCTATCCATCTGTCTGTCTGATTGCACCTATATCTGCTCCGCCAGACGGACACATTGACGGGAATGTCAGTTTTGTACATTATTTCGCTCTGTTAAATATATTATTTATGAGGATAAATTGCACAACATGCCAATATTGCAGAACATATTTCACTTTTCTTTTTCCAAATAAGTGTTCATTTGAATTTCTGTTGTAATTTTCGTTTGATTTTTTTGTTTTTGTTTGTTTCACTGCTTATCGGTCCAACGGGTGTTCGTGTAGGCTGTTAATTTTAAGACTTGCTTTGTGAAGTCTTCATGTTATTTATGAGAGGCAGTATTGTCATTTTCACTTTCACGTGTTTCTTCCATCTGCCGACGGCGTCGCCGTTTCTCA
The DNA here is from genome assembly GCF_053564925.1 of Oryzias latipes. NCBI lineage: Eukaryota > Metazoa > Chordata > Actinopteri > Beloniformes > Adrianichthyidae > Oryzias > Oryzias latipes. The sequence continues at coordinate 32,815,157 of NC_136237.1, read as the reverse complement.
TTTCACCCGTTTTTGTGCGTACGCCTGGGTCAGAGCTTGCGTGAAGGACCGCACATTTTCCCGTCAAGTTTGCTTTTTATAAATCTCAACTATTGCGTAGAGAGTGGCGTACGCCTTCTTTTGTGCGTACGCAACGTTTATAAATGAGGCCCCAGGACTACTGTCCCCATCCAACTGCATTAGGCAAGTTAAAAAAAATGCTGGGTTAGGCTTCATTTCAAATAAAGTAGGCCTGCACAATATACCGCAAATTTATCGTTATCGCAATATCCAGCTCTGCAATATGCATATCGCAAAAGACGGCGAATATCGCAATAAATCGCAAACCCAAAATGTGTTAAAACAATCTTCTAGCAGCTTGAAGCATTTAACGAATCAAATAAATCCCTTTATGCTTTGACCAATCAGATGGAATCCTTCCCATTGTTGACCAATCAGATGGAGGCCTATTATGTTAACCCTGGTCCTGAAGAGCCTCAACCCTGCCTGTTTTCCAGCTCAACCTTAACCAGCTTGCTGTTGATTGGCTGACTCAAGTGATTTCACCTCCTGATTGACTGAACACACCTGATTTTGGTTATCATTATCGAGCAGTCTAGGGAGAATTGGAAAACAGACAGGGTTGAGGCTCTTGAGGACCAGGGTTAGCCACCCTGACGTTTGTCCCCCATGTCGATGAGGGTCATTTGGAGTATAATTTTTAAACTGTTGCAATGAAATGGGAATGATGTTTTTGTTTATTTTTCTATTTGTTTATTTACCGCAAATTTATCGTTATCGCAATATTGATCACTAATATCGCATATCGCAAGTTTTCCTCATATCGTGCAGCCCTAAAATAAAGGAACATAAATTTGCTGTTGATTTCAAAATGCGAGGAGGTTTATGGATGTGGTCAAGGAAGACATAAAAATGGATGATGTGAGCAGGAAAAAGGCAGAGGATAAGGTTTGGATGGAGGTCGATGATATACTGTGGTAACCCCTAAATGGTGGAAAACAAAAAGGCAAAGAATAAGAATTGCCTTAAATAAAATGGTATAAGGCTTTTCTAGCAAAGCAGCCATGTTGTATAGTTTAGAGACAGTGGCAGTGTTGGATGTTTTGTAGATACATGCAGGGAAGCAAATTTTGAAAGGAGAAACGGCGATTAATGCAGGACTCGATGATTGTTTGTTCATTCATTCATTCATCTTCTAAACCCGTTTTGTCCCTTTCGGGATCCTGGGGCTGCCGGAGCCTATCCCGGCCACTCATGGGTGAAGGCGGGGGACATCCTGTACAGGTCGGCGATCTGTCGCAGAGCCACAAATTACACACTCTCATTCAGACCTGGAGGAAATTTGGAGTAGCCAATTAACCTATGAAGCATGTCTTTGGACGGTGGAAGGAAGCCAGAGTCCCCGGAGAAAACAGCAATTCAAAACAGCATATTCTCCCCGCATGCGCGGAAAGGTCCCCCATTGGAGTTCTTTTTCAGGACCCCCATTGGAGCTTGAACCGGTGGCCTTCTAACTGTGAGGCAAGATTGCTAACCTAAGGATTGTTTGTGTGACTGAGAATACTAATCATAGGGTTAAATAGACACACGAGTAGCTGCTGGGACCCTCAAAGGGGGACATTCGAAAGATATTGAAGAGATGCTTTCAAAAATGTGGGAGCAATTTTGGGGGTGCCTGCTTCCTGTGCGAACTATCCAAGGGTTAGGGTTGGCTGCACAAAAAAAATCTATGAAAATATGGGTGAGTGTTTTTGGTGTGAAAGGACTTGACTGTCCGGCAACTATCCTGACAAAAAATCTGTTGAGATGAATTGGATAAAAAACGAGCTAAACTTTCTTGCTCAACATTGGTGTCCTTGTGGGAAAGCCTTCTCAAATGAGTTAAAGCTGGCATTGTGACAAGGTTTAAAGATAAGGAAAGGTCATTTAGTTAATGTGTTAAGGCAGATGGGTGAATGTATTCAGTCAAGTAATTGCATTTCTGAATGAATACAATCTTACCAAGCCAACAACTAGAGCCAGTTGGGTTTGAATAGTGAAATAACGACCAATCCACTACGGTATCATAGTAGTTATATAAACCCATAAGCAAAATCAGGATTTTGACATTTTTGTCTGTTTACATCTCTGCTATTCTATTGGCCATATGTAGAGTGTACAATTTGTATTGTGGCAACAAAGAAGATTACATATCGGAAAACATGGCTTATGTCAAGAGTCGATATCACAAAAAAGTTGGGAAATGAACTTAAAAAATGGATCAACTAGGAGTCATTACAATTGTAGTGCGTCATCAATGCATCTGCAAGTATAAAATATTATTAAAATTTAGTGTGCCTGCAGCATAACTTAGCATGCTAGCAGTGCTGTGACAACCTGTCAGAAAATGTTTCTCAAATTTTATTTATTTTTGCCTACAACTAGAAGCTTAGCGGTTGAGCATATAATTGCTGAATGTTCCCTGCAAACCGCTTCAAAAGAGAAGAACTCCCACAACTATAGAGTAAGAGGGCTGTTTTAAAGGACTGAAGCTAGCAAGTGTTGGAGCTAGCTACGTAGTAGCACAAACAAATCCATTCGAGTTGTTAATCCTTTAACAACAGATGTTGGTTGCAACACTAACACAACACACACCTTGACATACCATAACTCTTCGACCTTTCACACTATCAATGTAAATGAGCTGATTCTGATGCGGAGAAAGCAGCTTTGTATATCGGCTGTACACAGATACGCAACACATTACTATGTAAAGTGTTGCATTACAGAATCAACTGATTTACATGGATTGTGTAAGCACTTTACTATTGTACCCCACTTTAGAATCTGCGCGAAATATGGTAATTGCGTAAACTGTCGAAGAGTTACGATAGTCAAAGGACCGTTAAAGATTTAGCTTTAGCACCAGTGGTCTAAAGGAAAATCTTTTTTGGAAAAAAAATCTTTTGATGTCAATCACATAACCTTCACTCAACATTTTTTTTTGCTTTTTATGTTTCAGTTTCACCAGACTTTCACTACAAGCACCATCCCTCCAAACTTAGAATGGATTCTACCTTTTGATTGGAATGCAGATCAGTAAAAAACTAGGATTGAAGAAAAAAGAATTTGCCAGCGTCTCCCATATGCTAAAAACTGAGAATTACTTATCTTGTGTAAGAACACAGTGGTTTAACGTTGTAACACTGGATAGACCTCACAACTGAGGAAAACACTGGAACATAATTACTTTCTGAAATGCGGAGTAGATGCAGCATTTTGACGGATGAAGTTTAGCAAGCAGTAAAAGCTAAGCTATAATTAAATATTTTTTATTATCGAATAATTGCTCACATTACCAATTTTCCTAATGTATGGCACACCGGATTATAAGACACACTATTGATAAAATTGTCGTATTTTTGAACTTGTAATATAGAAGGCGCACGGATTTAGAAGGCGTGTGAAGCGAGACTAAAAAGTCACAGATAAGTCCGTCAGTCAGACTGCAACTGCGTTCACAGTATCTCTGGAACTTGTCTGTAATATGTTAATCCTGTTAGTGTACTCAAAAAACCTTGTTTGCAACATGTAAAAAAACAGACTGATAACTGTAAAACAAACGTTTTACAATATCACGTAATACACCGCAGTCCATGCATCTTTATAACACCCATACTTGTTTGTAACTAGTAAAAAAACAACAAAACTGACACTTTAATAGGATGCTGTGTTCCTCAAAATTGCTCCAGCATCAAAGAGCACAACCTGATTTAATCCATATAAGGTGCTCCAGTTCATAAGGCGCACTGTCATCACTGTGGATGCTGAATTGCAAACAATGTGGGGCTAAACAAGTATGAAATAAATTGAATTGCACTTTTTTTCCCCACCAATATTGCTTTTCAGTATTTTATTTATTTTTTATTTTCATGGTCAAGGTAGAATAAATCATCATTGTTAGCTTGTCTAAAAGATCTGTATGAAACTGAACAGCTGTGGCCGCCATTTTATGCTGAAACATCCGTTGCCGGCACAGTAGAAGTGGGGGTGGGGAAGTGTTAAGTAAGGAAAAAAGTCTACTGTGACAGGTACATAAAGAAAACACTCAAATTTAGACAGACTATAAAGTAAAGTAGTTTGCTGTTTCAAGGCCAAAGATGGACCTTTTACCAATTAAAAAAAACTTGAATTATAACAATCTATTTGTTTTGAATGGGTTGGTAAAATTTTCCAAATATACCTACTTATTCTTGTTTGTGGTCAGGTTTGTGATTATCTTTCTTATTTCTGTTGTGATCTTTTTGCATGTTTCAGTTTTAGTGCTAAAAATCCCCCTTTTGCAAAATGGTTTAGTCCATCCGTGGCAGTAAAACTCAAGTGGGAAGCACATTGCAGTTGTGGGGGAGGGGTATTGACGCTCTGTTTCTGTTTGAAGACTTGGACTGCGTGGTGCTAGCTATAGCTTGATCATCCAGCCTGACTCTAAATATCTTAGTGATAGCTGAGTGTTGTTGAGTGCATTTTTGTTATTTCAAAATCTTTTCCTCACTAGGACATCTAGATCCTTTAATTAAAAGTTTTTTTTCTTAAAATTTGTATTGAGTTAAAAAGGATTTTCCTTTGCACTCAGTTGTATTGTCTTGAGCCTTTGTACATATCATATTGTGGCTGTATAGCTACAATAAACCCTTCGCTCCATAACGCTAAGGAAAAGGCAGCATGTGCTTGATTGATTCACATGGAAGCTCCTGGGTCTGCGCACCCCTTCCCCCTCCTATTTTTCTTCCCCTTTTTCCTTCTACGTCTCTCTGGCTATTTCTTGGTTTTTGAGGAGGGGGTGGAGGTAGGGGGGTAGACAAAAAGAGCGTACAAAATTTGAGCTACTTACACTTGGAAAGCAATGCGTTAGGGCTTTTGAGTGAGTGTCTGCATTTCACTGTAAAACATCCCCTGTTGGGATAGATTGCCTTTCAATCAGTAAATCCTCACTTTTGGTCTAATTGTCAAAATGTGACTGTAGTGTTTCGTCAGTAGTTTATTGTACAATGCTATGCACTATAATCTTTGAATATATTATTTATTGGGAGTAATGTTTGTGTTGTCTGTATTAGTTTATTTCGTTTGGGGAATTGCAAACTGGAAATGTCTTTCTAGATTTAAGCTTATCGGTTGTAATTATTTTATAGATTTTTTTAATTATGATTCAAAGGTAGAACTATTATGGCACCAGGTATTTTGAAATAAGTCAGTCAATGAAATTCTTGCATTTTTATTCAATTTGCTCTCCTCAATTTCAAACTTCTTATTTTGTTTTAAATTTTCTGGATTGAACAATACGTCATTGTTCACTGGTATGAGTCAGAGTACACTTGTGGATGGAATGCCGCTCTTTTCACATACAGGAAAACTGAGCCGCACTGACGCTCTCAGCCCTGTGCTGTTCAGACTAGCTGGTTAACCTGTTCAGGCATGTTTTGGAAATGACCTCTATAGAAGAAAACGCCAGCTCGATCACTATATATTCCAGGGGTAACATCAAGCTAACATAAATGTGCCACAGCTCAAATGAGTCTTATCTGTGGAAGGATGTTTTCTATCTAATCAAATTAGATTGAAGTCAGTTTTGACATATTTTATAGGTATTTGCGAGTATTGCTTTTGATTGTTCATAGTCATTTTTATTTGATAGTTTTCTTATGCAGCTGAAGGTTGAGATTGTTTTGCTAAGTGTTGCAGTCAAAGCTCTGGCTGTGTACAGCAGACCAGGTGGCCATTTTGAGTTTCAGTGAATCCAGATGCAAGCAGTCAGTGTGGGGGAAGGGAAGACTGCGCACCCTGCGCAGTAATTTTGGAATGCAGAATCTGCCTTCATGAATTGACTTTTTTAACCCAGTGTTTTTAGTCTAAGATTAGTTTACTACTTAGTTGTTTTTATTCCTCCAGTGTTTTAGGAACAAAAAAGCAGTAGTAATAGTAAAGCATTCCCTGTGTCTGAAAAATGTAAACAGATACGTAAACATGTTTGGTATGTACATAAGGGTTTGGGTACTTTCAGATACGTAAACATGTTTGGTATGTACATAAGGGTTTGGGTACTTTAAACATTTGATAACAAGAAGAACAAAGTCGTAGTTCGAATAAGTTGTTTACTCAGAAACCCCAGAGATCTCCAAAACAGTCCACTCAGTGTGGCTTTGAGTGGAATAAGGCTAAAGAAACAGTTTTGATCGTGAGATTCTAGCTTTTTTCTACAATAATCAGACTTCTCAGAACCACAAACCAGAATTTGAAGTGGACTGAAGTGCGGACCTTACTTGTTATGTCCCTGCTCTTTTAAGTGGGCGGAGTTTGCTACATGATCTGCCCTTGCCTGTCCTCAGCATGCTGTGCGCAGCAACACTGGTGGCCATTTTGAGTGTCTGCAGTAGCAGAAGAGGGGGATGGGCAAAGAATGCAGCGTAACTCTTTGTTTACTTTCACAAAAGGAGTATAATAGATTTGTTTTAATTGTTTAAAGACATGACAGAATATATATATATATATATATATATATATATATATATATATATATATATATATATATATATATATATATATATATATATATATATATATATATATATATATATATATATATATATATATATATATATATATATAGTTATTTATGAGTTTTATTACAATTAAATAAGGAAACAACTATAATTTCTTTAAAGTAGAAAAAAGTATAAAAGTATGAAACCAAAGCATTTATACCAAGTTTATTTTTTTTTTGTTTGTGCCTTTAATGAATAATCCTTGTTTTTTTAAGGATGACACCCCTTCAATAGAATGGTTCAGTCCAGACAACAGCAACCCTCCTGCTGTGGGAGCGGCAGGGTGGATAGTCTGTAATTGTGCCAAGCTGTGCTCTTTTTTTTTTTTGTGCCGTGTGCAGCTAGCACGAGACTGCGCAGCTAAAAAGCGCCATTTCCCCCTCTTGTAAAAGCAACTGGTTTTGAAGGAAAGGCTACCCTTTTTTCAAGGCATTATTTTATATTACCTTGGTAACTTTTAAGCATAGATTAAGGATGTTTATAAGAAATTGGTTACAACATAAAATTTTATTTAAAACATGTTTAAGATATTACTTTTACATTTAAGGTAAAGGGGAGAATTCTATAAAGTTTAGAATTCAATAAAAATTATTGCAAATCAACTTTTTTACCATTAAGTTTAATAGATAATTTCTTATCTTTAGGGTTTGTTTGCCCCTCCCCCACTTCCTCCCCATAGGACATTGGTTCAGCCCATGAAGCTGGGTAGGCTGGTTTACCACAGGCAGAAAGACAGTATGTGTGAGTGTGTGTGTGAGCCTGTGAGTGAGAGAGAGACATAGCAAAAGGAGATTTGCAGGGGTGGTTGGGTGCAGCTGCCTGTGCGTCAATATTTTGGCCGCAGTTAAGCACTGGCTATGGAGCGCTAGCTAAACTCTTACTTGCTTGTATTTTTGTGCCTTTCTTTGCAAAATCTGAATTGGTTTTATTTTTTAATCATAAGGAAATTCTTGTAGGATTGTAAATCCTATTATCAAAGTTTTTTATCCAATTTTTTTTCTTTTTTTAGATTCCCCCCTCCCCCACATTTATCTAAAACTTTGTGGATTACTGTGTATTATTTTTAACAGGAAAATACCTACGTAATAAAGGAGTGATCTTCTAGAGTTAACCATAAAATCTTTTACCTTGCCGTTAAGGGCAATGGTGATGTTGGCTTTTAAACCAGCAGCAGCTACTGCACAATTCGAATAATATGTTTGAACGTATAATTTGTTTTTTTAAATATATGTTTTGTATACACTTTAAAGTGTAATGAAAATTTTCCCCATTTACTTTAGGTAACATAGTAAAATAATTTAGTTGCAGCACATAATCTTTACCTCAACATCTGGAGAATGTTGTAATGATAAACAATTACTGTAATATTTTGACAGATTTCTCATTCTTTGCCCCTTATTGACCAAGATCGTTTTTGTATTAAATTGCCATGACCATCACAATTTTAAAGAATCTAACACATCGTCCCCCACCTCTCGACAGAATGGTTTTGTCCTTGCTGGCTGTGGATTTTTACACTGTGAACTAGTTTGTGCTAGAGCTGGAGGGGGATGGGTGTTGCTTAGCAACAGTCTGTTCACTTCTCTTCTGTTGCGCTGCTAGCTAGTGTTGTTATAAGTAATAATAACCACTCCACAATTTAAGAAGAAAACGGGTGGCATAACACTTGGTGTGTAACTTTAATGGAATAACAATTAAAAATGACAGTAAGATGCTAACAATATAGAATAAAAGTGTGTGTGTATTTAGTTTCATTTTATGGGGAAGAGCACATTTTGTTTGCTTTTCATTGTAAAGTTTGGGAAATTGCTAATACATGCACATAAGCTACACACACTGAAAGCCATACCCCTGTGAAGAACAAATTGGACTAGTCCTGCTACTGAGCCCCTCCTTCTTTCCTCTCTTCTGTTTCCAACCTCTAAGCTGTTCTCTGCTCCTGTGACCAACAAAAATATGGAGGGCCCAATCCAACTCATCTTGCTAAAGCCTGACGTTTGTTTCTAAAGCCTTTTTTAACAGTTTCTCATCACTTAGATGGATTTAAAGCCAAGTTTCCTGTTTTTCTTTTTAAATTTTTTTTTTTTTTTTACCAATTAGCTATGGTATCCTTGCTAGTTAAAAAGGTAAGGGTTTTGGAATTTTTGGGGTTTACATTTTAAAGCAACTTGAAATGTTAACACTTTCCGTTGTTGTAAATATAGTCTTAAATAATATTGTCACCACAAACAAGGTGTTCTGTTAACAAGCGTTTATCGGTAATTGTAACTGTAAAGTTTACATTTCTTAAAATTTGATTCCATTTCAACCCTTTAGTGATGCACGTAAAAGCTTTGTACAATGTCCTGGGTACTCAATATGAGGGAGGGACAATCGTATAAAAGACATCTTGTGCCAAAACAAGACTCTTTTAACATTTTAAATACTGTTAGCATGTTCTGCACACTTTTCAATCAAGATTATATTGCCAGTTTATATATATGTTGTCAAAGGAAAGTTCTTAAGTATCTGGATTTTACAGTTAGTAATTAAAATGCCTAGAACAGTGTGACGCTGCTCAAGTTTAGTGCTGCGTTCACACGGAACGTGAATTGTGCTTCCCCGCGTTTGACACGTGACAAATTTGCTGCTCAACGTTGTCCAAAAATGTCTTCATAAACCTAAAGGCCCATACACACTGGGACAAATTTCGCGCACGATTTTTGCCGACATTTAACGCTTCGTGACTAAACAAAGGGCACCAATGAGAGTGTGCACACCGACGCGAAAAAACGCCACGCATCAAAAAAAACCCGCCTCGGGTTAGTTTTTTTTTTTTTTTTGACACGTCGCGTCAAAATCTATTCGACCAATGAGAACGGCGCTTTTGCACACGTGTCTGGAGCCTCTGAAGTTACAGTAAAACACAACTTGGGGGCGCTCAAACACAAAACTGCCTTGCTGAGCACACATACCAGCGAAGAAGATAGACGCTGAGTTGCATCTACACAGCCGCGAAGAAATAATGACGGACATTCTAAAATATCCCCGAACCAAGCACCAGTTGGAGCAACTGGTGCTTGAAATATTCATGTTTTCTTTGTATGATTCTGACAAGCGCGTAAACACTTGCTCTCTTCTTCTGAGTGAAAAGCAACTTTAAGAAGCGTAAAGTTGCGCAGCGCCACCTTGTGTACAGGAGTATTTCTGTTTTACATTAAGCGCCATCTAATGTCAGGTTATGAAATTGCATTGTCGCTCGGCTCATCGTCAGCGAAAATCGCCTGGGTGTGAACACAAAACACGTGGTGAAAAACGCTGGCGAATAACGTCCCGCAAATATTCGTCCCGGTGTGTACGGGCCTTAACGCTCCCGCGTGTGTGGGAGAAGCTAGTGTCAAAAGTTTTTAGCCTTATCGCTCCATGGAAGCTTTGTCAGTAGGTCTCATTTACAATGCTTGTAAGACATTGATGATGTTGAAGTATCAGATCTGCTTATTTTGAATAGTTATACAAAAACATTGGTAAGCATGCCCCCATGTCTGGGTTCATGAGACCATTCAGAGACTCTCCCAGTATGGAGAGGTTCACAATCTACTACAGGAGCTGGATATGAAAGATTGCTGCTTTCGGTGGTACTCCTGTCTTTCTGTGTCCTAGTTTGACAGTTTGTTGTACGGCATTAGTTCGATGACGGAAAAAATAAGAATAAAGTTAGAGGAACTTTTTATTGTGGTCTCGACGAAAATAAGAAAAATATCATAAAGATGAGGAGAACGATCAGATTCTTCTCCATGTTGGTTTAGGATTCTACTCGCTGATCTCATCATTAACATGTCACTGGCCAAATCATGATTGGTTGTCAGGACACATCTTCGCCAAAATTCAGATATATGAACTCTGGAAATTTTGTGACTCCCAAATGACATCACAACACCCAAAACGTGCTGCTGCCAGACTGCCGCACCATGTCCAATGGTCAAAGCGTGCTGCTGGACCGCTGATTGCGTCCGTACGTTGACTAAACATTGAAACTGGTCACCCCTAAAGCTTGAATTCCATTGGTATCACTGATAGTTTTGTTGGAGCCCTTGGTATTAAGTATTACTTTGTGCATTACTTGAACTGAAGACGTATCTCTATCTGAACAAGTTATCTCTGACAGAAAAATTAAGACGATAGTTAATTTGTTTTTCTGGTTTAACCCTCAAACACTGGAGCTTTAGTTCCAGTGTTGACATTCTTTGGACTACTGCAACTCTTCAACCGTCAAAGGTAATTTGAGCAGATTCTGAAGCTGAGAAAATCAACCTTATATGCAACATTTTACAGTAGTGAAGTGCTTATGCAATCAACGTTAATCAGCTGATTCTGTTGGGGAAAAAGTAGCTTTATGCCATTATGTTGCAATGGTACAAAGCCGAGATGCAACGCAGCTTAACCCTGTAAATGTTCGAAGAGTTTTGAAAGTATGTCAAAGAGCGGGTTATTTTGGTGTCACTGGCAACATTTCTGGTGTTAAAGGGTTAAACAAAGTTAATAGTTTATTCCAGATGCACATTTTTGTGACTACTTCCGATAATTATTCAGATTTATTTTTAATTTCCAGATAATTGATTTTTGTCCTGCTTTTATAAAAAATACCAAAATTAATTCTTTAGGATAATGGATTATTTGAATCCTTTTGTTTTTTATCTTTTCAGACCATGTTACATTTTCTTACTTCAACATCATAAACCCCTTATTTGGAAAGTGGATACACACACTTTATGACCAAAAATAGGTCATGACTCTTGTCGGCTGGACAAAACAAGTGGCATCTAGAAAGAAGTAGGCTTTACTTAAGATACCTTTGGCTTTCTTTTAACTAAGCTGGAAATAACACTTAAGTTGTAGCGTTTTTTGTAATGTAAGATGGTTTGTGATGATCTGGTGGAGTGTCACATTTATGCAGTAATTGTTTTTATGTAATCTTGAGCCAATAAAAACAAGTTATTGATAATTTGACTGCAGATTACGTGCTACGTACGCATGTAATATGTACTATTTGTTATGCTTCATATGTATCCAATACTGGATGAGCAGCAGTTCATTTATAAACTGTAAAATGGTTAATGTATATATACATAAATGTGGTTTTTTTTTTGTATTTTAGATTAGACATCCTAATGGGTTCTCTCTTATTTGTCGTGGATTTGAGTTTAGTCTCTACTTGCTACATCCCGTAGACTTGAGCAGCATTTGAAAACCTCTGTTCTAAAATTAAATCTACAATGTTCGATGCAACGTTGCCACCGGATTCATCTGACTGTCATTTTCAGCTAGCTACAGTGGGTTTTGCCTGGCATCGAGGAGCCGAGCTAACCACCATTTTGAGTTTCTGTACTAAATCCAGGCGCAGTAATTGAGGCTGCAGGGTGGGGGAGGGGGACTTTAGGTTCTGTGCCGTGTGCAATAGCCTTGGAATGTGGAGTGGAGCAACAATCTTGTTTCTATGTACACCCATCCACCATCTTTGTCGTGTTTTTATTCATATTTATATATATTTATATATATATAATGCTTTTCGCGTGCCCTTACTTTTTAAGACTAGAAATATGTATTACATACACAGGAGTTTTATTCTCATTGCAAGAGGCATGTTTGCTGATGAGAACAGAGCAGAGATGGTTTACACTTTAAAGCATCTGCTTCAGTACCTCAGGGTGGTGCTTTTGCAGTAAAAAGTGTACACTGAGTCTATGCGTTTTCCATTTTCATAAAGCAACCTGCAAAGTTACAGAAAAACTTGTGGTTAAAGGACCAATGTTCAACTGCAGCTGTTTTCCAGATCTGATCCACTAGGTCAGCAATTCAAGAAAACCAAAGCTAACGCTCTTTATACATACCAAAACACTAACAACAGTCATTCACCAAATCGAACCTTTAAGGGGGCTGTGAGTCCATGAGCCAAAATATTATAGTCTATTAAGTACATCACAAAAGCAGCATAGATTCTAAATAAATGATGTCTAAATTCCCTCAAGTAGTTGCCTTAATTACAAACTAAGACCTCCTAATGTCAGCCTATGATGTGGATATAAACCCTCCTATTTACTGTAGCCACTAGGTTACATTTTAATTTCACTTTTTTGTTACTCAAAATAATATTTTGTTTCCTTTTCAGATTCAACGTCATTTGGTAAATCCATGACCATCAATCTGCTTGCCTAAAGGTAAGTTAGAGTGAATAGGCACTGGTGTTATTTGTTTCTGAGCAAAAGATGTCGCTTCATCTTCTGAAACACGTAGCTTTGAAACCTTTTTCTCAGATGGGTTACTGCTTTAAATTAAATTATCAAGTCCATACATATAGCCAAAAAGATAAATGATCTTACTGCATAATTAAAAAAGTACCTCAACTGTGTGAGAAAGACAAGACCATGTACAGAAAGACCATAACATTGTGTATAACCTTGTTGTGCTGCCAGCACTGCCACAGTCATACTCCGAGAGAAGCGAGACATTTGGTCTGGAACGCAGAGCTGCAAGACCAACTGACGTCATTTTGAAGCATGACACCCCTGGTCTGTTCTGATTGGCTTAGGAATGAACCAATAGATTCACGAGACAGTGGAAGACAGTTGTGTTACTGCTGATACTATATTACTTGGCTTCTGTTTTGCCTTTGGATTGTTGTCTGGATAAATAAAAGGTCAACTGTTAGGTCAATATTTTGCAATGTTTAAGGGCATCTAATTTTAAATTTTCATTATATCAATATATATATATAATATATTCATTATATTAAGTTATATCTTAAAGCTAATGTTGAACTAGCTTACTGTTTAGATACGGGATCTGTCATTTGTCTCCATGCACTGAATCACAGGAGAAGATTTGTAAACTTGGAAAAAAAAACGTAAAGTGTTCATCTTTTTGAGATGTGGAATGGTATGTTTGAGCCCGGGTCTGACCTTAAAAGTGAAGCTATAGTACAGGAAGATCAGCAGCAAGACAATTCCCTTTGGTAAAAATGTTCTACTCCACTGTACTCTCTGTGAAACAGAAAGATCTGAACTGTTGTTATGCTGTCATTAGGCAGTTAATTACATCTCTACTTGCCTACATATTTTAGGTGTAAATGTGGAAAGAGCAACACAATGACAACAACGGTTACTGTCAGGAAGTTGACATGGCAACAGTAGATTTTGTTACAAATGCAAGGGCACAATATGAAAACATTTAACTATATAATTTATCTACCATTCCACTTACTTTCATATATGAAAACACTTGAATACTGGATAATATCTAAAAGAATTGGTGCTAAACCATAAAAACACCAGTTAAAATTTCACAATCACATATTTTTAGGCTTTACATTTAACAAAAGGATTTGCATGGGTGCAACTGTTTGTTGTAAAGCTTCATTTAGAAATATAGTGATGGATGCTTACATCTATAGTTTGCCATAAAGATTCATAGTTTAACCTATAAAATATGGCTTTGTGAAAATACAGTAAGAATACTATTTTGGCTAAAAACATCAATTCTGTTACAAGTAAGGTTATTTACATAAAAAGGTTTCTAGAACTTTTATCTGGAGTTTTTAACTGCAGTATTAACATTATTATATGACACTATTATTAGTATTAACACCACACACTGATCTATTTTTAGAACTGTTTATTTTAAAACAAAGGCACAACACATGATCGGCAGATCTTTTTCAGCAGACTTCTGGCTGAAGAGTGCTGGAACAGCTTTGAAAAAAAGCTTTTTCACATTAAGTTTTATTCAAAATGTTACTTCTGAAATAAAGAGGCTATAACAACTACTGGTGCATAAACACGCCCTGTAACTCGCCCCTTTAGCTCAGTGAATTGTCACTTGTAATGCAGTTATTTGGCATTGCTGGAGAACACACGGTAAGAGTCTGAGTTGCAGAGAAATTTTCAGAAAAACAGTGAATGTAGATTTGGAACTTTAAACTTTAATGCCCGTATTCAAGAATGAATCCAGATTTTCAACTAAAAAATGAAAACCAAAAGCTTTTTTTACACTTGGAAACCAGGACAACAGTGAAAAGAAATGAAAAGAAACAGCTGTGCAACTAAAGTTATGTTTGAATGAAGTTATGTGAATCTGTGAGCAAATTTTCTATAAAAGACCACAGCATCCAGATGGACTCTTCTGCACCCATTACCTTTTATATTGGGTGTATCTTAGAGCAGCTTAGAGGTCTCTTTTGTAGAGAGTTATTTTGTTTGCTTTAGACATTCGCAAGAGTGATCACGCTGTTTGCATCCATTTTTGCTCTTACAGGAAGCAATGGAAGTTGTCGTGGCGGAGGAGAAAAAGAAAATTTTCCGGGCCAGGAAAACGATGAAAATGAGTGATCGTCTGCAACTGGAAAGCCTTCACAGCACTTTGCTGACATCAGCTTCAAGTTTGCCCAGCCCATCTCCACCACCACTTATGAATGGCACACACAAAGAAGACGGCGAGAAAGTGGACGATAAAGAGCAAAACAACATCTCGCGCGCAAACTCTCCCAACGCAACATCACCCAACTCTCAAACCCCTGGGAATTCTCCTGCGCCATTCCTGTCCCTAAATTTGTCCCCGTCTCCTGGTTCCTCTCAAAGTCCAAAAGAACAAGAAGTTACTTCTCCCAGGTCTCCAGTCCAATCTGCATTCTTTGACGATATTAAGGCAGAAAGTGAGGCAAAAGACTTTTCTCCAGGACTATTAAATGAGTCTTCAGTGCCATCGTCAACTCAACCAAAAAAAGACACTACAGAGACGCCAT
Organism: Oryzias latipes; assembly: GCF_053564925.1. Classification (NCBI taxonomy): domain Eukaryota; kingdom Metazoa; phylum Chordata; class Actinopteri; order Beloniformes; family Adrianichthyidae; genus Oryzias; species Oryzias latipes. The sequence goes on along the minus strand of NC_136237.1, from coordinate 32,799,806 downwards.
TGGACGAAAAGAAGCAGGTAAATGTCAAAAAGCTTACGCAAAACTCACTCGGTATTATAAAACATTATTTTAAATGTTTAAAGGGTTAAAGAGTTCAAAAGATTCTTCAAAAGTTTCTTCAAATATGGTTTTATACTCTTGACAGGAAAAAAAGAGTACAACAGAGCATCTATCAGTGGATAATTCCTTAAAAGATTCAGCCTCGTCCTCGGATGCTCCACCGTTGGAATCTGAATTTACACGACCAGTTGAGGGAGAAAGTGACTCTTCCACAAAAACGGACCCTGGCCCCCACATTTCCAAAGTAAAAGATGGAAAGCCTTATTCTCCCAAAGCTTCTACGAGTCTTTCCAAACCTCATTCTGAGGGGGAAAAAAAGAAATCAGTGGATATCAAAGAGGAGAGCATAAAAGATGAGAAGAATAAAAAAACCAGCATCAAGAAAGGGTTAAAATGTGGCGAAAAAATGGAGGTGGATTTAGTAAAAGAGGAGATCAAAAAGGAAAAAAGTGAAGAGGGACAAATGACTAAGTCGTCTCGACCATCATCAACTCCGCCCTCTAATACAGGTTGGATATTCCCTCAATATATTTGTTTACTGGTTACTGTCATTATCTCTGTTACTAATATCAAACATTATTTAACAACAATGCTCCTATGCTCATGCTCTTTACTGTGTAAAAAAGTCAAAAACTCAAACTGCATTTAGTAAGGATTGTCTTGCGCACAGCTCAAGAGAAGAGGTCATCCTCAACACTGAAGCGCACCTTATCAGAAGGAAGTGAAATAGACGGACCGACTGTTAAAAGAGAAGGCAAAAGGCCCAAGATGCAACATGAAGAACTGGAGGCCCAACTGGAACTGAAAATCAGTGCCAAAGCTGGCAGTCACCATAAGCTTGAAAAGGTATCAATCAATTGTCCTGCTATGTCTTAACTTGAATTTTAAAACTGCCCCATTACTGAGCCCAACTCAGTCATTTCTACCATTTTCTGGTTTCGTCTTTTAGATTGTGCAGCAGCTTGTGGAAGAACGGCTGAAGATCTTGGAGTTGACTGTTTTCGACAAAAATTTCCAAGAGCTAAAAGCCAGGGTAGATAAAATTGACTGTGCCAGCAAACATCAAACGGCCCTAAACTCACTCCAAGTAGGTTCATTGTACAATTGGTATTATCGTTTAGATTTTTCCATGGCAAAAACGTTGTCAATTTCTGCCCATCTCTTTTAGACCAAGATTTCTCGACTCGCTAAAAAGTTTGGAGAGGCTAACCAAGCATCTGAAAACAAAAGAAAGCAAGATGTAAGATACAATTTTTTTTACTGCAGTTAAAGTGAGATTTTAAGATTTTTTTTTTCTTAAAGACTGGTTTTACTTTGGCGTAGGTTATTGCTGCAGCTGCCGCTGCAGCTGCTGCAGCAGCTTCTGTAGCTACCACTACAACAACTGCTGCCAAGACTACTACTGTTACAACCATCCCTCCACCTCAGCGGTAAGTCTACATAAAAAAGTAACTTCTAAACTAAATTCTATGCTCTGTACTTAACTAGTAACTGAATGAATCCACGAGGAACACTATTTTCACATCAGTGCCAGTTTAACATTTGTCAAGTGACAAAGTAATTGGGTTTCAAATTTTTAAGCAAACATGCAGTACAGTCTGTGCGCAGTGTTTTGTGTGAATAAAATTTGGCTTTTGTAAGAACGTGACAATACTGGACTGATAGGGTTAGCATCAATAGATGACATTGTCCCGGGTTGCAAACTATATTATAAGACACTATTTTCAAAAACAGACTAAATTAAACAACTGTACGTCCTTCAAAAATCCAAACTCCTTCTTCTATGTCCTTTTTTCCCCGCTTTGTCAGCCTTTTAACCCTTAGGAGTCGACGGACGCTGCACAGCGCCCAAATCACATGACCAATTTTGAGATGTGGTTTTGTTTGCTCCTCCTGGCTTATGATAAATCATTTCCGTTGTCATTTTTTTTATGTTAGTTGTTTACCCGTACGTCCTGGACCTGATGAAGAGTTGTTTCAGTAAGTAGTTGAACGCTTACGGCGATTGCAAACAAAACATGTGGAATCACCTTCAGTCCTGTTGAGTAAAAAATGTTTTGCCATTGGTTGCTGGAACAAATTCAAGAAAGTTGCAGTGAAAAGTTTTACAGCTGAGATGCTTCAGAGATTTGAGACACTTTGCATGTTTGGAGTGTCTCGTTTGTTAGCTTGTTAGTGAGTGTGTAGTTAGTTTAGTGTCTAAAACTAGGCGACTGTTGAACACGATCAAAGCGCTTCCTTTCATCTTTGAGCTTGACGCTGATGGCGCTAATGCGGAAATACTGCCATGGTGGTGGTGAAGTGGATAATCCATCATTTGTTTTTGAAGAGAAGAAAAGATGAGTTTCCAACTTGACCCCTGAGAGCGATTGGAGTACTGGACAGACACAGAGACCACTCAGCAGGCACACCAGGTCCAGGTTTCTGCTGATGCCCACAGTAGACACTCCTCCATACGTCAGCTTTGAGTCGTAGAGGAGAGAGGTGGATTATGATACTGCCCCAGCAGTGAGCAGGTTCCAACCATGGGGGACACCAGGAGTCCAAGTGGATGAAAGTCCTGACTGTTGTCCAAAACACGTATTTTTGCTGTTTGTTGCTTTGACACAGTCAGGACAATTTGGACCAACATCGATGATGGTGCTGCGAAAAATGAAAGTTTAGGGAAGAACTATAAGGACTGATATAGAGATGGAGATCTCCACAAGCCTTTTGATCGCCTCTACATGTCGTTGGTGTTCCTGCCAAGCCTTCTAGAACTACAAGAGACAAAATCACCCTTTGTCCAAGCCCCTACCAGCTAAGTTGATGACAAAAAAACAGATTCCAACTGATTCCAGTCCATATTTTGGAACATTCACATCAGTAACCCAGAAGAAGAAGCAAAAAATGATGGAAAGAAGGAACTCAAGGCTATGACAAAGGCCTGCCAGGATTATCACCAGCCAAGGAATGAAAGGATGACGATGTACAAGAAGGACAAGTTGACTTGTATTTCATATAATGGGGGCTGAGACTTTTTGTACTGGTTGAGTCGAGCACTCTTTTGTGAAATCCACCATATATACTGGAAAAAACTGCAACAGAACGTGGACCTTACGCAGCCATCCTATCCTGATACTGGGTGCCATATTTGCATATATATGAACTGTTCATGGACTCAGACAGCGGACGTTTGGAGCATGTGGCGGCTACAAGGAGAGCAGATGGATGCCCCAAAGGGGGGGAAGCAAATGCCCTATACAAAAATCTGGGAGAGGGCCCACTTGTCTGTGCTGCACCACCCATCCTGCATGTGCCACAGACTGGCGAGGAGTGGAGATGGACGCTGGGCTGTGAGAGACATGCCCTGTCCAACACTAACAGGAACATGGGTGGGGTTGACCCATCTGATCAGCTCAAACGGTATTACTCCGCCCACAGAAACCGGGCTCACTGATTCAGTACTGCCCTGCTGCACTTGTTGGAAAGGGGAACAACAAACATGTATACCTCGCACCTTGAGACGAGCAGAGCCAAGCTAATGCAGCTTGTGACACACAGACGTGATGGTGGAGATGGTTTAGTGTGAACAAGACAGGTTTTCCCCAGAGCAGGAGGCCGCATCCACATTCCCGTGCCCATCGACACAGATTCTGATAATGTCTAAAACACAGGGAGGCTGAAAAGCAAATGCAGCCTTCAGGTGATCAAGATCAGGAAAGACGCAGCTTTTGAAGTAAAGTGACTCTGTTTGTGAAGCTGGACAGGAAACTGCTTTGTGGATCTGCTCAAATCTCCTATTTATATATAAATAGGGGGGAAAAGCTTGGCTGCATTTTTAAACGTTAAACGTTGGGTCAAAAATTGAACATGATTGAGATGCGGTCATGTGAATTCGGCTGAAGTGATTTGAGTCTTGGTCTGAGACACTGGCTGAGACACTGGCTGCCTTTTCATTTAAAAAGTTGCATAGCTGCTAAAAGCCAAAAGGTTTGTTAAGTTTAGGTCCAGTGTAGCAAAAAGGGAAAGCTAGGTGAGGTTGTACTGAAAAAAAAATGCTACCAACCAGGGCAAGGTGAACTGTTTTATGGTGAAAATATAAAGATCAACTCAGACAAAAACGGCCAATCGTACCCTGGACTCCTAAGGGTTAAGTCTCACTTGTACGTCCAAAATCCTACAGATTGGTCGGGATGATAAAACATTTGTTTTATGAACCCTCAAAGTAAACCCCCCCCGTGGGTCGAGGTCCTGAGTCTTGTGACGTTCTACAATATGAAGCCTGAGCGTTTCTGCAGGCAGAGCAGTGTAGTTAAAACTGCACCTCTTCTTCCAACAGCGTGCTCCGTCGGCAGACAGTAGAGCCGCAGCCTGAGGTACCCAGAGAGGGAATGGCACCCTCTCTCGGTAAGACCCCTGCACTGTCTGTCAAGGTGGAAATGGAAGAAGAGGACATGGGGTACGAGCAAGAGACAGATGTCTCACACCAGATTGCCATGGCGACAAAGCTGGCAGAGTTCAGTGAAGGAAGATGCAGAGCTGAAGTTAAACTCCGCCCGATTTCTTCCCATTTGGAGAGCGTGTTGTACAACAACTGCAAGCGAAGCTCAGGAACCCCCAGGCCTGACCGTTACGCATCTTACCTTTTCCGCTACTTGGTCCCTTATGACACCTACTGTGACTGGGTGGCAAAGGTCAATTACGTTGGATTAATGGGAAAGGAGGCACTGCCCACAAACTTGAGGAGAGCAATGAGGATGTACATTGACCGTCGGTTTCCTTTACTGTCAACTGAGAGGTGGAGAGAGATTCGTGACGTAATCAATGAGATACTCAGAGTCAAGAGAAGACCGGAGTTTTTTCGAGAATATGACGGAAGGACTACAATGTTAATTTGAGGCTGTCACACAATCATAAGCATTCTGGGACAATTGTCATGAAGCACAATAATCAAACGGTATTTAATCTTTTGTCTTTCATGCAAACACGTAGAAGGACATTAAGACCTGGTGACTTGACACTCCAAACCGCTTAACCCCTTAACATCATACCATAAACTTGGGCAACCATTTTGTAAATTGAACCTTCATGCAAGCTGTTTTACTGTGTTGAATGGAATAAAACGAGGTGTCCACGCCCTCTTCTGTTCAATTGTTGTGCTGTCATGGACGCAAAGGGCTTCCTATGTCTTCAAGTCTAAGCATGAGCAATCTTTCTGAACAGGCCGGTCCGTGCTACCGTCGAAGTAAAGCAGACTCCAACCGTTCCTTCGTCTAGCTCTGCTGGTGAGTAGCAGCATTTTTTTTCCAAAGTGGAATTCTGTGTCCGTCTGTACGAGAACAACGGAGACGGTTGATAGATTTTGGGGCTTCAGTCTTGGCAGCAGAATGTGTTTTTCATTTAAACAAGTTCTGGACATCACTGCCATGTTTCTAAACCAATTTGATTTACAGTCACAGGTTGATGATTTGAATACATTTAGGATTTGGTGTGAATGGACTAAATATTGATTCATGTTTAAAAATTGTTTGGGTATTAAAAAATGGATTTAAGCCACCCAAATCAGGAGCAGCTTGCAGAAAATCTGTAATTTTGTCTTAACAAATACAAAAATCAATCCACTTCATGACTCTGACAGTCTAGATCCTTATTTATTCATGTTACCTAGTCCTAAACCATCTTGTTGTGGGTTTAGGTTGTATCTGCCTTTCAGAAAATACTAAAAATATTCACGTTTACTGCTCCATGGAGCGTCCTCCTCCTAACTGACCTGAACTCTTTCTGCTTGTTCCCAGTTGTTTCGGTCCAAGCACCTTTACCTGCCTCTGTTGCAGCCTCGACCACCTCCGGCACCTCCACTGCCATGGTTCCACAGGGCTCCATCCTGCAGCTCATAACCTCCAGCGCCAACAACGTCTCCACGCTGGCCACAGGCATCACTACTCAGAGTCAGCCGGGCACGCTGGTGCTGAAGACGGCCCCCGGGAGCAGCATGGTGGCTGCGGGGCAGCCTCTGGTTATCCAGCTGCCGCTATCGGTTAATGGCCAGACGGGGACGCTGGTCAACTTCCCAGTTTCTTCCTTGTCTGCGGCCACCTCACTAACCAAGGCTAAAACCACTCCCTCCACCACCACCTTCATTCTCAAGCCCTCTCCTGCGACCAACCCAGTATCGGTCTCCAGCTCAACGGCCGCCTCTCTCCCAGCAATTCAGGCCTCTGCGGGTCAGGTGTCCTCCACCCAGATCTCTGTGGCCCGTGCTGTGTACCAAGGCGGTGCAGGTGGAATAACTACTCCCAACGCGGGAGTTTCTGTGACCACAGCAAGGACACCGGCTCAGTCCGTCTCTGTGGTTGGAGCTTTGTCTTCTGCATCTTCACCTGCAACCTCTGTACCGGCGGCGACCGGTTCTACTGCCCCAGGACCCCCACAAGGGACGTCTCTAACTTCAAAAACAGGTGAGGAAGATGGAAGCTCTGCCTTTGCTTACTTTCGTTCTTCTAACTTAATAACTAACAAGATGATCTTATTTAGACAACCAAACCACCATAACCCCGCCAACCAAAGTAGTTGTGCCTGTAGCACGACCCAAAGGCTCCGTCATCGACCTTACCGAGGATGACGATGATGTTCAAGGTAAGACGAGTCCTTTTCCCCTTCATGAATTTATTGTTTTAAAAACTTTTCCTGTCTTTAATCCTGACACTAAGAGTTTTTTTTGTTTTGTTTTGCAGTGACAGGAGTGAAGAATGCAACAGTTGCACCTCCTTCTCCTGCGTTGCGTTCCAACCCAGTTACCAGCATTTCCACCAGTAAGAACAACCTAGCATGTTTAATTCATAAACAAACGACAGCACTTAAAGCAATTCACAATTATTGCTTGTTTTTTTTTTGTGTGTGTTTAAAAAAATCTTTGTGATTTATCTGCAGGCGCTGCAGCCAGGTCGTCCCCAAAAACCAATCAAAACCCCTCAAATCCTCAGATAACGGTGCATCATCGCCCCCCACAGGTGAGGATGTAGAAGTGCAACAGAAAATGTTGAATTTATTGTTTTTAGTTCTTATTTAGAATTACATGTGTCTGCAACTCGAGCATGAATGGAGAACAATTCACACAAGATTATACAAATAATAACAGCAGCTTCTGGCCCCCAAGGGTTTGGGTTTTTCTGTTTTTATTCACTGATGTTTGAGGGGAAAAAAGGAAGAAGAGCTCAAATGTAACAGAAGTGTCAATAGCAATAGGAGCCCGGCCACTATTGGCGACTGGCATCTAAAGTAAAGAGAACCTTTCAGACCCGCCATTATTATAGACCGGCCACTCTCCTGCTAGCTTACAGCCCATCACAAATGATCTCCTATTCAAACGGCATTTCTTCGTCTGCTCCTGATTCACAAAAATTTGAATAAGGAAATACTTCAAACAACAATTTTAAGCTTCATTTTCTTCTTTTCGGAAAAAAGAAAACTGGTCAAAAAGACAAGACTCTACTTTTTCTTCAGGGCTACATTTAAAAAATGAAGGTTTATTTTTTTGACAGTTTTTCCTTATTTTAAAAAGTTTTGTTGAACTACTTAAGATCACATCTAATTGTTTGGTTTTATTCGCATACGAGTAACAGTTGCCTGTAACTTCTGTCAAAGGATTATGGTTGTTGATTTGAAAACTTGAAAATGCTGAACTAATCCAGACGAGGGGTTTCACATTAAAAGCCTAAAATAATCAACTTTTCGTCATTTTTTTTCTGCACATCAAAAGTGACTTCTAGTGACTGCTTTCTAAACTTCTCTATGTTTTTCATAGGATGCTGCTTCCAAGCCCCGCCCCACAACCTCTGCAACAACACGGGGTCCGGCCCCAGCGCTCCCTGCTCTCCCCGTCGCCCCCGCGCCTACACGCTTACCCCCCGAGGCCGAACGCACCTCTCCTCCCCAACAACTGCAGCTGAAGCTGGTGCCGGGTCAAACCGGCATCGTGTTGTCCTGGAGTGTGGCGGAGGTCGACAGAAGCTGCGCCACCGTAGAGAGCTATCACCTGTACGCCTTTCACCAAGACAACTCCAACTCCAGCTCCGCCCAGCAGCACTGGAAGAAGATAGGGGAGGTGAACGCGCTGCCCCTCCCTATGGCCTGTACGCTGACACAGTTCCAGTCTGGCTCCACATACTATTTTGCTGTTCGAGCCAAGGACATTTATGGACGCTTCGGTACCTTCTGTGAACCTCAGTGCACAAATGTAATCACTTCCACTTCTACCTAAAACCGTCAGAAAAAATAAAAGTTTTTGTTTTTTTTGTTTTTTGCCTTTGAATGGTTATGGCAACTTCTTTTTTTCATTTAAAAGAAAATCCTTTTCTGTTAAGACTCAATGCTGAACACATGCAGTATCTGTAAATAAACCCACATCCTGGACTACTGACTGACTTGGAGGATCGCTGAATCAAATCTTCATTCTCACTGGTTCTTCTTTGTATGTGACGTATTATTTTGTGACTCAAACGTGTAAATATCTGATTGATCTAACCCCTCTGCAACGTCAGATATTTATGCTGTTGCCTCCCGCTGTTCCAGCCTTTTTTTCCACCTGTTTTTTTTTTTTTTTTAAAGGATAGGCTGCAAGATTCTTCATGTAAACTCAAATGCACAAAAATGTAAACTTGTGTGGTAGAAACAAAATAACTTTTGTAAGTTCTGTCTGGAAATGAGACTTTGACAAAAACAATAAAAAAAAGTTTTATTAAATGTTCGGCTAAATTGAAGTGTTAATGAACTGTTTTTAACCACGCTGTCAGACGGCACTTTAGCTTGCCTAAGCTAATTGAGGATGTGTAGGTTTGTGCTTGCTGTCAATAATTAATATGGTGTAACATCCCTGAACGCCACGCTGCTGCTGGTGGACCGGCGAGCACCGGTTAATGGCAGCTTTGGTAAAAAGGAACAGGAGGTAGCTAGCACCCATTGATGGTCATTTCCATAAGGAGAGATTTTAGGAATGCAAGGTAAGATTTGTTGTGATACAGACAAACGTGTGTGAAGTAAGTCCACAATCTTTGGCGGTTTGGCTCTGGGCTGATGACGTTAACTCAGACCTTTGGTGAATAAACCTTAGAGCAGGGTAGACCAAATCCAGACCTCGAGGGCTGACCAACCACCTGCTGGTTTTCCAGAAATCCTGCCTGCTCTGCTGTTAATTACCTGGATCAGGTGTGTTTAGCCAATAAGGAGCTTCAACAGCAGGTTGGAAAACATGTAGGACGCCGGCCCTCGAAGCCCGAATTTGGGCATCTCTGCCGTAGATGCTGATGGTTGTTAGAGGTCAGACCGTTCCAAAGCTTTGCTCTAGGTGGAGAACAGGGTGGTGGAGGGCTGTTGAACTGTCTAGAATGCAAAGAGAAAAAACCTTTATGAACTTAGAGGTTTCAAATTAAAGTCCTGGTTCAGGGCTGGCCAACCCTGTTCCTCAGGAGCCACAATCCAATCAAGCAGTCCAGGGAGGGCTGAGGGTTGGCCAGCCCTGTCCTAATATTGGTAACAACCCAGCTTACCTGGAAGTGAGGTAGATCCTCCTCGTTGATATTTTGCAAAACCTTTTCTACGATATTGAGATGCATTGGAAGTTAGAAAACATTGTGCTGACTACTTTTAGAAAGGTGACACCAGCCAATTAGGATTGACATAAGTGCTTCTGAGGAAATCACACACGGTGTGACGTAAAATAAGAAACTGTACATACCTGAAATTACACAATACAACAACCACTGCAATGGAGACCACAGATTAGACACACGCCAAAGGGAATCCTTTGGTACAAGTTGGAGGAAGCCGCAGAAAAAAGAGAACATCTAAACTCCACATAGAAAGGCGGCATAAGGTTGTCTGCAAAAGACGTTTCTGATAAATGGCCTAGAGACAAACTGTTTTTGTGTTGTGTGCAAATGTGGACAAGACATTGAAATGTACCCAGCTCGGCCAAAGGTTATATCTTTGTATTGGTAACAAGCCAACCTAACAAGAGTGAAGTTGAACCAGAATTATAGCCATGTTGGTATTCGCTCAGTTAGACATGCCCAGAGCACCTCCTCAACTTCCTGACAAGATGCCCAAGTCACCTCAACTGGCTCCACAGGATGCTGCCAAGTTCCTCACTCTATATCCAAGGGAGCAGCCAGCTACCCGGTCGCATCTATCTGGGGCTTTGTTCTCGTCACCAGTGGGGCCCCAGTGATGCCAAAAGAGTTCCCAAAGTAAATGTTTTATCTTTACGTCAAGGATTGAACATAATTGGCTTGTAAACGAGGCAGAGCCAAAATAAAGTAAAGACACATGATGGAGAGACCTAGATCCTGTCAAACGCTGTGAATGAACAAACAGAGGTTAGAAATGATTCCTTCTTTGTGTTTTGAGTTTTGTTTTTTACATGCGTGTCAAATTTGGGACAAAATTGGAAAAGTTTAGTCATTATTTTGTGGGTTAGTCTTTAATCCATAGAGCATGAAAACATCTGAGCATAAATCAGTGTGGCACCATGAATTCTAAAACCAAAAAAAAGGGCACGTGGAGGTGTGAAATCTTTGATTGATGAGTAAGTTCAGCTTTGATCCACTAGGTGGCAGCACTGTACCTCCAAGCCATAATTCTCTGCTACAAACAAAACTCAAAGAGAAGGAAACCAAATCAGAACCTCTTTCCGTTGAACAAAGGTATGTTTAAATAGAAAAAAATAGAATGTTTTTGAATGTAAAGTCACTTAGTATATAAAACTTGACTTTAATGACAAAAGTCTTTCTGGTGGAACAGAAGATAAACTGTTCTTTTTTTGTATTTGCCACACAAAAGGAATGGCTCAGTTAATTAAAATGGTGACAGAGAAAAATAAACCCCAAAAATAAGCTGGTAATTGTCTGAAGTATTTTACCAAAAGAAAACATAAAGTGTTTTTTGAAGCATAGTTTGAATAACAAATCACTTTTTGAAGTGGTTCTGGGCCTCCTTCCATTCTAATCACCCAGAAGTGTGTACCTTTATGGTGAATCAGTGACTTATTTAAACAAAACTGAGGTGAAAGGATGGCGTTTTGACATAAAAGAAGCATTTTCATGCTGATGTAGACGTTCTCACGTCAGCACAGGATAAGCTTTTTGTGTTTTAAAAAGCAATCCTTTTTTGGCTCCCCTCGTGTGCAGCTTTGAGAAAACAGTTTCAGTTGATGCTCCTCCCGTGTTGAGCGTGGAAGAAGCTTCCTTTGAAAGGACCTGGAAGTAACTGTTTTCCTTGAGAAGGATCTTCCAATCCAGAACAAAAAGGAAGGTTGATTCTTTTTTTCCCTTTCTTTTCAATGAAGAAAAGAAGGGATAATCCAATCCCACAATTCTTTTCTTACCCAACACTGAAGTGAAAATGGAGCTTTAAAAACACCATCCAGCTTGTAAATATCTGTAATTCTGTAAATTCATGTTATGTAATCCAGTTTCATGGATAAACTTGGCCATTTGTGTAGATTAGATGTATAAACATGAGAAGCAGAGCTGAATTAACTGATTTAACCTGAATAAAACAGATTTTGATGCAAGAATGAGTTTGATTTTTGTTGCTCTGGATTATGTGATCAAGTGTTTCCCATGATGCATCTGGGTGCCCTTGCACGTGCACTTTCAGAGGTTTATCTTGACATTTTTTTTCAACCACACATCTATCTGCTGGCATAGTATTTAATTAGCTGAGTTTAAATCTGCACATGCCCACATCTCCTTTTGGTGTTTCTTCTTTTTTTCTCAGTGGTTCCTTTGATCCATGGCGTTTGGCAGTGGGAGATCAAGATTAGGAAAAGAAGGAAAAAACAGTTTTTATTATAATTCAGAGGTAGAACAGGTATTTTGATTCTGGTTGATGAAACACAACTGAACCTCTCCTTTGTGATGGTTGTCTTTTACTTGGCCTCCTCTTCTGTCCATACAAACCCAGATGGACAAGATTTATCAACAGACAGAACCACAGTCCAATATTAAGAGCCAACTCCAAATGTAACAGCCTTTTTGGCACTAACAAGCCACCGTAGCCAGGCATTAAGAGAATAAATAGCTGTGAAGTATATCAGGGGTGATTTATCGCTAAATTTCATATACACAAAAGAAAATTTTCCAATAAAAAACCGGATTTCTTTGTGTTCAAACTGGAACTGCAGCGTTATTTAAACTTAATTTCTGCTTCAAAAAATACAAAAGCTCAAAAAACAATTAGCATCTGTAAATCTTTTGGACTGCTGACATAGATTTACTCTCGCATTTTCTCTTTTCTCTTTATTTTTTTGTTTCTTTTTATTTCTTATTCCCTTTTGTGTTTATTATTAATAATTAGTATTTTTTAAAGAATGCAACATGTTTGTTCTGTATTCAGAATTCTATTGTACATTAAATGTGCATAATTGTTGTATTTTCTTGTTTTGTATGTTGCAATTGTTCAATAAAAAAAAAAAAAAAAAAAAAAGTATATCAGGGGTGTGCAGCCTGCTGCTCCGGAGCTACATGTGACTCTTTTACCCCTCCATTGTGGCTCTGATTAGAAAAAAAAGAAAGTTTTTAATTTTATCAAGTAATTGTAAAGTAAAAAGTAGGTGGTAAATAAAAAAATGTAAGGGAAACTAAATCTACTTTATTCAACTCATTTACAAACAGTAAATAAGTCGATATTTGTCTGCCGTCTACCACAGAACATCGATTGGAAGTCATTGAGCCCAACCTGAACCCCCGTTGTAAAGGCCCGTTCACACCGGGACGAATTTCGCCGGCGATTTTCGCCGACGTTTAACGCCTCGTGACTAAACAAAGGGCACCAATGAGAGTGTGCACACCGACGCGAAAAAACGCCACGCGTCAAAGCGTCAAAAAAAACCCCGCCTCGGGTTCGTTTTTTTTTTTCGACGCGTCGCGTCGAAATCTATTCGACCAATGAGAATGGCGCTTTTGCACACGTGTCTGGAGCTTCTGAAGTTACAGTAAAACACAACTTGGGGGCGCTCAAACACAAAACTGCCTTGCTGAGCATACATACCAGCGAAGAAGATAGACGCCAAGTAGCGTCTACACTGCCGCGAAGAAATAATGACGGACATTATAAAAAATCCCCGAACCAAGCACCAGTTGGATCTACTGGTGCTTGAAATATTCATGTTTTCTTTGTATTATTCTGACTAGCGCGTAAATACTTGCTCTCTTCTTCTGAGTGAAAAGCGACTTTAAGAAGCGTAAAGTTGCGCAGCGCCACCTTGTGTACAGGAGTATTTCTGTTTACATTAAGCACCATCTAATGTCAGGGAAGGAAATTGCATGTTCGCTCGGCTCATCGTCAGCAAAAATCGCCTGGGTGTGAACACAAAAGACGTGGCGAAAAACGCTGGCGAATAACGCCTGGCGAATATTCGTCCCGGTGTGTATGGGCCTTAAGGCGGACTTTCTAGTTTTTTTTACTAATTGAAGGATTTTCAGTGCACCTTAGGTTTAAAGTAATCAAGTAGTAGTTTGAAGTACAGTAAAGCTGCGTTCAAATCGCGTCGGCCGCCTCTCATTTGCCGCACGGCGAATTCTGTCCTCGCTGCATGACCAAAAATGGGTTCCTTTAAGCCGGCCTCTGCTACTGCGTGTGGGAGGAGCTACCATGTAGCCTGATAGCTACATGGAGCGGTGTCTGTGTCCATCTCATTTACAATGCCTGGAAAACACAGCTGATGTTGAGAGATCAGGTTTATTGATTATGAAGAAAACGTCTCCAAAAACGTCAGTAATCACGTCTCCATGTCTGGGATCATTCAGATTCTCCCCGTTCAGTGTGCTTCTCTCCCGCTGCTGTGTCTGTGTCTGTGCTTCCGCAGTCTTTCTGAGGCTTGCTGACTCGCGTTAACTACATAAAAACAAGTTTGTACCTTGACTTAACATTGAAACGGCGTCCGGTGTGAACGCACCATTATCCAGCACCCAAATAATTCAGCTGAAATTGTCCAAATCCCAAACTATTGCTGTTACCTCGGGTGTTCCTCAGAGCTCAGTTCTGGGGCCCTTTCTCCTTTTAAATTATTTCTTTTCCCTCAGCACTATTTTCCATAACTATGACATACACTTCCACTTGCATATGCAGATGACATCCAGCTCTACTTTACCATTAAACCTACCTCAATTCTTCTCCTCTGTTCCCTCATTGATTACCTAGCAGCAATTAACCCTTGTGCTATCCTAGGCACTTTAACATTGGGAGTTGGGTCAGCTAGACCCACTAGACAGTGCTCTGAACCTTTTTTCTTCAATGATTTGTGATCTTCACTGGTGTCCAAGGATTACATGAAATCTTTCCACCTTTATCCACCTTTGTTATGGTAGGGAGAACATGTCAATGTATGGATGGGGTCATCTAAGATAGCACAAGGGTTAAATCCTGGTTCTCCGACTTTTCTTCAAACTAAACATGACAACTGATGTTTTCCTTGTTGGCTCAAAATCCATACTGTCTAAAACATCCCATTTTTGTCTCCTTCCACTTCCTTTCTGTTTCTCCCTCCCCCCAGGTTAAGAGTGTCCTCTCGTTCTCGTCACATCTCAACCGTTCCGGCCCACAGCTCCTGCTTTACTTTTGTCCCAAAACAGCAACAGAGGGAGCTGTTGCTTCCTTTAAAGAATCAGTTGTCTTCACAATTGTTGCAGCAGCCTGTCTTCACTGTTGCCCTCCCTCCGATTCACAGTCCTGCCACAGAGGAGCCACCTCCACATCTCCTTCCCTCCTCCCTCTGTGAGCGCCGCTCTCTTTCCCCCTCTCGAGAGGCGAGGAAGAGGAGCGGAGGGTTGTGCTCCACGCTCCACACCAGAAGTGTGTTTTCGGATCCACACTGTGCACGGCTGCAGCAGCCATGCAGACCCGCGTCTGACAGCTGCACTGGCAAAAGGCTGCAGCTCATCTGAGGGAAGCCGGCGTCTTACTTTGACAAGAAGATTAAAGAAGACTTACCAGTTGCAGAGAGAGAGAGAGAAGGAGGAGGGGGGGGATATAACTGAAAGCCCCCTACCCTCGACTCACTTAACTGAGCAAAAACGGAAGGCTTTGGAGTATTTAATTTTTTCTTTCGTTTTATATTTTTCTTATTCCTCATCGCGGTGCTGGGAGGTGCTTCATCTTTTCATATAGTCTCTCTTTCTGTCATCTGCCTCCTCATCTATTTCTCCATCTACTTGGTTTACAATTTCATATATTTATGACTGAGAGAAAGGAGCGTTCTTTTCATTGTTTGCCCTCCTTCCACTCCTCATCGCACCATTTCTCTTCGGTTCCTCCTTACCATTTCACCTGAGGCTCATCCGTCCATCACCCCCCTCCCACCTCTTGCTGTCTTCAAACTCTGACACGATGATAAACTTGGACGAATTTTCTTCAGACTTTAAAAAAACAAAACCAAACAGCAGCTCCTCATGAATGACTTTTTTTCCCCCCTTTCCCTTCTCTTTTGGTCCCTCCACACCCATTTTATTTGCGTCACTCTCTTGCGGGATTCTTAAATATTTTTCTAGGTAGGTTAACTATTGTTCAGTGTCTATCTGTCTGTCTGTGTGTATTTGTGTGTGCTTTATGTATATTTAAAACACACATCAACACACACTCGCACACTCAAATGAAAGTGGATTCTAGTGTGGTCTCAGCCGTTTTGCTTTCCTCTCATCCATTCATCCTGGTCAAACATTTTAATCTGCTGATCATGTTTCTTTTGTTCTTTAATTTACAGCTTTTTCACTCAACTAAACATGTTTTTGCAAGTTTGGCCACAAGAACTCATTTAGTTTAATTTCTTTTCTTGTTTTGGAAAACGTTGATTTGATTTTAAGGTTGCACGCAGAATTCAAGTCAAATCCTTGTTTTATGCTCATTATTTTTTATTCTTGTTCATCAGCAGCTGTTGCTTCTGTTCCTCCTCCTCCCATCCCACACGATCCAAACATTTCTGCCGAACTGAACCCTTCTCCACTGTTCTTTCCTGACTCCCACATCTCCTCCACTCCTTCCTCTCCTTGTCTTCATTTTCATCCTCTATGGTTTAAGAGAGAGACCGGTTCCCACCAGGTAGCTGTTGATCTGTGGGTGCAGGCTGTGGATAAACAGACTGAGAGACAGATAAAAAATAAAATAAAATAAAAACAGAACTTGAGATCCCATCTCATACCAGCTTCTCATCTTCCTCCTCTCTTTCTGTTTTGTATCCCACCGCCACACCTCACTGTTTGGAAGCATCACCTCTGCTGTTTTCAGCTCCATCCACTTGCTGGTTCCCTCGGCCCTTAGGCAGACCTGTAGCTTAGGCCACGCCCACCTCCTGCTTTTGGACTGCTTAAAGGGGGGATTTCTGAATCCCCTTTTTTCTCATGGTTGTTCGGGCGAAGAGGGATGTCGCCATGAAGGGGTCCTCCGGTTCTGCTCTGTCTTTGCTTTTCGTGTCTCAACTCTGCTTCTTTGTAAACCATCATCTCCAATCCAGTCTATAAAATATGTGTTACAGAAAAGAGTTAATTAGGTGAGTAGTGAATTGATCCGAGCACTGTACTTCTCCTGCTCCTGCACATGCATGAGCTCTCCGGAGGGCGTACCCCCCCCCCCCCCCCACACACACACACACTACCAGCGGGTCCAGCAGGAGCGTGCACGTGTCCGTCTGCATGATGGGGGAATGTGTGGTGCATGAGGTTCCGTCGGCAGGTTCCCCCCTGAAGGTTATTTTTGTGGTTTTCCGCCGCGTTTGCCTGCACACACCTCCTCTCGCTCTGCTGTGACTAACTGATTGCTTATCAGACCATGCCTTTGATCTTTATCCATCCCTGCAAACGTTTCATCCCTTTACCTCCAAGAAACTCTGATTTTTATGTCCCCCCCCCCCCCAGTTATCAGTAGTGTTTCAGAGCCAGTGATGCTGTTTGTAATTCGTGGCAGAAACCAGCCCCAAATACTCAGTGAATTTGCTTAATTCTGCCTCGGTCAGCTTTCATCAGCTGACGCGCGCGCGGTTAGTCCACTGCTGTGCACAGGTGCATGTATTTACATCTGTTCATTTGAGCCTCCTTCCATTTCCTTGCCGATGCTGCGAGCTCTTTTGTTGATCAGTTGTCGCATGGATTCCTCCTCCACATTCAACACATTCCTCCTCCTGCTTTCTGGCTGGAAAGATCTGCAGCAGATCTTTGAGGATCATTTGAATCAAATGCCCCCTAAGTCATCTGAGGGGTCTGAGGCGAATCACATAGACTACACTGGACTCCCTCGTATAACGAAGTATAAAGGGTTTGATGTTAGTGGGATCCAAATTTGGTGCAAACACAACAGCTTTACTCAAATTTAAGCTACTGATCAGTTACATTTACCTAAGTAACTTTGAGTGAAGACTAATTTTACAATGCTCTACTTTATAAAAATAATTTAAATAACATTAAATGAGGTGATCAAGAGCTTCTAATCTTCCGTTTTGTTTCGGCCTGTTGCCAAAAAGACTTTCAACTAATTTAGTTTTTGTAAAGACTTATTTTAAAAAAAGTTCCAAACTTTAATTTAGATTTGAAAACGTTACTTTTTTACTCTTATTAGAGGCTCCTTTGTACTTTTACTGAAGTCGTCTAATATGAATTGATGCTGCTTATTGTAGAAAAACCTTGTGGATATTTCCGTAGGCTTAAGGCCGGAGGAAAATTGGTCAAATGCGAAAAGACGTGGAAAAAGTGAGAAAAGTTGTGGTCTCTCTTAGAAATCTTCACAGATGTATCACGAACGAACCACATTAAAACCACGGAAGAAGTCCGATAAACCACGCAAAGAACACGCAAATGTTTCAATTACGTCATTTTAACTTTATGTGCCTTATGTGGTGCATGCGTGAAGAGTCCGTTTGACACACGGGGAACGGTCGTGGAAAGCCACAAATTTGTGTATGCATCTCGCAAAAATCACGCACAATTGCGTAAGATTTACGTACTAATTGCGTATAAACGACGTAATTCTCAATCAACCAAAAATTTTTAACAGCTCAAAACCAAATTCACTTTAATGTCAGATCAATAAAGTTCACAGTGTCTGTGTTGATAACTGACATCTTAGGTTCTTCTATTATCAGACACGGCTGTGTTTTTCACACACCTGACGTGTTTCGACCGGCGTCCTCCATCTACATCAGAGTCGTCATCAGGTGGTGGTGATGTGCCTGTCAAACTTTGACAGGCACGACTCCGCCCCTTGACGTCCGTTTGCTGCTGGAGGATGTTGCTCCAGGTGTGAGAAAGCAGGAAGGCCCCCCCCCCCATCCCGGTTCATGGAAGTGTGGGCTCACTTTGGGATCTCCACCGCCTCCATGATCCATCTGCGGTGTCTGTTGTCTTGAGTGCTGAGGACTTTGGCCTTTTCCCAGTCCATGATGTGGTTTTCTTGTTTGCAGTGGTCCGTTGTGGCTGATGTCATGTTAATTTTTGTCGGCCGAAACCCTCTACGGTCATCTGCGCGCATCTATCACTGACGAACGCAGGAAACACGCTTTACGTATATCACGCATGTATCACTGAAGAACGAAATCTCATACGTGGAAAATGTGCAAATTGTATGTAGTGGCTGTGTGACACGGCCGTTCAGTTGAGTCGTTCCAGGCATAAACACAACAAAAGCATCACTAAACAAAGTAGAATAAAAACAAAGTAAACCTTCAAACCCAATTCCTCCAATAGTTGGAAAAAAAAGTATTACTTTTTATAGTTTTAGGATTGATTTTAGCCGGTCTGAATGATTTAGAGGAAAAATTCAAAAGAATGGTGAAGCCGTTCAGATCCTGTGAGCACGCCGTCTTCAAAGAAGGTCGCGTTTGTGTGAGAATGGGGAAGAACTCACTTAACGCCTAAGTAAAAAAAAAAAAAAAGAAAAGACACTTCACTTAAAAAGTAATGAAGCAAAAGCAGTCATGTTTAATTTAAAAGTTGAGGAGATACATTATTTTGGGCATTTATTTAGGCTTTCTGAGGATTGAAATATTAAATAAAACCTTATTAAAGTTAAAGTTTGCGTAAAATAAACCCAAAATAAACTGGATTTTCTTTTAAATGCATGAAGACTTCAGGACCTTCAGAGTTACAATATGTATGCACCAATGAATTCTTCACTGATCATTTTACCAAAGATTGTGTTTTCTATTTAAGAAATGGAAGTAAAAGATAAAAGAACACGCCTTACAACTTTCAATTAACAGTCTTCAATGTTTACATAAATAAATAGACTTGAAATTTGAACAAATGCATGCGTTCTGGAATCTATAAAAAGTATAGACGCAGCGAAAACCTTTCCATTTAGTTCATGCGAATGCGCAGAAAATAATTTCTAAACGTTGGACTAAAGTAAAAAATGAAAAGTCTGTCACGGTGTTTTACAAACTTCAAATTAAAACAAAAAAAACACATTCTTCCTTTCACCTAAATTCATGATGATACATTTTTCAATCTCAGACATTTTTTATTTGCATTTACTTGTTTTACATTAAAAAAGTGCTTTGAGTCCGTGGTTTTCATGGGTTAGTTCCTACAGATCCAGCACTGAACCTCCAGCAGCAGCAGTTTTTAGTCGTGTTGCTTCAGTTAAAGGATTGTGTAGCTTTGAGCTCAAACTGTCATCTGGTCAGCTCTGTTTCCTGATTGGTTCCTTCGTTGGTGTCAGTAATGATGCATCGCTGCTTTGAAATTTAGTCTAGTTTGTGAATCAAAGCCTTTTTGGGGTTGTATCTAGATAAATGATCTGTGCTCTCTAAACGCTGCACTGACAAAACAAAGCCAGTCAACTAAACAATTAAAAATAATGTAGTTTTAAATAGGAAAACTGAAAAAAATACAAGTTAAAAGGAGTTATATTAATATATTTGTTTGTTTGTAACATGAAAACATTTAAAAACAGAACTTTTTTAATGCTAATGTGAAGAAGTCCTTCAAAATAAAAGCATGTTGCAGATTTCCTAAAAAACGTATAATTCTTGTAATGTCGTTGTTGCCTGCAAGATATTGCTTAATAATGAAATAATGTTGTGCATTAAATGATGCACAATCAAAGCCAGTTTGTTATAACACCAGGGAAGGGACTAAACCGGCTTTAGTTGGATGCATTTCAACTCCATAAAACTGCCATCTAAACTAAACTAAAACCAAAACAAGCTTGACCAAACAGTCTTATACTAAGACTTTTAACATCTTATTATACGAGATTCATTTTTTAGAAAACATCTGTAGCTTGAACAGTGAAAAAAGTTTCTTTACTGATCTAAACTTTGACGTTTCAGTGAAGGAGTCCAGTTGTTTGAGCCTTCATCTTAAACGGGGTTGACTTCACGGCAGCATTCGGCGCCTTTCTCCTCTGACTCTGCCCTTCATGTTTCTCTCCTGTTCAGAGCAGAACGAGGAGCTGGCCGCCGCACAGACGATCATGACTGACTAAACTAAGCAAAGACGCAGAGTGACAGAAAGCCCAAGAGGAGACAGGGGAAGGGAAGCGCAGAGAGAAGAAGCGGAGTACATCTGCTGCTGCTCATCTCCACGGCAACAGCGCTCCCACACTTGCAGAGTTCTTGAAGGAGACCTCTGCGAGCTGCATTACCAGCTTTGAAGGAACTGGATGGAAAGAGGCCTAGTTTTTTCCACACTGACACTCTGACCTCAACTTGAAGAAAAAAATACTCCTCAGTTCAATTAGCCTTTTTTTTGGCAGCCATCATTCTCCAGCCTCTATGAATTCATTCAACCCAGGTCCACTTTGTGTCAGTTTTTCACACGTGACTTCTTCAGCTCCCATCCCTTCATCCGAGGCTATGAGAGGAGGAGTGGAACCACAGACCTCTCCATCATGCCCCTTCTGAAAAGCAGAGCAGAGATCCGGGCTGGCAATGTTCAAGGTAGGCCGCAGATTTTCATTCACAAACTGCAGGAAAAGAAAATGCCAAAACTTTTTTTTTCCTTTGCTAGTTACTGACATTAAAAAAATATGTACAAGTTGATGAAGTCATAAAAAGCCATTTTCTAGCGTTCACATCTGATTGTTGTAGTGTAATTATTATTGTCAAAGTTAGACTTCTTTGAAATGACCAGACATTTCCACAAATCTGTGGAGCTGTTGGGCTTGTTGCTAGGCGACAGATGAAAGCATCACCTGCAGTGCTTTTGGTTGTCTCAAATGTTCTTTCTAAAATCCCGCTTAGCACTTTTTTTGTTAGAGGCATTTAAAGGTCACTTCCTCTAAAACTGAAACTTTCAGGGCTCCAAGAGGCTTTTTGTTAAAGACTGACAAGCTTTAACTGACTTCACAAAGACGCCATTTCTGCATTAACACGAAGTTAAAATGTGTTTGTGCATATGCATAAAAGTTTATCAGCAACATGGCTTTTTCAGAACTTCTTTTACTTTTGGTGAATATTTCCTTTTTTCTTATTATTTCTAAAACCTTTAGGCCTAGAAAAAGTCTTTCTCTTTCTAATCCGCACAAATGTTCAAATGTTGAGAACGTTTAAGGCCCAAGGTTTTTCATGAATCCTTTATGATTACTGGCTATTTCTCTCAGTTAACTCCACATTCTTTGTTTAACTAGAATTTTATTTTCAAAACGTTTTAGGTTGAAGGTTCTTTCCAACTTATCTTTGTATATCTTATTTTTAATTATATATATATATATATATATATATATATATATATATATATATATATATATATATATATATATATATATATATATATATATATATATATATTTTAAAGTAGATTTTTACAAAGGTAATTGTGAAAAAATAGTTTTTGCTCCAAAAAAATCCTATTTGGAGATCTATTTTGAAACACTTTGAAAACATTTTTTAACAGTTTAACATCAGTAATAATAATGTCAAAGTACCTAGGATAGCACAAGGGATAACGTGGGTCCATCAATATGTCTCTATTCTGGTTTAGGTTCTACTGAGCAGTTTGTTAGCGTTTTAGAATCAATCATTTTAATCCAAAGGCGTGGATTTTCAATACTTCTGTTTGAGCCTAAAAAGGTTCCTGCATAATAAAAAAGAAAAATTTAAAAATGAAAGCTTCCTCTTATTTGTTATCCTGATTTACTTATTTTTTTTAATCAGTTTTGTTAAAAATCAATAAAATAAGATGGGGTCAGATCGAATTTAGAGCAAAGAGCTCATAAAAACAAGACCAGACGATATGAAGATAGATTAAAATCAATTGTTATCTTAATGACATAATGATCTGATTTTATGAAATGGGGGATAAAATGTGATAAATTATGTAATAGAAAATACTGTGAGATGAGACAAAGTGAAACAATTTGAGATGGAAAGCTGCAAAGCTGCATCACATATTCATAGACACATTCAATATAACCCTTGTGCTATCCTATGGGGTCAAGATGACCATTGACGTGTTCTCCCTACTATGACAAAGGTGGATACAGGTGGAGAGGATTTCATGTAATCCATGGACACCAGTGAAGATCACAAATCATTTAAAAAAAAAGTTCAGCGCACTGTCTTGTGGGGTCTAGATGACCCAACACCCAATGTCAAAGTACCTAGGATAGCACAAGGGATAATGTGGGTTCATCAATATGTCTCTATTCTGGTTTAGGTTCTACTGAGCAGTTTGTTAGCATTTTACTTGCTAAACACACCTGTTGCAAACAATAAAAAATGAGAAAAATAAAGAAGCAAAAAACAACTTCTGCTATAATAGTCTAGAGAAGACGTGATTAGAAAGTCCTTCTCCTTGCTTTCTTTCCCATTAAAAATCAACTTTTATATCTCAGAAAAATGTTATTAACTGCTCCCTCATGCAAATCATTTAGTTCTGTATTTTAACGCAGAGTTGCAGCAGAAGAAGTTAGTTTTTTTCAAACGAAAAGACTCAAATATCAAGACTTTTTTTTTTTTTTACAAGCCGACACTTTATGGATAGTTTTTAGTGGTTTTGCACCAGCAAACCAAAATATTTGAATTCATTGAGGGGTACAGCAGTGGGAAAAGGTACAAGCAGATAAAACAAAAGAAAGAGGGAAAAATGCATCGAAAATGTCACCGTGTATGCAAAGGATTTTCCAATCAAAGACTTTAGAGAAGGTTTGTGTTTTTTACTGAATAAATCTGCAAAACTTCTTAAATTGAATTCAGCATTGGCAAGGCTTTTATTTCTGCGGGGTTTCAAATCCCCTCAGTTGACCTGATGATGTTCCAGCTCAACAAAACATAAAAAACACTCATTCCGATTCTAACAGAAATGCCATTTTATATTATTTTGTTTAAAAAAATGGCTCCAAACCTTTTGGAAAGGAGAAATGGAAGAAAATAGAAAACAAAATTCCATGGAAAAAAGGACAATTTGACTTTTTTTTTGGTTTTAAACTGTAGGTTTTTTCTTTTCCGTGGAATTGAGCTAAGCGTTCAATAAGCCCATCAAAATAAAAAGCCGTGCTGAGGGGAAGAGGATCCAGACAATAGTGACTGTGCTGAGCAGCAGAGTCTGCAGCTTCTACTTTCTGTCTTTTTATTTGGAAAGCTGCTCCGGAGTTTGACTGATGAAAGGTGTGTTTAAAAGTTAAAGAGGTGGGTTGGAAAAAAGAAAATTAATGGAGCCAGTCAACTGAGAGGCAGCGTTGCAAAGATTATAGGAGAAGACATGTCAGTAAAAACCCCTCGCAGACAGACTTGATATTAATCAGAGCGGAGTGCTCTTTTCGACCTGTTAGAAGCTTCTTTGATCCTTCCACATGCCGCAGAAGAACTGAGAAACACAAGTGGAGTTAAAAACAAAACACTGTGTCCAGCTCCTGCCAGTGGAGCAGCTCCAGCACGCGTCTCTCAAAGGCTCGGCGGATCTGCATCTGGATCGTCTGTCATCTTAAAGAAGCTTTTCTTCATCTTCATTCCTGAGATAAAAAGATTAGTTATGCTGTCTTTGAACTACGGTGGCCTTGAAGTTCAAATCACACCAAATCGCTCAACATAAAAATATATTCCATCCATCCATTATTTGAACCAGTTTTATCCCTTATGGGGTCATGGGGTTGTAGGAGCCTAACCCGGCTACCGTTGGGCAAAGACACGGTACACCCTGGACAGGTAGCCAGTCTTTCGCAGGGCTACAATCATGCAACCACGTCCACATATCACTTTATCTATGAAGCATGTTTTTGCACTGTGGGCGGAAGTCGTAGTCCCCGGAGAATACCCACCATGCACAGGGAGAACATGCAAACTCCACACAGAAATGTCCCCGCTGGGACTTGAACAGAAACTATATTAAAGACTCCATTAAAATTACCAACAAAAAACCCCAAAAAGATAAAAAAAAACAACAACATTAAACTTAAGAAATCAAAACACAATCCCCCAAAAACAATGAAACTACCAGTAAATGAAATGAAACTTTGCTGAAAACTACGGTAATTTCCAGAAATCAAAATAAAGATGTTTGGGTTTTATCAAATGCATCTCAATGTCCACAGACTAATAAAATTTTTATGATTAGTGTGGAGCATATTCAAAAAATGGACAAATGCCATCCTCCATTCAGCAATATCCAATAATACCATAGGTCTCAAACTCCTGGTCTCCTACTTATTTCCAACTAACCTGCTTTTATAGCTTCCTATTGGGCAACACGCCTGATCCACAAAATCAGCAGCAGATAGGAGGGAGATTCTGAAAAACCAGCAGGAAGTGGGCCCTCGAGGTCTGGAGTCTGACATCCCGCTATTTCATACCTTTTCTGGATGCCATAATAAAGAAAAACATTTCAGAAAATAAAATTAATTTCCAAAAATCAAAACAAAACACAACAAGAAAACAGACAAGGTAGGTACTGTGGGACATCACTGATTGGATGATGAGATTTTTCCATTATTTCAACTGAAAGTAATTTTTTATTAAATTATTCTGGATATGAATAATTAGTATGCAGATATTAAAAACAGATTTGAAAAAACATAAACGTAATCATTTAATCAGTGATGTCCCATCATACCCACCCTTTTTTTATTTTTGAAATTCTTTTTTTGTTTTCCAAAATGTTTCTCATTGATTTTGTTTCATTTTTTTGGATTTGTTTTTTAGTTTCTAAATTGTAATATTGTTTTTTATTATTTGTTTACATCTTTATAAGGTTTTTTGCATTTGTTGGTGTGATTTGCGCTTCAGGGTCGCTGTACTCCACACATGTTATTTTTTTTGTTGATCCGTACCCGCCAAATGCGTTCCGCTAAATTATTTTACAGCAACGGATCAGTCAGAGCATCTCTTGAGATGGTGATAACAATAATAACCTATTAAAATGTTTATAAAAATTGGAAACTTTTATTTTAAATGTTGATCAGGACCGCACAATCCTGACTCAGGCCGTGCAGATCTGCACATGTGGAAAGTGGAAGCTGGGTCAACCAAAGTTGAGATTTTCATTGCAATAACAACAATATATGATTATAGAGTGTTATATTTAGGTGCCAGTTTTCCTATATTTGGTTAGGGGGAAGCTCTCCGTTGTTGAGGAAAGCATTAATGTGTGCAAACGCGCAGGTTTCCATTGTCTGAATCGCTCAGACAATTGTAAAAGAGGCAGAACTGTTGGGAAATTCTACACAGAGCTAATCTGATTCATATTGCTTTACTGTCGTTGGCAACGAGAGGAAGTGACACAAGATTCCAGTAGAGATCAGTAAACGATAGCGACTTAGTGGTGCTTCAGTAATGTTCAGAGACAGATTTTCCTGCTTCTCAAGCTGAGCAGAGTGTTCTTTGCAGTTGGTTGTAAGCTCAGAATGGCTGCAGAGGAGCAATGTTTGGAGAGCAGGTTCTCCATCTCCAGACAGGAGGTGAGAGGTGAGGTCAGGATGCAAGCAAGGGGTTAAAGATGTAGCAGAGCAGCAGAGGGAGGAGATGCAAAGACAGAGTCCATCCGCGGGGGCTTTGGAGACAGAGAATGAAGGGGTCTGGGTGTTGACAGATGTAGCTTTGAGTGTAGAAGCAGCAAAGCCTGAAAGGGCATGTTGTTGTTGTTGCTGCGTTGTGATGCTGCGTGCTTTTCTCTGAGGGTGGGGGGATGTGGGGGGGGGGGGGGGATTACTGGGTCTGAAGCCCCCTGGCAGACGGGAAGTGTGGCCTCTGTTTTGATCATCAGACCCTGAGGCGTGCGTCAGCGGTGAATTGTCCTGAGCGTACGGCCGTGGAGACGGGGATGCTGCAGCTCGCTGACAGCAGGCTGAGTCAGTTTTGGATCAGGGCCGCGTGTGAGCAGCTCTACAAATGTTTATTGAGTCGTCGGAGGATTACAGGTGCCGAACAGCCTGGTGTTTGTTGTTTATCCAGAACTAGTGAGGGCGGGAGAAGTGCTGAGTACTTAGTTACACAACCAACTCAATTCCCAGCACTTTATTTCATTGTTATTTCAAGAAAGGAATGCTAAAATTGGAATTATAGATGTGGGGCTTTACGAGGGGCACCTGTGTGCAGACAAGATCTGCTGACATCATCAGCTGAAACTATACAATTTACCCTAACCATAACCCAAAAGTGTTCGGAAGTGTAGACAGTATTTTATTAAAGTTTTTTATTTTTTGCATTATTTTTTGATAAAACACTTGGGAACATAAACATAAAACAAAGGGAAACAGATTGGTTACACAATTGAACAAAAGAACAAGGCAAAATAAAGACATAATTAAATAAAACCCATAAATAATAAGCGTTTTCATATGTAACAAAGGATTTTATTAATGCTTAAAATGCAAAAAACTGTAATTGTAAGGTTCACTAGTTAAAACGTTTTTTCGAGCGATATGGGGAAACTTTCGGTTCAGGTAGAGGACTTCCGGTTCTAGAAATTGACGTCTGCAACTAAGTACAAAAAGTCGGCTTACTTTAGTGGAGAACATCTATAGCAGGGCTGTCCACACTCTTTGGCATGTGAGCTACTTTTGAGATGACAATGTGCAGTAACGTATGTATCAGAGGATGTTCGATTGGCTGTTCTGCATGTCATTCAAGTTGCGTACTTCTCGGTGAGGATTTTAAATCCCTGACGGATTTTTTAGAATCATCTATATCTATCTATATACATATATAAGTCTATATATATATATATATATCTATATATATAGATATATATATCTATATATATCATATAGATACATACCATATACCATCTATATAGATGGTTATTTTTCTTGCCATCTACCCTCACGTCCTTGAAGATCGACCGGTCGATCGCGATCGACGTAATGAGCACCCCTGATCTATGGGATATTTGGTATTTCAACATTATTTAGTTTACATTTTTAAAACCTGCTTTTTTGGGTTATTTATTTATTGTAATTCTCAAAATGTTTGATAAAACAGTGAAAGTTGGGAGGTAAATTTTAGTTTTTTCCAAAAGGAATTCAGAAGAAAAACAGTAAATAAAATAAAAGAAAAGAGAGAAAAATCTGTTATAGAAATGGAAACAAGATGTTACTACATAAAGACAGCTCTTGCTTTCTTAATAGGATGTAAGGAACTAGCTTGTTTAAAATCTATTGCTAATCTAGGTAATTATTTTTGTACAGATTAAAATGCATGTTTTTTTCTAATTTTATTAATTACAAAGGGTGTAAGAATTCATTTTATGGATTCGATCTGATTCACTGACCTAAAATTGATCCAGGACATCTTTAGCCAAAAATTCAACCAGTGTGACTCAGAGATAAAAACCCATGTACTGAACACTGCAGGTGACGTTTTCCAGATTCATTGTATTTCTTGAAAGATAATTCTCACATTATTTATTGTGAAAATGACGCTTTATTTCCAAACAATGCATAACCTACTCTGATAAAAGTTGTGTTTCTGGTGTTTTTAACATGCTTTATGGAAATTGTTGTGAGTCAGGATTGAATCAGGAACAGCTACTTTGGGATGTAGAAAACATGCTGGGCTTAAACTCTAAGCAGGGAGCTCAGCAGCAACGGAGAGGGGAAGGGGGGTGTGGTTGCTCCACACCAACGGTCCCGCCCACAACTCAGAGGTAAATTTCTAAAGAACTCCTGCTGCTCTGCAGAAACTATGTCATTGAAAATGACACAGTTTTGTTTTTTTATTTGCTTAATTGTAATCAAAAGACCACTGGAAATGGTTTGAAAATAGATCAAAAGATGAGCGGAGTGGGTCTTTAAGTAACCAGATCCTGTTAATCCATGTACTTTCATCAGAATGACTTGGTTATTCCGCTGTGTAAACTTTGTGACCATGATGCCAAATTTCTGTCCTCACAAACACATTTGCACTACAAAAGCTGCTCGCCCAGCTGACTCCCAGCAGAGGAGCAGCTGGAGGAAAGATGGGCCGTTTCTGTGAGGTAGCGCTCTCTGAACGCCCCAGTAAACATGCCGTCTGATCAACCAGGTTACTTCAGCTGACATGCAACTGTTTCAGGTTCCTTCGTGTACAGTGAGGTTGGGTACCAAAAACTTGCTTGTACAATAGTTAGTTGTTTTTTAACTGTGATTGTGTTTTTAAACAACACTGTGGTTCTTAGGTTAATTAATACTTGTTAGCTAACAGGTGGTTAGAAATGTGTTCCCCGCTAAAGCAGGAGCATGGTGCCGTGTTTGTTCAGATCATTGCAGGCTGTAAGGTTTGAACCCTGATTAATTAAACTCTGAATAGATAAGTGGAGAAACAAGCCAAAGAAAGACTCTGCATGGTGCAAGAAGCACGAGACATCCCATCATCCTCTGTGGCGTGTATAATTGCAGCGACCCATTGATTTTTTTTTTTGAGTACATCTCATGACTTCAAAAGAAAAGCACCTAATGAGGGATCGGGCTCTCTGATGGCCAGGGCTTCGGGTACAGAGATGGCTCAGCTGTCAAAAGCTTCGGCAGACCACAGACAGGTGGGAGGGGCACGGCTGCACGGATAATGACCCGCATGCTAAGTCTTGGATGGCTGGATGATCAGACCCAGAAAGGAGAAGCTAACAGAGAGATGTGGAAGAGAATGAGCGCAGTGGATGATGCCCGTCATGGAAAAGAGCGGATGCACCTCTTTGAGTTTAGTGGAGCAAAAAGAAACAAACTCTGGTCTGGAGAGATGTAGATGTGAGGAAGATGGTGAGATGAGTCATCCCTCATTCTAGAGACATCTGTGGTTCGTTTGTTGCTACACAGCAGAGGCCTGAACTCAGCTTTTTCACTTTCTGTCCCCATCGTTAAAGACCCACTCTACTGAAAATGGGGTTTTTAGTGGAGTGGCATGTTTCTCCTGATGGAGGACAAATAGCAAGTGAGTTCAACTTAAAACCTGCAATTCTGAGTATTTCTTCATTTAAACTGTAAACCAGGGAAAGACGAAAAAAATTGTCGTTTGAAAAGAGCGTATGTATATATGTGACATCGAAAATACGCTGAGCGGGCCACAAGCTCCCTGGTCTGACCTTTTAACAACAGGGAGGGGAGGGGGGGGGGGGGGGGGTTGCGCTGCATCAACTGTCCAGCCCACAACTCAGAAGCAAATTTCTAATGAACCACTGCTGCTCTGCAGAAATTCTGTTTTAGAAAACAACACAGTTTTTTTTAAAAATTTGGCCTAAAAACTGCACAATTGTAATTAAAAGACCACTAGGAACGCTTAAACTAGATCAAAAGATGATCGGAGTTGGTCTTTAAAAGAGAGAAATTATTAGATATTTGCCTCAAGGGGCAGCTGAAAAGCAACTCCTGTTGAAATCACACTTAGGCATTGTTTTTGTCCGTTTGATCTTATTTTATTAGTTACATACATTTCGGCCTCTTCCAGGATACTTACAAAAGGCTCAAACAAATTATATGTAAAGTTTTAGTGCTTGAAATTGCCCCTAATTTGCCTACCTATTTTTTGAGCTCCTGTAATGTTGTATGCAAAACAGATCTAGAAATGAAACATTCGATATCTTATAAAAACAGTTTTTTTCACCTAAACGCAGACAACATGGCGTCAAACCCACAACTTTTGTGGTTTGGCTTTTTATTGGCTATAAACAGCAAATGCAATTATACAATTCCTCACATAAAACAATAAAAAATTTCAAAATGAACTTAAATAACTAATAGTCCAAGCCTGTATGTGGGTTTTCCTCAGAAATTTTAAATACTCGTCTAAAAGGTTGAATTTTAGCTGAAAATGAAAATTTACAAACAGTAGTGCATTTTTAGAATAAATGACCAGAAAAGACAAATCATTTCAAAACATTTCGCTTCCAGTCATTTTTTTCATTTTCTTTCTGTAAACAAAACAACAGAAAAATTGGTTATTTAGTTTTCTTTGTATCTTTGTATAAATCTTTTGATCAAACCAAACCAAACAACCCCCCCCCCCACACACACAATGCCGGCAGTCGGTCGGCCATAGAACATTATATTGTTTTTTCTTTATTTTGGTTTGATGTTGAGAACTGAAAAAGACCCACAGCAGTCCAATATCCTTGTTCAGGCTGTCATGGATCTTTTAGCCTTCTTTTCATTTAATTCCTTAAACTCTTAAATTATGAGCGCACAAAGAGAACAATATTTGAATAATTGCCACCGCCCCCTCTGTTTACTCTGGAAAGTCTGCATGTTTTCAGCAGATCAAAGAAAAAATATGATCAACTGGCTCAACTGTGTTTTTATTTATTTATTTAATAATTTCACACTTTTTGTGCTTTTAAACAACAAAAAAATCAGCAAAATGGTGGTTAATTTTTACAGCCACAATAAGTTTTAACCTTCATTCACATTCATGTGCGTCCATCCAATTATATTGGTACCGAAACACAAAATTCCCAGTTTTTGCTTCCCCCTCTTTGATGTAATGTGTGACGGTGGGAGCGAAGGATTATAGGGAAGTGTGTGTGTGCGTGTGTGTGTGGGGGGGGTCTCAGACCGGTGACGCCGTGTCTGCTCATGAGCTCCTTCTGAAGGTTTTTTTGTTGGTTCTGCTCCTGATCTGGAAATGTTGACTTTGCTCAGGTCACAGGGGGAAAAGCTTCCACCCAAACTGCTAATATTAGAACTTCTTTGTGAGGCTGCAGATCCAGACGTTCAGACTATAAGGAACCCTTTTGTCCCGACACACTGAGGTAGAAACGGAGATGTCTTTGACACGAATAAAAGAAAAAAGTCAAGTTTGGTTAAATATTTGTATCCAAACAGGAACTTTTTTTTTTTTTATTCTCAAAAGGAGCAAAAGAAATTCTTTCATGTGGTTGACTTTTCATTGCACTGGATGACAAGATCATCATTTTCAAAGGAGATGATGGCAGAAAGCAGGTTACTTTGATGCTAATTATCAACAGACCTAGTTTTGTTGGGGCGCAGCGTACTCAGGTGCTGCCAGGTGGTTCATTTATTTATGACTTTTTTTCAGTCTCAGTAATGGGAGCATGAAAATGCTCATCTTTTTTTTTTTTAAGTGGGAATAATTTGCCCAATAAAAGTCATCTCACTGCACCCGTTGATCTTTCCCAGATTATTAGCGCTGCCAATGGCAAGTGGTGTGACATTTCTGCGGCTTCTATTGGCTGAACCTGTTCCAGGTGTCAGCAAATATGTCTCCGTCTGATCCTCGGAGGAGCTAACTTGTCAATTAATTAGCAGCGGCTTGCTGGGAGCGGCGTTGGAGAGCCGGTGGGAGTGACGGAAGGAAATGTGGCCTCTTCCTGGGAACGTCTCAAAGATGGAGGAGCGGCCCGGGCGCTCGGCAGAGGAGGAAGAGGTGCAAAAGCGCCAAGTTGATCACATTTTTCATTCTGGTTTCAAGACAAAATGTGCAAAATGCTTTTAATTGAAAAAGATGCAGGCCCTTCTGAGAGCTGCCTGACAAAACGACAGCCCAAACTGTTCCCATCATGTTTGTTTTACAGGTTGGTTGCTCTTTTTACTTAACACTCTTTTTTTCAGACATCCGCCATTGTTCCCTGCAGCTTTCTGTAGCTTGTTAACTTCTTGTTGTTTCTGTGCATTTGCAGCAGCTCGGTGGTCAAATGGTGTAGTGTCCACCCAGAAACTAGGATTTGGGTCATTGAAAGGACAAAGTTAAGGATCCTAGGGATCCTTTATGGGGGGCAGGAGGGGGTAGAGGACTTTGGAAGGGTGGCCAATGAGAACAGCAGAGGCCATTACAAACGAAACGATGAAAAATCTGTATTTTCAGTTTGTTGTTGTTATTATTGTGAAAATATGAAAACATCAGTTCTTTTAGCTTAGGTGCCATTAAAAATGTAATGCTTTTATTATTATTGCAATGCTCACAGTAGCTTGTCATAATGATTTCTTAATCTTTCTCAATAGTCATGCTAATATTGATATAAAAATTGGGGGGCAATTATAGGGGCAACACAGGGGGCAGAAGCCTTCTTTTGCCCCCCCCGTTTGTAGACAGATTATGTCAGACAAGATTCTGAAGTTGGAATGAATGCTGAAGTGTGTGTGTGTTTGGGGGGGGCAGATCGACCGCGCAGTGTTTTGTCAATCACACAATCTTCCACCTCTAAGTTTTCACTGATGTTAGATCTTAGAATGGCTTCACAGCGATAAGGTCCTGGTTTAAATCCTAACTGGGACCTTTCTGTGTGGAGTTTGCATGTTCTCCCCGCACATGCGTGGGTCTGTCCGGGCACTGCGGTTTCCTTCCGAAATCTAAAAGCATGCTTGAAAGGTTAAATGATGATTCTACATTGCACCTAAAGCTACGTTCACAGCAGGAATGTGCAGTCTTGAAAGAGTGTTTTGTCCTCGGTGTTCACAGTGGACAAACAGGGAGGAGCTTCTTCTATTTCTTTTGCTATTTTCTAGCAGATGCCTGCCACCTACACCGCTCAAAGAGGTTCAAATCTCATGAGTCTTGATCCAGGTATATGACAGCCTTAGTATCATAGAACTGCTACTATTAATTTCTTCTCCATGATCAATAGACGGTGGCACTTCTGTGAATGAAAGGGGAAATCATCCATTCGTCACTGCTAAATCTGAGTCCAAAGTTTGATCTAGTTAAATTTATAAACACGCATTTAATGGCCTCACGTTTTGTATGTAGAGCCCGAAAACTGTTGTAGAAACGTGCGTGGTGACGAGTGAACGCAAGAGAAAACCAAAACGCATGTTTATATAGACTTTTCATTGAAAGTGGTCGGTTGAACGTGGGTCGCCGAAGGCAAACAGACAGAAGACGCTGTAAATGTTGTGTTTCTGCAGGATGTTACGATGGACTGTTTCGATGCCACAACAGAAAACATCGTGAAACCCTGTTAGAAAATTGCCATCAGTCATAAGCCAGATGATAAATTCAAGTAATGGGATTCTAAAAAACTCTTACTCTTTGTAAATTTAAAACCCTAAGAGTCGATTTTTGCATGTCTTTATTTTGGTAGGCATTATTATAGAGATCTTCTGTTACACATCATTTCCTGCAGAATCCTCATAAAAGTCTTGCGTGACAATATTTCTTCCCCGTCTTCTGTCATCCAAAGACCAATGTTCTGAAATCATCATCGCACAATCAATACCAAAAATCCTTCTTTCTGGTGATGTCAGTGACCCGACTGCTCGCCTCTGATCCACATGCGTTCGGTGTCCGTGGAACTGTGGTGGCACGGACCCTGAAGAGAGCCGCGGCTCTGATGCAGAGACGGGCGCATCACAACCCGGCTGGATTAAATCCAGAGATTGCAGCTCAGTGGAATAAATGGCTTCAGTCAGGTAATGATGGCCAGAGGGGGCCGTCTCTGAGCCTTCCGCTGTGTGGAGTTCATTGCGGCCGTGTGGTGATGTGTGCACTGCGGAGGGATTGGTCAGTTAATTTGCTTCTAATGGGGGAATCATATAATGTGATCTTGAAGAAGCCATCAGCGTCACTGCAATCAACAAGGAGAGGAGTCTCCACCAGATTAACCTGAGTTGTTGAGCCACTTCACTGCAGGATGTTTTTAAGCTCATCCCACTGAAAAAGAATGAAATATTCAGTCATTTTATTTTAAGGAGGCGAAGAAAATGCCCTGAAAGTAGAAAGACAATCTGTCGAATAAATGGAACCTTTTCAGAAACTCTGAAATAAGATGTTGTGATCTAGAAAGGAGCTTTTCTAGAACAAAAGAAAGGGAACTTAAAATACAGTGAATTGTTGCATTTTCTGCACTACAGGGCACAGGGGAGGGGGAGCACCCTTACCAAACTAAAATACATTGCTTTGTGACCCGGTTTGATGACTTGCTGTCAAACTTGCTGGGGCGAACAAATCAAAATAAGTATAAAATTAGAAAATCCTTTGGTCATTTCAGCTGAAGCTGCTCTCCCACCGCTGTGGCGGGGGCGCTCGCTCCAGCCCTATGGGCCATGCGACAGACTGTGTTCGTCCAACAGTAACCAGACGGGTTCCTGCAACTTCATGGCCCTGAAAGGGATATAGTGGATTGAGAAAATGGATGGAAGGAAGTTTGTGACTAAAAACACTCGGATTTATCCTCCATGTTGGATTTGCACTCCACCCGCTGATTGAGTCACCGAACACGTCATGTGCCCAAAAGAAAGTCTCTAATTGGTTGAGGCGATGCGTCGACTTAGTCAAACTTCAGATTTTTGGACACGCCGCCCAGCTCACATCTCATCTGTAGATCGACTTCCCATTAAAAAATTAAAAGGCAGCTTTAAAATATCGTTGTAGGATTTGCCATTCATTTTTTATTGACCTGACAGGAAATTTTTGTGTATTTATGTTGTAATTCTTTCCATTTAGCGTCAGAATATTTAAGCTGTAAGGTTGTTTTTTGTGATAGACTCCCTTAAAATCTTTAAAGTAGTCTATGAAATATGGAGTATAAACTGTGCATCTATGAGCCAGTGGGTTTGAGAAATCCCCAAATGTTTCAGGAAACCATTCAGCTCCACTTACAAACTCTTATGACAGTTTGGTCGGCAGCCAGCACTGTTAGGAGCCAACAGCGGCTTCATTTGGACACTTTCTTTGTCAGAGTGAAATGAGCAGGCATGGAGAAGGTAAATAACGTTGGCTTCCACTGTTGCTGCGGGGAGTCATTATAACTGCAGGATGCCTGATTACCTGACAGAGGGAAATGAACAACCTCCTCTTTAGAAATACATTAGATTTTGGCACGAACGCTCATCTCTTTACTAAACTGAACGTTTTGTTAGAAATGCATTTACCTATCAGGCAACTTTTTAATGTTTTTTTTTGTTGTTGTTGAGGAAGAACAAACAGAGATGAAATGACAGCTGAGTCTTAAACTGCTACAGGTACTTAAACAAGTGTTTGCCAGATATTTTGAGTAAGCTGGTATTTTATTTGTAGATTCTGAAGTGTTCTTCAGGTAATAAAGTGCAACAAACCTGATAAATGAGACTGTTCTCAGGAGATGGGTTATTACCATTTGGGGAAAAAACTTAAAAGAGACCTTCTTGTTTGTGTTTGTGTGTTTTTTTTCTATTTGACCTTTATTTAACCAAGTAAAAATTAAGTCTGATACTCCCGGAACAAACATTCCTTCAGTAAATGTCAGTTGCAGTGTAAAAGTGCTTAAAATACTTAAAACTTTAAACAGATCATTGAAGAAAAGAGTTTTTTTGGCTTCTGTTTCATCTGTGCTACCGTCACAAACAAAAACTGCCACCATGCGATGGGGATTCATCTGCAGAATCCTTAAGATTTCATGTCGCCACCCGATTTTAAAAAAATGTGTTGTTGTGGTCATGAATGTAGACGAGTCAGTCAGGCGTCAGTCAGTCAGGCAGGGAGACAGCTGGGCGGCCACAGGGCGGTGGCAGCCAGATCGCCAGCCGGCAGCAGCTCTGATTGGACGATATGTAAAGGTCTCAGGACGGTGGTCGTCCATTTCATTTGCCACCAACCGCCCGGGGGTTTATCAAAAGCGGGCCATTCTGCACCACAGTTTATTTGCAACTCAGATTCTTCTTCGCCCTTCTTGAGCGTAATGCGTTTTGTCTGTGAGAAGCGCAACAACCACAGCGTTCTGTCCTCTTCGTATTCTTCTCAGCATCAACCGCAATTCCTCAAGACGCAGGTCTACGAGTCACCAGATTAACGTCTGCTCATCGCCAGGTTCTCCAGTCCATGACAATAGCCATTGTTGAGGACCCATGCTGCTATTGTATGATTTCTAACAATCAGAGGGCGGCAGTGTGACGGCAGCACGGGGGCAGCAGTCTGAAATCAGCCAATCATCAGACGATTTTGGGGACCTTGGAGACCCTCTTATCAGTCAATTAAGCTGCCTTCCTGCCACCCGCCTGTCATCAGACTGCCACCTCATGACCTCGAAATTTACCCGTCGTTGTAAAATGTAACTTTTCCTAAAACCTCCCCGGCCATCATGAGGCGTAAAACTATAAATGTAACTGCCGCCGCACGGCCACTTGCCGAATTTGCTAAAAAACGTGCATTTAGGTCACCGCGAGGTGGCATTTTGGTATATGTGACTATAGCATTAAAGACCCACTCTGAGGAAAATCATCTTTTTTGGCTTTTTTAACATGTTCTTATGGCATTCACTGATGATGGTGGACATATGTATTAAGGAAACTAAACTCAAAACTAAATTTGAGTGTTTCTTTATTCAAATGGTTGTGAATAAGGAGCAGATGAAATGCAGTTTGAAAACGCTTGTAATTGCTACATAAAATCTATGCTGGGAAGCCATAAGCTCCCTGCTCTGCTCCATTCTGATGCATCCACTTGTAGACAAATAGATCCCTGTGCGTCTTTGTTTTCTTTGTCTGAGCTGGGATCTGGATCTAAACTGGAAGGCTGGATATCTCCCGTATTGCTCACCATTTTTGTTGCACCTGGAATGTTATGGTGGGGGTGTGTGTGTGTGTGGGGGGTGGGGGTGGGGGGTGGGGGGGTGGGGGGCTGTGAACAACGGAAGAGAGTGTAAACAGAGAGCTTTCAGCAACAGAGACTGGTCCTGTCCAAAACTTATAGGTGAATTTCTAATGAACTTTGAACGTCTGGACTAATAAATTAAGCTCAGATGACCTTTTTTCAAACTTTGTCTAACTTTTTTTGTTCTTGAATAATCAAACCACATTTCTGTGTTATATAATCTTTTATTTAATCACAGAGAAAGAGCAATCTGTGCCCAGCTGAGCTGCTGGATGTGCCGAAAAGGCTTTTGCTTGGCCGTTTATGATTACAAAAACATGTCAGAAGATTGGAATAATTATTACAACCATCACAGTTGGTCCACCTGTGGGAGGTGGGCTCTGTCTTTTATCATGTTTGTAGGCAGCTGCTGTTCTGATGCCACAGCAGCTTCATGGACAGAGGGAAGGCCAAAGTCTCCAGCTTCTTGTTCAGGTAGACGCTGGCAGCTTTAAGGTTCTGATTCAGAGAAAACATCAGATTAAAAAACTCAATTCATGTCAGGATTAGAAAGCAAAAAGGAGAAAATAGAAGCGTTAGCTTCTGTTTTACGGGACTGTCACAGAGGTTGTGCACTAAAAAAATTCCCTTAATTTGTCTATAGCTGAGGGATGAACTGTAAAAAACTACAATATAGAGTAAAATTCAATAACTTTTGATGCCTTTATGGTTAAAAAAAACAAATATTTATTTCAGGTCAGCAGACAAATACAAACTTGAAAACAAGTTTTTTTCTAGGCGGTTGTTACACAAGAAAGTTTACCACCAATGACAGTCCTCAGTCTTATCCACAAAAAATAATGTACTTTCGGGCGGAAACAAAAACCCCAAAACACTTGTTTTTTTATTTGAGTTTATTTTTGAAGCTCAAATAAGGGTGTTGATTGACTGGTGTCCATCAAATCTTAATGATGTGTTTTGACACCCTGTCAGTCATCCTTGTCCCGCCCATTTAGCACCTTTAGGTCATTTAAATTCAACATTATTTATAGATCTTTTTTCCTGTAACAAAACACCTCAAAGTGCTTTACTTAAAATGAAAAAGTTATGATAGTAATTATAATACAAGACCCCCAACACACATACACACACTGTACAAAAACAAACAGGGACAAAGGCTGTAAAAGCAAATTAACGCATGAGGAAATGTAAAACATACTTCAAAGATAAGATGATTTTGAAGCTTTTTTTTGAAAAACTTCTGTAGTGGATGAGGCCTTCACCTTCTCAGGCGAGGGTCACAGTGCTGGATTTAATCGATTCATATTCGAATCCCTGACAACAGTTTTTATTATGGGATGTATTTTTCCTTCTGAAGTTTGTTCTGTTTCGCGTCAAAAGTGCCTTATAACTTACTGTAGCTGTTTTCCTTTCCATGAATTGTTTGTTGCTGTTTAAATGCAAAAAAAAAAATGAAAAGCAGAGAATTTTAAATGACACAATGGTTTTATTTTTACACACATATGTTTTAGTTGGATAAAGCGATGTCCAGATGTTTTTAGTTGGTGTGTTTGAAGCTGCTTAAAATGTGTGACTGCAAGCCAGAAGCGAACTTCATCTGCCTCGATGCTACTGACCTCCAGTTTTAGTTCTCTACCTTCTCCTCTTCAGATTTGATGGGTGGCTCATTACTACGAGGTTCACGTTTACTCGACACATTTAAGGCAGAAAACGAGATGCTCTGGAGTCTTAAATGTTGATTCTTGTTGAAACTCTAGTGCCAGCTGGTGAGCAAACCTGTGAAAACAAACCAGCCTGACTGGAAAATGGAGCAGGAGCTTGTGTTGCTCTCATTTATCTGCTGTAGATCCATGCTGACCAAAATGTCTTACGCAAATTCAAACAGATGATCAGGAAACCGATGAAGACGTCAGTGAAGAAGGAAATCAGGCTTGTGGAGTGAGAAGACCAGGTGAAACACCAAGGAAAACAACAGTGTTTTGCCTAATCAAATAATGCTTTTGGTTTTGGATCTTTTAAGCCACTGAGGTCATTCCAACCAAGAGCTATCATAATGGTTTTCAACCGAACTGTTAGAAATGAAGACTAAAGTCCAGATGCATATTTGTCCACGTGAGCCAATGTGGGGTGTAATGTGGCGTTCAGTGCCGTCAAAGGTTTTAATTCTATTGCTGAACCTCACAACTGGTTTCCCTATTTTTGGTGTTTTTAACATATTCTTGTAGTATTTTTCTCATGATGGCGGACATATGTAAAATAATTTAAGATTAAAATAGATATTCTGAATATTTATTTATTCAAATAGTTGTGAATTGAAAAAGCTTGTAGCCCACCCAGTGTAGATAAAATGTACGCTGGGTGGGCCACAAGCTCCATTCTCCTTTTCATTCTGATGCGTCCACTTGTAGACAAATAGATCCAAGTACATCTTTGCTTTCCTCGTCAGAGCTGGCATGTGGCTCTAAACTGTTCGTCTGGGAATGTTAAATTGGTGGTATTAGGCTAGCTGGCGAGAGTGTAAACAAAGGGATTATGGGAAGTCAGGGCAGGCTTACTCCGCGCAGGACACAGGTTTTTGATTTTGTATACAAACAGCATAATCTCGATTAAAAGACTACTGGGAAGACATAAGACCAAAGGATGATCAGAGTGGGACTTCAAGGTTTAAAGTTTACGAGAAAGAAACATCTACACTGACCAAAAATATGAACGCAACACTTTTGTTATTTCCTCCCATTTTTAATGGTGTGAACTCAAAGATGTGAAACATTTTCCACATACACAAAATAACCAGTTCTCTGAAATATTGTTCACAAATCTGTCTAAATATGTGATTGTGAGCACTTCTCCTTTGCCAAGACAATCCATCCCACCTCACAGGTGTGCCATATCAAGATGCTGATTGGACAGCATGATTATTGCACAGGTGGGCCTTAGACTGGCCGCAAGAAAAGGCCACTCTGAAATCTTCAGTTTTGTTTTATTGAGGGGGTCAGGGGACTCAGACAGCCAGTCAGTATCTGGTGTGACCACTCAGTATCTGGTGTGAGGCAAATGACCACCATTTGCCTCATGAAGTGTGACACATCTCCTTCGCATAGAGTTGATCAGGTTGTCTGTTGTGGCCTGTGGAATGTTGGTCCACTCTTCTTCAATGGCTGTGCGAAGTTGCTGGATATTGGCAGGAACTGGAACACGCTGTCGTACACGCCGATCCAGAGCATCCCAAACATGCTCAATGGATGACATGTCCTGTGAGTATGCTGGCCATGCAAGAACTCGGATGTTTTCAGCTTCCAAGAATTGTGTACAGATCCTTGCAACATGGGGCCGTCCATTATCATGCTGCAACATGGGGTGATGTTGTTGGATGTACGGGACAACAATGGGCCCCAGGATCTCGTCACGGTATCTCTGTGCATTCAAAATGCCATCAATGAAATGCACCTGTGTTCTTCGCCCATAACATATGCCTGCCCATACCATAACCCCACCACCACCATGGGCGACTCGATCCACAACATTGACATCAGAAAACCGCTCAGCCACACGACGCCACACACGCTGTCTGCCATCTGCCCTGAACAGTGTAAACTGGGATTCATCCGTGAAGAGAACACCTGTCCAACTCGCCAGACGCCATCGCATGTGAGCATTTGCCCACTCAAGTCAGTTACGACGACGAACTGGAGTGAGGTCGAGACCTAGATGAGGACAACGAGCATGCAGATGAGCTTCCCTGAGACGGTTTCTGACAGTTTGTGCAGAAATTCTGTGGTTATGCAAACCGATTGTTTCAGCAGCTGTCCAAGTGGCTGGTCTCAGACGATCTTGGAGGTGGACATGCTAGATATGGAGGTCTTGGGCTGGTGTGGTTACACGTAGTCTACGGTTGTGAGGCCGGTTGGTTGTGCTGCCAAATTCTCGGAAACGCCTTTGGAGTTGGCTTATGGTGGAGAAACAGACATTCAATTCCCTAGCAACAGCTCTGGTGGACATTCCTGCTATCAGCATTCCAATTGCACGATCCCTCAAAACTTGTGACATCTGTGGCATTGTGCTGTGTGATACAACTGAAGATTTCAGAGTGGCCTTTTT
Source organism: Oryzias latipes (assembly GCF_053564925.1). Classification (NCBI taxonomy): domain Eukaryota; kingdom Metazoa; phylum Chordata; class Actinopteri; order Beloniformes; family Adrianichthyidae; genus Oryzias; species Oryzias latipes. The sequence continues at coordinate 32,758,759 of NC_136237.1, read as the reverse complement.
TTGTGGCCAGTCTAAGGCACACCTGTGCAATAATCATGCTGTCTAATCAGCATCTTGATGTGGCACACCTGTGAGGTGAGATGGATTGTCTTGGCAAAGGAGAAGTGCTCACTATCACAGATTTAGACAGATTTGTGAACAATATTTCAGAGAACTGGTTATTTTGTGTATGTGGAAAATGTTTCACATCTTTGAGTTCACACCATTAAAAATGGGAGGAATAACAAAAGTGTTGCGTTCATATTTTTGGTCAGTGTGTTTGCGCAAATTAAAAAAAATAAATGTCACCGTTTGTGTTGCTGTTGGTTTCCAAAGTTTTTTCTTTTTGTTTAAGGCCTTTAAATTATAAAACAAAATGACAAGAATAAAAATGAAACATACCTGGCAGTTTATAATAAAACTGCATATCACTAAAAATGTTTGTTTGCAATAAAAGATGTGAAAAGTTAGAAAAATCAAGAATTAAATAATATTTTGATAGAAAGTTTTCATAAAAAGGTTGTTATCTAAACTAGACTTATGGTACACTGATGATATACAGAGCACAGAGCCTTTAAAGATCCACTTCATCTTGTCATTTTTATAGAGTTCCCAATGGTCTTTTAATTATGATGATGTCATTTTTTGCAAAAATCAAATAACCTGTGTCGTTTTCTAGGACATCATTTCTGCAGAGCGGCAGTAGTTCATTATAAATTCACCTGTGAGTTGTGGGCGGGCCCCATTGGTGTGGAGCAACGCTGTCCCCCTTTCCCCTTCTACCCTCAAACAGCATTTTTTTTCCTCCACTCCTGATTCACAACTATTTGAATATAATAAAATACTCACAAATTGTCATGGTTTGGGTTTCTTTTGTATTGGTTTTTCCTTTATATCTTGTTCTGTCATGTTTGAGTTCTGTTTTATTTTGAAAGGTTTCCTGTTTTGTCATGTTTTTGAGTTTTACTTCTTTTGTCCCAATCTGTCCTGATCATGTTCACCTGTGTCTTGTCTGCCCTGTCTGTATATAAGTCTTGTCTCTGCCTTCCTCTTGTGCTGGTCCATTAACGTCATTAATGTCTCTTCCATGTACGTCTTCTGCCCTATTTATCATGCTATGCCCACAGTGAGTTTTGGTTTTTGTTTCCCTGCTTAGCAGCGCTTTTTGTTAAGTTAATAAATCCCTTGGCCTGGAACTGTGTGCTCCCGTCAATGCATTTTGGGTCCTTCATGCTACCACAGCCCCCCAACCTGACACAAATGTGATTTCAATCTTAATTTTCTCTCTATGGGTCCTCCATCATCAGAAAAATGCCATAGCAACACGTTAAAAACACAATTGTTTTCAAAATGGGTCTTTAACGAGGTGGGACAAACCTTTTTTTTTTTTTTTATGGGGGTGTCCTCAGCAGAGCTTCTTCCCTATTGCTGTCTAAAGGGGCTGCTTTGTGCTCATGGGAGGCTTTGAGATGTTCTACCATAGCTCATGAGGGCTGCTCCTCTCATTCACCCTCCTGAACTAATCTTATTTTCTTGTTGCACCTACCCTGTAATGTTTGAACCCTGTTCCACACTCTCCAAAGGATCTGATCCAGTGAGACCAATAAGAGTTTGTCCAAGAATTTTGTTCTGGATTTCTGATCATATGGCAGCCATGAGGCTGAAACCCACCCATCCCTGCTAGGAAAAAAAAACTGTCATGCACTCAGCCAGAGTGTGTTAATGAAGACGTCAGCAGAAGTTCCCCTGCAGCAGAACTGGGATGAAAGCACCAGAGGAATCAGAGACACGGCTCTCCGCCTCGCGATGGAGTTCTCTGCTTCTGTGGAGATGACACAAGTACCAATGTCACCTGTCGCTGACCACCCACTGTATGCAAATGAGCTCCTGAAGTGACATTCCTGTCAGATTATGTCTCCATAACACCCTTCAGATGTTTCGACAGCACATCCCACCACACACGGGCCCTGAGGGATGAAGTAAAGCCTGATAATGATGGCCCACATGTGCTCACTGTTTACTCCTGATGCTTAAAGCCTTCGCTTGTTTTGATCCACCGATCCGTCCAGCACGCTTGTGGCTGTGAAGTCCATTTAGAATGGACTGATTGGGCAGGATCTGTCTTTGTGGGGCCATGTTGTTTAGCAGCTCTGTTCAATGTTCCTGGGTGTACGGACGGTTACAGAATCTCTGGAAGACAGTCGGGAGGGCTCAGGTGTTTGAAAAAATGTTTCCTCATGCATGTGCTTCATTATCGGGTGGACGGCTGGTCACGCCTGCGGTGAAGCACCGGGATAGAAAGTTTAGCGCCTGGCTAATTGTTCCTCATGTGTGGAGATCGTCGAGAGAAAAGCGCATAACCGGTCAACCTGCATTCAGGTTTTCTTTGTTCTTTGTAAATCATCCAGAGTTGGAGCAGATCAGCTGTTTGCCATAGAAGTTGGCTGTAAAAAACAAAATTATATTGTCATTGTACTGGCAGGTTTTTTCACTGTGCTTAAAAATATGTGGTAAAATAAATAAAGCACATCACACAAAATGTTAAAAGTTACTAAAATTTAGTCTAATAAAGCTAAATTTTGGACAACCTGGCTTGTCCAAAGTCCACGTCATGTTAAAATTTATAAAATCAATGAAATGCTGTCCCAGCACTTTCTAAAAACTGTTTATGATTTCTTGATTGTGATTGGATAAATCAAGCCATGTTGTCTTTTTTTTCTTTTCTAACTTGTCCTGTCCAACAGCTGAGCAAACAGCTATAGGCCTCTTGTGTTGGACAGATTTCACTGAAACAGTAGGGGGTTATGCATCTTCTGACACACAATCTGAATATTTGTATTAACCCTTTTTGTGACCCTTTCTAGCTAAATCCTAAAACGTTGATTTTACAAAAAGGGAACAAAACTTTTGGATTAATTCTAATTTAGGTTAGTCCCCTATTTTTGTTTAGATTTTAGCACAAAACAATTAAAGTAAAAACATTTTATGATTCAGATTATGGCATTTTTTAAAATCTCCCTGTGAACACACTTTCTTTTTTTAAACACTGAAAAACACTACATCAGCTCTGTAAACATCCTCCTGACTACCAGAGGAAAATAAATGATGCACACAGGACCAGAGACACACATAGGACCAAAGACACACACAGGACATCACACACAGGACCAGAGACACACACAGGACCAAAGACACACACAGGAACAGAGACACACACAGGACCAGAGAGACACACAGCACCAGAGACACACACAGGACATCACACACAGGACCAGAGACACACACAGGACTCAAGACACACACAGGACATCACACACAGGACCAGAGACACACACAGGACCAGATACACACACACAGGACCAGAGACACACACACAGGACCAGAGACACACACACAGGACCTGAGACACACACAGGACCAAAGACACACACAGGACATCACACACAGGACCAGAGACACACACAGGACATCACACACAGGATCAGAGACACACACAGGACCAAAGACACACACAGGACCAGAGACACACACAGGACCAAAGACACAAACAGGACCAAAGACACATACAGGACCAGAGACACACACAGAACCAGAGACATCACACACAGGACCAGAGACACACAGAGGACCAGAGGCACACACAGGACCAAAGACACACACAGGACCAGAGACACACACAGGACCAAAGACACACACAGGACATCACACACAGGACCAGAGACACACACAGGACATCACACACAGGATCAGAGACACTCACAGGACCAAAGACACACACAGGACCAGAGACACACACAGGACCAAAGACACACACAGGACATTACACAAAAGACCAAAGACACACACAGGACCAAAGACACATACAGGACCAGAGACACACACAGAACCAGAGACATCACACACAGGACCAGAGACACACAGAGGACCAGAGGCACACACAGGACCAAAGACACACACAGGACCAGAGACACACACAGGACCAAAGACACACACAGGACATCACACACAGGACCAGAGACACACACAGGACATCACACACAGGATCAGAGACACTCACAGGACCAAAGACACACACAGGACCAGAGACACACACAGGACCAAAGACACACACAGGACATTACACAAAAGACCAAAGACACACACAGGACCAAAGACACATACAGGACCAGAGACACACACAGAACCAGAGACATCACACACAGGACCAGAGACACACAGAGGACCAGAGGCACACACAGGACCAAAGACACACACAGGACCAGAGACACACACAGGACCAGAGAAACACACAGGACCAAAGACACACACAGGACATCACACACAGGACCAAAGACACACACGGGAGATCACAGACAGGACCAAAGACACACACAGGACCAAAGACACACACAGGACCAAAGACACACACAGGACCAGAGACACACACAGGACCAAAGACACACACAGGACCAGAGACACACACAGAACCAGAGACGCATACAGGACCAGAGGCACACACAGGACCAAAGACACACACAGGACCAGAGACACACACAGGACCAGAGACGCATACAGGACCAGAGACACACACAGGACCAAAGACACACACAGGACCAGAGACACACACAGGACCAAAAAACACACAGGACCAGAGACACACACAGGACCAGAGAAACACACAGGACCAAAGACACACACAGGACCAAAGACACACACAGGACATCACACACAGGACCAAAGACACACACAGGACCAGAGACACACACAGGACCAGAGAAACACACAGGACCAAAGACACACACAGGACCAAAGACACACACAGGACCAAAGACACACACAGGACATCACACACAGGACCAAAGACACACACAGGACCAGAGACACACACAGGACCAGAGACTCTCAGAGAACATAACACACCAAGCAGAAATGAACTTATTGCTAAAAATGTTGTCAGGAGTTCAGCTCTAAAAAAATGACAAAAGAGCAAAGAAAAGAAACTTTGATTTATTATTTCTAACTATTAATATTTCCTGGCTTTGTTTGTTCATATTTGCATAATTTTGACAGAATATAATTATCATTCTGGATTAATATTCCTGTCTGTTTTTATTCATATTTATGTTAAAAAAGTTAAGATAAAGGTTTAAAGATTTAAAAGTTTAGCTTTAGTGTTTTCAATAAATGTTTATTTCGTTCGGCCCGCAACCTCAAGTGTCTTTTGGATTTAGGCCCCCTCTGCAACTGAGTTTGACCCCCCCCCCCCCCCCCCGCCCCCTGTAATACGAGTCCATGCATTTTTCTTTGGTAAAATGAGCAAATAAAAATAGGGCACACAAAAGGATGTCATCAAATTGTTTTTGTGCGTGTGTGTGTGTGTGGTGGGGGGAAGGAAGTTTTTAGCAAGCAGGTCCTGTGGCGCCCTTCATACCCCTTGGTACCCATGAAATAGCCCTCAGTTTCAAAAAGGTTGGTGATCCCTGCCATAACATTTTTGTTGGAGGATACACAGTATTGAAAATCTCCTATTGCAAAAAATGACACTTGTTAAAAAGACATAAATATTAAATGGAACCCCCCCTCTTTTTTTTTTTGCTCCTCCCCCTGCAAAAGAGTGCAGACGCTTTTTTCCCTGCTCCTGCTGCTTCCTGCTTTATTTGCTTTTTAATCATTTAATTAATCATTTTTAATCATTTTACTTCTTCCACACATCCTGGAATATCAGACTGGTCATCCTTTTTTGTGACTTCTACCTATACAAATCAATATTTTTGACAAGCCAGCGACATGTCCGGAAGAGGAAGAAAAACAAACTCCCACTGTGAACGCTGTCGGATCTACCAACAAGAAATAAAAGAGCTACAAACACGGATATTTACTTTGGAAACTGAAAATGGACTTCACAAGACCCTTCCAGTAACATCGGGTGGTAAGAAGCCTGCTCTTACCACAAACGAGAAGAATAACAGTGACATAGACCTGAGTGATGTTGTGTCCTTTCCAAAACTTTGTGCGGAGGAACTCTGTGTTAAGCCAAAGCGTAAAGATGACAGAACATCCGAAATAAAGCTCACAAACAGATTTTTACCCCTAACACAATGTGATATTGAAGAACACAGTGAAATTGGACCACAGAGAAGGAGTCATAATGTTGGAAACAAAGCACAGGCAGAAAGAAAATCTGTGCCAAACGTCAAGGTCAGAGATACGCTGCTGCTTGGAGATGGCGCTATCAGTGGAGTCAGCCACAGAAGAATGCAAACTTTATGTTGCCCAAGTTCTACTGTTCCAGTGATTACAGGACTCTTATCTAAAGTCTTGTACCAAGGAGTTAAACGAATAATCATCCATGTAGGTGCTGTCGATATCAGAAAAGAACAGTCCGAACGTTTGAAAAAAGACTTCATCAAGTTATTTGAAGAGATTGACAAAGTAGAGGTTGAAGCATTCATCAGCGGACCTTTTCCTAACATCGATGGGGTGTCACTCAAGTTCAGCCGTCTGTTTCAGCTGAACAATTGGCTCTCCAGAGAGTGTGCTTCCAGAGGATTGCATTACATTGAGAACTTCAATACATTCTGGAAGCGAAAGGACCTTTTCATGGGAAGAGGCCCACACCTGAACAGAGGTGGAGCAAGAGAGTTAGTGAAGAACCTCCTCCACGCTCTGGGGCATAGAGGCCAAGGCCCTGAAAAGGCAGCAAGGAAGGACCGAGCCAGTGTCCCAGGAACCACAGCACAACGGCAACAACAACTACCTCCACCAACACCGGTCAATGACTTGGATCCGGCAGCACCAGCACCACAACCACCTCCACCTAAGGACTCAGCTCCACCAGCATTACAGCAACCACCTCCATCTAAGGACTCACCTGCACCAGCACCACAACAACTACCGCCAGCTAAGGACCCGGTGCAGAACCACAACAACAACCACCAGATTTGGCCCCAGAAATTCCACCATCTGACCAGCTGTGGGCGCCCCCTGCTACATCTACTCCCAGTGAAGACTCACTTTCCTTTTCGTCCCCCCCACTTTCACCCATGGCCCTACCTAGCCATTTTGATAGCCTCATTAAGTCAGGAATTAAGATGGCTCCCCTAACACCTGTGAGCCTCACACCACACAGGAGCTCTCCTACCCCTCCAGCGCCCCCTCCTCATCCTTCACCCAAAGTCCCTCCAACACGGCCTTCATCCAAACCCCCTCCAACACGCCCCCTCCGTCGTTCACCCAAATCCCGTCCAATCTAGTTCACATCCCTTGCAAGAAGGTTTTGACCAGTCCCAAGGAAACTAATCTCAAACTTGCTGCACTCAATGTCAGATCTTTATGCAACAAATCATTTTTAATCAATAATCTTATCTCTTCTTTTAATCTTGATTTTATGTTTTTAACTGAAACATGGCTTGACAAAAACACAGGAAACATAGTTCTAGTCGAATCAACTCCCCCCAACTACAAACATGAATCGGAAATACGAGAAAATAAAAAGGGTGGAGGCGTTTCTGCACTGTTTAGAGATAATATTGCAACCCGCAGACTATCATTTGGTGCGTTTTCATCATTTGAGTATGTGTCCTTTAAGATTGAGTTAAAACAAACTCCTCCCTTACTCTGCATAGTTATGTACAAACCTCCTCAGCACAGCCAAAGTTTTATTGATGATTTCACTGAAATGCTCTCAGTTGTGTGCACAGACTTTGATGGTCTAGTCATTACAGGTGATTTTAATGTTCATGTTGATAATGTCAATGACAGAAATGCAAAAGAGCTCAATGCTGTCCTTGAAACCTTTAGTCTAATTCAGCATGTGAGTTGCCCCACCCACAGCAGAGGGCACACTCTGGACCTGCTCATCACAAGGGGGGTTACTATTTACAATGTCAGTGTGGTTGATGTCGCCCTCTCTGATCATTTCTGTGTATTCTTTGACCTGTCTGTTGCTCCCAAACCACCGCCTGGCCCTGCAGTTGTCCAAAGGAGACAAATAAATGAGAGCACTAGGGCACAGTTTGTAGAAATGATAAACCCTGAAAACGTCTCTGGTGCCAATGTTGATGAAATGCTGAATTCTGTTACTTCTAGCATCTTGAATGTTCTGGATGCCATTGCCCCTATGAAAGTTCAATTGAGAAAACATAGACAGAAAGCTCCCTGGAGGAATGATGATCTAGTCAGGGCACAGAAACAACAGTGCCGCAGAGCCGAGCGAAAGTGGCGCAAGTCAAAACTCCAGGTTCATTATGGAATATATAAGGCGGAGTTGTACGCTTATAACCAGATCTTATGCAGAACAAGGGAAAGGTACTTCTCTGAAATAATTGGAAGTTGCAGCAGCAACTCTCGTATCCTGTTCACAACAGTTAACAGATTAACTAACCCTCCAACCCAGCTACCAATAGAATTGGTTTGTACACCTAAATGTAATGAGTTTGCTGTATTTTTCAATGACAAGGTTAAGGGCATTAAAAAAGCCATCAACTCCACAACACATATAACTATCGAACGGCCACCTACTCACTCTAAGCTGACTCACTTTATACCTGTCACTGACCAAACTGTCCAAGAGACCATCACCCGTCTGAGCTCGTCTACATGCTGCCTTGATGTGTTACCCACTAGATTTCTAAAGTCTGTCTTGAACAGTGTGTTGCCATCAATTACTCAAATAGTTAACATGTCTCTTCAATCTGGAATATTTCCAGACGCATTAAAAACTGCAGTCATTAAACCTCTCCTGAAGAAAAACGGTCTTGATCCCACTGTACTGAATAATTACAGACCTATCTCTAATCTGCCATTTTTAGGAAAAGTCCTTGAAAAAGTTGTCTACCAACAGCTCACTGACTTTCTCTTATTAAACAATTCGTTTGATGTTTTCCAGTCAGGTTTTAGACCCCATCATAGCACAGAAACTGCTCTTATCAAGGTAACCAACGACATCCGCCTGAACACTGATGATGGCAAAGTCTCTGTCTTAATCCTGCTAGACCTGAGCGCTGCCTTTGATACTGTTGATCATGGGATCCTTTTGCACAGACTCCAAGACTGGGTTGGCATGTCTGGATCTGCCCTAAGTTGGTTCAAGTCTTATCTAGAAGACAGGAAATATTTTGTTGAAATTGGGAGTTGTGTCTCAGACTACATGGGCTTGAATTGTGGTGTGCCCCAGGGATCGATCCTGGGACCCCTTCTGTTCAACCCTCTACATGCTGCCACTAGGGCAGTTAATACGCAGTAATAACATATCTTATCACAACTATGCAGATGATACTCAGATCTATGTGTCACTGACAACAGGTGAATATGGGCCGGTGGATTCTTTCAACCACTGCCTCCAACAGATCAGCGCGTGGATGCAGAACAACTTTCTCCAGCTAAACTCAGACAAGACCGAAGTTATTGTTTTTGGCCCACAGAAACAAAGAGAAATTGTCAGCAGCTACCTTCATTCTCTGTCTCTTGAACCCTCAAATCAAGTCAGAAATCTAGGGGTAATCATGGACTCTGACCTGAACTTTAACAGCCATATCAAGTCAGTAACATCAGCGGCATTTTACCACCTGAAAAACATTGCCAAAATCAAAAACATAATCTCAAAGCGAGACCTGGAGATACTTATCCATGCATTTGTCTCCAGTAGGTTAGACTACTGTAACGGCCTGCTCACCGGCCTCTCCAAACGAGCTGTAAAACAGCTTCAGTACATCCAGAATGCTGCTGCTCGAGTCCTGACCAAAACCAGGAAGTTTGATCACATTAGTCCTGTGCTCAGGTCTTTGCACTGGCTCCCTGTACCTCAAAGAATAGACTTCAAAGCAGCTCTGCTTGTGTACAAGTCTCTCCATGGCCACGCACCAAAGTACATCTCTGACATGTTAGTGCCATATGAACCATCTCGTACTCTGAGGACCTCAGGGACCGGCCTCCTGTTGATTCCCAGAGTCAGAACTAAACAAGGGGAATCAGCGTTTCAATATTCTGCAGCTAAAATCTGGAACAGCCTCCCTGAAGGCGTAAGACAGGCCTCTTCTGTGTTCATGTTCAAATCTAGACTTAAAACATTTCTGTTTAGCCGTGTATATGACTGAAAGGTCCTATCTGCACCTTTCTTTCCTTCCTTTCTTTTTAAATCTTTTTTTTTTTTTCCTTTTCTTTTAAAGTAAATTTTATGTTGATTATTTCTATGATTTATTGTGATTTTAATGCATTTTTCTATTTTGTGAAGCACCTTGAATTACTTTGTGTACGAATTGTGCTAAACAAATAAACTTGCCTTGCCTTGCCTTTAAAGATGAATACTATAAACATCTTTATGAAAAAATATGTCTTGGAGCCCTAAAAATGTTTGAAACCAGACATTTTTACATGGTAGCACCAAAAAAATGAATCGGAGGATGATGCTAAAATGAGAAAAAACAAAAAAAGAAACATTCGATAATAACAGAAATATTGTTTGGTTGCAGCCCATCAGTTTGGACACCCAGAGCAGAACAGCTGGGTGTGTAGTTGTCAGTTCCTCGGCTGAAATTCGTGGTCTGCCAGCTCGAGGCTAAAAGCAGCAACATTTATGTAACATGACACTGTTCAGAGCAGGATCAGCTTTTTACCCACATTTAAAGCCCACTCTTCTCCACCAAGCATCCCGTCTTTCAGCCTTCCTCTCCACTGCCGAAGACGAGCAGAAAACATTCCACACGCAGCACAATGTGCCCAAACCCTCGGCTAAGGAGAGGCTTTAGCTTTAAACAACTTCAGGAGGCAGCAGGGAAGGGAACAGCTTTGACTCACACATAAAAGCTGCAGTTAGTTTTTTTTAAATCACCTAATTATTGGCCATTTTTAAGCCTTTTTGATCAAATTTTGTGCATTTTTGGGGGACGGGGGATTTCAAGAAAATATTGTGGAAACATTGCTGCTTGTAGAGTGAAATTGATCTCACCAAATAATTATTTTTCATATATTTATGTCACAAATGTTACATGCTACAACTACAACTGTATATGTAACAAGAATTCAATTTTTTTTAAAACTTCAATCCCTGTTAAGGATCAACAACATCTCTAATATTAAATCCTTCCACTTTATTATTTGTTGATTTGAATAAAAATAATATAAAATTACCAAAAAATTCTTTGTAATTTATAGTGGAGGAAAGGAGCTCTGTAGTCAATTTGAGATTTTTACCGTCCAAAAAAATTAAACTGATAACTTTTACTGTAGACAAAACACATACGTATAATAATATTTTCTCACAAAATGTGTCATGTTTTCTTAAATGCTTGGCCTGTAGCAAAAAAATGACGTTTTTTAACGTTTTTGTCCAGCCTCCTTAAAACGACCAAAATTCAGCACTCAGATGTTTTTTTTAAAGCTCAATTCACTTAAATTTGCTTTTTGTTTAAAAATAGAACAGTGCATGTCAAAGGAAGTTATAGAAAGGCACTTCCTCCTTCTCACCGCACTAGGATGTATTGAATTATCCTCTCATTTCAGTGCCTTCTGCAGACAGATTAATGCATTACCTCTTTTCAAGTGCTGCAGGGAGGCGCACTGCTCCTCTACCGGCGCGTCTCTCCACGGATAATTTGTGTCACACTTTAGCTGGGCTGCGAGCTTTGTGCTTAAGTCAACAAACAAGTTTTCTGACAAATGTTGAGCCCCACAGAGAGATATACACAAAAGTCTCGGTGCTGTGTTTACCCTATAAGCTGAGCTCCACGTTGGAGGGAGGAGGTCTTTGTTCTTCCCAGCGTGACTCCTCCAGTCCTCATCAGACGTTCAGGGCTTTTAAATGAGTCTATTATGTTATGGAGCACACCCAAGCTATAGCAATGATTAATGCCGCTAATCAAGGGAACTTGATTTATTGGTTGTCACTGGGTTGCGTGTGATGTGTTTTCCTGTGAACGTGAAGGGTAAGCGATTAAAAACAGGAGAGGTCGATTAGGGAAGAGGCTGAACTGCCCAGCAGCGATGCTTTTGGGCCTGAAAACATGGTTTCATGAAAATCAAGTGGGAAATCACAAAATGTACAAGTGAATGTGCCAGCAATAAACAACTGAATTTGAAGTAAAAATAAAGCATAGAACAACCGTCTTATCAGGAGTCTAGTTAGTGCCGGACCTAGCAGTGTGGGGCCCCAGGTGAAGGATAACACGGGGCCCTCTGCAGCGGTTCTGTTACAGAATTTTCAGTACTGTAAGGCGCACTTAAAAGCCCTTTGGAATTTGCTACTTTGGAATAGTCCATTACTGTACAGGATGAAACATTTTCCCATTAGCAGTCTTATGTCATTTCAGTGATTTGTGTTTTTTCTGACAGAGTTACGTAACCCTTGTGCTATATTATTGGGTCCAGATGACCCCACCCTTACATTGGCTTGTTACCCCTACCATGACAAAGGTGGATAATGGTGGAGAGGATTTCATGTAATCCATGGACACCAGTGAAGATCACAAATCATTGAAGAAAAAAGTTCAGCGCACTGTCTAGTGGGGTCTAGATGACCCTAATCCCAATGTTAAAGTGCCTAGGATAGCACAAGGGATATTAATGAGCATAGAAAGGATTTTAGACATTTATTTTAAGTGTTCATCTCAGGGCCCTCAAGGTGCTTGGGGGCCACAGGTAATCGCCCACCTCGCCTAATGGTAAGTCCGCCCCTGAGCCCTGCAGACACAGAAATGACATTCTGACCCAGCGCTGGGTCTGGGTGTAGGGGTGCAAGCAGGTCACCAGGGCTTCCGGTGGATGCCAACAGCCCAACAGTCTGTGTTCAATTAAGTCACATCCGGGTGCTCTTTGACTTCACTCACATGTCTAACTCTAAAACCACAAGTATCAGGAGCAGTTTGAAAAAGCTAGTTGATGTGACGTAGAACCTTCAATGGGCGTGCTCCGCATCACTCTGATGCATCCACTTGTAGACGTCTAGATTAATGGATGCCTTTGTCTGAGCTGGCATCTGGCTCAAAGCTGTACGGCTGGATAGCTCGGATGTTACTCACCATTTCTATTGCACCGGTAATGTTAGGTTGGGGTTATGATAGGCTGTAAACCAGCAGGAGAGCGTGTAAACAGATGGATGATGGGAAGTGTGGAGAGGCTTACTCTGCACCCACGGCAGAGGGGAATATCTGATGAACTACTGCCGCTGTTCAGAACACAGGTCTTTTATTTTGACTAGAAATGACATAATCCCAACTAAAAGACCCCTAGGAAAATCTTCCCAGTGAATCAAAAGACAATCGAAGAGGGTCTTTAACTCCTCTCTTCGCATCTGCCTCAGTCTGTCTTTCTTTTTGGACCATACTCTAAGATGACACTGATGATAAAATAATTTGCAAAAATTAAGATAGCTTAGAATACAAAAACTCAATTATAAAAATAAAAACAGTCCAATAGAAGGCTCTCAGCTTTGCGATTTAGCTCCATTATTTGACAGGACATGAAAAGAAAACCGAACATTGGTACTTCCGTATAAAGCGCTTGAGAAATGTATCTTTCACTTTGATTGTGTTCTGTCAATGTAGAGGAATATGTGCTTGGTCCAAAATCCCATAGAGTAAATGACTGCATTTCCGTAGCACCAGTCCGTCCTCCCCTGTTAGCAGGGATCGCACTGGATTCCTGCCAAATCCCTGTTTCCAGTCCACCCATGCATCAGGCTTGGAACTGTTGAATTGATTTGTGGGATTGGTGCTCCTGCTAAAGTAACTCGTCTTTGCAGAAAAATCTTCCTGGTGGGAGTCACTTCTGACACCATGTGGCATTTTCCTTAGTGATTACAGGCCCGCGCTCTGTGCTTGTTGTTTAAGTCAACAACAGGTTTCCAAAGACACAATCTGGTGTGAATACGCCTTAAAAGACCTCAACCATGACCAAGAGCGTCTAACGTCTAAGTGAAGGATGTGCTTATGCAAAGACCATGCTGTTTTATTGCAAACTAAAAATCTTTTTTTACAAGTGAGAATTTGCACTGCAGTATGATTAACATAAAGTGTTTATTATTAGTAAACGGCATGAACTTAACGGCAATAATTGATGCAAGTTGTATCTTCCTGTGCATCAGGGTTTTTGTGGAGGCATATTCGAAGTGTTACTATGGGAACCGAGCCCTCCTGTTATACGGCACAACACATATTAAGAGGTGCCTTTTTCTTTTACTTCTTCCTCTTTCTTGTCTGCCGTCAGACTTCTTGCAGGATTTTAAAAGACTTTTACAAATACAAATAGTTTCTCTCTGCTGCCCTCTCTGAGTGGATTCACCAGCCTTTTCTTCTTCATCAACGATGAGAAGCTCTTTCCTCCTTTCTGTGCTCTTTTTAAAAGTCATCTCCTCCCTGGGTTCTTCTTTTATCATCTCACGCTAATCATACCATTTTTTTCTGTCATCTTTTCAATTTCAGCTACATTTCTGCTCAGTAGCGCCTGCCGTTGCCGTCTCCCTCCCCTTTTCCTGCGTTTCTTGCAGCTTCTTCCTCCACCTCCATCTCTTTTGTGTATGTCTCTATTTATGCTTCTATCTCCACCTTCTTTTCTCCGCTGTCTCCCACTCACACTCTTCCTCCTCCAAGCTTTGCCGTCCACATGGAAATCCCGTCTCATTTTCAGTTAGCATGTGTACTTGCAATTAAGCCTGACAAAGCACTGGTGATTTGACCTTTAGGGCACTTGTTTTTTCCTTCCTACCTTCGCTCTAAATGTGTTTGGGTTGATTGGCCTCTTGTCTATGTGCTGACATTTTATTAAAAGAAATTTGGCTTTTTACTTGTTTTGTTCTAACAGGACTAACTCTGTTTGATATTTAAAAAAAATCAATAAAGAATGAGCAACGGTTTACTTTGAGGGGCTGAGGTCTTTTGCATATCAGTGATACTCTAAGGAAGGGTCCACCCACCAGCCAATCAAACTATCAATCAATCAATCAATCAATCAATCAATCAATCAATCAAACAAACAAACAAACAAAACAAACAAACCCCCTTAAAAGCACAAATTGAACCTTAAATGACATTGAAAATGACTGATTGAACCTCTCTTTCAAAAAGAAAATAAAGCATAAACACAGAAAATTCATCTGTTTATCATCTTTTGATCTCTATTCAAAGCGTTCACCTCCTCTTTCCGCCCCAATTGCACACTCTCCTGCTAGCTTACAGCCCCTCACACTCCCAAACTGACATTAGCGGTGAAACAAAAATGGAAAGCAATATTTGATTTATCCATTATTGAGCCAGATGCCAGCTCCAACGAGGATAACAAGACGTTCTTGGATCTAGTCGCCCAAAAGTGGATTATTCAGAATGGAGCAGAGCAGGAAGCTTGTGACCCACCCAGTATATTTTCTACGTCACAAATATGATCTTTTATTTTATATCTGAATGCAATTCACTTTCATATGACATATACAGACTTGAACCGTAAATTTTCTTCTAAATCAAAAATGCAAACCTCACATTTTTCAGGATTACTCTTCTAGTGATTAGTAGTAAATAAATGTTGTCATACTTAAAAGCAGTCAATTCTTTGGTTAATAGTAAATAGCTTTTCCCTTCACAGAGCTTTACTCTCTCCTTAGAAGATCCAAAGCACTCAACACTCCTAGTCCCAATCTCCAACGCCCACACGGGTGGGGACTCCGCTGACGAACACTGGTGCCAGGCTGAGGTTATAGGATGTTGAGGTTATAGGATGAGCAATGTGGGGTTCACTGTCTTGCCCAAGGACACTTTGGTGCATGGACGGGCAGGCCAGAAACTGAACCTGTGATATTCCGTTCAGGGGTTGACCGCTCTACCTCTGCGCCAATGGCGTCCCAAACTCTTTCTGGTGCTTCTTTCTTTGGTCTTTGGCGCCATCTTCTATATCTTCGGGCCGTACCCTTTCAGCGGTGCTAATGCTAGCACTGACATAACAGGATCTGCATGTATAAGAATATTTTAAAATGTAACTCATGTTTACACTAATATTTATTCAATAACACTGGAATTGTTAACATTTTGTGCTAACAAATTGTTATTGTTGTCGTAGTTGACAATAGACTGCAGCCCAAGTCTTTCACATAATTTTTCATCTAAATCTGTCATAGAAATATGCGAATAATAAACTTTCTTCTATCAGGCTTGTGATGTTCTGGCTGCTGCTTCTACAGTTTTCTCCTCATCTTGCATCTTATGTTCCTCCTCAATCTTCTGTCATTGCGTGATCTGCTCCAACGGATGTCTGCAGGCCGGAAAAGTGGGGCTGTAAACATTATAAATGATCAGCAATGATAGATCAACAGCTGCCTGAAACGAGCAGCAGAGAATTCTGGGAGCAACCAGCAACTGTCATGACTCAGGAGCCATAATCCCACGGGAGTTGTTGTTTCCTGACACATTTTGACGAGTAAACGTTTAATCCTCTTGAAAGCACCGCCCACATCTGAAGGTGATGGGCCTGCAAGCAAATATATGCTTTCCAGTTATTTAGAGTCAAACTGTGCTGGTGTTGAAAGTTTCCATCAGAAATGATAAACTTACTTTATCTTGTAAGAGGCTTACGAGAATAATGAAGAAAATGATCTTACTAAGACTTACTTTATAGGAAAACTCTGATTTCAATGACATTTTTGCTTATATAATACTAGAACCCGAATAAAAGCGAGAAAATTATTGAGTTTTATTATTTTTTTAAATCACTGTGCTGCCACCTAAGTAACAAAACAAAAAAAACATTTTATTTTATTTCTTAGTATCAATGGTTAGTTCTGAGAAGTCCATTCATTTCTGATAATTCACACCTCTACGGTCATTATCCTGCTTATATTATGGTCATTTATGAAATAAATAAATATTAAATCAATAATTAGTGCTTTGATCTTGTTAAAAGTTTAAATTATTTTTCACCAAAAGTGTACTATTAGATACACGGTGCGATGCATTTTCATGTTAATGGCTAGATCCTACACCAACCTGGGCTGCTGCAGCGAAGGAAAGTGGTGTATATGCCAAGTTAAGCGAAACATCACTTCAGAGGTAAAGTTCACCTCTTAGCGCTAGTTTTTGTCCAGATGATGAAGCAAATGTGTGTTTCCGGTGTCACCTCTTTGTATCTCATCTCCTCCGTCTTAGATTCTCTTCTCCATTTCTCTTCTGTTTCATCTCCGTCTTCAAAATGATCAAATTCCCCAAACAGGTTGTAGGAAGCTATAAAATCGCTCATGTCTCTTCTACTGTTTTGCTGTACAGCAATTATAAAGCTAGATGAGAAGTAGATTAATTAAATCAATTAATTACAGGTCATAATTAATTATAATTAATTTATCGCATGACAGCACTAGTTTATATCTCAGCTGGGTTCTTTTTATGTGGAGTTTGTATGTTTTTCCTGCTAATTCTAGGTAATCAGGCATCCTTTCAGGCCATTAACATGTTTCATTGGTTAAGTATAAGTATTGATTCTGAATGGCGTAGAAAGACAGTAGGAGGTTAGATGTGGTCTAGGATCTGCTCACGAAGCCCGCTAGTGTTTCCTTAAGACAGCCAGGAAATCTACAGGACTGTGCATGACCCCAGCTGGGACAAAGCGGGTATGAATTTTGGCAGGACAGTCTGACTTTCTTTTTCTTTCCCTAGAAGTTAGTGGCTTTTCAGTATTAAGGCTTCCATATTGATAGAAAACAGCAACGTGAAGTCTGAATGACTGACTGGAAGCTTTTTGGAAGATGAGGCTGTGACAACAAATTATGCCATCTTTACCACCATGCTTCACTGTTGCAGCATGAAGCACCATTTTTTTTCCTCGTTTGGAGGTTAACAGCTAAAAACTATCAAAGTATGAAAGTACATAAGAAGAGTTGGGTAAGAGAAAGGAAGAGAGGAACTCTCCTTTTTTGGGGTAGAAAGATAGCAAAGCAGCAGTCACTGATATTTTGAAGCTGACCCGGCTCTGTGGAAACTCACACAAATGTGCACACACAAAACTCATCATACTCTTACAGTTTTGTCTTTGATGTGCGCCTTAGAGCTTCTCTGAGGAAGTCTCCCCATGGTATAACAGATTTGACAATATAATGTGCACGATGTCTTAGAGAAATTTAAATCAGGGAGAAAAACAGCGATTAAAATCGAATTTGGAATGACAAAATTGGAGATTTTACTTTTTGCCGATATTGCCCGGCTCTAAGGAACACAGTTAATAAAGTCTGATGGACTTTATCTCTGACTCTTTTGTCTCCCTTAATAGGTCTTATAGTTTGGTGCGCCTTGTACATGACACAATTTAGAAAATGGAGCATTCATTGACAGTGCACCTTATAATGCAAGATATACAGTAATTACTTAACTTTTGGATGAGGGTCAGCACCGCTAAGAGGTCTGAGGCTACGGTTATTGACCGGAGAAAGGTAGTTTGCCCTCTCTCGGTGGGTGGAGTGCTCCTGCTTCAGGTGGAGGAGTTTAAATATCTTGGGGTCTTGTTTAGGAGTGAGGGAAGACCGGAGCGTGAGATTGACAGGCGGATCGGAGCAGCATCCTTAGTTATGCGGTCGCTGTGCCGGTCCATGAGGGGAAGAGTGAGCTGAGCCAGAAAGCAAAGCCCTCAATTTAAGGGTCAATCTCCTTTCCAATACTCAGCTATGGTCATGAGCTCTGGGGGATAACTAAAAGACTGAGGTTGCGAATACAAGCGGCTGAAATGAGGGTGGCTGGGCGCTCCCTTAGAGATAGCTCAGAGTAGAGCTGCTGCTCCTCCACATCGAGAGGAGCCAGTTCAGGTGGCTTAGGCATCTGGTTCGGATGCCTCCTGGACGCCTCCTTAAGGAGGTGTTCTGGGCATGTCCCACTGGGTGGAGGCCCCGGGGAAGACCCAGGACGCGCTGGAGAGACTAAGTCCCTCAGCTGGCCTGGGAACGTCTTGGGTCCCCCCCAGAGGAGTTGTAAGAAGTGAACGGGGCGAGGGGAAGTCTGGGCATCTTTGCTTAGACTGCTGCCCCTGCGACCTGGTCCTGGATAAGCGGAAGAAGATGGATGGATACTTTTCATTTGACGTTGACACTTTGTGAAAATGATCATCTTAGCTGAAGCATCAGCCCCATAGCTCCTCTAATGGTGAGCTATGGAGTCTGTTGACGAGTCTGTAAGCTTTGTTTTGTTGGGAATGGGACTCCATATTGTACTGCACTTTTCATCATTTGACATTAGTTCAAGATTTGTGCCAAACAACGTAGTTACAGTCAAGTCGCTCAGGTGTTTGCACCTCATTTTTCCGAGTCATTGATCTCCTGCCTTCGCCAGCACAGATGTCCTCTGGGAGCAGTTTCAACATTTGCCCTTTCACTGTCGAGCATCGATGTTTAGATTTTCTGAGTAGACGTGTTTTGTTTATCATCTATTTTTCTCTCTCTCTGTGCCTTTTCCCACAGGGACGGCATTTACACTCCTCCACGATGCTTGTCAGCCTCCCCCCTTCTCCCTCCCACCTCCCGGACAAGCGATTGGAGTTTCCCTCTCCTCACTATTCTACTTCTTCAGGCCAGTCGTCCCGCTACCCGCGTCCTCAGCCTCGGTTGACACTTCCCTTCCTGTCCTTCTTCTTGTCTCTGCTCCTCCTTTCCATCGTTTTATTGCCGGTCTGCGAGTCTCGGAGGGGTGGAGGTCCAGGAACAGGGCCCGGGGGTTCCCCGGGAGGACAGGGAGGCCACAGGGGTGGCACCAGCCAGAGAGGTGTGATCATCCCTCCTCAGTACTCTCCTGGCTCACCAGCGCTCCCCCCTCTCGGTCCTAAATTGATTAGCTCCCTCAGCATTGCTGTCATTTTGGTGGGGAACTCCAGTGAAGTAACCTTGGGGGCGGGACTTGAGAAAGAGGACTTCCTCCACATCCCATACCCCCCCAAAGTCGAGGTGGTCACCATGAATGAGACCGACCCAAAGAGCATTATCAACCGGATCTGTGCACAAATGACCAGGAACTCTCTGCAAGGTGTGGTGTTTGGGGACGACACGGATCAGGAGGCCATCGCTCAGATCCTGGACTTCATCTCTGCTCAGACACACATTCCAATCCTGGGCATCAGAGGGGGCTCTGCCATGGTAATGGCCGCTAAGGTAAGAAAAGATGGTGTCAACTGTTTGCATTGTTCTGAACGCATCGTTTAAATTGAGGAGAGAGCATGGGTCACATGCAACACAAGTGATCGCTTGCAGTTTCCGAGCCTGGTGTGAACGTAGAATAGAACTGTCATCCAAGGCTTTGTCTGAATGAACTCACTAGTCCCTAAACCCCTAAAAGACTCTATAGTACGATACTATCTAGTGGCCTGGATTTTAACCTAATTTAGACTCATGCTACTACTTTTTTGTTTTCAATGGCATATTGGATGTCACCTTTTTGCCGAAGTAAAAACCCACATATGAGTATTTTACGACGAATATTCATGAATCCACTGTGTTCTGATGATGAAAATTTAGATAATTTACAAGAAACTATTCAAATGAAAAATTATCAATTGTAGCTTAAAGCTGCAGAAATAGATGGCTTGTACTCCACTGTGTAAAACATTACAAGGTTATTTAGGCTGAAACAGCAGAATAATAATCCGACAGAGAACAACATAGACTAGCGGAGAATAAAATGATTGTAACTGATACAAAGAAGAAAGAACTAAAACTAAAATGCAGAAAAATTAAAAAAAACAAAACCATAAAAAAGAGATATTAAAAATGAGATAAAATGTCCCAAATTTGTTTTTTAAACATGCAAAATATGAATTTCCCTGTCCCCTTTTTGTTCTGTAAAACCTTAATTTTTGTCTGTTTCCGAGAAATCATGTGGCATTCTCCCTTTTTACTGTCATGCTGCTGCTGCTGCTGCTGTTGTTGTATGTGGAGTCCCTCGTGGACACAGCTGGATTGAGGTAAAGAAGGATTGGCACAAATATGACACTTTCAGAGGAATCTGCCATGCAGAAAGGAATTGCTCAGAAACGGACTCACTTCACCTCAGAGGAGTTACGTGCTGTTTCTCCTTTATTTTCAAAGTCCTGTTTTATTTTTCGTCTATTTCGGGAAAAATCAAGTCAAACAAACGGCAAAAAATGGAGTTTGTCAGTCTTATTCCAAATCCAGCTTTGAAAGAAATTCAGTATCATTATTAATTTTGGGCACATTTTTAAATGCAATTTTGCTGTGATAAAAACTCTCATGTCTGGTAAAGGATGTGGTGAGAAAACACACTGAAAGAGGTATTTTTGGAACAGTGATTGAATAAAGTTGCCAGCTTATCCTTGTTGCAGATCACAGTTACTAAACAAAAATTTGGTTTGTAGCCTTGAGCGGCTAAAATTACCCTGGAATCAAAGTTGATAGAACAATCAAAGGTCTAGTCGATGAATACCCAACAAATTGACATTTTAAAGCCCCACTGTGATCATCTTAAAAGCATTCCCAGTCCAGTTGTTTTCTAGGACATAGTTCTGCAGAGCGGCAGCACCTCATTAGAAATTCACCTCTAAAAGCCCGTACACACCGGGACGAATATTCGCCAGGCGTTATTCGCCAGCGTTTTTCGCCACGTTTTTTGTGTTCACACCCAGGCGATTTTCGCTGACGGTGAGCCGAGCGAACATGCAATTTCATTCCCTGACATTAGATGGCGCTTAATGTAAAACAGAAATACTCCTGTACACAAGGTGGCGCTGCGCAACTTTACGCTTCTTAAAGTCGCTTTTCACTCAGAAGAAGAGAGCAAGTATTTACGCGCTTGTCAGAATAATACAAAGAAAACATGAATATTTCAAGCATCAGTAGCTCCAACTGGTACTTGGTAAGGGGATATTTAAGAATGTCCGTCATTATTTCTTTGCGGCAGTGTTGACGCTACTTGGCGTCTATCTTCTTCGCTGGTATGTGTGCTCAGCAAGGCAGTTTTGTGTTTGAGCGCCCCCAAGTTGTGTTTTACTGTAACTTCAGAAGCTCCAGACACGTGTGCAAAAGCGCCATTCTCATTGGTCGAATAGATTTCGACGCGACGCGTCGAAAAAAAAAAACGAACCCGAGGCGTTTTTTTTTTTTGACGCTTTGTCGCGTGGCGTTTTTTCGCGTCGGTGTGCACACTCTCATTGGTGCCCTTTGTTTAGTCACGAGGCGTTAAACGTCGGCGAAAATCGCCGGCGAAATTCGTCCCGGTGTGAACAGGCCTTAAGGTGAAGGCCGGACCTTTGACGCCGTCATGACAACTCCTGTTAAATGTATTTCATATTTTAAAAAAAAGGCTATTTTTGATTTATGCTTATGCTTTCTCTTTGCCAAAAAACAACCGTTTATCTTTATTTCTCAAATATATGATTGTAACAATAACATAAATACAAAGCAGTGACTTTTTTTCCTTTAAAGTTAAAAGAAATAAGTGTTGGGGGTTGGAAAGTCCTGGTTTCTAGGAACTTTTCATTCCTTGCTGTAAGGTATAACCAAACTAATTTCAGTAATGTTTTAGTTATTAAGTCTTTTCTTAGACAGACATGAACGTTTTTACACTTTTCTCTTTTGTTTAAACTCTCAAAGTTCAAATCTTCAGAGAAAAAAAACAACAGCATTGGAGAACGAGTAAACAAAGATATGATCACGATCGAAGATTTAAAAACATTTGTAGAGATGCACGTATGCTGTATGGGAGATACAGCAGGGAAAGGATTACAATTCTGGGACAGTGATATTGTAAAATAAGGGAAGTAATCTGAATTTAAGCAGTAATCTGAATTACAGATCGGAGGTTACACTGAAGAAGAGTACCAAACTGGTTCAGGTTCTGTAGGGTACAGCTGTTCAGGAAATCCTCAGCTACAACTGGTGCTGCATTCACTGACTCTACAGGTGTGGGAAATTCTGCATCATCTTAAAAAAAAAAAAAAAAAGTTGCATCTTACTGTTTTTTTTACGACGGGGCCAGTTTACCCCAAAACTTTTTTTTTAAAAGTACGACTTTTAAGTTGTAAATTTACGAGAAAAAAGTCGTAGATTAACGAGGAAAGAACACCAAAGTTTTCTGATTATCGGAGCCTAGCTTGAAGATGAAATATGTGGAGCCTTTTGTGAAGTTTTATTTCTGGATAGGTATAAAAAAACAAAGACGTTCGGAACCTTTTGGCGACTCAAAATCAGATTATTTTCAGTGGAATCGGCTTTCCGGGGTTCAGTGTCAGTAAAGCGGATTTTCATGTGTAAAATAAGGAGCTCAGAGACACGTTTGGGTGTAGAGGACCGCTGCAGCCTTTATTTTCCCTTTCATTCACATACCCTGAAGTTCATTTGTCTCATTACGTCATGAACTTGTCATCAGAACACCAATGCGGAAGTAAACAGTGTTACATATGCCCACTCCTACAGATGAAACGTCCCGTTTTAACATAAAACAATAAAGAAGAATGAAAATAGTCTGTAAAATTAGCATTAGAACGTTGAAAACGCCAAAAAGTGCTCCTCCTCAGACGGAGTGTCACACAGACGTGGAGATCTGGGGCCTCATTTATAAACGTTGCGTACGCACAAAAGAAGGCGTACGCCACTCTCTACGCAATAGTTGAGATTTATAAAAAGCAAACTTGACGGGAAAATGTGCGGTCCTCCACGCAAGCTCTGACCCAGGCGTACGCACAAAAACGGGTGAAATGAGAAACGGCGACACCGTCGGCAGATGGAAGAAACACGTGAAAGTGACAGTGTGTGCCAAATCGTGCTGGCATGTGCTGTGCTACACAATGTGGCACAGCTTAAAAACGTGCCTCTACCCCCTGGCGCTGATTGCTGTGTTGGCCCCGACCCTGAACCCCATCCCCACGCATTTGAGCCAAATGCTGCTGCTGTGCGCCAGCGCTTGGAAGTGATGCGTCGCTTGTAAAGAAAAAGAGGTGTGGAAAATATTATTTATTTAAGAATTCCCTCATCGTGCAGTTTATTTCAGTCAGGGCGATCTTGATTTCGCCCAACTCCTTGGCCACCTCTCTGATTGAACTACTGACTTCCCTCTGCATTTCAAGGACTGCATCGGTGAGGACGCGCCCACTGCTGGAGGGTTGAGAGCCGCGTGCCGTGGAGACGCTGGGGCCAGACGGCTGCTCAGCTGCAGCATCGTAACCACTGGCCCCGCTGGAACACCAGCAACTAAAATAAAATTGTTCTATATTAATAATCTGTAATTGTGTAGCCTGCATACATGTGACTTGACTGCATTCATTTTAATTATTTCTCTTACCTGTGTCAGCCTGACCCTGGCGCGTCGGCGTCCCCTCCGTCTCAGTCAGGTGACTGAGGCGGAGGAGGACGCCGATAAGGGGGACTTAATAAGGATTCCCCAATAATAGCGGCCAGTTTCTCATCAAGAGGGGTCAGCTCCGGTCCCCCCCCCCCCCCCCCCCCCCCCACGTGGCGGACACACTCTGCCGATGCAGCACTAGACGTTTTTTTGCCTCGACTTTGATGTCCGATCATTTCTTTTATTTCTTTTTTATTTCGGCCACGTCCGAGGTTGTGAGGCTACAGCATTTTCGGCGTCTGCCACCGTTTGCCGCTCACGTGCCTTTTTGGCATTAGTAATGCCCACACTGGGCCCTCCAAACAACATTTTTCTCCTCTTTTCCACCTCGCCAACGATAACTTCTACTTCACATTGAGTGAAGTTACGTTTTTTTGATTTCCCCTCTGTGTTTGCCATGATTTAGCAAGCCATGAATATTAATTTGTGGGCGTTTCACGGACTATTTATGGGCAACTATGGGCGTGTCATGTAGCCGCAAAAGCTGCGCTGCATTTAGAATCGGTTGTGATTTATAAAGGGAAAGATGCGTAGGATGTGCGTGCGCACGGTTTTATAAATCCGAATATTTCTGTGCGTACGCACGTCCTATGTTTCATTTGTACGCCACTTCTGACGCAAATCCTACGCAAAGTTTTATAAATGAGGCCCCTGGTCTTTCCTGGAGGAAGAAAGGATTGAAGTGGACAGCTGCCTGCAGGGATACCGACGGCTTCATCGGGCTGCAAAGATCCTGCAAACCACCCATCAATAAATAAAACTTTAATAAATCATAAATCAAACAAGTGAGCTTCCAAACATTTGTAACGTTATCAATAAATATTAAGCTCACCTGTTCAATTGAGTTTAGTCGGTCTGCTCTGCTGCTGCGCGGCGTTCACTTGCTGCTGCACTGTTTGCTCACTTCCACTAGTTTAATCTCGTAAATTTGCGAGTTTTTTTCTCATAAATTTACAAATTAAAATCTCGTAATTTTACTTTTTTTTGTGGCCCTAAAACTCCGTCGCAGTTTTTTATTAGCAAAGTCAAAAGAGATTTTGCGTGGGGCCTCTCGGTATGTGCTAAAGTCTAAGAACCTTATCCTTCCTCTCGCCTACAAAAAGATGTTGCACGAAAAAGGTCTGAAAAGGAGAGAATGAAGAAGAAGAAAGGAAGAACAAATAAGTGAGGGGAGATTGACAGTTGTGATACAACACATTTTGTGTGGGTGTGATGGAATAATAGGCATTTGCGCCACACATAATTACCTCATTTAAAGCAGACAGAGAGACAAAGGTATATGAGCCGAGAGTGACAGAGGTAAAGGAGTAGATATTTTGGTAGTAGACACCTTAGAGCCCCCCCTAAAAGAAAAGCACGAGGGGTTCTGCAAGGGGAAAACTGTGCGTTGGAGGGGAAAACTGCGAATAACAACAATTTCTTGAGTAAATATCTAAAAATACATATTTTTTCTCCTGCTCCGAGTGATTTACTATTACCTTGGCTTGTCTTTACTTAAAAAAGCCTTTATTCTTCTTGAGCTAAACACGCTCACTATCGGTTACAGGCACACGCACACCGAGGGGGTGAATAACGTTGCCATGGCAACCACTCACATATATCTTTCTTCGTGCGCTGTATAATACCAGCCACAAAGGCACAGAAAGAATAAATCATTATTTCTTTAACAAAAGCAGCAGCAGCAAAAAAAAAAGGCAGCGTTTCTGGAGAGACGGAGTTATGGATACAAACAGAGGGACAGATTAAAGCTCAATGATGGAATGCAAGAAAAAAAAAGGAATGTGGGAAGAAAGATGTGGATTGACGAATGAACTGCCTGTGTTTTTATTAAAAGTGATTTTAGGAGCCCCGGTTGCAGAGATGTTAACGATATTTATAGCTTTTTGAGTCGCACAGTGCTGAAAAAAATCCAGCTACTATACGCTAAAAATAATTAGAAAAAAAACCCTAAATATTATATCTATTTTCAAAGAAAATCAGTCTACTGCTCATATTTAAAGGAAAGACAAGAGTCAAAGCGAAGGTTATTTATTCAATACAAATTACATTACAAATTAATTAGTCTACACTGCAAAAACTGAACCTTAGGAAAGTCAAAACAAAAAATTGTCTTAGAAAGAAAAGGATCATACGGAGCCCCTAAAGGGCCATTGATAGGAAAAAAAAATGGAGGAAAAATTTTTTGTTTTGAAGTAAAAAAAAAATTTTGAAGTAAAAAAAAAAAAAAAAAACTAACTGGTGCGCACCAGTTAGTTTCAGGTGCGCACCAGTTAGTATCAGGTGCGCACCAGTTAGTTTCAGGTGCACCAGTAATTTATTTTTTTCCTTTTTACTTCAAAAAAAAATGTTTTACTCCCAAAATTTTTTTTCCTCCAGTTTTTTTTTTTTCATCAATGGCCCTTTAGGGGCTCCGTAGGATCAAGAAAGTTTTTCAATAGCAAATAATCTCTGAGGAAATACGTCTTAGTGACTGATTTATTTCTTAATATGGATGGAAAAGTCTCTGTCTTAATCCTGCTAGACCTGAGCGCTGCCTTTGATACTGTTGATCATGGGATCCTTTTGCACAGACTCCAAGACTGGGTTGGCATCTCTGGATCTGCCCTAAGTTGGCTCAAGTCTTATCTGGAAGACAGGAAATATTTTGTTGAAATTGGGAGTTGTGTCTCAGACTACATGGGCTTGAATTGTGGTGTGCCCCAGGGATCGATCCTGGGACCCCTTCTGTTCAACCTCTACATGCTGCCACTAGGGCAGTTAATACGCAGTAATAACATTTCTTATCACAACTATGCAGATGATACTCAGATCTATGTGTCACTGACAACAGGTGAATATGGGCCAGTGGATTCACTCAGCCACTGCCTCCAACAGATCAGTGCGTGGATGCAGAACAACTTTCTCCAGCTAAACTCAGACAAGACCAAAGTTATTGTTTTTGGCCCACAGAAACAAAGAGAAATTGTCAGCAGCTACCTTCATTCTCTGTCTCTTAAACCCTCAAATCAAGTCAGAAATCTAGGGGTAATCATGGACTCTGACCTGAACTTTAACAGCCATATCAAGTCAGTAACATCAGCGGCATTTTACCACCTGAAAAACATTGCCAAAATCAAAAACATAATCTCAAAGCGAGACCTGGAGATACTTATTCATGCATTTGTCTCCAGTAGGTTAGACTACTGTAACGGCCTGCTCACCGGCCTCTCCAAACGAGCTGTAAAACAGCTTCAGTACATCCAGAATGCTGCTGCTCGAGTCCTGACCAGAACCAGGAAGTATGATCACATTAGTCCTGTGCTCAGGTCTTTGCACTGGCTCCCTGTACCTCAAAGAATAGACTTCAAAGCAGCTCTGCTTTTGTACAAGTCTCTCCATGGCCACGCACCAAAGTACATCTCTGACATGTTAGTGCCATATGAACCATCTCGTACTTTGAGGACCTCAGGGGCCGGCCTCCTGTTGATTCCCAGAGTCAGAACTAAACAAGGGGAATCAGCGTTTCAATATTCTGCAGCTAAAATCTGGAACAGCCTCCCTGAAGGCGTAAGACAGGCCTCTTCTGTGTTCATGTTCAAATCTAGACTTAAAACATTTCTGTTTAGCCGTGTATATGACTGAAAGGTCCTATCTGCACTTTTCTTTCCTTCCTTTCTTTTTAAATCTTTTTTTTTTTTTTCTTTTCTTTTAAAGTAAATTTTATGTTGATTATTTCTATGATTTATTGTGATTTTAATGCATTTTTCTGTTTTGTGAAGCACCTTGAATTACTTTGTGTACGAATTGTGCTATACAAATAAACTTGCCTTGCCTTGCCTTGCCTTAAAATAAGAATTCTTGGTATAACCACTTTCCTCACCCAATTTGGAGATTTTTTTTGTTTTTTTAAAGAAAACTTGCCAATGGGGTGGGAATATTTGACCTCCTTCTAATAAATAAATTGGAAGTAAAGTCCCATTAGCTGCCAAACACTTAGATCTGTGAAATTTATTTTCTGCATGGGGGAACAGTGAGCTGCAGGCACAGCTGCGTGTGGGAATCATTTAGTGGTTTAACCCTTCTAGTCCAAAACCGCAATGCACAAGTCCACTAAACTGGTTAGAATTGTTACTGAGCTTTGGTATCAAACTCATCACCATGTGGTCCTAAGGTAACTGCTATAACCCCTAAGCTTTAAAGGTTTCAAGGACCTGAGGTTTTTTTTTGGCAGTGATTATTATTACAGATGTTTGAACTTCGAACCGAAGTCATTTGTACAAAAAAGTACAGAATGAAGCGGAGCAGGGTGCTTGTGCCCCGCCCCAGCGTTTTTTTTAATGTCACAAATGCGATCTTTTTCAAGCTGCATTTTTTTGTCTGCTTCTAAATCCAGATTTGAATGAAGAAACACTCAGAAATTCCAGTTTATTTTATTTTAAATGTCCTCCATCATCAGAAAATTGCTACAAGAACACGTTAAAAACACCATTTTCATTTGGTGTGAGTCTTTAAGACAAACTTGGGGATGAAAACACTGAAAAATTTAATTTTCCTCCAAGTTAACTGGAATTTTATTTTTCTTTGATTGACACAAATTGTATTTTATTTTATAAAAATAAGGTCACCTGAAAATTTTGCATAAAAGCTTAAAGCAAATCAGCTATTACATTTATTGTGTCTGCCCAGTGAGTGCAACATGGAAAAAGTAGAACTTTAACATTTATTTATTTTTTTAACCCAAATTGCTTAGTGGAGGAGATTCCTCTGGAGTAACCTGCCTGATTACTGCACTTCCAGCACCTCATTGTGTTCAAAAATGTTCCACAAACAGGTTGGTCCGGGCAATTTGCACCTTTTTCATTTAGCCATTAATTCACACGGTGCCATCTTTTGATTCTGGCACCGTGTTTGGAGACAGAGTTGGCCCTGGCCCACACTCAATTATGGTTCTGCAGATTAATGATGCCTTTCAGATCCATTGTTAGGATTTCAAGCTGCGGGTATCAGAGCTGCTGGTAAATGATAATAGCCTCTAAGTCTGTGTTTGGGCAGATTACAAGAGTTGTTTTCTCTGAAAACAATCTCCAGAGAGCTGCGCAGCATCCTCATAAAAGGGTCTTTGGATGGGAATTTTATTTGAAACTTTCTCAGCTCCGATTTGATTCTCTTTTAGTTTAGATCTGGCTGAAAAACTGTCTACCAGTAAAAAAAAAAACTTTGGGACGAATGGTTTTCTGTTTGTTGCTCCCTTGTGGTGTGATATCTTGTGAAAAAAAGGAGGGGAAAATGGCATCCATAGCTCTCCCTGTCAATGAAAACTGATTCACTGCTGTTTGATTGATCACTACAATTATACACCTTCTCTGTCTTAAAATAGATGCGCTTGCAGAGAGGTGTGTGTGCGCGCACACGCGTGTGGATCTTATTAGACAGACGTGATCTGAGAAGTAAATTATCTCCCGGACCTGTCTGGCCACTTGAGTCTGACACGACTCAGGCAGTGATGAGAAGCTCCTCGCTGTTTCAAAGGTGATCTCACCTTGGCATTATTCACCTTATGGCTCTTGCTTCCATTTCGTGCTCATGAATCCTGGCGCTTTCATTCGACGCCATCGTGTAATCTGGCTGTACATCAGAGGATAATGGATCACATCTGTTCTGGTAAGCACCAGTTTAAAAAAAATACGCCAAAAAACTGAAGGAGTAAAACGAAACTTTGACGTACTTTAAAGCTGCTTTGAAAGTAAATACCTGCAGATCAGGTCTTTTAGGTCAACTTTTAAATTGACCAACCTTACATCAGAAATTACAAAACTTTAAACTTTGCTTTAAACATATTTTTTGCAGGTGTAGTTATATTAAAAATTGAAAAGTACTTTTGTTAGGGTGGGCTACACGTTCGCCCCGCCACATACTCAACAACTCACCTAAATTCAAAAAATTCTGCAGAAAAACATCTATTTTTTTTTTTTTATTGAATACAATACTCTTTCATACTAATGGGGCTAAAAAAGAAGAATTCAAAATCCACTAAAAAACCAAAACACACATATCAGGGATATCCAAAGGAAGTTTTAAAATTATTATGGGATGGCCACAGGACCTTTGGCGTGGCGACCATTTTTTTTTTGGCAAAAACTTTGACTGATCTTCAGGAAACTTCACACACAAGGAGCCAGATCAAGTCCACCATCGGAACCAAAGCTTTGTTGACCTTTGACCTCGGGAAGAGGCCATTTGACTTAAAAAATAAATAAATAAATAAATAAAAGGTAAACTTCTCCTAAGGATTTTTGATCTAGTACCTCTTAACTTCTCGAGCATCATTGGGAAGCCACTCTGGATAAAAATGTTGGAATTAGAAGTTGTTGATTTTTAATGGCGTTAGTGTGGCGAGCTTGCAAAAGTGGTGTTGCTCTCACATTTCTTTACAGGAATATTGTGAAATTGCAATCCATGACTCACAGATTTAAAGATGAAGGATATAATATAACATATGATATGAATATATTAGGAATGTGGTCGTGGTTAACGTAAAAACCTTTGTTGCTAGGGAAATCTAAAAGTTTACTTTAGCTGATTTTTATAAAACTTACATAGATCTTTTCGTCCCCCCAGGAGGGCAAAAAATACAATGGTTGCCATGGAGATAAAACCAACAGTAAAGCCATCAATTTGAAAAAAGTGTTTTTTTTGGAAAGGCAGAGGGGGGGAGTGAGGGGCCTGAAGCAGCTCATCCAAAAAAGGGGAGTAATGGGGGCTTCAGATGGACACCCAAAACATCCATCTTTATGGATGAGTAAAACATTTTACACACCTTATCTACATTTTGAATTTTTCTAAGGAGAAAAGTGAAGAAAACATTTGCAGGAGAGGGTCATTCAAATGTGGCGGGTCGAGAGAAAATGCTTCAATATAAAAAATGACCAAACCTTAGAAGTTGCTTCATTTTTATGATTTAAAAAAAAGTCACCTTTCAAAACTAACCTTTCCCAGCAATATGATTTACCGTATCTTTATTTTTAATTTAAAAACAGATGTCAGGTTCTCCACAGAACTTCTGCTTTTAGTTTCAATGGTTTGTCCTTTTTTTTTAACCTGTATTCTCATTTATTTTACTTTATGAAAGTCCGAAACCTCTGAGCCTGAAGGACTCTGGACTTGTGCTCACAACAGAAACATCTTCAGGAATGATTTGCATTTCCGTCTTCAGACTAATTCTACCCTGTTGGAGCTTTAAACGTCTTTCCTCTATTCTCCTCTCACTCACACATATCACCTTGACATTCTCTGATGGTCGTCCTCTGATTGACAGCCCTCCCTTCCTATGTTTGGCTGAACGTTTAACCTCAGAAATATCTGACAGATGGAGTTTCGATGGAGAAGAAATCTGCTTGGAAATAATCCTTTCACCATACGAAGATGAAAGTACAGTAAAGAAGAAATGGTC
Source organism: Oryzias latipes (assembly GCF_053564925.1). NCBI lineage: Eukaryota > Metazoa > Chordata > Actinopteri > Beloniformes > Adrianichthyidae > Oryzias > Oryzias latipes. The sequence goes on along the minus strand of NC_136237.1, from coordinate 32,727,076 downwards.
ACACCTGTCGTACTTAAATACTGCCGATTTCTAAAGCACCTTCTGAGTGAAATGTGATTTGTCTGATGATCTGGTTTTTCTCTATATTTGATATGAACTGTCACTTGACGTAAGGCTCTTTGGAAACTCATTTCAGATGTTTTCTATGAAGCATCAACAGTTTCAATGCAACATTTCTACAGTACCTTGATTCCATTAGGGATAGATCATGAGGGTGGTGCATATTTTTTGTTGTTTTTTTAATATAGTTTGTAGCTTATACTTTAAGCTATTTTTTCCCTCCAACTTAATCCTCTGTTGAGATGCAGTTCGTGTCAGCTAGCCTTTAGCCGCTTGCTTGATGTGTTCAATTCTGGGAGGATAAAGCTGCGTAAAAACCTCAATAAAGTTCATAGTTACCTAAAATGTTACAGGAAACATCCGGAGAGCAAAAATTCAGCTTCAGTAAATTGTGAACTTTGAAAAATAATATCATGAAAGCCCATACCACTATGGGTACTCCACCTTGCCTAAGTGATGTGTTTTTCCAGGGTAGTGTCAAAAGTAACTCGTTTTATGTCTTAAAAAGTAATGTTCTGGCATTTCGTTGGTTGATTTAGTGACTATTCAACTTCAAACAAAAAGGCATTTTGATTGCATGCAGAACTTTGAGGGTTTCATTGTTTCAAGTCACAACCTTCCTCCTAATACGAGACAATGGCTGTATATCAGAGTAAAAAAATGGATAAATCTGGTAATCCTTCCAAAGACGATTAGATAAAATAAAAGTCTGAGTAATTATTTCTGGTTCTACCTTGGACACCAAGAACCTCAACTTGGAGATATTCCCCAGCTGGAAGAAACAGTTCCTTGTTAGCATTTTAACGTGGTGACTGCCATATTTTTTGGCGTATAATTTGCGTTTTTGGCATAGTTTGACCAGGTGTGCGACTTATACTCCAGAAAATGTGTCGTCAACATTGCTGAGTCAAACATGACAGAGTTTTTAGGTTTGGTTGGAGAGACGGGTCAAGGAGCTGATGTGGTGTCCCATCAGAGGGATCTTCTTCTCAATGATTAATGTCTCTGTCTTGACTAAATTCCACTGGGGGAAATTGGCTCTTAACCACAGGTTGATGCAGGTCAAACAGCTGGTTTAGGAGAACACTTGATGGATCTCTGCATGATTAAATGAGTTGGATGCTGCTGGTGTAGCTGTTCTAGAGGGAATTATCTAATGGTATGCTGTGATTCCCAGGCCATGTTAATGAATCCCATGAAGACAGCAGCAACACTGGTGCTCACACATAAGACCAGGATACCTCCACTACCTTTTTGTCTAAAAGTTTTAGTATTATGGGACACCAAAACCTTTTCAGGGCATGTCATTTACCAAAACTAAATATAAACAAGATTGCAAACATTTTTAAAGTCATTGGTTAACTTTTCTAAAAGCTTTTATTGCATTTTTTTAATAAATTGTCTTTAGAAGAAGTTTGCTCGTGTTAAACGGCTAATATCACACATCTGGCTTGGCAATCAGAATTCAGAATAATTATCCATCCATTCATCCATCCATCCACCTTCGTAACCCGTTACATCCCTTTCAGGGTCATGGGGTTTAACTATGTCGGTTGAATGAAGTTTTCCTGTATGTCTTTCCATGAATTCAGCCAAACAAAAAGCTGGTCCAGTTCTTTCACTGAAAGATTTTTACATTTTAATTGCGTCCTTCAAACAGACTGCCAGTCCAGTTTGCTCTCTTTTTTTCTTCTTCTTTCTCTCCTTCAAATACGTTTGTTTTATCAGCCGCTCTGCAGCGCATGGACAGGAAGACTAATTTAGGAGATCACAGAAGACTTCTCTGCATTGCATTGAGTTACAACAGGTTGTCAGAAGGGTCTGGGAGCCTCAGTTGCCTTTGTTTCCCCTCTAAGCAGGAACTATCTTTCATTTTACTATTACAATAAATTAGGGCTAATTAGCAAGCTAATCTAGAATGGAATATAATTTAAATTGGAGTGGATTAGCCTTTGATGTGAGAAGTAGTCTGAGCATTTTTGATTCCTTACAAGTTTAATAGTTTGACATGAATGTTTTCTGGCTGCATTGATCCTGAGGCTTTCTGCTCTTTGTCTACTTTTAGTCTGCAAACAGCAATAACAGCTTTGAATTATAGAGTTATTAAGGTGTCGCTTGAAGTCTTTAAAAGATGCACTTTTGCTTGTTTTATACAAAGCCTTTCCCTATTGCATAGAATAGAATAGATTAGAGTACAATATGGGATGGGGAAATTTACCCAATATTGAAATTGGTTTCAGTGCAACCCAGAACAATATCAGACACACAACAGAAACACACACACCTTTGACTGCAGAGCAGCCATAAAAAGTGATGTTCCCTGCTTAGCGTGGATGTAGATGGGTTACAAGAGGAGGGTTTGGTCATTGGTGGAAAAAAAAGCCTCATTGCAACACTGCGAACAATATGTAAATACAAAACAATTTTTTTTTTAAAACAGACGCACAATGCAATTGGAAACACTGAGATTATTTCACAATATTCTTAATTTCATGGCATCCTGTGATAATTTTCATTTCCCCTTGAATGTAGGCACATTTTTTTTTCATTTCTAACTAAATATCTCATGAGGTCTAATACGGAAATGATAAACTCAAAATGAAATTCCAATTAACAACAGTAAACATTTTAGTCACAGCAGCACTTATGGGTGAATACAGGCCGTCTGCGGGTGAAAAATGGGCAAATCAGTACCCACGCAGACAGCCCACAGGAAAGTCGCAGATCGCTCAGTGAGCCCGTAGTGCAAAAACTTTCATTTTTGGCTACGGGCACGCAGCGAGCGACATGTCGTAGTGAACACATAGTAAGGAAGTAAGTAAGGAAGTAAGGAAGTAAGTAAGGAAGTAAGTGAGAAGCAGGCTTGTCGTATGGATTTTTCACTTTTTCAACCTCCCTCAAATCCTGGAATTGCACAAAGAGCTCGTAAAAACTGTTCATGTAATGAGTGGGTACCCCTGGGTGCCTCATACAGGTTGGCCCATTATTCGCCCGCAAACTATCTAGCCATCAGAACAATTGTGAGTAATGCTTTACCAACAACTAGAGTGAGATATAGGCGCACTGACACTATAGGAGTGCTACCTCAAGGAAACTCCACTCAGGATGTGACTTGACCAGGCTGCTCCTGTCTACGACCCTCCATGAGCCCAGGAAAACCCAAAAACCTGCTATACAACTGCATGTGACGCGTATATAAGCATATAGTTTTCGCACTGGACTGTGACACTAGTGCATGAACTCACAGTTGGAAGCAACTTGGTGCAAAATGTAGAATCGGTGCGAATATTGTGAATCTAGCTCCAGGCTTTTTTTTTTCACAGCCCTCTTCCGATATATGAAAGAGGGGACATTGAATTCCAGCCAAGCTCCTCCATGATCACTTTTTAAAAGTTGACACTTCCATAAATCACAACCAAATCCAAGTCCCTGATTGGTCAAAGTTTAACTGCTTTAACTTTCAAAGCATGTTCAATGACTGCGGTTTTGTACGTAGAGTCCAAAAACTGACTTAAAGCCTGCAATCTGTGAACAACACGAGGCCCGTGTGAACGTAGGCATTAAGGAACTGCACAAAGAATGCAAACTCTATTTTTTTATTTATTGATTTATTTTTGCAAACAGATAGACCTCTATTACAGTCTCTATAAAACTTTATTAAAAACCAGTCTCAGACGAAAATACCTCAACTTTATTTTAAGCACTAAAGAGAGTGACATAAAGTGTTCATCGTTGACCATCTATTTCATTTTTTTTTTTTTTTTTGCTGTAAACATTTAAGAGGACCTCAGCTCATGTGAAGATGTTTGTTATCGCAGCTGTGATGGCGGAGGTTTCCATCGGCCTAATTTGGTCATTCATGTTTGAATCAGTGAGCTGAGGACCAATTCCTCCCCATTATATTTTGTCTAACAGTGTGTGACCCTTGTGCATTCTTGAGCGAAAAGATCAAAACGGTTCCTATTGGCCGTGGGAGGTTCTTCTCCATTACAGAGAACAAAGACAAGGGGGGGCACAGGGGAGGTAAGATTACAAATCCCAGTGTTCACTCTGATATAATGATCTATTAAAAGTGCGGGAAAAAATTTTTTTTTTTGAAGAATTGAAGCATCGCAACAGGAGACACATAATTTATGTAATATGTAATTATGTAATTTAATACTCTTGACTCTCAGATGTTGTTTGGTCAAGTTGATGCTCAGCCTCATTTCAAAGTTGATTAAAATAAATAATCAAACCTATCACAAATAATAACTGAATTAACCATTTTTTTCCTTTTTAATTGGAATTTAAGCCAATTTAATTAAAAGACAATAGTTCAAAGGCCTTTTCTTAAAGCTCATAGGCAAATTTCACATCCTGAATCTGAAGACATTTTCCAGATTCTTATTAAAATATTTAACTAAATAACTTTTAACAAACTCATACCTGTTTCTGACACATTTTTAACCTTTTTGTCGGTTACAGTTCACCTTATTTTGAGAATGTTCATTCTTAATAAAAACAAGTACTAACACTTAAAGTCACTTATATCATGAAAAGCCTATTGTTGATCTGACCTTTGACATTAAAGACCCACTCTCATCATCTTCTGATCTATCTGATCCCAGTGGTCTTTTAATAATGTTTATAAATTTTTTGGCCAAAATCAAAAAGACCTGTGTTGTTTTCTAGGACATAGTTTCTGCATAGCAGCAGTACCTCATTAGAAATTCACCTCTGAGTTGAGGGTGGAGCCGCAGCGACTGCACCCTCCTCCTTTCCCTTCCCGTTGCTGACAGCATGGAGCAGGGAGCTTGTGGCCCCCTCAGCATATTTTCCACCTTTTAAATAAGATCTTTTTTAAACAACATTTTTTGTGTCTTATGATTCCCAACGATTTGAATAAAGAAATAATCGGAAATGCAGTTTTGAGCTTAATATTTTTCATTTACGTCCTCCATCATCAGAAAAATGCCAGAAAAACATCTTAAAAATATAAAAAACTTTGAAGGAGGCTGATATCTTTAGTCTGACATGTTGAAGAGGTGATTAGAGATTTAAAATAAAAAAGACCAAAAAGATTCTATCTTTATTCACAATGTCACTTAAATGCAAACTTATTTTCTTGCTTCTTCTTAAAAAAAATGTTTTTTAAATCAGATTTGTACAAACTAAACATGTACCATGCCTTCCGGTTCCTCCAGGCGTCTGTTTGCATTGTGAGGTCTGATTTTGAGATAAACTTTTGGGTGCTCCCTTCTGAGCTACATTTCAGTTAGATGGGTGTTTTTTTCTAACATTTCTTACTGGATGATGGACTATAAATTGCTTGGAAATAGCTTCCCTTCACACTAAAATGTATTTGCAGCCTCAGGGACTTGTCTAAATTGTTGCTGATATTTTTCTTTCTTGCGTTGTGTTCAACTTTTGAGTGAGTTTGGGGCATTTTGTAAAACTTATGTAGTATAATTGTGATAAAGGATGATTTTTATCCAGTGTTCTGGTCATGTTTATTTTTCATTTTTGACTAAAACCTTTAATAAACGTAAAAACAATTCACTCAGACTAAAGGATCTGGAGCTTTTTATGTTCTAAAGGCAATAACAGGATTTGTGAAATTAAAAAGATGTTGACTGCTGAGAGATTTTTTTCCCCTTACCTTTGACAAACTGGCATTGATAAACTGAGTTATGGACTGTTATGGCGGAATCTGTGTTTTTCTGTTTTGGTGCCAATCACAGGCGCTGTCTGGTTACTTTAAAATCGCTACTTGAGGCGGTTGCCAGTGGGACTGAAAACATTCATGCTGACAGATGACTCAGCCCTGGCATGTATTCATGGAAGCGTGAGTGCACTGTTCTTAAACAGAGACACAGAAAACACAGAAAATTGTTTTCATTACTATAGTAAAAAAACAAGAGTCAAAACACTCTTTTATGGTATTTTTGTTTATTTCACACTTTTGATTTTAAATATTTGTTGTCTCCTGCTTTAAAAATATCTTAATTCCTAAACTGAGATTCTAACTGTCTCATAACTAGACATAAAAATGCATTTATCCAAGTTTCTTTTCCTTTTCATGAAACCGACCTTAATCATGGTCATATTTCTCAGATGGGGAATACAAAGGAAAAAAAAATGTCCAGAGATAAAAAGATGAGAAGCTGTGTTGAAGTTAAAGTTACGCTGTCAGTATACAGTATGGAGGTTTTCATGGTTTTGCATCAGGCGAGTGAAGAGATGGTAAATACAGAGCAGAGCAGAGGGACTAGTGGGTATGTGATCCCAAACAGAGGGAAAATGGTTTGTTTGCTCTTATTGCATGGAGCAGGGGAGCTTTGGAGCTGTTTAAATGGATTTATTTAACTTTAGTTGGACTGAGGCAAGGAAATGAGACAGTGGAGGAGAAGGCAGAACAAATGCAAAGACAAAGTAAATTCTAATGGCAGCAAAATCATGTATTTGTAGACAATTACTGCCTCACATATGTACTGTATTTTCTGGAGTCTAAGTTTAAGTATACTAAAAAAGAAAAACATATGTAACTAATAGTATAAGTCCCACTGGGTGCGGCTTATACTGGGTGCATCCAAGCAAGGGTGCTGCCCTGCAGAATGAAGGGTCTGCTGGATAATTCTCCCCATTTTGACCAGGGTCCAGTACAACCCCCTCTAGAAGCCCTGTAGGGGTCCTGCCCTGCCACCACCTGAGCATGTACCCTCCACCAACCTCAGAGACAAACCAGAGCCACCCAGTCGTTTCTTCCTGCAATACTCAAGGCGGGCCACTAACCAGTAAGTCCAGCACAGAACAGAGGCATGGAATGCTCCTCCAACCATCAGGAGGTAGTAGAGGTCCCCGACAGAAAAACAAAACAAAACAATGGTAAGCCAGGATCGACCAGGTTTTAGTTGCCATGGGGACAATGGAAAATGTGGGGCGGTCCATTACCCGAAGGCAAAGACAAAAATAAACTCTATAGAGACACTAAGACGCTGTGGCGTTGGTGTAAAGTGATCCCCGGTTCATTCACTTCTTTAGGACATGTTTACAAGTTAGCCATAATGACATGTAACCCCCCCCCCCCTTCAAGCCTATTTCCCTCAGTCTGAAACTTTGAAGGAAAAAATATAATAAACTAAATAAAATGACAAGTAGCCTCACATACAAACATGGCGTATAAAGTTAAGCACCTTAAGTGTCCAAAAACGAGTCAACATCAGACAAGAGACGCCCGTTTCTGTCCACTTCTCAGCAGGATCGATGGGAAAGCAAAAATGATACCAAATAGATCAAATAAAACGGCTCCAAGGCACGTTAACGTTGGTTGTGGGGTCATCTGGACCCCATAAGATCGCACAAGGGATATCGGAACAGAGCTGTGAGAGAAAAAGCCTGGAGCTAGATTTGTGAATTTTGCAGCACTTCAACATTACGCACCAAGTGTCATACACTGATCCATACAGTACATTTCAATGAAAATATCTCCTATTCTACACAATAATATTGAGTATTCTGGTATTCTAACCATCAGTAGTAGGTGTAACGTCTTTACTGTTTACTCAATGAACTGACATGGCTCCAAACATTTTATTTGCAAATGTGGTTCAATCTGGGAAATAAAATATCAAGAATAAAACAAAATAATAAATAAAAACATTTTTTGTTGCAGCTTGTTTTATTATCATTATTATTTTTTCTCTGTCTTGTCATGTTATGTGTGATGTATGTGTGAGTCATATGTATTTCAGAGCAGGAACCTGCTGAAAAAGAATTTTAAACTGAGCCCGGTTAGTTTCTTTTAAAAGTATTTTTCAGTTCAATAAATGAAATCAAATCAAATCCGCTTCATCAAGCTCATGGTGACTGTCCATGCTAATGCTAGCTTGGTTTCAGCTGATATTCCCCTTGAGGAGAACAGCACGATAGGGGAACTGGTCAGAAGTTTCCCATCGCTCCAATGTGAACGAGCAGGAAACCTGTCACTTGCATGTTTCCCTTAGATGTGTGTTTGTGTGTCAGCAGCAGCAGCAGCGGAGAGTGGGAATTAATATCTGTTGGTGACAGCTGGAGAGTCTCTCCAGTAGCTGTTCTGACACATGCAGCTCTGTGCTCTTTATCTTCAGTGAGAATGACACTGAGTGGCAACATCTCTGACGCTCTTTTACTCACGCTTGGCCGTTACCTAATCAGCCATGGATCTAATTCTCAGCATTTGCGCTCAGCCGGGGGCTCCCACCAGCAACAATGAGTGTCAGCCCAAGCCTTTGTTTAGTTCAGATGTAAAACAAACGCAAGCATGCAAGCAAGAGTGCTGCCCTGCAGAGTGAAGGGTCTGCTGGATAACTTTAGTCATGCATTATGCAATCATAAAACTTATAGTACATTTCTATAAGTGGCCAAACAGATTGTTTGTTCACCTTTCAGCATATCCCCTCAGGGGTTAGGGTTAGGGTTAGCGAACTAGCTGGGTTTCCCACAAGTGGTTTGGCAGAGTTTTACACCGGATACCCATCCTGACACAATCTTGTATTTTTTATATTGGCTGGGGTTTCAGACTTGGGCTCCCTTGTGGCTACATGTTTAGGCAGTCGTGAAGGGTCTTGCATGGGGACCCACACTGGATGAAGCTCAGTACGGCCCCATGAGCCCTAATTTCACATGCACCAGTCCTACACACAGCCAACCGAGCCGTCCAGCCCCTTTGGTGGCCAAACAGGATGATGAGAGGTTTTGTGGACCCAAGGACAAGGATGGGATGCAAAATACAAATTGAGGGAATTTGAATCTATTCAAGAGCCACTCCACTGATTCCAGAATGACAAGTTTTCTGACAGCTGTCTAGAACTTTGGGAAAAAGTTTTGGTTTCTAGGGACAAGTAATTCGTTGGATTTTATCTGGTGCAGAACCAATCCTCTTGAAATGTTCTGGTGCCTAAATGGTACACGAACTAGTACTTCAAAATAAAAGAAAATATTTAAAAACATCCCGAGATTTCCCAAAAAAAATTTAAGTGTGTTTTTGGACTGTGGTCCGTGACCAGAAAAATGCTCTCTGACCCATCTTTGGAGGTGGTCTCTGTTCGTTTCCAATCGGACTGAGCTTCCGTTGGCTCTGAGATTCCTCAGTATGAATACAATCCGTCCTCAGAGCAGAACAACTGAATCAAAACGGCCACTACAGCCGGCATAAACAGAGTAGCAATAAAGCAACAGATGAGCCACAGAGCAAATGCAAGCGACCGTTGTTGTGTTCTTGAACAAATCTTTAGTCACATGGTTTTGTTTACAAGCTTTGGTCCGTAACAGAATGATGCGCTTGATCCCAGTCTGAATACAAACCAAACACAAGGTTCAGGACTCGATCTGAAACAAGGGAGTGTTCCTGTCTGAATACACCCTTTGAATCATTTGTGGTGAAGTACTCCGGTCTGTTCACCTTCTGCATTTTGACTGGAAGGCTGCGCGCCCTCACAGCCTCGCCCATTCTTAACTTTACAATTGTTTGGAACAGTAAAATGAATGGCAAGAATTGTGCAGGAAAGCTGAATAGAATACAAGTTATTGACATGTCTGACATCATGCACCAAAATCTGCGTTTTTATACAGTTCTAGTCGTACCGTATGTCTCAGTACCGGTACTACCTTGACACTGAGCTTTGGTGCCCATCCCTATGAGTCTCGAGCAAAATTTTGAAATGCAAATGGTCTTCCTGGCATCTTTGATAACTCCTCATAGCTGTGGTAGAGTGGACAGCTCCACGATTGTGCTGGAAGCCTTTTGGGTTAACCACAAGGAAAGAGTTAGCACAGGGGCGTCGGACTATGGACCTAAAGTGGCGGCACCCTGCTGTTTTTTTTCTGAAGCACAACCTGACCTGTTGCTGATTACCTGAACCAGGTATGGGTTAGAAGTATGGATGGGTGGAGCTGTAGTATAACTACAAAAGGAAGTTCATGGACAAGAAAACATTTTCTGACAAGAAAGTCTGGGTTGTCCGAGCATTTGTCTCAGCTTGGATTTGGAGCAGTACAGCCAGAAGAAGACCAGCAGTTGTGACCTCTAGCTAGAAAATTATAGGAGGAAAACCTAAAATTGGTGGAGAAGTTCTGACCCTGCATTAAGTCCTCTTATCAACTGCATCTGGTTGTTAAAAACTCAGTCTTGTTGTGCTAGTCCATGATTTTACCATTCTTGGTAGGACCCTGACTGATTAGAAGGATGCCCCCAGTTATTCCAGCAGAGGTGGACTCTTTTGAGCATGCAATGCGTAAAGTATGTCGAATTAACATATTTTCTTCCACAGCCCTTCTTTATCTTGCCTGCGTTCTAGTGGACTCCAGGCTTTATAAACTGGTTTAACAGATCATTTCGCTCACTTTGGGACATAGCTACGTGTGTGTGTGTGTGTGTGAGTGAGTGTGTGTTTTCACTGAGGCTCATAATTACCCAGGTAGGGAGAAATGACTGTTACGCTGCTGCCGAGCTTTCACACTCCGCCCTGTTTATCAAACACACACTTGCAGAAAAAGCTAATCCCCAAACTATCGTACCTGCCATGGAGTTACTATCTATAGGTGTCCTTCTCCCTTTTTTTCCTCCTTCACCCCATTTTCTCTCTTTACACAACTTTTTCATGCTCTTGTGTCCTCCCTCTAATCTCCTGCTTTCTCATATTTTTCTTCCTTCTCCTCCTCTGCATCAAAGCGAGCCAGCGCTCTCAGGGAAGCTGAAAGCTTACATTTTCTCCCTTCAAAGCCACTTCTCGGCTGTAAGGGAACAACACTGAACATGTTTTACTTTTTTTCTGACACACTAGGGAAGAATGAACAACTGAATACTTAATATTATAAATGCTGTTTGTTGTTCACACTTACAGTCAACTCACTGAGCAGAACTACTGTTTTCCTGACAAAACAACAGTGCCCTGGACATTAGACTTTTATAGCATTTTCTGCACAAATGTTATTACTGTCTGCACAAAATGCTAACATATGCGACAAAAGACTAACTTCTAAACACAAAATACTTACTTGTATTTGCAGAAAATATTAACTTCTATGCACAAAATACTAACTGGTGTGCACAAAATATTAAAATATGTGCATAAAATGCTTATTTTGCAGCACAACATACTGTCTTTAGCCACAAATTACTAACTTCTGCACACAAAAAGCTAACTTGTGTGCAAAAATAGTTAATTTTAGCACCCAAAATGCTAACTTGTGCAGACAAAACACTAACTTCTGGATACAAAATGCTAATTTGGGGGTTCAAAATACTAACTAGAGCAACAGAATGCTGACTTGTGCACACAAAATACAAATTTGTGAGCAGAAAATACCAATTTGTGCATACAAAATGTAAATTTTAGCACACTAAATTCCAACTTGTACGCACAAAATGTAAAAAGAAATTGCAATTTGTGGCCCATATTAGCATTGTCTGCACAAAATTGTTTAAAATTTGTGTGAAAAATAGTACGTTTTTCATGTAAAATGCAAATTTGAGGGGAACAATTTTTTTTAAACACCGTGTTCATAATGCCGTAGAAAACAGCAGTAGATCCTAAACAAAGTAAATTTGATTTAGGCCTTAAGCTTGAATTTAAAAGTTGTGTTATAATAGCAAATGTATTTTCTCAAGAAAAAGCTTTTAGTGAATGTGTTTGAATAAAACTAACTCTCTGTTCATCCATTAATAGCCACTATAGATCAGAGACAAATTGCTTCTTTAAGCTGTCAGCATTTTATTCATGTAACAGTAACGTACATTTCTGACAGACAATAAACTCTTAAATTTGAAGTGTTTTTAGCATCTTAATACATTTAGCAAATGAAAAGAAAGTAAGCAAAAGGAAAAACATAATGGTTTTTATGCACTAATGAGAGTACACGATGAGCTCTTTGGATAAACTTTTCATGTGGATTATGCTCAATAAAAATACAAACGCAAGCTTTTTACAATGTTAGTGAGGAAATGGAAATGTAGGTTTTTTTACATTGAGTTGCAGCGTTTTGCTGTGGTGTCCCCAGAGTTTAAAAAAAATCTTTATTTCTCATAGTGATCACAGAAGTCTGGTGGGCGTGACCCACATTTCCCAAGTATCTTCCTATGAGACTAAAGAGTGTTGAGAAAAAATGAACTTGAAACAAGAATGGAGCCAGAATCTGACATGCTCAAAGGGTCTGTTTATTAAAGAAGAAAACAGAAGGTCTTCTCAGATTCTCACAAACACTTGAACCTAGTCGAAGATAAAAGCCGGCCATTCTCCGGTATTCCACAACTTTTATGGACATGAGGACGCGACTTACGACCCTCATGTTTGTTCTGGTAACTCTAATTCAGACTTTTAGTTGAACATCTCTACTCGTGGGTTTTTTGGAAGGTTGTGGCCAACACCAGTCACTATATAGTGCGTTTCCCCATTTTGTAGTGCTGTCCAAATCTACAATTTCCAAATCCAGTGCCCTGAAAATTTCCCAGAAGTCTCCGCGAAAAACCAGTCTGCATCGATGCTCACTAGATAGGTGAATATAGACCACAATGCATTGTGTAAGAACATTTTTTACCAAAAATTCTTTTTAAATGTATTTTTTGATAAACCATCAACGTTTTTATCTTCAGAAGACAGTGGACTCATAAATAATAGAAAGCAAAATGCTCATTTTATTTCGATTTTAACTTCCTGAAATCGATGACGTCATATCTGCCGTTAAAAAAAAAAAAGAAAAACAGTAGTGAGCATGGTGTCCGAATTGCTTTTAAAATTCATGAACAAAACCTAAGAGTTTAGTTTCAGGAATTTCATTCCTCCAATATTATGCCCAATAGAAGAAAAAGTATCTGACTCAACGAAAGCAAAAAGAAGGCAGTTGTGTGATTGGCTGGTGACCTGTGAAGCTCAGCTATGATGAGCATGAGCAGCATTTGTGCGATATTGTCTCAGTGTGACTAGAGGTCACAATTTATTACCAATTTGCATGAATAATTTGGGGTTTCTGTCAAAGTTGAGATCAGAAATACTAGTATCTAAACTTAAAAAAGCTAAAAGACATTAAATTAAAATAGCGCTTATAAAGTAAATGTGAAGTTTAGTAATTTAAAAAAAACTGAAGAATCGTATAGGAGATCTCGAAATACTATGTTTTTTCAAGTTAATTCAGAACTTCATAGAACTTTTTGTTATATTAAAAACACATTTGTACATAAATGACTACTATAGTCATATATGATACTGGGCAATTGTTTTTCCTTTGTAGCATTACTATCCTTTTTGCAGATTAGAAAGTTAGTCATTTATCATTGATATTGTGGATTAAAATTTTCTCATTTTTCAATACTTTCTAAAGTCGAAACTTTTCTGCTTTATTTCAGAAAGCCTTGAGTGAAACAGCAGCTGTTAGCATAAATGAGCTGCATTTCATCCAATTGGCATCAATTTTTTGTTTTGTAAGCCTCACAGAGGTTGTTTTTGTTATAGCTCATTTAAAGGTTTGAGATTGAGAAAAACAGCTTTTTGATCCACTTTTGACAGGTTTCCTTCATTTAAAACCTACTAGAAATAGATAATAATTGTTCATGATGGAAAAAAGTCAGATTCTCTTGATGTGTGTTCCTCAAATCTTTGATGGGAAGCTGCAGAACTGAGACAAAACAGAGATCTGTCTCTGCATTTGCTGCCATCTTCTGTTCTCCTCATTTTGCAAAGTCGTCACGTAGTGACTGCTCTTTTCAAGCATAAAGCAGATTTTTTTCTTTCAGCTCATTTTGTCTGCTTTGAATGGACATGACTTGAAATTGTCCATTTTTTTTCTTTAAATTCCACAGGCGCTTGTCAGGGAGAGCTTGAACTATGTGTTAATATTTAATCATTTCATAGATGAAAAGCTCAATCATTTAGGAAAATGTTTTGGGAGAAAGTAAACGCTGTAATATTTGCCCCTTCAGTGGGGTGGAAAGTGGGCGTTGTGCCATCTTTTGGGTAGCGATTTGCTCCACATAAGTTCATTACAGGAGCAACTTCCCTCCAACATCCAGCAAGTAAGACTTTACACATGCAGCCCACCTCTGCCAGCTTAGGTTATCATAATGTGTTAGGTATATATAGTGCAGGATGTGTATGTGCAGATGAGTGGGTGGCCCCAGCCTGCAGACTGTCACTGTCGATGAGGCAGGAAAAGGAGAATTTGCTCCCTGCAGCCTAATCTGAGGGACGCAAATTTGCATTTGGATGTCACAACAAAACTCAAGTACTTTTAGTAGGGATGCTTGTTTTCCTAGACCTTTAATTGAACTTCAAGCATAAATGTTCTATAATTGAGCTCCCGCAATTCACCTTCAGGTGCATCAATGAGCTGACTTCACGGATCTGTTTCTATATCTGTGCGCAGTTTGGTGTGAGTAGGTATTTTTTCTTCTTTTTTTTTTCACTCTAATGGCATCTTTAGCAAGGCCGTTTCTATGGAAACCGAGTTGCCAGGGAAACACTGCATGTCTCTTTGAATTAGAAATGTCTTTCTCTATCCCTCATGCCTCCTTTCTGCATGTCTCTCCTTCACTTTGGGCCTCCTCGTCTCCTCCTGTCTTCTCCGTCTGCAACGGGCCGGCTGCTGCCAGTCAGAAAGTCTTGCATTGTTTACGGAGAAGTGCTGCTCCAACCGGAAAGGAAGGAAAAACATATCAGAAAATATATATTCTCTAAAGAGGGTTATAGAAGGTGTCTTTTTTTTTTGGGTGGAAAAGAGGAAGAGCGATGTATTAAAATTGGAGGGAAATGATGAGTGACATTCAGCAGATAATGATAATGAGGAGCAGCAGGACCAAAGGAGGAAGGAGAGAGCTTCACAGACGATGGGAGAGGAATGGAGCGATTGATTTTGTTTTTTTTTCTATATCTGTGTGACGGTGCTGCCACATTTATCTGGCCTCTGTGATTGAACTGTGCAGGATAAGAGGAGTGGCTGATGCATGGACATGTGTGGATTTAAAAAAAACAATGAAACACGCAGAACAAATAAGATGTTTTGGGGGGACGGGGAGGAGGCGCAGCGAGGAGAAATGGAGTTGAGACACGCTGAGGGAAGCACGTGTCCTGACAAGGCTCTGAACCACATGTCTGTCGCTGCACGCTGTGTTTGACTCCAGCCTGCCCTCTCACCCCGGGAGCTTGTTAGAGAGGAAAGGATTATGGAAAAAGCTGGATGAAGGGAAGATAGATGGCTGCTTGGGAATAGAGTTGGTGGTGTTGGGAGAAACTTGACATGGTTAAAGGCTGAAATGAAAGCTTTCAGCAGTAGATTAGGCAGGAAATTACTAGTGATACAGTTGGTAGTCACAGTGTAGACTGTTTCCTCTGCAGCTGATCTTGGCTCTAGTCATTGTGTTATTTAGAATATTTCCAAATATTGTGTTAAAATCTAGTTTCACACTGATAAACTGATTCAATTCTCTTATTTCATTGGAGAAAGTTTTCTGATCTAGAATGACAAAAGTCAGAAGACTTTTCTGAAATGTTTAGAGACAAAATCTGAGATTGGACACATTTTGTTCGCTTAAATAATAATCCGGAACAAATTTTCAGTCTGAATTCACCCAAGGGGACCCTGGCCCGGGATCAGGAACTGCTCTCTGACCTCGAGGTGGTCTCGGTTCATTTCCAATCAGGATGAGCAGAACAACTGAACCAAAATGGCCACCGTAGCTGGGCATTATAGGATGTAAATAGAGTACAGTACAATAAGACATAGCAACTCATCGAAATGTGGTCAGAGGAATACAGGCTCATTAACAAAAACTTCTAATGTGACACATTGCTTGTCACTGTTTTCCCACAATCTATATCATAAAGATTTATCAGCGTACCTTCTTAGCCATCGTCTCCTCAGTAACCGCCTTGCAGCATGAGTCCACCGTACAAGTAAAAAGTGTCGAGCCTGACGTTGAGAGAGGGGTATTGCATTGCTCAGTATATAAAGTTTGAATAAGTGAACTATCCCGACAAGGATTGCAAACCACAAGACTTATTATTATGCGTTCTCTCGTTGCTTTGCCCCGCCTTCATAACTCCTGGTCAATGACTGAAGAGACCTTTAGTCGAATGGTTTTGTTCACAAACTTTGGTTTGTAACAGGAAAGTCCGCTTGAAGGCAGTTTGGATCCAGACCCAAGGCAAGTTTCAGGACTCAATCCAAACCAATCCGGACCAGCTGACTTTTCCAGTCTGAATAAAACATAAAATTATCCAATTACCTCGCAGAACTTTTGTCTCTGTTTGATCTACATAGACAAAACCCTGAGTGTTAATCCAAATGTTCAGGGACAAAAAACTAAAAGTGCGCCCTCATGGTCCTATCTTTTTTCTTCTTCTGATAGAGCTGGGATAATGTTCATATATTGCAGAGCTACTTCAATGTGTTTTTTGTCTTTAGCGTTGTCTTTAGCTTTTGGCTGCTCCCTTTTGGGGTCACCACAGCAACTCCTCCACCTCCACCTAACCCTCTCCACTGCATCCTCCTCGCTCACACCAACCATACTGATGTCCTCCTTCCCCACATCCATGAACCTCCTCTTTGCTCTTCCTCAAGGTCTCCAGCTCCAATCTCAGAATCCTTTAACCAACACAAACCCAAGCACCATCACTAATTCAAGAGAATATTGTTTTGTTCCGGAAGGGAAGCTATTGGATCTACTTGGTATCTCTGGTTGTCCTGAATACGTGACATGGCTCCTTCAGACAGACACTCGAAGGCCTGGTAAGTGGGGTTGGGTTTAATCAGATTTAATGCTCACCTAGATTGGTGCGATCTGGCCCAATCAGCACGCAGGCTGCCGAGTGTCGCTGATAGATGACCTGCCTCCGCTGCTCTAACCATCTTAATCAGCTCCTCCTAAGGCAGTTTTTGATTAGTTCATCGGGACGGAGCTTCAACTAAAATCCACCCCTTACATGCTGTGATTTGATTTTGGTCACTTTTAGCTGTACCTGCTGTTTTTTTTTTTAAGACCTACCTACCAAGACTAAACACTTCATTTATCAAATGAAGTTAAATTCAAGAGGAATTTCTTTTATTATTTGTGTCACGTTCCGTTGGCAACTTGGCCCAAAGATTTGGGCTGGACTGACACGAGACGCCCGAATACCAACAGTGTGTGATTGAATCAGACAATTAATTATATCTTCCTTGCAGCGACACAGTGGTGAAGAAAGCTTCTGGCAAGCGTTCATTTCCGTTTGTTTTCCCAGAACGATGTGCTTTTACTCGTGCTGTGTGTATGGTCCTTTTTGGTGCGTCTGCATTTGTTTGTGCGAGAATAAATGCCACTGAGAGACAAACAGATTCATTTGCTCTAATTAGACATTCAGTGGATGATTATGTCCGTGATGCAAAATTGAATACTTGATGCTTTTGAGAGGCGACAGCAGGAGCCCTGCAGTGTTTGGAACTCATTTAAAGGTTCAATGCGACGAGTGGGGCAAAATTAGATCCACTTACGGGGAAAATTAGGGGTCAAAATAATAATAAAAATATATATTTCTACGTCTCAGATCAGTGGTGGTACAGTGAGGTACATTTGCTGCATCGTGGATGTGTTCAGGTTTTTAAAACTCTAACTGAGACTAAAAAGTCCAAACAGATATGTTCTACATAAATATACGTTTCATACATACCTGCATATTGGGAAAACATCTCAGAGGAATCCGGTTTCTCCACACTAAACTGTGTCCTGGAGGCTGCAACTCTTTCAGCAAACAACAAGCATCTGGAGCATTCATCACATGAACGATATAAAAAGGAGTTGTCTTTTTAAAGCTAACATTTTTATTTGTGTTTTAAACAAAGAATTACAATTCTTTCCTCAAGAATCTACATCCTTTGGAGACGTAGACATGACATCCAAAAAAAACAAAAACAAATTGATCCCTCAAATTAAAAATTTATGGTCACATAGTAGGATTTTGTACGCTCAGATTAGCATTTTGTGACCACAATTGAGTATTTTTGGTCACAAATTATTTGTGCTGACAGTTACTATTTTGTTCACACACATTTTAATCACAGCATGTTAGCATTTTGTTACCACAGTTTGGCATTTTTTGGCCACAAATTAGTAGTAGGGATTAAAAATACAAAGTAATTTATGTACACAAAGTACTAATTTATGTACACAAAATACTAATTTGCACCCACAAAATATTAATCCGTGCGCACGGGACAGTAAATTGAGGACACAAACTGTTAAATTGTGGCTACAAAATCCAAACGTTCGTTCACATCCAAACGATTATTTGGATCTTATCTGCATCTTCATAGCAATGCAGTGCAGCAGTTAGAAGGTAAAAGAGCCAGCAGGCATGTGAAGTGTGTCCTTGACCTTCTATGTGTATTTTTAGCTTAGCTTTGTTGATGAATCTAATCATTCATTTACATTTAAATTCATTTTAATAGTTAATAGCTTGTGCACATTTTGCTGGTCTATACAGTAATGCAGTCATAAAACGCATGCTGCGTTCTCCCCTTTTCTCCTCATTTGCTCCCAGCTCATCTGCACACTCTAAAAGGCAACGTGGCGGGAATTCTTTCTGGCAAGAACCAAATCTGCTAATTTGTTGCCATGGCAGTGACACAAGAAGTCTTTAACAAACCGTGTTAGGAGTAGGTCCTACTGAGGGCTTGATGCTTCTCCGATCAGCAGGTGTGACATTTCAAGGTACTTGGAGGTAAATCAGAGAGAGGAAGTGAAAAGAAGCTGAACATTTACAGCAAGAATGAAAAAAAATCCCACAAACTAAACCAGTAAAATGTCTTTGGTAAATGAAAAAATGTACATCTCAAAACAAGATACATAATCTTTTTCCTTATAAGTGGAGCAATCCGCAATAGAACCTGTAGAATTTGTATAATTTTCTTAAATAATTTGTGATATCCTGCTTTTAAAGTTGAAATAAAATGTTGAAATTTGCTATAAACTATCATATTTAGGTATTTTCTTCAGGTAATTGGGAATATTGTTTAAAAAAAGTAATTTTGTATGTTTAAAGTAGATATTTATAATTCACTTTTTCCAAAATACATTATATTTTAAAAGCTACAACGGTCCAGTGATCCAGGTTTTTCAGACCACAATCATCCTAAAGTAAGACTAAGGGTGTATTCAGACTGGAAAATTCCTTTGTTCTGGATCACAAAGTGAAGTCCCGAACCTTTGCATTTGGTCTGTATTTAAACTGCCATCAAGTGCAACATCATGTTACCACAAAGCCGCCTCGAGGCAGACTCCTCCTCTTCTTCTTCTTCTTCTGGAATAATTTCCTCGATTAAAAATAGCCAGATTAATTCAATCAGGAAATTATGGGTTCTGTTCAACAAGTGCATTAAACGGAGCCAAAAATGAGACAGGGTCATTGATAATTAAAATGGCAAATATGAGATGAATGAGCTCGCTGTGTGAGTTTGATTAGAAACATGATGATGAAGCGGGCCGGACTCAAACTGGCGAGGATTGACAGCGGCGGAGTCGGCGGCTGTGGAGGCCAGACTGTGAGGAGGAGAGATACAGAGAAGGGAGCCAGATGAAAGGTGGCGAACGGCGGGTGTGATGGAGTGGAAAAAGCCAAACGCTGGAGGCAAAAATGTGGCCACTTGAATGTGTGTTGTGAGCATCTGCGAGTTCTTTTCCAGGAAAGACTTAAGCAGCCCCCTTTCACCCTTCACCCCTCCGATCCCAGCCCAGCAGGCCTTGTTGAACCGTGGGCAGAGACGACTGTAAATCTGTTTGGAGACGGGCTTTCAGTGGCGTGACATGGATGTGAGCTGCCAGCTCTGGTAGGCTGCTGCAGCCGTCCTGTCCTGAGAGGTGTCGATGACAGGTAGAGGGCAACACCTCCCCGTTTGACAGCTTTAAATGCTTTACAAGCAGTCGTGTTTTCTCTCCCTGTAAATCACTTATGGGGGGGGCTTTTTATTTAGTCAGATGAGTGAGCGCATTAAAGTGATGTTATTTCTGTCATCCACTGAGTCTCTAGTGAGTTCAGAGAAAGTGCGGCTGCACCTTCTTAACTGGAGGTCACACTATGACACTTCCTCAGGGAGCCGGGAAGGCTTTATTTTCGTTTGTAAGAACTAGAACCGTCTGCACAAAGGTTAAAAATTAGCCATAAAGTAACTCTTTTATTTAAAATATATATATATATATATATATATATATATATGTGCAACATTTGCAGATATCATGTAGAACAGATTCAAATTCTTTTTAAGGTAGTATCAATGGAGATCATGGTGTTCACGATAGAAAGCAGCGAGGAGGATCTTCTCCTTCTCTTCTTCTACTGTTTACTAGCGAATCTCCACAGAAACTGCGGACAAATTCATTCGGGACCCAGATTTCCTGCCTACTTTTAAACTATATGGGGCCCACTTGGCCTTGCTGGCTGGGAAAAAGCAACAATTGTCGTGTTATCAAAGAGGGAAAAAGAGTCCAAGTGCTTACTTTACACCGTTTACATGCTTTTCTGTGTCTCATTACTCGGCTCAGGCCCTGCTGTAACGTCATCCTTAAAGCTACCTTATAGTTTCCGTAACCCTTGTGCTTTCCTAGGCACTTTAACATTGGGAGTTGGGACATCTAGACCCACTAGACAGTGCGCTGAACCTTTTTTCTTCAATGATTTGTGATCTTCACTGGTGTCCATGGATTACATGAAATCTTTCCACCTTTATCCACCTTTGTCATGGTAGGGACAACACGTCAATGTAAAGGCCCGTACACACCGGGACGAATTTTGCGCGCGATATTCGCCGACGTTTAACGCCTCGTGACTAAACAAGGGCACCAATGTGAGTGTGCACACCGATGCGAAAAAACGCCACGCGTCAAAGCGTCACTTTTTATAAAACGCCTGGGGTTTGTTTTTTTGGTTTGACGCGCCGCGTCGAAAACTATACGACCAATGAGAATGGCGCTGTTGCACACGTGTCTGGAGCTTCTGAAGCTACAGTAAAACACAACTTGGGGGCGCTCAAACACAAAACTGCCTTTCTGAGCACACATACCAGCATAGAAGATAGACGCCAAGTAGCGTCTACACTGCCGCGAAGAAATAATGACGGACATTCTAAAATATCCCCGAACCAAGCACCAGTTGGAGCTACTGGTGCTTGAAATATTCATGTTTTCTTTGTATGATTCTGACAAGCGCGTAAATACTTGCTCTTTTCTTCTGAGTGAAAAGCGAATTTAAGAAGCGTAAAGTTGCGCAGCGCCACCTTGTGTACAGGAGTATTTCTGTTTTACATTAAGCGCCATCTAATGTCAGGGAATGAAATTGCATGTTCGCTCGGCTCATCGTCAGCAAAAATCGCCTGGGTGTGAACACAAAAAACGTGGCGAAAAACGCTGGCGTGTACGGGCCTTAAGGGTGGGGTCATCTAAGATCACACAAGGGTTAACAGAATTCTCTTAAACACAATGCCCCAACACCACAACAATGATACCCATTAACTCATTGAAATGTTATCTGATGAATGCAGGCTCATCAAGACAACTTTTAGTGTGATACACATTGGTTCTCACTGTTTCCCTGACAATCTTTCTATCATTAACACTTATCAGAGTACCTTCTTAGCTGTCTTCTTGCCAGTAGCCGCGCTGCAGCACGCCTCCACCAGACCAAAAAAGCGAGTTAAGCGTTGAGCCTGACGTTGATACAGATGTTTAAAATTGATGAACGAAATATAAGGTTTAAATAAGTGAACCAAAGGCAAATGAAGAAGAAAACCATGAAGAGACAGAACTACAGCGGGAGTTTTCCTTCTTGAGGTTTGATCTTCCACTGATGAAGGCAACAGGGGGGTCTAAGGGCAGGGATGCCAGTATAGCTTAGTCAGTTTGTTAGTTCATTTTAGTATTTTCCTATTGAACTCTTTGTATTCATGATCCTTTTGAGTTCATGTTTACTTCGAAGCCCATCGAGACGACTGTTGTTGTGATTTTGGGCTATACAGATAAAATTGAAAATTGAAATTGAAATTGATGAAATATTGTAAAAAAGCAGCCAAGGAACAGCAAAGGACAAAAACGAAACCTTGGGACCAGCATACAAGCTAAAAACGGAACAGTTGCTCAGGGTACAATCTTCCTGTGAGTTTTCTGATATACCTGCTGATCTGTTTAACATCGTAACTCAAAACAATCTTCTCACAAGAGGGGGATTTTCTGTTTTTTGTCATTGAAACTTTGAGCATAATCCATTTATAACGTACAACGGTGGCGGGGATGTTTTACATCACTCAAAAGTGATGAGTGACAAACCCTCTCTTCCTATTATTGGATTTTGACCAGTTTATAGCTCCTGGATGGAGATCCCAATGTAGATGATCATTGCTGCAAACCAGCAGACCATTGGGTCACAATTTAAGCCCCAAGTGGGTTTGAAACAGAACACCTACAAACATTTGGAGACATTAGGAGTAACAGCAGTGAATTATTCAGAGATCACTCCAAATTCAAGCCAGTTTGCTGCCTGTGCCTGATGCTGGCAGATGTAATCAGCAGCCTGGTCTTTAAGCATCATTAACTGATTAGATTAGTCTTTGAACCATTAAAAACCTCCATTCAGATGACTTCCCACTGAGAAAAATGGGGAAGGACCACCACAGTTTCTTTTATTTTCATTTTAAAGGAGTTTCTCGGAAAGAAACCGTTTATAAACCCAACGGAAACATTTGAAGGAAGTAACAAAATCATTCAAGAGTTGAAAACGTCGTGATTTATATTCGACATAGGAAATCTGTCCTTTGACTAAATCTTTTAGAGTGAAGAGCCTCATCAGTCTAAGAAAGTGACAGCCTTGAATTGTTGCCTATGTTTACATTCAGATTTGCGGTAGATTGATGATTCTTGATTCTTGGTTCTAACTGCATACCGGTACTCTTTCTGACAGTTTCTCCATTCTCTGTCTTTGGTTTCTTCTCACGTTTAGTGTGTGTAAAAGCAGCCACATCAAAGCGTGAAGCAATCCAGCATCTCCTGCCTAGATGAGCTGAGCTCTACCAATTAATCCATCGTAAAGCACACCCTAACGGCAGCAGAGAAGGCTTTTACACAGATAAACGGCCTCATCGCGCTCTTGCTGCTGCTCAGCTCAGCCGTGTAACCGTGGAGCTTCTTGTCTTCACCTCTGACCTTAGTAAAAAAAATCATGAAGCCACTTCTGTTCATAAACGCATGAACTTATTTTAATAAAAGCTGTTTTTCGCGGACTTGGTTTTCTAAGACTCAAATGTTCTTGCAAAAAGCAAGACTCCATATTTTTCATGATACAATGATCTGTAGATTTATATTTCTATAACATAGGGATTTTTTTATAGCCACAAGGCAAATCTCAAAGGAATATCATCCGGTTGGAGATACATTTTTCCTTTTCAGTGCAGATAGAGAAAAATCACATATTTTAGATGCTAAAAAAATCCTATTTTGATCTATTTTTAAAGAATTCCTAGTCATCTTCTAATCACACAAGTTGTTTATAACTAAAATCCAAAACCCAATGTCATTTTCAAGGACATAGTTTCTACAGTAATTCATTAGAAATTCACCTCTTGAGTTGTGGGCTGGACTACGGAGCCCGTGTCCTGACATGAAGATATAAAAATATATCTTGTTTTCACAGATTATTATCTTGTTCCCACAGATTATTATCTCGTTCGCACGAAATACTATTCCGTTCCCACAAGATACTATTGCGTTCCCACAAGATACTATTCCGTTCCCTCGAAATGATTAACTCGTGCGAACGCAGATTGGAGGATGTTTAGAGAACAGATTTATTTATTTTCAAAAGAACAAAAGCATCCATCGTATTCACGTTCATTCAAATGATGATGATCTGGTACGCCCTCAGTCATCTTGCTGCAAAAGCCGCTTCCTGACGCTACTTCCGTGACACTGTGAGCATTCAATAGGGGTAAAAATAAAAGCAAGAATGGTCGATCTGTTATTGTCTCGATGAAAATCTGAAAAATATCATATTAAGCTGGCTGCTTCGCCTAAAGCACTTATCTTTAGCTCGTAGCATAACAAAAATAGCAGTACGTCACGTTTCCCAGCATGCTTTGCTGCCAATCATTGGCCAATCACCGTGTCCCTGTGACCAAGGTTAAACAACAAGACCAATGATGAATGATGAGGGCGTACCAGATCATCATCATGTGAATGAACGTATACGATGATGAATACGATGGATGCTTTTGTTCTTTTTAAAATAAATAAATCTGTTCTCTAAACATCCTCCGTGTCTTCAATGCAATGTAATGAGACACACACAGACAGAAATGTGAAGTTATCCGCTGTAAATCTATGACGTAAATTAATAACAGGATATGATCGGCTAGTCAGTTAGCATGTAGCCTAATAGCCTTCGAATGTAAAGCGACTGACTGCTAAAGTTAATAAAAGACAAGTCCTGAATATTATTATTCCTATTCAACCCTAAACTACCATATCAGCTGTCTGTCATCCGACCAGCCAGTTGCCCAAATGCCGGCATACATCAAAGAGCTCTGCGGCGGAGCTAGTAGTAGCCTAGCAGGAGCCATCGTATGACATAGCAGCCTAGTTATCATAAATCTTTTGATATTTTTCTGATATTCATTGAGACTGTAATAAAGTGATCATTTTTGTTTTTCATGTTCCTTTTTTGAACGAATATGGGTCACAGAGACACGGAAGTTACCGCTGAAAGCGGCTTTTGCCGGCGTACAGAGAGCATATCCGCGTGAAAGACTTATGACGTGAATAATTATTGCGTTCGAACGGATTAATTATTGCGTTCGAACGACATAATTATTGTGTTCGCACGAGTTAATCATTTCGAGGGAACGGAATAGTATTTTGAGGGAACGCAATAGTATCTTGTGGGAACGGAATAGTATTTCGTGCGAACGAGATAATAATCTGTGGGAACAAGATATTAATCTGTGGGAACAAGATATATTTTTATATCTTAATGTCAGGACACGGGCTCCGTACTGGACTGTTGGGGTGGAGTAAGCCTTTCCATATTTCCCATAATCCCTTTGTTTGCATGCTCTCCTGCAAGATTACTGCCCCTCACAACCTTTCATTTTTTTCATTTTCATTTATTTACTTGTTCCTTTCATGAAAATTATTTATGCCCAAATGTTTACATGTTTGTTTTACCTATTAAAAATTTTCATGATTGGAAGGGAGCAGAATTGAAGAATTCAACCTAACATTACCGCTGCACCAAAAATAATAAGAAATTTTGAAGCTAACCAATTTTGAGCCAGATGCCAGTTCAGTCGAGGGAAAGGAAGATGTACATGGATCTATTTGTCTGCAAGTGGATGTGTCAGAATGGAGCAGAGCAGGGAGTTTATGGCCTGTTGACTGTAGCACCTAGGTCACTGCTCCAGTATGCTCCTGATTCACACTGATTTGAATATAGAAATGCTCAGAAATGCTGTTATGATTTTCTTTATATGTCCTATATATCGCGAGAAAAATGCTACAAGACCATGTTAAAAAACACCAAAAAAACAGGATTTTCATTGGAGTGGGCCTGTATAAAAACTGTTGTTTATACTTTTATCAGGACAAGATTCAGTTTAAATATTAAATATTGTTGGTTTTTTATTCCTCCAAACCACACATTTTAAATAGTTCACCTCTGAACCACAGAGTAACAAGCAAATGCAGCAAAATGAGACTTTAGGAAACTATGAAAAAGCATTTTTCTAATGTTGTTTTCCCTCTCCTCTCAAATACTGCTTTAAATGTCACCCCAAAAAATGTTATAAAAGGCTCATTATTTTATAATCAGTCTAATCAATGTGACAAAAACTGCTCAGTTAAAGCTTTCATGCAGCTAGTAGAGTGACCCATTTTTGTCTGTGGAACGTGCTGTCACGTTCAACACGTTTAACTTGTTAGTAACAGAATAAGATATCCCACCCCCAAAAAAAGAGGAAGTGACGAGACGTTTTCCAGGGTTTGTGATGGAGTCATAGTGATGCGAGACAACGGGCAGGAAAACAAGCATACACGGAGGGAGGCGGCTCCGGCGGAGCCACTGTGCAGCAGCGATCATTTCACACTTGTGTGATGTGAACAAAAGGAGCCACAGGCCATTATGTAAAAACAGGAGATAGAGAGGAAAAGATGGGGTGAGTCAGGAGAAAGAGGGACTGGAGGGGGGACGGCTGACGTCTCTGACGTGTGAATAAAACAAATGTATTGTGAATGAAAGAAAAAGCAGAATGAGTCCATGATTAGCTGTAATTTTAGTTGGGGGAAAATAAGGGAAGTAGTGACCTCCCGAACCTTAATAGCAGGGTCGGCTTCACCACTGATTACACTGTACTTCAAAAAAAAAAAAGACATGACATGGGAAAAATAAAATATATCTCGTTCCAACAAATTAATATCTCGTTCCCAAAAAATATTATTTCGTTCCCACGAGATAATCTTTCGTTCCAATGAAATACAATTTCGTTCCCTAGAAATAATTAATTTGTGTGGATGAAATAATTATTCACATCATAAGTCATTCATAAACACGGATATGCTCTCCGTCTGGCCGCAAAAGCTGCCTTCAGCTGTAAATTCCGTGTCTCTGTGACCCACATTTGTTCAAGAAAGGAAAAAGAAAAAAAAGAATGATCAATTTATTACTGTCTCAATGAAAATAAGAAAAATATGAGATTTTAAACAAATCACAACCACAAAATGCTAAAAAATCCCAAAATTGTAAAATGAAGAAATTATGAAATAATTGAAAAATTAGACCAACATCTCAGCTTTCTGAGTGAAATATTCTGTTCTTGTTGAGATGAATATAATCAAGAATGAGGGCTAACAAGACATTCAGCAGACGCTGATTGCACTGCTGCTAGCGTTGATTGATGTGGGTACGAAAAAAAGAAATGTTCAAAATGGTGTCAGTCTTAGTATTAGCATGAAGAAACATTTGTGCTCTCCTGTTGCGTTTCCAGATTGGAGTCTTTTACAATCTGTTTAAATTCAATGCCACTTTAGAAGCCATTTACCTGCAACCAGGTGCATGAAGAGGTTCTGCAGCGTTAAATGGCACGATCAGTACCAATTAGAGAGAGCAGAGTGTAGAAAAACAGTAAAGTCTGTGTTTCCTTCTTTTAAATTCTCCCTCCGATATGTTTTTTGGAGTTTTTGACATGTACTTGTGGCATTTTTCTTATAAGAGAGAACAAATGTAATTGGCATTTTTGCATTTCTGAGTAGTAGCCGTTGTGGCTTTGTGACATTGCGCAACCTCCCTGATCTGCCCCGTCCAGAGTGCACAAGCTCAGATACGGGTGAAGAGAAGATGGTGCACTGCTGCATTCCCCGCACGTATTTTAAGTGCGTCTAAGGTTTGATTTTTTTGTTGGCCGCAAATATTTCAAATTCAATTTAAACTTAAAGTCCCAAATACGTTCTCCACATATGTGTTCTCTCTCTGACCGAGTTTGAAGGCTTGCCGTCCCATATTAACTAGAGAGGCTAAAAATAAAAACTAAAATTAAATCATGGGACAGTTTTAAATATAGCCTCGATGAAGGTAAGAAAAGTATCATAAAGTTCAGGCGGCCCGAGCAGGTTGGCTCCCCATTCGCGTCGCACTGCTGAATTGAGCTGCTGAATTGAGCTGCTGAAATTGTGCCGCTGCCAGACATTCGCGCCGCAGCCCGCCGCTCAAATCGCGCCGCGGGATCTCAGATTGTGTCTGTACCATTGACTTAACATAAAAACTGTCTGCCTCTGCCATGAATCGCATTCGATGAGAACTTTAGCTTTTGGAGATCTTTGATCTCTGCTCTCGTTTGACTGGTTGATATAAATATTGGTTGATATTGATCTAATATATATATATAAATATATTATAACTATATATATATATATATGTATATATATATATGTATTATATCATAATTAGTGTCACCATGTTGTCAAATTTGAATTTAAATCTGGATTTTTCCCCTACCCCTTCTCCATCGACCTACATTTACAGTCGCTAGTCATCTACGTTAGCATGTAGCTGCCAGCGCTAGGAAAAGACATAACATACTCGGTTTAACTTCAAAGAGTTGTGCCAGAGTAAAAACGAAATACTTTCATTAGAATCTAAACTTCTGTGCTTCAGAGCACACCCACGTGAAGAAATGCATTTCACCACAGTGTGATGCGGATCACCATGAAGAGGGAGGAATACCCAGTCCTAAGTCACTACAGCTCCCCCGTAAAGACAACACTGAATCTCCAAATGCCCTCACCACTGGAGCAAAAGGGAGGAGCTGGAGGGGTAGGGAAGGGATTTAAACCCTGCCCATAATCATGATGTACGCTTAAAAAGACAACTTATGAGCACCAGTATGCATCAAAGTAGCAGGGGAGGGTTTGGATTTCCTGCTGTGAAGCCGTAATACCATATATACTTTCTGATTTGTTACTTTGTTCTTTGTAACGGCAATCACCACCTTTCACTCACAAACAGTAATTCACAGTTGTGACAAATTATAGCTCTGAGCGGTGATCGGGGTGTAAACACGACCCTCAACACCTCCGGTCGATTCAGCAGCCTCCACAGAGAACGTCTAATTCTGGACAACCTGAAGACTACTATGCTCTCATTACAGAGCCTGTTAAGTGTCACTTTTCATTACTCACTGCAGCAAATAATTTACACAGACTTCTGCTCTGCCTGTGAGAAACCTGGCTGTTATGTAGGAGTGACTTACGTGTCCTTGACCACTTTGCTGCTCCGCACAGAAGACTTTTTTCTCCATCGTTTATTTATGCTCCCAAATTTGTTTCCTGGCAACAACAAAAAAAAAACCCACAAAAAAGTGGATGTGGCGCACATCTAAATGATTACATGAAATATTTACCTACTGTTAAAATGTTTTTGTGTTGTGGTGGAACAATGACGATAATTTGGAAATGTTGAAGCACAAACTGCAAACACACAATCCTCAAACAAGGTCGGTCCTGCAAAAACGGGACATGCTCCATAATCGCCTGTGACCTATCTTCCAGTCCTCCCGAGCTGCATGACTCATGACCTCGCTTGCTGATTGGCTCCATGTCTTTGGTTTCCAGGACGACCACTCAATGTTTTTCCAATTTGGCCCATCCATCGAGCAGCAGGCCTCCGTCATGTTAAACATCATGGAGGAGTATGACTGGTACATCTTCTCCATCGTCACCACCTATTACCCCGGTCACGAGGACTTTGTCAACAAGGTAAGAGGCTCAACAAAAATCCTTTTTTTTTTTTTTACAAAAAAGAATGAAACGGTAGCTACAAAGCAAGTGTTTCTGAGAAGAGGATTGTTTGGCCTCAAGCCATCATTTCAAGCTTTTTCAGAAAGATAAGGTTCGTTGGAATCCTGTCTAAGTGTCCCCATTTTCCGGCTGCTATAATGGAAGAGTCAGATTGTCTGAGCATGTCCTTTTAAAGGGAGCCGCTCTCCGAGGCTTCAGCCCGCTTATCTCCAGGGCAGAGAACAGACTTCTGAAGGAGGACGGCACGAGATCCTCCATCAATTTAAACATCCGACACACATCTGAGAAGAAGAAGAAGTTACTGAAAGTCAGATAATCATAAATTAGAATGAAAACTTTGCTTTGAATAAAGTTAGACGGCAGTTTAAAAGGTGAAGGAATCAGTTCATGTGTACGTGCACCACCAATGGTCCTCTAAGGAGCATCTCCTGTTTGTTGGACACATCTAGTACCAAATGACCAATAAAGAAGAATGCAAAAGTTTGTACAGCTCCGCTTGCAGAGGTGTCAAACTCCAGGCCTGGAGGGCCGGGCCTCCTGCTGGTTTTACAGAAATCATGTCTCCTCTGCTACTGATTACCTGGATCAGATGTGTTTAGCCAATAAGGAGCTTCAAGGGCAGGTTGGTTGGAAAACATGTGGGACGCCGGCCCTCGAGGCCTGGAATTGGACATTCCTGAAGGAGTTTCTGACAGTGTGAGAAAAAGGTGGTCTGATCTCTAAAATACGATGGCCCTGAAGTGCAAAATCTCATCAACAAATCACTCGGTGAAAATGTTATTAAAGATCACGATCATCAGAATTTCACTTCTGAACTTTGGGACCGTTGGGGAGGAGAAAGTCCGGCCTCACTTCCCATCATCCATCTGTATATAGCCCCTCACAACCCTAACCTAACATTAGCGCTGCAACAGAAACCGTGAGGATACTGGAGCTATTCAGCAGTACAGTTTTGAACCCTTTTTTAAGCCTATTTTTTTCTTTTTCTTTTTAATCTATGTCCTCCATCATCAAAAACACCATTTTCATCAGTGGGTCCTTCAGCTTCTGAGCAGACCCACTGAAAAGTTTGGTGATTGCTCAATCAACTCTTTACCAGAGTTCAGGCAAAATATCCTTCTTCCCTCTTCTTTAAAACTCATCATCTAATCAGAGAGCTCCTACTTATTTTGTTTCATTTTATAACATTTTATTTAGATTTCTGGAAATTATTTTTCTTTTCAAAAATGTTTTTTTTTGTACATTTTGGTTTTTGAATTTTGTTCGTATTTCTTAAATATCATTTTCTTTATTATTTACCTATTTTGCTTTTCTAATTGTCATTGTGATCTTCAATATGGTTTATGTTGCATGATTTTTTTGATGGGATTTGGACTTCAGGGCCACCGTAATAAAAAGCAGAGGTTTTGACAAAGATTATATTTTTCACTCTACCTTTTATTTTGTTTAAAGTTTTTAAAAATGCCATGTTTTTGTTACAAAAGAAGGTTGTGGGGGAAAAAAAAGTATACAAATGTCCAAACCTCTGCAGCAAGGCTTTTCTCAGGAACCAGCAAACGGACACACATCACTCCTCTGTTGTCTGCTTTACATTGATTATTTTGAATTGATTTGAAAATTCTACTTTTAGTTTGTAGAGTCTTGCATGGTCATATATGACTTTTTAATCCAATACTCTTTGGCCTGATCCTTGAGGTCTTCAAACCAAAACCTTTTAAGCGTTCTAAAAACCCGCTCCAAGACTAGAGAAGATCTCTGATTTCTAGCCGTTGCTCCTCGTCTTTGGAACTCCCTCCCATGTGTGTTTTAAATCTCAGGTCAACACGTTTTCAGGAGAGCTTTAAGTTGATTTTAATCCTTGCCTTACTATGTTTTTCAGTGTTTTCATTATTAATATTATTGTATTTTGTCACATCTGTGTTTTGATTTGATTTTATACTGCTTTTGTAAAGCTCTTTGTGATTCTTTCTGGGAAAAGTGCTGTATAAAAAAAGTTATTCTATTCTATTCTATTCTATTCTATTCTATTCTATTCTATTCTATTCTATTCTATTCTATTCTATTCTATTCTATTCTAATATAATGATCTCAAATAATTGCCAACCCAAAAGGACCACAGCAAATAGGCACATTTAAAAAGTTTATTATTCCTCTCCTGGAAAAGTGACTTTTTTAACCGTGTATTCAATCCCGGGCCTTGGGATCTACCACCCTGCCTGTGACTCCACACCAGGAATTTACAGACGCAAGCGGTTCCCTTAATGTGCTATCTTAGATGACCCCACCCTTACATTGACGTGTTCTCCCTACCATGACAAAGGTGGATAAAGGTGGAAAGATTTCATGTAATCCATGGACACCAGTGAGGTTCACAAATCATTGAAGAAAAAAGGTTCAGCGCGCTGTCTAGTGGGTCTAGATGACCCAACTCCCAAGGTTAAAGTGCCTAGGATAGCACAAGTGTTACCGGATTTATTTGGTCTCTCCATATCCACAGTGAAAACTGCACATACCAACAGAATAGAAATCTCTCGATAACGAACATACAATGTAAACAGACAGCTTATGAGTCTTAGTGTCCTCACATCCACACGTGGTATCTTTTGAGTACAAACTTGGTGTTCATGTTTCCAGCGTCTCTCCTCTCTGTCCGTACAACCTGTGCGCTAAGCACTCTAAATGCTTCTGGTTTTTTAAAAATAACTTTACCTTCGCAATAAACATCCCAGAACTTGAACGACAGTTATCTACCAAAAAGGAAGAGACGAATAAATGATCGTTACACTGCCCGTTTTCCAGATCTCTCTGCGCTGAATGAAGCTGCAGGTGTATTAGGTTAACCTGACTTAGCTTATCAGCAGCAAGGGGAAAAGAGAGCACTGGAAAAAAAGGCAGGGAGGTAGATCCTGAAGACCAGGAAGTGAGCAGTTCTGCTTCAGAAGCAAGACCACCCAAAGCCGCAAGAACTGCTGACCCGTTTAATGTCTTAAAAAGGTAAAGAATTTCAATATGCTCAACAGAAGTTTCACACATGTGAAACAAAAATATCATCAAGGTATCAAGTATCATCAATTGTCTGCCTGTTTTGTGTGTGTATTTTGGAAATGAGTTGCAACAAAAACACTGAATACGATGCAGAATTGAAGGTGTGATGTTTGATTGATTTTATGCTCATGAAACTTTCCAACTTCAAAGATTTTCAACAGGAGGGTCTCAAAATATTAGGATTTAGGGAAACATCTGCCCTGGTTGTGCTAAACACTTTTACTATCACCTCATATGAGATGTGTCAGTACAAATGGTGTGGAAATCTAGAAGCTATAAGGAGAAGAGGTTGCAGACAGTTTCTCTTCTGCGCATCTCCATCTTCTAATGTGTTCATTTTCTTTCCATGGCAGATTCGCAGCACCATTGAGAACAGCTTTGTGGGCTGGGAGTTAGAAGAAGTCCTCCTTCTGGACATGTCGGTGGATGACGGAGACTCCAAAATCCAAAACCAGATGAAGAAACTGCAGAGTCCCGTCATCCTCCTCTACTGCACGAAGGAGGAGGCGACCACCATTTTTGAGGTGGCTCACTCCGTAGGCCTCACGGGTTACGGCTACACCTGGATCGTGCCCTCGCTGGTGGCTGGAGATGCAGACCACGTCCCCTCTGTCTTCCCTACAGGTACACCACACAGTCACTTCTCCAGAGCAGTAACATGTGACTTGGAGCATCTAACATTCAAATTTACAACTTCACTAGGGAGCAGAGGAGGATCCAAATGCAGGAAACCTGACACAGAATGAAGATCAAACACGACTAAAAGAACTGAACTAAAACAGAAATGAAGCAAAATCAGGACGACAGGCCGAGGATCTGACTCTGACAAAGTAGTATAAACATGCTAAAGGATGACTAACTCTTTTAAGCTACAGACACATCACACGTGTGACGCCAAGAATGCACTACCTACATGTTATTGACCAGCCTGTGATTTTTACACTGCACAAGCTGGGAGGGGCTACTTCTTCTTCTGCTGTTCACCAGTGCTTGTCGGTAACCTACAGTTGGAAGAGGTTTGGTCGACGCAGTGCAAATTTCCCGAATGTTGCTTCAGGCTTCGTTTTTTGACAGCTCTTTTCCGATATATGAAAGACTTGATGTCATATAATTCACATATCACAATTATTAATCTCTCCGCCACAAACGGTTGGCACTTCTATGAATTAAATGGGATGTCACCCATACGTCACTACCAAAGTGGAGTCCCTGATTGGTCAAAGTTTCAGTGTGCATTCAATGGCCACACGTTTTCTACGTAGAGCCTGAAAATGGTCATCAAAACATGCGTAGCTGCACGAGGACGCGAGAAACAGGCCAGAAAACAGTAAATTTATGCTCCACTGAAGTATTAAAGTGGTCACTTGAACGTGCTTTGTGAAGGCGATGTGAATGAAGCTTTACATCTGAGCTTTTTCGACTACAGTAACTCAACTGTTAAGGTAATTAACAACATTTCAGCTATCTAAAGTGGAGAAAAGCAGCCATTCGCTGATATGCAGCCCTTTATAGTAGTGAGGTCTTCACACAATCAACGTAAATCAGCAGATTCTGAAAAAGTGGCTTTACAAAATTATGGAACACTTTGCGTATGTAATGTGTAGCATATCGGTCCAAAGCAGAAATGAAAAGCTGCCTCAGAATCAGCTGATGCCACCAGATGACGTTACTGGGCGATGATTTACGATAGGTCAAAGAGCTAAACTAAAAACAGCCCCCCTAAAAATCTGAACTCTAGGCTGTCCAGACATCTTTGTCCTCTTTCCCTTTGGGGTCTTCGCTCTGCACCAGAGTCTGTTTCCAAGACAACAAGTCTTGTCTTTTTCACAGGGTGAAAAATCTTCCTTAAATGAGTGTGAAGAGTGAAGGTCTCAGTACACTTTTTGAGAATTCCTAGAGAAGTGCAGCCACAGGTGATGGTAAAAAGGCACTTAAGGCATTTTCAGCAGAAAATAAAAACACCACCAATGACAAAGAACGTCAAATCCAAAAGGATTCGGCCGTTTTTTAGTATTAATCAGAGTGTAAAGAGAGGATTAAGGTTATAACACATAAAGATGACAGGACTGATGGTTTTCCTCATCAGGGTCCATTTCATGGTCAGATTTAAAATGGTTTTTGATGCCATGTATGAGGTACATATGAGGATGTTTGTACTGATATGTTGTGATATGTTGAATATAGGCTTGGAAAAGAAACTCAGTTGTAAAAAGGTGCAAAATTGTCTGACTTTGTCAACGTTTGATATTCTGAACAAAAAGAAAATAATCCTTGCGCTTTTAAAAAAGCTTGTTTAGTCCTTTTTTACCTTTGCGTTTTTCTGTGCTGAAGTCTCTAAAAAAGAAAAAAGAGAGACAGATGGACCATCTTCTGTGGAGTATTCACGTGTTTTCGCAGCTCGCTGTTCACATTTCTCATAACTCAATCACAGTTGAATTTCAACACAACCCACCACTTTGTGCTGAAGCAACCAGTGGGTGGTGGTGGGTAGTAGTATGGCTTTACTCTGTCTGTGCTGTCAGAAATACAACACTGGAAAAAATTTGACGCAGCGTAGCCGTATAGATTTATATTTCAGACAAATCATGCATATTGTGGTCCAAGCAACAATTCTGGCATGGATGTATCTAAAGCCTTATTTCCACTGAGCGGAGCGATCCAGTCCAGTTTAAACATTTTCATTTTAAAATTGACCCATTAAGCCAGACTGAATCGTACCATTTTTGAGCCCCTGTTGGTTATAGGTCCATAGAAAAATGGAACAAACCGGTTAGGGAGGTACCGTTGAAACCTGTTGATTGGCAGAAGGTAATAACAATAAAAGAAAGGCTGTATTCCTCTACACTGCCCACAATATTCTCTCAAACAATATTAAATGCTTTTTTTACAAGAAGTATCAAAGCGAAGCGGATGACCTCCATTGTAGTTGTTGTTAGCTTCACCCCACGTGACGGTCCCCACTTTGAGTGGAAACGCTCATCTGAATAGCGTTGACCGTTCTGAAACAAGATCGGACCGAACCATTCAGTGAAAACGAGGCTTTGAGATCAGAAAAGGACTTTAGCCATGGGAAAAATCTGAAATTGTAGCCATTTGGAAATTTGGCAGCTATACACTCAATTAGACTATGTACAGTAATATATATATATATTGTGACAACCCAGCTGGTACGTCACTGTAGTGGGGAAGCAAAAGCCAAACTGCTAATTAACTGGCTACCAGTGGTGGTTTTTGATATGGGCGAGGTGGGCGGTGGCCCAGGGCGGCACTTCATTGAGGGCCGCATTTTCCGTGCCCTCAGTCACACACAGAGAAATGCCAAATTCAAAGAGGAGACGTTGAGCTTTTATTTTGAAATGCCTGCAGCAGCCGGCACTTTGCGCTCTTATTTTGACACATCGATACATTGCACCAACCCAATTTCGACCAAAGCAGGCAATGGGGATTATTTCCCACAATTCCCTGCTCCGACACAGCAGACCCAACGTGCACGTGACCACCGCCCTCTGCTGCAAGACACTTGCGCCCACACCTCTTTGCAGCAGTCTTTGGAACATAACAAGTCAAAAAATTCGACTGGGGGGCGCAACTCATCGGTGGCTGGATGAATCACACTAACAGGTGATTGGTAGTCTTTTTCACTCTAACGATCAATTTTAGGCCGCAGCTGCGCGCTCCCGTCATAGAGACGGAGCCGCATGTGTCAGAGGGAAGGGAAGGGGTGGTGGGCGCAGACCTTTTTTATATGGTTTGAGGTTTTTTTGGAGCATTTTTGCTGTTGGTGTAGCAAAAAATTAGGGAAATGCCAAATATTTGGAGTAATCCCACTGATGAGTTCAATGATTTAGTTTTTAATGTTTTATAAGACCTAAAAATGATATTCACAATAAGTTTTTCTTTTTAGATCCAATCCCTCTGATATGTTTAACAAAAATACACTCAAGAGGTCACACACCAATAAATTATTGCTAAAAATGATGCAGGAGTCCAGCTCTAAAAAATGATAAAAGAGAAAAGAAAACGGAATTATTTGTATATAATTCCGTGTGTGTATATACATATATATATATATATATATATATATATATATATATATATATATATATATATATATATATATATATATATATATATATATATATACCATAGTCCGGGTGAATACTCGATTCTGATTGGCTGCTGGGTGTGCCTTAAAAAGTGATTGACCACAGGATAACCGCATGGTAAAAATTGAAGTTCTGGTCACTTAGCTTAAATGTTTTGTATCACTGCGCCGGCTTTTTTAAAACAACCTTTTGCTTCATCATCTGGACAAAAACAAGCGGTAAGAGGTGAACTTTCTCTCTGAATTGATGCTTTATTCAACCCATCGGAAAGATCAGCATGTATATGTCACTTTATATCGTCAAGCTTGACTGAAGCGGTGGTGCGGCGCAACGCGGACTCTTTGTTATGTGCACGTAACAAATAGTCCGCTTTTTGTGAGAAAAGCGATTCAAATCGGAAAAAAAACAAGAAATAAGGACTAAAAACTGGTTAATATTTATTGCTT
Source organism: Oryzias latipes (assembly GCF_053564925.1). Taxonomy (NCBI): domain Eukaryota; kingdom Metazoa; phylum Chordata; class Actinopteri; order Beloniformes; family Adrianichthyidae; genus Oryzias; species Oryzias latipes. Next base: position 32,690,111 of record NC_136237.1, on the reverse strand, counting down.
TTGTAAGTGACCACGGTATAAGCGGGTTAATAGCTTTCTAGGTGTGCATTATCACTTTCTAACGCACTTCGCGTCGGACGGTTCAGGCTTCCACGCCGTGCGTTAAAAAGTGATAATGCACACTTCGTCAGCCATTAACCCTTATATATATATCTATGTATGTATATATACAATTTTATTTTATGTTTTTATATTTTATTTTCTCATGCTTTGCTGATAGGTAAATTCATACCAAATTTGGTGCCTGTACCACAAAATGCATGATTATTTTAATAACGAGCTCTACTCTTGTCAGATGATGCTATGATGGTCTGAAAGGTGAAACACGTGAAAATGGACTACAACTCCCAATCCCAATCTTTGACTCTAAGTGTGAGTCCAGGCCCATTTGTCTGATGTTCAATCATCCACTCCTTTGACTTCCAGCTTATCATCCATTTTTCTTTTCAAACATGACAAAGATGCGCTCTGACAAGCCTCAGTTTCTGCATTGTGACTGTCAGTTCTAAGAATAATTTCAGCCCCGTAGTCCATTGTTCAGCAAAACTCCCAGAAGCTGTTTTGAGAACATTTCTTTAAGGCGCTCTCATGTGAAGCCCTTCACTTGGTGAGCATGTCAGAAGCTGTTTATCTGAATTGCAGTAAACACATTTTTCCAGTTCTGTAAGCTTCAGCAGGTAATAAAAAAAAAGAAGAGACTACCTGAGATTGCAGGCTTCTTTTATTTCCAATAAATTTACCCAATCAGATCCAAATATGAGCACATCGTGCAGAGCAGTCATGGAAAATGACCTGAACACTGCTGTTTGGGTGAAAGAAATAAATGTTGACGTTGGATAGTTTGGGGTTTATCATGGTTGAAAAGCCATTTGTAACAAAAAGAGCAGCACGAGGGCTCTTCTCCGGAGCCAGGCTCTCAGGCTTGTTTCATTTTTTGTGTTATTTTTAGGAATATGGAGATGTTGATTATGAATATTTAAGGTTTCAGCCAGAGCGTTACAAGATCGTTTTGTTTCTCTTCCTAAACGCTTTGATTGTTTTAAAACTCTTCCCCCTCTGGCTGTTTTTCACAGCCTGCTATTTTTTGCTTCCATTTCCCCATTTTTTTTTTTTGCTTCGTAGGCGCTTCTTTTCTTTTCTCTCACCTAATCTCCCTCTCCGTCTCTCCCAGGTATTATCTCAGTGTCATATGACGAATGGGACTACAACATCGAGGCCAGGGTACGCGACGCCGTGGCTGTCATTGCCACAGCGACCTCGACCATGATTTTGGACCGAGGGCCGCACACGCTGCTGAAATCCAGCTGCCTTGGGACGCCTGACAAAAAGGGCTCTGGCACCGGCCTTTCCAAGGAAATCTTGAAGTGAGTCAGTGCTGGGGGAGGCAGCAGGGGCAGCTGCTGCGCGTGGAACACATTAGTTATGGAGACTTGAAACACGAAGTAATAAAACTCCTGCTCCCGACTGCACCGCCTCAACAAAGGTAGCTGGCCTTAGCAGGCTGGTCTAACAGATTACAATATCAAATCCTCAAAAAGTATGCAAAAGCGTCCTGTACCCTCTGACAAAAACATTTACATCAATTATATCTTGTGCTACACAACTCAATTTTGACATGACAAGTTTGAGTAAGCAGTGTGTGGATGCTGACACTTCGCAGTTTTTTGGTTGAATTTACAGACATGCATATGGAGTGATTTTTGTGCCATTATTCAAAACCCAACACTCACTGCTTTGAGCGTAAAACTTAAAAAATGTTGTGTGCTCCAAAAAATTATTTTGCACTTGAGACAGAAAAATGCACTTGAAACTTAAAGAAATGATGCAATCAAAACAATTTTATCTCAAGAGGAATTGTCTCTCTTCTGCGCTCGAAACAGAGCAGGACACCTTACAAATGGGCCACAAAAGCCAGCCAATCACAGACTTGAAACGTCCCGTTTCAACATAAAACAACAAAGGCGAATGAAAGTAGTCTGTTCTATTAGCATAAGAAAGTTGAAAATGCCAAAAAGTGCGACTTTGAATCTCGTAATTTTACTATTATTTTTTTGGGTGGCCCTAAAGCTCAGTCGTACATAAGCAAAAAAGACCAAACATACATTTGAGCATTAATATGCATCTTTAAAGCAAAAGTTTAGAGCTGTAAAGATTACCAAAGCCTTTTACATTATCAGAAAACACAATATTTTTTCCTGTCACTTGTCAGCTGATTTGTAAAGGATATGCAATGATTTTCTTGACAATTGTAGCAGAAGTTTAGCTCAAACTGATGAAACATGTCTGACTCTTATCTGGATGTGGGATCATTTTTCTCAGCCTCACTGGAAGTCTTCAGTCTTCAGGTTCTTGTCATTTAAGGTTGCAGCTTAAATACAAACCTGTATGAGAAGATAGGACCTATTAAACTCAAATGAGATAAAGAAGAAACCTTATGAAAAACATTTAAATCAATTTGATGTCAAAATTCCTATTTTTTCAAAGACCGGTGATAAAAAAAAAAGCCTTGGTACAAGCTTCATTAAAACAAATAAGTGTATCAAATGTAAAAAAAACTGTTTGGAAGCAAAATGCTTTATTACAATAAATAATGAAGTCTTTATTTTCTTTTCTGTCTTTGCTGAATCACACATTTGCACAGACTCACTTGCATTTACCCTGAAGCCACGTTCCCTAAGGAGAGCTGGAATTTGTTTAAGCTGCAAACAGAAGTAAAAAAAAATGGACAGACGTAAGTGAAGCTCTCGACTCATTAAAATAAGATCCCCATCTTAACGTACAACATTTTGTCCTGCACTTCTCATTTTGGAGCTTTACAGAAGAAAACAAACATTAGTACTTAATTATTAATGCTCTCTATTTCAATGGGAAATGTTTTTTGGTTTTTTTTGTCACAGTGACTCTGCAGCTAATAGAACAATTAGAGTCAACCGGGTTTGTAAAAACAAAAAGTTAACATTTCAACTCTGTTTGATTTTAAGTGCAGGTCACACCAGAGGTTGCCTCAAGCTCAGCGCAAAAAAACATCAACTCCATTAGTCAAAATTGGAGTAATCCCATTCAGTCCAGATCATTCAATTAAGGCCACACTCTCTTCATTGTACACTAACAGCCTGTGAAAGTGACCAACAGATAACAATGATGGATATGTGGTGCAATCCTTGTTCTCAAAAAGCAAAGGGAGACGGTGAAGAGTTTCAGGAAAACTGACATGCTATTTTCACAGCAGGCATGCGTCGCCTGTTCAAGAACGTGTTGAATGCAGGATTTGGCGTTACCCCATACTACCACATGTACCTGCAGTTGGAAGAGACTTGGTGTGAAATGTCGTAGCTCCAAATGAATCTTGCTCCAGCCTTTTTCTTTCACAGCTCTACTTCTATATTTGAAAGACTTGGTGTCAAATGATTCCTGTTGGGCACAGACCACAATTATCAACTCATCCTTGAAGATCAATTTTTTAAACAGTTGGCACTTCTGTGAATTGAAAAAGATGCCATCCATACGTCACTACCAAATCTGAGGACCTGATCAGTCAAAGTTCAACTGATTTAGATTTCAGTGGCTGCAAGTTATGTATGTAGAGCCCATAAATGACTAAAGAACGTGTGCAGTGATGCCTGAACGTGAGAGTTTTGAACGTGGAATCCCGAAACGCGCATTAATATGCATTTACATAGACTTTTCATTGAAACTGGTCACTTGAACGCACGTTTCCAAGGCCGGTGTGAGCGTAGCATCAGTCGCAGCTTCATTATTTTGGTATTCATTGTTAGAACCGGTCTAATTTTCCGTTGCAAAGCTGTGACATCACAATTCAATAAGGCACGAGAGTAGATGTGTTTTGTGTTTGTTTTGTCAGCATCATTTTAAAGGTGAGAAATCAGACGAGATAAAAATAATATCATTGAGCCTTTCCTGCCATAGCTGTGTTAATGTCCTGGTTGAAGTTGATGTATTGCAGGGGTAAAAAAAAAGAAAAGCGGTCTTGTTTCCTTATTTAATGTCAGAGATGCTTGTGTATGCCGTTTAGGATCCAGCCTCCAACAGCAGAGATAACAATAAGACCAGAGCCATGAATATTTCAGTCCCCAAAGGACGCTATCAGACACAAGGCTGGCTCTCAATCATCCAACAGGCTTGACATACTGCCATGTGTGTGTTTGTGTGCGTGCTCATATATGTGTGTGTTTGCTTGCGAACTAGTCAATTCATTTTCCTCAATCCCATGGAGCAAAGGTGGGGAATTCAGTTCGGTAGATGTTGATGGTGACTCCAGGGGCTTTCAAACACACAGGACACGCTGAATTCCTGCTAGTGCAATGCCCCCCCCCCCCCCCCCCCCCCCCCCCGAGAGACAAAAGCAATAATATGGCCATATGTCTCTGCGTAGTCCTGTGGGGCTGCAGGCCACTGCAGGCAGCACGCTCTCCGCATTACCATGCCATCCAATTGGCTGTGATGGACAGAGATGGGTTACCCCTGTGAGTCACTAAAATTTGTTTAGGGGCTGCTGACCTTACGGGGCGCATTGGAAGGCGTGCACGCGCACGATGCTAACAGAAATACCCACGAAAGCGCACTCAAGAGGCCATTCTGTGTTTTCTGTCTGACAGGGAAGACAAGCGGGATCGGGGATAATGAGAAAATGTGCTGCATGAGGTGGAGCAGGCTCTAATGGGTCGATGCGTGTGACAGGACCAATGTTGACTGTGCACATTCAATTTCCTTGTTTAGTCGAGAGGTTTTTCTTTGATGTGATCTACATTTTTAGTCATTTGTTTAAGTGTGCTTGTCTCATCGTGTGACTTTTAAAGTAATTTATTTTCTCTGTTTTGCAGCAGAAGAGCAGCTTTTCTTGCTTTTCCTAATGGGCACAATAAAAGCACAGTGAAGGCGAGCAGACTCTCCTATCTATTATGCTTCTGGGTATCTAAAGTACAAATGAGCATTTCTTTTTACGAAAGCCTTTCCTAAGTGAGTCAGACTATCAATAGGCACAAGCCTCACACATCGTAGTGATTATTTCCGTCTTCTTTTCTTGGGTGCGCCGCTCTTTTCTTCTCCTTCTGGCTGCAGGTCTCTCACAACAGCCTGTAAAAGTCGCTGAATGAGTCTTCTTTAAGCCTCGCCGCCGTTGCGCCGGTCTCACAGAAACTGCTGATCACCAGTTTATTTTTTTAATCAAATATAAATATTTCAAAGATAGATCTCACTGAGTTATCAAACTGCCTAGATGTTTGGTGTAAATTCTGCCATGTGCCAGACTGAGTGCTCTCTCCTAGATGTAGATCCCTTCTCTTTGTATGTCTTAATGAGACCATCACATTGTTAAAACACATTGATCTGTGCGTTTGCATTGATATGACAATAACTACCAAACGGCTGCTGTGTTATTGATTGTGGAAAATTTTTCACTTTTCTTGGACTAAAAAAGAAACACGGATTATGTCCCACAGCCATTACATACAATTTTTGCATTTTCCATGGATGAGATTTTGGTATTTCACTTGTGCGATATACATGTTTCTTGTGTTTGTCATTTGTCGATATGCGCAGATGTCCGTTGAGGGTTTCGGCCGATGGATCTTTACATGCATTTTATATTTTTAGCCATTCAAAAGTTGAGAATTACGCAGCTTATGCATATTTTACGTAGTTAACAGGCAATCATTGCTTTAATCCTATGCAATTGTGTGTGATTTTTGCGAGATGCATACCCTAATTTGTTGCTTTCCATGACCGTTCCTTGTATGTCCATGTATGTTGTTTTTTTTACGGACTTACCACTGATGTATAACTTTTATATTGCACATACGGTGCACGTATCATGTTTAAATTACGTAATTGACACACAAATCACAAAAAAATTGCATATAAAAAGTAAAATAATCACACATGGTTCATGCCTTTAGATTCAGATTATGAGGCATTTAGGACAATAACAGACAGGGTTAAATATGAACACATTTTAATTGAATTGTACCATATTCGTCTGGCGGTGGAGAAATTCATCAGTCGTGGCAGCGCAAAGGAAAACAAACTAACAAAACAAATCACTAATCATTCCAAATAAGACAAACAAGTAAGTTAACAATATAGATAAATAAATGTTGATGACCTCGTCATTCTGAGAAAAGCAGCAAATCTCTACAATCTGAGAGGATAAAAGGTTTGACATCATCTTATGGCACAGTTTGGGATGTTGTTGCATAACTTGGTGCTTTAAGATTCTTGTGGATGCAAAGGAAAGGCATTTTCTGATGATTCATCGTGTTACAAAAATTGTCCCTCAGTCATCATGTGTCTGAGGGGATATTGTGATACATCATGATTCCTGATGGGAATATTTCCGGACTTCACAGGGCATGAGGCCTAAAGCATGTTCTTTATCCAAATGTGCATGATTGAGGAGACATCAGCCGCCGGAGGAATGTGTTTGTTAGGAACAGGCTTGATTGTGATAACGTAAAGGAGTACCGTATACATCGCGGGGGTTACATTCAACCCATAAAGTCGGAGTACAGATGTTTTAAGGCTGTCAAACCCCTCACTAAATACTTTATTGACTTTTCCCAGGCAGACACGAACATTTTCTCTTGTGTAAACTCTTAAAGTTCGAACCTAGGTCCACTTTTATGAAAGGAAAATCTGATCACAATCTGGGATTTATGTAGATTTGGAGAGCTGCACATTTATGTGCAGGAGAAACGACTCAGAGGAGATTGACTGACCATCAGAATGAAGAACGCAGTATGCTGTTTTGAAAAAAAAAAATTATAAACGCGTGAAAGATCGCACTGAAAAAAATCTGCGAGACCCCGAAAGGTGATATCAGGAGGGAACACTGTGTTAATACTGTGACTTAAAAAATATTTCAAATGATGTCACATTTCTGTCATAGCAGGTATTTTTGAACAACACAGAATCCCATGAAGGAACTCCAACTGATGTGTCTGAGAGATGATTTCCTGTTGCAAACTAGTACTCCTTACCAAAGTAAAAGCATGTTTATAGTATGAAAGGTAAAAGTCCCATTAGTTGTTTTTTTTTTTCTGCATCCCCTGGGTTAGCAGTGAGCTGCAGCCTCAGCCGCATTCGGGAACCATTTGGTGGTTGCTGAGTGTCTAGCAGGGAGGCATTGGGTCCCATTCTTAAAGCCTTTTGGAATGACTGGGATTTAGGATGGAAACTCTACTACTCAGTCTGGCCACTTAGTTGGTATGAGATTTTCTTCATGCATGACAGGTGACAGGTGTGACTGAAAAGTTAAATTCCACCAAATTCAGCAGGGGAAAAAAAAAAGATAAAATCAGAGTTTTCTTTCAAGAAAAAAAAAAATCCACCGAAAAGAGGCAGATTTCTTTCCCAATTGAGTCGTTTCTGACAGATGCTGGTTTCCACAGGCCAGACTGTGCAGGCGGCAAACTTGGCTGAGAAGAACAAAGTGGATTTGGAGAATTTGAGTCCCACAAAGTTAAACTCCAACTTAAGCTGTAGACTGTAGCTTGGTTGAACTCTTAATTGGTTTTGTGGAGTACAGGTCTAAAGCAATAACGTGACGGTCAAATTGATGAGTTTGAGTTCCTGAAAAAATGATATAAATAAAACAGCGAGGAAGCCATAGAAAGGCAACTTTGTAAACGTTATTTTAATATTTATTTATTTTAATAGTTGATAGAAAAACCTTCACAATATGGCAAAAATTTTGTTATACAGAAGCTTCTATTTCAAAAACGTACAAATATAACTCCAGTATGTAGTTAGGTAAAGAACTTTTCAATCAGGTTTATATTTTTAGCTTTTTAGAGGAAAATCCTAATGATTTTCTGATCCTCAGAACTGGATTTAGTTAAATTAAACAATTAGAAGTGAGTTTTATTATGTAGTGTAATAACACAGATGAATTTTGACCCCTTATATCATTTATTAGTTTAGCTGGTTTTAAATTTAGTTAGTTGTTCAAAAATGTGTGCACAAGCTTGAAAAACACTTTAGAAAAATATCAAATCTTTTCTCCTAAATTTCTTTTTTTTTTTTTTTAAATGATTACACATTAATATAGAATGTACATAAACCTTGGTAAATCAAAGGAGATTCGGCGTATCTTTGCGTGTATGTGCCCTCTAAAGGGAAGGGCGTGTGTGTGTTTGGAGCTTCCGACTTTGAAAGGTCATTCTGCTGGTTTCATGACGGAGAGCTCTCTGATGCTCGCCTCAGGCTCCACAGGTAGTCGTCTCAACAGCACAACTGGACTCATTAAACACTCGGAGCTTCACACTCATCTCTTTACATGGTATATGAATACGACAGAAGCAGGAAATCCATTCAAACATAGAATTTTTCCTTTATGTTGTTTAAGACTCTTCACATATTATTGGTAGGTTATAAAAAGTTTGAACATAAGTAAAGTATTATTTGTTATCTCACTTTTTTGTAAATGGTGTATATGTATATAGTGCTATATTCATTTCATATTCAAAGACGAGAAATACAATAAAGTCTGGAAAAAACCTTTTGTTAACATTTAATCTGGGTTCATATGAAATGTTACATATTATACATTATTAAATGCTCGCCTTCTAACTTCTAAACTTTTTTTAGTGTTTTTTAAGCTTGTGCACACATATGTACTTTCAAAAAACCATTTACACATTAAATTCTGAAAGGTTTGATCACACAAAAAATGTTCTTTTCGTTAAGCCTTTAAGGCTCTAAAGGTCAAATAGGCACAGATTCTTGCTACAGGTTTAAAAACAGCTTAAAATGTAGTTTAGTTAATCACAATCAAGAAATCCTCGTTCTTATAAAAGGGCTGGGGGACGCATTTTATTGATTTCATGACAGGAGCACACGCTACCCAGCGCAAATTTGCCATACAGTCCGGACTTTGGACATGCCTGCTTCAATCGGTTCAATTTAAAAAAATTAAATAAATAAAAAAGGCTGCTGGTTCTGTATTTTCTGTGAATGGAGTTTCTGTAAAGTCAGTGTTTTACTGTGAAAATGAAAAGTTAACGCAAACACAGAGAATCTACAGACGACCAATTGGACAATTCTATTCAATGCAAAGATAATTCCTAGAAAATTCTTACAAAAATTACTACAAAAGCAGTTTTGACTTTAAAAGCTATTTTATTGACTGTCAAATAGATTTTCAGGTTCATAGTCATGTTTTCAATCAAAATTAGGGATCGAGTTAAGGTTAGATTTAGGTAAATTCTAATAAAGATTATATTGTTGCAGCTTATGTTTTATAATCAAAACACTGTTGTGGTTAAAATCCAAAAGTTCTGTTTTTGCCACATCAGTTTCTCATTAGTGTCTCACTGCAGAGCGGCTTTAAAAAACCCAATGTCCCAAACTGTTGGACAGTGATGAAGCGAGCGGGCGGCTACAGGGGTGGCACAGCAGCACACAGCAATGTTAGGCCTCTTTATTTACTTTGTTTGTGATTACACAGCCAGGTTTAGGAATCTCATATTTTCCACTTCTGATCTGTGTTCTGCAAAGACATTTGGGCTTCCACTAAAGCAAAAGCGTGCCAGTAGTCTGATCATGTACGTTCAGAACACACGTGTGATTATGAAACACGCCGTGAGCGTACCGCTGTCTTGTAAGTGACTACAAAGTTTTGAGCTAAAATAATATTTATGATGAGTAAATGTGCATATCTTCTTTTTGGTGCGGAAAACCAATATTTAAATCTTATAATCACAGTGTTTTTTGTTTCTTTTACAAGATCATAATATGCCATATTCGGCATATTTTAGGACATATTCTTCTGATGTCTAACAGTGCAGTGCAAAAATCACAAACAGTCACATGTGTTTTAATTGTAATAAATAGGATAGGATTGGGTAGGATCAGGAATGAATCCATCACAAGAACAGATTTTAGAGATAAATGCTGGGAAGCAGATTGAGATGGTTTGGACACCTTGAGAGGATGTTGGTAAAAGGATGCTGAAGTTGGAGCTACTAGGAAGGGGGCCAAGAAGACCAAAGAGAAGGTCAGGGTTATGAGGGTGGTTGGTGTGAGGGAGGGGGATGCAGATGGAGACAGATGATTCACCATGGCAACCACTGAAGAGAGCAGCCAAAGACAAGGAGGATGAAAATTTGATTTTTGAAATGTGCCCATCAGCAAACCCTGGTCTAGATGGTCGTCCTTTAGTCGATTTGTTTTTGAGAAGTCCATAGATGCTTTATGATGTAAATTTCTGGCATTTAACATGGTACAGCTGGGCTGTTCTTAGATGTGGCGGTGCAAAAAATAAATAAAAAATTGCTTGATTGTTGGCACTAATGCATCATAAAATAAAACATGTTGCTGCTCTTCTCCGTTTGGACTTCTTGCGTGAATGACGATAGCCTTAGATACGAAACCACGCTCTTCAATTTACCATCTACACAAAAGTAAAAAAAAAACTATATTTTTTCTCTTTCTTTTTAAGATCTGATATCGTCCACATACTGTAAAATGTATTAGTGAAACAATAAACCATTAAGACCATACAGCGTTACACGGTTTCTCAAACGGAGAAGCTCCAAGCAAATTGTTGCCTCTCCTGGAGGCCGTTTCTGTTTTTTTAGGTATGTTTTTAAGGAAATTCAATTATACGTTTGCAACAAGCTAGCGGACTTTGGCTTTACTGCTGTTTTGCGTTGGATCACCAGAAAAGTAAAGGCCTAAAAAAATCATCTATACTTTAGGGACCAATATTTGATTTATTAAGCTTGGATAGATTCAGATTGATTAATTGATTTTATCAACCCACCCCAAAACACCTATTAGAAAGTTGGAGTTTGATTTAGTTAAACAGAAAAAGATTTTAATTTTTTTTTTTTTAAATCAGGCCTTTTTTACAGCAGGGTTTTGCTCTGCAGAACATCTCAGACACACGACAAAACAAAACCAAGAGCGATCATACAATCATTAAAGAACAACTAGAAGGAGCTGCATTTCCAGAAGAAAATGCAGGGTTGAATGCTATATGGCTGAAAGAAAGCTTAATTTGTAAAAGAAATGGCTGAACTGAGCTGAAAGAGCTCAACATTTTAAAAGTAAAATGGTTAAAAAAGGTGAAAACCTGTAAAAAAGGTTAAGCACAAGAATTCTCTATGTATTTTAATGGAGCAAAAATCCTGGAATATCTTTAAAAAATCAATGATTTGAAGGTCCAAAAGTAATAACTGTAATAAGTTGAAAGAGTTAAAAATGTTATTAGTTGAATGGTAAAAAAATTTGAAGTGTCCTAACTGGGTGTCGAACCAGGAACCTCATGTACCATAACTTCCCAATGCATTTTAATAGGGCAAAAATTCCCGGAAAAACTGGAATATCTTAAAAAGTAAAAGGATTTGAAAAACCAAAAGTCATAGCAGAAAAAAGGTAAAAGAGCTGAACATTTTAAAGTTGAATGGTTACAATCGGTTGAAAATTGTAGAAAGAGTTAAGTGCCGAAAAACGGCGGAAGATGTGCGTAATAAATAATAAAGAGAAACAGAAAAACAAAGGGTTGAATGCTTTACAGCATTCAACCAATTAGAAGCGGCGTAAGGAAACGGATGAGGTCAGTTGAGTGTTTGCCCTTTTAACTGTCCATCAAAGTGCTTTTTTTAAATATGATTATTCAGGTCATTTAAAAAATTAAAAATAAAAACGCCCCCCTTCCCATTACTACCCGCTAGCTTACAGTCCCTCACACCCCCAACCCAACATTACCGGTTCAACAAAAATAGAAAGCAATATTGGAGCTGTCCAGGTGTACAGTTTTGATCGAGATGCCTGCTTGGACGAGGAAAACGAAGACGTACATAGATCTATTTGTCATCAAGTGGATAGAAGCAGAGCAGGAAGACTTTGGCCCCACCCAGCATATTCTCTTTATCACAAATTAACTTTTTTTTTCAAATGGCATGTTTTCGTCTGCTCCTGATTCACAAGAACTTGAAAAAAGAAATACTCAGAAATGCAATTTTGAGTTTAAATTTCTTAATCTATGTCCTCCATCATGACAAAAAAGCCACAAGAAAATGTTAAAAACACCAAAAACAGAACAAAGTGGATCTCAAGTAAAGAATGAAGGTTTTTTTTGTCCTCTGACTGTTTTTTTATTCTTCAAAATAAATTACACACTAGTGTTTGTCCGGCCATTTCAAAATCCATAAATTAGGATTTCTTAGTAGGACTAGGACTTAGGATTTCTTACTTTCACGTGAATACTTCAATGTGTTAAGCACCTCAATAAAACTTGTTTAAAATGGTTTTGATTTTGTGAGGTTTTACTTTGGAACACATATCTGTTCATTTCTCTCATAAAATAGGATCTAGACACGTCTTGTTGTCCGCCTGCAGCTCCAGAGCCTCGGCTTTTGCATCCTGCAGACCATTCGCTACTGTTTCTGCAGCAGTTGAGTCTATTTGTGGTCTTTATCCAGCTTCTGTCCTACAGACGTGTAACGTGTAGCTCACATTTTCTCACTAACTGCCGTCTCTTCAGGGACAGATTTTCTGCAAATTATGAGTCATCCATCTCAAGATGATACAGTATGTCAGAGTGTGTGCACGTGTGCACGCTTCCTCGCAGCAACATGCAGCAGATATACTGTATATTTTTACATTGCTGCATTGCAGCGACCGAGAACTTGTGCTCTGCTTGGGTGGAGAAAATGGAAGGCATCCAAGAGAGGACCTTTCAAAATAAGACAGATATAAAAGCAGAGTTTCTTTTTTGGGGAAAAAAAAAAAAAGAGGATTGTGTTCATGCCATTGATGATTCATGGCGCCTGCTGTTGCACATTTCTCCTGTAGGAAGACTTTGGAAGCTATAGTTGCAAACATGCAACTTCATATAGGCAAGGCAAGGCAAGGCAAGTTTATTTGTATAGCACAATTCGTACACAAAGTAATTCAAGGTGCTTCACAAAACAGAAAAGTGCATTAAAATCACAATACATCATAGAAATAATCAACATAAAATTTACTTTAAAAGAAAAGGAAGAAAAAAAAAAAGATTTAAAAAGAAAGGAAGGAAAGAAAGGTGCAGATAGGACCTTTCAGTCATATACACGGCTAAACAGAAATGTTTTAAGTCTAGATTTGAATGAAGCCACACGAGGTACTATTAGCAGCTCATCCCAGTTTTTTTCTTTGCTTTCCTCAGAGTCAGAGGGGAGCTCTGACATGAGGAGAGATCAAACGGCACATAAAAGCTACATCAATAGTGCAGCGCCACAAAATGATAAACAGAGCAGCCTCCGCTGGTGTACATTCACGGCGTGCATCAGCCTTTGTGCAGGTTAATGCACAGCCTAATGTGTCATGCTGATGCGTGGTTTGACGCTGCGCTCAGAGGTCGGCTCCAGAGATTGATCTGAGTGAGAAAGGCGGCGTGAGGGGAAGTGGGTAAACACTCCGGTTTGGACTGATGTATACTCGCCGTCTCTCTTTCACACAGCACCTCTCGGGTGAAATGACTGTTCCCATGGTAACGCAGCTGATTGCAGGAAAATCGCTGGGTGTCACTGCCATGCATTGCATCGCACCATGCTCCTCCCAACATCCTTATGTTGTGGTTTCACTAACACTGACACGAGCTCACTTGAGCCTTCAGGACACAGGCCCCCGAGGGGCGGCTACTCATCCCACTGGTTGCCATGGCACCGGGGCAAGCAACAAGTTGGGCGGCCACCTCCACCTCGGCCTCCATTGCCTTGATCTTCTTTGTAACCTATTCAAAGTGAGATCATTCCCAGGAGGCTAATCCCATGTTACACGTGCATTACAGCACTTGCATGCTGCAGCCTGCAAGCGTGACATGGAGGCTTGAGTCGCATTATTGACTCGCTCGAAGTGCTCAGCCTGCTCAGATTGGCATGTGTGTGAGTAAAGAGAGCGGGAAAATGGACTTGCGCTATAAATACATGCGGTAGAGAGAGTGGGAGATACTGTGATTAAAATCTTGGCTTCTGCTCAACCCAAACTCTCCTTGTTAAGTTTGTAAATTCTTTTCTTGTCCGCAGTTTTCGCTTTTGTCTCTTTTTGGCATAAAGTCGGGCGAAATGTGTTTCCTTAGACATCTTTAGGCTCAAACACCGTACTGTTTGCATTAAAGCTATTTATTACTCTATTTCTTTCTTTATTTTTTTTGTTGGAGGCAGAGCGTCTCCATGGCGATGACAGCCCACAGGATGAGGAAGAGGGAGGAAAAGAGGCAACTAAGAGAGAAAGTAATGTGCTTATCTGCCCCTGCTACACTTGTTGACACATAAAAGGCGTGGGGCTCTCTGATATGGACTCAAAAGGCAGTTAGGACACTCTTGCCCCTCTCCACCTCTCAGTCCTAACTCTTGTAGCTCCGTCTTCACCCAAGTGGTTCTGTTTTAGCTTTTTCTTTATTGTGCCATGCTCGTTAATCTCTGAGGTGTTTCTGATCCTCTGCCTCGATGCATTAAATATAAAAAATACATTAGCCTCTGATAATAGGAGGACGTCCTGTCTTCAGGTTTAAAAAACAGAATTTCTGTGATGTGTGTGACAGAATGGAGCCGCGTTCAAAGAAAGATGAGGTTCCATACAGCTTCCATATAAATTCATGTATGAGTTACAGGATATTGGCCAAAATGCTCCCTTTTTCAATCAATAATTGAAAAAGCAGAAGGATGCAATCCGTCTTTTGTTGCCAACTTTACTAAATGACTCACAACATGCGACCTGAATATTATTAAGACGATCATAATGCATTAAATACCAAACACACAGCCACTGTCAACACTATTCAAGACAGAAACTTTGTGCCAAAAGAAAATCTGCCGACACTTGCAGGCAGATCTCGTTACCGTGGTGTGTTCACTATTTTAATTCATTGACTCTTTCACGCCTGAAGATCTTCCTTACATCTAGGTTTTTTATGTTTTCCTCTCTGCTTGGTGTCCATCAGAACCGGGAATCCTCTGATCCAGATAATAAACAGGTTTGACCTTTTGGTGTGGAAGCATTATTTGTTTGGTGGTAGATGGGGTTTATATATGATAGGGTGTTTTAGATACTTCATCTATTAATAGGTATATCTTTGCTCATGCAAGTGACTGACTAAAGTTAGTTTGAGGTTGCTTTGTGTTTTTTATGAGTCACTTCTTGTGTTGGAGTTCAAGCCGTAAATGCAAGTCGGGAAAACATTAGATTCTTTCCTGACACATGAAGCACAGACATCTGTTGTTGTCGTTACATGTTTGATGAGCTTTATAAAAATTAATTTGAAAACTTAAATGCAAAATAAAAATGATAATTTTCCTCAGTTTTTTATATTTTGATGTTTTCCCCAGCAGTTGGAGGATCTTAAAATAGACTTAAAACTTAAAAGGATTCATAAAATCGATTAAACCAACAAATTTTTGGGTCTACAAATAACTTTAATAAAACCCTCAAACTTTATGTACAATAATAAACTGCATTTCTAAAATTAGATTTCTTTTTTGGCTCAGGCACTAAAACATCCCATGTTGATCTCTCGTCACCAGGTACCTCATGAATGTGACGTTTGAAGGTCGAAATCTGTCCTTCAGCGAGAAGGGTCACCAGATGTTTCCCAAGCTGGTCATCATTCTGCTGGATAAGGACCGACAGTGGGACAGGGTAAATGTCTCCTCCTCTGGTTTGTGACCCATCTGCCGCGTCTTCTTTTTGGAGTTTGCCGCCTGAGGTAGCTTTTCCCTGGAGCGTTCACACAGCTCTCATCCCACACACACGCAGGTCGGCAAGTGGGAAAGAGGCTCCTTGACGATGAGGTATCACGTGTGGCCTCGCTTTGAGCTGTACTCGGGAGCGGAGGAGCGGGACGACCACCTGTCCATCGTGACGCTGGAGGAGGCTCCATTTGTGATCGTGGAGGATGTGGATCCACTCAGTGGGACCTGCATGAGAAACACTGTGCCCTGTCGAAAGCAGTTAAAACTCAGGTAAGAGTCACAATTTTATGGGTTTGCACAAATACTGACTCAAATTTAACCCTGTAAATCCCACTACATCAAAGAATTGATAGAAAATTCAAATTATTTTTCAACCCCTTTGATTAATTCCACAAAAATTATGATTTTTTTATGAGCTATAAATAGTATAAATTGTATTTTTACTAGATAATTTGGTGATTTTTTGTTCCCATCAATGTTAGTTTAAGATGCCAATTTAGACATGACTGTCAGGAAAAAAAAGCCACTTATTTACCCGCCGTCTCAAATTTTATCCAGGCATTTTTAACGTGCTTAAACTGTATTTTAAAGAATTATTTAACAAGAAATTTTACATTCTTTTAATTCATTTAAAAAATATACATAACAATAGATGAGTCATTGTCACCAAAAAGGTTTTGAAAATTATCAAAAAATGTTCTGCCATAAGTGCTTTTGAGGTTTAACGGAAGCAGCCATTTTTAAATGAGCTGGCGGGGACTGGTGGGGGGCCCTGACCTGGGGGGGGGGGTTCCGCCTCCACTGGATGGGTTGCCCATCTGCGCCTGGGGCTGGGATTACTCTCAGAAGGGGTTTATTCAAATATACACCTTGTGTGTCAAAAGATTCATAACCCTATGTTGTAAAAGCAAAATATGTCCAACACAAGGGGCCTTCAGCTCTCATCTGTTTGCTCAACTGTTAGACAGGACAAGTAAAAAAAAAAAAAAAAAAAAAAAAAAAATTAAATGAGCAGGAAAAGCCCTTCCACTGCCCCTAATGGAAAGATGATGAACTACAGGGCAGAAAACATGAACTACGTCATATCCTATGGGTTTTTCATGGACAGTTTGGATCATGCTAATAACATAAGGGTCTCAGATGCGCCTGCATCAAATGTAATACGATTGTTTCTGCAGGGTTGAAGTTATAAAACACATTTTTGTAACATTTAGTGAGCCTTTCTTAAGTTTTCATGGATTCTCCTCACATTTTTCCATTCAGCGCTGATACCTGCATTTGAAAAGTTTAAACAGAAATGATTGTTTTATCCATTCAGGGACTGAACTGAACAAATGAACCATTCAAGCATAAAAGGCCCCTACCCTGTACTTTCTTTTGATGTCACATCCGCCTGCTATGTGAGAGCATGACTTGTTTTAAATACCTCTATGAGAAGGTGAAGATGGAGTTTAATGACAGCAAAACCGTTTTGTTTCAATGGAAACAAATAAAAGTCTGTTTTCCACTTTTCCTTTTTTAAGGAAGCAAAACACAAAAACAAAGTTAGTTTTGACCTGAACATTTTGTGAAAAGTGGAGGTTTGTGGGAAAGTATTTCTCTCTCGCATGCTAAGCATTGTGGGAGTCTGACAGAACTTGACATAGGAACATTTTTAACTTATCTTGTGAATTTCTTTCTTAAAATGTTTAAGAAGGAAGAGTTTTAGTCCAAATATCAAGACTCAACTTCAAGAAAATGGCTTGTATGTTGTGAATAATCTCACCTAAAAGTTAAATTATTTTATTGTCTCACTTGCTTTGTTTTAGTGCTTATTTGCAGACAAAAAAAAACTGCCTGATTACACAATTTGTTATGATTCATGCAAAGTTTTCTATTATATGCGAAAACAACCCTGGTTGAACTACTGAGCAAAGTGTTTTTTTCATGCTGGTGTGACTTATAGATAAACAATAAAAAAATAAAAGAAGAAGGGAGCATTAAATACACTCCTGTAAAAATCCACATACAAATTAGTACAAAAGTCAAGAGAAAACTTTTGAAAAAAACCAAAGGCTTGTTTTCCCCATGTTTACTTTAATCCTTTGACGCCTGAATTTAGTTTCAGCTATGAAAAGAAAATTACATTTAGATAATATTGGAGCAGAAGTTGTTTGATGCATTTTTCCATCAACAGGGGTCAAGGGGTTAAGGATTCTTTTACATAAAAACTGATTGATCGGAATCAGTTTGTCTTCCAGGAGATCCCAGTTGTCATGCTACGTTCACACCGGCCTCTGCAGAGTTGATTTGCAGGAAGTTGTGTTTATAAATTAGTTTCCATACCTGGTAAACAAACCTTGCATACATAGGCATGAAAATCCTAGACTGATCCTTTTGGCATCATCCACTGGATTCTGAACGACAAAGTCAAAGTACTCAGTTCCCGCCCAATGGGACAAAATTCAAAAAAACTGCAAAAAGTTTAAACTGTATATGTGAATCTGATTTTGTGACCCCTCTCTCCTGACGTTCCATAGGAAGTAGCCACAGAACCCTAATTCCATAGATTTCTATAGAGAAACAAACAGCTTTCACTAAGTTATACTATTTGTCTGAATAACTTCTGTTGCTCTGCTTCCTGCTTTTAAAATTTTCCCGCTAATCTTAAATTATTTTCCACATTTTTTTTTTCCTGTGGTGCAAGTTGTTCAGTTAAAAACAGGCCAATCAGATGCTTCAATAAAAGTAGGTGGTGCTGCTGGCCCTCTCGTCCAAAGTTCAAAACATTTGATTGACGGATTGCGGACCAATCACTGCTTTCCGATGACGTATCATAAAAAAATGGCGACTGAATTGATTTCCTTTCATTGGGGCCATTTTCCGTGGGGATGTAACACTCGGTCCAGTTCTTACAGTCATTGGATTCAATGTAAGGTAGGACTGTTGAGCCCACTCTTGCTCTACCCACCTGCCAATCAAAAACAAATAAAAAAAAAAAAATTAGACTTTTGCAAATGGAAACCAACAGAAAATTGCCTGTTCCTCAATCCAGCCATCATTTAGAAAATGCAGTGTTTGATAGAACCATTTTGGCTCCAAATTCCAAATTCATGTAACGTGGGGGGGGGGGGGGGGGGTTGTTCCGCTCTTTTTCATAGTTTTCGTTTTCTTTTTCTTACAATAAATAAGCAAATACTGCAGTTAAAAAAGTAGTCAGTGTCTGCAGAGAACAGTTGTGTTGTCATCTGAAAAACCTTGACATTTTCCTTAATTTACCTCTTTGGGCATCTTCATTTGAGCCCTGTAATTACCCCCAATGCTTTCACCTCTGCTCACTCTTTCATCGTCTCATTTTCTGTTGTTGTTGACTTGCTCTGTACGTTGACCCCGTCTCTAAGCAGCTCTCCTCTGACTCCCATAATGAATTTGCTTTCCTAGGTTCCTTCAATGGAGAACCTAAGGCCTTTTGGAGCTCATAATTGTATGTTGTTTATTTTTTAAATGGACAGATCTTTCCTCCTTTTTTTTCTTTTGACTCTGTGGTTCTCGTCTCCCTCTTTCTGCCTCCACTCAAAGCCTCAGCAGCAGATCTAGTATGGCTGGCAATATGGCACAGATAATATTCAGATAATAGCTCTCCATCCGCGCTACTCTGTTCTCCATGATGAAAGCAGACAGATGGGAGCACAAACAACTAAATCTCTGTTTAGTCTTATACATTTCAGAGTTTTTCATTTGTATGTGCTCGATTTCATAGAATTGAAATGAAGCCTAAAGCAAACGAGACCCATCGGATGTGAACCTCACAGAAACACATTTGTTCTTGGTTTGTTTTGAACAGCTTCTGCTGTCGATGCCTGAGCTGCTGTGGTCTTTGTGCCCAGCTGCTCTGCACCTGTATGAGCTGCCAGCCAAAACAGCCTTTTGACCGATGACGCACGGTTTGGTTAACCGCTCCACTTGTCCTGTGTGTTATTCATGGACCGTCATTAGTGTGCAGTTTGGATGAAAGTGCATAAACCTGGTGGGTTGTGGGGGAAGAAAGTGTTTTGTCTAATATTTGCCGTTGTACAAAAATGCTTTGTGTCATGGCTTGTTTTTATTTTTACCATTATTTACAGTCAGGTGTTTGTAGTTGTTTCACCTCACTCTGGGACATTCGTTCTTTGCATTTGAGATCCCTTGGGGGAGCGTTGAGCTGCAGTTGAGGCCAGGCTCAGGAGCCCTTTGGAGGTTTAAGTCCAACGTCCAAAGCTATAAGTCAACTTGGAGGACAATGTGACCAATGTTTTTACAGTCTTTGGTTTGACCCAAATGTAAATTCAAATCCACAATCTAAAGCTATGGACACAACTGTCATGTGACACGCATACTTGAACGCACATTAACTCATAGTGTTCATACTGGGCAAGCAGGGAGGGTTTCTTCTTCTTCTGTTATTTACTAGCTCACGTCCGCCACCTACAGTTGGAAGAGTTTTGGTGCGAAATGTCAAAGTGGTGCAAATCTCACGAATCTTGCTCCAGGCGTTTTCTATCACAGCTCTATTCTGATAAACAAAAGACTTTGTGTTGTGCAATTGCGGCCAGGCACAAACTGTAATTACTTGTTTTTTCCCTCCATGATCGATTTTCAAACAATTGGCACTTTCATGAATTAAATGGGACATCATCTCTACGTCACCACCAAATCCAAGTCCCTGACTGGTTAAAGTTCTGTAGCCACATATGGCATGCAAGAGTTTTGAATGTGGTAACCCAAAAAGCACATTTATGTGCATTTATATAGACTAGAAGTTGCTTGAACCCACGTTGCCGAGGGCGATGTGACCGTAGCATGACAGTTTCAGAGCTGGCATCTGGCTGCTAATCTGATTTTGAAATTTTGCTCACTAAATGCTTAAAAAAAGGTTTTTGTTTTTTATTGTTTTTCGTTGTCACTTTGATCATTCAAACTTGGCATTTTTTGTCTTTTTCTCTTCTAAGCAATATGACAGGGGATTCGGGGATTTACATCAAGCGCTGCTGCAAAGGCTTCTGCATTGACATCTTGAAGAAAATTGCCAAAGCCGTCAAGTTCACCTACGACCTCTACCTGGTCACCAACGGGAAACATGGCAAGAAGGTCAATGGAACGTGGAACGGCATGGTGGGAGAGGTGAGAGTGGTGCGCGGTTGTAAACGGTCCCTTAAAAACGTGACACAAAAAGCAAAGAAAGATGTGTTTAGTTGGTATTTGTTATAACTTTAGTTTAGTCTATGACTTAGTGACCAAGACTTTCGAATGGTGTCACATTTTTACAGAGTACAGATTTGTAAAATGAGCTGAATCTTCTGGTAACCTCAGGTTCTGTCAACATTGAGTCCAACTGGCACCAAATGAGCAGCCCCAGTGAACATGGACTCTGCTCTGAGAATGGGTGTGAGTGACTGATCCAGATGAGGGCTATCCCTTAGAGTAACTTCAAACTGGTGTTCCATTAAACCAAGTGTTTGTCCCTTCGAACCTATAAGTAGCTGATATTACAGGATAATATGGCCAACCGCTCAACACAACAGGTGGCATACAGCCAGTCTTTTGTCTCATCAAAAAGCCCTCCATATCCACCTTTTACAATCAGTCCCGTCTGCATCGTTTGTAGGAAGCAGAGATGCTGAATCCTGCATCGATGGAGTGGCATATTTTGGTGGCAGTATGATGATATGGGACAGCATCTCCATCCCACCTCATTGAGACAGTCTCAATGCAGAGAGACATGAGGGAGGGAAAATATCCAACACCTGCCACCACAGGCCGGTTTTAATCAGAAACAATTACTACAGCAAAGAAGTGATCAACCAAACGCCAACGTTCTTGCATTTTGCGCTCTGTCTACTCATCTGCTTTTGATGTAGTCAAAAGGTTCCTCTCTGACACGTCACATAAGACTCAGAAGGAGAGCCGTGGATGTTTTCCTGTCAGCTTTCCCCCCACAGCAGCGAGAAGCCTCAGCTTTTCATCGCTGGTAAGCAGCTTGAAAATACCCGCAGTGACAGTTCAAGCAGACCTGCTGGCACACCAGCTGATTGTGGATTTCACAGCTGGCAGAGCGCTGTAGCAGAGCACCGGAGACTCCACCACACACCCATAATTGAACCATCATGGTGACAAAGAGGCACTTTTGTCGAAACAACACCAATATTTCTCCTTCTGGTTTGCCACAGCAGCAATAGAAACAGCTGCATGTTTGACCTCTCCCCAACTTTGGAGCTCAGAGTCCTGCAATGTAAAATGTGCAGATTTGTACGGGCAGATGAGATGCTGTTGTAACATGGTTCTCTAGAAACTGCCACCCAACAAAACCTTTGAGTTCTGAGCCCTAACATCACAGTTCATGCAGATATGAAATTTCTGCCGTTGTTGCTGTACAGCACAAATATGTGGTTAGAAGAGCCAAAACCTGTATGAAGTATTGATTTTTTTAAATGTAAAAACGGCTTTATTTGACATTTGACCCACAGATTTAACATTTTTCTGTCTAAAATCCCATTTAAGTGAAAGTTAAAATAATCCAAATAACTTTTTAACTTTAACTTAACTTACTTACCTATACCTTTCTCCTAAACTATCCCATAGACTGCAGCAGGAGAAGAGAGCAGGATCCAAAAATGAGGAGTTACTGGGATTTTGTTGATATTAGATATTTATATAAAATACATAAGGGATGAGGCCCGGCGAGGGGCCCATTATAAGAAATTAACCGACGACGCGGAAGCCTTCATGTCGACGGTTGCCTCCGCAAAGTCCATTCATTTCTGACCATGGACACTTTGAAGGCCATTATCCCACTTTTTCCATGGTCACTTACATCAAAAATAAATATTCAATCAACTTTTAGAACTATATTCTTGTTTTTGTTTTTGCTTTTTCGTTTTAAAATGCTTTTTTCGCAAAAAGCAAACTATTTTGTACATGGTGTGATGTGTTGTCATGGTTATGGCTAAGCCGGGACCGACTGCACGGCAAAGGAAAGCAATAAATATGCTGATCATCATGATGGGTTATAGAAAGCATCAGTTCAGATAGAAACTTTACCTCTTACTGCTTGTTTTTCTCTAGATAATGAAGCAAAAGTTTGTTTCATATAAGACAGCGCAGTGATATGGAACATTTAAGCTATGTGAACGAATGTTCTTTTTTAGGTGTGGTATATCACTTTTTAAATCCACACCCAGCAGTCACTCAGAGTCGACTCGAGTATTCACCCCGAACGATGGTATAAATTAAAATACATCACACATGAACATGTCATACATGAGGAAACAAATGCAAGATCAAATTAATAAATAATTGTACAGAAACACATAAACTGCGAGAGAAAGAGTTTTTTTTCTTTTTTTAGTAAAAACAGTCCAAAAAAATGAATGCAAAATAGCAGGTTTGAGGGATTTGAAAACCTTGAATCTTCATCATTTTTTCCACCAGGTCTTAAAAACTTTCATAACTTTTAATACTTAAAATAAAAGTTAGGCTTCACTTATTAATAACAGGAAAAAAGCTTAACATTAGACAAAATGTGTGAAAAAAAAACTATTATATTTACACAGATGATGAAGGTCTATTGCAGCCCGGGTCCCTTTAATAAAATTTAACTGATTAATTCATTTATGTTAAGTGTGAAAACCTACGTGATTTCAAACAGAAAAAGCAAAAAAAAAAAAAAAAAAAATTCACAGTTTACATTTTAGCAAAAATAATGCCAAGCATGAAATATTTTCTACAAGGGTCTACAAGTTTGTTAGCCATTAAGTTGACTTATTTTTCCCACATGAAACCTCTGCAGTTAAACTGTAAATAATGTTTTCTGAAAATAATATTTGGAGAATAATTATGTAATGCTGTTTTACAGACTGATTTTAAAACCTTGAAAAGCCTGGAGGAAACCTTAAAACGTAACTGGGATAGATATTTATTTTCCTGTTGCTGTCAACTGTTCCTGTGGTGGGAAATCTTGAGTGGGAACGATCTCTTCGGCCTCTTAATCACTCAGCAGAGATGGTGGATTGCTCAGGTTCCTAGCTCTGAATGTGGATTGTTCCACACTAAACTTCTGTGTTTTCCATCTTGTTTGTTTGTTTGGCCTCCAGGTGGTGTTAAAGAAAGCCCACATGGCCGTGGGTTCACTCACCATCAACGAGGAGAGGTCGGAGGTCATCGACTTCTCCGTGCCATTCATCGAGACTGGCATCAGTGTAATGGTCTCCCGTAGCAACGGCACAGTCTCCCCCTCTGCCTTTCTAGGTCAGGAAAGATGTGTTGTTTTTCCTTCTGTTGTATTACACTAGTGGTCAGGCAATCAATACAAAAGAAAAGTAGTTAGTAAATTTTATCAGTTATGTCTAAAATAAACGCCTAAAATACTTCCTAAGACATATTATAAAAATTCATAAAATACCATAGTAAAAAAGTAATAACATGAAAAAAATGGGCCATTTTGTATCTTTTCTTTTTTTTTTACTGCTATTTTTTTAATAGAGTCGTCATTTATGAAAAACAATTTAAAGAAATTACGTTGTGAAATGCCAGAAAACTTCCCAGGTTTATTCAGATAAGTCAGCTTTCACACTGCACTTTTGAGAACAGACCGTCACACAGTTACAACTGTGTTTTTTTGGGGTGTTAGAAATAAAAACTGACCCAAAAAAAGAAAGTTTATAGTCAAAGTAAGTATTGATCAGCCAGGAGTGACAACAGAAACCACTTAAGCAACGGACACACTGGGCATGTGACGCACGGTCAAAACACGTTGAACAAGGTTTCCTGAATGCCCATAGTGTTCACACTGGACAAACCGCAATTATTTTTAAACGGTTGGTACTTCTGTGGATTAAAATTGGAGTCCCTAGATGATCAAATGTTCAATCTGGTTTCACTCGCAACACCTGATCAGTGGCTGCGCGTTTTGTACGTAGAGCCCAAAAATGGTTATGGAAACATGCAAAGCTTCACACAAATGCAAGAATTTTGAAAGTGGAAACCTGAAACGCTTGCTTACGTAGGCCTTTTTTATTGGAACTAGTTGCTTGAACGCATGTTGCCGAGAGTGGTGTGAAACGTAGTTTCCTTAAAGTGAAAGCTTATACCATTTCCTGTCTTTAGCCAGTTGGACCACTGTCTGCATTCATACTGTAGTGAACTGCATCAGAGTTCATTTGCAAGCAGAGATTCAGAAATTTAACTATACAAAAATCAATAAACTTACAGAGCTGCAAAAACGATGCAGATCATCCAAGAAAAAAAAGTTTCGCACATAATTTTTTAAATTAGAGGTTTATAAACAAAAAAATTCTCCGGAAAAAATAAGTTTTTCAAAAAGCTGTTTTTCCAGGAATTTCAATTTGGTTTTGAAGATTTTTTTCAGTTTCCTCCCATAAAATCTGTAATATCAAGGAACAGCATCCAAAAAGCAACAATCAGGTTCATTTCCGTGCTTTCTGTTCATAACGATGTTTTATATTTTTTAATAAACTTTCACCTCCCCCTTCTGTTGTTCACTCTCAGAGCCCTTCAGCGCTGACGTCTGGGTCATGATGTTCGTGATGCTGCTCATCGTGTCGGCCGTGGCCGTGTTCGTGTTCGAGTACTTCAGTCCAGTGGGTTATAACCGCTGTCTGGCAGATGGACGAGGTGAGAGGCCGACTCGGACGCCAGTGCGCTCATGCGAACGCCCCGGTAATCAATGCTGCAGAAAGGTGACAATGAGGCACAATGTCAACCAATCCAGTGTGGTGGAAGAAAGGTGTCAGGTGACTCAATCGGGCGCTTTGACAATCCTGTCTGAGTGGCGGAGGCTTTTCCACTTGATGCCCTTGGGGTACTTATCTACATTGACAGTCACTTAAGCTCTTCCACTAATGAAATGAATCATTAACAAGAACCAAATCGGTGATGTTAAGTATTCTTAGCCTTATCTTCTGATGTATTGCATTCCAACCTTTTTTTTTCCCGTAACCTACCGTTCTCAAGAATTGCGTCACTGTTGCATCATGGTGTGTAGAGAGTAAAGGCACTTAAGTGCGTCTAATACTATACGTTGAAGCCACTTGTCAGGTTTAACTGTGTGTGACTAAATGAAATGACCCGCCTCTGTTGAATCAAACACAGCTCCAGCAGGAATCAATTTGCCCATCAGAATCCCCGCTCCCATTCAACCTGTTATTTTCTCCAGTTAGACTCCAAGGCCGGCTTTGTTTGGATTCCTTATAGCTTTTATTTTATAGGACAGAGTGAAGACTTTCCAGCAATGGTGCCGT
Source organism: Oryzias latipes (assembly GCF_053564925.1). Taxonomy (NCBI): domain Eukaryota; kingdom Metazoa; phylum Chordata; class Actinopteri; order Beloniformes; family Adrianichthyidae; genus Oryzias; species Oryzias latipes. The sequence goes on along the minus strand of NC_136237.1, from coordinate 32,664,145 downwards.
TTTCAGCATTGTGTGGTTTTGTGTGGCTCTAATGGCGGGGTTGTGGTGCTGGCTCCAGCTGGAGGATAATTGTGGCCTGTCGGGCGCCCGTCTTCCCCCTCAGCTCTCGCCGTTTCTCGTCGTCTTTGTTGGCACAAAGCTGCCGTGGGTAGTATTTGCATTCTGACACCTTGTCAGACATCTGTAGAGGTGGGAGGAACTGAGTCAGTGTGTAAAGGGTTGTCACCAAACTGGCGGACCACACAGAAGATGGGAAGAAATCTGTTTTTTCCCCGACAGCAGAAGTTTTTAAGGGACTTCCAGCAAACTGACCTGCCCTCTTTCTGCCCCTCAGAGCCTGGCGGCCCCTCCTTCACCATTGGGAAGGCCATCTGGCTGCTGTGGGGTCTGGTGTTCAACAACTCTGTTCCTGTGCAGAACCCCAAAGGCACCACCAGTAAGATCATGGTGTCGGTGTGGGCCTTCTTCGCTGTCATCTTCCTGGCCTCCTACACTGCCAATCTTGCTGCCTTCATGATCCAGGAGGAGTACGTGGACCAGGTGTCGGGCTTGTCAGACAAAAAGGTGCCGCTTTTCACACAGTGTTATGCTGAACCAGGTGTGTGAAAGTATGTGAGAGTGGGGCGGGAGAACCGCCTGGTTCCTCACTTCCAACCAGTGCGACCGATGCCTGTAGGAACATAGTGCTGCTTTATGTCTGTCTGTTAGCATCACACCACAAGGTTTTCAAGAAAAAAATATGCTTAGACCATTAATGACCTGGACGAAAAGAAATACGCAGCTGGAATTTTCCTTGACTTAAAAAAGAGCATTCGACTCTTTCAATCATGACATACTTGACCAACTAGAAGTGTATGGGATAAGAGGACTAGCGCTAAGTTGGGTCAAAATCTGTCTAACGGGAAGAAAAAACAATTTGTCAAGTTTGATTAATTTACATCAGCCAAAGAGATAAGTTGTGGTCCCACAAGGATCAATTCTGGGCCCGCTGCTATTGAATATATTCATAAATGTATGTATCCAGTGTCTCATAGGGAACTAATCAATGTATCAAAGTTAACTTATCAGAGTCAAACAAAATAAAATCATGAATGGATTACAGATTATCTTTGAACCTAGAACAAACCAAAGTGATGTTTTTGCTAGCCACAATGCCAATACTGAGCTCTCAACTAAATAAAAAAACGTCTCGATTGAAAGTGTTACAGAAATCAAATTCTTAGGGTTTTTATCGATGACGAACGAATTTGAAGGCTAGACATCAGACACATACAAACTAAAGTCTCAAAAAATATTTTAATCATAAATACATCTAAATATACATTAGAATACAACAGTAGATATTTATTGTACTGCACCTTAATACTACTATATTTCACCTACTGTATAGAAATTTGTGTGGCACTAAAGTTTGGAACGGGTTAAGTAATGAGCTCAATGTTCAAATATTCAAATGTTCAAGAAAATGTATAAAGAAACTCTGACTTCACAATATGAAGATAAGAGGAGTTAAGGATCAACAGGTGTGAAAAATTCCAAATACATGTGTGAACTTGATTGTGGTGAAATAATCAAAGATCTTTTAATTACAACCAATGAGCTTTACATTGTGTAATGTGCAATAATGATTACTGAAATGTTTTAAAATACAATCAATAAGCTATGGATTGTCTTTACTTGATCTGCAATGTGTAGCAATAATCACTGGTTTATTGTGATAATGTGTTCTAATGATAATCAATGATTATTACATGTCGGTTCACTAAAGTGTGAATCAGTAATGTTAATTAAGTTAGAATTCTTTCTGAGGATAATCAATATGCAGTCGATTTTGTGACTTGAAAACTTGATCTGCAATGTGTTGCAATGATATCTGGATTAAAATGAAATTGAATTCTGATTATAATCAATGAGTATTACATTACTGTGACATGGTGTGTGATTCACGTTACTGTTTACTGAAGTCTATCTGATCAGAAGTGGATTACAAAAACTATGCAAAACAAAAAAATGAATTAACTCAGTGGGGGTGGGATTATAGAGTCACCCTTGTTCCCACTCCTTTTCAAGCAATAAATCAAGCTCTAATTGACTTTAGTTAATGATCACTATATTTAATTAAGCAAATGTGACTTAAGTGTGTCTTTATTTTAATTGTTTTTTTTATTTATACATTTTATCATTTCTGTAATGAGTTTGATAAATCTGTGTGATTTTTTTTTCGTTGTATTGACTACAATTAGTGCTTGAAATAAAATAACTGGCTATGAGAACTAGCCTGAGTGACCCCTCCCCCGTCGCATTCCAAACAGGAAGTAAACGCTAGCTCCAAGAAGCTAAAATCCCATAAACTTCTACTGAGAAATAAACAGGCATTTCTCAGTCATCCTTTATCTGAGACTTTTTTTAAAAATATTTTCTAGATTATCCTAATTTATTTTTATGACATCTTTTTTTTTTTATTATTATAACTTAATTATTACTGACCAATCAGATGCCTCAATAAAAGGATGTGGTCTCACGTTCAAAACCTTTGACACAATTCTCCCAAACCCATTTTCAAGTGGTTGGAGTGTGGTCTTCCAACAAGCACACTCCTGATTGGGGAGAGTTGTTGCTATAGAAACGTTGACTCAGACCGACTTGGACCACCCAGTTATTTCTGACTCCAAATGACAGCATCTGTATTGGAAAAAAAATGACGACTCAATTAACTTCGTTATTTTTTTAAGAACTGAAAACAAGTCAATGGAGTTTTAGTGCAAATGTGTCGCAATATGTCTAACTCTCATGCTGACCGGCATCACTGGCTGTTGGATGCATCTCTGAAGCTGTTTTCTTCTGTGACGACCCCCTTCACTGTTTTTTCCTTCTCCTGCTGCAGTTCCAGAAGCCAAACGAATTCTCGCCGCCTTTTCGCTTCGGCACGGTGCCCAACGGAAGCACAGAACGCAACATCCGCAACAACTACAGGGACATGCACACCTACATGACCAGCTTCCACCAGAAGAATGTGGACGAGGCCTTGTACAGCTTGAAGACCGGGTAAGGCCTACAAGGAAGGAAGGAAGATTAGAGGCTGCGATTGTCTGTTGTTCTGCAAAAGCGGAGAAGATGCGTGGAGGAGGAGGAGGGGAGGAAAAGGAAGAGGAAGAATTTGGGGCAGTGTGGGAGGGCAGCCAGCAGGGAAGCATTCCTGCCTTCCGCTGGCACCCAGAACCCAGAATAGCAGTGCGGCCTGTGTTCGCTTGATAACTGCCTTCTTACTCTGCTCATCACTCTTTCTCTCTGTCTGTCTGCAAACATTTTCATCAACCACAGCTGAGGAAGTCAGAATGCAAAGCTGTGATGTTCTCCTGATGCCGAGTGGCTGCAGAGGCCTGAGGAGCCCTTTTGATGGTAGCTGGAGAAGCTGGAGGCTGTCACATCAACTCACACTCTGCTAATACAGATCGAGTCTATCTAGAAAAATATTGAGTCTTTGACGTTAATATCTTACCCTGCTTCTTTTTTTTTAGCTAATAATTATATTTAAACGGCAAAATTAAAAATTCCAGTTTAGTTAGAAAGCTTTTTATCTTTAACCAGGACGTGAACAAATCTCTTAACTAACTCCATGACAACAGAGCAACCTAAAATAGAGAACTTACAATGGAGGAGGACTGAGAACACAGCGGGTGATTGTGTACAGAACGTCTCCCCTCTTACATTTTTGGACTTTCTGGCTTCTAAAGTGAATCATCTCTGCTAGATTTTCCCAAAAAAAATGTGCCAAACTTGCAAACAATGTTGAACTTGTTTTTACTTTACATAACAAAATTACTTTTTACGCTACTTTTTAGCCTATCTTTTAGGAAATACAACACAGAAATGCACAAAGGCTCACGTAGAGACTGGGAGGTTTTTTGGGTTTTTTTCAACAAAAGTTCAGTTTTCTTACTTTCAGATGAATGGGTTTTAATTTAAATATGATTTATCATGTTCATTTGGTAACACTTTACATTAGCTATTATAGCAAATCATTAATAAACTGTTAATGACTTAAACAACAGTTAAAAGTTTGATAAATATTGATAATTGTCCCTTATTAATTAGAAAACGATCATGAACAAACTGTTAGTAAATTACTTACTAATGGCTTGTTTAGTATTATTTAACAGTTTATGTATGTTACTGAGATGTTATTTACCTCATCATTCAATACAGGAGGAACATTTTCTACTTTAAAAAACGTCCCAGAAACAAGTAAACTATTAACCAATACTTAACAACATTTATAATTTTCTGACAACCTATTCATGATCTATAACTAATAAAGAGGGTACAGTTATAAATCATTGACATATAGTCAAGAAGTCATTCTCTACCTAACAGCTTGTTAGTTATTTACTGGCTATCTAAAAGGTTCATTTATAAATTATTTATAACCTGTAAACTGGTATTTATTGAGCGATTTATAAGTCATGCATTAACAGTGTATGTATGATTTGTTAACTAGTTATCATAAAGTGTTTTATATATTTTTTTTAAAACTGAGAACAAAAATTAATATAAAGATTCTGCAGGTCACAGATTCAAGACACAATTTAAGTGTCACAAAATAATACAATAATATATAAACCTTTAAAAGAAAGGTTTTCGTAATATTTTTATTCAAAAACAGAACACAAACGTTTTGAAACTAAGATTATGAAAGCCCAATGAAAGTTTAGCAGAAAAACGTGGATTTATCTTTGAGGTTTCAGTTCAGCAAGAGAAATCTTGTGTTTGGATGGAGCCACAGCGACCTCTCAGGAGCGCTTCTGAGGTCCTTTTGTTTTGAAGCACTTCGTATTAAAACAACAGAAATAGAAGCTGGCCCTACCGTTTGTTATTTGACTAATCCACAAAAAAAGCCCTTAAATTTGTTAACAGGTAAACTGATTTAGTTTTAAACAACAAATGAAACAGGAAGTGTAAAGAATTTGTATATTATAAAAGGCTACATTCACACCAGGCACGTGATGCGCATTCAAGAACCCACTAGAGGAACTTTGTTGAACATGCATTAAGCATTCGGTGTTCACACTGGACTGTGGCTACCCCAAACATGTACTTATACAGGTACATGTATAAGTACATGTATCAAAAAAAGGCTTCTATGCAAATCTGGTGAATTTTGTTCCAGGCATTTTCTTTCACAGCTCTATTCTGATATATGATAGACTTTAAAGAGTTCCAGCTGGACACAAACCGCAATTATTGATTTCTCTTATACCTGATTGGTCAAAATCCATCTGGTTTCATTTTTAAAGCGCATTCAATGGCCACGTGTTTTGTACTTACAGCCCCAAAAACTGACTTAGAAACATGCGTAGCGATCTGTGAACGTGGAAGTTTTGAACGTGGAAGCCCAAAATGTGCGTTTACATAGACTTTTCATTGGAGGTGGTGGTGTGAACACGAGCCCAGTGTGAATGTAGCTTTAGACATTTGATCAAAAAACAAAACAGAGGTGCTTTTAGTTGCTTTGGTGAATAATGATACGACCCTCTCGTTGCTTTGGTGAATAATGACACATGCCTTCTCCTAACACACTTGTTGTGTACCATACTCCACAGCAAACTGGACGCCTTCATCTATGATGCTGCGGTGCTGAATTACATGGCTGGCAGAGACGAGGGCTGTAAGCTGGTGACCATTGGCAGCGGCAAAGTGTTTGCCTCCACTGGATACGGCATCGCCATCCAGAAAGACTCAGGCTGGAAGCGAGCTGTGGATCTGGCTATCTTGATGCTGTTTGGAGACGGTGAGCTTTGTGGAAATAAAACGTGGTTGTGTAATTACAGGAAATATGATGGTTCTGGTCAGAAGATCTAAATCTGAGAGGACTTTTTGTATTTCAAACAGCTCTACATTTGTAGAAGCTCTTGCACATTTGAGTCCAATTTCACCAAAGAAACAGCTTAGCAGGTTTACCTTTGATCTAAAATCATGCTTTTTTCTACAGGTTGAATATTTACAATCCATACTTCCCAGGGTTGGTTTCTTAAGAAGCAGATTTTAAGTCAGTTTGCCTGAATGATCAACATCATGGCAGGCTATAAAATTGCCCAAAAACTGATATATACATGTACATCCCAAACAAAATTGGATCACATGCAGTAATGCCTTTGAAGGGATTTAATGGGAAAAAGTACATAAAAACACAATGACATCAGTGCAGAATTTAAAATGAAATCTATTAAACAGTTAGACAAAAATGTTTTTAAGCCACCATGAAAATATTCTGTTGTGTTACAAGTCATCTAGTCTTTACTTAGTGAACTGCACCTTACTCCATTTCCTTTGCTTTTTGAAAAGGCTTCAATCTGGAAGCGAACAGTTGCCCCTTCATTGTCTTTGGTTGCTAAACACCCTTATATGACTTGACATAACTTAATAATTTCATGAACACAAGTGATTTGTAGAAAGAATGGCTTCATGGACATTTGGATATAGAGAGTTCCAAGTTTCAGATCAGGTTCAGTCACAGTTTGCTGGTGTCAAGAAGAACAGTGATGGTGGGGCCGTGTCACTACGTTAATTTTTTGCATATTGCCCGGATGGAAATTGGTCATACCTGAATATACGTGGAAAAGGTGAGAAAGGTTGTGGTCTTTTCTTTTCACATATGTGTCACGAATGAACCATGTTAAAACCACGGAAGAAATACAAATAAACCACGCAAACAACACGTAAATCAACCTAAGAGCCACACAATAAGCAAATCGTGCATGAACTGTACGTGATTATATGTGCGTAGTGGCTGTGTGACACTGCCTTTACGGTGCTGAGGTCCTTATTGGAGAGCAGGAAGTGACATGAAACAAATGATCTCTACTTAGAAAAGCGAGCAAACAAAATGCAATAAAAAAACTTGAAAAAACATGGGTTTTTGTTGAAAAGTCCTTTGCCAACCCTTAACCCTTTCCAAATATTAAATTTTAACATATAGATATCCCAACTTCTTCCTTTTTTTTTTTTAAATATTGTTTTAATGGTGTCATCCTTTTCGAAATGAGATTTTCAAGCACTTCCCAAACAAATCAGTTATATCTACAACTTCTCAAAATAAATTTGACCTAAAAACTCAGTTTTCTATTAGGGCTCAGGTTCTTTAATAGGTTGTTTAATAATCTCCAGAGAGAAATTTGATATTTTTGTTAAAAAGGAGAGTGAAGATCATGTAAGAAGAAATTATGCTTTAAATAAAATTTTAATGTCAACAGGGTTTTTTTTTTTTGCTCTATTTTTAATGCTTTTTATCAGCTAAATCCAACAAACCTTTAGATTCTTCTTTTTTTTTTAGATTAAAAAAAGCTACCGTGTAAATCAGAATCTGTCTGCCAGCTTCCGTGTCTGGTGACGGAAGTGCAGAGTAACACCCAGCAGTGGCCTCCTCATTTGTCTCTGTATAAATGAAAGCATTAGCACCTCTTCATGCATCAAGGTGGCGCCGCTGCACGGGACCACACTAACAGTACCATGGTGGGGGGATTGGTGAGTAACGTCAATGATGCTTTCTAGGATTCCACTACACACCACTGAGACATGCGCTCAGTTGTGAATCGTATTTCCAAAATCAGCTGTTCTTCCCCAGATTTCCATTAATGACATAAACACAGATTCTGTCCACAATATATAACAGACATGGCATGTCACCAACAGTACAAACGTCTCTAAAATTAAGAGATATTTTCAACGCTTTCTTTCTCTGCACACGTCTTTGAACGTGTCTTTCATTTGCAACAGATTATTTAATGTTAATATTATATTAATATTATTATGTTAATATTATTTTTAGGGACCCTTTAAAATGATCCGTGCATTTTTTTAAGAACTATATCTAACATTGCAAGAAATTCTTTCCACAATGTACAAAATACAGCAAAAATGTGCTCAAACAAGGAAAAATGTTCAGTTTCTGTCAATTGTTTGGTGTATAAAAACACACTGATGCTGTGTTATTATTTATGATTTAGTCATAAATGGCTTTTTACATAACATAATGCTGTCTAGACTATCAAAAATAGAAAATAGAACAAAATCAATTATAAACAATTAGGAATTATACAATCTTAACTACAAGATGGCTGTGTTTTGGGGATAGAAAAGGAAAGCAAAGAATGAAATTACTTACTTTATTTAATTTGTTAAATATAATAAATGCCAAATACCTGCCAGGTTCCTAAAAGAAGGTTCATTTTTTATTTCACATATTTACAGTATATCTACTCATAGTTAATGACACATCATTTGACTGGGCTGGGTATCCCCAATAATTTCCAGATTTGATTCAATTCACCAGAGCCTGGATTGATTTAATTCGATTCTTTTGATCCACTCGATTCTGTTTGATTCAATTTGAAATTAACGCTGTTTACACATTTAGAAAAAGTTGTATAGAACTACAAAAGTAATCTAAATATTTTTTGAAAACATTAATATATAGTCAGCAATGTATCTTTAGGTCTTAGGTCACCGGAGTGTTAGCATTAGCCGTCCTATGGGAAACTCTATTATACGTTAGCATCAAGCTAGCAGACTTTGACTATACTGCTGTTATTTGTTAGGTCACCAGAAAAAACGGAAAGGCATAAAGATCGTTCTCTACTTTAATGGATCGATTATTGATCTATTAAGCTTGGATCAATTCAGATCGATGAATTGATCTTATCAATATTTTTTGTCGATGTGTTTCCATCTGTCAAATGTTAATTTGTGGCTGTCGACTCTTTCGAAGCATCTAAAAATCATTCATGCAGATCTTCATGCACAGTTCAGCTCCAATGATGTGCTCAGCAGAAAAGTAGATATTATCTTTTTCTTTAAATATAGCATTTCAATGACTAATGTACTGGCTGTAATATATAAGGGGTTTTTGAATTATAAACGTGCAAATATCTGTAGGCAAATGGAATGCGCTCAAAGATCTTCCTTTTTTTATCATTCTAGAGAGAATCCAAAATGGAAACAAACAAGAAGTCGTCAGTCAAAGCGATTTATTTTGTTGGTTCTTTGGTAAAACGGCAGACGTGACACCTTTTTGCTTCTGCAGTGAAGACAGACACCAGCTGTTTGTTTCTGCTTTTTGACAGCAGTAGACAGGATTTTGCAAGATGGGTGAGAATGCAAACATCTCTGCCATGTGCACGTCTTCAAACGAGAATGAGAGATCATCCTTTTTCTGATATATATGTATATATATATATATATATATATATATATATATATATATTAGTTTGCTTCTTCAGTGTGAAGCATTTTCAACAGCTTTCACTTGGTGTGTATAATTGTGTCACATGGCCATGGAAGGGCTGCTTCTCTTTGCTCTTCTATTTGTGGAGAGACAGATTGCCGCTCATTGTTGTTGTCTCCTTGAGCGGACAGTTCCGATAATTGCAGAGTCAGATGTTAGAAAGGAAAAGCCTCCAGTCTATAGCTTTGACTCCCTGGAGCTGATTTTAGTTGATCAGGATTTATTTTTCCAACCGGTGACGGTTCATCCGAATTCCCTTGTGTTTTTCCTTCTTTTTTTATGTTTCCTGTTATATGAAGTTAGAAAGCTCTCTTCAGATGTCTGACTCCAGATAAATACATCCCAAATGAAAAAGAAAACTCACAGAATGTGTGAGTAAGATGGACATTTGCTTTGAAGACAAATTGCAGGGAGATTTGACAATATTTACCTCTGAAAGTCTAACACAAAGAACAAAGACCACAGATTATGACGCACAGATGTACAAAGACTCAGAGAATAATAAGGAAAATCTTTCCCCATTAACTAGTCCTTATAAATTCCTCGTATGATTACAGATCTGTGGTATCCAGGTCACCACCACAATGGAACGTGCACATTATTCAAAATATTTTCAAGACCCACTTTTTAAAACAATCTTGTGCAAATCCTGGTTTAATGTTTATCAAAAATATGAAAAAAATAACTGATTTATTCAGAAATTCCAGAATTCATGTTATAGAATAAAAGAAACTGGAGTATTTTAATTCTAATGGTCTGTCTGATGTTTTTGATCAGACTCCAGAGTCAAAGTATAGTCTAATCATTACAATATGTTGTTAATAATTCTATATAATTGAATCAAAATCTTTACAAATTTAAATATTAGTAAAAATTATTCATTTTTCGAAGTTTGTCTTTAAAATAAGTTGGTGAAGACCCAGGAGGGCATCAAATGTACCTCTAATTAAGTAAACATTTTAAAAATGATTTAAAATAATTTTTTTTGAAATGCCACATTGCAAAATGTAAAGAAATTTCCTTTGAATGAGAAATAATGTGAAAACATCACACACCTACCTAAACAATTAGTGAAATTTGCTTGTTTTTTGTGTTTTTCTATGCAATTCCCTAATAATTCTTTCATTTTATTATTCACTGTTTAACATCTTTATGAACAAAAAAAAAGTACTTTTTACACAAAGTCAACGTATCACAAACCCTCTCACAAACTATAAATCAGACATGATCAGAATGAGTGTCAGTTTTTTCCATCCAGTTTTTCCAGACTAAATCGTAAAGTTTCCACGTAAAGTTAATACAATCATACAATGTGCACTAGGATGCTCCTACTATTGCGTCAACTGGCTGCTATAGGGGCTAAAGGGGTTGTGGGGGGGGGGCACCGTTCAGTGTTTCGCCCAGGGCGCCAAACCTTCTCTGGCGGTCACTTTTTCTTTGTACAATTTAGCCAAACTTCCAGGTTGAACCTTATTTAAAAAACAAAAAAGTTGAGTTACATGCCATTCATGAAGAAACCCATCAGAGGCTTGTAAAAGAAAAAGAAAAAAATCAGTAAACACTAAACAAACATTATTACACACGGGTTTCAAAAGTATTTTTAACTATAATAAAGTATTTATTTTAGTTATAATAGCTTCTATGGTACTTTATTTTCACCTTTTCATTAGAGATGTTGACTAAAATTGGTTCTGGGAAATATTGGGATCATTTTCTGGTATTAGTTTCAAATGCTTGAAAAACTATTTTTCATTTGTTATTTCTGAGCAAACCTTTAGTTCAGCATCTTTTTTTGGTGTTCCACTTAAACCCCAGTAGTTGGTACCGAACCACTGAAGACTCTTCCAGCATCTCTGCACCTCACCGCGAAAAAACGGCGACTAAATAGACTTCATTTTGTTGAAGCTGGAATGAAGTCATTTTCTGTGGGTGACGTCACACTTCAGTATTCAGACAATGTTTTTTCAAAGTTATACTTTTTTCGTATCGCCAGACTCTTGCCCATACACAGCCCCGCTTTTGATTCCCATTTCATTAAAATAATGGGTGGGTGTTGACTAACAGATGAGTGTGAAAGCCTCTACTTTATATAAAGCTCATTGGATGTTTTCCAACCACGTTCTTTGGTAGTTAGACATTTTCTAAAAGACACGTTTAACTGACGTCACGTACGTCCATGGAGCTAAAAAACAGATTGCCTCAAATCAGCTCAAGGCAAACAAAATCCCGATATGACACTTTGTTGATCTGCTTCAACACTTAGTTTGTTTATGTGAAACCCCATTACAAAAAGAAATGCTGCTGAATTCACTCCTAACACTTAAAAGCCTTTCATGTCTTCAAAAAGTGGTTCCTGTGCTGCCAGGTGGATGTCCTTAAGCGTGCACGACATCCATCTGTGTCTGTGTAGCTGGACTCAATAGCCTCTCTGCTATAATTCTTCCTTTTAGGTGGGGGTTGGAGAATAAATGAGTGGTGTAAAAAGGTACCACACTTGGGGGTGCTATATCAGTACAATCTGGCAGCTTGTATGTTATTAACAAGCGAGAAGTAGAAATTTGGTGAATACCTAGCAGGAAGTCTGTCCTCTTCATTTAAATGTGTGTGTGTGTGTGTGGGGGGGGGGGGGGGGGGTACAACAGCTTTTAGCTTATTTTTTGTGGAAAATTTGACATTGATGAAACAAATGTCGCCATTGTGAACTTTTGCCCTCGCATCAAGATACAGTCCAGGTTCACCGGTCTCCTAACTTCCTGCCAAATCTCATAAACCCCAGCATGCTGACACACACCCGGACCGTGGCCTTTGAGGTGCTAACACTTTCCGTTCAAGCCTGCGTGATGGAAAAATGGGTCATTCACCTCGGATCAGATTCTCAGGATTCACATCCGCTCCAACTTTGACGCACCGTGTTGGCGATGTCGTGTGGGTAGACGGGGTGTCTGCGACGTTCATCATTCAGCGTTTGTGCACGTTCCCGAATGTCTGCTGCGTCTTCAGGTCTTGTGGTTTTGGGAGCAGCGCCTCAGACTCACCGTTGCTTGCTCACATCTGTCACGTCCTGTTTGAGCAGAAGGTGAGCTAACGGAGCAGGAAGTCATACACAACAGTCTGAACGTACACAAGCTCCAGACAGGAAAAGATAGAAATAGTTCAAGGGAAGAAGAAAAGAGATTGGAGAGATTATGCAATGGCATGGGTAGTGGAAAGAGAATAATCCCCTGGATTTTCCCACAGATTTGTGTCGTATTTGATTCCATATTGTCTAGGCTAAAATTAGAACACAATAGAAGCGGGTGCTCTGTGGTTAAAAAAAACTAGCTGTGTGGGAGCTGAACCTTTCATTAACAAAGCTCAATCATAGAACAGAATCGATCTGGTACTGAGAGAAACGGCAGTATTGGTTGAAAACCACAGATACAATCAAGATTATTTTGATAAAAGTACAAAATGAATTGGGGAATAAATACAGTGATCCCTCGCTACATCACGGTACGCCTATCTCGGTCTCGATTTTTTTCAGTCCCCTTTGCATGCTTTTTTTCTTTTACAGCACACTGTTTTCTGCACCTGATTGGCCGTTGGCCTTGTCAGTCAGTCTCCACTGTGCTGTGTCTCCAGTACAGTATTTACATGAGTCTTTGATGGTGAGCAGATCTTTAATACTGGACTTATTATTCCCTGACTTTGAGAAAGAAAAGTGTGAAAATGTTCATGTCTGTCTGAAAAAAGTGGAGAAAGTGTGTCCTGAGGGGTTTGACAGTCTTAAAACATCTGTAATCCTTCTTCGTGGATTTCCCTTACCGTGGGTTATTTTTGGAACATAACTCCCGCCAAAAACGATGGACTATTGTAATTAGTTCATGTCAGTTTTTCTTCCTGTTGTGTCTCTATTGTCTTTGCCTTTTTTATGTACGTTTGATGCCAACAAAAAGACGTGCTTGCAAATTTAAATCATTTTTAAATAAATAAAAAAAGTTTCTTCTTTTACTAAAAAAATTTTACATTTCGAAAGTGAATAAGAGACATCTAATTTTAATAACACACTGGACAATTTTGAACTTTACTGTAGTGCCAACAATCTTTGAAGTTGCTTTATTAGACTAATACAAATACTAAACCCTTAAAGACAGATCTGTTTTGCATGAACACAGTATCTCTTGTAAATTTAAATCTTGTAAACTTACGACTTTGAAGTCATAATTTTAAGGAAATAAATGTCGGGTACTGGGGTCCAGGGCGGTTAGGTTCACCTTCACTTCCGGGTTGGGGCTTTTATTTTGTTAGGTTCCGGTTCGGTGTTCTGTTGTGCTTCTGTGGACTTGACGTCTTCATCGCCAGCACCTGTTTTACTCACCTGTTGTCAATCACTGTTGTGTGTATATATACCTTGTGTTCCTCCTCACTTATCACCGGATCGTTCTCTTATGACTGTTACTAGTTTACGAGTCTCAGAGCCTTCCTCAGGATTAAATCCTTGTGTTTCTCAACTTCTGTCGTCCTGCATCTTGTGTCCACATCTTCGTTCCCTGACAATAAATGCTGTTTGTAAACCGGCACTACAAACTCTGTCGTATTTAAGTGCGCCTTAGGGTGCAGAAAATACAACAAGCGGAATCTAAAAAGGCTGAACATGAAAATGTATTAATATAAAATAAAAAGTGAGAAAAATTTTCATCCCACATATGTATATATCCACATATGTATGAATATAATGGAGATTTTTGCTGCCCTATTTCCTGGTAAATATCCTGGTAAAAACACAAATGTTCTCTCGTCTGTACAAACATGCAGGAGCTAACCAGCATTATGTAAGCAGTGGAGAAATCAGTGCCCAGACAAATCTGTGCAGACGTGTTCTCTCCTCATAGGCATGTGGAACTGAGAGGGACACTTTTCATGACGGAAACACTTGTCACGTGACTGAACACTTCCTCTTACAGAGGACTGTCAAACCCATAGGTCAGCTGTGAAGAAGGGTGGATCTGCACACATTTTGGTTAGTGTAGATGAACCTCAGGGCAGTCTGTGGTTAAAGTGATACAACATGACATGTTGTGTATACACAGGACGTTTGCTGTTTGTGGCTTCAACGCCACATTTTTTAAAATTTTCATATCTTCTGACAATGTATTTAGGTGAAATCGCTAAGGTCACGTCACATGACATTAAAACTCTGCTATTTCTTTTCTTCTGCAGGTGAGATGGAGGAGCTGGAGGCTTTGTGGTTGACGGGCATCTGCCACAACGAGAAGAACGAGGTGATGAGCAGTCAGCTGGACGTGGACAACATGGCGGGGGTCTTCTACATGCTCGGGGCTGCCATGATCCTGTCCCTCATCACCTTCATCTGCGAACATTGGTTTTACTGGCAGCTGCGATTCTGCTTCATGGGAGCGTGTTCGGGAACGCCCGGGGTTACCTTTTCCATCAGCAGAGTAAGTACTCTCGGGTTTTATTTTGGTTCTGACCTTTATGGTCCTGACAGAGCCATCACAAGAGCAGCTTTCCTGAAACCACTGGCCATGGCGGAGATGGATTGAGGTAGTCAGGAGGATGCCATGACTCACCTTGTTACCTGTGGCTGTTGTAGTCTGTGTAGCTGTAAAACAAAAACACTCACATCAACACTTTTAATGAGACACTTCAGGTTCGGTAGCAAGCTATCATCATTGATGAAGATGAACGTCCACGTCTCTAAGCTGCTACTTTAGTAACAGACTGTTACGAGCCACGTGTATGACGAAGAGACATCATAGGTCCTTTTCCTTGCTCCTGTAAAAGTACACAATCCAAACATCCAAATCTATTGTTACTACTATTCATTTCAAACTGTTGTCCCTTTAAAATAGATATTAGGATGATATTAGGACCCGTGGATCAATTGTCTTCTTCCTGTATGGCTATACGAGTAAATATGTGACAAAAGCTCCCATTTGGGGGACAAATGAAGGGCAACTTTATCAGATCTAAAAAATAGATCCAATGAAGTGATAAAAGCTAATGAATTACAAAAAGAGTCTTGTGGTTGGCTGATGTAAAGACTGAATTAGATATTCATACAAGGCAGTACAATGGCGGCCTCTATTCTATTACATTTTATGGCAACCATTAAAACAGGCAGCCCCATTGAGACAACTGTCACTAAGAAACTTGAGGAACAACTCTAGACTATTCATATTCATGAGTGCAGCTCAGTGATGGGGAAAGTGACTAAGAGACAGAGGGAAACTGTTTCTGACAAGTTGACATCTTTGAGAAATGTTGGCTGCATGCTGGGTGGTGGATCGTGTGTCCTCAACCTTTCAGATTTGGCCGTCACTTTAACCAGATTTCCCCAAGCCACAATTTGGAAAAAAACTTGTGTCACATAGTCTTTCTCTGACACAAGAAGTTGGGTTTTACCATTAAACTAAGATAAATGTTTTTTCTGTGATTCAGTGCAAGTGGATGAATAAAAGTTCTTGTTTTGGGTCACTAAAGACTGAAAAAGTTATATCCACATGAGGCTAAGCCATTACACAATCCTGTAAACATATCTAGTTTTCAATCCCTATTTAGCTTTACTTTAGAAAAATTCAGTACAAGCATCCAATAGGTGTGTTGTGTGGATTGGTTCGCTCTACTCCATGTCGCCTTAACCCTCTATCACTGGATATGTCGCCGGCAACACCTAAATAACACACTGTTTGACCTACTGGAACCCTGGATTTACACTAGTCTGTTTGCCTTGCGTGCGAAGTCCGTCCCCTCTGCCTTCCATAAGAGTGGTTAGTCCTGCCACCCCCATGACGTGTAGTTCGTTTCACTTGTAAAATGCATGTTTTGTGTCCTACATAATGTTATGGTTTTGTACTTCCAAAATTAAACTTTTGTCATCCTTGGCGACAAAGTCCGACAGTGTGATCTGCAATGTTAATGAACGTTATCACGTGGGCACGTCACTTTAAAAAAAAAATTACTTTACATACTATAGTGTTAGTGTTCATTCTACAGATCAGGCCAAGAAAACAAAACAGTCACATTCTGGTTTTCTATGCTTCTAGGAAAAGAAATGAGTAAATCTTAAAGTAGAAGCCAAACTGAGATTTCATGAATTATTAACTGTCAGTGGTCTTTGTTGTCTACATGTAAACGAAAGACATTTTATGGTCTATTGAACCCTTTAGGGACTTCACGAGCTCCTACTTTATGACAATTTGGAATTGTTTGGGAAGTGTTTGACTGTTTTTTTGCTTGTTTCTGCTTTGCTTCACCTGCAGAGTTAGGTCAGGAGTCTGGTCAGGTTTTGAAATTTTTGTTTTAAAGCTAGCGGTGCACATTCTAACCCTTTTACAACCAAGATGTTGCAGGCGACACTTAACGCAGAGAAAAGTGGCTTTTCACAACGGCTTTTCTCTGAATCTGAATCGGCTGACTTACGTTGATTCTGTAAACACCTCAATACTGTAAAGTGTTGCATGTCAGTGCAAAGCTGCTTTCCTCTGTTTCAGAATCCGCAGGAATTACATTAGTTAAGGTAAACAGTTAAAGAGTTACGGTAGTCGATAGAATGTCAGCACTCAGGGGTGACAGGGTGTTTTAATTCTGTTGTTTTTTGTAGACTGTTTCTCGTACTTTTTTGGCTTCCCTATATCTTCATTTTTGTCATGCTACAGGGTATCTACAGCTGCATCCATGGGGTCCAAATTGAGGAAAACAAGTCAACCGTAGACTCACCCTCATCTACTATCAAGAAGAACATGAACAACACCCACTCCAATATTCTGCGTTTGCTCCGCACTGCCAAAGACATGACTGCAGTCCCTGGCATAAATGGTTCTCCACATGCAGCTTTGGAGTACAGCCACAGCGGCCGTGAGTCAGCCATCTATGATATCCAAGAGCACCGGCGCAGCCTGGTGGGTCACCCTGGGGACTGTAAGTCTGTGCCTCCCTATATGGCGGAGGACAACATGTTCAGTGATTACATCAGCGAGGTGGAGAGGACTTTTGGCAACTTGCCCCTAAAGGACAGCAACCTGTACCAGGACCATTACCGGCACCACCACCCGGCCTCGTCACTGGGTATGTCCGGCCCCCCACCTAATAGGCCGCGTAGCTTAGGCAGCGCTAGTTCTTTGGAGGGTGGCATGTTCGACTGCGACAGTTTGGGTGGAGGGGTAGCGCCTATCTTCACTACCCAACCACGTCCCTCTATGACCCACAGGAATACAAGTAAATTCGACCTGATTGCTGGACACACCCTTAAGGATTCTGGTCAAGGCGCATTCAAAGGAAGCAACGCTTATGGAAGGTTTTCTTTCAAAGGAGGCGCATCCAGCACAGGGCTCATTGGGGGTCATGAAAGATATTGTGGTGGGGGTGGGGCGGGCTCGGGAAATGATGACGGGAACATTCGATCTGATGTATCGGACATCTCCACGCACACCGTCACCTATGGAAACCTGGAGGGCAACGCCAGAAGACGTAAGCAGTACAGGGACAGCCTGAAAAAGAGGCCGGCCTCTGCCAAGTGCAGACGGGAGCAGGACGAGATAGAACTGAACGCCTTCAGAAGGAGACCCCACCACCACACCGTCCACCACCACTTCCCCTACGGGCCTCTGGCTCACCGCACGGTCTCACCTCCCCTGGAGCGGAAAAGGGGAGGAGGAGCCGGTAATTCTTCACCTTTCTTATTCCGCAAAGACAAAGACAGCCAGAGGGATTTCTATGCGGACCAGTTCCGCTCCAAGGAGGGCAAGGCCAAGTGGGAGCAAGAAGGTGGAAGTGGAGGAAGCGGTGGGGGCGGTGGTAGCGGTGGTGGTATTTGTCAAAGCTTAGTTCCTGTGGAAGACTTCCTCAAAGGAAAAGGAAAGAAGCAGGAGAGCAAAAGTGGGGTTGGTGCAATGTCAGCTGGGCAACAAGCCCAAACTTGCTGGGAAAAGGGGGTTTCTGGGCTTGGGGGAGGAGGCATAGCAGGGGGTGATTGGGAATGTCGTAACTGCCACAGTGTGTGTCATCATGGTGCAGGTGTAGGAGGAGGCGGCACGTGCCCAGCTAGTGGAGTTGCCGGTGGCAGCAGTCGCCCCAGCTCTGCTACGTGTAAACGCTGTGACTCCTGCAAGATGCAGCCAAGCAACCTTTACAACATCAGCGAGGATATCAACATGACGTTCTCTGGAGGGAAGAGCAGCGTAGGACCCAACCAAACCCAAACTCAGGTTCAGCGAAGAAAGCTAGGGCCAGGTGGAAAGGTGTTACGGAGGCAACACTCCTACGACACATTTGTTGATCTGCAAAGAGAGGGAGCCAGCCGCATGGGAGGGGCCGGTGGGGGCGCTGGCGGGCAGTTTCTTCAGCCCCGAAGCGTGAGCTTGAAAGACAAGGACCGTTTCATGGAAGGTCCTAGCCCCTATGCTCACATGTTTGAAAGGTATGCAGGTGAGAGGGAGTCCCCATTGTTTGGAGGAGTAGGTGGTGATAGGACTGCAGGAGGTTCTTCCTTCAGTTTGTTCCGTGGGGGTGAAGGTGGGTTGCATCGACGTTCGGTGGGAGAAAGAGACCTGAGGGACAGAGATAGAGCTATGATGGGAGGTGGGGGCTGTGGTGGTGGTGGTGGTAGTGGCAGAGGGGCCGGGACTTACTCGTTGTCTAAATCTCTCTACCCAGATAAGGTGAACCAGAACCCCTTCATCCCAACCTTCGGGGACGACCAGTGTCTATTACACGGTGCCAAACCATACTACATCAAAAAACCACAGGCGCAGCAACAGCAACTTCTCAACAACAACCGAGGAGGTGAATTCCGTGGCTCCATGGGAGTGACTTCCTATTTGCCCGCATCTGCTACAGCTGGCGTGATGTCTAATGTGGGCACGAGATACCCTAAAGAAATGTGTCTGGGAGGGCCCATGGGGAACAACCATGGGGCCAACAAACTTCTTCCTGGAGGCAGGGACACGTTAGGTCTGGGGCAGGGACAGAGACCCTTCAATGGTGCCAGCAATGGACACGTATATGAAAAGCTCTCCAGCATTGAGTCCGATGTCTGATAGTGAAGTCAAAGTAAGAGGAAAAAAAGACAAAAAGTGGCTATGAGGGAGAAGTGCAACCCCACCGCAGGATGAGATGTTTGCAGAAAAATGAGGAGACACAAAAGTTTGTGTGTTGATCCCACTGCAGTGAAATGAAAAGAGTTGGAAAAACAGTAAAAGCGCTGCTGCAGGAAGCAAAGGAGACGTGTTCGATTATGAAAAGACCGGATTTTGGTGTTGCTCCAACGCAACAGACAGGTCTGGAAAAGACGAAGCACTGGAGGGAGGGATGCTGGGAGTTGGAAAAGGTGAAATCAATTCTCCAATCTCTTCTCTCTCCACATGCTGGTATCTTAGTCTCTCCCTTACAATTTCTCAAGACCAAAACACTTTGTTTTTCAATGGAATTACAATCATGAATGGGAAATCTATACTTTTGCTGAAGTAACAGGGTAAGCTAATAAAAATTGTAATGACGATGTTGATACTGTCGTTAATTATTATTCCAGTGTTAAATGACGATTGATTTGTATTGTTTTGAATTTTTATTTATATAAATATTTTATGTTATATATTTGTATGATGTTATTTCTTAGCTTCCTGACATTGCAGAAGACCGACTGATCAATCAACAGTGCAGATCTTTTTTGGATTCCTGTGTTGAACTATTTTTTGCTCTAAATTATCCATGTTTGCTTTTTTTTTTTTTCTTCTATTACCGTGAAGTGTATTTAAAAGGCATGACTTACAGAGTACTTTGTATGTACTTGTAAATTTGTTAGGATCCGTTTTTTCTTTTTTTGGGCTAAAGATGTAACAAAATCATACAGATTTTTCATTGTTTTCATTAATTTCTGCTTTACAGTACCAAAAGGGTCTGACAGTTTGAGCTGGATGTGCCTTAAAAGGACTACCACTGATTTTCCTATCGTCTTCTTTAGGACAACAGATGTACTTGAAACAACCAATTGCAATGAAGGATTGAGGGATTTAAAGGATTAGCAAACAAAAATGAAGAAAATTCCTACTTAAACGCAAGCTTTTCTCTTTATTTTACAACACAATAAATCTGAAATACCAGTAAAATTTCCCCCCACAACTCAGCTCTTTGTAACTGATGACCCAAAACCTTGCTATCATTGTAAATCTAATGTAAATTGCGTTTAATGTTCTCGTCTTGTTCTCACGCTGCCTCATTGGGTCGAACTCAATTGGCTATGACATTTGCCATTTGGGAGTATGAAATAATGGACCCTCTGACGAAAGCTTTTATTGCTGGAATGAGCTGTAAATCTTTTTGTGACTGCTGTAAGAAGGTCACACCTGAGTGAGAGGAGGAGAACAATGATTTAACATTTGCACAATAGGCCTTTAAATAGCCTGATACCATTTTAGTATGTTGTTCCTAGCTAAGCTACAAATGTGCGTAAAGGCTAAAAAAAAAAAAAGGTGCTGAAGTAGCCAAACAAAAAAAGAGCTCCAGTCATGGTGTTATTTTTTGTCAGGCAAACTTGTATTGAACTGGAGTAACAGAAATTAAAGAAAAATCTCTACAATTACTTTTGAATGCACAAAAAGTAGCTAATGTTTTATGCGTTCATAGTTTTCCATTTTTCCCAAGTATTTTGATAACTTTAATCTATTCCTGTAAATTCTAAGGATGACAGAAGAAAAGGCTAATGTGCATATCTAGTACATCAAAATATTTAGCAAAAAACGTATTTAGTTTGAACCACAAGAGAACTTCCTTTTCAGCATTCACCAACATTAGCTTCACTAGTATTAGCTTCTCTCAGCTTCACTAGCATTTGCTTCTCTCATTAGCTTTGTCACTAGCTGATATGGGGGGTATTCCAGAAAGCAAGATTAAACTACCCTGACTTTAACCCTGATCTCTGGCTGAAGTCCGCCTGAAGTTCCTTACTCTGGGTATGTCGGTTTCAATAGACCGGATATGAGTTGGCGTAATTTCGCTCGACTTGGTAACCCTGGGTTAATGCGCGTGCACGGCAAGTAAATAAAGACATTCTCAATGGATCGCTGATTTCCGGAGTCACAATGGAAACGCGTGGAGGAAAGAAGAGAGCGCTATACTTTTGTGAGACGGAGTCTGAGATTTTAATGACGGCAGATTATACGCCTATCAAAAAAGTAACACAGAAGGATCAGCAAATGAAAGAGTTTCTGCTTGGCAAAAAAACGGACAAAGTAAACGTATGAGTTTCTATCTCATTTCTATTTTCATTGTGACGCATATATATAAATATAACTTATCAAACTTAAATGAATTACTTCAATTGATAACAGGTAATTGAGTTAAATTTATTCAACCTAATTTCTTACGTCTATCCAATTCAATAATTATTTTTACAACTCAAATTTACATAATTCAATTAAATGTTTTCCATCTTAATTAATTGTACTTCTTAAAACTCTCATATGTCTAAGTTTGAGCCTGCAGATATACTAATTTTTATAACAATAAAATGAATTAAACAAAATAGATTTGAAACATGAATCATAACTTCATTTACCATTTCTCCAACTTTAACATTACATCACTTAGCAGTAGTGGTGCCACATAACCTCTTCATCCTCTTCCTCCCTCTCACTCATGGTGCAGAAAGAATTCAACATAACTGGAAAAAAAACTAGGCAAAACACAGTAAAACAGCTAAACAACTAAACTCATTTGGACAAAAGCCCACACTTAAACACAAATCCATCCAGACAGGCAAAGGGAATGGTATCCCACAATTCTCGAATACCCCCCTGTATGCGGGACTCTATCGGTTTCCCCACACAACCCTGCATGCGCGAACCATACGTCCCTTACTTTCTTCGCCGATCTGACATTTGCCAAAAGACATCACAATACCAAACGTTCCTCTTGACACGTACAAGCATGAACATACTTGAATATCACTAGATTCCCCATTAGCTTCTCTCATTAGATTCCCTCATTAGCTTCACTAGCATTAGGTTCTCTCCAATTAATGGAATGTGGTTTGAAAAAATATTCTAAAAAGCCTCTTTTTTGTTAAACCTTCATATTTATAACAACAATATTTAGAAACTGGGAGAGAAATTGATAGGATTGACACCAAGAAGTCAAAGGGCTAAAGGAGGCAATCAGCTTTTCTGTCAGCGGTTGCTATGGTGATTCCCGCCAGAAGTAGATTTTAAAAAATAAATAAAGACCAAAAAAGAGGGTTTGTAGCTAGGAGACTAAGGCTGATAGGAGAGAAGCTTTGAAGAGGCTGTTGCATGGAAACCATTTTTCTCACAGAAAACAAAAGGTGCCATCTATAGTCCATTTGTTATATGAAAGCTCAATGTCTTTTTATTGGTGGTTCACATTTTTTGCAATATTTGCACAGAGATTGTTTAACATCCTCATATGTGCAGTCTTTATGCTAAGCTAGCCCACCTAAAATCAACCTTAATAAAGTAAAGCCAGCAGACCACTGATTATTTTTAATAAACTCACAGCAGCTGGCCGTTTTTAAAATATCGGAGAATAATGGTAAGTACTTTCACCACTTGAAGGCACACGAGTTTGACTATGAAAAGGAAATTTCCCTAAGGTCCAAAGTCTTGCATGGATTAAGAGGACTGCGCATTTCAGGAAAATGAATGAAAAAACTAGATGAACTAGTAGACAGTGTTGCAAAAGCACACAAACTTTGGTACTGTGTGAAAAGTGTTTGGCTTCAAACCACGCTGTGTCCTTTTTCTGATACATGTTTTGCATTATTGTTTTACGCCACTTATTGCCATTTAAACCCAACTTTTGCTTCTTAACAAACAAAAAAAATGATTTTTTTATAAGGCCAGTTGACATCAAAACTTTACCTTTTTCCTCATTTGACAAGTCAGTGGTTATGATAAAATCTGTGATGTTTGTAAGGACTTGCATGTATGCATATATATATATATATATATGTATAGTTTTTTTAAACTTGATTTTTTTTCTTTTCTGCCTCAAAAATGACATGTTTTTGAGCAATACCTGTTAATTTTCACTTTTGATGGCTGATGATCCATGTGGTACAGTAGGTGTGAGTGTGTTTTAGATTTTCTCATAAAGGGAAGCACTCAGTTGATAGGTCTAAAAAAAAACAGGAAAATTCATCAGTTGTCACTTAATAGTTTCACTTCCTTTAAACAAAGACGTCATCTTAATTTACACATTTATTGCCATCGAAGGAGTGGCGCCTTTTCTCATTTCTGATGCTTTTTCAGTCGTTTTCATTTCTCCCCTCTAAATAGATCTCATTATTTGTTATTGTATGTGCCTGAAAACATACGCTTGATTACCTCCGTGTGTGCTCATTTACGGAAGAGAGACAAAGTGCGCAAAATAGACGTTTATTGTACATCTACCACAGAAGGACGTGTAAATATTTTACCTCACACTCATGAACTTTTGATAAAATTGTATAAAAAACAAAGAAAAGAAAGAAAAAAATCTATTTGGGATAAATCTTAAAATCAATTTATCTCCCTGCACCAAACTGCTTTTATTAGGATTTTAGGCCAGGAAATGTGCAATTACTTATTGTGACACAGATTAAACACATATGAGTGAAGCTCTGTGTTGAATCTATACAAAGGTTGATTTTCGCAAACAAACAAAAAAAATCATAATTGGTATCCAGAGAGCACAATAGACACTGTATTTTTATAGAGATGGTCTTTTTCCACTCTTTTGTCTAAAATGATTCTGTTTTTCCACAGAAGAAAACTGACATCTCTGAGCTGTACAGAATGTGAAAAACATGTACATATGATGACAACTTTGTTCACTTTTCTTTCTTTCTTTCTTTTTTATGGAGAGATATTAAATGTGTGAAGAGAGTATTTCAAAACTGATTGAATATTTAGTAATACTGAAATGAAATTTAACACAGTTAATGTCCAAATAAGTGCTGAGAAATAATATTCTTCTGTCTTTTTGGGATAAAAGTGTTGAGTATTAATAAAAAATATGAAATCTTAACTGTCTTGCTCTTTTTGGGGGGGGTCAAATATGGGTTATTTCCTCTTTAGCTTGACAACAACTAAAGACATGTTCATATTTTACTTTTATTTCATTTTTAGGTATTAAAGAGGCAAATTTGGAACCAATTTTTTTATTTTTTCATTTTGTTCCCTCCTTTGTTGCATTCTCATTTGTTTGTTGTTATGGTGGGCAGGTCTGGACTATAAACACAGTTGTTTGGCACTAAAGGCTTTCAGTTCTGCCTTAATCCTTGTGTTTGTTTGACTATAGCAGCATGCCCATTCTTATTTTGCCTTCAAATCATACATTGAGCTCATACATTACATCAAGTTGCTTCACATTATTCAATTACGCAAGGCGTTTTGTCTTGCATATACGGCTGTGACATAGACGGGCTTCTTGTGGATTCAAATTTGGCCTTTTTGTAATTTTCTCCCCAACGCCTCATTGTTGAACTGGACCGTTGTGAGACAACTGTGGTGTGATCAGCCAAACAGTTAAAGTGGGTGTTCTGCAAACTGCTCTGTGCTGTGTGGGGGTGCCTGCTGAACAGAAAAAAAGAAGCTAAATTACGTAATCTGAACTGGATTTAGAAACCAGAAACGTTTTTTTTTTTGTGTTTACACCTCAGTAATGTGGTTCCTCTCGTTTTCAATGGGGCTAAGAAAAAGCTGTTTCCACCCCTGAACCGTACAGTTTTTATAAGCGATTGTTGTAACAATGTGAACACAACACCTGCTGTTACGGGTAAAGGACAAATAGCGTTCTCTCATGCGTACACTTTTCTACCTCTTTCAAGAACCAAGGGATTTACAAATTACACTCTATACATGCACACACACGACAATGGCCACAGAGCTGTCATTCAAAGTGCCACCACTGGGAGCAGTATGGGATTCTGTGTCTTGCCCAAGAACACTTCAACACACATGGGTGGGCAGAGCAAGAACTGAAAATGTTCAGGGTTCGCAGCACTTTTTAAGTTACAGAACGTAAATATTACATTTTTTGTTTGCCTGTTGATGTCATTGACAACAGTTCTGGTATTAACCCTTGTGCTATCCTAGGCACTTTGACATTGGGAGTTGGGTCATCTAGACCCCACAAGACAGTGCGCTGAACCTTTTTTCTTAAATGATTTGTGATCCTCACTGGTGTCCATGGATTACATGAAATCCTCTTCACCTTTATCCACCTTTGTCATGGTTGGGATAACACGTCAATGTAAGGGTGGGGTCATCTAAGGCTACGTTCACACTGCAGGCTGAAACGACCCAATTCCGATTTTTTTGCCCCTAAGCGGCCCAATTCCGATCTTTTCATGACAGTCTGAATGACACAGATCCGATCTTTTCAATTGCGACCCAGGCCCCGTGGGTTTGCCGTCCTGATTCCGAATTGTAGCCGTTCTTTTCAATTGCGACCGCCGTCTGACCGGCCAGGCGACTTGATTCCGAACTGTACGTCATCGACACGCAACAAACGTCATCATTTTGCGTTGAAGTAGGCGGGAACGAGAACGTAAACATTAACCATGGTGGACGATGCTGCTGAGATCAGTCAGTGGAAGGGAAGCGAGATCCCCGATTGGATTAATATTTGGGCTGATCGCTCTTTTCAGGCCAAACTCCAGGGCTCTGATCGCAACTGGGCGGTTTTTGAAAAAATTTCCAGATAAATGGCAGAGCGTGGTGTTGAACCTTTACCGCGATAACTTTTTTTTCTTTCTCCCCTTTGACCGTGCTCAAGCGCGGGGGACCCGAGGCGATCCTCCTCCTCCTCCCTGTTCTGATCCTTAGATTCTCCAGAACGGGTTAATAAAGAGTCCATAGCATTTATTCTGGGGGAAACCTTCTTCTATTACCGTCATCCGTAACACACAACATGAATGCGCGCACACACTGCCCCCCCCCCCTCTATTCTCTATCGCGGCACGCGCTTGCACACACGCGGGCGAGCGGCTCCAACATACACATTTCCATTCCACAACAGTGGGTACAGACGATCCCGACTCCATTGCCTTCTTAAAATGAGAAGATTGTAATTGTGCTGCTCCTTCGTGAAAATAAATTTAATATTACAAAAAGAGCTCCGCTTTTGACAACACTGTTGTTGACATCTGCTCCGCAAACAAGTGACGTCGTTCACCGTTGAGTATTCTTCTGGCTTCTGCGCATGCGGGTCTCGTTTGGGTCGTGTCACGGTCACACTGGAGATCACAAAAGTTCGGATTTACTTGGAAATGTGAACGGTCTAGCAAACAATTCGGATTTTTTCAAAAAATCCGAATTGAGCATTAAGCCCTGCAGTGTGAACGTAGCCTAAGATAGCACAAAGGATAAAGGAGCATGTTCATGTTCAGGGTCTACAAGATTTAGAGTAAAAAAGTAGGATATACTGAATTTATTCAGAATATCTTTGATTGTAAACCTCAATTGGCACATGTTCAAGTTGTCCCATCCCATGTGCCCTGATGAACCCTCCAAACAAATGGTCACGTATCCCAAAATGCCACCGCCCGGCGACCTAAATGCAAGTTTTTCAGAAAGTTCCGTGGCCACATGGTGGCATTTGTAGTCGGGAGGTGGGAGTTGCATTTTTACACACCGCAAGTTACAAATGTGTGGCAACCAGACGCTTTTTGGGCATTGGTCAGAGAACGTCGAGAGGTGGGAGTCCAGTGACAGGGGGTGGCAGGAAGGCAGTATAATTGACTGATGGGAGGGTCTCCAAGGTCCTCAAAATCATGTGATGATCGGTCGAACCTCCAGTCAACCTCCTGCCCCTTTGCTGCCGTCTCACTGCCACCATGTGATTGTTAGAAATGGTACGGTAGTCGCGCAGGCACTCGACGAGGGTCGTTGACATGGGCCGGGGGCCTGGCAAGCATCTCCCCAAATGGGGAAACGTCATTGATTGATGTATTCATGCTCTTCATTCAATGAAGACTCCAGCTGTGGTCGGACCACTTGGACCTTCGTTTTTTTTGGGCGCTTGAGCTTTGCCCTTGCAGGAGGAGGCATGATGTCTAAAAACTGTACATTTGTAAATTGACATAGGTGCTCAAAGTCTGAGTTGTTGCAAACCAGCTGCCACCGTCCTGTGGTCGGCCAGCTGTTGCCTGATTTTCGTAGTGGCGTGTGATTAAGTAGTTGTATCTACTTGTCATCTGTCTGTTATAGGTGATCACTTTTATACATGTCATGTATGAGCAACACAACCACCAAATGTTTAGACTTGTTTAATAATTTTGTCATGTTTTTCACCTCCTCTTTTTGGTGCCTAAAGAACAAAATGGTGGCCGAGGCCTTCACTTCCTGTTTAAGAGTCGGAAGGTAAGGATTTGGATTTGTTTGCTTACCTTTTGGTTGTAATGATTTGAGTTTTTTGTTTATTTATGTTTGTCTTTGTTTACTTGACTTTAACTGGATACTTTCCAAGACATTTCCATCTTTTGTTGCATATTGGTGGCTTCCTTCCTGGGCGTGGCCAGCCAATTAACTGGAACCCATAAAAGGGAAGGAGCTTAGTGTGACGGGGAATGAGTGTGTGTGAGCTGTGCAGCTGTCAAAAAAAAAAAAAAAACTCTGTTTCTGGACTTTAAGGTCTGCCTTCTATGTTAACCAGGCCAATTTAGTCACACCACATTATGACATGGCGTCATCCCGCCTTTCTGACTGCAGACATCTGCATTCATGACCCCAGCAACGGTTTTTCAAAACGTCTGGCGGCGGCATGAAATCTTGGAAGTTTCAGCCGACGCCTCCCTATGGCGCGGTGGCCGCCGTATTTGTGACCATTGCATAAATTCTCCTTTTACAACAAGCTGAAGTCTCTTCACTGTAGGATCACACCTTTAATTCTGTGCATAGAGGATCTCTTTTTTAAAACCCCACCCTGATCACTTTGTGATTCCCAGTGTTTATTTGAATTCTGATTGGGCCATTTTTAGCCTAAGTCAATAAATGTGTGTGGTTTTCATTGGATTTGGTCGTCTATATGTGGAGCCATCAGAATGGAGTGGAGCAGGAAGCTTGCCCCCCCCCCCACCCCACCCCCCCACCCCCCAGTATTTTTTTACAATAAGCTCTATTTTTATGACTTTTTTTTGTCTGCTCCTGATTCACAAGGCTTTGAATAAGGAAATACTCAGAAATGCCTAATTTTCCTAAATCATCATCATCATTTTCCTAAAGAGCATGTTAAAAACCAAAATCACAATTTTCATCTGCGTTTGTGGGTCGCTCTGGTTTAGAAATGTGAGCCTGGCATCAAATGGATAACTGTTAGTTTGAGCTGTGGTCGTGAAACGCAAATATTTAATTGCCTGTGCTGAACATTCCAGACGTGCACACCAGCTGAAGTTCAAAGTGATTCCAATCAGACTGAGCATCAATGTTCCCAACGTTTCCTTTTTGTGAGTCCTGCCCGGGTCCTTGCCTCATCTGCTTGGCCATAAGGGAGCCTCATCTGCATGCCGAGGATGAAACAAGTGCTTACTTGAGTTTCTTTCTGTCATTTCGGATTCGTTCTCCTCTGACTTCGGGCATCAACAAGACATCTTCACCCTGAGAACTGGCTTCGACATCCAGGTCACTAAAACCCCCCTGTCTTCTCCGCTCTGACACTTAGTTTGAACTTTAGCAGCCCTTCCTGCTTATGTTTCTAAATGCAGCCAGCTGCCACCATGTAGCTCCATGGTGGATTATATTTGGATCGGTGTGTGCATACACTTTTATTTTGATTTATTTTTGTCTAGTTTATTTCTTGGGGGTAAAATTGTTAATTTTTTTTCATTTCCACTCCATGCTGCATTTATTTTCTACAGATTGTTGTTTCTTCTGCTCTTCGTTGCATGCTTCTTTGTGTTCATAGACATGCAACTGGATTTAGGAGCAAAAACCTGTAAGAAAAAGAAGAAAAAAAATCAGGAAGATATTTGGGGAGGTGGGAGAGCTGTGGAGAAGTGATGCAAACAGAACCGAGGGATCAAAGTCCCCAAACCCTTCGCCGCTCCCCACTCGTCACCGATTCAGTGACAGCTTTTGTCCAGCAACAGGAGTTATTT
This sequence comes from Oryzias latipes, assembly GCF_053564925.1. NCBI lineage: Eukaryota > Metazoa > Chordata > Actinopteri > Beloniformes > Adrianichthyidae > Oryzias > Oryzias latipes. The sequence continues at coordinate 32,634,773 of NC_136237.1, read as the reverse complement.
CAAGAAGCCAAAAGCTTTTTTTTTTTTTAAAAAAAAGGATAATTCTTGTTGTTAAAATGCGACTGTAGGATATTTGTCTTTTGCTGTTCTGGATGCACAGATAGATCAAGGTGTGATAAAAATATTCCCCTTTTTCGCCATCCTCTTAAAAAAACGACAACAGCGTGCTTATTCGGTTTACTTTTTCAGTCCTGAACACTAGCCCAACAACCTATAGATGCATTGCAACACATGTAACTACTTCTTGACAATTAACTGTTACCTAGCAACTGGCTCTTTTTCCAGAGATGCAAGGGAGGAGGGTGGGGACTGGGGGGGGGGGGACTGGTAGAGAGATTTAAACCATATTCCCACAGCATCTTAACTGGATTGGATGCAACAATGACAATACCGTACCAAAATGGAAAGTACAGCTTGAGCTTAACGCCCACACAGAGCAGAAAAGAGCGGAGCGAGATGGGCAGGGAGGGAAAGAAAGGATTTTTTGATTTACACTGTAGATTACAGTGATTGCAACAAAAAGAGGAGAAAACCAGAGGAAAAAGATGGAAACAAAAGAAGCGTGAGGCATATTTAGGTTAAACACAAGAAAGACAAACATTTCAGCCAGCGGTGTGTGAGCAGGGAGACTGGTTGCTGTAGAAACGCGTGGCAAAGTTTTAATGAAGTTGGAAATCTGTGCCCACAATACACACAAAGTAATACCCAAAATAAAAAATAAAAAATGAAAACAGGAGGCTATAATTATGTTAGTAGATAATAAGCACCCCCTGCTGGAGCTGTGAAGACGCTCATGACTTCAGTTGAGCAGCACCAAAGCTGCCTTGCTCCAGTCTGGATGTCACGTCAGATCTTGGCAGCAGGCGAGTGCTGACACCAAGTGGCAAAACACAACATCTTCTCTCCCAGACCCACTGTGGTTCAGGGTGTTTAGCTATGCAAACACTTATATTGTTACAGGCAACTGAAGGAAGGCTAGAACTCTTCCAATACGACACTTTGTCTGATCTTTGAAAGTACAGATATTTGAGGGTTTTTTTTGAAACTACAATTAAAGTTCCATTTGACTCAAGTTTTATCCCAAAAAATATATATATATATACTTTTCATTCAGTTCATTGCAAAATATTGAAAATAATTGGTAGTCTACTTCAAAAGTTTCCTATATTTTATTATATTTATTATTTTCTATATCTAGTATTTTCAAGAACCTCTCAATTATTTGATTGGTTGGTTGGTTGGTTGGTTGGTTGGTTGGTTGGTTAATTGATTTCAAGCATTGTAGTAAAAGCAAGACTTCAATTCGTTCAAAAGCTTAAACTATAATTATATGTATACTGATGCATTTCACGTAAACTAAAGCAAGTTATTGCTTATTTATTTTCTGTTTTATCGTTACAACCATTGACTGTATATGAGAACTGAGCTGAGTGACTCCTCCCCCCTCGCATTCCAAACAGGAAGTACTGGCTGGTTCTATGAAGCCAAAATCTCCTATTTCTATAGCCCTTGTGCTATCTTGTAGGGTCCACATGACCCCATCCTTACATTGACGTGTTATCCCTCCCAAGGTGGACAAATGTGGACAGGATCTCATGTCTGCCATGGAAACCAGTGAAAATCAAAAATCATTGGGGGAAAACAACTTTAGCAAGCTGTCTCGTGGGTTCCAGATGACCCAAGTCCCAACGGTAACGTGAAATATATAGCTATTACTCAGTCATTGTCAGAATAACCAATCTTGCTCTGATACCTTTTCTTTAATCATATTCTTGCTAATCCTAATCTTTATTGCAAGTTATTCAAGTTAAAAACTGGCCAATCAGATGCCTTAATAAAAGTATGCAGTGCTGCTGGCCCCCCAAGTCCAATTTTTGTGTAGCCAGCTTTCGAGTGGTAGGGGTGTGGCCTTCCAACAAGCTCACTCCTGATTGATTGCCATAGAAATGATGACTCAAACCAACACAGACCAGTCACTGCTGACAATGAGGATGCCTGGCTCTGCCATGGCGGCGTCTTTATCGCGAAAAAAAAGGCAACAGAATTGAATTCATTTGGTTGGAAGACATTTTCTATGGGTGACATCACATTCACTAACTCCAGTTCTCATGTACAGTCAATGGCCACAACTCAACCCAATATTAGAAAATTTAAAGTGTTGGAAAAACAAATTTCTATTTAATATACTCAAACTGACATCTGAAGATGAATTTAAAGCTTCTACAAAAACCTCCTGTAAGCCTGTCAATCTAGTCTGGATCAGTATAAGTATCATTGTGAGGAAGACTATGATAAGTATCTTGAAGACGATTGTTGATAGCTCATTGCAAAATCTGAACACTCAGTTACATTTCGTTTTTTTCTAATCATTTTTCTAATAAAGCTCACATTTGTGTCAATATTGTAGGAATTCTAAACGGGCACCATCACTGTTGCCCCTTCGTGACCTTCACCCACACGCTTTGTGTTTTTCACATCATAATATCTAATTTGGAGTTGAACTCACACAATCCTGTGAGCTGTGGTGTTGCATGTTAATAATAACAGAAGGGAAATAAAATAACAAAATCGAGAGGAAAATGTGACGGAAAAAAGAGTTTATGTCACAAACAGCTGGATTTGAAATTTTCATTTAAAAGTTTATTCATATTTTTAGGTTTTCTGCATGTTCACTTAATTCTTTCGTGTCTTTTGCAGCTGATTATTGCAAAATGTGCAACCAATTTCTAATGGTTTTGGGGGGGGAAAGTGTCTATTTGTTGTTTCCTGTAAAAGCCTAAACTTCATTCAGGACAAACACATTTAGGTGATAACTTTCTACCTTTGCTAAGTCAAATTTTCTTAATTCAAAAACCTTCCAGGTTTGATTATGTGGAAAAGTCAGAATTCACAAAGCTGGAATACTTTCACATTGTTGCAACAACACCACCAAGGATTAGTTTCACATGTAATGATCAAACTTCTGCTTTCTGGAAGATACAGATTTGAAGCACTGGACTGGATTTTTCAGAATAAAAGTCACACATCCTCATGGTTTGGCTGAAAGTTAGTGTACAGTAATTTTGTACATTTTAATAAAAAGCAGCAGCTAAAATTTGTTGCAGATAATTTAAATCGTAAAAATATTTAAAAAATTCAACTTTTGAACAGAACCATCAGTTAATTAAAAAAAGGATGTAAAAAGATAAAATTACGTATTTGTTAGACTCTTATCCTAAAGCATCAGTACAGAAAGCAGGTCAGGTTCTGCACAGGAGTTCTAAACAAACTTTTGGTTTTCCTGCTTCTGCTCTTCCGGCTTTAGTCATCCCGGATCAGCTTCCCTCCTCTGTTCCTCAGGAACCTCAGCCGTCTTCTCTTCACCACCCTGCTGCTCCCCCTCGGTGGGGTCGCCCTCACTTTGCTCCTCGGGTCGAACCGGGCGAGAGTCGTGGCCTCCCCCTGGAGGCTTTGAGCCCTGCTTCCCGTCGCCTCCTCCAAATCCTCCCCCTGGTAGCCAAGGCGACGGAGGATCGGCTCCAGCGTTGCTAAGCGATGAGAGAGCTCAGTGATGCGGCGGTGCAGCAGCGAGACTTCTCTGAAGAGATCATTGATGGACTCGGACAGAGGGCGCACCCTGCAGGAGGAGCAGAAGAAGTGCAGTTTCCCTGGATGAAGATTTGAAATTAGTAACACAAAGCAACATCTTTTCAGTCAACAAAAGCAACAAAAAATACTTTTAAGATAAAAAAACACTAATCATGTACAAAACTGTTTACAACACATTCACAGATTTGTTGGTGCTTCGTTCACTCCTTTTTTTTTTGCCTTTTAAAATAATATAATTATGAAAAAACTAAAAATGTCTTCATTGATTACTGACATATTTCATCTTTTTACTTCTTCACTTGCTTATAATGTAAAAAAAAAATCTAAATTAAGCCATTGTGTAATTATAGTGCCAAAATGGACTTGTTAAAAGCACACACAAAATAAAAGAAATAGTGACATAAAAAACAGAAATGTGATCTAACATGTATATTTTGTCTTGTCTGAACCAGTTTTTGCCTCAACAGCAGCTACTGAGATTTTTGTAATCCCAAGTTATTTTTAATAACTAAATAAAATCATCTTTGATGCTAACCCTTTAACGTCCAAACTAAGAAAAAAATATGTTTTTAACCCGCTATATCCATTTGGGGATCACAGGGTAGCTGGAGCCTATCCCATCAGCTATTGGGCAAAGGTGGCGACGGTGGCGGTTTTTGATATGGGCGGTCGCCCAGGGCGGCACTTCACAGGGGGCGGCATATGCCGTGCCTGAGGCGTTACACCCAGTGTGCTACATACTATATTCAAAGAGTAAGCTTGGAGCTTCTAATTTGAAATTGCTTCAGCAGCCGACACTTAATGCTTTCAGCTTGACACATCAGACTCTTAAGAATGTCTTCCTCCTATTTGCTCTTCACACTTATGGTGCAAAAAAAAAAAAAAAAAAAAAAAAAAAAAGAATACCTCAGAGTGAAACAACGTAAAACAGGCACATGAAAAGGAATTAGGCATAACAAACACCCGTGCTCAACCCAATTTCGAAAAAAGCAGGCAATGGAGATTATTTCCCACAATTCTTTGCTCCGACACAGCAGACCCGATGCGCACGTGACCACCGCCCTCTGCTGCAAGACGCTTGCGGCCACACCTCTTTGCGGTAGTCTTTGGAACATAAGTCAAAAAACTCGAGAGGGGAGCGCAACTCGCCGGTGGCTGGCTGAATCACACTAACAGGTGATTGGGAGTCTTTTTCTATCTGACAATCAACTCTGAGCCGCAGCTGCGCCTCCTGTCATAGAGACGGAGCCGCGTGTGTCAGAGGGAAGGGGAGGGGGAGGGGGGATGAGATCAGACCATTTTTTATGGATTGAGGTTTTTTGGAGGATTTCTGCTGTTGGTGTTGCACAAATTTAGGGAAATGCCAAATATTTTTGGAGTAATCCCACTGATGAGTTCTAAGATTTAGTCTTTAATGTTTTATAAGACCTAAACATATTAATCACAATAAGTTTTATTTTTTAGATCTAATCCCTCTGATATGTTTCACAAAGACACACACAGGACGTCACACATTAAGAAATTATTGCTAAAAATGAAGTAGGAGTCCAGCTCTAAAAAATAAATTCTCTAAAAAATGATGAAAGTACGACGGAGTATTAGGGCCACCAAAAAAAAAAAAATTAGAGCCACCAAAAAAAAAAAAAAAGTAAAATTACGAGATTTTATCTCGTAAATTTAGGAGATAAAAACTCGTAAATTTACGACTTTTTATCTCATACATTTACGACTTAAAATCTCATAAATTTACGAGAAAAAAGTCGTAGATTAAGGAAAAAACACCGAAGTTGTCCGTTTATCGGAACCTAGCTTGAAGATGAAGTATGTGGAGCCTTTTGTGAAGCTTCATTTCCGGATTATTATAGGTTTAAAACAAAGAGATTCTGAACCTTTTGGCGACTCAAAATCAGATTATTTTCCGTGTAGCAGTCTTTCCGGGGTTCAGTGTCAGTAAAGCGGAGTTTAATATGTAAAATAAGGAGCTCAGAGACACGTTTGGGTGTAGACAATCGCTGCAGCCTTTATTCTCCTTTTCATTCACATATCCTGAAGTTCATTTATCTCATTACGTCATGAACCTGTCATCCCAACACCAATGCGGAAGTAAACAGTGTTACAAACGCCCCCTCCTGCAGATGAAATGTCCCGTTTCAGCATAAAACAGTAAAGAGGAATGAAAATAGTGTTTTATATTAGCTTTGGAACGTTAAAAAATGCCAAAAAAAAGTGCTTCTCCTTTTGTGTGACGGAAGCGTCACACAGACGTAGAGTCTTGTCTTTAGTGAAAGGATTCAAGCGAACAGCTGCAGGGACACCGACGACGGCTTCATCAGGCTGCAGAGATCCTGCAAACCAACCATCAATAAATAAAACTTTAATGAATCGTAAATCAAACAAATGACCTTCCAGACATTTGGAACGTTATCAATAAACATTCAGCTCACCTGTTCAACAAAGTTTAGTCGGTCTGCTCTGCTGCTGCATGGCGTTCACCTGCTGCTCTGCATGCTAACTTCCACTGTAATCTCCTAAAATTATTACTTTTTTTCTCCTAAATTTACGAGTTTTTATCTCCTAAATTTACGAGTTTTTATCTCCTAAATTTACGAGATAAAATCTCGTAATTTTACTTTTTTTTTTTTTTTGGTGGCCCTAATACTCCGTCGTATGAAAGAGCAAAAAAACGGAATTATTTGATATAATTTCTTATTAATATTTCCAGGCTGTGAAGGAATTTGTTTTATTATTATCATTGTTTAAATGTATTTCTTTAAATGTTAACTCAGATTGACCTTTTTACCTCTTCTGAAAACAGTTCTGTGTGTTTGGTCATCTGCTTCTCATGCCCAGCCAGGAACAGGGGGGTTTTACGACACACTGTCCTCAGCTGATAAGTGATACTGTTTGAAGTTAGAATCCACCAAAGGGGTCATTGTATGACACCCCCTAATGAACTTTTTGTCTTTGTCTTGAATTGTTACCTCCCACTTGTGTTCTTAATAAAAGCAGCACAGGGAGGGGCAGACCTTTGAGAAGAGAAACGTGGTGGACCTTTTCCAACACATTTGCTCCTCTCCCTCGTGCATGAGAAACTTGATTCTTGTTGTGGTTTGTTGTTTATAATTGTGTTTTTCTTTAATGTCTAGATGCATTTATCTGACATTCTTTGGTCCATTCGAGCCGGATGACAACATATCTGCGTCCTTGGGGGAGGACCATGCCGATTGAAGTCTGTGCACAGCCCGTGAGACTAGGTCTCCGGAGGAAAGTCCGTCGTAGTGAATTCTACGCCGGCCAATCGACTGGTCTGATCCCTGGGTCCGGATTGACGTTATTCGTTAACCAGTCAGACCACAACGACAAGGCAAGTACAGCGCTTTTTCAGGGGTTCAAGTCCCCGAAGTGGCCCAGAATTCTGAGGGACAGGTTCAAGTCCTGTTGCCTAAAACACGTGTGGGTTTGGAGTCCCGGAAAAGTCCAGAATTCTAAATAAAGGTGTAGGTTCGAGTCCTGCAGCCTAAAACGCGTAAGAGGGTTCAAGTCCCTAAAAGGCCTAGAATAACAACAAAAATAAAATAAAAAAAGGTTTTTTTTTGGTGTGAATGTGTGTGCATGTGTGAAAGGAGTGAACTTGTTCGAAGCAGTGAGCAGCTGGAAACCTTGCGGTGTTAACACAAGGCTGCTTGTTGGAGTAGAACAAGATTTCATCTCATTAGGCTTTAGGTGAAAAGAACCCAGAGTCTAAAACGGGTTTTGCTCCTGGGAGGACCCTAAACGTGTGACCGGATCAGACAATAGGTCTGACCTAGAAGCTTGTTGCACGGGGAGTGAAATTCGGTCCTGAGAGAAATTCTCTGTTGGTTCTGATCACACTCTGTGACTAACGTAAATGTAAAAAAATAGAAAAAATATAAAAAATGGGGGAATTCAAATAAAAAAGTTGAATTACCATGAGATTAAAAATATATAGAAAGAGGTTCATCCAGGTTCAACTACATTCTTGGTAAAATGGGATAAAAACTACAATTTTAAGGGGAATGTACTGAATTAGTTCAATGGTTACCAATTAATAACAGAATAAAAACTAAAAAAGAAACAAAAAAAAATAGTGAAGAATTAATTTGTGCAAAACTGTGGTTAAATGAAGCAACGAAAAATAAAGGGTGGCATTCAGAAAAGTAAAACTAGATAAGCATGTCTGATTGCTAAAAAAAAGTAGGATAAATCAGATGTGCGACTCAGACCCCTGCAACAGCTGGCTGCAGCAGGCTGCAGACCGAGCAGGGGCAGGATGAAAGGGGGGGAGAGCAGAAACCAGCTGATTTCTCACCTCCTCCCTACCAGGGGACAAATGCTCCTCTGTTGACGGGTTTTTACCCACCAGTGACTGATTTAAATAAACCAGAAAAAGAAAAAATAATGTTAGGAGGAAAAGGGAAAAAACTTGTTTGGAGTAAAACTTTGGGGGTTGGTTTGGAAGAAGCTGGGAGTCATCTAAAGTTGCATAGACATTTCCAATCATTGAAGTGCCCAATCCCAGAGCTGGAGAAAATGGCCAGAGGCCTACACTTCTTGTGTTTAGGACCTGGACATTAGAGGATGTTAGGAAGGCAGTGAGGGGAGTTATCTCTCACGGGCAAATGATGGAAGTTCAGAGAGCTTACCATCTGAATGGCATTGAATGTCAGCAAGCATGTATGACTGCTATGAAAGCAGACTGGGCAAAAGTAAAGGAATCCTATGAATGATGACAATCCACCCAGACCTCTTCCGCATAACAGTCTAAGAGTTAATTCAAAGTCTTACACTTTTAGGACAAAGAATTAGAGAAGCCTTTCCAATGAGACCTGATTATGGAAAGATTGGTCAAACTAAACAAATGATGGAGAGTTAGTGTCTGATTTTAGAGTCAGATTTGAAGAAGTTTTAAAGCTAATAGTGGACTCAGAGATGATGATAATGATGAAAGTCCCTATAGACAGCAGCTGAAACAAGCTTTACTGCAAGCTATGAGACCAGAGATTGCAGACTAGATAAGGAAACTTTACGTTGATCTACCAACAGGAGCACTACAACAGTTTAGGAATTTTGCTGTTCATGCAGAAAAAGTGATGGTGAATAAAAAGAAATGCATGGAAGAGACAAACAGACAGTAGCCTGACTGCATAGACTTAGTTCAGCTAAGCATGCGTATCACACGCACAGCAGGTCAACCTTTAACGCCTTTTGAAATGTTGTATGGACGTTCTTATAGGTTACCAGACCTTGATCCTACACAGCAACATTCTCCAGATGATGATGCAAATTTAGTGGATTATTTGAGAAAAATGTTTACCACTAAAGATGTTCAAAGGACAAATCAAGTGCCAGATTCCTTCTTATCTCCACAGGACACTTCACCAGTGCAGGTTGGTGACTGGGTGTTTGTGGAGGCCATAAAAAGGAAGTGTTGGTCCAGCCCACGGGGGGAAGGGCCATTCCAAGTCCTGCTGACTACACCAACAGCTGTAAAGATTGCTGAAAGGACGTTTTGGATCCACCTGTCACACTGCAAGAAAAAGCATCTGGGTGAGGCTAATTCCAACTGCTAGGTGGGGAAGTCTGACTACAAAGGGAGGCAGCTGTATAGAAGCTGCTTGTCTCAACGTCAGCGAAGCCGAGACATCCACCTAGTCTTAGGGAAGAAAGCACACCAGAACTCTTTTGCACTACACGGATCCTACACTGTTAGAGGACTTGAGGAGGTGATGTGCTAGTAACCTCTCCCTCCCGAAGATAGGTACATATCCACCATGGCGTGTCCAACTAGGCTAAGAGACAGTTTATTTTGTTTACTGTTCCTGCTATTCCTGACAGGAGCAACCACATGGATTCGATTCTTTTGGAATCATTATCCACCTACAAGAAGAACCACCAACGAGGAAAGAAACATTTCTCGACGATGGCTGAGTATTGATGAACATGATGTTTTGAATAGTCCAAAAATGAACATAACTCACCTGTATATGACAAATTCTTGGTATAGGTATGTTATGTTACTGGCTAAGGAAAAGAATAGATCGGATTGCTATGTTTGTTCTGTAATTGAAGCTTCATCCCTACATCCTAATTTGCAGGCAAAGCAATTTTCTGAGTGGAAAAGCGACTGTGTTATTGAATATAGTACCAGAGGGTATATTAGTACTGGAGCCGTCACCACTTCAAATGGAACTCTTGTAAGACCGAGTTGTAAGAGTTTGTATCAGTTTAAAAAACTGAAATTGACAAAATCATTAGCTCCATATGTTAGTGTGGAACCAGGAACTGTGTTTCCACATTGCGTAACTAAAAATGGCACAGAGTTTTTAGGAACTTTGCCGACAAAGATGTGTCATGAACTTCTTGTTCCCTTCACAGTCCAGATAATCAATGACAGAGTTTCCCATGGTTATGCTGTTCCCTGCCCCAGAGGACGTTGTGTTGGATCTAATCCAGATTTAATTCCAGGTAACAATGGTACTTATGTGGTTGATCAAATGTTTTGGTTATGTGGGCAGGCCCTCTACCTCAGTCTGCCTAGAGACTGGAGTGGGATTTGTGTTTCTGTAAAGGTCACAGGTCACACTTTCATAGTTTCTGCAGTCCATGAGCCTCACCTGCGTCACAGACGTAACCTTATTGATGTCAAGCCACATGATTCCATTTGGGGATCAGATGTTCCTGGAGACCATAAACACTGGAATACTGGGGAAAAGGTAACTATGGCATTGTTTCCCTGGGTAGGAACTGCTAAAAACGCTCTCAGAATTGAGACCATTGATTATCGATTAAGTTTATTTTTGATTATTTTTGAACGCTACAATTAAAGCATTTAAAGGCTATAATGAAGAAATGTCAAGCATGAGACTTATGGTTCTACAGAACAGATTGGTTTTGGACTTATTGGTTGCTCAGGAGGGAGGTGTTTGTAAGATGTTAAATGATACCTGTTGTACATTTATTCCTGACAACACCAATGAAGGTCACAGCATCACTGAAGCATTACATCAACTTGAATAGGTTCAACAGGCAATGCAGGATGACAGGAAACCCCAATCTTGGGATTTCTTCTCCTGGTTTGCTTTTGGTTCCTGGTGGCAACTTTTGTTAAAAATAGTGACACCTATTCTTATGGTACTGATTATATGTTGTGTGTTCACTATGTGCATTTTTCCTTGTATTCAATCTATGATTTCCAGAGCAGTGAATGGTGGAGTACAAAGTGTTCTTCTGAGTCAAGAATACAACTTGTTATTAAAGGGAGAACAAGATGACTGTAATGATTTTGAAATTGAAATGACTTGAAAAAAAAAAAAAAAAAAAACTTCTCATCTGAGTGTAAATTGAAAGTGTTATGAAAATGAAGATGTCACAGAAAACTGAAAAGAGATGTGATATTGGATGTGAGATTTTGACATTTATCAATGATAAAAAGGAGGGAGTATGTGAAGGAATTTGTTTTATTATTATCATTGTTTAAATGTATTTCTTTAAATGTTAACTCAGATTGACCTTTTTACCTCTTCTGAAAACAGTTCTGTGTGTTTGGTCATCTGCTTCTCATGCCCAGCCAGGAACAGGGGGGTTTTACGACACACTGTCCTCAGCTGATAAGTGATACTGTTTGAAGTTAGAATCCACCAAAGGGGTCATTGTATGACACCCCCTAATGAACTTTTTGTCTTTGTCTTGAATTGTTACCTCCCACTTGTGTTCTTAATAAAAGCAGCACAGGGAGGGGCAGACCTTTGAGAAGAGAAACGTGGTGGACCTTTTCCAACACATTTGCTCCTCTCCCTCGTGCATGAGAAACTTGATTCTTGTTGTGGTTTGTTGTTTATAATTGTGTTTTTCTTTAATGTCTAGATGCATTTATCTGACACAGGCTTTCTTTGCTTTTTGTCCTGCAGCATGTTCATATTTGTATAATTTTGACAGAATATATTTATATGGAGAACAAAATATTACAACTTATTTAAGGTTTAACTTGTGTTCCTGTTTTTATTCATATTTATGTTCAAAAAGTTCAGTTTAAAAGGTTCAAAAGTTTAGCTTTAGTGTCTTCAGTAAACATTTATCTTCTTCGGCCCAAAACCTTAAGCGTGTTTTTAACTTAGGCCCCTGTGTGACTGAGTTTGACCCCCCTGTAATACGAGTCTAGAAAATTCATGCATTTTTTGTGTAAAATGGCTAAATAGAAGATAGGGAACACAACAGGATGTTGTCAAATTTGACAACATGTGGGGGGGGGGGGGGGGGGGGGGCGCTGGTGGGGTTACTCGCCCAGGGAGTAAGTTAGTGTAGAACCGCCACTGGGTGGCGAACAGCCTGGACACGTCGCCAGTCTGTCGCAGGGCAAGAAAAAAAAATCAATTTTCGATATTTTTCCTTGTTGCTTATGGCCTTGGGTGAGTGTAACGGTCAGCGTATATTAATGTTGTGTTTTTAGAATGTGCTGGCGGGTGGTTAAAGGGTTAAAGTGTGGTTTTTCACAGGTACCTGGAGTAGTCAGGCAGCAGCGAACTGGGCTGGGAGTGCAGCAAAGTCTTTATCTCCCTGAAGATGCGTTTCCCCCAGACGTCCAAAACCCTGGTCACGCTGCGCACGGACGCCACGTTCACGCTGTCGGCTGAAGCAGAGGCTGCGGTTAACGTGGCAGAGGTGCTGCTCTTCGCTCTTTCCACCCGCTCAAACCTTCAGGCCCACCAACATCAAAAAACAAAACCTCTCAAACTCATACCTCCTTCTCTGTAGTTCCAGTAGCCGTAATCCACATCATTCTCCTTGCTGACAGCTTGGGCCCCTGTTACCATGGCAACTGCCATCAGTGCCGCCAACAGCGATGGAGGGCCCATGATCCCCTTTAGAAGGTTTTAGGAAAAGAGAGGAGAATGTAGCAAACGGATCAGCACTGATGTTGCTGTGTTGGACAGACAGATTCTACTGGAACAACAGAGCGTTGTTAATCTTTAAACATGAGGTGTGTACTCTACACTTTTCAAAACAAGTTACAAAATACAGAACACAAGACGTTTTTCCCTTGTTAAAAGTGAAAAGATTTGCCAATAGAATGGTAGAATTAGTCTTGGTAAGATTTCTTAAAATAGGTTGTAATGTAGCTAGGTAGGTAGCTCCTACCCAGCCGGCAAGGTCAATATACAGTATGGTTTACAAGTGGGCATAAAATGTGGGCCCCAGGAGTGTTTGTCCACAGTTTCCATGGTGGCCCCACCTGTGTATGCCCACATTGGCTTTAGTGGACCAGGGGCGTAAAAAGAGGGCGTGCAGTATATGCGTCGCATAGTGGCGCCGGCCAAAGGGGGTGCCAAACCGAAGTTGTGGAAATGATTTATTGTTTGATTTATTTATTATTTCACAGCTGTTTGTGCACATATATTTACACGATATGATCAGTGACAGAAACACATCGTAACTGATTGTGGGCCCCCCCTGCAGCCGATCCTCCCTCACTCGGGTCTTGTACAGAGAGCACAATCCAACGTGTGTCCGCAAGAACGTGCTGGAGCTGGCTGGCGTAGCAGGAGGGGAAGCGGCCGATGAGGCTGGCGGGACACCAAAAAGCGGAGGGCAGCGGGTGTCAGGGCTTCTTCTCATTGCGTCTCATAGGAGCTGTCAGCTTTCGGCGGGAGATGAACCTCCAGGCCACAACTTGTGCAGAGCTCTTTTGCCAAACAGTTGGGACAGGTTTCTGAACGACTTCAGAAGGACAGTCAGAGGTCCCGTTGTCTTCCACACCTGCGCCGGTCTCTGTAGCCTGGTTGGTATTCATTCCTGGAATTATTGCTGTGTTCTGGGTCTGGTTTAGTTTGGATGGAACTATTTCATCCAAGTAAACGTCATCATCGCCTTCACTGAATTCCATTTCCCGGCTACCATGTTGAATTTTAGTTCTCCGACGAGGATGTGCAAAGGTTTTGATAACTTTAGGTGAGTTCTTTGTAGACTCTGGTTGCCATTCAGGTTTTATTCATGTTTAATCTGTTTGGGTTTTCTCCTGGTGCTCAGGTTTCCCCTAAAAAATGTCATAGTTTATCATTGTTTCTGCTGAATACGTTTATGTGTTATTGGTGACTAAAAACAGACATTTAGGTGTGAATCTAAATGTTTGAACAAATGGATGGATACATGGATGAAATGAATGGATGGGAAAGTAACATTACATGTGTTATATGTAACAGATCTAATGAATTGATATGAATGAGTGAATGAATGTAATGCAACCACAAGGGAACACAATCCAGTTTATCCAGTCCTGATAAATGCAGAGGGTTGTGTGAGTGCAAAAACAAACTGAACATATGAATCCCAAACAGAGAAGAGTTTAATATATATTTATATATCACACAATCCGTGGCAGTGAAGCTGCTAATATTAATTTGTAGTGAAAGCTGTAACCCTTGTGCTATCCTAGGCACTTTAACATTGGGAGTTGGGTCATCTAGACCCACTAGACAGTGCGCTGAACCTTTTTTCTTCAATGATTTGTGATCTTCACTGGTGTCCATGGATTACATGAACTCTTTCCACCTTTATCCACCTTTGTCATGGTAGGGAGAACACGTCAATGTAAGGGGGGGGGTCATCTGAGATAGCACAAGGGTTAATGAAATCCCTGAGTTTAATTATCTGTTCCAGAACAGATGAGGGTTCAAAACAATGTTCATGTAGGCTGTTAAACCATTTCATTACAGGCGTTCCAGCATTAACTGATTATTTTTTTCATCTTCCACTAAATTCAAGCAAAATACCTGATGATCAAATCATTTGTTGGTGCACCGTTTGGTCTCGAACGAGGTAACGTCACGCGAGAGAGTCCAGCTCTTTAAATGTATAGACCAAAAAATACAGTGACCAACCCCCATCTGTGTGCAAAATATGAAAGCTTTACAGGCTGGGGAGGAAAGAAAATAGCGATGGAGAAACTGCAGAAGGCGGCTCACAAAAGCTCGCCCTCTGACCTCCAGTAAAAACACACTGATTACTGCACGCCTTCGCTCAGTCGTCGGGCCTGTTATGTAAAATGACCAGAGAGTGTTTGAGAGGACAGAATGAGCTCAGCCCAAGCTGGCAGAGAAAATGGGAGTTTTAAACGTATCCGTGTTCTGAGAGAGAAAAACAAAAGCGGGAAGACAAGCAAAGCAAAAATTACGTCTGATTGAATCCATGTGAGGAAAGTATGACGTCTTTCACCAAACTATAACCAACTTGTGACTCACTGTTTTCATATTCTGCATGAGAATCAGTCAAAAGCTCCCAAATCTGCTTCACACAAAGTCACAAACCAAACTGATGCCAGATTTCTGTTTGCCAAACTTCCATGGCAGTTCCAGGTGTCACACGCCGGAGAAAGTTGCATAGAAATGATGAAATACTCCCAACCTGCAGCGATGATGAGATTTCAAGACTCAAGTGGCTTCCTCCTGTTTCCCTGCTCGCTCCTCAGATGTCCAGCGATGAAGACGGCGTTTCTGGTGCGGCGTGGCGTCTTTATTCGCTGAAGGTCTGGAAGCTGGGGTATCTCCACAGCCCCTCCCGTTCTTACTCTCCCTCTCCTGCTCACAAGCATTCCAGCTGCAGCCAGATGTGTGGCACATCCTCCTCTTCCAGAGCAGCCCCTGCTCGGCTCTCCTCCTGTCCTCTGAGGGACAGGTGTGAAGGTGGAAGTTTCCAAAGGCTGGTTCGTTCCTCTTCACTTTTACTTTATGTTGACAGTGCAGATAAATGTCGGTGAAGCTTCTCATTTATCCAGGTGACGTCTTGAAGTTGAGTCTTTGTATCTGGAGCTTTGAAAGCCCTTGGATGAGTGGTGAAATGTGTTATTTGAACGGTGAGACAGAAAATCACAAAGAAAATTAAGAAATTGGGTAAAGAATTGATATTTTTTTGCATTTCATTGAGGGAAAGAAGTATTTAACCCCCTGGTAACCATAAAGAGTTCTGGTTCGACTCTCCTAATCAACCTTTCACCTGACTTGAAGACACGCGTTGTAACAAATTACCTGTAGACAGAATCCATCTCTCAGACGTCAAACCCTCCAACATGGGAACGAGCTTCCAGTGGATTTAAGGTAGAAGATTGTAGACCTGAATAAGACTCAAGCACGGAGGCGGAAGCATTATGGTTTAGTTGGAACCATGTATTGTCAAATCTTGAGTGAGAACCTCCTTCCCTCCACCACGAGGCTTAAAATGGGAAAATGACTCAAAACATGCAGCCAAGGCAACCAAAGAATGGCTGAAGAAGAAGCACATCAAGGTCATGGAGAGGCCCAGCCAGTCTGTAGACCCTAATCATGTAAAAAACCTATGGAGAGAGCTAAAGCTCATTGTCGCAAAGAGACCACCAAATCTTAATGATTTAGAGTCATTTGTAAAGGAAAATAAACCAGAAATTATGTGCAGAAACCTGCTCATCAACTACAAGAAACCTCTGACCTCTGTGCTTCTAATGAGGGTTTGGCCACAAAGTACTAAGTCTTTCTGGCAAGAAATACTTATTTCCCTCAATGAAATGCAAATAAATTAATGTAAATTTTTTGGTTTTCTTCATGATTTTCTGTTTCCCACAGTTCAAAGGAACCCACTATTAGGATGACAGACTGCCAATTTATTTTTACACGGGCAAGCGTACAAATCAGCAAGGGATCAAATACTTATTTCTTCTAATGTAATTCATCCACATCAGAAATGACTGCTGCAAAACCTCTGAGTGTTTTTTTTTTCTAAAAATAGAAAAGTTAGAATTGAGTTACAGATTTAGAAACGTCACAAATGTTCAGCAGTTTAAATATTTAGCAGTTAAATTAAATTGATAAACATAAAATATTTCTAATACAAATGCATAAAAAAGAACTTAGTTTAATTTAAACCTGAATTAAAAACGAAATGCACCGTAATCTTTTTGCAGAAAACAGTCATATAAAAATGTTCTTTGGCTTTCTTGATCTTTCTGCCTCTTTTGCTGTCAGAAAAAATAGGTTTTGATACATCCCTACCCACGAAAAAAGGTTGATGTGGATTAGAGGAGACAGGAAAGTATTGGGAATAACTTATTTTTCATTGACTGGCATCCAGATGGGATCCCAGCTCTCTGTATCTGTTTTTGTGCAGCAGCAATGAGATCAGAGTTGGCTCATTGATAAAATTCCAAAAAGAAAAAAAAAGGGAAAAGGGGGAGAAGAGGAGAAAAGCTGTCAAAAAAGACAAACAAATGGGGTTAACTCAAATAAAAAAGGATTTCAGCATCTGACGCCGCCAAAAGCTGAAAGCAGAAAGCTAACGGGGTGAGAAAGTAAGGCCAGCGCCAGCAGCTGTTTCACATTAGCAGCAGGCAATTTGTCACCTATAGCTGAATTCCAATAACACACCACATTTTTTTTCTATTTTGACACTGCGCAAAGAAGGTACGCTCTCACACTTTCATGGTCCACAGTGTAACTTCTCCAACACTGTGTGGGTGTGGAGGAAAGCGAACGCTGCGCTGAGGCCCACCCCCAGAAGCTCGCTAAACGCCCACACTGCAAGCCAAGCTCTTGCTTCAAACGATGAAAGTTAAAAACTGCCCTCCTCCAAAAGCCTTGCCTCCTATTTTAGGAAAAATGAATCCTCCTTTTAACACAATTTTCTTTGCTCCTATGAGCCAGTTCAACCAAATGCAACACAAATGTGGGCAGGCAATACCTTCCCACTTTCTTCAAATGCGATTCAAACTTCCTGTTTGAAGCGCATTTGAAAACAAAACTTACTGAGGTCAGTTCACTGGCTAACCACTAGGTCGCTTGTCACACAAACAAAAGAAACTCAGTTTATCCTAATGTAAAACAAATCCAATCAAACAAAGTGTTATCTAAGCATCAGGTCTTATACAATTATCAAAATCACAAAAAGCTTCAAAATGACCTAATCCAATGAAGAACTTTAACATGAAAAATTAAAAACTGTTGTATTTTTGGAGGAGGTTTTTTTTGGCGAAGGGTGCGATGTTGGATGTATTCAGACTAGAAAAGTCCGGTGGTCCAGACCAAGTCCTGAAACTTGTGTTTGGTCTGTAGTCACATTGGCGTCAAGCGGACTTTCCTGCTTTAAACCAAAGCTTGTAAACAAAACCACATGACTTAAGATCTCTTCAGTCATTGAACAGGAGTTATGAGGGCGGGGCAAAGCAACGAGAGAAAGAATAATGGAAGTCCTGCGCTTTCCGATCCTTGTCGGGATGGTTCCTTAATTCAAAATGTATATTTCACTGAACAATTTTGAACATCTGTATCAACGTTGAGTACAACACTTTTTACTTTTACTTTGGTACGGCGGAGTCATTCTGCAAGGAAAATGCTGAAGAGGCGACAGCAAAGAAGGTAAGCAGATAAGTGTTTATAACATATAGATTGTGTGAGAAGCAATGTGTGTCACATTAGAAGTTTTTTTTCAATAAGCCTGCATTAATTCTACCAAAATTCAACGAGTTGCGGTGTCTCATCGTTGCTCCACGTTTGAGCGACCTTGAGTGCAGAAAATACGGTATACACATTCATTAATAAAACATGCCACCCATTAGATCTTATTCAGGAGCAACTATACTGCGTTGTGTCTCCATTTTCTTTTTTGGCATTTATCTGGTCTTCAGTCCATCTTTATTGAGTCTGGCCTTATGATTGACCCATCTTTGTCAAAAACAGGAAGTATTCCAGCTCATAGATCCGTTTGTCTTTCTTCTTTTCTCCATGTTGGGTTTGACATCATGTGGAGTTAAAGAGATACCACATTAGAACTGAAAACTGCTTCAAAACAACTCAATCCCAACCTAAGAAATGACCGTCCATCCATTTAAGGTCAAGGAGTAAAAGCGTCAGGCAGCTAGACCAGCCTGAGTTGAGATCAGCATAATTTTTATCTAAAAGTTGTTTTTGACTAATGAAACATGGAAAACAAGAAGGTCAAATCAACATGGACTTCAGCAGCAGCATAACTTTGTTTTCTTAGTTTAAAAAGTCAATCATGAGGCCTTCCTGCAGCTCAGAAAACTTCCTTCACTTTCACCCATTCTCCTTCTTTTCATTTGACTTTTCAGCATTTTATTTCTGGCTGTTTTAAACAAGCCAAGTCTGACCTCATTGGAGCTGCAGCATGAAAAACAGACTGAGAGGGCTAGAATAATATCTGCAAAACAAAGAAAAAGCAAAATGGAAATGATCAACCAGGACACCAGTTTTATGACACCGTAAGCCCACTCTTTAGAGGCCAGCTCTTTAGATTGGATCTGGACCCTTATTCTTCGGACAAGCACAAAAGAAAGCAATCATCTCTGTCTTTACCAGGCTTCTGGACTGCAAAGTTCCACTGCTACCTTAACAGAATCTTGCTACCATAGATTTTTTTTTCTGAAGCATACTGTAGCTCTGAAGAGGCAAATCCAGAAACTGGAGGGCAGAGGAACTCGGACAGTTATTTTTTTGACCTCCTTGCAGCTATCATCAATGAGAATAAAAAGAAACAGCAGCTAAATCTGTTCAACTGTAAAACATACATTAGTTAAAGTCCCATTCTAATCATCTTTTTATTTATTGTAAAAGCGTTCCCAGTGGTTATTTCATTCATTAAATATTTGCCTGTGTGGGTGGTACTGTTTGCACAGAGTAAGCCTGCACTGATTTCCCATCATCCTTTTGTTTATACGCTCTCCCGCTAACTCACAGCCCCTCACAACCCCCAGCTAACATTACTGGTGCAACAAAAATGGTGAGCAATATCGGAGCCATCCAGCTGTACAGTTTTGAGCCAGATGGTAGCTCGGACGAGTAAAACAAAGACATTCATGGATCTATTTGCCTGCAAGTGGATGCATCCGAATGGAGTACAGCAGGAAACATGTTGCATTTTCTAAGTCACAAATACAATCTTCTTCAAACTGCTTTTTTCCCCCCTCACAGTTATCTAAAGAAATAAATACTCAGAAAATGCCATTTTAAGCTAAATTTTCTTTACATTTATCATCAAAAAATGCCACAAGAATATGTTAAAAACACACAAAAACAGGATTTTAAAAGAAAATTAATTTTACGTTTTATCTACATTTTTTAATATCCAATATGCCCTATTAAAACTTTTGTCATTGATATCCTTCTACAAAATGATACGTCAATGTATATATCTGTTAAATAAGAATGGAGTTTATGAAAGCGTTTTAATCTAACAGTGTTGTTAGCTCGTTTCAGGCAGTAGAGGAAAGCTAAAATTGTTCTGGAAACTGCTAAGCTAGCTGGTACCTATAGTCTGTTTGAATCTTTTACCATGTTAAAATAAACCAATTAGTAAAGAATCATTTAAAAATATCTTTAACATTCAACTGCTTACCAAAACCACAAGGGTGTTTTTAAATAAAAATGCCCAGAAAACCTGAACGTTTGACAATCCCAATCAGACTAATATTGCGACCAACTTTTTGGATAAACTGCATCAAAAAGAATTAAATTAATGCATGGTTATTTCTATGTGACTCTCCAACTGTTTATATTAGGTTGGGTCCCTTTAAGGTCCTCACTGAGTCAACTTATAGGAACAAAATGAGGAAGTTCTTGATTTGCTTCAGACCGGAAAACTATCTGTACTTTGTTCACCAAGTGAAAGGAGGAAAACAGTGAAACCCTCTTGAACAAAGACTAAAACCTCTGCGACGGACCCATTTTGGAGAAATGGAGGCTCAACAGTTCTATCGCTTTTCTTTTTGGTCCACTTGGGTAATTGTCCTTTTCCTGCCCTCGGTTTGCACTGGTATGGATGCACCAAGTAAGCTGTTCCACCTCCATGTACTTTGTGTACTAGTTCATCTATAGCCTTCACATATCGCAGAGTTGCAGTATATCGCACAATTGGGGATTTTTTTTAACCAATACTTAAAAAATTTTTCAAAGTACTTTTATTTTCCTGCCATAAGGCAGACAAAAAATATAAAAATTGATGATGTGAACAAAGTAAAATAAATATTCAAGCACCCAATCAAGTGTTTTTTTTTTTATCCAACAGCTTCAGATTCAGTTGTATGGAGTGCTTACCGGATGGTCAGTTTTAATTTATAATCCCACATTTTGTGTCTCCTTGCAGGACTGAGCTTGAACAGCACGGTCTTTGTGGCCTTTACAAAGGAGAATCTCACAGTCTGTTGTACCCTTGACCTCCCTGCAAATCAGACTGCAGACAAGTTACAGTGTTTCAACCCCTCTGATAAATTAATGTGCGAAGAAGACATCCAGGCGACAAAAAGCATCATTAAAGTTGAAAAAATGCTTTTGTTAAAAAACGTGACGGAATCTGGAGAATACCACTGCAAATATAAAAGAGCCAACGTTTACTTGTTTTTACAGGTCAGAGGTGAGTATCAGAGAATGAAAAAAGCGTTTAAAAAAAACCAGGTCATTCTATTTCTTATATTTTAACTCTGATTTTGAAAGTATACAGTATTGTTGATGTACTAAAAAACAATCCAACCAAATTACATTACAAAACAAGGAATTACATTTGAAGAAAATAGCCTATTTTTGAAGCTCCCCTTTGGGGCTGGATCAGTTAACAAAATAATAAAGTAAACATTTAGATGAATAAAATGTTAGAGACTAAGTTTAGTTTGAGTTATTCAGTAAAGTTTTTTTGCCCTGACTTTAAGGGATGTTTTACCTTATAGTCAGATTTTTAAATTCCTGGACAAGCCTTTTTTTGTTAGAAAGAATCAATAAATGAATATTTGAAATAGATTTTATTTTTTACTTATCAGTTTTTTTCAAATTGTGTTAGACGCTGAATAATATGTGTTTTTCAGATGAAGGCTACAAGGCCGACCACACTGAATTTATTATTCGGGGCACCATCGCTGGAGTGCTGCTGATCTCCAGTGTGCTCTTCTCAGTGATTGCTCTCAGAGGACATTGGGTAAGATGTGGCGGTTTGACATACTATGAAATGGGCTGTTGTAAGATTAAACATTTTTCTATCGCATCTGTTGCCTTGTTAGGAAATAACACTGTTTGTTTGATATACTTAGATCTATCCAAAAAAATCACAAATAAAACTATGTTTTCTGGCTTCACTTGTTTTACATCAAAGAAATCCAACTTGTTTTTGCTTTGTAGGGATTTTTATTTTAAAAGTGAACAAAATGTGTTTTTTTCTGTTTAACAAAGATTGGTTAACAAAGACGACGCCTTGCTCTCTACTGGACGTTTTCCTATTAAAAAAAGAATAGGAAGTGGGGAAGAACAGAGAAAGCACAGAAAAAAAACAATTTTAACTGATAATAGTTCAATGAAAGCCAGTAATTTGCCAGTAAAGTCTCATGAAATTCGGAGGCTTTTCTTTCTAATTTCTCTTGATTTCGACATTTGAAGCTTCAAGGCTTCAGTCCAATTTGAAAATAACAGACAACTGCGACATCTAGTGGTCAAATTATGCCACTGCTTCATCTAAAGACTAGAAAAGCAATATTTGTAACAATTCAATGTTCATAATAAAGCATCTGAAAAGACAGCATCATCAGTATAAACTAATAGTTTTTTCTGACAGATTTATATTAAAATATTATAAAGAAATATTATAATCATATAAGTTGCAAACGCTATCTGTTTTCTGACACCAGGTTGTGACATCCAGTCATCAGACTCTCCTTGTGTATTTTTTTTAGAAAGAAAAAAACACAGAATGTGACAACACTGGCAGAAATGAAAAGCAGAACAAAGAAGAAAAGGACAGAGAGATAAAGGAAGCAAAGGATGTGATGCCACCACAGTCCCCTTCTGTTTACGCTGTAAGCACTCTCTTCATCACATGGACAGACACATTTCCCTTGCCCCGATTTGACAATGTCATTTTTTAAATCATGTAAATGAATATATAAATATTTCTTCCCGATGACATGAACAATTATTCCCAGAGTCTAGATACTCGTCCCAGGTCCATTTATGACGTGCTGGACTGCTCAGCTGCTGAAGCAGAGCCGACAATTGAGAAAACCAATTCCAAGAAAAGGGAAATGCTAAAAACGGTAAGTAGTAATCTTATGTTTTATGACAGATTTACAATCCATAAAAAAAAAAAAACATTGACCATGTTGTTCTGCTGGTTTTTCTTCCATTCTTTCCTCTCAGGTGGAGCCAAAACCAGAACACCAAGATGAAGGCGCATTTGAATCTGTTTATGAGAACTTCTAAAGCAAATCTTCAGCTTCTGTGCATATTAAGATTATAATCCCCCCCCCCCCCCCCGCTCTCTTTTTTTAATTTAATTTAATTTTTGGTTTACTGTTAAAGCCTACTTCTATTGAAGCCGTCAAGCCGCAAAGTTACATGCAAGAGGTTTAGCTTTTAAAAATAGATGTAAATAATGGCAAAATGTATGTAGAGACGAAAACAACTAGAAACTTAATGTCTTTATATTAAAATTAAGTATGAGGTAAAATTAATTAATATATAAAGAAAAATAAATAAACTTGGGCTGGTGGTGTATTACTTGAATTATGATGTTACTGGTTTATTTTATTTAATAAAAACAAAGGAATAAAGAGACACAAATAAATGAAAGTAATATTGCTTACATATCTCAAACCTGTTTAAGATTTGAGGTCATAAATTAATTAAAAACAATATTCTAAACATATGATTGTTGTGCTTACTGCTGCATTAAAACATCATTTTTACCAACAAAAATGTGACCTATATTTCCAAATGAATTGGTTGATGTGAAGAACAGACGCGTGTTTTTCTTAACATTTAACAGGAATAAGAGCTCTAAATGACGGCAAGTTTCTGTTTAACACAAGCGGCTCCGACATGTTTTTTTCGATTTTGTGTTTTATGCTTAAATCCTCTTATGTTGTCGTTTTGGAAAGAAAACAGTGAGCTAAACGTTCGTGACGTTTGACCTCAAGTAACCAATCACAGCTCAGCTTTTAGTGGAACTTCCGGGTTTAGCTATTTTGCTAGCTGCATTCATCATGGCTGCCGAAAGTGATTTTCTGGCGAGATATCGGGCTGTGTCTAATAAACTGAAAAAGTAAGTAAACCTTCATGTATTTGTGCGTTCGTAAATGTACGGAACAAATATGATATACAGCTTTTATGAAAGTTATTGTCCTTAAATTTGTAGAAGCTAAGGCAAATTGTCAAAGCTAGCATAAATGTGTTAAAATAGACATACACGTTTGGAATCTAGATACTGTCTGATTAGATGTCCAACAGTTAATTTATATTGACAGGCTTTTTACTTGTTTAGTTATTTACTGCAATGACATGCATAACGCTCTTGTGTTGTAGACGTTTTCTTCGAAAGCCGAACGTAGCGGAGGCCAGTGAGCAGTTTGGTAAGAAATCTGTTTCTCTATGCTTCATATAAATTGATGGTTTAACTTCATTTTTTTTAGGTCTCAGCAGCAATGTATTGCCAATACCGAAAAAGAAAACGTAAAAGACGTGAAATTTTGTAGTGTAAAGCATAATGGAGCCAGAAAAAGACCAAACATCTCCCAACAAAGTTATTAAAAGAATATTATAAATGCGGTAAAAAAATTACCGACAAAAAAGGGCAGAATGTTAATAAAGTGACGCTAAATGTTTATGTAGAGATGTTTGACAACTTGCAATGATGTAACTTTGACATGAAAACCACTACATTAAAAATTAGTGACTAAAACTATCTGTAAGTTTAAGTTATATTTCTGGAAAGAATGAAAACCAGAATTTAAATGTTCAGTGTTTTTATTGATTTGAAAGCTTTTCATCAGTTTAAAGTCTTTAATGATTAGTTATTGTTCCTTCCAGGAACCTGTAGTGGTGTGGCTGGTATAGATTTATTTTTCTTACAATAATTTATGTCTATTCAGAATTTATCAGCAGTATATAAAGCG
Organism: Oryzias latipes; assembly: GCF_053564925.1. Taxonomy (NCBI): domain Eukaryota; kingdom Metazoa; phylum Chordata; class Actinopteri; order Beloniformes; family Adrianichthyidae; genus Oryzias; species Oryzias latipes. The sequence continues at coordinate 32,610,262 of NC_136237.1, read as the reverse complement.
ACTTTAGCGAAAGCTTTTGTCTTAATTTGCTTTTCCTGGTTTTAAATAGTCATCAGACATTGTTCCTTTTTTCATATTCATGTTCCTGGGCTCTTCCAGGCCAGTTGGCTAAAGAACTGAGGCAGCAGGATTGCCTTCAATATGCCGCCTTCTGCAACCTGGCTATGGCTCGGTGAGTGCGTGTTCATGTCATTCACACTCACTCAGCAGCGTTTTTTATTCAGTTGTGGAGTCGAATCAGACGGGAACGTGTTCAAGCTCATCAGATTTTTTCTTTCAAAATCATACAGTTGTGGAGGAGTGCAGTCTTAAGCTGGGTAACATTTTGGTTTTCAATTACTATCCTGTATGTACAGGTTAATTTATTTATTCACGTTCCATTTGATACCTGATTCAAATCAAAAACTCCTTATTGAGCTGTAGAGATGTCTGTTGGTGGGAAGTTACATTTTTGGGCAAATTCTCAATTTCTTTAGTTATTTGCAGCAAAATGTAATGTTAACCTTTTTTTATGGTTTATTTTAAGCAATCAAATCAGAATAATACACAAAAACATTACAATCATCAGTTAAACATTCATACAATGACTAATCAAATTTAAGATTAAATGGACATTAAATTAAATATTACTTGAAAAGGGAGTGGAAGGAAGCAAACTTATAGAATCCCATCCTGTTCTACTGTAACCATTTTATTACACGAGTTCTCATTATCCGGCTCATAACTTTTATCAGACAGAATTAAGAATCCTTAGGTGTCAATAAAGCACATGACAAAGATGAATTACTTAATTATGTAACAAAATAGACATAAAAATCACGTGTATGTGATTAAAAAATAAAACTATATCAGTAAAATAGATATAACAGTTTAGAAAATCTTCATACCATAAATTGATCAAGTATCAAAAGTTAAAAATATGTGCAAATTATGTTTCAACTATTAATACAACATTTCTGTTTTTTTAGTAATTTCCGATCTATCTAAATCCTATTCTCTTATGCTTTTTTTTTTTAGATTTAAAGTATGATTAAAAACAAAAGAAGGATTTAATGTAATGCTTTTATTAGCTTTGTATTTTGTGCATCTGTTATTAGAACCGTGATATTATGACTCCAACGGAATCTGTTGATTGACTCCACTACCCACAATGCCCTAAAAGGAAAACCTTGAGTCTGTTTACCTGTGAGAATTTATTCAGATATTTTCCACACAGGCTTTAGAGTAGAAAGAAGTCCATTTTTTTTTTAATTTCTTACCAGAAATTATCATCACTCTTGAAATTTTGTTCAGTTAAAACTGTTCAGGATTTAAAATCGTATTTATACATTTATTGTTTGACTTTTTTACAGAAAACATTTAAAGATTAAGAAAAAAAATAAAACAAAGTGTGTGTCACTGAACAATGTAGACTGCAACTCCAGCACTGCAAACGGAGATGAATCAGAAACCTTTGATCCTGGTGATTTCCGTTTGTGTAGTTAAGTCCTCCGCTGTTTGATGTGTTGCTGTTCCACATGCCGTCCTGTAGCTGCGAGCAGACTCTCTTTAACGCTCCCGGAGAGGCTCTGGCCTTGACCGAAGCCGCCCGCCTCTTCCTCACCTCCGAGAAGGAGAACCGAGCCCTGCAGGCCCCGGGCTTCGACGAACACCTCCAAGCTGCACTCAACTGCTACAGCTTTGCCACAAAGGTACGCGGGAATCCCTGATGACACGACCATCTGACAGCTGTGCTCTCAGGGTGCTGAAAAGCAGCAGTAAATTCATGGAAGCAGACAGTGTCTGCAGGAGTGATCCGGGCTTTGAGCTGGAGTTCTGCTTTGTAAATGCATCACAGGTGTACATTGAGATGAACCAGCCGGTCATGGCAGCCAGCCTGTGTCAGGAACTTGGCAACGCGCTCAAGGTTGGATCCCAGCTTCAAAGTGTCCCTCGAGATTAATGATGTAGCTTTTTCGTCTTTGTTTTTATTCAGGTCTTTGGCTTGGCATTCATATAATTCCCTCTTCTTCTTCAAAAGGAAATGAATAGACCAGGAGAAGCCATTGTTCATTATCAGCGAGCAGCAGAGTTGCAGACGCAGACGCCCATTGAAGCCCTGCTGTCAATGGGAGAAATGGCCTCCTGTAAAATCCTAACCCGTAAGTCCAGTCGGGTCAGTTAGACCCCAGCAGGTTGTTCATGTACGCAGAGACCGGACCTTTTGGCCTGAACGGTTCTGGACTTTTCACAGGCGACTATGACGGAGCTTTGTCAGTCTTCACGGAGATGCAGCTCCTCTGTCAGGAGAAAGGACTCCAACTCCCAGGATCCTCCACTCCAGTTGGTCAGTTGTTTTACCTACAACAACCTCTCATATAGAGATGTCTCTAAGAAAGGAGGTGCTTTTTGTTAGCAAATCAAGACACTGTCTTAACTTTTGTCTCAAAGGAGCCTTCTTGGACATTGTAGCCAAATGTGAAATATCCAGAGTTCTGCTGCTGATGCTGCTTGAGGTAATACATGGATACAATATTCAAAAATACATTTAAACCAAGATATCTTTTTAACTACAGTGGTCCCTCATTTATCTCAGAAGTTGCATTCTAAAAGTAACCTGCAATGGGTCAAAATCTGCAAAGTAGAGATTTGTGGATGTTTAAAAATGGCAGAAATGACTTTCCTGGTTTACACTTCTCTGTTAAGGTGTTAGGAAATAAATACTTTTCCATTTTTAATTATAAAAGCTGGGGGGGGGGGGCTCTATGGGTGGAACGGGTAGCTGTCGGCCTTTCAGAGGCAAGAATACGTGATAATCAGAGAGTGAGGAGACCAGGCAAATATTAGGATGCTGAAAGTGGGAAAACCTTCCTGTGTACAGCCGCCGCCGCAGAAGCTGCTGCCAGAGCACGCTCAGACTTTGGAGAGATACGCCTGGGAGTCTTTCGACCCTCACAGTCAAGGTATTTGCAGATACGTTGATGTCCTTTTTTCTGAGGGGTTAGTAAATGTTTTTCTCCTCTTCAGTGACGTTCCTGCCCGAGAACGTCTTCCTGCTGCTGCAGTCTGTGGTGGTGAGTTTCCAACCTTCTGGGACATTAGTGAATAAAGATGTTGAAGCGGAAGCAGTGATATTGGTTTGTGTTCTGCAGATGGCATGTCAGGAGAAAGACACAGAGTCTCTAAAGTCTCTGCAGACTGAACTCTGGTGAGCGTCTTCAAATATTGCTCTCCCTCGTGCTCCCTGGAATGCTAACTAACAACCTTCCATTCATATTTCCACATTTCCAGGCCGTTTCTGACTGCTGAGCAGAACCACCTTCTCCACCTAGTGGTGCAGGAGAGAATTACACCGTCTGGTCAAGGCATTTAGCTTCCACCGGCTTCCTCTGGGAACAATATATATAAGAGAACATTCCTGCCTCTGACTGGGTCTGTTTTAGGGCCTGGAGGGGCTGTTTTCTGCTGTGGAAAACGGTGTCTTCACTGGATCCGACAGAGTTCCTTATTTAAGAAGTTGTTGCACTTGTGTTTTTCTCTTAAAGCGTGGCGGTTTGATGTTTATCATTAAGTGAAGAATGGGAGAATAGAACCACAGCAGTAGACGACGGCGTGGAGAGAGACAGAAAATGAAAACCGGGAGCGGCGTTGTATGGCCTACAAACGCTCCCCGCCCCCGCCGCTCCCCCATTACTCCTTTTTCCCTGCCCTCGCTCACTGAGCGGCAGCTTCATTCTCCCTTCTGCCTCTGGCTCTCTGCTCACAGCTGCACGCGACAAATTCATGAAAAAAAAAAACTTTTTTTCCCCTTCAAAATGGCAGCTTTTCTGCTGGTTTTATCTCCATAGCAACCTATCTTTGGTCGCCTTAGGGTGACGAACAGGTCTATATCAATTTTAGAAGAATTGGCAAAAAGAAAATGTTTGGATTTCCTCAGCAACTGAGGCTTTATGTTAACCCACATTCCTCATATTTTCATAAAGTTGGTCATGTTTTTGTTTAGCTTGAGCCAAGAATTCATGTATTACATTTTTAGTAAGAGGAGAACAGCACTTTGGCGAGCTCGCCACGCTAACGCCGTTCAAAATCTTCTAAATTCAACATTTTTTCCAGTGATGCTCAAAGATTCTGGGGGTGATGGATTGAAATCCCAAGGAGTTTTAATCTGAAGCTGGGCCTGAAAGAGATTTTTTTTTCTATTTAATATGGCAGCCTCTTCCTGAGGTCAAAGGTCAACTTTGTGGTTGTAGACCTAGCCTGGTGGCGTGTGTATGAAAATGTAAGAAGATCGCTCAGGACAGAAGTGTTCTTTTCCCATATTGATCAAAAATGTGAAAAATAAAAATTTGCCACACAATGTTCGCCATCCCATAATAATTTCAAAACTTTTCCTTAAGATAACCCCGACACGTGGGTTTTGAAATCTTTCATTGAGCCTCACACATTGAGCCTCCTTTTTTTAGTTTGTTTCTGCCGCAGTGATGTCATCATTTGTTCATTCTCAACAGGTTCTAGGTATGTACAAATTTTGGCGGGGGGGCATTTTTGGCACTGCAAGAAGTTTGTAGTCTACCAAAATGTTCATATATGGGAACAGAGATGTGAAAGAAAAACCTGGAGATTCCCAAGATTTGCCCCAAGTAGGGCTGCACGATATGAGGAAAACTCGCCATTTACGATATGAATGATCAATACTGCGATGACGATGTAACTTATGATACATAAACAAATACCAAAACAACTAAACACATCATTTCCATTTCACTTCAAAAGTTTAGAGTCAACATAACATAAATTATACTCTAAATGACCCTTGTCTACATAGAGGGCGAGCATCTAACACAAAAGGAGTCCATCTGATTGGTCAAAAACACGGATGGGTTTATTTGATTCGTTAAATACTTCAAGCTGCCATAAGATTGTTTTAGCAGATTTAAGGCAATAATAATAATGGTTTGGATTTATCTACGCTTTTCCAGACGCTCAAAGCGCTTACAGTGCGTCCATTATTTATTCACTCCTGCCACACTGGAGGCGAGGGTGAAGTGAAGTGTCTTGCCCAAGGACACAATGACAGCTGAGTGGGGGGAGCCGGGATTGAACCCTTTGATCATTTTCGCTGACTGTCCCTTCAAGCGCACAGCTTGATAATCGCGATAACCATACATTTGCGATTTATCATTCAGGCCTAGCACCAAGCCTCTCCCGTCCTTAGACGGCGCTCGTATCGGGTAGCAACAGTCCAGCGTGAACGCCACGCCTGGTGTGCACGTAGCTGAAGACGCCCAGCTGTTTTCCAACGCTCAATGTTTGTGCGAGTGACTCCAGACGTGAAAACGCCAGCTTCAAGTTAGAATTAGCTTTATTAGTAAAAACGGCGTAACTTCCAATGAAACGGCCGCTCACATGCATAGTTATGGTGAATGACACAGTGCTGCTCTCCTCTGCATCTCTTCATGCTCACCTGAACATTTCTTATGATAGCAGCACAGAGGCACAAATCACACACAGTAAAACAAAAAACTACAAAATAAAGGTTACAATGGACATAAAATAGAAAGCATACATTTGATGTCAGTTGTAAAAAACAAAAACAAATGCCCATTAATAAAAACTAACTACTCTCTTCAGGCTTTTTTTTTGTTTATTGATTAAAGGATTTCAGCCTCTGACTATATATTGTAACTAAACTACCCCTTAAGTTTTTGCATATTTCAATGACCCTTTTGGTGTTTGGGGCTTTTATTTTATCAACCAAGAAAACTTTCAAAATAAAAGCTGCTAACTTGAAACTGAGAGAACTCCCATCTCATTTTAGTAGAAATATCTTCTAAACTAGAAAAAAAAAGATTTTTATCAGTTAACTAAACATCACACAGTTATTTTGGAGGATATAAGAAACATTAAATCTGTCTGGGAAACAGACAGAAATGAATATTTAGGTTTAAGTTTACTTTTTTTTTTTTTTTTAAAGCTGCACATTTTAAGTCAGTCATTCCAAAACCTTAAATCAAAACTTGGCTCTGGATCGGATGGAAACGTGTTCTTGCGTTCCTGACTACTACGGGTGTTTTTACCAGACGGGATCTGCAGCCAGTAAATCCTGTTCCTTACGTTCCATTCAGAGGAATGCGGTGCTGCCATCCTTTTTTCTTTTTTTCCACCTCACTCGCTCTTTTTCCGCAGGATGAGGTAGGTGAGCGCCAACAGGAAGGTGAGGACGAAGGAGATCCATGCCAGAATGTAGGCGTGGCCATAGCTGCCATTGTCGCCGGCGTGAAGCTCCGCAGTGTAGACCGACGCAGCGATCATCACGCACAGACCTAAGGGAGGAAAGGAAGGAAGAGGCGGGGCTTCAATAAAGAAAATTGACCTTTTTTTAATTTTTTTGGAGGGGGTTTAGGAAAGGAAAATGCTTTAATTTTGCATATTTATTTATTAATAAAAAAAAGTTATTCTACTATTAGGAAGAGAGATTAACTACGATTATGTAATCCATCAGATTATCCTCTTGACAGCAGACGACAAAAAAATGAGTGGAACAAAAATCCCTTATGGGGCTCAAAAATATTTCAAAAATCTACTAATAAAACTAAAACGTGTCAGAAAAAAACAAAGACTGGTTTGAAAATTATTATGGGATGGCCCCAGCAGCTACAGCATATTTCTCACACACAACCAGGTTAAATCTATACACCACCAAAGTTTTGTTTACTTTTTCCCTAAAAAACTCCTAGGGATTTTAATCTATAACCTCCTAGCTCCTCCAGCATCATTTGGAAGCTGCTTGGGGGAAAAATGTTGTTTTTTAAGTTTGCTGATTTTAAACCATGTTAGCGTAGTGAGCTTGCAAAAGCCGCGTTTCCCTATTTCTCCGGCATTTATGACCCGAAATATTGTGAAAAACGAATTCATGACTCCTTGAGTCAAGCTGAACAAAGCGATATACTACATGACCATATTAGGAATGTGGGTGCGGTTAACAAAAAACATCAGTCATCAAGGAAACACAAAAGTTTACTTTTGCTGATTCTTCTAAAATTTCCATCGATCTGTCTGTCGCCCTCAGGCCATCACAAAATAGAATGGTTGCCATGGAGATAAAAAACCCAAAATTGACTTTGTCACATGTGGATCTAAATGGGGCTGGGTAGGAGAAGGGATATTGGGGGTGAGTGGCAGCTGATCGGTTAGTGATGTTGGGTCAAAGAGGGGGGTGGCAAAGGCGGGTGGCGCCTGCGACCAAACATCGCCGCTCACGGCTTTAAATATTATTGGAACTCTGAAATCTTCAGTTTCAACGTAATTCATTCCTATTTCAACTTGGTTTTAGTATTTCCTCTAAAGCAAAACAAAATAAAATTCCCGAATCTGCATTTAATCTCCAAACTGAGGTCACAGCGGAGGCCTCTGTTGACCTCGGTCAGTCCAGCATCTCACTGTTCGCTCAAATATGGAAGAACAAGAACACAGATCGATATTTCTCATGGCTGCTCGCCGGGTTGGACTCCAGCTTACTTACAGGAGATTAGCTGCAAAATGCCCGTGAACGTGAACCGTTGGCCCTTCGGGAGGGTGAACAGCTGAGCCACGAACACAAACAAGGCCAGGATGGAGAAGATGCAGGCCAGCACTGCGCTCGCCTGCACCGACTGATGGAACTCTGCAGCAGAGAAAACAAAAGCCACCTCAGAAATCTGTCTCCTCTGCATCTTAGTTGACAAAAAATGTTGCCTCACAGGAAAAAAGCAATTTGACACAAGAAACCCTTGAAGATGCTGAAAGATCTCAGAGAGCTTTGGTTCTGTACCGCCTGCTGCTCACCATTAGGAGAGGTCTTGAGGTTGGAGTAACGCCACTCTGAGCTTTTGAGCTCCCATGTGCCCCACAGGTCTGTTGACACGGTATCAGTGACCCACCAGGCCTGAGAAGCAGAAGAACAACAGACGCATTTCCATGTGCTGTGTAGACATAGATTGGTGTGGGCGGATCAATATTTTTCTGTGAGTTGTTCTTTATTTTTTTATGATCGTGTGAGTGCCGAGCTGTGAAGGTCTGTGGGTGGCAAAAGCATATTTTGACATTCATAACTCAGTGGTTTGCACACATGCCGCCCGCCTCCCTGCTGCTGTGTTTGCATTTCAAGCTGGATGTCGGAGCTTCTTGTTGGCCTTTTGGGGGGGAGGCATGACAGAATGGGGCCTCTTACATTGTCGATGGTGGCCACCAGCAGCAGGATGATGGTCGAAACGTGCAGAAAAATGATTCCACCCAGCACCAACATGGTGGCCCTCTGGAGAACGGCTGAAAGGAGAGGATGCGCATCGTTATTTCACTTCCGCGCGCGCGCGCTTGCGTAACACTCTTTCACTCAGGGGAGCATCCGTCTGGCGCACAAGTTCCAACAACAAAAGAGGAGAGTATGGGGGGCATAAAAGTGGTGGGGGCAGCTGCAAGTCCAAACTCGCCCCTCCACTCTTTTTGAAAGACGCACATCTGGATTCAGACACGTCACGCATGTCCGTCTTTTATTTTCACGCACGTGGGGAATTTGGAGAGCGTTAAACCGCAAAAAATGGCACTTTCGTTCGACTCTTGGTGGGTTTTTCCTTTTTTTTTTGGTTGTACTAGAGCACTTTACGAGTGTTACCGTCAAAAAGACGCGCGCCCTTGCCTTGTTTTGGACCACTTTCAACGCATAACCAATATCCTGCTAAGCGCCCGTGCGCAATACACGCACGCCCATGTGCTCTAAAATTGAGCGCGAGGGCAGGAAAACAAGCTTTCATCTACGCCGGTTCACCATGCAACACACCGTCGCTTTGTGGTCGCGCGGCGGTTGTGGAAGTGCGCGCGTGCGCCCACTCAAAACTCCAGTTTTTCTGTTAAAATAATGAACTTTTCTGCTCGCAAAGTCTTCATGCAGCATGCTCCACGCGGCTTTACTGGTAAAAACAAATAAAAAACGCGCACACATTACCTTAAAGACACGGAGCGGGAGTTTTTGGGGAATGTGTAAAAAAGTCTGGACACACCCAGCGTCGAATTCAGCACACATCTCCCCTTTTCTCACCCCCTTTCCCTTTTTCCTTCCTCCAAGCCCCTCCCAGACAGTTTCAAATGTTGTTGTTGTTTTTCTCTTTTTCTCACTTGAAAAAAAGTGAAGAGAAGCACATGGATTTTTATCTGAAAACTTTAATTCAGCCTTTTTTTGGCGGTGTCTATTTCCTCAGGTCTTCTTCCAAAGCAGCTGCCAAAAACCTATCTCAATTATTGACATGTCCTGCAACTTTCAGCTTGATCATCCAACAGAAAAACCTATGTCTGGAGATGCAGTCATCTTATAAGTTTTTGTAAAAAAAAAAAGGAAAAAAAGGAAATTCAAAGAAACTTTATTATTGCACATCAGTGATGAGTTAAAAACATACTTGGGTATGTTTTTAGCAACTTAAATATAAGAGACAAGAGGAGGTTAATTCACATTTTTATCTGCAAATCAAATCATTCATTCATTTTTTTAATCCCTTTATTCCCTTCGGAGTCACGGGGTCGCCAGAGCCTATCCCGGCCACATGGGCGAAGGCAGGGGACATCCTGGACAGGTCGTCAGTCTGTCAGAGGGCCACATATACACCCATTCACACTCACATTCACACCTAGGGACAATTTAGAGTAACCAATGAACCTATGAAGCATGTTTTTGGATGGTGGCAGCAAACCGGAGTCCCAGGAGAAAACCCTCGCATGCACGGGGAGAACATCCACACAGAAAGGACCCCCATTGATGTTCTGTCTCAGGACCCCCAGTTGGAACTTGAACCAGGGGCCTTCTTGCTGTGAGGCAAGAGCGCTAAACCACCCTCTGCAAATCAATTTTCTGCAAAATTACATAAATTCAAGCTGATGCTCAATACTTCTGTCCTAGTTTCTTTTATTTAATTTTTTTTACCCTTATTCGAGTAATTTCCTCTGTAACCCTTGTGCTATCCTAGGCACTTTAACATTGGGAGTTGGGTCATCTAGACCCACTAGACAGTGCACTGAACCTGTTTTCTTCAATGATTTGTGATCCTCACTGGTGTCCATGGATTACATGAAATCTTTCCACCTTTATCCACCTTTGTCATGGTAGGAATAACACGTCAATGTAAGGGTGGGGTCATCTAAGATTGCACAAGGGTTAAATAATGTTTTTTTTTTAAGTAATGCTACTTTTACTGGAGGACTGCTTTTGGACCCTCTATCTGCCTCATCTCTGCTGATTTAAGATTGATTAGAAGCTCCCTCTTGTGGGGGGATTTCTTATTTGAATCACTTCTCCAAGTCTAGTCCTGTCAGCATACCAAAATGACTCAGCACAAAAGACCCACTCTGATGAAAATGGTGTTTTGGGAGTTTTTAACATGTTAACATGAAACACAAAGAACAGCACTGTGAGGGTTCCAGGCCTGAACGGAGGCTTCCAGGCACAAAGGTGTTGAGTTGACAACACTGTGGAGCCCAAAGCAGGCAAACACAAGAATCTAGGGCAAAGATCTGAAGGCCATGTCACGTTTTGCGTACATTTTGCGCATTTTCCACGTATGAAATTTTGGTCTTCATCAGTCGTCGATGTGCACAGATGTCCACTGAGGGTTTCGGGCATAACCACTGAATTTTGTTTTGAGCTGTTTAAAAGTTTTGGTCAGTTGAGAATGACGCAGTTTATACATATTTTACGTAAATTATATGCAATTATTACATAAATCTTACATAATTTTCGTAAGATGGCTTTCACGACTGTTTCACACATGTCACACATGCTTTCACGCATGTTCCACCAATGTATAACTTTTATAGTATATTGTGTATACGGCGCACAAATAACTGTAGGTAACTGAAGCATGTATTACTTATGATTGCAAACAAACAGAGCAATAATCACACACGGCTCATGTTCTACATTGATTTATGTGTTCTTTGTGTGTTTTTTATTCGTACTTTCTCCGTGATTTTGACGTGTTCATTCATGACACATCTGTGAAATTTCACGTAAAGACTCCAAATTTTTCCACAAATCTTCACTTATGACCAATTTTCCGTTGTACAATATGCGCAAAATGTACCTAGTGGCTGTATGACATGGCCTTGATGGAGTGTGTGCACTAAAATTCAAACGTGTAGCTGCATGTGGGTTCTTCTGCAGGGATTCGATGATGAAGTTATTGGCAGAACAGCTGGAAGTGTCTGGCAGGAATCAAAAAACGACAAGCGCCTGCACGAGGAGCAGAGTTACTCATTCAGAAAGTTTGGACCCCATGTTGTTAGGTGTAATTCTGCATGCTGGGAAAGTGTCAAAGATCCTTTAAAAGTTAGCCGGTCGTCATTCATGACACAGATTTTCTGGCCAATTTGTGTGAAGATCATAGAGGATAAAAACGATGGCAGTAACTGCGGTTCTGAGAGTCGTAGATGACAATCAGAGGGCCCGGCTCCGAACTTTTGACTGAGTGAGGGCACTTAGAAATGTCAGAGACCAACTAGAGCACATAAACTCTCAATTTACAATTTTTGTCACCCATAACCTGTCATATTTTAAATATCTCATAGCCAGTTTTTACTGCTTCCAATAATACGGCACCATGAAAAGGATTAATTAGCAGACAGTGAACATGGAGCGAAGCCTTTCATCACCTGTCGGGGAGGAAAAAGAGCTGAAGTGATTATAGGTTTTCTCATTTCGACAAAGTATCTTCCTTTGAATGGCCTTTTAGAACGGAGCATATGGATAGATGAGGTCTTTGTTCGGCGTTTCATGCTTGATCAGGCAGAAGTTTGATGAAAACACGTGCCCTCGGGGTTCACGTTCTCTGCAGGTATTCCTGAAATTGATGACTAAATTGGAGCAGCTGATGTTTCCTGCTTAAACCTGCTCTACTTCATCATTCATTCATTCATCTTCTAAATCCTTTCGGGGTCACGGGGCTGCCGGAGCCCATCCCGGTCACTTGTGGGTGAAGGCAGGGGACACCCTGGACAAATCGCCAGTCTGTCGTAGGGCCAAACTTTAATCGATTTATTGGTAAAAAGATGGACTGAAATTAAAGTTAAAAAAAAAACAAAACAGGAAGGAATGGCAAACTGTGGGTTTTTACTTTCTTGAAACAGAAAGTCAGAAAGAATAATTATGCTAAAATGCCACAACTTAGAAAGAAAGGTGGGTGTGTGTCTCAATAGTACACAATTGCAATAACTACCTTGTACATTCTCCAGACATTTGCTTTTCTAAGTTCTTATTTTTTTTTCTCATCAACTTTTTACCCCCATGTTTTTTTTACCTTTGATTTTTCCTTTTTTTTGTAATAATAATTATAATTTAAAAAAAAATTCAGTCAATAGACAAAACAGAAAACAGCTATATTTATTATATATTTAACAGCTATATATATTTATGTCAAGTGTAAATCTGATAAGCCTGATGTGATATAAAGAAAATGAAAGGAAATTAACATTTTCTTTATTTATTTGCAATGAATGAGTAAAAATCACGTTTTTTTTAATCACATGCAACACAAGTATGATACCTGCTTCCAGTGCTTCAGAGTCCTTCCTAGTAATAAGAAATGTTGTTTTGTTTTATTTTAAAATTTAAAAGAAATCATCTGACTCCGCAAAAGCATCACACATTCCGATCTAAAGTTTTGCTAATGTGGTCCTAAAGTCTAAAGCTACATTTTTTTTCACACTGCATATGTGACACGCATAAGCATGCACTCCAGAACGCTCATTTAGTCTGTGATGTTCACACTGGTCAAGCAGGGAGGGGCTTCTTCTTCTACTTCTTTTTCTCCTTTAGTGCATTTCTGCCACCTACAGTTGGAAGAGGCTTGGTGCAAAATGACAAAGCGGTGCAAATGTTGCTAGTCTTGCCCCAGGCTTTTTCCTTTACAGCTCATTTGTGATTTATGAAAGACTTGGTATCGTTTAATATCCGAGTAGTTGATTGGTCAAATTTAGACCTGGTTTAACTTTCATCCTGCATTCAATTATTTTGCATGTTGAGGCCAAAAACCGTCTTAAAAATGAGTGCATCTACAGCCTCGACCATGAAGCCTGAAATGCACATTGAGGAAGAACGTAGCTTATTTATGACTGATTTTCCTATTAGCTATTTTATTTATTTAGCAAAAAAAAAATCCATCAAATATTTGCAAAAGCTGCAATACCACGCCAAAAGTATCTCAACCAATTAGTCATGCTCTTTTCTTACTCACTGTTTCAGGAAACAAACAATAACTGAGCACATGTTGGGCGAAACACATTTCCTGAAAGGTTTATTTGTCATTTGGCGGTGTGATATTACCTGGGTGATGATAATAGCAGAGAGTTGTGTTGCTGTCTGGGTGTGGGAGTCAAATAAATGAAGCGTTTCACTTGGCAGTAATTCAAAGCCATTATGTGTGACCTCTCATGGTTTCTCATATCGCTGTGAGTTGTTGTGAATGAATACTCAGCGGTATAGGAGTTTCCTCGTGAGTCATTGAGTTCCTGTGTTTTTATTTTATCCTGACAGAACAGTCTGACCTACAATCTAAAACTGTTTGAGATTGTTAGGCGGTAACTCTGGTTCTTATGGTCTTTTCTAAATAGAATTTTATAAAATTTGAAGCATTTTAGTCATATATGCAATTGATGCAATTTTTTATATGTTGTTTTTTAGTTTCTAGTATAAAACCTTATTCTCTATTATGGGAAAAAGAACAGGGTTGGGGGTGGGGTTATATACATATTTCCAAAATTTCATTTCTTTTCATTTCCACAAAATAACAAAAATAAAAGCTATTGAAGAAGCAAACAAATCTCTCTTTCTCTCTCTCCATCCATCCATCCATCCATCCATCCATCCATCCATCCATCTCTCTCTTTTTCTGTCCCAAAAGGGATAAAGTGGGTTAAGAATATGGATGGGTGGAGATTTCTGCAATATAGTATAGGAGTATTTTTTTATGGTTTACATCAAAGATTTTAAGTTAACAATAACCCAATCAAGACACATATTTAATTCCCATTTGTATGCAAATATTCAGTTCACCATAACACAATAGGGAAAAAAGAATAAAATATGTTAAGGGACTAATTTGAATTGTATTTTAAGGCTTTGCCATTAAAAACGGCTTTTTGTGCAATTAAATTTTGAGGAAAAAACAAAGAAAATAATGGAAAAATGCAATAAAAATTGATGTATTGTCATTTAAAAATATTAAAAATATACATGTGTATTTTTTCCCCGATGAAAACTATTTCTGACTATTTTATTTTTTCTGGCGTTTTCTTTTAGTAGGTCACCTGCTGCTTTTTGATTGGCTGGTGCTTAACGAGTCTTAATTAATCGGCCGACATCCACCTGGCGCGTTAGAGCGCACATTGGCCTAAAACGAAAGCCAAACGGTGATGTCTTGCAAAAAGAAAAGAGGAATTCTTTTAATTTTATTGTTGGGTATTAGTTATTTTTATACATTCCAACGTTGCTGTGCAGTAAGTTTAGGTCAAAGGAAAGATGCTTCAAGCGCCCAGAGAGCTCAAAAGTCGACCAGAAGGACAGAACAAGACATCCACCGACAGCTGGGGCCGCTTCCGGCGGGCGGGCCGGTTACCGGACGACCCACGCGGCGTGAACCCAGACGAATAGGCCACCCTGAGCTCCACCAGGCCCTCGCTGCCCCACCGAGGAAACCAATTCACGCAGACGGGCCGGAAGTCGTTGAATCTGATGTCGGGCTGAACGGCTCGTCGTGGACCCTCGGTGAAGTCCTAACGGAGCGGAAGCCCCCACCGGCGCACCCGGAAGACGGATATCAAGCAGATTTTACAGGTTAAAGTCAAAAACAATAAATAAATAAATAAATAATAACAAAAAAAACAAAAAAAAAACGACTGCTGCTGCTGAATTAACGGGGTCGGCTTCATCAACTTTGAAGCGAACAAAAACACGCAAATGTAAATTGTTTGCCAAAGTGCATTCTGGGTAATGTAGGCATCAAGGTGGTTGTAGACGGCGTTTGTGGGTCTGCAGCGCTTAACATTCCAGTCAATTTTATTTTATTGTTTAGGTTTTTCTGAAATCCAAGGGGAGGTTTTGGGCCTTTCCTCTGACTCCAGTCCACATTTCTCTGAGTGGGAGGCCATGAAGCCTGAGGTGGAGTGTGATGACACCTTCATGATCTTCTCTGCCTCTGGTCATGGATTACTGCACTTGCTAGTGGACAGAAGTAAGTAGTCAAAGACTGTTTAAATGAAATAATTTGATTGTTATTCATAGAAAAATTCCCTTGTTTCTGCAGACGAAGCCACGCCCATTTCCATCTTTCAGTTGCCGGCTGACTGTGGTTACTCCGTCAGAACTTCGTGGCGTGATCTGGAGATGATGGTGCCGTATGATGGATGTTATGTCATTCAGGAGGTATTGGCCTTTTTGTCATGTCCTAGGTCAGGGGTCAGCAACCTGCGGCTCTTTCTACCCTTCTGTTATGGCTCTTATTCGAGAAGTATAATGTTTTTAATGTTAAAAAGTGAAGCATTTTTCAGACAAAGTGCATCAAGCAAAACTGAAGTCAGATAAGTCGATATTTAATCAATTCATTCTCAAACAGTTGAAGCACAGTATGTCCCTCTGCTAGGCTCCATACCAAAACTTGTAGACAGATTTTTTTGCACAGAAAATCAATTGCAGGGTCAGTAAGCACAAGGATGATTTTCATTTTGTTCTCTTCTTTTTAATTATTTCGTCTGAAAAATCTGTTATGGGTCACTTAATTGGCTCTGATTTAATTTTAGTTAAACTGTAAAACTGTATTTCTTATCACAGCCGTCATTACTCTACATTTTCTGAATTCGGATGGTCCTATGGTTTATTTTGAAAGGCAGTCGTATGCCCCTCTGTTAAGTTATCTATTTAAAGAGACAATTTTGTCGTTTATATTATACTGGTATGAATTGAAACCAGCGTCTTTTTTTTCCCTTAAGGTTGAACAGAGACTTTGTGGCTCCTACTGGGTTGTAGAGAATGAGAATTAAAAGTAAACGGTGATAAGAGCAATAAACAAACATTGAAATAAAAAATATTTCATTTTTTTTAAAGGATTAATAATCTAATTTAAATTTATAAAATGGATAAATCAACGCAATAGAAAATAAATGAATACAATAATACAAGTAGTCAAATTAGCAAAAAGCCATGTTAAAAATGAGTCTTGAGCCATTTTTTTTTTTTTTTTTTAAAGCAACTATGTTCTCTGCAGCTCTCAGCTCCTCTGGCAGACTGTTTGACAAACGAGGGCCAAAGGGCTGAAAGATGCCTCTCCGTAGGTTTTGGCTTTTACAGCTGAAATGGTTAGACCAGAGCCAGAGGATCTTTGTCCGCGAGGGCTCATATTTGACTAAAAGATTTAATAGATAAGAAGGCGCAAGACTGTTAAGACTTTTAAAAACTGTTAAAAGTATATTTAAAACAGTCCTGAAGCATATGGGGAGCCAATGCAGAGATTTTAAAATTGGAGTGATATGAACCCGCCTCCTGGTTTTGGTGAGAACTTCTGCAGCAGAATTCTGGAGAAGCTGAAGATTCTTAATGTTAGATTTTGGAAGACCAGCAAGCAGGGCGTTGCAATAACCAATTCTACTGATGACAAAAGCATGTATTAGCATCTCCATTATTGGCCCCTCTCTGTTCCCTCCCTGTTAGAATGGCAGTTATGTGCTGCCCATGCAGTGGTTGAGCACCTCACTGAAGCTGTCGTGTCCAGTGAAGATGTCCACAGCCGCCCCCATGGTCTCCCTGTTCACCCCCTCGGTTTTCTGCTCCGCTTTTGGCATGGCGGTACAGATTCCTTGGCAGGAGCGTGATCAGCCAGCGCTCGGTGTCGTAGGTGAGCTGTTCCCTCAAAGATGAACACCTTTTGATTTATTGCATCTGTTTAAAGACCCACTTCAGTCCTCGTTTGATGTTTTTTAAAAGCATTCCCAGTGGTCTTAATTATGACTGACGTTTTTGAGGACCTAATTTCTGCAAAACGACTATTTCATTAAAATTCTCCCAAGTGGGGTTGGCACTGTTGGCATCCTGCCCCCACATCCCGTCATCCATCTGTAAACATGCTCTCCTGCTAGCTTAAAGTCCTTCACAACCCCAACCTAACATTACCGCTGGCGAGCAAAATTGCAGCTATCCAGCTGTACAGATTTGTGCCAAATACCAGCTCAGACGGGGAAAATAAAGACGTACACGTATCTATTTGTCTGCAAGTGGATGAATAAGAATGGAGCGGAGATTCACAACGATTTCAATAAAGAAATACAAAAGAATAAAATTTTTAGCTCAATTTTGTTGGGCTATCAGAAAAATGCTGCGAAAACATGTTAAACATCATTTTCATTGGAGTGTGTATTTTTAGCTGTTGCACTTGTTACTACAAATTGGAGCTGTTGTGTAGACTTTAAAAAAGTGTAAAGTATCACGTTTTGTTTTCTCATCTTATACACTACATTTTTATAGTCGATGGCGCTTGGGGCCCCTTTGTGTCAGACCTTTGTGCCTTTGAAGTTGACTCCCAACCTCAGGAGCTCACATTCCTCATCTCCCAAAGAGCGCCATGTATCACAGCTGACGTAAGTGATGTCAATTACCCGAGTTGCAGTAGCACAACAACCTCTGCTGACGATATAAGTTTGGTTTCCAACAGGACAGTCTGCGTCTGCAGCTGACGTTGGACGATGAAGAATACGTTCTTTCCTGCCCGGTCGGTCCTGATTTTCCATACTCCCCTTCTCCCCCTCCTCAGTTTCCATTCAGCCCAGACTCCGTCATTCCAGTTTCTACTTCCTCCCTTGCACCCACTTCTCTAACACCAAACCAGGCCCCGTCTGTCCAACTTTCTAACAACCAGCAGTCCTACTACCTCTATGCTGGCCCCCAGAACCATCAATTACCCCAGGACTATGCCTCTGGCCCCCAGTCTGTCAATGCACACAACCCCAGAGTCGATGGTCCTACTGGCCCCCAGCAGAAGTTGCAGTCTCCCTATTTTGACAAGCAGCTGTTCTATCCGCATCCGTTTTTGTTGCAGGGTCCCATTACCCATCAAATGTCTCCGGTTCCGGTAGGCCAGCATCCCTACCCCTTTGTTTTCTATCATCCTGATCCATCATTCTATCAATTGACCTCAGATCCAGCAGGAGAGGCTCTCAAACCTCAAGTTTCTCATCCTGATGCAAATCCACAGACTTATCATCCCGCAATCACTGCGGCACCGGCGACCCAAGCCCCAGCTTTGTACCATCCGCCCCCCTCTGGACCAAAGCAGTCTTTGGGTTCTAAACCTCAAACGAACATATTTTATCCACAAGCTTCCTACTATTCCCACCGGTCAGTTTCCCACACCGCTGCCCGTGTTGCCGCTTCACCCAACAGCCCAACAGCCAGCCCCTCCGACAGCGTCAGGTATCCCCCCGCTCAGCTCTATGCCCACAGTCCTTTCCACCCACACGCTCATCAATCCCCTGCTGGAGAAAGCCCTCAGAACCCAGCAGCTCCACGGAGGATGTGCTTGTCCTCCAGTGATCCTTCCTGCAGCTACCACTCCTATCCTTATTCCTCTCACCCCTTCTACCCACAACAGCCATATTCCTCTTCATCCCACTATCCTCAGACCCCTGTGGCAAATCCTTCCACACCCCCAGCTCAGAACCGTCTACAGACCCCCCACCTGCAGTGTCTGACGGGCAGGATGTTCGTCTTCCTGCCTTACGCTGACCCGCGATCCATCCACATCTTAGGTCAGTATTCGTCTAAACTTTGATGGAAATGTGATTTAAAGTTTGTAGAATATCATGAACTTTAGAATGCCAAAAGCTGAAAGTGTTCAGGTTTTTTTTTTTTAAATGCTGGTTATAAGCAAAACTTTCTTTTATTAAAGCCATTCTACTCTTTGAACTGAATTGTTTTGAGCCTCCAGGGTGCAGAAACGAAGTCGGAATTTAGCAACAAAACACTCTAATTTCATGAAACATTTTGCTTAGTAACAAATGATGAAATCCCTATAAAAAAGATGTTAACTTTGAATATTAAACATTAAACATCACGTGTTGGTGACAGTTTGTCTTTTTTTTTCATTGGGAGTGCAGGAGACTATAAATTGATGAGAGGAGCAATTTTCTTCATTTAAGATGAGGATCAATGATCTTTTGGTTTTGGAGGAAATTCATTTATCTATGAGGGGTGGAACATGAGATTTTTAATGTAACCTTGAATCCCTTCAAGTTATTTGGTGAATTTAGATGTCACTACTGTTAAAATATTTTGTAAGGGGTTATGTTCCAAGTTCTCTGCACTTTGTCAGATCTGCATCCTTTTTCCTCTTTATTTAAAAGCAAATGCTAATAAATAAAAAGACATGGTGTTTAAAAAAACAACCACAATTTAAAGGCTTTTTAGGTTTAAGTGGCTATTGGTGCTAAAACGTGGATACTTTAATTCAATTTTAGGAAAGTTAAAAAGAAAATAATTTGTACATTTCATGCTGAACTTGCTGAAGAAACCATTTCTTCTAAATATTTGCTGCTAACCTATTAGTCATTTTTAGTTTAAATTAGCCAAATTGACCTAGAAAACTTGAGCAAGACAGTTTTAGTTTCCATAAATTATAAAATTGTTTTGATCTTTGAATGCAGTGCATTAGTCTATATTGTCTTTCAGTGTTTTGTATTTTGTTTTATTTTAATCTTGAGCAGAAACTTCCCAACAGAGATGGACCTTTGGGTCTGATTTCAGTAAAAGAGCAAAGGAGATGTGGTTTAAAATGAAAGGTTTCATCTCCAGACAGGATCATTGTTGTTTGTTTTTCTTGCCTCCTGCAGTTGAAACGTTTTTTTTTTTCTCTCAACCAGCAGAGCTCAAATGAGCTGGTAAACGCTGCAGAGCAGTTCTCTCATTCCTTCAAGGTGAAATAAAATCAATTGTGAGATGATGTGGAACGTCCGGACCAGGACCTGTAGAAAATGAATTTTATACTCCAACAGGATGAGTCTCCTGTTTGTTGACCTGAAATGACATTTGGTCCTGAGATGTTCTACTGAATTCAGTTTCTTTATCTTTGATCAGCATTATTTTGTAAACTTTGGGCTCTTTAAAAAAAAAAAGGGTTTTGGAATTTTAAGTGAAAGAAGAGGTCTTGTTCTTTGAGTCTTTGAGTTAAATTTTTTTTTTTTATAATAATCTTACTGAATTATACCTGGCTTGGTGTTCTTTAAAGATGGCAGTGAGGAGTTCACATTAGCTTTTATTCATTTATTTTATGAGAACTTATTATCCTTAGTAATGGGATTCTTTTTGTGACGGTTAACATTCGTAGATTTTTTTTAAGACCCTTTTTGTCTGACTTCATTCATTTGTATAATGTTTTTTCAATGCTTTGATGTAGAACTAACAATCAGAAATGTGTTGTTTTCTCGTAGAGCATCAGAGGACATGGAAGCTCCTGTCAGACATGCCGTCTCACTGTGGGTTTGTGCTGCAGCAGATCAGGGATCACGGGGTTCTGCTCCACTCTCCTCTGCCTGCCTGTCACAGCTACTTCAGAGTGAGTTTCTGCAGAAATGTTGAGCAGAGAGAAAGATGTGTCCAAAGGGAGTCTTGAAAAAATCAGGACTGTTGTTTGTTTTGGGGTGAGACTAAAACTTGAGCAGTTCTGAGTGTTTGCATGTAAAGCAGTGAAAAAACTCCTGTCCGCATGTGATTGATCTCTGAAACAAATGCTGCTATCTGCCGTTTCTGTCTTTAGCTCTGCACTTGTGCAGCTGAGCGTTCTTCCACACAGGACTTGGTAAGAATGCGTGGTTGCTCCTGCAGATTTTTATTGATCTTTCTCTTGCTTTAGACTCCCACCACCATTTCTCTACCTGTACGTTTCTGGGATGGTTCTGTTGGACAGAACAGGACCATGGACCTCGAGTGTCCATATCAGAAGCCTTCTGAAAGTCCTGCGCCAGTTTCTTCTTCTGTCCCTGCTCCACACCAACCCACCAAGGACGAGGGCAGTCAGTCTGGATTTGGGAAATCAGAAGTCTTCTGTTCCTCCCAACAGATGAATATAGCGCTCCCTGCTGGCCCCATTTCAGAAATAATTGTTAAAGGTCTGTATATGGAACTCTCCAAGTTTAGACAGTGGAACAAAAGTGTCCAATTCCAGGCTTCAAGGGCCAGTGTCCTGCTTCTGTTTATACTTTAATTTAATAGAACAGTGTATAAAAAATGGTACAAGTTCCCCCCCCCCCCCCCCCCCCCCAAACATTCCAAACAGGAAGTACCTGCTGGTTCCTAGAAGCCAAAATCCCATAGACTTCTATAGAGAAATAAACAGCTGTTACTCATTCTATTGGGCAGAATATCCATTCTTGCTCTACCTTTTTTTTTAACAAGTTCTTGCTAACCCTAATTCTTTTTTGGTTGTTCCAAATTATTCAAGGTATGAACTGACCAATCGGATGCCTCAAATAAAAGTAGGTGGGGCTGTTGGTCCCCATGTCAAACGTTTTATTGACATATTTCGTGTAGCCCACTTTCTAGTGGTAGGGATTTGGACTTCTGACGAGCTCATTCCTCATTGGCAAGAGTGGTTGCCATAGAAACAATACTTGATGATATCTGGCTCCAACAGGGCAGCGTTTATATTGCAAAAAATAAAGGGCAATGGAATTGACTTAATTTTGTTGGAGCTGGAAAGGTTTATGGTTGATGTTGTACCTGCTCAGTCCAGTTCTCGTGTACAGTCAGAGGAAACCGTATCCAGGTTTGACAGAGTGACAGTGGCCCTGAAGGAGTCTGGTTTGAGCACATGAGTTGGTATTTAAATGAGAACTCTGCTTTAAATTCCACATCAGCGTTTCAACATTTACTGAATTAAATCCTGTATTTCCTTACATTTCAGACGCCAGAGGAAATCGGATCACTCTCAATGACCAAAAGGACTGTGGTTATTATATAAACAAGGGCAAAGATGGCAAAACCCATCTGATTTATCAGTTACATTCACATTGTCATCAGAGTGTGGAGGCAAGTATTGACTCAAATCTCACACTGTGGACATGACCTTTTGCTCACATGACGATTCCTATCCACCTATTAACTCTTGTATTGATGTTTTCCGCTACAAGGGTGAAATGCATGTCATTAGTGTCATCTACATCACCGAAAATGGACAAAAGGAGGCTCAGTTTTCCTGTCCGGTTGTGATCCCGAGGTCCGGACAGGGTGGGTGGAATTGGTTTTCTCTCCAGATGGATGTTTGGTTTGCCCAAAGCTGTTCCCTTAGGGCTGGTTGTAGATATTTCAACTGTGTCTGACATTTGTGCTGCTGCCCCTCAGAGTGCAACCTTCACAGCGAATACCGTCTCCCCTGTGGGTCTGGCTCCATAACCCAGACACAGTGCCTCTCCATGGGCTGCTGCTTCAACAAGCACCCCTTTGAGTGCTATTACCCCATGGAAGGTGAGCTGCCCTCCGGTTCCCGCCTCTTGGCTTTGTTTGAGCCATTACTGCTACAGATGCGAGTCATGCAGTTGGTGAATTTGTGTCGAATAAAATTTAGGACGAACATGCCGCCATCCAAGCTGGTATTGAGTGAAAGGCTGTAAGACACTTTGGCTCTCATTATCAATCGCCTCCTGAGATTTTTGACCTTTTTGTTACCTGACCTTTTCATATCGGTGCATCTGCTTGTGTGTTTCTGCCCCCTTTTTCAGAGTGCACTATTGACCGTCGCATGGTCTTCTCTGTGCCCGCCTCCATCACGGACCCCCCTCTGTCTCCTGCTCTGCTGGTCGCTGCCAACAACTCCACCTGCAAACCTCAGAAAGTGACCTCTGAGTACGCCCTGTTCAATATCCCCATGGACGGCTGTGGGATGCGCCGGATGGTGAGAATTAGACTGAAAATGTCAGAACTTGCTGGGAACCGACGAGGATATGACCTTCATTAGTCACTCGACTGATATTGCATTTGTGTTGAAGAAATTCTTCACATCCATGAAAACAGTTGAGTTGTTTTTTTTTAAATAAAATAAAAACTGGTTTATAAATGAGCTAAATGTGTTCCAGGTGAAAGAACAGTTCAATAGAAAAAAATAAATTTATTGATCCTAAACCCATGCTCTGAGAACGGCAGATAAATGACACTAAGAATACTCCTAAAAAAAAAACTTAAAACGTAAGAAATCAATGACAAATGAATATTTTGTGTTTGGAGCATTTCTGAATAAGCAGTTTATTTTGGGTTGGCATGACAACCCTTTAACACCAGGGCTGTCTTGGTGATGGCACAATAAAGCACGCTCTCTATACTACCATTTCCAGAAGTTTTTTTGTCTTTTTCTGAGAGTTTCAGACCTGAAAGTTTTGGCAAATCCAGTTTGATCCCTGGCAAGTAAAGTATTTTTAGTTTTTGACTTCTCCATTGTGCTCTTACAGATGGTGGGGAAAACACTGGTCTACATGCTGGAGATCACCAACATGATACAAGCAGTCAGCCTCAACTATGGTACCATCACGAGGGAGTCTCCCATCAGGTTTGTGTATCTTTCTATCTGTAACTTTGTGTTTATTACAGCCAGTGGCTTTAATAGATGAATGCTGCTGTCACTGTGCAGGACTCTATGGATGATGTAATACCTGATGTTCTTATGATTAAAGTTTGTATTTGCTTGTTAAAAATTAATTTTCCTACAACTCTCAACTAAAATGTGATTTGTCGTCTCTCTCTCCCCCTCAGCAAATTCTTGTTTGTTAAATCCATCTGTTAGCATTACTCAATCTTTGTCTTCCTGCTGTCACGTGTTACAATCGTTTTCAGGCTGTTCGTGGAGTGCAGGTACTCACCCGGAACAGTTCTTTCTGTGAGCTACGTGGTGAAAACGCCCTCTTTTGGCCCTGACGTTCATACCCAGGGGGTGTTTGGAGTCCAGCTCAGGATATCTAAAGGTTCATTTACTGATAATTCTATCATCTGAGGAGCAGAGGAAACAATTGACTTATAAATATGTGGGCTGTCTGATGTGCTGTAAATATAGTAATAAATAACCTTCAGTTTGTGCTCCTCTTTTTAGATGCTCAGTACACGAGCTACCACCCACAGTATCACCAGCCCCTGCGCATGTTGCTGGGGAAACCTCTCCATTTGGAAGTGCGGCTCCTCAACTCCCCAGATCCCAGTTTGGTGCTGCTGGTGCACTTCTGCGTGGCCTACCCCCGCTCTGGAAAAGCTGTGTGGGTGCTGCTCTACAATGGGTATGCTGGAACATCTTTTGACTGTTCAGAAGGGCTTTAAAAAGACACCAAAAAATGCTGATGTTTCTGCAGAAACCATCCGATGAGACCTCATCTGATGGCATAAATGCACACCACGGACTGTTTGATATTGTTGGTATACGTGCACAAACATGCGGTTTTTATTTTTTAACGTCTCATCTACTGGAAAAGGGTTCCTGTGGTCTTTAAATTATGATTGTCATTTTTAGCCAAAGTCCAAATCTATTGTTACTAGGACATAGTTTCTTTAGAGCGGCAGCAGTTCATCAGAACATCTCCAAGCTGTGGGTTGGAGTAAGCCTCCCTCATTTCCCATCATCCCATTGTTTACATGCCGTCCCGCTAGCTTACAGCCCTTCGCTACCCCAAGCTAACGTTAATGGTGCAACGAAAAGGCAAGCGATATTTTGAGCTATCCACCTGTACAGTTTTGAGCCAGATACCAGCTCAGACAAGGAAAACTAAGACATTCACGGATCTAGTCCTCTTGAAGTGGATGTATCAGAATAGACCAGAGCATGGAGCTTGTGGCCTGCCAACTGTAGATTTTGTGTAACTACAAGCTTCTCCAAACAGCATTTTCTTTCATCTGCTCCTGATTCACGATTTGAATATAGAAATGAGCTTTTTACCTAATATTCTGTCTGCCAACATGAGGAAAAATGCTACATGTTAAAAACACCACAAAACACTATGTATCGGAGTGGCTCTTTAAACTACAGACAAAAGTTTTTTTTTGTTCTTTTTCACCTGCAGTTGATATTATAACATGAATTTTCAGATGTCCCAATCCCTTGGACCCATCCCCATCAAAGACGGTCCTGTCTGGCCCTAAACCACCAACTCCTCAGAGTCAGACCCGTCGCTTCACCATCACCACCTTCCAGTTCCTCCCTGCTGCCGATTACAAGGACATGGATGAGGAGGTTAGAAGAAACCTCTTAGATCTGTGAAAAGGAACTTCTTCTGCCCCTTTAAAAAACAAAAAAAACCATCGGAACAATTGGTGTTCCTCCATTGTCTTGTGATGCTTTGATTTCTCCTTTCAGCGGTTTGACTAGAAATGTGGAAATCGATTTCCACTGAACTTATCTGGAAATGTGATAATGAATCTTCCCCATTTCTGATGCGTCGAAGTGAAACGCTGCTATTCGGCTTTAATCACAGTTGAATCAACAGTAACTTTGTGATCTGTTTCTCATCTTGCAGATCTACTTCATGTGTTCGACTGAAATCTGCTCTCCGCATGAAGGCCCCTGTGTTGAAGGATGCTTTGGACGTTGATGGTACAGATCTAGACGGAATACCGATCATAAACAGCCTGAGACTCGGTGGTAGCTCCACTTCCATCTGACAGCAGGACCATATTTAAATGATGATGTCTGAATAATTGACATGGAGCAACTTCCTGTTTTTTAGACTTCAGTTGGAATATTGAGGTTAGAAGTTGGTTAACATATGGTGGGTTATCGAATACTTGTAACAGATATTTCAAATGTCTGTTAACAAAAGGATCTATTTTTTTTCTGGTGATCAATCCCTCCTATAACCATTAATAAAATCTCTTACATTAACACTGATGCTGGTTTTTTTTCTTTCTAATATAATAGATGGATAAACTTTAATGATCCCAAAGGAAATTTCAAGTGGCCAGCTGCCCACGCTTAAAAAAAACAATCATTCCTAAATCAAATAAAAACACAACAAATAGCTAAAAGGATAAAGATAAAAAGCAAATGTGAACAAACGCCTCAAATCAAGTCAAGTTTCCCAGAATTTCAGTCTAATCAAAAAATAAAGTAAAAGCTCTCAACAGTGAGTGGCGTCAGTGGCTCAGGCGGTTGAGCAGGTCGTCCAATGATCGAAGGGTCGGCGTTTCAATCCCCCCTCCCTCCAGCCAACTGTTGTGTCCTTGGGCAAGACACTTCACCCTCCTTGCCTCCAGTCTGGCTCCACTGGTGTGTGAATATGTATGAATGATCCCGGTGATGGTCAGAGGGGCCGTAGGCGCGAAGTGGCAGCCACGCCCCAGTCTGCCCCAGGGCAGCTGTGGCTACAACCGTAGCTTATCATCACAAAGTATGAATGAGGAGTGAATGAATAATGGACACAATGTAAGCGCTCGGAGTGTCTGGAAAAGCGCAGATAAATCTAATCCATTATTATTATTTAACAGTGTTGTCCAGTCTGATGGCTCATGGGACAAGACTTTGAGTCTGTCTGTGGTGCAGCGTTGGGATAGAAGTCTGCTGCTGAAGCTGCTCTTCCTCTTACTGAAGGCCTCATGCAGAGGGTGTGTCACGTTGTCCATGATTGCCTGAAGTCTGGAAAATGTCCGTTGTTCGGCCATCTCCTGCACTGTGGCCAGCTTTAGTCCCACAACCAAGCTAGCCCTCCTGATGATCTTGTTTAATCAGGTTTTCCTTGCTTGTGCTGCACCAGCACACCACGGCGTACAGCAGAGCACTTTCAATCACTGTTTGATAAAACACACTGTTTAAGATAATCTTTCTATCTAATGGCTATCTTTAGAAAGGAAAGTTGCATTAAGACAAGTTTCTTTGTGTGGATTTAATTAAAATTGGTAGAAGCTGTATGTATTTTTATTTTAGGCTTCTAAAAACTACGAAACTTCAGAAAATAAAAAGCACTAACATTTCACTGATCTGTTATTACTTCTTTAAAAATGTATTCGGTCTGAATTTTCAGATCAAATCAAAAATACTCAGAGCACACTAGCCTCTTTGTCTTCTTTAAATGCAGTTTTCACACTTATTTGAAGAGTCCACATGAGAAAAGGAAAGAATTGTCCTCAAAGAAGGCTGCAAGATCCTAGTTTTGTTGCATCAGTATTCATTAATCCATCAGAAAACTACTTTTGTAGTATTACTTTGTACATAAGAGGCTAAGGCAGAGTAACAGGCTGCTAACAGTTTTAGCACCGTTGCAAATAGTTTAGCTCATTTTGAAAGAAAATGTATTTTAAAAAGTTTTTAAGAGTTGTAAAGTTCTTCTGGTTTAACTCATTTAATTGTGAAACTCCTGGTGACGCCTCCATCGGGTAATGTTCTGGGTATGGGTCACTGGATGGAGGAGGACACGCTGGAAAGATGACATATCTTGACTGGCCAGGGAACGCTTTAGGGTCCCCTCAGAGGAGCTGGAGAAAGTTGCTGGGAAGAGGGAATTCGGGGCATCTTTGCTTGGACTGCTGCCCCTGCGACTCGGTCCCGGATGAGCGAAAGATGGATGGATGGTTGACGTAGCGGTAAGTGCACTTTGTTGTGTCTATAATTGTACATTTATAGTTTCTTTTAGTCATTTATTTGGATAGTCTAATCTTGTATTGTTTATGTAGCTGCAGGAAAAGAAGGGGTTGTTTTTTGTAAATGCACAGATCTCCTGTTTTTCTTAATCACCCTTGACGTTTTCAGAAGGTCAAGAAAAAAGAAATGGACGGCAACCTTGAGGGGAGATTCAGATGCACCCCTGAATTGTTTTCCCACTAGTATAGTCCTAAGAGTGGGTGTGGGGTGGGGTGTGTGTCACTCTTCTCTGATTTGAACTGGTTTCTTGTTGCACTCCAAAGGGCCGGTCTCCTCAAACATGCATCAACCAAAGCCTTGATCTCACTTAACCAACGACACTGACTTTTTTTCATTTTTGCACAGCAGTTTGATAATGTTTGGCATTGCTATCCTTGTGAACAGAAGAAGCGGTGTCATTTGGTAGAGTATAAGTGATATTATTTGACACTTTCATTGTTCAGAGAACAAATGTCTTGTTTTCCTCTGAAACAGGACATTGAAGGGTAAAGTCTGAACTCCCAGATCAGCAGAAGAAAAATCCCACCCACCCAAGCTAACCTTGGAGCTTCCTGTTTGCATTAAAAGTGTACACGTGCACACTGTTATTCCCGAAACACTGCTCACAAGGCAGCTGTGTAGAACTTTGGTTGTTCTTTGTAAATCCAGGTGAGAGGGGCGTTTAGATGGGTAGATTTTCTGGAGCTCGTCATCTCAAAAGTAGCTTGCATGCCAAACAAGTGTGGGCACCCCTGTGTAATAAACTATATTTAAAAAAGAAACCTCTACTTGCACATTTATTGCAACTAAGCTTGGGTCCTCTACCAGAGGCCTGCATCTTTGAGGATTCTGCACAATGTTCTCAGTTCTGGATTTAATGGCACAGAACTCACATTTCTTCCAGCTCTTCGTGTCCTCAAATTTCTCGTGCTCCTTGAGTTTGCTACTTGCATTGGCCTATGTGTCATAACAACCCCCCTTTTGTTACTATGTCCACTTGGTTAAACAAATTGACTCTGAGAACTGGATGAGTAAGTGTGATGTCATTCACAGAAAACAACTCTCTTCTGGCTCCAGCGAAATGAAGACAATTCAGTCGCCTTTTTATTTTACTTTTTTTGCAATACTGACGTGGCCATGCTGGAGCCACACAGAAAGCAGTGATTGGTCCAGTCTGTTATTTCTATGGCAACCACTCTCGCCAGTCAGGAATGAGTGACTTGTTGAAAGTTCATACCCTTTCCACTTAAAAGCAGGCTACACAAAATCTGTCAAACGTTTGGAATGCTGGGGCACCACATGCTTTTATTGAGGCATCTGATTGGTCAGTTAATAACTTTAAAAAATTGGATTCACAAGAACATGTTAAAAAGGTAACGGAGCAAGAATGATTATGCTGACAAATATGTTTTTTCTCCATAGAAGTCCATGGGATTTTGTCTTCTTGGAACCAGTGGGTACTTCCTATTTGGAATGTGGGGGGGGGGGGGGGGGGGTCACTCAGGCTATTTATTGTATAAAGTCAATGGTTAAACCATTTGTACGTTACTCAAGATCTTGGCACACTCAATCTCAACCACCTTCAGGATTTACTTTACCTTGACTTAGACTTCCAAACCATTATTGACAGGGATGTCCTATTAAAAAAAAAAAAAAGTTTCCGTGCTCCATGATCACCGTGGCAGCTGGCATGTTATATGTCACTCTTATGTGCTGTATACTATAATTTCTGCACAGCCAATAGAATTCTGCCTCCTGTGTCGCTGCTTCTACAATGGAGGGGGGTTGGTAAAGTGTGTTAGGCTAGGCCATTCCACACAACTGTCCTAGTCAAATTCTCAGCTGTTCACTTCAATCCTGACAACCAGAATGAACCGGCGTCAGCACGAAAGGACTTTTTTGTGCTGTGCCATTCTTCTGCACACTTGGTCTCACTCCAATCGTGTCTTGATCCTATTGTAAAAGCGATCCCAGTGGCTTTTTAAATAATGACTGTTATGCCGTTCTTAGCTAAAATACAATTAAATATGTTTTTTTTAGGACAGTTTCTGCAGAGCAGCAGGAGTTTATTAAAAAATTTGCCTCAGAGTTGTAGGTCGGGCTTTTGGCACAGAGTAACCCTTCCCTCATTTCCCATCATCCATCTGTTTACACTCTTTCCTCCCCGAGCTTATAGGCCCCAAAACCCCAACTAAACATTACTGGTGCAGCAAAAATGTCGAGCAGTTTTGGAGCAATGCAGTCGTACAGTTTTGAGCCAGATGTTGTCATCTAGAACTGTATGGATCAGAATGGAGGGGAGCTTATGGCATGTAGACTGTAGCTTTTTTGTCTCCTGCTCCTGATCTCAAAAATGCAACTATGAGCTTTATTTTCTTTATAAAAGTCCTCTACCATTCGAAAAAGGCTACAAGAACATATCAACAAAAATAGCAGAAACACAATTATTTTGGAGTGTGTTTTTAATAACTGCCTTAGTTAAACTGAACAAGCCAACAATAGGGATTTACTGTGACTAAAAGGCATAAAGAGAATTCTCATGGTCCATTTAACAGAAGAAATAATTTCTGGCACATCAAGCTCATTTTGCTTTTTTTTTTCTCTGCTTCTGGTGCCATTTGACCACTGGGTGTCATCCAAGAAATAAAAATGCCAAAGGAGAACGAGGCTCTCTATCCGGCGTGACTCACAGCTGGCTCGTGTGGGGACGTCAGGCCTGTCTGCTTCAGCTTTCAGTTGTGCTGCAGGAAAAAAAAGCTCTAAAACTTTGAGGGATTTTGGTGAATCTGCGCACAAAAACCGGACAGGTGCGCACGCAGCGGACAGTTTTTACGCCCCCCCCCCTTACTTTCCCTCCCCAAAACACGCACACCTCCCTTTCTGTGAGGCGCATGGAAGCACTGCGGCACACTGCGTGTCTCTGCTGCGCTGCATGGCCGCCTGCCTCAGCGCGCAAAGGGAAAGAAGCGGAAGATAGGAGGAGGGGAATGACTACAGCAAGAGAGTAGGAGGAGAAGGGAGGAGGAAGAATGAGGAGGGAGGGAGGGAGGGAGGGAGGGAGGACAGTTTCCTTTCTGTAACACGCTTACATGAACACACCACCGGGAAAGAGGGAAGAAAATAATCGAGAAGGAAGGAAACACAGCACCCCTTTCGTCCGCCTGCGCGTCCATCCATTTGGTTGGTTGTTTTATTTTTCCAAGAGGGGTGCGCACTCCCCCCCCCCCCTTCTCTCTCTCTATTTTGCGCAGACTTGCGGACTAATATGGAAAGACAGAGCTCCCGGTGAGGATTGGCTTTCAGTGAACCTCTTTCTGTGGTACAAGCTAATAGGAAGGGGAAAAAAGGCGAAAGGGAAGACATGTTGGGGGGCTGCTCGTCTTGAGCTGCCGTTGCGTTGCGCTCTCTTGGAACGGGGCGAATGGAGGCTGACCGGGTTGCTCAGGAGCCATTATTGCGCGCGCAGTTTGTTTAATTGGTTTTGTTATGGTCAGAAATAAGGTAGGCCTCTGAGGAAGCCCTGCAGTAAATAAATACACAGTCAGCGGAGCAGGGGGTGGGGGGACCTTTGGTTTGAAAGTAACCTGATCTTTTATGGACAGAATTGTTTTGGGAAGAATACCAAAAGGAGAATATATATTTTGGTCTTTTAGGGGAGCGATCCTAAAGGCAGAATTATACAAAGGCCTAGTTTACGCGTGAACTTGGCACTTAAAGACGCTTTCCTGAATCCTCCACCGCCTGGATTTGAGCACAGAGGGTGATCTCCGAATTATTTTTTTTCTTGCCTGGAACGTCAGCACAAATAGGGTTTTTCCAATGTTGATGTCGAACGACGTTGCTTCAATTATGCTGCCCGTGTCCCGGGCGCTCATGGACCGGGACAGAGAGCTGGACACCATGCCAGGGGTGCATCCCAACGCGGGCGGCGCTCCTGCAGCCGTCCGGGGCATGAAGCGCGGGGACCCGGAACCAGACGCGCAGACGGCGGCCGCGCTGGTGGACTCCAGCGGGGCAGAGTGCAAGCGCCCCCGCATCGACGGCTCGGGAGGGCTCGGCGAGGTCGGCCAGGTGAGGAGCAGGGGACACGATTCCACACGGTGCCTTTAGTCTGAACTCAACCAAGTATGGCAAGCATAAGGCATCATAAATCACTACACGTTTCGGGGTCCCCCCCCCGTGATTTATGATCTATTTTGCTTGCCATCTAGGCTCCATACGTGCGTGTCATGTGTGCGCACTGCAGCAAAAGGGCCTTTCCTATAGAACAAAAGCTCAGGCCTCTTCATCACCTAATGTGCAGGAAATATCACTGCTTTCATTCACTCATGACACTGTATTCTGATAGTAAATGATGGCAGATACTGCTTTATGACAAGTAATTACTTTATCCTGTAACCAGAAGCGCCATCTTCATTCCATTAAACTGCAAACTTTGCTTTATTTGGAAGACCCACAATGCATCTGAATCAGAATGTAAACAATCTATTTTCTTGTAGTCCGAATTAAATTGGGTTTAACAAAGTGGAGCCATGTTTGGCAAAACTTAAGTTCCTATCTGCTCAGTTCATTTCACAAAAATGGAATAAATGTAGCCATCCCTACTATTTTCTAAGACTTTTTTTGCACCAGTGCTTTCTCACTGAATTGACATTTTGTGCCCCATAGCCATCCAGAAAGGGTCATATCCTCTTAATGGAGCATCACGGGATCACGCTGAGGATGTCATTAGACTGGATTATTTAGAGCAAAGTACTCCTGTAGAAGACAGAAAGCTACATCTCTGTTGCTGAAAGAGGCAGTAATGGAGTTGAAGTGGCCTGTTTGCTCCTGCTTGTAAAGCTAAATGGCTGGCTGTGCCATCCTCACGCTGTCTGGGAGTGCTGACAGACAGCCTCTGAAATGTAATGCACTTAGAAAAAACCGCCTGCGTGTGTGTGTGAGAGGCTTCGATCAATCGCTTCAGCCTTTAAAACGTATTGAACTGAGCGGACAGTCCGGAAATGAGAGTGGGGAAACGCACTCCCCTCCCAATTCAAATCTCTCAGTTAGGAACAGATTTGCCCTATCAGTGGCAGCAAAGAGGCTTTGTTTCCAGCTTATTGGATCACATCTTGCACTGATGGGGGATTCGAAATACCGTTATTCAGGGCAAAAACATGGAACACATGTAGAAACCCAAATGTTGATTAAAAAAAATAATATATATATATTTTTAGCAAAGGAGTATCTGCAATAATTGGGGGTGGAGGACCTCAGTCTAAAGATTGGATTGGGTTGGAAATGGTTTATTTCAAGCAATCAAAGCAGAATTTATTCAAAGATATAGCAAACATAGGATAACTAGTCATAAACATTGATTGGAAAATACACATGTTTAAATACACTAGTAAATAGTTCAGTTATTACTCTTAAATATAAATAAACAAACTTGCTCTTTTGCATATAGACACAATCTATTATATACTGAGATATTGTCAAAAGGAGTTGAGTAGATTGCTTGAAAGGGAGGCGGAGGAAGCGACCGTATCTAATCCCACCCCTGGTCTGTTTTACTTTTGAATTTTTTTCATTTTTCCTTACCTAAATGATCAGTATCCAGTTCTTAACTTCTGATCAGTCATTTATACTATACCAATCAATACAGATTCAGGTCAGGTCAGGAGGATTTTCAAACTGTGCTGATTGGTGCTGTGATGGTGTTTTGATTGGCAGGGTGTAAAGGCTCACCTAACCAATCCAAACAAACTGAAAATGAGGCTCGGTGTTTTTTCTGTAGTACGAATTATTCAAGTTATAAACTGGCCAATCAGATGCTTCAGTAAAAGTAGGTGTTAGTTCCCATCTCCCATACTGATCATTGGAAACAGATTTTGTGGGGCGTGCTTTCAAGTGGTCGGGGTGTGGACTTCCAAAAAGCTCACTCCTGATTGGCAAAAGTGGTTGCCATAGAAACAATGACTCAAACCAACCCGGACCAATCACTGCTTACTGACGTCGTCTGCCTCCAACATGGCGTCTTTCCTATCGTGAAAAAATGGGGTCCAGTTTTGTTATACAGTCAATGATCTAAACTTCATGATGTTTGTTGGTTGCTCAAAAAAAAACACGCAATAATGCACAGCAAAACGTTATTTTATAGCTTCTATTGATCTCTAACAAATTCTTTAAAAACTATAAAATTCTGCAATACGCCAAACTATTCTAAATATAAGAATTAGAAACCAGGATGTTAACCTGTGAAGATCCAGTTAAATCATTTGGTTGGTAACTTCAACGATGCTCTGCAGCAAAACTAGTTTAGTGGTCTTTTTAAAGCCACTTTCTGAGAAATGTTAATATATCTGAAGAGGAGCGCTCCTGCAAAACCCATTTCCAGAACAGGAAAATATTACAGCTGGCAGTTTTTATGACCCTTAGAGGATCCCTACAAGAACTTTAATTAAAAAAAAAAACTCCATTAAACTTTATTGCTAGCATTACGCCGACAGTTGAACCCTGACCTGCATGTGAAGGCAGCGCGGTGGGGTGTGGTTACGATACAGAACAAATCTTTTGGCAGCGCTGCAGCCGTTTGATGGGATCTTTTCCCATTTGGTTATTGACGCAGCAGTGTTTCTCATGATTGTGTGTTGTCAGCACAGCGCCAAGGCAGGAAATAGTCCTCTGTGTTTGGCTCTGCAAAGCCTGAGGAGAGAAAAGGAGGGTGTGTAAATCGTTGCAGCGTTGAAGGACAGAAAATGTCAGTCAACACAAAAAAAAGGAAATTTGCAGAAGAATTGAAATACAATGTGCAGAGGGCTCATAATCCAGTAGATTGGATTTTAAATTAAAAACCTACTCAGCAGCTTCACACCACGTGATCCCTCTATTTGTATTCCTGTGCAGCACCAGGGGAAGTCCTTTTTTTCTGGATGACATGGGTTCATTACAACCCCACACATTCCCAGCTCCAGTCAGATTATAGTGAGAGGAAGTTGTCTGCTTTAATATCCATCTGACTTGCTGCTGACGCTCCTTGTTTTGTTGTCGCTCTGCGTACAAACCGGGGACCTCTGGAACCCAATAAGGCTCTGGCCTGGGGTGATGGGGCAGAGGAAAAATGACTTGACTAAGACATTACTGTAGTTGGATCACCTCTCCATGCTTTTATCCCAGCTCTTGGACCACAGTGGAGTGAAAATGTCAAAAAGACAAATGTGCTCCTGCAGTCAGCTGAGAATATTTGTTTGTTTAGGCTCAATATTTTTGTGTGATATATTGCTGGCAGAAATCTCCGGACTGATTTGTGCTTAAGAACAGAGCCATTTGTGTAGATCTTCTGCTTCTGGGAGGAGTTAATCAGTTGTTCACTGCAGACTTTGTGGATCTTTCCATTCCGCTCTGAAGTGTCATCATTCCCACTCATTTGAAAGGAGTAACAGACTTATAATTGGTTAGGAATATCAAGTCCTTGCATCTTTACTAGCTTTCTGTTTGCCAACGTGCTTTAAAAAAAAGGAAACAGTGCTAGTCGATATGACATTACATTTGTGGATGATAAAAAATTGTGTATCTCGCTATTTCTTTTATTTCTAACCTAGTTTTATTAATTATTAAAGCAAATATGATCAGTGTTGTCTTGTAACTTATCATCCTTGTAACTAGTCATCCACAAAATGGTTTCGCCTCATGATGCTGTTTAATGTTCTTTGATTCTGACTCGTGTAAGTTTGCAATATGCTTTACGTTATTTAAATCATTAGTGCCGAACGATATAGAAGCAGCTGACTGGCGTCTATACACAACACTAAAAAGGGCCTTTACCATGCCATTCTTAAGCCTTTTATTGTAAAGAATATTCATGTATATGATAATATATAACCTTTGGCACCCAAAAGAACCATTTTTTAAATTAAATAGTAGTTATTTTCGCCAGCTTTTTTCCTACAAAGAAGTAAAACGACTCCATCTCTGAGGCATCGGCTTTTTTGGGTGCCACCTATTTCTTGACGTCAATCCTTGGCAGCTTGTCTGCGTTTCGCCCACAAAAACAAAAAACATCCAAACGTTTGCAAAGACGGATGTGCGTATTGTGCAGTGATCGGCAAAAGTGGGATCACTGCTGGTTCCGCAGAAAAAGTGGGTGTGTATGTTAGTCTGAAAGGGCCGTACTGGCAGCGCAGACACTTCCTGGAAGAGGCTGTTCCTCACTGGTCTGTCAGCTCGTTTTTGTGGGTTGGGGTGGCTGGTGGGGTTTCTTTTCGTGAGGCATGAAGATCCTAATACACTTAAAAGCTCAAAGTTGATTTAGCATGATAGCCCTGTAAAGTATTGCATATCGGCGCAAAGTTGCTTTTCTCTGCGTCAGAATATGTTGAAATACATTAATTGCAGGTGAAGATTTACGGTAGTTTAAAGAGAGTGTGCTTTTGCTGTCGCCGGTGACATCTTACTATGCATATTATAAGTTTATTTAAGTGAAAATAAAGAAGAATAAAAATAAATTTTTCACATTTTTCTCACAAGTGCTGAAAGATTTAGAAGCAGATTTGCACCGATGATCGACCTGCAAAGTTGCTTTTGTGTCCGAATCCATTGGAATTATGTTAATTGTGTAAAAAGTCAAGGGTTAAAATACCTCAAAGAGCGTTTTTTATTTTGCCATCACCGGTGACGTTTATGGTGTTAAAGGGGTTTTAAACGGAGTTCTGTTCAACCCTGATGTTTACTTTAGACACTTTATATTGGTTTGTAAGCTTTGCGTTACAGATTTCACATAACTTAAAAATAGTTTTTTATATTGCTGAACTTTAGTGCAAAAATGTCTTGCTTCTTCTCAGAAATCTGAAATGGCTGGGCACTCTTAAAGATTACAACAACAAAAAACTTTACCAATTCAGTTTAAATATATTTAATTTTGATAAAAATGTGAAAACGTCTACGTCCACGTTTTCGTTTAATACATTTATTTTGCTGCACTAAATTGGGACCATTCAGGTTAATGTCACTTTAAAGTACAGGTGGAGAAAAGTAAGGACTGACATTTTCGTCAAACTTCTCTTTGTCAAACTGGAAACATACTTTATTGTGTTATATTATGTTATACTTCATAATAATCCATATGATTTTGTGTTTCATATCACTCAGCACTAAAGTAAAGCTTTGAAGACTGTGGGACAAAATTTGACCAATAAATAATAATGTGTATCAATTTTAGCAAAAGATGAGGGAAAAAAGAGTTGTAGGAAGATATAGTAATATCACGACTTACCTAAAAATCTATTAATTAAAAAAATAATTTAGGCTGCATTAAGTTAAAAAAAAAAAAAGTTTGAATATAACTTTTGTCCAATATTCCAAATATATCCAGAAAAATTGGTTGGTATTAGATTAAATGTATTTCATTCACTTGAGGTTTTTGCAAAATATACTATTTATCAGTAGGACTTGCATTGCATACCTACTTATGCACTCCTTCAGACCCGGATTTTACTGCTTGGTGTTGATTTTTCTTCCTGTGATGCTTTTGGATCTTTTAATTTTGCAGTACATTAGGCAGAACACGAATCACAGGTCGGCAGACTCTGGTGCAGAGTCGAGCTGTGTCCTCCTGATAAACTGTTTGGAAGTGGATCTGCATCAGAAGGTTGTTTTTTAAAAATAATTCTTGCAATCTCACCTCACTATGAGCGGACTCAGTATTTATTTTTACCAAAGGAAGAAATTTGAACTCAAAATATGAAGTAATAGTTAAGAAGTTAAAACGAATGTTAAAACTAGTGCTAATGCAAACACCTGTTCAGTGGTTGGCGGTGTTTAATCCTCCTGTTTGCTGTGAGTCACATCATGGCTTGTCTACATTACCAAGATCTGGTTTTTATTTGTTCTTATTTTGTCAGATATTGTTTGATTTTCAGTGTAAAGTTGCAGATTGTTGTACATTTACCAGTATTTATACATCTGTCAAGCAGCCCAACTCTCCTTCTGTTGCAGACACAGACAGATCTGTGTGAAAGGTATTTGTTGCAATCCCAATGACCTCATTCTTTTTGTTTCGTCTATTCAAGGACTGATAGAAGTGGCACCATGATTTCTCTGTCATGTTTTGATCTCATTAGCACAACAATACGTTTCTTGGATCCATGGAACAACGCCATGGTGCACCTTTGCAGGAACGGGAACCATTGGAGCAACCAAATAATCCAAATTTTGGGG
This sequence comes from Oryzias latipes, assembly GCF_053564925.1. NCBI lineage: Eukaryota > Metazoa > Chordata > Actinopteri > Beloniformes > Adrianichthyidae > Oryzias > Oryzias latipes. Next base: position 32,572,448 of record NC_136237.1, on the reverse strand, counting down.
TGAAATGGACTTTTGTTGGATTTTTTTGTTTTATGAAAATCAATTTCAAAATGGTATCTTGAAATATGTCTAAAATAAATCTTTTTTATGTATTTAGCCATAGCACTCAGCTTTACTTCGGAGCCCTTCATGACGGCTGTGGTCTTCAGGTTAATTGCAGTCCTTGTTAAATGTTTCTGATAAAACAGAATCGTTTTTAGATGTCAAATGTAGGATGACATGCTCAGGTGATGTATTGGCTTTATTTAGAGCTGAAGTTATTCATTTCTGTCTTGGGTAAATGTTGGTTGCTAAAGTTATTAAATGTTACAAAACCAATTCCTCTTAGATAGTTGGAATTAGCAAAACATACTTTCAACTGAAAAACAGTTTTTTTCCAACAAAGTTTTTGTCTGCTCCCAATTCACAAAGATTTGAATAAAGAAATACTCACAAATGCAATTTTGAGCTTAATGTTCTTCGTAGATGTCCTCCATGAGAAAAATGTTAATAAAACTTGTGAAAAACACCAAAAACACAATTTATTAGAGTGGGTCTTTAATTTTCCTCCCCTTAGATAGTTATAATATACTTGGTGTTGTGGAAGAGAAAAATGTTTTAGACAAAACTATAAATATGAGGGTTTAAAAAAAAAAATCCATTAGGCACTAATGTACTTAATGTAACACCCCCCCCCCCGGTGGTTATTTGGAGAACTGCATCTATTTACGTTTTCCTACAGTTCAGACCAGCTTCAATTTGGAAGTCAAAGGATTACAAATGAAATGTTTTTGCCATGAATGCCAATTAAATTTAGACACAGAAGTTTCCTTTTTTTCTTTTAAAAAAAAAGGAATTAATGATGGATGATGAAAAAAATTCCAGTACATTTTGTTTTGCTCTGATTGAGCAGCCCCCTAATGGATTAAAGCAGAGGATTGTCGTTTTAACCTGTGGCTCTTTGCTGCACGCCTGTCTTTACTTTCATGTGTCTCCACTGCTTCATTATGTTTGGAAAATATGGCGCGCTCTAAGTCATTACAAGTAAATATTCTCTTTTGTTCCAAATACACTGGTGGTAAAAAAAAAAATCAATATTTTATTTTAAGAGCAGTGCTGCTGATTTGGCAGCTGATGCTGCTGTGTGATTTTTTTTTTTTTTTTTTTTTTTCCCCCCCGCCTTTTATTCCAAAGCTGTCAAGCAGTTTCAAAAATCCACTTTGACTGTCGCTGACATCCAGCTGAGGAAGCACGCCTGGGTTTACTGCGGAGAGTCCAAGGAAAGAAAATAAACTTCCGACTGTCTAGTTGACTGTTTGGAGAGGTAGCACATAAGTGCTCTGTTGAAGGAATGGATTCCCATCCTCCTTAGTGTACACAGTGGCCTGCTTTGCAGTTGGCTATGACTGTCAGTGCAGTGAAATGTGGCTTCTCTCCACCTCCTCCTCCTCAGAAGAGCAGCTGTCCCAAGGCACGATAGGAATAGACGCAAGGCTTGTGACCAAATTAGATTTCACACAACAGTTGCACATTCACACACCTGCCCAAACCTGTCATGTTTTTAGAAGTACTCAGGTTGGTTGGTTTGTGTGTGTTGCCCCACAAATGCATCCAGTCTTCCTCTCCATGCTTTTTGCCTTATGTTAACATATGGTCCTCTTCTAACCTTCTCCTGACTGCTCAGTGTTTCCCCAGGAGTTTCCTTTCCTGGTTTCAGGCTCTTTCAGATTAAATACCGAACATTTTCAGCTTTATTTAGTTCAGTTTGGTTTCACACTTGAACTGCAAACATTGTTAGAACAGCTTTTGCACTGCACCCTAAAGCTCTGACCGTCAAGAAAACTAAAACATTAAAGACAAACAGATTAGTCTTCTGACTTCATCTATCAATCCTAAATTCTTCCATGTGTTCCCATGAGATACCTTCAACTTTTCTGTAATTCACTTTAAAAAAGTGTGTTTTTCTTCCCCCATTCATGGAAATGTCCAATGATTTAATCACTTACCATAATTTACACACTATAGGCCAGGGCGCACTGTCAATGAATTGTCTACTTTTGAAATGGTCATTTATGAGGCGCACCGAACTATAACTATACATTAATCGAGACAAAGATAAATCCGTCAGTCAGACTTTATTAACTGTGTTCACAGTAACTCTAGAACTTGTTTGTAACACGTTACACCTTACTACTTTTTTTTGCAATTCAAATTGTACCGAGACAGACAGGTTGTCGTGTATTGTTACACAACTGACATCATAATGTACTTGTATGATGCACTGTGCCGTTCTCGAGTCCAGATTGGTTCTTTGGCACAACTCTCAAGCTTTCCGTGACCGATTGAGAGCGATCACAGCAACTTACCTGTACTTTTGGATCAAACCAAATGATCTTCTTCAGGGGGAGCAGAATTATGTTGTCTGGTCTCCACCGGAGTTAACCGAAATTAAGCAGACCATCTGGGGACCAAACGGTCCAGTGTGAAAGCGTAAAAACCAGTACAACACTCCCAGACAGGTATCAATTGGACTCCGTTTACCCCCAGCGATAAATAGATGCCAAATGATTAACTATGTGACACACAGAATCTCACTGGTCTCTCTTCTAAAGTTCAACTGAGTGTAATATGTGGTGAGTAGAACACCTCCACGCCGCCTCCCTTTCATCCTTTTAAGCTCCTTAAGGAAATAAAGCACATGACTCTGCTCATGTATGAGTCACTGTGTCTTTGCTCTCTTCTTCGCCTTTCCATTTTTGAAAGCTGTCAGCTTTTGTATCGCCATGCAGGTCCTAATTCAGCCTCGCACAAAATTCAATCCAGATGTTTATTTTAGCCACCCCCTTTGCTCTGACGCAGCACGCTGCTCCATAAATGTCATTTCATTTTCTCTCTTTTTTTTTTTTTTTTTTTTAGCGTTATTTTGTTCCTCTATACCTGCAGTGGATTTTGTTCAAGAGTTTGTCCTCGTTACAAAGCTACAGAGTTACAGAGCTTTATACGTTATTCATGTTATTCAAGCCTCTAAGAGGTAATTCATTATTTAAAGCTTCTACCTCCCAAAGCAAGTTCACTAAGTACATTTTTGGCTCTGAGATAGACTCACAGAGTCTGTATTTTTCAATCACGAAGGCGCTTCCTGCTCCCTCCTCCTCGCTGCCTCTCTACCATTTGGATGTGTTGTGCTCGGTTTTGGTATAACGGCCTCATGGGGTCCAGAGAGAAAGATGGCTACAGTCTTAATCAGGCGAACTCAAGCTGCGAAGCACACAGAGCAAAGTGGTTCCCCCCAGGGATGAAGCAGACGAGGGACATTGGTTCCAGATGAAAGGAAGATCACAAGGGAAGGGCAGGGAGAAGGGGGAGGAGCAGAGTTGTTTTCTAATCTTGAGATATGAAGTCGGAGCCGTACAAATCTTTTTTTTTTTTTTTTTCTCCTTATCAAAGTGTGTCTTATTGGTGGTGAAAGAGGTCTTTTAATAGAACACATTAGCATAAAACCCGGAACACAACGTTATGGACATGAATAAAGTTGGCTGCGAAGTCTTTTAGGGTAACAGTGTCTGATTCCTGATTCATTTTTGGAATTTATTTCTCTTTATTTCTCCTAGTTTCTTACCAGAGGTTGGATGATGCCTGCCTTTTTTTCCTTTTTCCAGCCCACTACACAGCTGGAGATGGCATCGGGAAGCATGATCGCGTTTCACACTCACATCCAGTGACACTCCTGACCTATTTGTGATTTAAAAGCCATAACAACACTTTGACAAAAAAAACCTACCTAAAACCCGTCTTTCATCTACCGCTCACACGAGCTCCCTTTGACCCCATTATCACGTCTTTACAAGCTTACAAAAGATCCACTGGGTGGAAAAGGCAAGGGGAGGGCACTGACTTGGGAGATAGCAGCATGGATGTGGTGCGGCTGATTTGATTAGGAGTCAGAAACATAACTGAAAGGGAGCTGATTGAGTGAGAAGAGATGAAAATATGAGAAGTCTTTAAACCTGCAAAGGCCTCCACTTAAAAGAATTGACAGAATATGCCATTTTTGGGGGGAATTGAGATCTTTTTAAAACCTTCTGAAATCCACAAAAACGTTTAGAATATCATGGATGAGAAATAGATGGTATCACGTTTTTTTCTTCTTCTCTCACAATAGTGTTAGTTTGAAGCTACATTCGCATCAGCTATGTTCTTGAACTCGTGGTGTTCACACTGGACTGTCACTACCTCATACTAGCGCATGTACCTACTGTTGGAAATGGAGACTTGGTGCAAAAAGTGGTGCAAATCTTGCTCCAGGCTTTAAACCAACACATGAAAGACTTGGTGTCATGTAATTCCAGCCGGGCACAAACCGCAATCATTACTTTCTCCGCCATGATCAATTTTCAAACGGTTAGCATTTCCTAGATTTAAAGGGGACATCCAAAAGTCGCTACCAAATCCAAGTCAAATACCAAATAGCTGCGCGGTTTGTGTGTAGTGCCCCGAAAACACTCGTAGAAATTTACGTAGTGACGCGTGAACGTGACAGTTTTGAACGTGTATTCACAATATCTTTGACTCCCAAATGTTTTAGAAATAATCCAAAACCCCGAAACATGCGTTTGCATAGACTTAACACTGGAAATGGTTGCTTGAACGTGTGTTACCGAGGGTGGTGTGAACGTAGCCCAAGATGCAAGAATATTCACGTGTGTGTTCAGGGGGGAAAAAAAAACCCCACTTTATTTAAGCCACTGTATCAAATTTGATCCATACATGGTCTGACTGTATTAACAAGAATTAATTATCAACACATTTTGAATTCTTTCAACACAGCAAGTAGTCATTTACAAAAATGAGTAACAATGGATGAGTTGTTCTCAACATACGTGCTTTTGCACATGCTTTTACAATTTCATGGAATCAGCCATTTTGAAATGAGCAGGAAAAGCCCTACTACTGCCCCCTAGTGGAAGGATTTAGGAAAGTTGGGATCATGCTAATTAGTCAGTGGTCTTATAAATACCTGTATCAAATATGGTACATATGGTTATATAAAGTTAAGTTGTTTTTTATTTTTACAGATTTGCATGCTTTGTTGACATAATTTGTTTGTCTTTCAGAACAACGACCCATTGACTCTTGGTTACCACGGATACCAGGCTCACAGTCAGGTAAGGCAATACAATCCTATTGTGTGAGTGATAACATTTTTATCTGGTGTTGAATTGGACAAAACTGTATTTCTTTGAACCACAAGGTGGAGGTGTACTGTATATTTATTCTAATGGTTACCTAGAGAAAGCCTCTCTCTGCCACTTTTCCTTTCTTCACTGTCCATCCTGCTCTCAATAACAGTTATCATTTATTGTGTTTTTTTAAACACAATTCCTGCCCACCAAAGCAAAGTGCTGAAAAAAATCGGCTGATTGTGTTAGTGTGTGTAAATATGCAATCTGTTTGCTTGTCTTTGTATTAGCTAGCTGATTGTGTTATTAGACTGCTCAGTTTATGTGGTTAATCCTTAGATCATCCTCCTCTCATCCACTCATCCTTTACCCATAATCCCCTCGCTTCCCGCGATGCTCGGCAACCTTTGGCTGCTTATCTGCTCTGTATCTGTCGGAGGGGTTTCCGTTTGCTGCAATAAAGGAGCATTTCTCTGTGTGGGTTATTCCACTAAGTGGATGCCGGTGAAGCCTTGAGGACAATTAGACACTTTCATTTCATTGTGCGATGGTAAAGCTTTGAGTTGTCTAAACAAGGACTGAAGGGTTGCTCATGAAGTTCCTGTTTGTGTAGATAATCTCACGGCGGGGTAGAGGAAAGTCAAGCTCAGGATTTCTTCAGGGCCTTTGAGGTGTGAAATGACCAGGGAAAAAAAAATGGGGCGGAGATGGGAAGAAAACAATGCAGAGCCGTTCACAACACCAATGTGCTAAACTGTCAACAGAAGTGCGAGAGTGATGCGATCAAAGGCTCCCCAAAGGAAGAGCCTGGAGAGCAGCGAGAGCTCGGCGTGAGGAGCAGGAGACAAGCCCTTTGCAGAAGAAAACCCACTCAACTTCCGTAGCACTTTTCTTTTTATATGTATAAAGCTGTCAAAGTTTGGAATCATGGCAAAACTTTTGATCATTATATAGTAAACTTCAGGTTATTTTTCTTCTGGTGTTGAGAGACTCAAATAAATGGTTTTCAGCTGGTCAATGAGATGTAACACAGCACGATGGAAATTTACAAATTATTACTATTGAGTCAATTTATACAAATACTAAATATCTGATATTTTTTAAGCTTTCTGATTTCCAAGTGACATGTGTATGGGATAATCCGATGTCCTTTATTTAGAATTTAGAATTAACGTATTTTTCAGACTATAAGGCTAACTGGATTATAGGGTGCACTAAGCGAACCAGAACGGTCAGATAATATGGTTTTATTACACCACCCAGAATTCCTAGAGGAGCCAAGAGGCAGGTGATTGGTCAGAGGGGTTGATGGGAAGTTCTACTTATGAACCGTGTTATTCATTTATCTGAAAAAAGCACCTTTTGCATAGAGTGCAACAGGACAGATAAGTCAAACTTTATTCACAATAACTCAACATTGTTTAGTTGTAACACATAACATATAAAACTAAAACACTTGCTTTTATAGTTCGTTGTGGACGTATGTATGAATCTACAGTCGCTGTCAATCTACAGTCAATCTACAGTCCTCCTGATTGCAGGAGCTATAACGCTCCAACAATAACCCTGAAAGCAATGACAGACTTTCATGAATGAAGTCATTGTGAAGTGGAATCCTAAATCCCAGTTTTAGGATTTGGTGGAATCCAATGTGTTCTGCAGTTCTGCTTTTGCTCACGTTGCTCACTGCTGCATAATCTGGGTTTTGTTACAATTTAAGCTTGAAAATGTCTTTAAATTCCATTGGTGAAATGGTCATTTTTTATATTATTTTTTAAATATTGTTACTTAAAAAGAAAAAGAAAAAGTGTATTTAATTAAGTACCCCTCCAATCATCTTTTGATCTATTTTAAAAGCCCTCTGAGTGGTCTGTTAATCTTGATTATGCCGTTTTTAGGGTTAGGGTTGTGGGTGGGACCGTAAGTGTGGAGCAATCCCGTCCCCCCTTCCCTTCACCATTGCTGAGAGCTCTCTGTTTATGGAGCAGTGAGCTTTCTACATAACAAAACAATCTTTTTCTAAATTGCATTGTTTTCGTCCGCACTAGATTTAAATCAACATGAATAAAGAAATATTCAGAAATGGAATTTTGAGCTTAATTTTCTTTATAAATGTCCTCCCTTAGAAAAATGTCACAAGAACATGTTAAAAATACCCAAAACACAATTTGCAACGCAGTTTATTTTTTTTTAGTGAAATAATTAGGTATAAACTGGTACTATTAAAACAAAAAAAACCTCATTAGATTGTCATGTTTAAGCTGCATCAATTTATTGATTTATATAACATCACATATATCACACTGAATATATGTATGCTTCTGAACAATTATTCAGACTGTAGCATCAAGAATATTCTAACAAGTCAACTAAACTCTTTATCACTTCAAATCACGAATTCCGTTGAATTCTTCATTCTGCGTCTCTTTGGAACAATTCCACCAAGCTCGGTGTAAGACTGAGTGGTGCATCTTCTTTTGCGTTGCTGTCAGTAGCAAATACTGCAAACACACCTACAGTGCCCTCTAGTGGTTTGTGTTATTTCTTTCTTTTTTTTCTTTTTTTTTGCAAATCAGACAAGTCGCAACTGAGAATAAGTTTCACCCCCGGCCAAACTATGCCAAAAACGTAATTTATGCTCCGAAAAATATAGTAAATTGTGTATTTACACAGAAAAATCCTTTATTTTACTTTCAAAAAGTAAAATAAAGTTGTTCATATGAATTGAGTTTATCTGAGTATTGAAGTTTTATTTAGTTTTTTTAGCAGAAAGCTGTTAAGAAAAATAAGGATGTTTCATGGAAACAAGACAGAATTTATTATCTACTGACCATATCAGGCATCAGAGCTCAAAATTAAACCAATCACAATCTTTCACCAACAGCACTGCCGGTCAAGTTTGTTGCGATGCGGAAATGTTGTTGAAGGAAAATAGTTTGGGTTTGCGTACAATTATGTCTGTCAAATGAGTTGTGCTCCATGTTTTATTGACCGTTTCAATGAAAACATGAATGACAGAGCTGATATTCATTCCATCTCTTGAACAGTTCACAAGGTCAGCTTTAGGTGTTGAGCTGGTAACGCAACAGTACAGGGGGATCCGTTGGTTTGATAAAGGGTACCCCTGATGTAAACCTGGTAGTACAGAGAATACAGCCTTGTATTTCGTGTTTTCTGGAGTATAGGTCGCAACAGAGTATAAGTCGTTGTGGAGTATAAGTCGCACATTGGGGAGAAAAGTGCGACGATCCTGAACAAATCTGCCATGGATGGGGTAATGCTGTGTTCACACCAAACGCAATTCATGTTTTGGTTCACAATTTGGTGCTCAATGCTTTTTCAAAATTGACTCCTTTTAGCCTCATCACTACATGAAATCATTGACTGTATATTCCATTTACAATAATAAGACACGGATGACATAACAAGATCATGTTTTAAGTATAATTTTAAAGAGCTCTACAAAAACATCGCTAATTATGTTTCCATGTGTGGTTCACGACGTCTTTTTTTAAACTGCGATCTTTAACTTCGGCTGCAGGGGCCGCGTCTGATTGGCTGTACTTTTAGCGTCCTGCATTAGTTCAACGAAGACAAATACAAGAATAATATCTCGAAGCAAATAAGAAAAATATCGCAATGTTCAAGATAACGATGTAATTGGCCTCCATGTTTGTTTTGGATGGCGGTTCTTCTTCTGCATTGCTGTCAGTAGCAAATACTGAAACACACATCTACAGTGCCCTCTAGTGGTTGTTAGATGGAAACAACCGCTTTAAGGCAATCACTTAAAGGAAAATAAGGAATAGACAGTACGAGTCAATATTTTTTTTTTTTTTAATATAACATAAGTCGCTTCTGAGTATATGTCGCATCCCTGGCCAAACCATGCAAAAAAACAAAAACAAACGTATTTTCTGAAAAATACGGTAGTCTGTTACCCTTTTGAATGGTTTTCAAGTGCAGCTTTAAGTACCGGACTGTTAATGCAGAGGTGTGTGGAGGCATCCTTGGGTTTGATAACGGGTTACTCCAGACGTAAACCTGACACGTAATTAGCTGCAAAGCTCGTCTGCAAGAGGAAAGGAAGACACGAGAGAGGAAGATCTCGGTCTCCCAGTGGTGCCAGCAGCCCCAGTTAACTCACCTACATGGAGAAGGAGAGCAGCAGAAGGGAGAGAAAAGAAGGAGGAGGGGAGGACTGCGACATGAGAGAGAGGAGCAGAGGGGAGGGGAAAGTTTGCAGGTGTGACACAGGCAGCGGAGTAGGAGGGGAGAAGGGGGGGGGGGGGGCGTCAGGCTATCACGGTGAGCGAGGAGGAGAGGAAGGAGGACTGGAGAGGAGGCAGAAGAGATGATCAGGCAAGGGCACAGCAGCAAAACAGACGGCTGGGGGTAGAGGGAAAGAAAGCAAGGAGCGAGTGGGAGACGAGAAGAAAAGATCGAGTGGGAGAGATAGATAGCGGGAGAACACGAAGGAGGGAGAGTGACAGGGACAGAGGCCAGCAGAGGAGGAGGAAGGAGGTGGAGGGGAGGGGATTGGCAGGGCAGACAGAGCGAGCGGGGGCAGAGAGAGGGAGATTTTGAATCTGTGAGACAGACAAGAGAGACTGAGCTGGTGAGGTGACACAGGCTCGCAGAGGAGGCGAGGCAGCGCGAGAAGAGGGAAGGAGCGCCTGCGACGACAGTTGGGAGTTGTTGCACAGAATACGATGATGGGACTGTACTATCCTAACGTGCTGTCGGTGAGTGTTTGCCTCTTTTTTTTTTTCCCCCGTCCTCGTCGCCAAGGCTTGGGCCGCTCGCGAGACTGCATGAGAGGGACTGTCAGTGAGCATTAAATGCTAATTACCCACTAACAGACCAGGACTCCACTCGACCCGTTTGCTCCAGCTGTCCACTCGGGACTCTGCTTTCACTGGGACTCCTGTTTTTGAGGGACACAAAGAGTGAAAGTAGGGAAAGGACCGGATGAAGGCATCGTCGCGAACATTACCCTCCTCCGCTGTGGTGAGACGCACGAGCGGCGATGTATTATTGTGCGCTGTTGTTGTGGCATCTGTTCTCCTGCCCAGAGCTAGAAGTGGGCACGCAATCTGAACAGCGAGAGCTGCCACTGCCAGAAACCGTGCGCTGTCATGTATTATGTATGCTCAGAAGAATCCATGTGAGCACGCAGCACACTCTACTTTCTGCTGCTGGATCGAGCAGTTTGAGCGCGTCCAAGCCGTCGGCTCTGTGGACGTTTTCTTGGCAAAAACTGGGAAGCGGTGGGGGGGGGGGGGGGGGCAGGGCTGTAAGTAAGTAAGAAAGAAAGAAAGAAAGAAAACCCCTCCTGTTTACTGTCCCTGCAGCTGTCTCTGTACATCGCTCAAGCCCGTGAAGCCCGTGAGCGAAAGGGACAGGTGTCCACAGAGCAGTTGCCCCCGTCCTTTTGTTTTCCCTTTCTTGTTACTGCGTGTTCGTCCTCCTCTTGCTCCCGTCTGCATCCCTTCTCTTCAGCTAACACCTCCTCACTGTAATTTCTGTCACACATTTCAATAACGCACACACAGAACGCTCCAGCACGCAGCGGGCTGCAAAGTTGCTGCATGAAGTGTTCATATTACATTTCAGTGGCTGTGAGTCAGGATGGGTTTGTGTGTGCGCTCCTGTTTTTTTTTTTTTTTTTTTTTTTTGCAGGCATGCGTGTGACTCCTTTTGAGCAGTACCTTGGATTCCTGCTCTCTTTACTGTTTGACCTCTTTTCTCCCTTCTCCTGCTCTCCCTGGGGCCCTGGCAGCTGTTATCTCAATGTTTTCCTTTAAGAGCCCCTGGATGAGAGGTGGGGGTGGGGGGGCTTGGAGAAGAAATGGGAGCATGAGAGTGGGAAATACATCCTCGGGCTGTTGCGGTGAAGATCAGTAGCTGAAGCGGATCAATCCATGACGGGACAGGAGACTTAACAAACACTGCAGGCCCCCCAGGAAAAGGGGGCGGGTTTTGCTCTGGGACATTATTTCTGGCTGTAGAGCTGACTTGGCAATAAGGTGTGCAAGTGAGCTGCGTTGCGGTGTGATGGGGTAATTTATTAACCACGAAAGAGATAGAGCGGCTTGTGCTGAGGGTGTAGAGACTGCTGCAGAAAAGACTGGAATATTTTCTCAAGCCCCACCTAAGCGTGTGCCCCGAGGCGGAGGAGAGAGGCCTACCTGCCGCAGAGGCACGCACTTCCTCCCATTGGCGGGGGTCACGAGGATTCGAACCTGCTCGCCTCTCTTCGTTTGCACCCCCACCCCTAAATTTCCACCACCCTGCTTGCCTCCACCTTTTAAATCTTATTGATTCTCTGCTGGGTGTACAATGATGGTTGTTAAATGATCCCAATGAGCCGCGTTGCCGTGGCAACTTGCATGAGTCACTCATTTTGTGTCGATTGTTGGATGGTTTCAGGCACGAGGATAACGTTTGTGGGTGAGCTGGGAAAGGTTAAACACTTTTCTTTTTTTTTTTTTTTTACTCTAAGGGGGAGAGAAAGAAAAGGAAAAGTTACCAAAGAATTAAGTTTTAAGTTGAATGGGTGAAATTTGTTTTCCTGCTGCTGAAATGCATTGTGGGGGGAGATTGCCCTCACGTGCCTTTGGTGAGGTGCAGTTGACAGCAACAACACGCTCCTCCAGCTGGCTCTTGCACATTTGTGAAGCGCTCTGGACAACAGGACACGCGTTGTTTTAACACGAAGCCCCTCCTGAACCGGACGGACTGGTTTCACCATCTAATATTTAGCGGGAGGCGTGTGCAGGTTGGGCAAATACATATCTGTCAGGGGAGTTTGTGTGCTCACCTGCACGCATGTTTAGCTGGTGGGAGGTGGGTGGGGGGGTGTCATCCGCTTTTTTTTGTTATGCAGTGTTTGTCTTTCACAAAATGTTTCCTCGGTGGTAATGGGTCTGTCAGCGCTGCGGGGATGGAGATGACAGCGACGTTCACGGACTGTGTGGAAAAAAAAAAAAAAAAAAAAAGAGGAGCTCCCTCCAGAGATCTACAAGGAAGAGGGGAGACCCTACATGGCAAAAGATGGGGGTGGGCTGCAGGGGTTTTCAAGCCCTATAAGGAGATGGAAAAGAGTGTGGAAGGAGGAGCTTGGAGACTGCTGATATCCTGTTGCTAAGAGGCACATGGGTTTGATTGACATGCACGGAGGCGGGACTTATGCAAGGGTCCCGTCTGGATTTTATGAAGCGTAAAGAAGTGAAGCAGAGAGAGTGGGAGGAAAGGAAAAAAAAAAGATGAGATGAGGGAGAGTTATGGGGTGGGGGTGGTTGATGGAGGAAGAGGAGAATGAGTTGACGTGGGGTGGAATAATTTAACAAGAGGGTGTCTCCTGGCTCATCGGTATGCCACAGACACGTCGTAAGCGAGTCTCCAGCTGTTTGCGTGGGCATCCAACGACGCCCACTCAATCGTCAATATGGGAAAGTTTCCCTGTTAAGCCCATTATTGAGCCAATAAGTGAGCTGCTGTTAACGCCATGAATCACACTTTCCATGGTCAAGTTTCCTGAATTGGCCTGTAGACGAACGCCGGCGGCCAAAGGACGAAAAATCCCCAAATGTCATTATTCATGTGAAATGACCCAGTGAAGGCCTAGTTAGCCGTCATCCATGGTTCCTTTTCCTATTCTCCTTATTCCCTCCCCTCCCGTCTTGTCGCGTTGCTGCACACAAGCACTCTTTATAACGTGCCTCTTCAGACGCACTTGGTGCTGCTAACTGACCCGAAAGGAAGCCAGCTACAGCTACCGCTCTGAGTCACTGGCTTCTCCTACCATACACTTACACAAGCCGTAATGTCGTAACACCGCGGGAGCGCACTCACAAAAAGCGCACTGGGTGCACGGACAGGACCTCCACAAAACCGGGAGTGCTGACATGCATACATTTCCAACTGGCTGTGAATGCCTTCCATCCTCCCGCCTCTATGCTCCTCCTCTCATCCTGCGTATGCATTTATTGCAAAGATGCTTTTATCCTGATGCAACTACTAAAGGCCTCTTGCAGTCAGCAGAACGCCTGTAGCTTGACTGGTTAATGGAGCAAAATCTAAAAAAAGAAACCAAAAAAAAAAAAAAAGCTGCTCAAAGGCACACAGTGTTTTTGAAGATATCCTGTTGTTGACGGGGCGTTTGAGGCAAAGAGAAGGGCCGTTAAGATTCAGCTGGAGTGGATCTCCTCCTCCAAAAAGGCTGATGGTGGAGCACAAATACAAGGTTGTTTTTGGCTTGAGTTCCCGCTTCTATTTTTGTCTGGCAGAAGGAGCAGGAACAGCCGGGATAGTCCATTCTCCTGCTGGCTGTAGTGTTGAGCCTCAACAGTAAGCACACAACAATGACGGACCCACACGGGGGGGGCGGGGGACCTGCTTTTATTCGTTAAATCGTCTTTTAAGTTCCCATTTTTATAGCCATTCTGTAAATATAACATGGTTTAACCTCAAGTGTGTAAAAGTCCCTGCAGTTGCATCATAAATTGTCAAGTCCAAGAGTGACTCACTGAAAGTCGAGTGAGATCTGTCATGACTCATCACTATTGGGACTCAAAAACGACACCACATTTTACAACCAATTGTGAGGGTAGTTTTGCCAACGACCTCATGGATGGAGGTACAATTGTATCATCTGTGTTTATATTCAGCAAAACTATCAGTGCGAGCCGCAGCAGCTGGAAAGTCAGCTGTTTTACATGCCTGTTTGTCCAGGTAAAGGCTAATCGCACGATACAGGAACATTACAAAAAAAAAAAACACCAATTTTTTCTTTTCTTTTTATGTACTGGAAGGATCAACTTTAAATACCTCCTTTTGGATTCTGAACGACAAAAAACCCTGAAGTGGATTGGCCTAGAGCAGGGGTTCTCAAAGTGTGGCCCGGGGGCCAATGGCGGCCCGCTGGAAGATCTTTTGTGGCCCTTAATAGAAGAGAGCTAGAGCAGGTTCCTTTGATGAAAAACGTTGTGTTGGCGAGGAGATAAGATACTTTCAAGCTAAGTGGACAAATACTTACTTTGTCATACCTCAATGGCTGGATAACGTCGTGTGACTTATTTTCAAGCATCAGATGTTTACAAAAATGGTTAAATCCAGTGAAGCTGTGAGAGAAGCTAGCTACGTTGTGGCCTTGGAAATGGTCCAGCATAGCAAGCCCTTAAGTGACGGGGAGAATGTATGCTGAAAGTAGCTGACATTGTTTGTCTAGAGCACATGTGTCAAACTCAAGGCCCGGGGGCCAAATGTGGCCCTCCATGTCATTTTATGTGGCCCGCAAGAGCATAAAAGTTTTTACTTTCTTAAAATGAAAAATAAAAATTGGTGTGTATTTATTCATATCTAGGGGGAATATAACTTAAACTATCAGATTGGGCAACTATACATTAGGACTTAAACACTGTCCATGTAACCTAAACTGACAGAATCAAATTTAAAAGGATTCATGCTAGAGTAACAAGCAAACATTTGTTTTCTATGCAACTGTAATTGTCACTTTAAAAAGTTATAATAAATAAATAATCAGTTATTCAACATGAAGAAGAAGTTACATTTATTTTTCATTACAGTCAGTTACATGTAAAAGTTATATCCGGCCCTTTGAGGACAGCCACTATGCGGATGTGGCCCTCTGTGAAAAGGAGTTTGACACCCCTGGTCTAGAGCAAAAGAAGAAGTTTGAAGAAATAATTCTGTCAAATGATACAATTACTAGACGAGTGGAAGATCTGCGGGCAGCAACCTCCGACTGCAACTGAGAAAACATCTGGAGGGCCTGGTTAACTGTACAAATGACACTTGGTCATTAAAGTTATTAAAAACAACCTTTTCTTGGTTCTTTCACCAAAATTGGCCCCCAGTCTGTTCATAATTTGGCCCTCCACTACAAAAACTTTGAGAACCCCTGGCCTAGAGTTTGTTGCTAACCTACCAGAAAAGTCAAGTTGCTCCATTGACAAACGGGAGAATTGTCCATCCATACTCCAATCCCAAAACACCCCCTAATGATACAGAATTGGATGCTTTCTTTCATCTTCTAAACCTGTTTTGCCCCTTCTGGGGTCACGGGGTTGCCAGAGCCTATCCCGGCCACTCGAAGGCGAAGGCGGGGGACATCCTGGACAGCTCGCCAGTCTGTCGCATGGCCACAAATCACACACCCATGCACACTCACATTCACACCTAGGGACAATTTAGAGTAACCAAATCACCTGTGAAGCATGTTTTTGGACTGTGGGAGGAATCAGGAGTCCCCGGGGAGAATGTAAACTCCGCACAGAAAGGTCCCCCATTGGTATTCTGTTTCAGGTCCCCCAGCCGGGACTTGAACTTCTTGCTGTGAGGCAAGAGCGCTAAAGACTGTGCCCCAGGGAAATTGATGCTCTTAAAAAAAAATAAAGAAACCCAACCACTCCACCTCCACACAGTAATAAATTGTAAATTTAATAAAAACAGAAAAAAGTTGCTGTATTGATATTTTTTGGTGTTAAATAATACTTTGTAACATAGAAAGTAGGCTCCTTTCTAAAGCCACCCTTTAGTGGTTATTTGAGGAATGTCGCCGTCAGTTTGATTTTGCACATTTTACAGCAACGTTTCTTGTACAGTAAGACAAAAAGTAAAAGTGCTAAAAAGCCATCTTATCGGGATAATACAAAACCCCGATCTTAATAGCAGCTGTTTAACCCTTTAACACTAGAGATGTCGCAGGCAACACTTAAGCTGCAGTTCTTTGTTTTTGTTCAGGGTTCTACTGGGGGAACTGGGTGGGTGGGGGGAAGAACCTGGTGAGGGAGGGCTCCCATCTTTGTGTGATTGTCCTGTGTTTTCTGATTTTAATAATTTTCATTTTTTATGACTATTTATCTGCTCCTATGTTAAGCGCTATGTGTTTTTAACTGAAATATAAAGAAATAAAGTTTGAGTTTAAATAAAACGTGCACTTTAACAAACCGTAACTTTTTGACCGATTACGTTATCGACGTGAATCCGCTGATTTATTTAGCTGATTTATGTCCATTATGTAAGCACTTCTCTTCTGTGTCCACTTCAACATCTGTTGAATTTATGATAGTTGCGTAAATGGTTTAGAGAGCTAAGGGTAGTCCAAAGAATGTCCAAAGACACATTTCTGTCGCTACCCGATACTACTCCAAATAACACTGGAGCTAAAACTCTGGTGTTAAAGACCCACTTCCATCATCTTCTGATCTATTTGAAAACCTTCTCAGTGGTCTTTTAATTATGATTATGCTGTTTTCAGCCACAATCAAAAAAACCTGTTGTTTTCTAAAGCATTCCTGCAGAGTGGCAGGAGTTCAGTAGAAATTCACCTCTGAGTTGTGGGCGGGACAGTTGGTGTGGAGCAACCCCGCCCCCATTCCCCGTCTCATTGCTGAGAGCGCTCTGTTTTAGTAGAGCAGGGAGCTTGTGGCCCGCCCAGCGTATTTTCATTATCACATCATTTTTTAATACGCTGCTGTTGATTGGCTTTATTGTAGAAGCTGAATAGTTTTTTTCTGTTTGCATTTGCTTTGTGGTAAACCACACCAGAGTTCATTTGCAGGAGACCGTCGTTGTCTAGCCCATCAGAGTTCACTTGTTTGGTTTATGTCAGAAGCCGGTTTGAGCCAAATGGACCGGATCCTTTCATGAGTTATCCATCGTCTCCATTCACATCCAGTTACATTTTCTTTAACAGGATGATGATGACATGACTTGGAAATATAAAGGATTCCCCTCCATTTAACCAATCATGGTACAATGAGATTGTAAAGAAAAATGTACACTAAGAAAATATAAAATATAATCTTTTTGCAGACAGAAAACTGCTGCTACTTTTGCCATTTCCTCACTTCATCTAACTGAATTTACTCTCCTTGTGTGGCTTTACATAAGCAGCTCCGGTTTCTTTTTTTCTAATTGTTATCTGGTATGACTTTCTCCACCCACTATCATTTTTCCCACTTGCATATACTCCAAGGTGGGCTAATGCAAGGTGAGGTCACCTGTTGTGCAATTTGAGATTCAATGATTTATTTTTTTTGTCCCTTCTTCGATCCAGTAAAAAGCCTGATCTAAACTAGCTCATTTACATGTTTTGGTGAATGTAATTCAGTGTCTGAAGTACATTAATACAGGCGCTGATACATTTCACATTTCTTAATTTGTTTTAATTGTGTACATTAAAACATTTATTTGATAGTAATGGATCATTTTGAAAAGGGCGAACTTTTTTACTTTTGCTATTTTTTGTTTTTACTTGAAAATTACCCAGAATTCTTTGTAAATCCGATAAATCCTCACACAATTTTCTCACATTAACAAGATAACACTTATATTGATTAATTTATTACAATTTTAAATTCAATACCAATCTGACTACTAAAATGTGTTTTTAATCTAAATAAAAATGGACCTTGCATTAATAAAATGTTGTATTTATTAAAAATAAACAGCGGATCATTATTTTTCTCCACAGAAAAGTTAATCAAATGATTCCATTTGTTAATAATGTAAACAAAAAAATCAATTTGAATTTTATTTGAAAATATATTCCAACAGATTTGTGGCATAAATTAGATTTTTTGCTCTTCTAAATTAAAAAAAAAATCAGAATTTAGTAAATTCAAAATGTTATTCTTCATTGGTTTATAGCATATTCCCTCATGATATTTATTTGGAAGTTTTAAATCTGTTTGATTCACATCTTTTTTTGTCTGTGGACCATCTATACTTTTGAGCAGCTCTTGAGCTCACAGTAGTGCTTCCTTCAAGTGACCGTCCACTGCCAGGGTGTGAAGTGCTTGTGCGGCAGAACCAAGGGCTGCACAGGAAGGCCAGAATGTGGAGGATGCTATCACCAACATCTCAATGTGGGGCAAATTTTGGAAGGGGTTCATCCAGCTGCGTGGTTAAGATGAGCAGACGCAGCTGCTGTGTGAAAAGGTGAATGAAGTTAAACTTGGACTCTGTGGTCAGTAAGTGTGTAACTCGAGTGGCGGGCGAAAGCGATGGGAGAGCATCGTTGCCGTGTCGACTCCCTTCACCTGTCAGGGGAGCAGAGCGAGCATGCGGCTACGGGGTTTTGGTTTGAAGAGAGCAACAAAAAGCTGTCAAACTAGACCAAACGATAAGCGTGTGTTTACTTTCTGCTGACATGAAGATGGAGAGAGTCAGAAAAAAGGATTGCTGGTTGTTATTACAACGTGAAATCACAGGAGGAACGTCAGCGCTGCAGTCATTAAAGGTTAGATTCAAATCATTTCTCAGGAACTGTCTGCTTTTCCTGCACGTCAACTGGAAATAAGTGGAATAGCTCCCAGGTGACGTAGCTGAAGCACAGGCAGCACTCCGATTGATGAGACGAAGGAATGTTAGTGCAGTGAAAGAAAATAGCAACATACATTTATTCAATACAACAATACTTTATTCATTTCTAATGCTAGGATCACACCGGGCATGTGGGCCACGTTCAAAAATGTGGCTTTCTGAATGCGCTTTTAGCCGCGTTACCACATTTCTGTCGCTACCCGATACTAGTGGATGTACCTGCAGTTGGTAGAGACTTGGTGCGAAATCTCAAAGCGGTACAAATCTGGTGAACCTTGCTCCAGGCTTTCTCTTTTACAGCCCTGTTCCGATTTATGTAATACTTGGTGTCCTATTATTCCATCCGGACACCAACCACAATTATTAATTTCTCCTCCATAATCGATTTCCAAACGGTTGGCACTTCCGAGTATTGAAAAGGTCGTTTACCCATAACTGTTACGCCCCCTTCTGTGTCTAGGGGCCCTAGAGGAACATAACATAAAAAGTAAAGTTTTGGCTACTAAATTTTAAATGAACAGAAACACCAAATAAATGTCTCCATAAAAAAGTATAGCAAATTTATTTACAAAATAAGAAATAACAAACACCAATGACTAAAAGTGAAGCAAAAAGACTTCAGGGTGAACCAAGGCCAAAACAACAAACAAAAACCCCACCTAACTGAAACATGTAATCTTACCTGTAAATGAAAGAAAAGGGAAATCAAGCTGCAGTGGAGACTGGATGCAGCCAAGCTCCCTGCTCACAGACTGGAGACCAATGTGGTGCTTTTAAAGGCTGCCTCCATCAGGTTGGGTCGAATGGGAGGCCACACCCTTTCCAGCACACCTGAAAATAATCAGACATAGACATGCAAACACAAAGATCCACAAAAAAACACAGAAGTCCCACTTTGATAAAAATAAAATGCACAAAACAGAATAAACAAAACCAAATACGGCCACAGCCGTAACACAAACGCAAGTCCCCGATTGGTGAAAGTTCAAGTGCTTTAACTTTCAGCATGCATTTAATTTCCACGGGTTTTGTATGTAGAGCCCACAAACGGACTGAGGAACTTGTGTAACGGTGCGTGAACACGGAGGTTTTGAACACAGAAGCCCGAAACGCACCTTTGTTACACATTTACATAGACTTTTTTATTGGAAGCGGTCGCTCAAATGCCAATTTCCGAGCCATAAATAAATCATAAATAAGAAATATGGATTGAGAAATTGAGCACAGAAAAAACGATCTGTACTAAAGATTTTTATATGCACAGTTTGGGAAACAAAATGCATTTACACTGTCTAAACCTAGCCAGGTTTAAACCGACAAACAAGGCTCACATTTTTAGATCCAAACCTAAAGTCGGATTAGTTTTTCCAATTGCCTGAATAAAATAGACTGTAATGCTCCTTGCATGGTGCCTTGAGGTCATAATTTGAGATGACAGTTTAAAATAAAAATCTGGAGGAGATATATAAAGAAAATTCAGCACAATTTTAAAATTTTGAGTATTTCTTTATCCATCGTTGCAAATAAGGAGCAGACGAACAAAGGCAGTTTGAAAAAAGTCGTATTTGTGACATAGGAAATACGATGGGTGGGCTACAAGCTCTCTGCTCCACTCCATTCTGATGCATCCGCTTGTAGACAAAAAGATCCATGTATGTCGTTGTTTGCCTCGTCTTAGCTGAGATCCGCTTTAAAACCAAACCGCTGGAGAGCTCCATTTTAGGTGCACTGGTAATGTTCTGAGAGGGTTGTGAGGGGCTGTAAGCCAACAGGGGAGCATATAAGGCTACGTTCACACTGCAGGCTGAAACGACCCAATTCCGAATTTTTTGCCCCTAAGGGGCCCAATTCCGATCTTTTCATGACAGTCTGAATGACACAGATCCGATCTTTTCAATTGCGACCCAGGCCCCGTGGATTTGCCGTCCTGATTCCGAATTGTAGCCGTTCTTTTCAATTGCGACCGCCGTCTGACCGGCCAGGCGACTTGATTCCGAACTGTACGTCATCGACACGCAACAAACGTCATCATTTTGCGTTAAAGTAGGCAGGAACGAGAACGTAAACATCAACCATGGTGGACGATGCTGCTGAGACCAGACAGTGGAAGGGAAGCGAGATCCCCGATTGGATTAATATTTGGGCTGATCGCTCTTTTCAGGCCAAACTCCAGGGCTCTTATCGCAACTGGGCGGTTTTTGAAAAAATTTCCAGATAAATGGCAGAGCGTGGTGTTGAACCTTTACCGCGATAACTTTTTTTTCTTTCTCTCCTTCCGACCGTCACCGTGCTCAGAAGCGCGGGGGACCCGAGGCGATCCTCCTCCTCCTCTCTGTTCTGATCCTTAGATTCTCCAGAACGGGTTAATAAAGAGTCCATAGCATTTATTTTGGGGGAAACCTTCTTTTATTACCGTCCTCCGTAACACACAACATGAATGCGCGCACACACTGCCCCCCCCCCCTATTCTCTATCGCGGCACGCGCTTGCACACACACACGCGGGCGAGCGGCTCCAGCACATTCACATTTCCATTCCACAACAGTGGGTACAGACGATCCAGACTCCATTGCCTTCTTAAAATGAGAAGATTGCAATTGTGCTGCTCCTTCGTGAAAATAAATTTAATATTACAAAAAGAGCTCCGCTTTTGACAACACTGTTGTTGACATCTGCTCCGCAAACAAGTGACGTCGTTCACCGTTGAGTATTCTTCTGGCTTCTGCGCATGCGGGTCTCGTTTGGGTCGTGTCACGGTCACACTGGAGATCACAAAAGTTCGGATTTACTTGGAAATGTGAACGGTCTAGCAAACAGTTCGGATTTTTTCAAAAAATCCGAATTGAGCATTAAGCCCTGCAGTGTGAACGTAGCCCTAAATTGTAAATTTCATGTAAATTGTCGTTCTCAGCAAAAAGGAAGGGAAGTGGGGTGGGGTTGTTCTTGCCAAAAGTCCCGCCAACAATTCTGAGACAAATTTCTGAAAAGACCACTGGAAACGCTTAAAATAGAACTAAAGTTGATCGGATATATAACAATATATAACTATGATATTTTATCTTAGGTTAAAACTATACAAATGAGACATGGTAAAATAACAGGAATGATTAGCTGTCAAAGGTATATTGGATGAATCTCTCTTTTCATTTCAGCTGTTCTGTCTGTTTACTTTTCATTATCTCTAATGATTGCCAGACTTTCCCTCTTGTCTGCCTACGTTACTCATGTGTCACTGTGCTGTCATGGTAGATGTCAGCGCTGGGCATCCCCTGGTTTGTTTCTGGGACGGGAGGCTGGACCACAGTGACAGGTGTAACGCTGATAAAGGTCAAAAGCTGGAAGCCAGATGGTACATGCGCTTCCATGCACAACTAACCTTCTCAGAGGGACAATGTTCTACTGTACAACTCATATGGGCATTGTTGCCCATTATTCATGATGAATGCAACACACCTGCCAAGCTAATGGCTATTAGACAATAAGGGTAAAAGGGTCAACAGTTGATGCAGTTAATATTCAATGTCTTATATTCATACTGGCCATTGAATATCACTTTTCCATGAAGAGCAACATTTAAGATGAAGGGGGAAGCATTTAGGCAAAGGGGCTGACCCCAATTTTCATCAAAACCTGGACTTTTTGGATATACCTTAGATTCAAAGGTGCCAACTTTAAGTCCAGTTTGCCAGTGCTGTCCTGGTACAGTGTTTCCTCGTTTGTCATGGGAGTTACTTTTTAAAAAATAACCGTCGAAAAAGTAAAATCCACGTAGTAATCATCTTTCTTTTTTTCTTTTTTTTTTACAATAATCACAGAGGTTTTTAAAGATGTAAAATCCCTCACTACACCTGTTATGCATGTTTCACTCTTTTGGAAACTGTCAAAGTTCAAACCTTCGTAGAAAAACAAATCCAGGAGTATGGAATGAAAAGAAATCTGATTGTGATCAAAGATTTTTGTAGATCTGGTGACCTGAATGTATTCTGCACTGGGGACACGGGGAGATATGGAGAAATTCCTATGATTCAAGCAGATCAATCTGTTGTTAATCAAATCGACCTTTGCCATTATAAAACCATGTCAAAATGACATGAATTGATTCTATCGATATTGGAAAATACCATTTAAAATTGAGGCACAGTATTTGACTATTAAGTAAAAACGACCAAGTGCAAGACACGTGATTGCAACAAAAAATGATCAAGCCATCGTTACAGTGGAATTTGTGGAAACCCTTTGATTTTTGCGGAGACATGTGACCATACAATGTGGTAGAATCTTCTAATAATGCTCCCATTGGATTATTTACATGTGGAAACTAAAATGTAAAAGGATTTGTCAGTAATTCTTGTTTAGTTGTTTGTTTGTACACATATTTAATTTATACTTGATAATCTTGCAAGAAATACAAGGAATCTGAAAACTTCACCTGTACTGTTCAGTACCCTGGTATTTATCTCTGGTTAAATCTTTGGCTAAAGATGTCTTGGATTGAGTCTGAGGTCCGTAAATAGGACCAAATCAAAAGGAACTGATGTCGACTATGAATCGGATCTGTGACCACAAATTATGACATGAATCAAAATGTTGTTAAAATATATTTTTACACCCCTACTACAAACGCAGTTGTAAACTTTTTGTCCAAAATTATGAGGACTAGTACATATTTTTTGGTCAAATGGCTAGTCGGTATTGGTAACAAATCTAAAGCAGTCATTATTGAGATTCAGCTTGTAAGCCTGAGACCTCTTAAGAGTTAACAATAATTGTGTCGGTTGTTCTCTCACTTCAGTCCTCTCCAGAATAGCTTCTTAACACCTACTACAAGCAGAGCTGCCTTCAGCGAATGAATGAATTCTGCTGATGTGATCATCACTTTTCTACTGCAAGCACATTAGTGCATTTGTCAATATGCAGATTGGAAACCAACGTTTAAACCTAACCAGTGAAAGCCTTTGACATTGGTTGCTTTTAGAAAGTGTATGCTCGTTAAGACCAAAACGTGATGTCATCGTTTTATTGTTACAGGTCCTGCACCTTGAATTTTTGTACTCTTACACAGATGGTTGACAATCTGGAGGGCCTGCTCTGTGAGCATTTTTGTCTCCACAGGCGTCCCTGCCTGCCAACAAAGCATATATGCAGTTCAGAGGATCGAAGAGTCTTTCTCTGCAACCCTGTATGGCACACCTGCTCATAGATGGCCAAAATGAACTGAAATGGAAAAAAAATAACATTTTTTAATGTTAAGATGAAATATCTTTATTTTTTCTGCCGTTTTTGTACTTTTTCTTTTTTTTGCATCAGGCTGTTATTTACCTTGCAAAAGGGCTGACTTTGTCTCCATGTGCTACCAGAAAAAGAAGATTGTTACGACAAGCGGGTCGGGGTAAACGTCTGCGTTCAGATGTCAAAAGTCCTCAGCCAAACGTGGCTTGAGCCGCCCAGTAATTATATTTGAACGATCAATAACTCAAAGTAAATGATTCTCACAGGTACAGCCTTTAATTGATTGGCCAGCTTGTGCAGTCCTCAGAGTTTTAAATAGATTTCAGGGACAGTGATGGATGGTTTGTCTTTGCAGTGACAGATCAGAGGCCAACCGTGCCTTTTCTATCAGTCGCCACCTTTTATCATCCTCCTCCCCGCCCCTCCAGGTTTTCTCTTTGCCCTGCTGTCTCCCTCTGCTCTAACCATTTCCATTTAGGGTATCCCTGTCCCACTGCCCGCAGCAAGGAATGTGTCCGTCTGCATGTGAGCTTTGGTCGATGTTTATTTGCAAACGCCTGTGTTCTGCCGTCAAATATTGGGAACTTTTTGGGGTAACTGTGTGTGAAACACGACGGGCAAGCTTCCACGCCAACTGTTGTTCTTTGTGTGGAGCGTTCCACCGTGTGGGTGTTTGTGTGTCGGAGGTGATGGTGTGCAGAGGCGTCTGTCAGCGCAGGCGTTAGACTCTTATCACTGTACGAGACACTGAGTATGGAGGCATCTGACCTGCAATAATAGATGCAGTTGAAGTGGATACTCAATGGGTGAAGGTAGGGCTGCACGATATGAGGAAAACTCGCGATATTGGTGATTAATATTGCAATAACGATAAAATTTGCGGTATATAAACAAATATCAAACCAACCAAAAACATAATTTCCATTTCAATGCAACAGTATAAAAATTATGCTCCAAATGACCCTTGTCGACATAGGAGGCAAACATAAAAGGGCTCATCTGATTGATCAACAACGTAAATGGGTCCTTCTGATTGGTTAAATGCATAAAGGGATTTTATTTCATTTATTCAATATTTCAAGCTGCCATGAGTTTGTTTTAGCACATTTGACCCTTGTGCTATTTTAGATGACCCCCCCCTTCCATTGACGTGTTCTCCCTACCATGACAAAGGTGGATAAAGGTGGAAAGATTTCATGTAATCCATGGACACCAGTGACGATCACAAATCATTGAAGTAAAAAGGTTCAGAGCACTGTCTACTGGGTCTAGATGACCCAACTCCCAATGCTAAAGCACCTAGGATAGCACAAGGGTCAAGGTAACCATTTATTGCGATTTTCGCCGTCTTTTGCGGCATATTGCACAGCTTGATGTCGCGATAACGATAAATTTGCGGTATATTGTGCAGGCCTAGGTGAAGGCGTACATACATACCTGTGGTTTTACACATGCAAGGAAATCGAAGACGAGCGTCAGTGACTGCCTTTACTGTGGCGCCGTAGCTCGAACAAAAGTTATATCATGGCGGGCCCGGATTTCTCAGCCCCACTATCATCATATCAGTTGACCTATCCATATACCTGTCTTCTCCTTTGATGTTTTCAAAATTTCATGTTGAATGACACTACATACTGCATTTACTGGGCTTGGGACAGGCACAAGTAGGGCACTGGTTTAAAATTTGCAGGACACTAACTACATTAACCTTTTTTTTCCTTTCGGTGTCTATTTGTCCATCTGTCTGTCCATCCATCCTCATGTTTTTTTGTCTTTAATTTTGTTTGCTTTTAAAATATTTTTATTGTTTTTATTTCTGGGTATTCTTATTTCTTTAGTTAATTGTATCACATTTAGTGGGGCAGTCCAATTTCATTAGGGTGACATCGCCCACTTCTCGCCTGTGCCTTAATCCAACCATGTATTCCAGATTAGAATGCTTCAGATTAGTGGCTCTCAACCTCTTTAAGGCCATGGACCGATTGTCCGACAATGTTTTCACGGATTGACATGTGCGGGGCTAAAATTTGCATCAAACGTTTTATTTTCGGCTTTTCGGAAAATCCAGTTTTCAAAATAAAATGGTCCTACATAAAATCTCATTTAAAAAGTAAATGTCTGTAGGCGTTTTACAGAATATGAAAATTCAAAATAAAGTTGTTAAGATGAAAAAGAAGTTTTTGATTTGTGGAAATTGACCAAAGGGAGTACTAGCCGAATGTGGTTGAGAGAATCCGGTAGTTTTACAAAAGAAAATTTCCTGAAAAATGAGATAATAATTAAACAAAAAAAAAATGTAAGTAATGATTTTTTTCCCTAAGCAGCCCAGTACCAATTCCATGGATTGGTACTGGTCTGTGGCTGTGGGTTGATGCCCACTGCTTCAGATAACATGTTGAGGTGTTTTGCAACAACAGAATTGTACCATTTATGAGCAATTTATGATAATTAGGTCTGGTTCCCCCCTGCAAAAAAACACACTTGAGTAAATTATAGGGTCAAAATTCAATTTCCTTTTTAACTTTCCACCATAATTTGATCAAAAGCTTGTTTTTTCTATTCTTGAGCACATTTGTTGGCCAGAAAAACTAGTTTTGATTTAATAGTGACTCAAACTGAACATTAGTGGAACTTTAATGAAAACAATTAAGAATACTTGTATAAAAAACCAACAGAAAAGTTGTTTTTCAGAGAAAAAACATGCTTTGTAAGAAAGTAGACGCATAGATTTGATGCATTGTTGCTTTTATTCTAAGTGACATGGATTTCTGTTTATTGATTTATTTTTACTACAATCCTAATTATAGAAATGGCAAAAAAACGTCTTGAAACAATGTTCTTTTACTGCATCAAATTTCATGCCTGCCAGGGACAGACAAAGTGGGAAACCCCAGATTTTTTCCAGACTGATGCTCCTTTAAAAAACACACCGGAACCCGTATCAAGTCACCGTGTTTTCCATTTCCAGTCGTTCCTGATTCACTCCAACGATCATTGCTGTCTGATTTCAAAAAACATTTTCCTTTTTTTTTATATACCAACATGCATTCCTCAACATTTTCTTGTGTTCTTACTCTAACATGATTTCATAAAAGGTGACCATCCAACCTTCAAATCGACAATAAACTTTATGGACGTTTTCCAGCAACGGGCAGGCTTGTTTGTTCCGCCTGTTTATCCATTTTTGGAAAGGCCTATGTTTGGTGATGTTATATTCAGCCAAGCCTAAAAAGCTGCCTCTGAAGCAATGCCATAGTTATTCTAATGACCAAAACCAACAGCTGCTCACTTATAGATGGCGAACAAAAGAATCGTCTTTTTTGCTTCTTTGTTATAAAAAAATTCAGCATTTATTCAAAAACAGGTAGTGGACCTATCAGGTTTGTTAGTCTCTCTAATAACCAGATACTGAGAGTTTGGAAGGATTCACAAACAGAAGCTGGAGAGAAAACCTTGGTGCGAGTTGTGCCTGACAAACGGATGAGGTCATAAAACTGTCAGAGCGTGGTTTTCCTGTGCCCCTACAATGAACCTTATCCCAAAAAGTAAAGTGATAAAACACTAAAAATATTAATCAGCCCGCCTTACGACTTATTCTGAATATCACTGAAGTCCCGAAGGAAATATTTAATCAATTGCAAAGAAATCATTAGATTGTGGTGCAGGTAAATGTCGTCCTCGTTGGTTTTACTTCTAAGCTACAACTCCAGAGAAAATGACTGCTGAAATACTGTAGTATTACTACGGACGGATATTTTGGTGCTCGCCGCTCCTCACGCTCCCCTCCCTCGTCCTCCAACAGGGCTCTCAGGATAGTGCTGGCGGTCAGGAGGGACTGGTACCTCCACCTTTCTCAGCGTTTCCACCTCCCCCTCCACCACCCCCTCAGAATGGCCTGACCTTGGACTACGGCGGCAGTCTCTACGCGACGGGGGCCGTTCAGGGCCCTGTGGAGGCCGGCGGAGCGGGAAACGGCGTGGTCAACCCTGCCAACAGTCTCAGCGCTCAAGTAAGTGCCAGCCTCATCTCCGGTGTGCCGCCCACATCTGGGTTCTGCCTGGAGACAGCGCCCGCATCAAGTGTGCCACTTCTCCTTTAGCTGCACAGATTTCACTTTTCTGAAAGAATGAGTGTATTTCACCAATAGCATCTACCATGGAACGTCGACCATGAGTGACTGCTTCCCAACACAACAATGGATCTAACAAACAAGTTATTGGTTGTTCACATCATTGCATTGTTTTGTTTTCATTTCGAATAAAGATTTATTGAGCAATTTCAGCTTCAGTGCAGCAACGCAAATATATTCACACACTGGAATAAGCTTTGGAAAAATATTGGTTCAAAATCGAAATCATGAATTGATTCCCTGTCAAAGCGCTCTGCAGTGTGGTTTCAGCATTTTGAGAGGCTCCTCCCCTCCTCTCACTCCGTTGCTTCATGGTGGGTGAAGCTCCTGAACAGAACGGTTGGCTTGAAAAAGTGTTATTAGTTGCTAGTTGCTTTGAGCCACAATTAAAATGGATTGTGGCAAACTGGATAATCCACAGTAATCTGAGTTTGTGATGTCACTGAAGCCGCTCATTAAAACACATTTTAATGAAAAAGGTAATTGTTTTTTCACCCTTTTGCCACTTCTGTTGCACTGGTAATGTTGGGGTTGTAAGGGGATGTAAACTGGTGGGAGAGAGTGTAGACAGATGGATGATGATTGGAAAAGGTGTGGGCTTACCCTGCGCTAACAGTCCCGCCCACAACTTAGAGGTGAATTTCTAATGAGCCACTGCCACTCTGCTGCAGAAACTATGTCCTAGAAAACAACACCCTTGAAGAACACTGGGAACACCTTTACAGTAGATCAAAAGATGATCAGGACTTCAATAAAGGCCTTAGAAAATTCTTAGCTAGGACCTAAAGGTTTACTTCTATATGTAGCAAATCAAAACTTTCAACACAGAAATTTCATAAACATCCCTTGGCAAAAAGTACAGTATACTTGGTCTATACTAAAAGTGAGGCAGTATGTTTATATATTTTGTTGGAAGAAGTATTGAGTTAATATACTTTCTACACTACAAAGACATGGTTTATAGCAGGAGTCTGCAACATTTAACACTAAAGAGCTATTTGGTCCAGTTTCTTATTGACCAAAACCCAGAAAGAGCTGCAAAGTCCCACTTAACCTTTTAGAAAAATAAATTTTAATGACTTGTAGCAATAATCTATTCGTTCATAATATATGGCATTTAAATATTTACAATAATTCAGTGATTAAAGTGCCACAATTATCTATATGAAACAATTTCAGTTTCAATTTCTTTACCTTTGACAGCAGCACATCTTACTTCCTTTCAAAATAAAGTATATCCTATGATAAATATGATCTTCCCGCTGCAGCAGATTCAGCAGAAATTAATTGAATCAAAAAGGCAATCAAACATGGCATTTTCTATTGTGTGTCTTTGTTGTACTGTCATCCTTTTCCTATTTTTTAACTATCAAAAATAAGTATACGTCGGTGTAGAATCCAACTCTATTTTATTTTTGTATCTACATGTAAACAAAATGTTATACTTTAGGAACTCTGTTGTGCAGCAAAAGATAAGATTATGTGCTTAGCTTAATATTTATTCTAATTGTTAGCATTTTTTTTTAAGCCAAAGAAGGATCAAAGAGTCTCTCTGGAGCCTCAGGTCGCAGATCCCTGTGTTCTATAGTATCCCTGCTGTACTTGTACTCACGTATACTCCTTTTTGCAAAGCGATCTTAATACATTTAGCCGGAGTCCTAAACGGCAGTTTTCAAAAGAATCAGTCAACCCAATGCTGCTGTCCTTCACACTCCGAGTCATTTTTACCTTTGTGTTTGTGTAGATTACATAATCAATTAAGTTAATGTAATCTATTGCCTGCTGTTTACCTTAAAGATGCTTTGAATGCACTCAATTAAAACATGCATATGAATAATTATTAATCAAGGGAACATGCAGCTAATTCATCTATATTGGGCCTAATTACTACAGAACTATTTAAAGCTTTCAGATGGGTTTATATAATAATATAATTTTTTTTCCCTCTGCTTGTCCTCTGTCTACAGTCAGATGGGTCCTCTCAGATTGACGGCCAGTCTGGAGTCGGCTCGGGAGGAGGGGGCGGGGTCTCCGGGGACGATTCCGATGCCAAAGGGACCCCCAAACGCCTACATGTCTCCAACATCCCCTTCCGCTTCCGTGACCCTGACCTGCGGCAGATGTTTGGGGTACGGATGGATGGCAAAATACTTTTGAAATAATTGTTTTTTGTAAAAAAAAAAAAAAATCTTTTAAATGCGTGAAAAACAAGGATGTGGATTTAGTGTTTTGAACAAGCTCAGACTTTTAACTTTGGCCCTGTGCTCGGCTGTTTTGTAAGAGAATGATTCTGTGCTGAGAAAAGAGCGAGGAAGATGAAGGAGAACACCAGAGCTGGCCTGCCGCCAAGCCAATCATGCTCGAACAGCGCTGACTCCCTGTGGCGACCATGTGACTTAAATGACTGTTAACTCTCCTTATTTTTCTCATCTTTCCTGTCATTGCAGCAATTTGGCAAAATCCTTGACGTGGAGATCATTTTTAACGAGAGAGGCTCCAAGGTAGGGCAGAGGAGGGGGGAAAAAAACACTCCTATATCTCTTTTTTTGCCACCATTTCTTTTGCTTTCCGGAATATTCTTTCTCCATTTTTCTCTTGTGCTCTCTCCTGCAGGGCTTTGGTTTTGTGACATTCGAATCGAGCGCAGATGCGGAGAGAGCCAGAGAGAAGCTTCACGGCACCCTGGTGGAAGGGCGTAAAATTGAGGTAAGGCAACCCCCTCCAACTGGTGGCCATCTTCTCCTCTGCTCTCCCTCTAACGTCGCGTTTCAAATCTGCGCCTTTGGCTGTGAGAAGGTTGGACTCCCTGTGGCTTCACGACAGCATGGCACAGCAGAAGCCGCTCGCGCAGGCGTCTCCTCTGACGGCATTTCCTGCCGCTGTTGTTGTTGTTGATGATGTGGTGGGCTGTCCATTGCAACTCGATCGCATAAGCTGTGTGGTTTGCAAAGCTTGCTGGGAGGATTGGCTACACAACAGGCATGGCTGGGGGGAGAAGTCACAACACGGTTGCTGATGTTTCTGCTTCTGTCACAGCATGGAGGACCCCCCCCCCGCCCCTTTTCCTGCACCTTTTTCCATACCCACCATCTCTTTGTCCATTCCATTATGAGTGGCTATTTTTTTGCTTCATGTTTGTGGGACGGGGCGGTTCAAAGCCCCAGTTGTTCTCCTCTGGTGTCTGTGAGAGGCTTTTGGATGCTGCATGGTTGGAACCAAAGGTCAGGTCGCTGTAAAGTTTTCCACACTTTTACTGAACACTACGCCGCTTCCTCACAGTCAGTATGTTGCTTGTTGTGTCACACTGATGCATGATGGGAGCCAGGGTTTGAGATTGCTGCGTGTTGTCATTTATGATTCTTCAAACAAGCAGTTTGGATCATCAAAAAAAAGAAAAAAAAGAAAATTGAAAGAAGCATTCACCACTCTAAAACTTTTCACCAGATCTCATGGATTTGCTTTTATTTTTTCATTTCCCCGCATAATTTGGATTTCAGTTGCAAATGGCCTTGCCTCCACCATTGCTCCTGACTCAGGAGCTCCGTACACGCCAGACATGTGATGTGCGCTCGAGAACGCGCCAATGGAAGCACGTTTTTGAACACACCCATGGTGTTCACACTGGGCAAAAACGTAGGGAGGGGTTCATATTCCTTTTCTAGTATTTCTAGAGCGTGTCCGCCACCTACAGTTTGGTGCAAAATGTTGAAGCAATGCAGATCTCTCAAATCTTGCTCTAGGCGTTTTCTTTCACAGTTCTATACCAATATATGATAGACTTGATGGTATATTATTGCAGCTGGGCACAAACCACAGTCATTAATGTCTCCTCTGTGATCAATTTTTTAAACGGTTTCTAAACCAATTCAATCTGATTTAACTTTTAAAGAGTGTTTAATGGCAGCAAATTTTGTGCGTAGAGTCCGAATGGCACGTAGTGAGGCGTGAAGGCGAGAGTTTTGAGCGCAGAAGCCTGAAACGCAGGTTTACGTATTCACTTGAACGTGCGTTGCTGAGGCCAGTGTGAACATAGCTTTGAACAAAGTCACATTTTTTATTTTTTCCCTGCAGCTGCAGCTGTCCTGCATGCTCCTGAATGTCCTAAGCTAACTCTGTTTTCCTGTGGGTGTGCAGAAATTCAATTTAAGAAAAGAAAAAAAAAAGAAAACTGTACGGAGGGTGGAGAAAGAGAATATTGTCACAGATACCTCTCTTTTTGCTTTGTTTTATTTATTTTAAATAGATTTTCAATCGATTTTTCATCTCTTTTCACTCCCTTCACCGGGCCAGTCTGTGTGTTTGTCTCTCAGTTTGTGTCCATCTGTGCTCCTGCATCTTTGCTGTACATCCTTCCCACATTTCTCTGTCCAGTTTCCTCTCCTGGAACGTAATGGAATAAAGTTTCACTTCCGTTTATTCAATATTTGCTTATAAACATTGCGTTATCATAATAATAGTTAGGATTGTTCGTAGATTTGAATGTCTTTGTTTTAAGCAAAAGCGGTGTTTTAGAGGCTTGTTGTGTCGTGGCTCAAGTCTGTAGTCACTGTAGATGACTGTTGACATGTGACATCACTTCCTCTCTACCACAGGGTGGGGGTTGCTCCTCATTACCTCCTTTTGTTTGTTTTCCTTTTTCTCTTCTTTTCCTAGTTCATCGTTTTTTTGTTTTTGTTTTTTTATTACATATATTTTCTCTATTTCCCTGATGATTTTTGTATGTTGTTGTTGTTGTCAGTCTCCACGGTAACTGCTCGCGTGTCCTCACGCCGTTTCCCTGGCAACGGTAAGTTGTGTACACATGGCATCATCAATGAATGACCCCTCCCTCCCCCACCCATCCGTCCAAACGACATAAATTGCACCCAAATGAGGGACTCCCTTAGCCGGAGGAAGCCTGATTGACTTGATTGGTAGAACCTGATTGGCTAATCCCTTGGATTGATTCGGGAGGTGGTGAATGAAGCCGTTAAAGAGATTAGCCATTGACCGCATGGCATTAAAGTAAAGCCACTCGTGTAACTGAATGTACCGCATCTATCTGCAAGTGCAACAAATATGTCTGCCACCTCATTCCAATCACCTCTCTAACTGCATTCAGCATTTGATTCCAGAGCTGTATCCTGCATGGTTTACTCTCTTTCCAGTCATCTGTTTGACGCCATACGGTGCTCTGTCATCTCTCTGTGTCATGTGTCGGCCAATAGCTGCATTCTTGCACCTTAGTGGGACGGCATGCTGAAGCATGAGTGCTATGTTAGCTTTACTGGAGAGGGGATAATAGGTGTCTGTAAATCATGGCGTGCTGTGGTGCTTGATGATCTTTTTCTCTCTACTGTTGAGGTGCAGCTGCGCGACCTAATGTGCTAATTAGCGCTGCGTATGTGAATGGACAGTCTAAAGGGCTGTCAGTTCATAGATTTAAGCGTCCACTTATGAAGGAAAGTAAAAAAGTAGGATTTTTAGTAGCTTTTTTTTTGGACTTTTGAGGCTTCCTGTTTTTGATTGAGCTTTGGATTGTTCGTGTCTCTCAATGGTTGTGTACCGTAGGATGCTGTGACACTGATCTCAAAAGCTTGGCAGTGTTTCACACTCATGGTTTGATTTCTTTATTTGACGTTTTAAATGTTTTTGTTGTCAAAAATCTGTTTCTTTTTGAGGAATGACACTTGCACCCCCCATCCTCTGTCTCTCTCTCTCTCTGCCATCCAGCCTCTTTCTTCTCTGCGTTCATTCTCGCACCACTCATGGTTTCTCCTCTCTTGCTTGTGTACAGTCAGTTTCGGTGTAGGCGGACGCTCAGATGTATGTCGTATGTAACGTGAATGTTGTTCGAGGTACTTCACACGTAGATAGATCGTTCACTCTCAGCCTCTTTCTCTCTTTTCCACCTCATGTTTGTGTTTTTTTACGTCTTCATGTGGACTGGCACTCCCTTCTGCATCCCTCTGTCCCTCTTCTTCCTCCCCCTTCTTTTGTATGAACTTAATTGGGAGGACCCCCCCCCCCCCAGTCTTTTTTTTTTCTTCTTCTTTTGATTGGTCTCCTGCTGCATCTGGTGCTTGCTGACTGGCTACTTTTGCTCACTTCTGGTGATGTGATGCGCTCCTGATTCGTTGTATGTCTTTCGTTTTTTTTTGTGTGTGTGTTTAGAAACTAAGATGTTGTTTTTTTTTGCATTGTGTTCAAATGATGAATATGCTGCTAAATTCACCTTCTTTTCCCTACTTTCTTTCAGAAGCAATGTAATAGTCTTGGATTTCTTTAGGAATGCCTTTGCACTGAAAAATGTCATATTCTTCATTCTGCGTGCCGATGGTTGTATTGTCTGTGTGTAAAACTGCCTGACAACTCACCAGGATCCTTGTTTTATTATTATTATTTTTTCTTATCTTATCTTTCAAAAAAGGCGCATGCATCAGAACCATCGCTGCTCATCAGTAGAATTAACCCTTTTCATGAATAACCCTAGCAATAATGGAATGATATTTATAGATTTTTATTTAATTATTTATTTTTGCAAAAGAGCTTAAGAAATAAAAGGTTTTGTAACTGTTATTGAACCTTCACAGTTTTTTCATTTATTAAAAGATGTTAATGTTTGCCTCTGAAACTTTCTGTCTGGTGTCCAGGTCAATAACGCTACAGCCAGAGTGATGACAAACAAGAAGATAACCACACCGTACTCTAACGGAGAGGGCCTTGCAGCACTACCATATGGTAGGAAATTTGAATAACTACACATGCAATGGTTTTTATATTTATTTTTAATGCTATGGAAATAATATTTGTACTTAACTTATTATTAGAGCTCCATGTATGTATATATTAGTTAACTCTATATGTATTTCTATGTGGTCAAAATTTAGAAATTTGGAGAATCATCAAAGAAATTCTAACTTTTCCTAATTGCAGCTGGTTGGAAGTTAAGTCCTATGGTTGGAGCCATGTACAGTCCGGAGCTTTATACAGGTGAGGCAAGAAGAAGCTGGTATATTGTTGAAAAGTAAAACTGTTACAATACATTTAAGAATGAATAAAAATAACAAGTTATTGGTATTTTTTTTTTATGTACAGTAATTTTTGCAGTACAAGTTTTTTGTTATTGTTGCATAGTTTGTCCATGAAACATGGGATGTAGGATTTTTTTTTCTTCAAAAGACATGGCAGCAACCACTAGAGGGCACTGTATGTGTGCGAATCAGTATTTGCACTGACAGCAACACAGAGGAAGAAGAAGCGTCACTCAGTCTTACGCCAGGCTTGGCAGAATAATTCTAAATCGACACAAATTGACAATTTTTTTTTAATTTAGTGATTTGATATGACATAAAGAGTTTTATTGACTTGTCGAATGCTCTTTTTGCTACGGTTGTCCAAATAATTATTCAGATGCACTAGTGTACTAGATTCCTACTATGTTTCATGAAGCTAAATAAGCATCAATACGTTCTTATTTTTGGTAAATTTTCCCAATAAATAGTGCGACTTATACTACAGTGCAACTTATATATTTTCTTTTTTCTTTATGCATTTTTTAGCTGCTGTGACCGATAGTCCGGAGCAAAAAATACAGTATATTTCTTGGCAGCTTCAAAACCTTAGCCAAAGCCATCTGTCAGGTATCTAAATGACATGTCTAATAAATGTTGAATTAAAATGTTTATATTTTATTTACTTTGTTTTTTTATTTTGTAAAAAAGCACAAATGCTTATGGAAAAAACTGTTTGTAAAACTGTCCCGGTGATGGCTAATAAAAACACACTTCTGTTAAGCAGCACTAAAAGATCTATATCAAACACCAAAAACGGTTGTAAAAATCTGGATTATTTCATAAAAATAAGTTTCATGTGGGCTAAAAAAATGTAAGGCTAGTTGTTTTTATTTAAAAGAAAATAGTGGAAATAAAATTAGTTAACTATATATTTAAACACTATAAAATTTTTTTTAAAAAACATCGGAAATGTAGATCAAATGAAAAGTGGTAGCAAATTCCAGACTGTTTTGTAAAAACTGTAAGAAAAAGTGTGATGTTGGCTGGGGAAATGTGAGCCGAGCTGATAATTTAAAAGTGAACTGTTATAGCTAAAAGATTTATTTTTTAAAATTTCTGTTGTCATAACAAAATGCAAAATTATACAAAGTAGAGTAGCAAATTCGGAATGAATTCGTAAAAAGGTTCGTATAAATAAAAATAAAAAATTTCATCCAAGCTGTTGTTACAAAAGTGAACTGTGATAGAAAATAAACGCCTATTAGCCAGTAAATGTAAATCAAACAGCATTCAGTTGCAAATTTGGGATATTTTGAAAAATTGTATCCAAGCTGCTAATTTTTTTGTGTTTTTATTCAAACAATTTTTGTACACTTTAACAATTTATTTTTTGATGTGTAATGTACTTATTTATAAAAAAAGGTTTATTATAAATATAAACACAAAAACAAAACATATGTATTTTCCCTATGTTAGCATTTTGGACCTTTTATTTCTTTCTAATTTTTGTATCAGTAAGTAAGGGTTTAGATTATATTTTAGCTTTTTTTTTCCAACTATTTTACCTACAATAGGATTTTGAACGAAAACATTTTTTTATATATTGCGCAAATGTACATTTTGTTGGGAAGGTTTGTGTCAATTTGTTTTTTCTCGATGTTTCTGTTAGTACCGGGGTTTCCATATCCAGCAGCGGCAGCAGCTGCTGCCTCCACTGCTGCGACGTTTCGAGGCGCCCACCTGAGGGGCCGTGCCCGACCCGTCTACAGTGCCGTCAGGGCGGCCGTCCCCCAGCCCGCCATCCCTACATATCCAGGGTAAACCTTTAAAAAAACTAATCGGTAGAAAAAAACCAACGTAAAAGTGATATTGGTGATCAGAAGTAGCCAGATCTCTTCTTTAAAAGCATGATCCACCTGCTATCAAAATAGAATTGAACAATTGTGCATGTATTTTGTTTGGTTTTATATTCAGAATTGGACTTTGACAGATTAATAAGCAGAAATACCATTTCCTTGTACCTCTAAAATGTCAATAAGAGGAGGATGTAGCAAACTCTTACTGTAAAAAGTACTTCCTCTATACATGAAGTAGTAAAAGTTGGTACATATGTATACAAAGAGGTGGTATTTTGTCTTGCATGCTGCACGGTGTGCAATAATCTCACCCGTCTTTCTTCTCTCTCTGTCTTTCACAATCTGTTTGGCACCCCCCCCCCCCCCCCCCCCCCCCCGTTCCCCAATTGTCACCCGTGTCTGTTGTTTTCTGCACTGCCCACATGGTGGCGCAATCACCCCTTCCTCTTTTCTTTCTTTTGACATCCCTCCACCGCTCCTGTGTACTTTTTTCTGTCCTTTCCCCCTTTTGTGGTCTGTCTCCCTCTTAGCGTGATGGCGTATCAGGAGGGTTTTTACGGTGCCGCTGACCTCTATGTAAGTATGCCTGAGTCTCCTCCGGTGCCTCACCTGTCCCCCCCCCCCCACCTTTACCTGTGGGCTTTCAACTGTGAACGCAGCACGGATCAAACCCATAGAGGCGTGAACTGTTAGGCATTTTGATTCACAACTTTTCCACATTTCAATTTTTCACAAGAAACCAATTATTACCTTAAATGCAACCATTTCCATGTTAGAGGGTCTAAAAAAAATAGATCCCACGCCTGTGTTTGTTGCGCACTCATAAATCATTAACTATTGAACTCTTCTAGGGTTTGTTTCTGTGCATTTGTGAGCAAGTTTCTGCCAATGTGATCATGAGTGCCTGTGTGCAACGCGTGCGCGTGTGTGACCAGGTTGACAATAGCTGTTTCTGTTCTCTCTGTAGACTAGTGTTTCAGGACATTAGTGGCAGATTGGCCCAGGTAGGGTTTACACACTCTGTGTGAGAGCCAGTGTGCATTCTCCTCGTCTCCAATGACTGCGTGCTGCTAGACATTATTGACCATCTGAGATTGAAATGCCTTCTCTGTCTTTTTCTACTAACTCACTGGATTCTGACAGGGGTGGAGTTACGGAAGGGGGAGAAAAGAAAAAGTTGAAACCTTTTTGAAACTCACATCTTAAAGGACAGCCTTTTTTTGACAGTAAAATTAAACAGCAGGTGTTTAAATTTAAGGGCGAAGCCGATTAGATTCAACGCAAAATTTAAAGTTTTTAAATTTAACTATGATTGAGATATATGCACCTTTTTTACCAACAGGCTGTGCTTAACTTTTGTGCATATATATATATATATATATATATATATATATAAAGTAGTTCTAAATTAAAAATAAAATATTTTTTCTTATATATATATTTATATGTATATCTATTGATGTATGTATATTTTAATGGATATTTTGACAAGTCCACATAAATAGGGAAAAAGAAGCCGTTTCTGCAGTGTTAACTGTCTAATATATATCTATATCTATATAGATATGTATATATTAACCTCTTTCTAGAAGAGGGTCGTAAATCAGATTACATTTGATTATCCGCTGCCCTGAATTTTATAATTAATAATAAATGTTATTTATCTGGTGCCATACAATAACTTAAAGCCATACATAAATCTGTATAAAATTCATTAAAACATTCTAATAATATTAACAGAACCTGTAAGCTGAGCAGCACATTCTCTATTTTTGTTTGTTTTCTTCTTGGGTAGATTTGCCATACTAATAGATAAAGATAAATATTTTTTTTAATCCAAAAAAATAATATTTTAGCCGCCTAAATTAAGTGGCTCAAATCACAATCGGAAGATAAATGTCATTAGGATCAGGTTAAGGACGTGTTTCTAGCTTGAGAGGATATTTGCCTCGGATAGGAAGACGGATGCCGTCTGCTGCAGCTTGGTAGAACCCTGGATGTGCTGAATGACGGGAAAAAGCATCCACTCTGCAGTTTATTCAGACCCCTTCCAGGAATCTCCCTATCTGTTTCACCTGTGGCATGCTAACTGAATCAGTGTCAGCATGCGGATGTACTTACAAGGCTGACAAGCCCCCACTTTCCTCTGCCCTCCCCAAATATTTCACATTCTTTGTCTCACTTTTTTTTTTCTCTTTCTTCCTCCACCATCATTTTCTCCTCTGCTCTTTAAAGCAGTCGATCTGGTCAGCATCTTTTTTTTTTTTTTCCTATTTTCTCATCCTTATATGTGACTCTCTCTTCCCCGTAGATCTTTCCATTCTCCTCTCTTTTCTCCCCCTCCAGCCTCCCCCCCATGTTAGCAGCCACAGTGTGGTTCTGACTGCAGGGACTTGATCGTGACTGATTCTGTAGGGTAGAATGCAGTGGTGTGTGTTTGCTCTTTTCTTTTCCTCCAGGGTTTTTTTGTTCTGAGTTGGGGAAAGCATGCTGTGTCTTTCAGTGATTGGTTCTTGGCCACACGAGTGTGCATTTTTGCCTTTTTATTTTTATCCAGATGGCTGTTTTTGCCCTACCTTTTAGCTGATTTGCATATATATGTGTGTGAGCTGTTCACCCCAAACATAAATAATGACACAATCATCTCACCACACCTTCCTTTTTCTCTAACTGTGCGTTTTTGGAAGGGAATGGAGGTCCAGGTACAGTTATGGCGATGGAGTCTCTCTTCCTCTCCAGCTAACTCACACTGGGAAAGATGAAGCACTCGAGTGCTGCCAACAATAAAAGGCATCATGCACAATTAAGGCTATTTTTTGCTGAGTTAGTCATGGAGTAAGAGAGCCACACAGAGCCTGAGCTACATCCTCGTGAATGCTGTACTGCACCAGATTAGCCAGTTTTGCTGACTGTCTGCTTGTTAATCTTTTGCTCCTTTCAGCAGTTTTTTTTCCCCCTCTCACAATGTAACCCTTTAGAATCACCGTAGTCTTCTGTTCTGCAAAGGAAAAGTGACGAGCAAGGTTTTCATCTTCCTTTCCCTCCCCTTTTTTTCTTTTCATTTTTTTCCTCTTCCTCCTCTTCCTCACCTCCTCGTAGGGCGGCTATGCAACGTATCGTTACGCCCAGCCAGCTGCTGTAGCAACTCCTGCAGCCGCTGCCGCCGCCGCAGCTGCAGCATACAGTGACAGGTGAGTCGACCAGGTTTAGCCTATTCAGGCTCCTCTAGTCCATTTCACCCATTGACCATAGATGAGACATAGACAGAGTGTGACATCATCCATAGAAAATGGCTTACTTCCTGCTCCAACCAAAGGAAGGCATTTCAGATGCCTTTTTTTTTTAGGGGGGGGGGTATGTAGGCCGCCATGTTGGAGCAAGATGTCATCCAAGTCAGTCTGAGTCAACATTTCTATGACAACCACTTTTGGCAATCAGTAATGAGCTTATTGGAAGACCACACCCCTTCCAATGACAGAGTACTGGAAGAAGTCGATGAAATTCTGGCTTTTTTGGGTCCTTCCTGTTTGGACTGTGGGAGGGGGGGGGGGGTCACTCAGTCCATTTCATCAGATAAAGCGGTTAGAAATAAAAAAAAAGAAGTGATTTTATGATTCTGAACCTCATCTGATGTCTCTGACAGCTATGGACGAGTTTACACAGCAGACCCCTACCATGCTGCTCTCGCGCCAGCTGCCTATGGAGTTGGAGCCATGGTAAGACTGTCTCACGCAAGCACCACCTTTTAGTTTAGAGGTGCATCTGTGATTAGACAGCTGCTACTATTATGGTTAAAAAAAAAAGAGAAAGAAATAGAAAAAACAGCTGCCTGTTTTTCTTTTTACACACAGATGAAAGACGATGTTAAAGACCCACTCCAATGAAAATCATGTTTTAACATGTTGTTGTGGAATTTTTCAGATGATGGAGAACACACATTATGAAAACTAACTCAAAATTGCA
Source organism: Oryzias latipes (assembly GCF_053564925.1). Lineage (NCBI taxonomy): Eukaryota > Metazoa > Chordata > Actinopteri > Beloniformes > Adrianichthyidae > Oryzias > Oryzias latipes. The sequence goes on along the minus strand of NC_136237.1, from coordinate 32,531,764 downwards.
TTTGCATAAGTTTTTTTTATTCAAATTGTTGTGAATTAGGGATAGAGGGATAAAGAATGTATGTTGGGCAAGTCCCAAGCTCCCTGCTTCGCTCTGTTCTGATGCATCCAGTTGTAGACAAACAGATTCTTGTATGTCTTTGTTTTCCACTTTACAATGAATCAAAAGATGATCATTAGTTTGTTTTAATTTTTCAGAATAGAAGAAAAAAACTGCAGTTTTGAAAGAATGCTCTGCTGACTAAAGATTATTTCTCTCCATCTCATCCTCTTTTTTTCCCTTAATTTCTACGAAGAGGCTGCTGCTTGGATGGTAGTCTGCTGACACTTTTAGACCGAGATAGTCATTCATTTACATTTTCATTTTTAATTCCTGGCATTAATGCAGAATTGACGTTGAATGAAGACAAAAGAGGTTCCTTTTTAGAGAGCCTTGAAGGTTCTTTGCCTTGATTAAAGTGAAGTCTTAAGCTCTGTAGTTACCACTTAACCTCTGAACCCTTTATTTTTTGCGTGTTTACACTGCCGTTTCTATTGCTCCTCTCAGCATCGTTGTTTCAGGATCTGCAGCAGAAGACTGCAGCAGGTCGAGTGGAGTTTTAAAATGTTGCAGTGTTGTGTCAGCAGAACAGTTGACATGCCAAATTACTAATGCATGAATGCAGCCTGACTGCTGCCCTAAATGAAGGTCATGTCCTTACATAAAAAAATAGAAATATAAAAAACTTATCTAAGGATTTTCTTTTAATTATTATTCCAGAGGTGCATCTGAGAGATGTATGTTTCAGGCTTAATGTGAACCTTCTATGAGGCTGATTTGACTCACAAACGTGTTGGTGACTCTAAACAGACAGCAGTCATGATCCACCACATGAGACGCCTGGAGCTGCAGAGAGTTCTGATCTTGACTCAAAGCCAGTCGATTCTAGCAGTAGACCCTGCTAGCTGCATTTCCACTACACATATGTGCAAAACGTTAACGAAATTCTAGAAATGTCGACAATTTTGTAATGACGCTGTTTTCATCAAATCGAGGCCTGCACAATAAATCACAAATTTATCGCTAAAGTGATTTCAAGCTGTGCAATATCCATATAGCAAAAGTTGGCGAAAAAATCCTGATAAATGGTAAACCTTAAATGTGTTAAAACAATCTTATGGTAGCTTGACGTATTTAACAACTCAAAAAATGTCCTTTTATGCATTTGGCCAATCAGATGGAGCCCTTCTCGTTGTTGACCAATTGGATGGAGCTTTTAAGTTAGATGTTCGCCTCCTATGTAGACGAGGGTCATTTGGAGTATAATTTAAGGTATTTTTACTCTTATGCAAATTAAAATGTTGCAGTGAAATGGAAATGTTTTTGGTTGTTTTGGTTTTTGTTCATGAATATTCATATTTTTGAATAAACTGCACTTTTTCACAAGTGGACATGTTAGTTACTCAGGCCATGTCTAGAATGGAATAGAGCAGATTAATTTTTTTTTTACAGATTTTAAAAATGTAGCACATCTTTATTGCTATTCCCCTTTTTGTACTGCAAAGGATCCACGTCCGACACATTTATTTTGTGGAAAAAATTCCAGAAATGTTTTGGTTCCACATGGTTTTGGTTTAAAAAATGTGAGAGCAAGGAAAGTTTTTTTTTTTTTAGGACTTTTTAAAATAAATTACTATTTACTAATTGCTTTTATTTGTTGTTTTGCAGGCCACGCTCTACAGGGGGGGCTACAGTAGATTTGCCCCTTACTAAAGACACTACACTTCCCCAGGAGCTCTTCTCTTTCATTGAATTAGTCTGAAAGAGCTCCCCCTGGTGTCATGACGGTGGATTGCACCCTGTTGTAAAGCGTGGAGCCGACTCGAGAAAGATATTTCAGGATCCCCCACCCCCCCACACCCCAGAGAAGTCCCACATGTTCTTATATACGCTACTACATAAATAGAGGAATGCTGTATTAAAGACTGAAGGATGGCCTTAACTTTAAAAGAGGAAATAAAAAAAAAATAAAAAAAAATGAAGACTGACAACGGCCACCTTCCCTGTTGCACGACTGTATTATAGTCCCCCTCCTCTTATTCCCTCGGCACTCAGCTGCACAAGGTTTGGGGACGGGAGCCCAGATGTTCTTCCAACAGCTGTGTGCGTGGACAACTGACACAAAAAAACAGCTGACGCTCGTGCACGAACAAGCCGAGCGCCGGTCGAGGCCGTCCGTTTGAGGAAAGAGAGCGCGGGGAAGCGAAACCGTGGTAGAACGCGAGGTGATGGAAAGCGCCAGGAACCACGGTGGCGAGGCCCTCGAAAGACAAAAGCAGCAAATTTTTTCTGAGATGCAGGAGAATGCCGAGGAGACGAGGCGCATCTCTGCACTGTTGCATGGAGGGGGCGATGGAAAGCTGATGGAGGGGAGGGTTTATTAGAGCTGTTCCTTACCTCAAGTTTTCTTAGTATGTGGAAATGGTAAACCTTTAAACTTAAAGTTCTTGATATGCAAAGAAATTAGTTTAGAGAGAAAAAAGTACCAAATTATTACAATTACTATTATTATTATTATTATTATTACTGTTGTAATTATTCATTAATATGATACCGTTATTTTGTTTGACTCAGCTGCATAGCAGTTGCTGGTGTGATGGAGGTTCAACAAAAAACAAAACAAAAAAAAAGATCATAATGTAGTATCGACATTGCAAATACTCCACGTCTCAGATATATTACACGACTGTGTCTCACATTCTCCTGCATGGGGTCTCACCAAACTGTGTGCAAGCAACACTACGGACAGTGCGACACTACAGACCTTCTCCTGTTTAGGTAAGTCCAAACTAGATCATCCGCCCACAAGCCTGCAGCTCAGGTACTCGATGATCCAAAACCCAACTTTTATCTAGATTCTCCTCACCGTTCTCCGTCTTTTATAGAGTCCAGCATCGATTGAGTCTTCCTTAAGTATATTTTAGATGGTAATTGCATTAAAGATGCTGCCAACAGCAATTACCGAACAAGAGAGAGATTCAGTTAGTGAGTTAATAGCAAATATTTAAATGCAAAACACATAACTATTGTGCATATTTCTATACTATTGTACACTATATTTCTAAAACGTGGCTTTTTGGCTTTTTTGTTTGTTTGTTTGTGTTCCAAAGATTTGTAGAAAGCACATTTTTCTGCCGTATGTATAAATATATTATCTGTGTTTTATTCTCATTATCCTATCGTCTCTTTTTATCTTTTTTTTTTTTGACCTTGTAATAATCTGGAGCCTATCTGGGCCTTTGATCGATCATAGGATTTGCCGGCATGATGCTGAATCATAAAAATGACATAAACAGCTGGACTTTTCTCTTATCTGTCTTTTTATGCGTTGAAATTTTGCAGATTTGAAGTGAACGAGTATAGATGTGTGGCACTTTGGTTCAAATCATTTGTGTACTTATCCGTTTTTTTATTTACTGCAATGATGTTTTTTTTTCCCATCAGTTTTTGTTTTTAAAGCAGATTCCTGGCATTTCAGTGGTTAAATCTGTCAGCTTGCACCAGATTTCCAGTAAAAGTCTCAAGTGTTTATTATCCGTACAAACAGAATGTGATCTGTGTTCAAAATGGGTCCTTAAAACTTATTTCAACGTTGGTTTCCATTTTTCACGTTTGCAAAAAAAAAGAAAAGTCAGATTAGTATTTGTTTAGTTTTTTTTTAAGTCATACTTCTTCTCACAGTGTAACTTTTTTGGGGAGGTATAATATATTCTGAATGATATAGAATGTGTTCTAGAGGAAAAAAAAGGGCACAAGCCAAAGATGCTAAGAGTCTCCCAGCATGTTCTGGTTTCTAACTTTAAAAAGTGCTACCAAAACAAGGAAAAAATTGACTTTTGGAACCACTGATGGCATGGATAAACCAGCATGAGTGATCCTTGTCCAGGTTAAAGAAGAAGAAGAAGAAAAAAGAGAAGGTTTTGCATGAATCTTGTGTCTTTTTTTTATATTTGGAGCTGCAGACCGTGCTGCACCCTTTACAACTAAATTTCTTTAAGGGGCAGCTAGTGGTTACTAATTAACATGAGCACACAGCTATTTGGCAAAAAAACATGTAAAAAAAATAATGATGACATAAATAACGTGGCAGCTTCATTTTCCTATCATGGTTTTTATGCCACGGTGTTAAATAAAAAAATGAAAAAGTGGTCATTTTTGGTATTTTTTTCATCAAATTGTCCTGTGTTGTTTTTATTCTCCTTGACTGCCATTATTATCATTATTATTATTATTTTTGGGGTTATTTTGTTATTGAATGTCCATGTACAATGTTTTCTATAAAAATGTTTTGTTGTGATTGAGATTCCTGGTTTTATTTTTAAAGTTACTTCTTTGTTTTTTTAGTAATGTAAATCTGAACAGTGGCGTCTACATTATCAGAAAAGTTAAGGTCTGTCTGTCCGGTTTATGTTAAGGAAGGAAACTCAATAACCAATGACATGTTTAACGCCAAAAAAGCAGCCTTTATTATTAGTTTTATTTTGTTGAAATTACATGTAACATGTAATACATATAAAATTATCCTTTTTATTCAAAGAATCATTTTAATTTATCTTATCGATCTATTGATCTTTCGATTTCTCTATAATTAACTAAAATAATTTGTAAAATGTATAATTTTCGATTCAAAGCTGTGTTCTGGCAAACTCACTGGAAATTGAAAAAAATCAAGTGGTTGCAGATAAAAGCGTCTCATGAAAACGAGAGAAAATCTGTTTAACTTAAACCATTAAAGCTGTAGTTTATGGGACACGTTTTAATATAAACATGTTTGTAAATAAGTTTGATATATTTTATAGGAAATGCTTAAAGGTTTAGTTTAGCACGTTAGTATTTCATAACATTTTAAGCCTAATTAAATGTTAGTTTTTTTTCATGTATTATATCAACAGTCAATATATGGTACATGCTATTTGCATTAAACTGAGTGTTGCTCTTGTGGCTGTGAAACAAGTTTACAAAAATGCTCGGGGAATGGTTGCATTTAAAGGTATTTTAAAAACTTAAAACCTTTTTTGATTAACAGTTGTGTTTTCTTTACCGTTATTTTTTCCTTAGACTAGCATTTCAATTCGATTTTTCATGACAAAACCAAGACAACATAGTAGATATCCCTAACTATTGAAGCTTTGTTTTAAAAAAAAAAAAAAAGATTAAAAAACTTCAACTGAGCCAAACCTCCACTTTAACATTTCTGTCTAAGGTGGATTATGGGTTCAGTATTTCTTGCCCAAGGATGCAGTGGCACATAGGAAGACAATGCAGGAACCAAACATGCAACCTTTCAAACGAACGTTGACTGCTTCACCTCTACACCACAGCTGCCAAAGGGAAATGGCAACCCACAATACACACATACACAAATTTTAATGCATTTGATCCAGTTTACAGTTGTAAAAGTATAGGCAACTAGTTAATTTTTTGACTTTTACAGTGGTGGACTTGGACAAGTAGTTTGATATTTTACACAAGAAACTCTTCCGCTGACAATCATATTCGAATATGCCTCTGCACATCCTTCCAACACCACATTGACTGATGAGACATTCCTTTTATTTTTTTTAACTTTTTTCAAATTTCTTTTTTATTCTCTAAGCATTTTTTGCTTTCGCCAACTTTATATATTTTTGTATCAGGGTTCACTTTTACAAACACTGGGATCTTTAGTTTCAGGTATTTTAACTGAACTTCCAAAACTGCTTTACAACGTAAACCATCTGAGATAGAAAAACCCACTGGTCCAGACCAAACAGCCCAGTGTGAAAATGACAAAAATAATAACCTTACAGTACAACCTCTACTTCGTCATCAAAATGGGATAAAAAAATGTGAAAGCTTATTTCATTAAATTTGCTAAAATAATGTGTTAGCTTTTACCATACTTTACAATCAGAGCGTGAGACATTTTCTGTGTTTACGTTGACCTTTGACCTATAGAAGCAGCCACAAAAAAAGCCCAAATCCTATAAACTTCTATTGAGAAATAAACCACTTTAAGTCAGTCATTCTATTTGTCAGATCTATTTGTCTATTTCTCACTCTGATACCTTTTTTAAAATATTTTTGCAATTCCTAAGATTTTTCTTTTGTAGTTTTTTGCAGTGCTAGTCATTCAAGTTATAAACTGACCAATCGAATGCTTCAATAAAAGTATGTGGTGCTGCTGGCCCCTATGTCCAATGTTCACAACTTTTGACAATTTCTCCTGATCCTGCTTATAAGTGGTAGGTGTGTGGCCTTCCAACAAGCTCTGATTGGTGAGAGTGGTTTCCATAGAAACAACGACTCACACCAATTAATGCTTACATTCGTTGTCTGGATCCAACATGGTGTCTTACGTATTTTCAAAAAATGGCAACTGAATTGACTTCATTTTGTCAGAGGTGGAAGTATAAGCCACTTTTTATGGGTGACGCCACACTCTCGTATACAGTCAATGTCACTGCCACCTCAGAAACCAACAGTTTTAGTCTCACAAAAAATAAATTTAAATTTAAGTCGGCCGTTAAAATAAAAAAACTAAATACAACCTTAACATCCGATGTGGATTAATAAGGCGTCAAAAAAAAAAGATGTACAGTAATAGATCAACAGAGTTGTAGTTTCATGTTCACAGTTTAATAACGATCCATACCATGATGAGCCAAATGAAAGATGGAGTCTGTAGGACCATCCAGATGGAAAAATCAGTTCAACCATCCTTCACGATATTGACAAGACCAACTGCAGCGGCTTTAACTGAGCACAAGCACATCAGCTACAATCAGTGGATTCCTATTTACCTTACTGTCATTCATTAAACTTCAGCAGTAACTCACAGAAGAAACAGTTTTTTGTGTAACAGTGTCCTGACAGTACTTTTGAGTAATTATTAAAAATAAAAATATATATTTATATTTATTAAATATCTGTACATTAAGAGAAAATAGCTCCAAAGAGGGGAAGGGTGACAGAAAAGGCAGAAGAGAGGAGCTTAGGGATGTTTTCATCATCCTTGGGGGTTATTGCAGTCTCTCAGAGGGCTATCTGAGTGGGGGTCTGGAAGCTTGAACATCTCAGTGAAGCAATTATAAATAAATGCATCTTTTATAAATCAGCTATGGACACATCTCTGCTTACAGCTCTGTGGGATGAGTCTGTAAATTAGTTCAGGGAAGGGGTCGGTGGAGATGGGTGTAGGATCAATAGTGCATGACAGTAAAACAGGCAGGGGGGTAAAGACAGAAGGAGCTTTTTAAACGATTCCGTATTTCGCCAGGTCGCTGAGCTCCATGTCGCCAAAGGCTTCCCACGGACAAACCACCGTGATGTCTGTGCCCAGGCCCTCCATGCCGGGAATGTCGTCTCCAAATCTGCAACCAAACGGCAAACGTTTACTCTCCTGTGAATCATTTATGCACTCAAAGAGGATAAAGTGAGTCTTAAAATGCATCTCGAGGTAAAAACTACCGTTTTTGTTAATGTTTCTTGATTTTTATTTTATTTTTGTGTTAACTTTTTTAAAACTTTTATTTTAGTAGGTTTCATTCTCCTCAGATATTTTCAAAATAAAAGTCCTAATTTTCATAATATATTACCCCTTCTGTCCCGGTTTAGGGGCCTTGCTCTTGAAGGTACGAGTGGTCCTCTGCTTGAACTTGGGGGGTGCCTTCTTATCGGCAGGTGTTGGAACGGCTGCGTCTGCCATCTTTCACCGTCTAAATCTAAAGATAAAGGAAAAGTTGGTAAATCTTGATATTTTTAACCCTCTCTTACAGCATCCTCTCATCCCCATTCCCCAGGGCTTAGATGGCATAACTCCTCCAGGTAAGGGTACATTAAGGTAGCATATTAAGACCCTGGTACACAAAAATACTTTGGTCTATTTTAAAAACTTGTGGCTTTTAGGATTAGTCCTAGTACAGAAATAGACCGTGACATGGCCTCTTTTGACAGTATAGTTAATACACTTACTGTTTGTCAACTAACCCTGATTATTCAGGGATTTTGGTACTTAGACTTATTTACATATACATGGAAAAAAAGTCAATAGATTTATCCCAGCGAAATTAATTCAAAAATGAATTCTTGTTTATTGTTCCTGCTTTTTACAGAAACTTTATTGTAAAAAATATTACCTCAACACTTTATCTTAATGCCTAATTTTAATCATCTGGATTAGATCTGGCACTTTAAAGTTAAAACTGAGACTGATAAAGATTGAAAATGATGAATATATAATGTCACCAAATTAAATGTAATTTTTTTTGCATCATTCAACATTTTTTATCCATTTTTTTGTCCTTTTCAACTCCTTTTTACTTGAGTTTTGTCACAGGGTATTAAAAATTCAAGATAAATATTTATACAGTTTATGTAAAATGATAAAAAATTATATTTTATACAAAGTGTTGTTGATTACCTTTCAGTATATCTCTTAAAGGGTCACCACAACAAATCAAGATTTTTATGCCAAGGCACAGGAAAACCCATTATTTCGGATACTTTATTTATCCGTCAATGGGGAAATTCTCTGCAGTTGACCCATCCCCTGGGGGAGGGGTGAGCTGCAGCTGAACTGCGCTCGGGAGGCGGTAGCGTTAAGGGTCTTGCCTGAGGACCCTCACTGAGTGATGGTAACTGGACGCCATTGATATGGTAATTGCCCCCAGTACCATTGTTTCTTCCCCTCTGGGAATTGAACCCTGGATTCCTGCATGGTAGCCTCTCACCTTACCAACTGAGCTACTCAGCCGCCATATTAGATTAGATTAGATTAGATTCAACTTTATTGTCACTGCACATGTAGGTACAAGGCAACGAAATGCAGTTAGCATCTAACCAGAAGTGCAATAAGCACTAAGTACAGAATAAAGGTCTATAGTATGTACAATAACTATACAGGTAAATATTATGGACATAATTTACAGATATTAATACTATAAGCACGATATACAGATAGGTGTACTATGAACAAACTATTCAGATGGGCTATGTAAGAGTGTATGAACACTAGCCCATCTGAGGGCTAGTGTTCAGTATCCATATATACAGTATATACACATATATATATATATATATATATATATATATATATATATATATATATATATATATATATATATATATATATATATATATATATATATATATATTTATTTATATATACAGTAAGTATACAATTATCAAAATTGATATTTTATACATCATGTTTTCCAGGCTTGATGTACCTTAAAAAAAACAGGTACAAGTCTATTTCAAAAAGCAATTCATAGATCTGTCTAAAAATAGTTAAAAAAATGTACTTACACTGAAATAAGTATATATTATAATTATTAAAAAAATAAAAAATAAACTTTGGGTATACACCAAGCTTTTTGGCTTGGTGGCTGAACAACTGTGATCCCCTCAGTTTTGTCTTAATGGAACTGAAATGCGATGTCAAATGTAGTAACTCGAGACACAAAAGTAGCAGTTTTTAAATCTTAGATCTGTTTTAAAACATTAGGAATTGTAAGGAAAAATAACGAACATAAGTTTGAATCAAAATGAGGGCCTTACCTGTAGGAGCAGCAGTACGGGTCTCTGGTCAGCTTTAGTCTTTGCTAATCTGGCTTTATGACTTCTTTTATACTCCTATGCTTCCCACCTCCTTCCTCTAATCCCTGCTTTAATGTGTCCTGCCATGTGCTGACGTTAGCCACCTTGCATAATAAAGCGCCATGGAGGGAAAACTAAATTGGTCTTTACTCAATAAAAAGGTTTTTAAAAAGGAACAAAGTTTTTTGCAATATCTTTTTTTGAAAAAGTTGATATCAAGTCAACATTTAGCTCAACATCTGTGTCTTTAAAGACACTTCTACTATTTTCTTTATGGCTTTTAATTAAAAATGTGTCAGATTACTGTTGTGCTGAGTATGTTTACTGAACATGATGGTGAAGTTTTGGTTATATTACATAAAATTCCCATAAAAAGAGTAAGTTGGTGTCAGATGGTGTTAAGTCACTAATTGGTCATTAAAAGTGTATTGCAGTTCACGCCCAGGCCATCATGGATGGACAGATTAAAAGCTTGAATGTTAAGTATTCTTGATCTGCCTCCATGTGACTGATCGCATCTGCACTCTTATGTCGCACGCCCCAGATTCTCACCCAGGACAAACCAGGACGCATCTTTCAGCTATTTTTTTATTTTATCAAATCTAGTCACCGTTTGAACTTTTTCCTTCACACCCTAACCATCATAATACAAGTGTATGTGTTCTTTTCAGAAACATGAGAAAATAAAAAATGTGCTACCACAAAGGTGTAGGCACTTGTGAATAAAATATTCTCTATATATTCTTTCTTATGTTTTGTTTCTTTTTGATGAGCCTTCTTTTCGGCAAACACCCCAAATTCAGGGTCGACTTCTATGGTGTTAGCTTGTCCAGCCACCCTCAAACGTGCACTGTGAAAGTTTACCAAACTTAATATGACTCAACAAATCAAAGTGAGTTTGATAGACTATCCTGGACTAAAAGGCACACTTAAATTCTAAATCCCAGAGAACCCACATGGATTTGGCTCACTGGTATTTATGACTTTTAGTTTAGTAAATATGAATTAAATATATTTATGGGTTGTTGTTTTTTTGTTTTTTTTGCTGGCCTAGGAGTGTTCATTTATTTTGACGGTCCCGAACATCTAGTGACATTATTTTTTCTTGTGTTTTATTTTTATTCTTCCTTTGTCCCCATATAGAGAATCATTACATTCAAATAAGCAGCAGTTGTACTGTGTCTGCGTCTTGTCCCAGCAGTTTGGTTCTGTTTACTTTTTTTTAGTAGAATATTAAAAAAAACTAATTCAAAGGAAACTTTTTGGGCACATTTTTTGCTCAATAAACGTTCGGTAAAATATTCTGCTCAAAACCCATCCAGAGACAACAAGCTTCCCAGATTCTAAATCCATTATACTTCCAACTCCGTGCTTTACAAAGGGAATCAATCAGATGTATGTTCATAGGTTTTTTTTTATTGTGAAACTTCCAAAAAAACAAATGTAAATCTGTTCTGCAATTTTTTAAAGTCACAAAAGAACTTTTTGTATTTTCACTTTTCGATTTTATTCACATGTTGTAAGGCAGGAGTCCCTTTACAATGTTTAATTTATAAAAAATAGATTTTGTCCTCAATGTACCAAACTCATTAAAATAACATCAAAACACATCAACACCAGCTTTTTCAGCCCAAAAAATATCAACTTTAGAAATATAAATAGGATCAGCAGGTTTTCTAAAGACTATAATTTGAATTTTCCAAGTATTTTCTTAAGTATAAAGCAAGGATTTGTTTAAATTCCTTTTAGATTTCTAATTTAAATACTGTCTTCTACTTTTGCTCCTGCGACAGTTACAGGCTACCTTATTGAGAGCTGGTTTAACTAATTTATCATGAATTTTTTTTACGTTTAAAGTGAACTTTTTACTAAATAAGAGGCCTTTTTTAATGTCAAGAGTCACTGACAGTAAACACTCACTGTTACTCACTTACTGTAGCGTACACATGGGCACACATGTTTACCTGAAAGGACTCCGTGTATTTATATCGTAGTATTCTTCATCTCACTTATTTGGGTCTGAGCTGCTACAAACGTGTGAGGCGTGGAGCCACAGCACAAAGTGATTGAACGAAAGCCTAAGTGGATTAGCAGCTTGGAGGCCTTTAAAAGGGGAGCCTCCGACGGACAGAGGTGTAGAACAAGCCAGAAGCTGACAGAGACAAAACACAGCTTTGGAGAAACGGTAAGCAACCGACAAATCCAGACGGTACTTTTGATTGTGCTTGTTGCAGCTAAAATGTTTCTTATTACGGTTCTGTGCTCCTGAAGTAAGTCTTACAAATGTGCCTTTTTTTTTTTCTTTTTCTTATAGCAAATACACACAATGGCAGACGTTGCAACTCCCGCTGACAGAAAGGCCCCCCCTAAATTCAAGCAGAGGACCACTCGCACCTTCAAGAGCAAGGCGCCCAAACCTGGACAGAAAGGGTGAGAGTCTTCTCTAAAATCCCATCTGTTTAGGACAACCTGTTGGCATGCATGCCAAACTTTGTGTTGCTTTATTTTTTTCAGATTTGGAGACGACATTCCCGGCATGGAGGGCCTGGGCACAGACATCACAGTGGTTTGCCCATGGGAAGCTTTCGGGGACATGGAGCTCAGCGACCTGGCCAAATATGGAATTGTTTAGGGCTCTTCCTGCTGTCCTTACCCTTCTTGCAGTTCCTCATGTGGTCTTCCTCTATGTCTTCTATGCTGTACAGAAGCAGCAGCTTAACACTTTAGAGGTCTGATCATAGAAAAAGTGAGATATTGTTCCTTTATGCACTTTACTTTCCATTGCCTTTCCAACAAACCTCCTTTCCCCTTCTTTCCTGTTAACCCGTCTCTTGGACGTCCACTGCTTTCAGCAGAGATGTGAAAAATTGCCAACAATATTGAATAACATTTTGTTAAATGAAAAAAACATTCTAACATTCAGAATCCTGATATTTTCCCCTCTGTTCCCCCCTTTTTCCTGTAAAGCTGCTATTCAGTATTTTTTCATGTGCTAGCCAAACTGTTTCTACCTGTTCCATATTATTTATTTCACTGTGTGGAGGAAAAAAATCAATAATAAATCTAAAAACTTCCACTGAATTTCTGTTTTTGTCTCTTTCTTACAATTTCTGTGAACAAATGAGAAAAGAATGCAAACATGTTTTTTTATTTTCTATTTTTTGAAGGGGTTAGGAATGTTATTAAAACTTTTTTTAAACAAAAATTGTTCAAATGCATTATGATCTGTATTCACAAATCTGTTCCTGAATTTGGAACCAATTATTTCACATGCTGGAGCTCCTCAAATTACCACTGGAGGATGGATTCTGAAGAAAAACTTTTTTTTTAACATGGTTGCCATATTTTAAAAAGTAAAAAAAGAAAAACGTATTCAAAAGAAGTCGAAAGGATGGTAACGGGAGCTAAAACTCTGGTGTTCAAGGATTAATTAATGACAACAGTTTTTTTTTTTTTAAATCAGGCAATATGATGTTATTAGAACTCAAATTTACAAAAAATGTTTTGTTGCCAGGTAGCTGGACTTAAAAGAAGTCCTTTACTTTGTCCTACCACTCATTATAAGAACATTAAGTCATAATGAAATAACCTTCTTTATTTTGCTGTTTAGAATCTCATAGGTGGTTCCAGAGATTATCTGTCCAGTTTACATATATCTCTGAACAGGAATGATTAGTTTTCTTCTGCTATTTTTGAATTTTCATGCACCACTGCCCACAAAAGAACAGCTGCTGTAAATACTTGATGCTTCCAGGCAGTTTGGGTCACTCAAAGAATTATTCAAGGTCTATTTCATGATTTCGACCCTGCATTTTTCAGTAGTTTCCAGTGTGTCATTGCTTTCGTAACCCTTGTGCTATCCTAGGCACTTTACCATTGGGAGTTGGGTCACTGGTGTCCATGGATTACATGAAATCTTTCCACCTTTATCCACCTTTGTCATGGTAGGGAGAACACGTCAATGCAAGGGTGGGGTCATCAAAGATAGCACAAGGGTTTAAAAGGCTCACATGTCGTTGGCACCCTCCATGTGTGGGGATTATTGCCGAGCTGTCTGTGAAAAACCCTGTACACAAAATGTGTTTCTTTATTTCAATACTTCCTTGTTGCTTCCAGAAATGTCTTTGTATCAGAATCAAGCATAAATGCGGCTTTTCTGTTGTTAAATAGAAGTCTGAGCCATGAAAAATAGCTGTCCATCCATTTCTGGAATATTTCAAGACAATTAAATCAGTTAATAAATGTAAACAAATTCCTGATTTAGAAGTTCAGGGAGCCAAAAGTACTCAGTTAATCACTATGGTTATGTAAGTTCAGTTTTAAAGGAAATCTTTGTTTGTTTTAGGATGTATATAGTGTCCTTTAATTAAACATTTCAATTGATTTCACGTACAATATGTTTTTTTGCTAGAATTAACTACAAAACTCCAGCAAATGTTGTTGTTGTTTCCCTTTCGGCCTTTCCCATCAGGGGTTGCCACAGCGAACGAGTCGCACGGTAAACTTGGCAATGTTTTACGCCGGATGCCCTTCCTGACGCAACTCTCTCAAAGCAACCGGGCTTGGGACCGGCACAGAAGCAGAGAAGTGAACAGGGAGCAGCCCGGAGTTGAACCCTGGTTTCACGGACGGAAGGCGCCGCAAACCAGCACGAGCTAAACCGGCTCCACAAAACTCCAGCAAATACTCCTGCTTATTTCCACAGCAAAATGCTTTTTTCCCCCAAATAACTTATCACACATGCAGCTCGAGAAAAACTAAAAATGTTACATTTGCCTGAGTTGAACCCTGCAAGTTCTTAACATTTAAATTCAGTTTTTCAGGAAGAAGTTGTGACTTTTTGCCTTGTAGCTGGACCAGCTGGCAGCTTCCAGCCCATAATAGGATTATGACTTTGAAGCAGGGAAGACAGACATGGTAACCGAGTGCTCCGTTTTTTTAGTGCTTTATTTGGAATCAATACTGAAAGGTAACATGCTGTATGAGTTGTGAACCCTTTTGAAACTGTTCTTTTAAAACAGATTTTTTTAAACTTATGTGCACAAAGAAAATACAACGTTCATGAACTTAAAGCCTTTTGTGAGATATAATGCTTTCAAAAATGATGGTTTTAATAGAGTATGTGAAGCCTTTTTAGTGCCTGACAGGCAAGAATATTTTTCTTTTTTTCCCCCCTTACTAATTCAGCTAAACTGGGGCACAGCATTTTATCTTGCCTTTATTTGTTTGTAAGTTCTCATCAGAGTGTGCCTGACAGCTAATTTGGTTTTCAGGCGTCTTTTTGCATCTCAGCAAACGACTAATTGTTGGATTAATAATATCCTGTTGTGCTATCAGGTGACAAATGACTGTTCTATTTTTATTCCTAGTCTGTAATTAAAGATATCAGCTTGTATTTTCAGTCTCTTGATTACCCACAGCTTGTTTTTTTTCTTTTTTTTTTTTTTAACTGTTTACTCTTAATGAAGAAAGACATACACATAGTCGTCCAGGTGGTAATTTTGTTTAGTTTCCACTGGCTTTATGCATCTTAACTTTAAACTCTTACATCTCATTATCTTCACGCCAGACCTGCAGAATCTTCTGTTCTAGTTGCATAAGTGAACAACCAGCACTTCTAGAAGCAGCTTGTTCAGAGAGATTAGCGAGATCACAGAGTCTGTGACAAAGCCTCACGCAGTCAATGCTTGTATAACCGAGGAGGGGGAAAAATTGGTCTGAGGTCTTAACTGCAGTAATCTGTTATCCTCAGTTTCATCTCCATTACATCACGGGTGTTCTTTCTAGACTCTGCTGTAAAAACAGTTGCTGTCAACTGTGCTGCAATTCCTGATATCCATCTTTACCCTTGATCCTGTGGTGAGAAATTAAAAAAAACAAATATTGTCCAACATGTATATACAGTTGAAACTAGTAGTTTGCATAAACTACATAAAAACACAGATGCTTTTTTTTCTCACCGTCAGACATGAAATAAAAGTAAACTTTTCCTGTTAAGTAAATTACAATTACAATTATTTCTTCTTGCTAAATGTCAGAATAATGAGACTAGGGTTTTTTTAAGAAAAGTTTTTATTACTTTTATCAATGTCAAAGGTTTGTATACGCTATGATCCCTGTGCCTTTCAAACCATTTGGGAAACCCCAGATGATGATGTCATCTCTTTGGAAGCTTCTGGTTTATTGGCAACATTTGAGTTCATTAGAAACTCACCTGTGGATATATAAAGGCACATTGGAAACATGCGTGCTTGTTTGTAAAACATCATGGGACAGTCAAAAGAAATCAGTCAAGATATTAGGAAGACGATAGTGGATTTGCTCAAGTCTGGTTCATCTTTGGGTGCAATTTCCAGATGCCTGAAAGTGTCACGTTTATTAATTTACATTTTGGGAAAATATGATTAAAACCTGTTTTATTTTCAGTTTTTAAGTTTTTTTTATGTTGTTTTCTATGCTTTTGGTTGTAACACAAAAATTTCCAACAACTAAATGTTCAATTGGTTTTGTAAATACATGTGTATTAAATCATACCGATTTATTTTGTTTAAATAAAGATGTGAGTTTGCTCTTTTATACAACATGGCACATCATGGTGAGAACTGCTGAACTTTAATTAGGTCTATTTTAATGACTAGGGAATTTACTTTAGTATTAAAACCTGAGTAAATATATCTGTAAATACTTTTTTTTTCATCCAGTATGGCTCCATTGAAGAAGAAGTTTTTAAAAGTCCAAGATGAAGACATTTCACTTTTTATCCTGAAGGCTTTTTCAATTCTAAAATAAACACAACTGTTTATTTGAGAAAGCCTCTTGGGTCTGAGGTGAAATGTCTTCAATTTAAAAAACTAAATCCAAAACTTTTGCTGCTGCAAAAATATATATATTTTTTTCTAAACACATTTCATTGACCAACAAGCAATCCCACACAGTGTTATGAGAGGTCAAAGAGTGAACTCAAATTTCTCCTGCAGGACAATAGTATTTTATATAAAAGAAAATGTTCCGGTTTGACTTCATGTTGTTAGGAATCTGCATTCACTTTGCTGCTTACAATAATCCTTATTTTGTTGTTTTTTAAACAACATGTACTTTTATATTCAGAAATACTTTTAATAATTAAATGTTACATAAAAAAAGCAAATAGGTATGGATATATGCATATTGCATTAAATTAAAACCTCTCATGAAAAACAGGCAAAGTAAAAAAAAAGAGGAGTTAGACTGTAAAACTGCTTAAAAATGTATATTAAATGTATATTAATTCATACTTAAAATGTATACTTTGTAGCTGTAACAGCAATAGTTATAGATAAAACAGAATGCTTAAATATTTGGAAACTGATCTTACAAAACTTTACATATGCACACTAACTGATTATTTTATCATACTTTGGTGAAAAAAGAGCACATGGTGACGACTGGCAGCAATAAAGTCTGTGTTTCTGAAGTTTGTCGTTGTGTCCTGAGCAGAGCAGCCTTCAGCGGTGGGTCAGGCGAGCGTCTCTGCTGTGCAGCTGTCATATACAACCTTGTCAGTAAGGGTTGCTCTTGTCTGCAGAATGAAAGTTTCTTTGCGTCTTTTTTTAATCACATGAACACATAAAAAAAATAGTACTCATAACTAAAATGACCCCTTTCATAAGCACACTATTTTCCATATCACAATTTCCATATAATGAAAAACACTAGTCTTCTGTTTTTTTAAACATCTGTCAAAATAACCGATCATATTTTTTTTTTCTTTTGCTTTTTAAGTTTTATGTTTTGGTTGGAATTTAGACAGCGTTTCACAAAGAATGTTAAACATTTTTTATGAGATACTTTAAAAAATGGCTTTTATGTTTTATTTATAGTTTAACATTAAGCCAGTAATGTCAATGTGTATTTTTCGATGACAGGTATATTAAATTGCTTTAAGCAATCATTTTGTAATCACCAGAAAACACATGAATGGTTTGTTGGTTTTAAATTAACATTAATCTGAAAAACAACGAACCAATAGCATAAAGTATTGGAGAATGGTATATTTTCTTTAGTGATTTGTATACATAAAAAAAGTTTTTTTTATACTGCAAGATATTTTTATTAATCATTCTCAAATTTCTTTTTCTCAAATTTCAAAGCTCAAGTTTCTAAGCAAACAGCATTTGGGCCCCTCTTGTGGTGAAAGTACAAAAGTACATACAGTATATTAGCTTCTTCATAATCCATGAACAGTGAGACTGCATTTATTACTGTGAGGTTGTTTGAATGAATGGCTGCAATATGTCTAGGGTATAGATTAACTATAGATCAACACTGGCTTGCTTATTCATTATCTATAAACCACAAACGCACACATCTCCAGTGGGGCAGTGACACGTCGTCTAACATCCACACACCCAACTTATCGACAGCATCTGGATGATTCCCATGCAGCTTCCAATCACAGGCCACAGATGTTGCAATGGTCTAAGCTGAGAAATTAAAGGAGGTGAAAAGAGCCAACACAGTGTAGAACTAAACAGTCACAGTCTTTTTTGTTTTTTGTGTATTTATATTAGTAAAAAAAATGCTGTTTTCAATCTTTCAGGCCTTCTTGATGACTTTTGCCATTGCCAGAGGGGAAGGTAATTTCAACGTTTTTTTATGTTTTCCTGAATCCTGGTGGGCTTTTCTTTTAAACCTGTAATTGTTTTCAGTTTTAAATCCCTTTTGACAAAATTCTTCCTCAACTTCTAACAACTAAATTAAAAAATAGACTGGCATACTATTTTTTGACAGGCATTCTCAAAGGACACTCCAAATTACATTGTTGATAGCTTGTTGGTTAACCCACATTATCATATTTAGAACTGAACTTGAAATAAAACACATACAGTTTAAATAACAGCTAGACTGTTTTAATTGTTAACTATTTAACCTCTGAATTGTTTTGTGATAAAAATGGTTAGCAAGCTAACAAGCTTCCCCAGGGGATTTTTACAGCTTACAAATTAGATTTCTGTGCATCTTTATTTGAATTAAAATTAGGTGGTGTCTAATTTAAAAGATAATTAAAAGATAGTTTTTAGATTTTGAGTTTGAGCTTTACATTAGCAGTCGTTTAGGTCTGGTTACATAAAAGCAACATAAAAAGCAAATGTGTTTTTCCTCCTTTTTTTTTGCATAAGGAAGCTCTGAGTTTGTTAATCTGCTCATGAAAATCTAGTTACTTGCTACTGTCATGACCGTGTGTTCACACAGTTTAATGTTTTCCCTTATTCTTGGATAAAGAAAACAAATTTGATACCTACTCGTGCTCTTGAAATACCTATATATTTCCCCTGAAATGCATATTTGTTGACAAAATTTGGACAAAAAATATTGCTTGTCAAGAGAAGCCAGAAGAATCTTTCTTGCAAAAAATTTAACTGGCAAAAAATGTATGCTGCATAAGAGTTTTTAAAAGCTGCATTGCAGTTAAAGCATTTGTATATCAAAAAAACTGAAGGAACCCCAGCATTTATCAGCATTAGTTATATTTTTTGCTGCCAATGATCTCCTGAATCTTCGATTACACATTTTAATTTGGGAAAAAAAGTATTGTCAAAAGATAATATTGAAAAATACTATAATGTCTTCTCATTAACCCATAGAAGCACTGAGTTTTATTTTAAATTAGCTTTCTTCAGACTTTAGGGAGCAATTAAACAATATCTACACAAACCCAGTTGTTCAAAGGTGAATAAATAAAGGTAGGGAAAATTTACCAAAAACAAACCGGAACTCTGTCTGGTCTAAATTTACGTTTTAAACCCAACTCATCAGAAGTATGAATCCTTGAAAGAAAACGTTTAATGATTAAAAGAAGGTACAATGTAATGAAATATACAGGCAGCCAGGGAAGACATGCCAAAATTAGAGTTATGTGTTCCTTTTTTATGATCTAACCACAAGCCTCCCAGCAGTGTTTTATACATGTTTATGACTAACATGGTAAGACTGGCTGACTGCAAATACAGTACATTATACCAATGTGGCTGAGAGATTTTAGAAGGGCTGCAAGGAAGGGTTTAACAGCGACTACACTAAACTGTTTATTAATTTTAAGAATTATCCACCATCCCAAAACTAAGCTTTAGACAAAGGGCAATAGGAGCTACCGAGACTTAAGCCTTAGTCACAACTGCTCTCATTTGGGCTGTTTGCAGGCAAAAATTTGGCCAAACATGGACATGAAATATCAGGGTTGTAGGCCACTAGGTTAGTATGGAGAAAAAATGTTTGTCCACATTTTATTCTCTGGACATACTGCAAGTGAAAGGTTATAGCAAACCCTTGTACAATGCGTAAGAGTGAAGTAGGTAAGGTGCAGGTGCGTCGTACGCGCATGCACGCACACACGCACATACACACACACACCCTACGAACTGTACAAGGAGGCAGCTAGTGCTGTTGACCTGATAAGTGCAAACTCCTTGCTCTTATGTGCACCCTAACTGTTAGAAATTAGAAAATTGGACAATCAATGAGTAGTTTGTGTGGGCATCTAACAGGTGTCTTGCAGACATTTGCGTATCACATACACACTCAGTTTGTGCTCATTTGCACACGGTCAGTAAGGAGCCACTACACGCACCTTACTACGATTAGAGTATGGTGCAAGGGCACTGTACAACAGCGTTTAACTTACATTTGCCTCAAGCATACTTCACCATACACTTACCACACCCACAACAATTGTACATTACCTTAAGGTGGCTTTATGAACCTCAAAGCAACTGCAAGACACACCAACACTCCCCTTAAGATTCGTCTACTCCTCTCAACGACCCTCCATGGCCTGGACAACCCAAAAACACAAGTCCCCATATGGGTGGATGTGACTAAAGCTTTTAGTTATCACTTCAGTTTTGTTCTCATTTAGAAAGCTTAAAGCCAGACAATTCTTAATGTCACCAAGACAGGACAGAGGAGGGTTGAGCCACATGTATCTGTCGTCAGGGTCTGCTACTATGATAAGTGAGGTTTTGTCACTCAAACGTTTGTGATTATGAGACAATTGTTTGTGTTACCTCCATTTCCTGGTCTCTGTCCAGAATCTACCCTACTCTGGTGTTGGCACGAAGCTGCAAATTCAATGCCAGTCTGTCATTTGTCTGTCTCACGCCTTTCCTGTCTTTCAGATAATTCAATTCTCAAGCTCAATGACACAAAAGCTGTTGAAGCCTTTGTGGACTCGGCTGAAGTGGTGATCATCGGCTTCCTTGAGGTCAGAGAAGCAAATTTCCCATTGAAAAAATGAGGAAAAGTAGACACGTTGAAGAAAATTGGTTAGGAGTCGAGGTGGTCCACACAAAAAAACCCCATTGATTTAGGCTCCATTCTTGGAGATGTTTTGTAAAGACTTCAAAGATCTTTTCCTGATGTCATACTCTTGGCAGTGCCTCTGCAGTGAGACCAGCCGGTGGAGACCACCTCTTTGGCCAGACTTTGCGTGCGGGGGAAGATGGCTCGCTTGACAGGATATACATGCACATAAGAAAACCTGTGGAGCCGGCTCCAATGACCCTCGTGTAAACAAGTGCAAGCACAGAAAAAAAAAAGGTTCATGAGAGTGGAGGCGAAAGGCAGAGAGCATATGAGGATAGCACATAGTTGGAGGGTGAAGCTGTAAGTAATAAGAGAGGAAAATATTGGTGCAGTGACTCACTGAGGAGGAACACATACATACTTTAAAATGAGAAATGGGATTGCCAGAGCTCATGAAAAAAGGTTTCAGAAATAGATATGATTCACTTGCTTTGCTGTTTTTTTTTTCCTGCTTTCACACGCTTTTGGTCTGGTTGGTTATATAACTATGGCAGAGCTCCCTCCTTCTGCTCTTGAATTTTAGTTGGGCCTCCAGCCCTGTAGGTACTTCTGGCGGCTCCTTTTACAGCCCAAAGATATGAATGTTATGTAGATAGGTTGGATCGTCCCTGACCCTTGCATGGACCCTGTACTGGACGGATAAACAAAATTCTTAGACAAGATCAGTAGTAAAGAAGTAAAAAAAAAAGGGGTGAATTCACAGAGTGTGAAAAGATCTAGAGACACTTATGTAACCATGTATTTCAGGGAGAGGAGAGTCACGGGTATAAAGAACTCGTGGCAGCTTCAAAGAAAGTCGACTCGGTTCCGGCAGCAGTTTGCACCGAGAAGGAAGTGTGGGCTGCATACAGCGTCTCTTCAGACACCATCACGCTCTTCAGAAAAGTATACTGCACTTGCTTACTGTCATGGCAATTCGAAATACATTGGGTTTTGTGGATTTTTGGAGGAGGATGATGATCCTGTTTGTCACTCAGGCTGATGACCAGAAGAAGAACCTCGTTCTTTCTGAGCTCCAGAAGTTAGATGTCGATGGCCTGGTGAACTTCATAGCCACCAATGAGATTCGATACGTCACAGAGTATAATCAAGTGGTGAGTCCAGCCCATTGTATATGAGAAGTGACTAAGTGAGTGTGAAGTCATCCATAGAAATGGCTTACCTCTGCCTCCAACCAAATGAAGTCAATTCTGTCGCCATTTTTTCCCCGCGATATAGACTACACCATGTTGGAGTCTTACATCCCCGGTTTGGTCTGTGTTGGTCTGAGTCATCTTTTCTATGGCAACCAATCTCGTCAATCAGCAGTGAGCTTGTTGGAAGTCTACACCCCCACCACTTTAAAGCGGGCTACACAAAATCTGTCAAGTTGTGTCAGAATTCTTTAATACTCACCACTTGATGCACCATATAGTGCTTTCACCATTTAGTAGTGCTGTTTGAATCTACAATTCCGAGGTTCAGTGTACTGTAAATTTCCCAGAAGTCTCTGCTCACTAGATTGGTGAATACAGACCAAAATGCAGTGCTTTTAAACGTTTTTTATGAGAAAATATGTATTTTAATTTATTTTTTGTAATCCATCCAGGCTTACATACATTAAATAGTCTTTATTTTTATTATTGGGTATTAATTTTGGGAGATCAGTGATGTCATATTAGCCGTTTAAAAAGAAAAAGTAGTGAGAATTGCTTTTAAAAACCAGGGCACTAGATAGTCTCACACTATCATTTTTTTAGTAGTTCGGAAGTAGGGAGGGAATTTGAATATAGCCTCAAACGTTTTGAATGTTGGACGCGGGGACCAGCAGGGACTGCATACTTAATGAGGCATCTGATTGGTCGTTTATGAATTGAATAATTTGCACTAAAAGATGAACAGATGAAAAAAACAGGACCAGCAAGAATAATTTAATCAATTGTTATTCTGACAACTGTAATGACTGAATAACAGTTGTTTTGTTCTCAATAGAAGTCTATGGGTTTTTGGCTTCTTGGAGGCAGCGGGTACTTCCTGTTTGGAAGGCAAGGGGGGGGGGTTCCTCGGTCCAGTTCTCATATACAGTCAATGGTCCAGCCTTAGTTGTCATCAAATAACTGATGAACTCTTTCCTTTTTTGGCTGATTTTGCCCCATCCAATTTTTGGTCTTGTGGGAAAAAAAACTTCAATTCCGTGGAAAGATGATATTCATAAATGCCTCACTGCTAGGGGGGCGCTCTGTATCTCAACCTTTTTTTAATATCCTGTTACATCGAGCTTTTCCTTCACAGACAGCGGTGGGTCTGTTTAATGCAGAAGTGAGGACACACCTGGTGATCTTTGCTAACAGAGGCAGTGAAGAATATCCCCAGCTTAAGGAGAAACTGGCAACTCTGGCTCCCGAGTTCACAGGGAAGGTAGAATCCCTCCCAGACACTTTACTTCTTCAGTTTGTACTCAAAAAGTCTGTCAATCTAAAGGGAAGCATCTGATCTGTGATTACATCATAACTTTTCGTTTCTGTGTTCCAGTTTTTATTTGTGCTAATTAATGGAGCTTTGAAGTCCAACTTTAAAGCAATCAACTACTTTGGCTTGACAACAAAAGACCTCCCACGTGTTGGCATCTATGATGGTGACTCGGACATGAAGTGGCTCCTTCCTGAGGGAGAGATTTCCACAGAGCGTGTGCGGGAGTTCTGTCAATCATTTCTACGAGGCGACTTAAAGGTGAGCAGGCCCCATTGTGTTTACTCAGTGATTTGTGGCAGCCATGAGGGGAATAGAATCCCATAGTAACACCTTTTGATGTTGTTTTCAGACAACTTTTCTTTACAAAATTGAAACTTATTCAGGAAAAACAATTACCCAATGATTTTAAAACCAACCAAAGGAGAAATAGAATTTAATTTAATTATTTTAAAATGTAATTGAACTGAAATTGATTTTTACATTTAATCAAGTTTAATTGTGATGATGATTTCATTCACACATATTCTTAAAAAGCAAGGATAGAACCAGAAAATAAAACATCTGAAAGGGAGTGAAAACAAGTAAAAGCCTTACTCAATACACACACCCCCATGTCCCAGACCAAATTTATTGTTTTTAAAGAAAAATTTAAAACACAACATTATTGAATTTACATATTTATTTAGAAAAACAAAATTAACAAATAAGAAACATAGCATTATTGTCCAAAAGTGTAGTTTTATTTTAAAAAAGTAAATATTTTTTCACATAATATAAGTGGTCTATAAAAAGAAATTCTTGTTTTTTAATTTACACATAATGTTATCACAGTGGGGATTGAAGGTTTGGGCACCCCAGGTAAAACGTTATATTATTGTGCATAAAGAAGCCAAGGGAAGATGGAACAGATTACAGATGAGACTTTATTTCCATCATTTAACCTTCAAAAATACGTAGGTTAAAATGTTATTTGACAGTGAATTTTGACCAAAAATAACACACTCTTGTTATGTTCCATATAATTTTTAGGTAATTTGCAAATTTTTTGTAGTAATTTAAAAAATAAAGAAATACATTTCTGCTAAATATTTGACTTTTTACTGCAAAATTTTAAATTTTGCTGTTTTCTAACACTTTTCATTTTCATTTTTTACTTTTTTTCTTGCTTCTCTAAAGTTAATAATCTTTCTCTTTTTGAACTATTTTTTTTTCAGAATGTGAAGCAGGCTGGACATGAGCCCAAAAGTGAACTGTAGGACTTTGAAAAGAAATGTAAAGAAACTTCTATATGTAAAACAAAATGGACAGAAATAAACGTAAACATGAACATTTGGCTGACTTCATCCTTTTTGCATGGAGAAATATACAAAGTCTATATTTACATTCATACTGGCGCATGTCAGATTTTTGTCTGTTTACTTTAGCATGAGTCTGGCTGCGGTCTGCTTTGCCAACCACAGCTTACTGACCACAAGTCAGAGTGATGTGGCGGGGTTTGTTAGTCTGTCCGCAGATGTTATTGTCCCAACCACAACACATCAACCACTGACAGACTGACAGAGAGCGGACCGGGAGCAAAGGGATGGAGACAGCCAACCCAGCTGTTTTCCCTATAAGTTCATGCGATTCTTTCTAGGCAATGAGGTGTTTTAAAATGTCACCCAAACATAAAAAGTAAACTGAAGTGAAAGTCAATAAATGTATCTCAGGGAATCAAAGTGGCAGCAACTCTCCCACGTTTATAAAGTAAGGCATGTAATTTCAAACCGACCTCGTTTTTGAGTTAAAAACATATAAGGCTTTTATTTTTTAAATGATTTAGCTCCTCAGGCTGTAAAAAACCTCCATAAAAGTACAACAGATGGGCCTCGGACATCAAGAACCAAGAAGTTTGAGCTCGTCCCAAAAATATTCTCTCAAACAAGAGCAAAGTTTTACGGCCCAGAATGGGATCAGTATAATTAGTGGTGCAGCGCTGCCAAGCCGATATATCCGGCGGAATCGGGGAAGCCTGGCAGGTGACCATTTTCACAGAGCAGATGGAAATATGCAGTAAGTGCCGACTGCTATCCGAGTGGGTTTATACCAGTGAGTGAGACGGCTGACGGATGTGAGGGTGATGAGTGAAGGCCGGAAGGAGTCAAAGGCGAGCAGACTTGGAATTCTTTTTGTTTCACAACATGAGAAAAAAAATTGAATGATAAAGTTCCCTTGTTACAGTTTTTTGCACTAAAATTATGTTTGATTTTAGTTTCATTTTACTTTTGTTTTTAATATAAACAAGTTTGAGGGTTCAGAATGAATTGTATCACAATAAAACCCAGGGCTGTATGAAAGTTGGTATTAGTTTTTAAAAAATGATTCACTTTTTTTGTCAGAATGACAGATTTTGAGTGTTAATATTTCACAAAATCTCATCAGGTTAACAGAGATCCTGAAGGGGATTCAGCAGGTTTGAAAGATGGATGGACGGACGGACAGACCATAAAAGGCTCAAGCTGGTCCCATCTGATACTAATAAGAACATTAGGACTTGTTACCAACAGAGTCAATCTAGAGACGTCATTTTAGCAAACACAGAATAAAAAGAGTCAAACTTTGCTTTGAACCTGTTAGCCAACAAACCAACTGTTTTTATGTTGTTTTAATTTCTTTCAGTTATTTCATATTACACTCGTCAGTTTTCTAATGCTGCATTCACACCGAATGCGATACACACGTCAAATTCCCTGCTTGACTCTTGTCCACAAATGTGTTCATCAACACTCCAGATGTATGTAGAAGGAGCTAATGCCTGATGTTTTGAGCCATCACTGCATGGACGCATTGGCTGTATATCTCATTTACAATGCATGAAAGACACAGATCAGGTTGAGACATCAGGTTCATTGATTTTGACGAGCTCTACAAACCTATCGGTAATCACGTCTCCATGTTTGGATTCATGAGATCATTCAGAGACTGCCAGTGCGATAAGGTTCGCCATCTCCTGCAGGAGCTGCATCTGAATGACGGCCGCTTTAATCTGTGCTTCCGTCTCTCAGTGACCCAGTTTAATGACTTACTGTCCCACATTAGTCAGAGGAAAGAAAAAATAAAAAAAGGAATAAGAAAATGTAATGATCTTTTTATTGAAGGAAATAAGAAAAGTTTTATAAAGTTCAGGACAAGAACGATCAGATTCTCCACCAAGTTGGTTTTGGATTCCATGCGCTGATCACATCATCAACTTGGCATGTGCTTAAGCTGAGTACCTGTTTGGGTGACGTGGCATGTCTTCTTTGCCAAAATTCAGATATTTGAACTCTGTACTCGCAGTGACGTCCAATTGTGCTGCAACACAATTGGGTGGCGCTACTGCCAGACTAACTGCACCTAACGCTCAAATTGCACCACAGGACCTCTGATTGCATCTGTACAACTACTTGACATTGAAACTCGATGCCCCTGATGGTGGTTTGGTGAGAACGCAGCTTAATATTTTTCCAAACGAGCTCCTGTCCTGATTGTACACCACCATGTGATCCCATTTTACTCACCAGTTTATCTGAATAAATATCATATTCCTCAGAAAGCATGAATATCCAGGCTTAAATACTTTTCTTGCATTGAGAGGAGCATCATTCGTTGGGCCTGATTCCTTTTCTGAATAAAATATGCAAAAATTTCCATTATTAATTTTGTCCAGGGGGATCTGGAAATATTTGCTAATAAGTCTCAGGCTCTGATAGACATTTTTAAAGACTGAAGTCAGTAAATAAGTGAAAGTCAAGTAAATACTGATCAATGAACGTTCTTACTCACATCTGCAATTGTAAGTTCTGCGTCATGATTAAGATTTTAGATGATCCCCGCTGAAATGTTTCATTCATATGGGGGTTAGGCACTTGCTATTCTTGGGTGGAGGAGCTCGGTCACCCAGGGGAAGCTCAGACTAGCACCTCCACCTAAGAACATTCCGCTAAAGTGTCCTGAAGATTTGTTCTGCATGTGTCCTGAATACCTTCCTGGAGAGATGCTTTTACCGTGTCCCATAACCAAAGAGCCCACTCAGAGCACACAGATCTTTACCAAACCACTTTATTCTCCTTTTGTCATTTGGAGATGTGTGATGATTTGCCTTCACCACCAGCATGGGTCATTTAATCCAGCAGGGTCATGGGTCACATTGTATCGTTTGGAGCCATCCTTTGACAACAAGACAGTTTGTGGCTTTCTATGGTTTAGTTTGGAAGTCCTCTATAGGTGAACAAGTGCCAGTGGAAACCTGGGACAGCAGTAAAACAAAAACTGAGCATTACTTGTTGGCGAGCAACAAAAAAGGAACTTGTCCAAGGCAGAAATGCCCCAGACGCTGAATTTCCTGCTTCTTCATGCACATTATTGCAATTGTTTTCTCCAACTGTGTCCCCCACACACAGAAACGTAAGAGTGGATTCTGAACCAGACGCTGAAATTACACAGTGGAGAGTCCAAAACAAATCTGTAACACCAGGAATAAATCGAGGCTGAGATACACAAAGGACACCGAGGTCACTTGGCTAAATCTCCCCCCTTGGTACCGATAAGGCGACTTGGGCCCCTCGCAGATATTTATACGCAAAGTAATATAGTAATCTGGTTTGGTCTGGGTCAGAGATGCAATCTGTGAATTTAATTTTGTTTATCAGAAAAAACAGGGCGAAACCCACACTTGAACCGTATCATACAAACAGGGTGCTGCAGCCAAACCCGCATGCAGAACCTTGAGCATCTAACACACATGGGCTCCCCAAAATACAGCTCCACATGCGCTGAAATACCTCAAGCACGGCTATGTTTTGGACCATTGGTTGGAGTTTGCAAGCCATTGCCATGTTCCGAATCTGTCCGGGACTTGAGCCGAGATGGATCTGTAAATAGCGAACGACTGCGGTTGGAGTGAGACTCAGAAACACTCTAATTAAGTCCTGTCGCATAATGAGGCTCACTGCTGTTCCATGTCGGCCGATTAGTAGCTTGTGGCCGTCTCAGGCTGTAGTTTGAGGTTTGTGGGGGTGGGAGATCACATCTGGGTCAAAGACTACACTAACACAACACCAGTGGCAATCTAATTAAAATCCAATTACATCTTTAAGGGTATTTTATGGAAACTTGTAACACTTCCCATCTGAGCTTTCAGAGTTTGTTGCATTAATTATACCTCACAAAAGGTCAAGTTTGGGAGGAATTTAAGAAGAGTGGCAAACAAAAAGAATAAAAATAAAGAGCTTGATTGCATAGAATAACCGACAAGCATTTTTACAGAAGGACTTACAAGAGTTTTGACAGTTTTTTGAAAACGTTGTTATACTTGCTTTATAAATAAATAATTTTCAGTAATAGTACAAGCAGAATCCTCATGTTCTTAAAATGATTGATTTAAATTAAAATCCACACAGACATGGGTTTGCATGTCAAATCATGTAGTGCACATGCTGTCAAATGTCTGGAATATTTGTGGCGGAAGGACTTTTCGGACCTTGTGCCAGACACTGTGTGGGTGTTTATAGGAGCTTTCCTAAAAAGTACCACCGGAAAGGATATTTGATTCCTCAGCCAATCAGAAGGTCATGGCAATGCGTGGGTCTGGTTTAACGGTGGACAACTGTATAAATTGACCTTCAGTTTGGGGAAAGAGAGATTAGGCATCTGAAAGACAGCAAAGGAAAGCAAGTGATCTTGTTCACTGAGATTAACGGACTGCGAAGCATCATGAAGACCCTGGCTCTCCTCGCCCTCTGTGCCCTGCTGTCAGTGTGCTGGTCCATGTCAGGTGAGATGAAAATTCCCTCAGCCTAAATGGAGTTTAGGAAAATCTAAATGTGAATGCACTAATGTTTGCTCATCTCTATGCTCATCAGTTGTGGAACCCGAGGTTATTGTGGATCTCGCTGCAGACGCGGACACTGAAGTGACACCTGCTGCTCCTGCTGCCTCCTCCTCAGAGTCCAATTCAGCCTCCTCCTCCGAGTCTGACTCGACTTCCGACTCTGCCGATTCCAACTCGAGCTCAGACTCATCTGCTTCCGACTCCACCTCAGCTGCATCCTCTGAGTCCTCCTCATCCGAATCATCTGAATCCACCTCAGCTGCATCCTCTCAGTCCTCCTCAGCTGAATCCTCAGAGTCCTCAGAGTCCTCTGAGTCCGACTCCTCAGCAGCCTCTCAGTCCTCAGAATCTGACTCTGCTGCTTCTGCCTCATCATCTTCCTCATCCTCATCAGAGTCAGCCAGTGCTGAAGGTATTTAACTGACTTTTTGTCTCCTTGTTATTTTCCTTAAATCAAGAAAGCCTTAAAACCTTCATGACATTTCTCAGCTGCCTCAGATTCTCAAGTGGTTATGAAAAGAGACCTGGCTGCTGTTCTCCTGAGGAGAAGAAGAGCTGCTTCAGGAGGAACCCTTACTCCTCTGCAAATGGAAAGGTACAGTTAGTTCATGACAACAAAAAAAGACCAGTTGCACAGTTTTTACGTGTTTTTTCCTTTTTTCTTCTTCAAATAATTGACCACATCTTCTCCAACTTTCCAGCCTAAAAGAAGTTTGCGAACTGAACGTTGCCTGTGATGAAATGGCTGACACTGAGGGCATCGTGGCGGCATACACCGCCTACTACGGACAAGTTCCCTTCTAAGCTAGATTTTTTTTTTCATGCATCCACTTGTGGACACATTTTTGTCTCTCCCATTTGTCAATAAAAACAACGAAACTTCAATCCTAATCCTAGATGAAAAACAGAAAGGCAAAAGACTGGGACTTGGCCCCATCTTTTGATGATGGCTGGAGAATTTTCTTGGCTGCAAATTCTTGCACACATGTGGCCACTTAAAGGCCTCCGCAGGCTTTCCAAGAGTCTCCTAGATATGCAACCCTGTGAAAAATAGAATCAATGTTTTGTGTAAATATGGTTTCCCTTAATACTATGTTAAGACTGGTGCTAAAGTAGTAAATGTTTTGAATGTTGATGTACTAATTTTCTCATATATTGCTTTGTTTTTACTTAAAAGCTAGTTCTGGTGGTAGCAGAGGGATTGAATTGTTATCAATAGTGTACAGTTTGTTTAAACCACATTAGCTCATATATGGTAATTTCTTTAACCACAAACTGCATCTGGTTTTGGTAATAATAAATTATTTTGTTTTGTCAAACTGTTTTGTTGTGTTTATTCATAACCAGGATTTTCCTAAACTTTCTGGGTTTCAGAAGTCCCTTGGACACGAACAAATGCATTTTAGATCAATCTGTTGTCTTGTATGGGACAAAATAGACTGAGGTGTAAAACTTACTTGAGAAATGTGTCCATGTTACCTATTTTTTAAACTTTGTAATACACAGAAGAAGAGGTTTCAAATAGGAACTTTTAAAAACGGCAAAAGATTAGGTTCATGGTCTATGTTTTAATCCAAGTGTTTTGAAGAAATGTAGACCTTCATGATTTTTTTTAATTTCTTATATGCACCATTTAAAGATGACAGAAAAGTTAACATAATAATTTTTTTCACCCTTAACAACATACACAATAAACAGGCATCACCACTCATTGTAATCTGGATTAAAATGATAAATTATTTGAAGAGCAATAATAAACCGATTAAAGATTTTTAAAAGTCACTTTTGTGGAGGAGGTAATCATTTGTACCATGGGCCTGAGGCCCCGGTGAAGACCCAGGACACACTGGAGACACAACATCTCTTGAAAGTCCTGGGAACGCTTCGGGTTCCCCCCAGAGGAGCTGGAAGAAGTGGCTGGGGAGAGGGAAGTCTTTGCATCTTTGCATCTGGCCCTGTCCAGTGGTCGGAGTATTTCTGGCAACCTTGTGACCCTGTCAGGTATAAAACGCATACAGAAAATGGATGATGGAGATGAACAAAGGTCTGAGGTTGTGTTTTAACTTGTTTTCACTCATCAAAACATTGTGTTCTGCTTTGCTTGGAGGTGCTTAACCATTTTCTCCTGTACATCCTGTCTTTTTCTTATCAAGTGCTGACAAAAAGGATGGAAAGAGACGAAAAGCACTTGCAGTGAAAGATAACAGGTGAGAACTACTGACCGTGCATCTTGGTTTTGTATAAAACCTGCACTGAGACTGCTTTCAGATCATGTCTCCTCCTCCTCCTCAGATCCTTCTTAGGTTAGAAGAAAGCTTGCAAAGTGTGGGAAACTACCAACAACCAGGAACTCAAAGACAGCAAACAGAGGCAACTGAGTAACTACAAACCACCATGAAAACTCTGGCTCTGTTTATCTGTGCTCTTCTGTCAGTGTGCTGGTTCATGGCAGGTAAGTACGGACAAACCTTTTTTTTTACAGTCAGATGAGAATTAAAGTGAACTTTTTCATGCTTTAGGACAATCTGAGCATTTAGGCATGTTTTTGTCTGTTTGTTGCGTGCTCAGATGCCGACCCTCCTGCTCCAGCCACTCCTGATACGTCCAGCTGTGAATCAGACTCCTCTTCAACTGAAATCCTGATCCAAGACCCATCAGTTTCTGATTCAAGCTGTGAATCCTCACATTCACCCTCACACGAATCCTCACATTCAACCTCACACGAATCCTCACATTCAACCTCACACGAATCCTCACCTTCCACCTCACATGAATCCTCACCTTCCACCTCACATGAATCCTCACATTCAGCCTCACACGAATCCCCACCTTCCACCTCACTCGAATCCTCACATTCAGCCTCACATGAATCCTCACCTTCCACCTCACACGAATCCTCACATTCAGCCTCACACGAATCCTCACATTCAGCCTCACACGAATCCTCACATTCAGCCTCACACGAATCCTCACATTCAGCCTCACACGAATCCTCACATTCAGCCTCACACGAATCCTCACATTCAGCCTCACACGAATCCTCACATTCAGCCTCACACGAATCCTCACATTCGGCCTCACATGAATCCTCACCTTCCACCTCACACAAATCTTCACATGAATCATCACATTCCACCTCAGATGAATCCTTAAATTCCTTTGAGTATGTTTCAGCTCGGTTGTTAAAAGCCTTTGGATCACATGACTCGCCCAAACCCTCTAAACTGCATGAATTGTCTGAATCCCCTAAACCTGTCGCTTCAGCTTCTGAGTCTCTCATTAAAGGTATTTAGCTATTTGATTGCATTTTTACCTTTCCCCACCAGTTTAAAATACATATTTTGGAAACATTTTATATATAAAAAAATCCTTTCAATGTGTCTGACTTCTGTCACACCCTGTAGGGCTTGCAAAAAGAGATCTTGCTTCTCTACTCCAGAAACAAAGAGTTGCATCAGGACAACCCTCTACTCCACCACAGCAAAAAAGGTAAAGTGTTTCATTTTTTAATGAAAAAAAATCTAAATATTTAATTTGAACTTGTGTTGCACAGTCTGTTAGTTTTTGCTTATTTGTGTTTTTGTTTTGCTGAGTGATGCAACAAAGTTGTTACTCTGAAATGACATACCGCTAATCATGTTGTCTCACCAAATTTCTAATTTTTATCTTTTAGCAAAAAAATGAGATCTGCCAACTAAATGTTACCGGTGACTACATGACGGGACGGCATTTTCTCAACAAATGTTAACCAATCAAGATTGAGCTTTGTTCAATTATATGCCTATTTACTATTTTACATGTTGGTTTTCAATTTACTTTTCTTTAATCAATCAGAGTTTGCTGCATTTCTTTCACCCGACATACACTTTCCATCAGTTAAAAAAAACATTATGTTAGCGGGATTTAATTTTGTCTTTTAATTATTAGAATTGTTTAATTTGAAAAGTGCATTTGTAAATTTGTGTTTAAATTCTCTGATCAATAAAGATTTATTTTTTAAATTCAGGAATGTCTCATTAACTTGAATGGAGATGAATTAGTTTGGCGTTTTTCCCTAAAAACCAAGTCTTTATAACAATTCTATTTTGCTGTTATTTTTTATTTATTTATTTAAGAGCCAAATCAATGTTTAATACAAATAGTTAATTTCTCCTACTATTTATTGTGTTAAAGATGTGAAGCTTGTTTGTCCTCATATTTGTGCTGTTTCAGCAATTGGCTCTAGGGGGCGACATCCTCCTTTTCTGCTTACTGCTCATGCAGCAAATCAAAACAATCTTTATTTTCATACATAGCATGGTGTGTGTGCTTAACACACACACAAAAAACACAGCAATTTAAAACAAGCCTAACAGTACAAAAATAAGCAGTCTTTAGACCTATTTTTGCGCGTTTTTGTAAATCAAAATGTTAACGTTGTCTTAGTTGTTTATGTCCTATATTCTTTCTGCACTTGGATTAAACAAAGGAAATGCATGGAGGAGAGCTGCGTAAAGAACAGGTTTAATCAGAAAGACTTTTTAAACCTTTTCAGTGGCACTACACGCGTCAGGCCTGTCAGCTGCCAGTTGGTTTTTCACAAGTTTATTATCGTCTGGAAAGGGACATTACTGCTTATGCGTCCTAAAGATAATTCCGTGTGCTTCTACCATCTATCCTGTATCTCTTACCTGTCACTTCCTGTCCATAGTGGTGCCTGTGCTTCTGTTTGCTTGAATGTCTTATCACGGTTTCCTGAAGCTGAGTGCATCAATATAAGACTCAAACTTCAGAAAAAAGTTATGTTTCTAATTTCTTGTGTGTTAAACTGTTACAAAAAAACTTCTTTGTTCAAGGAGTTTAAAAATGTTTATTTTCTGTTTGCAAGAGCAATAGATTACACCTTCAAGCTTTAACACTAAGACCGTTCAGCAAAGTTTTTATTCTTGGATAACGAATTTTCCCCGCCAGATGTAAGAGCTCACCTGTACTCTGGAGGTCCCCAGACATATAAATGGACCCTCGTCCGTTTTAAAGTAAAGGATTTTGGTTCACCTGCAAGTGAACCCTGGTGCGGTTTAGCATTAGTGTGAATGGAAATAGACTAACCACAGAGCAAAGGGTATACGTTAAAAGCTGCCAGATTATCCAGACATGTGCTGATAGCAGATTGCTCGGAAAAGTAATAATGCTGTAAACTTAAGTCAATGGCCTTGTCCGATTTGTATTATGTGCGTAATTCTCGATTTGTGTACAACTTTGGATTTGTGTGTGCGTAATTCTTGATTTGTAGCTCATACAATACTTTTTGTGCGTAAGTTTATGTACTTGCATTTGTGTTTTCACATGTACAAAAATTACAAAATACGTAAAAATACAAAATAAATGTACACATGCACAACTTTAAATTACAACAGCTTGAGACCAACTATGCATTCAAATCAAGTACGCACTAAGCACATTTGTCACACACTATTTTGGTAAGTTGATTTCACAAACTTTACAATAACTGAGCGCTGGTTGTAAAGGGTGCAAAAGTACCGGTAGTCAGTTACAAGTCCCATTAACAGAGTAGTTTTGTTTTTTATCTCAATTAATAAAATGTTTTCATCGAATTCAAACTTTGCTCCATCACTGTTGCTACACCGCAGCAAGGTTCACTTGCAGGTGTAACAAAGCTCTCTTTTCAAGGTGGACCAGGGCACATTTGTTTGTTTGCCTGTATATCCTAGAAAAAAATTATTTTGAATAGTAAATCTGAATGTAATTTGATTAAAATAAGAGAAAGATCTGCTAATGTTTTTTTTTTTTTCTTTTTCAAAAATGCTTACACTTAAGGTGTTTGGGCCTCCTTGACTTCAGAAAGGTGTCTCTTTAGCCAGTACCTGAGAACGTGACACAGACGTGGTTCAAAACACTATTGACACCTTCCAGGAAGCACATCATTTGCATCATTCCAGTGGTTGCAAAAACTGTGAAACATTAATTTTCTAAGAGTTAAGCTGTTGATAAAGTTTATCATTGGTTGAGATAGAGCATGCGCTTGTTTTGCTGACCTCTTTACGAGCGTCCTCCTACCTTGTTTGAGTCAGAAACTCTGCTCTGATAACGCTGATAAGTGGGGCAATAAGTACGAGGTGAGCATCATTCAAAGTGATGATCCGATGGTTTCATCCCCGGCAGAGTGACTCTTTATTCCATATTAACATATGAAAGCAGTTTTAAGGTCATAAACAATTTACTGTAAATTAATAAATACACAGGTGTGTGAAATGCTGTCAGCTCACGTGTTAGGCATCACATTGTCATATATCTCTCAGATTACAAAATAATTTAACATTTTAAAACAGTGTGTTCAGGTTTAAGTTGCCCTTTTCCAGTGTTTAAAAAAAAAAGCAGAACTAAGATAAATGTGATATGAGTGCAAAATTCTTCCTTCTGGTTATCTAATATCAAACTGCTGTCACGTTTTATTTCCAGCTCTATGGAAGCCCAAAGGTCAAATTGCAATCAGAAAAGAGGACTTTTGGCTGTCCCTCAATGCAGTTTTCAGCCTCAGTGACAGGTCAGTACAACACAGACAAAACAGTAGCCCAAGTCCGGATCACAACCCCTGTCTGAATCAGCTTCCACGAATTCAATAAATGTTACCAGAGTAACAAATGTTCTAGATTTCTGTTCAAACCTGTTCCCAACAGGTTGGGCCGGCAGATTTATCGGCCGCCGGCCAAAAGGGGCTCACTACAGCAACATCATGGAGCCTTTGCATTGACAGTGCAAGAAAAGTAAAAAACTCCCTAATCTCAGTGTTTCCTGCAGGGGCTGTTCTGCAGGTTCTGATGTGGGCAAGTAGTGTACCAAGAGGACACTGACAGTCAACTGATTAACTTACAAACAAACAATAAAAAAAACTCCTATTCTGGAGGGGAAAAAATCATTTTGTGAATAACTGAAGGTTTAGTTGTTCAACTGTTAAAGTGCTTTAAAAATCCTCTCTGGTGAAAATTGTGTTATGGGTGTTTTTTTAAACCTGTTTTAGTGGATTTTTTCTGATAATACAGGACCTATATTGAGAAAATTAAGTTCAAAATTGCATTTCTGAGTATTTCTTTATTCAAATTGGAAAACATTGTATTTGTGATGTAGAAAATATGCTGGGCGAGCCACAAGCTCCCTGCTCTGTTCAACCCTCATGCATGGGGATGTGAAGGGTTGTAGCTTGAGGAAGAACGTGTAATATGGATGGATGACGGGGAAGTCTGTACTCTGTCTCAACAGTCCCACCCACAATTTAGAGACAAATTTCTAATAACCTCCTGCCGCTTTGCAGAAACTATGTCCCAGAAAACAACTGTTTTTTTTATTTTTATTTTAGATAAAAACATCATAATCACAACTAAAATATAAGTGGGAATGTGTTTAAAATGCATTAAAAGATGATCGAGGTGAGTCTTTATTAATCATTTCTTATTTTATGAATTCCTGCAATAAAAGTTATATGTGTCACTGAAAATAGCTGTTATGCACAGTATGTATGTATTTGAACTCTGTTGAGTCACTTTATCTTTGTAAACTGTGAAAAAAAAGTGTAAACATTGTATGTGTACAGTAATACAAATGCAGCAAAAGCTAAATTTTCAAAAATGTCATACAAAAACAACCAAAACTTTATAAAAAATACATTACCAATTTATCTTTTTTCATTACATACATAAGTGTGCAAATTTGAAGAAAAAAAACAACATAAAATTTAATTTACTCTATTTTGGATAATTTAATATATTAAATAATGAGTTTTTGGGGTTGTTGCCCAAAGTCCCCAGAGATTCTAGCAGCGCACCTGGCAATAGACCCTCATTTTAATGGTTTTAAGGCTTCCAGGTGAGGAAAATCGCACATTTTTGCATCATTGTTTGGGGTTTTTTTTGTCTTGTCTTCAGATAGACTTTATGAGCATTTTTGTTGGGTTTTATACCAAATATATTAACCACCACATGTCTCTGGAAAACCCTGTTGTTGTTTTTTACAAAACCTGCCATTTTATGTCAATAATCAATAAGAATTGGCCCCTAAAGCTGAGTCACGCTGAGAATATTTAGCTCTTTTGCTTTAGCTTTTTTTGTCTGATCTTTGTCTTTCTCCTCTGTAGTCATTGCAAGGTTGTCATACGCGTGTATTTCCTGGTCTTTTTCATCAGAGTTTTGCTCTTCATCGTCTTGTTTTTCAGTTGCAATTTGGCAACATTTGCAGCAGCAGCAGCATTTGGCAGCAGCCACAGTGACCACTTTGTCCCAAGGATCCAGGGAGTGGGCCCAGAGAGGCAGAAAGTCCCACGACCGAAGAGCAGAGGGTAAAAAGTTGGGTTTTTTCCTCTGCAGCACATTGATCACCACGATGGCGATGAGCAGCACAAGCAGAGGAACGCCGACACCCACCAGGACTTTCCAGCCAGCCAGGGACAGACTGAAGACAAGCAGGGGTAAAACAAAGAAGCAGCAGACTATGTAGACCCCCGCAAACCAGCGGTAGGAAGCCGTCACGTTTCCCAGACTTTTAGCCAGCCGGATGGGAAGCCGAGTGAAAGGGATGGGATACCACAGGACGATGCCAGAGATGTTGAACAAGAAGTGCACCAAGGCAATCTGAAAAGAGGACAAAAGAGCCTTTTGGTGTGATGTTTTTTTTTAAATAAACTTTCCCATTCAAAATCTCAGTTTCACATTTAAAAAAGTTGTTGTGTGTTTAAGTGCTTGGATTAAGTTAGGTTTTCTGGATTTTTTTTGGACTAATATCTGTGTGGAAATTTAGTATGTAATTGTGGTCCCCAACCTTTTCTTAGGTCACGGACCGGTTTAATGTCAGACAATATTTTCACAGACCGGTCCGAAAGGGCCAAAGTTGGCTTTTAACCTTTTTAAGCTTTAAATTTTATGAAAAATCTATTTTTCAAATTAAAATGCTACTTTGTGAAATGTAGTTTTAAAAAATCATTTGAAAAAAATCTGTAAATGAAAGATGATAAAGATTCAATGCAACAACGTTGCTGATTTGAGGAAGATGTTTTTGATTTGTAAAAATTAGCAACATATTCTGAATTGAAAGCCATTGTTATTATTGACAAAAATTCTGGTTTAGATTATCTTTCATCTTTTGCCTTTTAAATAACTCTTGATTCATTTTGTATTTCTCTTTAACACAGAGGAGTATTTTCTGTGCTAAGGTTTCTTAACAGACTCTTCCTCAATGTCTCCTTTCACCCCAAAGAAACTTACTGAAGACATTTGTGATTTTATCAACTTTGTTAGCTTGGGGTTTTTATTTTTAGCTGTGGCAGCTGCTTTAAGATAGTAGTGCATGGATTTAAAACAAACAAGAGTTTTGGACAGAATCCAGCACTTTTCCAAAATAAAACTTCCTTCAGAATCAGAAAATAAACAAAACAGAAATAATCAAATTTGCCCTAAATAAGATTATGATTGAACATGGCCTCTTTATGTGATTTCTGTTTACGTACATTTGTTTTAATGAGGAAAGTCGCTACTTTACTGACCCGTATAACACGTTGGGGTACATTTTCTGCATCCCACCCACTTATGCTGACCAGTTATATTAAATTAACCAATTAAGTAGCCTATATGGAGTGTCCGTCCTGAGACTGGTGGGTCATGTGTTCAAATCCATGGTTGAGTCTTACCAAAGACTCCAAAAATGGGACCCAAAACCTCACTTCTGGGTCAAATGCAGAGAACAAATTTCACAAGTCCAGGTGTGTGACGTCTAGTTGGACTTTTACTGTGGTTGTGTTTTAATTCCATCACTACTTATTGCTGAATCTACAATTCAAAAGTCCAGTGCCCCGGCACCTTCCCTGAGGTCTCTGCAAAAAAACATTGATGCTCACTAGATTGGCGAATATAGACCACAATGCATTGCATTTGAACCATTAAAAAAAAAAAAAGTAAATAAGTTAATATTTTAATTAGGCCTTTAACCCTTATCTTAGATGACCCCACCCTTACATTGACGTGTTCTCCCTACCATGACAAAGGTGGATAAAGGTGGAAAGATTTCATGTAATCCATGGACACCAGTGAAGATCACAAATCATTGAAGAAAAAAGGTTCCGAGCACTGTCTAGTGGGTCTAGATGACCCAACTCCCAATGTTAAAGTGCCCAGGATAGCACAAGGGTTACATGCCCATCACCCAAATGTCATAGAAACCCCCACCCACTGATTTCTTATAGTTTGCATTTAAAGCTGGCTAAAATCAGAAATCCGAATCAGAAATCTTTTATTGTCATTGTTACACAAGCTTGTGACAATGAAAATCCCGGTGCTCTCCAGCTGTTGGGCAATAAAAATATAAAATATTTCTTAAGGTATTGGAAAACATGTTACTGCCAATATTTGGCCCAAACTTAGTCAGTTTATGGTTGATCAGTTACATTTTCTTGACAATAAAGGCAAAAAAATGTGTGTGTATGATAAAAGCAATATTTTTCTTTTAAAGTTAAAATACAGAACTTGAACAGGAACAGCCTTAGAAAGTGTTCAGTATGTTTTTGATGAGTGATGAAAACTTCTCATTTTAAAACCTGAGTCGGTTATTAAGGAGATTTCATTTAAAACCCTTTTTGGAGATATCC
Source organism: Oryzias latipes (assembly GCF_053564925.1). NCBI lineage: Eukaryota > Metazoa > Chordata > Actinopteri > Beloniformes > Adrianichthyidae > Oryzias > Oryzias latipes. The sequence continues at coordinate 32,491,877 of NC_136237.1, read as the reverse complement.
CTCACCTGAAGAGCATTTGCTAGTGTCTCTCCTGGACTTGCCATGGCTGCTAGAATGGCGGTTGTGGTTGTGCCGATGTTTGAACCCAAGGACAAAGGGTATGCCCTCTCTATGCTGATGACACCGATACCTGTTTGGTAAAAAGAAAAACAGTCTACATGTAGGGTTTTCGTACAAGTGGCTTTCTGTGTCACTTCTCAGCTACAGATCCAAAAAACACTGACATTTTTAAAGGAAATAATGAAGAAGTTGAAAAAATAATCCTCACCAACAAGTGGAGTAATAGCCGAAGTGAAGACAGAGCTGCTCTGCACGATGAAAGTCATACCAGCTCCAACAAGGATGGCAATGTAACCTGTGACCCATCCGAACGGAAACGGGAAATCTGCACACAAACATTCAGGTTTTTATCTAATGCATCGCAGACGGTTCAGCGGAACATCCAAAGTAGGGGATACGTACTGGTGTTGAGGATCTTTTTGATTACTATAGCCACCTGTCCTTTCAGCATGGAGTTAAGCAACTTGACAATAAGGATCAGGCAGGTGCAGAGGACCAGCAGAGAGAGCGCCAGCAGGATCAGACCCACAGCCAGGTCAGGCAGATTCACATTTACAAAGGCATGCTTACCTGCAAACACACAGGAGAGAAACAGATGACATCTACCTCAACCTGAGCCAGTTCACTTCACAGTGAACTGGGTCATTCAAATTCACCCACCACTATTTGGACTGGGATCCTTTGTGCAAGGGAAGGCTTCTACTGTACATGAGTTGCACTTGTTTTGTAGGTTTATTGTCAGTAAATTACTATTAACTGTGGATGTCAACCCCTTTCTGATGGAAAATAGCCAGAATCCTTGTTGGTTTGACAACTGAGGACAATTTTGATTTCTGTGGGCCAATCAGATCTAACTGAACAGCTTTTTGAACAGCCTCTGACAATGTTCAATTAGAATTCAAACAAGTTTGGAATATTGGGTAATTCAATACAGATCGAAACAGAGTCTACATCTTATCTAGAAGAACCATGTCTTATGGAGTTCCTCAGGGTTCAATGCTTAGACCTCTGTAAGTCCTTTGTCAAGGTCAGATCATGTGTGCTAAAAATGTTTTCGTCCTAGTTTTGCAGACATGTGATTCAACATCTTACTTTGAAATAATGATTTTACCATATAGGAGATTGTGTCAAAAGACTCAGCACCTGGCTTAATCTTGTAACTGAGACTCTGTGTAAGCTGAAGTGAACTTTGTTAATACATTGTACAGCAAAAGTAAAAACTTTTTCTTTGATTAGTGAATCTTACATTTCTCTAAGTTGAATGTTTCTGACACATTCTTCAGTGTGAAGGTATAATTGCCGTCAAACCAGCAGAATTCTGGAGAAGTGCAGTTCTCTGGACCTTCAACTGTGACATTCTGTAGGCTCTGAAACACAGGAGCAGTTTCAGTCACGTTAGTAAGCATTTCAGAGGATCTGGCTCAGCACGTTTGCCTGCCCATCTTACTGTGTTGGTGTAGGTCAGGCACCACTTCTTGATGAGACTCTTGTTTCGAGCTTCTGGATCCCCGGTGGCGACTCCACTGATGACAGACTTATCCAGCTGGGTCAAAGGGAAGGGGAAAAGGACACATAAAATAAGATAACAGCTTCAGTTAATGAAATCTTATCTCTTTTATTCATTGGAGGTCATAAAAAACAAACCCAACCAGTAACTTTGAGCATCATGCAGAAATAATCTCGAACCTTGAAATTGTCATCCATGCCATGTTGTCCAAACCAAATTATTGCAGCTGGGCTACCCAAGGCTTCAACAGCCAGGCTGCAGCTGCTCCAAAACGCAGCAGCCAGATTTATTTTTGGGGCAAAGATGTTTGACCACATAATACCGATCTTGGTTCCTTTGAAATGGCCACCAGTGCAAAACTTGCTTTTTATAAAAATTCTGGTTCTTGCTTAGAATTCCCTGGCAGGTGCTGCACCTTCTTACCTCTCCTGGCCCTGGAGAGCACAGTACAGCACAAAGAGAACCTAAAGTAATAAGTTTAAACCCACTTTGATGGTGATGTCTCTGTCAATGTGCTGTGGTCAGCTTAATGCCTAATTTGCGCAGATAATAACCTCAAGGATAAAAATAAGACAAGATAGATAAGAAGGCAGAAAGTCTGAGACCACACACACACACACAGGCAGAATGTTATTATCAGTGTTTTTAAAGCTCAGTTAATATGGTTATAAAAACATCTGCTGATGCGCAACTTAGCACACAATATCAGTATTGGACTCACGGGGAGTCTCACCGTAGACTCCCTCCTCCAGGTGTTTAGACATAGCCTAATCAAACCCTGGTTACCGCTCCTCGCCGCTCTTATCTCCTTGGGCAGAGCCTTCTGGATGCTTTTGCTGCTACCACCACATTTTCACTTATGGCTCTTCTTTGTGGTTGCCTCACTTCCTCTGGCATACACCTCCAACTATTCCTACCACACAGCCTTTACAGCCCTTTCACATTTTTCTCCCTCTTCCTCATTTGAGCCTCCTTGACCCCCCCCCCCCAGGGTAATGTCCCCTCTCCTAAGATCAGTTGTCTGAAGAACACGGATTTTAAAATATCATGTAATAAAGTGCCATTCTGATTAAAAAAAATGTGTTTTTAATATGTTCTTGTGGCATTTTTCAGATGATGGAGGAAAAACATAAAAAATATATAAGTTTAAAAATAGCATTTGTGAGTATTTCTTTTTTTAAGTTGTCACATCAGGAGCAGACAAAAAAATGCTGTTTGAAAAAGATGGTATTTGTGGTGCAGAAATACACTGAGCGGGCCACATGCTCCCTGTTCTTCAGTCTGATGCATCCACTTGTAGACGACTAGATCCATGAACGTCTACGTTTTCCTCATCTGGCTCAAAACCGTACGGCTGGAAAGCTCCAGTATAGCTCCCCATTTTTACTCCGCCAGTTATGTTGGGTTGAGGGTGTGAGGGTCTGGAAGCTAGCGAGAAAGCCAAACGTTTCCTGAAGATTTTCATTGGTTTTACACACTAAGGGACAGATTTTGGCTCAGTCCTCCACACAGATCTTCTCTAGCCCTTGTGCTATCTTAGACAACCCCACCCTTACATTGATGTGTTCTCCCTACCATGACAAAGGTGGATAAAGGTGGAAAGATTTCATGTAATCCATGGACACCAGTGAAGATCACAAATCATTAAAGAAAAAAGGTTCCGAGCACTGTCTAGTGGGTCTAGATGACCCAACTCCCAATGTTAAAGTGCCAAGGATAGCACAAGGGCTAGATCAGTCAGGTTTCTGGGCTGTTGCTGAGAAAAAACATGGAGCTCCTTCCAGATTTTCTATCAAACTCCATTAGCAAAAAAAGAGCTGATTGAGCTCCAGCTGTTTGAAAAGTTCATTTGTTGTGTTTAGGTTGTAAAGCCTGAAATGTATTTTCTTTCCTTGAGGATTTGTTATTTTTATTTTTGGTTTCCAAAGGGGAAAGCGTTCCACCGACTTCACGACACCTCACCTGTATGATGGACTCGGTGAGGGGGTCGGTGATGACGTTTAACAGGTCTGGGGCCTCTCCACTTTGGATTTGAAAGGAGTCAATGATGAGCTTAGTGACTCTGTACAAGTAACCAGAGGCCACTTCAAGAGGCAGCAGCACCAACACGGAGAGCCAGTTGAAGAAATCGTGCACTGTGGCCCCAGCAAAGGCCCTGAAGGGGTTCAAGTGAAGGGAAAAAAGTGATCAGGTCGTTGGGTTCTGTCCATTAAAAACTTCAAGAAAAAAACAATCACAAGAAACACTGAAATGCCTAATAATCAGTTTTTTACTTGATGGCAGCAGGAAGCAGGAACAGCAAATTATTACCTGCGAAAGGTGCTACGGTCTCCAGCCTGCGTCATGGCAACCAAGGTGTTGGTTACAGAGGTGCCAATGTTGGTGCCCATGATGATGGGAACAGCCACCTGGACCTTCAGAACTGACAAAGGAGAAGACGTGTCCTTAGCGTGCCTCTTCCCCCTCCAGCATTCATCATTGTCACACACATTCACAGGATCATACTCACTTCCAGAGGAAACCATGCTGACAACTATGGAGGAGGACGTGGATGAACTCTGGACCAGCAGAGTCACCAGGACACCAATGACAAGACCAGCCAGAGGGTTGGACAAAACCGAGTTATCCTGAAAGATGTCGCCTGCGGCTTTTCCTGCACAGGAGAAACAGACACTTCTGACTGTTTTGTCTCTTTTTTTTTTTATTCAAATGTTGCCCCCACTCAGGCGAGTGTAGCTATTTTGGGATTTCAGGGATGCAAAAGAATAATGCATGTCTCTGGAGCATTAAAAAATAAACCTGGAAGAGCTGTGTTAAACCTGTTTACCTCCAACAAGCTGAAAAGCTGAGCTGAGGATGTCAAGGGAGCAGATGAACATGTAAAGGAGTGCAAGTAATGCAACAGCTTTCGCCACAGACACCAGAACTCTCAGCACTTTCCCTTTGGTGTCTAATTCTGAAACAAGAGCACAAAGACAAGCAGGTAAAAAATATTGTTTCAAGATTTTTGTTGGGTTTTTCTTTTTTGGTCCAAGTACTGTTTGTTAAACCTATTACAGTTCATTAAAGACCAAAATCCAGCAGAAGCCAAAAAGCCCCCACTTCACAGTTTAAAAACATACTCTATGTATTTGTTACCAGTAAGCTATTCATCTATAAACTGTAAATTTAAATATTTACAATGTTGAGTTATTAATGCAGTCATGTGTAGCAACGGTAATTTCCTTTAGTCTTGAAATCAGCCCACAAAAGTTAAAATCCGCCCTGTGTCAAACAAGATCAGCTGCTTCAGCAGAATTAAAGATGTGAAAAAGCTCAGTCAAAAATTCCATTAAGTCTACTCTGGTGTTCTCTTATCATTTTTATTCTCTTAGTATTGAATATAAACAGGTCAATTAGGGGTGTGACAGTTAATCAACCTAATCCATTAACAGATTTGTATTTCTATGATCCAACCAGACTGATCTGAGGCAAATTTGTTAATCAAATCAGCCTAAACCATTGTAAAATTGTGAAAAATGAAGTAATAACAAGGTTCCCTTTAGATAATTTTGATGCAGAAAAACAACAGTGGGCTGAATTCTAGGAAACTAAAATGTGAATTCTTGTTTACTTGTTTGTTTGTACATATATTTATTTACACTAGATTAAGAAATCATGAGGGATGTGAAAAACTTCACCTGCACTGTTCAGAACCCAGGTATTTATCTCTGAGTCACACACTTTTGGCCAAAGATGTCCTGGATCGTTTTTTTAGGTCAATAAATCGTTACACCCTTACATTGGTTTGTTATATGCAGTATATGAATACGTAGAAAAATCTATATTTAAATGTGTACGTGCTAATTCAGAACTTTCCCTCTGAACTAGAAGGAAAGGAAATTAATCTAGACACAGCTGTGCAGCACAAGATAACATTGTGTGCTTTAAAATGACTCTCATTGACAGCAAACTAAATGTTATACCATCATTTTTGCTGTTATCTGATGGAGGAGGGATCAAACAAAGCAGTGATTCTAGATTTAGTGTAATGTCAGCATCGGTAGAAATAAAAAAGGTTTATTTTACTTTTATAAGATCACCCCAGTTTAAAAATATAAATGTAAATCAAAAAACTAAAAGAAATAAACCTAAACAACATGTCAAATGTGTTTCACTTTGTTCTTCCAAGCCAAAGAACCACAATGGGGAGATAAATGAACCTCAGGTTGCAGACCCTTTTAATTTCTGCCTTTAGGAGGAATCTTTGCTTCTCTTTAGTCTCACTGCTGCTGGTTAGCACAGAGAACTGTTGAAGATTAAGCAGCTCTTGTTGTGTGAACTCCTGAGCCTTTACCTGACCATGAAACCCCCGTGTCCTTCAGCTCTGGCATGTCCCATGGGTCACCTTCCCCTGAGTCCTCCTCAACCAAAGCCAGAGTGGAGTGCGCAGGAGTTGTCGTGACCTCTGGAACCGACAAAAGCCCCAAAAGGTTACAAGTCTTTGGCATAGTTTATATATCATTTGATCACAGTCAAAGACATTGCTTTCATCTGACACAACCCTCTCTTGTTGTCTTGTCTCTAATTAAAGATTACCTTTGCTTTTCTCTTCATGATGTTCACCCTTTTTATTTTTCTTGTGCTTCTTGCCAGGCTGAAAAAAAAGTGAGAAAAACATGCTAGAATATACAGATGTTTGTTCATAAACACAAAAAACTGTTCAAAAATATTTTTAGGAGACACTTTTTATTAGATTTCTGAGATGTAACCATTTTTTACTTCCTGTTTGGGATTTTTTTTTAAATCAAACTTCAGCAGAAAATCTACACAAATGTGAAAAAAAGTCTTTTTATTGTTGTCTGACATGTTTTTGCTGCTTTTTTCAGAATAATTCTGCATTATTTCAGGTGAACTAGCCGGATGTTAGCTCAGTAAATGCTGAAAAGCATGTGAACTTGAGCACACACTCTTTTCATTAGGTTATTGATTTTTTGTCACATGCTACAGTCGTAGTACAATTCCATTCACACTAGAGCGATGAAGGGAAAAGGCAATCACATTTATTAAAAAATGAGAAATGAAATTAATATTTACATCCAACTCATGTGTCTTGTTAAGATTTTTAGACTACACAATTGCTCATCTGTGACTTTTTTTTTCCAATTATAACCTGAAAGCAGCTTTTTGACTTTCTACATCATTAAATTTACATTTAAATATCAATTGGGATTGATCAGAATCATAAAAAGTTGTTCTGTCTTAAATTATTTTTGATTGTTATAGATGAATGAGTTAGAAAGTTTAAAATAAGTTTTAAGAACATCACATTTTCATTTTTCTAAAGGAAAGTCTCTCTGGAGCGACAGCAGTGATGCCCTCACCTTTGACAGCCGTGGGGAGTCCATGCCTCCTGTGTGCTCCAGCCACCTGAGCTTCAGCTTTAAAAATGCTGCCTCCGTGGCGAGGGGGGTGGGAATGTTGGGAGGCATCAGAAGAAAGCTGGATGTGCAGATTTCACATCGACTGGAACATTGCTGTCCCTCAGATAAGCAGAACACACCTTGCACACCTTGATTAGTCTCTCCTGGCCCGGCTCAACCCCGGGTTTTACAACTCAACGCTTTCCGAAGTCGCCAGCACTCAACTTTGAATTTATAGCTCAGCCAGTACTGTGCAGAGAAGACGCTCCAGAATCAAGTTTCCGTCGTTCCACCTGATGCTCCATGTAAGAGGACAGACAGAGAGCTGGGCTCCCCCAGTACAGATCTATAGAGGCTGTTGAGGACACACAGGGATGCAGGACAAGCCTCCTGTCATGTGGCTCCAGCCTGTGTTTGTAACTGTAGCGTTGGACTATATTTGGAGCTTTTTTTTTCTTTTTTGGGGGGTAACGAGGCATTGATTTTCCTAATATAGCTGTCCATTAGTCAATGCTTCAGAACATGAGTGACCCAGGCTTCGACCCATAAAACTGTTCATGGCAGTGTAGTCTGTGTGCGCCATTGACTTTCCATGATAGCTGTTGTCCGACGGGTGACAGGAAGGCAGTCGCGTTCTGCATCCGCCCATCCCTCCCTCCCCTGGTTCCCTTCCACTGCTTTCCCTCTGTCTGCAGCTTAATACAACGCTCACTGAAATGAATCCCAGCTCCATCCACAACACTTTTTCTATTTGAAACGTGCAGGTTTTTGTTGTGAACAATTTCAACAGGATCTTACAATTTAAACAGAAAATATTTCACCTTCTTAAGGCAGAAACTGTCATTTTTTAGACTCTAAGTGTCTCAATATTCACGCCTTTTTGGCTAAGTCACAAAAGATGTTTTATCATTTTCCCTCATGCTTCAAAGTAGGATTCACGTGTAGCTGCTTCAGAGAGGGAGGTGAAGCACCTGTCAAATTCATTCCCCTCACCCTACAGCAGGGGTTCTCAAAGTGTGGCCTGAGGGACGCTGGAAGATTTTTTTTCAATAAAAGAGAGCCAGAACAGGTTCCTTTGAGGAAAAACGTTGTGTTGGCGAGGAGAAAAGGCGCTTTCAAGTTAAGTGGACAAATGCTTACTTTGTCGTACCTCAAGGGCTGGATAACGTCCTGTGCCTTTTTGCAAGCAGGTAAATGAAATGCTCAAAGTTTTCCATGTAAATCGTCACTATGTTACTAATCACAGTGAAGCTGTGAGAGAAGCTAACTACGTTTTGGCCTTGGAAACGGCCCAGCATAGCAAGCCCTTAAGTGACGGGGAGTTTGTAAAAAGAATGTATGCTGAAAGTAGCTGACTTTTTTGTCTAAAGCAAAAGAAGAAGTTTGAAGAAATATTTCTGTCAAATGATACAATTAGTAGACGAGTGGAAGATCTGCGGGCAGCAAACTCCGATAGCAACTGGAAACATCTGGAGGGCCTGGTTAACTGTACAAATGACACTTGGTCACTAAAGTTATTAAAAACAACTTTTTCTGTTTATCCTTTTTTTCACCTAAATTGGCCCTCAGTCTAATGTTGAATTCTTAATTTGGCCCTCCGCTACAAAACCTTTGAGAACCCCTGGCCTACAGTGACCCAATGAACGTAAAACAGATGCTGGGCTCTGCTTGAGGCACCCATTAGCCTGCCTGAAGGATGCAAATGCTCCGCTGTCGCCATGGAATTGACGTGATGTTCTGACCTTGGCTCTTGTGCCTGTAAGATCAGCACAGATCAACTAAATCACTGCATGGGTTGGAAAAGAGGAAAGAGGGAAAGTACAATAGCATCACCCAGACACCAGGAGAGGGTACTGCAGAAATCTGCTTTTTTTGCCTTCAGATCAACAACTTTTGCAAAACCAGATGCTGTGGAAGCGTTCTGGAGAAATCAAATACTTATTCATGTGAAATGTCAGCTATAATTGCACAGAATAAAGTCAAGAAGTTCCCCTTTGGAAAAAAAATGTCTTCACAAACAGAAAGACACTTTGGAAACCAGTGCTCAGGTGTAAAAAGTTGCTTATAAAGAAAGTGTATTTGGCCAACACAACCATTACAATTATTGTGCTAGTTTGGGCGTATTTGTTAAAATGATTAAAATTACAGCAGCAGTATACTTCAAACAGTTAAAACTGTGCTAAAATCAGAGCATTGACACAATAATCTTAAAAAAAAGAAAGAAAAAAAAACATCCAGAGATTTTATAACAGAATGGCTGGAAAAAGAAATTTGACCTGAGGTTGTGAGGCAATCAAATCTGAGGCTTCAACCATTGAAAAATGCTGCAGCCTGACCTGAACTGGTCCTTCCAGCATTTTCACAAACCCCTGTAAAATAGGAGCAGGATGCATTCCAGTTTTGTTGAAAACTGTACTGCCTGTTGTTGACACATCAGATCTGCTTTTGAATTGGATTCAGTAAAATTAAAAGATAAAAAATTTCATACTTTGTTGCTTTATCCAAAATGTGTGTTTATCACAAGTCTGAACAAATTGTCTTTTTATTACTGTAATGCTTTTTTTTACTGTATAAAATGTATTTTTAGTCTTGAGGGGTATAATTACAAATGTTTCCGGATTACGCGGTTTTGTATCTAACTTGTCATAACTTGGAATAATTTTATAAAAATATTTTTAGAAGGTAAAAACTGGCTGTACTGCGCAATAAAAAGTGTTGCTGCCTATCTGTTTGTGTCCACTAGAGGGCGGTAGTCGCTAATTTTGTTGGGTCACTTTTGACCTTTCAAAGTAAAAGGTAAAATTGTGAGTGGTTTTTGTGCAAACATGTCGGAAAAAACGATTAATTTTCATACTGTATGTTTCTTTTAATTTATTTTTCCCCCGGGTGTGTTCACTATCAACGAGAAAATATATAAGGGGACATTTTTGCTGGTGTTGGGTAACGCACAATAACTTCCGGGTCAAATGAATTGCCCGGAGCCATGACATTGTACCAAACATTAAAAAGTCAGCGGCTTTAAACGTGTTTAACTACATGTTTTGGAGTAAAAATTGAGCTCCAGGGTTGCCGTCAGCATGTCGTCGACTTCTACAGGTTTCCCAGAGGAGCGGCGGCGCACAGCAGCTCAGGTGAACCCTCAACGTCTGCTTTTAATCTGAAGAGCTACCGTGGAAGCTAACGCTAGCTAGCGTTGATTATCGGATCAGAAAGGGGGTGTGGCGAGGTTCAAGTGCACATGGAAGACACAGTTTCGCAGCAGAAATTCATTCAAAATGTTGACTTATACGTTTGGTGCAGGAAATTATTCACAGCCAGCAAGTAGAAAACTTTAGAGCTCAGTAAATAAATAGAAGTGGGATATTTTGTTGAAAAATTAATGCAATCGGCCTTAAAAATAACAATTTATCTGCAGGCACAACTTGGGGTGGACTACGTCCCCACAGAGGAGGAGAAGGGAGTACTGAGAGAATGCAACCAGGAGAGCTTCTTTTATAGATGTAAGTTCCCACCACTCAGGTCAATAACACTGAGCCACAAAAACATAATTGAAATATATTTTTCTTAACGGTGAGGAGGGACTTTGCGGCTCCCTCTGTGTTTTGGTCAGTAAGAAACTGGCCCAAAACAGCTCTTTTGATGTGGAAGCTTGCAGATCCCTGGGCTACAAAATAAAGCGTTCATCTCGAGGATCTTAGTGTGAGAAACGGTTTGTGTTGACACGAATAATAAAAAAAATATTAACTGAAAGCAAAGAGAGAAAAAAAGAATACAAAGTGTTCAGTCTGGTTCAATGTCCGGGGTTTTTATTTTACCAGGAAGTCCCTTGAGATAAAATCTCTTTTTTCGAGAGTCCTGGCCAAGAGGCATTGGCACACGCACACAAATATAAAAGCATGAAAATAAAACAAAACAAAAAATCAGCTCAAGAATAACTTGTACAGTCTTCGGTCAGACACTCAGAAATCTGCAAATTAAGGAGATGTGTTCCATCAGTCGCAGATAGTTCTGAGCGCCATCCAGAAGATGGGAGCAGAGGAGATGGCCGCTTTTTCCCCAAAGGTTTTGTTGGAAGATGCTTGTTTCATTTCTATTAGTCTTCGTGGGTTCGAGGCTGCGTAGCTCGCCATCATAAAATGTCAGAAGGGTTGATCATGAATCCAGAAGGAGGGGAAAAAAACTGACATAAAAGGTCACAAAGACAAATCAAAAGCACAGCTTATGGTTTGGGATATAAATCAATCCAAATATTAGTGTAGCCAAAGAAAAGCACTTTCATAGACCCTATGATTCAAATTTGACTTCTTTTTTTTTTATTTGATTTGAAATGGTTTATTTCAAGCAATCACTGAATAATGCACAAAACAATACAATAAGCATTCATACATACATTCATTCAAAGACGTATCAAACTTAGGATAATTAGATAATAAAACAAAGATTGCTTGAAAGGGAGTGGATGAAAGCGAACGTTTATAATCCCACCCCTGTTCTACCGTAACCATTTTATTACATGATTAATCATTATCCGGTTCCTAACTTTTCAACTGTCATCATTCCCTTAACCAACACAGTTTCAGGTCATTACATATGCTTAAGTATCAATGAATCACATGACAATGATGAATTACTTCATACTTATGTAAATTAGTTATAACTATTTTGTTTGATAACATACCACAATACAGATCAGTTATCTAAAATATATTCAGATTAATTTTATTAGAAAAATCATGTTTGTGATTAAAAGAAAAATAACAATCAGAAAATAAACATAACAAATCATGACTTTTTGGATCAAGTGAACTAATATAATTAGAATTCAATCATTATAACCATCTTCAATAATTGATTAAGCGTTTTTATTTATTTATTTATTTTTTAATAGTACGGTAATGCCGTGAAATAAAAAAGGGTCCATAATCTGTTGAATGTCCAAGGTTGTTTTTTTCCGTCTTCTGCTGATTGGTATTCCGTTCTTCTGGGTTTAAACAGAGTTTATAGTTCTCTTCACTGTTAATTCAATTCAAATTGATGTCAAACTAAAATTGGTGAAGTGAAGTTTTCACAAAGTCATTCATTCATCTTCTGAAGCCGTTTTTGTCCCTCTGTGGGTCACGGGGCTGCTGGAGCCTATCCCAGCCACCCACAGCCGGACTTGCCTCACAGCAAAAAGGCTGTGGAATAGTATTTAGTTAATTTCGTTTTGATTTCTAAAATATCTGGGTTTTTTATTGTTTGTTTAACATTTGTTTTAAATTGTCACTGTGATCTTTCATATGTTTTTAACAAATTGAATTAACAGTTACTTACAAAATGCAACACCGATTTATAAACTCGGCGGATAGATTATCATTTTGGAGACACACACACACACACGCAGAGACACACACGTACCGAGTAATGAAACATGTTTTCATGTTTGTGGTCTTTCTTCACAGCGGTGCCCTTCTCTGTGATCAGCATGGCTGTCACTCAAGCCTTAGTCAGCAGAGGTAATGTGTGTTTTATGCAGATTGATGCTTTTGATCTGGTGAAACTCAAGTTGACGTGGGGTTGTTCAAACCTGCAGGGACTCTGTCTCCATCGCCAAGGTTTGGATCTCTGCCTAAAGTTGCCTGTGAGTTCATTTCTGTTCAGTCCGAGAAAGGACTCCATTCCTTCGTGTTGATGTAAAGTATTTTCCTTCAAACTGTACTGAGTAGTAATTCTTTTGAGCTTGTTTTTGACCCAAAGTTGCCGGCTTCTGTGGCTACCTGGCTGGGAAACTGTCCTACATGAAGACGTGTCAGGAGAAGTTCAAGCAGCTGGAGAACTCTCCTTTAGGGGAAATCCTCAGACAGAAATCGGGAATGACTCCACGTGTGTAAGTGGGTAACCAACAATTCCCAACTATAGATTTTGTGAATTCACAGCCTGAGTTTGTTTTTCTTTCCCTCATAGTTCTGGTGCAGCTCAGTCAGAGATGAGCAACCCAGACTCTCAGTCGTTTGGTACCATGTTCCAGGCTGCCGAGGCCCCTCGCTTCCCGTCCCCTTCCTCCAAAGATTACGAATCTGGTCTTGATCCTCCTGAGCAAGTGGGAAGGATGGGCGACTTCAGTGCTCCAAGTAACGCATAAACCCACAAACTTAACATTGTGTTACACTGTGTAAGAATGTTCAACCTTTTTACACAAAGGGCCAGATTTTGGCCAGCTTTCCAGTCAGACGTCATCTTACTCCAAAAAATCCCAAAATAAACTCTTACAAGTAGATTATTACAATAAGTTTAAGTTCTTTAGATATAAAAATATTCATATTTTGCCAGAAATACTCTGACTTTCATAGTTGAAAGCCATGCTAAAAACAAAAGAGCTGTCTGAAAAGAAACTAAAACGACTCCAAGTCATTTAGGAAGATAAATATTGTGGCCAAAAAAATAACTGAATTGGGTTTAAATAAAAACATAAAGACTAAAAAATTATGAAAGTGCAAAATATTATAAAGATTTAAGTGACCATACAGTATTTCTGACTGTATCAAACCCTCAATCTGCAGCTCCTGTGTAACAATTGAAGACTCCCAAAGACTCCTTATAAACATTTTTTGTTGTTCCGAGATGAAAGGTTATTTATTTCTATAAGAAGGCAAACAGTATGTGTGTGTATGGTGCAATTTCCATGCCTCTGACATAAAACACAATGGAAAAAAAAAATATTGCTAAACATCAAATTCAGTCTTTTTTTTTTTTTTTATGCAGCTCTGCTGCCATCTGCTGGTAAAATATAGAATAGGTTGTTGAGATGCATGCTTTTTATGCTCCTGTCAACAGAACCAAATGTAATTTGTGGATTCAATTTGAGCAATTTCAGCACAGGCCATACTTTGGACATGTTTAGTGTAATATATTTTATTTTTCTCATTGTTTTGAGTACTTTAGTGCAGGAAAAGTCAAACATCTAGTTCAAATCCGGCCGTTCTGCTTGTGAAGTGCAATTCTTTGTGCCATCTCCCATCTGCTGCACACACTTTATGATTGTTGTGGTCTTCACAAAAAGAACCAATCTTAATGTTAAAATGTCCATCTTGCCTAAAATATGCCTCAATTCCATCAAAAATATACACTTTTAGTTCTGCACAAAGCTTGTGGTGCTGCAGGGATTTCTAACTTTAGGTCAAAGGGCGACCCTAAACTTGAGCTTTAATGTCAAGTCACCACTCCTGACTCCCTGAAATGTCACAAACAGCCAAAGGTTAACTTCAAAATCTCTTTCTTTTGCCGCTTCTTCAAATTTCTATGAATTCTAATGATTCTTTTGCCGTTTTTGTTATTAAACAGATGTGGTTCTTTTTGCTTCATTTACACTTTTTTTAACTATTCTGATTAAAGAAACTGGTTCAATTTTTCAGGTTACCATTTTTTTTCTATGTATTTTAGTAAACATTTACTGTTTTTGTGAAACATCCATACTAGGGATGGAAGTCCAGTATGAGACATAGGTGGAGGTGTAGCAAATGGCTTATAAGGGCCACCAATTTTGAGCTATGCTTTTTCAAATAAATGTGATCCATAATATACTTTTAATTGTGTTTATTTGGTAGAAAAAGCAGCTTCCTAGACAAAATGAAGTATGATTCAGAGTCCGAATACGGTTCTGCCGCACAGTTTGTCTGAAATCTTGTTGCAGCAGTCTGGCAAGCGTCCTCAGATGCTTTTTCTCGTCACTCCCAGCTCAGTCGTACCTGGACGAGGAGGAGCCACGCAGGAAGCCTGTCCTCTATGAGGACCTGAGGCTCAAGAACAGGGAGAACTACGAGGTCACGCTCATTCAGAAGGCGGACACCATGATCAAAACGCCCCAGGAGAAGGAACCAGAGCGACCAAAGAAGCAAGGTAAGCAGCAGCGTCATGGGGTGACTCTTCATCTGTGAAAAGACTGGATCGACTTCTTCTGTTTCCACTTTCAGGGAAAAAGAACATCTATGGAGACGCCTGGGACGAATGAGAGCAGATTGGAACGGATGAGGCTTTTGTTCTGTCCTTGCAGCAGGAGGCGCCGCTTCTCTGTCTCCGCTTGTCATGTAGTTATTTCAGTCTGTGATCCAAGTGTGAATTAAAAATTAACTGCTGGGTGGAAATCTGTCATCTGTCACACAATATACTCAAAGTCGCATTTCTAAAGCAAATGCTTAAGATCTGCAGGTTTTTTTTGGTCTTAAAACAGGTTAAAAAATAGTTTGATACAAAAACAGGCGTTAGTTTACATTCAGAGAAACATCTTCACTGTTACAGCAGGTACTTCAGGGTTTACTGGTGACGGTCCAAGAGTTTGAGGTCACATAGAAAACAGTAAAAACATTGCAGTACAAAATCAGTCATTGCAAAAAGCAAAATAAAAATAAAAACTTCTTGTTCAGCAGACTTTAAAAAAAAAAAAAGCTTCTGGCTGCATATTCTTCATTAAATAGAGCAGATCTCAACAGTTACTGATGTAGACCATGACTGTGGCTGCAGCTTTGACCAAAATGACCATGGCTGTGTCCGTGATTGTGTCCACCGGGTGCTGCCACAGGTACGGACCCACCGACGGGGGGAAAGTTCTGCCAGCCTTCATACATGGTGGCTGTTGCATGAGCGCTATGGATGCTGGACAGTGGAGCATAACTCTGGACCGGGTAGGACCCGGGACTGGGATTGATTTGTGGGAGCAGCGTCTTCCTCCTCTCCTCCACAGACGCAGGCACAAAGGTGACTCCCCTGATGGTTTTCAGAAACCTGAAAGGAATGACCTTCTCCAGGACTGTAGCTCTGGTCTCAGACATGTCCAGGAGGGAAAACCAGCCGGAACCAAAGGCCAACCCGACCAGGACCGCGATGACGTTGCAAGGCAGCACACTGCGAGGGATGAGAGCGGTGCAGACCACGAGAAGCGCAAAGGGGAGAGCCATTGTTGGGAAGCTGAGGCCACACAGGAAGCTTCTGGGCATCATGGAGCGCGCGGCTGCCACAGCCACGCAGCTCAGGGTCACGGGGATCAAACCATCAGCGGGACTCCGCATGTTGGCATCCTGCAGGAGATCCAAGAAGCTGTAAAGCAGTCCTGTGGTGGTGGACAGCAGGAGGAAGAGGAGCAGGAAGCGGATCGTCCCGACACCTTTCTCAGCGCCGCAGCACAGGAACAGCAGCGCCGCGGCGTTTAGGAAAAGCTGCGCCGCTGTCCGGTGGTAGAACGGAAACACCACGAGGACGTGGACGTGTCCGTTTTGGAGAGAATCTGCGCCTAGGCTGAAGATACCATCCGAGAGGCTGAACGATGTTTGGATGGCGAACAAAACACACGACAGCAGAACAACGACCACGCCCCCACTCGTTATACTTATCGCAGGAACACAATCTTTAAAAACACCGAAGACCATCTTCAGATATTCGTTTTGCTTCATTGTGTGGTCGATTAATTACACCGAAATAATATCTAGTTGAGTTTACCAAACAACTTTTGCATTCAGAGACTCCCGGAACAGGAAGTCGCACCAATACCCAGATTGCTTTAAGCCGTTATATGCTGTTATTCCATCGGGTCCAGTAGGAAAAAACGTCACATAAGTAAACAAAAAAAGTCTGCACTGAAAATCAGAAAAATGGCAGGAAACTTTCGTGAAATGCAGTCGTTTTTACAGGTGAAGCCGGGCACAGTTGTTGAACCGTCTTCTTCTACTACCATATTTGTGGCAGACTTAAGGTCTTCTTAGCTCAGTGCTGACGCCTACGTTCGGAGATAGAACTACCCCCCCCCCCCCCCACACACACACACACACACACACCCCTTTAATGTTATATTGAAAAAAAGACAGCTCTCACAGGTTGCATAGAACATCTATTTATCTTTGGACTATGGAGAGAAATTAGACTCAGTCGGATTTGTGCGTGCGTAATACTTGATTTGTGCGTAAGTTAGGATTTTAACTTATACACAAAACGTATTATGGAATTATGGAGATGGAAAGGTGCTAACAACCCAGGAGAGTGTACAGAAAAGATGGAAGGAGTATTTTGAGGAGCTGATGAACGTGGAAAATGACAGGGAAAGAAGGGAGGAAGATGTGGTTGTTGTGGAGCAGGAAGTAGCAGAGATTGGAAAGGATGAGGTTAGGAAGGCTCTGAAAAGGATGAAGAGCGGAAAGGCCGTTGGTCCTGATGACCTACCTGTGGAGGTATGGAAGTGCTTAGGAGAGACAGCAGTGGAATTTCTAACGAGGTTGTTCAATAGGATTTTAGAGAGTGAGAAGATGCCTGAGGAATGGAGGAGAAGCGTTCTGGTCCCGATCTTTAAGAACAAGGGTGACATGCAGAACTGCAGCAACTATAGAGGAATAAAGTTGATGAGCCACACAATGAAGCTGTGGGAAAGAGTAGTGGAAGCCAGGCTTAGGAAGAAGGTGGAGATTTGTGAGCAGCAGTATGGTTTCATGCCCCGTAAGAGCACCACTGATGCCATTTTTGCTTTGAGAATGTTGATGGAAAAGTACAGAGATGGTCAGAAGGAGCTGCATTGTGTGTTCGTAGATTTAGAGAAGGCGTATGACAGGGTGCCGAGGGAGGAGCTGTGGTACTGTATGAGGTCGTCTGGAGTGGCAGAGAAGTATGTCAGAGTAGTTCAGGACATGTATGAGAGAAGTATGACGGTGGTGAGATGTGCTGTAGGTCAGACAGAGGAGTTCAAGGTGGAGGTGGGACTACACCAAGGATCAGCTTTGAGTCCTTTTTTGTTTGCTATGCTGATGGACAGGCTGACAGACGAGGTAAGACAGGAATCTCCCTGGACGATGATGTTTGCGGATGACATTGTAATTTGCAGTGAGAGTAGAGAGCAGGTGGAGGAACAGCTACAGAGGTGGAGGTTTGCTCTGGAAAGAAGAGGCATGAAGGTCAGTCGTAGTAAGACAGAATACATGTGTCTGAACGAGAGGGATCAAGGTAGAAGCGTTAGGTTACAGGGGGCTGAGGTGAAAAAGGTGCAGGAGTTTAAGTACTTGGGGTCAACAGTTCAGTGTGATGGGGAGTGTGGAAAAGAGGTGAAGAGGCGAGTGCAGGCAGGTTGGAGCGGGTGGAGGAAAGTGTCAGGAGTGTTGTGTGACAGAAGAGTGTCAGCAAGACTCAAAGGAAAGGTGTACAAGACAGTGGTGAGACAAGCTCTGCTCTATGGGTTAGAGACGGTAGCAGTGAGACAGAGACAAGAGGCTGAGATGGAGGTAGCAGAGATGAAGATGTTGAGGTTCTCCTTAGGAGTGACCAGGTTAGACAGGATAAGGAACGAGTACATCAGAGGGACGGCTCATGTTGCCTGTGTTAGCGACAAAGTCAGAGAAGCCAGACTGAGATGGTTTGGACATGTTCAGAGGAGGGATAGTGGATATATTGGTAGAAGGATGTTGGAGATGGAGCTGCCTGGCAGGAGGGCAAGAGGACGGCCAAAGAGGAGATATATGGATGTCTTAACAGAGGACATGAAGTTGGCTAATGTTAGGGTAGAAGATGTCCATGATAGAGTGAGGTGGAAAAGGATGATTCGCTGTGGCGACCCCTGATGGGAAAAGCCGAAAGAGAAAGAAGAAAGACACAAAACGTATTATGTGAGTAACAAATCACGCACAAATCCAAATTTATGCACAAATCCTAATTTACAAACGCACAAAGCAAGAATATGCATACACAAATTCTAATTTACGCACAAATAAAGAATTACGCACACACAAATCTGAATTTACGCACAAATAAAGAATTACGCACGCACAAATCCGCCTGAGTCTAATTTCTCTCTATATTGGACGCAGAGTTAAAAATATTTCCTGAAAAGGCTGAGCCTGTTTTTTTTATGAACAATTACTGAAATCAATTTTTTATGCATATATTCTTGACGTTTTCGTGCTTAAACCAGTGCACAATTGAACTCCATTTTAAGTAAAATAAAAATGTGAAAAAAAGTTTATTTATTTATTTATTTATTTATTTATTTATTATTTTATCTATAGATTCTGGAGAAATACCTTTCTCCACAACATATACACTTGATGGTAATGTTAAAACGGTGAAAAGGCTAAAAAGATGATTTAGGTAAACGAAAATTCTCTCCATGGATTAAAAAAAGTGTAATTGTTTAATGGTACGACTTTTTACTAAATTTTAATCTGATTTTTTTTTTTCATATTAAAGATTAAAAAAAGAAAAGAAGAAAAAAAATCCAATCTAAAACAGATAAATCGACGTAAAGATTCGCCCGTCCCTCTTCCGGTGTCGTACGGTTACTGCGGCGGATGTTGATGTTTCGTTTCGGAGCTCGCGTAACGATGTGAACCACTCTCTGTTTTATGACTTTGCTTTCTGATCGCTCGTGTTTTTCCCCGGTTAGCTTTCACTGCTCGTCCCAGCCGTGTCTCTCCCGGTGTCTTTACCGGGAAGTGCGAGGCTGAGCCGTGCGATGATGGAGGACTTTGATGAGATATACGAAGAAGAGGAGGAAGAAGAGGACGAGGACAGGGCCGCAGAGGAACAGCTTCTCAAGTACGCTCCGGACCCGGTGGTGGTACGAGGATCTGGCCACGTCACTGTGTAAGAACCGGCCTAACTGTTGGTGGTCGTGAGGACATTTTTTTTCTTTATTGTTGTCGTGTGGCGATTTGTAGCCGCGGCTTTTATCTAGAAAAGTAAGTGCTAACTGTGTTAGCCGCTAGCTAATACAGCTAAATTGTTAAGCTAACATAATTAAGCGACTATTAGCCAAAATATGTCGATTTAGCTTCGAAAAAGTCCATTTGATAGTTTGTAAAACATTTTGAATTTATCACACAAAATAAGAATAGTTTATTTCAGGCACTGTCAAGTCAGTTGCTGAAAATTGTGAAACTTTAGAAAATACTTGTCATATGTTTGTGTTTACTTACTAGCTAGCAAAATGTACAACAATAACATTGAACATTTGATTAAAGAGAGAAGTCTTTTGCAATATGCAGTTTTTAATAAGGCCATGGCTAACAGAAAATCTAACATTTGTGTTTATATTCAGAACATAGTCCTAAACTGTTGAGTCAAAATACAACATTTCCTGTTGGATTGAAATATTTTTAGTCCTGTTACCAATTTAAACAACAAAAGGTTGCTAACTAGTAAGACATGCTCTGAAAAGTAAGACATTGGAAAAGCTTGCTGAATGGAAAGAACTAAAATATTAGCATTTAGGTTATATGTAAGTGATAATGGCAGACGAAGTGTGGATTATGTATGGGTCATTAGATTTATTGAAAAATGGCTTCCTATAGAGGACAGCTAAAATCATTTTTTAAAAGGAAATTTTAGGAACATTGTCAGATTAGGAAATCAAAGACATTGTTTATTTTTCTTCAGAAAACATCCGTTTTCCCATGAATATCTATATATTTTTAGACTTCTTGATTATATGCTTAACAACAAACATACTGCTGCATTGGCACACAAATGGAAAACAAAGTGTCTTGTGTAAATGACACTTCAGAAATAAGAAAACCACACAGTTTTGATGGTTTTAAAATGTGATCTAAATATATGTCATTAATAGATATAGTTATAATGGTTAGTCCCACTCAAATTATTTTTTATATATTCTAAAAGCGTTCCCAGTGGTCTTTTAGTAATGATTATGCCATTTTTAGACAACAACAAAAACCTTTGTTTTCTAGGACATTTTAGAAATTTGTCTCCGATCTGTGGGTGTGATTGTTGGCATGACCCAATTTCCCATCATCCCTTTGTCTACACTCTTGCATTCTAGCTTACAGTCCCTCACAATACCAACCTAACATTTCTGGTCCAACAAAATTGGCAAGCAATATTGAAGCTATCCAGCTGTATAGTTTAGAACCAGATACCAGCTCAGAAGAAGAAAACAAAGACTTGCATGGATCTAGTCGTCTGCAAGTGGATGCATCATGGAGTTAAGCAGGGAGCTTGTTAACGGCTAACTGTAGCTATAGGTCAAAGCTACAGGCTTTTTCAAATGGCATTTTTTCGTCTGCTCCTGATTCACAACAAATTGAATAAAGAAATACTCAGAAATGCAAATCTAATCTTAATTTTTTTTATATATGTCCTCCATCATGAATAAAGTGCCGCAAAAACATGTTAAAAAACACTAAAAACAGAACTTTCAGCAGAGAGGGGCTTTAATAAATAATAATGGTTATGATGAACGGTTATAAAGAATTAAGTGCAGAACCGGTACGACCGACCGACCCCAAATCTATGAATGTACATAATTATTATTATTGTTAAACTATTTCCACACCTTCTGAGCATTTCTTCTGGAGTGTGTAAATAATTGTACCAGAATGTGACAACCACCGTTTACAGGCATTAGTAGCAGTGTGAGAGCTGTTGTGTTAGTAGTAGTGTGTGTTTGTTGTATGGGTGTCTTAAGTAGTGCGTGTGGGATTTTCAATTTTATGTGAGAGTCTTTGTAGTAGGCGCTGCGTTTAAAACTGTAAACAACGGCTTAAATGGCTCTTTTTAATCCCTTACTGAAGTTAATATTTTAGAAAAGAGTTCACCGTTTCTCGGTTTGAAAGTTACACTTATCGGGTTTCGTTTGCCATTATTTTCTCACATTTATACTTTTGAGTCACAAAGGGGGGTAGTAAGCAATGGAAATTGAGTCCTGGGCATTTCTAGCCTTGGTCGCAGTGTGATTGATACATTTTGATTGTACTTTCTGTCTCACAGGTTTGGACTAAGTAACAAATTTGAGTCCGAATTTCCCTCAGCGCTAACAGGAAAGGTGAGTCATCAATTTTGCGTCATATTTTTGCTCTAATTTCCTTTTAAACTTTGTTTAAATGGGACGGGAAGATGCTAACGTGGATGAGCTTGAATGTGAATTTTGACTCCCCATAGGTGGCACCAGAGGAATTCAAAGCCAGTATATATCGAGTAAACAGCTGTTTAAGGAAGACCCTCCCGGTGAACGTGCGGTGGCTGCTGTGTGGCTGCCTGTGCTGCTGCTGCACGCTGGGCTTCAGTTTGTGGCCCGTAATTTGCCTCAGCAAAAGGGTGAGGAAACCCACAGCCACACTCCTAATCTGTTTAGACCAGGAGTCTTTAACCCATTTGGTCCAGTTTCCTACTGACCAAAACACAGCAAGTCCCACTTCACCATTTAGAAAAATCCACTGTATTTATCATTCTGTCTCCATTTAGTCATTTATTATATATACTATAAAGCTTTTCCATATTTACACTTATTGAATTATAACACTGTCAAATGTTTCTGTTCGTGACATTTTTAATTCCTTTTACTTTTGACAACAGCACATGTAAGTCTCTTTCAAAATAAAATACACCCGTTGTTAAATACGCTCCTCCTGCTGCAGCAGATTAACTTGAATTAAAAATGCAAGAAAACCCAGTCAAACATGCCATTTTCTATCATGACGACTCAAGTGTGCCTTCATCATATTTCTCTTTTTACCCGTGAATACAAAAATTACAACATTAGTGTAGAATCCAATAAAGAAATCCATACTTATGAATGCAGAAGATCAGAATCCGTGCTTTAAGCTTATTCTGACTGTATATTCAACCTATAACCATCATTTTTTTCAGTTATCTGACATGTTAAAAGTCAAAATATGAAAAACTAGTCCCTGACTTCTGGGTCAGACCAAATCCTCACCAAACATGAAATAAACCGAAATAAACGTTTGTCTTCCAGACGAGAAGATCGCTAGAGAAACTTTTGGAGTGGGAAAACGGCAGACTTTACCACAAGGTGTGTGTTGGATGTCTCTGTGTGTTTGTGTATGTGTCATTGTGTAGCTCTGACTTCCTCTGCTGGCTTTGTTTACAGTTGTGTTTGCATTGGAAACTTAGCAAAAGGAAGTGTGAAACAAACAACATGATGGAATTTGTGAGTATATTTGGATCTGCTTTACATCAGGGCACACATTTTAAACAAATCCATTTGGGACAAATCCAAGTAGAACCAACATAAAAGACGTTCCAGCACTTTCAGGATGAAGACTTCCTCTTTGTCATCAC
Source organism: Oryzias latipes (assembly GCF_053564925.1). Lineage (NCBI taxonomy): Eukaryota > Metazoa > Chordata > Actinopteri > Beloniformes > Adrianichthyidae > Oryzias > Oryzias latipes. Next base: position 32,468,864 of record NC_136237.1, on the reverse strand, counting down.
TTAGATTCTGCTTCTTTTCCTGCCTGCAGGTGATTCTAATAGAGTTCCTACCTAAGATCCCGATCTTCAGACCAGACTAAAAGGGTTTTGCTCATCTGAAGCCCCCACTGCTGCCCTTCTCTGGCACGGAGCCCCCAGTGGCTATAAAGCAACTGCATTACAACCCCCCCCCCCCCCCCCGAAATACTCCAGTATTTGTGTTTACATAGCCCCCCCTCTTTTCTCTCCAGGCCTCAATTGCACATGGGTTACATAAATCCTTGTTTACAGATCCAGCTATCCTTTTTTTACTGGAGAGAATTCTACAGTTGAGCCTCGATCGTGTTGGTTCACCGTTGACGAGTGCAAACACCCACCCACAGGAGGAAAGACCGTTTCGGAACAGCGTCCAGCTTTGAAACCGGAGAAGGACGTTCACTGCTGAGAGAAGCGACTGGAAAAATTTTTCATTTGTATGAATGTTTGCTAACTTAAGCACACGGCACAGTCAGACCACAGCGAAGCAAATCGCTTCCGCTCCACCAACAAAAAACACAAATCTGTGTTTTTGAGACGAGTTAAATCAAAACAACGGAGACGACCTGCTAACCCCTAATCCAAACTTTTCTCCCAGGAAACCCTTTTGCCTTCTCCCGTCTCTGCACACGTCATTGTGCCCCCCCACCCCCAGACCAGCGACAATCGCACACTCTGACTGCACTGAGCACAGTCTGAGAGGGTCTCTGTGCTGCACAGTTTACGGGCAGTTTGGGTTTCTAACCCTCGTCTCAGTGCTGCTGATGAACCGGCTGCCTGGGAGCCGCTTTCTGTCACGCAGTGGAACTTTTTCAGTTCATACGAGCAAACCACTGGTGATGGGGACAAACCCCAACCCCCCTTCTGTTTTTGGACTTTTTTTATGGATGCAAGTTGATGCTAGTATGTATGTGTGTGTGTGTGTGTGTGTGTGAGAGTGTGTGTGAGTGTGTGTGAGTCTAAATGGTTAAAAACAAACTTGACAAATCAGACATGGAGTCAGAGTCTGTGCTTTAAAGCAGGGTTACTCCTTTCAAATCTCTCCTGGCCATGACCGATTGTGTCCATCTTTAGGTGATTTTATTTTAATTTTAACTGTGCATTTGTTTATATTCACTATTATATCATAAAATAATCTGGTAAAATGTCAACAGCCGCTCACAAAGCCTCACTCCTTCAGAAGATTGGTCTCATTGGTTTCAAAGTTAAGAGTCTCTATACATCAAATTAAATGTATATTTTATGTTTTTCTCTTTTTGCTGCCACTTTTTCATTAATCTGGCAGATAATCGAAATGCAGATAATCCTCTTAGAAATGTGTGGAATCTAAAAAATAACTTTATTAACACAATTCCTGCACCCATGGTTGAAATTGGTACAAAAATACTAACAAAAGAGGCTCCTGATAAATTCAACAATTTCTACAACTAAATCTGTCTGAACAAATGCACAGATCTTACTTTGAGTTATAATTGGACCTTGTTTGTTCCCTTAGCTCTACATCTATACATAAGAGACTGCGGTTCTTCCACATTTGAACTACAGCCGTGTTTCCCGCTGACGGTACAGGTTAGATCATTTTTCAGTTTGGTGTTCTATAGCAAAAAGTGCCATTTTGGTGCCGAGCTGACGCGGAAATTTTTTAAACTCTACTGTCAGCTGGAAATGTGTCTTCGATCATATCGTTTTGTGGTCACTCAGGGGAAATTAAAAATTAAAAAAATCAAATGTAGCATCGAAAGACTTAAATGTCACGTCCACAATCGCACGAGTAAAAACACAACTCCAGGATGGAATAGAGATGAAGGTTTCTTTCTGTTCAAATGGTGATGGAAGCACACACACACACGCACGCACACACCCACACACACACACCAAGCCACACAGACACATGCATCAGTTGATCTGTCACTTTCTGCTCTGTAAATCACAGCACAAAGGCCATATGCATTTATTGGTGGGAGTGCATGATGGATGCAGACACAAACGGTCCTCATAGGTCTGAATAATTCCTGCACAGAACGCGAGTCCTTTTTATATAACCTTGAGAGTTATTTGTGTGAGTGTGTGCGTGCGTGTGGAAAACATGTAAATGACTCATGAACAGATGTATGTACAGTTATAAACTATCAATAAACATTACCATGGGCATCCTTCTCTGCAGCAATTTATATTTTTTCATTTCGGATGAGAAGACAGAAATGAGACGTCAGCAACAGAAATGATTTAATGTGGTGACATTTTAAAATGACTCCCAGCTAATCTAGCTTTCAGTGTTGATGTCTTCAAGGGAAGAGGCAGATAGTTGCATAAAAATCCTGCATTTGGACAAAAAAAATACTAGGAAATTTAAAAATATTTAGAAATGAATGACAAGTGTGTAAAAAAAGAAAAGTTAAGTAAATCAATTGCTTCTTCCCATTCCCTTTCAAGCAGCATTCTAACTCTATTCCATATTTTATTTAATTGATTTATTGTGTTATAAGTGCAAATATATTTATAATTGGATCAATTGTAATTTCAAGAAGATGGCATCTTTAACCCTTGTGCTATCCTAGGCACTTTACCATTGGGAGTTGGGTCATCTAGACCCACTAGACAGTGCTCTGAACCTTTTTTCTTCAATGATTTGTGATCTTCACTGGTGTCCATGGATTACATGAAATCTTTACACCTTTATCCACCTTTGTCATGGTAGGGAGAACACGTCAATGTAAGGGTGGGGTCATCTAAGATAGCACAAGGGTTAAAAATAATAATTTATGAATGAATATCTTAAATAGTTCGCATTTATCTGTGTTTTTTTGTCTTTTTCTTTGCTGAAATTCCCTGAAATAAGCCCAAATTTTAGGTTTAAATGTTTTTTTGAAATTCATCAGATTCAGTGTTGTACAAGTTACTTCTATCACTTTTCAGATTGCTTGTTCAGAGGTAATCCCATGTTTTAATGACTTGTGCTTCTTTATTTTACTTTTTAATACTTGCAGAAGTAAAACATAACTGTTTGAAGTGAAAAAGTTTTGCAAAGAGGGCAACATTTTTACTAATAATGTAGTTTTTTTGGGGTAACAGGAAGCCCAATGTGAGGAACAGCTCTCAGCTTTAGATGGTTTAGTCCAAGATAAAAAGAGAAACTCTATTGAGAAAATGGATTACAGAGATCAAATAGAGAACCTGTAAGGCTCAAACAATAATAAAAGTAGATTTAAATTACTCCACCAAACCTACAACAACAGGAAAGACAAATACTCAATGATTAGAAAAAAATAGGACAGAATACACTTCTTAGAAAAAACAAAGCATTCGTTTGCGGGAATACGTTATATAATTTTACCAAATTGATTTTAACCCTTGTGCTATCTTAGATGACCCCACCCTTGCATTGACGTGTTATTCCTACCATGACAAAGGTGGATAAAGGTGGAAAGATTTCATGTAATCCATGGACACCAGTGAAGATCACAAATCATTGAAGAAGAAAAAAGGTTCAGCGCACTGTCTAGTGGGTCTAGATGACCCAACTCCCAATGTCAAAGTTCCTAGGATAGCACAAGGGTTACAGAGCTTGAAGTGATCAATAACCAGCTAAAGAAGATTTGGTGGCCTTTTTCTAGTCTGGTAACTTCTCACAATCTCAGTGCTGTAACCCTGGTGCTATCCTAGGCACTTTACCATTGGGAGTTGGGTCATCTAGACCCACTACACTAGACAGTGCGCTGAACCTTTTTTCTTCAATGATTTGTGATCTTCACTGGTGTCCATGGATTACATGAAATCTTTCCACCTTTATCCACCTTTGTCATGGTAGGGAGAACACGTCAAAGTAAGGGTGGGGTCATGTAAGATGGCAAAAGGGTTAAACATGTACATTTTAGGCATTTTTTTTGTTGTAATACAAAAGATACTGAACACGTAATGAGTAAAATATTATTAGACTGTATTTGTACCGCACTATTTTGTTGGAGCTTTAAGTCCCTATATGACATTTCTTGGGTGATTAGTTACTCATGAGGGTTTCGAACTCCTGGCCATGATTGAAAACTACCCAACCTTCCTTGAAAAAACTTCAAATTAACTTGAACACATCAACTAAATTAAAAATATCTGATCCAACTCTTTAAAAAATGGTCCGGCTAATTGGAAAAATAAGTGTAAAACAAATGCTGAAGAGCTGCTTAAAGTGGGACAAGAACATCCATTACTGAGGCATAAAGATGTCACAGATTTACAGACTTGGATAATTTTTCACCCAAATAAATGAATAAAAGTTAAATGAGACACAAATATTGTTTCAATTGAAAATCTAGGTTCATAGGCAAGAGCATTTTATTTTCTCTATTCTGTCTGCAGTCAACCCATGACTACCGATCACAGAGACCAATAAACATGAATAAATAATATACAATAAATACATTATAATACATATAAATACATTAAAATGCCTATAAATAGATATATGGACTTAGCTATTCAATTTTAAAATTGACTTTCAAATGTGAAAAAAATGCCGAATTTTTCATCTCTTACAAATGCAGCATACATGTTTTAGAAAGATATTTCCTGGAAATGTATATTTGGGTCAAGGATGTTTATGCAACATGCAGAAGACCAAAGGGATATGAACTCAAAGTAAATCAATTTTGGGGGGGGGGACGAAAACGCTTTACTATCTGGGTCTATTTAATGTCAACACCCTTTTCCTTTTCATCTACCAAAATGTATGATCCAAAGTTCAGATCTGACTGTTTAAATATTTGGATTGTAAAGAGTTATAGAGATAACCTGGGGAACATGCATCATCAGGTGGAGTTGTTTACCCTCAACAAAAAAATAGACAAAACATATGTAGGAAGGTATGAAAATAATCACACAGGAAAAGCAGTTTTTCAAGAAAGATTTTTAAAATTCAGCTGATAGGAATAGTACAACAGGTATGACCCAGAACTATCAAACTAATTTTTATTTAAAACCTTTATTTCTGAATTTTTTTCCCCTTTCGAAACCTGTGGCGTGTTAACTTTGCGTCACTGAGTGGATAACTGTGAAGACCCCATGTCGATGAGTTTCTGCACTTCTGTTTCATTTCTCAAAGTCTTGTCCAGTTGGTCAAAATCCAAGAGGCTCAGCTTGCTGGTCAAATCGACGCTATTTGAGCTGTCGGACGAAGGATCTGGACAAAGTTCTGAGAGGAGAAGAAGAGCAGAGCTTAACAAACACAAGAGACATAATAAGAGCCTTTTCCTGTGTATTTATATTTTCCCTTTTAGTTTCTTTTCCTCAATCGATCAAATATACTTAAATGTGTTAAATTAGGTCACCACAAGATGCATCACGTTGATTTATTTGAGGAGCTACACCCAACACAAAACACAACACATCTTATTATGGCAAAGCAGATCTATCCTTTTTATTTTTTTTAGAAAGACATTCAGACTATTTTGTAAATAAATATATATGTTCAGATGAACTACATGAGAACAGGTTTATGGGAAACTCCTTTTTTTCCTTCCTTTACCCATAAAAATACTATACAACAGTGGTCTGCCCAGCCACATGTCATCATCATCATGATTTATTTTATTTATAAAGCACCTTCCACCACCAGCCAAGGAGACCCAAAGTGCTGTACACGTGGAGAACAAAACCTAAAAGAATTAAAAGTATAAAACCAAACTAAAACATCTTTTTTTTAAACTCTCCAAGAGGGAGACCTCTCCATTTTCGGTAGCAACTGATTTCATAGTTTAGGAACCAAAACAGCAAACTCACGCTCCCCCAAAAACTTACGTTTGGTTCTGGGAACCATTAACACAAACTGGTCAGTGGAACGTTAGGACTCTAGAAGGGAATATTTTAAAAGCAGACTGGAGAGGTAAGAAGGTGTCGTACCTGCCAGGGACTTAAGGACCAGAATTGTAATACAAAGCAAGTATTGCACTGGCAGTCAGTTCAAAGAGACCTAGATCTGTGTTATTCTTGGCCCCCAGAATAAATCTGGCTGCTGTGTTTTGGACATGTGGCTCTGGATCCTGAGGTTTTCATTTTAATAAGTTACTGTAAAGTGGAAAAAAAAGTAAAAAAAAGAAAAAAAGATTTTGACAGAGTTTGGAGCACTTTGTTCCACGGAAAATCAATTAGAAGTCAGATAGCACGACCAGAATTAAGGGCCACCAGAATATGAGACAATTTATTAATTTTTAACAAAGTCAAGGATTTAAAGTGCAAAGAAAATGCACTATGGGTCATTTCTCTTTAAATTTTAAGTATGCCAAAAAAATAATTTGTGTTTATCACAATAACAATAACATACATACAAGTCCTTGTCTTATTTTCTAAAGGTTGAAGTAAAACGTTGTGTTTTTTTTTTAAACTTGTTTAAAAAAAAAAACAATCAGAAGCTCCTACCTTTCTTTGAATCCAGAAAGATGAATTGAGGTAAGTTCAGACACTCTGTCTGCCTTTTAAACTCTTCCTTCTCAGCAGCAGAGACCTCCCTTCTCCTGCCTGGCAGACAGAAATGGGGTCAAAAACAAGCTCAACGTCTCCCCAAACCTGATTGTGAGGTTTTAAATAAATGAGAAGAATGTAAAATGATGGGAGGAACCATCTCAAGTTCTCCTTAGTGTGGTAGTTAAAAGAAAATACACAGAATTTACCATTTCTATTTAGAATCACACCAAGTTGATAAATGTGCAGTTTTTACTGAACTCCTGCCTACATTTGTTTATTGATTTTTTGTTTTTTTTTTGGTCTGGCATTCATTTACATGAACTGGTAGGTTTAACATGTTGCATTGCCATTTAGTATTATTTTTTTCACAGCTGTAATGTCTTGTCTGGCACTTTCAAACTCAAACCTATACCAGCTCAGTGGCCTCAATCGGGCCTTAGAGTAGTTTGTCCATGTTGGCTCTAAAACCTATGGAAGAAAACATTTTAACATCAAGCAATTTGTTATTTTTAAAAGCCTTGCCGCAGAGTTTTGAACGAGTTGCAGACATTTTCAAGTTTTTGTTAATTACAAAAATCTGAATGAGAAGAAATTACAGCATGATTAATCATCTCCAGGTCAGACGTTCCTCAGATGGTACAGAGAACAACAGAACCCCTGAGTTTCTGGCACTCGCCCGGACAGAGGAGCTCAGGGAGAGTTATTTTATTTTCTGGGGAGAACAACAGCCTCCACCTTTCTACAAAGCATTTCTTCATTTCCCAGACAGAAAGATCTAGGAAATAAAGGAAGAATGACAGTAAGAAGGGAAAGAGTAGACAACTTAGTTCTTACTGAGAAACTGGAGGTTGGAGTACAAGCTTCCTCCAAAGCTGAAGTTTGAGTTAAAAACAAGACAGTCAGGACAGCTGGTCCTCAACAGAACAGTCCTGCTTTTGATTGGATACACTGAGGATTGAGATGTACAAAAAAATACAATTAAAATGGCTATTTTAAAATATGTATTTTATGTTTTAATCTCTGTTCAGAGCTACTCACCCATGTGAAAAGCGTTGTTTCTCAGTGTATAACTTGATGACACACGCGTGCAAATACCAAATCTTCAAAAAAAAAAAGAATAGCTTAGATTGAATACAAAACACAAAAAAATGTGGGATTACCTTTAAAAACAAAATACAAAGGAGCATGAAAATTACGATTTTTGGATCTGAGTAAACATGATGCTGTCTTCCTGGTCAGCTGCAGTGAGGTTTAACCAGACAGAGTCCACAAACATCTTTGTCATCAAAGCCGATGAGGGTACGTCGGTGCTCTCTCCTATAAACACCCATTTTCCGAGTATCTAAAACAGACATCACTGACTGTGAACATAGAAACCAAAACTCCCTGAAAGTCCATCAGCTATACAGATGTTTTTACCTCCTCCCTTGCTGGGAGGTGGAGATGCTGCACCAGTTCTTCACAGTTGCTCACAGGAGCCGACTGTCCTGCAGACAGCAGACAGATCACAGCCAAAGCAACACCAATCAGCTCCATGATGGCTGAACCACAGTTTGTGTGGTCGAGCCTTTTGAGGCCTTTTAAAGCACGGAGACTCAGCAAACACTGTTTACTGTGGTGTTGAAATATTCTTGTTGCAGAGGGGGGGAAAGGTCAGCAGCGGCAGGGGGGAAAAAACAAAGAAAATTGAGGTTTTTTCTCAATTAAGAAATATTTGTATTTTTACTAAAAAATAGAATCAAAGTGACAATATTGAAATGTAAGTCTAACTTTTTGAGGTGGTTAAAAATCTTGATTTGAACAGTCAAGGAAAATATGTAAATTTATGAACAAAAACCATTCAGACAATGAAAGAAAGCTTTGTGAAATATAAACCTCTTCATAAACCAAAAAAATAACCGCTGTTTATTGGCTGACGTGCTTCTTCTTTTGGTTAGTCGTATTTATCAAATCCAACAATAAAACTAAAAGTTGCTGTGCATTTAACAAAGCTGAAAATTGATGCCAATACTTCAAACCCTTCAGTGCCTTTTTCCTGCATTTATTTATTATTTATTTATTAAAAATGACAGAGAATAAAAATAACTGCCATAAGCGATTTGTATTTTGATAAAATATCACGTATATTAACGTTGAAATGTTTCCTAAATTTGCAAAGTTGGGTAAAATGTTGATTCTTTTTTTGTTGTTGATTCTTTTTACTTTTGCCTGTTAATGATCAGAACGGCGCTCTGTCTCTCTCTTGTGGCCTCTTACAGAAGTGCATCCTAAAGATCTGCAAATTCAACATATTTGTGATATGGTGTCTCACATTTAAAAAAAAAGAAAATGATGAAAAAGAATTAGTAAATATAAGAGACAGAAAATATTATTTTGTAAATATTTTATTGAACTTAAAAATTTTTCTTACACTTAAACTAAAATGTATGGTTTTCATACATTTCAAGATTTAGAACAAGTTCATGAGGATTTTTACAAAATAAATTTGAACAGAAAAATGTCTCATTTTAGTTAAAATCAGGGTTGACAATTTCTGCTGGTGTTTGGCTCTCTGTCACATGAATATGAGGGACATGGGATTCCCTGATTTTTTGTAAAAATGATTGCTGGGCCGCCTTACGGGTTCATTTACTTGAACTTTTCGTGTGTCCGACACCGAGGGAAAGTCAAATGTAATGCACCCTCAGTTCACAAAAAAATCAAAAACAGCATCCAGGAATCTGGCCACACGTTGTCCGGTCTTGGCCTCCAACAAGGAGTTCAGGGCACTCAGGCCGTCAGAGCGAGGGATGTTGTCGGGACACATTTCTGCGTGCACACATGTGAGTTAGAAACACAACAGCTGTGTGGACACGAGCAAAGTGCTGAGAGTCTCACCGTGGTTTGGATCTAAAATGATGGGAGGAACCATCTCAAGACATTCTGCTTGTTCCCTTAACATCTCCAGAGCAGCAGGCGGGACATTTCTGCTCCTACCTAGAAATCCAGATGTTTACAAGAATGACTGTCATAAAATTGATTGGCTGAGTGTTAAATCGTTGAATGTATGTCTCTTACTAAACATTAGAAGGCTGGTAAATTCATCGGGCCCAGAAACAATTTCCTCAGCAGCAACCAGACAGTCTGGGCACTCAGTTGGCAGATAGATTTCCTTCAGATAGAACGGTTTCTCTGTGTTCAAAACCGGGGAGCAGAGTGAAAGGCAGGATCCACAGCTTTAAACAAAGGTCTATTTTTCACTTACCAATAACCATTGTGCTGTTTTCAAAAATTACATCATATGATATGCTGGAACACTGGCCAACCCTGGAAATAAAATGTAAAACTATATGTAAAATAATCAATTTTTTTCCGTTTATTTTATTTAAAAAAAAAAAGCTCTAAATCGTCCCAAGCTGTCTTTTAAAAATTAATATAAGACACAGTTTCATGGCAGACCTTAATTAAAAATGTTTTATTTTAGAAAATGTATTCTTAATGTAACATTTTTACCTGAAAAAGGCTATACCATCTTAATTTGAATAAAAAAACGTAGTATTAAACCAAAAAGTCCAACAACGTCTTGATCTATAGCCAGATTTGTTTACTTATTACACATCAAAATTTCTTATTTTGACATATTTGACATATTTTCCAAAAACCAAACTTCCGTCTCTCAGAGACTCTTATATTAAAGACCCACTCGAATGAAAATGGTGTTTTTAACCCTTGTGCTATCTTAGATGACCCCACCCTTACTTTGACATGTTCTCCCTACCATGACAAAGGTAGAAAGATTTCATGTAATCCATGGACACCAGTGAAGATCACAAATCATTGAAGAAAAAAGGTTCAGAGCACTGTCTAGTGGGTCTAGATGACCCAACTCCCAATGGTAAAGTGCCTAGGATAGCACAAGGATTAACACATTCTTGTAGAATTCTTCATAAATAACATTAAGCTCTATTCGCGTTTGAGCATTTCTTCATTCAACTTGTGAATTAGGAGCAGACACATGAAAGCTTGTAGGTGTGATGCAGGACCTACTACGGCCAGTCCCCAAGCTCCATGTCAAGTTAATTAAACAAAAACGGCTAAAATTTCAAGTTTCCTGTGTATTATTTTATCTGTTTTGCTAAAACTCTGTTGGCAATTTAGCAGGAAATGTCTAGTTTTGCTTTAAAATCCTCTGGTCTGCAGTACGAGGAAGAAGCTGTTTAGTTTACATCTTCTGCGTCTGGACGAGGTTGAGGACGTTGCTTTGGGAGGTGACAGTCAGGTTCAACCAGGCGCTGGACATCATGTGGGCCAGGGAGCGGCTTCCTGGGATGTTGGAGCTCCCCCCAATGTAAATCCATTTACCCAGCATCTGAGGAACACGCACACACACACACAACCCACCCACACGCACGCACAGACACACACACACACACACACACACAAAGGTGAAGCTCAGAGAATACATTTCATAGTATGACAGAAAACAGAAACAGAGGAGAAAGCGTCTAAACACTTGGAAATACCTGGAAAACTAATTTTGCACGCATAATACTAATTTGAGGGAACAATTGTTTTAATGTCACGTCCAGGGTTGCTTGAAAAGAAGTGGGAGGGAGAGAATTTATATAACCCCACCACTACTATGCTTTACTGTTTTTATCTAGTTATCACAATCCGGTTCTTCCAGAGTTTTAATATATCTGTGGCTGGTAATTATATCAAATAACAAGGATGAAGGAACTTTTAATTAAACTAAAATTAAAAAAAATTATAAAAAAATAATATATATATATCGTACCATAGATAAAAAATTACCAGGGGTGTAATAATTAATCGATATTAATTGATTTCTATTCCTATCGTTATTGGAAAAAACCTTTTGGATTGAGACACTGTAGGTTTGTTTTACTATAACATAAAAAGGTTACCGTAAATGTCTTTTCTCCTTTAACTTCAGCTGGTAAAAATTGAATCAGAAAAAGGTTTTGTGGCTGAAAGAAGAAAGTCACTTACCTCTTCATTACTGACGGCGATTGGTTTTAGCAGACTGTCACACCTGTTGCTCTCAGAAGCAGAGCGTCCCAGAGGGAGGAGGCAGCTCAGCCACACCAGCACGGCAACACACTTCATCTTCTGATCTCTTTATCCTGGCTTTCTTCCTGGAGCTCTTGTGCATTTCACCTGGGTTCTCCACATAGTCATTTAGCTTCTGATGCAACCACAGCAAACAAATCAACAGCCAACAGAGAAAGAACGGAGCAGACTTTGCTCCTGTTTTGGGTTGATCTGATCACATGGACTTGAGTGCACTGCAGAGGCTGTTATGCTTTTAGAACATTGTGTTTTTTAGTAATTCACTGATTTATATCAACTAGGCCATTCATTTAACTGTATTTTTATTCACACTAGTTGCAGGAAGATAAAAAACAGAAATGAGTTCTCCTAAAACTATAATTGTAGCCAGTTTAAAGTACCACCAAACCAAGGATGACTTAGCAACAAAGGCCTTTACTGTGGAGGCATTAAATACTGGTCGTTGTGTCACTTCTACAGCTGTGAAGACAGTCGGGGCTTAAAAACATCTGCAGGAAAGCTCTGCAACTCTTCTGTTGATCGTTATGAAACCAAAGATTGATTTTGAACTTTGTGCTCATCAGCTCTCCTCTTAAAATCACGTTTTTTAGTGTTGAAAAAAACTACTGTTAAATTTGATTTTTGAAAATTATTTAACCACTAATTTATATCATATTTAATGGACTGATTGTGTTATGTACTATTCGTATAAGTACAATATATTGATTTATGATTAGGAGCAATTATGTCCAGGAGATACATTTTCTTTATTTTCAAATCTATTTACAAATTATTTTTCTAAATAGATTTGTGTTTATCTTTGTATTTTTCCTTTTTTTTGATCCCTTGAAATAAACTCCATAATTATTCTTCTAAATCATTATTCTATAACCATTTCTGTAACTTTGTTTACTGTGAAGAACGACTTTGACAAAAACATACACTAAGGATACATGATGCAATAATTCCTTCTTGATCCTAATCATCAGGCACTCCAAAACCTTAATTTTGATACTCAATCCGTAAGAATAATTTCTGGAATATTGTTATAATCACCGCATTTTGATACTTGAGCTGTGATATTTATAATCATTTCAGTTTTCTATGTAAACCAAAGGCGATTCATCTTTTTTATTTGATATAATTAACACTTATGGATTTGCTAAGTGATCTACACCTGGTCTGGAAAAGTATATATGTAACTAATTAGGAGGACTGGATTATGACAACCATGTGCAAAATAAACAGTAAAATATAATGGGATAATATACATTTACTCATTTTCAAGCAATTAAACTTTCTGACAAACTTTACATTTTAACGTATTCAATGTGTCATGTACTGTAAGTAAAAGAATTTCTATTTATAATTAACAGTAATCATAATAGTATCATTTTCATGCTGTATATATATGGATATACAAGTTGTTTTTGTGTACTTTTTCAATTCTCCAATTGGGTCATAATTAATCATTCATGGTTTTATGTGTATTTCTTTTGTCTTCTTTAGAATTTCTTATTTTAATTGATTGAAATAAACTTAAAATAAGCCTGACAGCTCAACGCATTTTCTTCTCACAAAAACCCCCATAAAACTAAACTTCATTTTTATACTTTTAAGTTAAACATAAACCTTTGAATAACACATTTTAAATCCAAAAAGTCCTAAAATATTCGATAGGTGTCATCACTTTAGCTGATAAGCTTCTTTTATTAACTTTCGGATGTACAAGTCAACTCTTTTGAGGACCATTATAAGCTTATATTCTTTAAATTTGCTATATTTTTAACTGTAACCGTGTCCAAAAGCAGAGAAGTCATTTATTCTGAAAGAATGCAAAGACAAAAAGGGTTGTTTTTTTTTTTTATCAAAATTGTGTTTTAATCCAACTCAACAGGTTTTCTCTCTAGAGGTCTTCATCAGTGACAGGAACTACAAACGAACAGAAATGATGCCGAAAATGGTTCTGAGCGAACGCTGAAAATCAAGATGACTTTATCCAAAGGACGACATTGATGGATCAAGTCGACGGGGAGCTCCTCGCTCCTTCGTCTCTCTTCATCCACTCTGAAGTGAGGATGGATGACAGCAGGGTGGAGGAGAATACGGGCTAACAGAAAAAAAAAAAGAGGTGAAATCGACACCTCCACCTGTTGTCTCTTGTTCATGTTCGCCGCCTCTGTGAAGTGTGAGGACAAATGGACATCGGAAAGACAAAGCAGAAGGGGGGCGCTCATCTCTACTCCATGGCCTCCTGGTTCTCCTGGTCGGCGCCGATGTCCTCGCTGGCCTCCTTCCCCTCCTTGCTCCTCTTGCTCTTTTTGTGTTTGTGCCTCCGGTGGCTGTCTCCCTCCTCGCTGTCATGCCTCCTACGGCTGCTGCTGCTAATGGAAGGAGAACAACCGAGGTGTGAAGATGGCGGAGGAAGTGAGATCAGCGTGGCACCAAGAGGAAGGAAGGCGTGGGAAGAGGGAGAAGGTGAGAGTGTGGTCGGAGTAAGGGGGGAAAAGAAGAGGGGGAGGAAGAAAATATGGGAGAACAAAGAGGTGGCAGAAGATTCCATTCATCAGTCCTCTGTCAAGAGAAACTTTTCCTTTCTAACAAATTATTTTGAAGAAAAAAATGTTTAAGAAAAAAATGACTAAACAGGATAGACATTGTCCTTTTTGTGCCGCATTTCCAGTGTTGGATTCGTAACGTCTAGCTGGTAGTCTAAAAGGTTCTGAGTGCCGAGAAAAAAAATCAGGACATTTTTGCAAAAATGTTCATGCTCCATCTATCAATGATAACTTACATAAACACACTGCTGAAGCAATCCTGATTGACTCGGCTAAAGTTAGTTCCGTCATCATAGAATCAGAATCAGTAGAATTGTATACATGTCAGCTAAATGATGAATTTCCAAAGTATGGAGCCTTTTTGTCTTCATACTAACGATGCAGGTATAAAAACCCTTTAACACCAGAGCTGTTGCTCCAATGTTGATGCATTTTGGGTTATCATAACTCTTCTACTGCTTATGCAGTTAACATCATCTCTACAAATTGTGAAATCTGAGAAAAGCAGCGTTGTGCTAATAGTTTTTTGCTTTCTACGGCCAGGTACCAACAACTGTCCCACAGACCGGTCCCAGTCTGCCGCCGTGGGTTAAAGTATGCAGGATGAGGAGTTGGTGTTTTTGCTGCATTCCTGTCGCTAGTCTTGATGGGAAGCAGCAGTGTGCAAAGGTTTACCTGCGAGCAGATTTGTGGCGCCCCTCGTCCTTCTCTCTGTGCCGTCTCTCTCGGTGTCTGTCCTCCTTCTCTCTGCTCGCCCGGTCGCGGTGGCGCTCTGCATAAACGCGCTCCTGGTACTCACGGTAGCGATAACGCTCCTCGTCACTATGGCGACAGACACACGCAAAAGTCATTGCCCCCGTTTCACCCTGGCAATGAAAAGCAAGCAGCCTATTTGAAGGAGGCAGCAGGTAAATTTAGCACTTTCAGGAAGACAGTCTCCTCTTCAATGACTGTGTGTCCTGAAGAGGATCAGGACAGACACCCGTCTCATGTATCAAGCTGGCGCATTGCTATAAAAAACTGAGAGTGGCTCAAATGAAATTCTGCCCGATGGTGGAGGCGGAGAGGTTGGCATCGCTGACCTGGTGTAGTTCACAGCTGAGGGGCTGTGCTCCCGCTCTCGCTCCCGGTCGTGTGTCCTCTCCCGGGGTCTGTCTCTCTCCTTCTCCCTCTTATCCTCTCGACGGGGATAATAGTCCCAGGGCTTGGTGTTGTCCATCATCACGGGCCACGGTGGAGGGACACCGCCGCCCATAGGTGGAGGATAAGCACCTGGAAGGACAGAAGGTGGGAAATGAAATCCAAAAATGTTCTAGAAAAAGACTATTTTTTTTTAAATACTGCAGTGCAGCTGGGGGGGTAGGGTGGAGTTTTACCCTGAGGAAATGGATATGGAGGAACAGAGCGGCCGTCATAACCTCCAGCATGGCTGCGGAAGAAACAAGAAATTACATCTGAGAGATCCTGCTGTGCCTCCATTATGAAAAACTAAATTAAATGTCGAATAAAAATTCTATGTATTTATTCTGAGGTAAAATTAGCAAAAAAAGAATTTTGTTTTAACTTTTATTTTAAAAGGATTAGTTCCTTAATGCCTTCTATTCTTCAGAATTAAGCACATTTTGTTTTAATTCATCACCTGCGCAGACTAGTAAGGTTTTTTATTATTTTAAATTAAAATGTAATAAAAAAATTCTACTGCATTTATTGTTCTCGCTGGATGATTTGTGTTTTACTTTCATGACAGTTTTTGTTTGGTTCAAAAAATCATTTTATGCATTTTGACAGTGCTACCTGTATGAAAAAATAACCCCTCTTGTTAAAGTAAAATATGTCCAACACAAGAGGCCCTCAGTTCTCATCTGCCTGCCCAGCTGTTGGACAGGACAAGTTGAAAAAAAAAAAAAAAAAAAAAAAAAAAAACTAACTTTCTGTTTTTTCATGTCAGTTTTCCCTTTAGACAGAGAACATCTTAATCAGAAGCAGCATCAGCAGCAAAACATTTAGATTCCATAAACAGACGTGAACTTTTCTTCTGATATTTAACTTCATATCGTTGAAATGACACTTCTTCTAGTTTTAAGGTGCCCTTTAAGTGGTTCCACATCCAACTTTGTATGAGTGTCTGCATGTTACCTGTCCATAGTGGGGATTATAGAAGGAGGAGGACCACCAGTTGGAGGAGGAAATCCAGGAGGAGGCACAGTAATGGGCAATCCTTAAGATGTGAAAACAAGGAGGATGGAGTTAACTCCCTTAATGCAAAACATTGATGTATAAATAAAGGAGAATAAGAAAAGAGGAAACTGACTGGGTGGGGGTATGAGTGGAGGTGCAGTGCTGACATTTGGGGGTGGAGGAAGAAAAGGGGGTGGTGGTATGTTCGGAGGAATTGGTCCAGGTGGGAAGAAGGTGGGAATCTTGGCAGCGGCGGGTTCAGTGTCTGACGTCGAGTGTTCAGAGATCACCTGTGGAGCAGCAGAGCAAACAGGAGGTCCTTAGTGAGCAAATGAAACGCTTACAGAAGACTTTTCATTTATTTTATTTAAATGTTTTTCAAGCGTTCATTTTCTGCACCTGAATATTGTTTCCATCTAAATTGTGTCTGCGCCGCCCTTCTACCCTGCTGATGGTGGCAGTCTGTCCACCAATCACATCTATGGTCCCACTTGATTTCCTAGAAATCAAAAATATCAAGAAATATCAAAGAAGCACCACCTAAATACAACCTGGAACAGCTAAAATGTTAAAACATAATACAACACCAACTAAAAGAGTTTCAATTAAATAAATGTTCCATAAAATTTCATCACTTCTTGCACTAAACTTGTTACACGGGAGATGTCCCCGGTGACGCCTGCAGAACACACGTTCTTGTACGCACCGTAACTCTTCTACCGTTGACACGATCAACGGGAATCAGCTGATTCTGACTCAGAGAAAAGCGGCTTTTCACATCAGCTTTGCACAGATATGCAGTATATTACTAATGTAAAATGTAACATGAAAGCGGAAAAGCTGCTTTTTTTCTCTCCTTCAGAATCCGATGAAGAGCTACAATAGTCAGAAGAATGTCAACAGCAGAGTTTCAGTTGGACAGATTTCTCTGACTACAATGATTAGAAAAAATATCTGATTCTGTTATTTTCCTCATTATCTTTACTATCCATAAAATCCATTATATTTTGAATCTTAGATCATAACCTTGAGATATTTTAAAAAGAAAGTAAATTTTGTCATTTAAATTCTTAAAACTACTTTGGATTAGGAAAGAACGGTCTTCAGTTTGTGTTACGGTCACAAGAAATCTAAATTCTGGGTACAAGAAGAAGAAAAAGAGGAAGGTGTTACCTGGCGACCTGACCGATGGCAGACTTGTACAGACTGATTGGAGATGGGAAGTCTGTCTTAGACGTGTGAACAGGTAAGCTGGAGATGTCCTTCTCATTGCCAGTCCTGCCCTGCTGCACCTAGACACAAAACACAACCGTCATGATGAAGGTAGCATTACTTTACCAGAACTTTAAGCTACTCTGACATATATTACAGAAGAAGATATTTAGTGTTGTCAGCCAAAACAGATTAAGGTATTGAACAGACAGTGGATTTACACTTTAAGACATTGAAGATTTTTATATTTAGAGTAGAACAGAAAAATCTGAGTCATTGATGCATGAAGATGAATACAGGTAAAAAGATGCATAAAGGAAAATGAAAGCAGATAGCTTTTCCTGTCCCTTTAAAATGTTTAAAAATGTTTTCTTTTGTCTACATTTAACTAGTTTTTGCTTCTTCTTTTTGCCATTGATTAACACACTAAATGCTAAAACAAATTTCCTGTGGAGAGCACACACATTGCATCCACTTTCTTATCTGTTCTGTAAAGGACGTTGTACAGGCAGGGCATCCGGCGCAGCTTTCAGCTAGATTTATTGCTTTATAAGTTTACACACAAACACACATTGTGATCAATCTTATTCGGGCTCTTGACATTGTTAGACAAGATGCTTTATAGTCTGGTGTTGCAAGAAGCCGTTGGTTTTATAGTTTAACAGGTTGCAGGAGGAAAACCCTGACAGGTCTACAGAAAGAGATTTCTACCATCAAGGAAGGATGGATGGATGTTCATTCACCACAAAGCCTTAAATCAACATCTTAGCTACTGTAACCACACAGCACAGACTGAAAACGCAATAAACATGAAACCTTTTGTTCTTCAGGTTAGATCAAAATACGAAACCCTCATGCTTTTAAAAATATCTAATCAAAATAAACCTTTCAGCAGGAAGAACAGTTTCATAAATATGAAAGTCTGGATTAATCAGGGCTTTGAGCTAAAGTAGAGGTGTCAGACTCCAGGCCTCAAGCATCCAGTCGGTTTCTCGAGAAATCCGCCTGACCTGCTGCTGATTACATGTATGGCCGGAGTTTGAAGGGTGTGGGCTAAAGAACAGGAATACAATTCATAGCTGTGTCTCACAGTGATCTTGCTGGTCACAGATCCGACTGTCGAGACGTCCAGACCCATTCGCAGCCTCTTCTGTTTCTCGCAGTATGCCTTCCAGGTGTCCTCGTTGAAGCCGTAGTTGAAGTAGTCGGACAGATCCGCTCCTGCACACAGAAAGACGCTTTCAGTGACTGAAGATGATATTTCTACCTTTTTAAGACCGTTAAGTATAGAGAAAGTCTAAAAAAATAAAAATGAATACCCAAAGATGCTTTAGTCCTTATGTTGTTTTTTTTACAATATTTAAAGACTATCAATGGCTTTTCATCTAAAAAAAAGGCAGAGCTGATGTTTTATAGTGACGAAATTGTTTTTATTGCATCACATTTATCCATCTTTTTTTAATTTGTAAAGACAGTAATAACCCTAAAAAGTATAGCTAAAACCATTTTACTTGACTTTTACAAACCTGGCTTCCTCCAGGGCTTCTCTTCAAAGGACTCCACGTCCACCTCCAGCACCGGGACGCCATTGATGTTTCCTGGTGCATCAAGATCCACCCCTTTCAGCTTTGAAGACACTGAGAATAACCAAAATAAATGCTGCTGAATGCTTACAAAGTAAGAAAGAAGAGGAATATTGTTCAAACACAACTGAAAATAATTGTTGCAACAGCTTGGAGACGCACCCTGTCCATAAGGTCTGGAGCCTGACTTTATGTTGAGGTTAACAGGTGGAGTGCCGTAAGTCCTGCAACAAAAATAGAATACTTATTAATTATCTAATAAAATACAAAAAATAATGCAGGCCAGGTTTTTTTTGGCATGAATACATTTACCACGATTATTCAGTTACTGTAAAATAAATAATCACAAATCCATCGCTAAAATTCAACAGATTATTGCTGGGTTTGCAACCAAAGATCATTTGACTTTTACAACCTGTATAAAAAAAAAACACTCAGGTCCATTAAAACTAATTCAAAAAAGAAAACCACATCAAATTTTATGGAATAAAATTGAATACAGAAATTGTTTCAAAAATTCAAGCCTTCACATTTTTATGCAACATTAACAGCTAAAGTTAGGGTCACTAAATACTTCCAACACGTCAACTCAGAAGACATCTCTATGTCCCCAAACAACAACATAGCCTGACAGGAAACAAGAAACCCAGCAGATGCAGGAAGGAAACCGGAGATTTTTTTATTTTTTTTTACATCTCTGTTCTGCCTGTGTTTTGCTGAAAGTCCAAAATCAAAAGTAACACCTTCTGACACCGGTGTCTTTTCCACAATAAAGCCATCTGAAGCCAAAAAAAAGGTTAGAACTTAAAAGGATAAGAAAAAACGAAAAACAACAAAACATTTCTTCTTGCCATTAATTAAAAACAAGAAAACAGCTTCATACAAAAACATTTACTACGAGAAACTGTAAATATTTCCACTGGACTCAAACCTACGTGTATTGTGGTGCTCCGGTCTTAATGTCACCGATGGTAACGCGGACGTCATCGTCGTCATCATCGCTGTCGCTGTCACTTTCTACATCCTCACCAGCAGTTTCACCAGTGGCCTGAAATGTCGGGAAAAAGAGAAAAAAAAGCCTCCAATTTAGTAAAGATGCAGGAAAAAAAGACAGGTGGAGAGAAACAAATAAAAACAGGCTACCTCAGACGCAACTCCGTTTCCTGTTGCATGTTCAGGAGCAGCATCTTCTGCTTGAGCATCAGCTGGTGCACTGCAGGTTTATTAATAAACTGTTAGACATGCTGTAAAGCTTTCTATAACAACAACAAAAGGTCTTGGTTTTATTTGTCCTAATTTCCACAATGATGGTTTATTTTAAGAGATTTACTAATGATATAATTTTATGTCAGATGTTTAACTGGAAAATGAAATAACCGATCAAAGTTTTAGAGCTAAAAAGTCTTGAGTTTTGATGTAATGTATTTAGAATTTAATCAAACTTAAGGGTTCACCTACCTGACATAAGTTAAAGAAATTCAATTCATACACCCACATTTTACAAGCATTTATCACATAAAAAAAGACCACGCAAAGCTTCTGCTAAACGGCTACATCATGTACATGTAAACATGTAAAACAGTCATTGTTTTGGGAAAATTCCCCTAAATTATCAAAATGGTTCTCTTTTTCTTTTTGTAAATGATATTCAATGGTGTTTGTGTTTTACCCGACATCCGTGTTTAACTTTGCTCCTTCTTCATCCTCCTCTTTGGTCTCGGACTCATCTGAAAAGAAACATTAATTATCACCGGGCGGATAACAACACATGTAAACTAATATGACTTGATATCATTGACTGTGTACGCAAAAGCCCTAGAAAAAACACGCATGGCAGAGTGATAAAGAATGTAAAGCTCATAATAATTATAATAAAAAAATATATATTTATAACTTGCTTTTAAGTCATCTTTCTGCTTAAGGCCAAAGCGCAGATTGCTAACTAGCTACCCAGCTAGCACAGACAGACAGCGCACTTTTTAAACTGCTTTACCTTCCAGTCTAATTTGAAGTTAAACCAACTACAATTACTTTGTTGTTTTTTATGTCGGTCATTTTAGGCGACACTTGCATTTCCTTGTAGTTAATTGATTTACCTCCATACAACCATTCCTCCTCCTCGTCCCCGGCGCTAGCATCGGTGGTGGTCGTTTTGTCCGCCTCCTCCGCAGACATGTTCGCCCAGCTCAGAAAAGCTGAAAGTATAAGCGAGACCCTACGAAAAACCACCAACAAAAGAGTACCACTGAGAATTATTACAAAGTCCTACTTTTCGGAGGACGCTATTTTTTTATTAATATACGCATGAATTGGGTTCTTTCAGATCCATTTAGACGTCTACGAGTCGTGAACCCGGAAGAGACTCCGGAGAATGTCCTGCAGAAGCTCAGCAACGGTGTACAACTGAAGCAGAGCGCCCCCTACTGGAGTGGATGATTTAGCGCCATGTGTCCCAATGGAGAGAAAACCTTTAATGTTGTCGGTTGCCCTAGTTTTTACCCCACACACTTTTCAGAGCTTGAAACTGAAAAAACTCTAGCAATTTTACTTTCAAAATAGTAAATAGTATGCAATTATATAGCACTTGATGAGGGGAAAAGCACTTTCTTGCACTGATGGCAGCTATTTGGGTCATTAATAAGGCCAACAGGACAGAATTGGGATTCAACTTTTTGTTTTTGTACTGACTAAACTTACTTTATTTAAAATCAAAAACTAAGTTATATCTACTACATGCCCATGACTGACATGACCCCACCTTCGCCGCATAGTTAGCAGGATAGGCTCCAGCAACCCTGCAACCCTGAAATGGATTGAGCTGAGTTGGAAGATTGATCATACAAACTACATGTAATAATATTACTATAACTTTGTATCATGGATGGGTGACAAACAAAATAAAAAAATAGTTTAAAAGTGTTGTCTTATGAGAGCAACTTTTACTCATGACATCAATGAGTTCTACCTTGCAAAGTTTGGGGAAACTAAGTGATTCTAGATTCGGGGACAAAAAAACAACTCTTGCATTAAATGCTATTATGAACACAGATGCAAAGTTTTGTTCTTGAACCAAGTTTCTGATTAAATACATGTTTGTTTTAAAAAGTTCTTATTTTATTTATAATTTATAAATAGCCATAATATATTTATTATTTTTCCCCACTTCCTTGCAACTTCAACCACTTTATGGCATCAAGAAGCATTCAAGATTCCCACTGTGTTTGCTAATGTAAAAAGGACTGTTAATGCATTTATGGCCAGTTGAGTAGGGCTTCTTTAGGTTTTCAGCAAATTAATGTAAATGTTTGGATTCTTTCACTCTCCTCTCCCCTTTTTCTGCTATCACTTACTCAATGCAGCGCTCACATCAACAGTCATGCACAACATGGACATATGCACTGATTGGCCTGCAATAAAAAATCACTAGGAGACAATTTGTGGTCCTCACTTTTTCAGTGTGAGGGTAGGGGGGGAGAAAGGTGGTAACATCATAGTTGTAGCTGTATTGATTTTCCTCACTCTATCTGAGCCAGGGCTTGATATCACCAGCATCTGCTGTATCACATCATATGTGAGAATTACGTGTGGCTCTCTAAACACAGTTAAGGGCACACACATGCACCTACACTCCAGAGAGCGTTAGACAGGGATCCTAATGCTCTGTCCGTTAAACTGATAATAGAAATTGCATTTATTTTACTCACTCTCTCCCTCTTCTCCAGTTTCTCTCATTGGTTTCTATTTTTGCTGTTGATTTTCATTACCTTTCATCTTTATTTCTTATATTTATGTTTTCAAATTCCATCTTTTATCCATTTTGCTCATTTGATGTACAGCATCATCACAACCATTGTCTTGTTGCAGTGTGAAAGCAGTTGGTTTGGTTCCTGGCTGTCTTGTGACTTTCTTTCTGTTAGTCACTGTGACACTGTTGTGTTTTCTGTGTGTTAATTATGTGCAGGAGCATTTGCGTAGGTTTCAGCGAGCCCCGGAGTTGTTTGGCAGGAGCATCCTGGTTGACGGGAGTGTAGGAGGGAGTCCATTGATGTGACCTCCTCACGATGTGTAGCAGCTTCATCACAGCCTTGCACACATGAAAACAGCAAACATGTAAAGGCCCTGCAGAAGATCCACAAAAAATGTCCAGGGACAACAGTAAGACTTAAAGACACACTCAGGGTTTGGATGTTTTGAACACCTTATGGCCTTTTTCTGATGGATGAGAACATATATTAAGATAATTAAGCTAAAAAAAATAGCGTTTCTGAGAATTTCTTTATTCAAATTCTTGTAAATCAGGAGCACACAAAAAAAGTAATTTGAAAAGGATTGTATTTGTGAATTACAAAATATGCTGGGAAGGCCACAAGCTCCTTTCTCCGAACTCTCAGCAACGGGAAGGGGAAGGGGGGTGGGGTTGCTCTGTGCCGATAGTCCTGCCAAAACTTAGAGGTTAAAATATGTCCTAGAAAAAACTGATGTTTTTTTTAATTTAAGCTAAAAACAACATAATCACAATTAAAAGACAACTTGGAACAATTTTAAAAATAGATATGGAGGACATGCAAGTGGGCATAGTGCATAATTATTGCCGTTTGTTTGTGACTTTTTAAATATTTCTGAATTTGAGCTTTTAAATGGTTTTAAATCTTACCTTGAGAAAAACATCAACCATTATTTTTACACATTTTACCTCCTTGGGAGCTACATTTATTATTTGCTGTGCTATAGCAAAAGCAACATGTTTAGTTTTTTTTAGTACATTGCTGCTAGTTTTTCTTTTCTTCTTTTTTCATATAATTTTCTTTTTCAATTTGTGCCTGATTTCTCTACAATAAAATTGATTGGAAATCTTTTCTGTATCTAGAAAGCTTGGGATCAGATTTAGAAACTTCTTTAGAAGCTTCTGTTGAGGAGACAGACAGTAAAAACATTTAGCAGATATTACAATGTTTTAATTGTGCTCTAAAACAAATGGCTGTGGTTTTCCTGAAGCCATAGTAATTCCATGGGACCATGGATGTCGTTCAAACGTCAACTGCATTGTTGATGCAAATTAGACTGTCGAAAACCAACAGCTCACAGTATTTTGTCACGCATGCAAAATAACCAGCAGAAAGCTGAGATCAAAATGACCCTGAAGATGACCATTTTCATTTGTAATATAAGTTTTGAAGTTCACATTTGAAATGCCACAACGATCAGGCTTTTCATGTCAGAGTCACTGCAACTATTTTTCTAAAGCTACGTTCCCAACAGGCTCAGCAACACGCGTACAAGCAGCCACTTCCAATAAAAAGTCTATGTGATCATGGGTTTTGGGCTTCCGGGTTAAAAACGCTTGTGTTCACGTGTAGCTATTTATGTTTCTAAAACCGTTTTCAGGCTCCACGTGCAAACGTGTGACTATTGAAAGTTAAACCAGGTTGAACTTTGACAAATTAGGTACTCGGATTTGGTAACATATTGATGGCGTCCCCTTGAATTCCCCGAAGTGCCAAACGTTTCAAAATTGACAGAGGAGAAGAAACTTATAATTGCCGTTTTTGCTCTGTCAGAAAACAAAATGACACCAAGTCTTCCAGATAAATCAGAACAAAGCTGTGAAAGAAAAAGCCTGGAGCAAGATTTGCACCGCTTCGACATTTCGCACCAAGCTCCAACAGGCGGCGGACATGAGCTAGTAAACAGTAACAAAAAAAGACAAAGAAGAAGAAGCCCCTCCCTGTTCATTCAGTGTGAAACTGTAGGCTAAATGAGAGTTCAAGAACCCACGTTTAACACGTTCTTGAACTCTCATCACATGCCCGTTGTGTCTGTAGCTTTAAGGATATCCAAACTACATCATTAAAACGGAGATCCATGAGGATAATTAACTAAGGTGATTATTACAGAAACATGAGAGTTTTAGTCCTGATTGTCTTTGTGATTTTAAACTGATATTGTTTTATCTGTTTAATAAATCCCATTGGTTCTACTTAATTATGACATTTACTGCTATCTAACAAGGATTTGTGCAATCTGTTTACATCAATAAACAATAAAAACGATGTATTTTATTTTGTCCTAGCATAATGTGACCTTTTTCTAAAGCATGCTTTTATGTTTTCAAGCCCCTAATGTCTCTGGATCACATTTTCTCCTCCTCCCTCATTGTTTTGTACTATTCTCCTTCTCCAGCAGACTGTTTGTCTTTATATGCTTTCCCCTTCACCCCGTGTGCCACCCTGTCTGTGTCTGCTGCTGGCTCCACGCCCCAGCCTCCTCCCACCCCACCCGTGTGGATCCCTCCCTCCTTACGGTGGATTAGGGCGGCTTACAGCCTAGTCGATGCTAATCAGGTTTATCCAGACAGAGGGCGATCATTGGGCTATCAGTAATTACACACGCCGATATTAGCTTCCACACATATGTATGCTGGCAGTATTTCAATCCACATCATCTCTGTGGATCAAACATACGGTTATCTCAGCAGTGTGATGCTGCTGCAGCGTATGGAGCCATTTTCTGCACCTTTTGTTTTACAACACAAAGATCCATCTGCTGCAAGACAAAACAAGCCGGTCCCTCACAGCAGGAGATAATTGTTGCTAATGGAATGAAGGCATCTTTGTAATAGGGTGTAATGTAGATTTGAGAACTTGAAATAAAGTGGTTTTCGCTTAATATTTTTTTCTTCCCTTGAACATCAGTGTGAGAAAAAGTGTTGTTTTGAGAACTTTTTTTTTGTTTTATGAAAAAGTACCCTCACTGTCAACACTTAAAACCTTGAGAAGTATTTTTTTGACCCGTTTTATTAGCTTTAGAACAATAGAACAAGCTGTTTGCTATTGCCTCACCAACATCCCAAATCCCCTCTCCAGGGAGTTTGATGCAATGCCATTGTCACCTAAAACTGGTTTCAGTTTCAGGAATATTAAAAGACTACAGGTGTGCATAAAAATATAAGCACAGGTGGAGCAATATGTTGTTGACAGAAACATTTTCATGTCACAGATTTAAACGTTTGACCCAGATTCATGCTGAGTTTGAGACATTTCATTAATATGTCTTCATTGTAGTATGTTATTCACGTTTATAATATAGAGAAAATGTTTTTTTATTGTATTTTAAATGTTCCAAAATATTTGACATTGATCTTATTTTTATGGTTTTCTTATGTTCTTTGTCTGTCACCATGAACTAACCTTGGTTTGGACTTATTGCTTTAGAAATCAGTTAAAATGGATTAAATGATTGAAAAACACAGTTGCACCACTGTGCCATAATAAAAACAGATTTCAATGTATTTGGGGCCTTTGGATCATTTTGTTTAAAGAGTGTTTTCTCCTCCATCACGTAATTTTATGTCTGTGACTCAATAATCACATAAAATTAAAGAAAAAAAAAACAAAACAAAACAACATGGATGGGATTTTTTCTGTTGTGTGAAAGATCCAAATTGCAGTTAGTTAGTACTTTCTTTGTCTAAAGAAGCTCCACATGTTCCACAACATCTACAACTGTTCATTTAGAGGAGTGGGGACATGCAAAGGGAACCTTTTGTCATTTTTAGTATTGCAAATATCTTCATAGTGTTGGTCCAGCTTTTGCTCTGGGTTTGTAAATGATACTATTATCGGATAAATAAAAGTTCTTCTATTTCCTGTCTACAAATCATTAAAGTTCCACTCCGATCATCTTTTAATCTATTTTAAAAGCGCCTCCAGTGGTCTTTTATAATACTTACGCTGTATTTAGCCAAGATTTCTTTTAAAATAGTGTTGTTTTTTAGAACATTAGAAGAAGTTTATCAAAAATTCATCTCTGAGTTGTGGGAAGGATTGTTGATGCAGAGCGCCCCCGCCCCCGTTCCCATCAACCATAACTGAGAGCTCACTGTCCGCATGCTCTTCAACTAGCTTACAACCCCTCACACCCCTAACCTAGCATTACTGGTGCGAAAAATGGCAAGCAATATCGGAGCTATCCAGCTGTACGGTTTTGATCCAACTTCCAGCTCAGACGAAAACATAAAAGTACACGGACCCAGTCATCTACAAGTGGATTGTGTCTTGTTGTAGTAGCTTCTGCGTCAGACCCTAAGACCTTTCCCAATGGCATTTTTCGTTTACTCTTGATTAACATCAATTTGAATAAAGAAATACTCAGAAATGTAATTTTAAGATTCAATTTCTTCAATTATGTCCTCCATCATCAGAAAAATGCTACAAGAACATGTTAAAAACACCCAAAAAACACAATTTTCATCAGAGTGGCTCTTTAAGGAATCGATAGCCAAAGTCTCTAAGCCAAAACCCTTATTTTAAAGACCCATGACTGACATGGAAATGTTTTTTCCGCACAGTGAGCCCGATCTGTACAGCTGTTCGGATCTGAAATGTCAAGCACCACAACTGAACCACAGATGGACACTTAACAACGCCACAGTCAATGAAAACATTACTTCAGCTCGGGCTGCATTAAACAGCAGAGAAGGACAAATGGACCCTGATATCAAGTTTATAACGCTGTATCAGCAAACGGAAAGAGCTGGACTGCATCAGAAAAAATAATAATATGCTTAGCTTAGAAAAAAACCCTCCACAGCAGAAATGATGAGGTGTTGTTTTCATCTGATTCCTGTGTGTGTGTGTGTGTGTCTGTGTGACTGTGTGCCAATTCTCTTGAGCGTCTTGTGTGGAAAAGCCCATCCCTTACTGAGGGTGTGAAGAAAACTCCATTTGTAGGTGATTGAGTTAGGAAATGAGTGTGTGCGGCACAAATGAGGAGAAAGGAAGAGCAGGAGAAAAGGGGGGAAGGTGAAAGAGAGCAGAAAAGAAGGGGGAATCAAGGAGAAGAAGGAATGTGTCTCGTTGCGTAATTTAATCTAAGTGGCTATTTTTCTTGTATAAAACCAATACTGCCCTCTGTCAGGACGCTGTCCTCATCTGTCTAAAAGCACTGAGTGAGTCACCCTGGAGGCGCACACACAGAGTCACAGTGAGTCAGCGCAGATCTGCTTTAGACGCTCACCTCAATTATGAATAATGTAATAGGAAAGACATATAAACTGCTCAAATGACAGCAGACAGAGTGATGCTAATGAACACATGCACACAAAACGCTCAGTGGTCATCATGGAGGCATCCTTATGGAGCACATGGACAGCTGGCAAGTGAACAGGTGCATTGTACCATGACACCTTGACGTCCAGGCTTCCTTTGTCTGAAGCCCCAATGATTTCAGAGGGTCTGCAGCCACACCTAAAGTAGAAACGTGTGAAGCAGAAAACAGCTGGCCTCATCCCTGCTTGAAGTTATTTATCCTGTCTGCTCACTTACATAAAAATTGTGTGTTTTTTTTCATGCTCTTGTGGCATTTTTCTCATGATGGAGGACATCTATAAAGAAAATTTAGCTTAATCTTGCTTTTCTGAGTATTTCTTTATTCAATAAGGGACAGACGGAAAAATGCCGTTGGAAAAAGCTTGACCAAGGTGCTACAACCAACAGGCCACAATCTCCCTACTCCATTCCTTTCAAATGCATTCACTTGCAGACAAATAGATAGATCCATGCACATTCTAAGTTTTCCTCGTCTGAGCTGGCATCTGGCTCAAAACTGTACGGCTGAATAGCTTCAATATTGTTCACCATTTTTGTTGCACCGGTAATGCTGGGAGCGTGAGGGGCTGTATGCCAGCGGTAGAGAATGCAAACAGATGGATGATTGAAAATGGGGGCGGGATTATTTTGCGCCTACAGTCCCGCCCACAACTCAAGATTCAAGTTTCAAGTTTTATTGCCGTTTGCACATGCGGTACATCGGAATTTTTCTTTGGCATCTCTCATGTCAGGATAAGTCAGAGGTGAATTTCTAATCAACTGTCGCTCTGCACAAACTATGTCCTACAAAAACACACAAGTTCTTCATTTTGGCTAAAAATGACATAGTCATAATTAAAGGAACACTAGGAACAATTTTACAATGGGTCAAAGGATGATTGAAGTGGGACTCTAATGCCTAAGGGGAAAATATCTGATGTACTGAATCTGGGTACTTGAAATCTGAGGCAGGCAGGCTGAATAGACAGTTGTTCCATTTCTCAGCTCAAATGAGCAAACAGTTGATCTTAAAGATTACAGTAAGAAAAAAACAGTGTAAGGGTCAGAAACACATGAAATGATTTGCCCTGCAGGTCTTGTTTTACCAAAGCAATTTTCACTTTTGTTGATAGTTCATGAAAGAAAAGATAGAAAAAGAAAGACAGTATTCTAAATTCTTTTTTTTTTTTTTATTATTCTTTCTTTGGCCTTACTCTATCATCATGTGCCGAGAAAGGCAAGAACAGCTGCAGGGGGATGCAAAGTGCTTCATGTGGGAAGAGACCAACCCAAAAATCTCAGAGCGCTTGCTTTTATTTCTCTGAAACAGGAAAAAAGCCAGCAAAGATGGCACAACAATAGAAAGCTGAGAAAGAATGAATCATATTGGTGTGTTTTTAACATTTCTTGTTCCTTTTACACAAGATGCGTATTAGAGCATGTGCAAGAAAATGGAAAATAGGCACAAAAAAAATGTATTTTGGTAAATTTGAATGAACAATTATGGAGCTGAGACCTTGATCTGCTCATAAAAGCAGGTGTTAACCTCAAACAATTTCAATGTGTTCTTTTTAAAGTTTATAATTGCAGGTTTGGTTTGTTCTCACTGTTTGGACTTTATGCTGAAAATCAACAATTCTCTAAAGTTCAAGATTAACCAGCATAATTATCTTTAATAGACCAACATCTAAAAATTAACGGTCAGCTGTTGTCAGCTGTTGGATGTAGTCCCCTTAATAGAAAATATTTTTTGAAAAGAATAATTCTGTCCTTATAAGTTAAGTATAAGTTTTTACAATAAACAGATTTTTCAATTTAGGTTTGTACCGATATAAAACTGGAGGATAATAGATCGATCAATTCCTTCATTCCTCTCCCCTTCTGCCTCTGCCACCCTGGTCATAAATGCACATGACAAAGTCATGTGAAAAAACACCTTTGTTTCCAATTGGTTGCTTTCCTATTGGTTTTGTCTCCATAGCGACGATTTTATTTTTTCGTTGCCTAGGGGGAACGAACAGGTCTATTTAATGTTAAGAAGAGTAGACAAAAATAAACGTTGGTATTTCTATGACAAGGAGGTTTTGTATTAGTCACACCCACATTCCTAATATATTTCATATTTTATGTCACATTGTTTAGTTCGGCTAGAGCCAGGGATTCGTGTATTTAAAAGTTTCCAATAATACAGTTAAAATTGTGCTTGAGGGGGGCGTTAGAATTAATGTTTTTATTATCATTTTATTTTAATAGGGCAGCCCTTTCCTGAGTCAATGTTGTGGTTGTAGAGTTAAGGTGGCAGAATGTGTTTGAAATTTTCCTGAAGAGCGCTCAAATAACTTTCCTGTCCTATATTGTGTGAAAATGTAAAAATTGCTAAATTTCACACTTTGCCACAACATGGCCACCAAGCCGTAGGTTCTGTGGCCATCCCATAATATTTTCAAACTTCCTTTGGATATTCTTGACATGTTTGGTTTCGTTAGTTGATTTAATTTTTTTAGTTTTGTTTTGTTTTTTTATCAAATCAAATCAATTTAAACACAAAAAAACACCAACCTCCAATCCTGAGCATGGAAAAAACTTTCCAGCATGCAAAAGTTGAACCATTTTTTGCTGTTTTCTGTGATCTCGTCCCTTTTTGGGGTGTGTTGTTCATTGTGTAATAACTCATTTTCACCTGGTAGGTGCATGCAAATTATGTGGAGTTTTTGAGTTATGTGGGGGCACTTTTTAGCTCACACAGCAAAAAAGAAGAAAAACAACATGGTCTTTGCTGCAGGGCATGGACATGGAAATAAGGATAACATTTAGAGAAAAGGCAACAACAAAAAAAGAAGAGACAAAAAAAACAACATTTTGTTTTCATTTTGTTGTCGACTTGTGAAAGATACAACACCCCAGCCCTCCTTTCAAAACATGTGTGGCTTACATGAGCAAGCAAAGCTGCGGGTTCACTCATACCTGAAAAAGGTTTGATGTGACCCACCTCCCTGATCAATAGAAAAAACTTAACTCACACCTCAAACGAGACCTTCAGATGAGATGTTAGTGTGCTGGCCCTGACTTTTTTTTAGCACATTTTCTTATCTAATTTACCCAAAACCTTGATGCATACCTCTGCACTGTAAAGGATGGCTGACTCCTACAGTGGCATAAGGCTGATTAAATCAGAGGGAAGTGAGAAGACGGAGGCCTAATGTTGATTAGAGAAATGTGAGACGATGAAGCGCATCTCAAACTGAATGAGCTCCTGCAGGGAGACTCTTGCCAACACGGGAGAACTGTCATCCTCACCACATGTCGAGATCAGGAAATGTGAGGAGGCTGGCGTTTAAACACATCTCAGTGTTTGTGTTGATCGGCTATCTGTTTATAAAAAGGAGAAGGAAAGGGACAGACATTCATTTATTTATGTCTTAGGAAGGATGTTTGGACTGATCCACTATTATTTAAAATGCAAAAAAGAAGAATGAAAAAGTCTGTTTTTGTTTCCTGGTAATAACCGACTCACCGCCTTGGCAGCTGTCCAGCCAATGCGGGATAGAGAGGAGTGGCAAGCATCCAGAGCCGAGAGGAGGTGAGAGAAGAGACGCTGCGTCTTTACGCAGCTGTGACATCCTAGAGGGGGACTCGGAGCCTGCGGGATCGCTGCGTCCGCGCGCCTATACCCCGCTTGTCCGGTGTGTTATTCTGCTGGATGGGAGCTGCAGCCGTTCCTGAACGCGGGATTTTTGAATCTGCGCCTGAAATGCTCATGGAGGAGTAAAAAACAACAACAGCAGGAATGTGGAGCCGCGGGATAATTTGTGCCTCTTTATTGACAGTTTTGGTACCGACAGGTAAGACATTCACAGATGTTTGGACTGTCCGACACATTTCTACTGTTAACTGTTTTTTTTCTCCATTTTATTATGAATGAATTATCCCTTTATTTCACTGTCTCGTTTCTGTTTTTGTAACTGTTTGCGCACTGATCTTATTTTTTCTCTCTAATTGTCCAGTAAACTGGTTTGACGCACCTTTGCACGTTTATGGAGCGTCTGCGTACATGGTTTAAGTTCGAAACCAAAGCTTATAATTACATTTATATTGATAATGTTGTTGTATTTCTCCAAAAGAAAAACAGCCCTGTTAATAGAAGCTGCAGTTCTCTGAATGTGTCTCGCTTTGCACCATAATTCATATCCAGGCTCGGTTGCGTAACTAACTGGCAACAGGTGTTATGACGTACACTCGCGCAGGTAACGATTGTGCGCGTGCTGGCTGGCCCTTAGCATTTAATATGAATTATTCATCATCGTCATCACCCTCCCACCCCCACCCCCACGAGGTGAGAGAAAAAAGGAAAGGGACCTTACTTTTGGTTCATGTCCAAAACACAAATGTAGAAGCTCCCATTGTTGTCATGACGTTTTGTGCAGCATCATGTTTTAAAACTGTGAACTTTTCTCCAGCACAATTTGCTCCAAGTATCGGGGAGCTCAAACACAGACCCTCTGTTTATGTTTGGAGCATCCAGATGCTTCTGCTCTCTGCTTTCTGGGCTCTGCTCTGTTCCCCGCAGGCAGAAGAGTCACATGAAAATCTTGTTTTTGAAATGCTGCTTATCATGTGAAATCTTGTAAAGAGCTGGCCCTCGGGGCGTCTAACCAAAATTGAAATGTTGGGTTCATTTACTCATCTGAGGGAACTGGGGGTCTGGGGGGGGGGGCGGTCTAGTGCTGTGATTACTCAGCTGCTGGACTCCTCATAATTATTGATCGTTCAGCTGAGAAGTGGTGGTTTGAAAGGCAGATTGTCCTGAGGGGCAGTGTGCCAATGATAGAATCATCTTCTTAAACCATCACATTAAACCCCTGACTCTGTTTGGTTTCGTGAGCAGGACAAAAAATATCAAATCTGTTGAAAAACAAATAAACAAACCCAAATATTAAAAAAAACTTTAAAAAAACTTTTTAAGTATGGTTACACACATGCACACGTGTATGGATAAATACTATTTTACTAGTACATACATTCATTATGTGCTTTTTGAATGGCTTTAAGTAATTAACAGTAAATACTGTAAAATAAAAATGACAGGAACCAAACAGATGCCTTTATTTTGAAGAAATATTTGGTTAGATGTGTTTTTTATTAAATTTTCTTATTCACTTTAAAATATGTCTATGACATTTTACATAACAAGTTGTTGTAGTCTTTTAAAATTTAATCTTTTATATTTATTTATTTTTTGCTCATTGGGGTGTGTTTCTACGTTCACTGTTGCTCGGTTATTATTGAGGGAGACATTTATTTCGGTTATGTTGAACACACAACATTAAAACATCAAATTGACACTGAACACTGTCAACATAAACATTGAACAAAATTAACCGAAAAAGGTGTCGGGTGAAGCCAAGGCTTATTTCGCCGTCCCTGATTACAAATATCAAATCTACCTACAAATTGATAGAACCTTAAAAAAAAACAAAAAAAAAGAAGAGGAAAAAACAAACAAAAACACATCTCCAAATTACTTCACAACCACAAGAGTCTCTCAGTCCAGAAGGTATTTTTTTTATAAATCTTAAATGCATGCAGTTTTTTAAACTGATGTATGGAGTTTGCATTCTTCAGATCGTCGGATAATAAATTTCACATGTTGACCCCCTGAACAAAAATACTATTCTTTATTGCATTAGTTCTGACCACTTTGTATATAAACATATCTTCACCCCGAAAATTCAGTATTTTGGCAGGTACACATTGTTTTTTAACTTTAAACATAAAAAAATCCAGTACTAAGATCAGATAAATCCAAAAATTTAATTGCCCTTAACTTTGGAAGTATTTGTTTTGTGGATTGATTGATTGTATGAAGAGTGATTTACAATTCTAGTTGCTTTTTTTGCAGAAGAAAAATAGGTTTTATATTTGACTTGTAACCATGCCCCCAGATTTCTAAACAATAGGTCAAATAAAGCATTATAAGGGAACAACATAGAACACACAATGTAGCTGTGTTTAAAAAATACTTGACTTTATGTAGAATGGCTAATGATTTGGAAAATTTAGAGAGAACATGTGTTATGGGTAGTTTCAATGATAATTCATGATTCAAAATTACTCCCAATAACTTTTATTTCATTTACTCCTTCAAGAACAACACCCTCGAATTTTTACTCAGAAAGCTTTTGCAGTTTTCTATAGCCAAATATGATGTAATTGGTTTTATTTATATGTAAGGACAGTTTGTTTGTGTTATTCACTAAACATGGGTTTTTAAAACTGCTGGATCTAATGTTTAACCCTTGTGCTATCTAAGATGACCCCACCCTTACTTTGACGTGTTCTCCCTACCATGACAAAAGTGGATAAAGGTGGAAAGATTTTATGTAATCCATGGACACCAGTGAAGATCACAAATCATTGAAGAAAAAAGGTTCAGCGCACTGTCTAGTGGGTCTAGATGACCCAACTCCCAACGTTAAAGTGCCTAGGATAGCACAAGGGTTACTATAATATAATATAATATAATAGCAGGTATCGAAAGCTCCATCCTGTAAGCACCAACCACATTTCTCGCCCTCTGTTTCCAGTGTGGTGCAAACCTGTGATCTCCCCCAGTGGGCCTCATTTAGTGGTTCCCAAAGGGGGGAAGCTGGAGCTGCATTGCCATGACGATGACAGAACGTCCAATGTCCCGGCCACACTAAGGTGGGAAAAGGAGAAGGCTCGCAGGATGGAGGGTGAGGTAGAGGAGGGCAGAGTGGCTTCTGTCCGGGTGACAGAGGTGCAGGGCTACCACATGGGCCGGTATGTGTGCGTCAACAACAAAACGTTGGAGCGCAGCACCATATATGTCTACATAAAAGGTTGGCTTGCCGTCAGAGGCACATTTGTGATGACTCTCCATGTGTTCCTCACATATTCATCCCTCTGTCCATGTCCCCTCTTCAGACCCTCACAATGCGTTCCAGCGCTCCATGGTGAATGGCATCCTGGTGCGAGCAGGCGAGAACTGCACCATCCCGTGTCTCGTGACCGACCCCGAGGTCAGGAACATGGCTTTGGAGACGTGTGACAAGCAGCCTCTGCCCTCGGGTTTGAGCTACCGCAGCAACCTGCAGCAAGGCATCATCATCAGTAATGCTAGGAAGGAATATGAGGGCTGTTATGTTTGTGTGGGGCAGCTGGACCGACTCACGTTCAGATCAATCCAGTACACTGTGGATGTTCGACTGGGTGAGTGCAGGAAAAGTCACGTGTTTCCTGTTGGTAATACGGTCAAATGTCAATATTCAGTGTGGCACAGCTTCTCCAGAGGTGAAAGCAGACACAGAAATATAAAGAAACCAATCATATTTATCCAAAACAATTTAATATCCAATTACTAATGGATGAAAAGTCTGAGCATTTTGTTTCCTAATGGAATGCTGACAATAAATACTGTGGAATATATTTTTCCTGTTAAACTACAAGCTATTTAAAGGATTTCTAATCTAATAATTAATTTTATGCACCTTTATAAAAGCAACAATTTAAAAACTGGTTCAAAAATGACAGAAACTTCTCCTTTTTGATCCTCTATCACAATATTTTCTGATTGATTAACTCCACAGGATATATGTCTTTTAATTAGCTAATTGATTCTAGGTATGATCCAACCATTGATTGTATATGAGAACTGGACCGAGTGAGTGTGACATCACCCATAGAAAATCACTTCTGCTCAACTCAGTTGCCATTTTTTGCTATACAGATGTCCCCATTTGGAATCAGAAATTCTCAGTAAGCTGTGATTGGTCCGAGTCTGTCTGAGTCAACGTTTCTATGGCAACAACCCCTTTTCAATCAGGAGTGAGCTTGGTGGAACTCCACAACTCTTATATTAGAAATTGAGCTCGGGAGAATCTGTCAATCAAATGCTTGGAATATTCAACATTGAGGCATCTGATTGGTCAGCTTATAACATAGATGACTTTCACTTTAAAAATAATATCATGAAAAATGAGGATTTTCAGGAACATGTTAAAAAAAGGTAGCAGAGCAAGAATGGTTATTCTGTCAAATAGAATGACTAAGTTCTAGCTATTTATTTCTCAATAGAAGTCCATAGGATTTGGAACATGAGGGGGCGGGGACTGAGTCCAGTTCTCGTAGTACAGTCATTGGATCCAACACAGTATTTCTGTATAGACACACGGTGCAAAAAATGTGCAAAACCCATTGCCATAAGGACTATTAGAGTTTCACAAAACTGAACAGGAAAGTAGCTATTGGCTGTGGAGCTCTTTGTTTGCTTAGACAGATTGTTAGCTTTGGCTACAGTACTTCCAGAAATTAATCGCACCCCTGGGGTATGAGTAATTTAAGAATCAATATAAACTGTTTTTTATTTTTTATTTTTTTAACAAAGCATGCTTACTTCCTACATTCTCCTTTTGTTACAAATGTAACCATGCTCACAATGTTTATTACAAACACAGACAACATACACTCAATTTTTTCAGCAGACTCCTGGCTACAGAGGGAATGCTCTGTGTTTGGTACGGCCAGCCTTAGTTCACAAATCCATCTTCCATCAAGTTTTAAGAACAAAGACTATCTTTGTTTTAGCTTGGAAAACAAAAAGTGCACACACTGCTCCCTGGTTTAAATATAATTTGGGAAAGGAATAATGACTCTATTGTCCTTAGCAGCTAAAGCACACTTCTCAGAGATGTTCAAAAATAGTTATGGTTTTGCTCCTTATAAGTGATGCAGCAGAGACAAGTAAGAATTTCACCTGAAAATGGTGACATTTTTGAATAATGTTCCACAAGATAACAAACTTTAGTAAAAAACAAAGCCAAACAAAAAAATTGTTAATAAAATACATCTCTGTCAAAGTCCTAAATGAAATCTACAAGAGTTTCTGGATCTTTTTGTGTTTCTGTTTTCACACTCTTGGCCAAATATAACCAGTCAATGTTAAATTTGCTCACAGCTTTACCTTCAAACTCAAGTTAGGACATTTTTTTAAGTCAAGGTGCAATGACTCAACTTCAAGACTCAATTTAAGAAATTCTGGTTTGTTTGGAATAGCTCACAAGTTAACTGCATTCACCTTCGCACAAATGAGTTTTCTTCCGACTGAGATTGTTATCTCTGCAGAGGATAACTGATGAAAAGAAGAAGAAGAGATGTTTTGAAGAAGGTTAGAATCCGGCACTTAATAAGGCGGTGCAACGGAGCGCGAAGGCAGTGTTTGAGTTAAACAGGATTACAGGCGAGCAAACAGCACCTGGAGAGACTGTTAGAAGGCATTTCTGTTACATATTAGTCATATCTTTTATGCAAACACAAGTGCCTTAAAGTCCGTGCACTGACCCAGTTTGCTTTGTCATGTGAGTGCAAACCATGGGTCACACGCCCTTGAGAGTAATTTATCTTCATGTGTTAAAAAAAAAGCTAAAGTACAAAAAAAGAACATTAAGAAAGTAAATGCGACCCCTATCCTAGCCACTTGCCTTCGCCAGCAAGTGGATAGGATAGGCTCCGGCAACCTAGTGACCCCGAAAGGGAAAATCAGATTAGAAGAAGATGAAAAAAAAGTAAATGCTACTACATCACTAAAGACTTGATGTGCAAAAATGTGTGACGGTAAAAAGTTAAGCTGATGTTTTAAGGTGACCTCAGTAAACACACTACTTATTATGGGTTTGTGTCCCCTTTATCCAGTGCCTGAGCTGGGCCCAGTCATCTCTCTGTCCCACAAAGACATGGTCATTCTGAAGGCAGGAGAGCCGTTTAAGCTTACCTGCAACTCCACCAATGTCAACCCGGATTTTAGCCTTAAGTGGGACTACCCTTCAGCGGCGGTGAGAGGAGTGTTATTTGATGAGTTTCTTCGTTTGCAAGGGTTTCTATGATGTTTAAAAAACATGCTATGCAGAACAAAAGTATTTTTTTATAGGTCATTTATTTCTTTATTTTGCTGCTATGTCAGGATGTTATGGTCATAAAACTCTGAGCAAAGAATTACCTACGAAGAAATAAATAAATAAACTGTCGTTCTTTAGAACAATGCAGCATTATTAGAGTTTTAAGTGTCACAAAGCATCCATCAAATTACATTTAATTTCAATAATTTCCAAATAGTTTTATTTTGCGGCCATTGTGTCGTGGTAATGGTTCACTGTTGGGCCTCATTTGATGGTCAGGGGGAAACTGTTTTTTTCTAATCTGAAGCTAAAATATTGTATATTGTGTATTGGCTTGTATAGTCTACAAATTTGTCTTTGTGTACAGTTCAGCTCAAGTGATCCAGAATGGACATGCCTTGAAGAAAGTGATTCTGTGGTATTAATTAGACATGTGAAATCTACATTTTGGTGCAGTTTTTTTTTAATTAAAACAAATTTTCAGTCAGCGACTAAGTATTTCTATGGGATAAAAATAAATTGTCATTGTGATGTGGACCCCATTTTTAGGGTTAAGAGAAGAAAATAAAGAGAATCTTTGTTTTCTGAAACATGGAGCTTGAATGTGACATAGAATTTCAGTGTCATATTGTGTTATTTATGCTAAAAGGACTTGAATAGCACCTTTTGTCATTTTGACTTGTTTGTCTTAAACCTGTTTCTCTGATGACTTACAGCTTCCTGAAAAATCCCAGACCTCGCACATTCTGTCTGGCTCCCGGGGTTATCAACGCTCCACCTCGCTCTTCATCAAAACTGTCCGCCATTCAGACTCTGGGACTTACCGCTGCTACGCCCACAATGAAAGAGGTGACAGTGATGCATCTCTGCAGCTAGACGTCCACAGTAAGTGTTTAAAAAAAGCACTCAACCTGGTTAAATGGCTCTAAAAATCTGAAATTCATCCATTTTCTGAATGGAGCTGGTGGAGCCTATCCCAGGCGAAGGTGGGGTACACCCTGCACAGGTTGCCAGTCTGTTGCAGGGTCCCACACACTAAAACCTAAATAAAGATTCATAATCAGAAATTAACCTATAAAGCCTGCTTTTGAATTGTTGGTGAAAACCCTGGAGAAAACCCATTCAAGCAAAAAAAACTCTAAAAAATATCCCATCTGGGATTTAAAAATAGAGTCAAAGTTCCATTATCTGTCACACATCTAGATGTGTGAAATTTGTTCTCCTTGTATGACCCATCCCCTGGGGGAGCGGTGAGCTGCAGACACAGCCACTCTTGGGAACCATTTGTTGGTTTAACCCCCCCCAATTTAACCCCATAATGCTGAGTGTTAGCAGGGAGGCATTGGGTCTCATTTTTAGCCTTCTTGCTGTAAGTACTAACCACTGACCCACTGTGAAGCCCCAAAAATCTGATAACAACATGTAATTTGATTCCATAACATTTAAATCAGCATGCACTTCAGACTATTTACATGCACTTTTTATTTATAAGACTTTGGAGAGTTTCTGCTAAATCTATAGAGAATTTATGAGGTTAGGACTTCAAGTTGAATGGGAAGGTAGTTTATTTATCCTTTTCTAGATTATCTCAAAATTGGGGTTTAGATTAACAATTATCACTTTAAACCATTTTCTTTAAGGGCACTTTTGTGTTTTAGATCTTACCGTAAGTTTGACTCATATTGTAGATATGACGAAGAATTAAGATTGACCTTAGAAGAAGGTCCCACTGTCACACACCTATGTGTGAAATTTGTCCTCCGCATTTGACCATTGCTCCCTGGGGGAACAGTGAGCTGCAGAGCAGGCAACAGCGTAAAGGTCTTGCCCAAGGACCCTCACTGGGTGATGTTAATAGCCATTGATATGGTAATTGCCCCATTACCATTGTTCATCGAACCCTGGATTCCTGCATGGCAGCCTTCCAACTTACCAACCGAGCTACCCAGCTGCTTACAGTAGTTGTAAATAGAATAGAAACCCTTAAAAATAGGTTGTTACACTTGAAGGTTGTACACTTGTACAGGCAACAATCCTCTTGTCAGATAATGTAAAACTAAATTGTCCTTATCACTGGAAAAAGGAGAATATCTTTGATGTTTGCAGATGACAATGTATGATTGTCACCATCAAGATTTTCATTAAATTTGGGGAGATGTGGTCTTTGCCTAAAACTACACTGTGATAGAGACCTAGTTTACAAAGTTCCCACTTTGCGTTTATGGGACTCAAGTAGGATTTTACAGCTCTGTTGGGATGGAATCATGACGTATTCCTGCCTATAAGCTACTCTTGACTCTAATCTTTGACTTAATGAAGCTATTTCTTTCTCTAATTTTTTGAAGATAAGGGATTCATTACTGCCGTTGAAGCTCCAAACCTTGTCCAGAAGTATGTTAAGGAAGGGGAAACCCTGAACCTGAAAGTAGACTTTGAAGCCTATCCTGCACCGCACTCCTGGTCTTGGTCCTACCAAGGCAACCGCCTGCTCAACACCACGGAGCACGTTATCACACTACATCGCCACAACTACAGGTACAGCGAGCTCACAGCCTTGCAGCTCGCCAGAATGTGACCATCTGTGAACAGATACTGAAAACAGTTTGTTCACCTCACCAGATACATCAGTGTGCTGAGACTTGTGAGGGTTCTCGGTTCAGAGGGTGGGATCTACACATTCTCAGCCCGTCACGAAGATGCATCTGTCACTCTTTTATTTTACGTCTATGTCAGCAGTAAGTATTGCATGGGACAAATCTTATTACAGTCTGTTAATCATATTTTTTTATACCTGTTAGAAGAAAGTACAAATAATAAAAGAAAGGTTATTGCTTGATATTTTTTTTCAAACATCCAAAGAATGCTTCTCCCTTTTTCTCCATAAGGTAAGCCAGTGATCATTGGCCAAGACGGGCCTGTTGATGGACAGGTGCGATGTATTGCTGCAGGTTATCCAGTTCCTAAAATCAGCTGGTACTTCTGCGAGCGGCCCCATGTCAGGTATGCTAACAGTATCATGGTCCTTTTAGATGTTGCTCCCACCAGAGAATGCAGCAAAGGGAGCATAGCAAAAGCAAAAGCTTTAGAACTCTACAATACTGTCCAATAAAACTCAAAGATCTTTGTACTGACCAGAATATTAATGAAACAAATTTTAAATTTACACAGGTTTTTTAATCCCAGCTAATAATTTCTTTTGAATAAAATGAAACTTTTTTTTTTCTTTTTCTAGATAACATTTCTTTGCAACAGCACAAATAATAATGGTTTTAAATATATTTGTGCGTCAGACTCCGCTAAAAATCAAGCTTTTGCTGTATTTCACATGTTCTTGTGGCATTTTATTAGGAAGAGCATTTTTTTTCTTTAAAATTGTTGTGAATCAGGACCAGATAAAAAAAACTGTTAAATAAAAATATCATATGTCAAAAATACGCAGGGCAGGGCAAAGGTTCTCTCCTTTGCTTCATTCTGATGCGAATTTCTAATGAACTACTGCTGCTCTGCAGAAACTATGTCCTAGAAACAACACTTTTTTTAGGGCTAAAAATAGCATAATCACAAATAAAAGACCATTTGAAATACTTTTATGATTGCTCAAAAGATGAGCGGAGTGGGTCTTTAAAGATCCGGAATTGGCATTAATACTCAGCTTTGCTAAAGGCAACCAGCTGGTTTGTTCCCATGAAAAGAAATAATAATTTTACATATTGATGGAAGACAGTTTGGAGAAGAACTGAGCTGAACAACAGCAGATTTTTCATCAGTGAGAATATTGTATTTGTATGTGTTCACATGAAAACACTTACCATAGATAAGTTGCTTAAAGAAAGGGACTCTCTACTCTATAGACTATATTTTCTCACTATAAATTATTATCAATTTTCATTGTTTTTAACCTGTAAAAAATATAATGACCTAATAAATATGATAGTATTTGCTTTAAATGTGTTTACTCACTTAAAGGTTCATTTAGGGCGTTTCATGTGACCTGGGACCCTTTTTTACAATACATGGATTCCTTAGCATTTCCTCACAATCTGGAGTTTGACTGAGCAATGGTGTTGCAAATGGTCGAGGCTGTTACTCTGGTTATCCCGTTTATTTTACTATTACTTTTTTTTGGTATTCAATATGTTCTTATTTCTAAATGATCATGTGGTTTATTTAAATATCTTTTTCTTTTCTTTTTTGGGTGTCTGTCCTGGCCTTTTTGGGGGTTTTAGGGGGTGGGGTGGGGGTTGACATTCAAGTGTGTTTTACACAGCACTGTCTTTGCTCTGACATCTGATGATACACTCTATGTTGTCTCTTGTATGTCTCTTAATATATAAAATTTATATAAACAAAGTTTTTAAAAAAAGTGAGTTTAAAAATAAACTAAAGCTTATAAAGAAAAATTCTTCCTCAACAGGTGCTCACAACTGCCTAATGCTACCCAATGGGAAACCCCAGAGGTCTACCTGCTGACAGAGTCAACCTTTGGTAGAAGTGAGGTGGAGAGCCGGCTGAATGTCACCAAGGAACACACTCAGTACCATACCTTGGAGTGTGTTGCTTACACAGATGGAGAAGAGGCGTACACGCTGTTCTCTATCAGTGGTGAGAGAGA
Source organism: Oryzias latipes (assembly GCF_053564925.1). NCBI lineage: Eukaryota > Metazoa > Chordata > Actinopteri > Beloniformes > Adrianichthyidae > Oryzias > Oryzias latipes. Next base: position 32,426,207 of record NC_136237.1, on the reverse strand, counting down.
GGCGCACTGTGCATTAACCTGTGCATTAACCTATGCACACTTTACATACGCTCAGCAATACTACATAATCTGAAAGGTGGGGATTAATCTAGCATTTGCCACTGCGTGATTACACTGTAAGACGATGCATACAGATACACAAACCCATTGACCTTTTTTCTCTAAAGAGGCCGGGTGTGGGGTTACTGAATACAGATTGAAGAAGAGATTAGTGTATGCTTGCTGACTGTGCAAAATGGGATTACACGGCGTTGACGCGCTAATCCGTGTCACACAAACAAACACCACTGCTGCAGCTGTCTGCTGTAACGGTGGGTTAAGATTTATTGTGGGTTTGGGTTATTTTATGGCACTCAAACAGCTTAATATGGCTGTTTGAGCATTAAAGATGATTGTAGATTACGGGTTAGAGTAAAAAGATGCTGTAAAAGTAGACCCATGTTTGCGCAACTGTGTGTAAATTTGGCTTTTAAGACCTGTTTAAACTGAAACACGATCCATGTCATTTGTGTCCCAGAGCGAGTTGTCCCACATAAACTCTTCACACCAGTTCTGATTGGCATGATAGCCACTGGTGCCTTCCTCAGCCTCACTGTGGTGGTTCTGCTCTATAAATACATGCAGGTAAGAACCGGAAAGCAGCTGAGATTGCATCTGCAAGTGCACCCCAGCGACTGCAGAGATGAAAATCTCCCATTTATTGCCATAAATCTCATTCAAACCTGCAAATCAGTTTATAGACATCAATGATAAATTAAAAAAATTGATCAGTCCTGATATACAGTTTATATAATAAAAAATGAAATGTCTGAAAAAGGTCCTGGCAAAAGGCCCGTTCTGTTTTGCTAATTACACATTTCTCCATCCTGCAAATCAGAAGCAGCTGTCTGTCAGTGTATGATACCAATTCTCTGCAAAGAAGAGCACAAACATTTCCTTTTAATGATCGTGAATGTGTCCTTAATTAATTTCAACAGAGTGAATCAACCATTCAGGCTGCGTAGATGGTGCAGTTAAGGAATTTTTGACAGCCCGCTCACGTCTTTAGACATGAATTCATTCCCCTGAGCGTGCTTCTCCAATTGCACTCAAATGAGTCAGACTCCTTGAGTACCAATGTGCGCATCTGCTGTGGCATCCTAAGGGCAAAGTCTAGACACAGACTGGTATTCCAGGTGAATTGATTTGGGCTGTGTTCTGCACTTGGTGACTTTCTCTACAAAAAGAAAAAACAAACAAACACAGAGGTGACTTTCTAAGTGAATAGATTGAACTGTACGGAAGAGAATTGCAAAATGTAAAAAGCTAACAAAAAAACATTTTTTTTAGCTTCATTGATTTATTTTAAAACTCAGAAATGAACTGTAAGTTGTCTAACAAAAGTTTATTTTTCTGAACTGTAACAGAAACCAAAGTTTCAAATCCAGTGGAAGGTCATAGAGAGCATCAATGGAAACAACTACATCTATATTGACCCCCTCCAGCTGCCATATGACATCAAATGGGAGTTTCCCCGGCAGAAGCTTCGCTTTGGTATGACTGTGTTTATATTAATGTTTTTAGTCATGTGATAAAGATATGCAACATTTCAACAAATCGTTCATATTGTTAAACTTGTTGAACAATCAGGGAATATAGTCAGTTCCTTGTTTTTTTAAAAGTTGGTCATCAGGAATTTTGCTGTAGACACTGGGAGGATTTTGATTGACAGTGCTAGTTTTGGCACTGCAACCCAACTTTATCTGTAGGGCCGACAGGGTTTGTATTTGACACAGGAGGATTTTGATTGACAGAAACCTGGTCACCTCCAAGGTGTTAAGGCCCTCTGGCTACAATGCAACCCAAACCATAAACTATCCACCACCATTCCTGCTAGCTGATGAGCCTTTACTGAAGTGCATCTTAGGCTGTGCTTGAAAAATGAAAGAGTTACACTTTCAGGATACATTCACAGAAAAGGATGGTTTGTATTTCATAAGATGTGGCTGGATTTTAGGTAGAGCATATGTTAACTGTGGATGAGACGATTCCCTTTCCCCACAATTTGGTTCAAACTAAGATTTTTGGATCACATTTTTGTTTTTGTTCGATATATGATGATAATAATAATAATAATAATAATAATAATAATAATAATAATAATAATAATTATTATAATAATAATAATAATAATAATAATGGATTCGATTTATCTGCACTTTTTCCAGACGCTCAAATCGCTTACAATGTGTTTATTATTCACTTATTCACTCACTCATTCATACTTGGTGATGACAGAGGCGTGGCTGGCAGTTCGCGCCTACGGTCCCTCTGACCATTTACCATCACATATGACAAATAAATAAAAAAATCCTTTTTTAAATTTACTAACAAGCAAGTAACAATGAAGAAAAACCTTTCAGTTGGCTTGTAGTAAGCCCGGTGTCATGTAACAAAAAAATAGATAATAAATCGTAAATTTAGCACAACAAGGGCAAATATACTGGTATGCCGTAGGGACGCAACGATTGCTATTTTCCCGATTCCAAGCACGGTTTGGTTTTAAACCAAGAGTTTTGGCATCCCTAATGGTGTCACTGCCATTCCTAACAGTTTGGTGTTTGTTTACTCAAGGTAAAACCCTTGGATCCGGTGCTTTTGGAAAGGTGGTACGGGCCACAGCGTATGGTCTCTGTTCTCCAGATACTGTGACAACTGTGGCTGTGAAGATGTTAAAACGTGAGTGTTTTTTTTTTCTTGCTGGCACCTCCACTAAAGATCCTGTAGCATGTCATGCAAAGACTACAATTCCTTACGTACTTCTTTTGATCATGTCTTCTAGCCAATGCTCATTCCACAGAGAAGGAGGCTCTGATGTCAGAGCTAAAAGTTCTCAGTTACCTTGGAAACCACATGAACATTGTTAACTTGCTGGGAGCCTGCACAGTTGGAGGTGAGAAATGTTGGATTATACCATGGTGAATACTCGATTCTGATTGGCTGCTGGGTGTAGTTTAAAAAGTGATAATCGTGTATATATATATATATATATATATATATATATGTGTGTATCACTTTCCTTTGCCGCTACAGTCGAGGTCAGTGTCGACTCAACCGGCTAAGTAGCGCATTGTAATATATCCGTGACAACCTGCCCCACCACGTAACAAATACTCTCCTTTAAACGGGATAATGGCCGACGAAGTCTGCATTCTGAGAAATTAACGCATGTCGTGGAATCCTGAAACGTCCGATGCGAGGCGGAGGAATGATTTTTCTGACAAATAGAATGTTGGAATAATAGCTGCTTGTTTCTCTACAAAAATCTATGTGATCTTGGCTTCTTGGAACCAGTGGGTACTTCCTGTTTGGAACGCCAGGGGGAAGGGTCACTCAGTCCAGTTCTCTTATACAGTCAATGGAATAAACAAAAATCTCAAGCAACCCTTGATTTATTTGACTTGAGTAATTAGAAATCTGATGCTGTCCAGCTTCAATGTGAAAGCATGATGCAGCATGACTTGAGATCATTTTACTGATGAGCATTATCATGTATCTGCCTACTCAGACCTTAGTATTGAATATTGCAGCATTTTTTTTATTGGATTCTGTGCAAGTTCACATTAGTATGTTGTTGTGATGACATACTTAACATTGGAAGGATGTCAGTCAGGCTTTCAAAGAAGCTGTTTTTCCAATACTAATATATGCTATGGTCCCTGATTCAAAACAGAAGCATTGGCGGCCTCTTAATCACAGTTAAACTTTGACCAGTGCATGCTCGTCACGCATTCTCATGACTGTCACATGACGCTAAAAACAACATCTTATGTCAGCCTGTCCTGTTGTGATATAAAACCAGTGCATGCTTTTGTCTCTTTTGCAAGGTCCACTTTTGGTGATCACTGAGTACTGTTGCTATGGCGACCTGCTCAACTTCCTGCGAAGAAAAAGAGAGTCCTTTCTAAAATCCCAAGTTGGGGATGGTTACTATCGCAACGTCTCGAACCAGACGGAGACAACAAGGTGGGTTAGTGTGCATATTCTTAACTTCGATTACAAAGAGGTTTATTTTATCAAGCAAGTGTGTGTGTGTGTGTGTGTGTGTCTGCAGGGATGTGAGTGGGACGGGGTACATGCCCATGCGTCCCGCTGACAAAGAAAAACCCTCGCACTCGGGTAAGTCTGTCACTGTCTCATCGCAGAATATTAAAAGAATGAAGCAGAACCACTTTCACGCTGCTTTCAGACACTGAAGCACAGAAATTTCTGTCTAGATTACATCAGCGAGCTGTCTCTGGATGCTGAAGATCTCCTCAGCTTTTCCTACCAAGTCGCCAAAGGAATGGAGTACATTACTTCCAAGAACGTGAGGCATTAAACATTCTGTGGCCATATTTATCGAGCTGTTACAGGGGAAATTTTAAAGTGCTGCTGTTCCTAGTTAATAAATGATGGTAGGGCTTGGTGCCAAAATGTATGCAAAAACGCTGTTGTCAGCTGGTGGTGCATTTACAATCAGAAACACAGTCTGGATGTTTTGTCATGCAGAGCTTCTACTGTGCTTGAGAAGAAAGTTCTCAACATGGTGCATTTTTGAGTTTTTGGCAGTATTTTGTTTCAGATTACTGGTTATACTGGCTGATACACTGCTCAAAGCTCAAATGAACCTACTTGAGTTTATATTGACAGAATTTAATCCCAAAACGTAAGAATTTATTTCCAGCTATGAAAAAAAAATCACTCTTTTTGCTTTCAAGTTGATGCCAAATTAATTTTGGAGCAGATGTGTCTTGATACATATTTGTATCAATAAGATTAAGCTGTGAACATTGATCTATCAAGAATCTGTTTAGAATTAGTTACTAAAAAGACAAAAATGTAATATTCACCTCCACATAAATCCAAACTGCTTAGTGGGTTATCATGCCAACATATCAGCACATTTAACATATTTCACTCTTTGTTTTGAGCTCTTTCTTTTTTTTTTTTTCAAAATTGTTTTTATTGGATTTTAGAGCAGCAATAGTAAACACATGATAACAACAATGATTACACTTTTTTTTCCCTCCCCCCCATTGAAACCTAGAACAAAAGCAAAAAAAAAAAAAAAAAAAACGAAACAGAAAGGCAATACACATCCCATCACTAAGCCTAATATACACCAAAGACTTACAATAATAGTAATGAATCATTAAAATTAAGAAAATAAAATGGCAGCACAACATGTGTGATATATCAAAAGAAACTCTCCAGGGATCACGAATAGGAGATGTGTAAAGCATTAGAACACACAAAGAAAAAAAAAAAAAAAAAGAAAAAAAAACATAAAGAGGGTCTTCATAAATAGAGAACAAATAGTTCAGGTCAGTGATATTTTAAAGTAACAATGAGTGAGCGCAAACGAAATAATCGAAATACCTAAAAGTATATTTTTTAGGAAAATGAGAGCCAGCTAGGTGGGTATGTTACGTGATTGTAAGGTGTTAACATGTCCAAAAAAGGGTTGCCAAATTTTAAAGAACTTGCCCGTGGCACCACGTAGAGTAAACTTAATCTTTTCAAGTTTACTATAGTGCAAAACATCCTTGATCCAGATTTCTAACGTAGGAGGACAGGGAGACTTCCAACACAACAAAATCCTGCGTCTTGCCAAAAAAGTGAGAAATGCCACAAAATCAGATTGTAGTGTTGGCAAGTTTGTCATATTGGGGATGACCCCAAACAAGGCAGTTAACGGCTCAGGTTTGAGGGGCAATTTGAGGGTCTGCGATAAGAATCCGAAGACGTTAGTCCAGTATTGTGCAAGTGATGGACATGACCAAAACATATGAGTAGAAGAGGCGGGGGAGTAGTGACAACGATCGCATTCAGGATTAATATCTGGGTATATCCGAGAGAGTCGAGATTTAGTCCAGTGTGTTCGGTGCAAAACTTTACATTGAATCAATCCATGTTTAGCACACAATGAGGAGCTATGGACACGCTTCAGGATTTTGTCCCAAAGGTCGTCCTGGATCACAAAACCCAAATCCTGTTCCCATGCCATTTTGACCGTCGCAGTTGAAGACATAAAACATATCCTCTCATACAGACATGATATCATCCCTTTTGATAGTGGTGGTGGAATCAGAAGATTGTCAAAATCATGGTCGGGTGGTCTGGATTGAAACTGGTGAGTGTTTTCCTTGACAAAACTACGGATTTGTAAGTAGCGGAAAAAGTGGTTCTTTGGAAGACCAAATTTGGAAGTACCGTAATTCTCGGACTATAAGCCGCTACTTTTTTCCTGCGCTCACAGCCCTGCGGCTTATTCAGTGTCGTGGATTTTCTTGGTGGCCGCCATGTACGGACTTCCGGATTCAGTGTATGTTTGAATTTTCTATCTAACACCAACCACAAGTCATTTGTTTTTTAACAAACTAAGCAGCCAAACAGCATGGATGTCACTTCAGGTCTTAGACACTTCAGTCATGGTTCAAAAAACGAAACACGCATGCCCGGCCGCATCCCAGAATCCTTTGGTGCCGTTTGACCCAACGTGCACGTGATCGCCGCTACAATATGATGCAGCTTTCAAGTTAAAAGCAGCGTGAAAAAATCCACCATCACCAACGGGATTGGAAAAGCCGGTCGGCTGCGTGACGGAGAGAACAGCGCATGTGTGAATAACATCAGCCTTTATTTTGTCAGGACACGACTGGAAACACAAATCCACGTGGTCGTTTTAACGGTTTCTGAGGACTGACCGGAATTTTGCATTGAAAAGCTCACAGCCTCCGTGTGAGCTGGAGACATGTTCTCCTGGCTGCTGCTCGTTCACATAGAGCTGCGGGGCCAATGGCAGTCTGATGGCTCCCACACGTAACAACGCATCCACCCCTCATCCACAAAACGTACAGTTTTAAGTCCGATTGCTCTGCACAGACACGATTTCCTCCTCCCTGTAGCCGCCCTGGCCAAAGGTGAGAAGATAGGAAGGGGGGCGCGCAGGGCGAGCGCGGAGCTCAGAGGCGTCCGCGGAACTTCTGACGCACGCGCCGCGCTGAAGCGCTGGTATCGCGCTGAGGCGCGCGCTTTTCAGTCGCCGCTGCTTTTTTTATTTTACTTTTTTTTTTTTTTTTTAACCAGCCCTGTTAGTACCATAATGCTGCCGCGGCACAAGCGGAAGGAGAGCTGTTCCTTTTCACCCCTCCATGCACTGCTGCTACTTGCTCATTTTTAAACACGTACAACAGTGTGACGAGCCGGGCGTTGGTCCCGCCTTTAGCCCCTAAGACTCATGGGAAATGGGGAATAGCGGGTGTAAATTTCCTCATCATAACTGAGGGATGTAATGTTGATTATATGGTTACTGTTTGTAATTTTATGTGTGATACCTAGATTGTCAATAAGTAAAAAAACTAAAAAAAATAAATAAACCATAACTGAGGAACTTGTGAACAGAATAGAGGTCCATGCTGTTTGGCAAATGTGGGCGTATTCACATGCATGAGCCTGAGGCAAAGCTGACTCCTCCCACAGTGTGGTAATGAACTTTACCCATGCTGGGAGTCAAGATGTTGAGTTGTCAGGTTTAACGGCTTATATTATGATGCGGTTTGTGTATGTACAAAAATGGTTAAAGACGTGAAAATGGTCGGGTGCGGTGTGGGTACCGGATGTTCTCGGGTTGCCGGATGTTCTCGGGTCCTTCGGGGGTCCTTCCAATGAGTTATATCACTAGAGGAGACATCACGAGGAGAGCACCGCCATCTTGGTGAGGTCAAGTTTTGAAGACCAAACCACTTTTTATAACATTTAATAAAGAGCTCTGTTTTTACTTTCAATCAGTTCATTATATGAAAAAGAAGAATGGCTTGAAATTGCTTAGTTTTGTTCAGAAGTACAAACTTCACGAGTACCCCTAACTTAACTAGTATTAGACTATTTAGATTTTTTCTATGTTCCTTTATTTTATTTTACTCATGTTTTTATTTATTTGTGTATTATGTTCATTGTTTCTTTTTTTCCCCTCTATTCTTTATTTTCTATGTTAATATTTTATGTTTGGCAATGGTGACTGATCTTCGAGGCAATATTGATTACATTGTTATTGTTCGTTGTTAACGTTAATGTCATTGTTAATGTATGATACCGCAATTGTCAATAAAGTTTTTTTTAAAAACTTAGCGACGTTAACTCATTGGTCGTGGCAACTTACAGCCAATCAAATAGTGTGACGTCATCATTGGTCGAAGGACCCCGAAGGACCCCGAGAACATACGGCAACCCGAGAATATCCGGTACCCACAGCGGCTTGTAATCGGGTGCGCTTTATAGTCCGGAATTTGCGGTAAACGTGCCCTCAATATAGAGGTCCTTGAGCGATCTGATACCCAAGGAGACCCAAACGGAGAATGCTCCATCCACTGTTGAGGGCCGAAATGAAGGGTTCTTTGCAATGGGGAATTGTAAGGAAAGAGATTTTATTTTAAAGTAACGTCTAAATTGATACCAAATTTTCAATGTGGCTTTGATAACAGTGTTATCGTGATATTCAGGGCTCGGTAATTGCTTAGGAGCATAGATTAGTGATTTTAAAGAAGACGAGACACAAGAAGAGGCCTCAAGGCTCAACCATGCTGGGGCACTCTTTCCATCTGCCTGTAGCCAATACCTAATGACGCGAAAATTGCATGCCCAGTAACAAAACTGTTTTGAGCTCTTTCTTTTGGATTTATTTTTCTAGTAGTGCAAAACAACTAATTACATTTAATCTGTTACAGACAAAAATAAAGAAAATCTGATTCGTGATAAGCTGGTGCTAGTAAACCAGCACCTTGAAAATCTAATTGTGAAGGTGACTAAACTGATAACCCAGCAGGAGCTAAAATCAATCAAGCAGTAATAATCATTGAGATTTACTAGCTTCTGAGTTCAAGGTCTAATAAAAGGTGAGATAATGGCATGACATCATTTAATGCTGATGAACTGCACAGTGTGCCTGATAAAAGGTATCAGCTGCTTGAGACTATGTCAGCCTTGACCTCCTTAAAGATCCACTATGATGAAAACTGTGTTTTTAACATGTTCTTGTAGCATTTTTCTAATGATGATGGAGGACATATAAAAAGAAAATAAAGCTCAAAATTGCATTTCTGTGTATTTTTTAATTCAACTCTCGAATTAGGAGCATAAGAAAAATGCCATTAAAAAGAGCGTATATGTGATCTTTACCCAGCCAATCAGCAAAGATCATCCTACATTATAAGCTTGTGCAACTTGACCAATCAGCAGAGAGCAGGGTCACATCAAATTTCCCTTTTTCTCCAAAGTCAGAAAAATGTGCTTTTGCAGCTCGGTTCACTGGACATTTTCAAAGGAATCGTCAAAACTGACAATGGTAAGTTGATGAAACTCATACATTTTATTGTTGAATAGTTGTGTTAAGTGTTTACATATAATTTGTTCGCGGAGAATTTATTGAAATGAGTGAAAATATGGCATGAAAAATGCAGGCACCATATTTGATCATACGCCCTTTTCACTATAAACAAAATTTTACTTGGTATGTCTGTTTTTGGACATATGCCCTATGCATCTAAAAAACCATATTAGTGCATTTTCTTTATAAATAAAGAAATACAACTTAGCATATTATTTTTTAATGTTGCCAAATGTTTTATATCACTATACAGTGATTCAGAGAGAATTTAAACACTGTTTTTAGTTTATGAATAGTTAAAAAGCGTGATTTTTGTCAGTTTATGATGTTATGACAGTTGTTTTATTGCATGTGTTTAATTTTTAGCTTCCATCAATCTTTTATGGCAAGAGGAGGGAGACTGCTGTTGTGCCAGTCCACCCTGACATTAGTGATGATGATGAGGATCAAGATGATGATGTGTCAGACCCCGACTTCATCCCACCCACCAACAACCAGGACATTCCCAGACCCTCACACACAGTTGTGTGAGGGTCTATTCAACACTTTTGTTATCAGCACTTTTTGTTATTAGCACGTTTATGTTCTAAAAGTGATGTTCAAATGTTCAAATACATAATATGTGTTTTTCTTATATTCATATATATATGTATACTTATTGGAATTTGTTTTCCCACTCACGGTTAAGTGACCAAATATGGTAACTTCATTGGCATTGATTTTCTACATGAAAATAAAAAAAATTGAAAAATGTCACCAATGATATGAAGTCTTGTTATGTTTTCCAATAACACTCTAAGGTTGAATTTTTGAATTTTAGAGTATTTCATTGAGTGCCCTATAAAGGGTTAACCAGTTGTGAGAGGCTGTAAGCTAGCAGAGAGCGTGTAAACAGAGAGCTCTCAGCAACAGGTAAGGAAAAGAGGGGTGGGGTCGCTCTGCACCAGCATTCCCGCCTACAAGTCAGATGTGAATTTCTAATAAACTCCTGTCGCTCTGCAGAAATTATGTCCCAGGAAAACAGCACAGGTTTTTTTTGGCTAAAAACAGCATAACCCTAATTTAAAGACCACTGGGAACGCTTTGAAAGTATATCACAGCATGTGTTTGATTTCTGCTGAACACGTGGAAACCCTTGACTGTAGAGGAGATTTTTGTTCCCAACCGATTCCTGCAATTGCTTTCTTAATTCCCTTTATCATATTAACGGCATGTTGGATGGCATTTCAAGAGCTATCAGTTCTGCTAACTTCAAAGCTGTCACAAGCACAGCTGTAAATTCCATTCAAATCAAGTTTAAAGATGTCCTACTTCCTCCAAATTACGTTGTTTTTTGTTTACCTGTCGCTTTCACTTGTAAACAGGCCTGCAAAAGAGTCTCACCTGCCTTATTTCACAGGAAGGAAGAGTATTTGACAGCTGCAGCAGCCAGGCGCAGGTTCAGAGCTCACGTCTACATTTGTTTGTGTTTGCAGTGCATCCACAGGGATCTCGCTGCCAGAAACATCCTGCTGACTCACGGCAGGGTGGCGAAGATCTGCGACTTTGGCTTGGCACGGGACATCACCACTGACGCCAGTTATGTTCTCAGGGGAAATGTAAGTCGATCCCTTTTTCCTTCCCTCCCTGTTCATAATTTTTCATTTTTTACTTATTTTTGTCCTCCCTTTTTTCCTCTTTTTGCCATCACATCATGTCAAAGTGTTTCCTTTTCAAACAGATGATACAAGAAGCTGTAAATCCTTTTAAAAATCCTGTAAATGTATTTTAGGCCCGTCTGCCGGTCAAGTGGATGTCTCCTGAGAGTATTTTCGACTGTGTCTACACCTTTGAGAGCGATGTGTGGTCGTACGGCATTCTGCTTTGGGAAATCTTCTCTCTGGGTAACATTTCCAGTCAAAGCTGTGCTATTGCATCTGTTTTTCAAATGTCTGAGCCATTACTGTCTTCAATATGAACTGGCTCATTAGATGCTCTGATGATGCTGCTCACCCAGCAGAAACATCACTTAGACCAACTAATAATGCAATCAAGTCGTATTGACTGAGAAACCAGCTGCATTGTATGAATCCATTTCTATTTTTCTGTGTGTTGTTCGACGGCATTGCAGGAAATAGCCCGTATCCAGGGATGCAGGTGGGCTCTGCGTTTTACAGAATGATTCAGGAAGGTCACAGGATGAACAGGCCTGAGCTTGCTCCTGTTGAGATGTAAGTTGAGTTTTTTTCAGAAAATAAAAAGTGCAACTGATATTTTCATCTGCATAAATAAAAATGGAAACAGAATCTGACAAAAAACTCATTGGTGATAAAATTGGTAGTTTGATGTTGGTAATCTTTAAGAAGGATCTCTTCAAGAACAAGAACATTTATGTGTTTTTCATTAGGAGTACAGGAGAGATTATAATAAGATCTTCTGACAGAGAAAAATATGTTTTTATTTATTTTTTTTCATTTTATATGAAAGCATATTTTATTCAATTGAAAAAAAAAGATAAAAAAAAGATACATTTTTTTTTTAATTGAATACAACACCCTTCCATATTTTAAAATGTCTTTCATTCTATTTTTTTAAAATATTTTCTTCAACTTATACTAATATAACCAGAAATTTATGTTCAAATGTACCAAAATTACCATTTACAAATTCAAAATTCAGCAATAAAAAACAAATGAAAATGATGCGCAAACAATAGTACAGTCTGATTATAATAAAAAGTGAATTTGTTTGACTCTGGGCAGTTCGTGTTTTTTTGCAACCTTGTGAAAATCCTCAGACTTCTAGTTGTAAATATAATTTCTGATTTGGTGCATTTAGGTATGATATGATGCTGTCCTGCTGGAACCATGACCCTTTGAAGAGGCCTTCCTTTAGAAAACTGGTGGAAAGAACTGAGCTGCTGCTGTCCGAGAATACCAAGAATGTAAGGAGGAAGAATTTAGTTTTCTTTTTTTCTTTTCTTAATTTGTCTGCAAAAACACCTGTTCAGACATCTGTTTCTCTTCAGGTGTACCTGACTCTGAGTAACACTTCCGGGGCTCCAGAGCAGCAGAGGGCACTGTCACAAAGGCTAAGCTCAGTCTGCAGCACAACTGCCCCGACGCAGCCTTTACTTCAGAGCACAGCAGATGTTTTCCTGGACTACGTCTGACTGCAACATGATCACACATGCAACCTCTGCCACCTCCCTGCTCCAATCCAAACTCCTTTTCCTTTACTTCCTCCTGGAAAGCGTTGCTAGGAGACTATGCCATCAGTCATCAAGTGGAAGCAGGACTCCTTTCAGTGATGAGGCAACTTCATCATCTGTAAATGAAGATGCCAAATTCTGGCTCTCAGACACAGTGTACATATTCCTGTCTGCTGTGGGCTCCCAAACTCCTCTTCCCATCGACATGTTTATCGTAATGGTAGATGTTTCAGGTGCATGTCTATTTAAAGCAGACTGCAGCACTAACCAGCTATCAGAGACATCCTCCATCAGCAGCTGGGAGGAGTTCAGGTTCACATTCATCGCATTCTTAGATGCTCTGAACAACACAAAGCCTGCAAGTGCATGTAAATACAAATCCACATCTGAATATACAATACATTTGTGCGTGGAGATAATGGTGTGACTATCAGACTTCTAGATGTTTATTTTCCCCATTTTACATCACTAATTTTTGTTTTTTATCAAAGAGATGGACACAGAATTAGATGAAACATGGAAGTATTATTTTAGTTTCTCTGCAAAATAGTTGCAAGAATGTTCCATTTCAGTGTGTTATCCCTGGGTTTGTGCACCCTGTATCAAACAGACACTATAAAACTAACAAGTCTTAAAAAAATGAACATGCAATGACTGTAGAACAGCAAAAATAAGCCATAAGCATCCAGTTCCCACCTGTTCATTGTATATTTTCCACTACCGTGGCTGTATTTTATTTTGACATATTTTCTTTTAAGGCAATACGTAGTTTTAGGACTAAGTGTGTGCTTTGTGTTGTCCAAATGTATGCAATGTAAATACAATAGAGACGTGCCTTTAGTTTTTGTCTTCACATTGGATTTGTTTGTCTGTGACGGTGTTAAGCCTCAACACTGTGGCTTTGAGGTCCTTCCAGTTTTTATACGGTTCTTTTGACTTGTAATAAAGTACCTCTGAAGATGGGACCTACACTTGATTCATCTTCGGTCACATTCTGGGATGTTTGTAGCAATGCACCAGCACCCACAAACCCCTAAAACCAGGAGGGTCATCTAGAAAGTGAACTGCATAAAGGAGGAGGAAGGGGCAGTTTTAGTATTTGCAACAGTTTTTTATTTTCAAATTGACCAAGAAAGGACACGTAAAAGGTGGGGGAGCTGTTATAGTGATTGCAAACAAGTTTCTTTAAAATATTACATGTGACTTTTGGGGCAGATAAAGGGCCACAGTTCAAGAGCAGAACGGATACATACAGTTCAGGTAAGCATAGCACCATTTTACACTGAATATTTGTGTTTTTCTTTTTTATTCTATAGCTTTGTGTGAGTGTACAGTATACTAGAACTAGACTTTTTAAGATCAAAACTGTTTCAGGAGAGGAATCAGAGTATCTGTGTAGAAGGGCAGAAAGGGGGCGCCAACGTCAAAAGTCAAACAGCCCTGGACTCTTCCATTTTTTTTTTCCAACCAGAAGACAAACACAGTTGCAAAAAAACAAACAAAAACAAAAAAACTGTAATAGTGGAACATTCCTTTTAAAAAAAAAACGTTTTTTTTTTTTAAAGACTACGTCAGATATTAAAATGACTTGTGATGTTTTGACACCCCTCTTTTTTCCTTCATAACAAAGCCAAAGGTTCTTTTGCGCATAAACTGTTTCAAAATCCATTCAACTCTTGACAACTTTACATTCTTTGGGCCTTGTCAGTGACAAAAAACTATAAACATTTCAGTTTCTCTTTTTAGAAAAAAAAAAAGTGCTTCAAATACAAACTAGATGATCTAGTTTTGCTTTCGGGTGAGTGGAAGGCCTTCAGCAAAGGAAAGTCTACTATGATAGCTTGTTTGAGGACATACTGTAACTCTCAGTAGAACTGTCTAATTTTTTTTTCTTCTTTTACTCCAAAGGGTTAGCAGTTCATCTTTGTAAAACACTACTCTCTTCAGCCTAAAAAGTCATCAGTGCACGCATCCACGTTACATCCATCCATTTTCATTCACAAACCATGTTTACGTATGAAAATATAATGGGTTACAGTGACAGTTACCATGCATACAGTCACACACACACATACACATATATATATATATATATTTAGCTGGAGCTGTCTCACGCGCAAGCTTGCACAATACTGAGCTCAACCAGAGGACATTTCTTTAAAATAAAAAATCAATTTTCTTTATACTGCAACGCAAGAACTGATTGGCTATCGTCACGGGAAATCAATACTGATCCCCCGAGTGATACAAGAAGTAGGATCAGGGGAACGAGATGCTACACTCACACAAGCACACCCACCCACACACGCCAGCTTTCCTACACTTAGGGGAAAAAAAAGAAAAAGAAATGCTCCTTTGCCAACTATTACCTCTAAATCCAAGGCTTTTCTGTTTGATATGGCTTATCAGTGTAGGACGCAGACTGAGCCAAACTCTCTTTCCATATTTAAACGCCGATCTGGACGCAGTCCCTGCAGGTCTGAGACGAGTGAACTAAACTGCACGACGGGTTCTGAAGCCAGGGAAAAGAGTAAAAAAAAAAGAGGAACAATTCAAAACAGGAGGCACAAACCAAGACTCGATGTACCAACCGGGTCAAATTTCATGTCAAATTTTACAGAAATAACTTCCTCATACGAACCTACTCCTCATCACTTCTTATACAGAGGGAAGAAAAACAAACAAAAAAAAAACTCTTTAAAATGTAAGTCAAATTTGGGCTCACATTTAAATGTCCCCACGTCTTTGCAGCATTACCGCTTAAAGCCTTTTCCCAAAAGACACAAAGCACACAAAAACCTTCCACATTCCTGAGTGAACGGGTACCGTCCAAAACTTCAAACCCTTTACTAAGTCAAATACTCTAAGACACGAAGGGGCCGCAAAACCCACTGGCGAAACAAAGCCGGACTCATGCTCTCTCATGCGCACAGGGATAGTACTCTCAGAAAACACACACACACACCTGCACACACACGGACTCACACCACTGGTCACAAACAACGAGGTCTCGACAGTGATTAACTGTACACAACCAAATTAAGTGCTAATGTTTTCAGGAGGTTGAGGATACATCTTGTTTTTTTTTATATTTATATTTATATTTATATATATATATATATATATATATATATATATATATATATATATATATATATATATATATATATATATATATATATATATATATATATATATATATATATAGGGCTCTCCGACTGCTAAAAAATAAACCCTATTATATACAAATGTAATAACCTTACGGGGTAACATTTTACTGGAAAATATATACGCCTTTGAATAATTTGCTTGAAATGGAAAAGAAAAAAAAAAAACATAATTCACTCTGTTATTGGCACTTGGAATTACTTAACCCGTTATACGTACAGTAATCATCCTGCAAATAATTCAGTTTGACTGGAATCTAAATATACTTCTTCTAATTACAAAGTTAAAAGATAAATTTTTGTCTTGGAGACACAGTGTTTCAAAGCTTCCACAAAACTCCCAAGCCTAAAAGTCGTTTTTTTTTTTTTCACCACAAGAAATCTTTTAAAGCCTGGAGAATTTTTCTTTTTTTTTCTTCTTTTTTTAAGAGAAGGGGCAGAGGGCTTTTGAGAACATTTCACTGTTCCGTCTTTGACCAGAAAACACTTAAAAGTAAAAATTCAGATTTCAAATTGACTAATAAAAGCTTACACAGTTATTTTTTTTGTCATGCAATCATATAAAATACTACATTTCTGTTAGGCTATATTGGATATTTACAAGTTTTTTTTTTCTATCATACAGTAAATCTGTACATGTTCAGTCCTCATTAACACACCCACGTGAAGAGGCGGTCATACTGTTCCAATTAGATGCATGGATCATTTTTTTTCCTGCATCGGATGAAAGTTGTGTTGTTATTTCCATCCTGTATCCACAACGACAGTCTTTGGTGAGTGGGCTCACTGACTTTCCTATGAAGGATTCATTTCATTCAGAGGAACACGGGGAGAAGCTTTCAGAAGGGGAGTGGAGAATTGAGGCAGCTGTGCAACCAAAACAAACGAGTGCAGCAGATTGATTAGAGTTCCTATTTCCCAGCTTTTCTCTTCCACCTCCAGGTTTCACTGCTGGTTGTTGACGGTGTCAGGCCTGTGCAATGAGGAGGATTTCGGCTGTTTCTGAGGCTGTGGTTTCAGCTGATGCTGGTGCCTCTGGTGGTGAGATTGCGGTTGTTGCTGCCTTTGCTGTTGGTGCCTTTGCTGTTGCTGCTGTTGTTGTTGGTGTTGCCTTTGCTGCTGTTGTTGTTGTTGCTGCTGCTGCTGCTGCACTGGCTGTTGCTGCTGTTGCTGCACTGGCTGTTGCTGCTGAGGAAGTGTGGCCTGGGTGAAAGTTCCTTGTTGGTGGAGTGGGAAAGCTGCCCGCAGGATCAGCTGTGCAGACTGGTTACTGTGGAGAAGATGGGTGCCCTGATGACAGAAAACAAAAACACAACATTTAAAAACAAAAACCCTTTTTTCCAATAGAAATAATCTCTCCCTCAAATAGAATAGAATAGTACAGAACTTTATTAATCCAACAAAGGAGACATTACCTAATGCTAACAGTTTAGTGTACAGAGGTCAACAACTGTTATAGTTAAAAATATTTATTAAGACCATTTTGTAGCATTAAGGCACCAGACCTGTTCAGAAAAAAACCCAAACCATAATATCATCAGTTAAAAACACATTGTTTTGATACCTGCAGGAATTGCTGTTGTTGTTGCTGCCCCTGCTGGTTGTTCTGTGTCACTACAGAGGTTTGGTTTTGGCTGTCAGGCTGACCTTGGGGTTGTTGGGCAGGTTGAAGAGTCAGGGTTTGGGTCTGGCCCCCCTGCTGAAATGAAAAAACAAGAGAAAATATTTATGTACATAAAATATTTATTATACTTTTAAAATAAAAAAAAATGCATTTTACTCATTTTGTACAACTAGTCCAGTTTTGTTCTGTTTTTTCAGGACTAACATCCCAAATATTCATGAATTTGAACTTTCAATAGATTTTGGAAAGGGGATCACATGTTGGCCCACTCTAAAAAATGACAACTACTCCTTTTCGTCAGCCTCACATCAAATTGCCACCCCAGATTTCTCCAAACGTACCTGCTGCCCACCAAAGGGGTTGTAAGGAGTTACAACCGGTCCCATGAACATAGACGGCACCATAACTGCACTGCATGCATGCATTGGAGCGGTCACCAGCTTGGTCACCAGCTGCTGCCCTGCAGGGAATCTGGAACAAAGGAAGGAATGTGACGGAAATGTCTATGATGGCTCTAACAGAGTTCAGAAATCTGGTGACTGAGGAGCATACGTACCTAATCTGACGGTCCTGTGTGAAGGTGGCTACAGCTGCGCCTTGCTGCGTGTTGTTTTGAGCTAGGCTGGTGCTGATCTGCAGCACGTTTGGCTGCCCTGGCTGGGAGATCATCATGGCGCTGTACAGGGGAGCAGGTACTGAGCCTTGGTTCTGTGACTGGGCCTGTGAAGACTGCTGGGACTGTCGCTGAGGCTGCAATGGGACAGAGGAGAACTTCCCATTAGATCCAGTGAAACAAAAATGTTCCACCTCATCTCTCAATTGAACTAGTTAGTTTGGAAAAATGGTTAAATAGATGTTTGTTTTTTTAATGCAGACTGTAAGTCAAAGAACACAAAAAAACAACTAGTCCCTTCAGAAAAATAGCATTTCTGATTAAAAATCTCAGTATTTACACATGAAATGCATATTGTCTCAACTTGGCAACTGTTCCGATGTTGAAAAAAATACATTACTGCTATTAAAATGGTACAAAGTCGGAGCAGGTCAATTGGTCAAAAGCAGGTGCAACACACTGGAAAATGTGGGGTTCAGCATCAATTGTGCACATGTAAACTAGGGAATTTGGGGTCTTTTCCCCACACGGTTTCAGATCATCTGTGCGCACGTCTCCCACCTGTGCCGCCGTGTTGGTCTGCTGCTGTATGCTTTGTTGATGCTGAGACGGCTGCTGCTGAATGGTGAGCTGAAGAGTTCCTGATTGGACGGAGTTTACTGGGGTTTGCTGCACCTGACCAGCCAAAGGAGCCGTCTGCGGGACTGCCCCTGCCTGAGAGAGCGGTACATTTACCGTTCCGCCCTGCTGCTGCTGTAACATCTGCTATAAGACACAAATTGGCAGTGGTTCGATGATTTGCACTTACAGTAAATTATGCCTTTTTCCCCCTTTAAACTAGTCAATTTAGAGATAATTATCTCTCCAAGATGAACATTCAAGTAGTGAAGGGTTTGCTGCTGTCTTTTCTTCTTACCAGAAGTTAAATACATTATAATTTACTGTCATCCAGATTTAGGTCAGGCTAAACCAGGTACGATTAAAAAGGACAAAGCCAATTCCCAGTACTGCTCTCAGAGAATAACAGTTCTGTTCAATCAAGCAATTTAAAAAAAAATGCATTCAGCTATTATATTGACACTGTTATTTTCTGTTGTGTCTCTGTCTTTTTTATGTCGGTGATGTTCAGTATTTTGCCTAATTCAGTTCACATTTTTTTTCCACTACTTCCATTTAGACTACTTTAACTAAACATGTTTTGTTTACCAATTTAACTTGGGAGGGGAAAGCTCAAAAAGTAAGAGGAATTACCTAAAAACTGCCTAAAAATCCTAATTGCCTAATCTTAGTTTTATTCTAGGTAAGAATGACTTCTGGTTCAAAATTGTATGGAGCTTACAACAGAGCAAAACAAAAAACCCAAAATGACAAATAAATCTGTCTCGCAACCTTTCTTCTAAAGTAAACGTCATGTTTGAAGAACGTTTGTGCGGCCCACCTGTATGCCCTGCCCTTGGACTCTCTGGAGCTGCTCTTGGATGTGCCGGAGCTCTTCCTGCTGCCGCTGGATGTTCGCCTGGATCATTCTGGTCCTCTGCTCCAGCTGCTCCTTAAGGTGCTGCATGGCGTTAACCTGCGCTGTAAACTCCATGGCAGGCTAAAGACATGGAAGGAAGAGGATGAAACACACACTTGCAGGAGAATTAATGGCACTTTATATGAAACGATGAATATTTAGTGATATGAATATTTAATACTCTATTGTCTGAGAAAAGTAATTGCAGTAAGTTTATTACATTTGTAAACAATGAGGATTTATGAGTTTTAAAACATAATTTCAGTCTCACCTGTACATTTGTCTGAAGTTGTTGTGTTTGTTGTTGTTGTTGCTGCTGCTGCTGCTGCTGCTGCTGCTGCTGAGACATCATGCTCGGGTTTGCACTCTGGCCTGTTGTCTGAGAGCTCATAGACTGTACACAGAACATTGAAGAGAATCTTCATTTTTGCTTACTTTAAATTATTAGAGCAAGCAGCATAAGCCTGAGCAAGGCTCTTGCCCTCACTGGTGAGTGAGGCTTTACAAAACATTTGATGCTCCCTACATGTGGCGAATTGTCAAGACACTTGGTTGTTTTCATCCCTGTGGCTATATGTTGCATAAGCAATGGATCTTCTCTCATCAACAAAGCAAAATAATACAGCAACCCATTAATGTGCTTTTACACCATGGTGGTAAAATTAAAAAACGAAAGTATTTAAATGCCATCTTTAGTTCACATTTCGAGCATTTTTCAGATTCCAGCAAACACAAAAATGCGTCCATTAAAAAAAGCAGTTTCAGTGACTGACTGATCAGTTTTCAGGCAAACTACAGTGATATTTGCTCACCCCTCCACCATACCAAAGCAGCAGTAAAAAAAAGTGTTGAGCCTAATGTTGATACAGGTGTTTAAAATTGCTCAGCAAAATATAAAGTTTCAATTAACTACCCCGAGAAGGACTGCAAAGCGCAGGACTTCCATAATTTCTGTTTCTAGTTGCTTTGCTTCGCCTTCGTAATTCCTGACCAATGAGTGAAGAGATTTCTATTGAAATGGTTTTGTTTACAAGCTTATGTTCGAATCAAGAAAGGTCACTTGACAACAGTCTGAATACAGACAACACGCAAGGTTCAGAGCTCAATCTGGACCAATATAAGCGGACTGGGTCAGGAACAAAGGGTTTTCCCAGTCTGAATACACCATCAACAGGAACCCATTAAAAAAAACGAAAACAAAAACTTTGTTTCAATTTAAAATTATTTGTTGTTATTGTTGTTGTTGTTATTATTATTATTTGTTTAAACAAGATACCTGGAAGAAAAAAAGTTGTGTTTTGCTATTTATCCTACCTGACTGCTGATCGATGAGCACCGCTGGGGAGTCATCTCCATGGTGGAGGCTAATGACTGCCGAGGAGGCGTGGCTGTGTCCATGTGTAGCTTTGGAGCTGTGGCTGCAGACACACAATTACTGAAGATCAATAATCGTATTTTAACCTGTTGGTTTCATCTTTTTTCTAGGGTTAGTTCTTTTCTTTCAACTCAGCAACAGATGTGTAGGTGACTCCATCCACTACAGAATACCAGGACATATCTACTCCACTTCAGTCATGCACATGCAGCTACAAAAGGTGTGTACGTACAAGTGCAGGTGTTGTCAGAGACGTGCGAGGAGGACTTGCGGGAGCTCCGTGACGATGTTGAAGGTGTTCGGCTTTCAAACCGCTCCAGAGCTTCCTTCAAGCTGGAGGTGTTAAGTTGAGACTCTGAGCCAGAATCCTGGTTCTGCACAGTAAAAAATACACACTTAAGCTTACTACACTGCAGCCAGAAAATACTCAACAGCTACTACACAGCTAAACCAATCAGGCAAACTGCAAACTTGATAAAATTGTGTAATTAATCCCAACAATCCCATTGACACTCCTATATTTGTATTTATGGGTGGCTGTGGAGCAGCAGTAGGGCGGTCGACCCATGATCGTAAGATTGCAGGTTCGATTCGATTTGTCGAAGTGTCCTTGGGCAAGACACTTTTGTCGAAGTGTCCTTGGGCAAGATACTGAACCCCACCTTGCCTCTGGTGCTAGGTTGGCGCCAGTGTTCGGCAGCGGAGCCGCCATCAGTGTGTGAATGTTAGTGTGACTGGGAAAATGGGTCTGTGACTGTAAAGCGCTTTGGGCCTTGTAGGTAGAAAAGCGCTATACAAGTTTACGCCATTTACCATTTACCACAAAATACATTCTTATTTTAAAAGTCAACCACCAATTGTGCAAGTTTTCACTTTAAAAGATGAGCGAGGCCTGTAATTTTCATCCTAGGTAGGCTATACCTCAACCATGAGAAACAAAATGTGAATTTATTTGTAAATTATGAAAGAAAATAAGCATTTGTTCACCTACAAAGAAAGATTTCTGGCTCTCACAGACCTGTAACCTCTTCTGTAAGAGGATCCTCTGTCCTCCTCTTGTTACCTGTCTGAATGGCACCTGTTTGAACTGGTTATCTATATAAAAGACACATGTCCACAACCTCAAACAGTTATACTCCAAACTCCACAATGGATAAGACCAAAGAGCTGTCTAAGGACACCAGAAACCAAATGGTTGACCTGCACCAGGCTGGGGAGACTGAATCTGCAATAGGTTAACAGCTTGGTGTGAAGAAATCAACTGTGGGAGCAATTATTAGGAAATGGAAGACATGCAAGACCACTGATAATCTCCCTCCATACGGGGCTTCTCGCAAGGTCTCACCCCGTGGGGTCAAAATGATCCCAAGAACGGTGAGCAAAAATCCCAGAACCACACGGGGAATTACCTGCAGAGAGCTGGGACCAATGTAACAAAGACTACCATCAGTAATAAATCCTGCAGTGCCAGACATGTCCCTCTGCTAAAGCCAGTACATGTGCAGGCCAGTCTAAGGTTTGCTAGAGAGCATTTGGAAGCATCATGCTTTGAAGCTATTTTTCAGCAAAGGAGCCAGGATGACTGATCCGTGTAAAAGAAAGAATGAATGGGGCCATGTATCATCAGATTTTGAATGAAAACCTTCTTCCATCAGCAAGGACATTGAAGATGAAACGCGGCTTGGTCTTTCAGCATGACAACAATCCCAAACCCACTGCCCGGGTAACGAAGGAGTAGCTTTGTAGGAAGCATTTTAAGGCTCTGAAGTGGCTTAGCCAGTCTCTAGATCTCAACACCAAAGAAAATCTTTGGACGGAGTTGAAAGTTCTAGTTGCCCAGCAACAGCCTCAAAGCATCACTGCTCTAGAAGAGATCCGCATGGAGGAATGGGCCAAAATACCAGCAACAGTTTGTTAAAACCTTGAGAAGACTTACAGAAAATGTTTGACTACCGTCAACAAAGTGAATATAACAAAGTATTTAGTTGAACTTTTGTTATTGACAAAATACTTATTTTCTAGCATAATTTACAAATAAATACTTAAAAAAAATCAGACAATAGGATTTTTCTGGATTTTTTTTCTTCATTTTGTCTCTCATAGTTGAGGTTTACCTATAATGAAAATTACAGGCCTCTTATCTTTTTAAGTGGGAGAACTTCTACATATATCAATAAAAATAAAGGTCATAAAAAATTAATCATAATCAGTCATAACCTTCTACAGAGGTGAAAGCTCACCTTGTCAGCATTGGCCTCTGGATTAGACTCTTCAATGCCCAGCTCTCTGCGCTGCTCAGCCCTTACCTCTGCATAGCTGCAAAAAGAAACAGAATGAGACATATTGTAGTAAGAAAACATAAGTAAATAATGGAAAACAACATGGAACATAAGGAAATTATAAAATAGGGCAACCTTAAGTGGATTGTACCTGACTACTGTGTGTGTACAGACGATAAACTCTGGGCGAGAGTTCCACTGATGATAAGTGATGTAGTAATGGGTTTGGAGCCAGATCCACTGTTGACCTTTTGTTAGAAAACGGTAGTAGCATGACTTTCCTTTCCCATACTGCAATACTGAAAAGAAGAGTGACAGAGGAGTTACGGTATAACTTTTTTAAAAACCCACAAGAAAAAAAAAAAAAAAACATTAAAAGAATGAGAAACCGTGATCCTTACAGTGTTCATGGCATTTAGCTAGCATCTCCAAGTCATCCACATGATAATAGTCATACCCCGATGTTCCAAGAACCTCAAATGGTAGATAGCCTATGATGGGCGGAGCCCTAAAAAGAGAAATATATGAAGTTATACATTTATTTGAACAAAGCACTGGTTCTTTGTCCTGCCTTACTAAGAACCCTCAAGAGTTTGAACAGCCAAAAATCACCAAATATTATAAATAACTGTTTGTTTGGTAATTTGATTAGTAGCAAAAAGTTGCTTTGAAGCACCGTTTTTTTTTCTAAAGGGCGCCTATCATGCCATTTCTAAGTCTTTCAGTGTCAACTATATCCAGACACAGAATACTATATCACCTTTGGCACACTAAAGATCAGCAGATAGATTTGTTCTAACTCAAAATGAGGACAGAAATGGCAAAGGAGCTTTAAAAAAATCAATTTAATACATGGGACTGTGATTACCTGTGGTCTAAGAAAAGGAATTTCCATTCCATGCTGTGTCTTGAGGTGAATTCTTCATTGGGTTCTTCTATGGTACACATTTCCTAATTCAAACCAAAAAAAACATACCATTTAGATTGGAAGTTTTCTCACTGCAGTGACGACCTACAAGCAAAAGTGTGTCATCGCCTCAAAACTACCTTGATAAACTGAGGTTTGGCCAATCGAACCGTTGCAACAAAGCACACCTGGTCATCAAAAGCGGGCTGTAGCGATCTCTGCAGCACCCCCGCCAAGCCATTCCTCGTCATATTTGGAACTGCTTAGCAAACAATTGTTGATTCAGCAACAAAAGTTTAAAGTGCATATGTACATTCTTTTATTCCAGATAAAATATGTTTGTCGAGCAAAACTGCATTTTGTTTTAATGGAAGTGTAAATGTGCACCCTTGTTAGCCTCAACAATATTTTCATGATCAAACCTAAGGTCACAGCTTGTAACATACCATTGTTGAGAGACTTGAAGTTGCCAATGAACTTTACGTATTCGTAGACTGAAGGTTCTTTGGGGTCGATGGCCCCTCGCAGCACATGACAGCAGAACTCCATATGATTTTTACCTAGAAAAGAAAAAAAAGTAAGGATCAGAAACAAAAATAAAACTGCACTGAAAACATTGCAAAAATGCTGAAATATTTGCTCTTAATATTTTATGTCTTAAGAACATCCAAATCAATGTCAGCAGTCTATGTTAGATCAGAAATATAATACATTAGGAAATGTTTGTTGCATCACTAAAATCAAAATATTTGTAAAGGTCTGGAATTAAATAAGAGTTTCTCCTACTAAAAATTTGTTTTGCAGTTTAAAATAAAAGCCCATTTTCACAAGTTTACTTTCTATTCAAGTATCTTTCAGACAGAACTTCAGTAAGATAACATGACCAAAAAATAAATAAACTACAGATGAATAATTATACTGACCTTACAGACAGTAAAATATAATACACCATATATAGAACCCAGTAAGATCTTTTTAAGATAGGACCTCAAAAATGTACTCTAACATTGATTTTCTAATGTACTGGAAGATTTACTTTTTCTTTAGTATGCAGTTCTAACATGCTATATTTCCACAACTTAACCTTTATAGTTATACAAAAAACCAATATGGATGCATTTGTTAACCAGATGAACATATTACAAATTTTCTTATATCACTATTGTAGGGAATTTTATAAAAACGTAAAAGAAAAAATTAAATCAAGCATTGATATGAGTGTCTTTGCATTATTACCCAATGCTTTAAAAATATTTAAGATGTTCGGCACTTAATCAACTGCTGTAGCTTGAAGTTTGGCTGCTTTGTCTATTAAATGTGAATTAAGTTTCTATTAAGCCATGAAAGTCAGGTAACTAATATACTTTTCTGACCATACCTCACAAGACATATAATGTTGTCCACCTCAGAATTTGCAGGATTTTTTTTAAGGACAGATTATTTTGGGTAGCAAACACATATTGCTTATGTTTCATAAGTATTTTAATTAATTCTGATTCAAATACATATTTTATTTCATTCAACTCTATTCCTTGAACAACAAAAAAACAGTGGGTTTGACTGACTCTTCATGTAATCCGTATTGAGGCTCTCAAGGTCAGCGGGGTGTGTGGACAGAGCCTTGTACACTTCGGAGTGTTCTCCAACCGGCAAGAAGTTTAAAAGGTTCTGGTCCACCAAGTCGGCCTGAAAAATCAAAAATTAAAAAAATGAAACACAAAAATTCATGGAAAAATTAAAAGAAACAAGACAAAGACCAAACCTACAGGTCAGCCTGACATGTTTAGTTTGAACTGAACACAGTCTGTTAAAGTTTTCCCATCATTTAGGTGGGACAGACACAATGAATAACGGCAAGACGTGTTACTCACTGGCAGGTGTTCGAGCAATGATGTAACACTCTCAGAGACGTAGAGAATGTTCCCGTCAGTCATTATTGCTATGAAGAAACCGTCCAAAGCCTAAAAAAAGGCAGACAGTAGTGTTTATAGATGCTTTACAGAAGGAGAAGACGTGAAAAAAACATGTTACGTGATTTTAAGTTAATATATAAGCATCAATACAAGTTATTTCACAGTCATAAAATACATTTTTTAAATGATCAGAATTAATCAAGATAATTTAACCCTTTAATACCTGGATTTTTGCCTGCCAAAAAAACGTGTGCTTTTTGCTTTTAAGTACCGTAGATGCTATATTAAGGCAGGGCTTTGGATGATGCATATTTGCATCAATAGGTGTCATGGGGTTCAGATAAAGCATTGAGGATTGATAATTTTATCAAAAAGATTTGTTGTTTAAAGTGAGATTTTTCTGACCTCCAGCATAAGTTGCGTGAATTCCTCGTTGCTGAGAAAAGGAGGTTTCCAGTCCTGTCTGATCTCGCTTGATTCCGACTGGGCTGCAATCTCTGATGAGCAAGAGGGGACATATTAAAACCTTCAGACAACAGAAGGAAAAGCGTTCTAAGAAATGACAAGAAATGAAAAAAACTTGTTTGGCATCAGCTCCAGAGTACAAACACAAGGCACAAGATTAATGTTTCCACTGGCTGTTAAACAGTAAGCTAGATAACGCAGAGCTTTAGGTAACAACATTTTTAGGTGTTGGTAAGAACATATGTTCGACTACAATGATGAAAATTGTGAATTGCAATTTTAAGTCTTAAAGGTAAAATATTATTAGAATAATGCATATGAAAAAAATATTTCAATACCTCATGCTGCTATAAATTACTGCTATAGTTTACATGGGTTTAACAATCATTACTCTTGATGTAGATCAAAACCGGATTTATGAGTGGAGGATTAGAAGAGTCTTGAGTAAAACTGGGAGAGAATTTACTTTCATCTATCACAGCAAAAACCACAGAGATTCAAATAATTTTTCAAATAGAAACAGAAGGGTAATAACCCAGGATGATGAGGAAGCCCGGTTGCTGCAGCACATGTAAACCCATAAAACTATTTCTCAGGTAACCAGATTTACCTCAGAAACTGCAGGGAAAGGATAAGCTCCACATAAACAGCTAAACATAAATAAAACAAAGTCAGGAAAAGATTAAAAGGGATTTTTGACCTTTGTGTTTACACAGGAAGTCGATACTTTTTTGCAGAATGGTGGACTTGTCCATCTTTCTGGTGTTGCCTGGCAACATCGTGCCAAGTTCCTTGATGAGGACATTGAACTGGTCTCTTCGTTTCTTCTCAGATTTATTACGGGACTCGCTGCAATTTAAAGCACACATATGGCATTATGAATTTTGTGTGATGGATTTTTTCGTTTCCTACTTTCCAATGAGGCTACATTTATTTCTAGTTATTATATGGAAAAGGTTTGAAGAATAAAAAACTACCCGAATGAACCCTCCAGGAGATTCCTTAACTTGTTTCTTACCGTTTTGCCTTGTCCTTCTCATCTTCTTCTATAAACCCATCAAAGATGCTGCAATCATCTCTGAAAATTGTGAAAAATAAATTTCATGTTTTTGCTTGATGATATGAGGTATAATAATCACCAATGATCAGCTGATTAGGGAACCGCAACTATAAATGACAGCTGCGAGTTTATTTTTGGAAAAAAGAGGGGAAAAAAATTAACTGTTGTGTTTCCCAAAAAGGTCAACGGCCGTTATTACTAATAGAATATAACAAAAAATGATTCCACACATTTATTAGTCTGTTTATCATACACAAAAACATTTCAGGCCAAAGAAAACGTATCTAGATTTTTACAATAAATAAGAAATAGTAACAAAAATAATAGTTAACCAACAATTTAGATATATACACCAGTTAATGTGTTTAAGTTAGAATAAACCTTAGGATATCCTGGGTCTGATTGAAAAGTGTGTTTAAACGACATAATAACGTGATTGAAAGTATGGAACATCCAGATACCCTATACTTGATGTCATGGTTGCTGCTGATCAGGGTTTTTGCTGCAATAATCTGTTCTTTAGGCGTGAGGTAGGCATTTGGAAGAGCACCTGGAGTAAAAAACAAAACAAAACGACGAGTATTATTTTCACAGTAGGTATACACTGCCTTGAAATATTGTTTCTTGCTAATCTAAAATTTTGGAATTTTTTTAAAATAATTTTTCAAATAAAATAAATAATTTTTGTCAAAATCTATAGGATTTGAATTGCATACATTTGTAACTATGGTGTGTTGACAAAAACTTAAGCAGGGCCAAATTATATTTAGAAATGCCCATTTTGACAAAAATGAAAATACCTCATAAATGTCAAAGAAACACTTATTTTTTTCTTAGTACCTCATTTAAAAAGGCTAATTTAAAAAAATATATATTATGATTTCTTCACTAAAATCCAACAGAATGAAAGCTAATGTAACTGTATGGCACAACTCAGTTCAGTATGCATGTGTCATCATTTCTCACCCTGCGTCAGCCTTTTCACAAGCTCAACTTCTTTTCTGAGGGGTGGATGAAAGGGATCGAGGTCAAGGCCGACTCAATGGTGATCTTTAGTGTTGAGGTCATTGGCTCATGAATGGAAAACCGACCACAAGAAAGTTAGGGTGGTCAATCAAAACTGCAGAAGAAACGATAATAGAATAGAAGAAAATAGGTCAAAACAGACGCGTGGAACTAAAAACTGTCTAATGTATTTAGTCTCTACTGAAATGTGGCTTTCTAGAGAGGATCCTTTTTTTCACAACACCCAGTTTCATGACTCAGATTTAGCCCAAATGCTAGCTCACCATGTTGGGTAGGCTTTACAAACAAGATATCCTAAATCATTGAATTTAAGCTTTCAAATTACACATTTCTGTCAGGTTGATTATTCAAGTGATGCCTTTTTTATTTTCTGTCTTTACAAACCTTGCATTCATTTTCTTCAATCTGCCTGACTGGCACTTACTGTTTCTGATTCTTTAAGATTCTTTCAGCTGGCAAAGAGCTGGTCTGGTGCAAACTTACAGCACTGGTAGGCTGTTTTGACCATTACTGGCATGAACTAGTTGCATCTGTGTTTGTAGTTCAGTGCAATTTCAGCATTTGTTGAAACTGGAGACGTAGAGCTATTTTGCTCATTTGTCCAGCCAGACAAATCTAGGCCTAACACTATAGGGACCCCTCCACATCCTTGTACTTTTTTTTTTTTTTAAACCTACCCTCTGGAATGTCCAACGGAGGGGAAACTTGCTGATAGCCTTCCAGGAAAGAGAAATCCACGCATTTAACCTGCAACACAACACAAACGGTCTAATTTATTACCAACATGACCCGAGAATTCAATCAATGTTTAACACCCATCTTTAGACTAGCTTAAGTTAAGGAGAATAAAAATATATGAAATGTATGCAAGTGAATTCACTGGAAGCCACAGAAATTTTAGGAATATTTATGGTGTCAAGTCTCATTGGCACATTTCCAACAAGTTTGTGCTGCCAAAATAATAGACTACAACTCCACGACCTTTCGTTTTTACCTTTAGCTCTGCTAGTTTTAAGGTTACTGTTATTGCAAACATTTCAGTTCATCAAGCTCTATCACTGATAATGAGTCGATCTTTTTTAAGTGGTAAAAATCCTAATTGCATGAAAAAAAAATATCTGGCTTAAACTGACACAATAAGCTCTCCTTCTGAAATCTGTTTGCCATGCCAGTTTCATGTACAAGCCATACCGGTTATTAGGCCAATTGGAGACTAGAATCTGAACAGACACACTAATACTTTAAAAATGAACAGGAAACATTTGTGCGTGCAACAGAAAACGACTTAATCGCCGCAAAAGAGATTTTGACCCAAGTTCGCCTAATTTTAGAGAGCAGGGATCTTCAAAAACCATTCACAGTACGTGTGGGCAAATTTATTTGACCTACAAGTACCAACAAGTTGCTTGATGAATGACTAGAAAAGGTCATGATCCGAAGCAAACTGGTCAAAACAACCATCTATACATATCCAGATGGTGTTGCTGAGGTTTTGACCTAGCTAATAACGACCTATAAAGCTTCTCAGACATGACAGCCTTGCATTCTATTCACAATAAACGATAAAATGTCAAAACAAACATGAAAATGTGCATGTCTTTAAAAAAAAAAAAAACTACTTTCTATTTAGCAGTTTATACATAATCAAGCTTAAAATAGCTTTTTTTAAATCCAAAAACTCAGTCATATTTCATAAAAATGAAGAAAACTGTTAAACTTAGACACCACAAATAAGAAATGTTGGTATATAATAAATAAGTTGAAATAGAACGTATTTTTGAATAATGAATTCGTCCCACCAGCTACCAGAAAATAGATTTTCTTTGGATGATACAGTGACTCAATGAGATGACTCAAAAATACGAGTGGGCAGGAAGGTCAAAAGTGGCTACATTAAAAAGCGAGCAGAAAAGGTCATCAACAAGCCAGATTCTACTTTAATTTGCTTTTTTTTTTTTTTTTAAATGTATTTTGGGCTTTGATTCGAGATCCACAGCCACATTAGCAGTGAAGAGCCTCAGCTAAGCTTCTTCGTTTACGAATTAAACGGTGACATGTAGCTTGACGTGTTGTTGTTGTTGTCAGTTGTTGAGGCGGAAGGATATTTAAAAGAAAAACTAGAGGAGAGCCATATTCAACGTACCTTTTAATGCCACAGGTGTCGTTATACAATCGGAGGAGCAACCCATGTAGCTAGCTAGCAAGCTAACTAAGCTAGAGCCAAAAAGTGACCGTTTGACTGAGATGTTTAATTCTCCCAATGTCCTTGTCGTAGCCTGCTAACAGCCGAAAACACTAAAGGAGAGGTGAAGGCTTTACGACACGCGAAATAAAGTAAAAATTAAACAGAGCTCAGTTTTTTTCCCTTTAAGTTAAGCTGACGCCGCGCCTGGAGCTGTCACGCAACAACAACTGACATTGAAGACAAAATAATAATCTCCAAAAACACAGCTTTTGCTCCACTGAGTGAGTGAAAGACACAAACTTAGCTTCAATACCAACAGCGCTGCTAGTTATCAAGGAAACCGGCAAAAACCCAAATACGACCGCGTGACAAACGCTCCAAACCACCGAAGGTGGAAATATTTTCGCGGCAGATGTATTTACACACATACTCAGCCGCCATGCCCGCGCATAGACACTCACCGATGAGAAAACGTGCACGCGCTCGCCCACTGATACTGGCTGCTCAAATGTGGGTCACTGGGCCTTGCTCTCTCTCGAGCGTGCGGAAACAGTCCCGCAGTCCCAACGCTTCCGCACACAAAATATATCTATCTTCTTAACAGCCGCACAATGAGCCGCCAACATAATAAATGCATCAAAATCTTTTACCTTCACGAAAACTCGACTATAGCCTCCGTGCCTTTCTTACTTGAGCGTTGAATCGAAGTGGTGGGGCCAGGAGGACTTGGGGTTGGAGAGAAAAACAGGAGCGAGGAGGCCTACTTCATATTACGACGTACAGTCATGCGCAATAGAGACAGTAGGGCGCACTATTTTGCACGTTCCTAAGCAGCAGCTGATCTTCGAAGGGGATATGATTCCGCCTTTCGATTAATTTCACCCCATGCCATTAGAGATGTATGACCCTCATTAGAAATCAAGAGCTAGACTGACTCTGTGCATCTTGGCTTTTTCCTTTTTTTCCCTTTCTTTCTCTTTTCCCCCCCGTATAGAATTAGAGGCGGGGACTGTCCAGGATGTACATTTTCCCGGTAATCTGGAATCTGTACATTATGTCCCACTAAGTCAGGGCCCTTTCACCACTAATGGGCTCTCTACACTTTTATGCAGCATGTTGTGCTTGTGTTTTTATAGAATTAGTTTACAGCCACTGAAATACATAAACAGTTTTAAGGTATGTCATATTTCTAAGATAAAAACAAAAACAAAATACAAATAAAAAACACAATTACAAAAAATGAAAACATATATATGAGATTAGTTTAATAATAGAAAGTTTAGGTTGACGTATGAATAAGTCTTTACAACAAGATGGAAAGTTGAATGCATCAATTTTAAAATGATAAATATAGGAAAATAAATCATAATGATTACTTTTAAAGATGATTTTGCTATTAATTTAAAAAGGGAGAGGAAAGTTAAAAATTACAAGAGAAACGGTTATGAGATTAAAAACCCACTTTGATTTTGAACATGCTCTTGTGGCATTTTTCTGATGATGGTGGGCATAAAGTAACTTAAGCTAAAAATTGGATTTCTGAATTGTCTTTATTCAAATTGTTGGGAATCAGGAGCAGACGCAAAAATGCAGTAGGAACAAGCTTGTAGGTGGGACATAGAGCCTACAATGGCAAGCTGCATGCTCTAGATGACTAGACTCATGTATTTTTCACTTGTCCTAGCTGGCATTTGGCTCAAAACTGAACGACTGGATAGCTCCAATATTTGTCGCCATTTTTGTTGTGCCGGTAATGTTAGGATGGGGTTGTGAGCTAGCAAGAGTGTTGGATGACGGGAAATGGGGAAGGGCTTACTCCGAGGGCAAACACTCTCGTCGTTAACTCGGAGGCAAACTTTTAACAACTACTGCTGCTCTGAAGAAAATATGTCCTAGAACATAACGCATATTTTTTTGTTTGGGCTAAAAACGTCATAATTAAAATATCACAATGAAAACGATTAAAAAAAATGAAAAGATAATCTAAGAGTGTCCTGAAAAAAAACATTATTGAGATCAATAACAAACATGTTAAATAAAAAGTCAAAGTAACTGTTTCAGAAGCTGAAAGTATGAGACAAGACAGTCACAAGCATGAAATAAAAGGCTTTGCACATGCAATACAATGAGGTTGACTCCATGTTCAGAAAGCAGAATTACAGATTTATTTGAGATTTTTTTAATTTTACGAATCTGTTTAAAACATTTTGTGGAAATGTTTAATCCAGAATTGGACGTGTTCTAAAAGCATTACTAGACATCATTTTTACAGGACTGTATTCAGGTAATTATTACATTGATTGTAACTGAATCCCTCAGAGTTTAATTCTCAGTTCAAAACCGGTACATGTCTACCAAACATCCATGTTTTGATCATAAATTATAAAGATTTGCAAACTTACAATGCACCAAAAATGTTTTGCCAAGAGGCTACAGCATAGATCTTACCTTTTTACCAAAGAGTTGTTCATGGGTATCCCATCATTTAGACTTTTATCTCACAAGTTCAACTTTTTTTTAATTAATCAAAGCTTTTTGTGGAATAACTTGCACAACCTCATATGACACAATCATAGCAGACTGTTTATCTTATAGTTTCACAGTAATTCTTTCTCATACTTATTTATTTATTCCTTTCAAGAAGCATAATAAAATAATTCTGACTGTTTCATATCTTAATTTTATTAATTTTGATCTTTTGTCTCAAATATATCTATTTTAATTTAATCCACTTTTTATTCCTTTTATTTAAGCTTTGTATCGTATATTTTAGATTAGTATCTGTTTTTATTTTTAATAGTTCGTACTTTCTGATCATTTAGATTTTGGATCAATATTTATTAAATTCCTTAAACACAATTTTTTTTTATTTAATATTAGGTTGAAAGAAATTTTCACAAAATAGGCTAAAACAGGGCAACTTTAGTCAGAGTTTTTGTTTATTTTTTGTTTTCTAAGTTCCTTAACGTCAGCCTTTGTTATTCCCACAACGATACTGCCCTCCTCAGGATGTAAAAGGACAACATCAGGTGAAAGTCTGCACTAATACATGGACTTTTTAGATTAAGTTGTGTCTCATGTCTTAAATATATAAATATAAAGACCTAACATTTTTTAATATAATCAGAAAAAATTAAAAGCAACATTTAACAACACAGGATGATCCACATCTCAAGTGACAGTATAGGATTGGTTACATAACTAAATCCTATTTTAAAAATAATCTTGCTTTGTTTTTTCCCAAGTTTAGACAATCTATTTTTGATTGACAATGATATTTCAAGTACGTTATGTAATTTTATATATTTCCAAAACGTTACTTTTTTTTTCAATTAATCTCACTTTATGACTGAGGATTTTTTTTAAGTGGTGGTGATTTTACTTCATTTTTCAACTAATACTCTGTTTTCATCCTGTATTTGTAGAAAAAGTTTTCATTTTTATTGCATTTCTGAATCTATGCAATCATTTGAATAATGATATATAATGATAAGAATTATGTTGTTAGGCTTCAAGATCTTACTGTAAAAAAAGTTTGCTGATTATCTGAGTCACTTATCATATTCATGTAAATTCTCAAATTT
Source organism: Oryzias latipes (assembly GCF_053564925.1). Taxonomy (NCBI): domain Eukaryota; kingdom Metazoa; phylum Chordata; class Actinopteri; order Beloniformes; family Adrianichthyidae; genus Oryzias; species Oryzias latipes. The sequence continues at coordinate 32,391,897 of NC_136237.1, read as the reverse complement.
CCCACTTTTGTTTATCCGCATTTAAATAAAAAAAAAACTACATATGATGGGCATTTCTTTTTTATGCATGGCAAAATGGACAAGCTGCTCTTTAGATAGAATAGGTGAGTATAATACACCTCATGTGTTATTCATGGGTTTGCAACACTTGTATGATTCCCCTTCCTCTCTGCTTCCTGCCAGTCCACTTGTCTTTCCATCTCAGAGACAAAGAGCCTTTCAAGCGAACACCCACAAAAAAAAGAAGAAAAAAACGTCGGCAACATCAACAACAAAGTTAAAGCACTTAGCTGGGGAGCGACTCATCTTTGTTTTCACAAATGTGACAAATCCGATGGAGCCACATGCCTTCCTGCAAACAGATCACATCACCATGACACTTCATGCTGGAATCCTCTGCTTTCAGAAAACTATCATCTGACCATATAAACATATAAAACACCTCAGAAACTGTATTGCACTCTGTATGGCAAATGTGTGGGTCATGTCAGTCTTGGTGAGTCATGGTCATCAAAGAAGTGATGCATCCTTTGCGCATTTGAATAAACTCCTCATCCTCGCTCCTCGCATAAGTGCTTCACCCCACTTGTACCTATTCTCAGAGATTGAATTACTACAGGGTAATGGAAACCATGTTGAGTGCTGTGGGACATCCTTTTCCCACACAACAACCGTTTAATCACAGACAAGCAGCGGGCGCTGTGCCACATTATATATCACTGTCTGTATGTGAGCAAGAGGAGCCGGTGGAAAAAACAAAAAGGAGAGTGTCTCTTTGAGGGGGGAGGAACACGAAAAATGCCAAATCAAAATGAAACGGGTTTGTGGAATTGTGTGGTTTTAATGTTTGTTTGTTTTTTGGCTGTAATCCCCCCCCCCCCCCTCCTCACACACATACACATACACACACACACATACAACATATAAAGGAATAGCATCCATTTGCAGTGTACATTAATAGACTGATAATGGATGCTAATTAGAGCAATAAAAATGCAAAGTGATGAAGAGATTGGACTTTAATTGCCCCCTTTTTTTCAACTGAACCACTTTCTGTGGATAACGTTTTCCAAAGAGTGAACTCTGTGTGTGCTTGTGTGTGTGTGGGTGGAGGTGGTGGCGGGGTACTAGGTCATACCACGCAAACAGCCACATACTTTCACATTATCTTCTCCAGTGGACACATCAGCGCCTCCTCTTCCTGAGCTGGAAGATTTCGGTCTCCTCCTTGGACACGATCTTGCTTCTTGACATTTCTTTTTTTCTTCTCCAATTTCTACCATCTCTCAATTTTGTGGGGCCCCCTTTTTTTGGCCTTTTTCGTTTCCAGTTATGTCATCTCTTCTCAGGGAGGAGATGCAGAGGATTTTATTCCGCCCTGAAAAGCACAAGTTGGTGGAGTTCATAGAAATTGAAGAGCTGTCGCGTGGGAAGCATTTCCTGTGTGTCTCAGGTACTAATTGAATTTTTTTAGATTTCTTTTTTCTTTTTTTTAAATCCTTTTTTCTATTTTTAAAACCATGGATGCAAAACAAGGTGATCCTCTGTTAAATGTTTAGGAGCATGTTGATGTCTATTTTGCAGTTGGAAAGAACAGTGCAGTGGAGTTATGCATCGTGCAGTGTCACGTATCCACGTCTTCAAAATCCAAGAGGTCCCAAACCAAGCGCTCCAGCATTCAGGACAGCTACAGGAAGGCGGAGGTCTGGTCACTGCAAGACTTGACCCTGGTCGATGGGCGAGACCCCGATGTGGTAAATAACCAATATATTTTCAGTATTATCTGAATGTTTTTTGTTTTCATCGTTTTACACAGTCTGAGTTTGCCATAATAGGTATTGTTATATGTGTAGACGATGTCATGAAGATTTATTTATTTAAACATTTACTAAACAAATGGAGGATCGGTCCCTTGAGATGGCACAGACAAAGCATAAAAGTATATTCAAACAAAAATGCAGTTCAAGACACAAAATAAGTATATAACAGACACTCATATACATCCACATTCACACACATATATGACAGCTCTCAGCTTTTCAACTCTAATCGCAATGCTTTTACAAAACAAATTCAACGAAAGAAATGATTGAGAAAGAGAAAACCAAACCAAAAAATACAAGCAAATATAAAATAAAAATAAATTAAAGTGCAAAAAAATCTGTGAATGAATACATGTGACGAAAACAAGTGCAAATAAATATCTTGAAAATTAATGTTGCAGGCCGCGTGAAAGGCCTTGGCAGGTTCGGAAGGATCAGGACACCAAAGCTCTAATGTGCAGTAGGAAAAGAAATAAATCACACAAGAGTCTGCATGAAAGTTCAAACCTTTGCTAAGGGAGAGATTCAGATGCATTTCAGACACCACCAGGCCAGAAAGCTCCGCTGTCATCTGCTCTTTCTCTCTGCTCCTAAAGCAGACATGTAAAATACTTCAAAAGGTGGGTTTTCCTGCCAGTCAAGGATGGCGATTCTGCAATCGTCAGATGCCTCTGTTCCATAAACACCACAGACAAGAAAACATAGACAACCTTGTGGTTTTAGCTCAGCACTCCTAATCTGGTGATTCATGGCAGTCCCATTCAGTTTACAGCAAGCAAGCACAGGTGAAATCACAAGTTACATGATGTTCATATATATAAATGGAACCAAGTAAATGCACAATCAAAAGTATAAAAGTATAATCAAAACCTGATCATCTCCACATAAATTAGTCTGTTAAATTAGTTGAAATGAATAGACTGGCATAGACTTTCCCAGGGAGAAAGTCTGGAGGGTACTGGAGAGGACAGTTGAATCCGTCCGATAGTCGAACCTCAGATCCTGGAACAACAGTCCGGTGTGGACCAGTTCTACACCCTCTTTAGGGTGCTGGAGGGTTCGTGGGAGTTCGCTCATCCAGCCCATATGTGTTTTGCTCGGAGTAGAACCCCTGCTCCTCCACATTGAGAGGAGCCAGTTGAGGTGGCTATGGCATCTGGTCCGGTTGCCTCCTGGACGAATCCCTAAAGAGGTGTTCCGGGCATGTCCCACTGGGCGGAGGCCCCGGGGAAGACCCAGGACACGCTGGAGAGACTACATCTCTCAGCTGGCCTTGGAACATCTCGGGGTCTCCCCAGAGAAGCTGGAAGAAGTGGCCCGGGCGAGGGAAATCTGGGCATCTTTTCTGCCCCTACGCCCCCCCTAAATTCTTTTAGCAGTGTGCTTTGTGGTTTTTTTTCTATATATAGCATCAAAATAAAAAGATTTAATGAAAACACAGAACTTTTAGCTTTAGTACTTTATATGTTAAGGCATTATGTTTTATAAAAACACATTATTTCCCACTCTTGCAGACAAGGATTATTTTTAAAGCAAAGAAATATTTTAGAGTGGTAGAGGCAAAAATAAAGATTTCACTCTGAGGAATTTTATCTCTGGGTTTAATAGCACATTGTTTGATTAAAATGACCAACAAGGTTTCTAAAGTTTTGCAAATAAGAAAAAAATCTTCTAATAACCAAAATATTTTTACTCACCAGACATTTTAAAATTTCAAAAATATAAATTCCTAAAAAGATTTTCACAAAAAAGTTAATTATACAAGGTATACAACGTATTTCTCTGCAAGTACATCATTACAATGTGTTGTTACATATGTTTCAATAATCAAAGAGTAGGTTTTTTTTCAAAAAATTGTAAATATTGGAGAGATTTAAATATTAAGTTATTAACTACTATCGTTTGGTTGCTAAGCCGAAGCTCAGCAAAAAAAGTTAAATATTGAAATTATGAGAAACAAATTTTAAATACGACAGATTTAAATGTGATAAATATGATTCAGTCGTGAATCATTTTCCCAATTCAGTTATAATTATATCTGCTGACAAAAATAGTAGACAGAAAAAAATAATTTTACTTGATGTTGATACACTTTATACCTGAATAAAGTGTATCAACTGATACACTGATACCTGAAATTTGGAGCCATTCTTTCTAACGTGTCCAGCAGTAGCAACTGTGGTGCTCATCATCTTCCCCAAAAAATGTGCCGAATCGCTGGGTTAGGTTTTTGTTTGAACTTCTACAAAACAGAAACATGTTTGACCTCAACGTTTTTACATTTGATTAAAAAATGAATTCCTTTCATCCAGTGTATTAACAGGAAAAAGTCTCTATTATACTATGATTTAAAAAACACAACTCATGCAGATTCCACACGACACTTATTTTCCGATCCAGAGCTCTACGCAACAAACAAGAATTTAAAACGTTGGTCAGAAAAATACTTTGCTGTAATTTAATTTCCTGTATCTTATGAGTTGAAATGTAAATGCATTGTCAATCATGATAGGCTTGATGGGACTTTTAAAGAGGAGAGTGGAAGCACTGGAAGTAAAAGCATTCCATCAAAACTTTGAAAGCTTAAAATGATCAGTTTAGGAAAACACTGAACATGAGACATGCTCAAATATTTATGCTGAAGTCTTTTTCAATTCCTCTCTTCAGGACGATCCCAGTTTCCTGCTGCACTTTGACAAAGTGCGTTCGGTGACGGCCGTCAACAGTTCTGCTAAATACACCATGGTTCGAGCCCTGGTTGCAGTCAGCGACCGCTACTGTAAGAGGTCACTGCCTCTAGAGAACTTTGACTTTGCTTACATCAAGCCCACCACCTATTACTCCAACAGAGGGGACTGTGTTGTGCTGTCACAGATATGCTTGTATGCCTGTAATTTGGTCTGTCTCTCCATGTGCCCCGTTCCCCTGGATTCATAAGGAAACGCTGGAATTTGAGTGCATGTCTTGTGTGTGTGCTCATATCTTGGGCATCAGTAGTTTATGCATCGTTCAGAACAAGACCTTGTTGGAGTTGTGAAGCTCACGTTTATGGCTTTTTGTGGTTTTAATAAATCGTGAACTTGTTCTGTATAAACATGATATCTTACGTATCTTGATTAACTCGTCAATTGCTTGTTTTCTGTTTTTTTTTTTAATTAGAAAATCACTTGACAACTACAAGAAAACTTTTCAAGATCTCTGGGATGTTGACCAACCTGTTTTATCTTGTTAAAATCCTACTTACATCTCCTGCACTTTTCTTCATCAGAGTGTGTAAGTTGGAGAGTATTGCAACACTTTTTAAGAACCATTTATTTCTGGCAGAAATGATGTGAAGTTTGGAGAAATTTAACATGCTATATCTGGGTAACTTTGCTCTGGTTTGTGTAAATGATGTAATACAGTTGAAGCACTTAATTAAAACACAAATATTGTTACATTTTCTTGACTCAAAACCAATCACACTGCAAAAGCACCCCCTTGAAATAAGTCAACAGTTCTTAAAATATGAGTTTTTTTCTTTGTTTTTTTAAACCAATAGTATTTTGCTGTCAAAAATATTTCTTGGAGAAAGCCTTTTTTTAGATGAGGATATTTTTACTTCATTAAGATTCGGTTTTTGAAGTGTAGTTTTTAGTTTTGAGGTGGCAGTCATCCCACCTCTTCAAGGTCATGGGGTTGTTGGGGCCTATACTGTCAGGTGAAGCTGGGTGCACACGGCACAGGTTGCCAGTCCATTGCAGGGTCACACAGACAATTAGAAAATTATATCAGAGAAAACAATATTTGACCCTCTTTTCATAATTTGTAAACTTTTAGAACTTCCTAAAACATGTAAAACTATTATTTCTATTATTTTTTGAAAGTACACATTTCCAAAACAAATTTGTGACCTAAAAAAAAGGATGTTTACTTGTAATACTTTTGTCTGAAAAATATGATTTATATATAAAATGCAGGTTAGGAATTTGTGTGAAAGTTTGCAATGAATTAAAAAATGTAAGCTTTGTCTTAGACAAAAATAGCCATTTACAAAGCTACAAAAAAGGAAACATCTACTTGAAGGGCTCACTTTATTACTGTATATTAATAATTTTATTACAATAACAAGAATCATAATAATAGACAGCTGAACACACACAAAAACAAACAAACAAACAAAAATACAACACATTTCTACAGTCAAGAATAAGTAATTCATTTTTTTTTTCTGCTGTCAAGAAAAATGTGGTAATTCTGTTTTGTTCAGATCAGTTTTGTTACCACAGGGGGCGCCATTATCTAAAAAAAATAGTTTAGAAAGATGCTCAGTAACTTCGTTCTTTTATTGGGCTAATTTCACTTCTAACATTGATTGGAAAAAAGTCTGGTCTTTACCACAAAAATACTTCTTAACAAATAAAGTCAAAGAAATCTCTTTTAAACTCCTACACAGATTTTATCCAGCAAAGCATTATTTAACTAAATTTAAGGCTGACATAAACACCAGTTGTACTTTCTGCCAGAAACAACCTGAAACCTGCTCTCATTTATTCTGGTCTTGTGAATTTACATACAGATTTTGGAAAAACATTCACAAATTTATCACCGATTCTATTTTTGCTGACATACAACTTTATTATAAAAACATACTTTTTGGTTTTCATAGCTTTGATGTCAAAGACCGTGATGCTTTCTTTTGTGTAAACATGGTATTATTTATCGCTAAATTTCATATACACAAAAGAAAATTTTCCAATAAAAAACCGGATTTCTTTGTGTTCAAACTGGAACTGCAGCGTTATTTAAACTTAATTTCTGCTTCAAAAAATACAAAAGCTCAAAAAACAATTAGCATCTGTAAATCTTTTGGACCGCTGACATAGATTTACTCTCGCATTTTCTCTTTTCTCTTTTTTTTTTTTTGTTTCTTTTTATTTCTTATTCCCTTTTGTGTTTATTATTAATAATTAGTATTTTTTAAAGAATGCAACATGTTTGTTCTGTATTTAGAATTTTATTGTACATTATATGTGCATAATTGTTGTATTTTCTTGTTTTGTATGTTGCAATTGTTCAATAAAAAAAAAAAAAAAAAAAAAAAAAAAACTTCGTTCCCAAAACGTTTTAACCAACGGCTTCAAAGAGAGTTGAGTTTGAGAAAGAAGATTCTACTCTCAAAAGCAGAAGGGATTTCTCAACTTACTTATTTTGCTTTGTCTCTACACTTGGACAATCAGACTCTTAAATCTATTGCCCAAATGTTGTTAAATTTCATCTGGAAAAATCATATTTATTTAAAAAAAATCTGTATTAATGAACTATAAAAAAGGAGGCTTAAATTTTCTTAAATTTTACTTCTTTAAATAATACTTTAAAATAAACTTGATTAAATCATATTTAAAAATTCCACTTTCCATCTGGAATATTTTCCCTCATCACATTTTTGCTAACACATGGTCTCCATTTTTTTCTCCTTTGTCATTATAATATTGACAAAATCCCAGTTAAACTCTGCTTTTCACAGACAGATTCTTCTTTCATGGGCACTTACTCACAAATTTTCCCCTCATAACTCTTTTGTTTGGAATAGCGTATATACTTTACAAGAACAAATCATTATTTTACAATAATTGTTTTAATAAAGATATCCTACTGGTGGGTCAGCTTTTTAACCACAATGGACAATAAAACTCAGATATAAAGAATTTAACCTTAAGTATTATGGAGTCCTATACTGTTCATAATCCTGTGGCATTCTCACTGTTATGGCTAATGTTGTTGTCCTGCATACTTGTTCTACATGTGTTAAACAATAAAGTATTTTTAAAAAAGTACAGTGTGCGCCAATCACCCGATGGTTTAGGGATTTAGCTGCCCCGGTATATGCCTACAAAATGCATTGACAAAACGTTTAAATAAACATAATTGAACTGGTCTGAATAAATTATAGCAAATTACGGACCAAGTCTTTTATGTTTATTTTCTTTCAATTTTCTGTCAAATTATATTACATATGGATTTTTTTGTTTTGACTCCGGCATGATGAATGGCCTACTGTCGACCGAAAGTTTTCTTAGTGTGTGTTTACCGCCAAAATTCAAGTTAGACGACAGTCTTTTGGTTTGATATAAACATTGGGCTGTTGCTTTGCTCGCCGCATTTTTCTTTTAACTGACTTGTCGCTGAAACGGATATTTTCTGTGGCGTTTGTTTCGGCAAGACAAGATAAGTAACGATGTACATTAAATCAATAATTATCGAAGGATTTAAATCTTACGCACAGAGGACAGAAATTAACGGCTTCGACCCGCTATTCAATGCCATCACGGGACTGAACGGCAGTGGCAAGTCCAACATCTTGGACTCGATATGTTTCCTTTTGGGGATTTCCAACCTCTCACACGTAAGGACGTTTCCGCATGTTTCCATTGATTAAAGTAAAAAAAAAAGCAGCTTTGCCTTCTTTTAATAGCAAAAAAAACAGTAATTCTGTTCTATTTTATTTAAAAGGTTCGAGCTTCAAACCTTCAGGACTTGGTTTACAAGAACGGCCAGGGTGGCATCACCAAGGCCACTGTGTCTATTACTTTTGACAACTCCAATAAGAGCCAGAGCCCTCTGGGGTTTGAAACCCACGATGAGATCACTGTAACCAGACAGGTCAGGAAAGTACACAATTATTTAATATCCCAATTTATAAAGCATTTTTTAAAACTTGATCACAAACGTTTTCTTCATAAAGGTTGTCATAGGAGGCAGGAACAAATATCTGATCAATGGGGTCAATGCCAACAACACCAGGGTGCAGGACTTGTTCTGCTCTGTTGGCCTCAACGTTAACAACCCTCATTTCCTCATCATGCAGGTCAGCTTTGCATCTTAAACATTGAGAGTTTTCAGAAATTGCTAAACAAAATCATTCGTTTGACCTTTGGGGTCTTTTTTTTTTTTTTACTTATTTAGGGAAGAATAACCAAGGTTTTGAATATGAAACCACCAGAGGTATGTACTTTGTTTGATGAAAAAAAAAGTATAATAGAAACACTTTTGTTAGTACTAATATACTATTTGTCTCTAGATTCTTGCTATGATTGAGGAGGCAGCAGGCACCAGAATGTACGAATGTAAAAAGATCAGTGCACAGAGAACAATTGAGAAGAAAGAGGCCAAGCTGAGAGAGATTCAGACTGTATGTCTACCATCTGTTATTCAAGTTTCTTGTGGTTTTTGGGGAAACAAGCAGCTGCAAACTTTGTTCTATGTTTCCTGACGTTTAGATTTTGGATGAAGAGATTACTCCAACTATGCAAAAGCTGCAAGAGGTGAGCTAAATGTTTTTTATTTATTTTTTATTTCAACATTTGTGTAATGATTTAAGGATATGCTTTAAATGTTCTTTGATGCACAGGAAAGATCCTCCTATTTGGAGTACCAGAAGCTGATGCGTGAGATCCAGCACTTGTCACGACTTTATGTGGCCTGGCTGTTTGTGTGTGCCGAGGAGACTAAAGTCAAGTCGGCTGAAAATCTGAAGGTGATGCAAGGCAACATTGTCAAGATGCAGGCCAAAGTTTCAGAGAATGAGAGCAAAATCCAGGAGCTTTCTGCTCAGATTCAAGAGCTTCAGAAGAAAAATGACCAGGTACTGAAAGAGAAATAAAAGAAAAAAAATATTTGTATGTTTTGTGTGGCTCTGACACACTTTTGGTGTTTATTTTAAGGAGGTAAACGGAGAATTAAAAACCTTGGAGATGTCTCTTGCAAGTGTGCAGCGTGAGGATGCCAAAGCTCAGAGCAGTCTCGACTTAAAAAAGCAGAATCTGAAAGATGAAACCAAAAAGAGGAAAGAGCTCGTGAAGAGCATGGAGGAGGTAATGGATTCATTTGTGCTTCTCATTGGTGGCTGCAAGATTTTTACTTTATCAAGCTTATTGGTCTCGGTCATTCTTTTTAGGACAAGAAAGTGCTCGTGGTGAAGGAAAAAGAAGTGAGCAAGTTGTCCGAACAGCTTCAGGCACTGCAGGTGGAAGGACAGAAAAACACAGCTGAACTTGAGGCAGCTGAGCAGCATTTCAAAGCTGTGTCGGCGGGTCTTTCTACCAACGAGGACGGCGAGGAAGCCACTTTAGCTGGGCAGATGATGGCCTGCAAGAACGAGATGAGCAAAGCAGACACAGAGGCCAAGCAGGTGGAGAAAAGAGACACTTTTGATGTGCAGTGGCTTGACGTCCTGCACACCTGCTGCTTCTCCGTTGAATTATTTGATCCGAAACCCAACCATTTCCATCTTTGCACAGGCCCAAATGACCCTGAAGCATGCCCAGGCAGAGCTGAAGACCAAACAAGCGGAGATGAAGAAGATGGACAGCGGCTACAAGAAAGATCAGGACACCTTTAAGGCCGTCAAAAGCAGCCGAGAGAAACTGGAGGCGGAGCTGGCCAAACTCAACTATGAAGGTGCAGCATTCTCCTGAAAATAAAAGACGAATGTTGTAAAAGCTTTTGCCTGTTTAGTGACTCAACTTGTGTTTGTGCTGCTGCAGATGGAAAAGAAGAAAGCCTGATGGAAAAACGAAGACAGCTTTCCAGAGAAGTCGCTCAACTTAAGGAGACCTTTGACCGACTCATGTCTCGTTTTCCCAGCCTGCGCTTTGAATACAAGTAAACGCTTCTATCTGTTTGAGTATCATGCCTTTAAATGTACATTTTAATTTACATAACAGCGTATAAGCCCAGACACGTAAGATTTCGTTTAACATTCTTATTCAAAATCTATAAATAAACCAGGTGGCAGATGTGTTTAGTTTATTGACTGGAAAAGTAAAATGCCTGCAGTTAGTGAATTATTTCATATGTAGTGATTTTAATTTTGTTCATATTTTCATTTGCAGCAACATAATGGTTTTTGGAGTGGGGCAAAATTGATCCATAAATTCATTAACAGCTAATTCCAAATAGTTTAACAGTTTACAAGATTTTACAGCTTAAACATAAACAGGAACTATTTTGATTTGAAGTTTTAAGTGTGGACAAATGATTGATTCTGCTGTTTCTTTCATCTCTATGAACTATCTAATCTAAAGATTTGATTAAGAAATAGAACTTTAATTTCTTATCTTGTCCACCATGAATTGAGTTTTTTTTCTTCCTCTTGACGATGTTTTATTTGAGTCATTTTTCTTTTCTTCAGTTTGCATTTTTCTTCTTTTCTGTTGTAATAAATTCTGCTGTCTCCCAGAGATCCGGAGAGAGGCTGGGACCGAAGCAAAGTGAAGGGCCTTCTAGCTAATCTCATAAGTGTCAGTGATGTTTCCTATGCCACGGCACTGGAGGTAGTTGCAGGTGGACGGCTCTACAACATTGTTGTAGACACAGAGGTAGACCTTTTGAAAGTTTTTTTTTTAAATTTATTTCACAGGTGAATAAACAGAATCTTTGTGACTAAATGATTGAATCCTTCCTTCTTAGGTGACTGGTAAGAAGCTGCTGGAGAAAGGAGAGCTACAGCGCAGGTACACCATCATTCCTCTCAACAAGATATCTGCCAAAACTCTCAACGACAAAGTGATCCACACCGCGAAGCGCCTGGTGAGAAAACTCTGTGCTTTCATAGTCTCCGACTTTTTCTTGTGTATAAAAGGAATCACATCTCATTCATTAGGTTTTCTCGTAGGTAATTTTCCGTGATTTTGTCTTTGTTCTGTGAGGTCGGGGAGGACAACGTTCACACAGCTCTGTCCCTGGTGGGATACGAGTCTGACCTTCGTAAAGCCATGGAGTATGTGTTCGGCTCCACGCTGGTCTGTGACACTTTGGACAACGCAAAGAAAGTGGCGTTTGACAAACAGGTGATGACCAAGACTGTTACGCTTGGGGGAGACATCTTTGACCCGCAGGGAACTTTGAGTGGAGGTGAGATCAACGCTCGACTCCTGTTTCCTTGGAAAATCAAATCAGTTTCAATACTTGGCTCCTCTTTTTTTCTTTCCAGGCGCTCGCTCGCAGTCGGCATCGATTTTGTCGAGCCTGCAGGAAGTAAAAGATGTTCAGGACAGCCTGAGCGATAAGGAGGCCAAACTTCAGGATACTGAGCGACAGATGTCCAGTCTGAAGGGAACCGCTGAGAAGTATGCAAATGAAAAAGCAGAAAAGTTCCTCTACACATTAAAAAAACTCCTATATATTTACTAAAACTAGCGGTACTTTCTGTTGTGAAACCCCTTCTTTTAAGTGGGATGCAGTGATTCACTTTCCCCTCGATTCAGTTCAAACCTCAATTTTTGGGTCACGGTTCGAAATATGACTTTTGTACTACAAAGAGACAAACAACATTTTTGAAAAAATCATTTTAAATTTGCTAATAAGCAAAAAAAAAATATATATATATATATCAGTTGGCTAATACTAAGCCTGGAGTAATGTAATAAGACAATAAATAGTAAATCCTTCTTAAATTTAGCACAACTGTTTGACACTTTCAATGTAAACACGCAGTAGCGATGGAACAAATCCCCTTCCCCACAATGCGGTTTAAATGTGGAGCAAACAGTTTGGTTTGAAACCGAGAATGGTGGCATCCCTATTATGCACCATGGAAAATTAGATCCTCTTAATCAATAAAACATTCAATTCAGCTTGATTATATATTTTTTAATTCATTGTGTTTCTTTAAAACAAGCTACTGGTGACAAGTGTTAAAAAAAATCTATTAAGTCTATTTTACATTTCTTGTTTGGCCTGCAGTTAAAAATCAGAAGTTATAGAGATGTTTTGTTTGATCTTGTAGTGAAGGATATTTTTATGAGACAAAAGTCAAATCAAAGAAGATAACCGTGTTTTTTTAATTTATTTTTTAAGTTGTCTGAGGAAGCCTGCTTTTAAAAAACGTATAAGGCCCAGCTGTTTAGGGCCAGTTTACAACTCTGTCGTAGTTTAGAAAGGATTTCTTTGGTTAATTTATTCCAAATGACGTTTTTCATTTCACTTTTCCCTTTCTGCAGGTATCGGCAGCTGAAGCAGCAGCACGAGCTGAAGGTGGAGGAGGAGCAGATCCTGCAGACCAAGCTGCAGCAGAGCTCCTTCCATCAGCAGCAGGAGGAGCTGGAGAGGCTGCAGAAAGCCATCGGTCTGGACTTTAACTTCAGTTTAATAGAGGGAGGGAAAGCGGGAGGTTTCATCTGCAGTTATTTTAAGACCTTTTGTGACGTTTGCTTCCCCAGACGAGAGTGAGGCCACTTTGCGCCTCACCAAGGAGCTGCAGAAGCGAGCCGAGGAGAAGTACAAGGTGCTGGAAAACAAAATGAAGAATGCCGAGGCTGAGAGGGAGAAGGAGTTGAAGGCTGCCCAGGAGAAACTCAACAAAGCAAAAGCAAAAGCAGACGCCTTCAACAAGACTTTAAAGCAGAAGCAGCAGGTAAACTGTTTGTTTTAATGAAAATATGCAGAAATGAGTGGTTCCCAGAATTATTTTAAGATAGCTAAACCTTTGTAATATTTGATTTAATATTTCTAATCATTGGGTTTGTTTATTCTCGTCTCCAGGAGTCTGAAGCTGTGGCCTTGGAGCTGGAGGAGCTCCGGAGGGAGCAGGCCACCTACGAGCAGCAGATTCAGGCCGTCGACGAGGCCATGAAGGCCTTTCAGGAACAAATAGACAGCATGGCCTGCACCGTGACCCAGAACAAGGTAGGAGTGTCGGCTGGGAAGGCAACAGTCTCCTAAAAGCTTTCCCGGCAGAGATTTGCAATAGCAGCACTAAATCCTCATGATTTTTAAGAAAGGAGAGGATGTTTGTTGAGAAAGTCGAGCTAAACCAAATCAGCTTGAATAGATCCAGAAAGCGATGATTTCTGTGGAGATACAAAACATACCAAAAAAACTTTTACTTCAAAAAATTCAGTTCAAAGATTCAAAATCACAAATTCAAACCTTAGAAAATAATTATGCAACTTTAAAAATGGCCTTTTTCAGAGGAAAGAAAATAGAATCATCACATAAATTAGGAGGCATAAATAGTAAACAGACAAAACAGCAGTGTTCTACAGTCTTTCGGCATGTTTTAAAAGAGGTTTTGGAGCGGAGAGAAACCTTTCAGATGCTCTAAGACTTTGAATTTGAGCCAAAAACAAAAAATCGTCATCTACATAGATTGTTTGTTTGAGCCAATGACATTGTGATGATTTTGGTCATGTTTGCTACATGTAGAGTTACATTAATCTTTTCCATCTGTGAAGTCTGACGTTTTATCGATTTAGTTTTCAATCTGACTATGTTGTTAGAGGAAGCTTCAGCAGGATGGAAACACTGAATTTATTTTAACTTTCTTCGTTGGAGGCAAATAAAACAACCCTTCCTATTTACAAATGAAATGTTTTTTCCTCTCTTTTAGATAAAAAAAATAAAAATAAAGCTGCATTTTCTTTCAAGCCAGCTGAAAATATGAGTTTGTTTTCAGTTTAACTGTACGTGTGTGTGAGCCTAATATCATGAATGTGGCGCAGGAGGCAGTGCGGAAAGCCCAGGAGGAGCTGACCAAACTCAAAGAAGTGATCATGGCACAGGACAAGGAGATCAAGGTTGTGGAATTTTGACTGTTTCATTGAAAGCTTTCTTCTTTCTTTCGGCTTGTTCTCGGCTTTCAGCATAAATGTGTATTTAATTCTTCTCAGTAATGGCAGATCTTCCAGTTTTTAAAGATGCTTGTCCTCATAGGGAAAAAACTCGGAGGCCAATAAGATAAGAGAGCAGAACAATGAGGTTCAGCTGAAGATCAAGGAGCAGGAACACAACATTAGTAAACATCATAAAGACAGCCAGGACGCTGCTGACAAGGTACGCACTAACCTGCACCTGTCTCCTCACTTGAACGCAGAGATTCTATTGTTCTTTTAAAAGAAAAAGCTTAGATTTTTGAGATGTTCGTGTCACTTGCAGGTGGCTCGGATGCTGGAAGAACACGACTGGATCCAGTCGGAGCGCCATTTCTTCGGCCAGCCGAACTCCTCCTACGACTTTAAAGTCAACAACCCCCGTGAGGCGGGCCAGCGGCTGAAGAAGCTGGAAGAAACCACTTCCAAGCTGGAGAGGAACGTCAACAAGAGAGCCATGAACATGCTGAACGAGGCAGAGGAAAGGGTGAGGAGCTCCTGTCGGCGCCGTCTGAGTCGATCCAAATGTTTGACAACATTTTTGTGTTTGCTGAAAACTGTGTGTTTTTTGCTTTTGCAGTACAATGACCTGATGAAGAAAAAGAGAATTGTGGAGAATGACAAAGCAAAAATCTTGCAGACCATTGAGGAATTGGACCAGAAGAAGAACGAAGCTCTTAACTTGGCTTGGCAGAAGGTTTGCATCGATTTTAGCATGTCTGCATTCTTTTTTGATTTGTAATCATAACTATTTCATCTCTTGGTTTTGTGATCTTTTCTCTGTAGGTAAACAAAGATTTTGGCTCCATTTTCTCCACTCTGCTCCCAGGAGCTACAGCAAAGCTGGCGCCTCAGCAGGGCTGCGGCGTCCTGGATGGTCTGGAGTTCAAGGTCGCCCTAGGTGACACCTGGAAGGAAAACCTGACTGAGCTGAGTGGTGGACAAAGGTGAGCAAACGCACTGATGAGCTGCTTCTCTGAGCCGTCGTCACCTTTAAAGAGTGTGTCGCGTATCTGTTTCCAGGTCACTGGTAGCTTTGTCTCTCATCTTGGCCATGCTGCTTTTCAAGCCCGCTCCCATCTACATCCTGGACGAGGTGGATGCGGCTCTGGATCTGTCGCACACGCAAAACATCGGACAGATGCTGCGCACGCATTTCAGACGCTCCCAGGTGAGATTTCATGTGGGAAGGAGCAGTTTGCTGGTGACGCCCTTAAGTTACTGTTTCAAATCAGCATCAATTCATCTAAATCTCACCTACATGTCAGCCAATACTTTATTAGCTGATGACGGGATCATGAAGCACACACACAAACCAGAGTTCGTGCAAGAACCACACGTCTAGTATTCAGGGGAAAAAGGAGTATTGTTTTTTTAAAAGCTTGATTTGTCTAAAAATTCTTCAAATTGCAGCGACATTTCTTTACAACTCAAAAAGCTGACGGAATAGTTAATTTATTGAATGAATATTAAGTTTAAATAAAAAACAAACTAGGCACTATCAAGCTTTTTTAACAAGCTGTCAGCATTTATATTGACATGTAAAAAGTTACGTTTTTTTTTTAAATCAAGTGTTGTATGTTGCAGTTTAAAACATTTTTTTTTTAAATTAATTATATATTAATATTTGTGCATATTTCCTGACATATTGATGGAGCTAATTTAACAGACTGAAGTTTAAAAACAATTATATTTGTGTAATAAATATTGCAGTGAGCAAGGAGTGAAGATGGAAACTTTTTTTGTTATTGCATTAACAGTCATTGGTGAATCTGTCACAAACTGCCTGTAAATGGATTATTTTGAATGTTGTCCCAGTGAGGCTTCCGTCGCTCATTTTCAAACTCTCCTCCTGCAGTTCGTGGTCGTGTCCCTCAAAGACGGCATGTTCACAAACGCCAACGTCCTGTTTAAGACCAAGTTTGTGGACGGCATGTCCACGGTGACGCGGACGGCGCTCAGCCAGAGTGACGCCAACGTCTCCCACAAAGGCCAGGATAAAGCTCGCCAGAAAGACAAGAGGAACAAGCAGCTCAGCGCACTTTGATTTCCTAAAACCATATCAGAAACATAGCTTGTTTTTAAGTCGTGCTCAAATTTCCTGCATGGTGACTCCCGTTCTGGTTTCATCCACTTACATGTTTTAAGTTTATATCTGTCCTGTCTTCTGGATCTTTGCTATTTTATATGCAGCCATATGTCGTTTTTTGTAAATAAAGGTGCTGAATTGCATTTGGGTGAACGTAAACTATTTTAAACAGCAGACAGTCTAATCCAAATAGTCAAAGGAGATTTTTTTTTTAATCAAGGACAAATTCAAACAGCTATAGCGTCAGAAAACAGCAGAGTTTGTTTTGTTGCAGACATTTACATAAACTCCAACAGCTCGGTTGTGGTTGAATAATAGGTTCTGCAGAATAATCCACACCCTGCTGTCTCAACATTTCATGAGTAGGCACAACCACAGCAGTAGTACGATTCCCCATGTCGGGGCTTTAGGTGAACAGTGTCCACAAATGCAACACACTGGTTCAGACGGTAATCAACCACTTCCTGATTATTTCAATTAAAAACAAAGTTACATTTTTTTAAATATCAACCCTTTTCACAGACTGATCAGCTGTATTGATTGGAGTCACATTATAAATGATCCTTATTGGGAGAAGAAAAGTAGAGGTTTATGGGGATTGGTTCAGAAGGGCAGAGGTGTGGAGATGTTTGGCGTCTCTGAACGATGGCACTGCGCTCGCTCAGGGCTGACTCTGGATGCGTCTGCGCAGCTCCTGGGCCTTGTCCCTCAGCTCGGGCCTGCTGTCGGACTGCAGCGTGGACAGGGAGCGCTGCAGCTGCTCGCGGCTCCTGGCAGACATGCAGTCCCACTGCTCGCTCTCTGTTCGTGGGACGCAGGCGTTAATATCCCATCAGAACATAAAAAACAAACGCATCGGCAGTCTCATGTTTAGCTCAGGCGTGCAGAAAAAAAATACAATCACTATAGTTTCATGTTAAAATACAACTCAGTATTAAAGACAAAAATAGCAAAAAGAAAAAAAACTCAAATGTCATTATTTCACAGGGATCACGTTTTATTTCCAAACTAAAATGAGGGATGCATCTTTTTTTTGTGAGCAAATTCTCATTTGCTAAAATTAATAATAATTTAAATTACCATCCAAATAAATTCATTTAAAATAAAAAATTGCAAATAAATTATAAATAAATAATTCCTAAAAAATGAATTCAATACAAAATATTAAAGAATTAAAACCCTAAATTTAATAAAAAAAATTTACGTAACAATTCAGTAATTGTTGCCTTTATGTTTTGGGATCATATAATGTTAAAAATAAGGATATTTGCAGACCAACTATTTCTTTAAGAACTAATTCAGTGTTTAAAAAAAAAAAAAGCATCAATGTTTAGGTTTGCACCCACATTTTCCCAAGAGGACCTGGCTGAAGACATTAATGGCCAGAACTGGAAGTCCTTCCAAACTTTATTTCAATTGGCAACCCTAGTCTTAAGCTTTAATTATTTCATTTTCTTTGTTTTTTTTACAATTCTCAGCCTCTTGGATTAGGGTTAGGGTAAATTGTATAATTTCTGCTTCCGGCAGATGATGCCAGGCGCCGTCTCGTCTGCAGCCAGGTGTCTTTCCATTTTCCTGTGTAGCGTGATCCATAAATGTTTATAAACAGGCAAAATAATAATACTTACCTCCAATTTTCTTAACAATCAGATCCACGACTGTCAAGGCCTCGGTCCTCACAGAGGAGTAACTTTTGTTTTCTGAAGAGGAAAGACCTCCAAATGAAACAAACTACACGACAGTTGAAGCGCATGAAAGTGAGAAACGTACCTAAAGGATGAATGAGCGCCGCGCAGGTCTCTGTGAGGATTGGGGACAGTGCATTCAAGTCTTCCGTACCCTTCTCCAGAAGCAGCAACCTACCGAAAAACAAGCAGTCAGAATTCTCTAAGACTGAGAATGCGTAGCTGAAGAGGTCATCTTTGTGGAGGACTTACTTCTGAAAATATGCCTTCATGGTCTGTAGGACAGCCAGCTGAACCTTCCAGGTGCTCAACTTTAACTTCTCACACATCAGATTGCAAACCTCCATCTGGAAATTTACTGTAGAGAGAAAATGTTTCAACAATGTTTCCCGTCTGATGGGAACAGATCCTCTAACAGACGCTCAAAGCCCTTCAGTGATGCTCAAAGTTTCTATCAGTGTTACAGCCCTGGTGGTCTGATGTGCAACAACTGTAAAAGAGAACTGGAGTAACAGCATTCCTAGAAAACGCCTTACTTCCAGCTCCATTGAAATCAGGTCGATTCAGTTGCCATGTTTCCGCGATACCAACGCTGCCATGTTGGAGCCAGATGTCCTCAATAAAGCAGTGATTGGTCCAAGTGGGTTTGAGTCAATGTTTCTATGGGAATCTTGTTGGAAGGCCAAATTCCTTCCACTTGAAAGAGGGCAACCCTAAAACTTTGTCCAAATCCCCCCCAACTACTAAAAAACTACAGTCAGGACCATAAATATTTGGACAGAGACACATTCTTTCCAATTTAGTTTCTGCACATTACCGCAGTGAATTTTAAATAAAACAGCTCAGATGCCATTGAAGTGCAGACTTTCAGCTTTTATTCCATGGGTTGAACAAAAAGGTTGCATAAAAATGTGAAAAACTAAAGCCTTTTTTAAACACGATCCCTTCATTTCATGGGCTCATAAGTAATTAACAAATGAAATAACTGAACACAAAATTTTCATTACTAATATTTGGTTGAAAACCTTTTGCTGGCAATGACAGCCTGAAGTCTTGAAGTCATGGACATCACCAGATGCTGGGTTTTCTCCTTCTGAATGCTCTGCCAGGCCTTTACTGCAGCGGCTTTCAGTTGCTGTTTGTTTGTGGGCCTTTCTGTCTGAAGTTTAGTCTTCAACAAGTGAAATGCATGCTCAATTGGGTTAAGATCAGGTGACTGACTTGGCCAGTCAAGAAAATTCCACTTCTTTGCTTTAATAAACTCCTGAGTTGCTTTGGCTGTATGTTTTGGGTCGTTGTCCATCTGTATTATGAAACGCTGCCCAATAAGTTTGGTTGCATTTACCTGGATCTGCACAGACAGTCTGTCTCTGAACACCTCAGAATTCATTCGACTGCTTCCTGTGTCACGTTATCAATAAACACTAGTGTCCCAGTGCCACTAGCAGCCATGCACGCCCAGGCCATCACACTGTGTTTTACTGATGTAGTGTGCTTTGGATCATGAGCTTCTCCACGCCTTCTCCATACTTTTCTCTTGCCATCATTCTGGTAGAGGTTGATTTTGGTTTCATCTGTCCAAAGAATGTTTTTCCAGAACTGTGCTGGCTTTTTGAGATGCTTTTTAGCAAAGTCCAATCTAGCCTTCCTATTCTTGAGGATTATGAGTGGCTTGCATCTCGCAGTGTACCCTCTGTATCTACTTCCATGCAGTCTTCTTTTGATGGTAGACTTGGATATTGATACACCTATCAACTCCAGGCCTTTAATCTGCTTCACTCATGATGACATAACAAGGGAATTGCCCACACCTGCCCATGCAATAGCATGGAAGTCAATTGTCCAATTACTTACGAGTCTATGAAATGAAGGGATTGTGTTTAAAAAAGCTTTAGTTTTTCACATTTTCATGCAATTTTTTGTTCACCCATGGAATAAAAGCTGAAAGTCTGCACTTCAATGGCATCTGAGTTGTTTTATTTAAAATTCACTGTGGTAATGTACAGAAACTAAATTGGAAAGAATGTGTCTCTGTCCAGATATTTATGGTCCTGACTGTATATAGCGCGGCACTATATAGTGCCCAGGATTTTAAAAGCAATTCGGACACCATGCTCACTACTTTTTTTTCTTCCTTTCTTTCAAACGGTGAATATTGATTCTGCAAAGTGAAAATCTCGTTTTGCGGTGATCATTGATGAATCCACCGTGCTCAAAAATATTGATGGTTTATTCAAAAAAATACATTTAAATACATTTTTTAGCAAAAATTGTTTAAACGCAATGCATTGTGGTCTATATTCGCCAATCTAGTGAGCATCGATGGACATTGGTTTTTCGCAGAGACTTCTGGGTATTTTTTAGGGCACTGGATTTCTGAAAGAGAGATTCGGGAAGCAGAACTACAAAATGGCTCCACTGTATAGGGAGTAGTAATTCGGACACAACCTAAATCTCTTAAACGTTTCAAATATTAAATGTGTGTGTGTGTGTGGGGGGGGGGGGGGGGGGGGGCAACCAGCACCAAATGCCTTTCATTGAAGCATCTGGTCATTTTATAACTTGCAATAACGGGAAAAAAAATACGATTAACAAGAACAAGTTAAAAATTGAAAACGGTAGCAGGGCAAGAATAGTTATTCTGACTGTAACGGCTGTTTATTTCTCTATAGGAGTCTATGGGGTTTTGGCTTCTTGGAGCCCGTGGGTACTTCCTGTTTGGAACGTGAGATGCGAGTCACTCAGTCCAGTTTTCATATACAGTTATAGGTGTTGCACTGAAGAGTATTGGTGTTCTTTATACAGGAAGGCTGACCCCGCCTCCGCCACCTTTGATTGACACTCCTCTGATGCCAGACAATAGCAGCAGTTCTATATGGAGAAGATCTGGTGCCAGCGGCAGCTCATTGTTGGATTGAACTCTCTGTCTCGGCTGCATGTCGTTTGTGAAACCAGTGTCTTGAGTATTTTCTTTTAAAATAATTTACATCATATTATGAGTGCACCTTTGACCAGAGCCTGACTTTTGTCTAGTTTGTCATTTTGCTACTTTCCCCTTTTTCTCCATGGTTGTTCCCACTTTCACATTACTGCACATCAAACACTGGAGGTGCAATGTAACACACACACAAACGCACCCTGGTTTCACTTATTTCTTCCCTCCTTGTGGATTGGAACCATGAGGTGAGTTTTTGAGAAAAAAAAAACACCTGCAGCAATTTTGACTAAAAGCCACAAAGCATTCATTTGTGAGAACTGAAACTAGTGTCCTGGATTTAAATCCTACTATTAATTCAGTCTTAAAGGACTCTAAAGAGCAAAAACACGTACGGAAATGCGCTCTCCCTCCATTTTATTGACTCATCTGGTTTGTGGAGTAGAGAACTTACTCTGTGTCTCCTGGTTTCTGGGCCACGCTTTCCCTAGAGTCTCAAAAGCACAAAGCAGAGCTTCCGTCTGCACCTCTTTCTCTTTCACATCTCCATCTTCATCATCATTGTCCAGTGACCGAGCAGATGCACTGCCGCTCTTTGGAGAGCTCTGTTGTGAAATTAGGCACATTTGTTTAAGAATGGATTTGTGTTCTTGGAAATAAAATAAAAAACAACAGGAAGCATTGAAGGAGACAAACCTTCTTGATCAGAGGGAAAAGGATCTCTGCCATCTCTCTGAAGCGGTCCTCTTGGCTGCTGTGGAGAACATCTCCAGCACAATGCAGAGCGGCCATTTTGTACACCAGATTCTCCTTACGACATTCCCTCATCACAACTTCAAGCACCTCTGTGATTGTTGGTTGGCCACTGCAAGGTTTCTGCAACTCTGTGCTGAAAATCGGGAAGAAAAAATCAAACAATGAACTGACTGCGTCTTTTAAAAGTTATGGGAGAAGTCTGCAGGAGAACTCACCTGCATTTGGACACCACAGAGCCAATGGCTTTTAACAACTCCTCCTAAAACCAAAACAAAGCCAACAATTTAAAAACCATTTTTTTTCTGATTCACTTTCCTTTTTTCCCCCCCGGAAAGCAACTGTTACCTTTCCAGCCCACGTACGCCCAGAAAGTCCCTGCATCAAAGCCGAGAGCACCAATCCAAGATGTGGTGCCACCAACGAACCCGTCTGCTCCTTGGCTACTGTCGCCATGGCAGCTGCACCCTGAGCCTTCATCTTCCAAGACTGGGACTGCAGGGCTTTCTGTGTGATGGCGATCAGCTCCGTCATGTAGAGTCTGATTCCTCCAAAGTTTCCTGACGTCAGAGAAAAGTTTGAAGACTTTAGGGTTGTGTTGTTGCTAAAAGCCTGTTGAACTTTTCAGGAGAAATTCCATTAACTGATAACAAAATTTTTTTTTAAAAGTGTTTTTCCTCACCTGGAACGTTCTCCTGCCACACCTCTGCCCACAGCTTGGCATCATGACTCTCTCCCGTCTCCTCATCAGGACCTGCAGCCTGATGCATGCCAAGGAAAGCCAGTGGCAGAGCCACTCCTGCATGAGCCTTCATCACATCCGGGCTGTAGTGACTGATGGCGTGCATCGTCAAAGCACAAGACGATTTGTAAACGGGTTCTGTGAATAAAGGAGAAAGAGTGAGACTTGGGCCGAACCCGAATTCTTCCCGTACCCATACGGGTTCTCCCAATCCTACATTTAGCTCTCTAAACGGAGAGTTACGGAAAAAATAGTGTCTTTTAATTCGCTCGTCACTCCCACTCGATGATGTCATCAAAAATTGCTGGTCAGCTATGTTTGCGCGGAGTTGCTATTGCTTGAATATACTTAAAAAAACATCGGTTTTATAACTTTGAAAAGGTCATGCTAAAACAAAAGCCACTTCTGTGCATCAGAGCACGGTCAAGTGAAGGAGAGCGCTTCTCCTCCGCGTGAACACCCTCGGGCTTGGCATCCCTCCGCCGCGAGGGTTAGCCCTTAAAAACTCTGATTCGACCAAACAAGAAGATCTGGAAGTCTGGAGTTTAATATGATCATATCAACACAGACTGGTCACGTTTTCAAAAAAAAAAGAAGTTTCGGTTTTAGAACGCCTCACCTTCTTTCTCCAAGTACCAGTTGCTCAGCTTGAGCAGCAGCTTTTCCACACTGTTGTCTTTAGCCGTCTGACAGGCAGAGAGAAAAGACGTTAAAGAGTCTGAAAGAAACAGCTATAGTCTGATTCAAAGGGAATAAGCAAAAAATAAAAAAGAAATAGGGTAGAAAAGAAAAAGGAATAATAAAAAAAAGGAAACCCTGAAGGAATTCTTTTTTTTTTTAAATTATGTATACATGTCGGGAAAAAAACTACATTTTTCCGGAACAGATCACATTAATATTTCGCGAATGTTTTTTTCCGGAAAAGATACGATGAAATAACAGTAAAATCTGATTAAATGTTGGGTTAAATGTTAGTAAGAATGTTTGCTCTTTGGGTTATAAAAAGGGAAGCCACAGCCTGTTTACATGGAACACAAATCCCAGTTCATTCAAACACTTACACACATCATTTTGATCCGGAAACTAAATACAATTTTCAATTTTCTGATGCAAAAAAAAGAAAAAGAAATGAAGTTCTGGATGATTTCATTCGAATCAAATACTCTTCATAAAAAAAACAGAAAAAGGTTCAAACAGCTTTGAGTGACGGTCAGGGACATTTGTCAGAGCATATATGAGGGTCGGTCCTTACCCTGACCAGATGTCCCAAAGCAAAAGCATATGCTTTCTGTATCACAGAACTTCTGTCATGGATGCCGTTCAGCAGGGAGCTCATCAGTTTACCTAAAGACGGCAAAACTTTTAAGAATTATTATTCTTTCATTTAACAAACACATTTCCTGTTGGAATGAAATCTGCACCTGAGTATGGAGTTAGATCCTGTGGACACTGCACGGCGAGGGAAACGATTACGCTCGCGCAGCCTCCCTGTAGAGAAGACGGACAGTAGAGGCCTGAGTTTTCACCAGGAATTCTGTGAGATTAGGATGCATTGAACACCAGAGACGGTTTTACCTTTGTGCCCAGGCCTACTCCACTCTTTAGCAGCTCACAGAGTCTGGGAACCAGTTCTCCAAGGACAGAAACGTCCAGGTGCTGCAAACACTGAAAGCACAGATGTGTTTGTTGGAAATGGGACGTGACAACAGAAACTCGCACCACAATCGATTTGTGCCACAGATGTTTATGTTTTTGTTGTACCATGTTAACAGTTTCCATCATAGGAGAGGATTTGGCAGCGCTCAGCCTTGCAGCATCCATGGCACTCTGCAGGGGAACAACCAGAACAGCTCAGGACACCAGGACCTCTAAGCTGTGTGGTTACATTACAGGTTTAAAAGCCGGGGTGTACCTTTTCCTGCTCTGTGGCTCTGAGACTGAGGTAGTTGAGGACCTGCGGCTCTAATGTGCTGAGAGCCTCCAGCAGGGCTGGGATCAGTCTGGAAGCATGAGGCTTTAGTCTGGCACCGGCAGTCTTGCTAATTTTCACCAAAGTTTGGATGCTGGTGAGAAGAAGCAGAAACACAAACGGTTTAGCAAAATGTGAAGAATAGAGCTGTGACGGTGTGGGTCTTTTGATCACCGCGGTGATCTATTTTTCATTTTGTAGGTTTGTCTCACCTCACCTCCTACCAGATACTTATATGTAGACCACAATAATGGATTTACCTGAGTGAGCGAACCTCTGAGACGTTGCTAACGATGCCTTTTTCCAGCAGGGTTGGCAGCAGCACAGCGACAGTTCTCTGGGCCGCAGATCCTGTAGACTCGCACATACGAATGCAAACCTACACGCAAGCAGACAGCAATGAAGACCAAGAATGAGTGACGTGTGAACACAAAATAAACACGGGCAAGAGCTGGGTTGTGTTAAGAGTCTCACTTTGCTGAGTGTTTTCAGTGTGAGGTCTGCAGCCTTTCTGACAGATTCCTAAAAGAGAACAAACACAAAAACACAACAAATCTTTGAAATAAGCTACTGCAGACACATAATATTACTCTGAAATGAGAAAAAAAAAACAGATGCTTGCTTTATAATAATTATTATTAATTTGACCTTGATGTCATCAAGGACTCTGAAGAGCGTCTCCCACATTTCTGACAGGTAATCGAGGAGTTCGTCAGCCTGACGACCACGGATCAAGTCATTAAGAGCCAGACAGCTAAAGGAAAAACATATTTTTACTTTACTTTTTTATATCTTACAATATAAAAAAGGCCAATGCTTATCTAAACAAACATTAACATACTAAATAGGACAATATTCTACATTTTTCCGATGCATATAATGAAAATAAATTCTCAGACTGAGACCCATTCAAGTGTAAAATCCATTTAAAGGGATTTATCTGTAAAATCTGCTTTAAATAAACTTTGTTCATTAAACAGTTTCGAAATGAATGTAAAAATTAAACATCAAAACTAAAGAGCATGTCCTCTGTGCAGATTTGGAAAAAAATGGATAAGATGAAGATTGTAAAACGGAAAACTAAATTTCCAAAAATGCAGACTAAAAACATGAATTTTCCGGTTTTCCTATTGAACTATTCAAAAAAAATTAAATGCAACTTTCTCTATAAAGAAATCCCATAAATTCAATTTTGGTTGTACCTGGATTCACGCGCTCTCCAGGTGTTACTGGTCAAATTGGACATGACATCCTGCAAGATTTCCTTGAGATATTTGTCCACCTGCAACAAATAAAAAAAATAAAACATCTCCTACCAACAGCTATATGACCTTTTCTCTTCTTTTTTATTTACGTTGGTTGAATAATAAACCACTCTTGAAAGAAAGAATACTCAGCCATACCAGGGTCTTATCAGTCACCAACGCATCCCAGATGCTGGTCATGGCCTGGCGGATGCTCAGGTTGGGGTCAAACTGGTAGCGGTACAGACGAGGCACTAACTGAGGCAGAAACGGAGACAGCTGCTCCCCCGCTTTGGCTGCAATCATGTGGAAACCAAAAGCGGCTCCCTGAGTGGAAGACACAATCAAGGAGAAGAAATAAGAAAAACCAAACTGATCGGCCAAAGCTAAAAGCGGCCACATGTTACAGATGTTAAGAGATGTGAGAATGGTACCTTGCGTGAGTTCCACATTGCATGATGATTAGCCAGATTCATGAATTTGTACACTAGATCGGGTTGGTTCAGGTCACTGGCTAACGAGCAGAGCTCCTTGTATGTGGACAAGCCATGACTGTCAGGAATCAACAAACGGAGTTCATGAGAATCGGTTATGACTGATGTTTCCATGACAAAATATACGCGGGTGA
This sequence comes from Oryzias latipes, assembly GCF_053564925.1. Taxonomy (NCBI): domain Eukaryota; kingdom Metazoa; phylum Chordata; class Actinopteri; order Beloniformes; family Adrianichthyidae; genus Oryzias; species Oryzias latipes. Next base: position 32,365,400 of record NC_136237.1, on the reverse strand, counting down.
AACGGTAGAAACAACAGCTGATTTACCCGTCTGGTGTTTTCCCCAGTCCTTGCCCCTGGAAGACCTCGGTCTCCTCTGAAAGTTCATGTTTGACTCTGTTTGCATAGAGAAACCAGAATTTTTTAAAGTCATTTCCACAGTTTTGATTCTCTGATGTTTTCCTTCCTGCGGCTTTATATCTCACCTTCTACCAGTCATGAGTGTTTCAACCAGAGTGGAAACCAGTTCCTGCTGGTCCTGTTCTCCTCCCATCTCATAGACAAGCCCAAGACCTTTAGATGCAACATCCTGACTCAACTCTGAAGGACAGATGGAGATTTTTGTTTTCTTCAGCATATTTAAAGAGCTGAATTCACACACATAGAGCCGAGTCTGACAGATTTGGTCTCACCGTCAGGATCCGACAGCACAGAGATGAAGGCAATCTGAATCTCCTTCAAATGAGTCTTTAAGAGAAAAGAGAAACGTTACTTTTCCAACAGTGCATTAGTGCTTCTTTAACTGGAGGCATTCAAACTAACAAAAACTATTTGGCAGCTGAGACTGAGAAGATGCACTGAAAAGAGGATTACTCAGAACTCCTGATTGAAAAGGAGAACGGAGGCAACTTAACTGACCTCCGCCCTGGTGGTGATGAAAGAAAAAAAAAAACTGTAGGCCTGATTGATCTGGAGTCCAAAAACTACTGTTAAACGTGTTATATTAAAAGCTCCCAAATAAAAGGACCTTTTTTTTTTTTTGTAGAATAAATGGTTAAAATAACCACTGTGCTTAATTTTACCTTCAAAATTAAATGCTGTTAAGGATGGAAAAATCGGTCACAACACTGAACAAAATGATTTTCTTTTAAGTAAACTTCTTTATTTTATTTATTAATTTTTCTTTTTATATTTTGCATTTCTTTTGTGTTTACATGTTTGCCAAAAAAATGTTATCTGTTAAATATTTTAAAAATAAATAATGAATGGAAAATTAATCAAATGTAGAGACCAAAAGGCTCATTCTTTAGAAACCGACATATACCTTTTTCAAAGAATTTTACGACTTTGATCAAGTTTTAGAAAACTAAAGCTCATCTCAAAGCTCTTTAGGTGTTTTTTTTGTTGATTTACATTCAGAAAGGTGTGTTGTATTTACTGTAATTTCCTGGTGATGGCTGAGTTTCTTGACAAGCGAGAGCAACCAGATGCAGGCTGCCTGTCGGACATGAGGGTTCTGGCTCGGCACATACTTTGACAGAATGGAGCTGAGGACCCACGGAACCACATCATTGCTCTTCACATCTTAAATGGAGCAGAAGAAAACAGGAAATAAAGATACATCCCATATTTTACCTTCTTTTTTTTAGGGTTAAAGATTAAAAATGTGTCACTTTAGAGTCACTTCATGGTGGACTGAAAAAGCATCTGGAATCTGATTTGAATGAACTCAGATCAAAGTACAAGCACTGACTGTGGGGGGGAATGTACTGGTCTTCTCTGCAGGTCCATGGGTCTCTGGCAGCACCTGAAAGGGTTCCTATGGCAGCACTGGTGATGGCCTCTCCAACTGTAAACTGCAGCTCCACCTGCTTAGCCTTACAGAGAAAAGGAAAAAAAAAAATCATATGCAACTTGATGAGGCCGTCAAGAGAAATTGTTCCAAGCTACAGACAATTTACTAAATTATCTGAGTTTTTAGAAAGCAAAAATTTGACAGAATGTTCATTAGCAACTTTGATAGATGCCTTGGTTTTGCTGCAGTCCAGAATATTACACAGTGCAGATTGCAATCTTACTGGAAGTTTGCAGATGCAACAGAAAGAGAACCTGATTTGGAGAGATGTGTGACAGCAATTCAAAAAGGTCATTTTTTAAAAGATATTTTAGATTAAATTAGATCTGTTGGCCTCCAAACACTGAAGAGACGTTCCAAATCATCTAAACGAGTATATTGATCCTGACAATGCAGAAAGACAGTTAAAGAAATCCAAACATAGCTGTGAATCATTAGCTGCTCTGCATATGTTCTGTAGGACAGCAGCTTTTTACAGACCACAGACCAAACTTAAAGGGAAAGCAGTTTGACAACAAATGTCATCGTAAAATGTATGTAATCTACCATATAAAGGGAGTATGCACTGATGTGACAAAAAATCCTAAAAATTAATCAATATTTACCCCCAAAATGTTGGATCGCTTGAAGACCCACTCGGATTCTCTATTGATCAATTTTCAATGCGTTCCCAGTGGTTTTTAATTGCGATGATGCCAAAATTAGCCAAAATCAAACAACATGTCGTTTTCTAGGAACATAGTTTCTATAGAGCGGTAGCAGTTCATAAGAAATTGGGGGGGAGGAGCTAAGATGGCGGTCCGTGCGGTCAACTTTTTGTGAGCTGCGATGGTCCGGTCCTAAAATATCCCTTTTGACCTCATTTTCAAACTGCTGAACTAGTTTTGCTTTTTTTTTTGTATTACTCTCAAGTCTTACCACTGTAAAGGGACAAGAACGAAGTGGGAAAAACAACAACAGCAATATTAAGAGCTCCTAGAATGCCACGGGAAAAGCCTGCATCGGAGAAGCCGACTCCCGCATCCAAAAACCCAGAGATGACAACACATGACCACCAATACGCCATGGAAGTATCCTCGCTGTCTACTAAAAGGAAAACCCCGGTTACACCCACTAAACCCTCCATTCCACCTAACAAGGTAGTCGTTTCTAACAATAGTGATGCCGAGTTGTCAGCATTAACTGCCGCCATCGAAAAACTGACGGCGAGATTTGACGACTTTGACGGAAGACTTCGGGAAATGAAAACTCTGTGATTCTGGCTAATCTGGCGAAGATCACTGAGGTAAACGCTGCTGATATAAAGGACTGCAAATCCAAAGTGCACAATTTGGGAAAAGAAGTTTCTGTGCTGAGGAAAGAAAATGATGACTTAAAAGAGAGGGTGGTGGAGATGGAGCGATATAAACGGCGCTGGAACCTGAAGTTACAAGGTTTGAAAGAAAAAAGCGAGGAAAACACCCGCAAAGAAGTCCTGGAGATCCTGGCAAAGATCGCGCCACAGCACACATCGGTGTTGGAAATGGTTGTGGATACAGTACATCGGCTGGGGAGGAAAGAAACCGGGAGGCACCGCCAAATCATCATCCAGTTCTCCACGAGGCACTACCGCGAAATCTTCTGGAAGGTTTCTAAGGATGCAAAGGTTTGTCAAGAGATGGGAATCTTCTTCAAGCAGGATTTCTGCAAAGCTGACCGAGAAGCAAGAGCTGCTGTCTGGCCCAAAATGGAGAAAGCGAGAGCTGCGGGACAGAACGTGTACTATCGGGGCCACATCGGGTACGCTAATGGAGTCCGTCTGTTTCCAGACTAGCTGTGTTTTTTTTTAAATTCTTCTTTATACGTTTGGAGTTTAGTATCATAAATGCTTTGTTATTTAAAGCATAAACTTCATTTGCTCCGTTTTTTCCACACCTTAAGTTCACAGAGGAAAGTGAAACTCTGTTGTTGTTAACTTGAAAGTTATAAGTTTTAAAGTATTTTTTTCTAAAAGTTTGAGGTCTAGTTTTGCATTACAATGTTGTTTGAGATCTGAATTCCAACCGCTCACTTTCACCTTCAGTAACTAGCTAAGTAAGTAACTTTTTGTTCATTTTTGTGTTATTGTTTTTTTGTGTTTCATGTCTAATTTTAACTTTGTTTCTTTAAATGTTAGGGGTTTACGAGACAATGTAAAAAGAAAATCTATTTTTCTATTCTGTAAAAATGTGAAAGCCAGCTGCATTCTACTGCAGGAAACTCATTCTGTTAAAGCAGATGAACAGTTTGGGTCTAATCAATGGGGAGACAAAATCCTATTCTGTCACGGTACAAACAAATCTTCTGGAGTTGCTTTGCTCTTTAAAAACTGTCCGTTCAAAGTGATTACCCGGATCTCTGATGATGACGGCCACTGGCTCATCTTTGTTCTTAAAACTGATGATGGTTTTCTGATCCTTTGCAATGTCTATGGCTATAATATTCCTAGTCAAAACAAGTCATTATTAACAGAACAGAAATTGCAAAACATATCAAACTTCTCAATCATAAGTATTGTACAAATACTGTAGTAATTGGTGGTGATTATAACATGGTTCTAGATGAATGGCTGGATAGAGTACCCTCAAAGTTCAATACCCATCATATTAATCCAACTTTACGGGACTTTTGTCTTGATGTTAATGTTTCTGACCCCTGGAGGAATTCTCCTCACCAAAATTGAAAGCATATCCAGATTCATATATCCCACCTATTCTATAGGTTTCCCTAAACAAGCCATCAAATCTATTAATCAAGTCAATTTTAACTTCATATGGAAAAGGAAAACACACCATGATAAACAAGGTACGCTGATTAAAAAATATGAAGATGGAGGTCTTCAAGCCATAGACTTTAACAGCCTTAATGGCACCTTAAAAATAAACTGGTTAAAATCATTTATTAGGAATCAAAATAGTATTTGGTTCATTGTTCCTAATAAAATATTTTCCAGCCTAGGAGGGATCCAATTTTTACTCAGTTGTGATTTTGACAATAAGAAACTTCCCATTCAACTTTCGTCTTTTCATTGGCAAGTTCTCATGTATTGGAAGCTCATTTATAAACACAATTACAGTCCACACAACACTCCCCTATGGAACTGCAGATACATCACTATCAGAAACAAATCCATCTTTGTTCCAACATGGTTTCAAAATGGAATTTGGTCTTTAATGCATCTTCTTAAAGACAATGCCACTCTCATGTCTTTTGATGATTTCACAGCTAAATATGGTTCACTAACGAATAGAAAAGATTTTGAAAAAATTATTAAGGCCATTCCTCAAAATGTTGTGAGCTCAGTTTCTGATCTGTTTCATAATGACATCTACAGACATCCTACTATCCCCATTAATTCTGATTAATGGACACAATATAGCAACTGCCAAACTCCCAAACCATCAAATCAGAGAATATTTTAATGAAACGTCCTTTCCCTACATCTCAAATCCAAATTATATAACACAATATTTTAATAATTCAAAAAAGAAACAAATACGAACTAAATACTTAAAACTCCCCATTCCTCCTAAAGCCAAGGAAGTCCACTTTAAAACTTTTTCAGGTATTTACCCGTCCAAGGAAAACGGTTTGGAATTCCTGAAAATTGTGTTCTTTTTGTCATGTGGAGATTGAAACAACTGAGCATCTTTTCTTTGAATGTTTTTATTCTGATGTCTTTTGGAATAGTTTACATTATTGGCTTTTCCCCAAGATTCCACTTTTAGCAGACTTTTCTATTAAGGATATCATTTTTGGGTTTATTTTAGAAAACAAAAGCACAGAACTTATTCTGAATGTTGTAATTATTTTGGGTAAATTCTATATACATAAATGTCGTTTCCTTAAAATCAAACCATTTTTTTCTACGTTTCACAAAGAACTCTGCTCTTTTTTTTCATCTGTAAATTTCATGGAAAACAAACTTGCTATGGAACTTCAAAGTATCATATGTAAATTGCAGCTTTTTGATAGCCCCCTAAACTAAGAATCATTACAATGTCTATGTAAACCCCCTTTTTTTTTTAAATTTACTTTTAATTTATTTTTTATTTTTATTTTATTTTAATGTCTTGTATTTATTTTATTTTTCTGTATCATTGGAAAAAAAAAATTATATTGTTTTATTCCGCATTTGTTGTTTGTACATGTCCAGTAATTTTTTCGATGTTTCTATACTTTGCATAATTGTATACAATTGTCTCAAACTGTTAACCTCAATTGTCTTTTTCAATTAAAAAAAAAAAAAAAAAAAAAAGTTCATAAAAAATTCACCTCTGGGTTGAGGGCGGTAATGTTGGCGAGGAGCAACCCCGCCCCCTTCCCCTCCCCATTGCTGAGAGCTTTCCGTTTACATGTTCTCCCAGTAGCTTACAGCCCCTCAACCCCCAACCTAACATTGCCAGCCATGCAACAAAACTGGTGGGCAATATCAGAGCTATCCAGCTGTAAGGTTTTGAGCCAGATTTCAGCTCAGACAAAGCAAACGAAGACGTTTGTCTACAAGTGGATACGTGGGAATGGAGCAGAGCAGGGGGCTTGAGGCCCAAGCTCTTTTTCAAGTGATATTTTATTCATCTGCTCCTGATTCACAACAATTTGAATAAAGAAATTGTCAAAAACTGACTTTAAGCCTAATTTTCCTTGTTTATGTCCTAAAAATGCTACAAGTATGTGTTAAAAACAACAAAAACCCAGAGTTCACTGGAGTGCGTCTTTAACCAGAACTTAACTGATCTAATGAATCATCACAACAAATGGGAGGTCAGTTAACTTTTATGCTGAAAACACCATCGTCAAATAAGTCAGAAAAATCCGCTGAAGTGTTTGCTGCAGAGCTGTTCAGATGCAGTCTTTGAGGTTGATTTCTCCTGCCATGATCAGCAGAGGCAGGAAGTATCCGGTCAAATCCAAGTTTATTTTGATGTTATGTTCTACTATCACATCCAGTAATTTGACAGGAGGATCTATCAGAGTCCAACTCAACTCTTGGCGATACACCCATAAGTGTATTGGTTCAGATCCCATTGGTTGAGATGTTTCTGACCAATGCCTTACCTCCACTGAATCCATGAGTCCCTGCAGCAGCTTCTTCTGGTGTGGAAAGTCTGCATCTCCCACTGGCAGATAACCCAAAGTGGTGATGGATCTTTCCTTCATCTGTGTGACACCGTTTACAGTCATGTCAAGAGGTGATCCATCAAAGAAACAAAATAGTGTACAACTCAAAGGGGTCCACTTTTAGACCACTTTACCTTGGCGCTCTCTTTGCCGGAAGGAATGCGGGCGAGGAGGTTTTCCACCACGGAAAGTTTAGTGCAGCCCGATCCATCCGCAGGGATCAACAAAGGGGCATTGCGCCCGATCTCACCCAGAGCGGTACAGGCTGCTACGGTCAACAGGGCACTGCTGTTGTCCAGGAAGGAACCTCGAAAACACAAAAAAACCAGAGGAATATTCCAAAAGTGGCCTTAAGAAACAACCCAATTCTAGGTTCAAATTTAAATGGCAAAAGCTACTACATACCAATGGTTTTTGTAGCCAAGGCTACAAGTTCATCCCCTTCTCCCTTGGATGTGATGCTCCCTTGTTGCTCCTTGTTTTTTGCTGAGTCAGAACAAATGAGTACCTTCTTTCTGCTCGTGTACCTGCCCACCATGTAGCCCAGAGCCAAAAGGGCGCCATGTTGAGTTTCAGGACTCTAGGCCATACAAATATCAACAATTAGTAACATGGGGATTCAAATGTTGGATCAGAAAAAGTCCAAACAGAAGGCAAAGTGCCGTACATGGTTGTCTCTGGTAATTTTAACTAAAGTCTGCACAGCCGTCTGCAGCTCGTTCCCTGTCATGGTGGAAACAACCACAGCATAAAGCTGAGCTGCCAGCTCCCTCATCTCTTCTTTGTTTGTGTTCATCAGGCTCTGGAAGGAAAAGAGAAAAGTGATTTTAATGCCAAATGACAAATACATTTAAATTATGGATGCTGTTCTCAGTTTAAAAAACAGATATACAACTCAGCAGTAAGATAATATTGTAAAAAGGTTGTAATATTTTATTTAAATAGTGAACATAAACGCTGTCTTCTCAGGTGAAAGGGCTTCTTACTTTAATCCAGTCGATTCTATCAGAAAACCTGGGGGCCAGTTTTTCCGGGCAAACAGACACCACTTCTAGTAAGCAGTACATGACGGGTATTCCTGTTGAGAAATATGCACAATTATTTAAAATAAACTGCAAGGTTCAAATTTGAAGCTAAACAAAAATCTCAACATAATAAATGTTTGACGTTATAAGTCATTTTGATGCTTCTGATCCTCTCACCTCCG